>NW_027191423.1:0-2400000 GCF_041260175.1 Vanrija albida
AACCCCCTAACCCTAGGTCACAGAGCCAACCCAGCGCGGGTTGGCTTCATCGGGGTCGAAGAGGTCGGGGATGACGCGGGCGGCGACCTTCTTGAAGGTCGAGTTGCTGATCCGGAAGACTTGCAGCGAGAACCGAGAGTATGTCGGGTCTTCGCCGCAGAGAGCAGCGAGCCGTGCGGATTGGGGCGTCGCGTTGGACTCGTGCTCTCGCAAACGTGCCTTCAAACGATAGCCCCTGGGTGGCTCCTCGTGCCCCCGCAACGACAGGCCCGCTGTGCCCGTGTACATCGCCGCGATCTGGGCGAAGGGAGCGGAGCCAGGCTTGGCGAGGGTGCGGAGGGCGCCGAACACGTAGCCGTCGCGACCGGCCCGGTGCTTGGCGACACTCAGGTCGACCAGATGCTCAGCGTACAGCTTCTGGTGGCCGGCCAGTCGCTGCATGAGGTCGAGCTGTGGGGATCGCCGGAGGATGAGAGCCACAACGTTGGCAGGCGAGAGCATCTTGCCGGACCACCTTCGCCTCCTTCCCGCGCCGCTCGAAGTGCCACCGCATCATGTACCACAGCCAGAAAAGCTGGGCATGGCGGGGCTCGAGGCGCAGGTGGGGGTCAACCCGCATGGTTGACGGGCCATCGTACTTGGTGTACTGGCACCAGAGTGGTGCCGACCCCACGAGCCCCTCCGTAACGACAATGTTGCCAATGCCCTCGGTTGGGCCGGTGAGCGGCCGCTTGGGGTAAAACCCCTCGAGCAGCCGCTCCTCGTAATCCTCCGGGCACGAGTCGAGGTCGGGCCCGGAGAGTTCGTCGTCGGACGCCTGTGACTTGGCGACCTGCGACGAGGCGAAGATGAATGCCGCAGCGTTGCCGTGGGGCATGGCGCCGGCCACCAATCCGGCCGCTCCCAGGCTGTGGCGTCGCTGGCGGTTGGTGGTGGGGGTGCTACCATGCGGGAGCACGACGGCCTCGGTGTCGCTGCCGGCTCGCCGAGCTGAGCCGACATGCAGAGGGGCACCCCCGTCCTCGCTCTCCGACGACGTGGCGCTGGGCACGGCGACGAGAGTAGGTGGTGACTTTGAGAGGACGAAATGTCGGCGTCAAGGACACCGCATGGTTCTCGGCCTCGTCATCCGGTTCCGCGAGATCGTCCTCATCATCGGCGTCCTCGCCGGCGTCTTCTGTAGGGGGGATGTCGGTGTGATGCGCGTCGTTCGCTTCAAGTACTTCTCTGAGGCATCCACGTCGCAATGCCGGAACTCATGACTTGATGAACAAATGGAAAGAATTGAGTGATGGGGAGAGGGAAGGCGTGGGTTATCAAAGATGAGAGATGGAGAGAAAAGAGAATCGAGTTACGGGGCGAGAGCTACTTATAGTCGCCGAGGGGGGCGGATGGGGGTCGGGGGCATTGCTAAGTGCCCAAGGGGTGATGTGGCGTCTAGCGAGTCGAGCCTTCTTCTACCACAGAGAGCTCTTCTCCTCTTAGACGACACATGGCGCGTGAGGGTGCCGTCGGTTGCGGTGCCACAGCCCCACACGAGAAAACAAGGTGGCAGCGTCAGTCTGACCTTCATGGTCCCATTCACGCCCCACACCATCTTGGGGATTTGCCCGCCATAGGTCGAACCCTTCCTCTTTCATTCTCGGGAAACTACTCGGCGACTCGCCGTCAGCACTCGAGTCCTCGAGACCACGATGACCACCGGCGCCGGCACCTCCAAGCCCCACATCACCCGCCACGCCTCAGCGACCATCTACAACGCCGAGGTCATGCACTCCCTCGGGGGGCTTAAGCTCAACGCCGCGGGGACCGCGCCGACACCCAGTCCAAGAATATGGTAGGCCACCGTATAGCCTTGGTTGCCATTGTGACCGACGGCGCAGCCTCAGAAGACGGTAAGGCACCGAACGCCCGCACGAAGGCGTTCTTGCACCGCAGCGGCATGCCGTCGCCCGTCCTGTGCAGTTGTCCACTCACCTCGTCTTTGCTTCTACGCACCGCAGCTTCGTATTTACCCGTTCTAGCTCTTCTGTACCACTCGTGGTACGCGCCAGCTCGTCCGTAGCCCCTCGCCGTCAGCCTCATTTGCTTGCTCGGTGGCCACCCCTCGCCGCTCCACCGCCTGCCTTCCTCCGTGCCTTCGCTCCCCCACGGCATGCCCAGCGACTACACCGTCACCCCGGCGCAGCCGTGCAGGCGGTGCAAGAAGCACAAGCTCGAGTGCATCGTCAAGGCCGAGGCGCGGGGCAAGGCCTGCAAGGCGTGCACGAAAGGCCACTACGCCTGCGAGCTCCTCGACGACAAGTCAAGGACCTACAAGTCGGTGTCTCAACAGGGCACCGACAACAAGGACACCGCAGCGCTGGCCAGGTTCGACGCCGCGCTGGCCAAGGACGGCGCGGCCAAGAAGAGCGGCTGCAGCTCGGCGGTGAGTATTTCGTTTACTTTACAGTGCGCTGACCGACCCAGCTCGTCAACGAGGGGGGGTGACCCCACGCACCCTCCTCAAGGACATGCCGCGCGACAGCCCCGAGTCTGTCCTCATGGAGGCCATGGAGGACAAAGCGCAGGCGGCCCAGAGGGCCCACTCGGTCGCCTGGGCAACCTACGCCGGGCGATACGCCGACGAGATCTCCAGAGAGATCGTCCATGGAGCTCCTGGCCAAGGCTCAGGCCGTCATGCCGTATCAGGCGGCACTTTTCCGAACGGCCATGAAGGCCGAGGACCAGAAGCTCAACCGAGCGCTGGCCTCGGTCCGGGCAACGAGCCGCAAGCTCGCCCAGGGCATGGTGGCGGGTGGCTATGCCGTCGAACGTGGGTTTTTACTGCATGGCTGACCTATCAGTGGCGCGGCAAGGAGCCTCCCAAGGCTCGCCGCAAGCGCGCCGCCGCCGACGAGGAAGACGGCGATGAGGAGGACAGCGAGCCTGAGGACGACGACGACGACGCCGAGGAGGTGCAAGATGGAAGCGCCGAGGAAGAAGACGGACAGTGGATCCTCCAAGGTGAGCTGTACCGAGCCAGATATCCTAACTCTGCAGAGCAACGATTCCAAGGGCAAGACCAGGGCGGGAGCGAGCTCGACCGGGAGCGCGACAGACAAGAGCAGCAGTGCGGGGAAGGTGACGAGGGACTCGGTGGCGAACAACAAGGTCAGGGCGGTGAGTGAATCGAACGTGAGTACAACCCCACCCCACCCCCCCCCCCCCCCCGGCACGGTGCTCAACTACAACCTGGTCCATCTGGTACGTCTACAAGCCCCCCTTTCGACGGCATCTCGGACGACGAAGTGAGTAGCCACCGCACGGCCTACCAGCGCTAACACTTTAGGCCATCCTTCGCGATGTACGCATCTACTCGGATAATCGAGCTGACTTTACAGATAAGCGAGCTCATCGAGATCCACGATTCGCTCGACGAGCCCGCTCGTCGCAACGGCAGCGGCGACCGTGTCGGCCCCCTTCAGCCGCAGCCCCTCTCCCCTCCCTCCTCGCCCCGGCAGCAGTGTTCACCGCCCCATCACGCTCAGCTCCTCCCCCTTGCCTCAACGCGCCGCCACCGGCGGGGGCTCCTCCTCTGCCCGCCCTCGGAAGCGCCAGAGGTACTGAGCCGTACCCATCACAATTGTTTCATAACACGCAGCCAGATACATGATTGGCAGCTATTACAATGGACAAATAGGACCGTGCGCCGCAGACGTGGATCGCGGCACTCGACACTGACACACTGACACACTGACTTGCTCACCCGGCTGTTACGAGGAGGCAAGCGACAGACATGACCCCAGCCCGACAACGACGTCCGGGACCCGCCGGGTGAGCTCAGGCTGCCCATGGCGCTCACAGTCACATCCTCTCCGTGTATAGAGTCCTGGGGTGGCTTCGCCTCGCGGCTCGTTACACGCACACCTCGGCCACACCCCGCGCCAATGACGTCAGCTGGGCCATGCACACAACACCAACTCGTCCAACGCCCCAACGACCCACTCCCTCTGCATCCCCCAATAGGCCTCACGTCCAAGCTCGTAGCGCTGTCGGCCTCGGCCATGGCGGGGAGGACGACGCCGACCTGTGCGCGAGCCAGCCCCTGCGCGGTTCCTCGCCGACAACGTTGAGCCCCTGATATGCGACCAAACAAATCCCTCACACCCGAGTCACGATGGCTGAGCGAGCCCACGTTTCAAGCTGCCTGATTGCACTTCTATTGAGGCTTTTCCCGTTGGTCTGCTACCCTTGACCCCGTCTCCGAACGACGTCGATAACACCCAAACACAGGGGAATGCGCCGGACGCCAAGCCGTCGAGACCCTTAGGTGAGGCTGAGTCGGGCAACGCTCCTTCGGCAGGAGTCGTCCCTGTGGCGCGGAGAGCCACCAGGATAAGATTGCGCCCAGATGCGATCGAACTGGGGAGACGTAGGCGGGGGGTAGCGGTGCCGAGGGCGCCGACCGGAGCTCACTGGTGTCAATGACTTGCAATGCGGTGGCTTATTGCATACCTCGGCCAGACCTGTTCGCGAGGAATGCGGGAGTCGGTGATGCTTGTCATACGACGATCTGCGCGGCATGCGCATGGCCCGGCGTACTGTCGCGTACTGAAGGACAAAGCACCCAGCCGACGGCTCCGGCCACGTTATTCAATTCACTCGGCGACTGACACCGAGGGGCGTCGTTGAACTAACCACGACGAGAGCGTGAACCCAAGGCAACACCTACGCAACAAGTATACCTGCTCCCAAGGCGACAAGTGGAGGTCACGACCCTCGCTGCTGCGTTTGGATCAAGGGGCGACCGCAGTGAACTGGGCAGTGCGCTGCTCGCCCCTCTGCCGCCCTACAATGCAACCTCAGTGCCAGATCGCTTGGCATTCCGTCTGTGTATGTCAGGTACGGTACCGACGCGAAAGAACAGGTACACACGATCGCCCGACAGGGTGCCAAGGGTTCCAGCCAGGGAAGATGGAATGTGAGCGCAAGCGTCTGTCACCAGAAACTTGTGGGGATCCGATATCAGCAAACGCCGATGCGGGAACACGTCCGTTGCAGAGCGCTTGGGACGAGGCGACAGGAAGCTAGACGCAGCGCGAGCTGGTGAGGTGGTACTGTAGGTGTCCTCCGGTATCCGTGACACGCCCTTGAAAAGAGGCTCGACCGAGGTTTGGCCTGCGAGTGTCAACTCGTTGGGGCGAGCTCGAACAAGAGTGATGACAAGGGGAGTAACCACTGGCACAGACAAGCCCAAGGGCCATGCTTGGAGGCCCTGGTGACGCCAGGGATGACAACACTGCGGCGGCGCTGCTGTCGCCTCCCCATAACACGAGGCTGACGACGACGGCATGGATTTTGCCGTCAACGAGAAACACAGCTTGTCGGACCTCCCAGAGGTACGTATTCCCCGAGGCCGACGGACTCGGGGCTTAGGAAGAGTGGTTCGGGGCCGAACCCGGCTCGGCGACTGCGTTTCAGTGGCGGCCCGCGGGCCCACCGGTCCTCGCGCCGCGAGCTCAGGTCCACCGGCACGGCGACTGACGTGTCGTGGCGGCCGAAACAAAGTGCACTCTGGCTTGGTGGCCTGGCGTGGCGCTGAATCAGACCCGATAGGGGAACCAGTGTTGTGGTCGCGAGGAGATGTAGCTGCAGGTCTGGGGGTCGTGTTTACTGCTGAGCGCAAGCATAAAAGGTGGACCAGTCGCTGTCTCCTCAACCATGCGTTATCCTCAGTGGAAATAGGTGAGTACTTGACCTCATTGGTATACTAACGCAAGGCAGACAACCACGCACCAATGCGCCTTGTCACGTCTCTCGCCCTCGCGGCTTCGCTCGCGGCCCTCGCCTCGGCGGCGGTTACCCCCAGCCGGACGACCAAGTTCTGGGGCCAGTCTCCGGCCAAGCGACAGGTCCAGCCTTCAAACCTTCCCAACAACTGCATCTACACCTGCTCCCAGTTCTCTCAAGAGCTGAACGGCATGTGTGCGATCACGACCTCGCGGTGCGAGTCAGTCCAGGCGGCGTCGGGGGGAACTTCCACCGACGTTGGGTGCAGCACTTGGTCTACGAACTGCAACCAATTGGCGGCGCAGTTCGAGGCAAGCTGCACTCAGTCGACCAACAACTGTGTCGACTGCGGCACTGCCTCGACTGACGCCAACAACTTGTGCACCCAGACGGCCCAGGCGTGTCTCAACGACCCCGCCGTCCAGGGTGGCACCCAAGACCTCACGACGCAGTGCTACGTCGCCAAGGCCGTCTGCGACTGGGAACTGTCGCTCTTGGCCCAGGTCACGACCTGTGGAACGGCCGACTGCGCCGCCCCGTGCTACGCGTTCGTTGCCTTCCCGGCGATTGCTGGCTACCTCGACGAACTTTGCTCGGCTGCAATCCCCCGCGGTAACAACTGCTTCAACGCATATTCGACCGTTTTCAACCAAGCCTCCGCCCTGGGCACTTCCTGCTCAATCGCTACTGGCTTTACCCCGTGCTTTAGCGTCGGTATCTACACTCGCCCGTGCAGCTACTTTACAAGTAACCTCCAGACCATCATGGCGTCCGGTGTCACCACATGCCAAAATGGGCTGACTGCGGGTACGGCCGCCTACAACAGCTGTGCCTCGGTGTGGGATTACAACAGTGCTTTCATCCAAGAGTACATCTCGTCCATCGGCTGCTGAGAGATGCCTGGAGCAGTAGGGTTTGCGACGACATGGACAATGACTTTGATAGACGACGCTTTTATTGGGATGCATTATTCTACAGTTAACATCAGCTGCTTCATGTTGGAAGAGTGCGAGCTGCGTTACTAGTCACACACAGTCGCTGTGAAGGCGAGGGTGACGATAACAAGCACCCTGTCGCACGTTGAAGCCTCCTGATATGCCATGGGGTCAAGTGCAGCCCAACTGGGGGTTACCGCCCAGCACATACGCTCTGCAGTGGAAGCAAAGCCACAGCTGACGGAGAACAGATCGACAGCCACGTTGATGACGCGCATTCACCGGAACAGAAACCCCCGATCGCCCAGGCTGCGTGCTCGTCAACTGAACCGAACAAGCATGCAAACCCCGTGCTGAACCCTCCGCAGCGGCGGCGAAGCGCCAAAGCGCCACCCGACGCCAGCGGGAGACGACGCGATGCCCCCGCAGATCGCCCAGGCACACGGCCAAGTTATCGCGTCCGCTGCAGCAGTCGTCGTAATACATACTCGGGTCCTGGTTGTGGCTTATCTACGTTGTTCAGGCATTTCTGGGGTGGTGGCAAGAGGGGGGAGTGGTAGTCGTGGCCGAGTTGGGGCTCTCTCCTGGTGGGTTGAGGGCCGCTGTCGGCGACTGTCGGTCAGGCTAGTCTGCATTCGGGTGGGGCAGTAAATTGAGTACTGAGTACACGTGCGTGGCATTGCCAAGAGAGAGTGGGGGCTGTGGTGAGGGATCAGAAGCATGAGCCGTCGAGTCAGATAGCATCAATGCCAATCTGCCGTAGGAGGGACACTCGGACTCTTGTACATGGGCAACATCACCTCCCTCGCCGCCACCTCGTGCTTGGCATCGCCATTGGCCACCTCGGGCTTGACATCGCGGTCGCTGCCAGCGTGCTTGAGCTGCGGACGGAACGCTTCGTCCGAGTCTTCGCCATCAACGCGTGCTTCCTGCCCCCCATCTACTTCTTCTACCCTGAGACGGCCGGCGTGTCGCTCGAGAGCGTCGACAAGCTGTTCGCGAGCGGACAGGGGTATGGCAGTGGCCACCTGGTCGAGGACTCGACGATGTAGAACTTGTACCCGATGTTCTTGATCCCGATCGGCGTGATCTGAATCATCATGTAGTTGAGTTGCACGCCGTTGAGATGGCCGAGCCCTTCTGGCCGAGCGCGAGAGGCAGGATTTCAGATGGGTACGCCCACACGACGGCCTCGAAGCCGATCTGGAGTGAGCTCGTGGCGCCGTCGCTCGCTCGAGGGGCCGCAGCCTTGGACCTGAGGCATTCGTCGGGCGGTCACGCCCATGGCGTGCCGGGATGCACCCAATGACCCTCATAGCCAACGTCCTCTGATGTGTATGCTGTAGAGCGCTCGGCGTGATAGTTTCACAGTCGAGTGCTGCTCGTGACACATCCGTGGCACCGACGGCCACGCCAACACCCCGCGCCAATGACGTCAGCCGAGGCATCCACACGACACGACACCAACTCGTCTATTGTGCAAACGACCCACTCCCTCTCCACTCCCCATCCACCCAATACAATGGGCCTGACCTCCAAGCTCGCAGCGCTGTCACCGTTCGGCCACAAGGAGCGCGGCGACGACGAGGGCGACGCGTTCGACCCGACCTCGACGGCCGGCGGCGGCCTCGGCCATGGCGGGGAGGACGACGCCGACCTGCGCGTGAGCCAGCGCCTGCGCGTGTTCCTCGCCGACAATGGCATCGTCGCGGGCGCCGACGCCGGTGCCGAAGCCGCGCTGCGCGACCTCCTCGCCCGCCCCCACTTTCAGGTCCCGCCCGACGTCGTGGACCGGTCCCACCCCCTCACCGACTACTACATCTCGTCGAGCCACAACACATACCTCCTCGCGCACCAGCTCTACGGCACGTCGTGTCCGTCGGCCTACGAAATGGTGCTCAAAACGGGAGGACGCTGCGTCGAGATCGACGCGTGGGACGGGTCCGACAAGGACGAGCCAAAGGTCACGCACGGCTTCACCCTCGTGTCCAACATTTCGTTCAGATCGGTGTGTGAGACCATCCGGGACGTGCTGGATGCCGAGCGGGCTGAGCACGAGCGCAACCCGAGTGGCCACCCCCCTGCACCCGTGTTCCTGTCGCTCGAGAACCACTGCGGCGCGCACGGCCAGCAGCGCCTAGTCGACATCATGACCGAAGTCTGGGGCGACCGGCTGCTCGACGCGGCGGTCCGAGCCAAGGGCCACCAGGAGGAGATCGACGACAGCGTGCACGTCCGCCTCGACGAGCTCGGTTCGAAGATCTGCGTCATGGTCGAGTACCACTTTGACGACGAGCCGGATGACAGCGACGACGACAGCGACGATGACGACGACGCGGATGCGGCTGCCCAGGCCAAGGCGTACGCGGCGGAGAAAAAGGCAGCGGCCGCCGACGCCAAGATCATCCCGGCGCTCGCCGCCATTGGCGTCTACGCCCAGAGCGTCAAGCCGCCAAACAACTCGTGGTTTGAGAGCGAGCTGGACAACGCGCCGCACCACCACCTCATCAACGTCTCCGAGTCGGCGCTCGGCGCGCACCTCCCCTCCGAGGCCCACAAGATTGCCAACCACAACGCTCAACATCTCATGCGCGTGTACCCCCGCGGCACGCGCATCCGCTCGTCCAACCTCCGTCCTGTGCCGTTCTGGGGCATCGGGGCTCAGGTCTGTGCTCTCAATTGGCAGCGCTTCGGCGCCAGCATGCAGCTCAACCACGCCATGTTTGCGGGGACCGAGGGGTACGTGCTCAAGCCGGCGTACCTGCGCGGGACGCCGATACCTGCGGAGCCGACAGACACGCGCCGCCGCAGCCTCCGCCTCCGTATCGCCGGCGCTTCCGACGCGCCGCCATCCACCGCGCCGTACGTCTCGTGCGTCCTGATCCACCCCGACGACCTGGACAACGGCCCTCCCAAGCGTAAGACGGCCAAGGACAAGGACGGCGACGGCGCGGACCCCATGTGGGACGAGACGCTCGAGTGGGAGTATGACGCACACCGCAGCGAGCTCGTGTTCCTCCGCATCCTTCTCAAGAGCGACGAGAGGTTGCAGCGCAACCCGGTGATCGCCGAGGCCACTGTGCGTCTCCTGTACGCGGTCCCCGGGTGGAGCTTCATCCGCCTGTGGGATCTCGGCGGCCACCTGACAAAGACGTCGCTGCTGGTGCACGTGGAGATTGAGGATGTGTAGGGAGGCGTCGTAGCTCACGGATAGGCCATGTATAAGTACTCTCCTGGCAGCGGCCGCGTACTGACACTGCTGACGGCAGCGCAAGAACCCGCACCTGCCGCTGGCACAACCCCGCCACATCCACATACACTATAGATCGAACACACACACCCTACGGCTGCCCGGGCGCGCGGCATGAAAACGACGCCGTCGACTTGGTCTCAAACGCGTCGGTGGCTATCTGCACCCCGGCGTAAATCCCCAGCCCCGCAAGCGACAGCGCGGCGATGAACAGCACGACAAGGCCGAGCTTGGCGTACCAGTACGGCCTGAAGCCCCGCTTCCACCGAGACAGATCCCGCCATGTGTCAACCCGGTTGGACCACGCCGGCTGGCCCGGCTGCCACGGCAGGTCACCCGCAATCGCGTCCTTCTGAACCCAGAACCCAAGCAGGAGGATTGGCGGAAAGGTGTAGGTAAACTGCAGGATGCACGCCGCGCCGATGAGCGTAACCAACGCGTTGAGATTCGGGACGGCGGATCCAACCACCCACGCCAAGGCCCAGTACAGCGCCATGGTAATCGACCAGATGACCGAGCCGCGGCGCGTGGCCAGCGTCGGCGCGCCAAAGTACTCGCGCAAAACGTTCTGGTAAAACACCTTGACGCCGACGTTGGCATAGAGAACCCCGGCGAGCCCAGTGCACACCAGGCCGATGGCATTGGCCGCCAACTGCAGCGGCACATTCGCAAAGTTGAGCGACGGGAGGAGATGTGCCTGAGGCCACGCCTCTTCCATGAACAGCAACGACGCGATGATTAACACTATCCATCTCGTTTCACCGAGCCTACGACCAACACGGAAACCATCATATTGTCCGACAGAGCCATGTTGGATGCGCGAGTATCGACGCGCGAGTGACAGGACGCAACTACTGACGGTACGGACGACCGTAGCGGTTTCCACCACGGTAGCCACCACGGTAGCCCCCACGGTTGTTTTCACTGTTCGTGCTGCCGCCGTTGGCATCGCCGGCGTTGCCACTGTTTGCGTTGCTGCCGCTGTTGGCGTTCGCGCTGTCACCGCCGCCAGAGTCGCCGCTGGTTTGGGCGCTCTGCTCTTCCGGCTTGTTCTCGCTGCTGCCGCCAGTGGGGTCGCCGCTGGTTTGAACGTTCGGTTCTTTCGGCTTGTTCTCGCCGCTGCCGCCGGTGGGGTCGCCGGTGGTTTGAGGTTTGGGCTCCTCCGGCTTCGCGCCGCCGCCACCATCGCCCCCGGATGGGGTGTCGCCGCCCTTGTCACCGCCCTTGTCGCCGCCCGCAGGGTTACCGCCGCCGGCTGGACCGCCGCCGGGACCGCCCCCGCCAGGTCCCCCTCCTGGCGGAGGTACGTAGACCGCGGCACAGAGAGTCTTGCACGTCTCCCAGGCCTCCTTGGCGCCGATTGCCGCGATAGCCACAGAAGTCTTGTAGATGTAGTCCTGCGTGGGCTCTTCCAACCAACTGCCCCTGTCCCAGGCGTTGGACGTCTCCTCGTCAAGGGGGTAGACGGCGACGGGGCCATAAGGAGTAGCGATGTTGGGGGTAGCCGAGCCAAAGCCGCCGGGGGGTGTCGGAGCGTCGCCGTTCTTGCTCCAGATGGGAGTCACCCAGTAGCCCTGGCCGGTGTCGCCGGCGGACGCCAGACTGGAGAGGATTGTGAGGGCGAGGACGGTGGACAGCATTGTGGTTGGGGAGAGCATTCGAGTTCAACGGGCCCGCTTTATGTATTGGAGCGCCGAGGTGGCCGCATGTTGGAACCGGGAAGCGGCTCGAGGACGCTGCATGACGACGATGCTGTCATGTATATCTGTATCTGGAAAGTAAATGCCGTTTGTAGTTTCAGCATCAGTGTGAGTTTACGACATGGGAGCATCTTGCCGTTATCGCGGGCAGTGGGTTGATGGATTGCTTAATTACCAACACCGGGGAGGACGAGTTCGGTGTTGAAGAAGTCAGTGATGGAAGCAGCCCAGTCACTGAAAGCAACACGGAGGTCTGTCACAGGCGCGTTCGCATCCGTCTCCCCAGTCGGTAGCGGCTGTTGTTTCGTCGAGTCTGTCACCGCCCCACCTTCCATCAGGCCGGTTGCCATCGGCACTGATCCTATTCCTTCCCGCCGTCCCGCCTGCCGTATCAGCCCCAGCTTCAAGCCATCTGCGGTGACTATCAGAGCTGGGATGACTCCTGGAACCTGGCTGTTGTGGGGTTTGTGCAACTCCTGCGCACGCCATGCGGCGTCCCCACTCACCATCCGCAGCCTGGAACGGAAGTGGAAGAATCCAAGGACGGGGAGCCCGATGCACAGCGGCGGGAGCATCCGTGCTACTGATGTGCCTCGCGCACAAGTTACAAACGACCTGGCCCCACTGCCGTAGCAGGCGCGGATGTCAGATCATCGGGAGTGTGTGAACAGATGGCGACGGAGAAAGACGGCGCAGCTGGGCCCACCCGAAACGATGCGACCCCCGGCATCGTGAAACCGCGTTCATTCATCAAGTATACAACAGAAAAGCCTACCGGCGGCACACCTAAGTGTACCAGGACGGCTCAGGCACCTGGTCAAGCAGGAACCACACGCCCTGCTCGCGGTTCTTGTACGCGACAGGGTCGTGGAGCGAGTGCGTGCGGATGTCGCGCCAGAAGCGGTCAAGACCAGTCTTGTTGGAGGTGCCGCGAGCGCCGACAACCTCGTAGATGCCGGCGGTGACGCGGAGACCAGTGTCGGTGGTGACAACCTTGAGCGAGGCAACCTCCTCGGCAAACTCGCCACGGGCGCGAGGGGTGAGGGCGGTGCGGTCGGCACTGTACTTGGCGTACAGCTTGTCGGCCTCGTCATTGACCTTGTCGGCGAGCGCCTCGGCCGCACGGACATGCGCGTAAAAGTTGCCGTACGTGCTGAGGATGTAGAACTCGTCGGTTCCCTTCTCCTTCTTCTGCGGGAGGGTTAGGAGCGCAGGCGCCAGCAACTCACCTCGCCGCCGTAGGGCCAAGCGCGGGTAGTCTTTGTGGTGTACTGCTTGCCGGCCTCGAGGGCACCCTGCGCCAGGCCGAGGTAGATGTTGGAAAACACGAGCTGGATGTTGGGCAGGAGTAGCGAGGCGTAGGGAGTCGCAGTAGCTTCGGGGATAGGCTGACCGTCCTTCCAGCCAAAGGTGTTGGCCCACGGCACCTTGACGTTGTCAAACTTCGCGCTGCCGCTCTCGGTGAGACGCAGGCCAAGGTTATCCCAGTCAAAGCCAAAGCTGATGCCGGCGGTCTTGGACGGAGCGTAGGCAAAGATGTGCTTGGTGGCGTCGGTGTCGAGAGCACCCTCCAGGATGACAATGTCGGACAGCGCGGCGTTGGTCGTAAAGTGCTTGGAGCCGTTCCAGGTCAGGCCGTCGTCGCCGACGGTGATCTGGAGGTCATTGTCGCGAGGGTTGACAGCCGAGCCGACGAGGTAGTTGTTCTCCGAGACGAGCTTCTCGAACGCATCGGCCTCCTCCTCGGTCCCAAGGACACGAGTGCGGGCGTTGATCGTCCAGAAGGTGTGGTAGCCAAGGACAGCGCCAATGGAGCTCGGGGTCAGCGCCGCCCAACGCTCCCACTTACCCATCGTACTTGGCGAGCTCGCGGAAGACGCGGTAGCCAACGCTCACGGGCTGGCCGCCACCGTTGTACTTGGTCGGGGCGACGACGCGGAGCAGACCCGAGTGCTTGAGCAGGGCGACCTCGGCAAGGGGCGACTTGTTCTCGCGGTCACGCTTGGCTGCGTCGGCGGCGAGGATCTCGCCGACATCCTGGGCGCGCTTGATCCAGCCGGCGACGTCGGTTGGGAGTTCGGTGAAGCTGCCCTTGTGCTGCTCGTATACCTTGGGGTCGGTCGAGTTGGGCGAGGCTTGGGCCGGGTGGTATGGCTGCTGGGTAAGAGTCATGATGGGTGGGAGGTGGTGCGGATCATGTCCTGTCGTCGACCTTGCTGGCCTTAAATCAACGCCAGGTGCATCCCCTTGCACGCGCATTCGCCATCCAGACTACCATGTCGCGATGGTCGCATGATGCAGTCCAGTAGCCGTAGTGGATACATCAGTGAAGAGTGAGCGAGCACGCAACGATGAGATGGAATCAACAATGGAATGGCCCATCGGCAATCTCGCCTGGGCCTCGATGCCGGCGCCGGACGGACTTGCAGCTGGCAAAAGTCAGTCACCACCAATGACGACATGGCCGCACGACGATGCCAACGACAAGAGCCGGTTCCGCATGCACCAAGATGAAACAGATAGCACTTGGAGGCTCTAGACGTGTCTCAGCCGTGGACAGTGCAGGCGCCGGGTGCGCCAGGCCGGGATTGGCGCGTGTCGAGCACCACACAAGGCACCATTACCTCCACTATCGCGGCCTCCACCACGCCGTCGACCCAACTCAACACACAGATGACCAGTCCGCACGGCAGCCCGCACGATAGCCAACCCAGCACAGCCACTGGGCATGAAAGGTTAATGCTGAGGTGCGTGCTCAATCGGCGCTGCCGCCGGACTGGCCGGCGGCGTAGCGCGATGAGGATTCTTGTGCTGCACATCTGTTCACCGATACTCGACGTTGTCCGCATTGCTTCAACATCCACCGACCAGCATTGTCCGCACTCTTCGAGGATCCCACCGTCCTGACGGCAAAGCACCCCGCTCACTCGCATCCCAATCTGCGTGCGCTTGCCGCTCGTGCAGCTGACCCCGGGCATGGCCGACATCGCACAGACCCGATTGATGGCGTCGAACAAGACACTGACCTTCTGATGGCGTCGACCACGAGCCCTATGTTGTTCTTGGTATCTGTGCAGTGCAGAAGTTGGTCTTTCAACTCACCCTTGCTCATCACCTCACCTTCATTCGCAAAGCGCGCACATTGGGTCCTCATCCACCGCGGCAGCTTGGCAACATCACTCGCCCAGAGTCTTCGCCATGACGACACGACACCTGGCCTGTGCGCTACTCCTCATCCCGGCGACACTTGCTTTCAAACCAACCCTCTGGTTCAACACATCCTTTACCGACCTCGACGGCTGGTGGAACTACGGCCCCCAGCCCTCGTACTGGGTCGTTAGCGAACTCGCGCCGCACGGAATAACAACCCAGGGGCCGTCCTGGCACTCGACCAACCGCACTGCAGTCCAGTTAATTCCTGCGGTCGCCAACGTCGCTCTCTACGCTTCATGGGCTCGCATCAACATCTCGGTCGAAGAATGTCCCACAACCCTTATGCTTGCAGTCGACAGACGACTCCAGGGTCCCCTCCCACTCTGGACGACGACGACGTGCACGACCGGCAACTGGACACTCAACTTGGGACGCTCTCCCATCGCCGACGTCTACAACGCAACCCTGAGCGTGTACAATGGCTCTGCCACGATCTACTCGGTCGAGCAGACGGTCGGGATCCAGACGCAGCAGTGAGCGATCCTCGGCGTTGGCGCGCTGACAGCAGAACCGACATCACCCAGCTCCTCCTCGTCACCATCCCTATCATCAACTCTACCCGCCTCAACCCGCTATACTCATGGAACGGTGACTGGAGCGTCTCTCCATTCAACGACCCGTTCTCCGGAGCCGTCCAGACCGCAGCCGGTGGCTCATCCTCCTCGGTCGTCATCCCCATCCCGGCCAACACTTCCTTTGTCCTCATGCAAGGTGTTCGTTCGGCCACCAACGCCGATGGGTTTGTCGACTTTGATCCACCAGCGCCATACGGCAAGACAATCCAGTTTTGGTCCCAGGGGGCTGCTCCAAACGGCATGACCCTGTTCTCTACGTCGCTCGACCCGACTGTCCTGTACTCGATGACGGTGCGGGCGGGCCGCGGGTACATCGGCCTGTACTACACTCAGTACATCAGTGGACTGATGTGGGTGAAAGCCGAGAGCCGGCTAACCACAGCGACAACTCCAACTGGCCAGTGTTGAACCGCTCCTCGACCGCTTCCGCTGCCGTGACCGGTTCAACTGTCGTCACCTCCTCTCACGCCTCGACATCGGCGACAACTTCTCCTGCATCCAACTCGAATGCCAGCACCAACCTCGGCGCCCTCATCGGCGGGCTGGTGGGTACAGCCGCTGTCCGTGCTGATGCCTCCCAGGTCGCCGGCATCATCGCCGTGGTCGCCGTGATCATCATCACAGTGCTGTACCGCCGGGCCACTCGACGATCCTCCAAGCCCGTGGCCCTCGACCCCGTCGATCTCGCCGACATGCGCGACGAGCACTCCCACCTCACGCCATTCACCCACGGTGGGTGTTACACCCAACCAACGCTGACTGCAGGGTATGGCGAGGCCAGTCTGACGGTGTCTCGGTAAGACCCCAGTCGTGCACACGCGCTCACCTGCATAGACAGATGCCCGTCGATATCTCGGAGAAGCAACGCAGCCCTCAACTTGAATCGGCAGCAGCGAACACTGCTGCATCAGAACGATCCTCCCAACCTGGCAGCCACCTGCCTCGCAGCGAGATCGCCCTGCCGGTATCTCTCCAGGAGGAGGACGCTGAAGACGCGGCCTTGAGCCAAGCTGCGCCGCCCAGCTACAACACCGAGTGGCGGCAACGACAGCTGGCTGCTCTCGAAGGCAGCACAACTCGTGGTCCTCTGGTCACTTCTCCACCAGCACAACACCCACCCGGCGCTGCCGTCGCAGGCGACGATCCAAGATACGTCCGGGGATGGGTGTAGTCGATGATACCTGATGCGCCACAACGTCGCCTCCGCACTGGCATCATACCCCCTCTAATCAACTCGCCATCGAGGCGCTTCACATCTCAATTATGAATCTAAATGTCCTTCTAATGTCCGTGCACAACCCCTCACTGGGAGTAAACCTTGAGACTGTTGATGAGCCAGTACGCCTGCTTGAACTCGGAAGGGTTGTTGCGGACCATGTTCGGGCATCCCCAGCTCGAGTTGCCCCATTCGGCGGCACAGTTTCCGTTCCAGTTGTTGATCCACGAGCCGCACAGTGTCGTGTCGAAGATAATGTTCTGAGGGGTGAACCTCGATGCCATGTCGCAGTTCTCGTCGTCTGGGAAGATTGCGTCAGGCATGCCGAGGTCCGAGTCGTCGATGCCGCTGGCGCCACTGGTGAGGACCCAGGGGATGTTGGCGGCGTTGCGAGGGAACCACCAGAACGACATGCCCTTGTCATCCCAGCGGAAGACATGCCAACCGCCGCCGACACGGTTCAGACCGGCGCCAAAGGCGGAGTTCTCCTTGGAGAGGATGCTGCACCCAGCGTAGCCTTGACAGTTTGGGCCGTGGGGCTGACCGGTGAACTGGTCCTTGTTGGCCCACGTCATGGTGCAGGAGTAGTCTGCCTCGAAGCCGGTGTGGATAGTGTAGCGGTTGCGGTCGTCGCGGATCGAGTTGGTACCCTCGATGAAGTCGATCTCGCCACCCTGTGGCCACTTGCCTTGACCGTTGCTCCAGTATGCTGACATGGTCAGTTGACAAACCCCGCTTGGCCGACGCTACTCACCAGGCCAGGTGCCGCAGCCCTGTGGCATGTGCTCGAGGTCGAGCACAAACATGCTTCCCTTCCCGTACGCGGAGTTGCTCTGGATTCGGATGGACTTGCGGCCCCGCTCGTCCTCGCCCACCATGTACGACGACTCCACCCTCATGCCAAACTGGTTGCTGTCGGTGACCCAGGTGAGGCCGAGCTGCTTGCCCTCCCAGAGTGGGCGGTAGTCGACAGTCCCTTGGGTCGGGTCGTTGTCATCCCACCACCACCAGTCGTCGTAGAACGAGTTGCCCTGGTGGTTTTTCTGGACGTGTTAGAGCAGCCAAGAGCGAGCGGGTCAACTCACGGAGAGCCACCAGGCATTGACCGGTGAGATAAGGAGCCAGAAGGCGGCGAGGACGAGTGGAACCACCATGGCTCCGGCGAGGACGAGGAGAAAGGATGGGAGACAGCCCGCTGGGATGAGAAGCGGCCCAGTTATGTATGCGGGTCGTCCATCAGCCGGGGCGAGTGCTTGACAGCCCAGAAGTGTGCGAACGGCGCGAAGGGGTGCAGCGATCGGCGCTCTCTCGCCTTGTTGTGACTTGG
This sequence comes from Vanrija albida, assembly GCF_041260175.1. Lineage (NCBI taxonomy): Eukaryota > Fungi > Basidiomycota > Tremellomycetes > Trichosporonales > Trichosporonaceae > Vanrija > Vanrija albida. Next base: position 17,989 of record NW_027191423.1, read on the forward strand.
CCGTGACGGTGACCCCTTAGGCGACATGTCGGGGGCTTGTGGCCATGAAGAATCAAGGACGCACGGTACAGGACAGGGGAGAATTGCTCCGACATGATGCTTGAGGACTCATGTCCCGGGCAGCACAGTGGAGTACGAGTGCCAAACTGGAAACAACGGGTGCGCGTCCCTCCAGGGGTGCAACAATGCTGGCGAGAGCACCGCGACGCCATTGTACCCAAACTTCTGAGGCGCGGTAAAAGGCACAGGAGGTGGCAAGGTGGCAGGGACCAGCGCGTATCACAAGCTGCACGTGAAGGTGTGGCGCATGGCGGCGGCGACAGAATGACGACGCCGACGCCGACGATCCGATCCTTGACGCAGGGATGAGATGGCGCGTTGCTGCAGGGGTGGGACGAGTAGTCGTCTGCCCCATCCCGTTCTCGCCCACAGAAGCATCTATGCATTCTCGACGCCGCTCTCCGCCTGCATCCCCCCAATCCGCTGCTCTGCGAGTTGCCCGGGTGAGACTCACGCCGAGCACAAGTCACCCAGTCACCGCCCCCACAGGGATGCACATCGTGTGCCTCTTTTACCGAAGGTACGGTTGAGGCACCTTCCCGCACCACGGCTCCAACAGCCGTGTTTAGACGCAGGATGACCACGGTACGCCGACGCGCTGTCCCGCAAAGGTTTGCGGGTTGGGCCAAACCGGCGTCGGTCGCCGGAACCGGGCGCGCAAGAGTGCTAGCACAGTGTCCAGTGCTCTGGGGCGTCCAAGGTTCTTGTGCTGTTTAAGATGGCGCCGACTGAAGCACGCTCGGATGTGCTGACGCGAGTGCCTTCGCCCCAGCCCGCAACCCAACTCTTATCAGAAAACGAACGTCTTGTTCTTCTTGCAGGCGCTGCGGTTGCCGGCGTCAGCGGAGCAGGCCGGTCACGGGCTGGCATCACTCACAGAGTGCACAGGAGGATGAGCCCAACGACGACAACGACAATGCCCAAGGTCGCGAGAATTGCGGGGTAGTTCCAGTCCCGCCATGAGAAGGTTGACGCCTGCCCTGCTTGAGCCAGTGCCGTGTTGACTGCCCGCTGTATTGGTCTGTAAGGGGTTGAGAGCGCCGCCATGGTGCTGAAGCGCGCGCGTGAGGTGGTGGTGAGTCAGGCGTTGCGTGAAGAGCAAATAGAAGCACTGCAAAGTCTCACTCTTGCCATGACGCGACGCGTCGATGGCCAAACAGCAACAGTGGTTGTCAACGGCATGGTCGTTGAGGGACTGCACCAAACGTGTGGGGATTCCTGCACTAGTGTCCCCTGTGGCCGCCGACGGTTGCAGGTCGAGGGATGAGGAACAGCGTGCAGGGGAAGTGGGATGGCCTCGTTCACGACCGTCACATGACCTGGTGCACCCGTCCCGTGTGCGGACGGCCCGGAGGAACCACTACAACACGGTCGTGAGCTTGTTCATTGTCGGGAGTGGATTAGCTCGGCGGAAAGTCACCCTATCCGGCGGGGCACCGTGACACCTGCTCGTCAAAGTCTACACCGGCGAGCGCGGTATGGTTACCTGCATACACATTATGCTGCTTGCTACATTGTCCAGGCGTCTGCCCAACGTCGGCTTGGCAGGCTCATTGCCAAGCTCCTCACTCTATATCATTGTCCAGAGCCGTGGCGCCTGCAGCCGTCCATCCCCTACCAGCCCGCGGCGACAGCTCCGACGCCAGCACACACCACTGCGGCAAGAGTGGGCGCCAAGAGCGTGCCCCCACTTTCCTTGGTTCCCGCCTTCTTGATCTCAAACTTGGGCATGTCGTAGTAGGAGACTTGCATGTCAGCACGAGGTCGGCGCCTATGACTCACTCGACGGGTCTGTGACATTGGCAAGCCTGATGAAGTATCCATCGGACGCGTTCAGGTATGACCTTGGAGGGCATCAGCGCTGCGGGCGGACGGGCAGCCGTCGACTCACGGGACATCGACATAGAATGCTCCGCCAGCGAGCTCCATAGTTCCTGCAGTTGTCAGTGCTCCAGTCCCCCCCAAGCCACCACGCCTTACCCCAAGACTTTGCTGGATCCGACTGCGGCCTCCAGAGCCAAATGTTCAGCGGCTGCGGCAGAACGCTGGCATCGTCATGCTGCAGGAGGAAGAAGGCGTCGAACACGGGCCAGTACGTTTCCAGGGCTGCTTTTCTGGACGTCGAGGTCGCAAACCGACCCTGGCTGCCAGCGACCCCTGGTATGTCAGCAGAGTGCAGGCGCAGTGGTCGGGGTACTCACACCATGAAGCATTGTTTGGTGAGTCGAAAACCCGCCCCTCCCACCGCAACGGCAGCGCTGACGGGTGGGGCTCGCGAATCGTGACAATCTCACCGTTGGTGGTTGTGATGTTGTGGTAGACTGTAGCGTTGAGGGGGTACGGCTTGCCACCAATGGGTGCGGTGTTGTTGCTGGTCGTGTTACTGGGAGCGCTCGTGTCGTTGCGGCCGATATCTGTGTCGTTGTGACCGAGCTCGGTATCGTCATGTCCATCGGTGTGATTCTGGGCAAGCGCTCCGAGGACGCCGAGGGCGAGCGTGATGGCGGCTAGAGGCGATACCATGGTATGTAGAGCAAAGTCAGATCTTCAATGACCTGCTGTCCTCATGTCGCCCATCATTGCATGCCGTCGTTTCGTCCCGACGACGGCGGTCCTGACGCCGTCGATGGCGGGCCCTGGTTGACAGGTGCAGGACATGGTCGACAGCCCCCGGCCTGGCGTTTCACACGCCGTCACGACGTTACCTGCGAGGTGAGTGGAGTCGCCAGGTCTGCCGTTTTGGGTCAGCGAGACGACCAAGTGCCAAGGCCGTCACCGGCAGTGTTGTTCACGTGATTGTGCCCTTCATGTCGGTCGTGACGACCAGTGCTATCCTGTAGTCAAGATTGATCAGTCGCGTCTGCACCCTAGGATCACTACTGGCTGGGCGGATGCTGGTCTGCGGTCTGCGGACAGGGGGGTAGTATGCCGTGGTCAACGCGGAGATGGTTGTGGCTGTCCGACCCGGTGGGCTGCGTCGATGATGTCCGGACCAAGTGCCGAAACAATGACGTCGTGCCATAAGTCGAGGCGAGTACCGACCTCTTTTGCACGTCGTCGACCCCCGTTCTAATAAGCAAGAGGCCAAGGAGCTCGCACACCCTCTACCCCAACGCCACCCTACACCATGTCCGAGCCAGCCCACAAGAAGCCCCGCCTCGTCGATGTCGCAAAGAAGGTCATCGACGTGATGCGTGTCGAGAAGAACTCGGAGGCGCACATGATCCTCCGAGAGTATGCCGGGAATGAGGCAAGTCCATCGGCTTCAGCCCTCACTGACACCCCTGTAGATCGCACAGAAGGCGGCGGACGACGTCCCCGGCATCACCCACCCCGGCTCAACGGGTGTCATCTACTGCACTGACCGGTACGATCCCGACCCCTTGCAACGCTGATGACAGTGCCATGGCCAATGGGTTCTCGTATGACAGCCCAGACTGGGGAAACATGGGCCAAGGCGCGCCCGAGGTTGGCCCGCTGCCCGATGCCCCACCCCGTCCCAAGGCCCTCGACTTTGACACCGAAGGCGAGCTCATCCATGAGTACGCCCCGACCGCCGGCGTCAAGGGGCTCCGTGAGGCTGTTGCCGTAAGCACAAGGGTGAGGGTTGATCTGACGTTGTCAGAAGCTGTACAACGAGACGTACCGCAAGGGCCTCGAGAGCCAGTACACGTACGAGAATGTCTGTATTGTTCCCGGCGGTCGCGCTGGGATGAGCCGCGTCGCCGCGGTCATCGGCGATGTGTACTGCGGTTACCAGATCCCAGAGTACACGACATACTCGGAGGTGCTGGCCGTGTTCAAACGCTTGATCCCGATCCCCACGCCCCTCCTCGCCGAGAACAACTACCACTTGGACATTGACCGGGTGGGTCGGGTGCGGCGCGATCCTTTCTGACGTGCCCAGCTCAAACGAGACATTGCAACGTTCAGTCTCAGTGTCGTCGTGATGTCCAACCGTGGGTATCGTCCTCGACAGTGCTGACACTGCAGCTCGCAACCCGACTGGGCAGTGTATTGAAGGAGACGACCTCAAGAAGCTGGTTCGGATCGGTGATGGCCAGACGACCATCATCCTCGACGAGTTCTATTCCTTCTACAAGTACTGGGAGGACGAGTCGCGCATCGGCGAGTCCCTAAGCGGTGCGAGATACATCGATGATGTCAACAAAGTGAGCAGCGTCGACCGTTGTAGTCGCTAATCGCAGGACTCGGTCGTCATCATCGACGGACTGACAAAGGGCTTCCGCCTTCCGGGTTGGAGAGTGTGCTGGGTTGTCGGTCCGAAGAAGCTCATCTCGGCCGTCGCCAGCTCGGGCTCGTTCCTCGACGGCGGTGCAAACCACCCGTGGGTTGACGAACGCATGCCAACATTAACACAACACCAGACTCCAAGTAGCTGCCATCCCACTCCTTGACCCCGCCCGCGTCCACCAGGAGAAGGTCGCTCTGCAGAAGCAGTTCAAGGCGAAGCGGGACTATGTGCTCGAGCGCATCTCCAAGATGCCGGGACTCCGGGTGCATCCCGAGCCGCACGCGACCTTCTACATCTGGCTCGACCTCTCTGGTCTACCTGCTCCACTGGACGATGGGCTGGTCTTCTTCGAGGAGCTCCTCAAGGAAAAGGCCATCTGCGTCCCAGGCATCGCCTTCGATATTGACCCGGCGGCTCGAAGGAACCTGTTCGAGTCGCCTTGCCATCACTTTGTTCGCCTGTCGTATGGGCCCAAGATTCATAATCTGAAGAAGGGGCTTGACGCCATTGAGCGCGTTCTTGCCAAGCACGCCGAGGCCGCGCACCTAATGGGCCAAGGGTGAGTCGTGTAGCCGGTCGACGCTGACATGAAGATATCAGAGGTCGGGCAACGCCGACGCCGTCGGCACCAACCACACTTAGTGTGGAGCAGGAACCAATGTATGCAGTGTAAGCGTGACAATGCCGGGCCCATGTCTCGCAGGCAAGTCAGAGTGTCTGAGGCCCCCGTTGGAGGCAGGTTGAGACGACACTAACGCAGTGCTGGCTGACCAGTGACCACGCTCCGAGCCTACTGTACGTCACGGTACATTGCGTTGACATGATCACTACATCCCAGTCCGCAACCCAAACCCGAACCCACCCCACTGCTAACCAAGAAGGCCCAACATGGTCCCGATCACCACTACCAGAGCAAACACACCGGCAGAGCCTCCGCCCGCCGCTGCGAAGCTGCCACTCTTTGCCCCCGCGAAGCGGACAACCCCAAGGCCCTCCGGGATCCCGGCCGCGCCGTTACCGCCACTCGCGACATCCGTCGTGTTGATGCACACCGGGCGCTCGTCCTTGCAAGGCCAGTCCGGTGCCGAGACATTGGGAAGGAACTTGCCGTCCTGTCCTCCGGGCCTGAACCAATACTTGCCCTCAACCGCATACATGGCGATCGCAGGGTCGCACGAGACCTGGTAATTGCCGCCGGCTCGGGGAATGAGGCCGCGCCGAACACTGGTGTAGCCTGACGTGTCCTTGCCCATAACACTGGCGAGGGCATTGGCGCAAGCCTCGGACGTGACATTACACTTGATGTCGTAGGATTGGACGATGATGAGGCCTCCTGTTATCTGCTGCGAGTCGATCACGGTGGTGTCGACGTTGGCGCATTCAGGATGCTTGGCAAGCAGGGCAGCCTCGTACTTTGCTGGAGGTTTGACAGGACAAGAGCTCTGGGCTGCGCGGCCGCAGATAACCTTTTGGCAGTCGTCGGAGGGGGGGTCGAAGCGTACCCAGAGGGTTGGGGGGATGGGGACGCGGTTCATGGCGGAACAGGTGCAAGCTCGAGTTGGTGAGAGTCTTGGAAGAGTGTCCCCCAAGGCTGCAAAGACGCATAGATATGTGGGTTCGTACTGGTGCTGGTGGGACGAGTGCGGTCCACATGAAACATGACAGACCGCGGCACCCAAGTTCTTGGCAAGGAGAAGAAGGTTCGTCCAGTCAAGACAAGCACGTGTGTCCTGCCATTCGGACCGACTGGGAACTCGATGCCACTGACGACCTGGCGGAGTCGACAACACCTTTAGATGCCGATGAGCTTGTCACGACGGCTGCCTCGGGGTTGGTGGCGGCGAGAAGTCGGTCCTTGTGTCAGATCTCTCCACTACGAACCGAGCCGGCTCCGCTGTTTGATCACTCTCCGCAGCAACAAAAGATGTACAACTGTGCCATCACAACCCACGGTGGGGATCGAACCCACGATCTTGCCCTTTCAAGCACCTGATGTGCATAGGAAAGGCACGCCTTAGCCACTCGGCTACGCGGGCCTTGGAAAATTTGCTTCCGTTGACGATTTTTCTTCTTCCGGCAACCTTCCTGTTGCTTATAAGCACCGATTACTGGCCTTTGGGCCTTGCAGTTGCTTGCTTGAACGCCCGCCGCTTCGTCGCTGAAGCCAATGGTGTTCATTCCGAATCAAGGGAGCTGCAGGACCACAGGTCCACCAATACGGCCGCGGTGTAGGTCGCGCGCAGTCGCGTGTGACTGCCAGCACGCGCGGAAGCACCCCAAGTAGTAAACTGTGGGATGCGGGTGAATCGGCGACTCGGTTGTCTTTGGTCGTGCCGGCCATGCCGAGCCCCACTAATCCCTCTTACGCGACACGCCACCTGTAAGGGACACTGCTGGACCGTGGTACCCACCCGCGTCGCAAGTGGGTCCTGGCCTTCCAAGACAATCCCATCGTTCGGGGCACCTCCGCATAGTAGCCGATGGAGCCTGTCGCCGACATGCACACATCTCTGCAGAGCGTGTCGCTCTTCTTTCCTACTCATTCAGTGTCTTCGCCGCGCAATGTCGGCCACACAACGGGACGGCGACTCAGAACTCACTGTCAAAACGATGGCGCCCGGGGTCGAGGCGACTCTCGACGCCAAGAAGTTTGGCGCGGAACCAACGGCACAAGGCGAGAGCGACTATGAGAACGACAAGGCTGGTCTGCAGCGCTCCACGACCATCACAACGCTCGAAGTCACCGAGGATGGGATCACCGCCCCCGTGCCGGACGACATTGGGCCACCTCCTGATGGCGGGTTCACAGCCTGGAGCTGCGCAGCCTCGGCAAGTTTTGTCACCTTTTGTCTGATGGGCTTTGGTGGGTAGACGCGCGTGAACCCGGCTGACTCCTCAGTCTGTAGCTTCGGCCAACTGCAAGAGTACTACCTGTCTCACCAACTGGCAAACTACTCCAAATCAACAGTCGCATGGATCGGGTCGGTGCAAGCCACTGAAGTTTTCATCTTCTCGGTCATCTGGGGCAGGATCTTCGACGCGCACGGCGCCCGTCCCCTCGTTCTGGTGGGCACAACCTTGTCGGTGGTCGCTGTTGTGGCCATGGGGTTCTGCAAAGAGTACTACCAGATCTTCCTGTCTCATTTCCTCTTTGGCTTTGCGTCGGGCATGATCTGGCCGACCGTCACGGCCGTCGGAGGTCATTGGTTCAGCACTCGTCGCGGTACGGCCATCGGTCTCATCGTCGGCGGCAGCGGAGGGGGTGGCATCGTGTATCCCATCATGTTCAAGCACCTCTTCTTGAGGATGTGTGAGTGAATGGCAGGGTGGTGGAGACTGAACTGCGCCAGCCTTCCGCAATTCGCTCCTCATCGTCGCGGCCATGAACGCAGGGCTCATGTTCCCCGCGTGGTTCTTCCTCAAGTCGCGTCTCCCTAAGCGCAAGCCCATCGCTCTTAAACTCCTTGCCCGGCCTTGGCATGACAAGCAGTACGCGTTCTTTGCGATTGGGTGCGGCTTCTACATGTTCAAGTGAGTCGACGTGGTAGCCTCTATCTTCAGGCAGCACTGACACCAGCCTAGCTGGATGTCGCCCATGTTCAACGCACCGATCATCTCACGGGCCAACAATGCGTCACCGGCGGTGTACGACTACTCCGTCGCCATTGTGTCGGCCGGTGGCCTAGGTGGTAGAACACTCTCAGGCTGGATGGCCGACAAGCTCGGCGTGTGGAACGTCTTCGGCACGACGTCCTTCTTCACCGCTGTGGTGTTGTTTGGCTTCTACGTCCCATCGCCGATTCCCAACGGAGCACTGGTGGCCGGCTTTGTGCTGTACGGCTGGGTGTCGGGCGCGTGGCTCACCCTCGTCTCCGCCGTCGTCGCCAAGATCAGTCCGGTCGAGGAGGTCGGCATCCGTATCGGTATGGCGTGGAGCATCTGCGGACCATTCATGGTCGCCGGCCCTGTCATCTGCGGTGGTGAGTATCAGCCCAACATGTCGACCAAGGCTGACTGTTCACAGCCCTGATCCAGGCAGACGATAACAAGTTTGGCTACGCAGGCATCTTCTGTGGCTTCACCTTCTTGATTGCCTCGTTCCTCGCGGTCGGACCGCGGATGGTGCAGGTTGTCCGAGGCTTCTTTGTCCGCAAGCCTGATCCCAGTGCCGCGTAGGGCGGCGACCGCCGCCTGACGACGAGCGTGGGGTCGGCCAGACCTTGACTCACCACCACTTGGTTTCCTTCCACCCGTGTGTCGTCGACAGCACGGCGCGTCTCGATCACACTGGGGCCACTACCAAAGTGCAGCCCTCCAGTGGCGTGAGATCGATGGGCGAGGCCACCGCACCTGCAGCCCTCCGCGAGTTGCTAGCGATTGCTCCATGCAGCGCTGCCACGCGTCACCACCTACGACCCGCGTCACCCCCGCCAACCACAAACCCAACGATACAACACGCAAGCACCAACTGCATCAACCATCTCTCCCGTATCATGTATCCCCAGTTGTACTCCAATGCATTCTACAGCCGTTCTAGTGCAAAGCCAAGAGCCGAGCGACAGCCGCGTCGCCTTCGGACGAGGCCGACAATGGCGATGTTTGTGGCCCCGCTGTCGTCATACCACCCAACGACCCCCACCATTTCCCATCGTCCATCACGCGGCTTATCAGACTCACACCATCACTGTCCACCTCGTCGCTCGGGACAGCTATGCAAGCACTCTCAATCTCGCAATCCATGCGCTCTGATTGCTTGTAGATCTCGCGCTAGATGAGCTCTATTCCAGATTCTGCGCCTGTATTCCAGATTTCCAGACACCAAGATGAGGCCTGTCGAGCGTGAACGTTGCCGCGTTCCATCGCAATCTGACGTGACACTTCGAGTTCAGCAGTCATCATGCAGCGGCCATGTGCGGATGGAGAGCAACATCAGCATCCAGTGCAGTGTATATAACATGAGTGCAGGCGACGTCGGTAAGCACCCACCAGCTCCCTCTCGCTACCACTCTAACCATGTCTCCCATCGCTGTTGAGCAGACTCCCGACGCCATCGAGGCCATCAAGGCTGGTGTTGCCGCGACCACCATTGGTGACGTCAAGGTCGACCTTCGCTCGTTCGCTTCCTTCGACACCGCCCCCTCCATTGGCACCGAGTTCCCCGCCGCGTCCATCGACGGCAAGCCCGCTCTCGATATCCGCGCCGTCCTCGAGGACCCCGAGAAGCAGAAGGCTCTTGCCAAGCTCGTGTCGGAGCGCGGCGTCGTTTTCTTCCGCAACGCGATCCTTTCGCCCGAGGAGCAGAAGGACCTCGTCACGGGCCTCGGCAGGCAGAGCGGCAAGCCGGCGACGTCTGGTCTTCACATCCACCCTCTCACCTTCATCAACTCGAAGGACGGTGACGAGGTAACGGTCATCTCGAACGAGTACCGTGATGCCACCAAGAAGGTCCCAGTCTTCGGCGAGCGCCGCTTGGGCAAGACTGGCTGGGTGAGCTTTCACTGTGAGACCAAGCGCTAACCAGGCAGCACTCGGACATCACTTTCGAGCCCATCCCATCCGACTACGCCACCCTGCAGCTCCGAACTGTGCCCAAGGTTGGAGGTGACACCCTTTGGGCGTCGGCCTACGAGGCCTACGACCGCCTCTCGCCCTCCATCCAGACTCTCCTCGAAGGCTACACTGCGGTGCACGACGCCAACTACTTCAAGCAAGTTGCCGCTGCCCGCGGTGAGAAGATCCGCGACGATGTCCGCGGCGCCCCCGACAACGTCGGCGATGACCTCAAGGCCGTTCACCCCGTCATCCGCACCAACCCTGTCACCGGCTGGAAGGGCTTGTTTGTGAACCGGGGCTTCACCAAGCGCATCGTCGAAGTTTCCGCTCCAGAGTCGGACGCTCTTCTCGAGTTCTTGTTCGAGCACGTCACCGCCAACCACGACCTCCAGACCAGGTTCCGCTGGGAGGAGAACTCGCTGGCCATCTGGGACAACCGCAGCACTTTCCACACCGCCACCCAGGATCTCGGAGACCAGAAGCGGACCGGCACTCGCTCAGTCTCGCTTGGCGAGCGTCCGTACTTTGACCCCAAGAGCCAGAGCCGCCGCAAGGCTCTCGGCATCAAGGACGACTTTGACTTCATCGCCTAAGTGTGCTCCCGCTTGGAGCTCGTGGGATAGTTGGGGACATATAGGAGCTGTGCAAAGTTGTAAAGAATGTTCCATCGAATGAACGTGGTCTGTAAATGCTGTCACTGCTCAACGCGGAAAGCGGCTAACACGTCGCCTGACATCATTGTCTCTGCAGGCGCCGCCGCGTGTTACGCGGGGAATCGGCGAACAGTCTCGGCTACACTACCTCTGGTAGGCCATGGTGCCGTTAGTGAAAGATTCCTGCCTGTGGTTAGAGGAAGATGCACGTCAGCGGCGCTCCAGGCTGGTAGCGGTGAGACATATATAGACTGATCGGCACAACGTCTATTCTGCAACCCGGACACCTCCGCGCCCGCCCAAACAATGACCTCATATTAGGCTGTCTAACGCCATGGTACTGGTTTCTGGGCGAAACGAGGGTACGGAACGTTGCTCGGCAGCCCCTGAGCATCCCCGAGTTGGTGTTTGGAAGGTAGCAAGACCCCGCAAGAGGTTTACCGACGCGGGATCGACTATTGGCAGTTCCGACAGGGTAGCGCCGCGCGCGGGTGACCTCTGCCTGCCGGATCTTCCTCCTAGGTCATGCTTGTGCAGCTTGTATAAGAGGATCCAAGCAGAGCACACGTATGTGTGTCTTCCCCTCCCCTCCATGTCCGACTCTACCGCGGTTGAACCGCCTGTAAAGGTAGTTCCACGATGGGGAACGATCTGGGCCAGTCTCAGCCGCCTCCGCCAACCGTCAACACTAGGAACCACCCGGGTTGACGATCATTGACTCTGCCTCTCCAGCCAAGGCCAGCGGGCAACCTTGGTGTCGGACCACGCGCTACTCCCCACCAACTGCGTCTTGGCTTGGAGCGATCACCACCATAAACACTCAGATACTGATACATGAGGCCTGGCACGCCGCTCTTCACCACAGCAATGCCTTCCCCTACCATGACCGGCCTCGCATTCGCCGACCTCCCCCACCCCGTGGCAATGGCCACGCCTGTGGAGTGCGCCGCGTGCACATCGCGGACAAGGCGGCGGCCTCCATATCGACCTGCCAGCTGGCTGGTGGGGAACCAGCAACACGCTTCAATTGTGAGTGGCAGTGCCCCGGACTGGCGGTAGACGTCCAAACACGAACCCGTTGTCTTCAGTTCGCCGGCGCTGACCACTCTCCGCTAGCTGTGATTGTTCGCACGATGATCATGCCAACCAACTGTGGGTAACACAGGCGGACGTGCAGTCGATTGGCTGCACCGCGAGCGTCCAGTCCCCGCCTGGCTATCTGGACGTCGGTGAGGGCGCCGTGAACGGCAGCCGCGGTCCTTCTATCGGATTGCGACTAGGGGCTCCCGCTGGTGTTAGGGAACGGCACGTTGCGCATTCGAGGAGCAAGTGAGTGTGTGGCGTTGAAGGACAAACCTGACACTCAGACCTCTGGCTCGACAACACCGACGGCGATGTTCAGAACGGCACCCCGCTCCGCGTTTAGACCGTGATGGCCAGCGGAATCAGCGATGCGCCCTTGTCTTGCGGTAGCCTGCGTCGGGCGTGAAGATCTCATCATGACAGTGAACTATACCGATGTTCCTTTCGTTCTTCCCTCCTCCCCGTACCCCGGTGCATGTATGAAGCCCTGTCCGTCAGAGTAACGCCTCTGTGCGGTGTTTAAAGACGCCCTGGTCACATGTTTGGGCTCCACACGCCAACAAGGGGTATCAGCACGAGGCAGCCTCATTCCCGAATGTGTGGCGGGCGGGGCGGGGGAGGACGCAAACCAGCATAGTCACCCCTTTCGGTTAAATGATGACGTCTGCGAGCTGTTGTTTCGGCCTCCCATCCGCCCTATCTCACTGCGTCACGGTAGACGCGCTGCTCCGTCCCCACCCGAGTCAAGCTGAAGTACACATTATATCGGTGCATGGTCTCGATGTACAACCTTCACTTGTCATAACAATGTTACAGTCGTTACCTCGTATGGGACGTCACCTAGCTGAAGCTCCAGGCCTGGTTGGGGCTGTCGAGGTCGCACCACCACACCTGGAGCGGGGTGCCGTTGTTGAAGTTGCCGTCCTTGACATCGAGGCAGAGGTCTGGGTCGTCAGCATTGCCCCAGAGCATCCAGCACAACTCACTGGTACCACGGATCTTGACACGGCCGTAGATGTACGTCCAGTGCTGTCCCATCACGGGAGGGTTGGTCTCGCACTGAGCGACGTGCACGACACTGCCGTCGCCGGGAGTCCTACCAGCGTCAAGGCAGAGGTTGTTGCCGCCGGCGTCGGTAGAGACAATGTTGCCAATGTTCTTCCACGCCCAGTGCGAGAAGCGACTCTCGTCGCAGTTCCACCTGATGCGGTCAGGCCACCATACGCTTGGCCTTCGATCCGACTTACACCTGGACACCGTTGCCATCGTTGGTACCGCCGCCAGTAAGGTCGAGGCAGAGGTTGCTGCCGGTTGAGATCTGGCTGCCAGACTGGCGCGTGTCTATGACAGGGCTAGCAGCAGCGCCGAGGGCTCCGACGAGAAGAGTTGCGACGGTGGTGATCATGTTGGGCTTGCGGTCGTTGGGTGCTACAAACGCCGTCCACCTGTTCAGACCAGCGCCTTATATCCCTTCGTCGCCGCGTCACGAGCGACGCGCATCCTAGCAACGGAGACGGGCGTCGGCCTGGTGATTGATAGGTTTCCAACAACGTAAGCCCCGTGAATTGATCAGGCCAGTCGCCCAAATGACGCTGACCTTGAGGGTGTTGCAGTTGATCTCATGACCATCGTCGCCCGTCATCATAGAGCAGTGTCAGGGCTCCGGGGCGATGCTGCCAATGCGGGGCTCAACTGCACGTGTGCCATGTCCGGCCGGGGCGGTTGCAAGCGAGTCCTTCGGCCGGCCGTGAGACATCAAGGAATCGTTCTCCAGTGCCGACTGTGCCAGGGCGCAGACGACTTGCCTTGTGCGGATGATGAAACTGACATCGACAACGATTCAGTCGGCATTCTCAGGCAAACAGGGTACCGACGCCATCCCGGATTGTGTTTGGTTCAGCGCTTAGCATCTGCCCACCCCCATCCAAGCTGACGCCCATGATATCATCGGCTCTCAGGAGGCAACGCTGACTAGTCGTGCTGTGCATTGCGTATTCACTAGGCAACAACCCTTCACCCTGCTCAAATACCTGAAGTCTGCGACTCTGAGACGATGACAAGTCAACCCGTCCTAAGGCCGGCGAGGCTGGACGACCACCGCGCGGTGTGTATCACTGTGACCCGAGTGCGGACGATCTTAGCTTCTGAGCTTTAGGCCAAGTGCCTAGCTATGAGCAGAACCGAGAGCTGCCTTGGACAGACAGCAGTACTTGGCTACATGAGGCTCTCAGGATATCGTTGGCGGGTGTCGCCAAGACCAGTTACCTAGTCGACCAGCCACCGCAAATGGGTCGCACTCCCTGACACTTAGACTACGCCCAGTAGCTGTCGTCAACGAACTGATAGCACTGGGTCCCGAACTTTCGTTGTTCCTCCCCGGTTGCTGAAAGCGAATCGACTGGTGTGCGATGCACAGGTGCGAGCCGCGAATGCCCAGCTCGTAGCTCGGGGGCAACGAGCGAGGTTGGCGTCCCGACTGCTCTGCTTCGCTTCATTCCGTCGGCATCATGACGCTCGCCTGCGAAGGGAAGAGACGGACCACTCATCGGTGCACACACTACCAGGGCGCCGTTGCGATAGCAGTGCTCCATCAATAGGATGGATGGAGGCTGAGCGGTAGGGTGCAACTGAGACGGCTGACGTCGAGGACGCTGCGCTGGAATCCTATCCGCCTCGGCAAGGCGTCTCTCCTGCCATCGACCAGCCACCTCAAATGACTAGACGAATCGTCTGCCCTGGAACCATGCCCCAAAAGACCGAAACCAGAGCGCTCCAACACACAGACGCACTGCAAGCGGCAACTCGTAGCACGGTTTGAAGGTGGAGATTACATCCTCAGGGTGGAACAAGGTTGTCGTGTGGTGCCTGCGTCATACTTGCCGGTACGACATCACGGCAGTTGCGCAACACCAGCCTCACCGCCTCCGCCAGCATCCTACTGCAGAGGCCTACGCGCCGGTTCCTCTCTCGTGGCGTTAGCTAACTAACGCGCAGCCATCTACAGTCAGCTGACGACGGGGGTCGCGACGCTCGAGAGCAGAGGCGGACGTGACGGAACGCAGCAACCCGAGGTCGCTCCCCGGCCAATCTTTCTCGATGCCTTCCCCAAGAGATGGGATCGTCGTCGCATATAAAAAGGTCGATGGTCGGCTGTCCTCTGTCCATCAGTATCTCTCTTCTCCTCCATCGAACAGCCTCCCAACCCAGTCTACCCATCACATCCATCACAATGGTCGCTGTTACTTCGCTCCTCCTCCTGGCCGTCGCCGCCGTCACGTCCTCTGCCTCCCCTGTGGTTGAGGAGCGCGCCTTCCCTGGTATCCAGTTCAAGTTCAAGGGCAAGTGTGTCGACCTCGCCGGCGGCAGCACCGCCAACGGCAACGCCGTCCAGCTGTAAGTCGTTGCCGTCCATCTCCGAACCGCGTTACCATTGCTGACGCTTCCAGGTGGGACTGCTCGGCCCTCTCCACCAACACCGAGACCAACCAGCGCTGGATTCTCAACAACAACGGCCCCATCAGGTCTTCGAAGGGTCCTTGCATTGACGCCGGCAACAACCCCGGCAACGGAACGCCCCTCAAGGTCTGGCAGTGCTACAACAACTACCAGCCTCAGACCTGGGTCAACCACAACGGTGGCATCCGCCTTCTGAACACCAGTGAGTCGATTCCCGATCCGGGCGGAGCAGCGCTGATCGACGACAGACCTGTGCATTGACGTTCCCGGCGGAGACAACCGCAACGGCGCCCGCCTCCAGCTCTGGCAGTGCACCGGCTCGGACAACCAGCGCGTGTCGTTCTAGGGGTGGAGTAGTCGGGAGCGGAGAGGTTAGCAGCACATATACAACATCAATAATGCATCGTATCAATAAGCCGCTCCAACAAGGCTCACGTCCCTTGGCCGATGATCATACAGCGAGGGCACGGCCTTCTCAGGCCGCCGCTGATAACTGCGATCCCTCCGGGGTAGGGATCTCCGAACCTGCACTGAGGCATAACCCGAAGAGTGGCCCATACCCAATTGGTTCGGGGTCAGGAACCAACAGAACCTTCGGCTATCCAGGCTGTGCTGATGCTCGTCAGTTCCTAGAGTCTCTTGTCGGCCGTCGGGATGGTTCGAGCGGCCGACTTCATTCGACCAAGCGGCGCCCCTCTCGACCTGAAAGGTCGGCGTGGTGTCCGGTTGGACCTCCGAGGTGCCGAAGGGGGAGGGGCCAGTTCGAGTGATGGCAAGCACCTGACGCTGTCCCATCGGCACCCTCAAGACCTCCTCAGTTGTTCCCCGATCTGCGACTGTTCTTCGAAATATCGGACGGACGGGCACAACACGACGTCCCACCTACGAAAGGGACAGAATCAAGGTGACCCTCACGCTCACAGGTACCAAGAGCCGTGCTCGCAGGTACAGCGATGCGGGGGTGGGTGAACCGGCTCGCACGCTCTCCGACGACATTGAGCGTGCGCCTCGGCACCCGCTGCCCAACTCGTGAGCACATGGGGTCAATCTTTATCGCCCTTCGTTCGTCTGCAGCTGAGATCGCCCGAGTTTCAGGAGGACGGGCCCCGTCAGACCACGGCGTCCAAGCCTGGCGTGTCCATGACGCTGGCGAGGAACACGTTCGCGGGTGACGAACGAGAGTTGCTGGGGTTGGTTTATGTATCAGTCTTTCCATAGATTTCGGATACTGATCCGGGTGGTGCGTCGCCGCGATGATCGGTCAGTCTGTCGGCGTTGTCTCAGTCGCTGGGTGTCATTTGTCAGAGGACAGGATTACCGAGACTCTATCGCTGTGCTGTCGGCTCGGCCATTCGCATGACGCGACCGACGGTCGATGATAACACCGGCCTCAGAACAGCCCCTCGTGACGAGCGAGGGGGCACCAACGATCCGACGGTCCCGGCGTGAGCAAGCGTCGTGAGCAGGCCCTAGCTGGCTGGTGTGTGGAGTTCCTTTGACGTCTGTATCCGCCGCAGTGGGGAAGGGCGAGTACTCTGTGTCACCGTGAGGGGGAAGAACAACAAGTGAGGTCAAGGCGAAGCACTGCCCCCCGCTCACTCTCCAAAGGCAGAGGGTCATGGCCAATGTCATAGCTCAGCAATGGTCTGTCACAGCGGTGGGGTGACCGCTGTCACTCTGTTCTCGCCATTGGCAACCTCCTACGTGGCGCTGCCAAAGCCGCACGGGTCTGTCGCGGAGGCCCGCGCAATACAGTCGATCGCCCCAGCGACTCCCTGCCTACCCCGCTGCCGTTGGAGATACGGACCCCTGACAGATGCCAAAGTTAGCAACGGCGATGGCGGTCATGGCGGCGAACGCGGCAACACCGCGGTCAGAGAGGAATCTGTGGGGCAAGCAAGACGCGTGTGTGTGGGTTATGATAGTCGGTTTACCGGTATCGCTCGGCAAAACGAGGTCGTTGTAAGATCAGACGCGTAAACCACAAGCACGAGGTTGGTTGTCTTCGTTATGGCTCGTACAATCCGCGGCATCTAGCATTAGCGTCGGCGTCCGCTGACGTTAGCGCTAGATCTCGGGATGATCCGACTTTACCCAGAGGCGAGAGAGGCAAGAGCCGGGGCTGTCGGAGTTCGGAGTCGCCCCGACCTGCCAGGGTCAAACCCCTGGGCATGTGAACAACCGCCCTCAGTTGTACCAAGCTAGCTCGTTGCTCCATCCTTTGCGTGTTGCGGGCAGACACCTCGTCGTCATTCCACCACTGTGTGTCGATCACGGCCCTGTCCTGTGCAGGTGTGGGGTAACTAGCGCCATGGGCCCCAACTCGACGCCGCCGGCTCTGGTCTTGTTGGGGACGCCAGTGGTAGGCTCCACCACAGCCTCAAAGGACACGCACGACCAGCCAACGTACCACAAGGGGCACTTGTAGTCGTTGTGATTAGGCTGGTCTGCGCCACAGTCGCGTTCAAGACGCAGCCTATGCGCAGTCGCGCCAAGACTTGTCTCTGGATGTCGACGAGTGGACGACAATGCTCCCGTGGAAATGTGGAAATAGTTTGCAGGTGGCAAGCGAGGTTGACCGATGCTACCCTTGTCAGCAAGTGAGCGCTGGGTTGTGGGACGGCTTCGAGCCGGGTTTGTGGGTTTATAGCAGCCGATATCCATCAAACTGGGCGTTTCTTGTTGGTCTTGGCCCGGCAAAGGCGGAGCGTCTTGAGCAGGTGCATTGGCAAAAGGGCGGAAGAGTGGGGTGGGGAGACGAGGGCCAGAAGGTGCGGGGTACGAGATCCCCCTGTCAAGAGACCTTGGCTTTGTCTCAGGGAATGGTCTACCCCACGGTCCAAGAGCCGAGGACAAGGCGGCTTGGGTGGCTTGGGTGTTTGCCGAGCCGTCACCACGTTTGGGAAGATTAATTCACGTGCTCCAATTCCATCATTGTCCGCTGCGCTGGGCGCAACAGCGCCCAGGCTCTCGGTCCCTGTCCGCCGGTCCTGTTGCCCTTTGGGCCGCTGTGCGGTAGCGAGCGTACGTGTAGCTAGGGAAGTTGACACGGGAGACACACAGGGGTATGTGGAGGTATGGCGGCGACCTTGGAGCTCGAACCGTGGAGCAAACCTTTACTACCGCGAATGAAAATCCCGTCCGAACAGCCAGAGGTGGGATGTGTACGTGATATTCCAGACGAAAGTGCGCAGTGTGGGGTACCGAACCCCTGTCGGCACGCCCTTACCCCAAGCACTCCCCCATCGCTGGCGGGCGCAGCCGACTTTCGGTAAACCGCGCGATAAGGGGCAGCATCAGGACAAGCCACACACTCTTGGCAATCTTGAAAGGTAAACCGCTAGCCTTTGGCGCTCATCACGCGCCTCCCCCTCCCCCCACCACGCCCCCAGGTTTTCTCGTCAGTTTTGCTGCGTGGCCGTGGTCGTCATGCCTGAGCACAGGGTCAAACCCGAACACCACTGACTCCGTGCGCAGGCGCCACTGCGACCGACCGGTGACCTTGCCTCCCGACACGGTTGGACCGGGCCCGACCCGCTCGCTCCATCAGGTAGTGCCGGTTGTGTCACTTGGGCCCTACCCAACAGCGGGGCCACCGCGGGGTACAAAGGTCACGGACATCTAGGACAGATTCTCTTCTTCCCCGTGCGACCGCCAGTCAGGCTTCTTCCCCATCCACACACACAGTCACTTGCACATCTACCACCATGGCTCTCAACCCGTCTGTGAGCAACGAGAAGAGGGAGTTGGGCCACCTCGACCACCCCAAGGAGGTCCACACCCCGCCCTCCCCCGACTTCTCTGGCGAGGAGCCCCGTCAGAATGTCATGTTCGCCGACATTGACGAGGGCTACGACCCCGCCTTCATTCGCTCGACCATTCGCAAGGTCGACCTGCGACTCGTCCCCGTGCTCTCGTTGATGTACTGCATCTCGCTCATCGACCGCACCAACCTGGGTCTTGCCCGCCAGGCCAACAACCTCAAGATGCACAAGCAGCTCGACCTCAGTGGCGGCAACGGCCAGCGCTTCTCCATCGCGACCTTGGTCTTCTTCATCCCGTACATCATCCTGGAGATTCCAGTGAGTAGACAGTTGGGCACGGTGGCGGCTCCACAGATCACCAGTCTGCCGTCACTGCGGGGCGGGCAAAAACAAAGGGGTGGCGCATTCTACGGTGCCATTCCCCACCCGCGTGACCTGCCGCCGCCGAGGCCTCCCTCCACTCCTTTGGTGTTGCACCCACTGACATACCTCTCAGTCCCAGCTCGGTCTCCGCAAGTTTGGAGCCCGCTGGTGGCTCGGCATTGCCACCATCCTCTGGGGTGTCGTCACGGTCGCCATCGGTTTTTCGCCAAACTGGCAGACCCTCGCCGGTCTCCGTGCCCTTCTCGGTGTCTTTGAGGCCACTCTCTTCCCCGGTGCCGCCTTCTTGATTGCATGCTGGTACCCCCGCAGGTCCATGGCCCTCCGCATGTCGACTTTCTACATCCTTTCGGTTACCGTCTCGGGCTTTGGTGCCGCCATGGCATACGGCCTCTCGATGCTCGACGGCAGGAACGGCCACGCTGGCTGGACTTGGATCTTCATCGTCCAGGGCATCATCACCATTGGCATCGGAATCCTTTCGATCCTCTTCCTCGTCGACTTCCCGGACAAGGCCACTTTCCTTACCGAGGAGCAGAAGGAGCTTGTCATCACCCGCATCCAGCGTGACCGCGCCGACGCGGTCGTCGACCCCATGACCAAGGCCAAGTTCTTCGAGTACCTCGGCACCGCCAAGCTCTGGCTGTTCGCCTACATGTTCATGTGCGGCACTGTCGCCTCCTACTCGCTCGCCTACTTCCTCCCTCGCATTCTCGCCGAGATGGGCTTCTCCAACATGATGTCTCAGCTCCTCGTCGTTCCTCCCTACGTCTGGTGCTTGTTCCCGGCCGTCACTAGCGCCTACATTGCCGACAAGGTCAAGGGCGCTCGTTCGTACGCCATCGTCTTCAACATCTGCTGCCTCATTGCCGGTACCGCCATGTACTCGCAGATCAGCAAGACCAAGCAGGCTGCCCGGTATGCCGGCGTCTTCCTCGCCATCGGTGGCTCCAACTCCTTCCTTCCCCTCGTCGTTTCGTGGTCGCAGACGGCCATCCGTGCCCAGTCCAAGCGTGGCTACGCCTCGGCTCTCATCATCGCCTTCGGTGGTGTTGGCGGCATTGTCGCTTCCGTCGCTTTCCAGGAGAAGGAGGCGGCCAAGGGCTTCCCCTCGGGCATCTACCTCACCCTCGCCATGAACGCCGCCAACGTTGTCGCCGTCATCGCCCTCCGCTTCTGGATGAAGTGGAAGAACAGCCGCGCCGACCAGGGTCTGTGCGTCATCGAGGGCAACCCCGACTTCCGTTACCAGCTCTAAGAGGGAGCTGTGGTTAGGCAGGTTGGAGATTCTAGCAGTAACCGTAATGGCAGCAGTCTCGGACACTCTTTAGTGTGCGCGAGGTCTGGATAAGCAGGGCAAGTTGTAAGAACACGACTTCTTGAGATGCAAGGGGTCTTCCCATTCGCGCCTAGACTGGCCTTAGGCGTCAACCTGTGATCAGTTCCCAGTGATCGGCGGTCTCTGGCTTGCGGATGCTGTGGCGCGAGGTGGGCAACGAATGTGGAGCGCCGCAACTGCCAAGGCCAAGAGACTCGGCGACTTGCTCCACATGTCCACCGTCCCTCGTCCCTCACTGCTCCAATAACGCCATCCGCCAGGAAGGCACGGCCCATGTTAGGGCGCCACGCGTACGGCGCAATGCAATGTCTGCGAGGACATTGAGGGACGAAGGCCTTATGTCACGGCCTCTTGCTCGAATGCCTCCAAGTTATCCGTTCAATGGCCATCTTGTCGGTACCGAAGAGTCAAGGGGTGGACGACTGGAACGACTGAAACGTCGTCACCTTCATTTTACCAAGAAGGCCCGAAAGATATGTTTCTCCCCTCGGCTCACCTGCATACGTTCGTGCTCAGTCGGAGCTCCGTCTCTTCTGTTGCCCGAAAGTGAGGAGGCGCGAGGAGACCTTGCGCCCAGGCGACACACTAGGTGCGAGCAATACAGCGACCGGACCGTCCGCTCGGCCTGTGTTTCAGGTGACATGGATCCCGGCTGACACTGCACTGTCTATTCGTAGCATGCACGTCAGCGATGGCTCGGGCCGGCGGAGGAGCCACCGCCATCTCGCACTCCTCGAAGGCGCTTTGAACTCATCCTCCGATCCAATCTCAGAGTAGACTTGAAGCATGCGTAGGCGGACGTGCGGTCTAAGGGCGTGATTCAAGCGAGTTCCAAGCTTAAGCTGGCCCAATCTATTCAGCTGAACAGACGTCGTGTGAGGGACGTGGCGCCTTGAGCAAGTCGTCGGCTATCACTACGGATGAGGCTGAACAGAAGGACCAAGGTAGATGAGGTTGCGTGCCAGTCCATCCCGTATCTAAGCATCCGTTGCGCAGCTCGCGTCGCCTGGAGATTGCCGAAGACATCCCCAACAACAATGCGTGGCTGCCGCCGCCGCTGACGTCCCTTTGAGCACGTTGGTGACACTGACGCGCCTGATAACTGCGCACAGATGAGCATTGGATGCGGTCGGCTAGGATACACGGCCTTTGCCTCCAGGTGTTGCAGTGGCTTGGGTGCTTTGGCCGGCGGCCAACGCCGACGTCCAGGTCATCTGACCTCGCGTGCCGAATGCTCACCATGTCAGGTGATATCAACAACGGCTGAACAGTTAGCCCGTCGCTCGTAGTAAACTGGGGGTGAGTGATAAGCAGCGTAGAGTGCGGGCACCTCGTGTGCAGCTGCTCCACCAGCGTTTACGCCTGATAAGTGACGCCACCCAAAGCACCCTGGGGCCCGTGCCGAATGTGACAAGGACCTACCACCTCGCTTACGAGATATGCCCCGCACAGTCTTGGACCTGAGCTGGGGTAGGCCGGCAAGGACTGCGCCACTGACCTACCTGCGTCCGCGACCATGCAGTGACCGTTCCTACCGGATGGGAGGGACAAAGGTCGTGCCGAACCGAACGACGACCGACCAAAACCACGACGCCCCCCTCCCCATGGTGCCCACTCAGCCAAGAACGCGGGAACCCGCACAAGACAGATTCAGGCCTTATTGTTATTGCACTGGCACGACCACTGCCAATACCGTGCCGAGGCGGTATCGCAGAGGCTGCGCAAGCCAGGGGAAAGGAGATAGCATTGAAGCCACCCACCGCTGCACCGTCCGCCCTCCTCGCCCGCTCCTCCCCCCTCCCCCTCTCTTCGCCTACCGAGCGCCCAGTTCCGAGCCCGCACGCCCACATGACTACAGATGCTGCCCACAATGCCGCGCCCGTCGGGATTCAAACTTGGCCAGCCGACACAGTCGTATAAGAATCCAGCCCTGCGGTAGACACCACCACTGTCACTAGGGAATCGGTCGACTCGAAGAATACACCACCTCGCCCCCTCAGCGTCCCTCTCACACAGCGCCTGCTGATCTCGCCACTCGCAGCGGCCACCAGCCCTTCCTCCACGCTCCCTGTTTCAATCACACACATCACACAATCCCTATCATGAAGTCGGATGACCCGCCTGTGACGCCCGTGTCGGCCACGAGCAGGCGACAGAGCACCATCCTCACCAAGGACGATGCTCGTCTCGAGGACCTGGGCTACAAGCCCGAGCTGAAGCGTGCCTTCTCCAAACTCGAGGTGTTTGGTGTCGCGTGAGTTTTGAGCGGTAGGCCCAACTTGGGGTTCACGGTGCCGCACCACGGGCCTGGATGGAGAGCTGGGATCGTTCGCATCCGGTCACCATGCGCCCCATGGACATGCTGGGCTTGCGACGCGGATGCCCCTGCTTCCTGTCCTGGGTAGGGAATCAACGGCTAACACGGGTTCATAGCTTTTCGATCATGGGTGTTGTCCCGTCTATCGCCAGTGTCATCTTCTACAACCTGCCGTATGGAGGTGGGTAGCGATACCGCCCACAGAGCTTGCACCGCTGACAATGCAGGCCCTGTTGGCATGGTATGGGGCTGGGTCGTCGCCTCCATCCTGATTGGTACTGTCGGCCTGGCCATGGTACGTTGAGAAAAGCCTGAATGATAGACCCGACACCCCCACGTGCCGCCACTGACCACATTGCGATAGGGAGATCTCGCATCGTCGATGCCCACATCCGGAGGCCTCTACTACTGGACCCACCGCCTCGCTCCTCCCGAGTACCGCAACTTCCTGGCATGGCTTGTTGGATGTGCGTTGTAGAGCCCTTATCGCGCTGACATCACAGACAACTCGTTCTTGGGCAATGTGGCGGCGACTTCGTCCCTCGCCTGGGGTGCACAGGGCATCCTCTTCGCCGCCGCGACGCTGGGCAACCCCGACTTTAGCCCAAAGATGTGGCAGAACTTCCTGCTCTACTGTGGCGTCCTCATCTTCTGTGGAGTCTACTGTGCCTACTTCACGAACCTGTTCGCCCGCATGCAGAACCCGGCCACCGCCCTCAACCTCATCCTCGCCCTCGTCACTATCATTGGTCTCCCCATCGCCCGCCGCAAGGACCTCAACACGGCGTCCTTCACCTTTGGTGGCTGGGTCAACCTCCATGGCTGGGGCAGTGGCCTCACCTTCTTGCTCTCCATGCTTGCGCCCGTCTGGACCATCGGCTCCTTCGACTGCGCCGTGTCCCTCTCCGAGGAGGCATCCAACGCTGCCACCGCCGTTCCCGCTGCCATCATCGGCGCTATCGGATCGGCTGGTGTACTCGGCACTCTCCTTCTCATCATCTTTGCTCTCTGCATGGGCACCGACGTCGCGGCACTCAACGACGCTGACCAGCCCCTCGCCGCCATCTACGAACTGGCATTCGGCTCCAAGGGGGCTCTCGCCATCTGGTCGTTTATCGCCATCTCACAGATGGGCATGACTGCCTCTCTCGTCCTCCCCTCTTCGCGCCAGGCTTTCGCCTTTGCTCGTGACGGCGCCCTCCCCTTCTCCAAGTTCTTCTACAAGGTGGACGAGAGGACAGGGACCCCGGTGCGCACCGTGTGGCTCGTTGTTGGCTGTGCCATGCCACTTGGTCTTCTTGGCTTTGCCGACCCCGTCGACCAGGCTGCCATCAACGCCATCTTCGCGCTCAACGTGATGGGTCTCTACGTCGCCTATGTCATCCCCATCGGCTGTCGTGTTATCTGGGGTGAGAACCACTTCACACCTGGGCCTTGGTACCTCGGCCGCGCGAGTCGCCTTGTGGCTCTCATCGCATCACTGTGGATGCTCTTCGCCATCGTCATCTTCTGCTTGTAAGTTGCCTTGCCGTCTGCGCCTTGGGGTTCTGCTGACACTACCAGCCCTGGTGATCCCAACCCAGACGGAGCGACCATGAACTACGCCATCGTCGTGTCCGCCGCCGCGTGGATCTTCGCCATCGGCTACTGGTTCTTCCCCAAGTATGGCGGCAAGACGTTCTTCACTGGCCCTCGCACCGCGGACCTGTCTGCCGATGTGCACGAGTACTACGAGCAGGAGTACGGAGGAACTGTCGAGGACCCTAACAAGAAGACCGCTACGGTCACGACCGTGCCTGTGGACCCCGACCACAAGGACCCGGAGTCGGACGGGAGCGACAGCCGCGTCCAAACCAGCGATGTGAAGCGGTAGCATCGGCAACCAGACTGTTGAAGTGTGGCCCAGGTGGGCCGTTTAATCAATGACGGCGGAAATGAGTGTAAAGCTTCGCCAGCGCTGTATATATAGTGTTACTTGTCTAGGCCTGGAGATGCCATATCATCGACCATGCAAGGGTGTGCAGCAGTGACACTCGGTGCACAAGCCGGCGAAGCTCAAGTTGTTCAGTTACTGACAGGCTGGTTCACCCACGGCGGTTAATCTCACGACAAAGCCAATTCAGGCACAAACAAAGGCTCTCGTGGTGTAGTGGCTATCATACTCTCTTAGGGCGCTGAAGCACCTTAAGCAATGGGAGTGGTCCTGGGTTCAAATCCCGGCGAGGGCCTAGCGCAGGCATGCATGCGAATGCGAGCTTGTCTTTTGCATGAGAGGGTATGAGGGAGAGGGTGAAAGTGAGGGTTGCGGCGTAGGGGGTGCGAAGGGGCTGATTGTGGCGTTAGCATCCGAGTGCTATTGGCTTCTCTGACAGTGCTTTGTTCAGTATTGTCCACAGATTGCTCAGCAGACAGTTTTACATCGAACCAAGGTTATGCTTTGGATATGAAGGGTATCGTACATGTACATGGGCGATAAGGATCAATGTGGCAAGGGGCTAGTAGCTCAGCGCCGTGCTCCCACTCGTCTCTCCGATTCTCTTCTCCTCCATCGAGTCGCGCACGAACCGCTTGAAATCGGAGGGCGATCGTGAATAGTCGATTACGGTGGGCGGACGATGATGAGCCGCAGCGAGAACTTGCGCCTCGGACAGGGTCACTGTCTCTGTCTCGGCGGCAGACGGCGACTTGTTGAACGAGGTAAGGGTGTACGAGCCACTCGTCATGCCGAGGCTGGAATCGGCAAAGGCTCGGGTACGACGTAGTAAGACCCGGATGAAGCAGAATGTGAGTACGATCTGTTGAATTAGTGCTCAGCTGGGGGACTGACTCACAGTGAAAGTTGTGACGAACACAATGCCGATGTAGCCGTAGGTCGTCTCCCTCTCCCACGCGCGCCAGCACACTTGGATCAGCTGCCACCGTCGCTGTGGCCGCACCATTATCTCCCGCAAAAGCTGTTGCCGCGTTGATGGAGGTCTCGGACCATTGAATGAGCAGACACCTGCGGAAGAGATAGTCCTAGCTCATCAGTGCCGTCTGGACGGAGCTGTGAGCACCTTGGACATGAACCTGCGCTTGACGGCAGCAACTGAGAATGCGACGCCAGAAGGGATGGGGAGAGCCGAGAGGATGATGAGCAACAGCTTCGGGGGGAAGGCTGGCTGAGGACGCCTCGTCTGTACGTCAGCAAGACTCAGCTCCCAAGTACTTACTCCAGCTGAGAGTATCACTGACACGATGCCTAGAGCGCCGAGGAAGAAGAGCACCGTTGCTATCCCTGTGCACCAGCGCGACCACTTCACGCTCCCAGGCAGGTCTTGCGTCAGCGAAATGTTGAGTACAACCCCCACCCCCAGACATCGCCTTGCTGGACCAGAATGCTTCGGCAGACCCGAATCCCCAGCAGACCAGGCTGGCGAGAAGCAGTGTAGCGTAGCCGACATGTTCCAGGCCGATCGACCTGCGGGGAGTGGGCTCTGGGGGCCTCGAGAGAACCATTGTCGGGGAGGAGGAGAACATAGATTCAGTGTGAAGCATCAAACTGATACATCCTTCCATAATGTTGTCTTCTCGTACGGACGTCTGCGAGGTTGGAAGTCAAGTGGAGAAGAAGAGATCATAGCTCGCGCCGCGGCTTGGTGGCGTCGGCTGTTCAGATGAGTCTTCGTGGAAGCGCCAAGATGACTTCAGGTCTCGGAATGGCACGTGTGAGATCCATGCTCCGACTCCGATGAGGCTCCGAACGCGGCCCGTGATGGCTGGGGTTGAAGTGCACCTCGTGACCTTCAAAGGCATGGTGAGCCGCAAAACAGGATTATGTTCACATCCAGTACTATAAAGCTAGAAGCATAGGAGGCGAGCTGCAGAACCACGCTCAGGCAGGCCAGAGTCCAATGCTGGTTAGACGGCACGGCCAAAGGTGCCGCTTTCAATCGAGATGCGGTCGGATTCGGCAGCAGGCGATGAGGCCCGAGCTCGGCGGCGCCACGATCCTCCGCAATGGCGGCAGCCCCGTCGCTGTCGCTCGCGACGCGTGTCACGGCGCCAGAGTCGGCGAGGGGAGCACCACGGCTTGCCCACGATGGGTTGTAGCTCGGGGGGATCATGTCCACGTTGTCGTCTTCGTCGACAGCACCGCCATCCTCCGCCTGGTGGACACGCTTGTCGCCGTGAACCGGCGTTGCCAGGATGGCAGCGGCGGCGTCCGTGTCCTTGAGGGCGATGCCGTTGATCTGGGTCGACGTGGGCGACGCGATCATGCTGCTCGACCCAGCCCCCGTGCTTGAGCCCTCGCCTGTCGAAGTGTTGTAGAAGCGTGAATCGATTGCGTCGCTGGGTTCCAGCGATGACGAAGCGGCCACGGAAGCCGGGCCACCAAGATGCGGGATCATTACGGATGAAGGGACAGCCGAGGCTGGGCCGCGAGTGAAGGGGACAGCTCCGCGAGGGTCGAGAACAGACGACGGGACAGCAGAGACGCCTGCCTCGGAGACTGGTGGGCGCATGGCCGAGTCGAAGGCACTGACCGGCCCGGAAGGCGGCTGGCGCCAAGTCCAGCGACGAGGGCCATCACTGCTCGCAGCTCCTGCTCCGAGGAACCCAGCCTCGCGGGCCTTGGCCACTTGAGCAGGAGTGAGTTCCTCGGGCACCTTGTCTGCAGCCTCATCATCGTCAGAGGGAATGCGAGCCGTTCCGTCCTGCCGAGAGCCGTCAATGTCGAACGGCGTGGGCGACGAAATGACTGGAGATCTGGGTTGCGTCAGTGTGGCTGACGATGGATGCTACATAACCGCAACTCACGGCTTGCGTTTGCGACGGATGCAGCAGAATGCAAGAAGTCCGAGGATGAGGAGCAGACCAACACCACCACCAACCTGACCTTGTCAGCTCTGGTGTGCATAACGTGACCACTTACCGCTCCGCCGATAATCTTGGCATTGCGCGAGGCGCGCGACTCGCCATGGCTGGCGGCTGCGGAGTCGTTGTCCGATGTGGTGTTGGAAGGTGGGGGGTCAACGGGCCTGAACTGTTAGTAGGCCGGCCAACTGATAGGTGAGCAAGACTCACCGGCTCCCCGCGAAGAAGGTGACACTGTGGATGTTGGCAACACCTGGCGTCGGTACCGTAACCTCCTGGTTGGGGATGACAGCACCCATGACTGAGATAGTGTACTCAATCTTTGGGTCAAGGGGAGTAGTGTAGTACAAGGCCGGGTTCCGGTAAGGCGAGTAGACGTACTTGACACCATCGTTGCCCATCACCCAAGCTGCCGGAGGGACGGGCAATATTTGAAGCTCGAGGATATCGTACTCTGGCGCGCGAGTACCATTGATGACCATGAACGTGGCGTTGGGCAGACTCTTGAAGGTCATCGTACCAGAGAAGTCGAGCGAGTTCCACTCAACGGTACTCGCATTGCCTCCCTCCTCGCCCAACACCTCATTGAGAACCTTGGAAGTGCCTTGAACATTGAAGAACGGGTTAGGCTTGCCATCGGCGTCGACAGCCTTGACTGTAGTTTGTGGTACCTCTTCGAGCGACGGGCTATTTGTTAGAATGGGTTCCAAACCAGCTTTCACCCACTATTCGGAAGCGAACCCTGTGTCGATATCCAGTGATTCAATTTCGAGGGTTCCGTTGTAAAGATAAAACTGGAGGGCATAGCGGCCATACTCGAGTTCACCAGTGTCGTAGATGATACCCTGGGGAAAGGGCGACGTGACGTTTTCAATACGCGCTGGGCTGGCTCGACCACTGGAGCCAGTGAAGGTTTTGGCAGTGGTATTGCTCCAAATTACTACCATCGGTGCCTCCTGTACCGCGGCCCAGTCGACATTGGTGTAGTTGCCTCTGACAATGGCACGAGTGCCTGCAAAGTTGAACTGGTGGCTGATCGAGAACATGCCACTCGGAATGGTCGCCTGGGTTGCCTCTGACAAACCCCATGTCCGGCGAACTGGATTTGCGTTGAACCTTGCGCTGAGAGGGCCAAGGGCTGTCTGTCCACCGTTTGACAGATTCTGGGGTGGATTCGAGGTCGTGAAGTTCCATTCTCCCCAAAGTGCCACATGGGTGTGGTTGCCGTAGAACTGAAAGTCGGGGAAGAGGTCGATCAGTGGGCTGCTGGGCCCTACCGAATACGTGACGTTGATGTTGGGCTTGTAGTGGCTGAGCGACGATGAATCGGGCACGGTGGTCACTTCGGCTGGAGGTGGGCCACTCCCACCAGGGCCGCCGGCACCGCCATCACTAGGACTGCCGGCGCCGCTGGGGCCGCCACTGCCACTTGGAGCAGCAGCGTCGGGGCCGGGAGCGGGGGCAGAGGGAGCTCCTGAGGTGGCAGGCTCTCCATCGGGGGAGGTGGGCGATGGGCTCGCCGAGTCCTGCGCCTGGGCGGCTATCGAGAACAGCAACACCCCGATGGCGAAGCGTTTGAAGACATTTCCGACCATGGCAGTCGTTATCAATGGGTCGAACGCAGGTAGTGAGACAACAAGTGGGGAGGAGAGACCATAGCCCAGGACACTGCAGGTTAATAGCTTGTGCCCGAGGGCTAGATGTGTGCAACTTGAGACGCTCATTCGCTAGGCCCAAGCCCTCCGACCGATCCCTTGTTCCTTGCCTGAGACGTGGCGCCTACGCCTGCTGTGCTATCGGCGCAGGAGACTGCTACCCTGGGCCGCAATGAACTGGAGGAGAGTACGAACACCAGCAGCATTCTTGTTGTAGGCCATCTTGGGTCTGAACTAGCAGCACGGAGGGAGGCATAGAGGATTGACCGTCTCCGCGATTAGCGCCCCTGTACCTGCGCCACTCCCGAGGTGCCTGCAGCAATGCCCTTGATGCCCTGTCACTCATCCATCCTGGCAGAGGACTGGCAGGAATGACAAGCAGGTGCCCTCTAGCTCCCGAGCACGGATGGTGGGCCCGGCACGGATACTTGCAGGGCCGCCGCGGGGTAAACGTGTTGAACGCGATCCAAGGAATAGGCTGGGAGGCGGTGGCGGCTAGCGACTGTATTTCCTGGATTCGTCTTGGCTACTGTAGGTCGAGGGAGAGAGGAGGGTCATGGAGAGCGTCGCCAGCTCTTGGACCTGGTCCGCTTCTGCTCTCCTCGCGCCGCTGATCGGATGGCGCGCGATAACCGTTACTGGGCCCCTTAGCACGCGGAACCCTATTTCCTGGCGTCCCCGCTCAAGAGCAAGGCAGAAATGGGTCGCCGCGCAATGACGACGCCTTGCATAGCAAGACGGTGAAACAGCCGCCACCCAGAACCTCACTTGGCCTTGCCTTGCCGCTCAACATCAAATCACACCCTGTCCTAATGTCCGCGGGAGTGACGCTTGGCGCACATTGTCCTTTGGCCGTCGAGCTTGGCCGCGCGACGTCGGAAGGATGCGCCAGTGCGAGCAGCAACGCCAGCGGCGTGAGATTGTCTCCTCGGCCCCAGAATCGAGCGGCAGCAAGCGTCCCCGGTCGCTGGACGGACCAGGACGCGACCGGGCACAAAAGTCGAGGAGACTATCCTTCCCGTGTGCACCAGTTCCTTGGGTATCACGGCAGATGTTGCTTGTTGACATGGAGTGGGTTTGGGCCATTACGCGACGATGCCCTGTTCCAGCGAACCTTGCTTTGCGGGGAGCGGTCAACTCGTCTCCATTCCGTGTGGTCGCGCGCCATGCGAAGAAGGTGCAGTTGGTCCTCAAGGCCAGCCTGCGATCCACAGCAGCGATTCTACTCATGTACGACTGCAATCACGGACCTGGAGCCCGTAGCCGCGGGTGCAAGAGGCACAAGCGGGGAGCTAAAGCCGCGGATGGGCCATCAAACATGGACCAGCAGCAGTGTTGGCGTGACTCTTCAAGTCACACCCGCATGCTCGTTCCCATGAGCCATTCAATCCCAAGCCTCATGCATCTGGCTGTCTTAGCCTTGCACATGAATGGGTGTTGTGACATCGGTGGCTGCTAGGTGATTTGCGGCAGGGCTGATGGGGTCTCGGGTGGACCGGCGACAAGGCTCGTGAGTCCCGCCGCGGTCCAGTCTCGCCGGTCACGTTTTCCACCATTGTTTGCATCTTCAAACAACCAAAGCTGCATTCTGACCACCACTGTCGACAGGTCGGGTACACTGCGCGACGCGCGCCAGGTCCAACCCGGCGTGCACGACCCGTCGCAAGGACCGTCGGACTCGGCGCCATGCACGACGGCGGTCCAATGAGCTCTCCGCCTATGAAGCGTGTGTTACCGGGCCACCCGGTATTGGCAGCTCGGCTTTGGCTCGTGGTGATAAGATGGGTTGCTCGGACAAGGCCGGTTGTAGAGAGTGGGTCGACCCCTCCCCCTCCACCAACAATGCCACGGATTGTCGCTCCGAGTCGACTGCGTCTCGTAACGACTCGAGACGTGTCGGCGCTGGCCGCGGCCAAGCCCCAGAGCGTTGACGACTCGACCGAAGCGAGCGAGCCTGGCCAACGCCAAGCTTGACACCGCGCACCTCGGCACCTCGGCTCAGTAGCCGCCGAGTCGACAACAAGGGCGGCAAGCAGCCGCCCAAGCCGCCCGACCCACTCCTCTGACGTCCTAACCGATAACTGACAGCGGGGCGGGTACTACATGCATTGTCGGCTTTCTCAACTCAACACCACTCATCGCATCTGCACATTCTACCATGTCTGGCCACGTCTTGCGATCGCTAGCACGCGCGCCGGCGGCACGGGCGTTCAGCTCTTCGTCGCGCCGTGGCGCTCTCTCCACCGCGACCGTCGACCCCGACTCCAAGGTCCTCCACCGCTCGCTCAAGCTCGGACTGCCAATGGCGGTGAGGGGCGAGGGCAACTACATCTACACTGCGGACGGGCGAAAGATTCTCGACACGACCGGCGGCGCAGCCGTCGTCTCGTGCGGACACGCCGTGCCCGAGATTGTCGATGCGGTTACCGAGCAGCTCAAGACTCTGCCGTACGTCTCCAGCTTCTTGTTCGGCACCGAGCCGGCAGAAGAGCTCGCGACGATGCTGTGCGAGGAGAGCGGTATGAGCAGGGTTGTCCTGTTCAACGGTGGCAGCGAGGCGGTCGAGAGTGCTATCAAAGTGGGTGTGGCCGGCAAGACAGCACTGACCATTGCCAGCTGGCGCGCCAGTACCACGTCGAGAACGGCCAGCCCCAGAGGACAAAGTTCATCTCGAGGCGCGTGTCATTCCACGGCAACACCATCACAGGTGAGTTGCCTGTAGCCCCCCTCGCGTCCTTTCTCACGCCGCCGCCCAGATCTCGCCCTGGGCCGCCACGACCGCCGAAGGGCCATGTACCTCCCGCTTATGCCCGACAACGTCTTCCACGCCGTGTCCCCGTGCAACCCGTACCGCGGCAAGCTTGAGGGCGAGACGGACGCGCAGTACGTCGACAGATTGGCCGACGAGCTCGACAAGAAGTTTGTCGAGCTCGGCGCGAGCACGGTCGCCGCGTTCTTCATGGAGCCGGGTGAGTGCGGCAAGTGCCGACTGGACAGCACCTCGACCACAACACTGACCCCGCACAGTCGTCGGCGCGACCTCGGGCTGCGTCCCCTTCGTCCCTGGCTACATCACGGCCATGAAGCGCGTCTGCGAAA
Organism: Vanrija albida; assembly: GCF_041260175.1. NCBI lineage: Eukaryota > Fungi > Basidiomycota > Tremellomycetes > Trichosporonales > Trichosporonaceae > Vanrija > Vanrija albida. The sequence continues at coordinate 50,461 of NW_027191423.1, forward strand.
AGTACGGCGCACTGTTCGTCCTCGACGAGATCATGTGTGGCTTCGGCCGCACGGGCAAGCTGCACGCCTGGAGCTGGGAGGGCGACGCCGCGCGCCCCGACATCCAGACGCTCGGCAAGGGCCTGTGTGGTGGCTATGCCCCGCTCAGCGCCGTCCTCGCCAACGACAAAGTCGTCAACGTCCTCAGCAAGGGCACTGGTGCGTTCATGAACGGCTACACCTTCCAGAGCTCGGGTATCGGCGCTGCGGCGGGATTGGCCGTCTACAAGTACTACAAGAAGCATGACCTGTGAGTGGTGTTGAGGGGCGGGGGACATGTCCTGTCACACCCATCCCGACTCACATTCAGTGAATGCCCACTGACACCCCCAGCGTCGCCAAGTGCGCCGAGCGCGGCAAGCAGATGGAGGCGGCGCTGCGCAAGCAGCTCGAGTCGCACCCGCACGTCGGCAACATCCGCGGCATGGGCCTCTTCTACGGCATCGAGCTCGTGGCCGACAAGAAGACCAAGCAGCCGTTCCCGAGCAGCAAGGGTGTGTCGCAGAAGATTACCGACGCGGCATACGAGCGTGGCATCGCACTGTACCCCGGTGTCGGTTGCGCCGACGGCTGGGAGGGCGACCACGTCATGATCTTCCCGCCCTACACCATCACGCCGGACGAGGTGCAGTTCGCGGTCGACGCGCTGCAGGGCGCCGTTGAGGATGTGCTCGGCAAGCAGTAGTAGCAGTAGCGTGGACATTATAAGACTGCATGGCATTGAACTGTGAACCCGGCTAGCTCTTCATGTCCTCTTTCCACCACTCGGTCGCGCCGTCGGCGAACGCCTGGTCCGAGAGGAAGCGTGCCCCAACAATGCTCATGGCCGTGGCGGCGTGCAGAGTCTCAGTGTGCGCCTGCTCGGTGCGGCACTTGTCCCGGAATCTTGCGTCAGCTGGAGGTGCATATGCCGACTCACTCCTTGGTGTGGTTGCCGCGCCCGAGGGTGGCTGGGACACCGAACATGGGGTGACAAGCTGGAAGCGCGTACGTGACCTAGTGGGTCAGCAGCCAGCAGAGCCATGTACCCACATTGCCAAAGTCTGTCGAGGCTCCGGGGTTGCTGCCTTCCCCCAGCTCGATAGGAATAGGGACGTTGTACAGCTCGCTCATGGCCGATGCGTACTCCTCCTGGTCGGTCAGTCATGGCCCAGCCCCTCCGACGCACAGCGAAGAGCTTGTTGTTCCGCAGGTCATATGTGATGGGCTCGGTCATGAACTTGAGCTTGCAGCCCGTCGCCTCGGCGGCACCCCTGGGCATCAGTTGTGGCTCGCACTCGACACCCACTTGAAGCAAGCGATGACCTTTGTCATGAGCTCCTCGACGCCATTGGCACGGCTCGCTCGGACGTAGTACTTCATCGATGTGTAGTCGGGAATGACTGAGGCCGTCAGAGCGCGCGTCGACTGTCCACTCACTGTTCGGCGCCTCCCCGCCGTCGATGATGATACCGTGCACCCTATCCGTCGGGTGCAGGCTCTGACGCAGCGCCGAGATGGAGGTGTACGAGATGTTGGCGGCGTCGAGGGCGTTGATGCCGTCCCATGGTGCCGCGCCAGCGTGCGTGGTGCGGCCGAAGAACTCGACCGCAATGGTCTGGAAGGCCAGCGTCGTGAGCACACCACCCGTGTTTGCTTCAAAGCCCGCGGGGTGGATCATCATACACCCGTCGATGCCCTTATCTTGAGCTGTCAGCGCCGGCGTTTGGCGAACACTCACATCCCCCGCGCTCGATTAGGACAACCTTGCCGGCGCCGCCCTCCTCCTGCATTTGTCAGTGCACACTCACATACACCCGGCTCACCGCTGGCGTTCCGATCAGCACCACCGTGCCGTCGATACCGTGCTTCTTCATCGCAGCCCGGACGCCAAGGAGAGCCGCAACACCGCCGATGGCAATGAGATTGTGCCCGCACGCATGCCCGACTTCAGGCAGCGCATCGTACTCCGAGTTGAAGGCCCACGTCCGGCCCTTGCCCTGCGAGTAAGTCGCCTTGAATGCCGTCTCGAGCCCCTTGTAGCCCTTCTCGATAGCGAACCCCTCCGACTCGAGGAACGCGACGAGCTTGGCTGCCGACTTGTACTCCTTGTACGCGAGCTCGGGGTTGTCCGAGATGTAGAGCGAGATGGCCGTCAGGGGATCGCGGTACGACTCGATGGCTGTCTTGATGGTCTCGCGTACGTCTGACGACAGCACCTTGCCGTCCGAGGTATAGGCTGGGAGGTCGTCCAGGAAGGGCTTGACGCCAGCGGCAGATGTGAAGCCGTGCGTCGGCGAGCAGCATGGCTCGAAGTGCTGGTGAGCGCTTGGGATGGTGCGCTTGACGTCGTCGTAGGTGCTGTCCTTGGGCGGGGCGACGGCCTTGGGTTGCTCGACATCCCGCCGACTGCCCTTTCTTGAGAAGAATGAGAAGCAGCCGGGCACGCTTGGCGATGGCGACGACGACGGCATGGTTGACTCAGAGGACGGGACTGGCAGAGGAGCAACGACCTAGCCATGTATAAGACGAGACGGCGGCGCGATGGACGCATGAGGTCATTCGGCCATGACCGACAAGCCATTCCGTTCGGCGGCATGTGCCTACTCGCCGGCCGGCGCCCACATGGTCGTCAACCTTTCTGAGCTACGTTCATCGAGGAGCATCTGAATGGAGAGGCTCGCCGGCGTGCATCTGTCCACCTCGCGACAGCGCAGATGCTCGCTGAGTGCTGAGCCGAAAGCCCGAACCGACACCAGTCGGCCCGATGTCACTGATCAAAGGCCGGCAGCGGTCCGACCCCCAGCACGTGGGTACAGGCCATGCCCACGAGCTCGTAGCTCGTACATACGCTCTTACCGCAATCCGTGACGACGACGCGTGTGGGATCTTCAGGCGGGGATGCGGTCACTCACGCCGCCTGATGCGACGCAGCGTCATACCAGTGGCCGGCGGCAGTTGCAGCCATACTGAATGAAGGCAGACCAGCGCCCCGGTCAGTGTCCCAAGGCGCTGTCCTCACGCAGCGCCGACTGGTACACAATATCATAACACACCACATGTCTAGTCCCTCTCCCTGCCCCGCAGCCTACCGCTTCACCGGCGCCCACAGCCCCAGCATGACCAGCGCCAGCCCGATGCCGACGCCGACGCCGCCGACACCCCAATCTGGGCTGTCGAGCTCGCGCAGGCTGTCGAGCTCGCGCATGCTGTAGTGCGTCGTGAATGCGCCGACGATGAGGAGACAGATCTGGGCGTGTCAGACGGGTGTGGGCACACCAACTTGCCTTGGGACCTGCATTCCGTCTTGTGAACGTTTTGAAGGGGTTGACCGCGAACCGAAGCGCGGGCGAGCGCTCTCCCTCCTCGTCGCCCTCGTCGATGCCGTCCTCGCTGGCAGCGAAGCGGCCCTCCTCCAGGAGCAGCGGCTCGGTCAACGAGCTGTCGAGTCAGCGACCCTCGTCGCAGACCAAACCACGCCCACCTCCCGGCTGGCTGAAGTTTGAGCGGTGTGCCCTCGTAGGGTGCGTCAGCGGCCATGCTTAACCCAGTGGCGAATGTGAAGGAAGAGCCGCCTCCCACGACCACATTGTCCTAATCACTGGCTGGCCCACGGCCCAGTTAGCGGCGATGACGCCGAGTGAGCAGCGCGGCGTCCATGGCGTGGCCGAGGAGGCGGAGTGGGCCGAAGTGCCCCAGCGGCGACGTCCACATGCCGTCACCAACCCGCTAACTGATGCTAGTCGGCGGCGAGATGCAGGTGGCTGCAGCGGCGGTGTATCATGCCAGGCAGGGCTGGGGGCAAGCCGTGCTCGTGCATGCTGGCTCTTCGATACTGCGATAAGAGTCACAACACGAGGTTGGCAGCAGCTCGCTCCGAGGCCAAGCAAACTCTCACTCAGCGGCCCAGTCCGCCGCCGGCGCCGGGAGTGTCGGGCCGCCGTGAGCCGACGTCGGCGTCCAAACACCACCTGACCTCGACATCATCGCTTGCACCACATCGCCTCTTGCTCGAGCTCACTTCCTCCCTTGACCCCAGCAGGAGCCCTTTACCCGGCCACGAGTCCCTCGGGACTGGCCACCTCAACCCCCAGCATGACGCTCACGCCCGCAACCACCGCCCTCACGGCCTTCTGGGCCGGCCTGCACGTCTTCCAGCACGGCATGGCCGTCTCGGGCCTGAACGGCATCCAGGCGCCACTCTCGTGCGGGCTCGCGGGCGGCGCGAGCAACGAAGACCTCCCGCCCTGGCTCGACTGGATCAGGCCGTGCGTGCCCATGACTGTGGGTTGGGGTGGTGTGCGGAGCTGACCTGGTCACCAGCCCACCGAGTTTGGCTTCGCCGTCAGCATCTTCACGCTCGGCGGGCTTGTTTCGAGCCTGGCGTCGCGCTCCGTGATCCACTCGTACGGCGTCGTCGGAGCCCTGCGCTTGTCGGCCCTCTTCGTGCTCGTCGGCAACGCGCTCCTCTCCCTCGCCAACTCGGTCCCGCAGATGTCGGCGGCGAGAACCCTCGTCGGCCTCGGATGCGGCATCTCGACGACGACCGTGCCGCTGGTGCTGGCGAGTGTCGCCCCAGCACACATCCGACGTTCAGTCGGCCTCCTCAACCAGCTCTTCATCGTCGCCGGCGTGCTGCTCGGCCAGGCGCTCAGCTTCCCCCTCGGGTACCGCTACCTCTGGCGCTTTGTGCCGGCCGTGAGCGTCGGCATCGCCGTGGTGCAGCTGCTCGGCAGCGCGTTCGTCCACGTCCCGGACGAGGAGGAGGCACCTGCGAGCCCAGAGGCCGAACCCCTGCTCGCCGCCGCGGCCGGCCGGCCAGCCAACCTCAGCTTCACCGAGCTGATCCAGTCCAAGGAGCCGCGCATCCAACGGGCCTTCTACGTCGTGCTCGTGACGCAGTTCTGCCAGCAAATCACGGGCATCAGCGCAGTCATGTACTTCTCGACGCGCATCATGACGCCCGTGTTCCCCGGCAGCGCCAAGGTCGTCGCCCTGGCCATCGTCATGTGGAAGCTGCCCATCACGGCGTCGCCCGCGTTCCTCATCGAGCGCGTCGGCGTCAAGCCGCTGCTGATCCTCCCCACGTTCATCATGGCCGCAGCGAGCCTCGTCCTCGCGCTCGGGATCAACGGGAGTACCGGGCCCCTCGCCATCGCCGGCATCATGGTCTTCGTGACGGCCTTCAGCGTGGGCCTCGGCCCCGTCGTCTGGGTCGTCATCGGCGACATTGTGCCCCCGCACGCGCGCGCAGCGACGAGCTCGATCGGCCTGGCAGTCAACTGGAGCACCAACTTTGTCATTGGTGTCAGCTTCCTCCCTCTCCAGGCGTGGTTGAGCGGGGGGCAGCCGTCGGGCGAAGGCAACGTGTTCTACGTGTTTGCCGTCACCTGTTTCCTCGCCGCCGTGTGGATCCAGAGGGCGTATGCGTCGTTCGAGGCTCTCACCTGAGCTGCGGGATCCGGGCAGGCCGGACGAGGCAGCGGCGGCCGGTTACAGGAAGAGATACAGGTCTATAGGAGTGCATGCATATTGGCTGACGCCACGTCAGGATGGCATCGGGGTGGACAGGCCGCCTTCGTCCCAGGCCTTCTTATCGAGCACGGCTCGCTGCGGCAGCCGGCCCGACCACAGGGGGTGTCCACGACCGTCATACGCCGGCAGCGAGCGGCTCAGTGCATCCGCAGACTCACCAGTGACAGGGGCGAGTGCATGTCCGAGTTCGGCGCTTTGCGTATCTGCCCTCCGCACAGGCACCGCGCCGCGGCCATGGTTGGTGGAAAATGCGGCCCCAGCCATAGGCCGAGGGGTGGGGAGCGCCGCTCCGTTGGCTCCGGACTGCGCAGGATCGTCTGTAGCTCGCTGAGCATCACAGCGTCAGGGGTCTCCGAGGGGGTTAGTGCACTAGTCAGCCCGGCGGTCTGGGACGCGGCCCCGAGGGCAGGTGGCTAGTGGCAGCCGCGGCCTCTCGTTGGCTGCCAAACTTATCTTTGACTGCTCCACGCCGTCCTTATCTCGCATGTCCGATGGCATTTCCCGGTCAATGCACCACCCAGCCGATACGGCTATCACATGCATCGTGGGCTGGTTCACACGAGCGCGAGCATATATACGGTCTAGGTCGCATAGCATGCGTGCACGACACGCACTCACCACCTCGCAGCAACCATGGGCGCGCCAGAATCATCAACGCCGTCCTCGGACAAGCTCGACGCCTCGGTCCAGATCCTCGATGCCGGCTCGACAAACTCCAACCTCGGGCCCGTGCCGGTGCGCAAGTTCAACGCCATGCGTACCCTCAAGTCGCTGGGGAGCAAGGACGCCTGGCTCGGCGACTACGTGAGTGGCACTGGAGAATGGGGTGGCTGACGCCGAAGAACTACGGCTCCCTCTTCATCCCCAACATGCCGTGGTCGAAGACGAAGCGCGAACTGCCATTCTACGGCGTCAACGACCAGCTGCCATACCTCCTCATGATCATCCTCGGCCTGCAGCAGTGAGTCGTGCAGTCCAGTCCCGAACGCAGGCTCACCGCCAGCGCACTCGCCATGGTCGGCGGCCTCGTCGTCCCGCCCCTCCTTCTCGGTGGCGGCGCCGGCGCAAACCTCGGCCCCGAGGTCCAGCAGTACCTCATCTCGGGAAGTCTTATCTGGTGTGCGATCGGCACCGTCGTCCAGGTCTCGCGCGTCCGCATCTGGGGAACAAAGTACTACATCGGCACCGGGCTCATCAGCGTCACGGGCACGTCGTTTGCCTTTGCCAACGTCGCGCTCCAGTACCTCGCCCAGAGCTACGCGAATGGCACCTGCCCCACTGGCCCGAATGGAGTTCGCCTCCCCTGCCCCAAGGAGTACGGCGCTATCATCGGCACCACCACGCTCACCGGTATCCTCGCCCTCTGCCTCGCCTTCGTCCCGCCCAAGATCATCCGCAAGGTCTTCCCGCCCCTCGTCACCGGCACCATGATTGTGTTCATGGGCGCGTCGCTCGTCACTGCGGGTGTCAACAACTGGGCGTGAGTGAAACGGCAACCTCTTGGCCTGATGCTGACCCGCACAGCGGCGGATCTGGACCGTGCCAGACCGACCACACCCTCAAGTGCATCACCGGCTCACAGTCGCACTACTGGGGATCTGCCCAGTATCTCGGCCTCGGCTTCTCGTGCATGGCCATGATCGTCATCTGCGAGATCTTTGGCTCGGCCTTCTTCAAGTCGGCGGCCGTCTTCATGGGTCTGCTCACCGGCATGATCATCGCCGCCGCCACGGGCTACTTTGACCAGAAGGCCATCAAGGCCGCGCCGGGCGGCACCTTCCTGTGGCTGCACACCTTCCCCCTCGGCATCCGCGGGCAGCTCGTGCTCCCCCTGCTCGCGACTTGGTGCGTCAGTGTCGCCGAGACGATTGGCAACATCACCGCTTCGTCCGACGTCTCGAGGCTCGAGATCACGGGCGAGGTCTTCGAGTCGCGCGTGCAGGGCGGAATCCTCGCCGACGCCATCAGCGCCACCCTCGCCGGCCTCGCGACCGTGCCCGCCCTCACGACCTTTGCCCAGAACGCCGGCGTCATTGCTCTGACCCGCAACGCCTCGCTGCAGAGCGGGTACATGTGCGCCTTGTTCCTGTTCCTCATGGGCGTCATTGGCAAGTTTGGCGCAGTGTTCGTCGCCTGCCCGCCCAGTGTCATCGGAGGGTGAGTGCTGCAGTCAGCCGCGAAGACAACCATACTCACCAACCCAGCTTCACGACCTTCCTCTTCGGTTCGGTCGCGGTGGCTGGTGTCCGCGTGCTCGCGTATGCCAAGTGGTCCCGTCGCGACCGCTTCATCGCGACCCCAGCGTTCGCCTTCGGCCTCGCGTCCCTCTGCGTGCCCAACTGGTTCGACTACATCTTCACCTACCACGGCGACAACAAGGGACTGAAGGGATTGATCGAGGCGGTCGTGCTGGTTGTTGCCGAGCCGTACCTCATCTCGGCTCTCATCGCCGCCATCCTCAACTGCTCCCTCCCCACTGACATGGAGGAGGACGAGCCAGTTCAGAGCGAGGAGGAGCGCAAGACGTGGAACCAGCCGGCCTCTCTGGTCGATCGCCCTGCGCCCACCGTCTAGTGCGAGGCATGAGTAGTAGTGGTCGCCGTTGTATTGCAGTGGATGAAGAGGGTTGTGCTCGTGCGAGTTACGCAGCGATGGGGCCACCTGTCGTCAGTTCGCCCGACTGGACATCCCCCCCGTCAATGCCAAATATGTACATGCCCAAAGAAACCAATGATAGAGAACACGCTATAGCCCCTTAGTAGGCCGAACCCGGAGCGTTAACGTTGAGGCCGTGCTTCTCCACCAGGTCGGCGTGGTGAATGGCAGCGACGTCGGGGTGCGCCCTCAACCGCGACTTGAGAGCGTTCTGTCCGTAGAGGGTATAGATGGTGTTTGTGGGGTCGACAGTCACGCCGTTGGCCTCGGCCTTGAACTCTGCTGGCAGGTCGATGAGGGGCAGGTTGGCGTCGAGCTGGGGGTTGAAGAAGAAGGGGATCGAGATGCGCTCGTTGGGTGCAAGGGGTGCAATGACACGATGGTTGGTCGCCTTGAGGTATCCCTGCGTCGCGTACTCGAGCATCTCGCCAATGTTGACGACAAACGCGCCGGGCACAGGAGGCGCAGCGACCCACTCGCCGTCCTTCTCCACCTGCAGCCCAGCGACGCCAGGCTCGATCCACAGCAGCGTGAGCACGCCGGCGTCCTTGTGGGCGCCGACGCCCTGCGCGTTGCGCTCCTCGCCCGACGTGCCGGGGTAGCGCACAATCTTGAGCAGGGTCGCGGGCTTGCCGAAATGCTTGTCAAAGTAGTCCTCTTCGGCGCCAAGAGCGAGCGCCCACGCACGGAGGAGCTTGCGCGCGACCTCGATCAGCTTGGCCTGCCACTCGTCGACCAGCGGGCGGAGGGTGGGCAGCGCCGTCGGCCACTGGTTGGGGCCGAGGAGGCGCAGGAAGTCGGGGTTGGTCTCGCGGTCGACGGCCTCGTCCTCGGGTCCAATGTCGATCTGCTCGCGCCAGTCGACCTTGCCCTTTGTGCGCTCGCCACCGAGGCGGGTGTAGCCGCGGAAGTGGGGCGACTTGACGTTCTCAATCTCGAGCTTGTCGTCCTCGGGCAGGGCGAAGAACTCGCGCGAGGTGGACAGGAGCCGCGACTCGAGGTCGGGCGTGATGCCCGTGCCGACGAGGTAGAAGAAGCCGACGTCGTGCGTCGCGTTACGCAGCTGCGTGCGGAAGCGCTCGGCCGACTCGGGGCCCTGGTCGAGCAGCGAGAGGTCGAGAATGGGCAGTGGGAAGTTGGGCTCGGCCATGGCTGCCTTGACGGAGGTGGGGAACGCGGTGGTTTCGAGAGTGGTGGCCGTCATGGTGGTACGAGTACGCCTTTTGGCTTGTTCTTGTTGCTGGTGTCTGTGCAGTGCCTCGTTGCGTCTGATGGCGAAGAGCCGGTCTGTGCGATTACAGAAAAGTCTGATAGAGGACGTGAGATATGAGGAGCTCGCTGGCTCGGGTCAGTCAGGCAGGTCAGTGATATATTGCGTGATTGATCTTGTGAGCTGTAATCCGTCATGTCGTCGGGCCGGCAGTTGGCCGCCGCCGGCAAGTGGGCTCCGCATTAGGCGTTTGCCGCCCGAGGCGGTTAGCACGAGGCAGGGCGGCAGAGGTTCGGAGACTCCGTCAAGCAGCCCGGCTCCCTTCTTCCATCCCTGCTTGGCTCGACTCGTTCCTCCATCCCGACTGGCCTCGCTCGGCCGGCAGGCTTGTCAACCCACAGAGCACGCCGTTGGCGAGGAAAGCCCACAACGCGCCGATACGAGGTGCATCAAAGGGACGGGGGTTCGGGACCGAACGGCCACGGGGTGGTGAATGACGGACATGTCCGAGGCACCCTTTCAGCTCGTCAACAACATATCAACACGGCTCAGTCGATAGATATCGTCAAGCTGCGGATATGTAGCAGCGTGGTTCGATGGAGACAGACTGTCCGCACCTCATTCGCGCGTGTTTCCCTCCTGTCAGAGTGTCACAACCCTTCCCACTGCCTTAACTCTTGTGTCATAGCGACCTCCAGCTCGAGGCGCTGGACCAGCTCGGAGCATTGGCAGTCCGAAGAGAGCTCCTTGGACTCACGTTCTAGGGGTCCTGCATCTGCTGGTGCGCGCTGCTATTGGGTTTCAGGCAGTCCCATCCCGCTCCGCACCCTTGAGATCAAGTCGGAACGTCCACCCGTCGTGGAGACAACAATGTGGGCATGTCTTCCAGCTGGCGTTGTCGTTTCCTTCACATTACGGGGCGCGTGGGGCTCAATGTGAGACTGATGTCGGAAGCCTTGGACATGGCTAAGGCTGTAGTGTTGTGGAAGAAGATGGACTCGGGAGTGGAGGAGCTGAAGTGAGTTTCTGTTGGCCTGCTGTCTCCACAAGGGAGTAACAAGACTCGATTTGCGCAGGTTCCATCCCACACAGATAGTGACAATCCTACATGAGCAACGCGCTCGACCTAGGTATGCTCAAAAACGCGAGTGCCAGTGCAAAGCCTTGGTCACGGACGCCAGTGCCACTGCCGCGCAATAGCTTCGCCTGTCGTCGCTCCGCCACAAGGCCGTGGTTCGCTTCATCCGCACCTCCATGCGTCATGTTCAGATCACAGGTCCACGAGGTAGTCTCTTGTAACAATCCGATAGAAAGACGGCTCCAAGCAAGCTTGGGTCTGGGTTACCTTGCGGCTTACACCAGACAAGCGCACGCGGCTGCCACGACGACGGCTGAGCCACTGTGTGACTGTTCAGCCGCTTGTTGGCGTCATTGCACCGCGACTCCCCGAGCTATGAACACACTGCTTCCTCATGGATAGTGCACAAAGGTATAATTGTGGTTCCCAGGAGACGGCAGGCTCAGTAAAGCCATGGTTGTGTTGTCGGTTGATGTGCCTCGGGCAGCGGCATGCCACAAGCCCCAACCAGAAATAGACACACCTCCTACCTGCCAACTAGCGCACATGCCATGCCTGCCGCACTGCAACCTCCCAGCTCTATGACGTGACGAGCCAGACGGATGGTGCCAGCCTCGAGTTGCTGTACATACATACGCGCTCGCCGGTGGCGACGAACGCGGCGTCACCCACTCGCCATGTCGAAACCGACCGATCCACTGCTCAGCGAGGCGCCAACCGCCCTCGCCACCCACGCCGACTCCAGCTCATCCGACACCCCGCTCCTCGACGCTGATCCCCCAGCCAGTCGCGTTCTCAACCCTTCAACACCTGGACGAAAGAAAACGCCCAGGCAAAGGTACTGCCCGCCCCCCGCGTCGCTGACCCCAGGCCGCGCTCGTCATCGGCGGGACGTTCGCCCTCCTGTCCGCCGTGTGGCAGCTGGACAACGGGCTCGCCGTGCTCGCTGTGCTCTTGGTCCTCCTTGGCGCCTGGCTCGTTGCTGGAGGGCTATGGGCCCGGCTTTCCACTGCGCTCGACGGCGGTGAGGAGGCCGCACCCGCCCGTCGCCTGAACCCGTTCAGCACCTGGACCAAGGACAACTCCCGGACAAAGGTACGCCGCCCCCTGCCCCGCTGACACCAGGCTGCGCTGCTCATCGCCGGCGATCTGCTCCTCAACTACGGCGCGGCGACGGTGGACGACGGCCACCCCGTCCCCGGCTGGCTCCTCCTCACCACCGGCCTCGCGCTCGTCATTGGCGGGCTCTGGGCCCCGATCCCCCAGCGCATCTCGCTACGTCCCAACGACAATGCATAACTACACGTCGTGCCGCCACCCGAGCACCCTCTCCGCCTTGTCCGTAGTCCACACCCCCCGGCGGGCGTTTCCCTCCCAGTACCTCGTGTCGACCGGGATCCCAGGCCACCACCGCGCCAGCAGCGCCACCGTCCCCGGCCGCTCCGCCCCCTCCCCCTCCCGCCCCCGATCCCCCTCCTCCAGCCCGCCCTCCCACGCAATCTCCGGCGCGACGATGTGGAAGATCTCGTGGCCCCCGAACGCGGCAAGCGGCGCAGCCAGCGCGCACTCGGCGGCGCGCGCACACGCGTCGTACGACACCCACGAGAAGACGTCGCGCGCCGTCACCTGCGCCCGGGCGGCCGCGTAGTCCTCACACACGAAGTGGTACCGCAGCGTCGCGATCCGCGCCCACGGGCAGAGGAGGGCCACGCTGTCGGCTTGGATCTCGGCCTCGTGCTTGCTCAGCCCGTACGGATCCATCTGGCGGTCAGCCAGCGCTGCGAGGAATACGCCCCCACTTACCGGCCGCCGCGTCGTGTCCTCGCTCATCGGGAACCCGTCAAACGTGTTCCTCCCCGGCACACTATAGCTCACGCCCTGCGCGTTCATGCTGCTCGCCTGGACAATGTTGCGCACGCCCCGCTCCACGGCGGTCCGGAGCACGTTATAGCTCCCGACGACGTTGTTGGCGTGCCACGCGCGCGCGTCGAGCGTGCGCCCGGGTGCGAGCCACGCAATGGCCGAGATGTGCACGACCGCGTCGAACGCCGTGCCCTTGTGCTCAGGGTTCGAGGTGGAGGCGAGGGGGAAGTCGTAGGCTGCGGGCGGGGCGTTGGCGGCGGCTACGGGCGCGGCGTAGTCGAAGAGCCGGTCCACGTCGGCCAGGGAGGTCAGGTCGGCCTGGATGAAGGGAATGCCAGGTGGCAGCGTGCCCGGCTTGGGCGGGGCAATGTCCGTCGCGACGAGGTTGAAGCCCTTCGCGTGCAGGTGCGCTAGCGTGCGTGAGCCGACCAGGCCGCATGCACCCGTCAGGAGGGTGAGCTGGGGGTGAATCCCCGCAGTGTTGTCGGTGGTCATGGCGATGTGGGGTGCCTCCCGAAGTTTGTCGACCGCCGCCTTTTGTACGCACCCGCACCAGATATCAGCGGCATGCAGAGCGATAGCGGCGGCACGCCGGCCGCATCGTACCCATTCACCACACCGACCTACTCCATGCCCAGAACCTTGGCGTATACACGTCATGCATGGCAAGGAACACAGGTATGGGCGCCTCTCACGCCGACAGCGACATGTCGGCACGCGTGCCGCCGACATCCTTGGCAACTCGGCCACTACCAGATCATCCTTCCTCCACTCGCCAGGTCCTGGTTCAGCTGTGTGCCCGGCTGGCCACTCTGTACGCCAATGTTCATTGATCCCTCCGAGTCCAGCGCCGGGTACGGGAACCACGAGTCGAGATTGTACACAGGCTCGATGGCGCCGCCAGGTGTAGCGGTCAACTGCGGCATTTCGAAGCTCTGCGCGAGTGTCAGTGGGTTCACCAACGACAGTATTAACCCACAGTTGTGAGGTCCGGCACTGTGCTGAACAGTTGCTCGGCGTAGAAGAAGTCCAAGGGGAATCCTTCTGGGGGAGTGAAGGCGGTGACAGAGTCGCCAGCGGTAGACGGCGCGTTGCTCGCCAGCTCCTTCACGCGGCTTCGTCCAGGTCCGCCGCCAGGCGACCGCAGGTTCTCTGCCCCGGCGGTGCTACCAGGCTGAGCAGGGCCCGAGGGGGGCGAAGTTGAGCCCTTGGAAGCTGGGGGAAGGATATGCTTGCGGCGCGCGCGGTGAATGAGGTCGCGGATTTGCTGGGCAAACTGGTAGCCTGGTACTGGGCGGGTCAGCACAACGTCGAGTAAAGATGACCCACCGGCAGCCAGGAGATCCGTGACGGCCTCCAGATCGTCGGCAATCTGAGTGATGTCCCCCACCGCCTCGGGCATCAACGACGCGAGACGGATCATGAGACGGGCGGCGAAGGCGACACCGACGTGGGTGTAGTGGTTGGCTGGGAGTTAGGTCACCGACGTCGAGACGACACCTACCCTTGGTGAAATTCGCTTTGTAGCCAACACTGCGCAGTGGCATACTGACGAGCGTCTCGGCACAGTGCAGCGCGTGCTTCAACTGGTCGACTCTGCGCTCCGAGAGGAGAGACAGGTCTCGGCGGGAGCGCACGCCGTGCAGGATACGGCAGTTGGTGTGCAGCACGGCGTGGGAGTACTGCGTAAGAACTGAACGGGTTAGTGGCTGCAACTGCAACGAACAGCGGCAACGTACGACTTTCACGCATGAAGCTCGTCTTGGCGACGCCGATTTTGGCTGAGGTGTCAGCTGGCTGGCTGTGATCCTCGGAATGAGCAGCTCACTGAAGTGCTCATCCCAGTGCTTGAACCACGTTACGAAACTGTCGTTGGCCTCCTGGATTCTGTCGTCGATGTCCGGGATGCGCGTCGCGCTCGGCCAGATGGAGAATGGCTGGTGCATGGGGACTGTATGGGTCAGAGGTTGTTCGGCTCCACGGTACCCACTTCGTAGTGTTAGAAGTTCACAAGTGGAGACGAGCCGGACATCCGACTGGATGGACAGCGGGTGCTCGAGGAACCAGCGGCAGTGCTTGATCGTGTCCTCTGCAGCGAAGAGGGCAGGGCGGCCGAGGTTGAACGCCATCTCAAACTCGGTCTTGTACAGCTGCAGGTGTAAGTCATACAGCAGGGGGTGCGTCCAGCACATACCGAGAGCCAACACCTCGCACCAACAACGAGTGGGCGCTCCTCCTGCAGCTCGGATGCGGGCTTACCGCTCCCCATGCCGCACTGAGCGAGATAGGGAAGACAGCGATACAGGCCCATGTCCATGCTGGAGAGTTAGCCAGGTGCAGCACCACCAACTCACCCCATGCGGACAGCGTGCCCTCCAGGTCGCCAACTAGTATCGCCCCAGGACGCCAACAAGACTGTTGAGGTTAGCAGGGACGTTTCCACAAACCTCACTCATTCCCTGGAGGACCTCGATTTGCGCCACTGGCGTGAAGAGCGTGTTCATACCTGAGCGGGTCAACTTGGTTGCATACTGCGAACCCACCAATAGACTCTGCATGCCCCTTGAGCTTCTTCTGCAGATCGCTGGGCTGCTTGCCCGAGTCCCGAATCTTGCAGCCGATCCCGATCATCACACTGAGGAGGAAGGGAGATCGGCGGCGCACACTGTCCCATGTGTCGTAGTCCTCCTGAAGGATGGGCACATAGACGAGTCCACCTTCCATGAACCTGGGGGAGTGAGTAGGTGCACTCGGCGGAACCTAGCGACACCTACGTTTGGAACAGCTCGCGCCCCTCGTCCTCGGTGACAATCCCCTTCTCGACTGGGTCGGGGAAAGGGTGAATGTAGTCGGGCCGCTGAAGGTGCATGACCTTGGCATGCGCGCTTGAGCCGGCGTCACCGGAGAGCCTCGCACGCTTCCGGCCGCGCTCATCGCCCTCGACGGTGTAGTCGAAGAGGTGCGTGCGGCTCTTGGCCAGGCTCTGGCGCTTGACTTCCTCGGGAGTGAGGTCCGAGTCCTTCTCGTAGTGGCCATCGGCCTTGAGGCGGGCCGCTTCAGCAAGCGAGAGCATGTTGTTGAAGATGACTGCCGAAGGTTCGAGAGGCTCGTCCTCGTCTTCGTCTGACGGCACGCCCGAGTTGTCCTCGGCCTGCGAAGAGGGGTGGGTGGGAGGGTGAGCCTGTGGGCGGTTGTCACCAGGCCACCCTCCTCGAAGAGGGGAAGGGTTGTACCCGTGGATAGGAGGGAGGTGAGACGAGGTCGCCGCAGGCTGGAAAGAGCTTGAGGAGTGCCTTCCTTCGTAGACGTTCAAGATGGGCTGAGGAACGGGGTAAGGCTCTTCGCGGCGGCGGTCTGATTGGGTAAGTTCGCGAAGCGAGAGGAGACACCCACCTCTGGAGGCCGGCTCATGGGAACCATGTCGGGATCCGCTGTGCTCCTGCTGGTGCTGCAGGCTGGCCCGTTGGAGGGTGATGAGCTCGGAGAGGGAAGACTGCACCACGCTCATCTGCTCCTCGACGACCTTGAGGCGGCTACGGCCGTCAGCAACACTCCAACACTCGGGACCCACTCCTCGACCTTGGACGCCTTGGACTTGCGCGGGCCGTCGAATGTGCACTGGTGTCCCGACTGCCTGCAACGGTTGCACGGCGGGTTCTCCTTTCCGATACATTTCATCTTCATACGGTGGCAAAAGTCCTGCGGGTGTGAGTTGGGGCTGAAGACCAATCCTTCTTCAACTCACGCATGCTCCTGTGCCATCGAGATTGCAGAGATGCTTGTCAACAATGCTCTCTGGGTGTTCCGGGCGTCCGGCGCCGACGACTCGCAGTGGAGCGACAAAGCGTCTTTGCGCCATGCCATCGCCAGTCGGCCTCCGAGTCCAACTCACGGTTACTCTGCTTCCTCGCGTCATCATCACCGTCATCCTGCGGTGAGATTGGGGCCTTGTCGTCGTCGTCCATTGCTGTGATGCTTGCTTGCTGCTCAATGTCGTGCGAGATATGAACAAAGCTGACTTTGGTGCGATGCGATGCGCCGCCGTCCGGTCCGACAAGGGCCGGAAGAATTGAAGGGCCGGCGCGTGACTTGCACGTGGCAAAATGGGGGACTTGAACAAATAGTTGACGCGACTGGCCTCGCGCCTAGGTGCAATGTGTGGATTCGACGCGCGACGCGACGCGACACACAAAAGACATCACAAACAAACTCGTCGTTGCTCCTCATCACGCCTCTCCTCGACGCCAGACACAATGGCGACACCAGAAGCAGCATCCAGGCAGCAGCTCGCAGGCCTCTTCAAGGATGCCGTGCAGGAGCACCCCGAGGTCATGGCAGAATGTGAGCCGGGCCAACGCGACGACCACTCACGCCCCAGGCCTGTCCATCCTCCGCATCTTTGGCCTGAGCGCACAGGACCTGTGGTTCAAGTACGAGGCGTTCCTCCTCTCGCGCCCCGCCGGCCTGCGCGCCAAGCTGTCCAAGTTCAACATCGACGTCGCGCGCGAGCTGCGCAAGGAGATCCAGCGCGAGAGCCAGGCCAAGGCCGCGGCCGCGAGCACGCCGGTGGCCGAGAAGTCGGCGGGCGTCAGGCGCAAGGCGGCGAGCGGGCTTGATGGTCTCCCATTGTGAGTGGGCGTGGTTGTGGGGGTGAGGCGGAAGCCGTCGGGCCGCCGAGAGGTAGTCTGGGCAACCGCCTCAACCTCTGTGTCTTCAAGCCCCAGGTGCCCGTTCGAGCGCTGACACCACCAGCGACATGGGCCACTCTACACCGGTTCGACCCAAGACTGCAGCCCCGTCGCGTATCTCCAACGTCGGCAGCAATGCCAACCTCCCGTCTCCCGGTGCCGCGTACGCGACCCCGTCGCGCTCACCCCACATCCCTAACCCCACGGCCAGCAGCTACCGTGCCGGCGCTGGCCCCAGCCGCCTCGCCGCACCCGTTGTCACACCTGCCGGCAAGTCGGGCAGCTCGCCTTCCTCGCCCGTCAGCGGTGGAGAGGGTCCCGCACTGTGAGTGACTGCAACCCGCCCGGAGATCGCAGCCACTGACTTCTGCAGCCTCACAGCCCAGCCTCCCCCGCCCTTCGCTCACCGTGCCAACCCCCACTCCCTCGTCGAGACCCTCAACGGCCAGCTCTCGGCCAGCACAGGCGTCCCCGAGGGCACGACACGCGCCCGCGTCAAGCTGTCGGCCACAGAGGACCCAAAGGACTGGGACTACCGCTACATGTTTGAGAAGATCAGCGCGCGCTCCGAGGCGCTCGACGAGCAGATTGACCAGTACGCCGAGAGCATGATTCAGGACTATGCTCTCACCGAGTTTGGAGATCCGAGCTTGGTGTCGGACGACGTCATCTACACTGTTGGCCGAATCCTCTCCCCGCCGACCGACAACAACAAGGCGACGGCGGCCAGCCTGTACCTGCAGCCCAGCCGAATGATTGGCGGCGGCAAGCCCGTCCAGCTGGCCTTTGCCCCGCCAGGCGTGCTCAAGGTCCGCGGCGGTGCACCTGGCGTGCGCGGCTTTGGCGTCTACCCCGGCGCCATTGTCTGCGTCAAGGGCAAGAACGGTGGCGGCGACGCGTTTGTCGTGGAGGAGGTGTTGATGGTGGGTGATCGACCTGCTTCACTTCGCTGACCCGCCAGCCTGCGGCACTGCAGCCATTACAGTCGCTCAAGACCGAGCTCGTCGACTTCCAGCAGGGCGACCGGTTGGGCGGCCTGCCGATCTCTGTTCACGTCGCTGCTGGCCCGTACACGCTCGAGGACAACCTCGACTACGAGCCGCTGGACGCGTTGGTAGACGTGACGTGCGACGAGAGGCCAGATGTCATCATCATGGTGGGTTTAGAATCGGTTTCGAATCTGACGCGCAGCTCGGCCCGTTCGTCGACGCGTCGCACCCGCACATTCTCAACGGCAGGATCACGTCCTCGCCTGTTGAAATCTTCCGCGAGCAGGTTGCCTCGCGCATTGCGCGGATCAACGAGTCGTCGCCCGCGACCATGGTTATTCTCATCCCCAGCGTCAAGGACCTCATCAGCCGGCATGTGGCGTACCCGCAGGCGATGCTCGAGCGCGAGGGCTTGGGTCTGAGCAAGGTGGGTACCAGTCCAGGTAAATGACTTACCCGCGCAGAAAGTCAAGCTCCTCCCCAACCCGTGCACCTTCTCTATCAACGAGATCTCGATCGCGCTGGCGTCCACCGACGTGCTGTTCCATCTCCGCCGAGAGGAGGTGTTCCAGCGCGCCGAGGAGGCGGACCCGGACCCAAGTGTGCCCGCCGGCGGCAACCCGCAGGGCGACGCCATCGCCAACGCCGTGCGGCACGTTCTTGGGCAACGCCATTTCTACCCCCTGTTCCCGGCGCCAGAGAACGTCGCGCACGAGGTCAACCTCGACGTGACGCACTGGAACCTGCTACGCCTGCCCGAGTCTGCGCCGGACGTGCTCATCCTGCCGAGCAAGCTGAAGCACTTCTCCAAGGTGAGTGCAGCAGAAGAGCATCGCTCACGCCCAGGTCATCGACTCGTCGCTCGTCGTCAACCCGGGCCACCTGTCAAAGCCGCACGCCGGCGGCACATTTGCCAAGCTGACTATCCACCCGACGCCGCCCGAGCAGCTGGGCGACGGCGACGACGTGGACATGGACGGCGGCGTGGCCGAGCACAGCGTGTGGGAGCGCGCACGGAGCGAGGTGTGGAGGGTGTAGTGGGCGGGGTGTCATCCGCTCGTCCAATGACTGTAGATGGAGGTTGCATTGTATTGTAGAGACGCAGGCAGACACGGTTCGGCGCGCGAGCGGGTTGGCACGGTTATGCTGCGGCGCGCGGCTACGACGCGGTGTTATCAGGCTCGAGGGCAGGCGCGAGAGCAGAGGACGCGGCAGGCTCGCGTGGCGCGGCGGGACGGAAGGCCGGTCCGAGGAGCCGCGCCCTGGCACAATTGCCGTCGAGTGCCGGGGGTGGGCGGGCGGGCAGCGTCGGCGGAGCATGCATTGCAGGATGTAGTGCCGGATGTAGCCCGTCGAAGAGGGCTCGAGCCGCTCGAGGCCGCTGCGGTGTCTGTGGTCGCTATGAGCCCGGCCGGGCCGACGAGCCCCCGGCGTTAAATACAGCCCACTCCCCCCTCGTATCTCCTCCCCTCCAAACACAAAATCAGCACAATGGCGCCCAAGATCCTCATGTAAGCAGCCTGGGGGCTGTACTGCGATACCGCGCTGACGCTCTAGCACCCGCAACGTCGGCCCCGAGGCCATGGCCAAGCTCGAGGCCACCGACTTTGAGCTCATCGTCAACCCCGTCGACGGCGAGCCCACCCGCGCCTGGGTGCTCGAGAAGGTCGCCGACCCCGAGGTGATCGCGGCCTGCATCATGCACGGGCAGCCTAGCGACAAGGTCGACCGCGAGTTCCTCGACGCCGCGAGCCCCAACCTCAAGGTGGTGTCGACGTTTTCCGTGGGCTTTGGTGAGTTGGCCAGGCGGACGGCAGGTAGCTAGCTCGCTGACGCTCGCCCCAGACCACATCGACGTCCCCTACGCCAACTCGAAGGGCATCGCCATCGGCCACACGCCGGGCGTGCTCTCCAACGCGGTCGCCGACACGACCGTCATGCTCGTGCTCATGACGCTCCGCCGCGTCGAGGAGGGCATCCGCCTCATCAAGGACAACGAGTGGCCCAACCTCCCCTGGGCTCCGTTCGTCATGTGCGGCCCGGCGATCGGGCACCCGGGCCTCACGATCGGCTTCCTCGGCTTTGGCAGGATCTCCGAGTGCGTCGTCGAGCGCCTGCTCGCCTTCACGTCGAAGAGCAGCCCGCCGACGATCCTCTACTCCAACTCGCGGGCGCGCGACAACCAGGCCGAGATCGACGCCGAGTTCTCCAGCCGCTTCGGTGTGACTGTGCGCCGCGCGGAGAAGGACGAGGTCGCCGAGAAGAGCGACATTGTCATCGTCCTCTGCTCCCAGTCGCCGGCGACCGTCGACCTCGTCAACGCCGCCTTCTTGAAGAAGATGAAGAACAGCGCCATCCTCGTCAACGCCGCGCGCGGGCCCATCGTCAACTCGGAGGACCTCGCCGCGGCGCTCGACGCCGGAGAGATCTTCGGCGCTGGCCTCGACGTCATCACCGGCGAGCCAAAGGTCTACGCCGACCACCCCCTGGTCAAGCACCCCAAGTGCGTGGTCATCCCCCACATGGGCTCGGCAGACTACGACACGCGCAACGCCATGGCCGACCTGTGCGTGAGCAACGCCATCGCCGGCGCGACGGGCAAGCCGCTCATCGCCGAGGTCAAGGTGTAGGGGGGATGGCGGAGTAGCAGAGCAGTTCAGTACAGTACATAGCCTACGCATTGTTGTTATCAAAGCTGCGCGGTGGCGGCCCCTGGCCCGCGCCCCGCGCCCCGCGCCCCGCATACATCGTATACTACAAGCTACATCGTGGCCCTCCGGGCCCCCTACATCTGCATCGGGAACGTTGCCGCCGCCGACAGGTCGGGGTACAAAAAGCTCAGGTCCCAGTTCATGATGTCAAAGTCGAACAGCGCGGTCCCCGGCGCACCCGCGCCCGCCGCGTCGCCGTTCGCCAGCGCGTCGGTGCTCGGCGCCGGGTTGAGGTTGCCCATCGGCTTGGCGTGGTCGAACAGGAAGCGCGGGGACGCGCCGAGCTTGCGCAGCGTCTGCTCGGCCTCGTCGAGCCGGCTCACCTCGATCAGCGGCGGGTTGGCCTGCGGGTACGCCGTGAGCACGTAGCGCACCGCGCGGCGGAAGCACAGCTGCGCCGTGGAGAGCAGATGCACCGCGTACGCTGGCAGGTGGCTCGGCTCGAGCCCCCCCGGGCCCAGCATGACATCCAGCATCGACCGCATCGTCTGCCCGAACCCGTTGAGGCAGCGGAGCACGGCCTCGCGCGCGTCGCGCAGCGGCGATGGGATCCAGAACGTGAGCGAGCCCATGCGGAGGCACAGCGCGAATTCAATGCACTTTGCGTCGTTGCACAGTGAAGCTGGGGGGGTCAGTGCCGTGATGCTGTGCCCACTCACGCGGCTGGCCGTTGCGGATAAACGCGTCGGCCGCGTCAAACGACGCGCGGCTGCGGTCGTGCAGCTCGTTGATGAGCGGGATAGAGTACTCGTCGTCGCGGTGCTCGAGCGAGCAGAGGATGACGGCGACGGGGCGGAAAATTTCCACCAGCTTGGCCTCGGCCCGCAGGTGGCGGTTGCACGCCTCGACGCTGTCGCGCGCGAGCGGCGGCAGCCGCGGCGCAACCAGCTGGGGCGGGATTGTCTGCCCGTACATCAGGCTGAGGAGCGCAAAGCGGTTCACGACGGCCGCCCACAGCTGGAGCCGCCACAGGCTCTCGTTCCACGACTCGTGGTTGAGGTCGTTGCCGCGGCGCAGCGCCGCCTCTGCGACGCTCTCGAGCCCGAGGTTCTGGCCCATCGAGTAGGCGAGCGAGATGAGGCGGTACGGGCTCGGCGGTCGCGGCGCGCGCGCATTCTTGTCGTCCTTGTCCTCGTCGTCTGGCCGCTCGGGCGCGAGGCTGAGAATCAACAGCGCGAGCACGACGTCGACGCTCGCGTTGCCCGACATGGCCATGAGCAGGCACTCGGCCGTGATCGCCGCGAGCCCGGGCGAGTGCGCGCTCGGCACGTGGTGCAGCGCGGCCGTGACGACAAACCCGTGGGCCGGGACGGGCGTGCTCACGGCGAGAAACGGGGGAAGCGGCAGCAGCGCGGATATCTTGGCCTTGAACCCGTGCCACGCGAGCTCGACCGTCGCGGGGGATATGACGCCGCGCTCCACGGGGTTGGGGTATGCGCGCGTCGCTGAGACGGAGAAGATTGTCTCGTCGAGCGGGATGAGCAGCGACGACGTGGCCAGTCTGAACGGCCCCTCGCGCGGCAGGTCGACAAAGCTCGTGTCTTCGCGGCTCGCGCCGTTCGCGGGGCGGCGGTACACTTGGCTATCGCTCGCGGCCGAGGCCTTGACTCTTGCTTCGAGCTCGGCCAGCGCGGCCTCGGTGCGCGCGACACGCCGCTCGGCGTCGGCGACTCGGCCCCGGAGCTCGTCCACTTCGCTTGGCGACGGGTGCGAGGGCGCGTTCGCGTTGAGTGGGGAGGTGGCCGCCGGGCGCATCGAGCTGCTCGGGCCCGGGCCCGCGGCCGACGGCGAAGCCCACGATACGCTGCTCGAGCTCGAGCGGTACTGCGTCGGAGGGGGGGCGTGGTGGTGGTGGTTGCTTTGGTGGTGCTGGTGCGATGGGGACGGCAGCTGCGAGCTGCTCACGCCCACAGACGCCGCCTGCTCCACCACGGCGGCTGCGACGCCCGACAGTGAGCACGGCTTGCCCCGCCGCCGGCAGAGGCTGCACCCCTCTGGCGTGACGTCCTCGCACCGAGTCTTGGACGAGACGCAGGCGGCGCAGGCGCGGAACAGCTTCTGGCGCTTTGCTGCTGGCGGCACGGACTGGCGGCGTGAGCAATGCACAGCGCAGCCAAGTACTCACGTCCTCAGTGTGCCAGGATGGGCGGGCCATGTCGTCGTCGTCGTCGCCGTCGCCGTGGTTGATGCGGCAAAGGAGGAGTGGATGATGTGAGAAATCAACGGTGATCGGGTGGGCGGATAAGCGCTCAAAACAGTGCGTGGCTCGTTTGGTGGGGGGGAGACGAGTCGCCGAGCACGGAGCCGACACAGTATCCGCAACAACTCTCTACACGCCGGATGCATGACATGGACCATATTAAACATATAGTGAGCCCGAGGAATGAGGGGGAATGCGTATGGAGGGCGTGCAAACTGCGCACGATTGGATAATCACAACAAGGGATGGGGAGTGGAATGGGCTTGAGGCGCAGAGGCTTGGGGGTGCCGCGGGTGGCTTGCAGTCGGGAACATTGATTTCTACTAATTGTGCGTGCATGTCGTCGGTCGTCGTGGAGGTGGTACTAGCAGCCTTTTGCTGCATGGCGCAGTCAATGGCGCTTGATCTTGTGTGGGCAGGCGGCGGTGCCATGGTGAGACATCGCGTCGACCTTCTATGGCCTGGCAACGAGCCATCCAAGCTCGTTGACAAAGCGCTCGCGAAGGGGCTGCAGAGCAATCCTAAACCCTTCAATGTACGGGTTGGGCTCGACAGGGGCGTTCGGCAGCGTCATCGGCGTCGACCACGACGAGAAGACCGGAGCCGGCGCGGCTGGGGCCGACGGCGAGGCCACGGCCAACGCGTTGATACCGTCGGCCCAGTTCTGCACCGTCGACTGCGGGAACATGCCGCCGCGCTGGTTGACCTCCTCGCTGAGCGCCGAGACCCAGTCCGACCACGATGACAGGACGCTGTTGGCGAGGTCAAGGAACTCCTTGGCGCTTGTTGGCGGGCCAGCCGGCACAATCGCAAGGATCTGCACAATCGTCGTCGTGAGCGCGTGCAGGAGGTGATAGATGGTCTGCGGCTCGGTCGGCGTCGACGCTGACGACGCGTTGGTCGTGAAGAATTTCAGGTACGTGCTCGCGCTCTTCGCCCATGCTTGCACGTGCTCCTCGACTCGGTTCCACCTCCGGGTCGCAACGTATCCGGACTGCTGCTCCCACGAGCCAGCTGCCTTGCCAATTTTAGCAACGATGCGCTCGAGGGTCTCGAGGACGTTGGGGAGAGGGGGCGTCGGCATGCTGCGCAGCACGCGGGGTGCGAGGGCTGGGTTCTCTTGCAGGAGCTCGAGGAGGATCGGAAGGTGCGACGTCGGCGGCATTGATGCTGTGGGTGTCAGCGGGCGATCGAGGTCGAAGGGGCAGTATGTCTGGCATGCCATGTGGGCTGGAACACCCGCAAGTGCACACCAACCCCGCCGTACTCACCGAGCAGCAAGCCGACGTCGGGCCTGTCCTCCTGCACGCTCTCCTGCGCCTCCTTGCGCATTCGCTTGATCTTGGCCATCCTCCGCTCCGGCCTCTCCTCAATCTCCTCGTCGTCTACATGACGCCGGCGTAATGACAGTCGAGGTGACCCGAGCGGGCTTGGCGAGCTCGAGGGCGAGGGCGACAGGGAAGACGTGCGGCGTGTGCGCTTCTGGGCCGTTGAGTGGTGTTGGTGGTGATGCTGGTGGTGTGGTGATGGGCTCGGCGGGGCTGACGTCGAGCCGCTGAGACGTGCGGGTGCCAAACGCGTGTTGACTGGGAAGGGCTTGAGCGGAGAGCCGGTCGAGGGGCCCGGTGACCCCCAGCCGCTGTTGCCGCCGCCGAAGCCCGAGATTGCGCCAGGCGATCTTGCCGCCACCAAGTGTGCTGGCTGGCCGAAACCAAAGCCGAGGGGGCTCATGGTGGCCGGCGCGCCGAAGCCGATCATATTTGGTGGGTGCTGGGTGAGTGGGTGGGCCATGATGATGGTGTTTGGGATGTCGAGGAAGGGGGTGACGAGTTGCCTCGTTTGGTAAGACTAGTGGGTCGTACAGTTGGGTGATGGGGTGGGGACGTTGAGCGAGTCGGGGCAAGAGTGATGCCTTGCTGGCAGTGTGCGTGCGCACCCCTGGGGCCGTCCCAAAGTCGAACAAGTGATGATACAAGGAGAGAAAGAGAGAGAAATGTCGAGTTGAAGTAGTCGAATGTGAATGAGGCGAGCGAGCTGAAAGGATTGCGAGTTGCGAGCTTGCCCAGCCCAGTCGCCGCCAAGGAAGCGAGCGGCACTCAAACCACGTGGCATTTTAATGACGTGTGATTGATTCCAGCCGTTGTAAAACCACTCACTCACAGTGCACCACCACTTTGAACATCTCGCTGCAACTTGCACAAGTCGACATATAGCTCGCTCGAACAACAACGACGACGCGCAAGACGCAAAAACGAAACGCACCTGGAACAGCGTGATCCAGAGGAACCTGCAGACCAGACGAACAGCAGCCACGAGGCAAAACAGCAACCATGACGACGGCGCAAAAGGTTGGTAGCTCGGTCGTGTGCGCCTTCCCTAGCAGTCACTGACACGGCCTTCTCCCCGTTCTCGCCGACGTACAGATCAAGGATATCGAGGATGAGATGGCCAAGACGCAGAAGAACAAGGCTACCGAGTGAGCTGACCCTCGCCCACGAATGCAGCTGCTAACGACGCAGGTACCATCTCGGACAGCTCAAGGGTGAGTAGGAGGCGGCGAGGAGCAGCTGGGTGATGTGGACCGCGGCAAGCTCAACCCGACGTTTCCCCTTCCTTGTGCACTACTCACACCCACAGCCAAGCTTGCCAAGCTCCGCCGTGAGCTCATCAACCCGCCCGGAGGCGGCGGCGGCGGCCCGGGTATCGGTTTCGATGTGGCGCGTACGGGTGTGGCCAGTGTTGGATTCGTCGGATTCCCCTCGGTCGTGAGTGTCTTGCTGTGGAGTTGGGAGAGCGGGAGGGCGACAGGGTGGTAGGTGCAGAGATGAGGAAGACGGGGCGAAGGCGCGGAGAGGAAGTGAATGGGACGAGGCGAGCAGGAGGCAGCGGGAGAGTGCGCGATGGGGAGACGAGCAAGACGAGGGGGTAAAGGTTGGAGGAGCGACGAGACGCGACGCTAGAAGCCTCGGAGACACCGACCGCCCATTCATGCCCGCACCACTCACACCGCAGGGAAAATCCACTCTCATGTCCAAGCTCACGGGCACCCACTCCGAGGCCGCCTCGTACGAGTTCACGACCCTCACGACCGTCCCTGGAACCATGATGTACAACGGCGCGCGCCTGCAGATCCTCGACTTGCCCGGTATTATCCAGGGCGCCAAGGACGGCAAGGGTCGTGGTAAGCAGGTTATCGCCGTCGCGCGTACCTGCAACCTCATCTACATTGTGCTCGACGTGCTCAAGCCGCTCAACGACCTGGCCATCCTGCAGAACGAACTCGAGGGCTTTGGTATCCGCCTGAACAAGAAGCCGCCCAACATCATTGTCAAGAAGAAGGAGACAGGTGGTATCGCCATCACCAACACGGTCCCCCTCACCAAGATCGATGCGCAGGAGATCAAGGCCGTGCTGTCCGAGTACCGCATGACGTCGTGCTCGGTCACCATTCACGAGCCCGACTGCACGATCGAGGACTTTATCGACGTGGTTGAGGGCAACCGCATGTACGTGCCGTGCATCTACGTGCTCAACAAGATCGACGCGATCTCGATTGAGGAGCTGGATCTGCTGTACAAGAGTGAGTCGAGTGGGCTGGTTTTGTTTAGTGTTAACGCCCCAGTCCCCAACTCGGTGCCCATCTCGTCGGCCACCTGGCTCAACATTGACGAGCTGATGGAGGAGACGTGGGACCGTCTGGAGCTGGTGCGAGTGTACACCAAGCCCAAGGGCCGCGCGCCCGACTTCACCATGCCCGTCGTGCTGCGCCGTGGACGGTCCAACGTGGGCAACTTCTGTGACGCGATCCACAAGGAGATCAAGAAGCAGTTCAAGTATGGTGAGTTGACAGCAACCGTGGGCAGCACTGACCCCCAGCCATGGTCTACGGCAAGTCGGCCAAGCACGCGGCAGGCCAAAAGGTCGGACTGGACCACATCCTGGAGGACGAGGACATTATCACGCTGTTCAAGCGCTAGTGGAGGGGCAGCGGCTGCAGCATTATTGTACCATCGCACTCTGGGACATCCGGCAGGCATGTAGATTAGATTGCACTGG
Organism: Vanrija albida; assembly: GCF_041260175.1. Taxonomy (NCBI): domain Eukaryota; kingdom Fungi; phylum Basidiomycota; class Tremellomycetes; order Trichosporonales; family Trichosporonaceae; genus Vanrija; species Vanrija albida. The sequence continues at coordinate 77,464 of NW_027191423.1, forward strand.
CGAGGGGTGGCGACGGGGGTGGGGCAGGTGTGCGCCAGGACCATAAGTGGCGAACAAGACTGCGCGGGCGACCACGACTGACTCAAGTTGCGGCGAACACGACTACCGACTACGCCGCAGCAATCGGGATACATGACGCTGCTGATACAACTAGACTGTACATTAAGTCTGTCATTACGCTTCCTCTGCCGCTCGTTCCGACTCCGCTCAAATGCTGCGATGTTAGCCCGACCCCACCCCAACCCTACGCCACAACTCACCCCTTCTGCCCACACGTGATGCAGCAGCACTCGATGTTACACGGGCGGGGGCAGCTGAAGCCGAAGCCGAGGATCTTGATCGCGCAGGGGTTGCAGAACGAGATACCGCACCCTCCGCGGAGGCGGAGCGGGTCCTCGGACGTCTTGTCGGCCGGGGGGTTGAGGGGGTCTTTGGGGCATCAGTCAACGCCTCGCCGAAGAAACGTACCCATTCGCGCCGCGGGGGCGGGCTGCTGGTCGATCGTCGGCTGTGGGGGGTACGTTGCGGGCATTGTGTGCTTGTTGCTAGAGGCGCTCTCACCCCCCACCGTTGTCTTTATACCGCCCAAGATGTGAAGCTGCGCCGCGCCGCAAACATCCATCGCAGCAGAAATCTTGGTGGAGCCGGTGCCACTTTGCGTCACGATGACGTCGGGTGTGGCTCGGCATGCCAGTAGCTTCGGGTCGCGCGCCTGCCATGACTCGGGACAGCCAGCTCCACCGCGTTTCAGCGACAGCGCGCAGCAGGGACACGGTGCGTCGTCGCGGCTCCGCGGCGTCGCTGCTGCTCGTCGGCAAGCGACGGTTGCGAGTTGCGCTGGTCGGCGACTGGCGGGGCAGGTGCTGGGACTAGCTGCACCACTGCCAAGTCTCTTGTCGACGGCCGCGGCCTGCGGCTCCTCTCGCTGCGTGTCGGCATTCCAAATGCCCGTCTTCCTCGGCTCCCCTCGGCTCCCCTCTCTTCCTTGTACAGGCTGTCACGCTCGTCGTCACCACCCATGCATGCGGCGTAGCCCGCAGCTTGCCCTCCTCGACCTCAGAGTCACGGTACCAAACCCACCAATGCCACGTGACCCACGTGGCCCACCCACCCACGTGGCCTCCACCCCACCGCGCCTGACCTTCCCGCTCGGACCAAACAACGAGCGCCAACACCCGACACTTCAACACCACCGACAGGCCCATGGACATTGACGACGACGACAGCAGAGTAGAGTGGGTGTGTACAGCGTCAACGCTGACCGCAGGGCGCTGCTCGATCCAGCGCGCGGCGGCCCGCAACCCACCCGCCAGGGCTCGACCCGCCGCCTGCGCGACTTTGAGATCGGCCGCCCGCTCGGCAAGGGCCACTTTGGCAAGGTCTACCTCGCGAAACACCGGTCGCAGGGGTTTATTGTCGCGCTGAAATGCCTCGAGCGGGCTGCGGTCGAGGGCGACGCCGCGGTCGAGCGGCAGGTCATGCGCGAGATTGAGATCATGTCCGAGCTGCGGCACCCCAACATTATCCGCCTGTACGACTACTTCTCCGACGACAAGCACCTGTACCTCATGATGGAGTTTGCGGGCCAGGGCGAGCTGTACAAGCAGCTGGCTAAGCGCGGCCGCTTTTCCGAGCGGCGCGCGGCCAAGGTACGTCGCTCCCCCGCGCCGCAGCTCACGCCCAGATCGTGGCCCAGGTCGCAGACGGGCTCGCGTACCTGCACGCCAAGAACGTCATCCACCGCGACATCAAGCCCGAGAACCTGCTGGTCGGGATGGACGGCGAGGTCAAGATCGGCGACTTTGGCTGGAGCGTCTACAGCCCGCACGGGAGCCAGCGCACGCTGTGCGGCACGCTCAGCTACGTCTCGCCCGAGATGGTGCTCGGCCAGCCGCACGGGCGGGCTATCGATATCTGGGCGCTCGGCGTGCTCACGTACGAGCTCGTGGTCGGGCGCGAGCCGTTCGAGGCCGACACGCGGGGAGGGCCGCGGCGTGAGTCGGAGGCTGAGGACACGGCTCACCCCCAGTCGTCCACATGCGGATATGTAAATGCGACGTGCGGTTCCCGGGCCACGTCTCGCCCGAGGCCCAGGACTTTGTCATGGCGGTGGGTGCTGTGCCGTGGCGGATGCTCACGCCCAGCTTCTGCGGCTCAAGCCCGACGACAGAATGCCGCTCGACCGCGTACCCTCGCACGCGTGGATCGCCGGCAACTTGGAAGAGTAGAGCCGACCTGTTGTATCCTGTTTATTGTTGCATACCCGACGCGCATACTGCGCTTGCACGAGCTCGCCCGACCTCGCGATAGCGGGTGCATCTCTTTGCTCGAAGGCAGAGGCCGACCGCGGCCGTCCCGCATCCCATACTGCCACTGCATCGCTGATTCATATCCGCACCCCACGCCCTACGCACTCGGCAGGCACTCCCACGCCCCGCGGTGCACATGCACCCCGGGCACGTTATCACACACGTAGTTGTCCCTCGCGGCCTCGGCCTCGACCTGTACGCGCTTGAACCGCCAGTGGTGGCACGGCGCGGCAGCGGGGCAGTGGAGCTCGACGACCCGCGTCCCGCCCGCCGTGCCGGACACGTCTGTGACGTTGACATGGTGGAAGCTGAACGAGCCGGCCTCGGAGTCGAGCCCGATCGCCACGCCCACGTCCTCCACGCGCAGGCCGCCGATGGAGATGTTGGCCGCCTGGCCGTGCGCGTCTCGCGCCGCGTCAAACCGCACGCCTATGGCCGGCGGCACACCGTCGAGCGGGAGGACGCGCACGCCGCCGAGCGCGACGTGCCGGATCACCTGCTCGTCCTCCCCCGCCTCGGGCCCGATCGTCACCCCGGCGCCGCGGCACTCGCTGTCTGCCACCGCGACGTCGTGCGTCCCCCCGCGCACGGCGACACACTCCCCGACGCCGGTGTACGCCAGCCGCGTGAGGGCGACGTCGTGCGCGCGCGCGACGGTCACGCCCGTGCTCGCGGCGACGGCCGCGTCCGAGACGTCGACGTTGGCCGTGTCGGCGATGAGGATGCCCCTGAGGGTTAGTCAGCCCGACCGGCGACTTACGGGCCAGACGATTCCACCCCGAAGCCGGTCAGCGCAGAGTTGGACGCGCGCACGGCCAGCGCGTAGCCCGCCGCTTCGTCAGACACGACGCGAACCCCGCCGCCCTTGGAGGTAACGGCCAGTTTCGAGCCCGCGAGCGTGAGAGCCACGTCCCCGGGCCCGAGGGGCGCCGTGTAGTTGATCCAGCCAGAGAGGGAGAGGTACCCGTTCGACAGGGTGAGGGTGACGGGCTTGGTGAGGATGCTGTCGTCAGCGGGGGGTGCAAGTCGCCACGCACTACTCCTTGCTCGGGAGGGAGATGATGCCGTTCCGCCCACACCGCTTGCTGATGCCGGCGAGCGCATCCGTGTCGTCGTGCCCGTTGGACGTGACGGTGCAGAAGCCCGGGAGGGCGGGGCGCGCCCAGTCGAGCGCGGCGAGGAGCACCTCCTGCGCCGGGAGGACGAGCGCGGCGCTGCTGCCTGCGAGGGTCAGGAGGGCGAGGGCGCGCATCGTGGTCAGTTGCGAGGCGCAGTTCTGCGCGGTGAGGGGAAATAAGTAGGCTCTGCCGCGCTGACGCCGGCGGATGGTACCATGTGGTCGCAGGGCCACTGACGCGGCCTATCTCGGATCCGTCAGACTCGGAGCGAGTGAGGCACACCGTGGCTGTTGGTGGGTTTGCAGCTGGCCTTCGCTCGCTGTGTGCGTTGCTTCGCAGCAGCGGGCAATATACTACCCTGGGGGAGGGCTAGAGGTGGATGGGCATGGCATGGTGGACGTTGGTGGGCGCGGGGGCGGGGGGAGGGGGCCGGGTGAAGGGGGGCGGCAGGACGGCTCACCGGTCCCAACTCGATGAATCGTCGTTTGCGGCGACACTGGGCTGGGGGACACTGTGCACAACTCCGAGACTGTCTGTCTTGTGTCAGCCGTTTCTTCCCGACAGAGTGGCCCGTCGACACCTGGAACGTGCATTGCACGGTTGGAGCAGTGAAACGACCCTCAACGCTTATTTCCTTCGGAACGCTGCCAGACTCGGCGTGCACCACCTACCCCGGGCTCTCGGCGACCCGCTGATTCATATCTATCCCCGGAACGTGCATGCTCCGATAAGGGGGATACCCAACGCGCAGATCGACGCAGATCCATGCAAGCAGATCGGCGCGCGATGACTGCCACCGATGACCTGGGATCCTTACAAACACCTCGGTCAGGCTCGGTGATCGATCGCCGATTTAGCGAGGGATTGCGGGGGAAATGAGGGCCTGCCCTCGGCGTCCTTGTGCCGCGAGGCGATTGCATGACGCGGTGACGACATGGCGCTGGTGTTTTCTCTCGGGGACTGCTACGAAGAGTATAAAGCCTTTATTGCGTGACGACGAGAGAGACATCCATCCCCACGGCAACCACAGCACCAGCATCAAGCAACCACTGCGAAAACCCGCCTCGACCGCCCCCCACCCCACCCCACCACCACAATGACAACAATGCAGGCCATCGCGTACACGGCCTACGGCGGCCCCAACGTCTCCAAGCTCCTGCCGTTCCCCGTCCCCGTCGCCAAGGCCGGCGAGGTGCAGGTCCGCGTCGCCGGCGGCGGCCTCAACCCCGTCGACGCGCTGCAGCGCCAGGGCACGTTCAAGATGGTCTACGGCTACACGTTCCCGCAGATTGCGGGCAACGAGTTTTCCGGCACCGTCAGCGCCGTCGGCGAGGGCGTGAGCGGCGTCGCCGTCGGCGACAAGGTCATCGCGCGCACCGACAAGAACGAGCTCAACGCGTTTGCAGAGTACACGACCATCGAGGCCGGGCTCGTCGCCAAGGCGCCGGCCAACATCCCGCTCGTGGACGCGGCCGGCCTCCCCCTCGCCGGCTTGACGGCGCACCAGGCCCTCGAGCGCCTCGAGGTCAAGAAGGGCGACCACGTGCTCATCACGGCCGGCGCGGGCGGCGTCGGCCTGCTCGCCATCCAGCTCGCCAAGCTGCGCGGCGCGAGCGTCACCACGACGGCCTCGCCCGCCGGCGAGAGCTACGTGCGCAAGGCCGGCGCCGACGAGGTCATCAACTACCGCGAGACCAAGCTGTCGACCCTCGGCCCGACGTTTGACAAGGTGTTCGACCTCGCGGCGCACTCGAACGAGGAGATGCAGGAGACGTTCGCGGCCGTCAAGCCCGGCGGCCACGTGCTCACCATCTCGGGCCCGCCGACGCCGGCCATGTTCGACCAGGCCGGCCTCCCGTGGTGGAAGAGCTGGATCGTGTCCACGGCCATTGGGTGGACGTCGCGCGCGACCATCAACGCCGCCGCCGCAAAGGACATCAAGTACGAGTTCTTCTTCATGCACCCGGACGGCAAGGACCTGCAGGTGCTGAGCGACCATGTCGCCGCGGGCAAGCTCGACGTGGTCATCGACTCGAGGTACAAGCTCGCAGAGTGGGAGAAGGCGTACGAGAAGCTCGAGAGCGGCCGGTCCAAGGGCAAGGTCGTCATCGACTTTGAGTAGGGACGGGGGGGTGTATAGATGTGCCATGTATTGTTGTGTTGTTCAGGCTGCCCTCGCCACATGTGCTGCAAAGCCGGTAGCGGAACGCGGCATGCCCGCGGCGCACGGCACGGCCGCGGGCACTAGCCACTCGACGTTGTCGGGAGAGCTGAGTGGCACTGGGCAGGTGCTTATCAGCGCGGCGTGGCTCTGGAATGGTACATATCAGCGCAGCCCGGCGCCGCCCCCCTCCCCCGGACCCACACCCCACCACCCACTCCCCCGCAATGCCCCAGCCCACCCTCTCCCTCACGCAGGGCACGTACGCCGGCGCGCTCGAGGCCGAGGGCGGCGCCGAGGCGTTCCGCGGCATCCCGTACGCGCACACTACGCGCTTACACCCCCCTGTCCCCGTCCACACCGACACACGCGCCTCACCCATCGACGCGACGCGGCAAGGCCCCACGGCCATCGCGCCGCGCTCGCGCCTCGAGGCCGTCATGGGGCGCGAGAGCGACGCCGGGCCCCAAAGCGAAGACGCGGCCGTGCTCTCCGTCTACCGGCCTCCCCTGGCTCACGCCCTGCCCATCCTCTTCTGGATCCACGGCGGCGGCTTCAGCTCCGGCTCGTCCCAGGCGAGCCAGTACGACGGGGGCCGGCTCGCGCGCGACGCGCACGCCGTCGTCGTGTGCGCGAACTACCGCCTCGGCCTCCTGGGATTCATATACGACCCCGAGCCCTCGCACCAGCCGACGCCGGCCGAAGCGTTCGGCGTGCAGGACCTCACCGCCGCGCTCGAGTGGGTCGCCTCCAACGCCGGCGCGCTCGGCGGCGACGCGGGGAATATCACCGTTCTGGGCCAGAGCGCAGGCGGCCTCCTAACCGCCGAGCTGCTCGTCCTCCACCCGCAGCTCGTCGCGCGCGCGATCGTCCAGTCCAGCGTCGCCAACCTCCTCGCCAGCGTGCCGCAGGCACTCGCGATCCGCGACGTCGCCGCGTCCCTCGTGCCCGCCGGCCAAACCCTCGCCACCATCACGCCGGAGCAAGCGCTGTCCGTGCAGGCCGAAACCGCGGCCGCGCTCCCCGCCCTCGGGCTCGACCTCGGCCCGGGGTTCCCTTTCTTTCCCGTGCTCCCGCCCGCCGCGGGGCCAGGTGGCGCGCGCAGCAACCCCAACCCCGACGTGGCGCCGAGCAGCGCCCGGCCCCCCGTGCTGGTCACGTACGCCGCCAACGACGGGTACATGTACGGGCTGGCTGCGCGCGCGGCCGGGCTCAGAGAGGCCGAGGTCGAGGCGCTGCCCGCCACCGCGCTGCGGACCAACGCGGCCTGGGCGACGGCGAGTACCGACTATGCGCAGTTCCTCCGCGCGCGAGGCCACGCCGTCGCGCTCGCCGAGTTTGTGTGGCGCCCCCGCGGGAGCGAGTTCGGCGCCGTGCACACCATCGACGTGCCGCTGCTGTTTGGGACGCGCGCGGCGTGGGCCGGCGCGCCGATGCTCGGGGGCGAGAGCTGGGACGAGGTGGACGCCAGGGGGAGGGAGGTGCGCCGCGCCTGGGGCGGGTTCGCGCGGGGTGTGTGGCCGGAGACGATTGACGGCGTGCTCGAGGTGCTGGAGGCGGCGTAGGCGGGCGTGTACATAGCATGCATGGGCCTGGGGACGAGTCGAGCGGCGTCGAGGGGGTCGAAAGAGTCGAGGTGACCGAATGATAAACGCAACCGGCGGGCCACCCCCACCAGCGGCGACCGACGACGCCGACCACACGAGACGCCGAGACACCGCCGCATGCATTCCTCGCGTGCCACATTCCTCCCCACCCCCTTCCCCACCCCCGTCACCCCCCTTGCTGACGCTGCCCGACTGACCTACCCGGCATCGTCTACTCGCCGCGGGAAAGGCGAGCTGCCGTGCCGCAGCCGAGGGCCGGCTAACCTAGCCGCGCCGAGGTCATGTGGCGGGCCAAGGCCAGTGGCGGGCAGCCTGCTGAATCACGACATCGAGCCGGCGGCACGTCGTACGCACCCAGTTGCGGTATATAGCCCACCTCCGCACCCCCAGCACCCACCCCCACACACCACCATGGCCCAGCTCTCCACCCTGCGGACGAAGCCGTCCCCCCTCGCCGCTGAGGGCCGGCCGCGCGGCCTCGCGGCCCTCCTCACCGTCGGGTCGCAGCTCGCCGCGGCGCTCACCATCCCCGTCTGGGCGCTGACCTACCTCGTTACACGGCCGCGCATCCCGTTCAAAATCTACCTTATGGCCAAGATCTTCCGCCTCGCCAGCACCATCAACCCCGGGCTCATTGCGCGCGAGAGTGCGCAGGAGGCCGCAGACGTGCCCGCCAAGCCCCTCATCCCCGCCACGGCCGAGCAGTGGGCCGCGGTCACGCTCACCAAGGTCACGGCGCCGCTCGCCCCCGCGTTCCAGGACAAGGTACCCAAGCCGGCGAGCGTGCAGGCCCAGCCCGCCCCGGGCTTCATCCTCACGCCCAAGGACGCGGCGGGCAAGGGCAGCGACAAGGCCGGGCCGGGCGAGAAGGTCGTCATCTACTACCACGGCGGGTGAGTTGTTGTGGGAGAGCCTAGCTGACGGCCAGCGCCTACGTCGTGGGCCATCCCCTCTGGACGCCGTTCGGCGTCAAGCTCGCGCGCGACACCGGCGTGCGCGTCTACGCCGCGCAGTACCGCAAGGCGGTCGACGCCTCGTCCGCCTGGCCCGCGCCGCTGCTCGACGCGCTCGGCGCCTGGAGCTACGTCACCTCCGAGCTCGGCTTTGAGCCGGCCAACGTCGTGCTCGTCGGCGACAGCGCGGGCGGGCACCTCTCGCTCGCGGTGAGCTCGACGCTCGCGGCGCAGGGGCACGCACTCCCTGGTGGGCTGGCACTCTGCTCCCCCTGGACGGATTACACGCTGTCCAGCAACAGCTGGCGCACAAAGTCGACAGACTACCTCTCCCCCGCGTGGATCCGCACCTCCATCAGCTCTATTACCCGGCACTACACGCCCGACGCGGTGCGCGGCGCCATTTTCAGCCCGGCGCTTGCTCACGCCGGAGCGTTCGCCCACCTCAAGGGCAAGCCCGTGTTCCTGTCCGTTGGCACCGAGGAGACGCTCGAGGACGAGGTGCGCGCGCTCGCGCGTAACCTCCGCGGCGACGGCGCCGACGTCAGCGTCTGGGACGACGAGGACGCGCTCCACGACGCGGCTGTGTTCGCCCCCGTGTTTGGCACAGAGGAGTCGTACCAGGGCTTCAAGGACGGCGTAAAGGCGACCCTCGACAAGATCTGAGTAATGGCCAAGCGCAGTCTGTAGCAGCAGCGAGCAGAACAGTTCTACCCGTTGCGTTGTACTCCTGATGAAAGTGTATCGTCTTGCGTCCCGCCGTGTTGCGGCTGCCACTCTTACTGCAGCACCATCACATAGCGTCGTCTGTCGTCTATCTAGCAGGCAGCAGCGTCCAGCATGTATCACGCCGCGCCCAGCATGTATGCCTCACACTGCCTACGCCGCAGCCTTCTCCTCCTCCTCGTAGCCCTTGAACACATAAGCGTCCTCGGTCGTGGGCTGTGTCTTGTCGTGGATGACCGCAGCGAGCTGCTCGTACTCGGGGTCCTCCTCGATGTGCGTGAAGCGGCGCAGGGGCCACGTCGTGTTGGCCGCCGCCTCGTCCTTGCGCCGTTGCCTCTGCTCGTTCTGCGACGTGTCAGCACGAGTTTGCGCCGTGCACTGCCTAGATCCACCTCGATGAGCGACTTCTCCTTGCCCGCCGTCTCATAGTCGCCGCCACGGATACCATCGGCCACCTTCTGCCACAGCCGCCTGCTCTCCCACTCGCCCTGCTCCTCAACCGGCTTGACCGTCACCTCCTGCTTGGGAACCGCGTCCGCGTCGTAGAACACGGGGCCCTTGTGGCCGCCAATGGTCGACACACCCGTCCACTGGCCCTCGTACGTCTGCACAGTCTTGCTGCCGCGCGACAGCACGGCCTTGAACGAGTGCGCCTTGCCCGAGAAGTAGCCCTTGCCCTTGTACTCGATGTGGGCAGAGTAGCCCGTGCTCGACACAATGGCCGAAGTCTCGGTGAGCTCAATGTAGGGCGAGCCCCAGATGATGCCCTCGATGCGGAGCTTGGCTGCGGGTGTTAGCGGGGAGAGGCGGGCGGGGCAGCGCAGCCCGGTGACAATCTGCTGCACGTGCACTCGTCACTCACGAAGCGTGATCAGGTACGTCTCCTCGCCGCCGGCCTTGAGAGCGACCTTGAGCAGGGCATGGCCCGACTGCTTGACATAGATGGACGTGCCAGTGAATGACGTCTTCTGGCCAGAGTGGCCCTGAAGAGCGACGCCTGCCTTCTTGTTCTCAATGTAGCTGCGGCAATGTCAGTTTCGGTCCAATGCCGATGCCGCAAGCTAGCCGTAAAATCAAACGGAACGCACTAAGCAGTCTGGCGTAGTCAGCATCGCCGTTTTCTTCTCACTCACAATAGGAGGGTGGTGCGAGACCTGCTCAACAATGAGGTCGGTCTCGCCGCGGCCGTTGGTGTCGGGCCACTTGCCGTAGAAGAGCTCGCCGAGGACGGGGTTGAGCGGCTGAGGGGCGTCAGGACAGCTCCACACCCCACACACACCTTCTTCTCCGATCCCATCTTCTCGTTACGCGTCTGGGGGTGTGAGCTTGAAACTTTGGGGAGTGGCGCCATTGCCTGTGCGTGTCGTGCACACGCCGTCTACACGCGGCGCGGCGGGCGCCGCCGCCCCGGCCCCGCGCACACGGCGCGTGCTGGCACGCGCCCACCCGGCCCCACTACTCACAGTGTACTGGCCCTTGAGGGTCGCAATGAACCAGCGCAGAACGCGCTCCATGCGCTCCTCCTCAGTGGTGCCCTGCGAGATCTCTGCAAACTGCTCGGGGTGCTCGGCCCAGTACGCGGGGAACTCGGTAAGCGACACGGGCGAGAGGATGACTGGGGTGTCAGTAGGACGGACCAGGCGGTGCTCGCTTACACGGCGGGGCCGTCATCGACGACAGGTCGCCCGTCATGTGGGCGAGCGACTTGATGAAGCTGGTCCATCCGGCCTTCTGGTCCTGGGGGACGTCGGCGCCTGTGGGGGTCGATGGGCCCGACGAGCGGAGCGACGGCGTGCGGGACAGCGAGAGGGGGTAGGCCGAGAGGTTTGTTTCGCGCGGTGTCGAGGGGGCCGAGTGGGCGTGGGCATGGTGTGCGTGCGAGGCGGGTTTTGGAGTACGGGCCATGGTGGTGAAGTGTGTGGATGAGGGGGGAGGCGGGAGATGGCAACGAGGATTAAATGGGCGGATCGGTCGAGGTGCGAGCGAGCGAGTCGAGGATCGAGTTGGGGAAGAGCACACAGAGTCAGTCGGGTGATACACACGGACAGTTGTCAACAAATGATCATCGAGTGGACAATCTCGACGAGCAGCGAGCACCACGAGCACCATGCATTGCGGCCGAGGCACGCACGCGCACGACCTCGCACGATGCACAAGTCGGCAGGTGACTGGCACAACACGAGGCAGTCGCGTGCAAGGTACATTGCGGCGAGCACTCGTCGTCCCGTCCCTCTCTCTCTCTCTCTGCCGCCCAGTCCGGTGCGCGGCCAAGACACGGCGGTGCGCCTCGTCTTGGCTCTCCGAAGCGGGGGGGCCGCATTCTCGGCGCTGTCCCCCTCGCCACGCACCGCCTCGCGGACACGCCCGCCCGCCGAGAAAACAACAAGACACGCACCTTCTTCCTTGGGAGTCGCGGACATGATGTTTGTTGGGTGGCTGTTGGGGTGGGGGAAGGGAATGGATACGTCGGCTCGCCGGGTGGGGAAATCGACAGCGGGGAATGGGCTGGGGCGAGGGGGGTAGGGCTGTCGGTATGTCGCTGGGCGTGCTGGATGCAAGAGACCGACGTTGAGAGAGTCAAAGAGATGGAGAGAGAGAGATGTCTAGCGACATGGCAGTTGAAGCGAGATGAGATGTCGACCCCCCGCCCACCCCGCCATCCCATCGTGCCATTTGACCCGCCGGCCGGCGGCCCCTCGTCGTTTCCACGCACCGCGCAGCACGCAGCAGTCAAACGACCATTCACCACCCAACGGCACGACCATCGTCCCACCGGTGTGGATGCGCAGCTCTCTGCTGCAGCTCTCACCCCCGCGGTCTGTCCATGCGATGCATAGCTCCGCCGTGCACGCTGCATCTCGGCGTCTTTGCCATCTGCCACGATGTCACCTTGAATGTTTGGGGGGTTCAGGCCCGCAAAACGTCAACACACCGGAATTTGATCCCGCTGGATAACGACGTCATAGGCCGAGCCATGTGGTTGACGCGTGGGAGTCACGTGATGGCCTCACAGTCGTCCAAGTGGCCGGAGTGGCGAGTTTTCATGCTGCTGGAGCTGTTTGGCGCCGTTGAGCTGTCATGGCAGCACTGTAGGGCGAGAGACGGGTTGAGCCGTGTTAGGCTAGGAAGAGTAGACGAGTGGGAAACGGCCGGTGGGCGGCAGGAGATGCCAGCTCCGTCGTCAGAGCTGGTGGAGCCGCACGTCGTCGCAACACAGCACCCACGAGAGTCCATGCCGGCCCAAGAGGCGACGGCGCTCACGCCAAGCATTATACACCACCCCTCCACGCCGGCCCACGGGGACACGCGGCGTGTCTCTACTCCGCCTCCGAGGCCGAGGCGCCGTACGCGCGGCGCGCACTCCCCGTCCCCGGCGGCGCTGACTGTGCCCCCTCGCCTCTCGCACCGCACTACCCCGCCCCCTGCCTGCCCTACCCCACACGCTGTGCGCGCTGGACGCGACGCGCGTCGCTGGCGACGGCTCGGAGCGGCGTGACGTCGCGCCGCGTCGGGGTTGGCCGCTGCTCGGCCATCGGCCACGGCGTGGAACTTTGCTCCGCAGCTAATGGGGTTAGGAAAATCCACTAATGGAATGACACGTGGGCCATTCCAATTCTAATGGATATTAGGATTTGCAACTCGGGCATGGCGATTCGGCCCGGGTTTTCCGTTGGATCTGTGGCCGGGAATCAAGCTCGACGCGGTCATCTCATGCCATTTCTCGACGCTCTCACTCGTCTCTCTCTCCCAAGGCTATCTTGACTCTTAGCTTGACTGTGCTCTCTACGGCATACCCGCGCAGTCGACCAGCAGCCAGCAGCCCCACCCCACAACCCCCAGCCCCAGCCATAGCCGCCGGCCAAGCTCATCCGGGCCCCGTCGCTTCCATATACCCAGCAAGAGATCGGGTGTGACTCCACTCGCAGCGTCAGCGCTCAACTGCGCATCATCGACAAGAATATACAAAACGTGTCAGCTGGATCAACCCACTACACCACCACCCACCGCACCATGTCAAGCTTTCTCAACAGCATCCCGGTGCTGCCCGCCCTGGTGGCGGCATACCCCACCACCGCAAAGATCATCGGCGGCATCGCCCTCGCTGTGCTCGCCCTCTACATCTATCTCTTCCCGTACAACGAGTACACGCTCACCTTCCGCAACCTCCAGGGCCCGCCCAGCAGCTCGCTCGTATGGGGCAACCTCAGCGAGATCATCAAGGCGCCACCCTGCGGCAAGCACGATGAGTGGATCGCAGAGTACGGCCACACGATCCGCTACACCATGATGTTTGGCGAGACGCGTATCGTCACCACCGACCCCGTCGCTCTCGGCTTCATCCTCCAGCACTCGTACGAGTTTATCAAGCCCCCCCGCACCAACCAGTTCCTCGAGCGCATGCTGGGCAACGGCGTGCTGACGGCCGAGGGCGATGTCCACCGCCGCCAGCGCCGCGTGCTCAACCCCGCGTTCGGCCCCGCGGCCATCAGGGACATGAGCCCCGTGTTCTACGACAAGGCGTATGAACTCCAGCGCAAGTTTAACACGTTTATCGAGGACGAGGCGGCGGCCGACGCCGATGTCACGTCGCCCACGCCCGCAAAGGACGTCGACCGCGTGCCCGGGGCGCGCAAGATTGACATCATGCGGTACCTCGGCCAGACGACGCTCGACGTGATTGGCGTCGCCGGGTTCAACTACGACTTCAAGACGCTGAGCGAGAGGCGCAACCCGCTGGCCGAGGCGTTCAACGCCATGTTCCAGAGCGGCGCGAGGATCACGGTCATGGGTATTTTGCAGAACTTTTTCCCCATCCTCGACTTCATCGTGGGTAGAGTCTTGTTGGCGACGCTGACGGGCAGAAAACCAAGCAGACCCGTGTTGTCAAGGCGTCCCGCGACATCACCATCCAGATTGGCAACGAGATCATCGACGAGAAGAAGACGGCGATCAAGCAGCTCGGCTCGGTCGAGAAGGACTCGGACCTCGGCAAGGATCTCCTCGGCCGCCTCATGAAGGCCAACATGGCGCCCGACCTCCGCGCCGACCAGAAGCTCACCGACGCCGAGGTGCTCGCGCAGATCACGACGTTCATGCTGGCCGGCAACGAGACGACGTCGACGGCGCTCACCTGGTGCCTGTACCGCCTCGCGCAGTACCAGCACTTCCAGGACCGCCTGCGCGAGGAGATCCGCGCTGTGGGCCAGGAGCAGCCGAGTGAGGCCGTGGTCAACGCCCTGCCGTTCCTCGACAAGATTGTGCACGAGAGCCTGCGCCTCGACTCGCCGGTGCCGGGCACGATCCGCATGGCCAACAAGGACATGGTGGTGCCGTTTGGCACGCCAGTGCAGGGGCGCGACGGCAAGATGATCGACAGTGTGTTGCTGAAGAAGGGCGTGCATGTGTTTATGCGTAAGTGCGGTCTCGGGGATGCTGCTGACGGAAGCCATCCTCACAACCAACCACGCGACCGACATCTGGGGCGCCGACGCGACAGAGTTCAACCCGGACCGCTACTCGCGCGAGGGCATCCCCAAGGAGCAGATCCCGGGCGTCACGTACGGCAACCTACTTACGTTTATCGGTGGCGCGCGCAACTGCATCGGGTACAGGTTTGCGTTGGCCGAGATGAAGGTTATCCTCTACGTGTTGATCCGGTCGTTCAAGTTTGATCTGCTCAAGTCGAACCCAGAGTATGAGAGGAAGGCGCAGTGAGTCGGGGCGGCGCTGTGTGGAGCAGCGGCCCATACCAACGAACAACTTTGTTAACCCCCCAGGATCGTCATGCGCCCACGCGTCGTCGGCGAGGAGGACGCCGGGCTGCAGATGCCCCTGCTTGTCAGCGTTGCCGAGTAGGCGGCGCGGCGTCTCCCCCGGGCTCACGGCCGCGGTACTACCCCGGTGACTGCCTAGGGCCCGAAGCCCATGCACCCGCCCGACCCGACCGCCTCGGCCACCCCGGCCGCCCCGGCATTTGTACATGCATATCTAGTATGATGATGGACCATGATTGTATGGCCGCCGGCGGCGCCACGCAGGGCCACCTCCGCCGGCGTGTTCGGAATGGAGGGTTTGGGTTTGCAAGGCACGCTGTTATCGTAATGACCCTTCGGGGTGCGTCTCGGTGTGCGTCGCAGAAAAGTCGGCTGCCTGACGACGGAGCGGCGCCGAGCGCGCTGAGCCCTCCGAACCCTCGAGCGGGCTCGTGGAGTGGGCAGGAGCGGGCTGGAGTGACGAGTAAGCAGAGGGAGAGTAGCAACCCGAGGCATGCCTAAAATGTGACATTTGGCGCGATGAGGTCAGCCGGCACCATGCCTCATAAAGCGGGGCGGCGCGCTCCCTCTCCTCCTCTCAACAACAACGACCTCCAGCCCGCTCCAGCTCTCCAAACAGCGGCCCAACCATGCCCTTCACACCCTTAGAAACGCTGGCAGGCGGCGCGATCCTGCACCTCTCCACCTCGTCCCTCCTCACCTCCACCGGCCGCGTCCTCGGCATCAGCGGCATCGTCGACGGCAGCCTGCTCGGGGACAACGCGGCGTGGCGGCACGCCGTTGTCATCGGCCTGTTTGCCGGCCCGCTCATCGTCGCCGCGACGGGGCTCGACGCCGTCGTCGCTGTGCCCGGCGCGGGCGCGAGCCTGTGGGCCCAGCAGGGGCTGGTGCGGCTCTCTATCGCGGGGCTGCTCGTGGGCTTTGGGAGCCGGGTGAGTGGTGGCTTTGCTTTTTGTTTGTGTTTGTGCTGACGCTGCCCAGTTAGGCTCTGGGTGCACGAGGTGAGCATGGAATGGGGAGATGGGGAGGAGCGAGGAGCTACGCTAACGCCCACAGTGGCCACTTTCTCTGCGGCGCGTCCCGCCTCTCCCCCCGGAGCCTGCTCGCGACGGCCGTCTTCTTCTCCACAGCGGTCGCCACCGCACGCCTCATCCCCGCACCGATTGCCGAGGCCCCCGGCGTCGACGCGAGCGCAGTCCTCCTCCCCCCGGCGTGGCACGTGCCCATCCTCGCCGCGCTCGTCGGCGGCGTGGCGTGGGCCAACGCGGCGTTGACGGCGCGCGTCCTCGCGGCCGGGAACAAGGCGCCGGCCGTGGTGGACGACTACCTCCCCGGCCTCGACGACGACGAGCACGGCCGGCGCGTGCGCTTCCCCCCTCCCCCTCCCACATACCCCCCCGGCGCAGAGGGCAGGCTCACGCCCCACGCCTACACCGCGCTCCAGCTCGCGCCGTACCTCCTCACGGGGGTCACCTTCTCCCTCGGCCTGATCGTCAGCGGCATGGTCTCCCCGCTCAAGGTGATCGGCTTCCTGCGCTTCCCGCCCCCGCTGGCGGGCTTCGACCCGTCCCTCGCCCTCGTATTCCTCGGCGGCGTGGTCCCGAACGCGGTCCACTGGCGCCGCGTCGTCCCGGTCCCCAAGTTGCCGTGGGAGAAGTGGCGTGTGCCGAGCAGGACAGAGCTTGACTGGCGACTGGTGGCCGGCAGCTTGCTGTTCGGGCTGGGCTGGGGCCTCGCGGGCGTGTGCCCCGGCCCCGCAGTCGTCGCTGGCTCCCAGTTGAGCTTAAACCTGTTTTCGGCGCTCCGGAGCGAGGGGGTCGACGCCGTCTTCGGCACGGCCGGAAAGGCGCTCCTCGGCTGGGCGGCGTTCGCGGACCTCCTCGTCATTGGAATGGCGGCGGCCAAGGGCTTCGAGAAGGCCATCGCTGCGGCTGGGCCGCACGTCCACCCCAAGAAGAATGACGATAAGGATGTGGACACGCAGGTGGATCACTAGGATGTCTATGTATCGATGCCGGTGTGGATGGCAGAGGCCGTGGCTGCGGGCTCGGACACCGGGGGTTTCAGGCTGGCTGGGAGGAGCCGGGAGAGGACAGCGACCCGCCGTCCTTGCCCACTCGTACACGCATGCACGCGGACCAGAACGCGCACATGCTTGTCCTCGACATGTACAACTCACTACATGCATGCATAACCTCGCGCCGCACGCGCCGCTGTTCCGCGTTCCGGCCGGCCGGATGCCGGCCACGCGCCCCGGCGTGCCCCACGTGGCCGCACGTCGCCCGACGATATCGGCCCTCGCAGTCTTATCAGGCTCGTCGCATCGCACCTTGTCTCTTGTCGCATGCTCCCCGCTCCGACGATATCGGAACAGCGACAGCGTCGACGACTAACACGCGCTGCTCGATGTCTCCGTTGCCCTCTACACCATGACACACAGCCTGCCCAGCAGCACCAGTACGTCCCCCACACACACCCGCGCGATGATGAGAACGCTGGGGCTCCAAGGTTTCCGTGCAGACACGCCAGCCAAGCTAATCAAACACGTCTCTGAGCGCTCCCCCCTCCCCCTGGCCTGCATTTGATGCTGACGGTGCAGGCTCCGCAACCGCGTACCACGGCCCCGTGGTCCACTCGCTTGGCCTTACGCAGCTGCAGGTCCTCCCCTCTGCGCTGGTCCTCGTCGTCGACGGGCAGATCGCGTCCCTCGATGAGGATGTCAAGCGGGAAGAGGTGCCCGCGCTGCTCGCTTCCCGCGGGGTCGAGGCCGAGCTCGTGCTCGTCGACGAGGGGTTCCTCTGCCCCGGCCTGATTGACACACATACGGTGGGTGTGCCCCGCGTGCGACCTTGGTGCTGACGCTGTGTCCCGCCCCCCCTCATCCCGCCCACTCACTCCGCTCGTGGCCGCAGCACGCCCCACAATACCCCAACAACGGCCTCGGCGGCGCGCTCGAGCTCCTCCCCTGGCTCCAGACCCTCACCTTCCCCCTCGAGTCGCGCTTCTCCGACCCCGCCCTCGCCGAGCGCATCTTCCGGCGCGTCATCGCCCGCACCCTCTCCGCGGGCACCACCACGTCGTGCTACTACTCGACGCTCCACGTCGACGCCAGCGTGCTCCTCGCCCAGCTGTGCGCTGAGCTCGGGCAGCGCGCCTTCGTCGGGCGGTGCAGCATGAACCGGTACTGCGCCGACGACTACGTCGAGGCGTCGACCGCGGCGTCGATGGCGAGCACCAAGCAGTTCCTCGCTGCCGTCGCGGGCCTGCCCTCCACCGTTAAGCCCATCCTCACGCCGCGCTTCGCGCTCAGCTGCACGCCTGACCTGTTGACTGAGCTGGGCGACCTCGCGGCGGCCACTGGGCTGCCCGTCCAGACTCACCTCGCTGAGAACACCTCCGAGATCGCCGAAATCCGCCGCCTGTTCCCCGAGAGCAAGACCTACGCGGGCGTGTACGCCGCCCACGGGCTACTCACGCCGCGCACGATCCTCGCGCATGCAGTGCACCTCGACGACGCGGAGCGCGAAGTGATTAGCTCGCACGGCGCAGGCATCTCACACTGCCCCGGCTCGAATACCAACCTCAACTCCGGCGCCGCGAGGGTACTCGACATGCTCGGGGCCGGCATTAAGGTCGGCCTCGGGTCCGACTGCTCGGGCGGGTGTGGGACCGGCATCCTCCCGCAGATCCGGGACGCGCGGACGGTCAGCAGAGGGCTCGCGTTCGAGGGGCTGGCAGACAGGGGGCTGTCCATTCCCGAGCTGTTCCACATGGCCACGCTGGGCGGTGCGAGCCTGTGCGGCCTCGAGGACGTGGGCAACTTTACGCCCGGGAAGCAGTTTGACGCGCTCTGGGTCAAGCCGCGCAGCCCCGGCATGTGGGTCGACGACGGCGAGGCGGTCGGCAGCGTGTTCGAGAAGTGGCTCTTCACCGGGGACGACCGCGATATCGCCGCCGTGTGGGTACAGGGCCGGCGCGTGGCCGGCAGCGAGCAGTAGAGGGTCGACATCGTTGTATGGTCTCGTTACAACATAGAATACATATGCAAGGCATGGTGCTAGAACTCGCTGTCGAGCGGGCGCAGCCGCGGCGTGCGGTCCGTCGGCGTCGCCACCCCGCGCTGGTGCTTCGAGATGCTGAGGTCGTCGAGCGCCAACCCGTCGACGGCATCCTCGTCCTGCTCGACGAGCGTGCTGCGGCCCATGGCGCGCCACTCGCCGCTGCTGCGGTGCAGCTCGGCGCCGCGGTCATTACTCAGTCTCGGGGACCGGCGCGAGCGCCCCCGCGGCTGCACCTCGGCGGGGTACGCGTCGTACCGCAGCCTGCTTGGGCCGTCGGTGGCCGACTGCAGCCGGCCCCAGTGCACCTCTTCCACGTCGTTGGCCGACAGCGGCTGCGTGGGGCGCACCGCGTCGGTGTAGAGCACGAGGATGGCGTCGAGCACATCGTTGAGCTGGCGTCAGTGCTGCCCCGGGCGACGACTCACCGAGCGCGACTTGGACGCAAACACCACCTTGTCGACGAGGTCGCGCTCCACAATCAGAGACACCTGCTGCCCGCGCTTGGCAATGTGCTTGACCTCGCTGGTCTTGAGCGTCTCCAGGCCCGCGAGGATGGCAGGCACGAGCGCCTCGCGCTGCTCTGCGGTCGGGGCCGAGGCCAGCAGCGGGACGAGCGCGATCGCCGACAGCTCCTGCACCGACGCTGGGGCGCTGGGGAGCGCCTCGACGATCGCCTGGATGGTGCCCAGCGGCTCGGGGATCGGGTATTCGCACGCAGACGTCGTGAGCAGCAGCGCTGTGGTCGCGTCGTCGGGGTCGCGCGCGAGCTCGGCACTCGTGGCCAGGATGAACGTCTTGCGGAATTCAGTGTTGCCTGTTGTCAGTTGACCAGCTGGCGGGGATAACTCACTGGCGTGAAGCGTCGCTAGCACAGACTGGACGCCCTTGAGCCAGATGGCATTGTCGCCGCCAGTACGGAGTGCCTTGGTGATCTTGGCGATCCCCTCAGCGAACTGCGTGGCGCGCGCCGTGCTGTCCAGGCCCTCGCCAATGATCAGCACCGCTTCCAGTGCCCGCCCGGCGGCCTCGGCTCGTCCTTCTGCCAGCGCCTGCGCCCGAGTCGCACCGGACGGGAGGTCAACGGGCAGTGGCACGCCCTTGCCAGTGCGTATTGCCTCGAGGTGGGACTCGAGCGTGAGTGATGGGAGATTGCGGTCGGCGCGGCCAAGCAGCCGAAGCGTCTGCATGTCAGCTGTCGTCTGAGGAATGGCCAGCTCACCTCTTGTCGCACCGTCGCGTCATAGCTGTCAACACCACCCATTAACGCCGCCATGTGCTTCTCCTCCAGGCCCGACTGCCACACGGCAGGCGGGAGAACGCCAAAGCAGCGCAGGGCGACGATACGGTCGTTGGGGGAATCTGCCAGGCGGGTGGGGACAGACTGCTGGCTTGATGTGCGCGACAGCGACCTCGAGTGCGAGCGCGAATGCGACGACGAGTGAGACCGCGACGACTCCTTCCCCTTGCCCTTGTCCACTGGAGGGACGAGGAGGGAGCGGAGGTACTCGAGCAGCTGGTCGACCGGCCCGCTGATGATACCCTCGACTTCGTATGTTGCGACGGCGAGGATGGCCGTGTCGTAGAGGTAGGCTGGAGTGAGCTCATTCGTCACAGGTCGAAAGCTCACCTTTCGCACCGCTCGGCTTGGCCGTTATCCGGTCCGTAATCTCCGACAGCAAGGCCTCAACCTGCTCGAGAACGTGGACGACGAGGCCGTCAGGGCTCTTACCCTCGAGATCGGTCACATCCCGCCTCGGTAGAGTGTGCACAATCGCCGTCAGGACCTTGGTAATGGCCAAGATGATGGACACGGGCTCCGAGGCGTTGAGATGCCGCGCGGCAGCGCTGAACACTGAGTCGAACTGTTTACGCCGGCGCGCGGGGTCCTCCTCGCGGGATCCAGCCTGAGCCGTCAGCGCTGGTACCTCTGCATCGGATAGCGCACATTCAATGCCTGGGCGAAGGTCTTGAGCGCTGTAGCCAGGACTGGCGCGTCGTCCTCGTGTCGTGTTCTCCTGGCCAGGTCGCGGAGGGACAGCGGCCAGGGGCCGTCATGCACCACGGCCGAGAGGGCCTGCAACGTGCGCTGTCGAACCGAGGGCCTGTGTTGTCAGCAGAGATCGCGATCGCCCGGCCGGAGCCCGCGACGCCACTAACACCTCGTGCTCGAGCAGCCGCTTCGACGTCAGCAGTGGCACGACGGCCGGCGCGAGGTCGGGCCCAGGGAGATGGGCGATGGCATGCAGGGCCGCCAGTACGTGCGAGACGTTGTCTGACGCGAGGTCCTGCGTTGTCAGTTTTGCGGCAATAAGTCCAACTGACCTTGCGTATTGTGTTCACCAGCAGGAGGTGCAGCTCGTGTCCGGGAGGCAGGCACTCGGTGAGGAACAGGTAGCCTGCGGTGTTAGGGCGCGGGTCTCATCCCGGGGCACGCTCGAGGAAGAGAGAGTGTCGTTCAACGCAGACCACGCCCGCCACCGCTCCACTCACCCAACCTCCGTTCTCGCATCGAATTGCCCCCCTCGGCGAGATGCAGTGCGTGCACAAGGGCAAAGTCGAGGTCGAGCGCCGTGTGCGTCACCGTCGCGCAGTGCAGCAGGATGATAAGCGTGTCTGCGACTCTGGACTGGGAGGTGTCAGCAGGCCCGAGTCGGAGGAAGGTCGCCATCTAGACGCTGGGATCATAGCTCGACGCGCAGAGCTCAAGATGCGCCCGGCTGGCATCCCGCCCACACCCACCTGTCTAGGCCCGCTCGCGAGGAGTGCGCGACACCGCGCAACCTCCTCGGTGACGGCCGCGTCCTCTGCCTGTGGCGAGGCCGCCTTGTCGAGCTTTACGAGCAGCGCATGGTGTGCGCGGGACGAGGCCGAGGAGGAGAGGTATGGCGGGAGGGGCATGGTGGGCGGGGATGGTGAAGTGGGAGAAGGTGTTGGGTGGCCAACAACATGGCCGCCGTCATCGTCATCGTCATGCGGCCGACCCGATTTGGGTGGGTGGAGGTTGGGCGGTTGGACGGGTGGGTATTTATGGGGCCAACTTGCACTTCTCCTTTCTCATTTCTCCCATTCCCTCTTGTCACTTTACTTCCTCCTCACAATCGCGTGTGCCTGCTCTGATCTGACCATCATTGCCCTTCATCGACATGACAGCGTGCATGCTGAGCAACATGCGTCGTTTAACAATCTACCCGCCGAATTCCCCCTCTCCCCTCACCTTCCTCGCCCTCGCCTGACGACGACAACACGCCATAGCATCTCAAATGACACGCGCCTCTCACCCAGCTCACACCCTCACCTCCTCACCCCCTCACCCCCTCGCCCCTTACGGCACATACCTGAACCCCACGGCCTTGTCAAAGTCCTCGAGGACGTTGAGTCGGGCGTCTGGGTCAGGCTTCCCCTCGACCTCGTCCCTCCGCCTGTTCTCCCATCGGAACCACAGGCTTAGGAGCACGCTGGCGAGCGCACCGAAGCACTGCATGCCGAGGTTGATGTATACACCCCGGTAGTAGTGCGGCGCGTGGGCCGACGGGAAACTGAACGACCCGAGGATCGACCCCTGCTGCCCGATGAGGTTGAGCATGCCCATGGCCACGGCACGCTGCGTCTGCGACGGGTTGTTGGACGCCGCCCACGACAGGTGCAGTGGGATAACAATGTAGGCCGCTGACACGAGCAGAATACAGCCAAAGTACCGCCCCGACAGGATGGCCTTGTCCTTTGACGCGGCGTCGAGCACGCGGAGGAGGATCCACCCGACCGCGCCGAGGATGTACGAGCCGGCAAGGAAGAATCTGCGGTCAGCTCGGAAGCGGGCTTTGCTCACCCTCTCGACTGCAGATGGTCGGACACGTGCGCGACAATGACCGTCGTCACGAGCGCCACCGCGTACGGCGGGACCGTCATCAGCTGGGCAATAGCGCTCGAATATCCTAGATTTTTGACGATGGTCGGAAGGAAACCGCTCACGCTGGAGGCATTAACATTGAAAGTGAAGTATACGACGGGCATGGCGTAGACCTTCCAGTCGGTAAAGGCGCGCTTGACGGCTCGCTTGTCGATGCCGCGGTTGCCCTCGTTGCCCGATTCCTTGGCCTTCCGGGCGAGGCAGATGTCCGATTCACGCGGGGTAAGAAACCACTGTTTGTCCTCCGGGTATGTGGGCATGAAGAACCAGAGAGCCACGGCGAGGATGAGGCCCGGAAGGCCTTCGACTGGGAGTGTGAGCGGAACCTGCGCTGTCGTCCGACCTACTCAGGAACAACACGCGCCACTGCGAAATCTTGGCATTGTGCATTGAGTTGACGCCCCAAGCAATCAGGCCCCCGAACGCGCCTGCCAGCGATCCGGCCGAGATAAACACACCCATGCGGACGGCCATCTCGCGCTTGGTGTACCAGAACGTGCAGAGGAGTGGGAGCGCTTGGCCAAACATGGCCTCGCCGACACCGATCATGAGCCGGAGGAAGTATATGGGCCCCGGGGACGAGCATGCCGCCATGAGGGTCGCGCCGATGGACCACAGCGCACAGCCTGTCGCCAGGGACCGCGAAGGTAGCATCCACTTGGCCGCCATGGTGCCCGGGATGCCCCATGTGGTGTACGTGATGAAGAAGCACGCCAGCGCGATACTGAATGCCTTATCACTTCCGCCTAGCGCCTCCTCCTGCAGACCCATGAGGCGCGCGTTGCCGAGGTTGCCGCGGTCGAGGTAGGCCGAGAGGTAGATGCACATGCCGAAGGTCACGATGACAAGGTCGAGCTTGCGGACGACGGCCCGCTCCTCGGCCGCGGTGAACTCGACAATGGGGACCTCATGCGCCGCAAGTGTGTCCGTGGCAGGCTTCTTCGCGTCGTCGATGCTCTCGGCATACGAGATGGACGCCTTCTCGGTGTCAGTTGGCGGCAGCCTGTCGCTCTTCTTGTCGGCGGCCATGGCCAATGTGTCTGGGGAAGAAGCCACATCGGCAAACACACATATGTAGCAGCTGCCCCACTCGACCCCACCTCTGGGACCCCACCATGTCCCCGGGTCACCGCGTCTCGCTTCAGCGGCCCCACTCTCGCGCGGGGGGGAGTTGCACATGCTCGGCTGTTAGCTCGGAAGAGCTACGCGAGCTGGCGTTAGCAAGCAAGCGCTGGGGCTGAAAGCACGATACTACTCGCTGGCAGTGGACGGCCGACAGGCACAGCGCCAGTGTCCCCTGCAAGCGGCTCAACCGATGCTGACCGGCCGACCGGGCCGTGGCCAGACATGTGGGACGAGCATGAACCGAGATACCGGAATGACACCGAGTCGCACGGTGATTCACGGCCAATTGAATAGTTGGGTCCGGAGCGGAGTGTTCATGCGGCTGCGGCCCGGTGGCACCCGCCCGCCCTCCACTCGCGGACGACTTCCGCACGGCCGGGAACGGCCTCGCGACGTCTTAGTAATGACCGAGCCGGCTGGAGTCCCAGCCGGGGCCTGCTCACATGGGCCACTCAGGCCAGCTGCAGTATGGCCTACTGCCCACGCCAAGCGGCAGCTTTCGTGTTCGCCTCCACGGCTCCCGCAAAGCCTGGTCGGCACATTGCCACGCCACTTGGACTGCAAGTGCTAGTGCGCCTCCGGGTCCTCGACGAGCACCTTGGATAAGCCCCCCTTACTTCCTCTGAAGGCTGACTTTGAGCCCCACGCCCTGGCCACGGGGCATGATTCGCGACGGATGAGACCTCATGGCTGGCGAGGCTCACGACGATCATTCGAGCAACGAACAGCATCAAGCAAAGGTGCCACCGTGTTTCGCGGCGGCTGGTAGCGTTAGAGATTAGCCCTCGCCGATGGCCGTGGAGAGTTCACACGGCACTGCATTGCTTCTACTTTGTGCTCTTGTCAACCCTACAAGTTGTAGCCCCAGTGCACGAAGATGCTCGTGTCCTTCACGTCCTTCGGGGCAATCTTGTCGAATACCGCCTTTGAAATTGCCACATCGCCCATGGCGCAGCTCTCGCATGTGCCGACGATGCGCGCAACAGCGATCTCGCCCGAAACGTCGCCCTTGATGGTGATTGTGCCGTTGCACTTGGACAGCGCCTGGTGGATTCCCGTCTTGATGACGAGGTCGTCAGGCCCATGGAAGTTTTGGGGTTGACAGAGGTTGAGTGAAGGCATTGTCGCATCATAGAGTCGAGCATTGCCAAGCCAATTCAAGTCAGGCTCGGCGGTCGGCTTGACGGTAGTGCTGGTGGTGGTGGAGCTGGCAACGGCGCTCGACTCGCCGACGCTCACGCTCGACTCGCCCCCGCTGCTGCTCCCCGAGCCGCCCTTGCCCCCCTTGCCGCCCTTGCCTCCCTGGCCGCCGTTTGAACCGCCACCGGCGCCGCCATTGCCGCCGTTGGCGCCTGAACCACCGCCCGGGCCGTCGCCGCCAGCGCCGCCATCACCTCCCGCACCGCCAGCACCGCCAGGCGCGACCGCCGTGGACTCGGGCGTGGGCGAGATGGTGAGGCCGAGGGCCACGGCTTGACGTCAGTGCCAAGACGGAAGCTGGAACTCACATTGGAGGCTGAGGAGCACGACTGCGAGGGAAGACCAGGTGTTCATGTTGCTTTGTGTGTGGGTGTGGATGGGCGAGACTGTTGAGTCGAGGGACTGGCACCCACCGGCCTGCTTAACTACCTTCCGGGAGAGCTTTATTGCGGGAGAGAGCAACCCCCGTCGTGCTGCTAGAGCAGTGCTGAAGAGTCGTCGTTATCGGCATACGCACATGTCGCAGTGGACAGAGGCACCGGGACGGCAACATTGGCGCGTTGCATGCGAGCCGGCGGCCCTGTGAAACCACCCCAAGACCTTAACCGCCTTGACATTGGGCTCAATCTCATCTGCCAGCCTTGGTGACCTGGGGATGCCATGTAGCCGGCTCGGTCGACCTCGTCATTCCAGTGCCTATCTTCCCGTCTTCGCCCAAGTGTGCGCACCGGGATGAGCTCGTCGTGAAGCAACAACAAAAGTGTCGTAAAGGTCCCACTCCCTTCCCTCTGTCCCAAGCAACACAAAGACAACGGTGGCACAAGCCGGGTCAACTACATGTGACAGCTCTCACAGTACCACAGTCGCACACAACACCCACAGCTGCACACTGTCCACCGCCACGTTCGTGCCACGAGGCTCCAAAGTGCTCGCGGCTCCGCAGCAATCGTGATGCCGGTTTGACCCAACGATCTGCTCAAAGGGGCCCCGGCCCGGCACTCGTCATGTTTATCTCAACAACCAGCCCCTCCACATGTGCCTGGCCAACATTGCGAGCCCGGGACCGAAGTCATTGGACACGACATTGACATTGACTCGACTCTGTAACGCTCAGAGGAAGGCGGGAAAGGGACAAAAGGGAGTCGATTGGCCGGCAGGATGAGTTGTCGCATGTCCTGATTTAAGTCGAACAGCCGCAGCAAGAGCTCGTTCGCGATCAACCCGTCAACGGCGCATTTCAGCCCCCAGCAGAACCAAGCCGCATGTCGGCTCACATCCATTCAATCTCACTCGCGCCTCCGAACGAGCTGGTCGAGCAAATCGTCGCTGGCCTTGATCCCCAGGAGCCAGCTGAGCGGCATGCCGTCGCCACCTTCCTGCACACGGCTCAGATTCTCACTCAAGTGAATATGCAGCTATTCCACGACTGGAGGAGTCCAAACGAGCTTGTCGACAGCTTCGTGCGCACGGCTCAGATCCTCACTCAGGTGAACAAGCAGCTGTTCAACGGCTGGACCAGTCCAACCGAACTTGTTGAGCAAGTCGTCGCCAGCCTTGATCCCCAGGGGCCAGCTGAGCGGCATGCCGTCGCCAGCTTCCTGCGCACGGGTCAGATACTCACACGAGTGAACAAGCAGCTATTCAACGGCTGGAGGAGGCCATACGACCTTCGACTCTCGGCTACGCTTCCAAACGAGATTGTTGAGCAAATCGTCACCAACCTCGATCCTCAATTGCCCGCTGACCGGCACGCCCTCGCCAACCTCCTGCGCACGTCTCAGGCGTTCTGGGAACTAGCCGCTCCCTTGCTGTACCATAGTCTCCGGTTCGAACACGACAAGCTCATTTCGCTTCTCGATGGTCCGGACGGGGAGTACTACCGTCACGTCGTCGGGAAGATCCGATGGAGGCCGCCGCCCCCAATGCCATTCAGCGAACGCAAGCGGCGCTCGTTCACCTTCGTTCGTCACTTCCGCCTCACAGGATACCTCTATGAGCACACAACGAGGCGGCTCATCTATGTGTCCCTTCCCAACACTCCATTGTTCCCCAATGTGGAGAAGCTGTGTCTGGTCGTGCGATCTGATCTGTTCAGACATGACGGAGATGTGCTCCCGCGCTCCCCACCCCAGAAAGACTTCCTCCTCTTCGACAACCCCCACGTCTGTGCCGAATCCTGGACCGCGGTTCACCAGCTGCATTGGCTTCCCATGAAGGCCATCCAGTCCTTTACATTTCACGGGAGGCCGGACGAGTTGCACGAGATGGACTCTCTGCAGCCCGAGGCTCTTGAGAAGGCGCGGACCGCTCGACGGATCCGGATCTACGACGACGGCGGCCAGGAATGCTTTCGCGATAATGTGAACACACTTGGGTTTTTGAGACCTGTCGAACTTGGCCTCCCCCCGATTGAGCACTTCGAGTACAGCGGCAAGCGATGTCTCCACTACCTCACTGGAAGATACGATTTCCCCTCAGACTGTCCTCCATCTCAAGTTACTTCCGTCTCCCTTGAAGGGGTGGAGATATCGGCTTTCAATGACGAGAACTGTTCGCAAGCCCCAGTCTGTGTAGTCTGCGGTGAGTGGACTGGTAGACCCCAACGACCGTGCTATGACGGCTGATACGCGTCACAAGACGGGACATTTGCGGTTTTAACCGACTGGGGTGACAAGTACAAGGCCTATGAAGAAAGGGCCAAGTGGTGGGGGGCAGACATGAAGGACTACGGCTCTCGGAAGAACTTCATTGTTGTAACGCGTTAGAGGCACCTTCTCGGCTCCTTACAAATCAGCTCTGCCAATCGCTTTACAATACTTCCTTGTCTCTCCGTTATGCCAATCCGGTTTCACTCTACGAGCGTGTCGTACAAAGAGGGAGTCTCCTCGGCCACAACCCGTCCAGCTTAGATGGGTCTGGACTGGACCTGAAGGTGGTGAGGGGCAGGCCTATTGTTCGCAACGTCGTCGGCGCGTCCGAGGTGGTAGTGGGCAGTGTTCTCATTCGCCGATCGGTTCCTCAGATCATCCAGTGACAAGGATGAGCTTTTGTTCCGAATCTGTAGGCTGTCGGCAATCACCTTCGTCTTAGAAAGTCGCCACGAAGGATGTACATAGGTAATTGTAGGGGGATGCGGTGCAGAAGGGGGGATGTGGTGCAGCATCTGGCTTGTGGGATGGTCTAATATCAGGCGACGACCCAAGTTTGTATCAACGTGTCACTTTGTTGCCTGTGTAACGCCTTGGAAACGGGAGCAGCGCAGGCCAAATGTTGAGTTCTCGCTCCACTGATCCACTGACAGCACAGTATCGACTTGGTGGTCTACTTCAAGGACCTATGGTAGCAGAGCCGTCAACCGCGCACGCCTCAACCGCCAGAGGATCGAGGTCAATGACGGCGCACACCCATCGAATCTCGCCCAGCCTTCCAAACGAGCTGACTGAGCGTATCGTGCGCGAGCTGGATGCCAACTTGCCAGCTGATCGGCAAGCCCTCACCAACCTCCTACGCACGTCTTCCGCGTTCTGGGAACTGGCAGCTCCTTTACTGTACCACAGCCTGAAGTTCGAACACGATGAACTCATCTGGCTGCTCGATGGCAGGTGCGACGACCCCGACCACCCGTGGGAGACACCACCGCCCATCCCAGCTCTCAGTGAACGCAAGCGACGCTCGCTCACATTCACTCACCGGATCCGCATTGGAGGAATCATTCCAGACCACACACTGAGGCGACTCGTCGCCCTGTCCCTCCCCGACACTCCCTTCTTTCCCAGCGTCGACGAGCTATGCCTGGCCGGGCCAAATGATTTGGATCATTTCTGGGAACGTGACTCTGGCATAGGCTCCCCGCCACCTCAAGACTTTATCCTCTTCGACAGCCCGAACGTCTGTGCATCAGTCTGGAGTGCATTCGACCAACTACATTGGCTCCCCATGAGAGGCATGCAGTCGTTTACATATCACGGGTTCGATGCCCGGCAGCACCTGGGTCAGATGCCATGGGACAAGAGCGATACGACAGGCTACACGACCAAATGGATACCCCCAGATTGGACAGCTTTCCAGATTTACGACGATACAGGCGGTGAATCTGTCCGCCATGCTTTGGACACGCATGCGTGGTTGCAAAGCCTCCGAGTGCGTCGACCTGGGATTCCCCCGATTGAGTACCTCGAGTACGGTGGCAAGGAGTCCCTCTCAGCCCAGGACGGATACCCAGGACCCTCCCAAGACTTTTCCGAAGCTGCAGTGAACACCAAGGCCTATCCAATGATCAAGATCTCAACGTACAACGACTACAACTGTTCGCAGGCCCCAGGATGTGTAGTCTGTGGTGAGTGTAGCAGCTGCCATGTGTAGCAGTTACCGTGTGATGCGCAATGCTTGCTGACCTGGTTCGGCAGGCAAGACATTTCTCTTTCTATCAGCATGGGGTCACAAGTGGAAGGCGTTTCAGACACAGTATGCCTGCAAGTAACGCTTTTTCAGGAACCGGTAACGTGTCAACATCCGGCGTGGGTTCCACGACAGCCGCTGTTTCTCTTGACAGAGTACATTCAAGTCGAGTTGCAGTGTCAACCTCGACCGTCAACCCCAAGCAAACCCAATGACCCAGCACTCGGCGCCGACCCTCCCAAACGAGTTGATCCAGTCTATTGTGGCCGAGCTCGACCCCAATTCGCCGACAGATCGACAAGCCCTCGCAACGCTCCTGCGCTGCTCCTCGGCATTCTGGGACCTGGTTGCACCCGTGCTCTACCGCAGTCTTGCGTTTGACGGCGACGAGGTCTCCTTCTTGATTGATGGCCCACATAAGCCTTGGGAGACCCCGGCACAGCTACCGCTTAGCGATCGCAAGCGGCGCTCCCTGACCTTTGTTCGCCGCATGGTTATCGGGGGAGACATTGAACCTTGGATTCTGGAGAGGTTGGCGGCTGTATCTCTCCCGCACACGCCACTTTTCCCCAACGTCGACAAGCTCCATCTGGGCGAACCTATCAATTACATGGCCGTTTGGGATCATATGCCCAACCCTTCCCACCCACCACCGAAGGATTTTGTCCTGTTCAACAATCCGGACCTCTGCGCATGGGAAGGGGGCGCCCACGAGAAGTTGGGATGGCTCCCAATGAAGGGGATGCGCTCGTTTTCGTTCCACGGACCCCAGGCGAAACAGTTCTTGTTTTATTCTCTCAGGTGGGACAAGCACGATGACATCGCGGAGACCTACCTAGAATGGGTTCCGCCGGACTGGACGACTTTCCGGATCTACGACGACTCGGGAGCGGGTTTCATGGTCCGGGATAGCGACGCATTGGTTCGCCTCGAGCAGACCATCCGAGCCTCCCACACTGGGCTATCGCCCATTGAGTGTTATGCGTACTACGAGAAAGAAGTCTGCCCATGGGTCCACGAGTACCTGGAGAACCACGCCAAGTTCGCAGCGAAATCGACCCCAAACTCGATGATCAAGGTCTCCACCTACAGCGAAGAGGATGTAAACAGCACGACACTACCTCCAGTCTGCGACGTTTGTGGTGAGCTTAACTAGCCGCAACCCACCTGCCGTTGCTGATCCATCCTCGCAGGCGAAACATTCAGATGTCTATCGCAATGGGGCCGGGAGGCAAAGGCCTACTATGCGGCTGTAGGATTCAACTGATGCATCTCGTTCTACTTTGCGCCCTTAGCATCCACCGACCTGTCGTACAGCTTGCCGCAGCTGGGTGACGCCTTGCTGACGGCCTGGTGCACGGCGTCCGGGTCCGGGAGCCACGCGTCGAGGTCGCGGAGCTGTTCGATGACCTCCTGTGCCGACTTGTCGGTGGACACGCGGCCCTCCTTGTGTGCCCAGTACTCGACGTTTGCGACTGGGATGCCGGCCTGGCGCGCGATCCGGCGGATCTTGGTGACGAGCTTGTGCCGGTCGCCGTCGTAGGCCTTGTTGAACTGCTTGACGAGCTTCTCAACGTCGCCGCCGTCGTCGTGCGCCTTGACGTCCTCCCATACCTTGGCGGCGACGGCCTCGAGCTCATTGAGCTCCTCACGGTCAATTTGCGCGAGCGCACTGAGCGCCTTGTCGACCTCGGCCTTGGACGGCACGCGACCGACGAGGAACTGGTGTCAGATGTGCAAGTGGGGGCACTTACGTCGACAAGCTGGCTGCGGTCCTCGCCGATCTGGAACCTCAGATCAGCGGACACCTTTTGCCAGTCGATCTTGGAGGGGTCGGCCTTCTCGATCTCCTTGGTGATGCGGTCCGTGACCGTCTTGACGTCGTTGCCAAACTCCCTGAGCTCGTTGACGGCGGCTTCGGCGTCCTTCTGGGAGAGGTTCGGGAACACGCCGGCGGGACCCGAGATGATGTTGGGCAGCGACTCGGCGTAGACCTTCACGACTGGGGCGGGCGCCCATGGCTCGAACGCGCGCGTGGCGAGCACCGTGTCCGAGAGGCTGGGGTGGATGTGGGATGCGCCAGCCGTGGTGTTTGAGGCCGCGCGTGCAGCCTGGGCGAGGTGGGCGAGGTCTCCGAGAGCCTCGACACCCCTCTCCTCGTTGCGGTAGTAAAAGAAGAGGCCGACGGCAGCGACGACCACACCGCCGACAAGGATAAAGTTCTTGGTCTCCTTCATCCAGTGATGCTTCTTGTGCTCTTCATGCAGCTTCTCTCCCCGGACAGCGTCCCACCCTGGTTGGTCTTTGCCACTGACTGTCGCGTTTCCGCGCAGAGGTTGGCTGCGGATACCGAGCAGTGTGAATCGGGGGCTCATGGGTCGCTGGGAGGTCAGCCGGGTCCGCTGCACGTCCTCACACAACGCGCGGCCAGCGCCAGCCTCGCGGGAGAGGTCATTGTAGTCGGCTTCATGTTGAGTGAGTGAGTGGGTAACATGACATGCATTGACATGGGGCACCCAATATCAGCACACCTGCTCGACCACATACGCATCCCATGACGTCCCCACCAAGAGCGACGTGCGTCGGAGAGGTCAGTGGAGAGAAGTGGACTCGTCAAGTGGAGGCCCGAACATAGATGTGTCGATGACGTGAACATGGTCCAGGCTGTATGGGAACTACCTCGGTCGATCTCTAGCCGGCTACAACTTGCCCCGCCTCGCTCAATCCTGGTTACGAATGACCACCTTGATCTCATGTCCGCTCCTAACCGCCTTGAAGGCCTCCTCGGACTCGGTGAGGCCAAACGTCTTGGTAACGAGCGGGCGGACGTCGACGAGGCCGCGCTCGAGAAGGTCGATGCCGTCTTCAAAGCAGCGTGCCGTGTAGTGGAACGCGCCGGACAAGTTGATCTCCTTGGTGGCGACCTGGAGGATCGGGAACGACACGAGCGGCGCCCCGAGGCCCGCCTGCACGACTAACCGCTTCAGCAATGCCCCCTCACCCCCACTCACAGTTGCCACCAGTTCTTAGCAGCGCGATGCCGAGCTGGATCGGCGCCTCGGCACCAGTCGTGTCGATGACCACGTCGATCCCATCCTCGGCACCAATCACGTCGGTGAGGTACTCTGCGAATCTTGCGTGGAACTCGAGCGCGTCGGCGTCGGGCTCGGGCGAGCGCGCCACGAAAGTATGCGTGGCAGCGTACGCCCGCGCGAAGTGGAGCCGCTCCTGCGAGCGGTCGAGCGTGGTGATTGTACGCGCGCCGTATGCCCGCGCGACGGCCATGCACAGCAGTCCGAGCGGCCCGGCGCCGAGGACGACGACGTGGCTGTGCGGGCGTAGGTCGGCCCGCCTCGCAACCTGGATCGCAATGGCAAGCGGCTGGATGCAGCCCGCCTCCTCCCACGACAGGTTGGACGGGATCTTGACGGCGTTGCGCGCCGGGCAAGCGTACCACTGGCACAGGGTGCCGTCGGTGTGCGGCGCGGCCAGGTACTTTTCGTGCTTGCAGTAGCTGGGTGTGAGCACTGCAACTGATTACACCCACTTGAACGCCCCCTCCTTGCAGAAGCGGCAGTCGCGGCAGGGGAGACTCGGCTCGATGGCGACCCGGTCGCCCGGCTGGACAGTGTCGACGCCCGTGCCGACGGCGTAAACGATGCCGCTCGACTCGTGCCCCAGGACATGCGGCTGCTCGATAACCGACGTCCCGATGCGGCCCTTGGAGTAGTAGGACACCTGGAGTCAGCGAGGCGCGTGCCAGCAACGCACGTCGGTTCCGCAGATGCCGGTCGACATGACCTTGACGAGCACCTCGTTGTCGCCCACTTCTGGGATTGGGCGGTCCTCGACCACCACCTCCTCAATGCCAGTGAGCACGCAGTGGAGGTTCGTCCCGTCGACGGTGAAGTCGGTGATGGGCTCGGCGTCGATATGGGTGTGGCCGTAGCCCTTGGAGTAGCCGTTCGAGAGAGTCATGGCTGGGTGGCGGTTAGGGGTGGAACGGAGGAAAGACACCGATAGAAGTAGCTGTCACCTTGGTGGCTTTATGGCTTACAGGAGCCTTGTTATCGCACGCGCCCAGCCTTCGCCCCGCCGGCACTGCCATGCATGTGGGCACGCACAGGCAACACATTGGGCGCGGCGTTCTCGAATGTGGTTGGCTCGCACACGCCATGCGGTTGTACTCTATTGCCGCCCTCGAGCCTCAGCTCGTCATTGTTGCCTCATCAGTCCTGGCACGAGCCTCCTTCCACGCCTTCTGCACACACGTTCGGAACCATGCAATAGCAATACATTGATAGCTTCTAAATATTAACCCTATTAAACAATGCCGTGCGTCTTCTCGAGCTTGACGTTGTTGACCGAGCCCGCGTCGCTGGGCGTCTTGGGCAGAGCCTCGCCCGTCTTGCTCGTCTCGGTGCGGGTGACGGCCGTCGACGCGGGCGGGGCCCGGGCGCGCTTGGCATCCCTCCTGCGGAAGTAGATGCGCTTGCACCACTTGTACGCCTCAGAGGCGATAAAGTAGACAATGACCATGCCGAAGACGATACCCCACTCCCACTTGAGCTGGCCGATAAGGAACACCTTGTCGTTGATGACGGGGATGTAGACGACGGGGAACATGGACAGGACCAGGACCACGACGCACCACAGCAGCACCTTGTTGTCCATGAGGTTCATCTTGAACAGGGACATGGTCGAGTGCTTGCACTGGAGCGCGTGAATGAGCATGACGATCATGAGGGTCGCCATGCAGCAGGCGCGCGCGGCGAACACGGGGTCGCACGAGGCGCTGGCCCTGTCGTTACAGTCGACGCCCAGGTCGCCAGGGAAGTAGCCGTACATGACGATGACAAAGTTGATGAGGGCCTGAGCACCCATGAGGAGGCCGTAGAATGCGAGGTCGATGTAGAACTCCCACGTGAACAGGGTGCGGTACTCGGATGGGGGCTGGTCCATGGCATCGGCCGCCGTGGGCTCGAGGCCGAGGGCCATGGCGGGAGGGCCAGCGGTGAGGGTGTTGATCCAGAGCGCGGCGACGGGGGAGAGGGGGAAGACCGAGTGGCCCTTCTCATCGCGGAAAGCCAGGCCAATGAGCAGGACGACCAGCTCGCCAATGTTACCCGAGAGGAGGTAAAGCAGGAACTTGGACAGGTTCTTGAAGACGGAGCGGCCCTTGCGGATGGCACGAATCGCCGACGCAAAGTTGTCGTCGGTGAGGATGATGCGTGCCGACTGCTTTGCGACGTCCGAGCCCGTGCCCATGGCGACACCGACGTCGGCACGCTTGAGCGCCGGCGAGTCGTTGACGCCATCGCCCGTCATGGCCGTCGTCTGTTTCCTGCGGTGGATGGCATCGACCATGCGCACCTTAGTCTCGGGGGCACAACGGGCAACAACAAGAGGCAAGTCGTCGAGCGCGTCGACCTCTGCGTCGGTGAGCGCGTCAAACTGCTGGCCAGTCATGACGGCGCTCTTCGAGTACGACTTGGAGCCGTCGAGGATGCCGATCTGGAGGGCGATAGCGGTGGCGGTGGCGGGGTGGTCTCCGGTCAACATGCGCGGCGTGATGCCGGCCTTGCGGCAGTCGGCGACGGCGCCAGGCGACTCCTTGCGAGGGGGGTCAAAGATGCCGGCGAGGCCGAGGAAGGTGAAACCCTGCTCAAAGTCGGCCCGGGGCATGGCCTTGATCGCGGCCTCCTTGTCGACAGGGGCATACTTGGCGGCAAAGGCAAGAACACGGAGACCCTGGGACGCGAGGGCCTCGACCTTGGTCATGATCTCGGCGAGGACGGAGTCGGTGAGCGGCTGGTCGCGCACGTGGGTGCAGCAAGGAAGGACACGCTCCACGGCGCCCTTGAGGACACAAACGAGCTCGGGCTTCTCGCCGTCGACGAGCTTGTAGGCCATGGACATGCGCTTGACGGTCGAGTCGAAGGGGTGCTCGAGGACCTGCTCATAGTGGCCCTTGATAGGGTCGACGCGGAGGACGGACCCGCGCGACGTGTGCCGCTCGAGCTTGGCCTTGTCGGAGTGAGCATGGGTGATGGCGCCAGTGAGGTGGGGCTTGTCGAAGCCGAGCTTGTGCGCCGCGACCTGCAGCGCGACCTCGGTCGGGTCACCGTTGGCCTGGTACCCCTGGCCCTCTTCAGTGCCGGGGGCGAGGGTCGCCTGGTTGCAGAGCGAGGTGCAGATGGCGAGCTCGCGCAGGCCGCGCTCCATGGTCGACACCTCGACGGGTGCGACGTCGTCCTGGTCCACATCCTTGTCGTCGAGAGTGGCGCCGCTAACCAGTGGCGTGTCGTCGGGGGTGACCTCGCCGCGGGGGTAGAAGGGGTCAGAGCCCGTCTCGAATCCGTAAACCTGGCCGGTGGTCGTGTCGGTGGGGGCGGCGCCGTCGCGCGAGTCCTGGACGGGCACCCACATCTTCTTGACGACCATGCGGCCGACAGTGAGGGTGCCGGTCTTGTCGGAGCAGACGTTGTAGATGCCGGCGAGCGCCTCGATGGCGTCCATACGACGGACGAGGGCGTTGCGCTTGGCGAGATCCGACGACGCTTGGGCGAGCGTGAGCGAGACGACGGCGACGATGGACACGGGCAGCATGGACACGGCGGCAGCGACAGTGTACGTCGCCATCGACTTGGGAATGTTCTTGAATCCAGTCGAGGCGAGGACGACGATGGCGGTCACGATGGCAGCGCAGAGGAGCGTGTAGGCGAGCGAGTTGAGCTTGATCTGGAGGGGCGAGGTCTCAGCCAGGCCGAGCGTCACCTTGATGCGGTGGACGCGGGCAGCCCAGCCGGTCTCGGTGCGGACAGCCTTGTTCTGCAGAGCCTTGGCGATCTTTCCAATCTCGGTGCCCATGCCAGTAGACGTGACGACGACGTGTGCGCGGCCCTTTGTGATCTGGGCACCCGAGAAGACCATGGAGACGCGGTCGCCGACGGGGCAGTTGTCCTCGCCGACCGGCTCGGACTGCTTGGCGACAGGCAGAGACTCGCCCGTGAGGAAGGCCTCATCGGCCTCGAGGTTGCTGACACCGTCGAGGACGCGACCGTCGGCCGGCACAATGTCGCCGTTCTTGATGACCACAATGTCGCCCGGCACGACTTCGTCAACGGCGATGGTGCGCGTCGATACGACGCCGGCGGCGTTGTGGCGCACAACATTGGCAATTGGTGCGCCGACGCTCTCGAGGCTCGCGACAATCTTCTCGGCCTCCCATTCTGTCCATGTGCCGACAGAGATGTTGAGGAGGATGAGCGCGGCAATGACACCGCCGCTGATCCAGTCCATGACACCAAAGGACACGGCCATGGCACCGACTGTGCGCGTTAGCGAGATTGCCGCGCTCGTCGGTGATCGCCCTCTGTTCACGACCATGACTCACTCAGGATCGCCGTCATGGCGTTTGCGACTTGGCGTCCGATAATCTTCCAAATGTTGGCCTTGGGGGGCGGCTTGATGCGGTTCGGGCCGTACTTGGCCAGCCGCTGGGCCGCTTCCTCCTCGGACAGACCGATCTTGGGGTCGACATTGAGTGCAGCGACGACTTTGGACGCCTCGGCGGTGTGCGCGGAAAAGTCGAGCGCCGACACTGGCTCGGGCACGTTTTTGTTGTTGTTCCCGGGCATGGTGGCTTACGAGGCGTTGGCGGATGAGGGGGAGAGAAAAGTCGAGTTTGCTGCGATTCTAGTTATGCGTCGCAGGTGCCGGGGTTGCTGTGGTATGCGAATGTGTTATCTCATGTGATTGTCCATGAGTGGAGCTGCCGATGGGTCGTAGTGGAGCGTCAAGAGCTGGCTGGAACTTGTTTGTGGAGCTTGTCGGGGAGGTTTGCTCGGCTTCCGCCACGGCGCTCGCCTTTATACATTGTCTGACAATTTGCGTCGGCACGGCCATGCCGAGGCATGTCACCCAGGACTCTCTTGGCACTGGCGTTTTCCGCGTGGTCCTCTCCATAAACGTTCTAGAGCAAGGCATGCAGCGCAGGCTGAATACTCGCAAGAGCTTGCAGATGAAGACGAGGCTCGTGGGTGTGTGTCAGAGTTTATCCTCTAGTTTTTCCAGGTAGGCAACTTTATCCCAGCCCCCACCCAGCCATTCATCCACCGCACCAGGCGCCTCTCATAGGATGAAAACAGGCGGAAACAGGTCGTTTGAGCGGAAGCCCAGGCACATGAGTCGCGTGGGGGAGTAGGGAGCGCGGGAAGTGACATCACCAAGTAGCGGCCTCCCTACAGACAAGTGGCCGCAGGCTCCCTCCGGATCATTCAACTCGAGTGGGCAGTCGGCACAGCGGAGCGCCGAACTGTCACTCCCTGTTCGCGTAGAGCCACTCGCACCACCAGTTGCAGTATTCCTCGGATGCTTCTTTGTGGAGCCGAGTGCCCACCAAGCGCTCGGAAATAACTCGACCGCGCCGAGGATGATGGATGATTGGTTTGTCCGCCACAGTCATTGAAAGCGCTCCGCCCAGACGACGCGCTGGAGGCATCAGCATCCGACGACATGGGGCCCAGTTCAGGCTGGCTGAATCACCCGCGTGCCTACTAGAGCATGACGTCTCCCACCCGGCCCTCCACCACGCGTCGCGGAGCGAGATGCGCATCCGGTTCGGCCCGTCCTTCAAGCAGAGATCCGGCGGCGGAGAAGCAGGCGGCGACGCAGCCGGCGGGTCGGGGCCGACCTCCGCGGGGGCGGCTGGGGCGGGGACGGGGCGGACTTTCGCGTCACTAGGAGGTACACGGCGAAGACGAGGGCAAGAACTGGCAACATGGTGGGAGTTTGACGAGGACTTGGGAATCGTCTGGTAATGTTCTTATCGGTCTCTGGCACCATGGGTCTCCACGGGGGAGACCTAACAAGGAGGAGGGCATGGGAATGGACACCACTGGACTTCACTGGAAGAAGGAATGCTCACCACCCAACACCGGGCTTCAACGATGGCTGGTACTCACACGACGCTCGGCTCGCTCCCGCGGTACATTGACCGAGGTTGACAACCACCTCTCATCATCCCCCCAAGGTATACGCTGCGTGCTCGGTCAAAATGATCCACTGCAGATGATCGACGAGCATGCCGAGATCATAACACCGCCGAGTGGCTTGCTGGGAACGTCGTCAACATGGACCGCAGCATGTGGCTTCGCGCTGTCGGCGACTTGAACATCCATCACAGCATCTCGTAAGTGGCAACAACACCATCACTCATCCACACTACGAACCAAGTGCCCATTGCTCATAGTGCTCTACCTCGCACTATCCTTTGTTTGTTCCCTCTCACTTGCAAGGCAGGTCCCACCCTCGGCGCCATGACGGCAGCCTAGCACCCCGAACAGGACGTCGGGAAGATCTGGAACAACTGTACGTTGGACGGGTGCGACGGGTTGTAGAAGCACAGGCTCTTGGTCGACGACGGTGGCACCGTCGTCGAGGTTGGGGAGTCGCTCGTCACGGGGGGAGGGATGCTGCTCCCGGTGGGCCCACGCCCGAGTCGCTCCACGGCGGCAATGAGCCCGGAAAGCTGCCACGCGATGTGGGCATAGCAGGGAACGGAACCGCGTCGGAGACATGCGACGGCGTGAAGAAGGTGCCTCAGTTGACGAGCGCTCAGTTGTCGGGGGTGGCGGGGATTGGCGAGGAGATCGTCCCCAGGAGTTGAGGTCCGGGGGTGGGCCCCTCAGACCCAAGTCTCCAGGGGGCGCTCATTGTGCTCGCCGGAGTCGTCGGGCTACGTGGGGATCTTCGAGGCCGACACCGTGAGTGTGCAGGCTGGAGTGAGGAGTAAGGCTACAAGCATTGCTGTGGCTCTGGGTGTGACATGCCCACACCCGCCTGCATGTCGACCTCCATTATGCGATCGTTGCTCTAACTACTTATGTGCCACGCTTTGCCCCGTGCCACCATCGGCATCCGCAGCTTAGAACTCGCCGCGCTCTTCAGTTGAACCCTAAGGGGGCTCTGTGCACTGCATCCTCTTGTTCGGACCTGCCTAGATACGATCGACTTCGTCTTCCCACCCGTGTATTTAGCGTCGAGCAACACAGCTTTGCGTGGGCTAATGCCAAGACGTCACAGTGGGTTCCGCATTTAGAGCTACGATTGGTGATGGTGCTACTACTTCATAGCAATTGTCCAGTGTCCGTTCTCAATGTCCTTTGGCCGGCACCGAGCTCACCCCTTGATGCAGCTCGTGTCGTTTCCGTAGATGTCAATGGGGTTGAGGATCCCATAGTTGCCCGCAGAGTCGTACAGGTACGCTGCACTGAGGTGGTGTCAGGAGGCGTGGCGCACCGTTAGACTTACAGGAACTTCGACCGCGTGTCCACAGGCCACATGTGGTATCCGTCCTCCGGGTCGGCATTGTTGATGACCCTCGGACCCTCCTGGAGGGCCCAGACGAGAGTGTACGGGGGCTGGCCCATCCCGAACACGACACGCACGGGTACACAGCGCGTGGGGTTCCACATGAGATTGATCCTGAGGTTGGGCGAGGTCGGAAGCGGCTGGTCGCTCGACGTCGTGGTCGAGGGGGGTGCGCTGCTGCTGGCCGGCGGCTGCGAGGACGGCGTGGGGATGACTTCCGACCCGGGCGGAGAGTTGGTTGGCGTCACAGCGGGGGTGGACGAGGGCGCGTCAGACCACGTGTTGGACGGCCAAGGCGGGCCTTCGGACCACGTCTCGATAGTGTCGCACTTCTTGTTACCGCGGAGCACGGTCGCCCGGCGCCAGATGGTCTTCCCGTCGCCCGTCTTGATCTGCGCCATGCTGCGGGTTAGCGGCGCCGGCACGGTCGGCCTTACAATGTCGCGCCGGGTGGGAAGGGCACGCGGTACGTGAACGACGTCTGGGTGATCCCCTCGTGGAACTCCCATGCGAGGAAGCCGCTGTGGGTTTCCACCGGCCCGCGCCAGTTGCCGAGCTGCAAGTCGAACGGCGGCTTGCCGGTCCACGAGACCGTTACCTCGCCGCATTGCTGGGGAAACCGGGGGTTGAAGGATACCGTCGGAGGCTTGCCGCGCTCGTCGAGGTTTCGGCCGTCGTGAGTGAGGCCGAAGTCGTCAACAGCCCCAGGAAGGGCTGACGCCGCGACAGTGAGGGCGGAGATGAGCGTCAGGAGTGAGCCGAGCAGCATGATGAGAGGGTGGGGAGGGTGCGTGGGTTCACTCCCAGATGGCCGTGGCTTTTGTACTCGATCGGCGCCGAACGTGTGAGTAGCTCAGCTGATCTTTAGTTCAACC
The DNA here is from genome assembly GCF_041260175.1 of Vanrija albida. Lineage (NCBI taxonomy): Eukaryota > Fungi > Basidiomycota > Tremellomycetes > Trichosporonales > Trichosporonaceae > Vanrija > Vanrija albida. Next base: position 118,052 of record NW_027191423.1, read on the forward strand.
GGGGCAGTGCAGACTCGCCGTCTCCGCTACCTACTGTGCACGCGGGACAACTCTATCCCTCATGTGCGATGGGGACGGTCGGTGCAAACGAACACTGAACGGCGACAGGTGACACAGGGGGGTGGACTAGCGAACGGGCATTTGTGGAGTGGGCAGGTCGCTGGAACGTCGTCAATGCCGTCATCCAAATTCTTTGCCCGTTCCTCTCCTCCGCTGGAACGCTCATATCTAGTGGGTCGGTCGTGGGTCCGCGTCACTGGCGATAGTTAGAGTTCAGTGGGTGCGCGCCGCTCATTCCGACGCATGAACTGGGTGCTCGCGTTGTGGCGCTTAGTGGGTCCTCGGTCGGCAGTGTGCTTGAGATATCTGCCATTCGAGAACTCGAGATGGCTCGTCGCAGACGCAGCGAGCAACGGACAACCACCCATCTCCTCTCCCTGGGCACGGCGTCTGGCCCGAAGCTCCTTCGGGTCAGACCGCTGTTGGCGGCGCCACGGCCTGTGCATCCTTCAAGGGGTGCACGAGTGGCGCCACCCCAGCCCTTGACCCCTCCCCTCGTGATCCCCCTGGCAGCCGTGAGCGCCAAGAACGCCACTCTGTGGCTTTCAGGCTGAGTTGATGTCCCAAGCCACGCATATCATGCGCACAGGTGTGGAGGCAGGATTTCTTGCAATGTTCGGACACGGCCTCGAGTTGACCCGAACTCTGTTTCTCAGGTATCGGCGACGAGGAGGAGGAAGAGCGTCGGCCCGGGCTTTGGGCAGTGAGCGGAGGCCGGCGTCTGCGGCCGATTGAGCGCAACCAACAGTGCGGCTCCTCGTAGAGAAGCACTGGGAAACATCTTGTCGAGGTTGCTACTCAACTCATACTGAAGATGACGGTCGCACCTGCCCACTCCCACGACTGCTGCTCCCACGAGATCCCCTCGGCTGGCGAGGTGGCCAAGCGGGACGACATCTTCAAGCCCGAGGTAGGCGGCCTTCCTTACCCCGCTGACCCCAGGCGCAAGAGACCATCAAGGCCACCATCGAAGCCCACCGTGCCGACCTCATCGGCATCTCGGAGTACCTCAACGCCAACCCCGAGCTGGCGTGGAAGGAGGTCAAGTCGCACGCCAAGCTCGTGTCCTACCTTGAACACCAGGGCTTCGAGGTCACAGGCTACCCCGAGTACCCGACCGCGTTCCGTGCGGCGTACACCCACGGGGCTGGCGGGCGCGTGTTCGGCCTCAACTCGGAGTACGATGCACTCCCGGGTATCGGCCACGCGTGCGGGCACAACCTCATCGCCATCTGTGGCGTTGGCGCGCTGCTTGGCATCCGCGCCGCGATGAAGGCTCACGACATTGACGGCACCGTCGTCCTGATCGGCACTCCCGCCGAGGAGGGCGCCGCGGGCAAGGTCAAGCTGCTTGAGGCAGGCGCGTACGACGACCTCGGCGCGTGCATGATGCTCCACCCCGGCCGTGGGCCGGGCGACGCGTCGGGCGGCGCGGTCGTGCGCTCCCTCGCGATCCAGCACATCAAGGTCGAGTACTTTGGCAAGCCGGCGCACGCGGGCCTCGCGCCGTGGGAGGGCGTCAACGCGCTCGACGCAGCAGTCATGGCGTACTCGAGCATCGGGGTCATGCGGCAGCAGATCAAGCCCGAGAGCCGGTGAGTCGGGCCGTTGAGTGCCGAGCTGACCCTCAGCATCCAAGGCGTCATCACCGAGGGCGGCGGACACGCGGCCAACGTGATCCCGGCGCACACCGAGCTCAACTACCTCATCCGCGCGCCGACGGCGCTCGACCTCGCCCTCGTCCGGGACAAGATGCTCGGGTGCTTCGAGGGCGCGGCGACGGTGACGGGGTGCACCGTCACGACTGAGCTCGGGCCCGAGATGACCGAGCTGAGGAACGAGAAGACGCTGGCGACCGAGTACGCGCACGTCATGGGCCAGCTGTGGCACATCCCCGTGCAGGTCGCGCTCGGCGAGAGCATGGGCGCCAGCACCGACTTTGGCAACGTCACGCACTACATGCCTGGTGGGTGGTGTTGTGGACTCGGCTGACACGCAGCTTGCCACCCCATGTATGGCATCCCCGCGCCCGGCGGTAACCACACGCCAGAGTTCACGGCCGCGGCCGTGACCCCGCGCGCGCACGACGAGTCGATCAAGGCCATGACGGCCATGGCTTGCGTCGGGCTTCGATACCTCGCCGACCGCGAGTTCGCCCTGAACGTAAGTGGGGCTGGGGGCGTGGCTGACGATATCAGGTCGCGGATGGCTTCAAGGACGTCAAGAAGGAGCTGGCCGCTGAGCAGGCCGCTGCTGGCAAGGTGTAATAGAGCGAAGGGAGTAGTAGTAGAACAACCAGTATGCAGCGGCCAAATGGGATCCACTTGTGTCATGGGCCTTGAGTAAGGCAAGGTTGCCGCGCCGACGTCAGAGTGCCATAAGGGTGGTGCCTCGGCGGGTCTCTTGGCACCTACTGGTGCTGCGCTTCTTGGCGCAAATTGAGCATATGGAGCATCGCGCGACCGTCTCCGCCTGCCAAGCTCCACAGGTAAGTATATGCAGATAGCAGCAGCGCGCGCCAAGATGCCTCTGTACTCTCCCTCACCATGTCATCGATAGCCAGCACGGTCACCTCGGCAGCGGCAGCAGCGACGTCGCGGCTCCCGCCGCCGCCGCCGAGCGCCATCGACACCCCGACACCAGGCTACATTGTTCTGCTGCGCGCCATTGCCGACGGGCAGCGCGCCGCGCCCAACAGCCACGGCGGACAGCGCATCAACATCGTCATCAGCGTCGTGTACGCGCTCGTCGGCGTGTGCCTCGCCGTGAGGCTGTACCACCGCTCCCGGCGCAGCGTGTACGCCCTGCTCGTGTCCGCCGCTTTCCGTACGTCGCCGTCGCCACCGTTGCTGACCCACAGTCCGCATGATCACGTTCGCGCTCCGCGCGCCGATCCACAACGTCGCCGGCGGGCAGGGCGGCAACTGGGCGGCCCTGCTCAAGGTGTCGAGCGCGCTGCTCTACGTCGTGTGGGCGATTGTCGCCGAGGCCATGACGCGGTTCCTCCTCCACTGGTGAGTCGGGCGCCGAGAGATGTCAGTGGCGCCGCAGCTGACCTGCAGGTACGAGCACCTCCGAGGCCCGGTGTCCGGCCTGCCCCGTGCGGCCGTATCCACGCGCTTCCTCCTCGTCCCGTTGGCCATGGCGCTCAACATCGCGGGGTACACGCTCCTCGTGCAGGGCCTGCACAATAGCGACCCGTCGCGCGACTTTGGCAAGGTCGACACCGGCACGTCGCTGGCCAAGGCAGGCGGCGCGCTGTATATTGTGTTCGCGGCCGTGTTCCTCGGCGCTGCGGTGTGGGTCCACTTTGTCAAGCACAACCGCGAGCCGGGACACGAGCAGGAGCCAGACTACTGCCCCTCGAGGACGAGCGCCACCGGACTGGCGCTCCTCCTCGCCGCGTCGCTCACCACCTCGGCCGCCTACTTCCTGTGGATCGCGTGCCTGTCGTGGGTGGACCCCGCGCTCTCGACCGACGGTGTGGCCATCGCGCCGTACAAGACGCTCTCTAGCTTTGCCAACAACGCGTCGTGCCTCGACCTCATGACCGTCTTGCCGGAGCTGCTGTCGTTCGCCTGCTTCTTCGTCCTCAACGTGGAAGACGGCGACGCGCGGTTCGGCCTGACGGGCACGGCGGCAGTGTCGCGCTGCGACTATTCCCTCGGGCGGCGACAGCCCGACATGCTGCAGGCGGGTTCGGGGTACATTGAGCCCGGCGACCGCAGGCACCGGCACGAGGACGACGTGATCTAACCCCCAGGCCCATGCATGCATTGATTCTAGATTCTAAAGTGTTCAGGCAGCGGCTTGCCCCTTCTCGAGTGGTGGCGCTGGCTCGACCGCCTCCTCTTTGTTCTTCCTCTGGGCAATGTTGGACACGACGCCGATGCCTCGCAGGGCGAGGAGCGCGATGAAGAAGGCGGTGAAGGCCAGCGCCGCGCTGAGCCAGAATGACGCCTGCAGGCCGTGCAAGATGGCGTCGATCTCGTCGTCTCCGCGTTCTCGGCTCTTGTTCGAGTACGTCGTCGCGATGACGGAAGTGAGGGTGAGGCCAAATGAGCCGCCGAGCTGGAGGAGCGTCTGGAACAGGGCTCCGGCGACCGACTGCTCCTGCGGGAGCGCCATCAGCGAGACGAAGATGGACCCGGTTGGCACGAGGCTGCAGTGTGTCAGCAGGTTCGCTGCGTCATCACTCACAAATCCGCGCCAATCACTACGAGGTACATTGCGTTGAATGGGAACGTCCAGTAGAGCGTGTCGCGGCCCGAGACGGCGAGGAAGGTCGCCGAGAGCCCGGTGCACGCGACGCCGAAACACACGAGGAACTGGAGCGGCACGCGGTGGATGACCTGCGCCACGATGATGTTGCAGATGACACCCGAGACCGGCACGGGCAGGAAGCGAACGACGGCGCCGAGTGGGCCAGTGAGCTTGACCTGCTGGTAGTACAGGTTGACGTGGTACGATATCGACGCGAAGCCCGTCCACGCGACGAACCCGACAAAGTAGTAGGCACCCAGGCGGCCGCGCGCGCGTGTGAAAAGCGCGAGGGAGAGGAGCGGGGGGAAACGCGTCCTGTTGATGAGGTGCCACTGCCAGACGAAGAAGGCCGCGATGAGGACGATGGATAGGGCGAAGAGGGTCGGGACGTCTAGGCGCAGTCAGTGAGGCACTTTCAGAGTCTGCGTATGCCACTCACAAGGCTCCCGCCACCCACGCGGAGCGCTCACCCCGTCGCTGACGCTGAACTGGAGCAGCACCAGGCCGGAGGTCACCATCGCCGCGCCCAGCCAGTCAATGCGGCGGTCGTAGTCTGCCGCCTTGCTCTTGTCCGCGGGGACGTACACGAGCGCGAACGCCGCAATCACCCCCGCGAGGCCGGTGAAGATCCACAGTAGCGCGCGCCACGTCTGCGACGCGTACGCCGTCAGCAGGCCGCCGAGCACCATGCCGACCCCGGCGCCGATGGGCGCGCCGGCGCCAAAGCACGCGAACGCGGTCGCGCGTTGCCGGCCGTGCAGGTTGGCCGCGATGATGCCCATGCCGCTGGGGATGCTACGGGTCAGTACCATCCCCATCAGTCACCCACCCCATTGAAGCCCCCACGCCCGCCATGGCGCGCGTGACGATCAGCCCCGGCCCGGAGCGCATGAAGCTGCCGACGAGGCACCAGGCGCCGTACCACGCCATGCCGGCCAGGAAGCAGCGCTTGCGGCCGTACGCGTCGGCCACGCGCCCCGACAGCAGGAGGAAGCACCCGTTCGTTAGGGCGAAGGCCGAGGCAACCCACTGCAAGTTGGACTCGCTGATGCCCAGCTCGGTCTGGATGAGCGGCAGGGCGATGTTGAGCCCCGTCTGCGCGCCGCCGTTCATCGCCATGCTGAACATGACGATGAGGGTCAGCGCCCACCGGCGCGCGGGGGGCAGCTCGGCGGGCGGTGCGAGGGGAGCCTGGCGTGGGGCCTCGGCACTCGCCCTCGACTCGCGCGAGGTTACTGTCCGGGCGTCGTCTTGCTCATCACCGGGCCTGCGAGAGTCAGAAGCATCCCGTCGCCCGACACATACACTGCCGAGTCAGACTTGTCGCTGATGGCGTCAGCGCCGCCGCCGATGGCGAGTATCCGCGCTGATCTTGTCGCAGTGTCGTCCTCAACCTTGGCCATAGCGTTCAGTGAGGTGACAACCACCGCCCGTCTCAAGTTTTATCCTGCATCGAGTGTGACGCTGGTGTCGAGCAGGCGAGTCGAAGCGCAGCATCTCCTTGTGCTCATGGTGAGGGATGGCGTCTTGCTGAGCTGAGTGAGGGGTCTCCGCCAGAAGACCGACCCGCAGTCAGCCCCTCGCCATTGGCCGTCCCCCTGTCGCCGTCGGCTCGCTCGTCTAGGCGGCGCGGCGCCGACTCCGGCGCGACTTCCGCCCAGGGAGAGGCCCGTATTATCTGTCCGGGGGTTACTTCCGCGACAGCTGACGTGCAGCGAGGAGGAGCATGGGCTCAGTCTGGCCGGCGGAAGCCAAAGATAGCGGCTACAGATTGACTTGCGGCACCGACCACCGGCCGATTGCTGCGATCTCGTTCACTTCCTGTGGTGCGACACCTCGGATACACTGTACAGGGTATGAGGCGACCAGGGGCAGTCGCCCACACAGGACTATAGTAAGCAAGGTCGGACGTCGGCACCGATGCCAGCCCGACCAACCTGTTGGATGACCGAGAAACCACCTAGCAGAGCCGACGTGTCGGTCGGAGGTCATTTGTCGTCATTCACCATTGCAGCATTTCTTGCTTCATGCAACTTCGACCACATCTAATCACATGATTCATAGCGATTCCCTTCAAGCAGCCTTTCTCCAGCACCCTCTTGCTCACACTTACTCCCCCTCTTCTCCAGAACCGATGGAAACCTCCTTAGTGGCGGTCCTCGACGACGTCGACCTCAGTCGACTTGAACTTCCACGCAGGGGTGTCCTTCTCGAAGAGGATGTCCATCTCAGCGTAGGTAATGCCCTTCGTCTCCGGCATGCGGAACCAGCACCAGATGATGTTAATCACTGATGTGCCGACCCACACGAGGGCTGTCTTGCCCTTGAGGTCGAGCGCCGTGGGGTTGATGAGGTAGGGCTCGACGATGTTGCAGATGAGGCGAGCGAGGTGATAGGCGAAACGAGCGAGGGCCAGCGTCTGGGGGCGGAGGCGAGTCGCCGATACTTCTGCCGCCAGACCAAAGGTCTGTGGGCCCATGGTGAGAGAGTAGAAGAAGAGCCACATGATGCAGATGGCCGCCTGAGCCCAGAGCGAGCCCGCCGTCTCCTTGAATGCCAGCCCACCAATCAGGATGAGACAGATCGTCATGACAATGTAACCCCAGAAGATCATGGGGCGGCGGCCACAGTAGGGCATGAGAAGCCACGAGCCAACAGTACCGACAAACGCGACCGCCGAGGAACCGAAGTTGAGCTTGTACGAGTTGGAGGCGTCGAGACCGGCCATCATGAAGAAGTAGGTCGGGCCGTACGCGAACACCTGTCCGCACCAGGCCTGGCTTGAGAGGACCATGCAGGCAATCTCCGTGCGGCGGAGGTTGCGCCCCTTGAAGCACTCCCAGATGCTGGCCTTCTGAGACTGGGCCTTCTCGAGCTTGTTGGTGTGTACAATCATGGCGAGCGAGCGGCGGATCTCATCGTGCGTCGAGCCCGACGACAGGCGCTGCAGGTTCCTCTCGGCGAGAGCGTACTTGCCCTTGGCGACGCACCAGTATGGCGAGTCGGGGCAGAATACGGCGACCAGGAAGAGCGGGATGGGCCAGAACCACACAAGGGCGTACGGGATGCGGTAGGCCCACTCCGAGTGCATGGGCGTCAGGCCGACCTGGCGGGTCAGCGGCCATGCGTCAGCGTGAATGTGCCACTTACGAGGATACCCGAGAAAATGAGCTGACCAATGACCCAGCAGATGTTGACAAAGGCTGTGGGGAGTCAGTGGAGGTGGAAAGGAAGGGAAGGGCGTGTACTTACAGGTGAGGAAACCACGGAGAGGGAGTGGCGCCACCTCCGACGCGTACACCGAGCCCATGATACCGAACAGGCCGATGGTGATGCCCTGGAGGGCCTGTCCAGCGGCGAGGACTTGAATGTTGGGCGCGACTGCAAGGTATCAGTGTGTGCTCAGCCGACGGAGTAGCTCACAGAACGGAAGGAAGTTGAACGCAACCATCAACACGAGTGTGCCCATCATCACTCTGCGGTGGCCGAATCGAGGGGTGAGGAAACCCATGGCTGAGAGACCGAAGAAGTTACCAATGATGCCGACGTTGCTGAGGATGACCATCCACTGCGTGCTGATGAGGTACTGTCCCTTGTCGGGGTGGTAGTCGCCAAACTTCTTGGCAAACTCGGGGTATGCCATAAAGTTGCCGATGATCGAGAGCTCGAAGCCGTCCATGACGATCGTGAAGGAGACCGCGATCGCCCACCACAGCGCACCGGGGTACAGGCGCAGGGCCTCGCGGAAGGTGAGCGTGTGCTCGCGCTCGGTGCCCTGGCCCGCGGCCTCGAGGAAGTCGTCGGCGCTCTCGATCTCAGTCACGGGGAGGGTGGTGACGCTCGTGCCGGTCACGACCTTGGTGGGGCTTTCGTCACCCGTGTGCTTCTCGTCGTCGTAGGACATTGTAGGGAGGTGTTTGTGCAGCAGAGTCGTGTGATGTGGGCCAAATGGGGCTCCTTGGCTCTGCGCTTTATGTCGAGCGCGAGGGAACGCCGTCGGGGTGGAGATCGCGGAGAGAGCGCGCGCCGCCCGGCTACACTAGGTGGGAGAATGGGCTCGGAGTCGGCTCGCGGGGTATCGGGGACCGAGAGATGCCAGTGGGGCAACACCGCAGCGCATGAGGGGCACCTAGACTGCGCAACGCGGAGAGGGAAACTGGAAAGACGCGCCGCACCGACTTCCGCTCCGGGAAGGACATGCGCCGAGTTGGCAAGTGACCAAGGGACCCGAGGGCCGAAGGTACCGGTTGGGTATGGTGCACACGAGCGAGTTTGTCGATTTGTGAACAGCTCTTCACGCCAAGGCTTGCGAGATGCTCAAAGATCTGATCAGAGGCCGGGAACGTCGTCGGCTGGGCCATAGGGCGGCCCGGAGCCACCTCTCAGGCCGCATCTGCTCCGATTGTGGCTGTTGGCAATGCCCGGCTCGGCTCGACCCATCTCGGGGGCTAGTCGGTCCGAGAGCACTTCCATCGACGAGACCATCCAAGCCGCTCGGAAGTCGGCGTCGGCGTGCGGGGCTCCTGGGCCCCCACCGGATCGATGTGAGTCACGCTGTGCATGGCGACGGCGTGCGTGATGGCCATGCAGTACATATACACTGCGAATCGGAAAAGTCGGTGCGACAAGACACAACAACAGCTCCCCGCAATGGTCACCACGATCGCCCCGCCCGCCCTCCCAGCCGACTATGTCGAGCGCGTGTACGCCGGCGTCCTTGGCAAGCTCATCGGCGTGTACCTCGGACGTCCTTTCGAAAACTGGACGCACCAGCGCATCCTCGCCGAGCTCGGGCACATCAAGTACTATGTCCACGAGCAGCTCAACCTCCCGCTCGTGGTAACCGATGACGACGTGGCCGGCACCTTTGCCTTTGTGCGCGCCCTCGAAGAGCATGGCGTGAGGCCTGACCTCTCGTCCGAGGACATTGGCAAGACGTGGCTCAACCAGGTGGTAGAGGGCAAGTCGATCTTCTGGTGGGGTGGACGCGGCATTTCCACCGAGCACACGGCCTTCCTCAACCTCAAGGACGGCATTCCTGGCCCCGACAGCGGCAGCATCGCGACCAACGGCACGACGGTGGCAGAGCAGATCGGCGCCCAGATCTTCATCGACGCGTGGGCGCTTGTGGCGCCCGGCAAGCCCGCCCTCGCCGCCCAGCTGGCGGACGCCGCCGGCAAAGTGTCGCACGACGGCGAGAGCGTGTACGCCGCCAAGCTGTGGGCGGCTATGGAGGCCGAGGCGTTCCTGAGCTCGGACATCGACCACCTTCTCGACGTCGGCCTGTCCTTCATCCCCGCCGACTCGACTATCGCACGGGTGATTGCCCAGGTACGCGCTTGGGTCAAGGAGGACGGCGACGACAACTGGCTCGTCACCCGGCAGCGGATTGAGGACAACTTTGGCTACGACAAGTTTGGCGGCACGTGCCACGTCGTGCCGAACCACGCCATCATGGTGCTGTCCATCCTGACGGCGCGCAACGACTTCTCCCGGTCCATGGAGATCATCAACACGTGTGGCTGGGACACGGACTGCAACGCCGGCAATGTGGCGTGCCTCATGGCCATTATTGTCGGGCTTGACGGCCTCAGCAAGGACGTCGACTGGCGTGGACCCATCGCAGACCGCGCACTCATCTCCACGGCGGACAACGGATACGCTGTCAACAATGCCGCACGCATCACGCTCGACATTGCCAACCTCGGCCGCCAGCTGGCCGGCAAGCCGCGCCTCCCCGCCCCCAAGGGCGGTGCGCAGTACCACTTCACCCTGCCGGGCTCGATGCAGGGCTTCCGGCTGTATGGCGAGGGCAACTCCGGCAAGATCTACCAGGCCGTCGACGGCGAGTATGGCCCGGCGCTGGCTATCGAGGCCGATGGCCGAGTCGAGCTCACAACCACCACTGGAATGCCCAAGGAGCTCACCACCTTCAAGTCGGGGTACCAGTTCACCAACTCGCCGCTCGTGTACACTGGGCAGACGCTGCGCGCCATGCTCCGGGCCGAGGCGCCTGTCGATGCCAAATTCCGCATCTACGCGTACGATGCCGATGATGAGGCGTACCCCATCGACTCAGACATCAGCCTCACCCTCGACGGCAGCACGCAGGTGCTCGAGTGGAAGATTCCCGCCATCGAAGGCAGTCAGCCGATCGTCGAGGCAGGGCTGGTTGTGACCGGCAAGGGCAAGGTGTGGCTCGACTCGTTTGGCTGGGTCGGCCAGCCAGACCTGACCCTCATCCGGCCCAAGGTCAAGGAGTTCCCCCCGCGCACCGCGACCATGTGGGACAATGCGTGGATCGCGGCGGTCGACGTGTTCCGCGCGTACGCGGAGAAGACGGTCTTCATCGCGCAGAACAACGGCCATGGGCTGCTGTCGTACGGCACGCGCGAGTGGACAGACTACCGTGTGACAGTGCCCGACCTGACGCTCAAGCTCGGCTCGCCGGCGGGCGTCGCCATCCGCGTGCAGGGCCTGCGGCGCTTCTACGCGTTCGTGTTCGAGGAGGCACAGGGCGAGAAGGTTGTCAGCCTCGTCAAGCAGTACGATGAGAAGCGCACTGTCCTCGCGTCGACGCCGTTCGACTGGGCGGTCGACACGCCGTACGAGGTCGTGCTGGAAGCGCGTGGCGCCGAGCTCAAGGGGTCTGTCGGCGGCGCCGTGCTGTCGGCAAGTGACGACGCCTTTGACGGTGGCGCTCTCGGGTTCGTTGTCACCACCGGCGCGCTTGCGGCTGGCAGTGTGCGTGTTCAGCCTGCGTAGGACATTGTACAAGGTCAATGAGTATGGATTGTAGAATTCAATGAGGTGCGGCAGCAGCGAGATAGAACGCACCGAGAACTTCCGACTCAAGCACAGTACCGTCCGCGCCGTCACAGGCCACGATAACGGAGTCGGAGATCGACCTGTGGTGGCTCAAACGGTGCCTCCGTGGGGAAAGACGTAGGGTGTTCAAGACGATACATTCGATAGAGGACTAACGAAGGTCAGTAGGGCCATCTATGCTAACTGTAGAGGATGGGACCGGACAGACCCAACCCAGAATCATAATGCCATGCGCATCACATCTCACAACGCAGTGGAATCGTATGACACTGGCCAGAATCCCGCCGGCTCCGCAGCTTCACCCCCGGCCGGCAAAGCCGCCCCATCACCCTGCCCAAACGACAGCAGCAGCTGGCTGTGGTCTACAAGCTCGGACACATCACTCGGAGGGAAGCGCGATAGCTCTGCGGGGCGTCAGCACAGCGCCCAGCAGTAACTCACCAAGCGGGAGGAAGGGGAACGCGGCGCCCGGGTCGAGCAGGGGCTGGTCGTTGGCGCCGACGCCGCCGACGATGCTCATCCAGTCCTCGGACGCAAAGATATCTTCGGCAACAGCAAAGTCGAAATCGAGCCGGCTCGTCGCCGCCGACTCGGTGCTCTCGCACGTCTTGGCGCTCTCGACTGGCTCAGGCGGCGGGCCTACCGGCCCTGGCGACGGCTGGCGGGACGGCAGTGCTGAGGCTGGCGGGAGCTCCCGCTTGCGTCGGGCCTCGACGACGACGTGGTGCAGGAACTGCGAGAAGTAGAAGTCGGGGACTGGGGTCAGCTGTGCCTTGGCGGTCTGCTCACATCGCCCGAGCTGGTCGGCGAGCAGCTCGACGTCCTTGGCCGCCTCGCGCAGGTTGATTGCGTCGGGGATCAGGCTAGCCATGCGGATGAGGTAGCGCGCAGCGTGGGCGAGACCGAGGCGGACGTTGCGGTTGCCGTGTCGGATCTTCGAGTTCTCCGCGCCCCGAGCAGCACGCGCCAGGAGCCGCGCCGACGCGCGTACGGCAGACACGATGACCTCCCTCCGGCTCGGGGGCAGGAGCGCGATGTCGCGCTTGCTCTTGACCTCGGAGAGGAACGCGACGCTGACCTGCACTATGGCGTAGAGCTTGATCGTGATGACTGGGGTCAGTGGGCGCCCGGGCGAGCACTCACGCTCGGTCACCAAAAAGTCGTCGTCGGCGAAGCCCATAGACGCGTAATAGTCGAGCCAGTAGCGCTCCCACTCCTCGAGCTTGCTGAGCGCGGTCGATACGAGCGCGTCCAGGGGCCGGCCCTTGATCCCCTGCCGGAGCGCGCGGTTGATCGGCTGGCGGATGTGGAAGCTCTCGCACAGCGTGACGCAGCGCGAGTCGTCGCGATTCGAGAGCGGGTGCGAGAGGAACAGGCGGCCGAGGCGAACCACCTCCTCCATGTCGACGAGGATCGGCCGACCGTAGTTGAAGCACAGCTCGGTGTGTGTTTTGCACGTCTGTGGGTGAGCGCGAGTCGAGAGTGGGGACTTACGGCGAGCCACAGCCGCGCGCCGGCAACCAACGGTCGCTCACGCTCCAGCTCGGCGGCAGACTTGCCGCCGCCCATGCCGCCCTGCACGAGGTGCGGGAGGCAGAGGTGCAGGTCCATGTCGAGGGCGAGGTTGAGCAGGTGGTCTGTGGTGAGTGCGGTGGCGTTACTAGCACCTACTTCCTGGCCGCCAGGCCGTGTCGCCCCAGTTGGACAGAATGACTGCGGCCTTAGTGACGAGATGGGACGTGAACCTACCCATGGCCTGGACACTCTCGATATTGGCGACTGACGAGAACAGCGTGTCGCGCGCTGCACATTAGCACCACGCCTCGCCATACCCTCACCTATCGACTCAGCATGCGCGACGAGCTTCTGCCGCAAGTCGGGCCGCAGCGCCAACGGGTGTTCTGTCCTCTCAGCTGAGTCCTCCCGACGCCACTCACCACTCCCCGACGCGGCAATCTGGCCCGCCATGAGGATGGTCGTGACGCAGAACGGAGATCGCGCCCGCAGGCTGCCGTCAGCCACGCCACCACTCTCGACCCACCTCTCCCATGTGTCGGTCGCAGGGTCAAACACTGGCAGGAAGGCATGCGCGCCCTGGTAGTACAGTTCGAGCAGGTGGCGCCCCTCGTCCTCGGAGCAGAAGCCGAGCTCGATCGGGTCGGCGGCGGGGTCGACGGTCGGCTCGGCGCGGTCCATAAAGTCCTGTAGGCGCCCACTGCCCCCACTCACGACGGGGCGCCCACCGAGGCTCGTGAGCAGGCTCTGGCTCTGCTTGGTCGAGGAGAGGCGCTGGCTCGCGCCGAGGAGAGAGGGCGAACCGGCGCGCTTGCGGGCCGGAAGTTCCTCCGAGTCGCTCTCGCCGCCCTGTTCGCGCCGCCGCTTGGCACGCAGCCTCTCCCGCTCGTCGTGGTACAGCAACCCTTTGAAGGGCGCTCCGGTCGCCGCGTCGAACAGGTAGTCGTCCTCGTCGCGGCTCCCGCTCCCGCTCCGACCGTCATCGGGAAGATCCTCGTCCACGGTGGTCGGAAGGGCGTGCTCCGCCGACTTATCGTGCGTGACAGCCCTCAGATCGTCGTCGGCGCGACTAGAAGCAGACATGACCCAGTCGTCTAGTGTCGTCGGGGGCTGCGACGCCGACACCGAGACCGAAGGCGATGCGAGCGATCTCGGCGTTGTCTTGCCCTGGCTCTCCATGAACCGGCGCATCATGCCCTCCATGTTGCGCACAATCTTCTCAACGTTGTCCATGCGCTGCTCCATCTGGATCACACGGCTACACTCAGCTCTAGCCGCTGCGGCACACTCACGCCTGGTTTGTCTTGATCCTGTAGGGCGACGGGTACGAGTCGAGTGTGAACTCGCACTTGGAGCCCGTGGTCCGGCACCGGCGGCATGGCGGGTCGGCGCGGTCCACGCAGCGGATCTTCATGCGACGACAGGCGTCCTACACGTTAGTTGACCCCAGCGGTCAGGACGTACACATGCGCCTGGACGTCAGTGGGGCCAAGTGGAGGGACTTACGCGACAGAGCAGCGCCCGAGCGGTCGCCACTGCCATTCTGTGATTCCTCGCCGCTCATTGTGCTTGTGTTTGCTAGAGGTTCTGGATACTGTCGAGAGGAGGAAATGGGTTCTCGGGGTAAGTACAGCCGGAAGGTCCGGCAGAGGAGCCCCTTTGCCTTAAGGTCGGCATTAGTCGCCGGCTGCTCCAACATCTCCTCCCATCTTTGTCGCCGCCAAAACTCCTCCGCTCGTTTAGTCGCCGTCGTTGCAACTGGCTGTGGGGGAAGCGAGCTGCCGAGCATGCTTCTCCCTGCATATAGATCTCTTGGGACTCTGCCGGAGTCACCGCATCCTGCCGGAACAGAGGGGAGGAGGGTTTGTTGTCGAGGTTGAAGCGTGTCAGCATTTGAAATGCTCGGCGTCAGAGTCGGCCCGAGAGTGGAGAGTGGGGAACGCGGGGGGGAGGGAGGAGAGCGTGGCCCACCTCACGAGGCTTGGCGGTCGCGTCGACAGCTGTGTGCACAAGCATAAGCTCGGTGGTCATTTGGAGAGTTAGTGGTTATGTGGAGGCCCTCGTGCTCATCCTCGCCGACTGCTGTCAGAAGACGATGCCTCACGGGGAGGTCAGTGTTCAGCGTTTGTCAGTTGTCCACAGGTGATGTTTACGATGAGCCGAGGGATCCGAAGAAAGCGGGGCACTGGTTTCAGTTGCCCATGTGACGCGATGGGAACAACACATCCCCCTCACGGATGTTGATCTCGTCGATCTCTTCTCACTTGTCCATCTCTTGATCAACAGCAATGACATCCAGGGTAGAAGCCGAAGCGGATGCTGTGAGTTGGCTGGACCGAGCGATGCTAACTCCCCAGCACCGCGAGCTGCTCCAGTCCATCCAGGCCGTCGACTACGCGCCGCCGACCCTCAAGCAAGTCTCGCGGCAGCTAGCCAACACTAAGGGCGAGTTGGCGGCCGAGAACGCCAAGCTGGAGAAACTCGTTCAGAGCACGTATGTATAGGGGGTTGCGACCCGCTGACCCCGCTCGCAGTAAGAAGGAGTTCAAGGACTGGCGTGACATTGAAGAGCGCACACACAAGCGCCTCTGGGTCAAGATCAAGAACCCCAAGTCGCACAAGGAGAAGCTCGCGGGCATGGAGGACAAGGAGGAGCGCGAATACGTTGAGGCGCTGGCCAAGGAGCAAGAGTGCAAGTCGCGCATCGAGACCCTCACGTCGCAGGCTGCCGAGCTTGAGACCCAGGTCAAGGACATCGAGCCCTACGCGGCCGAGCATGCCCACCTCCGCAAACAGCTCGAGGACCTGTACGCGCTCGTGTTTGACGGCCCGACCCCTGCGTTCCCGACCGAAGACCACGCGGAGGAGGGGTTCAAGGCCGCATTGGCCGACTACAACGAGGTGTGTGGGCGGGCGTGGGCGCCCGGGGCGCTTTGCTCGCTTCCCTCCAGCTGACACTCCAAGCTCCAAGGGGCGATTGCGAACGAGGGCCGCGCCCTGCAGCTCTTGAAGAACGCCGAGCAGTCGATGAACCGTGCCGTTAAGTCGGCCAGCGATGTAAGCCCGTGCAGCGCCCTGTCCGCTAACGCCCAGGCCGAGAGCTACTCACAGTGGGATATGATGGGCGGCGGCACCATGACGGACATGATGGAGCGGTCCGCACTCGCCGACGCCCAGCGCGCAGCCGTCCAGGCAAAGCTCATGGTCTCGCAGGCCCGCGCGCTGCAGCCGTCACTGGGCGACATCCCGCTGCTCAACGTGCCGCAGGGGTGAGTTGGCTGTGTCGTGCCCCGCTGACGCACAGCAACATGTGGTCCGACGTCGTGTTCGACAACTTCTTCACCGACTACGCATTCCACCAGAAGATCCAGGCCGCGGGCCGCCAGCTGCACCAGGTGCGCCAGGGCGTCGTGGGCATGGTCGCGCAGTCGAACGCGCACCGCGACGGCCTGCTCTCGCTCGTGCCTGCCAAGGCGGGTAAGCTCGAGAGCGCACGCGAGGCGCTTGAGGACGTTAGGAGGGACATTATGGAGCGCGCGGCGCGGGGCGACCTGGGCTCGTATGACCGCCCGCCTGGCCCTCCGCCCGCTGGCGCGCCGCACGACGAGGCCCTGCCGGTCTACTCCAAGTGAGCGGAGGCTGTTCTTGGACGAGCACGCTTCCCTATTCATACGATCTTATACTACCACTAAGCCACGGCAGATGTCACGACCCTACTACGCTGCGCCACGCTCCACTCCCATACCTGCTCTTTCACTACCAGTTCATGGGGAACTCGGACGGGCTGAGACCAAAGTAGCCGGACTCGGGGATGGGGAGCAGGCTAGCGTTCTGGTTGTAGCTCTGGAAGTCGACGCCGGCCGTGGCGACCCTGTTGCCCCACCAGTTGATGCTGACGTTGCGCACCGCGAAGCTGAAGACGAGGGTCATGATGATGCCGCTGACCGCAACGCCGACGTCGAGACCGGCCTCGAGGATGTAGTTGTACTTCTCCCACCAGGCCGAGTAGCGGCGCTTGATGTAGTACATGAAGATGAAGGAGATGTAGAGGCCGTTGGTGGCGTACGAGAGGTTGGAGCCGTTGGTCCAGTGGAGGGCGCCGCTCCAGAACACGGGCGGGTCGAACCAGTGGAGCATGGCGATGGGGCGGTAGATGACCTTGTCGAGCGCGTTGTGGACCGCGGCGGGGACGCGCTTCTGGGTCCAGGCCGTGATCTGAGGGCCCCACTTCTGGGCCACGGCAACTCCGATGCCAACAACGGCGCCCACTGATGGAGTCAGCTAGTGTCGGTGACACCAAGCGCTCTACTCACTCAGGAAGGTCCACGGAAGGATTGGGTACAGCTTGAACATGTTCTTGACGCCGAAGGCGCCGTAGACGACAGCCGAGGCGTACGTGAGCACAGCGTTGGTGCAGACAAAGTGCGCCTTGTTGCCCCATGTGCAGAGTGTGCCGTCGTTGAACGACGTCACCATCCAGTTGAGGAGCGAGACGAAGATGAAGCAGTTGATCAGGACGGCCGTGATCTGGGCGCGGAACACAGCGCGAGGGGGCAGCTTGGCGTAGTGCGCGAGCTTGAGGTCCGAGACAAAGTTGTCAGCCTGCGCGTTGAATGCTGGGGTGTGAGCGAGCTACTTCCCGGTGCCACTTACTCTCGCCGAACGCCGTGACGATGATCTGGGCGAGCGGGTTGCCTGCCCACCATACACCGGCAAGCAGCTGGAAGAGGACGTTGAAGCCCATGCCGACGTTGGCGACGGCGCGCATGATTGTCGAGGGGATGAGGAACACGGCACTCATGCCGATGACAGTCAGGATCGACCACCACGGCGTGTACGTCGGGAACGCGGCGACGGCCGCGACGCCAAAGGCAAACGACACGAGCAGGATGATCAGGAACCACCACTCGGGAACCTCGGGGTACTCCTTCATGAGACGGGTCTGCGCGTCGTCCTCCTGCCCCTCGTAGGTGGAGCGGCTGCCGCGCGCCTTAATGGTCCACCACAGCTCCTGGAACCCGCGAGTGAGCGAGTTCCAGTGCCGGATAGAGTAGTAGAACAGCGTCATGGGGTACCAAGCGAACCACGCGCCCTGGCCGAACACCTGGGTCGTCAGTTGTGCGTGCGATGCAGGGGCCTACATTCGCGCCGGAGAAGTAGGGCGGCCCGTACACCTTGTACTTTTCCACGTCGATCTTGCCCTGGTCGCCCATGACCTTGGTGACGTTGTACACCTTGCCGTTGTTGGCGAACGCCTCGGCACTGTTGATGGGCGTGTACGACGCCCACGCGTAGTTGCCGTAGTACATGCCGATGATGATGAGGCCCGAGAGGATGCGCGCGAGGTACTGTTGCGCCTGGGAGAAGAAGGGAGTGACGAGCGCCCCCGTGCCCGAGACGTTCCAGTCGAACGTCGCCACTGGGTTGTAGCCCATGCCGCCGTAGAAGCCGGTGATCTGGGCGTCAGTGGCGCAACGACGCGAGTGCCACAAGACTCACCATGCCGAGGTTGAAGTTCTGCGGCGCGATCCAAGTCATCCAGTTGAACGAACGCAGTGCTTGGAACAAGAAGTTGGGAATCTACGGGGTGTTAGTCGAGTCAATCAGGGATGGTAATGCAAATACGCACCCAGAAGTAACAGAACATCTGGGAATGAGTGTCAGTGGAAGCACAATGGGTAGGTGGGGTGACACTTACCAGGCCAAAGCACACGAGGAAGAACTTGTACCGCGTCACCTTCCAGCCATGAATCACCTCACCCTGCTTCTCCTTGCGAACGAGCACGCGGTTCAGCGCGAGGGTCGGGAGCACCTGGGGCCAGAGGGCAGAGGGAGGGTAGATTACGAAGCGGCGGAGGAGACCTGCAAAGCCGAAGCCGAAGAACTGGGTCGAGAGGGCGAGCAGGATCTCGTACCCATACGAGACCCACGTCTGGTTAAGGTACTGCGGGAGCAGCTGGACGAGGTAGACGTAGTACGTCGCACCGGGGCCGTTGGCGACCGAGAACATGATGGTGGCAAGCACAGCGGGTCAGCATACCTCAGACCCATGCCTCACTCTGCTCCTTGAAGGTCCAGGGGCCGGGGTTGAGCGAGTGGCGCTTGCCGCGGAACGTGAAGCCCCAGTCTGGGAGGACACGGGCCATGATCTTGCCGGTCGGCGCGAGGAGGAGCTGGAGGACGTTGGACCCGATCGAGATGGACGGCTGGCGCGGGGAGAAGACTGGGGTGTGAGTAGGAACGAGCGACCACCAACTCACAAGTGTTGAGCGCCGACGCGCCGCACATGAACACCAGGCCGAGGAAGTACGCGCGCCACGTCTCGCACGGCACAGTCGGGTCGTCGAACGGGTCGGTGACGGACCGGACTTCGGGGTACGGCGAGTGGTAGTAGATGGCACAGGCCTCGGCGCGCACCTCGAGGCTCCAGTCGGCCTGGGAGAGCTCGGCCGCCTGCGGGCCATCGACGAGGCGCGCGAGGTGCTCGAGCGTCGTGACGAGGAAGTTGGGGTCGCCCGAGTGGTACTTGATTGTCGAGCGGAGGATCTCTACCGCGTGCTCGTCGGTCATCTCGAGCACCTTCTCGAAGATGAAGTCAATGTCCTGCGCCGGCTCGGCGTCACCGCCGCCGCGGCCATAGTACTCCAGCACTCGGGCGCGCACATCCTCAACCGAGCTCGAGTGGTTCGAGACCTTCTCGTTCTCAACGTGGTCGACGCCCAGCTTCTCCTCCTGAGGCGTGTCGGCGACAAAGTCGTCGACCTCGATGTCGGTGTGCGCAGGGTAGCTTGCCATGAACTAGAGTCAGCTCGCGCGATGTGTTCCACCTACTCTCGTTGCGATCTGCTGATCAGCTTACTGGAGAACATGAAGTTGAGCTAAGGGCCGCCCAACTTATACCGCGCACACGACATAACCGTCACGGGGCTCCCATCTTCACAAGCGCGATAAATCGGCATGAGTGATGTCTGGGACCCCGCGGTGATCCGCGGATAGTCTAGTGGCCAGGCCCACCACGAGCGGGGCAGCTTGGAGAATGAGCGGCAGAATGAGCGACCAGGTCCCACCTAGTGTCGTCGTCCGCCACCGGGCCGACCGCGACGGCGGCGGGACAGAGGACCTCGGTCACCTCGGCGCGTCTCGGCGGGTGGTGAAGCCCTGATGTATTTCTGTCTATCCGTGTGCATGTCGCGAGAGGTGCTGGGAGCAGGGCCAAATCTCTAACGCCGAAACGGAGGAGGTTGTCCGACCGAGGTACAGCAGCCAGTGCCAGGAACAAGCGGCAAGCGGCGCCAGTCGTCTTAGACCCCTCAGCTGACGTCTAACTGCGTCCCCTTGGCTTTCGGCACGGCCGAGAGCGTGCCGAAGTGCTCGTCCCGCCTCAGTTCTGTCAGTGTTGTGGACTAGTGCAGTGGAATGGAGTTGAGACACGGTGTTTTGGTCGGTGACCGCTCCGCAGGCACTGTCCGACATCCGCCACAGGGACGCGTGCCGCACTTTGAGCTGGTGCGGCGCCGACTTCGGCGCCGAGCTTTAGTAATTGGGCGAGTACTGTGCGACGGACAGGCGTTCGCCGCGCAGTACATCCACAGTACATCCAGGTCCGGGGTGATGCGCAGTCGAGTTGTTGTAGGCGTGCATGTGATGGTGGGGAGCCTGAATGGTCATTCTGCCCGACGCGATTTCCGACCACACCTGCCTGGGTCCCGGAAGTCACTCGTCCGCGATGGAAGGTCACCGCAGATCGCCATCAGGGAGGCAGGGGGGGGAACAGTGTCTGGACAGCTTGGGAAACGTGGAGGTAGCCACGAGCCCCGCTCATGCTCCGCTATCGGGCTGGGTGGGGAGGGTGGGGGAGCTGCGCTTTGGTGTCGTCTGCGGCCTTGCACGAAGAGGATCGGCCCGGAAACCGATGGATACTCTTGGCTGCATGTCATCCAGGCGTATAACGTGGACGCCATTGCAAACGCCCATAACTAATCGCGGATCGCTCTCGTCCGCCTGCCCCGAATCGAGCCCACCTACACAGCGGTCCTTGTCGGAACTCGGCGGCGGCGAGGGCTCGTTGGCGAGGCTGGCATACCCGAGCAGCCAACGTGAGATGCGCCGGTGTTTGTTGCTCCGGTGCTCGCCAACTTCGCTGCAGGCCGGCTGAGTTTACTGCGCACGCGTCCGCCACAACATGAGTCGCGTGCCTCGTCATGCGGCATGACGCACGCACCGGACCAGAGGATGGCCGGTCGTGTCGGACCGACCTACCACTAGCCTCCTGACACCGCGTGGACTCCTCTCCCCCCAAGCCTTTGGTATCCTCCTCACCACCTGGATTTACCAACCACCGCGCCGCTTACACCGAGGTATGCATCTAGCCACGGAGCGCTGTGCCCCGACAGCCCCGCGACAACGGGCCGGCCGTGCAATGGGGAGGATGGACGCGTGGGCCGGGGATGTGGGCCTCCACCCCGCAGCTGGGCGATATATGCTCGATTCCGGGGTCGACCATGGGCATCCCCGTATACTCCCCCGTACCCAGCATCCATTATGACGGCGAACGGGCACACGAATGGGCACGCCAACGGCGACGGCGTCGCCAACGGCGGCGGAAAGCGCAAGTTCTCGGCGGAAAACTACCCCACGCTGTCGTTTGACGCCCGCTACAAGGGCCTCTCGGGGCCGCGGGACAAGCGCATTCGCGAGGGCGGCTTGGTCGTAAGTTGCTTGTGGGGTGAACGGAGGCTGACACCCCGAGGGTGGATACTACAAGGACTACAACCTCTCGCCTCTGCTCGACGCGGCCCGGTGGGACTCGGCGCCCCAGGTCGACATCAGCGTCTGGACGGTGCCCCACAGCGGCAACCCCACGCTGAGCGCGGCACAGAAGCCTGGACTCGCCGAGGCCAAGAAGCAGACCTACAAGCCGGTCAAGAAGGGCGACGCCTTTGGCCCCAACTGGTCCAACCACTGGTTCCACGTCGTCGTGACCATCCCAGACGAGTACAAGGATGCCGAGCGTGTCCTGTGTGAGTGGCCACACGGTGCCACTGGACCACACTGACAGTGCAGTCGAGTTCGACCTCGAGGGCGAGGCCATGGTGTTCGACGTCGACGGTAACCCTTATCAAGGTGAGTGCCAAGATGCCGAGGGGGGGCGAGGGCAACGCGCGGCCACCCCCTCCCGATATCTGGGCCCCCGGCCCCATCATGGATCACTGACGCCCTAGGCCTCACCGGCGGGCACAATTTTGATCGCCGAGTCGAGTTTATCATCCCCGACAAGGACCGCAAGGCCGGCCGCGGCGAGTACTACATCGAGGCGAGCTGCAATGGCATGTTCGGCATCAACGACAACCTCTGGTCGCCTGTCTTTGGCGGAACCGTGAGTTGCTCGCCGCGCCTCGTCCAACCACTGACCCGCCAGCCCCGCAAGAAGTCGTGGGAGCTCAAGTCGGCCGACCTCGTCGTGCCCAACATGGACGCGGTGCGCCTGCTCTGGGACTACGACTACCTCGTGCAGCTGGGCGAGGCGCTGAGCCCCGAGTCGCCCGTGGCCCAGGTGGCCAACCACACGGCCAACGAGATGCTCAACACGTTCCGCCGGGGCGACCTGGCGAGCTGCGCCGCCGCGCGCAAGAAGGCTGAGCGCGTCCTCGGCACCAACTGGGAGGAGGCGGTCGCGGCCGAGGGCGCGTCGACCGAGGGCACGCTCTGGGCCATCGGCCACTGCCACATCGACACGGCGTGGCTCTGGCCCTACTCTGTCACGCAGCAGAAGGCCGGCCGCTCCTGGTCGGCCCAGTGCGACCTCATCGACCGCTACCCCGAGTACGTGTTCAGCGCTACCCAGCCCCAGCAGTTCAAGTGGGTCGAGCAGCTGTACCCCGAGCTCTGGAAGCGCATCCAGTCCAAGGTCGAGCAGGGCCGCTTCCAGCCCCTCGGCGCGACCTGGGTCGAGATGGACACCAACCTCCCCTCCGGCGAGGCCATTGCCCGCCAGTTCCTGTACGGCCAGCGCTACTTTGAGGCCAAGTTTGGCGCGCGCTCCAAGACGTTCGTCCTGCCCGACACTTTCGGCTACTCGTCGCAGCTGCCGCAGATCTCGCGCCTGTCGGGTGCCCCAAACTTCTTCACGCAGAAGCTGTCGTGGAACGACACGAACAACTTCCCCCACTCGACGTTCAACTGGAGCGGCATCGACGGCAGCCAGGTGCTCACCCACATGACGCCCGTCGACACGTACTGCTCTCAGGCCAAGGTCGAGGAGCTGCGCAAGGGTCTGGTCAAGCACAAGAACGCGGCCGTGACGCAGCAGTCGCTCCTCCTCTTCGGGCACGGCGACGGTGGCGGCGGCCCCACCGAGAAGATGCTCGAGACACTGCGCCGCACGCGCGCCGTCAACCTGACCAACGCGGCCGCCGGCGAGCTCCCGCGCATCAAGAACGGCGGCAGCTTTGACGAGTTCTACGACGCCGTGCGCGCCGAGACGGCCAACGGCGCCACCCTCCCCTCGTGGCACGGCGAGCTGTACCTCGAGATCCACCGCGCGACGTACACGACCGGCGCCGACGTCAAGAAGGGCAACCGCAAGGCCGAGAACCGCATGCGCGAGGCCGAGTACGCCGCGACCGTCGCGAGCATCTACGCCCCGGGCTACAGCTACCCCAAGGCGCGCATCGACGCCGCGTGGGAGGACCTCCTGCTCTCCCAGTTCCACGACGTGCTCCCCGGATCCTCCATCCACGAGGTGTACGTCGACACGCAGGAGATCTACGCCAAGCTGGAGGCCGACGTCAACGAGATCATCAACGAGGCGTACACTGCGCTGTACGGCGGCAAGGCTGGGGCCAAGGGCGCTGTCGGCGACGTCGTCGGTATCAACACTGTGCCCGGGTACGCTCGTGCCGAGGTCGTTCCGGTCCCGGCCGGCACCCCGCACGCCCAGGAGTCGGGCGACGGCAAGGCGTTCGCGCTCCTCGCCACCAGCGAGGGCAGCGACGTCGCGGCGCCGTCCACCACCGAGGCCAAGGCATCTGCCACCCAGACTGGCCCCAACTCGTTCGAGCTCGCCAACTCATCGCTCAAGGTCACGGTCGCCGACGGCCGCATCACGAGCATCGTCGACGTCAAGCTCAACAAGCAGCTCATCGCGCAGGACGCCTCGGCCGGCTTCGTCATCTACGAGGACCAGCCCAACTTCTGGGACGCGTGGGACGTCGATGAGTTCCACCTCGACAAGGCGACGCACCTCGCCTTCGACAAGGTGACCATCTCCGAGGCTGGCCCGCTCCGCGCCACGCTGCGTGCCGACCTCAAGTACGGTGACTCGACGTTCGCCTTCGACCTGTCGCTTGATGCCGTCGCGGCGTCCGAGGCGCCCAACGCCCGCTCGCTCCTCCGCGTCGACGCCCACGCCGACTGGCACCAGAAGCACGAGTTCCTCAAGTTCGAGCTCCCGCTCACGATCCACGCCCCGGTCGCGACGTACGACACGCAGTTTGGCGTCCTCCAGCGGCCGACGCACCGCAACACGACGTGGGACGCGGCCCAGTTCGAGGTCTGCGGCCACAAGTACGCCGACGTGTCCGAGTGGGGCTACGGCGTCGCGCTCATCAACGAGAGCCGGTATGGCTACGCCGCGCGCGGCAACATCGTGACCCTCTCGCTCCTGCGAGGCCCGGTCATGCCCGACCCCGTCATGGACATGGGCGAGCACACGTTCAGCTTTGCCATCTACCCGCACGTCGGGTCGTTTGGCGAGAGCGACGTGCCGGCCGTCGCGACGGCCTTCAACCTGCCCCTCACGCTGCGCCAGGGCGTCAAGCCCGTGGCCAACTTCAACGGCACGCCGTTCAGCGTGGCGGGCGCGCGCAACGTCACCCTCGAGGCGGTCAAGCGCGGCGAGGACGACACGGAGAGCAGCAAGAGCGTGATTGTGCGCCTGTTCGAGCAGTTTGGCGGCGCGGCAGACGCGACGCTGCAGATCGCCGGCCTCGACGTCAAGCGCGCCGAGGTCGTCAACATCCTCGAGGACCACGTCGAGGAGCTCGAGATCACGCGCGAGGGCGAGCAGGCGAGCGTCAAGCTTCCATTCCGCGGCTTCGAGATCAAGACGGTCCGCCTGACGCTGTAAATAGAAAAGTGTAGTAGTTATGGATAATGTGCTTGCGTGATGCGGCGGGGGGTGCGTGCCGGTGTCGAGGGGCACAGGGGACCAAGCATGGACATTAACACCCGACATTCAGGTGCGTGAAGTGTCGGCGAGGCAGCACCCATCAGTCTCGCTCCAACGGCAGGTCGACATACGACCGTCGAGCGTTCCATCAGCTCGACTTCAGAAACCCTCGAGGTCTCGTCAGTGTCGCTGTACCACCACCGAGACGCCGATCCCAACTCGAGCGTACCGATAAATCGCACAACCACTCGGCCCGAGCGCACCGAAGACGCCGTCACTCCCGCGGTCACGAGCCTCGAGCAAGGTTCTCGGGAGGCGCAACACCCGCTCTGTGCCTGCTACACCCAGAGCCTCTTGAACACCGACGCGGCGCGCGCCCGGACACCGCGGCGCAACGCTCACGGACGGCAGCTCCGGAAATCGACTATATCGGGCCCGCAAGATCGGGGTGGGTGCGGACCGCGTCGAGGCGATAATGGAGCGCTGTGCTCCGCTGGGCGGGTGCGTTCCGGCGGCGCGATGTCGTCCGCGCGGGGTGGTGTGGACCGGTTGGAAAGGCCGTGTGCACTCTCGTGGGGTGGGGCTGGGTCGGTGTGTTGGCTCCTTGCGTCTTCGTCCATGGTGCCATTGGTATGGAGTGGTCTGCCACATCACCGTCCTCGCCACCGGAGCTGGTGCGTTTCCTTCTGGACGATAGTCAAGCCAGTCAGACGTACATGCAGCGAACTTGTGTCAACTTGGGGGAGATGGGAGTCACTTCCGTAGCATTGTTAGCCGTTAGAAGCTTGGGTGAATGTAGCACCCGGGGCATCGGCGCGGCAGTCGGCTCGGCCATTCTCGGTGCTTCCGACCTCGCCGGTGATGCCTAACACCGTGTCGGAGGCCACCCACCCCACTGACTCAGTCTGTCAGCTTGAGTAAGTCGGTCAGCTGTGCGTACCATATACATACAGGAAACACGGTGCCCAAATACAACTCGACATCGTCGCTGCGTCGCCCTATCCAATGCGCTTGGGATCGAAGAAGACGAGTATCTCGTGGAACGCGTTCCCGACCGTGCCGAGGATCTTGCCCACGATCTTGAGAATCTGCTTGGGGAGGTAAAAGACGAGCCAGTTGACCACCCAGCCAATCGCCCAGACGACCTCGCCCGCGACGCCGAACAGCGCTTTGAGGACATGGCGCGCCGCGTGGCCGAGCGCGACGACCGCCCGCCACAGCACGGCGGGGAGCTCGAGTACGGCCCTTGGGATCGCCGCGAGCGCGCGACCGACCGCCACGAGGTTGACGCGCTTGAACGCCGAGCCGATCGCCACGGCAACGGTGTGCGCTGCGCTCACGATGGCGGCGGGCACCCTGCCCAGCGCGGCGGCGAGCACCTTGACGGTTTCCCAGGCCCACTTGGCGACGATGCCCACCGCGCGGGGTGTGGCACGGAGCACGCTGACCACCACGCCTGGCACGGCGCGGAGGATGCCCCACGTCTTGACGGCGCACCAGACCACTGCGTCCACGGTGTCGCCCGCCAACTTCGGCACCTGCTTCACGAGGCAGACGGCCGCGCGGCTGCCGTCGACGCCCATCTTGTACACGCGGCGTGGGACCGCGCGCAGTCCACGCGCACACGACGCCAGGATTCCGCGGCGCTCCTTCCAGACGTACTTGGCGCCGCGGTACAGTGGCTTGACGATCAGGTCCTTTGTGCCGTGGTATGCGAGCAGGGCGGTGTAGTACGGGATGCCGAAGATGAAGAGGCCGCAATTGCGGAGGGCCTTTCCGATCGCCTTGAGCGCGCGCGCGTTGTTCGCCTTCCAGCGGAGAAGCGCACCCCCACGTCGGGCAGGGAGAAGGTCGACGATGTCGCGGTGCGAGTTGGACGCCGCGAGGCGGAGCGCAATCTGGCCGTCGGGCGCGGTGACCGCGTCGTCGGCGCCGAGGGACAAGAGCAGACGCGTCATGGCGAGGTTGCCGCGCGCTGCGGCGATCATAAGCGCTGTGCGCGGCGCCTCTTCTCCGCTGAGCTGGTATGACCAGTGGCGCTTGGGGAAGTTGGAGTTCGTGCTCGTCTCCGTGCCGTCGTCGGGCATCCGGCCCCAGATGTCGGCGTCCGCGCACTCAAAGTAGGTCGGGACGGTGTGGAGCGCGTTGACTTCGGCGCCGAGGCTGACCAGGAGCTGGACGAGCTTGGCGTCGCCCATCGTGGTGGCGACTTGGAGCGGGGTCGGCCCATCCCACCGCGTCGCGTCGGGGCTCACGATGCCGCGCGCGACAAACTGGGCGACGGCGTCGTGCTGCTTCTTCTCGACGGCGTCATGGAACGCGGTGACGATCTTGGCCCGGTCGCGGTTAGTGTCGTCCCAGAACGGGGTGTTAGCAGCACGGGCGGGGTACCGCGTGAGCGGGAACCCGAGCTCGGCGGCGCGGCTGTCGAGGTCGTCGAGCGAGTCGATCGCGCTGTACGTCGGCACCGGGTCGCGCACCGACTCGCCCGTGTTGGTATCTGGCTGGTCGAGTAGGACTGCGGTCATGCGTTGGAGAGATGGACTGTGAGGATGAGAGAGTCAGAGCGGCTTGGCGATGGCTTTTGTGTTGTCTGCCGCGGGTTAATTGTCCCCACCAGCGGGGCGGGAGGCGGTGTCAGCACCGCGCCGCGATCGCGCCTCGACGCGCTGGCGGCGGGCTGGTTTGGGGATTTTGTCGACGTGGCTGGGGCATGCAGCACGGCCATTATCATCAGATCAGGCATGCAATGTCAGTAGCTGTAATGATGCGGGCATTGTAGAGGCATGACCGTGAAGGTGAGAAGGTTGTTTGTCGAGCGAGGGAGGCATCGAGGGAGCGTCGTGCCTACCCTGTCTGTCCCCATGACGTAGGGCGAGCCAGGCCGCACCACACCTCCCGCCGGCCCTCCATCACACCTCCCCGTCTCGTTTCTCTCACTCCTTGTCCTCCGCATCCATCCCAACGGCGCACGCACGATGAGCACCCCCGAAACGCCGCACACGCACTCGCACGACCCGCCGTCCATCCACGGCACGCCGCCGGGCGACGACGAGCCGTACATCACCTACGGCCAGTTCCAGCGCGTGCTCAAGCTCATGCGGCTGCAGAATGCCGTCCCAATATCCGGTGCGCATCCTCCCCCTGCGGCGTCGCTGACTCGCAGTGCTCGTGTCCCTCGGCACGGGGCTCATCTGCGCGCTCGTCATCCACCCGGGCATGGGTGAGGCGCGGTACCGAGCGAGCGAGCTGACGTACAGGCGAGATCAGCCTGCTCCACCCCACGCTGCTGATCCCCAACAACCTCCTCGTCGGCATTTACTGGGGCATCCTTTACGCGCTGCAGGGTGGGAGTTGTGTATGTTCTTCTGCTGACGGACAGTCGCGTTCAGCCTCCTCTTGAGCCTCGCCCACAGCAACGAGACCAAGGTGCGTGGGGGTCGACGGCACGACTAACGACGCAGGAAGTCCTCGTCCATGGCGTCGGCATGCGCTTTGCGGCGGCCAACTGGCTCAACACGGGCACCTTTGTCTGCTGGGTAGGTACCATGTGCAGCGTGTGCTGACGGCCAGACGCTGCAGATGTTCAAGACGGCCCAGGTCATCCTCACAATCAACGTGCTGATCCTTCTGTCGATCCACATCACGCTCATCCAGTACCCCCCGACGTGGCGCCACCCTCTCAACGCGCTGCTCGTGCACGGCATGACGTCGCTCTTCCTCGCCATCCTGCTCGACCTCCACCTCCTCCACGGCGGCAGTGTTGCCCTCGACTGGGTCATCGAGCATCGCAGGGAGCTGGGCAGGTACACCTGGCAGAGTGTCGGCGGCTTGATCGCCATCCACGTCCCGCAGATCGCATGGGAGGTCTACTCGAACTCATAGTGAGTGGGGGTGCTTGTGCCGGCTGACACTCTCCAGTGCCCTCGCCATCGGAGCGACCTACTCGCTCTTCTGCCTCCTCTTCTCGACGCCGCGCACCAACCCCGGCCTCCCCGAGACGGCCATGAGCAAGCCCGCGCCGCTCGTCATCACGACCATCATCTTCATCGTCCTCCACCCGCTCGCGATCGTCGCCGCCGCCGTGCTCCACCGCCAGCTCGAGCGCCAGGGCCAGATCCGCCTGGTCGAGGAGGCCGAGTCGGCCGAGGAGCGCGTTCGCCGCGCCGAGCAGCGTGCGGCTGACCTCGAGGCGGCGCATTCGGGCCACGACCACGCCGCGCCGGGCTCCGCGCCTGCTGCCGCTTCCGCCCCAGCTCGCGACCCGCCGACCGGGGACCTCATTGACGTGTAAACCTCAGGTGCTAGATGATACAAACCCATGAACTATGCACACCCTAACACCACGTATACCTGCCTGTCAGACCAACCCAGCCCACGGACTCACTGCTCGGCCCACTCCCACTCGACCTTGTCGTCCCCGCCGAACCCGTATTGCGCAATACACGCCACACCCTCGTCCTCGAGCCTGGGCTCGAGGCGGACACCGAGGCCCTGGCCTGCGTCGTCCCACGCCGACCACCCTCCCCACAGCTCGATGGCGCCCGCGCCCTGCCGGCGCGCAGAAGCCACCACGGCGGCGAACGGCACGAGCTCGGGCCGGTGGACGTAGTTGAGCATCAGGCGCTCGCGCGGGAGCTCGGGCGGCTCGGGCTCGTGGAACGTGTACGTGATGAACGGGCGGTCGGTGCTGCCCGCCGGAGCGGGGAGCAGGAGCCCGAACGACGGCGACGGCCTGGCCGTCGGCTGCAGCATGTACCGCAGCGAATGGATGTCGAACAGGCCGCTGGCGGGTCAGCTTGCCCCTGCACCCACTCACCGGCTGGGGAGTATGGCGACGCGCGTGCGGTCCGCCCTGCCGACGCTGCCCAGCGCCGAGACCATGTACTCTGCCACCTTTGGCGCGAGGTCGTTGACCTGCTCCCGGCTGAGCCACTCCCACCCCTCCTCCTCCTCGCGCCCCTCCACACCGTCGCCATACTCGACGGTAAAGAAGCGCATGTACCGCTCCCTCTCCGCGACCCAGCCCGGCAAGCTTCCGGGCCCCTCGCCCTGCCGGCACCGGTCGTAGAAGTCCTTCCCGATACCAGAGTAGAGCACGCTGAAGCGCGCGTCGCGGAACCCCTCGACCGCTGGCGGCGCGCCCCACTCGCTTGGAAAGGGCGGGAGGTGCTCCGCCGCCGCGAGGACGTAGTGCAGCAGGCGCATCATGTGCGTCGTGTACCCCCTTCTCCGGTGCGCAAGCGGGCAGTGCACCCCCGCCACGCCGTAGGATATCGTGTGCGCCGGGGCCACCGCGCCGGGCGGGAGGAAGATCGCGGGGCGGCGATACCTGGCGCTCGTCAGGTTGCTCTGGGCAAGACTCACGTCTCGACGTAGGAGAGGAACTCGGACTCGTCGTCGCGGTGCACGAGCGCGAACGCGTCGAACCCCCACCCCGCTTCACGGTCGGCCACCCACGGCTGCTCGTGTCCGTTGATGACGGCGTCGGCGGCGAGCCACGCGCGCTCGTCGGCGCTGCCGGGCGTGGTCCAGGATGCAGCGTTCTTCCGCAGCGCAGCGGCGCGCTGCGCGTCGCTGAGGTGGAGGAGGGTGTACGCTCCTGGGTTGGCCAGTGTGCTCGTCGCGGCCATGGAGGAGGAGGTGCGTATTGTTTAGCTCAAAGTGGTCGTCTGACCTCCTGTCCCACGCGACTCCCGGCGTCATCCGCACGAGCGACGGCCGCGGCGTCGACGTCGCTCACACACGTCGCTGCCACTATTCGTTATCGGCGGCGGCATGCAGACGTCCATGCTGGATTTAGAGACGGCCGCGAGACATACCCACAGCTCTGCCTCAAGTCAGCCGTGTTGGGCCATGGGCAAGAGTGCACTCCGCTGTTCCAGCTGACGGGCGGCCCGCGGCGCCGCTTTACACCCGCGCGCGCGGACACGCGACGCGCACACCCGTTGTCCTGCGTGACTTTCGGAGCAGGCTGGCGACTGCTCGCAAACAGTGGGGACTTGACGCGGTGCGTAGACCTCGGTGCTGTGGTCGTGCTCGACGGGTCCGAGACGCGCCAAGCCGCCCCAAGGGCATCGGCCGGCGAATCGGACGAGCACTCGGCGTGGGTTTCCGCGATATCCTGCACGCTGCCTGTTTCCAATCGTACCGAGCTTGGTGGCGTGCCGAGCTATGGTGTCATGGCGCGCACCTGCCATTCGTTGCGCCGACCCTCCGAGTGGCTCCTTCACAACATGGCTGCCGTCAGCCGGATCGACGTACCCGTGTAGCCTTGTGCACGGCGTGCACACGACTTGCTGCGGCGATCATCAAAGGCACCGACGACGTCGAGCGGCCTGGGTCATGGGATCACGCCACTACTCTCTGCTGTCACGACACTAGCAATGGTTGCATTCCGCACACGTCTCTAGTGCTACGTACGGGCGCGGCGCCGAAGAGTGCCGGCGCCGTTGGTTGCCCATCCTTGGCTGGTGCTATTACTGATTTCCCAGTAGCCGGGCCAAGCCAAGACAGTGGCGTAAGGCTACATCTAGTGGCTTTCTTGCGTGAGACTCGACCAGCTGACTGTTTCACTCTGGGGAGCGAGGCTTCGACCGAGTCATTAGAAAGAGGTTGATGCATGCACGGCTGTCGTGAGCGAGCTTACATACTAGCTTGCTATAGAAGAGCTTGTATTGTCGGGGGCCGCCTTACCCTTACAAGCTTGTATTCAGCAACCTCGGTGCCTCGGTTGCAGAAATTTGACCCCAAGAGCAGGTGTTGGCCATTCCTGGCTCGCTTGCGGCATGTGATTGGTGCCTGAGTCGAGTTGCCGCTCTGCCGCTCTGCTGGCTGTCTGCTCATGCTGCTGAGCTGGGTCGGTCCCAGCCCGCCAACCCGCCAGCCCGCCAGCCCGTCAGCCCTGCCTGCTGCACAAGACCAGGGAACGACACTGAGCACGACATCGGTTTACAAAATGAGCTCATCCCGAAAGATTGATATCACCAGTCTTGTCCGCTGCATGATGGATCGCCGCCGCCGCCATCGACCTCCTCAGGCGCCATACCTTTTTAAGAGGCCGAGTAGCAGTTAGCTGCGACCAGCTCTTCCCACCGACGCCGACACCGCCATCCACTACCCGTCATGTCGTACCCGTACGACCAGGACGCTGAGAAGAACGCCCCGGCCCAGAGCTACGGCTACGGCGCCTCGTACCCCACCTACCCCAGCGACCAGGAGAAGGACAAGCAGAGCGACCCCGGCGTCCCGTACAACAACGACCCGCCGCACGAGCATGTCGGAATCGTCCCCGCCCGCGACTCGGACCAGCTGCACCGCGCGCTTTCGGCCCGCCAGGTGTCCATGATTGCCATCGGCGGCACGATCGGCACAGGTCTCTTCCTCGGAACGGGCAAATCGCTCGCGACTGGTGGCCCCGCATCAATGGTCATTGCCTATGCCATCGTCGGCGCCATCGTCTACATCACCATGCTTAGCCTGGGTGAGATGTCGACCTTCATCCCCGTCGCTGGCTCGTTCTGTACCTTTGTTGGGTGAGTTTTTCGCGCAGCGGCCCCTGTCCGCTTGGTGGCACGCGAGCACCCCTGTTACCACATTCCATGCCGGCTGACACATGCACAGCCGCTTCTGCGACGACGCATTCGGCTTTGCCCTGACTTGGAACTACTGGTTCAACGATGCCGTCTCGACTGCGGCCGACCTCGTCGCCCTGCAGCTCATCCTCCAGTACTGGACCGACAAGTTCCCCGGCTGGGCCCTGTCCCTCATCTTCTGGGCCGTCCTGCTCGCCGTCAACCTCCTCGGTGTGCGCTTCTACGGCGAGCTCGAGTACTGGCTCTCGCTCATCAAGGTCATCGCCATTGTCGCCTTCATCATCCTGAGCATCTGCGTCAACGCCGGTGCCAACGCAAACCACGAGTACATTGGCGCCAAGAACTGGACGATTGGCGAAGCGCCATTCGTAGGCGGCATCGGTGGCTTCGCATCAGTCTTTGTCACGGCCTCGTTCGCGTACGGCGGTACCGAGTCGATCGCCATCACGGCCGGAGAGACCAAGAACCCCGTCAAGAACATGCCCCGCGTCGTCAAGAACGTCTTCTGGCGCATTCTCCTCTTCTACATCGTCAGCATTATCCTCATCGGCTTCAACGTCCCGTACAACACCCCCCACCTCAAGGAGAAGAAGGTTGTCACCTCGCCCTTCACCATCGTGTTCCAGATGACCGGAACCAAGGCCGCCGGCAGTGTCATCAACGCCGTCATCCTCACTTCGGTCCTGTCTGCTGGTAACCACGCTCTGTTCGCTGGTGTCCGTCTTCTCTACACCCTTGGTGCCGAGGGCCACGCCCCGCGCGTCTTTGCCCGCCTCAACAAGCAGCGTGTGCCCTGGGTTGCCACCATTGCCACCGGCATCGTCGCTGCTCTCTGCTTCGGGTCGTCGTTCATCGGCGCCGGCCAGCTCTGGAGCTGGCTCCAGAACCTCGTCGGTGTGTCCAACCAGCTCTCGTGGATCTCGATCTGCTTTGCGTCTATCCGCTTCCGCCGCGCCCTCGCTCGCCAAGGCAAGACGCACATGCTCGTCTTCAAGAACTGGACCTACCCCTGGGGCCCGTACGCTGCTCTTATCCTCAACTCGGTCCTTGTTCTTGTCCAAGGCTGGACCTGCTTCAGCCCCAAGTTCAATGGTGTCGACTTTGTCAGTTTCTACATCGAGCTCCCCGTCATGGCCATCATGTTTGTCGGTTGGAAGCTCATCAAGAAGACAAAATGGGTCAAACTCGACGAAATGGACCTCGTCACCGACGTCTACACGGCCAACGACGAGGAGATTGAGCACGACGAGAAGACGGCCAAGGGCAAATTCAAGCGTGCCCTTAACTGGCTCTTCTAAGGTCTCTCCTCTCGGGTTTGTCATTGTATCTCATAATATTGTCTGCATCTACATGCGCGCGCGATGGGCAAGCAGGGGCTGCATACCTGGACTTGACCACCCCGGCCACCACGTGACATTCCCTTGTATATACAATCACTCACACATCCCCTACCAGTTCTTAATCTGCCAAGCGACCTTGCCCTTGAAGGGCAGGGCCTTGTACGCCAGCTCCTCCTCGTCATCCTCCACCACGTCGTCGAACTCGCGGCCACCCGCCACCAGGTCCATCTCACGGGGGTCGACAATCTTCGTCCTGTACGCGATCTTGTACCCAAAGTACCCAAAGATGTAGACCGGGATGCCGACGTAGTGGGTGATGAAGGTCTTGTAGCCGGCAGTGCTGAACTTGTTGAGGGGCATGAACGAGTCAAAGCCCTTGAAGAGCATGAGCACGCTGACCATGATGAGGGCAATGTACGACATGTACGGCTGGCCCCTGAAGGCGAAGGGCAGGGACGACCGGGGGATGTTCTGAGCCTTGTGGCCGCGCATGAACCCGATGTGCGAGGCGAGGATCGAAATCCACGACAAGCCACCGCAGATGGTCACCGAGTTGACAAAGTAGTTGAAGATGCTGAGCGCAGAGTCGGCGGCGACCAGGTACGCGAGGCCCATGAACGAGCCGGTGAAGGCAAAGGCCGTGAGGGGTACACCGCGGCGTGTGCAGTACTTGAAGATGGCGGGCGCGTGGCCGTCCATTGCCATGCCGTAGAGCGTGCGCGACGAAATGTACTGGTCGGAAACGGCCGCCGAGATGGTGTACACGAGCAGGCAGCCGTTGATGAGCCCGGGAAGAACCTTGATGTTGGCGAGCTTGATCGCCACCACCCAGGGCGAGGCCGACGCCCCGCCGGCCGAGCCCTTCGCTGCCGCCGCAGCGAGCAGGGGCGAGGTCGAGTCCGCCACGAGGCCGACGACAAACGTCCCAAAGACGAAGAAGAAGGCGATGCGGAAGAACGTCTTCTTGACGGCCGACGGGATCGTCTTGCGCGGGTTCTTGGCCTCGCCGACCGTCATCCCAATCAGCTCGCTGCCCATGAAGGCGAGCAGCGCGAGCACGAGCGCGTTCACGAATCCAAGGAACTGGCCCTTCTTCCCCGGCAGCTTGTAACTTTTGAACGCCGCCTTCTTCCAGTATCGGAACCCGATGCGGTCCTGGCCCGGCACGCCGCCGAGGTCGATGATGAGCCCGAGGATAATCAGCCCAGTGAGCACGATGATCTTGAACAGGCTGAGCCAGAACTCGACCTCGCCAAACCACTTGACGCCGAGCAGGTTGATGCCGAACACGAGCGCGCCGAGGATGGTCACCCACACGGCGCCGTTGATGTCGTGGTTCCAGTACCGGATCATCAGGGCCCCAGCGACTAGCTGGTTGGGCGAGATGATGAGGTACTTGCACAGGTAGATGAGGGCGGTCGCAAAGCCGAACGCGGGGTCGACGCAGCGCGTCGCGTGGCCTGAGAAGCCCTTCTTGGTCGGGAACTTGGTCGACATTTCGCCCAGCGCAATCATGACGGAGAAGCAGCTTATCGTCAGTGGCGACCAGGTCGTCCCACCCACCAGAACCCCATGCAGATGTATGCGATGAGCATGGACGCGGGGCCGGAGCGAGCGAGCGACGTGCCCGAGCCAATGAGGAAGCCGGCGCCTGGGCATCAGCCACCCTCAGAATCAACCACGTACCAATAGCGCCTCCAATGGCAATCATGCTGAGCTGACGGGGCTTGAGCGAGCGGTGCGTCTCCTCCCCGTGTGGCGCGACCGACCCGTCGTCGACGGGCGTGGTGAAGTCGGTGGCGAGCGCCTTCTCATTAGCGCCCTCGTAGGGGCCCGGGCTCTCCCTGTCACTGTAGTCGAGCTTGGCCATGGTGTGGTTTGACTGGTGGGCAGGCTGGAGCTGATGGGTCTGGAATCGTCAGCCCCGTCCCAGCTTATAATGTCCTGTGAGGGTGCCACGGATCCCCAGAGGCGAACAGCCGGGGCCAATGGCGCCCCAGCCTGCAACTATCGGGAGCCCTACCCCTGCGTGTGCAGTACTCACTCAACGCCGATGGACGATACGTAGCCCAGCAAAGGCCGCCAAGACGACGTAGACGGACAGGCGGATGTTACCAAGGCCGAGGGGGGCGTGCCATTTGGGTGTCTCCGTCGGCGTGGGATGGGAGAAGGGAAGGGAGATACAGAGCCCCCACCATCTCTATTGGCTATCTAGGCATCTAGGCGAGGATAAGATGCGGCGTTCGAACTGGGTGGGTACTGGGCTCCGTAAACCCCTTGAAGTCGTGCTGCCTCTTTTCGCTGCCGAGGCGGCGACATCCGCCCAGCGCCGCGTTAGTGCCACCCGTGGAGGCGGGTGTTTCCGCCACGCATGTCGCTTCACTCGCTTTTGGCGGTGCGCAGTCATCCAACACCGCAGCAGTGTGCAGGCTTTCTCCGCGTCCAGGTGGGGAATGCTCGGGCTTGTCCTCCGGCCTCCGAGCTCCCGTCCATGGGACTATGCGACGAGCGGTGGGCGGCGTAAGATGCCCGCCGGCTCGGGATAATGGCCAGACTGGGCCAGCTCGGCCGTCTTCCGCGGCACGTCGTGGACGGTTAATGTGGCAGATACGGCGCTGCATCTGTTCATGGCCCTTGGTGTTCATCTCCAGTCGAAAACATCGTGATTGGCATAGCGGCTCATACAAGCGAACAAAGGGCCATCCCGTGACCAGCACGGGGAAAGAAGAAGCTGGACCGAGCTCGGCTCACACCCCTACCAAGTGTCGGGGTACACCTTGTTGGGCTGGTTGGGCTCAATGTACCAAGCCCACGGGATCTTCTCGCACGTCTGCGGCCACACGCGCTCCTTGGTCTGCGGGACCTGGTGGGCCCAGATGTCGGTAAAGTTCTTTCCTACATCGCCTGGGGAGGTCAGCCTCAAATCAACACACGGCGCTTACAGTAGATCTTGCCGCATGCGGCCCAGCCACAGCCGACCTGGTTGTTCCAGGGGTCGGTGAGCTAGATCGGTTAGTGAGGCTCCCAGCTGGCTGGCTTGACTTACGACCTCCCAGTGGCCGGTCGCTTGACCCTCAACCGGCTTCTGGTTGTTGTAGTCCCACTGCTCTACCATACGTTAGTGGGTTACCCCGACGAGCCTCGAGCTACTCACTGCCTTCAATCATCCAACCATCGATCCAACGCTTGGCCTGGTAAGCCAGGTCGGCCTTGTCAAGGGGGCCAAAGTCGAGCCTGCCACGAGTCAGACCGCTGCACACAGACGACAGCCTGGACTCACAGGACCTCGCCAAAGAGACCGTCACCTTGCATGAAGTGCTCAAAGACACACTTCTTGCCGAAGCCGACGGCGTACCCCGAGATGGTCTGGTTCCAGAACATGGGGGGCGCCTTGTAGATCGAGCGGAACTGGTTGATGCGCTCGAGGAGGATCAGGGCGATCGGGTCGTCGGGGGGCAGGCCCCCATCGGGGTTGATGCCCAGCGAGCCCTCGGGCACGACGAGCTCTGTGACGTTGGGGTCCAGGCCGCGCGACGGCGGCATCTGGACGACGACGTTCGGGTCGAGGAAGTACGACTGGTTGCCGATCTCGGGGATGTTGCAGTCGGTCGAGTTGGCGGAGCTGCTGGGCGTGGCAGAGGAGGCGGCCGTGCTCGGGGACCCAGTGCCGCTCGGCTTGGAGGACGAGCCGGGCAGAGCGTCGCTCTTCGGCCTGCACTTGCCGCTGTTGTCGCGTGCCGCCGGGGCAGCGTTGGCGGCCGTGGCGAGGGCGAGGAGGACGAGGGGGGAGAACTTCATTGTGAACGAATGTGGGAGACACCAGGTCTGGGTAGCGCGCTGCGGAGGGGAGTGAAGAACGCCAGGTTCTTCAGAGTAGAAATGAGTGAGTGGGGAGCTGTGGGTGAGTACTTGGCAGCCATTTATAGCCATCTGCATCAGCGTCAACAGTGCTTTCTTGACGACGGCGAGCGCGCGGGCTCCAGCGCCATGCGACGGCCGGCACCGTGCAGCAGGACCAAGGTCGACCTCTGTTGCGACGGAGAACAGTGAGGCCGAGGCCGTTGTCACAACACGACGCGTCGTGGGTTGAGTAGAGGTCGTCGGTTCAGTAGATGGTGGGTGAGCTTCGCGTCGCCTCGGCGCAGTCCACACATGTCGTTGTCAGGCGCGGCGCGGGGCCCACGAATCCCGGGCCTGCCTCGCAGTTCCAGAGTCCAAAAGCGTCGGCTTGGTGTCCATCACGCGGCCGCCACTTCTGGGGCTGGGACTCCAAGCAGTCGCCGCAGGCAGGGTATGTTTGGGTCAGGGCGACGCGCCGACCGACGGTGACATCCGGGACCTTGACGACGCGTCGCGTCGGATGATCACTATGCGTCACTTGGGCCGTGGAGTCGTATTCCACGGGGGGACCTGGGTCCTGGCAGCGTGAGGCGTTGCAGGGGCGAGAAGCGTCATGTGAGCTTGTGAGGTCGCGTCGGTTCTGGCCTGCGCGTCTGCATGGCTGCCTGGCCGCGCTCGGTCGTCGTGAGTGTTTCGCCGTCAGTGTTTCGCCGTGACCGTCCGTGTCGTGGGCAACACGCCTCCCTACTCTACGCGCCGAGCCTCGACAACTTCGCTTGGGCGATTCCAGCGTGGAGTTCGAGGTGGGCTGGAGGCCGCGACAACTCTCTCGTCGCCACCTGCAGCGGCCGTTGCCCAAGCACTCATGAAGCTGACATTGGGGTGAAACGTAAAACAGCCGACCGTGACCGGCACGGGGGGCAGCGAAGGGATACAAGCCGTAGCTAGGCGACGAGTGGGCGAACGAGCTTAGCTGGCGAGCGGGTCCTCGTACTCCTTCCAGGGGACCTCGATCTGGGGAGGGACGTGGTCCACGTACTTGGGGTAGTGCTCGTCGGGCCACCCGAAGCGCCAGGTGTCGCCTGGGCCGGTTAGTACCCACCCAATGTGGGGCAAGCCGACTTACAGTAGATGTTGCCGCACTCTTGCCAGCCGCAGCCGACCTGGATCTTGGGGAGCGGGTCGGTGAGCTGGTCGTTAGCAAGGCGTGGCTGCCACAATTGCAGGCTACTCACAATCTCCCAGTGGCCGGTGCCCTCGCCCTTCTGGGCCTTGTAGTCCCACTTCTCTGTCCTATGTCAGTGGCTGCGACCATACATGCAGTGTCGACGTACCGCCCTCGGTCATCCACGCATCGATCCAACGCTTGACGCCCCAGGAGAGGTCAGCGTCCTTGATGGGGCCTCCGCCGATCCTGAGATGTGTCAGCACCATGCCAGTCACCACACTTACAGCACCTCGCCGTTCATCCAGGTCCTGCCGTTGTCGCCCAGGAAGTGCTGGAACTTGCAGCGCCTGGCGTACTCGACGGCGAAGCCCGACACACTCTGGTTCCAGGTCATCGGGGGTGCCTTGTAGATCGAGCGCCAGAGGTTGATGCGCTCAATCATGAGCTTGGCGAGCGGGTCGTCCGGGGGGATGCCGCCGGACGGGTTGATGCCCACCGAGCCCTCGGGCGCCACAATGCCCGTGACGTTGGGGTGGTGCCCGATGATAGGCGGCAGGGTGGGCACCACGTCCGGGTCGGTGAACCACGTCTGGTTGGTGACCGGCGCCGGGGGGTAGACGTTGTCGACGGGCGCGCCCGTCGTGGCATTGGTGTTCTTGCCCGGGACTGGGGTCGTCGTCTCGGTGCTGTTGCCAGGGCCCGAGCCGGGCTTGGCACCCGCAGCGTCCGACGGTTGGGAGCCACCGGCACCGCTGCCAGATGGGAGCTCTTGGTGCTTGGCAGGCCTGCACTTGGCAGGGGCAGGGGCCGCGGTGGCGGCCGACACGAGGGCCAGAAGTAGAACGGGGGCGAACTTCATTGTAACGACTGTGGAAGACACCGGGTCTGTCGAGGAGTGAACAAAGGCGGAGAAGACTGAAGAACACCAGGCTCTTCGGGTACGGATGAGGATAGAGAAGCGCCAGATCAGCTCGTGCGGGCAGCTCTCTTATACCTTGCAGAATAGCAGGTCTATGGCCCCTTTGCTCAGAGGTATCCCGAGCATCTAGGCAGCAGGGCTGCATGTCTCCGAGGCGGCCGAGCACCATGCCCTCGAAGCAGCTGCAGTCCAAGCCCGAGCGAGCTATTTTTGGGCCCCCTGTCGCTTGGCGACCATGCTCGACGTGTTGTGCAAGACCACAGTTTGCCACTCGACGAGCTGCATGGCCTCGCCGAGCGGCGTGAGTCGACGTGACGGCAGACGCGTCTCGGTGACGTTGCCGACAAAGTTTGGGCCAGGGATCACGCGTCTTTCTGGGTCTCCAGGACGACAGATCTCGCCGCGTTCCACACTCTCACAAGGTTGCCGCCCGGCCGGTTGGCCACACTCTGCTGTGGTCCCCGACCGATGGGAGTCTGTCTGGCCATGGAGGGGAAGAGTCGCACTTGCTGGTGAAGGTTGGGCCGTTTCAGTTGCGGGGGGATCGGGGGGTTTGGAGTTACCGTCACATCGGCAGCGTTGTGCTTCGAAGCCAAGTGATGCGCTCGACTGGTGAAGCGAGCGCGTTTCGGCGACAAGGGCCATGCCGTTGCTGATGACGCACGTCTGACTCGCAGAACGACGCGCCGGGTGGAGTTAGTCGCCCTCGACAGGGGGCCCAACGCGACACGCGCGGGGTAGTCACACCTCGAGCGAGCCCTTGACGACCTGCACGTCCATTGGTGTTGTTCGCGTCATGCGTGCCGGTGTGAATTACTCATGCTTCCGAGTTACCTGGCCGTCCCATCTGGCCATGGAGGGGGGAGGAGCCATCCGTTGCGGGCGTTTCAGCACCTTGACGTCGCTCCTCGCAAGTCGTGGCATGTTTGACGGGCCTCGCTTCAGCACCCGGCGATGGTCAGGAGCAAGATGTCTGACCAGTGGATGAGATCCCACCATGGCAGAAGCCGTGTCACATGTTTTTGGCATGGCGGTGGATCTATGAATGGGACGAAAGATAAGGCCGTCCGTGGCCGGCACGGAGGGCAAGATGAATGGGGGGCAAGACGAATGAATGGCGGAGCGTACGGAGAGTAGGTACCTCTGGGCCCTTACCTGCGCTGCCAGAACGCGTCCTTGTAGTCGTCCCACGGAACCTCGATACGGGGGTAGACGTGCTCCTTGTACTCGGGGATCTTCTCGGCCCACTCCCGCTCGAAGTCGCGGTTGAAGTCGCAGTAGATGTTGCCGCACGAGCGCCAGCCGCAGCCCACCTGGGTGTACAGGGGGTTGGTGATCTGCAAGCATGTCAGCAAGGCTCCTCAAACCAGACGTCAAGGCTCACAGCTTGCCAGTGGCCAATGTCCTTGCCGGCCTTGGCTGAGTGGGTGCCGTAATCGTACTCCTCTGGGAACAGTCAGCGGCATGTCCGGGCGTCGCTGTCAATGCCGACTCACTGCCCTCAACCATCCAGCGGTCGACTGAGAGCTTGGCCTGGTAGTCAAAGTCGACGGCGCTCCACTCGCCCTGGCCGCCGTCCCTGCGAGCGTGGTCAGCGTCATACCCAACCCGCTAGCGACGGCATACATGATCTGGCCGAAGACACCGGGCGCCATGAAGTGCTGGTACTGGCACTTCTTGCCCGCGTCGACGGCAGTAGCCGAGAAGGTCTCGTTCCACGTGAGGGGCGGGGCACCCCACACCGAGCGCCAGTCGTTGAAGCGCGAGAGGAACGTCTGCGCGATGGGGTCGCTGGCGGGCACGGCGCCGTCGGGGTTGATGCCGACCGAGCCGGGCGGGAAAACGATGCTGTTCACCG
This sequence comes from Vanrija albida, assembly GCF_041260175.1. Classification (NCBI taxonomy): domain Eukaryota; kingdom Fungi; phylum Basidiomycota; class Tremellomycetes; order Trichosporonales; family Trichosporonaceae; genus Vanrija; species Vanrija albida. Next base: position 159,607 of record NW_027191423.1, read on the forward strand.
CGGGCTCAGGGCCGATCGGCTTGGGGAGGACGGGCTTGACGCTCTCGTCGAGGAAGTACTTCTCGTCGAGGGTGCTCGGGGGCTTGTAGCCCGGGTTCGGGTTGGCGTTGCCCTCGGGGATGCCCGAGCTGAGGGGGGCGGCCGAGCTCGAGGTCGAGCTGTCCACGGGCGAGGGCGAGGACGTCGGCGCGCTGGTAACCTCCGCCGAGGAGGACGCGGCACCGTCGGCCGGCGAGGAGGTCGGGACCGTGCTGTTGGCGGTCGGCGTGCCCTCGACGCTCGAGCTGAGGCTGCCGGAGACCACGGGCGAGCTAGCGGCAGTGGTCGCGGCCGACGAGTGACCAGCACTGGATGGCACGGCGGTCGAGGCCGTAGAGCTCGCCGAGGCGTCCGAGCTGGCGATGGCAGGCGAGCTGTTGCCGGCGTGGGTCTTGGGCCGGCACTTGGGCGGCGCGGGGGCGGCGCTGACAGCGGTGGCGAGGGCGAGGAGGACGAGCGGCGAGAACTTCATGGCGAAAGAGTGTGAGGCGGACACCGGGTCAGCTGGAAGAAGAAGAACAAGAGCACCAGGCGCTTGTTGGGTACTTGTATGTGCATGCGTGTCGACGAGAGCAGCTGCTCCGCTGCAAACAACACAACACGACGCACTCCTTCTTGGCGGCAACGAGCATCGTTTCCGCACGCGAGAGGGGGGAGCTGTTTCGGGGTCACAAGCTGAGTTTCGGCACAGAAGCAGAAGCAGTCGCGCCACCAGTCTGCGGCCCAGACCTGGTAGCTGACGTGAGGTCGGAGCCCTGGGCATAGTTACCACTCGTCGGCAGGGTGGAAACGCGACGCGGCAGGGTTCATGCCGGCAGCTCGGCCACGCGACGCGTCGGATGGCGTTGGAGTCGTGCGTGCTCGCGCTTGCTTCCTCTCTCCGTCGGCAGGACGCACAAAGCACCCCCTCGTGTCGGCAGGACACAGAAACCACCCTCGTGTGCAGGGGACGGGGTGACGGTGTGCATCGTTGCTCGTGTTTCGTCGCCAAGTCGCCCGCCGCCCGCCGTTGGATCACAGCCGCCGGTACGTGTTTGGCATCGGGTGTACGGAAGCCGCGACCAGCGGACGTATTGAACGAAAAGAAAGGGACGCCGGTGGCCAGCACCGAGCGCCGGAAGAAGAATACAGAGGTGGCCATGCGCATCTGGCCAGGCGTCTCTGGGGCCGCTTACTTGCGCTGCCAGAAGTGGTCCTTGTAGTCGTCCCACGGGATCTCGATGCGGGGCCGCACATGCTCCTTGTACTCGGGCACAGACTCGGAGAAGATCTTGGTCCAGTCCTTGTGGAAGTCGCCTGTACGGTCAGCATGACAAAAGCGACTCGAAACGCACAGTAGACAACGCCGCAGTCGCGCCAGCCACAGCCGATCTGGGTGTTGAGTGGGTCGGTGCTGATATGCCAGTGGCCGACTTCCTTGCCGGGGTTGGCAGCGTGCGTGTCGTAGTTCCACTCCCTGCCCTCGAGGAGCCAGCGGTCGACCGAGCGCTTGGCCTGGAAGGCCAGGTCCACGCCCTTGCCGCCGCGGCGGTCGCCCATGGTGTCACTTAGCCGTCAGCCTCGTTCATTCGCACCCCAGTCCCGCGTGCAACTTACAGAACCTGGGCGGATCCACCGCCGCCACCCTCAGCAGCCCAGTGCTGGTACACGCACTTGTGGGCGTGCTGGACGGCGATGCCGGCCAGGGTCGCGTTCCACACGAGCGGCGGGGCACCCCAGACCGAGCGCCACTGGTTGAAGCGCATGAGGAAGATTTCAGCGATGGGGTCGTCGGCGGGAATCTCGCCGTCGGGGTTGAGGCCCACCGACCCGTCGGGGATGATGACCTCGGTCACCTCGACCTCCTTGCCGATCGGCGGCGGGAGGGTCGGCGTGACGCTGGGGTCGAGGAACCACTCCTCGTCCTTGGTCTTGCCTGGCACGTAGCTCGAGTTGGAGCTGCCAGTGCCGGTGCTGACGGGGGCGGGCGACGCGCTGGAGCCGGCCGAGGGCGAGCCGGTGGGCGTGCCAGTCACGTCCGAGGACACGGCACCGTTGGCAGTGGGCGCGCCGGTGCCGGCACCGGCGCCCGCGCTCGAGGTCTTGTTGGGGCGGCACTTGTTCGGCGCCGCGCTCACCACAGTGGCGAGGGCGAGGAGGACGAGCGGGGAGAACTTCATTGTGAGAACGAGTGTGAGGGGTGACACCAGGTCAGCGGGTAGAACAGTACGAGTGGGTTGGGGCGGACTCCGGGTCAGCTGAGGACTAGGACTCGAGTCTCATCGCGGGGTTTAAGTAGGTCGCAGATGGTGAGGGCAGCGCCGACAACACACGAGCGATATGTCTTGGCAGCGAGGGGGACGAAGCAACATCCTCCTTGGCGGCAACGAGGAAAGAGTAGTAGTGGGATCGCGTTTCACGGCGCGATGTGAGCAAGTGGGTCTGAAGAGGACGCCGCAGCCAAGAACATCAGAGGCTGTGACCCGGTCGGGGAAGTTGAAGTGACGTTGGGGTTACCCCACTTCGTTAGGTGAGGCACGCCGACACGGGGCAATGCCGGCACGAACCACGCGACGCGTCGGACGAGGATGGAGTCGTGCATACGCGATTGCTTCCTCTCGCCATCTGCAAGGCCGTCAACCACCTTGGTGTGAAGGGGAGCGTGTGCTTCCTTGCTCGTGTTTCGTCACCGAGTCGCCCGAGGCCCGCCGCTCCATCAGGCCTCTCCAGACGGTTTGACAAAGGTGTACGCCGCGCCGACTCGAACGACATGCTAGTCTTTCCGGGGGATCTCGATCCCGGCCAGACGTGATCCTCGTATCCGGGAACCTGCTTGAAGCTGCACGTCCAGTTCTTAGCGATGCAGCCTGGGTGGAGGACGTTGTGTTGTCCGTCCTTTTCTCTCTGCGGAGCTAGGACGGACCGAGAGGACGCGCCGGGTACCGGCATCCCCCTGCCACCAACTCGTAGTGCGTTTCACGCGTTTCAGTGAGACTGGGAGCGAGCCTGGGAGCAAACCGTCCGGCCCTCCTCATTCTGCATCCCATTACCTACCACCCCGACGAGGCGAGGCACGCTGCCCCGGTGGAGTTACTCTCAACCTGGGGTCAGGGGCAGGCCCGGAACTGGGCCGAAGCCGTAGCCTTGACAACGCGGTCGCGTCGGATGGCGAGGAGTGCCTGCAAGACGGGCGGGGCTACTCGCCCTGGTGGACGACGCCCGGCCCCACGGGGGGTGAAGGGGTGGGTCTCGACGCCTGCACTCGCTGGCCTCGTTTCAGCGGTCAGCTTTGTCTGCAGCTGCACCTTGAGGTCGAGGTACGGCGGCGTAAGATGGGCCGGCAAACGCGACTGCCATTCTGAGACGGTTGTCAACGACAACGCATGCCTCGGGTGAAGGCGGTCGCGCCGTTACGTCGACCGTGGCGGCCGCAAGCTCGACTTGTAGAGGCCTCGATGGATGCGACTGTGGCGAGAAGAGCAGGTGTTTGGAGGGCGGTAAATTGAATTAAAAATGGAGCAAGTCGATTAGGATTCCAATTAGCTTGTTGGTGTTGATCATCACCTGGTCTGCGGCGAGCCTTTGATGCCACATTCTGTCGAGTGCACGAGCGGCCGCCGCTCGTACTCGCCGCCACCGTCGGCGCACCGTTGGCCCAACGGAGTAACTGCAAGCATGGTACTGGGGGAGTCGGGATGTCCATCAGGTTGCAGGTTGGGAGTGGGGAGCCCGCCCACGTGTTTGTCAGGTGGCTTGCGCGTGGGCCAACAAGCAAGGCCGGCAAGGCCGTGCACCTCCACGATCTCCCAGCATGCATAGATTTTCCGTCCACGTTGTCTGTGCACGAGAGCGGCGCCCGTACCGCACCCCGGGCGAGTCTGTGCCCTCTCCACGGGCCTCAAACTCGGCTTGCACTCTGGGCTGTGGGTGGGGACCCGAGGTCAGGTGGGGGTATGGAATCTGGGCGGCGCGTGGGTGGCGCGCGCAACAACTTGCCGGCGGCGAGCCCAGCTACCCACACGCCGCGGGTTATTACCCAGCCCCAGCCAGCAATTAGCGGTTATCTATTCCACGCCTTTGAGCTGGAGCTTGCCAGCAGCTTCGCCCCGTATAGTCTTGTACTATGGTTTGGGCGTGGGTATGGCGAGCATAAGGAAAAATGCCCATTCGCCGTAACAACCTGCCCCACGCCACCGAGGAGCGCCGCCGGCGCCGTGGAACGGCGCCTCGCCACCCATCCACAGCCGCGCCGTTGACGTGGCGAGCCCGTCGCCGACTCGACGCCGAGCAGCGTCCCCGCCGCCACTGGTGGGCCTTGCATGGGAGTGGCGGTTGGAATGGTATAAAGAGGAGGGGGTCTGGCGAAGGAGAACTCACAACACCTCACACACCTCACCATGACTGCTAGCAGCACGACCAAGGCGACTTCGCCACCCGCCGACCTGGCACACCTCCCCGACCCCAACAACTATGTTGACAAGACCATCACGCGCATGAAGTACCTCCCGCCCGTGACTTGGACCAACTTCCTCTCCAACGTCAACTGGGGCAACACCTTCTTCCTCGTCGCGCCGCCACTCCTCGCCATCTACGGCTTCTACACCACCCCCCTGCTCCGGTACACTGCTATTTTCAGGTATGTGGCACGCCACTTCCCCCTCGACTCCCGCTGACCCCGCAGCGTGCTCTACTACTTCTTCACCGGCCTCGGCATCACGGCAGGCTACCACCGCCTGTGGTCGCACAGGTCGTACAACGCCTCGGTCCCCGTCCAGGTGCTCCTCGCGCTCGCGGGCGCAGGCAGCGTCCAGGGCTCGATCAAGTGGTGGTGCCGCGGCCACCGCGCCCACCACCGCTACACCGACACCAAGCTCGACCCGTACTCTGCCAACGAGGGCTTCTTCTCGTCGCACATTGGCTGGATCATCTTCAAGCCCCGCGGCCAGATTGGCGCCTCGGACATCTCGGACCTCACGCGCAACTGGATCGTAAAGTACCAGCACAAGTACTACGGCCCGGTCGCGCTCTTCATGGCCTTTGGGCTCCCCTCGCTCATCGCCGGCCTCGGGTGGGGAGACTACCTCGGTGGCTTCCTCTTCGCGGGGTGCGCTCGCCTCGTGTTCGTCCACCACTCGACGTTCGCCGTCAACTCGTTTGCGCACATGTTTGGCGAGCACACGTACGACAACAAGCACTCGCCGCGCGACAACTTCCTCACGTCGCTCGTGACGTTCGGCGAGGGATACCACAACTTCCACCACCAGTTCCCCATGGACTTCCGCAACGCCATCAAGTGGTACCAGTACGACCCTACCAAGTGGCTCATCTCGGCGTTCAGCAGCCTCGGGCTCGCGTCGCACCTCAAGCGCTTCCCCGACAACGAGATCCAGAAGGGCAAGTACACGATGCAGCTCGAGAAGCTGCAGGCCGACAACGACAGCATCAAGTGGCCCAAGCGTGACCTGCCCGTCGTGTCGTGGGAGGACTTCCAGGCCGAGGCAAAGGAGCGCTCCCTCGTCGCCATCCACGGCTTCATCCACGACTGCTCCTCGTTCATCGAGGACCACCCTGGCGGCGCCAACCTCATCAAGAAGGCGATTGGCACGGATGCGACGGCGGCCTTCTTTGGCGGCGTCTACGACCACTCGAACGCCGCGCACAACATCCTCGGCATGATGCGTGTGGGCATCCTCGACGGCGGCATGGAGGTCGAGTCGCTCAAGCTCAACAAGTCGGACCTGCAGGGCTACGAGTCCGACTCGGGCGCCTCGGCTGCCTCGGACGACTCGGTCCTCTCGGGCTCGGACATTGACGCCATTGTCGAGGAGTACGAGAACAAGCGCCCGATCCACCAGCCCTCGGCCTACGTCCCGATCCCCTACGTCCTGCCTCTTCCCGCCTCCGAGCGCATCGCCCTCGTCAAGGCCAAGCCCGAGCTGCTCCCCGCTGTCCTCTCGCGCGTGTCGACCCCGGTGCTCACGCGCGTGTCGACGCCCGTTCAGACTCCCCCTCGCGTGTCCACCCCGGTGATTTGAACAGACTCGCCGCAACCTTTCTCCCTCTCCGCTTGCAACCTGGTCGTGCACACGGCCCCAAGCGACTCGTCTTGAGTGACGAGCAGCGCCAGTGCTTGAGCCTCCCTCGGACCCGTGCTCAGAACCCATAGCATTGTAGCCTGCCGCATAGAATAGACACATATGTAGACACGTTTAATGAATCGCAGTCTTGATGAATGGTCTGTGGCCGTACTCACATGTCGGTGAGCGAGGGATGCCGAGCGGGGGCTTGGGTCGGTCGACCAGCAGCCTGTCGAGGCATCCCGGCGTTTGAGCTGTTCGCGCTGGGTGAGTTGGGCGAGGAGAGCGGCTGATGGGGGAGCAAGCTCGGCTCGGGCCGTCGTTAACCAGCAGCCCGCCCACGTCCCATGATTGCAACTCGGACCGGGCGCTGTGGGGCTTGGGGGCGGACTCCGGGTGTGTCCTCCGGCGTAGCAGTGATGCATTGGTGTTGTAGAGCTGGTCGCGTCAATGCTGAACAATCGCTACTTCGCCGGCGCCGACCTCCATGGACACTTGTCCATGATCAGGCACGACGGCAAGGGTCCGCTCGCCTCGGCAGCCTCCCGGAGTGGCCGGTGATGTTTGCTCCGGGGTGCCTCAAGCAAGGCGGGGGTGGGGGGACGCCGCGGGGATGCGCCGGGGGAGGATACTCGACAGATGTGATAGGCAAGCGGTCGGCAGTCGGGGTTGTAGGCCTCGGTGACCCACGGCACCGAGTGCCTCGCCCCCCTCGCCTCGGCCCGGACCCCCGCCCCCACCTGCCATGACATCTCTCGGTCGGCAGTCGGTGTTGCCAAGGCGGTCGGCGACCTGCCGAGTTTGCATCGCACTCATTGCTATCGGTCCGTTCCACGCCCCCACCCCCCATGTGATGACGATAGACACTCCAGAACACATATAGCCGCGTCGGCGTCCTCGACCCCACCCCCATCGACCACATTCGCCGCAATGACGACCGCAGCCACCACGCCCCTCTCCGACTCCGAGTACCTCTCGCGCACGTACGCCGGCGTGCTGGGCAAGCTCATCGGCGTGTACCTCGGACGGCCGTTCGAGGGGTGGACGCACCAGCGCATCGTGGCCGAGCTCGGCCACATCAAGTGGTACGTTCACGAGCAGAAGGACGTGCCCCTGCTCGTGACGGACGACGACGTGTCCGGCACCTTCGCCTTTATCCGCGCGCTCGAGGAGCACGCGCTCGACAAGGCCGGCGTGCTGCCCGCCGCGGCGATCGGCAAGACGTGGCTCAACCAGGTCGTCGAGCGCAAGAGCGTGTTCTGGTGGGGCGGGAACGGCATCTCGACCGAGCACACGGCGTACAACAACCTCAAGCGGGGCATCCCCGCGCCCGAGTCGGGCAGCATCGCGACAAACGGCACCACCGTCGCCGAGCAGATTGGCGCACAGATCTTCATCGACGGCTGGGCGCTCGTCAACCCCGGCGACCCGGCGGCGGCGGCGCGCTTCGCCGAGCAGGCTGGCAAGGTGAGCCACGACGGCGAGAGCGTGTACGCCGCGCAGCTGTGGGCCGCGATGGAGGCCGAGGCCTACGTCTCGTCCGATGTCGACCACCTGCTCGACGTCGGCCTGTCCTTCATCCCCGCGCAGTCGATCATCGCGCGCGCCATCGCAGAGGTCCGCGCCTGGGTCAAGGAGGACGGCGACTGGCTGAGGACGCGCCAGCGCATCCAAGACAAGTACGGGTACGACAAGTTCCCTGGCTTCTGCCACGTCGTGCCCAACCACCTGATCATGGTCATGTCGGTGCTGTACGCGCCCGACGACTTCTCCCTCGCCATGGAGATTGTCAACACGTGCGGCTGGGACACGGACTGCAACTCTGGCAACGTCGGCTGCCTGATCGCGCTCATGCTCGGCCTTGACGGCGCCTTCGCCGCCAAGCCCGAGTGGCGCGCGCCGCTCGCGGACCGCGCGCTCATCTCGAGCGCGGACGGCGGCTACTCGATCAACAACGCCGCGCGGCTCACGTACGACGTCGTCAACATGGGCCGCGCGCTCAAGGGCAGGCCGCCGCTCCCCCAGCCCAAGGACGGCGCTCAGTTCCACTTCACCCTCCCCGGCTCGGTGCAGGGCTTCCAGGTGGCCGAGGGCGACGGCAGGGCGTACCAGGCCGACGGGGCGCTCGCCATCGAGTTCACCTCCGCCGGCGGCGCGGTCGAGGTCTCGACCGGCACCTCGGCGCCAAAAGACATGGAGATCATGCCCGGCCCGTACCTCCTCTGCTCGACGCCGCTCATCTACCCCGGCCAGAAGCTCAAGGCCGTGCTGCGTGCCAGCGCCGAGCTCGCCGCGCCCGTCACGGCGCGCATCCGCCTGCAGGTGTTCAACCCCGAGCACGAGCCCAAACCCGTCGACAGCGACGCCAGCATCACCCTCACGCCAGGCGACACCGCGCTGCACGAGCTCGAGTGGGTCATCCCGCAGGGCAACGGCTGGCCCATCCTCTCGGCCGGCGTACTCCTCAGATCGACCAACGCAGCCACCGGCAAGGTCTATCTCGACAGCTTCAGGTGGACCGGGCAGCCCGAGTACACTGTCGTCCGGCCGGCCGAGGTGCAGGGCCGCATGTCGTTCTGGGACTTGGCGTGGGTGCAGAGCGTGAGCAACTGGGCCTGGACGCCGGCCACGACGCTGTTCATCGGGCAGGACGAGGGCGAGGGCCTCGTCGTGCAGGGCACGCGCGAGTGGACCGACTACCGCGTGTCGATGGGGGACGTGATTGTGCGGTATGGCTCTCGGGCAGGCGTCGCGATCCGCGTGCAGGGCCTGCGGAGGTGGTACGCCGTCCAGCTCGCGACCGATGCCGACGGGTCGACGTACGTCGCCATCGTCAAGGCGCTCGACGAGCGCCGCATCGAGCTGGCGCGCGCGCCGTTCCGGTGGGCGATCGACGAGTCGCACGACATCGTCCTCGAGGCGCGCGGCGCAGAGATCAAGGCGACCGTCGGCGACGTCGTCCTCACCGCCTCGGACGAGCAGTACGCCGGCGGCGGGTTCGGCCTCGTCGTCAACGACGGGTCAGTCTCGGCCGGCACGGTCCGCATCCAGCCAGTCGATTAGAGGTTACAGTAGATGTCGTTGTCGTGTATCATGCAGTCGTGGCTAGAGGGCGAGACTGACCGCCCAATGCCCACCACTCACTTGCCCACCTTGTCTCACCGCAAACACTGCATGCCGCGACCTAACCTCCTACTGGTGCGGCCAGAACGGCTTGCTCTGGTCCCAGTACGACGTGCCATCTGACCCAGGGCCCTGGCTCATCGCCGCGTCAAAGTTGCCTGCGAAGAACGGCGCCGCCACCTGGGGCGGGAAGGCGTCCGCTAATCGTCAGCAACCTCGCAGCACACACTCACCAGGCGGGATGGACATGAACGGAAAGTTCGGAGGCATGACGGCCGGCGGCGGCGGCGGGGCTGAGCCGACTCCGCCAATGATGCTCATCCAGTCCTCGGTCGCGAAGATGTTGTCGGCGATGGCAAAGTCAAAGTCGAGCGGCGGCGTCGTGTCCTGCACCATGGGCTGCGGGGGCTGGTCGACGGGCACGACTTGGGGAGGCGAGCCGGCGCGCAGCGAGCGGTTGTTGCGCGCCTTGGCGACGACCCTGCGCAGGAAGTGGGAGAAGTGAAAGTCGGGGACTGGGGTGGGGTCAGCGCGTCCAATTGTCCCGACCTACACTGCGAGAGCTCATCGGCAAGCAGCTCGACGTCGCGCGCCGCCTCGCGCAGGTCAATCGCCTCGGGGAACAGGCTGGCCATGCGGATGAGGTACCGCGCCGCATGGGCGAGCCCGAGGCGCACATTGCGGTTGCCGTACCGGATCTTGGCCGTCTCGCTGCCCCTCGCGGCGCGCGAGACGAGACGCGCCGCCGCGCGCGTGGCGCTGATGAGCCCGTCCCGCCTGTCGCTCGGCATGCGCTGGATGTCGCGCTTGGTGATGGCGCCGGGGCAGCGCGCGTTGTTGTTCTGCAGCGTGGCGTAGTTCTTGATCGTGCTCAGCTCGGCGACGAGGAAGTCGTCGTCCGACAGCCCGATCTTGGCTGGGCCGTCAGCGCAAAGCGGCGGGCTCGACGCACCATAGTACTGGAGCCAGAAGCTCTCCCACACCTCGAGGTTCTGCAGCACCTCGTCGATCATGCCGTCCATCGTCCGCCCAGTCACGCCCTGCCGCCGCGCGAGCTGCACCGGCGCGCGCAGGCTCATGACCTCGTTGAGCACGATGCACCGGCTGTCGTCCTTTGTCGAGAGCGGGTGCTCGAGGAACAGCCGGCCGACCTTCATCGACTCGTCGCGGTCGCACAGCACCGGCCGGCCGTGGGTCCCGCACATTTCATTGTGCGTCTTGAGTGTCTGCGAGGTTAGGGCTGGCGAGAGTGGTGTCACATACCGCGAGCCACACGCGCGCGCCATTCACGAGCGGCCGCTCCTTCTCCAGCTCCTCGGCGCTCTTGTCCACGCCCATGCCTGAGCGTGCGAGGTGCGGGAGACAGAGATGGAGGTCGAGTTCGTAGCTGCGGGTGTCAGTGCTAAGCTGTAGGAGTCGCCCATCGCTTACGCCAGGCTGAGGGTGTGGTCTGCACTCGTCAGTCACGTTCTCTCCGCTCCACTCACTCCCAGCACGCCAGTCCCGGTCGCCCCAGTTGGTCAGCACCACTGGAGGTCAGCTGCGGCCCCCGGAGGCACCTACGCATGGCCTGGACGTTCTCGAGGGTCGCAGTCGGCGCGTACAGCGTCGCCGCTGCAATCTTCTCGGCATACCGCACCAGCCTGTTCCGCAGCGCGCTCCCCGACGACGGGTAGCCTGGGCGTGAGCGCTCACCCCCCACCGCGCTCACCGTTTCCAGACATGGCCAGCTGCCCGGCAATCATGATGGCCGTGATACAGAACGGCGACCGGGAGCGCAGGCTGCGGGGTCAGCGCCTGCCCAACGACCCACACCTACCTGTCCCACGTGTCGTACATCGGATCAAAGACGGGGAGGAACGCATGCGCGCCTTGGAAGTACCTGTCATCAGCTTGCCCAGCCCCGCGCGCAACGCACATTTCAAAGAGGTGCCGCCCCTCCTGCTCGCTGCAGAACCCGCGCTGCACGGGATCGGGGAACTCGTGCGGCTGCAGGTCGTCGCGCTGGAACAGGAGCGAGTTGAGCGGGTTGGCTGGCGGCCTGCCGTCGTCGTGCTCGAGCGTAGAGCGCGTACCCGACGCCTCTTGCGTGCGCCGCCGCTCCTCCTCCTCGTGGTAGATGATGTGCCGCATCGGCGACGCCTTGAGGTCGTCGTCGTTGTCCTCGTCGGCCGACTCCTCGGCGACCCGTCGCGCCTCGTTGCCCGATGCGCGAGCCGCCGCGGGCTTGACGCTGGGCGTGCTGCCCGAGCCGGAGCGCGGGCTCGCCGACGAGCCAGTGAGCTGCGCCCACCCCGGGGGCGGGAGGTCGGGCGGGAGCGGCGTCGAGGTCGCTGCCGGCTGTGAGGCCGAGCGGTTCGAGCGGGACGACGTCGACGTCGACTCCCTCGCGCTCGTCGACGACCCGGCCCTGCCCTCGACCAGCACGCGCAGCATCGCCTCGACGTTCTTCATGCTCGACTGGACCACGTCCATCTGGTTCTCGAGGTGCGCCACGCGGCTGCCGTTAGCTCGAGCTCGGGGAGGCACCCACTCCTGGTTGCTCTTGATCCTGTACGAGCTCGGCGTCGACTCGAGCGTGAACGTGCACGGGATGTCCATTGTCGCGCAGCGTCTACATGGTGGGTTGGCGCGGTCGATGCATCGGATCTTCATCCGATGGCAGGTGTCCTGTTCTGTCAGTCGGTCTGGAGCGAGGGGACAGGTGAGATGAGATGCTCACGCAGGCGCCTTGGGGGTCAGCGACGATATTACTCATGACTCACGACTCGCGCCAAAGGACGCAGCCCGCACATCAGGCTTGTCTGTCTTTGGCATGGCGCCGGTCGAGCTTCGAAGGCGAGAGTGAGATAACAGCAATGGGCAAGATGGATGCGGCCGCTCCAAGGCCGTTACGAGTGGAGCTTCGGGAGAGGTACGTAACTTTGTTGATTGTAGAGAAGAAGACGCTCGGTGACTCGCCGCGGCTGGGTGTATGTCGATGCAAAACAATGCAGCGACAGCGAGCACCCCCGTCGCAAACCTCGCCTCGCGTACGCACTCACATCACGCACGGCTCGGTAACCTCGATGCAGCTCATCGGGTGATCCATCAATGGAACGGCCCGGCTCTCCTGGCAAGCCAAGGGGATCTGGGGCCGCCACTCGTCGTCGGCCGTGCTCTCTACGCTGGCTGGGCCTCGCACCGGCGTCCGCCAAGCAAGGGCTCGTGTCAAGGCCGCAGCTGACGAAGAGAGTCTGCGCTGCGAGATCTTAGCAGAGGCGAGTTGAACGCATAGTTGTACCCGTCCAGAGTGCTGCGGTGACGTTCCTGAGTCCCGACCAGCTGCCTATCTCCGCCTCTGGCGACCTGGCTCGTGCTCTTCAGGGGTCCTCGGTCGGAGGTCGGCAGGCGGCACCGATGCGGAACAACCCGCCGGGGCTGCATCCTCGACTGCAGGACTGTGCTGCTGCTCCTCCAGGACCTTCATGTACTCTTGCATACACCTTGCCTACACCTTGCAGACTGCTGCCAGACCCTCCCTCTTCACGCTCCCCTAAACCTATCCTTGACACCCGCTCCCTCCCTCGCCCGCTCTCCCTCCGCCGTTCCGAACATGCCCACCCTAGAGCACGTACGCGAACATGGGGTTCTCAAAGTCGGTCATGTCGTCGAACGCCTGGCCCCAGAGCCTCGACTCGTCAAAGCCCTCGGCGGCGAGGCGGGCGCTCAGCTCCTTGCGGTAGGCGTCGGCCTCCTCGGTAGTCATGATGGACATGTCCTTGAGGTTGGCGGGCAGGCCCATGGCGACGCGCTGCGCCTCCTTGCGCTTGTTGAGGACGTTGAGGTAGACACCCATCGACAGGGCCAGGATCAGGAGCATGCACCAGCACGCAATGTCGACATAGAGACCCGTGAGGTAGACGGGCGCCTCGTGCGACAGGTAGACCTGGGGGCCGATGACGTTGCCGGCGCACTGGAACACGACTGGGGGTGTGAGCTGACTGCGCTGATGATGCTGACGGGGTTACTCACACATGGTGGCAGTGGTGACGACACGCTTGGTCGTGCCGGCCGCGTTGAGGTTGGCCCACGAGAAGAGCAGGGGCTGGAGACCGGTGAACATCTGCGCGACGTAGTAGCTGGCGAGCAGGCCGTTCGTGTTCTTGCGCGACACCTGGGTGAGGGCGGTACCACCAGCGATGGGGAAGATACACAGGACGGCGACGACGGGGAAACGGAGCTTGTAGCGGTTGGTAACGTAGATGGAGATGAGGAGGACGATGATGCCGATGACACCGGTGGGCATCTGCATGAGGACCGAGTGGAAGCTGTTAAAGCCAAAGCCCTTGGTGATGAGCTGCGAGGGGTTAGCACTGTGCACAGCAAGGAGCAGCTGTTCAACTCACGCCACCGAAGGTGCCGAAGCCGCCCGAGGGGGTCGAGCAGCAGATGAACATGCCAGCCCACATCCAGGTCTTGGGGTCACGGTACGTCTCCCAAACCTGGGCCCAGTTGAACTTGGACGACTTGGTACCGGTGTTGTTCTCGCGGAGGCGCTCGAGGGCGATGAGGCGGTCGTTGCCGTGGCGGAGGAAGCGGGCCGTAGTGGGCGAGTTGGGGAGGAGCCACCACACGACAGGGGCGAGCGCGAGCGACAGGCAGCCCATGAAGAGGAAGATGCCCTGGTACGGCCTGATGCCAGAGTTGACGTGGCCGATACCGTAGGAGAGGAGCGGGCCCCAGATGGCGGCCATCGAGTTGGCGATCTGGTACGCGATAGTGCGGTACGACTGCTCGCGGCGGGTCCACCACATCTGGGCTGGGTGGCGTTAGCGGAGTACAGGGGAGAAGGAAGGGAGCAACTCACTGATCAGGACACAGGATGGCAGGATGGTAGCCTCGAAGAAACCGAGCAGCAGGCGGCAGATGACCAGGCCGGTGAAGTTCTTCGCGGCACCCGTCGAGGCAGTGACGATCGACCAGCTGACCATGTTGAACACGACCCAGTACTTGACGGGGAAGGCGATGAGCGAGTAGGACGACAGGGGCTGGGTGACGAGCTGCATGATGTAGACGACCGACGTGAGCCACGAGAACTGGGTGCCGTGGAGGTTGGTCTCCTTCTGCAGGTCGAAGACGGCCGCGTACGAGAGCGACGACTTGTCGAGCTGCTGGAGGAAGTAGACCAGACACATGGGGATACCTGGGTGTGTGAGTCTTCGCCCCGCCCTTCGCCTTCACTTCCACTCACAGACGTAGATGTCGATGCGGCGGAGCACGCGCTTGCGGTCCTCGAGCGACGCCTCGACCGTGCCGGCCTCGGCGAGAATCCTCGCCGCGTCATCGAGCTGTGTGTTGGCCTTGTACTTTGGCCCCTTGGCGCTCTCGAGGTCCTCGACCTGCTCGAGGTGGTCGCCGACGGGGAGCTTGTCGTCCGAGTGGTGTTCCTTGACTGCTGGCATGGTGAGTGAAGCAAGTTGGGGCTATACTCCTCACGACCTGCCGTCCAACATTTAATATCTTGCCCACAAACAACACACCGTCAAAATTCCCCGCCCACGGCGCCGCGACGCCGCCCGCGGGGGCTTGGCTCTCGTTCGCCGGTCGGGAGGCTGATCCGGGGCCAGCACGTCCCAGTCGGCTAGCCCGGTCCCCCGCACCCCTCCACCCCCCGTCTATGTCCACAGATCTGGTATCACCTTGGCACCCGGTCCGGTCGCCGTGTCGCTTACTCCCCTGCGTGCGGGCAGCGGCAGCGAGGTGAGAGGGGAGACGAGAGCCAGCTGAACAAGCCAAAGACCGGAAGGTTTCCCTGCGCGGAGGTTCGGCGCCGGGGCCTCGGCGCCGAAGTGCCACCTCCACCTTGTGGCGGGACGCGGCCGACGGGTTCCGGCACCCAGCTGCCCACACTGATCGGCTTGCATGGCCGGCCTTGGCGCACGTGAGGGCGGCGGCAGTCGTAAGGGAGCGGCAGGGGGGCCTGTCATTGGCGCTTGGTCAGCGCGCTGCCCGTCAGCTGTCCAGGCCCCCCTTCGGACGTGTTCGCTGCCAGGGCCGACGCCCGCGGTGAATCGGCGCCGCAAGGCGCGTGGGTGCGTGCGGCTCGCCTCGGCCGTGCACCGCGCACCGCGCCCGCAGCGTGCAGCATGGCGCCGGACCGACGTACGCGCCACTGTCGGAATCTAGGCGCAGAACACGTCGCGCCTGGACCTGGCACGAGTCACCCGGTGCCCGGTCCGCTGTGCGAGGGGGCGGTATCTCGCCCGATACCCGGTTGGCAGGCCGGTGGCACGGGTGGGACTTGGATCGACAAGCAGAAGCCACACGAGGCTCTCGGCGCCGACCAGTGGGCCTTACGGCCCTCGGACCGTCTGGAGGGGCCGACCTGCATTCCCAAGCTCATCAGACTTTGAGATACGAGACGACTGACGCCGGTCTGCCCTCAACGCCGGTGGCTTTCGGACCGTGCCATACAAGGCATGTGACGCCGGCCTCGGACCGCGTGAGACGGGGTCGGACCGTGTGAGACCCATTCGGACTGCACGATACCCATCCGGGCCGTGTGAGGCAGGCTTGTCCCTATGTCCCCCGGACCGCGTGAGGCGCGGGTGCGTCGTCGCCGTCGGACCGCATGGGGTGGGGTCGCGGCCACTGTGCCGAAACTGACTCGGTTAACGTCCCACCTCGCTTGCCTCTGGCTCAACACTTCATTCATTCAGAGCTACATTGTCCGGGAGACTCGCCAGCAAGTCTCCGAGGCATATGGGGCGGGGAGGGGCACCCGCTCTGCGGGGGCGGGGGTGGGGTGGAGGGGTGGGGCAGGCTTACAGCGCGACGGGGAGCTTGCGCTTCCTGCGCACCGGCGCGGCGGGGGCAGACGAGCCCGCGGCAGGCGCCGAGGCGCCGCTCGCCGCCTCGCTCGCGGCTGTAGGCGCAGCAGAGGAGCCTCCCGCCGCGGGAGCGGAGGAGCCGCCGGCGGGGGGAGCGGAGGAGCCACCAGCCGGGGGAGCGGAGGCGCCTGAGGGCGCAGCGGTGCCTGAGGCTCCGGCGGATCCACCGGGGACCGAGGGGGCCGCCGAGCCCGAGGGCGCCGCCGAGCCGGACGGCAGGCCAGAGCCAGACGCCGCTCCGCCAGAGCTCGCCGGGGGGACGGGGTACGAGACTGCGCCGCCGCCGGAACCACCACCGCCCGAGCCGCCGCCGCCCGAGCCGCCACCACCGGAGCCACCACCGCCGGAGCCACCACCGCCGCTTCCACCACCGCCGCCGCTGGACGGCTTGGCCTTGGGCTTGCACGTCGGCTTGGGGGCACCGGTGCCACCGCTACCGCCGGTGGTGCCGCCCGCGCTTTGGGTGGGCACCGCCGAGCCTGAGCCGCCGCCGCCGCCGCCGCTCGAGACGGGGGGCGCGCCGGTGCCGGACGCGCCGCTGGACGGGACGCCAGTGCCCGAGGAGCCGGACGCAGCCGAGCTGCCGGACGGCGCACCGCTCGCGCCGCCCGAGCCGGAGGGTGCGGCGCTGCCAGAGCCCGAGGGAGCTCCAGTAGCGGCGCCCGAGCCAGAGGGAGCACCGGTAGCGGCGCCCGAGCCAGAGGGAGCACCGGTGGCGGCGCCAGAGCCCGAGGGGGCACCAGTCGCGGCGCCAGAGCCCGAGGCAGGAGCGCTGTCGGACGCAGCGCCCCCAGACGAAGCCGCGGCGATGCTGCCGGCGTCGGAGGCGGACGCGGCTGCGGTGCCGCTGGCGCCCGACTCTTGGGCGTGGGCGCCTACCGCGAGGACGGCGAGGAGGGCGAAGGCGACTGGAGTGAACTTCATTGAAGCAGTGTCGAAGTTCTGTTCGTTGATGTGCTCCTGCTCGAGCTCCCCGCCGCGTTTTATACCGTGCTGCCGCTCGGCGAGGCACTCGGGCAACTGCATATCTCATCAGATGCGCAGCTCAAGGCGACATTAGATGCGCAGCAAGAAGACATGTGAACAGAGATGCCGAGTTAGCGAAGCGTTAATGGAATAGCAGCGTCAGTGATGTGCGTGAGCGGGGCATCCCCCCGCGCGGGGTGTGTCTGACCAGTGCCTCGTACCCCGGTGCTAAGGTCCTAGTACGGGGCTACGGCGAGCAGGGGACGCGGTGTCCGACCACTTGTGCGGGGCATCGCGACGGAGTGCCTATCCAACGGAGATATGTATAGGTACAACGGACGCAAGCAGAGTTTGCTGGCAGCACTTCGACATTGAAACTGGGTATGGCGATGACGATGACGACGTTGGGGTCGTGCTAGTCGGACTAAGTCGACACCTCGGGCACTGGGACACCGAGTTTTGTTCCACGTTCCACTGGCGTCCGGATAGCCGTGCCATGTGCCCAAGTCACAGTGTGCGACAGACGGAGGGGGCTAAAGAGAGAGAATGGATGCATGGGCTGCTGCATTGTGGCACCGCACAGTCCAGCAACGTGGCCAAGGGCCACATGGACTTGCCGAGTTTGGCACAGTCGGCCAAGCCAAGTTGTTGGTTCAGGACGACTCACAATTGAACGGAGAGTCGGGGTTTCAGCAGCGAGGCAAGTAAACGTGGGGAGGGGAGAGCGGGGGGAGGAGCCAGCCCGATCGCCTGCCTACCTGCCTTCTGTTAGGCGGGGGACCGAGACCCGTGTTAAAGGAAGAAATCACAGCAGTGCGGCCGGCACCCTTTTCCTAACAACTGGGCTGAGACTTGTTTGCACCATGCTCACAGTGGCAAGTGGGCACCGCCACGACCCAAGCCCGGGTGGGCTGTTGACCAAGTCGCCCCGACCATGCTCTGCACTGCGTACTCTTCCTTGCCCGCTGCTCGCTGCTGCTAGCCTGCTGGTCAATGATCAAGTGCATGCAGAAGAGATCGCCGTCGGCGCTGAGAGAGAGAAGAATGATGCGACATGTTTGCATACACGTTCATTTACTGTAAAAGAAGAAGAAGAGCCATCGTCCAAGGATTGGGAGCAGCCGAGGCGGCGAGGCGATTGATTTCTGCAATTGGGTTGGGGTGGGGGGACGGTACAGAAACGAACGTCGGTAACAGAGAAACCAGTCCTCTGCTCGTTTGGGCGTCGTCGATGTCCTATGGCCACAAGGTGCGACTGAGGAGCGACTTAGAGAGCGCCAGCAATGCGGCGGCGCTTGGCAGCGGGCTTGGGGCGGCAAGTGGGGGCGGTGCCGCCCGAGGTGGAAGCAGGGCCGCCGGTGGTGGCACCGCCAGAGGTGGCACCGCCCGAGGTGGAAGCAGGGCCGCCAGTCGTGGCGCCGCCGGAGGTGGAAGCAGGGCCGCCGGTGGTGGCGCCGTCCGAGGTCGACGCAGGGGGCGCAGAGGACGAGGCACCGCCGGGAAGGTTGGTGACACCGAACTTGCAGAGGTCCGAGGCGAGACCGAGACCGATCGAGACCTTGACCGAGGTGCCGAGGAAGCAGGGAGCGACCGAGTAGAGGAAGTCGCCCTGCTTGGTGGAGCAGACGCAGTCCTTGGCGGTGGCGAGGTCGGCGCAGCCGACGGAGCCGATGGCGTCAAGGACACACTTGTAGGCGTCGGGGTAGTCGGCGGCGGTCTTGGTGGCGTCAACGGGGCCGTTGGTGGAGGGGAGGGGGACGAGACCGTCGCTGCAGAGACGGTTCTTGAGGTTGAGCGAGTTGATGAGGTCGGCCTTGACAGCGGGGCAGTTCGAGACGTCGGCAAGGAAGGCGCCGGCCTGGGGACCCGAGCAGATGCAGGCAAAGTCGACGGGGTTGGGGCAGCCGACGCTCTTCTCCGAAGCAATCAGACAGTTGAGGATGTCCTTGGAAACGGTGTCGGGGCTGGAGACGAGTGTCAGTGATCGTGTTCGGCCATGGGGTCGGGCAGCGCAGGCCGTGGTACTCACTCGACAGCCTGGGCGTTGGCACCGAGGGCGAACGCCGCGATAACAGCGAGGGTGGCAGCGAACTTCATTGTTGCGGATCGGAGTAGGATCGGTGGTGTTTGAAGTAGTGAGCTGAGTGAGAGAAGGAGAGAGAGCAGGCGACTTGATGGGGAGCAGATGAGGCCCAACCCCGCCGAGTTATATAGCCATTCGTGTCCCGTACGTTGTTCGGGATCGACCCCATGCTAGCTGGGCACCAACGCTGGGCATGGGGTGGTAGTGAGGACGGTCGCAGGGAGTAGCGTACCGAGTGCGGTAGAGACACCGAATAACTTGAACTGGGTGCAACAACCCGAAGTGGGCGTGCGGCCTGCAGCAGGAGCCTGCAGCAGGAGCAGCAGGAGCAGTAGCAAGACCGCAAGCATCCATCTGCGACATGGTAGGCAAGAGGAGAGACGCATTCAACCAAGGTGTACTAGCGATGCCAGAGAGGCCGAATAGCCATAAAAACGGCGCTAAAGGCAATGTTCAATGGCCGATGAGCTGGTAAGCGTCGTGGGGGACCAGGGGTGGCAGGCTGGTCGACGCTTGCGGCGCCCGGCCAACGACAATTCCATATGCGGAGGCCGCGCATAGCACAGAAATGCGGCCAGGGTAACAGACGTTGGGCTGAGACGGACGCGAGCGAGCGAGCGAGAGAGCGCGCGAGTCAGGAGGGGCACCAGACCAAAGGCGGCAGGCAAGCCAGCATCGACTCCAGCGAAGCCGAAACCTGCCTGCCCCCACGGCCCCCACCCTCCCGCACCTCGTGCCCTCGCCGCGTCCTGAATAGCTACTGATACCCCGCATCCACTCGCATTCGGGCAAGGCTCAAGGTCAGGTCGCTTGTCCTCCCCCCTCCCCTGTGGTCGAATCAGGTTCCTGGCACTAGACGCAAGCCGTGCATCCATAGCAGAAACTAAGCCCGAGGGGTCCCAGTCGGCCAAGAGTGCTGCGCGCCGGAGTCCCCACAGACTATCCCCGCGATCATCAGGACGCCGTGACGATGATCCCTGATACATCCATATGGAGCAGGTTGACGCCGGGCGAGGGCGAGACATGTGCCCGCAGCCGCAGCCGTGGCCGCAAGCACAACCCAAGGCTGTGATGACCAGGTGCGTGCAGCGCAGCTGTGCGGTCTCCGTCAGTCTGGGTGCATTGGCGTTCATGTACGGCCTGTCTGTAGAGCATCATGACGCGCTCGGTGCGTCCCGATACCCACAACCCGAGCCGGCCGAGTAACTCAAAACTAGCCAGCAGCAGGCAGGGCAGGCACGAGCAGGCAGCAAGCAGCCGCAAGCCAACCAACCATCTTTGCGGGGTAAAGCGCCAGGCGGAGGCGTGTCACGCATGCATCCATCGCTCGCAGCAGGATGCCCGGCCTCGACAACGCCGAGCCAGCCCAGCGCCGGGCCACATGACCGCACACCACGAGAGGCATAGAGTGTCTTACAGTTGCCCGGCATACTACCCTCATCTAGCTCGTCCCCAGCCCATGGGCAGGTGTCACATGTGTGCCGTCATGTTGCCGGTCGCCGATTAGCTGCTGCCTTGCCCTGTGCCTGCCTGCATGCCTCCAGCCTGCAAGCTGCATCCAGCGCTGCTCTGCCTACCTACCTACCCCCGACTACAAGTCGGTCGTTGGGAGCCGTCGGCTTGCATCCCTGACCCAGGCAGGTCCCAGTGTGCATGCCGCGTCCACCAGGCCGGCACGGCCAGCTTGCCGAGCTCGGTCGCATCGGTCGCTCGAAGCTGGCTGCGCTCATTTGACTGAGGAGTATGCACCAGGCAGGCAGCACAGCTCGATCATGCATGCACCCGTCACGCTGGTGGGCACTGCTGTTTGCCCATGCATGCGGTCGCACTCTGGTGCTGTTTCATGGTTTCATGCAGTCGACTTGCGCTGGGCTGGTCCTCGGCTGGTCGCTGGTGGCATCCTCGTCCCATCCGACAGGACGAGTAAACAACGACAAAACGAATACGGGACATGGCCGGCCAACGACGACGCCGGCGTGGCCCCGATGTGTACCGCTAATGCCCCAGACGTCAGACTTCGACCAGTACCCTCCCGTAGCTATACGGGGCCGAGTCTGCAGCCCTAATACGTCGACACTATGTTGCATGGCAACAACCGAGCCTAGTGCGGCCGCAAGAACTCACAGCCGAAGCAGTGTTTGGTGCGCTCCATGTTGCCGAGAGTGGCAGTAGGCTGGTCTGCGTCGGCTGCTAGCACCATGCGCGATGGCCGTCAACACCATGCGTCATGGCCGTCATGGCCATGTCCTCCAGCAAGCAACGAGGAGACCGAGTCGCATCTATCCGAGCAGAGTGACTCGGGCGGGTGTATTGGGTTTCGGTTGCTGCCCAGCGTCGGTCGGCATCATGGCATGCCTAGTGCGAGCACAAGCCCACTGTGCGGTGAGGCTCGAGTCGCTGTGGTCGGCCCCGAGTGAGGCCTGATCCCGAACCGGCCATGATTGAGCCCCCCAGACTTCTGAGGGGTTGCTTCTCGAAGGCAGTACCACGTGGGCAGGATGACGAGGCAGGAAGCAAACCAAGTAATGTCCGGGCCCATGTGATGGGAACTGCTGGGCCATGTGCAGACTTGAATGAGGTAGGCTGCGGCGTGGTCTGCTGCTTGCCAGTTGGAGAGGTGGTGGTGGCCTCAGCGACGCTCGCCGGGGCTGCCACCTCTGACTGTGCACTGAATAGCATAGCCCTCATGACTGTGCGCCAGGCAAGCAGAGTCATTCACCTGGGCCTGTGTTCCGCAGGGCTATGTCACCAGCGGAGTCGAGTTCAGTTCCTTCCGCCTGGTCTTCGTGTTGTGCCACCCGCGCGGCCTGGCAACTCGGCAAACGGCCACGCCAGTCCAGTCGAGTGCTGGAATGAGAGCCTTTGCGGCTCCAGTGTGGTCTGTCACCAGCTTCCGTCCGCCCTCAGCCCGAAGCCAACTGCCACATCTGCATAACAATCCTTCGAGATAAAAAGAAAAAGGACACTCTAGCCTGTATATTGTCCGTTGGGATAAAGTGGGGGAGACCCAACACTCTAGACACACTGGCCGTGGACGAGCGAGAGGCCCTCGGCGCACGAGTGGACAACGCACTTGCCCATGCGGCAGGAAACCTCGTCGACGCCCTCGAGGGCGGTACAGTCGACGCCGTCCTCGCCAGCGCAGCCGCCGCACGACTCGAGGTCGGAGAGGACGTTGATGCACTCCCACGTGGTCCCCTGGTCGCCGTTGAGCTCCTCGCGGCTCTGCACACCGAACAGCACGTTGGTGTGGGTGCGCTTGGCGACCTTGCACGCCTTCTTGAGGTGGGGGCAGCGGGGGGCGACGAGGCCGCGCTCAAGGCGCTTGCGGCGCGCGCCGACCGACGGCTCGGGCGGGACGTTGGTGACGCCGTAGTTGCACACCTGCTGGAGGCTGGTGAGACCGAGGTTGATGTTGCAGTTGTTCCTGTGGCCATGTCAGCTGCGTACAAGAGCACGGTGCCCTCGACCTACTGCTGGATGCAGGGGAAGACGGCGTAGAGGAAGGGGCCGTTGTTCTGTGTGTTGCAAATGCACGTGGGGTCAGACAAGCTGGTGCACCCGACTTGGTTGCCGGCGGCAATGACACAGTTGTAGAGACAGGGCTGGGCGGCCTGGAAGGCAGTGACGCTGGGCAGGGGTTAGGTGTACTGTTCTTCTGGACAGTGTAGGCGGCGACTTACTCAATCTTCTCGGCGGGAGGAGGGGCAACTGGACGTGTCAGCGCGTGGCCTGCGAGGGAGTAGCGACGAGGATGACGTACTGATCAGTCCACCGTTGGGAGGGGGCTTGCAGAGCTCGTTCCGGAGGTTGAGGCCGTCATTGAGGTTACATCCTGGGCTGGGAGGAGCGTCAGCCACGACAACCCCCGGGGGATAAACCCGCGAGCAACCCACGAGTTGCTGATACACGTCGCCGCGGCGTTGAAGAACGGGCCGTTCTGCGTAACACAGATGCAGTTGAAGTCGGTGGGCGAGGTACACCCGGCCGTCTTGGCACCCGAGATGTAACAGGTGAGGAGACAGGCGGCGACGGAGCCCGGGCTAGAGGCTTGTCAGCAGGCCGCCACACGCGTGTTGGGCACGATTGGCCCGTGGCAGCACGTACTCAACGGCAGCGTTGACGCCAGCGACGGCGACGCCGAGGGCGACAACGATCGTGGTGAGGAGCTTCATCTGGTGAGAGTGTAGGTGGGGGAGGGAATGAAGCTCGGTGACGGGTCCGCGCCCCTCCTTACATAGTGCTCTCGCGTTGTTGTGTACCGTGCCACAGCCGTCCGTGTTGACGCGTACCGGCAGAGGGGGTCTCGGGGGTGCCGCTCATGGGGAGGGGGGGCGACGAGGCCAGCCCCGTTCCAGGTCGTGGGCTGGTGAGTGGGCTAGCGAGCATCCAGAAGCGGTCGACGGCGCGGTGAGTATGTCGCTATCGCCCGCGGCGACAACGACAAGAAGCAAAGCAAGCAAGCGTCAAAGCAAGAATTACTAGCCTTGATCGGGGCTTGGGGCTTGGGTAGTCGGTGGCTTCAACGCGCCTCAATCCACCCTCCAAGAATGCGCCTTCTCGGCCTGTCGCGGCGGGCAAGGAGCGAGCAAGGAGCGCAGCCGTCGTCGAGCGCCACCCCAGCCCACTGTGCAGGCTAGGAAGATCCGCGATATAGCGTGCCGCCTGCCTTGGGTGCAGAGCGACGGCCCGCGGCCCGCGGCCCGCTTCCGGACCATGTCATGCGGTGGTGGGCGACGCGTGCGACAGAGGCGTTATCAATTGAGTGAGTGCTCACGGCTGACGGCAGGCAGCCGCATCTGCCGTGTTTACTGTTTGCGTTTGTTTGCTCCTGTTTCAGTTTGGGCAGGAGCATGTGCACTGAGCAGCGCACCTCATGGACGCCGCAAGACGACCTTTCACGCACCGACTTGGGCGGAGCAGAGCAAAGAGTTGTGAGGAAGAAGACGAAGACGGACGGCTCCGAGCTCGTCGACGCGTGCGGGGAACAAGGTGGCCCCGTCCACTAGGCGACATGTAGCGCGCGCTCATTGCCGAGTAGGCCAGGACCCGGCCATGCGACTGACCCCATTCCCATTGCCCAAACCTTGCCTTAGGGCGGTATGCGGCCATGGCCCTTATCTCTTGTGCCCGGTTAGCACGGCCCATGATGACGAAGGGGGCATGCCGGTTCCGGCTAGCCTCGGTGACGTCGGGTGCATGCGACAAGCAACTCCAGGCACAGAAGAGTGCAGAACGACGCATATTGCATGGAAGGGGGGGTATTACGTTGGACGTGATGTGCATGCAGGGACGTCATTGATGGGGGAGTGGACAAACGGGGTGCGATGGTGGTGCCGTATTGCTACTGTTGTCGGGAGTGCCGAGTGTTCAACTCGTCGACCGAGGCGCCACTGACCACAAACACTGCCAAGGTCGAGTACAGCAGTACGCGGATACTGCCGCAGTGGGCACCTGCTGTCTGTCGCACCAGCAGTGGTGGCTGAGACTGCCGCGCCTCATCCCACTCACCACACTGCCAAGCCAAGCCAGTGTCGCACTCTGCCCAATGGACATCCACGACCGCCCAACATCTTGTTGACACCGACCCCGAAACCTTACATGTGGTGGTTGATGGCATGGTGGAATCTAAACTCCTTCTAACAGCTTCTCGTTGGAATGGCGGCTTCGTTCTCGTTGGAATGGCGGCTTCGTCTCCAAGGACGTGCACGCTCCGCGGTCCCAGCAACACGAACGTGTGCCACTGACATGGTCTGTGCGACGTCGCGAGGAGAGCGTCGGTGTGGGATACCTTGTGAGCGAGGTCTTCTCTCTCACCTCGCCCGGAATGGACGCCTTTCGCCCTCAACGCAAGCAATCCGGTCAGTCACAGGTGCTGGTGCGGCGTCCCTCTCGACCCGCCTGTTGGCGAGGGTAGTAGCGACGACCCCCTTGGCGAGGCCGACGACCCGCCAGACGAGCCCTCTGCCGCGGCAGCGGCGAGTAGGGGCCCTGTCGAGTCGGCGACGAGGTCAACGTCACACGGCCCAAGGACGACGAGGAGGGCGACGCAGGAATGTCTTCTTGGCCTCCGAGGGATCGTCTTCGGCGCGCTCTTCGTGGCTGCCACGCCCTCATCCTCGCCGTCTTGAGGCTCGCGAGGCGGAGCTCAGCCGCCCAGCGTCATGCGCGTCACGGCGTACCCCGCTCTTCAGCCTGCCTGCTCACTGGCTGCGGGTAGATGCAGTGCTGACAGCCCGAGCGAGATAGCTCATGGCGGTGCGAGTGGGGGTCGCCACCTGACGGGCTGAGGCACGTCGGAGGCACGGCCTCGAGACGACATGTGTCCGTGCCGAACGGGCTGGTACGGCGGGCCGCTGGGTCGCGCCGCATCACGCCGTTGTAGGGCGAGTGTCGAAGCATCATCATGGGGCCTCAGGCAGCAGCTCCGCCTGGTCGGAATGCCCAAGTCCCGGACCGGTGGACAGGACACGTTTCAGAAGGTTCATGCTGTGCCAGCGTTCGCAGATGTCGTTGAGCTCGCTCGGGTAGTCGGGCCTCGCTGGCGTTGCGTGCCTCGCTCGTGCAAGATCCAAAAACAAGTTGGTTCCCAGCTACGTCAGTCGCGCCCACGGGGCACCATGCTGCTGTAGCAATGATACGCGGCCTCCCATACAGGCCGGATCGTGTAACCGGGTCGGGTGACAGCTGCTGTTCGGGTCGTCGAGGCTGTGCCAGCGAGCACCGAGCCGGATGTGGAGCATGTGGGAGTTAGCCAGTCAGGTCCAAGGCGGCGCCGAGCAGTGCCCCTCGGCACGGTCGGTCCGGTCAGCGAGGAGTCAGTCGCCGGGGCACCGAGCCGATGCGATGTCCCTCGACTCCACGCGCCGCATCTGCCGTCATCGCTGACGACGTTGGCGTCGACTACAACGACGAGATAAGACTGCCGACTGGGTCGGAGGTGTTGTTGTTGGCTTGGCGCGCACGTGTAGCGAGTGACGAAGAGGCGGTGAAGAGGAGGCGGAAGCGGGGCGCGGGCCGACGCGTTGTTGACAAATGCCCACCCCACCCAGTCCCGCTGTTGTTAGTAGAAACGTGTCGCGCGATGCATCCTACTACTGCTCTTGTCGAAGGCTCGAGCTAGGTAGCACAGCTTGAGACGCTGGGCGATGCATCGCCGTCAGTTAGTCAGTCAGGTGAACAAGGACAAAACAGGCTGCATGGCGTCGACCTCGGTTGCCTAGGCGGCGGCGTCGTGCCTCACCGCCTTCCCTCCCTTCCTCCACCCCGGCGCGTCTTATAATAGACGTGGGGGCATGGCATCTCGTCATCCTCATCCATCCACTCATCCTTCCTCGTCCTCTTCCTCTTCCTCGCCACTCCAGCAGCAATGGGAGACGACAAGAAGAAGGACGTACCAAAGGGCTACGACGATGCGCAGCTCACAAACACCCCGTCGTCGTCGGCCGACCCGCCGCCCGTCTACCTCGCGCCGCAGGGCTACACCGTCGCCGCCGACAAGAAGCGCGGCGGCAGCGCGTCGCCGCAGCCCGCCGCGCCCCCCGTCGACCCCACCACGCTCCTCCCCCCCACGTTCCGCGTAGGCAAGTCATATATCAAACCCCTCGTTACCGTCCCCGAGCTCGTAAACCACCTCAAGTTCCTCGCATGCCTGCACCGGCTGCAGGAGGACGTGCGCGAGTGCCCCACGCCGTGCGACCAGGACTTCTCGCGCGAGGGCCCCGCAGACGCCCAGGTGCCCGACGAAGTAAAGTGGACGGCCTTTTGCGTGCGCGCCGCCCACCGCTTCCAGGCGTGGGCCGAGGGCCCAGCCGTCTCGCGCGTGCGCGACAAGCTCGCGGCCGCGCAGGCAACCCATGGTGCCGTCCGTCCGAACCGCGGCGACCTGGTCAGCGTGCTCGCCGAGGCCGACATCGACATCCTCATGGCATGGCACACATATCTCCTCAACCCGCGCGCGTACCACGACGACTTGGAGTTGCTGGGCGGTTTCAAGCCTCCCGGCATCTGGGGCCCGTTCGCGGGACTCAAGGCCCTCGGCGCGTTCCCGCTTGATATCATCGTGAGGGCACTCATTAGGCTTCTGTACTGACGACCCAGTGCGAGCGCATCGATCCCCAGACGTACGTGTTCCAACCGTTCCAGCGCACCGCCGACCAGCCGAGCGGATCGGCGCCCGACTCTTCCGCCCCGCCGCCCGCGCTCAACGCCCACGCCTGGACGCTCGTCGCACTGAGCCGCACGCAGTCGACCGTGCCCGTCGCCTGCCCCAAGTGCCTCACGGCCGTCAGCCTGCCCGTCATCGGCATCCCCGGCGCAGGTAGCGGGCTTGCGCTTCCCGACATGTCGTTCACGTGCTCGGTCTGCCACCTCGTCCTCACACGCGAGGTGCTGCGCGTTGGCCGGTTCCTGCGTGACCTTCTGCGCGTGCGCGCCGGCCTCATCCCCCATCTTGCTGGCATGGGTGACAACGCGTACGCCGACGTCAAGAAGGAATACGGCATCCCCATGTCGCAAGCGCTGCTCAACACGGCGCTCACCAGTGTCATGAACCCGTACAAGGCCTACATTGATCTTTCGGGGCTCACCGTCGGCGAGTTGGGCGACAAGCTCGAGTGGTCCCAGGACAAGGTGAGGGAGAAGCTCGTCGAGCAGACCACCAAAGACGGTGGCTTCATCCCCATTGTGGAGGGCAAGCTTTCTGGAGTCAGGGGCAAGTTTAGGCGCAGCTTGGCCCTCGGCTCGGCCCGCGCGGGCATATCAGGTGCCATTGTGCGTCTCAATCGTGCCTACAGCGTCGGCACGGGACTCGACAACACCGTCGACCTCGCACCGGCCATCATGCGGCAGGCGTCTTTCGTCACCAACATGCAGAAGATTGGGTGGCTGCAGATGAACCGCTGGACCAACGATCAGGACCCTCGCAGGTTCTACTTTATCCAGAAGGCGGCGGCGAGGTATCGTAAGTGGCAACGTTGCTTGCGCGTGCTGACGGCATCCAGATGCCTTCCTCGACTTGATGAACGCCCACCCTACCAAGTTCATCTCTCCCACTCTTGGTAAGCTGGGTGGCAGAACCAAGTGCTGACAACCTAGACATCGACCTCGCATGGCACACCCACCAGCTTCATGGTGCCGGCTACGTCCGTGAAACGACCAGGCACGTTGGTCACCTCGTCAACCACGACGACGCCGTGGCCGACGTCGCGCTGCGCAACGCCTATGATGAGACGGCTACACTGTGGGCCGAGCGCTTCAACACCTCGTACTCGGGGTGCGGGTGCCCCGTGCCTTCCAAGGCGCAAAAGGTCGTGGACAAGGCGCGCCGACGCGAGTCCAGCTCGGGCCCGTCGTTTGCCTTTTGGCGCCGCAAGTCGAGCTCGTCGACCGTCGCGGGCACGCGTCCCGACGTGGCGGCCATGAGCGCTGAGACGGCCACGTTCGAGGACCGCGCTGCCGAATGCCCATCGACCCACAATCGCGTGCACGTCACGGGCGTGCGCAAGCTCGAGGACATGCACGAGAACCAGCTGGCGCGGCGGAAACGCAAGCCTGGCAACCCAGGACACGAGGACCCGTTTACCCAGCAGTACGAGTTTGTGCCCCAGGTCAACGACCCGCGCAAGCGCAAGGCGGCGGGGGGCATCGGCCCGACAGTCTACGACCCGTACTGGGGAGTCACGCCCTACGCTTACGGCGGGGTCTGGGGCCTCGGCACGCCATGGGCTCTGGTTGCCGGTGTCGCCGTTGTAGGCGGTATTGCGATTGGCGCGGGCGCTGCAGCCGGTGAGTGAGCTCGAAAACAAGTGCTGACGATGATAGCCTCTTGCGTCAACGGTGTCCAGGACGGCGAGGCACAGTCGAGGTGCTCTGCTGGCGGTGGGGGAGGCGGCGTGGCGTGTGGCGGCTGGGGTGAATCGAGCGGGGCTGCCTGCGCGACGTCGGGCGCCATGTGCGGCGCTGGCATCAGCGCGTGCAGCGGCGGGGGAGGAGGTGGCTGCGGCGGGGGCGGCGGGGGATGCGGGGGCGGCGGGGGTGGGTGCGGGGGCGGGGGTGGGTGCTGAGGGGCAGCAGAATGGCGAGAGACCAGACGGCAAGGTCAGTGTGAGGGAAAGAGAGAGCGGACGAGAGTGGGGGAGGGGGGCGTTGATCGACGGCGCCACACTTGTACGGTCACATTACGTGCCTCGTGATGGTTGTTAAGGGTTGTATTACAGTGCCTTTTGTAATTCCTAATGCAGAGCTGATGGCTACTAATACACCCCGTCGGCCCTGGTCCGAAGTGACTGATGGATTGCAGCAGGGAGTGTCTCGCGCGTTGCTATTCCTGTAGCCGACGCATCGGCGTAGCGCACGCGCCATTGCTCGAGGCGAGTCGGAGTCGACCTCGCTCCCGATTATAGTGCGTGCGCGGCGCTCATTGCGGGCGAGCGGAGCACAACCGCACCACGCCGATTCCGGGGTCGACCAGTCACAGCTGGGCGGTTACGGCCCGACCGGGCAAACCCCGCATGCCGGCCGGCCTCGCCATCGATAGCATCAACTCGACTCGTCGTTGTGTTTCACGCACACGCCTCGACCTGTTGTACATATACGCTTGCCACCCCACCTCGCCCGCCACCGCCCACCGCCACCATGACCGACCCGACGCCCGTCCGCACCGCCGCCGAGCAGGCGACCTACGCCGCCGGGCTGCGCGACGCCGAGTCCAAAGCCATCGGGATGTTCGCCGAGATCGAGGGGCTGATCAAGCCCGGCGTGTCGGAGAAGCAGCTGTCCGACGCGATTCACCAGCTCGGGCTCGAGCGGCACGGGCTCCGCACGCACTGGCACAAGCGCGTGATCCGGAGCGGCGAGAACACGCTCAAGCCGTTCGAGGAGAACCCGCCCGACCGGGTCATCGGCTCTGACGACGTGCTCATCGTCGACCTGGGCCCGGTCTTCGAGGCGTGGGAGGCGGATTTCGGACGCACCTACGTGCTTGGGGAAGACGCCGAGAAGCTCGCGCTGCGCGACGCCCTCGAACCGATCTGGAGGGACGTCAAGGCGCAGTACGATGCCCGGCCTACCATGACAGGCGACGAGCTGTACGCCATCGCTGTGAAGGCGGCCAATGAGGCCGGGTACGACTTTGGCGCCCCGATCGCGGGGCACATCGTCGGCTCGTTCCCGCACGAGCGGATCCCAAAGGACAAGCTCACACTCTACATCGCTGAGGGGAACCACAACTCGATGGTGACGACCGGCAAGGGCGGGTACGACCGCCACTGGATCCTTGAGATTCATCTCCGCGATAAGAAGGGCAGGTTCCAGGGCTTTTACGAGCAGCTGCTCACTGTCAACTAGTGGGTTGGGGCGTTTGGAGGTGGCCGAGCTGACGACTGCAGGGACGACGCGAGCTCGATGAAAACGCCGGCACGCTCCCGGCGATAGGTGGTGTACACGTTGTGAGATATGATACTAGTGAAGTTACGCGTGCAGCGTGGGCCACGCGGTTGGCTAGCGTCGAGGGCCGTCGGCGAGGGGGGGGCGGATGACTGACCGTGCTCGACGGGACAGGCTCCGGCGCGGCGCTGACGCTCACAACTCTGACCCTCCTTCCGAGGCGGCAACTTGTGCGCCGCGACTCCTCCAGCCCCACCTTCACAGCAACAAGTAACATCCCAACTATTATATCACCACAACCAACGACCACCAACGACCGCGCACCAGTTGAATAGCGCATCGCGACCAGCGCTCAGCCGGCCTACTTCTTCTCGTCGTGCTCGTACACGTCGGCGTCGCGCGGGACAGCGCCGCTGGAAACCACGTCGTCGGCAACGTCGCCCTCGCGGTGGCCCGGCTCGCCCATCTGCGACACGTCGAAGCCGTTGGCAGCGAGGTACTCCCTGAACGCGGCGTCCTCCTCGATCATGTGGTCGGGCTTGATGTTGTGCACGCCGAAGAAGGTGATGGTCGCCGAGAAGACGGCGAGGGCGGATCCGACCCAGAAGAGGCCTGTGGTGTGAGCACGCCGCAACATGCACCGGGACACCCTACTCACCAGTGTTCTGGACAAAGTAGCCCTTCGTGTCGAAGCGCTTCTGGATGTACGGGAACGTGTAGGTGCCGATAAAGGCGCCGACCTTGCCGATGGCGGCGGCGATGCCGTAGAGCTGTCCACGGGCGGCGGTGGGGCCGACCGACTTGGACGCGAGCAGACCGAGGTTGTTGCCGGGGCCGACCTCACCAAAGGCAAGGAAGATACCGTACATGACGGCAAAGCCGGCAATCGAGCCGCCCTGGCCATTCTCCGGCACGAGGCGGTTGTACGCGCCGCTCATGGCGAAGCCGAAGACAGCCTGCATGAGGACTGGGGGGGTGAGTCACTGATCCCAGGGGCCAAGTCATGGCACTCACGTCCGAAAATCATGGTGTACTTGGGCCCGATAAAGTCGGAGATGAAGGAACCGACAATCGTACCCGGGACGTAGAACGAGTTGACGAGCGCGCCCCACGCCAGCGTCTGGTACAGAGACGGGTTCTTGCCAACGGCCTTCTCGACAATGGTGCCCGAGTAGATGCCGAACGGGTACGTGACCCAGTTGTAGATGAACCAGACGATGGAGACGGCCGCGAGCTTGAGCCAATAGCGCTTAATGATGAGCCAGTAGGGGATGCGGGTGTGGCGCATCGAGTTCTTCTTGTACGCGTCCGGCTCCTCCATGAACATGCGCGCGATGAGGAGCAGGAGCGGCGGGATGGCGCCGAGGAGCAGCGTGCCGCGCCACACGGCGCGCAGGTGGTTGTCCCCGAAGATCTTGTACAGCGCCAGGGCGACGAGCCACGCGACGGTGAAGGCGAGGTCGAGCTGCGAGTTGGTCGCCCAGATGAAGAGACGCTGCTGCTTCTTCTTGCCGACCTCGTTGTGCTCGGTCGCCTCGGCCGCAGCGACGGATCCGGAGGGATACTCGCCGCCGAGGCCGATACCGAGGAAGAAACGGAAGGCAATCAGGCAGTTGATGAGCACCTGCGGGGTCGGGCCGGCACTGCACGCCGCGAGGATGGAGAAGACGAAGATGATGGCCGTGCAGAGGAACATGGCAAACTTGCGCCCGATCTTGTCGGAGACCCAGCCGAACGCTGAGGGGGTTAGCACGAGCCGTGACGGCGGCGTTCGCGCCACTTACAAAGCTGGCCCGTGACCATGCCTGGAGTGTGTGTTAGCACTCTGTCACCAGCTCGATTGTCGCCACACCACCTACCCGCAAACACCATGGCGGCAAGGAGCGACTTGTTGCGCTCTCCGCCCACCAGCCACGGCCCGTACATGTCCTCGCGCGAGAGGATGGTCAGCACGGGGCTCATGGCGGCGTTCGAGTAGCCGTCGGCGAACATGGCCGAGCCCTGCGGTGTGAGTATTGGGTCTGGGCGGGGGATGGGGATCGTCTCACCGAGGCAAAGATACTGTGCTGTCAGCGACGCCCAGGAGCCACACTCACGTTCCAATCGCTCCGAGCTTGCGGCCCTTGCGCGGCGCCTGGCTCTCGCCATTGTCGTGCGCGACTTCCTTCTTCTTGCTGAATACGCCCATGTTGTTGACAGAGAGAAGAGTGATAGCAAGACACGGATCCCATGCCTAAGTACCCGCCGGCGCCGCAGCCGTCTCCCGCCCCGCTCCACCGCGCCGTGGCCCCAGCCCTGCCCCCCGTCTCCGCATTGCCGATAGCCATCAACAGGGAGGCAGGTTGGTCACGAGGAAAACAAACGCACGGCGCTAGGCTAAGGTCTTGGTGCTACCCTCGAACTGCACCCGTCGCGACGGGATAGGCGAGCGCCCGGCGAACGTTGTTGCCTGGCAAGGGCGAGGAGGCAATGTGCAGGACGAGCGAGGCACCGGCACGCACCACACGAACCACATGCAGAAACAAGACGGCCTCGGGCACCTTGGGTAGCTTGGGCAATCCCGTCCAACGCGGAGACTGTGTGCGGCTCGCCAAGACATTGCTTTTACTTCCCTGCCGTGAGCGGCCCTGCGGCGCGCGATGCATGTCCTCGCTTGACATCTCACGCGACCTGCCCAGGTGGGTTTCAGGGATTTGTGGCAGGGTGCTGCGCGCGCGTGCTCCCTCTACGTCCTCCGTCCTCGCTCCGTCGAGTAAACGCGACAGGGACCGATTACACCGGGCGGAATGCTGCCCGCGACATGCTGCGCGAGTGCCGCTCTCGCCGCCAACGTGCATTCACAATCTTGCTCTCCCTCAGACACCAAACACCGAGAGCGACACCACTCGGCAGATCAGCAACCCAGCCCAGCGCTTGGCACGCACGCACGTTCATGCAGCAGCGATGCGAGACAACGAGCTGTACCAGGCCGCTCTTGGCAGGTCGCTTCGACCAGCGTGGTGACCAACTTTTTTTTCTCGGCCATTGCATATCTCGGATAGGAAGGCAGGACATGGTCAGGTGACTGCGATTGGCTGTTGGCAAAGGCCACTCAACACCACGCACCCTTGCTCGACATGCACGCATTCAGCCTCGGATGAAACAGCCCGCAGCAGCACGGTGGGGCTGCGCCTGAGTCCGAGGACCGGCTTTCGGTCGGCTCCTCAGGAGCCGCCAGGAGCCGCGAGGACCAATGCTCGCCGTTCCGTGCTGTGCCAATGTCCATACACCGCGCGCCGCGGAGGGCCGACTCGGCGCTGCCGAGCGCTTCCGCGATCCCGGCGCCGAGGGGCGTACACGGGTCGTGAGTGGGTCCTTGTCTTGCCGTCGTGCCGACGTGCCGTCGTCGTCGGCGTCCCGGATCAAGCAACCCGACGGCCTCTGCATACCTGACGAGACGTCATTGCGGAAGATTAGGCCGTGAAGATAGACAAACACCAGATCCATTCCACAGATAGCTCATTGATCACCGAGCGCCACGCACAGTGTCGAGCCAACTGCCGCCGGCGACACTGCCGGACAAGAACATGACGATCGCCCCTTGCCGGCAGAGGTACACGACGGAACAAGCCAGGGGGTGGGTTTGGGGTGGGCTGTTGGGGTTGGTTGCAAGGCACATGCCTCATAACCAGACCAGGACAACGCTGGTCTTCGCACTCGTCGAGTCGGCACTGGACGTGGCTCCGCGAGGTGACTGCCTGCCACCGGTGGTGGATTGCACACGCTCAGCCGTGGTGCGTACGGGCGCCCCAGTTGCCGCCCGTGCACTGGCGCGGAAAGTCCCCCATTGACGCTGCTGATGGCGCGCCTTATGCCATCTTGACGTTCTCGCCGGTGCGCTCGGCACAACTACAGCGTTCATAAGAGTACAATGGAGAGCAGGTACAAGTACTTCCACAGCACGCTGCTACAACGCCGCACCTCCTAGGAGCCCCAGCGCGGCCGAAGAGACGCCGAGCAGCATCAACAGCGTCGGCACACCTAGCCTCGGCGCAGCCGAGTACGTTGTCGCATCCCGGCCAGCTATGTGCTCGCAGGTCGCTGTGTTGTTCGGTCCGAAGCAGCTGTCGGTCATGTTGTCTGGCCTCGGCAGCCACGGGGGAGGCATGGCGATCACCGGGTCGCTCCAGCACATGTACTCCTCGCGGCCTGTCGCATTCGAGGGCTGTGCCTGAAAGTTGCAGATCTGGCCGGCGCACGCGCCGTTCGTAAACGTGCACTTGTAGGGATACTGGGCGTAGGTGTTGGAGATGAAGGGGACGAGGTTGCCTGTCCTGTTGTGCCTCTGCCACGCGACGTCGATGTCTCCCATGCTCGCGCACTTGCCGCCCGCGAGCGCGGCCGGGATCGTGTCGTTGAAGGTCGAGGGCATGCCGAAGCAGCTCGACGTGCTGGTGTTGCGCCCGATCGCGTGGCCACACACCGCATTGTAGCAGTCACTCGAGCCCTTGATCGTGATGGTGAGCGTGGGCACGCGGATGCTCGCGGCGGACATGAGGACGTCGGGCGCTGTATTGTTGGAGGCGGCCATGTTGTTGTGGAGTGATGGGGACGATGTTGGGCGACACTCCCGCGCTTTTGTACTGAGCGCGCAGCCCGTCCATTGTGAACGAAGTGCTGGTGCCAAGACATTCTGGTGAGCGCGCTCAGTATTTGCCACCAAGCCAGAAGGCCGTTGGGCGGGAGCGGGCATACTGAAACGTGCGGGCTGCGGAGTAGAGCAATGCATGATAACTGACTCCATGACGCAGCTGGGGTCAAACTGGAGCTTGTTGCGGAGGGGGTGTGCCACTACAGGAGGCATGAGGCGCCTGCTTGTCTGATGCGGGGCGAGTGGTGTAAGCAGCACCTCTATCCCTTCCGTCCAGTGACACGAGGGTGGGAGAGCAAACCGAACAAAAGCGAGCTCCCAGGACATGCACGAGGCGCACACAACACACACTCCAAAGGATTGATGGGCGCGGCGTGCTGGGGGCCACCACACAGTTGCCACGCTGCGTGGCAGCCACGCGCACACTCGCACACATCATCCTCGCGACTCCCAACAACCCCTCGCCTCTCCATCACCACCACGCCGCCCACACGCACCCATGGTGAGGTCTGCATGATTCCTGAGTGTACCCGTTGCATACACCCCTTCCCAGCACTCCTGGCTGCCAGCGAAGGAGACGACTGTCGCATAAATCACCAACACTCATTCCAATTCCTCTCCTCCCAACACCCCCTTCAACTCACGACCGCCGACATGTCAGCCGAGCCTACCGCAGCCGCCCTGGCACCATTCTTCCTCAGCCTCCTGGCCCACAAGGTCGCCCTGTCGGTCCTACCACACAACATCTTCTTCAGGTCGGCAATCGCCCATTTCCTCCAGGACTTCACGACCGTCGCAGTCTCCTTCCACACTCCCGGAGTGGGCTTCTGCGACTTTGTCGCGGCACTCGTCCTGGTACGGTATTACCGTACATGGAGCCCCGAAGTACTGGACGACGTGCCCCGCTGGCCTCCCAGCTGCCCCGGCACGTTCCCGACCCCCCTCGCCATCCTGGACTTCCCGCCCCCGCTACCCCCGAAGGACGAGCCTGTTCCCCAGGGCGTGGCGGGTTTCATGCCCGCCCTGCTCCAGTACCTCCGTGCCAACATCCCAGGAGTGGGAGTAATCTTCGGCCGTCTCCTCGCGGAGCTCGCCGGGCGCTTGCTGAGCACCGGGGCTCCTGCCACCCATCGTCTCGTACAAGGTCTCAAGACCACGTGTGAGGAGGAGATGAAGTTCATCAAGACCGGCGCCGGGAGTCTCGAGGAGGCGACCACTCGTACCCTCACATTACTCACAATGCTGCAAGGAATGCACCAGGCATGCACATCCAGCACCGTCGGCCTCGGGTCCAGCCACAGCCCCAACAACTCCCCGACAAAGCGAGTTCGGTTCCAGGAGCCGCAAACTGTCCTCCACCCGGTCCTCAGCCAGTCCCGGAAGGCTTCGGCACTCCTCGCAGACCATTTATCGGTGCACGCAAGGATGATCGTGCAGGCCTTAGCCAGGTCAGAGTCTCCGGACGACACGGCCCGCCGAGCTATGAGCATTGTGGCGGCACACGTCGAGGCGCGGTGGGTCGAGGTGATCCAGCAGGCGCTGTGCACCAGCGTTGGAGTGGAGGTCATCGCACACCTTGCGCGCAACGGACACAGTGAGCTCTTTCTCGTCGCAAGGAGCTGACATTCCAGACTCGGCAGCATTCGTCAACTCTCCCGCAATGCACGGTGAGCTGAGCTACCCGCTGGGCTGTGCTAACGAACTCTCAGACTACAAGGCAGCAGCATTGGAATGGGCGCCCGAGTCACCGATCTGGGACGCCGCGACCCGCCTGGCCAAGTGGTGCTCAGGTTACGCGGACCCCCGCGACGCGGCGAATGGGCTGGAACTGGTCATGGTCTCCGTGAACGCGAGCGCCGACCCAGACCAGGCGAGCGAGGAGATCGTGTCCGAGGTGCTCGAGATCATGGGATACCCTGACGTCCACGGCGGTCTCGGCCTTGCACGCCTCTTCCCCGACGACGGCCCGGTATCCCCCGCTGCCACGACCATGTCGAGCACGGCGCGCCTGCAGGCGCTGGGTGTCTCGCCAGGTATGGTCAGGCGGTTTGCCGCGTTCGAGCGCGAGTACGAGACGGGGACCGTGGTGTGATGCCCCCGACAATGACTGTGATGACTGATGTGACCGATGACGGTGTGTGTATGAGGGCCCCGCGAGTGTTGTGATTATTGTTCCTAGATTAGATGCATAGAGAATGAGTTATCCGGTGATCACCTCAGCTTGCAGTACGATGTCATCAAGAAAAGAGACAGCATGAGTACATTACCCGCATCCATTGATGGGATGGAGACAACATGTCCGCTCGGTGGATGTGGCGATTCCAAAGAATGGTATTGTCTGTCACCAACACCATCAATCTACCTCTCGCACTCACTCCCATGGCAGTAATGCTTGTACACAGTCCATTTTGATGGAGAGCCGGGGTACTTAAACCCCTCGATGCGTGCAATTGCTCTCTGCTCGCCAACTAACCCACCAGCAATCGTCGACACCATGTGCACCACCAACCTGCACACCGCCAGCTCGCCTCCCTACCGTCTCCCCCTCGAACCAATGCGCTTCCTCACCTCCTCAGTCCCACTATCATCGTCGAAGACTACACCGAGCCGTGGTGGCGCGACCAGGAGAAGACCCGCACCCGCACCCTCGTCCTTGCCCGAAACACCGCCCGCTTCATGTTCCAGGACAAGACCTCTTGGCGCGCGCGGCTGACATTCGCCCGCCGTCTGGCAGACATTGTGGCCTGCATTTCCTCCAGCCCCACATACGTCTACCAAATCCGCCTCGTCATCGAGGGGATCCAGGGTGCGTACCTAGGCAAGATGATGGAGAACGGCACCGACACTCCCGCCTTCCTCCGATCCCTGCTCGCTCCCCTCGGAATCATCCAGGCCATTGAGGAGCGTGCGCTCCTGGCGTGGAGTCAAGTGACGGGGGAATACCTCCTGAAGAGCATTTGCTTTTCCCACCTGTACGTCGGGAGGTCTGAAATGACGGTTGGAGACTACCTCGAGGGCATGGCCGAAGCGCGGGAGGTCCGCCCGTGCCCTGGAACCGATGGTGCAGACCTCGCGCCGGGACCTCATGCCCTTGCCATCCTCGTCGCCGACCTCAAAGCCGCTACTGTGGAGTGTCTCCGCAACTGGGTGACGATGAAGGGGAGCGAGCTCTTCAACCTCCTGATGTCCGACCACACCAAGGCGATCGCGACCATGGCCGCACTCCAGGATGTGATCTCGTCGTGCGCGCCCACGCCGATCGCCAACGCCCTCCGCGAGGCAATCTACGTTTCCTTCGCGGTGAAGTTTATGGGCACTGTCGCCCGCACACAGCCCCGCATGGCAGGAGGCAACGACCTCTCCCGCCAAATCGAGGTCCGCATGGGAACTGTAGCCAGTATGTGTCTCCCCTTGGTTTCGCTGACAACCGCAGGGTGGGGCGTGGAGGTCGCAGCCGTCAACGGGGCCACCCCTCCACTCTGGACGACCATGATGCGCTTCATGATGTGGTACCTCTACGCCGAGGCGCCCGGCCTCACCAAGCACGACCTCTCGCGCGTGCGGGGTGTCTGCCGCAGGTTCCGCCTGGACAAGTACCCAGCCGACATGGAGTTCGCGGCGGAGCTGCACCAGGCCTGGTGGAAAGTGCCACTCGTTGGGCCATACCGCTTCAACACGCTGTCCTCCGCCACCCTGAAGAGCGCGTCCTGGAACAACGACACCGACGTCACGACTCTCAACGGCCCCGGCGAGCGGTACCACGTTGCGATGCTCGCGGCCCTCGAGCGCAAGTGTGCGCTGTGATGGGTGCCAGGCGAGTAACATTCGAAAAGGAGGAAACTCTGAAAACACGGTAAACGAAGAAAACAACAAACATCGCCACACATGTGGAAAAAGCACGGCGTGCGGTGCTCGGATAACGGTGTGGCACTGGCTGCCAAAACCGCACCCCCGCAACTGCGCCGACGCCGACCTGGCCCCGAAGGGCCAGCGCCACGCCACCTGCTGCCTGCCACCAACTACAGAGACGTAAACATAGTAGCATTGGGATCCTACCTACAACACCGAGGCCTGCTATGTCGAGAAACGGGGTGGTAGCGCGCCGCAAACACCGCTCCGCAACGGCACCGCCGCCGCCCCGTGCTCTTACACCCAAATGCGCCGATGATGGCCTGCTACGCAACAGCGCCGGCCGCCGCCGCGCCCCTGCCGCTGGCCTCGAATGCACCGTTAGCTCCGTCGAGCGCCCTGGCTCACCGTTCGTGTATAGTGCATGTCCGTTGTAGATGTGTTCGCGAGTTGAAAGTATTGTTTGTAGCTGATTGAGAGTATGGATGGTATCTCCTTGGCTGGTGGGAGATCCACGGTTGTGGGAGGCAGATAGCACGAGCTCCCTGCGACGGGCCGCCTTGACAGAGCAAGAAACCGTGCCAAACGGATGGGGAGCTTTCCCTACTCCCGGACGTGCAGCGGAACCCGGATGCAGCTACCCTCGTTCGGGCAAGTCGTAATACGCCGGGGTGTTTGCGACGTACTCGAGAGCCCCAGGAACGCGTGTTGCAGAACAAGAGGTAGAAGGTAGTGTGCGTTGGTCCAGGGGTCCCTGCTCTCCGGGAAGGCCGGCGAGAACGGTCGACTTCGCCTCCACAAAGAGCTCCGCAACCAAAGCCACGCTACTGGAACATCTGCGAGAGAGTCCCGCTGCGATGTGTTTTCTCGTGCCAGTGGCCATTCTCGAGCTTCTCCACGGTCACGGGCGAGATGCAGCGGAAGAGGAGCCCCAGCCAGTCCAAGTACACCCTCAGCTCCGGGGGCATGGAAGCGTGCATCAGAGCACCCCCAAGTCACCTCTCGGGGAGAGTGGACCTCCCCCATCGCTTCCCGGGCTTCCTCAACGAGGCGCAAGAGACGGAATTGAGTTTGTCTGCATGGGCGTCGCTGGTCTCGAGGATGGCGCGCGAGGACGCTTCGGTTCCTCGTTGATCGTGAAAGGCATGAGGCCTGGGACAGGGAATGGCAGAGAGTGCTGGACGCAGCCTTCACTCGACGCCGATGTGCCTCTGGACATGCTGATCATCTTCAGAAGCTCCCCGGCTTCAGAAATCTGGTTCATGGAGTGGCGGAATCGGGGCATCACCGAGGGCAGCCCCCTGGATGCGCCGCTGAGCATGGGAGTGAATGGGAGTCACTGTCAGGCGTGTGGGATGGGTGGTAAGGTCAGGCATCAGCGTCGGGGTACGAGTGGTGGGTGAACCGTGTCAGTGCACCGAGCAGACTGGGCGGAGTGCCGGCTCAAAGCGGCTGGGGACGGGTCCCCAGTCGTTACTGCTGGCCCCAAACGCCTGCGGCGCGACGCGACACGAGTGTATTTGGGCCCCACTGACGCGTTCGCACGAGAGTCGACAGATCTATCCTTACGGCCGTAGGCTGGTGTGGGGAGCTGATAGGGATCTTGGTCAGCAATGCCGTGTCAGCAGTTTCACTCTCTGTTGCTGTTGTTGTTGTCGATTTCAGACTCTCACTGCGCTCAACGATGGGCTCTGGGCGTATCTTGATGCATGTCAGTGGTTAGATGACAGTC
Source organism: Vanrija albida (assembly GCF_041260175.1). Classification (NCBI taxonomy): domain Eukaryota; kingdom Fungi; phylum Basidiomycota; class Tremellomycetes; order Trichosporonales; family Trichosporonaceae; genus Vanrija; species Vanrija albida. The sequence continues at coordinate 200,342 of NW_027191423.1, forward strand.
TTGAGAGTGTCATTGACCACTTCTTCTATGCATACAGAGCGCTGGCTGGCGAGAATGGCCCATTTCGCTGCCCAACGACTCCCCCCCCCCAGCCAAAGAGTCGACGCCGGCCTGTCGGTGTTCGGTCTTTTCCGATGACGACGATAGCCGGGCGGGAACCCATCACATGAGAGAACGGCGAGCATCTGGCCAGCAGCCATGCAGCGGCGTCGACAACCTCCCTCTGCCCCACGACATTGGCTCGAGTCGCACATATAACCTCGCTCGACGCTCTTCTCGTCGCTATCCAACCCCCAGCATCACGACCGACACCATGACCAAGGCATCCATCCTGCAAAAGAACCCCGACGACGTCGTCATCCGTAAGTCGGCCCACCCCGTCCCCCACTCACGCCCTAGTCTCGGCCAAGCGCACGGCGCTCACACGGGCCAAGAAGGGCGCGCTCGCCGAGGCGCGGTACGAGGACCTGCTGTCGGCCGTGCTCAAGGGTGCGGTCGACGCGGCCCACATCGACCCCAAGCTCATCGAGGACATCCAGATCGGCACGGTGCGCACGCCCCGCGGCGGCGCGAGCATCTCGCGCATGGCCGCCCTGCACGCCGGCATCCCCATCTCGGCGACGCTCAGCACCGTCAACCGCCAGTGCTCGTCCTCGCTGCAGGCCATCTGGACGATCGCCAACGAGATCCACGCCGGGGACATTGACATTGGCATTGCCGGCGGCGCCGAGAGCATGACGCACCACTTTGTGCCCAAGCCCCTCGACCACCCCCACTCGGAGGAGATTGTCAAGAACCAGCGTGAGTGTGGATGAGACGTCAGCGGAGTGAGCAACGTGCTGACGACGTGTAGTCGCTGCCGACTGCCTCATCCCCATGGGCATCACCAACGAGAACGTTGTCGAGGAGAACCACATCAGCCGTCAGAAGCAGGACGAGTTCGCCGCGTCGTCGTACCAGAAGGCCGAGGCCGCGCAAAATTCGGGCAAGTTTGACGGCGAGATTGTGCCAGTCACCATCAACGGCAAGACGGTGACCAAGGACGACGGCATCAGGTACGGCGTCACGGCCGAGTCCTTGTCCAAGGTCAAGCCGGCCTTCAAGGCGGACGGCACGACGCACGCGGGCAACGCGTCGCAGGTGACGGACGGCGCGGCTGCGTGCGTGCTCGCTAGGCGGTCAGTCGCTGAGCGTCTCGGCCTGCCCATCATCGGCAAGGTCGTGCGCGTCGTCGCGGCCGGTGTGCCGCCCCGCATCATGGGCATCGGACCCGCCGTCGCCATCCCCAAGGTCCTCGAGAAGGAGGGCCTCAAGGTGTCGGACGTCGACGTGTTCGAGGTCAACGAGGCGTTTGCTGGCCAGGCCGTCTACTGCGCGGAGAAGCTCAAGATCCCGCCCAAGAAGCTCAACCCCAACGGCGGCGCCATCGCCCTCGGACACCCCCTCGGCGCGACGGGCGCGCGGCAGGTCGCCACTGGCCTCGCCGAGCTCCAGCGCTCGGGAGACCAGATCCTCGTGACCAGCATGTGCGCCGGCACGGGCTACGGCGTCGCCGGGCTGTTCGTCAACGAGGTGACCAACAAGGCCAAGCTGTAGAAGTGTGGGTGAGGTCGATGTATTTTTATCCAGTGTGCCGGGATCACAGCTATAAAAGAGGGGGGCGGTGAGGGCGCGCTGATCTTCTAACTCGTTCAACATCTCTCTTCCTCTGACCCCCGTCACCTCACTCGCAATGTCGTCAAAGATCACTCTCGTCCCGACCCAGGTCGTCGTCAAGCCCAAGGAGCACGCGCACCGCGCCGTCCCGCTCAGCATCACAGGCAACAGTCTCTCGATGGGCCCACCCGTCCCGCCGGTGTGGTTCTTCGACAAGCCCATCGACGGCGACACCCTCCTCAAGGCGCTGCAGTTCGTCGCGGATGCGTACCCACACGCAGCCTACACCATCACCACCAAGGTGCCGGACAATGTCGACGCGGCGCCGGCTCACACCACGCGCCACGGCCGTCTCTGGGCGGTCCACGACGACTGCCACCCCGGCATCCTCTTCACCACGGCCAAGTGGGACGGCCCGATCGCTGACGCCCTCCCGCGCAAGCTGAGCGACAGCACCGCCGACTCGGGCCCGTGCTCTAGCCCCCTTCTGTGCACCGCCCACAAGGTCGTCCACCTCCGCCCCCACTACGTGCCCGGCCACGCCCTCGTCGCGCAGCTCACGTCCTTTGACGACGGGGCGGCACTCGCCGTGCTCGGCACGCACGCCCTGTTCGACACGCACGCCCTGCTCAAGCTCGTGTGCGATTGGTCCGAGACGTACAGCCTCCTCAAGGAGGGCAAGGCGCTGCCGCACATCCCGGCTGCTCCAGAGGCCCTCTCCGAGGTGGACAAGCACGCGGCGGGCAACATCGATGCCGACAAGGAGGACGAGGTGATCAAGGCCAAGGCGGCGGCACTCCCCGGCCGCCGCCTCGACTTCTGCGCGTCCGACCCCAAGCTCGCGCTCCCGTTCCTTGTCGTCGAGCCGGTCGACGGCGTCGCCCCGCCCCTCGAGGGCAACCCGGCCCGCGTGCCGTGGGAGACGTGGGACTGGCGCAACAACGACAGCGTTGAGCGCACGGTGCAGATCCTGCCCGAGGCGGTGCACATGCTGCACATGCAGGCTGGTGACGGCGTGACGCCCCTCGACGCGCTTCTCGGCTTCATCTGGCGCGCCAACGTCCGCGCGCGCAACCTCGCTCCGGAGACGCAGGTCCACTTCAGCAGCGCGGTCGGCCTGCGCCGGCGCCTCGGCCTGCCGGACTGGGACCTCGGCGCGCCCGTGCTCCTAGGATCGTCGGCTGCGTCGGTCGCCGAACTCCAGGAGGGCAAGGGCCCGCACGCGCTGCGCAAGGCTATCGACGCGTTCACTGCCGACACCGTCCCCTCTGCCCTGCACCACATGGCCTTCGCGTCCGACCCGGTCCGCGAGGCCAACTACTTCTTTGGCGAGCGCGCGATGTTAGCCACCAGCTGGCTTGGCTACCCGCTCTACGACGTCAAGTTTGGCGACGCGCACCCCGTGCATGTCCACCCCGCGTTTCACGCCGTCGACGGGCTCGTCCTCGTCCTCCCGAACAAGGGCGGCCATGGGCGCGACTGGTGGATGAAGGGCGCGAGCATCTGGCTCTCACTCAAGGCTAGCGTCATGGAGCGCGTCGTCGCTGAGCTCGAGGAGCTCGGTACGGTGTAGGCGCCGAAGCTGGGGCTGTGCATACGGAGAAGAAGAGGAACATGAAGACCAGAGCTGAGATGCAGCAGTGACCTCATTGCCGGCAGTTGCCGAGGTTGCCGCGTGGTAGGCATTTAGCCTATCTCCCGACCCACCTCCACTCCGGACCAAAGATTGACCCGTACTGACACCTCACTCATCTCCGTCCCGGACATTGAGCTACAGCGATGGGGTGAGACGCGTATACATAACCATGGTGGGGGTGCCCCAGTCCCGAAGGCTACCTCACCCACAATGGCACCGTTCACTCTCCGCTGGGGCATCATCTCGACCGGGGGCATCGCGACGACGTTCGCCAAGGTGAGTTGCCCACCCTTGCTCTCTAACACCCCAGGACCTGCTCGTCGACCCGGCGACACGCGAGGTCACCGACGTGCAACATGCGATCGCGGCAGTCGGCTCGCGCTCCGTCCCCTCCGCCGAGGCCTTCATCACCAGGCTGCGCAACGCGGGCGGTGCGTCGGCGCACGGCGTCTCACACGCCGCGCTCGACAGCACCACCGCCTACGGCACCTACGAAGAGGTCTTCGCCGACCCCGCCGTCGACGTAGTGTACATCGGCACGCCGCACCCCTTCCACCACCCGAACGCCAAGGCTGCCCTCCTGGCCGGCAAGCACGTACTCTGCGAGAAGCCGTTCGTCATGGACCTCGCCGAGCTCGACGAGCTCGTCGCCATCGCGAAGGAGAAGAACCTCTTCCTCATGGAGGCCGTGTGGACGCGCTTCCACCCGATCGCGTACGCCGTCCAGCGCGAGATCCACTCGGGCAAGCTGGGCCGCGTGCGCCGCGTCACGGCCGAGCTGAGCAGCTACGCGCATCTCGACGAGCGCGCCGACAACGACCGCATGATCGACCCCAAGCTCGGCGGCGGCGCGCTGCTCGACCTCGGCCCCTACCCGTCCGTATGGAGCATGCTCGTGCTGCACCAGCACCCGGACAACACGGACCAGGCGCCCCAGGTGCTCGACAGCAGCCAGCGGATCTACGCTCGCAACGGGGTCGACGAGCTCAGCGCCTGGACCGTGCGGTGGGACGGGCTGGCCGAGAGCCGCATCCTGTGCGACTTTACGGCGTGGACGCCGCGGGATTGCGCGGCCGTCATCGACTGCGAGCACGGGCAGCTCATCGTCGAGCGTGAGTGGCTCCCGGGGGCACGCTGACCCCAGACCCGCTGTACCGCCCCGAACGGTACCGCATCGTGCCGCACCCCTCGACTGTCGCCGGCAGCTCGGAGAGCGCGCCGCCCCCGCCGCGCCCGGGCCAGATCACCGAGGAGAGCGTGCACCACTGCCCCATCCCCGCCGGCAACGGGATGCACTACGAGGCCGACGAGGTCGCGCGGTGTATCCGCGACGGCAAGACCGAGTCGGCGCGCATGCCGCTGGCTGAGAGCCGCGTCGTGCAGGGGTGGTTTGACACGGTGCGCAAGCAGGGCAGCAGCGTGCTCAAGGACCTCGTGGGCAACGCTGGGAAGTGATCTGATGGACTTTGTGCATATGACTTCTTTCTCTGACATGTCGTCGTTCTACTAACGTCTCTGTGTTGACCACCGCCTTTTCTATCAGTACTGCTGCGGCGCGTACCCCGACGGCGGCGGCGGCGTGTACCCCACCGTCGGGAGGAAGGGCTGGCTCTGCTGCTGCATCTGCAGCATGCTGATCCTCTTTCGCTCGTCGTCCCGGATGCGATCCTCCTCGCGGCGGCGCTCCTCCTCCCTGCGGCGCGCCTCCTCCTCCTCCTCGCGCCTCCTGCGCTTCTTGTTCTTCTTCCGGCGCAGCTTGTGCCGCTCGTGGTCCCACTCGCACTGGCACGAGATGGTGACGGCCACGGCGACGAGCACGACCGCGCCACCCGCGGCAGCGACAGCAATCCCCCACTTGGGAATCCCCTTGGCCGCGCTCTTTGCCGCCTCGACCGCAGCCTGTGGCGGGTTGATCGTCCCGGGCGGGAAGTAGGTCTGCCCATCGGGCCGCGTGTACACCGTGCAGGTGCCGCTCACGATCACGCCGACGCCCTTGGGCGTGAGGCCGACCTCCCCGCCGGCGGTGCACGTCGACTGCTCCTTTGGCGGGGTGACCGTCCCGCCGACGTCACACTTGCCGTCGGCCGTCATCTTGCCCTGCTTGCCGTCGGCGCCCGTGCAGATGCTGTTGGGCGGCGGCGTCGTCTTCCACGTGCACATGCCGTTCTCGTACACGCCCTTCTGGCCGTTGATGACCTCGCACTCGGTGCCCGTCACGGGTTTTTTGTCGCACTCGAGGTCCTTGCCCCAGATTCCCTTGCTCCCGTCTGGCAGGTCGCACTCCTCGCCGGAGTAGACGCACGCGCCGTTGACGAGCTTGCCGGTCGCACCGTTCTTGATACAGATGGGCTTGCACGTCTTGCCGTCGGCGTCGAGCTCCTGGCCAGAGGGGCACTGGACGCTGGCGTTCTTGCACGTCTTGCCATCCTTGTCGAGCTCCTGGCCAGACGGACACACCTTGCCCTTGCATGTCCAGTTGGCCTGGACCGTCCCCGGCGTCCCTTCGGGGGTTGTACACGTCTTGGGGGTACAGGTCTTGGGATCGCCGGTGAGGGTGCCCAGCGACCCGTCCGGCATGGTACAGTTGTCGCTTGTTGTAGGGCCCCCACACACGCCATTGTCGGGGGCACTGCCGTCGGGGCAGCGGCACTCGCCGTTGGCGTTTACGACACCATCCCCACCTGTGCTGGCGACTCCGGTGGGAAGGGGCAGGTCGCACGGATCGCCGGGTTTGAGGACAGGTCCTGTTGGGGTCGGGACACAGGACAAGGACGCGGAGGTAGTGACGGTCCCCAGAGCCCCGTTGCGAAAGGTGCAAATGTCGCCGTTGCGTGCATCGGGGGAGCAGTCTCCATTGGGCTGCAACACGCCCCTGATCCCATCGGCCCACTCGCAAATGATTGGGTCCACGATCGGGGTCGGGCTGGGGATTTGTGAAGACGGCTCAGTGGAGCTAGGCGGGTTGGCAGCAGGCAAGGTGATGATCTCGCCGCTGATGTGTGTCGTGAAGATGCCATCGTCTTGTCGTTCAAACAGCCGACCCAGTGGAGCTTGGGTACGCTTCGGGGCTGAGGGGAGCGGATGGTGCCTGTCAATCGTACGCGTCGGCGAGGCTGAAGTCAGTGGTTGGCCCGGGGGCTGCCTCACCTGCCACGAGGGCGAGCGCGCCGAGCTGTGAAAACCATAAGAGTGCGAGCATGGCGGCTGTGCCTGCCAACACTGCATCCCCCTCGCCTTAAGTACATGTACAGCTCGGCGAGCACCAGTCCGCACGGCGAGGCTGTCAGACGGGCCGGTTGACGCGGGTAGACTACCAGACGCGTGCCACTGTTGTAGGCGAATCACAAGTCCAGGCCTCCGCCTCGTTATCGATCTCTTGGCACATGACGGGCGCGCTGGTTCCGTTCGCTGCCACCCCGCGCCAAGGTCATTAATCAAGATCTGCAGATCTGTGGCGCCGGCACCGCAGCGGCAGCATCGACATATCGTGAGCCGCCAGACCCAATACGCAAGGAGTAGCGGGTCGCCTGACGCGGGTCCGCAGGGCGATGCACGCGGATATCCACCCGAATAAGTGGCCTAGCGAGGCGCCGAGAAGCCATCGGCGCCGCCGTTGAGCGCGCCCTGGCTCGCGGCGGCGTCTCGCACAAGCTGCTGAGATGTGAAAGCCGCAACACCGCATCCGGCCCCGTGATACGGGTGGGGGGCGATGGCGCCGCGGCGTCTTGTGGCTGCAGGCTGTGGGGACTCGATGTGACAGACGTTGGAGCGAGTGAGGTCGATCCTCCCGCGCGCCAATCTCAGATTGCACTGCCGCAATGAGCCTCGACGTGCTTGGGTACAAGCATACTCGAGGCGGCTAGAGTGGGGTTGTGGCGCAGGCCGGAGGAGTTCAGGCAGTATGTCGTGATAAGAGGCCAACTGCACCGCCCGTCGCCGAGAGCTTGCCCTCGCGGCATGTGGTCGCCCGGCTCGCGATCGCCCGGCTCGCGATCGCCCGTCTCGCACATTCACCCAACCCGACAGTCGCGAGGAGAAGCGGAGGGGTGTAGGCCGGCGCACAGGTCTCGGGGATCCCGATAGCCTGGAGGTGCTGCTTCGGCTTTCCGCTCGTCGATGTGGCCGGTGAGTCCCGACTCGAGGTGGTGGGTTCGGCTCGGTGCGTTCGGCTCGATCGGCTGCCGGGGTGGCGCTGGGTGGAGTTGGGGCCGTGTCTGGCATCGCCGGTGGTTCTACATGACGGTTGCCATGGCTTGTGTGTACCGGAGAGAGAGGGGGAGAGGGAGAGAACGTGGTTGAAGCAGCGCCTCGCGGAGGTTGCCGTGACTTGCAAGCTCCAATGGCCGTTGTAAAGATAGCCGCGACCACCAATTGGGCAAAGCGGCACCCAACCCTCGTGAAAACAATCACCTCACACTTCACTCGATCTCGCCCACGCTGCTCATCTCAATCCAACTGTCCACCAGCTATTGACCCAGCCCATTTCTCCGCATTGACAACGCCATCAGCTGATTAACATGTATAGACACCACGTGTCCAGCTCGAGAGCGACCCTTCCGCCCGTCGTGCTCGCCGGCCCCAGCCCGCTTCCTTCTCGAGGTCATTCCCCACAACCCGAGGCCTTCAGTACGAAAGCAACACGGCTACTGGCCCCGCTCGGATCACCATCAAGCACCACGGTTCGCTGAAGACGACTGACCTTGCCCCGTGTCCTCCATCCTGGAGATCAGCCTGCTCACACCTCCCAGCGACTCGCAGTGACACTGACGCACTGACCCTGTTGCGAGCAGCGATGGCGTGCAGCGGACCCGTGCCGACGCGCGCCGGGTCGCCCCTCGCACCGTCACCGCCGGCTCGTGCGTCCGCCCCGTGGTCGCGCGCCTGCGCCGTGGCGTGCTCTGTGCTTCGCGTGTCGCTCTGTGCTTTGCGTGTCGATCCGATCTACTGGTGAGCAGAGCTCGACGCGGGATCCGCAACACTCTGGCGCCGAGACTGGCTCCGACGACCAAGAGTCGAGTGGCGTGCCGTGTCGGTTGTACCGCTGATTCTTTCGACGGCGCCCACCGCACCCCCTGCACTCCCTGCGCTCTGATACACCACACACAATACGTCTGCGGCAGCACACACCAGTCGAGCCACTCGACGCGGTGGCGTCGTCGAGCACACACCTTTTCCCGACGTGCTGCACAGGCCACTTGCACGACGCGCTGGCCGTCCAAGCGCCAGTTGTGTGTGCGAGGTGATATTTTCCACCCCCACTTCACTCTTCACTTTACTCCACTACCTCAGTTGTCGCTTAGTACCTTGGCTTCGCGTCTGGCCCTCCCGACTGGGTACCGATAGCCAGACCGACCCCACCTCTCACAGCGTCGTCGCCAGACCCGCTGCCGGCCGGCTCCCTCCCACAATGATGCTTGAGCTCGTCGCCGCCGCCACCCTGCTGCTGTCGACAGCTTCGGCGCAGCCTTTCCCCACCAACCTCAACCACACGCTGATGTACAACGCGCCGATTGGCGGTGCGTGGGACTTGGGGCCAACGCCCCAGGCGTCGTGGCACATCAACAACCCCGACAGCTGGTTCGCGACCATAACGGCAACGAGCCTGAACTCAACATTCTCGTTCGGGGCACAGGCCCACAGCATGCTTGTTAACGTGACGGCCGCATCGACTCCAGCCAATGCCTCGTGTTTTGTTCAGGGCTCCATCCAAACGTACTGGGTAAACACAACGATCACCGAGGACATGGTCAACTGGGTACTTGACCTTGGCCCACGCGCGCCCAACCCCGACTACATGACATACACATGCCACGTTGACCGGGGGGTCACTGTCACAGCCCTGATGGTTCTGACTGGTCTGCAATCAGAGGTGTGAGTTGTTTGAGCCGTCTTCATCAGCCGGCTGACTTGTGCAGAAAGAGCATGGACCAGGTTTACGTGGCCGTGCAGCCGTTTGCGACCTATGGTGGTCCTCCACTACCCTCCATGGCTGATGAGGCCAATCTTCCTTTGTCGGACCTACACCTATTCAATAGGTTGATGGTCACTGAACACTGGGAACCCGTTATCCACAAGCAGCCTCCGCAGGTCGTCCTGCCATTCACCTTTGCCAATTACACGGCACTGCGAGGCAATGGGACTCTGTGGTATCCGATTCCTGCGAACACGTCTGAGATTCGAATCGACGGAACGACTGGGGCCAATGTAACCGACAGCGTCATCACTATCGTGCCGACCCCGCCCACCTGCAACAACAAGACGCGAATCTACGCCGGATTGAACGTTACGGACCAATGGAGCCCCCTCTACTTTCGGGTCCTAGACCCCACAGTGCTGTACAACATTAAGATCGAACCGCTCGTGTCAGGCGGCTTTATCGAGGTGGCGGCCATGGCCATGGCTAGTGGTCTTCGGTATGTTCCCACTCCTGTTGACCTACGCTGATGCTCCAGGGATGTCTCAAACTGGCCGCTTCAGCGTTTTGGCCCTGGGAACCCAACCGGCAAGACCGAGCCTTCAGAAACCAGCTCATCCCCTACGACTCCTTCCACTTCTGCCGAGGGATCCGTTCCAACAGACTTGGGTGCTGCAAACCGCAAAGCGGGTCTTAATGCAGCTGCAATTGGTGGTGGAGTACGTGCAACTGCCACACGCCTCGGTGCAGGTGACACTGATGCTGATGTTGAACCCAGGTTGGAGGCGCGGCCGCTGTTGGTCTGCTGGCTCTCTTCGGCTTCTGGCGATACCACCTCAAGCGGCTGGCTGGCAACCGACCGACCTCATTTGCGGTCGACGATCCAGCGCACAGAGATGTCGGCGATGACGCACCCCCGTTGACGCCTTTCGACAGTGAGTTGCACTGTGAATCCGCGCGGTCTGCTGACATGCCACAGTCTCCGCACACAACTTCCCTCGTACGCCCATGGGATCCGAGTATGTCTCCCCGTGTGTCCTGCGCTAACCCTCCAGCAGCGGGTCGCTCGACATGCACGCGTCTCATCTCCCCCTACCCACGCGAGACCGCGAGAAGCACGGCTCGCGCTCATCCATGCCATCGGGCCTTCGCTTGGTCGGGACTGTGCCTGCCGATGGAAGAGACATCCCCAGCACCCTCCAGCCGGCATCTCCGGTGATGCACGAGCTTGACGGTGGCGAATACCCCCAGGTCCTCCCCCCGATGTACAGCCACGAGTGGGGTAACGCGTCAAACATCAGCACTTTCGCCAGCAGCAACTCCACTGCCGACGGCGTGGACGCGTCGACCGACCTCGCCTCACCTGCACCCAGTGATATTGTTACCCCCACGGCCGCGGTCGGACCCCTTTCTGGCGGCCTGGTCTCCTCTGCCGGGTCCTCCCAGAACCACGCCAACTTTCGCCGCGGCCACGAGGAAGTTCTCGACATGGCGAGAGCGGCCGGGTCGACCAGCCACGGTCACTAACTCGGTACATACGGTGGCATTGGGGACCAGCGTGAATGGCAAGGACATTATGGACTAGTCCCCAGGGAGTGTGTGTTTAGTGAACGATCGCGCTTTAGTAATACGTAGGACAGAGGAAATGAGGCTCGTCACCATGCCCCACTGCACCCTGTCACATGGCACCAAAGAGATATCCATTACTCGATATTAACCCAACACCCTAGTGGACGTTAACCCCGGCGGCATCGGTGTTGACCGCAGCCGTGTCACCGCGCTTCTCCTTTTTCTTCTCCCCTCCCTTGATCTCCGAGTCCTCGAGCGACTGGTCGTCGGTGAGGCGGAGGTTGTCGAGCAGGAAGATGGAAGTGAGGAGTGCCACGGCGGAGATACACGTTCCGACGATGACAATGGTGCGCTGCGCCTCGTCCTGGGCACGGGCGATGGCCGCACGCTCAGGAGTTCCGGGAGGGAACTTGTCGGCGAAGCCGAAGGGGTTGCTGTAGGCAAGTGTGACGAGGGTCTGGTTGTGGCTGAGGTACTGGTCGAGCTTGTTGGGGACAATGTTGGTCCACATGGCGCCTCCGATGGCCGAGCCGATACCACCCGACAGGTAGTAGACGACGAGCCACGCAGCGGTCACAGCGGCCATGTGCTCATGCGGCGCGGCGGCCTGGATGAGGGCCTGGGTGGGAAACGGGATGAGGCCGTTGGCGAAGCCGCGGATCAGCTGCACGACAGCGAGCTCGCCTTGCGAGTTGGTGCTCGTCCTGTAGCGGATCATGAGGCCCGAGCCGAGGACCTGGATGACGAAGCCGGCGATGATGATGGGCTTGAGGACGCGGAAGTAGCGCGCGACACCGGCACCGATGATGGCGGACACAGTGCCGGCGACGGTGGGGAACGAGGTGATGCGCTGGGTGGACAGCACGCTCTGGTTGGCCGCGACCTGGAGGAACGTGAAGAGGTACCCTGCCGTGATGCGGCCAGCCATCGGCGACCACAGCGCGATGAGCACACACCCGATGACCGTCTTGCGCTTGAGCAGCGCGAAGGGGAGGAGCGGGTGTGGCGCCCAGAAGCGCTCCCAGAGAACGAAGAGGATGATGACCACGCCGCCGACGACCATCTGGGCGATCGAGTGCGCGTCAGACCACTTGGCCGTCTTCGAGTTGGCGATGGTGACGGTCACGAAGAGGAGACCGAAGCCGACAACAAACAGGGCGAGGCCGATAAAGTCGAGCTGCCAGAAGAAGTCCTTGACGCCGCGGACGAAGCGCTGCTGGAACGACAGGCCCTCGTTGCGCGCGACCTTGGCTGCCTTCTGGGCGGCGGCGACCTCGGGCGAGGGGCGGGTCGCGCGCCAGAGGGTGAAGACGATGGGGAAGGCGAGGGCGGGGGTGAGGATGATGAAGATACCGAAGCCCCAGCGCCACTGCTTGGTCTTGTCGCCCCTCGACATGAGGGACGCGACGAGGTCTCCCGACACGAAGGCGTTGATCGCGCCAGGGATGGACGGGAAGAGGGTCCACCAGTATCGGTTGCGCAGGGACGAGATATCGGAAATGATAATGTTCTGCAGCAGGAAGAGGCCGGTGATACCGAGGATGTAGATCGAGTTGCCGACCGCATAGGTGACGATGGACTGCGAGCTCGCGACGATGATATAGCCGATCACGTAGAGCACGACGCAGCCGATGTACGCCGGCACACGACCAAACACGTCTGCGAGCTTGGCGATGGGCGGCTGGCTCATGGCCTGGAAGACCGAGGTCACGACGCCGATCGTCGCCTGAAGCGAGTGTTTGCCGAACGAGTACGAGACACCGTAGTTGAGGAAGGCCGAGGACGTGTACTGGTCTGAGGCTGTCAGCGGGGAGCGGCGGGGCTACCTGGGCCACTTACTCAAGGACAGGCTGTACGCGAGCACCATGAACGTGACATAGAGGATGCCGAGGAGAACAGGCGTCAGCCGCCCCTGCAGCGACTCCATCTCGACGACACCCTTGGACTTGGGCTCGACCAAGCCGGCGTCGGAGCTGCGACCATCCTCGACGCTGCTGGAGTGGTCGAACGACACGCGCGGGACGTCGTTCTCGGCCTGGAGCTGAGTTTTGGTCTTTTCTGACATGGCGAGGGGGTTGTTGGCGCCCATGCCGAGGTGCCGCGGTGCTTATATGCCGCTAGGTCTGGAGCGCGCGCATCGCCTCGTATCGTGCCAATCGGCCGAGCGAGCGTAGTTGACGAGCATAGCGAGCCAGATGAAGATGTTGTAGTGGAGCAAGATGAGTTACCACGTGAAAAGTTGTCCCCAAATGTTGTCTTGGCACGACGAGCACCTCATCATCAAAGCACAAACTGCACGAGTGAGTAGCAGCCGCGCTAATCAGATATGAGTCGGCCGAATAGGAGCTCGGTATCTTCGTTAAGTTTGCTTTGGCAGGGCTCGCCAAGTGGGCCCGAGATTACGCGCGCACGGCCAGCGATCAAGGCGGACCTGGGCCGAAGGGGGGCACAAAAGTCAGCAGGGCGAGCATGTGCTTGGCATGTGGGCAGCCATGGGGTCGGCATGGGTACGTCTGCCGCGCGGTGCGAGCCACCGGGGTGTGCCGTCCTCGCCGTGCATCGTGTCGCGGCGTTCTTTGCCTGCGCAGAGGCCTGGGCTGTGTCGACGCCTCCGTGCGAGCGATCACTGCCAAGCAGGCCGAGGATGGGTTGGGCTGCAAAAAAGTCCGGCGACCTCCGGCGACCTCCGGCGATGAGGGTCGTCCGGCGGTAAGCCCGTCTCCGGTCTGCGCTCCGCTCCTTGCCCGCCGTCGGGTTGCCCGAGCGCTGTCGACCGAGAGGGACCCGAGGTAGCTCCTCTTCGGACGTGAACGCGTCGTGGCCAATGATGACAGGCCTACGGCTCGCTATTGGCGAGGATGAGGGACAATGGGCGGGTGAAACAGCGAGACGCGGACTTTAAACAGCGAGGCAGAGGAGAGCGGTGGACAACCTTGCCAGTGACACAACAGCCAAGCCACCGAACTACCCTCAATGCATGCTACTACGCTCTGACCTTTGAGTCGTGCCCGAACTCTTCGTCTGCCTCAGCAGCCTTACGATCGCCCTCATACCCGATCTCCTCGGCCTCGCCGCCAAAGCCATGCTCCTCCAGCTCGGGGTGGCGCCGCACCCACCACCAAATAGCAAAAAGGTTGAGGATGCCGCCGGCCGCGAACGCCGTGGCGAGCGGAAAGCCGATGGGGTAGCGCGGCGAGTCGGCAACCCTCCATGCGCGAAGCGGGATCGTCGCGTGTCCGACGTAAGTCAGCGTGACCACCACGCCGATGAGCAGTGCCCTCGACTCGGGCTCGCGCTTGAGGATCTCGGCGAGCCACGCGATCAGCGCGTACCCCCACGCTGCGGTCGTGAAGGTGATGTAGTAGAAGGTCATGATTGCCGGCGTCGAGCTGGGCCACGCCGAGAGCACCGAGCACGCCACGAGCTGGATCGTCGCGGCCAGCACACTGATCTGCAGGCGCCATCGGAACCTGTCGCTGATGGCATTGAGGCCGATATTGAACACGATGCTGAGGGCGTACCCGCCGAGCGGGAGCAGGTTGACCTTGTAGGTCGAGTAGAGCTTGGACCCGTCGGCACGGGTCAGGCCCTTGAGATACAGCAGGAAGTACGAGTTGGCGCGCTGGCTCCACGCGAACTGGAGGTAGGCGGTCGTGAAGAGCCAGCTGAGGGGCGAGCGGGCCGTCGCCTTGATCCGCGTCCACAGGTACGACTTGGACACGAGCTTGGCGGGGGCAATGTTCTTGGCCGCGATGCGGTCGTACGCCAGCTTGCGTTCATCGGGCGTGAGCCACAGTGCACGCGTGTTGGAGGGGGAGTCGGGCACGATGAGCAGACCCAGTGCTCCCCAGAACATCGTAATCAAGCCGGATACAATGAACAGCCACTGCCAGCCTGCGAGGCCGGCCGCGCCGTTGAGGTTTTTGTACAGTGCCGCCTGGAGGATGCCGAGGAACATGGACCCCGCGACGCCGGAGACACCAAAGATTGCCACACGCTTACCGAGCTCTGCAGGCTTGTCTGGGCGTGTCAGTCCCGCTACTCAACGTTCCCGCATACTCACACCAGTTGAAGATCAAGGCGACCAGGCCGGGCCACGACGTGCTCTCAAACATGCCGAGGAAGAAGCGGAGCGCGTAGATGGTCTTGGCGTTCTTGCTTGCGTACGTCGCGAGGGTCAGCGCGCCCCAGATGATTTCGCAGATGGGCAGGAATAGCGAGCTGCGGATCTTGGTCTGAATGAGCTGGCTCGGGATGATGCACAGCGCATATCCGATACTGAAGTAGGTCGTGAACTCGACAAGTTGGTTGCCACTGTGTGTGAGTAACGCCACGGCCAGCAACGTACTCTAGGTGCAGCGCCTCCTTCATGCCCGACACATATGCTTGAGTTGTCGCGGACTGGTCCATGTCCTGGCCATCAGCGTGGAGACGAACCACTGCTCACCTTTGTCAGTCCAGCCACGAAAGCCCAGGAGAGCAGCAGCAGGTCGAGCTTGAGCACAAGCGCGCGCTCACGAGTACGGTGCCGCGTGGGCAGCCACCGAACGAGCAACGAGTCGGAGGGCTCCTGGCCTGGCTTGTACGTGTCCACTTGTTCTGACATGGTGGGGTGAGGGGGTCGGTTGGTGCGGCCATACCTCCCACCTCGATGCCTGATATACCGATATCATGGCACTCACTGTTCGAGCACACCTCGCACTATGGTCAGACCAAGACGCACCTGCATGCACTACCCCTGCTCTCTGGCACGGTTATGGCGCCATTACCGCCGGATATCACTGATACCTCGACATCTTACCGGCGAATGGTGCGACGCACGGGGTCGAGCGCTGCCGTCGTCGCACCGACCAGCGACCATGGCGGACTTGGCACAGGATCATCGGGCCAAGACCGGCCGGGCCGGGCGGCACGGCGCAGCATATCGCGTCGGCGACTGCCGACGAGCCGCTCCTCGCCATGAGCTGCGATGGTGCGATTCTCCGTTTGGGTACCAAGCGGTCGCGGGCAGTCGCCGACGAATCATCAGCTGCTCGGCGACGATTTCGCCACTCGTCGTGACTTTCGGGAGTGTCCACGGCCGCGCCAAGCACCTTCGCCGAGGCTTCGGAGTCCTCCAGTCCCCAAAGGTAATGGTGCCATCGAGCACCATACGCCAAAGGCACAGAGTCGAGTCGAGTGCATATCAGTTCGGGTGCAGAGGGACTCGACGTCGCCCCAGCTGCAGCCTCGATTACCTTTCCACCATGCCCATCCGCACCGAGCCGCTGTACCCGGCGTATCTGCCAGTGCGACCCGACGGACCCACTGTCCCCATCGACCTGCCGCTGTTCGCGGCCGACGAGCGCGGGCGACACGCTGACCCCACGCTTCCCGAGCTCGACAATGGCAGCACCAAGCTCCAGGCCATCACACCTCGCATCGGCACTGAGGTGTCTGGCGTCCAACTAAGCCAGCTGACCCCAGCCGGCCTCGACCAAGTGGCGCTGCTCGCTGCCGAGCGGGGAGTGGTCGTCTTCGTGAGTCCCAGCCGCGCCCACGCTCACCCCATCGCAGCGCGATCAAGATTTCGCGGACATCGGGCCCGATAAGCAGCGCGAGCTCGTCTCGCACTTTGGCCCCCTGCACAAGCACCCGACGATGGGATACCCGGAGGGCACTGGGCCCGAGTTCCACGTCGTGTACGCCGACGACAGGGTGTGAGTACCGCCGCGGAAGCGCAGTCCCCGGATCTGACATGCGAAGCGGCACCCTTCGGGACCTGCTGGGTCCACACACGGCGTATGACTTCTGGCATATTGACCAGACGTTCACGCAGAACGTCCCGTCGACCACGTTCTTCTGGGTGCTCGAGTCGCCGGCCTCGGGCGGGGGCGATACGGCCTTCACATCGCTCACGGCAGCGTACCAGGCCCTGTCGCCGGCCTACCGCGCCACGTTGACTGACCTCGAGATCGAGCACACGTCCGCGTCAAAGGGCGAGGTCGCGCGCGTTGGCACCGAGCGCGCGCTCAAGGAGGCCGTGAATGCGACGCACCCGCTGGTCATCGCACACCCCGTGACCCGGAAACCGGCGCTCTTCGTCAACCCCGCCATGGGGCGGACGGTCAAGGGCTTCAAGCCAGAGGAGAGTGACCACGTCCTCGGCTTCCTGCACAACCACATCAAGAGCCTCGATTTCAGTTGCCGCGTCCGCTGGGCGCCGGGCACGGTCGTCATATGGGACCAGGTGGGTGAGCGGGGAGAGGGGAGCTGACGAGCAGCGCACTGCGGCCCACACCGCCATTCCCGACTTTGAGGATGGGGCACGAAGGCACATGGTACGAATGATTCCTTATGGAGCCAAGCCCACGTTTGCGAAGGACGAACCCGCGACCCCGTGAGAAGTCACAATAAAGTGTTCAAGTTGTCGTATCGGTGCATCTTCTTTCTCTTTGCTACGTTCACTCATCGCCATTCTCTGTCGCAATTAGAAACGCAGTAGAATAACCTCCCCTCGCGTGTGTCAGTTATCATGTCAGTGTGCCACGTCTGTCAGAATTACGGAAGGTGTGTGACATGCAACACAGACATCGCAGTTTCGCCCGATGATGGTTGCTTGCAAAGCTGGCGGATAAAGTGGCACGCGTTTGCGTTCGCTTCAGGACGAAGGCGAGTGGGTACATGCCCATATATCCTGCAGCCCGCACATGTGTGCATCGATATGTAACCAGAATGTGAATCAATCCAGAAAAAAACCTCAGAGTCCGAGCACCTTGCTCCTACTTCTTCTCCTCCGATTCGATCGACGCCGACTCGCCCAGCGCATCTTCGACTGTCTTTGACTGAGCCTTTCCGCGTCTGGTGGGGTTAGTGTCTGTGATGACCAATTCACTCACGTCTTGCGCTCGTAGATGCCAATGCCCGTGATGATGAGGATGCCCGCGATCCAGAAAGCCGTGCTGATCTGGTAACCCCACTTGTAGTGCGGAGCCTGCTTGGCGGGGTACATGGCGAAAGGCAAAGCGGCGTTAAACACATAGGCCAGCGTGTTGAGGATGGCCACGATGAGAATGCGCGCCTCGGCGTCGTCACCGACCAGTTCCGACACCCAGGTCAAGATGAGGGCCGAGCCGCCGATGGTCGAGAAGATGAGGAGGTGGGCCGCGAAGTGCAACCCAAACGAAACGTCCCACACAGTGAGCACGATTGCGCTGAACAACCCGATAACGCCAGTCAAGACGATCACAGGCCATCGCATGCCGAGATAGTCGGACAGCGCGGCGAATCCAATGGCAGTGACGATCTCGAGAGCGTAGCCGCCCGTGGGGATGAGGTTGATCTTGACGATCGAGTAGCGCTTGGTCGACTTGAGCCATAGGATGAGGAAGCCGATCGCCTGGCCGTTGATAACCCAGAAGGCATACGGCAAGGCGAAGCTGTACAGATGCCACGAGCCGAACACGCGCCTGAGCGTTGCCTTGCTGAGTCCCTTGGCCGGTGCGCGGCCGACACGGGCCATGCGGATCTTGGCGTACTCAATGTCCTCAGCTGTCAGCCAGCGGGCGCGCGAGTTGTGCGGCGAGTCGGGGATGCACCAGAAGGCAAAGAGCCCGACCGGTATCGTGATAGCTCCGTTGACGACGAATCCCCACTTCCATCCAGCGAGGCCGTGTGCGCCGTTGAGGCCAGCAAACACCGCAGCCTGGAGGTATCCTGCCCACATGGCGCCGAGGGCGGACGCCGACTGGAGGATGGCGACGCGCTTGCCGAGCTCTCGCGGCGTGTACCACGACGCAAGAACGGCAATGAGGCCGGGGTAGGACGACGCCTCGAACAGGCCGATGAGGAAGCGCATAGCGTAGATGGTGTTGACGTGCTTTGCGGCGGCCATGGCCAGGACGAAGACGCCCCAGATCATCTCGACCGTACCCAGGAAGTAGGAGGGGCGGATGTAGGTCAGGAGGAGCTGGGTGGGGATGGTGCCGAGGATCTGGGGAAGGTCAGGGAGGTCGTTGGTTGCTCGCTCACGTAGCCGATGGAGAAGATGGTCCCCATCCAGGTGAGCTCGTTGCCATAGAGGTTGAGGTCCTCCTTCATGCCAGAGCTGGGGAGGTCAGCTCGTACAAGTCACGTGTCTCCAGCAATCTCACCTGTAGGCATAGGTGTAGTTGGACTGGTCGAGGAACTTCAGCGTGTACGACAGCACGGTGTAGGTCATGAGGATGGCGTCAAGGCGGAACCTCAACCGCCTGTCGCGCGCCTTGTCCTCGGGTATCGAGGTGTAGTCAATCTCCTCCTGGGCGGCGAGGACTGGCGCCTGGCGCTCCTCAAGCGAATCAGACATGGCGGATTGGTGGGGGCTGAGTGTCACCGTGGGCTCATCCTGGGGTTAATGTAGTCGTCAACTTCGGGTCAGTTGACAAGAGCATTGCTGCAGACATGTCCTCGGTGTTGTTGACGAGGAAAAAAGTCGAGAGATGGTGACATTGCGCGCGTCCCGAAAGTTATAAACACTGAACCCTGGATGGCGACATCAGCAATTTCTCCTTTGCACTCCTCCCCTCGTCGCTGTCCTCGCTTGCTCGGGCCAGCTGCCAACGCATAGCCCGGTCAATGACCACCTCGGGATGAGGTGGCGGTGTCCCTCCCCCTCGCAATGGCTCACGGTCGCGCCATCTGAACTTCGGGGCCGGCTCGCCGTGGAGACGCGACTTCGGGACGGACAACCTCCACCACTTTGACCCAGCTCGCAATCCCCGCCGCGGAGCAGCACTGATGGCAGCATGATGGCGTCTGCTTCGGGAGGTCGTCGATTACTCAGCGAGATCTAACTCGACACAGCGCGAGAGCAAGGCCAGCGGAGCGTTCGGGCCGCCTGTCTCCCGGGAACATGGCGACAGATAGCGAGGTCGTCGCGCGACGAGCTCTCTCCCGAGAGCGCATCGCTTAAGGTGGCCTCGAGGACTCACTGTTCCTCTTCACCCATCTCACTCACCATGCCAGATGGTGCTCAGCCCCCAGCTGCCAAGTCGCACCCCCCGCTCACCGCCATCGTTAACAAGGTAAGTTGTTCCTCCTTGAACAGTGGCACAACTAACTCTTCAGGGTGGTCGCTGGGCGCACCGCGTCCTCATCGCGCTCGCCGAGTCAGACCTCGAGTACAGCATCACCGAGGTCGACCTGTCCCACAAGCCAGACTGGCTCCTCGAGGCGAACCCCACAGGCCAGGTCCCTGTGCTCGCTGTCGGCTCGCCGGCAGTGTACATCTCAGAGTCGGCCGACATTGTCGAGTACATCGCCACCCTCGCCCCCTCGCTGCAGGCACGCACGCCGCTCGAGCGCGCACGCTCAACAGCCTTCGTGCAGGCTACGCTGAGGGCCCTTGACCCCGACCTCCTCCCCGTCACCTCGCGAGCAGTGACGCCCGCCGAGCGCAAGGTGCACTTCCAGCGCCAGCTCGACGCCGTGCGCACGATTCAGGCACTGCTGCCTGCGGAGGGGCCGTTCTTCCTCGGGAGCAGGTTCACCGTCGCCGACATCCTCGTAGCACCATTCATCGGCCGCCTGGATGCGTACGGCCGCCACGGAATCGCCCCCGCCGGCGGGCTGACCGTCGCGGCCGTTGCTAGCGGCGACGAGTTCCGCCGCTTCAGGACGTACCTCGACGCCATCACCGCACGGGCCAGCTGGAAGGCGACTTGGGACGAGGGATACTCGATCGAGCGGCTCAAGGCCAAGATTGACGCCTCGGTGCTGAGCCAGTCGTCCTCGGCGCCAAAGTAGTGGGTACCCGTGGTTCGATAGAAGCTCACCCGCCAGCCCCCGCTTCCTCCCCGAGCCACTGGACCCCGACGAGGTCTTCCCCGAGCCGGTGCCATTCGAGCACGTCGACCGGGGACTGTCGGCCGACCCCGCCCTGCCCTTCCTCCTCGATCCCTGCGTCAAGCGCACCGAGCTCACACCGGTCATCGGCACCGAGATCAGTGGTATCCAGCTGAGCACGCTCGACTCTGCTCAGCGAGGTGAGCTTGGTGTCCCATGTTGAATCTGACCCCAGACCAACTTGCCCTGTTCGTCGCTCAACGCGGCGTCGTCGTCTTCCGCGACCAGGACTTTGCCGACCTCGAGGCGGAGCAGCAGCTCGAGTTTGTGCGCTACCACGGCCCACACTATCTGCACCCCGCAGACAGGCACCCCAAGGGCCTGCCGGAGTACTACTCGATCTTCCAGGATGCGCAGTGGGTTCCTCTTTGTCCATTTCTTCTGACCCGCCAGCGACTCATCAATCAAGCGTGCGGTCAACGTCATCGACAACAAGCTCAGCTCGGTGACATGGCACACGGACGGCTCGTCCGAGCTCCAGCCTCCCGGCCTCACGCTCCTCTTCATGCTCGAGACGCCGCGCAACGGCGGCGGCGACACGCTTTTCACATCCACGACCGAGGCGTACGAGCGCCTGTCGCCCGAGTTCCAGAAGCGCCTGGACGGGCTGCAGGCCGAGCACTTCCTGCAGTACTCGCCCAGCCGGCGCACGCCACCGCGCAACGTCCACCCCGTGGTGCGCACCCACCCCGTGACGCGCAAGAAGATCCTGTTCGTCAACGAGGTCAACACGACCAAGATTGTCGGCTACAGGAAGGAGGAGAGCGACAACCTCATCCAGTTCTTGACGGGGCACATTGCACGCGCGCAGGACATTGCCTGCCGTGTACGCTGGGAGCCCAACACGGTCATCGTGTGGGACAACCGCTCGACCCAGCACACGGCGACGACAAACTTCCCGTCGGACCAGAGACGCCATCTGTGCCGCATCACGAGTGTTGCTGAGCGGCCGTTCTAGGGATGTATGTGCTATCCATAGGCCGTGATGCGACGAACATGACGCACAAGTGGTGTAGCACAATTTGGCCTGCAGTTTTGGGGGCCCCAAAACACACACAAACACACACAGCCACGAGTGAACCTGCGACAACTTCGGTGTCACCACTCAACGCAACGCATGCATGTACCAAAAGAGAGGGCCTCGCTTCCCCCGTCCTCCCCGCTTGGATGGGGAGGGCCACCCGAATGGCCTCCACTCCCGCCGTCAAGTGCCCAGAGGGTTATCCTGCTGGGCGGCCACCCACGCCGTGTGGGTGCAACCATGTCTGACGGTCAGGTCGATGAGTTTTGGCCGATACCGGGGGTCGAACGCTGCATCTCCTGGTATTGCCCAGGGCAAGTGGGGTGCTATTCCCACTTGGCAAGCGCTCGACACAGAGGCGCGAGGTGTGCCAGGCTGGTGCGCCGGTGCCCTATGTGGGCATCTGAGACAAGTCAGTCGCGTGGGCACGTGGCCGGCCTGGCGGAGATTGCGCGGAGATGTCACAAGCCCAAGAAATCCATATGATACTACAACCCTACGAGACCACTACGGGGGGAGCTCGTAGCCTGAGCGGATGTACGCCTCGCCAGTCCAGGCGGGCGAGAGCCATCCCTCGATGTTGAGGGCTTCGCCGCGCGACTTGGACTTGGGGTCGTGGTAGGCGGGCGCCGCGAGCGAGAGGACGCGCGTGCCGTGGCGCTCCTCCTCCCAGTCGCGGACGGGCGCGTGCACCGTGTTGCGCTGGTCCCAAATGGCGCTGGCTCCGGGGGTCCACTTCCAGCGCACCTGGATCTCAGGGCTGCCCTGGAGCACGTCGATGAGGTACTTGAGCAGGTGGTCCGACTCGTTCTTGTCCCAGTCCTCGAAGCCGACGAGGCCACGGTCAGAGAGGTACAGGCTCTTCCAGCCCGTGACGGGGTGGGTGCGGACGAGGGGCGCGTGGACAAACTTGGGGATGGTGCGGCCGTTCTCGTCCTTCTCACTGCCGAGCGTGTAGATGCCGGTGATGCCGTCGACGACCTTCTTGAGGCCGGGCGACAGGATGTCGTACGCCGCGTAGCCCGACGCCCAGAGCGTGTCACCCGAGTCGTCGGGCACGTGGTCCTGGTGCAGGTGCGTGTACCCGGCCTGGATGTAGCGTCCGAGTCCGTCGACGTGCCACCCGTGGCCGCGGTAGCCGTCGTACTCGGGCCACGGGAGGCGGAACGAGCGCTTGTACGTGCGCGCCGTCTCCCAGATGATGTTGACGCCGCCGTTGGTGCCGGGCACGGACGCGATCGTGCTGCTGTTGGCGACGGCCCCGTCACCGAGGTACTCGCCGAGCTCGAGCTGGGCCTGGGGCGAGATGTCCTGGTCGCGGAAGAAGACGACGCCGCGCTCGGCGACGAGGAGGGCCAGCTCGTCCTTCTGCTGGTCGTTGAGATCCTTGAGCTGGATGCCGACGAGCTCAGTCTGGGGGGGTCAGCGGCTGCCAAGCATGTCATCGTTTCATCCACGCCACTCACGCCAATGTGCTTGGTCAGCTGGTTGACGCTCTTGGCAGCGCCGAACAGCGCCTTCTTCTCCCGGTCGGCCTTGAGGCCGGGGTCGGCGTACGGGCGCCCGTCGCGGGGGTTGGCCGCGCGCTTCTGCGCCTCGTGGTACTCGGGGGTGTCGGGCTCAAGGTAGAAAGGGTAGCCCTGGGACAGGTCGACGCCGTACTTGTGGTAGCGGCGGAGGGTGGAGGGGGGCGGGGCGTCAAAGCCGAAGCCGATCGACGACTTCTTGCCGATGTTGGCGGAGAGGACCTTCTCCGTGAGAGCGGCGAGCTCGGCCTCGAGCTGGGCGTCGGGGATTGCGATGGGGGCCATTGTTGTGTGTGGGTCTGGGGTTGTTCAGAGCTCGACGCGGCCTAGATATATGTGTGTGAGCTGGCTACTGCTGTGCGAGTTAGTTCGATGGCGTGCGGTGTCGGCCACTACTTGCCGTGTCGGAGATGGCTAACTCGTCCCGGCAGCCGGGGGTCGGCCCGGGTCGTAGTCGCCATGCAAGCAGAGCTCGATTCGAAGTGCATGCACGCTGGGTCAGCATGACGCGTTCGTCAGCATCGTCGGTATCGCCGCTTGTCGGTATCGGCTTGTTCCACGGCTCGAGCCGTCCAAGCAAACGATTGATAGCTGTCACCTCATCGATGTTGTGATAACGGCAAGAATGGCGGAATTCGAAGCCGGCCACCCCCGACGCCACATGGCAACAGCCACCACCAGGCCACCAGGCCACCGGGCCACAAGTTCTATCTAATCTCCTGATCTCGTGGCCAACTATTCCGAATACTGGGCATGCCGTGCTCAGTGGTCGGCGCCGGGTCAGCGCGATACCTGTGCGCGATATCGTGATCAGTTGTGCTCGCCTTGAGACTCGCTGCGAGGATGAGGCTTCCGGCACCGGCGCCCCTGGCGAGCGCCGGCCCTCCTCTGCAAGGCATCGCACCAGGCAAGCCAAGCTACAGACATTCCTGCCGGAATAACATCTCTTGCTCTCTGCTCTGCATCAGGGCTGGATCCATGACTTGTGCATATCCACGACGCGGAGGAGGAACTCCACATTTTGACAACGACGAAACTCGCGGCTCCACCACCCTGAACCCTCACACCCTTGTGTTGGAACAAGGGCGATTGCTTGTCTCCACCCTCCGTCCCTAGAACTCGCCAGGCCCGCGGCCAAAGTGCGACCCCTTGGCGACCTTGAACGCCGGGGTGCCCTTCGCATCCATATTCTTCGTGCCGACAGTGTTGAGGGCCCAGTTGAGCTTGACGCCGTTGTAGGTGAGGCCAAAGAAGATGATGATGATGGCCAGCGCCACGCCCGTGTCCATGGCCGCTTGCAGCAGATAGTTGTACCGCTTCCACCAGGAGAAGTAGCGCTTGCGAATGACAAAGTTGAACAGGAAGCCGAGGATGAAGGTGAGCGAGTACATGGTCGTAGTGGCGGGTGGGATCCATCCGGCCGAGTTGAAGAGCAGCGGGATGTTGACCTTTGCGAGGAACGAGTTGGGCCAGCGCCTCCAGGCGAGCCACACGAGGATGGTGATGGCTGGACCGATGAGAAAGAACCAGTAGAGATGGCGGTACACCGACTGAGGACCGAAGAGACGAGCCGGGCCAATTACTCCCCAAATAATGGTCGAGTTGTAGCGAACGCGCGCGGATGGGCAGATGAAATGGCCTGCCTGGTTGGGCTGGGAGGATTAGGCTGGAACAAGTGAGCAAGGTCTACTTACACCGCAGAAGTCGTCAATGTGACCCAGCATCCAGCGGAGGACGCCAGTCTGTGACGCGGCAGCCAGGACGACCGAGTACGCCTGGGCGAAGAAGAGCGTCCGGGGAGGGACCTTCATGTACTGGCCCAGCTTCATGTCGGTAGAGAAGTCGAGAGCAACCTTGACGAGCTGGTTACCAAAACAGTCGATGTACAGGTTTGCAAGTGGCTTTCCGGGGAAGGCGTAGCCGGCGATGAGATCGGCAAAAATCTGGAAATACACGCGCGTGTTGGAGACGCCCTCGAGTAGGCCTTGGGGGATGATGAGGAGGAGACCAAACACCCAGCAGAGCAGGAACGCGTAGATTGGGAGGTCACTGGGCCAGTAGCGAACGAGGAAGATGCCAGCGCCGAGCATGACGACGTCGAGGACGAGGTACCACCAGTCGGGGACGTTGACGTACTTGTTCATCATCCGCTTGTGGACGTCCTCCGTCTCCCTGTCGTCGGAGCGGAGGCGCGAGATGATCTCCTTGCCGTTATAAAGGACGGTGTAGACAAAGACAGACGCCACGGCGGCGAAGGACAGGGCGTACGAGAGGGTGTACGACATGGACAGGTAGATGGGCGAGTACTCGTGGTATCCCGTCTCATTGAACCTGTTCGTGATGGGGTTGAGCACGCGCGAGACATTGTACGGGGCACCCGTGTTGTCAAAGATACCGGAGGACAGCATGGGCAGGTGGCCCGAGAACCACACGTCCTTGTAGTAAAGGATTGGGGCGATCACGAGGTAGAATAGAGCAATGTTGAAGAACCAGTTGGCGTTGATGTAGAACGGCGTGGAGAGGGGCGAGCCGACGTAGTTGAACATTGTCCAGTCGAGCGAGATGGGGAGGAGGCCGAGGCCAGTCTTTGTGCCGAAGATGGTGTTGATCTGGGGTGGGGTTAGCGAGGGGTCGGCAGTGCCACACTGCCACACACCTTCTGGTTGTTCGGAAAGATCCAAGTCAAGAAGGCAAAGCTGCTGAGAGACGTCGCAATGTACCCCGGGAACCAGAAGAGAATAAAGCTGAAGAGCACGAAGACGAGGAAGAACTTGTACCTGCTCAGGCCCCAGCCATGGACCTTGCCCTTGAAGTTGTTCTCCTCGTGCAGCGCGCGCATGAGGACCGCGGACGCGAGCGTCTTGGGCCAGATCATGTTTCCGGGGTACACGAGCCACCTGCGCGTCATCCCCGCGAGTCCGAAGCCGAGCCCAGTCGACGTAAGCAGCCAAAGGAAGCCCCACCCCGCAGACCACTTGAGCCCGAAGAACTTGGGCGACCACACGGTGACGAGCGACGAGCGGTAGAGGTTGAGCGTGACGGACACGCACTGGCGTCAGCCTTGCTTTTGCGGGCCACTCACACAGAGGATGACGGTGTGCTCCTTCTTGTTAAACTTGCCGGGGTTGAGGTCGAACGAGAGGCGCCCGAAGCCAATGCGCCAGTGCGGCACCCAGCGCTCCCACGCCTTGCCGATGGGAAAGACGAGCAGCTGCGCGACCTCGTAGTGGAGGTTGAGCGAGGGCTACAGTCAGCCGTCTGCCCTCCCTAACCCCTCACCCATCGCTGCCCGAAGAACGTGTTGGCACACCCGAAGAGAATGACGAAAATGTGCAGCAGGAACCACATGCGGAAGTGGTTTACGCGGTCGCTCTCGTCGTCCTCGAGCGACACACACGCCGCGACCTCGGGGAACGGGCTCTGGTCGCCAGAGTAGTCGAGCTTGTATGCGCCGTGGGGGGAGAACTCGACGCGCTCGTCGACGTCGGCGGGGAGCGGCGTGTCGTCCGAGTCGGTCGAGGGCGGGATGTTCTTTTCGCGGTCGTCGTCGAGGCCCTTGTCGTCGAGGTAGTCGTCGTCGGCCTTGGATTTCTCGTCGTAGCCGGCGTCGGCGGGCCGGGCGTTCGCGTCCGACGCCAGTAGCGTGGGCACGTACTCCTCCTCGATGTCGTGTCGGGCCATGGTGGTTGGGGGGGGCGTCCTCCCCTCCCGCCACGCTTTATCAGTCCTCCAGCGCTCCTCCAGCTCTCCAGCTATCCTTAAACTCTCCAGCTCTCCAGCGCTCCCCAACCTCGCATCCACCCCTCCCCGTCGGCCAAACCAAGTCCGAGTCCCACTCGCCAAACCCAAGACGCCGACGCCGACGGCGACAGCACACGCGCCCAACGCCCAAAAGCACGCCCAGCGCGCTCACCCCACTGCTGCAGGTCGCCACACCCCGTCATCAGTGCCACACCACTCGTCATGGTGGCTAAGCCAGCGTCATGGTGCCTGGGTGGTCCATGGCCGAGCGCTCGACCAACAGCCCGCTCTCTCGCTCCAGTACCCCGCCACTGCCGCCGGGCTTGGCACGCGCAGTAAATAGCGTCAATAGCCCAGTGCGGGGGTGGCGCTGGCCCAGGGAAGAGAGCGGACGCGCCGTCGGCCTTGGAGGAGCACGGTGGGCCAATCACCGACTGCCACTCCCGACGGCTCGGGCCGGACCGAGCCTGCTGTCCCGGCGCACCGCGCCATCGCCGCGTGCTGCGCGCGTGCTTGCGCCTTGTTGCGTGCGTGTGGTGCGGTGGTCGGCAATTCGGTGGGCGTGCTGATGAAGCCTGGGTACTTCCGCTGGAGTAGCATTGCCGAGTGTGGGCACGTTGCTGGCGGTCGTCCTCGTCGTCGTGAGGGAGAGTCGTGTCGGCGCTCACTTCATTACACAACGTCTCGCACTAGTCGTCCTGTTCGCATCGCGCTCGCCGTTCACCGTCTTGCACTTCCACTCTCTTTCCACCAGCGACCTCCTCCGTGTGTCGCGGCGCGGCAACGGCGGCAGCGGAGCACCGAGGGACATGAACGCCGCCCCCTTCGAGGCACATGAACGCCGCCCCCTCGGCGGGTCAACGGACCGCGTCGCCAGCGGGCCGCGGCTCGATAAACACAAACACCACTGACTCGCAGCGCATGTTCTGCTCAGTCTGGCATCCAGCGCCTCGTCGGAGCGCTGCTGATCGTCCGCTGCCAAGCGGACGCGCCACCCAGCGCCACGATTCCCACTGACCCCTCCCCCCGATTGCGGCCGTGCCCATGCACGTCCTCGAGCGCGCCGGCAACGCAGTGCCGGGGCCACGGGGGGAGGCCGGGGCGACGACACGCAGAGAGCTGCTCACATCCCGACTCACAACTAACCCCTCCAACTAACCCTCTCACTACTGTATCTCCTCGCCCGACCACCCACACTCGTTACCATGCCCCCCTCGCCTCCCCCCGCGCCCGACGTCTCCATCGTCGTCCTCTTCGCGTCGCTTGCGCCCCTCGTCGGCGTGGCGTACCTCGCGCTCTCGCCGCGCGCTGCGAGCCCCACCAACCGCCGCGCGCGGGCGGCGCTGGCGCTGTTCGGTGCGGTGGTGTTCACAGCCGCCTTTAGGTGGTGGAGCGGGCAGAGTGAGTGCCCCGGCCGCTTGAGCGCGCGCGCTGACGCCGCGCCCAGACGTCCGGCGCAACATGCTCACGGCGGCAATGAGCACACAGGTCCCGCACATGCTCCTCAAGCACCTCCGCCTCGCCGCCCTCCCCACCCCCCTCGTCGACAGCTACCCCCGCGCGCGCCTCTTCAGCGCCGTCGACGCAGTCATCAACCTCCGCTGGCGCAACTTTTCCGTCCCCTCCGCCCCCCACAAGCCGCCCAAACCCCTCCCCCCAAAGCCCACCCCGGCGCGGAGCCGCGCCCGCGCAGTCGCGCACCACGCCCGCATCGCGCTCACCCAGTTCCTGATCATGGACGCCATCCAGGCCCACTTCCTCTCCCTCGCGCCGGGGTCCATCGGCTCCCCCCTCCCCTCGCCCCGGGGGCGCGTCGACGCGCTGCTAGAAACCCAGCTATACCTCCTCCCCTCCCTCCTGCCCCCTATCCCCCTCCCCCGCGCGCTCCTCCAGGCCGGGATCGCCGCCGCCATCGGCGCAGGGACGTGGCTCGTCCTCTCGTGGCCTTACCACCTGCTCGGGGCGGCCGCGATCGGCCTGGGCGTGTACGAGGCTGACAGCTTTCCCGACCTCTTCGCCAACCCGTTCGGCGCGAGCAGCCTGCTTGATTTCTGGGGCCGGCGCTGGCACCAGAACTTTCGCGTGGGTCGGAGGTTAGGGCAGAACTGACGACAGCGCGACTTTACGCTGCTGTCCACCGCGACGGTGCGCCTCCTCCACCTCCCGGCCCGGGCGGCACTGCCACTCGTCTTCGTGTACAGTGCCGCGTACCACGCCGCCTTTCAGCCCGCCGCGCTCGGGCCCCGCGCCCTCGCGTCCGTCGCCGCCTTCTTCACCCTCTCCGGCGTGGGCGCGCTGCTCGAGGCCGCGTTCCGCGCCGTGACGGGCCGCAAGGTGCGCGGCTGGCCTGGCCGGCTCTGGGCCGTCGGCTTCTTCCTCGCCTCGGGATACATGATGCGCGATGGCTGGATCGACGCGGGGTACGTCACCGTCCCGTTCACTACGGGCGCGGGCCGCGCAATCACCCGCTACACGCTCAAGCACGTCCTCGTCCCCGGTGCCACTGCATAGTACATGTACAAGATACAACATAGCGCGCTTATTAACTCGTAAACATGTCGTTGAACGAGTGCCACAGCCCCGCGTCGTCGCTGGCCGGCATGAGCGCCCAGAACAGTGTCCAGTCGTCGATGATCTCGGCGGCCGTCCCTGCCGTCCCGGCCATGTCGGGCGCCGGAGGGGGCAGCATGCGTCCGGTATTGAGGAATTGCCCCGAGTCAAACGACCCGGCAGCGTCGGGCTGCGGGCTCGGCGGTCGTGTTTTAGCCCCCACAGCGCTGAGGTTGCGCAGGATGTTGCTGTGCGACGACGCGCTCGCCCACGTAACCGACATGTCGTCGAGCCAGCGGATGCACTGCTCGAGGCGCTGGATTGACTCGACGCGCAGAGGCGATAGCGAGTGCATGTCGTGGCCGCGTGTCCGCCCAGCATGTGACGCTAGACCGGCGTGCACTGTCGCCGCTTGGAACACGAGGTACACCCACGAGCTGGGGAACTTCCTTATCCGGAATGTCGTCTCGTACGCCTCCATGATGCTGCAGATGCCGTTGGCAGCGGCTCTGCTCGCGTCGACGCCTTTGGGCAGCCGGTGGAACGGGTCCGAGAGCGACGAGGTTGGGTCTGGCTGCTGCAGCCGCTGCAGCGCGTGGATCGCATCCAGATCGTGGTCATTTTCGTACGTCTCCTGGAGGTAAGGCACGCGCGGCCGATGCAGCAGCAGCATGCACGTGTAGTACCAGCCGCGGAGCGTCAGGACGTGTGGGCCGACGTTGACGTGCGCGGCCAGACCGTCCTCGTCGCGCCACTGCAGGTGCTCAGGCAGATTGGTCCGCCAGTGCCGCAGCTGGGCGTCAATCTGCATCGTCGCCTCGTCCGCTTGGTGCGAGTGGGTCCCTTCGGCGCGTGCACGCCGAGCAGCAGGGCGGTAGATCTCGTCCAGCACCGTCTCCACAATGATGCCAATGTCGCACCATGCGTTGAAGCTCGACAGCGCGTGCGACTTTACGCACTCCATCGCAAGGGTGGCTTGTGGCTGGAGGAAGTGCTGTGCGCCGCCCGAGAGCCATAGGTCGAGCTCATCCCGCTCCATTACGCTCGGCCTCAGAGCGTCGAGGTCGGCAAGGCGGAGCATCGGCGGGCGCTGAAGTGCCGCGGCCAGGATCTTGTCCAGCAGGAAACAAGCCCACAGAGTTCGACACTGCTCCTGCTTCCGCCGGCCGTCACTCACGCCACCGCCGACGACATTCTGGCCGACGTTGTGAAGGCCGAGGTCAATCGCCATACGACTGGCGATCCCACCCATCTGGTATGCTAGCGACGTGCGGCCGTACCCCAGGTCCTGAAGCGATACAATCACGAGCGCCTGCACCGTCGCCAGGTCGCTGCGGTTCGAGTACAGACTCGCGAGAATCCGATGGCGCACAGACTCGAGAATGGTCTCTGACAGTGACGACAGTGGTCCGCGCGAGATCCGTTCCCCCAGCGCCACCGGCGCCGGGCTCTGCGTCAGGTCGCTGTTTGCCGATGAGATGGCAAGGATCGCGTCGAAGAGTATCGGCGCCTGCGTCTCGAGTGCGCGCAGGGACCGCAGCGCAGGAAGGTAGATCACGGGCCAGTGCGGGTGGATGAACGTTTCGTAGATGAGCAAAAGTCCGTCGATGGCCTCTTCTGACAAGCCGGTGTCGCACGACACGGAACGCATCGACGGCGACTCGGTCGGCCGGTACGCGTTGAGCGTGGGTACCCGTGGTGTCCGGGCCGTGTGGGGCGAGTTTGCGGGTTTCGACGTTGCGGGGGACACGGCGAGCGAGGCCTCGGACCGCAGCAGCAGGTCGGACATCATGTCGCCCGTGTCAAACTCGATGTTGGAGGGGATGTTGGCCAGCAGCGAAGAGTAGGACGGGGTGATGGCTGACGGCGCCGGGTCGGCCGACCACGCCGAGGATGCAAAGTCGGCGCTGGTATCAACCTTGGGCTCGTCTGGTTCGGCTGTCGTCGACGCGGCGTCGGGTGAGCCGTTGGGCACCTGGGTGTGTGAGCGACGCTAGACGCGCGGGGCAACTCCGACGACGTTCTAGCGTAGAGCCAAAACGCATTCTAGCCGCGGTTAACGGCGTGGGGTCGTGGGGTAAAACGGCGTAGCCGGCGGCGCGGCGGCTCTCGGCCGCACCAAGAGGTTGTGATGCAGGATACGGCATCGTCGACGCGGCAAAGGCAAAGCCGATGGATGGCAAGGACGTTGCTGACGAAGATGCCAGCTGGCCGCCCCAGAAGGCGGCGTCGCCGACCACAGAGCGAGCTCCGCCGCTCACCCACGCCGAGGAAGACGCATCGCCACCACCCCTCCTTCCCCCTCAACCTCCCCCTCCCCCCCGCACCCCCTCGACAACACTCACCTGCTTCTTTCTCCCACCCCTCGCTGGCGCGCCCTTCGGCGGCCCCCGCTTCTTCCCCGACGAGACGTAGACGCACGCCGCGCCGAGCTTGAGACAGCTCGCGCACGTGTCGTTGCCGTCGCACTTGACCTTGCGGGACGAGCAGGCCGTACACGCGCGGAGCGTGCGCACCCGCTCGCGCGGGGCTGCTGGCATGTGTGGTTGTTGGGGGTGCGATGGGGTGGGTGGGGGAATGGGGCAAAGGGAAAAGCGGGGGAAGGTCGCGTGTGTCGCGTGTCGCCTTTTGTGGGCCGTCCGTCTGCGGGGAGGACGATGCGCGCGGTGCCGGCTTGTCGTCGGCGTCGATGCGCGATGGCGAGATGCTAGAGTGGAATGAGTAACTGGGTGACGCTGAGTGGTTGTCTTGCTCGTTGTTGCCCCGCGGCCCCCCACGGCGATTGCGCGGAGTGAAGAGGGCGACTCGGCGGCTCGGCGCGGCAACGACGGGGCAAAGGAATAACCGAAAGGGACACTGGGGAACTCTCCGCAGCATGCCCTTGTCCCTCGGTGCATGTCTCTCTCTCTCTGTTGCCCACTTGCTGACTCTCGACATGCATTGTTGCACTGTGCATGCAGGTGGGCAGCACCATCTTGGCGAGCGGCACAACTACCCCGTCTCGAGGCTTCACGCCCACCAGCCACGCTGGACGATCACTCAACATGCTCAACACCCACTCTATCGCCTTGATACATGAAACATGAATACTAACCCGACGACTAACGCTCCGACTAACCCTCAAACGGGACAGCAGGCAGCACAGTGCCCTCGCACTCGCCGAAACCCACACTCCATCCCCCCGGGGCCTTGACCACGGCGCTAAACTTGACGCTGTCACCATCACGCAAAAAGGTCATGTCCTTGCGGCTCGCGTCGAGCTCGAACGGCTCGCGGCCCATCTTGCTGCGCTCGAGCAGCGAGCCGAGGCCGTCGGGCCGGGGGGCAGAGAGCGTGCCGCTGCCCAGCATGTCGGACGGGCGCAGGGGGCAGCCGGTCGCCGAGTGGTGCGCCAGCATCTGGGCAAAGGTGTAGTACGTGTGCTGCGTGTTGGAGGTGGAGACGTGCGAGTAGGCGCTGGACTCGGGCGCTGCGCGTATGCGTCAGTGGGAGGGCGGGGTGACGGCGCCGTCACTCACTCTTGATCTCAATCGTCAGCGGCACATCGAACCCAAAGCCCTCGGGGTCGTCGAGGTACGGCAGCAGCTTGGGGTCGTGGTCGTACTGCTTTGTTTTGAACGGCTCGAGGGCTTCGGGGGACACGATCCACGGCGAGATGGTGGTGCAGAAGTTCTTGGACAAGAACGGGCCGAGGGGGACGTACTCCCACGTCTGGATGTCGCGCGCCGACCAGTCGTTCATGAGCGTGTAGCCGAAGATGCGCTTGCGCGCCTCGGCAGGCGAGAGGCGAGACCCGAGCTTGGTGGGTGGGCCGCCGTAGATCTAGCAGGCGAGCGTCAGCGAGCTCTCCACGGTCCCCTCCCCCATCGCAACTCACGAAGGCAAGCTCCAGCTCGTAGTCGAGCCGGCGGCACGGCGCAAAGATCGGCTGCTTGTCGCCCGGCTTGTCGAGGATCTGGCCCGTCGGGCGGTGGAACGGCGTGCCCGAGACGACGACCGAGCTCGCGCGGCCATGGTACGCCACGGGGAGGTGCTTCCAGTTGGGCTGGATCGCGTTCTCGGGCCCGCGGATGAGCACGCCGCAGTTGTACGCGTGCTCATAGGACGCATAGTAGTCGGTGTAGTCGCCGATCGTGATGGGCAGGTGGAGGTGCGTGCTCCCCGCGGTGCGGGGGACAAGGAAGGCGTCGGCGTGGTCCTTGAGCGGGGAGGAGGGGCCGAGGATGTGGGTGAGGTAGGCGCGGACCTTTGGCCACGCGGATGGGTCGGACGCGACGAGCGGGTCGAGCGTGCCCTAACCGTCAGCAGTCTCATCTGACTCCAGCTCACCTTCTGGAACACCTCGGCGTCGACACCAGCCTCCTTGAACCACTCGGAGCGGGACAGCTTGTCCAAGTCGAGGATGTAGTCGCCGATCGCGACGCCTGGCCGGGTGGCCGGCTGGTCGTCGGTGCTGAACACGCCGTACGGCAGGTTCTGGATCGGGAACGGGTGGTCGGCCGCGTACTGGACAAAGCTCATGCTGCTGGCTGCTGCTTGGAGAGGTGGGAACACGACAAACTGACGGCGATGATGCTAAAGAGGGGTGGGTGGGGGAGGTGGCCGGGTAAACCGTCCGCCACCGGTCCGCCCGACGCGGCGGTTGTGCCGGTGGGGTGGGGGCTGGGGACGGGGGCCACATCCGCGAGCCGCTGCAGCCGCGTCGCTCGTCACTGGCCCTGGTGGTATCTACGAAGGCCGCGGGGGAGCGCGGGGCAGCGTGCGCGTGCTGGCGAGGGACGCGACGCGACGAGCCGTTGAAACGTGTGGCACTTCCAAGACACTTCATTCATTCTGATACTGTGATTTCTGCTGGCTCGGCTTCCACGACTGCCTTGTGGCTTTTGTTCTCCCTCGCCCCACCTACGCAGCGACCTTGCGCCCGACGACCTCGCCGTCGACAATCTTCTGCGCATCGAGGATCTTGATGGCCTCTTTGGCGGCCTGGGGTGTCAGCCGGCTTCGTCCCCCCTCGTCCAGGGCCCACCCACCTTGACGCCGCTCGCGAGCATGCCGCCAAAGGTCGCGCCCATGCGGTTCGCGCCGTCGAGCTCGGAGAGCTCCATGCCGCCGGTAATGAGGCCGGGGACGACCTCGCGCGTGTTGTTGACGATGTAGTCTTCGGCCGAGGTCATGTTGAGCTGGAAGAGGGTCAGCGGGTGTGCTGGTAACGCTCGCCGAGGCTTGCAGGGATGCCAACCGAGCCGCATGCCACAGAGTACCACACTCGGCCGTGCGACACGCCCACACCCACTCACCGCACGCATGTTCTTCAGCTGCTCCACCATACCCGTCGCGACGAGGCGCTTGACGCTGAACGCGCCGAACGGGCCGTCGTGCCCCGCGAACGAGCACACCAGGGGCGCCGTGATGGTCTGCGGGTCCATGCCTGGGGTCAGCGCGGAGGTTAGGAGGGCTTACAGCTCTGCAGGCCGTGCGCGAGGGTGACGAGCGTCCTGGGGGTGTGAGCGGGGTCGCGGGGAGCGATGCGAGAGCTAGCGCTGCTGTACTTACCAGTTTGAGACGACACCCGCGACGCGCAGCCCGCCGCCGAGCGGGTCGGGGCGCGTGATGAGGTCCTCGACCGCGGTCGCATTGTACACTGCCATCAGCTCCCCCCAGCCCCCCTACCCACGCTTGACATTCGGAAACGCCAACACCTTGCTCAGCACGGTGCTGGTAAACAGCGCGGCGTGCTTGACGACCACAAAGTCGCCCTCGTCCTCGAACGGCACGCCGACATCCTCGAGGATCTGGTGCGCCGGCTTCCGGACAACCATAGCGCTCATGAGCTGGCCGCCGAGCCACGCGCCGCCGCCCGGCGCGACGCCCGCCTCGATGATCGTGATCGCGAGCTCGGGGCGCGCAGTGGCGAGCGCCCACGCGCAGGTAAGCCCCGCGCTCCCCGCCCCGACGATGACCACGTCGCTCACGGCCGTGCGGTACAGGTCGTCCCCGTAGCGCCGCGTCATGGCGCGCGACACCTGCCACTCCTTGATCGGCGCGAAGGTGTACTTGCCCTCCCAGTCCTCGTGGGGGACGCGGGTGGCGGCGGTCTTGGCGTCGAGGAGGTCGTTGGAGGCCTCGGACGCGGTTTCGGCCTTGGAGAGGGGCGGGGAGGGCGGGCGCGCGAGCGCGGGGGGCGCCTCGGTGCGCTTGAATGCGATAGACGACTTGAACGAGGTTTCGACCATTGTGCTGGCTGATGGGGCTTGAGGGAGCTGGCAAGCATGCATGCAACCCGCCTCAGCCTTATACCCCCCCACCCAGCCCAGCCCAGCCCCGCCCCGTTCCCAGACTACTGCCACTGGCGTCGCTGCCACTGACGCACGCAGCCACCGCGCGGGGTTCCGCCCGACGGAGACCCGTGCCACCCACCCAGCCCCGGGCGATAAGCCTCAGCTCCGGGCGCGATTTGTCTTGCCGCCGCGATTCGAAACGCACCCACTCCAGATGGCGCTATGCTTCCACGAGACAGGTATGCACGCGCACACCGAGTCAGCTCGCACGCGTCAGACCCATCCATTGCCAATCCGTGGCCGCGCCGGATCTGAGCAGGCGCTAGCGGACGATAAGTGCCGCCTTGCGTTCGGGGCGGAGCACGGCGGCTGCGCGATAGCGGAGCGGAGCTGGGAGTATGTTGCAGAGTCGCCCATACGTCAGGTGTGGGTGGGTGAGTCGCTACGTCAGTCGTGAGCAGGTTGGCCTGGCCTGCCTGGCCTTCCTGGCCGGCGACTCACATTCCGCGTTGGGGAACCGGCGCGCGACGTCCGTCCGTCCGCCCTTGCCCTCGTCCTGCCGCCGGCTTCCGGTCGGCAGCCTACCCGGCCGTAGCTGGCTCGACTCGTACCGCGGGCGTGGTTGGCTCGACTCCACTCGCACCCGCTCGACTCGCCACCGCCGTGGATGGAAGATTGTACATTGTGCTTCTCCTATGATGACTACCGTCTGCTCCCATGCCCGCGGCACCTCGACCGACCGCCCCCTCCCCCCACCCCCCGCCTACGCCTTCATGCCGATGCTCTTGGCCAGCTTGAGCTCCGCGCGGCTCTTCTCGTCCTCGATCCAGCCCTCGATCGTCGACGCGTCACGCGGCACAAAGCGCACCTTGAACGGGTAGGGCGTCGAGGCCAGCCCGAGCGGGTTGGCGCACGCCGTCGCGGGGTCGATGTCGTAGTCGGCGTCGCCCATCTCAATCTTGAAGAAGTGGATGAGCTTGCAGAAGGCAATGTACATCTCGCGGTTGGCGAGGTGCACGCCGGCGCACATGCGGCGGCCAGCACCGTAGCTGTAGTGGGCCTGGCGCGAGGCCTCCGACTCGTCGAGGAAGCGCTCGACGCGGAAGTTCTCGACGTCGCCGTACCGCTCCTCGTCGTGGTGGATGCCCCACGCGTTGAGGAAGACGGTCGTGCCGTCGGGAATGTGGACGCCGCGGTACTCCGAGTCGCCGAGCGTCGCGCGGGGCAGCGCGAGCTTGAGCACGGAGAAGTAGCGCGAGCACTCCTTGCCGAGCGCGGTGATGTACTCGACCGTCTCCTCGTTCGAGTCGGGGATGGCGCCCTGGTACACGTCGTAGATGGCCTGGTAGGCCTTCTCCTGGATCTCGGGGTGCTTTGCCAGGTAGCCGATCGACCAGAAGAGCGTGTTGGCCAGCGTGTCGAGCCCGGCCGACACCATCGAGAGACAGATGGACGACAGCTCCTCGTCAGACAGCTTGGCCTCGGGGTCCTTGAGAATGTTGCCCGTGATACACGGAATGTCCTTGCCCTGCTTGAC
The DNA here is from genome assembly GCF_041260175.1 of Vanrija albida. Classification (NCBI taxonomy): domain Eukaryota; kingdom Fungi; phylum Basidiomycota; class Tremellomycetes; order Trichosporonales; family Trichosporonaceae; genus Vanrija; species Vanrija albida. The sequence goes on from NW_027191423.1 coordinate 237,634, forward strand.
GCGGTCCTTGAGGTCGTCGAGCAAGAAGTTCATGTACTTGTCCCTGCGGACGCGGGTCTGCTCCATGAGCTGGGCCTCGGCCGCGCCCGCCGACGACGGCACGAGGCGGAGGAGGGGGATGTAGTCGCGCCACGAGTTGTTGACCGAGCGGAAGTTGGCGACGTTGGTCTCGACGTCGACAATCTCGCGCAGCATGTCGTCCGAGACGCCGTCGAGCCGGCAGCCATAGTTGGCCACGAGGGACACATTCAGCGCCAGGCGCTGGACGTACGCGAACGGGTTGACCTGCACCTTGCCGGCCTCGGAGCCCGTGTACAGGTCCTCGATGAGGGCGAGCGTCTCGCGGTCAATGATGGGCACGTACGTCTGCACGGCGACGCGGTTGAGCGCGGTGGCCGCGGCGCGGCGCTTGCGCTTGCAGCTGTCGTCCCAGGGCGACGTGCCGATCGTGAAGCCGGCCGACGACGAGATGACCGTGTGGAAGTTGTGGAACTTGGGGCGCGAGATGTAGACTGAGCCCTGATCGTTGAACAGGTCCTTTGCGGCCTTTGCAGAGTTTACGACGACGACCTCGCGCTCGCCCAGCGTGATCTTGAACACGTCGCCGTACGTCTTGCTCCACTCGTAGTATGTGATGGCTGGGTCCTGGCGGCGTCAGTGGGGCTGGCTCGTGGTGGGGGCCGGTGGCGACTCACCTTGCCCAACTGGAGCAGGTTGCCGACGATGGGCAGCGGGGTCGGGCCGGGCAGGTGGATCTTGCCCTTTGCATAGCGCGCATAGTGGACGACGGCAACAGCAACAAGCGCGACGGCGACAATGGCCAGCGTCTGCGCGTTGAGGCCGAAGCTGAGGTCGTGGAGCGTGTCGAGGATGACTGATGATCCGGACATGTTGTGTGTGGGTTGGGGGGGTCAGCTGCAACACACGCCGCTGTTATATCCTCCTCCTGGTTGGCGGGTTCCGCCCGTCACGAGGTCAGGAGGGGTGAGTCGCCGCCGCTCGGCTCCAAGCACTCGTCAGTCGTCGGATACACCCCCCCCCGTCTCCCCCGGCTGTGGTCATGAGAAGATGTCGGACGACAAGGGTATACCGCCACTCGGCTGCCCCACAGATACCGGCTAAACCGCGCCCGGCCCCGTGGGTGCGGGTAAAGCGACGCGAAGACTCGGGCGGATGTGTCCAGCTGCGAGTGGTGCACGCGTGCATGCATGCCATGCCATGTCGACATGCATGAGTGGTTGATACGAGCGCAGCATTCCGACGCCGACGGTAGCCGTGGCCCGAGACGGACGCTAGCTGCTGACAGAGACGCCGACTCGCCAAGTCCCCTCCCGCCCGCCACCCGGGCTATCCATTACGTCGTCGATAGATATAACCACAGCGCAGGTAACACATCGACACGTCAAAGACACTTCACACCATGCCAGCAGCGAGAGCGACAGACGCGACAGACCTGGCCTACCTGAGTGAGTGTGCAAGCCGGCGCGGCTAGCGGCAACAATGGCAGCATCGGGCCGTGCTGACGCCCCCCAGACGGCTTCGGCAACCACTTCGAGTCCGAGGCCGTGCCCGGCACGCTGCCAAAGCTCGGCAACGCGCCGCAGCGCGTCGCGCACGGGCTGTACGCCGAGCAGATCAGCGGCACGGCGTTCACTGTGCCGCGGGCAAAGAACCAGCGGTCGTGGGTGTATCGGGTGGGTCGGCGAGCGGAGCGAGCCGTAGTGTCGACCCCGCTGACACCCCCAGCTCCGCCCCTCGGTCCAGCACTCCCCCTTCAAGCCCTACACCACGCCGTCCCACCTCATCTCGTCGTTCCACTCCTTCTCCCCCGGCATCAAGGCCACGCCGCAGCAGCTGCGGTGGGACCCGCTGTCCCTGGGCGAGAAGAACGAACGCGACGCCGACTTTGTCGACGGGCTCGCGACGCTCGCGGGCGCGGGCGACAGCCAGACCAAGAACGGGCTGGGGATCCACTTTTACGGGTTTGGGCGGGATATGGGGAGGAAGAGCTTTTACAACTCTGACGGCGACTTTTTGATCGGTAAGTTTGCGCCGCCGCGGGCTCGCTAACCCCCCAGTCCCCGTCACCGGCGAGCTCCTCATCACCACCGAGTTCGGCAAGCTCCACGTCCCACTCCTCCACATCGCCGTAGTGCAGCGCGGGCTCAAGTTCTCGGTCGACATTGTCAACCGCGAGCGCGCGCCGGGCGGCATCGCGCGCGGCTTCATCTGCGAAGTGTACAAGGGGCACTTTGAGCTGCCCGACCTTGGCCCGATCGGCGCCAACGGCCTCGCCAACGCCAAGGACTTTGAGTCGCCCGTCGCAGCGTACGAGGACACGAGCGAGGAGTGGACCGTCGTCAACAAGTTCATGGGCGAGCTCTACACGTACGACCAGGCCCACTCGCCGTACGACGTCGTGGCTTACTCTGGCAACTATGTGCCGTACCGGTACGACCTGGCCAAGTTCAACGTGATCGGGTCCATCTCGTACGACCACCCCGACCCCAGCATCTTCACGGTGCTCACCTGCCCGACGGACTCGCCCGGGACAGCGATCTGCGACTTTGTCATCTTCGCGCCGCGCTGGCTCGTGGCAGAAGACACGTTCCGCCCGCCCTACTTCCACCGCAATTGCATGGCCGAGTTCATGGGCAACATTGCAGGCACGTACGACGCAAAGGCGACGGGCTTCCTGCCTGGCGGTGCGAGCTTGCACAACATGAACTCGGCGCACGGGCCCGACGCGGACACGTTCACCAAGGCGTCGGCCGCTGAGCTCAAGCCGCACAAGGTCGGGGACGGGTCCATGGCGTTCATGTTCGAGTCGGCGTACCAGCTCGCCACGACAAAGTGGGCCATTGACGAGAGCAACAAGCTCCAGCAGGACTACTGGAAGGTGTGGCAGGGGCTGGACAAGCAGAGTGATTTGTAGGCGCGGGCGCCAAGCCCGCCGCAGGCGGGGGTGGCGTGAGCGGCACGTCGTCGAACCGGGGTTGAGCAGCAGCAGCAGCAGCGTTGTACATTCAGTGATTCTATCGATGCACAAGTGGGATTAGGCGAGTTACGTTCGAACAAGCGTAGGAAGGTGGGGCAGGAGCGGGCGTGGCCAGGAGCTCTAAACTGGTCGAGCCGCCGCCGGCTGACCATGTCATCGGCCCGTCGCCGCCCCTCCGCCGTTCCCTCCGCCGCGCCCAATCGAAGCCATCCGCGGCGGTCCGCGGGCACCGACCTCCCCACGCGCCCACAGCCCAACGTCTATCCGTCGTCTCACAGGCGCGGCGAAGCGAAGCGCGCCGAGCGACGCGGCACGCGACCGCGACACCGCGGCGGATAAAGCTGCTTTACCCGGGCGGCCTCACCGCCGTCATCAGTCTGCAACCCCGCGCTCGTTGTTGTCTCTCGAACCACACACCATGCCCGACCCACAGCCCCAGCTCACGCTCTACACCTACTTCCGCTCGTCCGCCGCGACGCGCGTGCGCACCGTGCTCGCGCTCCACGGCGTCGACTACGACAGCGTCCCGATCCACCTGCTGAAGGGGGAGCAACGCGCGCCAGAGTACCTCGCGCACAATCCGAGCGGCGCCGTGCCCGCGCTCGCCGTGCGCGACGCCTCTGGGGCGTGGGACCTGACCCAGAGCGCTGCGATCATCGAGTACGTCGACGAGGTGTTCGGCCCCTCGTCGGCCCGCGGCAGCCTGCTCCCCGCGGACGCGAGGGGCCGCGCGCTGGTGCGCAGCATCGTCGACATCCTCGTGTGCGACATGCAGCCGCTGGCCAATTTGAAGGTGCTCACTAAAGTCAAGGCTATCGCGGGGGACGAGGCGGCGATGCCGTGGGCCAGGGAGTGGTGCGAGGCCGGCATGGGGGGTGGGTCTGGGTCGTGCGGGCAGGCTGACGCCCAGCGCTCGAGGCTATCCTGGCCAAGACGGCAGGGGAGTACGCCTACGGCGACGGGCTCACCCTCGCCGACGTCGCGCTCGCGCCGCAGATGCACTCGTGTATCCGGTGGGTCTATCAGCGCGCGGGTACTAACCGCCCGCAGGTTCGGCGTCAAGCTGGAAGACTACCCCACCGCGCACCGCGTCTTCACGCGCGTCTCGGCCCTCCCGGAGTTCGTGTCGGCCGACTGGCGGCACCAGCCCGACACGCCCGACGAGTTCAAGGCGTAGGCGGGGGAGAGTTGAGGCGTAGGCAGTGGGTGGATGGGAGAGGCTCTGGGAGACGGCGCTGGTGTAGAGTAGTGTGGGCGGATGCGATAACATCGGTCGGCTGTATCCCCGCGACGCCGCCGCCTCCCACAGCCCGTGAGCGAGCGTCGGCGGGGCCGTTGCGGCGTCGCGAGCGGCGGCGCCGTGGCGCAGGCGACAAAAATGCTTGCGGCCTCCACCCACCGGACATCGTTCTCGCGCTCATTGGCTCTGGGGGCTGGCGGGGCTGGCGGCGGCGTGGGGCTGGCCGGCGTGGGGCTGGCCGGCGTGGGGCTGGGCGGCGTGGGGCTGGCCGGCGTGGGGCTGGGCGGCGTGGGGCTGGGCGGCGTGGGGCTGGCCGGCGTGGGGCTGGGCGGCGTGGGGCTGGCCGGCGTGGGGCTGGGCGGCGTGGGGCTGGGCGGCGTGCGGCTGGCGGCGACGGCGCACGGCGACCACCTCTGCTGCATGGCAGGATGACAACGAGGACGAGGGACAAGCATCGACGAACAACCATCAGCTTCGACGAGTGTGTCACCGCTACTGTGCATGCTTGTCGGGGACTTGTCAGGGCGAGGTCACGTCATGCCGGCGGGTGCCAGGTTGCGGGTAGACCGACGGCATGTGGGCAGGTTTCCTACTTAGATCCCGAGGCCACCTCCCTGTGTGGGCCAGGCGTGTTCGCGTGCGTGTGGGTGTTTTCTGTGCATGAGTGACTGCCTGTGTGTCAGTGGCATTATCATTGGCCGTCAGTTGCGTCAGACGCGTCAGTTGTTGCCTGTGTTTGCCTGAAGGGATGGATTGAAGGGTGGAAAACAGAGTTTGAGACGAAAGACGAGACAAAGATCGACAAGGATGCCACTTTGTTTGCTGCTCGTCGTCGTCTGCCGCGCTCCACTCCACAACGAAACACGCACCCGCCACACCCCATCCACCCCTCTCTCTCTCTCTCCATTGCATCCCCCCTCTCGTCGTCGTCGTCCTCTTGTCATTGTCGACACACCCGCTGCCGCCTTGAGCATGGCCACGCAGAGTTTGTGACCTGTCCGACGAGTACGACGTCATTTTCAAGCCCCCCTCGGCGCCTCCCCCTTCCCTCCCCTCCCCTCCCCCCTCCCAGCCTCGGCAGCTCCGACGACTCGCTTGCCGCCTCCGCCGCCGCCGCCTCCGCCTCCTCCGCGTGCAATCAGCAAGCAAGCAAGCACTCTCCCCGCGCATCTCGCCTCGCTTGACCCCGCTCGCATCCCCCCACTCGCCACCAACAATCATCAAGATCACGCACCCGTCTGCACCTGCAGCATCTGCAGCACCCCCCCGCCCCGCCCCCCATGCTGCCCACAGCAGACGACTACAAGGCCCACGGCCTGTACAACGTCGAGCTGGACCCCGACACGGGGCTGGGCGACCACCCCACGGCGGCCTGGCTCTCGGGTTCGGCGCGTCTCGTTCCCACCCCGGCCTACCCCCTCATCGATGACAAGGATGACAAGCACGCCGCCGCCGCCAGTGCCAGTGCAGACAAGCACTCGTCGATCGGCTCGGCAGTCGCCACGGCAGGCAGCCCGTACCCGCCCTCGTCGGCCGAGATGGTGCCGGCCCACTCCAGCTCGATATCGTCGATCGACGACAGCAGCAGCATCGGCCCAAGTAGCAGCAAGAAGCCGGCGCTGAGGAGAGCATCAGTCCAGAACGGCGGCCGCGTGCGGTTCCAGTGAGTCGCAGTGCTCGCTCTCGGCTGACGTGCCCCCAGCTTTTGCCCTCACGGAGACTCTGCTTGTAAGCTGCCTGCGGCTGCCCATCCTTTGCTGCCCCCGCTGACCCCCACAGCCGCGGCCTACTTTCGTCGAACATGCCAGGTGAAAGCCCTCGACACGGTGCATGAGATCGGAGCGCGCCAATGGGCAACAATGAGCGTCGGCTCCACCGCCGACGACTCTGACCCACCAATATCTTCGCCAGGCCTGAGCGATGCGACAACGACAACGTACCGCAGATTCCAGGCCGACCTGCGGTTCGTAGCCTGGTGGGAGGACGACCTAGGCCTGTGGCTGGTCCTCCAGACCGAGGAGCTGTACACACTCGAGTCGCTGTCCGGCGCATGGGCCGAGGTCGTCGGCCGGTCGTGGCCCCAGCCGTGTGACGACGAGCCGCTCAGCGGCTCGACCGCGCCCGACGCCGACACGCCACGCGCCGTCGTGACGACCAACCCCATGTCCCAGATCATCGTCGGCGACCATCCTTCGGGCTATGGTGGGCCGCTGACAAACGGAACAGCGTTCGGGTCTTCCAGATTCGGGCCCATCTGCTGGGCCGACGCCTGCGACCTCCTCTTCCAGTGCGTGGCGTGCCTTCAGGCGCTGCACGACCGGCACATCTCCCTCAACTGGTGTCATCCAAAGTGCTTTGCCGTCATCAACGGCCGCGTCGTCGTCGACCGCTTCTGGCACGTCACAGCAATGCCAGGCTTCTCCCTACCCCACTATCTCTCGCCGGCGCTCGCAGCGTCCACCCTGTTCACGCGCGAGCCGCTCGACCATACCTCGTCCAACCTCACCGAGGAGTTTGTCTTCCGGCATCTGCGCTATCTCGCCCCCGAGGCCGCCATCTCCAGACGCGTGTCCCACAGCAACGACATTTACGGCTGGGGCGTGCTTGCGTACGAGCTGCTGACGGGATCTACAATCGACGGTGGCCCAGAGACGCCAGACCTGCACGAGGTCGATCTGCTCGCCGATGTCCACAGGCACGTCACCAACGAGGTCACATCGCCCGCAGAGTATCTCGAGCGTATCGTTGGCCTGAGCGGCGGCGGGGACAGCTCGCTCGACATGCCCCCAAAGCAGCTGTCCGACATCATCATGCGCGCGCTCTCAAAGGACCCAGAGGATAGGTATCATCGTCTCGACGCACTAGCGTACGACTTGCGCAAGCTATCGCAGATTGTGCGCGCCGACGGCGACCTGTCAAAGTTCACTGTCGGCGAGGTAGACCGCATGTCGCGCTTCAGCCTGCCCCGTACAACCATCGAGCGCCAGCCGCAGCGCGACGCCCTCGACGCCGCGTTCGACATCCTCTGCCAGGACTCGTCGCAGAGCAGCATCGTGTGTGTCTGGGGACAGAGCGGAACCGGCAAGTCGCGCCTCGTCGAGGACTGGGCGGGTGTGCTCGAGGAGTCGAACCGCGGCCGCCGGTGCCTGGTCGGCCGCGCGCGCCCAGACGAGCACGTTAAGAAACCCCTCACCAGCTTTGTCCAGATCTTCCAGTCGCTCCTGGACCGCGTCCTCACCGACCCGCGTGAGGACGCAAAGGAGTGGCTGCGCAAGATGAAGGCCGCGCTCGGGTCTCAGTGGATGTTCTTCGCCGGGCTCTTGTCGCAGGACGCACGCAGGCTGATTGGCGATGATACCCAGCCCAGAGCAAGAAGTATAGACGTGAGTGCATGTGGGTTAGACAGCGCTGACACCCAGTGGGAAAACTTCCTCGTCGCGTTTCGATCATGGTCGAGGAGACTCCTCCAGCTCTTTGCGACAAAGGAGCGTCCACTCATCCTCGTCATCGACGACTCGCAGTGGCTCGCTGCAGACGAGGTGGAAATGTGAGTCGTAGTGCCGCTGGCTGGCTCTGACCATCCAGTTGGAGACACATTATCGATGGCTCCCACCCCCTCAACCACGTCCTCGCCATCTCTCTCATGCGCGCAAACGAACCCCCTCCTCCTTCCGCGCTCCTCTCCATCAGCTCAACCTCGATCGAGGTCAGGCGTCTCACCGAGGACGGCGTCGCCCAGTTCATCAGCACGTGCCTCAACGGACGTGTCTCGACCTCGACCGAGACCATTGTCAGCTTCCTTTATGGCGAGACGGGTGGCAGCCCCCTTTTCCTCCGCACCCTCATGACGACACTGGTAAAGGAGGGCGTGGTGGCGTTCGACTACGACAGCCTGCAGTGGCGCTTTGACCTCGTCTCTCTCCAGTCGCACCTCTCCGACTCTGGCTTTGACGCATACCTCGAGGGTGTGATGCGAAGATTGCCGTCCGAAGTGCAGCAGCTCCTCATTGTGAGTGGCACGTTTGGGCCCAACTGCTAATAAACAGCTGCTCTCTCGTCTCCCTTCGGCTGGCTTCCCCCTCCGCCTCCTCGCCATGGCTCTGGACAAGACGGCAACGGAGACCGACAACATTGCCCAGGTCGCCGTTGCCGCAGGCGCCCTCACGGTGCGCAACGGCACGGTGCGGTTCACGCACGACAGGCAGAAGGTGGGTTGACTGCCTACTTCAGTGAGGCTAACCTATGCAGATGGCCGCGTACCGTCTAATCCCCGCCGGCGAGGCTGGTTCAATGCATCAGCGCCTGTTCAAATTCCTATCTCTACCCGACCTGCTTGGAGACTACGTCTTCGACGCGGTCGAGCATGCCTTGACGGCAAGGGAACTGGGCACCGCTGTCGCCGAAACGGACGTCATTCTGCGATTGCTCCTCGACGCCACGCAGCGAGCGGCCTCTTCAGCGAGCTTCACCTCGGCAAAACACTACGTCGACCATGCCACACGTGAGCCCCATGCACTGTGGACCTGCTAACAACCAAGGTATCGTTGAAGAGACTGGTGGTATCGACGGCTGGATCACGTCACACCGCACAATGTACTTCCGCTACGTTCGCCTCGCGACCGAGATTGCCAGCGTCTTTCATGAGCACGCTGTTGCGTTTGACCTGGTGAGTGATTAGAGCCCCGACCACGGCTAACCTCCAGCTGGAGCAAATCAAGCCCTACTGCAAGTCGTCCATGGAGAAGATATCCATTGCGACGCTACTCGTGAGGCAGCTTATCGCCGCGAACAAGCACCATGTTGCCGTCGAGCGCCTCTTGGAAACCCTCGACGAGTTTGGATACAACCCGGAGAACCCCACCGCTGTCAAGCTGTGGAGGCCGCTGACGGCCGCCGACGTCGAACAGCTGAGCGACGAGCTCGTCGACGACAATAATGGCGAGGAGACTGAGCTCACTCTGATCATGTCGTTGATCGCTTACGCTGGCCCCACAATCTACATCACCTTGCCCGAGCGGAGACACAACCTGTTCATCCTCGGCCTGTCGGTCATCAAGGCACATGGCAAGATCCACGAGGGCTCGGGCTACATACTATCCGTACACTCGATCACCAACCACGACGCCCCGGTCCAGTACGCGCTCATGCTCCTCAGCAAACGCGTCGCTCGTCTGCGCCCCAACAGATTCCTTACGAGTGCCGCCTTGATCGCAAACGCGTCCCAGTCACATCGATTCATGCCCCTTGCGCAGGTCGGCGAAGCCATGGAGCAGGCCTTCGAATCGTCATTCACCCTCGGCGATTACGAGATTGCCTGCTACGTCGGAGCGCTGGACCTCGCTGCAAGGCTGTTTGATGTCACCCCAGTGGCCTGGGACATTGTGTCTCGCCGGTACGAGCTCGTCAAGGCCTACTCGACCTTGTCGCACCGCGGCCTGGTCAACATCCCGTTGCAGTACGGCGAGTGCCTATCTCGGATAAACAAGTTTGGCCAGCCATGGGATCTCGAAGGCTCCTTCTTTGGTTTCAGCGAGCTCGAAGCCATCAGCGGTCTGGCGCTGCACCAAGGCGTCTTCCATGCGTTTACGCTACGCCTCAAGCTCATGTTCAACGCGCCTGAGGCTGAGATCCGATCCAGTTTCAAGTTTCTGGAACAGACAGTCGAGTCGATGGAGGGCCTGATCTTTGGTCAAGAAGGCCTCTTCCTGCTTGCTGTCGCCGAGATACGACTCGACCTCCCCAACCGCTGGCTCGGCAAGGTGACCGAGTTCCTCGGCCGCTACGCCAAGTACTCCGAGGACGTGCAGGATCGCATCTCGTTCCTCCGAGCCGTGCCGCTGCTCAAGGCCGAGCGGCTGTACACTATACTCGACGAGCTTGAGGGCGTCATCCAAGGCTTGGAGGGGCGCAACAACAACGTGCTGGCTGGCTGGCTCAACTTTTGGGTAGCCGACGAGGCCGTCGGTCGTTTCGGATCGTCCAAGCTTGCCGAGGGATTCATTCGCGCGTCCTTTGAAGGCTTCTACAAGCACGAGGCCTGGGGTCTGTGCCAGATGTTGCAGGACAGGTGGCCCAACAACACACCCGACATGGCGCTCCCTCGCCGCGGCCCAGCCGAGGCGTTCTCAACCGACAACATCATGCCCCCGCTCCACCGCCCCTCGCTCTCTGGCGTGAGCGAAGCGCACCAGTCTTCCAAGCCAACGGAGGATACGAGGGCGTCGGAGGCCGTGATGCCCAATGACAACCTCGACACGTTGACGTGAGTACTCTGTTCGTAGCACCGCTGACTCCAGTCTCATGCGCTCCTCGCTCGCACTCGCACAGGAGAAGGACAGTCTTGTGCTGCTCGGCACGCTACTCAGGATTCTGTGTCAGTTCGCCCGCTGCGACTACGCTGCGATTGGTCTCTGTGACGAGGAGGACAGGTCCATCCTCCGCCTCAAGGCTGCGGGGCCATTCCAGAGAATCGTGGCGTACGACCTCGATGTCAGCGACGATGCCTCGCAGGCCGTATGCCCCGCTTCCATCATGCTGCACGTCGCGCGTACTGGGATTGTGAGTAGCGCTTCTAGGCTAAACTGACACCACAGCCCATCACCAAACCTGCCAAGGTGTCACGTCTTCGAAGCGATCCGTTCTACAATGAACGTCAGCCCCGCGCGCTGTTATGCTTGCCCATCATCAACCAGGGTGTGCAGTCTGGAGTCATCCTCCTGCTGTCCATGACGTCGGCAAGCGCCGCGCTCCAGTCTGAGCAGGCACGCGAGGTCGTGAGCACGCTCGCGACCTTTGCGTACATCATCCATCTGCACCACGCGTTTGCGCGCCGCCTAAAGGCCGAGGTGACGCAGCGTACCAGAGAGCTCACGGCTGCTCTGCAAGCCAAGACCCACTTCTTGTCACAGTGCAGCCACGAGCTCCGAAGTCCGCTCGCGGCCATCATGGGCTTGACGTCTGTGCTCGAGGCTAGCCCCGGCTTGACCTCTGTGCAGCGCGAGCATCTCCAGACGATCCTCGCCAGTGGTCAGGACCTGCTGTCTCTGATCAGCAACATTCTCGACCACTCAAAGCTGGAATCCAACTCGGTTCTCCTCGAGCATATCCCGTTCAACGTGCGCGATGTTGTCGAGTCGGCGCTAGACACGATCGCGCCTGTCGCCCAGTCCAAGACGGTCGAGCTGACCCCGCTGAGCATGTTCAAGAACGACCCGCCGGGCCTCATCGGCGACCCGTTCCGAGTCAAGCAGGTGCTCCTCAACCTCCTGTCCAACGCTGTCAAGTTCACCCCGCCTGGCGGCAAGAACAAGAAGACTGCACGTGTCACTGTCGAGCGGTCCTGGGCACCGCTGGATAAGGCGCGCATCAAGATCAAGCTGACGATTACGGATACTGTGAGTGTTGGCGCAGGGCACGAGGCTGACTCCACAGGGCGTCGGCATCCCGCCGTCCAAGCTCCACAAGCTGTTCAAGAGCTTCTCGCAGGTGGACGAGTCGATCACGCGATCGTACGGAGGCAGCGGCTTGGGCCTCGTCATCTCGCGCGACCTTGCCAGGCTGCTCGGTGGCGATTGCATCGTCGAATCCGAGTTTGGTAAGGGCTCGACCTTTACGTTCACCTTCATCGCCATGAGGGACCCCGCATGGAAGCCCATGCCACTGAGGCGCTTCCCCGAGGAACAACCCTGCTGGATCCTTTCGGCCAGAGACATGGTGTGGGGCGTGTTGCTCGAGGAGGACTTGAAAGAGTTCAACTGCAACCCGACGCGCTTTACCAAGGATCCTCAGCTCGCGCTCCAGGAAGGCACGGCCGATGGACTTAACTCGGGCCAGTTCTACAACATCATGATACTGGACACGACTGTGCTCGATCGCGACATTCTGGCCCAGATGCGAAAACTCCAGCCAAATGCCCAGGTACGCACGCCTCGCCGATCATGACGGCATGGTCGCGACCTTTGGAGCTGACCTCTGCAGTTCTTCTACGTTTCCCGTGCGACTCAAATATCGTCCGACATGGACAAGCTGCAGATTCCCGTGAGCACCATGCCCAAGGTCACTGTTAACCTTCAGCGCGACCACATCCTCGCGCGCCCGCTCAAGTTCAACTCGATCTACGAGACGCTCCTGCCAGTGCCAGCCGACGGTCGTGCAAAGGCGACCCGGTTGACACGCAAGAAGTTCAACAAGAACCTGGGCAAGGAAAAGCCGCTCGAGGTGTTGGTCGTCGACGACTCGGCGACCAACATCGCCGTGTGCTGCCGCATCCTCGAGCTGTGGGGCTACAACCAGGTCGACTCTGCTGCCGATGGCCTGCAGGCTGTCGAGGCAGCCGAGCGGAAGCGCTACGACCTGATCCTGCTGGATCTGCAAATGCCCGTGCTCGATGGGTTTGGTGCGCTGCAACGAATCCAGTCGAGCCCGCTCGCGGGCGAGCCGTGTATTGTGTCGTTGTCTGCGAATGTTGACAAGGTGGGTAAATAAATCCGTGGAGCCGCGCGGCATTGCTCACACATGCGACAGGCCACCCAATCGCGTTGCATCGACGCGGGCTTCTTTGACGTGCTCACAAAGCCTGTCGACATCCCTCGCCTGGGAGAGATCCTCGCCCAAGTCTACGAGTTCCGCCACGGGTCGCGGGCGGCGTCGACCCCCCTCATCCCATCAGTGGCCGCCACGCCTCCGGCGCTGACGCCGTGAGCACGCGCGCGCGCGGCGTGTACAATGTTGTAATCGTGCTTTACCACCAACACTACCCCACCTACTCACCCACTTGTATTCGCGGCTCTGCGCCGCCGCAACCGCAACCATCACCCTGCATTAGTCATAATCACACCCATCACTGCGCCCCGGCGTGCCATCATCATGCATACTAGATTAGTACGTGCAGGTGGCGAGGGGCGAGGGGGAGGGGGGTGGGTCGGGCGGCCCTCGGTCTGGTTTGGGGGGGCGAGTGCTGCGCCGCGTACCGCCAGCGCCGTCGTACAGCTGCTCTAGACCAGACAACTGGGAGCGGGGGAGCGGCGCAGGTACACGCGGTGCCGGCGGGCCGGGCCAGCGGCGTGTACAGAGGGAGCGAGCAAGCACGTGTCGAGCTGATTGGGGGCAGGAGTGCGAAGACGAGCCGTCGAGCTGCTTTATCGAGCGACAGGCGCGAGGGATTCGACCGGCCGACGTCATCGGGTCCTCCGACCTCGGGCCTCCCCCTCTCCGCCACTGACGCCGGCCTGCGTAGTCACCACCCCCGCTGGCCACTCGCAGCGCGCCAGCGATTATTCGCGCGGCCGTGGGTGTGGCTGGGGGCAGGCCGGTGAGTGTATTGCTAGGGTGTACCCCATGCAGGGATGGAGCAGGGCACATGGTGCTTTCAGGCTCGAGTCGCCGGCCGGTCGGACAACAACAACAACGACAAGCTGAAAACTTTGGTGGCAAATGGTTTGCGGTCTGCGCTGCCATCTGGCAGCGTGTCCGGACTGACTCTTGTCACGGCCTCGATGCATGCAAGCCGAGTTACATGCCTCTCTGAAACGGCGCGCGCCGTTGCCTGCCAGCCCCTCTGTGTGCAGCGCTGCGGCCTGACACCAAGCCGCAGGCAGCAGGCTTTCGCGGCGGAATGATGACGTTAACCCACGTCGCCTCTGGCAAGCAAGGCAAGACCGACCGCGCGACTAAGCCAGCGGGCGAGCGAGCGTTATCAGACCAACACGAGTCAGCACCCTCGGCGACGTCGCCCCGCCCTCGGTATTCTATTCTATTCAGTTGGCTTGAGCAGGCTGCAGGCGGCCGGCAGACGGCAGACGGGGCGCTCACGGCATCCGTCCGCCCGTCGACCCTCCCCCTCGCGTCCCCCGTCCACCATCGCCCGGTCGCCCATCCCTCCCCTCCCCCCCCCCCTCCCCCCTCCCACCCCGCCGCGTCGGCCGCGGCACTGCGCACCCAGCATCGGCAGCACCGGCACCACCTGCTGACTGATGACGCAGGCTGACTGAGCGGGTTTGGCCTTGCAGCAGCCTGGCATGCAGCCCAGCTGTAAGAAGAAAAAGTCTGCCGCACCCGACGACGGCTAGAGGCTACGTATAAAGCCTGCCTGGCGACCAACATAGCACGTCGCTCCAGTCGCTCCACCACCGCATCCATCACACACTCACCATGGTCGCTCGCAACAACGTGAAGGAGGAGGGTGAGTGCCCGCACCGAGGTGGCTGTGGCTGTGGCTGTGGCTGTGGCGAGTGGCCTGGCGCTGGGCTTTTGAGGCCTGGCCGCTCGGCTGCTGCTGCCGGCTCCTGCTGCTCGCTCCGCTCGCACAGCGCTGACCTCGTCCAGGCGCCGTCCCCACCTCCCAGATCCAGGCCATCTTCTGGACGCAGCGCCAGCGCTTCATCTTCGCCTACTACGTCTTCTACGCCATCATCGACGTGACCCTCCTCGGCCTCATCTCGTGGAACATCCACAAGCACGGCAACACGTGGACAAACTACCCCAACGGCATGTACTACCACGCGCTCGGCCTCGGCCTCTTCGCGACCATCTTCACGCTGCTCGTCTCCATCTTCCACTGGGCCCTCGGCCACCTCCTCCTCACCTTCACCTTCTTTGCGTGCGGCGTCCTCTTCGGCACCGTCGCAGGTATCCTCACGGCCACGCCCTTCGGCCACGGCCTCCAGTGCGGCAACCCCGTCGACCGCTTCCCGCCCCAGTACCGCCCCTTCGTTGACGACTGCGCCAAGGTGACGGCGACCAACGGCCTCTCGTGGGCCATGTTCGCCCTCGCCACCGCCGGCTTCTTTTTCATGCTCCAGGACAAGTACGCGTGCACGTCCAAGCGCGACCACGTCTACATCAACTACGAGGCCCCCGAGCCCAAGAAGATCCACGACGAGGAGGAGGCATGAGCCAGCCGCCGCCAGTCCGAGGGCGACCGGCGGGACGCTGCGCCCGAGTGATCTGATGATCCGCTTGATAGTGGCCCGCCTTAGGACAGCACGATTATCACTCCTGTGACCACATCTTATAATCTGATCATGCATGCTTTCCTTCATTAGCCAGACCTTGGTGCAATCGATAGGGCGAGGTGGGGAGCGGCGAGAGAGGCGGAGAGAGGGCTGGTTGATGTCGGATTCGGCCCCCTTTCGCCACAATGGCTCCCCCGCCCAGCTCGCCCTGGAAGCGATGCGATAAGATCAGATAACACCTGCACCACCCTCGATCATGCATGGCCGAGCTGGACCAGCGAGCAAGAGATCGGCTCCCACGACGCTGCTGCTATCAGCCCGCCCGAGGCCTTGGCGAGGCCTCTTGCCCAGGCTAGGCAGACGTGGGAGTCGTCGCGGTCGCGTCGGGCCCACCGATCTGGGTGGGGCCGGCGTCTGGCGCCTGGCACCTGGCACCTGACTCGGCAACTTGCCCCCCTCGCGCCAGGCCGTGCGTGCCGGGGTCACCGCGATCCGCCCACCCGTGTACCTCTGCGCCGGGCGACGCTATGCACGCGTCGAGTTGCGCTGCTCGGTGTGCGAGTTGCTGTCGTCGCCGCGTCGTCGACCGTGGACGAGCACGGAGGGCTGACGAGAGCGGCATCACGTCAGCCCCGCCACGTGGCTGGCAACTCGCGACGCGCTTGCCGAGCCGACAAGTTGCCGCGTTGCCGGCGCGAGCGACAACAACGAGCTCCATCTCACTCGCCATATCCCTCTTGTCATCGCGCACACCTCACTCCCCAGCACCCCCACACCTCCGCAATGTCAGCCCTCCTCGCCCCCGGCCCCCCACCGCCCGGCATGCGCCCCTTCACCGAAGAGGAGGCCGCCATCGCCGTCCGCTTCGTCGACGCCCCGCCCTGGGGCCAGGAGCTCGCCGGCACCATCAAGCCAGAGTACTGCGACGACGTCCCTCCCGTTAACGCCAGGGGCGGGCGCGACGCCGCGGGCTTCCGCGCCGTCTTCTCGGGCGTCATCACCGAGGGTAGGGGCCAGCGGCAAGGCAAAGGCTGACCGGGGAGGCATGTGCAACCCCCTGCAGAATATGCACGGCGGCTGCTCGGCGACCATTGTGGACGTCATGACCTCGGCCGCGATCGCCGTCGTGTCGACCGAGTCGTTCTGGGGCATTCCTATGCTGTCCGGCGTGTCGGTCAACCTCGACATGGTGTACTACCACCCCGGGCAGGTGTGAGTGGCCGCGAGCGCCGCGAGCGAAGCGAGCGATGGTGCCGCAAGCGAGAGTGCCGCGCGCCGAGCGAGGACGAACTAACCCCCGCAGCGGGAAGAAGATCAAGATCGTGTGCGAGGTCGAGCGGATATCCCCGACGCTGTGCAACACGCGCGCAGATGTAAGTGGCGGCGGGCGGGCCGGCCAGCGACTGACGCCGCAGATCGTCGAGTGGGACACGGGCAAGCGCATCGCCGGCGGCACGCACGTCAAAGCGTGGCGCCCGGCCAAGCTGTAGGGTTGGCGGGGGGCTCAAAGCATCACATGCAGTTGTAGAGGTAATGCGGGGTGGGGTAATGGCCGGGAGATGGCGAGACCAAGGCCGAGGGAATGGGAGGCGGCGGGCGGCGGGGCGGGCGGCGGGGCGGGCGGCGGACGACGAGGCGGCCACACCGCCAGCTGAGATACTGACGGCGGTTCTGACGCCGGCGCGTAGAGGTCGAGACACGCGCAGAGCGCCTCCTCGCCGCCATGGGCGAGCACGGGCCGACATGGGTGCGCGGCTGGTCGTGCAAGTGAGTGAGGATGTGCCACCCATACGGCGTCCTGCCTTGATTTCCAGGCGGCCCCAGCGTGCCGATGTGTCGCCGACGCCGACATCCACACCTCGGGCAGCTGGCGTGCAGCGCCGAGGAGATGTTGCTCGCGCAGCGAGGTAGTCACCCACACGTCAGCCTCAGTGAAACATCCGTAAGAGGGCGCCTATCGAGCGGTGTTCGGGTCAGTGTACTCTCGTTAGACACGGTACAGTGAAGGGCGGAGGCGCGGGGGCGGTCGCGACTGCTACCTTTGCCACTGCGATCTGGTGTCAGCAGGTCGAGCCCGAGCTCTCCTCCACAAGGCGACCATCGCCGCCACGCGCTCAACCGCAGAGCAAACACGTCACGATGATACACGACCGCGGCTTGGCAACTCACGCTGCCCCAAGAAAGTGGGAGTTGTTGCCGAGGCTGTTGGTACCACCTGCGGATAGGTACCGTCGGAAGGAGGCTGAGAGCGCGTTCTCTTGCACACTCGACTTGGAACCTCTCCCGCCAAGTCCGGGATGCATCTTGCCATCAACGCAGCCACTCGGCGGCCTCGGCGGCCGGAGGCAGCGCCGCGGTGCCACTCCGAGCCGCGGCTCTGCGCACCAGAACAAGTCGCCGCGGCCGCAGACTCGCGTCAACTGACCTCGCTATCAGAATGTTTCAGCTCGTTTGGCGGCGTCCACCGTCGCCGGAGTGTTTCATCCGCCGCAGTCGACACCGGAGAGTTGCTGTTGTTGATGCTGCTGCTGCTGTTGTTGTTGTTGGATGTGCCGCCGGCTCCCCCGCACCCCACAGCCAGCCATCAGATGTCTCAGTCGTACTCCTCCAGCCACATTCCAGCACTCCAACCGCTCTGCTGGAAGCGAGCAAACCGGTCCCGGCCTGCGGGACCATCCGCACCCGCCTGCCGTACGGAACGGGCTGTACCTGCGAGCCTAATACGACCCCATCTACCGCCACTCTCGGCGCAGGCTACATGCTACGTGCTGCAGCAACGCGACGGACCTGGCGTGATCCGAAACGCGACGCCCCTCGGCGGTTATTTACTCGGGGGCCTGCCCGATTCAAGCTGACGCAGGTCACGAGTCGTGCTCCCTGCTCCACGTCTCGTATCGTCTGCATTTGCCCCCGAGCGGCGGATGACGACCAGATCTGGGGGCGGTGCCGACGAGTACGAGACGCGGTGACGCAAGACGGATAGATGTCGGGACTTCGTTGCTCGGGGATGGGTCGGCGGGGTCGGGGGGTGGGTCGGGGGTTTGTCGTCCAACTCACGGGCCCGTTGAGGCAGTTGCCAGTTCCTCGAATTTTGACGCGAGGGACCAGACGCCGGAGGGGGGAAATTGTGCCGAGCGAGCTGGTGAGGTGAGGCCTGTGGCAGACTGAGAAGACTCGGGACGAAGACGAGCGCACGAGCAAGGTTGGCGCCATCGACCCTGTGGCAGGGGAGCCTGCCGCCGGCGCAGCGTACCTAACACGCCGCATTGCCGCAGGGGTGGAGACTAGCTGGCGCGGGGCTCAGAGAGGACATTTGGAATAGCTAGGCCTGGAGCGTCGCGCAGAGGCGCGTGGACGCCCGTTGGGTTGTGGCAGGGGTGTGCAGGGGTGTGCAGCGTGGGGATGGGATTCGTGCTCGAGGAGGAGTGGCACTTTTGGCAGGCAGGCCCCCGTCTTCGTCGTCGAGTCAGGCCGGTGTGAGGCTGTGCCCAGGTCGACAGGCCACCCAGTGGAGGAATTGAGAGGGCCAGAGTGCACCAGAGTGCATGCGACAGCACCACAGGCGGGCGCGGGTGGACCGGGCGCACAGGCTGAATCGGCCGGCGAAGACGCTCCATGAAGTGAGGGAACAGTCGGACGGTGCGCGCGGTCTTGCCTCCAATCATCTGGCTTTGACATCTCTCGGCGAATGCTATTGCGGTGCTCGAGAGGCCCAAATTCATTCGGATGCTGCGTGTGGATCGCGGCACCTCGAGCTTGAGCAGGCTGCGACAGTCTCGGGAGAGGTTGCAGCGCCGTGTGGCGGCCGCCGTGACGGCTGAGACGCGGCGCGGCCAGTGAAGATCGGCTGCACCACTGCGAGCCGCAGCATATTGCAGTGAACATGAGCTGGGCGAGAGCGTGTAGAGGCGAATTATGCGGACACGAAGGGGCACTCGCTGAGAAGTGGTGGAACATCTCCGGCAGGTTGCAGTCGAGCGTTGTGGTGTAGAGAGCCGTCTTCATGCAACCCCCGGACACTGCCACCGGCAGACCGGCAGCAACCTAGAGCGGCGAGCGGCGTAGAGCGGCGTAGGGGCACGGGGTAGATGTATTTCGTATGCATTCGCAGGCCGGCCTCGTTGCTAGAGGATAGCAGCCCGGTGAGTGGCGACGCGGGACGCACCCACCGGCAGTGAACACCAGGCCACTCGCGACTGAAGAGCTCCGCCCGGTGCTCCAGCAACCACTTGGACAAATACAAACGCCTACAGATCAAACGCAACCCAAGTAGACCACACACGAGCGAGCACGTCGCCGTCGACGACGACGACGACGACACTCCACCTGTGGAGCACCGCTACTCGGACCCCGAGTAGAGTTTCCACCATCAACGCCTCGCTGAGACCCCCGCTGAGACGCGTTAGCCTGTAGCGATATCGGTCAGAATCCAACAGTTCGCGACCCCGACGGCTCGAGTGTACCGCGGGGTTGTGTACACCGCCCGGCCGCCGGTGGGAGAACGTGCGTGAGGTGAGGCGAGGTGAGGTGAGGTGAGGTGAGGTGAGTGAGGCGAGGTGAGTATCCACCGAGGCGCCAGCGCTGATCCACCACTGCAGCTCTCGTTCGCCTTGCCATCGGAGTGACAGCAGCCCGAGACATGCGCGATGAAGGCCGGGCCAGCGCGCCGAGGAACAAGCCTCTGCCGCGACCACCTTGCCGGCGCCCGGCCCCCCCCCCCCCCGCCCACCTCTCGACCTCTCGATCCCAGCAAGTACCGCCGGCAGCGCTCGGTCGACACAGTGAATGAGTGCTAGGCCTCGGTCGGCTCGGTAGCCTGGTATTTAATCGTCTTCGAGAGTGGTGAGTCTGTCGTTGCGGCTAGTCACTCGCGTCCGGCTAGCGACTGTCAGTTATCGCGCTACGTTATCTCTCGCTCGGGCGCTGGCTCGACGCGCACGCTTGTAGCGCTTTTATCTGGGATTTTAGATAGGAGAATAGGTTGGTAGTTAGAGGTGTGAGGAAGAAATGCAACTTGTTGGAGCGAGAGAGCTTGCGACAACCCCCCTGGACAAGTGTTTACTCCATCACGACGCCTCTTCGACGCCCTCTTCACGCCGTCGTCACCCTTATCGCAGCATCACCAACGCCTGCTGCATCGCATGCACACGACAACCCAGCACTCGCCCACCCAGCACCCGAAAACCCAGCACTCATTGTCCTAATGTACTGCATAGACTTCTTGTTCCTTCTTACTTCAAAATATAACACCCCCTCCTCCTCCTCCGCAACTACCGATACAACCCAAAATATATCCTCTCCTGCTACAGGTAGAGGCCAGTAAAAATACACAACGCTGCGGCGGGGGAGGGCGCAGGTTGCTGCCGTGTCGAGGTCTCGTCAAGCAGGTCGTTGATACATTGCGTCCGTTACGTCCAAGTGTTTGTTTGTTGAGGGTTTTTGCTTTTTCGCTTCGTTGCCTTGACTACGCTGTCGGGAAGACAAAGTCGGCCCCGTTGAACGTGGCGTTGGGGTCCGTGAGAGAGACATAGTTTGCCATCGCCTCGACGTCAAAGGCGTACGAGTGGATGTCAAAGGCGTCAAAGCCCTTCATCCACGAGGGCATCTGCACGTTGACGTCGCTTACGGCAGCCACACCGAAGTGTGCCATAGAGTTCAGGGCCGTCTGGTTGATTTGCTGCGCAGTGGGGATAACGGGCGGCGCAGGAGCGGACGGCGGCATGGCTGCGGCGGTGGGTCCCGTTCTCGTCGTGTTCATGGCCTGCGGAGCCATGGTGCTGGTTGGCGAGAGGCCGCCCATTCCGGAGAGGCCGAGTTGTCCGGGCACGGGTCCTCCAGGGCCAGGCCCGCCGACGGTTGGAAGAGCAGGCACGGCCGAGTTGTTGACCGGGGAAGAGAACGTTCCTGGAACCGTCGTATTGGACGGCATCAGGGGAGTCGCCAAGCCCGTGTTGGTCGTCGCCGTCGTCGCAGTAGGCGTCAAGCCAGACGTGTATGAAGATGGCGAGGCGTACGAGCTGGCCGTGGCGGTCTTGCGAGGCTTCTCGTTGGAGAACTCCTTGTCAAACACCTGGTCCTTGGTGCACGAGAGGCTCGCGACCAGGCCAGTCATCTGCTGCATGGCCGTCTCCTTGATGATGTCAAGGAGCTTGAGGTGGCGGAGACCAACGGGGTGGCGCTCGCCGAACGTCTTGAGCGCAAAGACGAACACCTGCACCTCGGCCTCAAAGACCTGCGCCGAGACGGGGTCGTTGGAGAGACGGGCAGCGGCGATAAAGCGCAACAGGCAGCGGGCCGCGAGGCACCAGTGGTACGAGTTGCTTGCCGGCAACAGGGTCACTGCGCGTGTCAGTGGCAAACTCAATCCTCCGAGCTCCCGTTCCATACTCACAGTCGTACGTCGTGGCGTTGACGTCGTAGATGAGCGACAGCATGGCGCGCACCGCCGACAGGGTCATCTTGGCAGCATCATCTGACCAGGTCTGGTACGTGATGAGAGGCTCGCCAAGGTTGATGACCGCGGAATGAGTCAATGTCAACGAGGTGAAGAGCTCGCCGTCAATGACCTCGCCACCATCCGGGAGTTGCCGGATAGGGCGGCGCATCGACTCGGGGTAGCTCAGCCTGAACGTGTTGATGTCGGAGAGGCACTTGCGCAAGCCCGGGTCCGCGAGGTACCTCGCGTAGGTGTGCTCGCCACGCGAATAGCGACGGATGAAGGTGTTTGTCTCCGTGAATAGCTTGATGGCCTTGATCAGGAAGGAGAAGCTCTGCGCATAACGTTAGCGGGCTATTCAGCCAAGACGCATCCCAGCTCAGCTGATGCTTACCTCCATGTGCTGCGGCAGGTGATTTGAATAGAGGTCAGGGGCGCTGAGGATTGACGTCAGTATGGGACGAGGGGGGTAAGGGAGAGGAGGCGGCCGAAGGAGCCAAGGACGGCGGCCGGAGGTGAGGCACCATTCCCGAATTGCTCCCCGTTGTTTGTCGGAACCAGGTTTTGGGGGTTTCACTCACTGGAGGTTTTGGACGCCCGTCAAGCTGCCCATACCATCACCGCCAGAGTCGAAGATGTGCTGCATGATGGGCAGCTCGACCGTGATCTCGCCGTCGTCGATGGCTGAAGGCCAGGCAGTGCCGCTGATGGACACACGCTCAGTCATGTAAATCATCCTGGGGTAGAGGGTCAGTTGGATGTGCCTCTGCCGGTGTGCCTCCCAGGAACAAGTCCCCGTCACTTGGACTTACCACCAGGTGCGGTCCCGCTCCGCCTGCTCGATCGCGCTCTGCGCTGGCCCCGCGAGGTCCATGGGATTACGTAGCAACGAGTTGCAGTGGACGTCTGGGGTGGCAAGCATGTTAGCGCACGCATTCCTACACACCGTCCCAACCCCCCGTTTCACCCTCAGACTTACTGGAGGACACATTCAGGTTCATAGGAACCGCGATGCGTACAGCCTGGCCAGACTCCATCCAAAGGTCTGTCCACCATGCATTCATGACATCCACCCAGAGGACGAGGGTGAAGGCTGGGAACGGAGTCAGTTTGTTCCATACTTCGGGGTTGTGCATGGTTTGCTCACCTTGGATACCCTGGAGCACCTTCTGGCCGGTCTTGACGTGCTGGCACATAGCCTCAAACGACTTGCGACGGTGCCACATCTGGAAGCGGTTGAGCGGCGACTCGTCCGAAGCGTTCGTGTTGGAGCTAAACGAAAAGGCGGGGTGCAGGCCAGACGTGCCCTGGGTGAAGTCAAAGTTGGGGTGGTGGATGTCGGTTGAGCTGGCTCCGACGGGGAAGTAGGCACGCGAGGCGATGGCATCGGGCGAGAGGTACGAGGCCGTGACGGCGAGGATGGCGTGGAGAAGTGATGTCGCCGGGAACTTCGGGTGGCTGGGCGGCAGCTGCAGGTTGCTGAAGAGGGTCGCGCGGTGGAACATCTTGGGCAGAGTGGGCACACGGTCCCAGAAGACGTGCATGACATGCTCAACGACGTCCTGCGAGGGGAGGTCGACGGGCCAGTCGGGCCACACGAGCTCGAGGCCGGTGACGCTCGTGACGCTGTTGCGGTGCTGGTGGCCGTGGGCGCCAGTCGTCTCGGGGGCGGGCGCGTCCCGGGGAGGCTGGGCGAGGAGAGTGGGAACGCTCGACACCCACTTGTTGACGAGGTTGGGGGCCGTCGAGAACCACGCCTCGGGAAGCGCCGCGTCGCCGGTCTGCTGGACGTCGTTGTTGGTGGATCCGCTGTGCATGCTAAGCTGCTCAGGGTTGATGTGGACTGTGTGGGCAAGAGGTATCAGTTTGAGGCCCATTGATGTTTTACCCAGCGGGTTCGGCCAAGCCGGTTGCCCCAACAGGACTGTACTCACAAGGCAAGTCTCCGCCGTCGTTGTCGACGCGAGCTCGCTTGATGGCCACGCCGTTCTCCATCAAGGTGGGCGACGTGAGGGGTGGGCCCGCCGACAGGCCCGAGGTCACGATACCAGAGCCGCCAGCCTCCTGCTGTCTGCGCTGCATGGCAGCCTTGTTCTCACGTTTCCGGAGAGTGCGGGCGCTGGGGTCGCGGACCTCGTCCCAGGTGCAGGGCTCGGGGGGCTCATACTTGATGGGGCCGCGCTGGCGGGGCTTCTGGCAGTTGCCGCACGTCGGACGGAGCGCGTCACATTTCTGTGGAGCCACGGGTGGCAAGTGGTCAGCAATGGCGTTCTCGGTATTGGACTGGCGCATGCATGCGTTGGGGAGGGGTAGCCATCACCACTAGGCGTTTGATGGTGGTGGGCATAGGGGAGTATGGGGTGGTGTTGGACGGAAACGGTGGTGTGCGGGTACCCGGCTGATGCAGCTAGCTAGTAGCTTGGGCGGGACGGGGGCGCGATGGGGGTGGAAAAGTCGCCCGTACTCACCAGCTTCCTCTTCCTGCACTGGTGACAGGCAGCGTTGCGTGCGAGGACGCGGTGCGGGTCTGTAGATTCCTCACCCATGATAGGTGGTGAAGTCGAGTGGATACGGGGGGGTGAAGAAAGCAGCTTGGCGATGTGGTGGGTGGGTAAAAGGGAGCGGGATGAAGCGGGAGGTGAGTTGAGGGGAGTTGGGTGGGTCGGGGGCAGTGGTGGTGACTGCGGGGCGTGGCGGAGGCAGATCCTTGGCGGGGATCAAGGATGGGCGACGGGCGGTAGGCACGATTTACCCGTTGGTTGTTTGGTTCAACAACGACTAGACGTTGTCAAGATGTTGACAGTACAGACGTGCACTCTGGTAACGAGCAACTACAACTCGAGGGAGCTGGTAGGGAGTGGTGGTGAAGATGAGATACGAGGGGCGCGGGAAATGTCTGTCGACCAATGGAGGCCGCTAGATAATATAACAAGAGATCAGGGGAGGCGGTCGCGGCGGCGTCGGCGACAGGGTCTCTAGGACACAAGGCGGCCGAGGGATGCGGGGGACAGGCAACTGGTCAACAATCTGGGAATGTAGGGCGTCACAAGGCGGGGCAGCGGGGGTCCTTGCACGAGAGGTGCGGGGGGAGCGAGGCAGCGGACAGCTGAGACAAGAGCGACAGGAGAGGCAATCGCACGAGAGCCAAGCTCGGCCAAGTCGTCGTCGCCGACGGCGGCTCAAGGGTGTCATGCACACAAACCCTTAGAGCCCGATGTGCTGCGTGCGTTAAACGACTGGCTCCGGACAGGATCACGGATGAGTGGTTTTTTTTTTTTTACTTCACCTCGATGGTAGATTGCCTCTTGCTTGGTGCCTGTATCGGCCCAGTGGGGTCGCGGGGTCGCGCTTGCACGCGCGGCATACCCACGGCTGCGGCAATCCTCCATAGTGCATCTTGGAAGAGGTCGCTCGGCTGTCTCGTTCCTTGGGATTTTTGCCCAGACTAGTACCACTTTGGTAAAAAATCGCCGCAGAACGCGCGGAGAACACGAGACACACGGCAGGTCTGGAAGGGAAAAAAGGGCAAAGGACGCTAACGGCAGCCGCGCGAAGCACGACGTGTTTGGTCCCCCTCCGTCACTGTCGGCTGATTCAACATGGACCCATGACATATGCGGCGGCGCCGCCGCTCTCCAGCCTCTGGGCTCGTCCGCGAGACAGCCGCCGCTCGCCCGCATCCCGAAGGAGAGATGGGACATTGCCAGAGCTAGTCGAGGCGAGGCATGGACATGGGACAGATGAGACACTACTGGGCCCACATATGCATACGCATGCGAGCACATTGAAGGGGGCCCAAGTGGAATGCAAGGCGCTCCTTGTCGACGGTGTCTCAATGGGGCCGATGAGAGCGACGGCGTTGATGAGGCTTACGGCTACTTGAGTTGATGAACACAAATACATTCCATGTGAGTTGAGTGGGATTACTTTGTCACCTCTGTGCACTGCACGGGTTGATTTGATTGAACTGATCACTGTCCAAACATGGTTGTGCAGTGACGACACCGTCACAGATTGTGGGGTCGGTGGGCATCAGACCCGCGTGGGGCCCTGCCGTGCCCTGCTCTGGCAGACCCTGGTTGGCTGCCCCCCGCCTTCTTGTTCAGGCCCCCCGCGCGTCGTGTGCTGCATCTGCGCATCAGCTCGGTTGCTAAATTGAATTGCCAGGCCAAGTGTGGTGCAGCGTGCGTGCCCCGCTTGTGCCTGCTTTCGGCCTCGAGTGTGGATGTTGGCGCAGCCGTCGTACACCTCCCCTGTGTGCTCGGCAGGTCCGATACGTGGCGTCGGGCGTCCTGGGCGGGCAAGAACCAGCCCACCTTTGTGCAAGACTGATGACGGCAGGCGCAGAGTGACGAGCACAGCAGCATGGGTCGACGTTGCGGCCCGGAAAAAAGGAAAAGGGTTTGGCAAGCAGGGCGAGCAGGGACCTGAGCGCCGTGCTGGCATCGGTCCTGAGCAGGATGTAAAAGAACCCATCTCGAAACAACTGCCATTGATACGGGACGACTCAGAGCTAGCAGCGCACTGGCGCTGGGTCGCGTGCGTGCCTGCCGCCGTTGCGGCACGAACATCCATGCCGCACCGCGCCGCCGAAACTAGCGCTGGCCCCGCGCTCGCTAGCCCGCCTGCCCCGCACCAGACACTATTCGGCGACTGGATTTGTGGGGATGCTGATGGCGAGGATGGACCAGTAGTCTATTGGGATCAACGGCTTCACCGGAATGTCGACAAACCCAGGCAGAGTCGTTTGACAGCTTGGATCTGGAAATTGAGGGGCCCTCACAGAGATCAGAAAGAAGCATAGCAGGCTGCCCAAAACGCGCAACTGGTCCTACTCGGCGTTCGGCCACCACCTCTGACAGGTACTGGTCCGCCTCGTCGCTTACTTTCTCGGGATAGTGTCACGAGTCATATCTTGCGGATTGACGACGTAGCTTGCGGCTTGGGCGGCTGCGGCGGCTTGGGCTAGGCGGCTTGGGCGGCACATTGCGGCAAAGCCCCACGGTACCCCACATACCTCGAGGTAATCTGCTCTTGGGCCCCCGTCCATGCTGCCTCCATGATGAGCACTTTGCGACACAGGTCCCTCGGAAGCTGTAACAGAGATGCTTGTTTTTGCATGCGACACGAGAACAGACACCCGAACGCGGTCCGCGAGGTCCTCACGTCCCGCTGGGAGTGCCTCGTGCCCTTCTATGTGTCAGACTCTTAACTCCACCTCACCTGGCAAACGAAGCGGGAAAGCTTAACACATGGAGCAGACCATAATACGGCTGTTTCTACGATTCCTGCGGGGCCCATGCCATCGGCACTGGCTGGTGCGGCTCGCAATAATCTCTGTCCGCCGGCGGTCCATGCCGCCAGCGCCGGCAAGAGCCACTGCTAGTTTCATTGCCGCTGCCGCTCTTCCATCGGAGCGGTAGAGCCCAACTCGAGACCATGTTCGGGCATGGGGAATGGAATGATGGCAGGCCAATGCCCGTGTAGGCGGTTGGGAGCTCACGTGCTGTCAAACAGCCGCTGCGACGTTGGCAGCCTTCCTTTCCTGGACTATTGTCATTAGCATTACTCAAGTATCAGTCGCTACCATCGATTAGGGCTGCTAGGGTAGGGCTCCGGATGCAAACGCAAACCAGGAGCATGCGGGCGAGCGAGGCGGTGTTCATGACCATGGAATGGAGGCCGCGCCGACGACAACGACGACGGCGAGCACGAGGTCGTGCCCTTGCTCGTCGGTTGGGCCGCTTGGCTCTGGACCAGGCGCCACTGTCGTCGTTGGGGACGTGCGGGCCGACCTCGGAAACGAGGTCGCCGCCGGTCCCTTGTCTCGGCGTTTATACTACCCACTGGTGGTATTCAGTCGGTCGTAGAGATTGTCATCGAGGTGCGGCAAGTGCCACGACCCACTCACACTGACTGACCCACTCTGGGCGGGACGACCTCGCCCATGCCCGAACTCGGCCATGGGGAGTGAGGCCACCGTGGGAGACAAAGTCACGTGATGACAGGACCACGTGAGAGCCATGCGTACACCATGTTGTTGACCCTGACGCTCGTTCCCGCGCGATGACGCGCTCGTTGTTTCGGCCCGCCGCTGTCGTGTTCGTCGTCTGTCGGTTGACACCTCGACAACACACTCTACTCGCATCCTCTTGCTCTCTGCATTAGCATTTCTACACGACGATACCGATAGCGACCAAGCGCCAGACATCGACTTGCCCCAACCGCTCGCAGCACGCCGACCGGACCGACCTCTTGCGTGGTAACGACACTGCGCACACACCCCTTTCACGCAGACGCAAGCGCACCGCCCCCCACCCCACCTCCAACAGCGACGAGTAACCCTCTTGCTCTTGTTCTTGTCAACACCTACCCCACCACCACCCACATCACTCACCTCACCCGGGCATGCTGTTTGGACGCGCAGAGAAGGACCCCCTGGAGGATCTCGACAAGATGGGCTTCTTCTCAAAGTTCTTTGTGTCAATCCTGGCCGTCATCATCATGTCGATGAGTGCGGCCGTGTCGATCGCAGCGTTCATGCCGTTCATGGGCGCCCTCGTGCGCCTGCGGGCAAACTACAACCCCAAGGCCGTTGGCTTCGCCGGCACGGAGAATACGTGAGTGGCGGGCGTGGGTGGAGCGGGGGGATGCTGCGCTGCGCTGCGCAGCCGCAGCCAGCAATGATGTTTGCGCTTTAAGCATGTTTATCGACGTGCGTAAAGCGTGAACGTCGTGGGCAGATAGCACACTCGAGTGGCACATGACCAAGTGGACGCGTGGTGGAGGCTCGCTCCTGATAACAACATGCGCTAACCCTCAGCGTCGGACCGCGCCTTACCGGCCTCTGGGGCACACTGAAGCGCACAAAACGTCTCGAGGGCTGGTACGGCCTCTACAAGGGTGAGTGGCGGCCCTTGTGGCACCGCTGACATGCCCAGGTGCCATCGCCTCCTTCGCCCACGTCGTGCTCATCTCGACCTTCACCATCATCTTCATCGGCGCGGCGGGATACAAGAATGTTGCCGAGCGCAAGGCGTCGTTTGGCCTGTTCCTCCTGCCATTCGTCACGGCAGCTATCGCGCTGCCCATGGCCATCCTTGAGAACCGTGCCATCATCACGCCGTACCGCCTGCCCAACAACCTGCGCGGCTCGCTCGACATCCTGCTGTCCAACCACGAGCGAGCGCGCCCGCTCAGCCTGTACGCCACGCCTGGTCTCCTCCCCGCTGTGTTTATCCGCGGCCTGTTGCACCTGCTCGTCGTGAGGGGCATGCACGCTGCCATCATGGGCGGCGAGAAGATTGCCAAGGCGGCGGCGTGGCGCACGATCCTGTACCTCTTCTTCCTCGCCCTCTCGACGCTCTGGATCACGCCGCTCGACGTGATCATCACCAAGCTCTCGGTGCAGCCAAACCTTGGCGGCGAGGTGGCCGTGTCTTCGGCCGACGAGATCGACGAGGCCACACCCGAGGGTCTGAGGTTTGCCGGCACCGACGAGGATGTGATCGGCTTGCGGCCCACAACCGAGGCCTACACCTCGCTTGTGGATGCGGCACAGAAGATCAACGACGAGGAGGGCTGGCAGACGTTCTACCGCGGCTGGTGGTGGACGGCCCTTGCGGCGGTAGGCCCCTTCCTCGCCACTGGCCATTAGTGTAGGCGGCGGCTAGATCGATCTGGACAAGGGAGGACCTGGTGGGCCCGCTGTTTGCCGCAGCTAGGCCCGCGTTGTACCCGCCTGCCGCAGTAGATGCATCCGAACAAGTAACTTTGAGCGTGTCTAAGGCAGCGGCAAGCTGTCTCGGCGCGGTGGGCAGCGGCGTGGCGGTGGGCTGGGCTGGGCGTGGCGAGGCCGCAGCGGAAGATGGGGAATGTCAGACAGATTTCGGCGCCAGTCTCGGCACCAACTCGCCACAAACATGCGAGTTTTCTCTCTGCCCCAATTCTTACCTGTCTCACTCTAGCCTCGAGCCTCGAACAATGCCGCGGGGCGATGCCGCGGCCAGCAGCGCCGCAAGCGGCAGGCCGATCGGAGAGCGGAACATGGCGGCCGCGGCCGCGGCGAGCCGTCGCCGAGGCGAGGCGGCAGTGATCGTGACCGAGGCTGGCTGGCCGAGGGCGAGCACAATGGGCTCATGGGGGCGACGGAGGACGCCGTGCCTCCCTCCACCGACCGCCGGCCAACTCCACCCGACATGGGCGACACTTAACCTCACAACATCGGGTCACAACTGACAACCACTAACCCCCAGCATGGCGTCGCTCCCGTACCATCTCGTCAACGCGTTCACCGGTGCGTCCCCACACAGCGGGAACCAGGCGGCCGTCGTGCTCTTCCCCGACGAGGCCGACGCGCGCATCAACGCCACCTTCTTCTTAGCCACAGCGCGCGACTTTGGCTTCTCCGAAACCGCCTTCCTCGTCCCCCTAGGCGATGGGAGCGACGCCGAGCCGTCCTACCGCATCCGCTTCTGGACGCCGGCGGTCGAGGTCCCGCTGTGCGGGCACGCGACCCTCGCCTCGGCCTACACCGTCCTCTACGCCGTGCACCCCGCCGCTAGTGCCGTGCGCTTCGACACGCACGTCAGGCCGGTGCGCTGCGTGCGGGGCGAGGAGGGCACCGTGGTACTCGACATGCCGGGGCACGTTGCGGCCGAGCCTGAGCCAGAGGCCGCCGACAAGCTGAGGGCGCGCCTCTTCGCCGCTGCGCCGGCGCTTAGGCCCGCCGACGTGCTCCGCCTCGCGCGGGTCACGGGGTTCGGCGACGGCGACAGGGTGGTGTTTGAGCTCTCGGCCGACGTCGACCTCGAGAAGCTCGCGATCGACCCCGCGCACTTTGTACGTTGTTTCGCGGGTGCGCTGACTGGCCAGAACGCGCGCGACACGGCCCAGGTGGCGGTCACGCAGCTCGCTGGCGCCGGCGCCACGCTGCGTATCAACTCGCGCGTCTTCTGTCCGTTCTGGGGCATTCCAGAGGACCCGGTGGTACGTGCGGGCTACCAAACAGGCTGACGGAAGACGGGCGCAGCACACACCGTCCTCGGGCCGTACTACCTCACCGGGGTGGGCTCGGAGGGCGCGCGCGCCGTGTTCCAGGGCGACCTGGGCTCGGCGAGCATCGACGCGCGACAGGTCTCGCCCCGGGGCGGCGCGATGCGCGTCTCCCTCGCCGAGGGCGGCCGCGTCCTCCTCACCGGCACGGCGGCGCGCTGGGCCGACGGCGCGCTCCACGCCGTCGAGTAGCTCGCCGTAGCTCGCCGATAGGATAGATACCAGTGGCGCATTATCTAGCCGCTTCGCGATCAATGCTTCGGTCAGAACCTTGACCACTATCAGCTCGGTCGGTGATCACTAGCGTGGGGTGCGAGAAATCAATCGCGGTGAGCTCTGCCACATGGCATTGTTGGTGGGTTGATGGGCCTCCGAGAAGTGACGAGCCGAGATTTCTGTATGCATGTCGAGCTGGTCGATCCCCCTGTGTGTTCCTCTGCCCAGTACCTCGTGTTCCTCACCCAGTTTTCTCGTCCCACTCTCTCGTCAGCTCGCAAGGTGCCGCTGCTGCTCGTGTCCCGAGGTGACGGATGGTGCCCACCACCGCACGAAATTTCATCACCCAGAATTCTGGGTTCTATGTACTCTGAGCAGAGCTGATCCGATCGGATCAAGCATGGTCGACGTCGACGACAGTGCCTGCCAGCCACCGCAACGCATGATGCTCTCCGTGCTCACAGTGCGCAACATGAGCAAAGCATACGGCAAGGCGCGCACGCGCTGCCAACAAGCATCAAGTGTACCTTGTGGACCACAGCAGTGGCAGTGCCTGTCGGCGACCACATTATCAGTCGGCTATGTAGCCTGCGGGACGTGCCAGGCACATGACATGTCCGATTGCTTTCGGGTTCGGCGGAGGCCCTGTGATCACCATGTTGGTGACTCACTGTGGAGAGCGGAGCTGCGGGGCGCTGGGGAGTGCGGAGGGCGTGCGGAGGGGGTGTATCTCCCGCTGTAGAAGTGCGAATCGAGTACAGAAAGAACTGGGGACGAGGGGAAGAGGCAGCAGCAGCAACCACGAGCTCGACTCCCCCCCTTCGCCGAACCCAGCTTCCACCCCGCCCATCGCCGTGCAACCACCTCATCCCCGATCATCTTGATAGGCCATGGGCAGGTCCGCGGCAGCCCAAGCATGCCGTGAGTGCGGGCCCCAAACCTCGCCTGCATCGGCACAACCAACGCCACCGACGACGTCCAACGGCATCCCAAGCAAAACCTTAGGCCCTTGCCCATCTCGAACAAGCACAAGCCGCAACGCACGCACGCACCACGGCACCACGGCACGCGGTGTAACGCTGATCGGGCATGTACTCGGGCTCAGGCGAGCGAGTGACGCCCACAAGTCACCTGGAAAACTCATGACGTCCTGCCACATTCCGCGCTGCTCGCTAGCCTACCCCGCTGGGCCCCCGGACGATGCGGAGCGTGCGGGGCTGCGGACGGGTGGCACATGACCAAAGACATGTAACGCTCGCCTGGCTATGTCGCCGCATTCACCCCAGTTTTTTATCAAGCCCGCTCCGCTTGCTGCAATCCACGACGAGCCCATGATTGATCGGGCAGAGAGCAGTTGCGATCCCCGATCGCTGCCCCGGCGTGCCGGACGCTCATGGTCCGACGCTGCTGCTCCACAGCCTCGGCTGTTGGGATGCGGCTTTTTTGGGCAAGAGGGCAAGAGCGAGCGAGCCGAGTTTTATCACCTCCCCCCTGTTGTACAGTTCGCTGCGACACCTCACGACGGACGACAGACGGACGAGGACGAGGGGACGAGGACGACGTCGACGCCGGTCTCGTCGGGTCGCCAGGCAGCTGACCGTGCCATCTGACGAGCTGAGGAATGGCGCTCCTCGTCGTCGAGAGGAGGGGCTTGGCCGACCGGGCCGCCCGCCGCACGGCACTCGTCAGCCCAACGTGCTCGATGCTGGCGACCCCGAGGCAAGTCGACCTCACTGTACTGACGAGATCCGCTGGCCCGAGCCGGGTCGAGTCAGCTGGCTGCACCGGCCGGCGACCGCAGCTGTGGGTCGCTGCGGGTCGCTGATACCTTGCTCCGGCAGTCGTCGCCTGGCGCGCTGGGAGGCCGCTACTGACTCAGCATGACGGTGGTATGACGGTGGCCTGGTGGTGGTCCGGCAACTGACACCCGACTGATGCTGGTCGGCCGCAGCTCACCCCGACTGATGCGGTCGGCCGCAGCTCACCCCGACTCCTCCAGCTGAGCTCCGGCTGAGCGGCGCATGACGTCGGCCCGCACCGGCGAGTGGCGACCTCACCAGCGACAGCGTATAAACCGTGCGTTGAGCGGAAGGTGATCCGGCCACCAGCAGCACTCACCCCCCAAGCCGCCGCCATGCCCGCCACGCCACTCCTACCGCGCAACGATGCACTCGAGCTCAACCCCCCGACCGGGGCCGACATCCACCTCACGACCCCGGGCTCGTCCTTCCTCTGGGCCATGTTCGCGCTCGTCCTCTTCGTAGACTTGGCCGTGGCGGTGTGGACGACGCGCGTGGTGCGCGCCAGCCGCGTGTGGCACCACTTTGTCGTCGTGCGTGCCTCGCCTCCCCGCCCCCTTCCTTGTCGCTCGCTGTTGCATCGCTGACCCCCGCCAGATCAACCTCTCCATCATGGCCGTCGCCTACTTCTCCATGGCGTCAGACCTCGGCTGGACGCCCGTGCGCACCGAGTTCGGGCACTACCAGGGCGAGGGGCTGCCGCGCCAGATCTTCTGGGTGCGGGTGAGTCGCTGCCTCCTTTCTTTGGGCATACCTGCCGGCTCGCTGACCGCCCAGTACGTCGACTGGATCCTCTCGGTCATCTTCCTCGTCCTCCCCGCGACGCTCGCCTCACCCCTCAACCTGGGCGACACGCTCGCGGCCGTCTTCCTCGCCGTGCTCACGTACACCCTGCGCCTTGTCGGCGCCCTCACGCCCAGCACGTACAAGTGGGGCTTCTTCACCATGAGCCTCGCCTCGTCCTGGGCGCTGCTCGGATACCTCGTCCTCCCTGTGCGCCGCGGCGCGGCGACCCTGGGCGGCGACTACGGCCGCCTCTCGGCCCTCTTCGCCGGCTCGGCTGTGCTCTTCCTCGGCGTGCTCCACCCCATCTGCTGGGCGCTGGCAGAGGGCGGAAACGTCATCAGCGTCACGTCTGAGATGGTCTTCTACGCCGTGATCGACGTGCTCCTCCGCCCCGTGGGCCTCACATTCTTCCTCTACCGCCTCGGCGCGCTCGACACCCGCGTCCTCGGCCTCACGGCGGGCAAGTACACGCTCGACGGCGGGGTAGCTGGCACGCTCGAGCATAGCGAGAAGGCGTTCCGCATGCCGCATGTGCCGCACTTCCCCAAGGTGGTTCCTCGTCGCGGCAAGCACGACGAGGCGCCGGCCACCACCCCGGCGGCCACCACCCCGGCGGCCACCACCCCGGTCGCTGCCAACCCTGTCGCTGCCAACCCGGTCGCTGCCAACCCGCCGCGCTTGTCCGGGGCGACGGTGCACGAGCAGACGCCGGCTTGAAGCGATCTTCCCATCCCTCGCGCTCGGCCCCACTTCCAAACGACAACCGAATCTGCTCTCTGCCTTATAATCCGCTTCCTGCCTTATAATCCAATGAACTTGCGTCTAATTCTACAGTGATCTATGCTATGCTAGTGTACACGCCATGCTGCCTTGCTTTTCTCTCATGCCTTGCGTGCTGCTGCTGGCGCGGCCGCAGCCGCAGCCTCGGCCTCACACGCCGCCTCAAGGTCGTGGCTGACGCGCCGGCTCCAGTCGCTGCGCGTGTACACGTCCTTGCCGGCGATCTCGGGGGCGTTGTACAGCGCCCCGTTGATCCAGGCCCACAGGGTCATGCTGCCGACGTACAGGAAGTGGAGAATCACCTGTGCCGAGAGGAACGCAGCGATGACCTTGAGGGCGGGCGAGCGGAGCTCGGCAGCGAGCACGATGGTCGACGTCGCAAACACGCCGATCGGGAAGGTGAGGGCCCACAGGCCGACCGAGAACTTGCCCGGGCCGAGCAAGCGCCAGTCCTTGCGCCACTGGTCGACGAAGAGCGCCACGGCGATAGTGTACCACAGCAGCGCGAGGCCCCAGAGCACGAGCCCCGTGAGCATGCACCCGGCGTACATGGCGTCGGCGATGCGCTGCGCGCCCTCGGCCTCGGTGAGCCCGGGGATGACGGGCACGCCGTAGGTGTAGGCGAGGGTGCGGACGCCGACGCCCATGGACACGATGCCGAACGCGCCCTGGCCACAGGGGCCGAGCGGGAGGAAGACGGACGCGAGCGCTGCCGGCGCCGGCGGGCCCTGCAGCGCCGCGCGGTAGATCCACAGCGTGATGACCATGAGCGCGGGCGGGACGCCCGTGCCCCAGATGACGAAGGAGCAGAGGATGGTGGAGCGCGCGAGGCCGGCGTTGAAGGGCGCGAGGTGCTGTGCCACGACGGCGCCCGACGCCGCCACGACCACGGTGCCGACGATGGGGAGGAGCCAGGTGGGCGCGAGTGAGGCCGGAGTCTGGCACTGGCGCGTGAAGCTGTGAGGCGGGTGTTAGCCGATTGTGCCAATTGTTGCCGAAACAGCCGCGGGATGCTTGGAAATCCCAAGCATGCCGCAAAACACATTCGGAGTTGGCCGTGCGCAGCGAAAACATGCACTCCACTCACAGGACAAAGATCATGCCAAAGTTGACGAGCACGGCGAGGACGACGTTGACCCACCACAGGCCGAGCGCGGCGTATGCCCAGTTCTCGCCCCACGCCTCGACGCAGACAAAGCAGACCATGTTCTGTGGGTGGGGTTAGGATCTGGAGACACTCCGGGCCGGAGTGGCGCGTCCGAGCTGCGCTATGCGGACTCACGACAATCGTGCTGAGGCCCATGGGCATGCAGCCCCAGAACATGCTGGCGACGTTGTGCTTTGCGACGGTGCGGAACAGGCCGTGGTAGACGGTGTACCGGAGGACATTGGAGACGGTGAGGACGGCGAAGATGATGACGTTGAGGACGAAGACTGCAATGCCGAGGTACTGGAGCCAGTGGCCCTGGTAGGGATATCTGTGCAGCAGGATGGACGTGATGCCCGTGCCCATGTTGATGGCGTAGAAGGCAGGCGGGGTGTGGAGTGCGGCGTGGAGTACGGCGGCGACGGGCCCGCGGCGAGCAGCCTTGGGGTCGGGCGAGCGCGTGCTGGGCGCGATGGTCGAGTCGGACAAGGCCGCGGTCACGGGCCCGCTGAGGACCGGTGTCGGCGCGTTGGAGGGCAGGGCGATGGTCCGCGCGGACGCGGGGGAGGGGGAGGCCATGCTGGTGATGCTGGCGGAGTGGAGTCGTGGCCCGTTAAGAAGCCGAGCGGTGGGGAGTGTGTATGCGGCGTGTATCGATAAGAATAGTACTGGGCATCGCACCAGCCGCAATCTTATACAACAGTCGGCGCCGGGACGATGGAGAAATACTGCACGGTCGACTCATGCACCGACTCCTAATGATGCACAGCACTTCGTAGTGGTGGAGATGCCGAGATACGTCGGTGGCGAGGGGTTCGGAATAGTCAGAGGCGTCAGTGGAGTCAGTGGCAGATACCCTCCAGGGTGGGCAGTGGGCATTCGGAGTCGCTTTGCGGTGGTGGGCTCTCGGGCTCTCCGGGTGTGTCGGTTACTACGGCGACTGAGCCACATGACTATTCGGCACGGTGGGGAGCCGCCGCTCCGGTCAAAGTGCCTCACGGGGGTTGGAAATGCGCGCGCGGAGGTGGAGAGGAGGAGGGCGAATGCAATGCTTAAGTAGTGACTTGCGGGCTGTCATCGTCGTGTCGGCGCGTCCGAATGCCCCTCCCTCCGGAGCCCCCTCGGCCTCTTCGCCGCGCCGCGTCGAGCTAGTCGCCTATGGGAAATCAACTAGCGCGGCTCGTGTGGTCATTCGCTCGTGCGCGCGCCTGAGTGATGGCGACGGGTGTGGTGCGTGCGAAGGCTGCATGTTTGTTGGCGATGCATGCTGGCATGGCATGGCACTGGCACCTGGGTGGCCTGTGTGTTGCCTCCATGCCTCCGCGCCTCCAAGCCGCACCCCTGCCGGCGCGTGGCGCGCACGTGGCTCGGCCCGGTGCGGACCTTGTCGACGGCAGAGGCCGCCAGCCCACGGTAGCCGGTACGCCGGACGACCCTGCCCTCTACGCGCTGCGCTGCGCGCGCCGCCTCGGCGTGGATCGAGCCGCAACCGAGCGTAGTCCCTCTGCCAAGGCCGACGGTCGCGCAAGGGCAGCACAAAGTCCGCCTGGACGATGGCGTGCGCTGCGGCAGCTGCCCCGCGACTCGGATTCACGACGGAGTGCAGTGCGTTTTCGGCAACGGCGAGGTGGTGCTGGGTGGTGGTGTCGGCGCCGGCGCAGTGTCCCCCCAGCCCAGCTCCCACCCGTCGTCGCCTTTGCATCTTGCATGCATAAGCCGGTCGACGCCGTGAGGATGATTGCGGCTGCATGCCTCTTGCACTCGCGGCTATGAGTTGTGATGGCGAACGACGGAATCAAATTTTGGCTGTCCACACCATGACCCTCGGCAATGAGCAACAAGCTCGTCATCGCTTTTTCTTTCCATTTTTTGTCTTTTTTTGAAAGTGGCGAACGAGTGACGAGGCGGCAGCGCGCCTGGGGGGACACGGCTGACACGCAGCAGCGAGGCCACTGACACCCACCCACTGACGCCGCGTCGAGGCACATCGCGGCACGCCCGACCGAACCACCGATGCAGGCCTGCGACTGCGACTCCCCTCCCGCCTTGCCTCGACTAACCGGCGCGCCCGATGGCAGCAGCTCACGCCAAGTTCCTGACTGATCACGACGACCCGTTCCACACCCGATACCCACCCCTCCCTCCCACACCCACACAACGGCGGCGGCGACTCTCTTGACATGGTACTATCGACGTCTTTGTCAGCGCCATGAGCACAAGCACCAGCAGCAGCGAGACGACAGCAGCACGGGCCGCGCGCTCGCCCGCCTGGGCGACCGCGACCGCGACCGGCACCACGACCACCTCGACCACCTCTCCCCCAGCGGCGACTTCGGCTATGTGGCGTGCTGGCGCAGGCGGCCCAAGCACGAAAACCAACACGACAGATTCCACGCCATCACAGTCGGCGAGCACGTCGCCACTCCCTGCGCGCTCGCCGCCCGCGCCCTCGCCGCCCGCCGCACAGCCGCCGTACCCGACCCCGCCGCTGACGACCGGCGCCCAGAGCACGGGCGACGAGGCGGGCGTGTCGGCGCCAGCGAGCTCGCACAACGACGAGGAGCGCGACGAGGTCGACGACGGGCCGTCGGCGTCGGCCGGCTCCCCCTCGCGCCCCGGCACGACGGCGACGTCGCCCACGGCGTCCCCCGTCGCGCCCGGCACGGCGACCATCCCGCCCCTCCCAGCCGTCAAGCCAAAGCTGCGCGCCTCGCGCGCGTGCAGCAGCTGTAACCGCCAAAAGCTGAGGTGCGACGGGCAGAACCCGTGCGGGCGGTGCATCGGGCTCGGGCAGGCAAAGGTGTGCGAGTACCTCCCGAGCCTGCGGGGCAAGACGCGCAAAAAGAAGGGCGCGGCGGCAGCTCCGACGCTAGCCACTGGCGCCGCTGCGCCGGCCAACGGCAGCAGGGTGGCCTCGCCGACCGAGCCGCACGCCGGGGCCAAGCGGCGGCGCTCGCTCGAGGGCTTTGCCCGCGAGTACGAGTACGAGTATGCGCGGTGGCACGCGCTGGCGCGGAACGGCGTGGCGTGGGGCGAGCGCGGCAGCGGGGAGCGGAGCGACGCGCGTGACCCGCGCGACCCACGCAGCGACCCGCGTGCCGAGCGCGACCACCGCGAGCGCGAGCGCGCCTTCTACGAGCGGGACGCGCGCGAGCGCGAAGCACACGAGCACGAGCGGCGTTCGCGCGCCAACTCGGCCCACTCGGCGCACTCGGCCCCGCACTCGCCCCACGCGCGCCCACAGCCAACCCTCACGCCGGTGCAGCGCCTGACCCCGCTCCCCAACGCCACGCCGGACGCGCTCTCGCTCCTGGCCGAGGCGAGTGCGATCAGCCCGGTGGAGCGGCGCGCGCGCCGCGAGTGGACGCCGCCCCCCGCCCTCCCGCCCGTATCCGACACGTGCGAGGCGCGCCACCTGCTCGGGTTCGTCAACGCGCACGAGGCGGAAAACCTCTTCAACCTGTACGTGCGCTACCTGAACCCGCACCTGCCCGTGCTCGACGCCGGCGCCGTCGCGATCCACGTCGCGCGCCGCTCCATCGCGCTCTTCAACGCCGTGTGCTGCGTCGCCGCGCGCGCGTTCAACGTCGTCCTCTGGGACCGGCTGAAGGCCTTCGCTGCTGGCGAAACCTCCCGCCTCGCCCTCGACCGCAGCTTTGAGAGCGTGCAAGCCCAGCTCGTGTACGCGACGTGGAACCTGCCCACCGCGGAGGAAAGCGACTCGGCGTATGTGCGCCTCGGGCTCGCCAAGCGGCTCGCAGAGGAGATCGACCTGCCCTCCGCCGTGGCCGCGCCCCTGCCCTCCTGGGCGCGGCGCAGCATCGCGCGCACCGCGCTCCTCCTCTACGCCGCCGACGCGACCCTCGCCCTCGAGCTCGGCAAGCCCGTGCTGCCCCGCGACGTGGCCTCCTGGGCAGCGCAGCTCGGCGGCGGCATCGACGACCTCCTCGTCTCAATCTTCGCAGAGTGGGCGCACGGCCTCGCCGTGTCCGTCGACGCGCTGCGCGCCGCCGCCGCGGCGTGGGCGCGCCCCACGTCCCCCGCGGCCGGGGTATACGCCGCCGCGGCGCCCGACCTCGTCGGGCTCCACCGCGCCCGGCTAGCCAGCTGGCGCGAGCGCGCCGAGCGCGCCGTCGAGGCGCTGCACGAGGCGCTGTCCGACGCGACCGAACACGCCGGGCTGGTCATCGCCCTCGCGCGCTTGTACGAAGGCTACGCGGCGCTCGTGCTCGACGCGTACGTGCTCGAGCGGGCGCTCTACCTCGGCTCCGGGGCAGACGCCGCGCTGGCAGAGTACCAGGCCTCTGCTATCCGCCTGATCGAGCTGTTCGACATCGACCTGAGCAGCAGCCACCTCCGAGGGGCGCCGGACACCGTGTTCACCGTGCTCACGTATGCCGCGGTGGCGCTGGTGCACTCGGTCGCGCTGGGCGGCAAGAGCAGCAGCAACAACAAGGCGGCCGTGTTGGCCCTTGCACGCCGCGCGAGTGACGTGCTGGCCCGCGCAGCCATGACGCCCGACCACCTCCCGGCCGCGCAGAGCGTCTTCCTCAGCCGGCTGATCGCGCGCGTCGGCGCTGACGCTGGCGACGACGTGGCTGATATCGCGCTCCTCGCCGCGGCTGTCGGGCCGGGGGACGACGCGGCGGCGCACGCCCGCGCGCTGGCCGAGCCCACGACATCCATCTGGCCGCCGCGCGCGGCAGACGCGAAGCGCGCGCGTGCCGCCCTCGCTGGCGCAGAGTTCCCGCCCCCGCCGGCGCTGCCGCGCGCAGCGCTCGGCCTCGGCGTCGGCTCGTTCCGCCGCGCCGGGCTCGCGGCCCGCACAGGCCTC
The DNA here is from genome assembly GCF_041260175.1 of Vanrija albida. NCBI lineage: Eukaryota > Fungi > Basidiomycota > Tremellomycetes > Trichosporonales > Trichosporonaceae > Vanrija > Vanrija albida. The sequence goes on from NW_027191423.1 coordinate 277,876, forward strand.
TCCGGCCTCGGCGGGTGGTAATAGACTAGACATGGACCGCAGAGCGGTCGCGTTGTACTCTACATGTAATGACTGCTGCACGCGCTGTACATGCTTGCATACTTGGTGCTACTTCTTACGGCTTTTGTCTTCACAAGAGAACGTGTGGGCGCACACCTCGCCGCTACGCTCGCACGCTCGCACTACTTGCGGCTCTTGCCCCGCCCGTCACCCCCACCGCCGACCACAGTCCACCCGTCGCTGCCCGAGTCACTCGGCGTCGTCTTGTCCGGAGACGACGCCTCAGCCGCGCGCCCAATGACAAGCGACGGCGCCGTACTCTTCCTCGCCGCAGCCCCCGGCACATGCTTCTGCGCCACGTCGTTCATCGACGACCCCGGGGTGTACGACAGCATCTTGGCAGGCTTGGTCGACTTGCGCTCCCGCGGCGCACGTCCAGCCGACGGCGGTGCCGAAGCCTTGGACCCAACGCTCGACTGGCTTCGTCCGCGCGAGTGCCCGTTGGCCTCGTTCTTCGTCGTCGGCGACGTCCTCGGAGATACCGGGAGCGGCGGCATGCTCAGCCGTGGGACAGGTGGCATCGGTGGCATGGGTGGCATCGGTGGCACGGGCGGAGCTGCACTAGGCAGCGCCTCCCACTCGAGGCCTAGCACCGACGTAGAGCTACTCGACCCGTTGGTGCTCGACGCCCGGCGAGGGCGGGCAGGCGACTGCTGCGACGGATTCGACGCCGAGGCGAGTGACGCACTGCTCCAAGTCGTAGAGCGGGTTAGAGGCGGCGCGTCCGGCGTCGTCGGCGACGCTGGTGGCTCCAGCGCCATCGTCTGGTACGTCACCGGGTCGTCCTCGAACACGAACGACGGCGCCACGAGCTGGCACTCCTTCCACACCTGGAGCGTGAGTTGGGCAGAGTGCACAAAGTCGACAGGCACCAGCGTCGTCTTGCGCACCGCGGGGAACCGCCACTCGCCCTTGCCCGGCCGGCCGATCCAGCGAAGCAGGCGGAAGTTGGGAAGTCGGCGGACAAACTTGCGAAGGTCCCGCACCTCGACCAGCGTGGTGTCGCCTTCGGCAATGCGCTCGGCAAGGAAGGACGGCAGCTCCACCTCTGCCTCCTTCTTCGCCTTTGTAGCCTTGGTCTTGGCAGCCGTGTTTGCGAACGGCGTCTTGCTCGTAACCGCGAGCTCGACCAACGACGGGACGTTTCCGAACGCCGCAGTCATGGACACAATGTCGAGAACACTGGCCTTGACGGCGACCTGAATCTTGCGCAGCTTGGGGCAGGCGTAAAGGAGGGCTTCAAGGTTCACGAGGGTGAGCTCCCACCAGTCGAGGCAGAGGTCCTCGAGGTGGCGCCCGTGAGTCGTGACAACCTGGAGCAGCTCGGTGGGGATGGCCTCGGACTGGTGGCCGGGCAGCATCGGGGGCACTACAATGTTGAGGGGAGGCCAGGGCAGCGTAGCGACTGGGTGGATGAGGCGGACGACCGCGAAGCGCGTCAGCTGGGCCATGGGGACATGGTGCAGCGACGCAAGGTGCTTCAAGACCCAACTGGGGGTTAGCGGGTATTCTTTCACCCAACTCACGAATGGTGAGAGCCAGACTCTGCAATAGCAATTTCCAGGTTCTTGAAACCCACTGGCCAGGATTCAATCTGTGCCCAGGTGTTCTTGTCAAGCCGGCCTGAGGTCAGCGACGCCGAGCACCCCACCTACCTTCAATGTCGTTGAGCTTCAAGCTCTCGAGGGCCGGCGAGTTTTCGATTATAGTTTTGAGGCAGTCTTGGTTCAGCTTTGTGCCCGTGGTGGCGAGTGTAAGGTGCTTGAGACTACGCAGGGAGCCGAACCGCCCGATAGACTCGCAGAGTCGGAGGTCAGCAAAGTGCGTCGAGAGGGAAAGAGTGTGGAGTTGGGGGTGGTAGCCTGGGGGCAGGCTGGCGAGAATCTGCAAGTGGCTCGCGATGGTCCTGGCCTGGGGTGTGAGTTGGGACTCGAGGCTATGCAACTCACACCCTGCGAGCTGAGTCCTTCTAGCTGGAGCGCCTCGAGGTTCTCCCAGCCGATGCCCAGAGCTAGGCCATTGAAGCCGACTGCCTTGGCGCGCGGCTTGGAGGGCTCGCCCGTATCTCCGAGCTCCGGGAATGCGATACCGGGGGGAGCGGCCTGCTGGAGGTCTGGCGTGAGGCGGGGGTACGTTGGCGCGTCAACCGTGTGCGAGGGGTGATCCCCTGGGGCCTGGAGGTACAGCCGGCGAAGGCGGCGCAGCGAGGCAATCGACTTGGCGTGAGCGCTGTCGCCACACCCCACATACCTTCCACAGCGGGCCGCCAATGCCGAGACCCGTCTGCCACGCGAGCTCTTCGACGCCCGGCACGGTGTTGATGAGGTCGCTGGCAAACTGCCAAGCCTCGTAGCGGTCTGCCGAGCGCGTCGCGACGTTGATCTCGGTCGGGATGTGCGAATGGCACCGGTGGCGGAAGTGCAAGATGCGGACATGCCGGGCATACTTCGGGTGTCTGGGGTTGAGCAGAGACAAGACTCATAACGCACCTGAAGACAACTGGTAGCTTGCTCTTCATGTCGTAGCCCTTGCAGCAGTCTCGCGCCGGACCCGACGACTTGAACTCGCCATGGCCGACGGTGCCAGGGATGGTGACCTCGACTACGAGCTCCTTGTACGCTGCTTGTGAGGCGACGGCGTGTATGGCACGGTTCCCCACGAGGAGAAACTTGCGGGCCGTGTCTGGCTGCTCGTCAAACACGAGCGGGAGGGCGTCTGGGGTGTGGGGTCAGCAAGAGGCCGACACCGCTTTGCAGGATTCCGACGACGACGTCTGTGCGCGGGGGCGTGTGGGGTTGGGCGTGCGCTGGTGACGGCGAGCGGGGGCGGAGGGTGACCGACGGCGGAGAGCAGGGCGCGCACGCGACACGTACCTAGAATGAGCCTCTGTGCACCATGGCGCTGGCTGGAAGAGGAAGTAGTGGTGGTCGTGTCGAGTGACAAGTCACCAGGTCGTGGTTTTCGAGGAGCGTCACTGTCGCCGCCCATGATATCCGTGCGGAGAGGCGGCGCGGCAGGGTCTGAGTATGTCGGGGGTGTCGAGTCGGGTCGCCGTGTGGTCGAGTGTGAGGGAGTGTGTGTAGGATGAGAGTGTGAGAGAGGGAAGGAGAGTGAGAGTCGAGTTTTATAGAGGATGAGATGAGAGAGTGGAAGGAAGAATGCTGAGACTGAGTGAGTGAGAGAAGGTCAAGTTGAGAGACGACGACGAAGGGGGGCGACGGCGAAGAGAAGGGCGGCGCAAAGAGGCGAGAGGGGCTCGAGGGCGTGCGCGCGTGTGTGCGTAAACTTCAATGCCGAGCGAGCGCGTAAAGACAATGAAGAGGACGACAACAATGACAGCAACAACAGTCGCGACGACGACGATGACAACGGCCTCGACGCGCGTGCGAGCGAGCGAGTGCAAGTGTAAGAGGAGGAGCCAAGCGACGCGTCGAAAGATGAGTAGCAGTGACAGTGTCATGAGTGTCTTCCTTCTCTTCTTCCTTCCTCTTCCTCTTCTTCACTCTCTCGCATTCACCCATCAACGTCTCTTCTCCTCACCCGACCTCACCCACTGCTCGTGGCGACATCAGACGCCCATGGCGAACGACGTGCACCCACCACCACCACCACCACCACCTCCAGGTCAGTGCACGCCGACGTCCGTCAGCAGGATCAGCCTGTTCGCCGGCACTCGATGGGGGTGGCAGACCTCCACTCGGCTGCACGCACGCTGCACGCCTCCACTGCGCCACCACACGCGACGCCGCACGCCGTGGGCTGAAACGAGGGCGAGTGGGCGTTCATGTCTGTCGGTCTACACGCGATCGGCGTGTGGTGGCGTCAGCGGCAAGAGTGTGAGCGAGCAAGAGCATGAACATGTTGATGAGCACGAGGTGAGGACAACAGAGAAGCGGCAGACGATACACTGACCATTGCTGATGGTGGCGACGAGCCAGCTGACAAGGCAGAGAGAACCGGCAAGGTCGGATCAGTACAGGCCACTCGGTCGATAACGCTCGCAGCCACGCGCAGCTCACCATGCATCGCAGCATACCCATCCCGCGCCCATGCTTATAGATCAAGCCGCCAGCAGCGTCGAACGACGACGGACAATCGGGAATTCCACTGTCAACAATAACAAAGCCTCAGGGCGGCCGGTCGGAGCAAAGTTGCCGAGTGTCAACAGAAAATCGTCATCAAGCCAGCCCACAGCCAAAAGAGGCACGGCGGCCGCCAGCCTCCACACCCCGGCCCCCCGGCCGCTCGCTCGCTCGGCGCCGCTTCGGTGTGCTACCTCCTCGGCGAGCAGCGCCTGACTAAGTCGCACGCCGGCGGCAGTGCTGGCAGTACTGCTCGGCGTGCTCGCGGCGTGCCCGGCTGCAGACACGGTCATTTCGAGTTCATCATCGCGCGGGGTTGGAGGCCGTGCGGTGGTGTACTCGCCTCAGCCTCAGCCTCGTTCCCGCTCGCCACTCGCCGCTCGCCGCTCGCCGCCCGCCGCCCGCCGCCATGCCGCCCTACCGGCTCGCCGTCGATTCAGTGCTCGCTCAGCCCAAAGCGGACACCCCATGCACAGTACGGCGCGCCGCACGCTATCGACTCGGCTTTTCTCAGCCCAGTCTCGCCTCCCCACCAGGGTGTGCCTTGCCTTCACGTGTTACCGCCTCGTGCCATCCCTAACCGCCTCCTGGCCCAAGCCCTGGCGGCACGCTTCGGCACGACACGTACGACGTGCTGGAACGCTGGGGTTGGGGTGCTGGTCTGCCGCTGCGGCGGCGTATCGCACCTGCATTCACTCCGCCGCCACCGCCTCGCAGTGCTCGGCTGCTCGCCTGGCGGCCTCGCTACCTGGTTTGTCAGTGTAGGCAGTCGCCGAAGCTGCCCGTCCACCAAGCGAGCCGAGGCACTGTGACGTCAATGTGGACGGACATAGGCGAAGAAAAAAAAGCTGCACCAAGCTAGGAGTGGGAATTGAGCGGAGTGGCACCCCGCGCGGGCGCGGTCAGCTGGCCCGCCTCAGGTCGTCAGTCATCAAGGGTTCGGGGATGCGGCGAGTTGTGGGTGCAGCCGCAGTCAGTTATCCAGCTCGTCGGGAGCCCCTGACCCACCTGAAAGCCCACTTGGGTCAGTGGCGCAACCTTGGCTGCTCCAAACAAAATCTCAGCGGCGCCCGTCGTCACGACGGGCCCGATGGGGAACGACGAGTATATAGGTGCGAGGCGAGTGGGCATTGAGGCTTTTCCACTCCAACAACATTGCGGTACTAACCTCGCCACTGCAAGCGCACCAGCCACTCACCACTGCACCACGCGCCAGCGCCCCCCACACGCACAACCTACCCACCCCAACACGCCAGCCACAGTGCGACCCGCTGCCATGTCCACCGCGTCCTCCGAGACGGCCCGCGGCACCGTGCTGCTCAACGGCACCCCCGCGTCCAAGTACACCCTCCGCAAGCTCCCCTGGAGGCCATACGTGACGCCGTTTGAGACCATCCTCAACCACCCCTACAAGGGCTCGGGCACCGACGAGGACCCATTCATTATCGACTGGCTCCCCGTCGACCCCGAGGACCCGCAGCGCTGGCCCACGGCCTACAAGTGGGGCCAGATCTGCCTCGCCTCGTTCGCCACCCTGGCCGTTGCCCTTTCGTCGTCGGCATACACCGGCGGCATTCCTTCGCTGCTCCACGACTTTGGCGGCTCGCTCCGTTTCTGGACCGGCGGTGTCTCCCTCTTCGTGCTTGGCTTCGCCTTCGGCCCGCTCATCTGGGCGCCGACGTCCGAGGTCTGGGGCCGTCGCATCATCTACATCATCTCGTACTTCTTCCTCACGCTGTGGCAGGGTGTCTCGGTCGCGTCCCCCAACCGCGGCTCGGTCCTCGTCTTCCGTGCCCTCGCCGGCTTCTTCGGCTCCTCGCCCCTCGCCAACGCCGGCGGCACCATCTCGGACATCCTCAACGCCAAGGAGATGGGCCTCGGCATGGCCCTCTTCTCGGTCGCGCCCTTCCTCGGCCCCGCGCTCGGCCCCATCACTGGCGGTTTCCTCGGTGAGGCCGCGGGATGGAAGTGGGTGTTCGGCTTCCTCACCATCTTCTGCTTTGTCGTCCTCATCGCGCTCGTCCTGATCGCGAGCGAGACCTACTCGCCCCTCCTGCTCCGCCAGCGCGCCGACACGCTCTCCAAGGCCACCGGCAAGGTCTACCGCTTCCGCGCCGACGCCGCCAAGCCGCTCGACATCAAGGCGCTCTTCATCGCGTCTCTCGCCCGCCCCTGGAAGTTCCTCTTCCTCGAGCCCATCGTCCTCATCTTCTCCATCTACATCGCCATCATCTACGGTATCCTCTACCTCAACTTTGCCGCCTACCCCATCGTCTTCTCGACCCCCAAGGCCGTCGGCGGCCGCGGCTGGAGCACGGGCATCGAGGGCCTCGCCTTCCTCGGTATCATGGTCGGCGCCATCCTCTCGGTCGTCATCACCATCTTCGTCTCCAACCCCCAGTACCTCCGCCGCATCAAGGAGCGCGGCCACCCCGAGCCCGAGGACCGTCTCCCGCCCGCCATGTGGGGTGGTGTCTCGATCGTCATCGGCCTCGCAGGCTTTGCCGCCACCAACGGCCCCAACGTGCACTGGATCGCGCCCATCATCTTCGGCATCCCCTTCGGCATGGGCATGGTCATCCTCTTCCTCGCGGTCATGGGCTACCTCGTCGACACGTACACCATCTACGCTGCGTCCGTCCTCGCCGCCAACTCGGTCCTCCGTTCGCTCTTCGGCGCCGCCTTCCCCATGTTCACGCACGACATGTACGACAAGCTCGGCATCCACTGGGCCGCCGCGCTCCCCGGCTTCCTCGCCTTCGCCTGTCTCCCCGCCCCCTTCCTCTTCTACAAGTACGGCAAGACGATCCGCGCAAAGTGCAAGTACGCTGCCGAGGCCGCCGCCATCTTTGCCCAGATCATGGCCGCGCGTGCCGCCGCCCTCGCTGGCGCTAGCGGCGCCGCCGACCCCGAGAAGGTCGCCGGCGTGGCTGAGGCCAAGGAGGAGGACGAGGGCTACGCCAACCCCGAGATGTTCGACCTCGAGCGCACCATGTCGATGGAGGAGGAGCTTGGCAGCCCCAAGACGCGCCCCACCGAGCTCTACCACGCCACGAGCAACACCACGCAGCTCGCCCGCAGCATGTCGCCGCGTTCGCAGTAAGCGTGCAGAGCACCGGGCCATCCAGCCCACGACACATACATCACTTGCATTTTAATAGACTACATACTGCACATGGATAATTGCATGCGGATTGGGGCGTGGGGTGGCGATGGCGATAGTTGATGATTCGGACGTGGCCGACGCGGTGGTAACTGATGGCGCGGCGCTGGAACGGGATGGGCGACGATGTCTTTGGCGGAGGGCGGAGTGCGTGCTCGTCGCAGGCTACACCCCCGCCGTCCCCGCCAGGCGGGGCGTGAGCCCGCGCCACGGGTCCTCGACGTAGCTCTCCTTCCAGAGCCCTCCGGTGCCTCCGCCGCCACCGCCGCGCGAGGGGCCGCCGTCGCTGTGGGCATGCCCGCCGCGCCCTCTCCCCGCGCCGCCACCGCGCGCGCCAAATGCCGAGCGGTTGGCGCCCGACACGAACGAAGGCGGCGGGCGCGCCGGGCTCGACGAGGGCGAGTGGGCCCGCTGTCTGTCAGATTGGCCTTGGTTGTTTGGTTCTGGCATCACGCCCGACGGCGCGACGGCGAATCGGGAGAGACGGGCGCGCACGCTCGGCCCCGTCCGTCTCGGCGCCCGGGCCCGGCGGCTCGCTGAGCTCGGACGCTCGCTCGGCCCAGCCCGTCACCAACGTGTCACCCGGGGAGTGGGCCAATGGACGCGGCGCCGCGCTCGAGCTCTGTATCGGCAGAGGCGTGCAGGCTGCCCCTTGCCGCCGGGTGCGGCGCACTGGCCTGCCTTCCCCTTCCCCAACAACAACGCGCACAACAACAACGCGCTCGCCCCCCCCCTCCCCCCTCAGACTCACCTTGACGCCACTGCCCCCCTCTCCCTCGCCAGCCTCCTCGCGCGCTGGCCTTCGAGCATGCCCGCCGCGCGACCTCTTCCCCCGGCCGACGGCGCCGCGCGGCCCGCGGGCGCTCGCCTCGCCGCGTGCTGGCGCCGCGCCTGCCTCTGGTCGCGAGGGGAGCGGGTGTGTCGGGCGCTGCTCGGCCTTTTGCTTGCCGAATGATATTGGGAGGCCGAGGTCGTCCATTGTGGATCGTGGAGTGGGTAGTCGCAAGTCGTCGCGGGTTGTCAACATTGCGTTGATCTGTCTATGTCGATTGTTTTACACGTGTCATTTGTTATCAAATGTGATAAGATCGAGTTGGCATCGCTTAGCGGGTATAGAGCGAGAAAGAGAGTAGAGTAGCATCGGAACGCGGCATTCAGGACGGACAAGTGGGATGCAACGCGACGGGGATGGTGGATGCATTCAAGAGAGAGATGACTGGGTGTATGCATGCATGCATGCAAAGAGCACTACACCGTGGCCCCCTCGTCCTCGTCCTCCGAGTGCCAGGAAAGAGTCACTGCACGCGCCGCTCGCTGCCGCCTCGCTCGCTGCGTCGACGGGCACCGGAGCGCAGGCCCGAAGCGCCGGCTGGATGGTTGTCCCTGATATTTCCTTTTGGCCCGTAAAGGACGTGTCTCTGTCGTTGTTTGCTTTACCGCTGCACTGTCCACTCGCGACTCGACCTCTCGTCCCGACCAATCCAACGCGCTCGACGAATCAACAAAACCCGGGGGCTCCAGCTACTCTCTGTTGCTCTTCTCCTAGTCGTCTCTGAACAGCGTCTCCCCAGTCTCAGTCTCCCCAGTCACCCACCCTTCTCCTTCCTTCTCCCCTCCTCACCACTCTTCTACCCCCACCCCCCATCATGACTGCCGACTCGAACCCATCGTCGACCCTCTCGTCCATCAAGTCGACGGCCGACGCCCTCGTCAAGCCCGGAGAGACCGAACTCGTCCGCTGGAGGAGGACGTTTGACAAGTTTGCGACGATCGAGGAGGCCGGAAAGAAGTGAGTCTCGATCGGGAGTCGGAGGTCGGAGGCGCGGTGGAGGGGTGGTTTGGGGGGGGATATGTCATGCGAGCGTGGTGAGCATGGGGGTCGATGGGCGGGCGACGCCTCGCTCGCGCAGCAGGGTGGGCGTACCGGCGACAGCTTGCTCGCGCAGCGGGTCGGGTCATGAGCCACTCCGTCTCGGAGGAGAGGGTCGGGGAGGAAGGGAGGGAAGGCAGGCGGCCGGAGCGCTCAAGGCGGCTGGAGCTCGAGGCCAGCGAGCGAGCAGAGCGGCGCGGCGCGAGCGCTCCGACCGCCGAACGCTCGGTCCTGCCCCGCGCCCGTCCCCGCCGCGCTCGGCGTCGGCCCCCACCCCCCTCGGGTGGTTACAAACCGGGGTTCGGCGCTGCGAGGGGTGGTGCCGCCTTCCCTGAGTGAGCCACTTTACCGGATGGCGCGCGACCAACCGCGCTTGTCGCGACCCTCCCCGACCTGCCGATGCACGCCGGCGAGCGCGAATGCATGCCCGGCGCGCGCGCTTCCTACAACGGCGCGCGCGCGATTTTTGATGGGGGTGCCGGCGCTCGTGGCGGCGGAATTTGAACGCGCTTGGCGTGATTTGCGGGAAGACCTCCATCCATCCATGCACAGTGCACCCGAGATATCGTGGCTGATCCGATCCAACCCGACAGGTTCCTCAACGAGAGCGAGTTCATCGATGCCATCGCCCCCACCGACGAGGGCTTCAACCGCATCAACCGCGAGCAGTATGGCGTCCGTGAGTGTGTGCGGAATGGTGTGCTGCGGAGGGGATGGGATGGGATGGCACGCACGCGGTCGGTTACACTACCGCGCGCGACGCTCAGGTCCCATCGCTCCGGCTTTCACTCCGCTCGGGAAAACTAGACTCGAGGCTGATCTCTCTCGCCAGTCTTCCGTGTGGCCGCCAACCGCGCGACCAACCTCGTGTCGTTCGAGGACTTTGTCGTCTTCGAGACCCGTGAGTACAGCATGCACGCGACTTGTTTGTGGTGCTAACGCCGCAGTCCTGAAACGGGTGAGCTGACCCGATGATGCCCCTCGGCCTCGAGTGAACCGGTCTGACCCGAACCCTTACAGCCCGACGCAGACTACCAGCTCGCCTTCTCGGTCTTTGACGTGTAAGTGTGGCGCGCGGCGGCGGGCGGAATGCGGCATGCGGCGCGTGCGGCGGCGTGGGCTTACACCTCAGCGACGACTCGGGAGCGATCGACTTTGAGGAGTTCAAGTCGGTGCTGCAGGAGAACATTGCCAGCAGCGGTATCCGTGCGTGCCCCAAAACATTGTCGCGCGCGTGAGCCTCTGCTGACATCAGCCAGCCTTCAACTTTGACTGCGACTGGATCAAGCTCTACCTCGGCAAGCGTGGCACAAAGCATGTTCTTGGCTGTGAGTGTGCTGTAACGACAGTCACTGACCGACCGCAGACTCCGAGTTCACGCAGCTCATCAAGGGCTTCCAGGGCGAGCGTCTCCGCCAGTCGTTCCACTACTTTGACAAGGACGGCGACGGATACATCAACCCCGATGAGTTCCAGCGCATCATCATCGAGCTCGCGGGCCACAAGCTCTCCGACTCGGTCCTGCAGCGTCTCCCCACGCTCACGACCATGAACCCCGGTCGCAAGATCTCGTACTCGGAGGTCATTGCCTTCCACAATGGTGAGCCGGGGTGTGAGGGATTGTGCTGATGCCAGTCATTCGCGACATGGACACTGTTGAGGCTCTCATCACGCGTGCCGTGCGCAAGTCCAAGGACGGCCGTATCGATGTCTCCGACTTCCTCAACGAGGCCGCGTCGAGCATGCGCTACTCGCAGTTCACTCCTATGGAGGCCAACATCATCTGGCACTTTGCCTCGCGCGGCGAGGCTGGCCACGGTGCCGGCCAGCGTCTCACCCTCAACGACTTCCAATCGCTCCTCGACGCCAAGTGGCAGCCCCCGACCGCGTCGCCGGTTGAGGCGGCCCAGAAGCGCGGCTTCCTTGCCGAGCTCGGCCAGTCGACCTGGAACTTTGTCCAGGGTGGTATCGCCGGTGGTATCGGTGCCTTTGCCGTCTACCCCATTGACCTTGTCAAGACTCGGTAAGTGAAGTGCCAAGGGCTGAGCTTACTTTTCAGTCTCCAGAACCAGCGCTCGACTGTCGTCGGCGAGGTCCTCTACCGCAACTGGCTCGACTGCGTCAAGAAGGTCTACGCCAACGAGGGCGGTGTGCGTGCCTTCTACCGTGGTGTCCTGCCCCAGCTTGTCGGTGTTGCCCCCGAGAAGGCGATCAAGATTACCGTCAACGAGCTGGTTAGGAAAAAGGCGACCGACCCGGAGACTGGCCGCATCTCGCTCGCTTGGGAGCTGATTGCCGGTGGTGCCGCCGGTGGTTGTCAGGTGGTAGGTTGATGGATACCACAGGAATCACGCTCACGCCCAGTCCGTCACCAACCCCCTTGAGATTGTCAAGATCCGTCTGCAGATGGCCGGTGAGATGGCCCGCGCCGACCCCGGAAACGCGGCTCCCCGTGGTGCGCTCCACGTTATCAAGCAGCTGGGTATTTTTGGTCTCTACAAGGGTGCCGTTGCGTGTCTCTGGCGTGATGTTCCCTTCTCGATGATCTACTTTACCGCGTACGCCCACCTCAAGAAGGACATTTTCAGCGAGGGCCACCGCGGCAAGCAGCTGTCGTTTGGCGAGCTCCTGCTCGCTGCTGGTATTGCCGGCATGCCTGGTGAGTGCGGCGCCGGGTGATATGGCGGTAGCGCATGCTGACCCTTCAGCCGCCTACCTCACGACCCCCGCCGACGTCATCAAGACGCGTCTCCAGTCGCAGCAGCGTGCGGGCCAGACCGTGTACAAGGGCTTCTTTGACGGCTTCCGCAAGATCCTCCAGGAGGAGGGTGTCAAGGCGCTGTACAAGGGTGGTATCGCGCGTGTCATCCGCTCGTCGCCCCAGTTCGGTGTCACGCTGGCCGTGTACGAGGTGCTCCACAAGAAGTTCCCGTACCCGTACGCTGCGGAGACGGCCGTTGTCACGGGTGCCCGCCCTACGCGCGCGTCGCACACGGACATTTCGCGCATCCGCGCGCGCAACGGTCTGCGTATCCTGCTCGACTGCTCGAGCCAGTTTGGCATGGTCAGCCCCGAGGCTGCCTCGAAGCGTGTGCAGAGCCTGCCCAAGGCGCTGCGTGCGTAAGGGGTGTAGGCCGTGGTGCGTCAGCACCAGGGCGAGTAAAAAGAGAGCAGAATCTGCGTTGCATTAGCATGGCCGGGCGGCGTGGGACGCGCCGTGGCCAAGATACCCGAGACGTGTCACGAGTAGTGTCGTTGCTTTATCAATTGGGACAATGGTTGTTGGGTATGCATGCCTGGCAAGGTCGCGAGCGAGCTCAGCCGCAGGCCGAGCGAGCAGTGGTGCAGCGGCGAGCGTGCTCCGCCGTCAGGCGGAGCGCGGCGAGGACAGTGACGAGGGAGCAACGAGTCGAGCAGCCGGCCACAATGACGAGATGCAGTTGCCGCCGCCTCCACCCGCCGTCCCACTCAATTGTCTCGCGTTTCAGCCTCCAAGGCACCGCACACTCACCAACACCCACACCATGACTCTAGTCTACAGCGGCACGCCGCGGCTGTACCCCGAGCTCGGGGGCGGCGCGCTCGTCGCAGCAGTGCGCTTCAGCACGCCGATGCGGCTCGCGAGCGTGCGCGTGGTCCCGGCGGGGGTCGTGTACCCCGGCGGCGTGGGGTGGGTCGCGGTCTCGGTTCTCCTCGTTCCCAGCTGACGATGCCAAGGGCAACCTCCGCCGAGCCCTTCGCCGCCGACGTGTGGCTCAACGTCTCGCCGAGTGACCCCATCAACGCGCTTGCGCGGACAGCGCTGCACGTCGAACCAGGGCCACATAGCGTAGACTACGCGCTCGACATGCCCGAGGGGGTGAGCTGCCCTCCGTCCCTCTTCCCCCGCCCCAGGCTGACCTCCAGACAACAACGCGGCTGCTCGTGCTCCGCCTCCATCCGCCCGGCACGGCGCTAACGCTGAGCCTGTACGCGCACTCCCCCGCCGCCTCCGCCACCGCCGACGCAGACGCGTCCCAGCTCGCGCTGAGCGGGCCGACAGAGCTCCCGCTGCCCGACACCGCCGCCCTGCTGTCCGCGCTCGCCGCCCGCCTGCCTGGCGCCTACCCCACCGCCGAGGTTGCTGCGCGCACCGAGCGCCTACGCCTGGCAGACGCCCTCGCCCACCCCGCCGCGCTCGCTGCGCTGCTCGCCGACCCCGGGGCCGACGCCGCCGTCGCCTCGCTCCTCGGGCTCGACGCGCACCCCGACCCCCGGGCCGCGCTCTCGGCGCTGGCGCGGCTCGACGCGCCCAACGCCGTCGAGTATCCACGCACCGCGGCGCCGCTGGCTACCGTGCTCGCGCTGGCTAGGGCGCAGCGGGACAGCGCGCACCCCCAGGCGGGCGCGGCGCTGGCCACGGTCGTGGGGCGGCTCGCCGCGCTCCTCCCCGCCTCGCCCGCAATCGCACGCACGCTGGCCGCCGCTCTCCCTGCGCTGGCAGCACACGCGGCCGCGCGCGGGGCGGACGTCGCACTACCCGGCAGCCTCGAGCCCCGCGCGGCCGTCGCCGCGCTGCTCCCCCTCCTCGCTGGCTCTACGCCCGCGGGCATCTCCACCGCACCCGCGGCCGCCGCCCTCGCGCGCCCGTTCGTCGCCCGCCTCGACCCCGCCGACCCGCTACGCTTGGCCTGGGCCAGCCCTATCCCCAGCCCCGCGCTGGCCTCCTCGTCCGAGGCCACCCGGCTAGCCCGCGCCCTCGACACCCCCGCAGCCAGCAGCTCGCTCCTCCACACGCCGAGCGCGCCCGAACTCCTCGCCCTCCTCGCCCCCGCGCTCGCTGCGACGCTGGCGCACGCCCGCGAACCACCCCTCGGCATCCCCAGCGCCCTGCCCCGCGTCGTCGCGTCCGGCGCGGCCGCCTCCGCCTCCGACTACGCGGGCAAAGTATACTCGGCCCACGAGTTCCGCCGCGAGCGCGAGACCGTCTCCGGGCTCGGCGTCGGCGCCAGCGGCGTCGGGCGCAAGGCCTCGCGCCATGTAGACGAGTTTGGAAGGTGAAGATGACACACGACACACGGCTCCTGCATCCCCACCCCGCGCCCGCGGCCCCGTTGTATACGCATATGCATCACGCGGTATAATCCGAGATCCCAAAAGTCACATCGTCGACCCGTTAGAACACGTCGTCGGCCATCGGGCAGTCGGCCGTGTCGTGCGCAGACGACTCGCAGTCCGCGCACCACTTCTTGCTCTTGACCGCCAGCGGCGACTTGTCGCCCCCGCCATCGAGCGTGCTCCCAGAGAACACGGGGCACGCGTCGAGGTCGTGCGGCCCCTCGCAGAGCTCGCACCGCGTGTCGCTGTGCGCGCCGTTGGTCCCGTTGGCGCCCGCGCCGTTGGCCGCGCCAAGGTCGATAGACACGGGGCGCGAGTTGGGCGCAGACGACGCCGCCGCCTGCGCCGCTTCCAGTGCCTTGACCTTGGACTTGTAGTTGTCGCGCTCCAGCTGCGCCTTGTGCAGGAACGTTTCGAGCTCGTCCTCGCGATAGATCTTGGACTCGACGAGGGATTCGAGCTCCGAGACCTCGCGCTCAAGCTGAGTGGGTTAGCATGGTCGGAGGCCTTGTCACCCACCTCCTTGATCGACTCTTGCAGGCGAGTGATCTCGGCAAGCGCGGTCGCGAGCTCCTTCTGGCAAACGTCAGCGGTTGAAACGACGACCCCACCCCACCCCACTTACACTCGACGCCGAACTCGCCGGCGCGTCCGACTCGTTGATATCCTGCAGCAGCTTGATCTCCTCCTTGAGCATCGCAATCTCGTCCTCGAGGTCAGAGTGCCGGCTCTTGAGCAGCGCATTCTCAGACGTCATCTCCTGCACAATGTGGCGGTAGCCGCGGATAGACTTCTCAGCCTCCTCGATCGTGCCCGTAGACGTGCGTGGGCGGCGAGACATGGACCGGTTCAGGCCGCCATCAGGGCTGCCAGGGCTCATCGGCGAGTCGTCAACCGTCTTCGTGTTGTGGCTCTTCAGCTGGCGAGTCAGAAGTTTATCTCGATGTTTACACCCACCTTGGCAATCTCGTTGACCAACGACGACATCTTGTTCTCGAGGTCGCGTGCGCGCACCTCGTGCCCAGCAAGCTGGACCACCTTGGCCTGCAGCTCGCTGATCTTGTTCTCCTGCTGGGCCGCAATGCGCAGCGACTCGGCCTCGGTTGCCTCGCCGCGTAACGCCTCAATGTCCGCCCGCGCAGCCTCAAGAGCCGACTGGTTCTCCTTGACTGCCCCCTGGAGCTCGGCGATACGCGCAGTCGCACCCTCGGCCTCCTTGTTCAGCCTGGCGACCTCGGCCTTGGACGCCGCCAGGTCGTCGGCGCCCGACCGCTCGCTGTCGCGCGTCTTGTTGTACTTGGCCTGCCAGGCGTTCGAGTCGGACTCGGCTTGGCTGCGCGCCTCGTCGATCTGCTCCTCGAGCGACACAATGCGGTTCTGGAGGTGCTTGACCTGGGCCGTGAGAGTCTCGTTGTCAATCTCAGCCGCAGTAGCGGCACGAGGAGACGACGGCTTGTCGGCAGTCGCCGCGTCGGCCTTCTTGAGCGTCTCAATCTCCTCGTCCTTCTTTGAGAGGTTCTCCTGAAGGTCGCGGATCTGGCACTCGAACGTGAACTGCTTGCTCTCGTTGAGCTCGATGATTTGCTGCGAGTCAGCTCTACCCTTGCACACAGACACTCACGTTGCCCGCCAGCGTTAGCTCGTCCACTAAGCGCTTCATCTCGGCGGCTTCAAACTCCGCAGCCTCGGCGCGCTCCTCCACCTTGCGCACCTCGACACGCTTCGCCTCGATGCCCGCTTCGAGCTCGCCAGAGGCGCGTTCAGCAGCGAGCTGCATCTCGCGCTGCACCTCCGTGAGCTCCTTGATCTTGGCCTCGAGTTCCTCCTTGAGCTTGTCGCCGCTCTGGTTGAGTTCGTCGGCCCGCTGGCGGTGCTCGGATGCAGACGAATTGGTTGTTGCGAGCTGCACCTCGAGCGCCTCGGCCTCTCCCTTGACCCGCTCGAGATCGAGCCGGAGGTCCTCGGCGTCCTGGCGCTGGGCCTCGGCCAGGGCATCGGCGTTGCTGAGCTGATCCTCGAGCTCGGCGTTCTTCCGGCGCAGCTCGTCCAGCTCTCGCTCAAGCTCGGCCGCAGCGTGGTTCTGCTGCTTCGCCTGAGGGCTCGGCGGAGGCGGCATCATCTCGGTGGCAGAGCTCATCCTCGGGGCTCGGGGCTTGGGAGTGGTTAAGCCACCGATGCTAGGCCGTCCGCGCGCAGGTGTTACACCGCCAATGCCGATTTTGGACGCCCGCGGCGTTGTGGTGCTCGCCGCGAGGCTCTTGGCCGGCGTCGTTGCTGGTGCCGTCCCGGTGCGCGCCTCTAACTGCTTGGCCGTCATGCCGAGGTACTTGCTTGCCCTGGATCCAGCGGTAATCTTGGCCTCGGCACGCGCGGCATTCGACACGGTGCTGTTGCCCAGCGGCTGCGTGCGACGCTCGGCTGTCGGCGTCAGGCTCGGGTCGTCGTCCGCCCTTGGTCGCCCAGACACGGAGCGAGACCCAAAGCTGGGCGTCACTGCCCTCCTTCCCGCTGGCGTGACGCGACCCGATGCGGAATAGGACGACGTGAGCGAGCGCTGAGACGCAACAGACGCGGGTCTTGACGGAGCGGCGCGCTCCGAGGTCGGCGGGGAGAGCTTGTCTGCCAACGCAAAGATGCCGCACATTGGCGCGCACTCAAAGTACTTGACACTGAGATGTCAGTGACGATCGCGCCAGCGCACTCACCCGTCAACAGAGCCATCGTTACGCCCCTTGCCTTGGAAGCCGCCCTCCAGCTCAACACCTGCCCAGATGCCATCTCGAATGTGGGTGGGACCAAGATACCGCAGGGTCCCTTCGTAGCCGTGCGAGGGAAGCCTCACGCGATCGCCCACCTGGGGCGACCATTTGGGTTCCGCGGTAATGCTGGCGCGCGACTCGGGCCGCCTGTACGAAGGTGTCGCTACGGCCGAGGTCGATGTCGACATGGACGAGCGGCGCGATGGCGTCGAGGTCGAGCCAATCAGCGATGCGCGCGGCGCAGCAAGTGACGGCCTGGACCCTGGTCTTGACGCCGCCGTTGGTGTCGAGATGGCTGCTGATGGCGTCCGTGGCCTAAAGGCCGGTGTCCGTGGGGCCTGGAGTGCTCGACCGGGGGTCGAGTACTCTGATGCTGACGGCTGGGTCGGCGTGTCGGGGTCGCCTGATTCAGATATCGACCTGCCTAGGCTCGACGGTGGGCGGCGTCGGAGGACGTCTTTGAGTGCCTGGTCCATCTCTGCTGCATCTGGCTTTGCGGCGACGGGTGCTCCTGGTCCGAGGGAAGATCGGGGCCTTCGGAGTCCAGAGGGAGTTGGGATGCCCGACCCCACCGGTGTGCTTCCTGGCGAGGTCTGCAGGGAGCGCCCTGGGGTTGAGAGTTGTGGTAGGCGCGACATGCGTGTGTGTGGGTGTGTATTATAAGTATAAAGTGTTGAACGAGTATGAGATGTGGGTGGCCGAGGGGGGGAAGCGTGTCGAGTCTGTCCAGGGCGAGGTTGTTGCGATGTGCTAGAATGTCACGCAACGCTGGTCCATGCGGAGTGAGCGAGGGGAGGGAAGGTTGTGCCAGGTCTTGTTTGGGCCTTGAGTTGAGTGGCGTTGCAACGACGAGTGATGCCCCTGGCCTGGGCTGGGGGTTGTCCAACTTGGTCCTCGTTCGTAAACGATGTATGCGCGCTGCTGTCTGCTCCTCGTCGTTGTTGTTGTCGTCGTCGCCGTCGTCGTCGTCGTTCGTCACAAGACCGGCCCAAGATGGAAAGAGTAGTACTGCAAAAGGGTCATTCGTCCCGTTGGCTTTGGGTGGCTTTGTTGACTGACTGCCCACCCACCCCACTGACGACACTATGGGTTAGGCGTGCACCAGTGAAATAGGCGTAAACATAATTGGCGTGCCTAGTTCAATCGCTCACTGTAGGCCACCCTAATAGGCGTGCCAATAGATACGCGTGCTGGCTGGCGCGTGCCTGACGGGCGTGTTTCGTCGTGCCAGCAATCCGCTCCGCTCCGCCAGCCAGCCGCCGCCAATGTCGTCGATGCCGACAGAGCGAGAGCTGGGCACGGCGCTGTTGCCACCTTCCTCCCTCCGCTTCTCCCTCGCTCTCTCGTCGACACCAGTTGCTTTCATTCTCTTCACTCTCTCCTCGACTATCACTCGACGCTTGTCACGGCCACCTCCTCTCTCTCACTCTCTCTCTGCATTTCAACTCACGACAGACACGCAGCAGCACATTCGAGACCAGACACCGTACACCGCATCCCCCCACACACCCCTCCCCCCCATCACCCTGGCTACGTAATTGCACAGATCACACGTCCTCGCACGCAACCACTGCCGACCTCGACCGAAGGCACAAGAGTGCTGTTACCATCACCAAGCCACCCATCTCGACTTTGTCAACTCGACTCTACCCACCCCCCTCTCTACTCCACAACAAACATGGACGACGACATGTACGACGACTCGTCGTCGGGTTACTCGGCCTACTCGTCCTACTACGCAGCCTACCCCCCTCGCTCGCCCCCACCAACGCCACCCAGGCCCGAGCCAGTCACGACGTATAATGTAAAGTACATTGAGAGCGACGGCACAAGGATGGGCAAGTGCATGTGAGTAGGCCTCAGGCTGGGGTTCGTCAGGCGGAGCCGTTTAGGTCGTGGCATTCCTCTTGCTCGCACAGAGAGCGTCGGAGTGTGGGTGGGCGGGCATCGTACCGCTCGCGCAGCAGGGTGGTTGTTCGAGCGGGATACCTTGCGAGTGTTGCTCGAGCGTCGGCGGGTGAGCCAGTCCGTCTGCGAGCTCCAGCGAGCCAACACTTCGGGGGAAGGAGGGTCAACACGCGAACGCCCCACTGACCACCCACAGCGACCTCGTCTTCGTCCTCGATTGCACAGGCTCCATGCAGCGCTACATCAACTCGGTCCGTGACCACATTTTCGCAATCTGCGACACGATCCGTGGCGAGGAAGGCCTCAACGGTGCCGACGACCTGCGCGTGGCTGTAAGTCGGCTCGGGGCCCGGGGAACTCGCTGACGCTGGCAGATTGTCAACTACCGCGACCACAAGCCACAGGACAACACCTATGTCTACAAGTTCCACCCATTCACCTCCAACATTGCCGAGATCCAGGGGTACCTCCGCGGGCTGACTGGTGGGTTGTGAAGCTGGCTGGAGCTGACTTCTCTAGCTGCGGGTGGCGGCGACGGCCCAGAGGCGGTAACTGCGGCCATGGCCGCCTGCCTCACCGAGCTTGAATGGCGTCGCGAGGCCGCGCGCATGGTCGTCCTCATCGCTGATGCGCCCCCACATGGTGGGTTGTGGGCCTAGGGCAGAGCTAACGTGCAGGTATTGGCGAGAGCGGTGATCGTGAGTCTGGGCGCCGCGTTGCGGTACATCCCCTGCAACTACTGACGCCTTGAAGAGATCAAGCAGGGTGACCCCGATGGTTCGTGCAGAGACGAGTAGCTTCGCCCATGCTGACGTTCAGGACACGACCCTCTTGTGATCGCTCGGACAATGGCTCAGTGTGGCATCACCTTTGTGAGTGCAGCGCCCGACTAGTCCAGCCGCCCTCAGAACTGATCCCCCAGTTCATGGTGGCTTGCGAAGACACATTGTCCAACTACTCGGTGAGCAGCGGTACCCACGCGAACGGCGGTGGTTCTGACGTCACAGCGTGCTGTTGACTTCTTCACGGCCATCTGCAACATGACCTCTGGTGTCATGATGCCTCTGACCACGGCCGACCTCTTGGCCATGACCATCGTCGGCAGTGTGCTGGAGAACATGGACATGGAGCGTCTCATCTCTGGTGAGCCAACCCGTTCCGAAGGAAGCTCATGCCACAGAAATCGGTCGCGAGGTTGCCGAGCGTATCAAGGAGAAGGGCGAGAACCTGCAGAGTGTCGAGGAGGTTGCCCAGTGAGTCAAGCTGACGTGGCCACACTGACGGTGCAGGGAGCTGCACGAGCGCCTCCTTCTCCGCAATGAGCAGACCAAGCAGGTGCAGCTGCAAGACGTCTACATCCAGTCGGACAACTCTAGAAAGAATGTCTCGATGTGGATGAACGCGCAGTACATCCACGAGGTCGCGCCACTTATCCTTCCGGTATGTTGGTGAGACAGGTCTTTGCTGACGCTCAGGTTCAAGGACGTCGCTTGACGGACAAGTTCCGCAAGAACAACTACAACGCTGGGTTCAAGTACACCCCTGGTGGCCGCCTCCCGCCGCGCCGCACATCGGCGACTACGAGCGCTGCCCTGCCAACACCGGGCACTACCCCCAGTGACCTTGCTGTTGGCTCGCCCCCCAGGCTTGGCACGTCGCCGTCTTCGCCTCCTCGCAAGATTGTCTCCGACTTCAAGGCGTTTGGCAGTGCACCAGCGGCCGGAGCCGCGCCGAGCCTGTCGGTGTTTGGCGCTCCTCTGCTGGCAACTGGCCCCGGTGGTGGCATGTTTGGTTCGACTGCCCGCACGCCCGCGTCCAACACGGCCATGCGTGGCTTCAGAGGCGGCGAGGAGGACGACGATGACGACGACGACGAGAGCGGCACGCAATTCCGCCAGGCGGCCATCTCGCTTGACCAGGCGCGTCGTATCGCCACTCAGTCCGTGTTCCGCGCTGGTCGCCTCCCGATCTAGACGCGTGTGTTTATCCCCTTTCTGCATACATTCCATAACAACAGCAACAACATCAAGGCCCACCTCATGTCAGTCGAAAAGGATACCCAGAGAGGAGATAGACGATATTGTCTTGTACTGTCAGCGAGGTAGTGTGTGAGGCAGGGGTAGGTCATTCATGCATAACATGTGAACAGCGTAGGCAGGCGAGAGCTGGCGAAGCCAGCTCGAGAAGTCGGAACTTGATCGAGGTGCGTGAACCACCTCCACCGGCGACTTGGGTGATGGGATAAATGCCTGAAAATTGCAACCCAAATATTCCACGTTGTATCACCTGCCTCACCAAGTCCGCTTCGAGGCTACAACTGCCAACTGGCAACACAAAGTCAACCGACCACATCCATCACCGACATCACAATGGCCGAGGTCGCACCACCATCAGCCGGGCCGAGCCGCGCGGCCGACGCGCCCGCCCCCGCGCCGCCAGCAGAGAACGGCACGAACGGCGTCCACGCGCCCGCCGACGCAAACGACGACGACGACGACGACGAGCTCGGCCCCGACGGCCTGCCAAAGAACGCGAGCGAGACGCTGTACCTGCACAACCTGAACGAGAAGGTCCGGATACCTGGTGGGTAGAGGAGCGCCGGCGAGCCGTGGGAAGGGGTGGCACCCACACGGCTGCCCCGGCCCCGTCTGGAACCACGCTGACCCCCCCCAGTCCTGACCCAGACCCTCACGTCGCTGTTCAAGCCGTACCGCCCGCTCCAGCCCGTCGTGGCGCACCGCAACGCGCGGATGCGCGGGCAGGCGTTCATCTCGTTTGCGGACAAGGCGACGGCGGATTTGGCGAGGCGGGATGTCAACGAGTTTCCGCTGTACGGCAAGCCTTTGGTGAGTAGCTGGTTGCTGTGCCGCTGGCGCTGGCCGCGCTGCCATTACCACGCTCATGCCCACCCCCAGATCATCGCGTTCGCGCGCACACAATCTGACGTCGTGCACAAGCGCTTGGAGGGGGAGGAGGGGCTCGAGGAGTGGAAGAAGGTCCGGTTGGCAGACAAGAGTGAGTGGGGTGGGGTGGGCCAGTGTCGCCTCACGCGGCCCCATCGAGCCGGCGGTGCCGGCTCTCGCTGACACGCCTCAGAGCTCAAGCGCAAGGACAACCCCTTCCGCCGAAAACAGATTGCAAAGCACAAGGCCGGCACCGACGACAACGCCGGCCCCAGCGCCGCCAAGAAGCCGCGCCTGCAAATGCCAGACGAGTACCTGCCGCCCAACAACGTGCTCTTCATCCAGAACCTGCCCGACGGCACGACGCAGGAGGACCTGCGCGAGGTGTTTGAGCAGTACCCCGGCCTGGTGCAGATCCGCACCATTGCGGCCAAGAAGGACATTGCCTTTGTCGAGTTTGAGGGCGAGCAGACGGCGACGGTCGCAAAGGACGCGCTGCACAACTTCAAGATTGACGGAGAGACCAAGATGAAGGTGGGTTTGTGTGCCTTCAGAGCTGACGCCAGGTCACGTACGCGCGCAAGTAGATGTAGCATGGGATGCGAGCACTGTATGTTTGCGTGGGGGAAGGCGCACGAGCCGGGACGTGCGGGGGTAGTCTATTGTCCCCCAGCATTGACCCCGACGACTAACTGCGTCCTGACTTTGGCATCTCCCCATCCCCGATGCCAGCGAGAGCCGTACGTGCCCCAGCCGGCGCTGACACGCCGGCCCTCGCGCCCAGCCCAGACCCCCGCGCGCTAGCGCTCAACGTCCCGCACATCGTCGACGCCATCCTCGCCTCGGTGCCGCGCGCGACCCTCCTTTCCTGCCTCAGAGTCAACAGGAAGCTGCACGCCGCGGCCGGAAAGCACCTGTATCACACGGTCCGCGTCGACCAGCGCAACCTCGGCTCGTTCTTCCGCGGCGCGCTGCTGCCCGGCGCCGCGCCCTCGCTCCCGTGGCTGTCGTCCGCCGTCCGCCCCACCGCGGCGAGCTTCAAGACCGCGCTGCTAGCGCACGTCCGCGTCCTCGCACTCGGGACGCATGACCCCGTCCCAGGCGTCTGCACGCCCAACCCCACCCGCCGCCCCCGCGTCCTCTCGCTAGGCACCTGCCCCGCCGGCCCGGCCCACACCCTGCTCCAAGCCATCTGCGCGCCCGGCCCGGCCGCCCTTCTCCCCAACCTACACACCCTGCGCATCGTGCGCGCGCACGACGCCTCGGGCCACCGCCTCTCCCCGCTCTGCGGGCGCGCAAACTACTGCCACCTCGTCGGCAAGCTCGCGCCGCGCAAGCTCGTCGTCCGCAACCTCGACGAGAGGGAGGACTACCTCCCCTCGCTGTTCCCGCTGCCCGCCGTCGACGAGATCGTGTGGGTCCTCCCGTCTGACCGGACGCGGTATCGCGACCGCGAGGTCACGCGCCCGGGCAACGAGCTCGCGCTGATCACGACGAGGAGAGCAAAGTTCATCTTCCACGACACCTGGGAGGTGTGGGCCCCGAAGGCAGTGACCAGGTTCGGCGGCGCCTCCATCTCGCGGAGCGTGTGGGTCGATGTGCTCCTCGAGGTGTCGCAGAGCGGCGCGGAGTCTGTCGTCGTCCTCCCCTGGCTCTTTCACTTCATCCCCTCGGAGACGTCGTTGGGTGACGAACTTCCCCGCTGGCGTCGGTTCTTACCCGAGGCGTCGACGCTTGACGAGATGACTGCCCATGTGAACCGAGTGACTTCTCAGTCGCCACACCCGGCCGTCATTAAGCAGCGCGCGTACGAGGCGCTCGACCCGGCGGAGCGCGCCCAAGAGCTCGACGACAGCGTGCCCCCTGCGTTGCCCCCTGTCTTGGGTCTGCGCGGAAGCGTCCGCGACCCGACCACCCCGCCGACGCTCAACATGGTAGTCGAGTGCCTGATAGCCTAGTCAGCTTATGGTGTGGATGTAGTTGCTGGGCCGTGCCCATGCGCCGTCTGGGCCGTTGGTGGGTGCGAGGATCGGCGCCACCCCATTGCCACAGCGACGCCCAGCAGCCAGCAGATTACTCAACCTTCCCTCACTCACTCTCTCAACCACCCACACACACACTCTCTCTCAACGACTCCCCTCCCCCCCGACCCCTCCTCACTGCAACTCTCGCAACATTACACAATGGTGCGCACCTCGTCGCCACCACGCACGATAGTACGTCTCTCGCCTCCTCGCCTCCATTGCACCCCTGACCCAACCAGCCGCGCAAGCCCCCGCCTCTCAAGCCCTTCCCCGCCGACAGCACCCAGCTCGTGCTTCAATGCCCACACATCATCGACCAAATCATGGCCTCGGCTGACCGCCTCACCCTCGTTGCTGCCCTGCGCGTGAGCATGCAGTTCCACGAGTCGGCAGGGAAGGCACTGTATCATACGGTCCGCATCGATGGGTTCAACCTTGCCGGCTTCTTTCTCGGCGCGTTGGTCGGTGGCAATACGAATGACGGCTCTGGTAGTATGGGGGACATGTGCGCGCGCGTCACCGACGGGGTTGGGGCCTCCCTAACGCTGGAGACCCACAGCAAGACGGAGAACGCTCAGCCGGCGGAGAAGAAGACGCCCCCCAACTTCAAACTCGCACTCCTTGCCAACGTCCGCATCCTCTCCCTCGGGTCGCACTGCGGGGGTGCGTGTCATCTGTACGGCCCGCAAGCACCCGCCCTCCTCCCGCACCTCGACACTCTGCGCATCGTGCCCGCACCAGCATCACCATCCAGGCTCCAGCGTTTGTGCGACGATAGGCGTGGGTGCAAACTCTTCGCCGCCGCAACAGCACGCCGCGTCGTCTTGCGCAACGTCATCGGCGAGAACATCGCCCCGTCCGGTTGGCCGCGGCGCCTCCGCTCCGACACGGCTCCGTACGACGAGGTCGTCTGGGTCTTGCCAACCAACGGGCAGCGCTATACCCAAAACGGGCTTCACCCCGGCTTCAAGGCGCGTATCCACACCGCACTCACCACCTTTATTTTCCACCACAATTGGGAACTTTGGCGGACCCCGCAGAGTTTCGCGCCCTTCGTCGGCCCCAGCGAGAATAGTGTCACCCCCTTGTACCCGTCGCGACTCGTGCGCTTCATCCGGAGGGCGCCGCTCACGTCCGCGGAGCAACTGGCGGTGATCGGCCTCGAAACAGTTCAGTTCTACGACCATGACATCGACAACATCAACCATCCCACGCAGGCTCGCCTCCGTCAGGCCGTGCGCGAAGATGTGCGCGCTGGAGTGCCCCAGAGCGACCAGCCCAGCTCAGAGTTCAATGACGGTCGGCGGGCCGAGCGCATCACGTTCCGCACCCTCAACGAATACGCCGAGCTCGACGCGATGGGGCGCGGAGTGCTCGACGACGGGCTGCCCCTGGCCCACTACAAGGCCTGGTACGGCATGGAGAACCAGACCAAGTTGTCCGTCGCGACCAAGGGCCGGTTCACGATTGACAGGGCTTCCCACGGGTACTAGTGGCGGCATCACCATCCAAGCCCTGCCCGTCGCTGTTCCCCCTCACACTACCGCTTCCAAGCATGCAACACGCCTTGGCATTGGCACTCTATCTACGGAGGCAGCCCGCCAGTATTCAAATCAGTTAGAACCCTCTCCTGTGGATATGTAAACCCGTAGAACGTATCATGCGACCCCGTCCCATTCCACTTTCCTCTTCTATGTACCAAGGCTGGGAGTGGTGTTGTCGTCCCCAGTGCCTCGTGCCCTTTAGCGAGGTATCCGCCAACAGATCCCCGCCCTTGAGCGTGTCAGACATGGTGGAGATTGTCGACAGCCCGGGGTTCAAGCTCGAGGCGGTCGAGACCCCTCGAGGAAGTCGTCTGGGTCCTGCCGACCCAGGCGCCGCGGTACACCGGCAGCGGGCTCAATGGCGCTGGGGCGCACTTCGGCACACTGCGCGCGACCCTCCTCTTCCACGACAGCTGGGAGCTGTGGCGACCCCCGGCGAAGCTCGAGGCCTTCTCCGACATGGTCGAGAGCAAAATCCTTCCCCCTGACCCCATCGCAGGTGGTCAGCGTCGTCGGCAGGTCGTCGTATACCCTCAGAGCGCATGCGGGCTGTAATCGGCCTCGAAACGGTCGAATTCTCCAAGGACAACGATGACCTCGTCCCCGTGTTCCGCCGCTTCTTTCCCCGCGTCCGCCTCACGTCCAACCGCCTCCGTCAGCTCGCCCGTGAATAGGTGCGTACCGGTGCGCTCCGGCGTGCTTAGGTCCGCCACTACTACGAGGATATTCAGTGCCCGGAGCAGGTGGTGTACCATGTCCTCGACGATTTTTCCAAGGCCACCAAGTGCGCGGGCGTCCTCGACGACGGGCTGCCCCCGGACCTTGATATGGCCCCTTCCGATTCAGAGCTCGACGAGAGCCTGTTCACTCTCGAGACGGCCTCTCCATAGTTTCTACGGCCTGCACCAACCGTATCCGGCTGTGGCTAGTTGACCACGCAGACCCGAGCACACTGCTCATGGACTTGAGTGCTGCTTGTGCACTGGGAATGTTGGCGGAGTTCGAGCGTGGCAGTGGCCGGTTGACGCGGGACGCGACGCCAACACGCCCCCTCGATTGCGCCCTTGCATTCTTCCTCACATCAACTCGGCCTCTCTTTCTCTCTCTCTTCCACTCTCTTTCAAGAAGGTAACCTCTCACCTCATACCCCCCGCTCACAATGACGAGTGAAACTGAAACTGTACGCCACCCCATGCACCCCGCTCACGCCTCGCAGCACCCCGCCACACCCGCGAGCATCATCATCAATACGCCCCACATCGTCGACGCAATCATGGCGTACGCGACCAGCTCAACGCTCGCTACTTGCCTCCGTGTTAGCAAGGGGCTTCACCACACTGCAGGAAAGGTCCTGTACCATACCGTACGTCTCGACAAGTCCAACATGGGCGGCTTCTTCTGCGGCATATGGGCGGGCAACGCCTCCGACGAGGATACTGGGTCTGTAGCGGACGGGCCTTCTTCTCCGACACTGCCCGCGCAGACGAAAAATGCAACGCCCAGGCACATGAACTTCAAGCGCCGGCTCCTCGCCAACGTCCGCGTCCTCTCCCTCGGGTCGCACTACGAGCCGGTATGCCGACTGTTCAGATATGAGGCACCCACTCTCCTCCCGTGTCTCGACACGCTGCGGATCGTACGCTTCCCAGCCTCAATGCACTCCCTCCAGAGCCTGTGCGGAGGGCATGAGTGCCCTTTCTTCGCCGCCGCCGTGGCGCGCCGTCTCGTCATTCGTAACCTCGACGCCAGGCCGCCTGGGCGATTCGGCTGCCCAAAGCGCTTCTACACCGACACCAATGACCGAACATTCGAGGAGGTCGTCTGGGTGCTGCCGACCAAGGGCAAGGTGTACACCAAGCGAAGCCTTATCTACGTTAGGAGCTACTTCCCCAAAGCGCGCATCACCTTTCTCTTCCACCCCACCTGGGAGCTGTGGGAGGAGCGGCCAGACCTCGCGGCCTCGTCCGACGCCCTCTACAAACCCCTCCCCGTGCCGCCAAGCGCGATGGTGGAGATCCTTGTTCTCCCAAAGGACGTGGTGTCTCCGCCAATGCCGACGGTAATCGGTCTCGAGACGGTCGAGTTCTCGACCAACGACTCGGACGAACTGGTCGAAGCGTTCGCCACCGAGTCACCGCACCTGCCCCTCACGCCCGACCGCCTCCACCAGGCCGTGCGCGACGAGGTGTCCACCAGTGCGTTCCGCCTCAACAAGGACCCGGTCGAGTTCCCCGAGGACATTGCGTACTACACCCTCGAAGAGTATGCCGCGTTCGAGGCCAGTGAGCGCGCGGGTGTGCTCGATGATGGGCTTCCCGGCTCAAGCTGGTGACTGTTGAATAGTGTTTTGAGCCACCATGAGGAGACGGCAGAGAGAGAGAGTTGCAAAAAACAAAACACGTGTAGTATGCACGGGGACACTGTTCATAGGTGCATATAGGTGCCTAGGATTGGGTGCGGCGGTGTGGTCCTGTGCAGAAAGAGGATGGAAACGCCCGCCCGTCGCCACCACTTTGTTGCGCGTCCCCCCCCCCATCATCGATCAACTTGCTTTTCTTCCTCACCCCACCTCTCAATTGCTCACTCAACCACTTGCAACTCTTCTTTCTCACCCCCTCACCATCATCTGTTCACTCGAGGGACCACATGACCATGGTAAGCGTACGCACGGCAACAGAGGCCTGACCATCCATCAGTCGCATACCCGCACCGCCGCTGCAGGCGCGGTCACGCCCGCCGACATCATCATCAACGCACCGCACATTGTCGAAAGGATTTTGGCCCATGCGACCAACTCGACCCTCACGACTTGTCTCCGCGTCAACAGGGAGCTCCACGAAGCCGCCGGCAACGTGCTCTACCACACTGTGCGAGTGGACCGGTTCAACCTTGCTGGCTTCTTCCTCGGCGCGTTCGGCGGCACTGGCACCAGCGACGGCGAGGACGAGGATACGGGGTGTGTTGGGGAGGGTGATTGCACGCGCTTTGTCGGCATGAAATCTCGCAAGTGGGCCCGAGCAGACGGAATACGCTCTCCCGCCCCAGAAGACCCTTCGCCCCGGGTTCAAGTCTTCGCTGCTCGGCAACGTCCGCATCCTCTCCCTCGGTGCCCACCATGCATGCGTGTGCAGTCTGTACGGGCCGCACGCAGCCGCTCTCTTCCCGCATCTCGACACTCTGCGCATTGTGCCGGCCCCAAAATCAAACCACACCCTCCAACCCCTCTGCGACGGCAGGACAGAGTGCGCGCTCTTCGCGACTGCGGCCCCCCGCCGCCTTGTCTTGCGCAACCTTGACGGCGGCGACCCTCGTCACTCTGGATGGCCACTTCGCCTTTTCTCATATGACAACCCCCTCCCTTATGAGGAGATGATCTGGGTCCTGCCGACGATTGGGGTGCGATACTACAACGGCGGTCTCAGCCTCGGAGCGACTTGGCACCGCGCCGCGCGCTACACCTTTCTCTTCCACGCCAGCTGGGAGCTGTGGCACCGCCAGCAGCACCTGGCTGCCCATTTCGACGTTGTCGAGAACAAAATCTGCCCTTTGAAACCGGTGGACATCGTGGAAATCGTCTCCAGCCCCTTTGAATGTGATGTTCGGAAGCGGACAGCGATCGGGTTTGAGAAGGTCCAGTTTATCGACTACGACGAGGACGAGGACGACGAGATCGTGAAGCTGTTCAAGCGCCACTTTCCCGATGCCCACCCTACGTCCGACCGCCTCCGCCAGTTTGTGCAAGACGGTCTGTGTACCCGTGAGCTTGAGAAATTCGTGCTCCGCTTTTTTCCCGACAGCGACCTCGTCTACCTCCTCGACCCGTCATCCCGGCACTCCGAGCATATCACGTTCCACACCCTCGAGGAATATGGCACGTTCGAGCCCACCAAGCGCGCGGCTGTCCTGGATGACGGGCTGCCCCCCGCCTTCGATATGGCTCTTCATCCTGACCCGGATCTCAACGAAAACCTGTTCACCATCGATACGAATTCGCGGTCGTCCTTTTAGCAGAATTTGAGGCACTGGGTCTTGCTGCGCTGCTCTACATGTAGCGCGCTCGACGAGTCCCGTTGACGGCGGGGTGGCACACCGCCACTCAATGTATGTAAATACCTATGTATGTACATACATATTTAGGACGGCGTCGTGGTTTGATCTTCATGTTACTCCATTCACGTCTCAAACAATATTGAGCAGTGGGCATGTTGAAAGAGGATAAGCTCGAGTGATACTGTATGGGGGTACATAGCGTGCGTGTGCCACCATCCCCGCTAGGTCCGTCGCCACACCGGCGTTGGTCCGCACTCATCGCCTCGGTGTCGCCGCCCCCTCGACGTACCCATTCCTGGCCTGTGCGATCCCACTCTTGTTGATAGAAGAGCCCGTAGAACTTGACTTGCAACTTTACTGTCGCTCTCACCCTCTCGACCGGCGGAGGCCCAGTGGACGCCCAGGTGACGACACGACGCCCCCAGTTGCCGGCCCTCGCTGCGTCTCCACGTCACGCAACCACACGCTCATCTACTCCCTTCCCAACAGTACAACCCGTCGCTCCATTGTCCTCCCCTCATCCACCAGTAACAATGGCAAGTGTAAGTGCACCCATGAGCCCGAGCCCCACTCACCCCGCAGCCTCCCACCGCCGCGAGCACCGTGCTCTACGCTCCGCACATAGTGGACATGACCCTGTCGTACGCGACCAACCCGACTCTGGCCACCTGCCTCCGTGTCAGCAAGCAGCTCCAAGAGGCGGCCGGCAAGGTCCTCTACCACACCGTACGCGTCGACGAGCTCAACATGACTGGCTTCTTCCGCGGCGCGCTAGTTGGAATGCCTCGCGTGAGGGGCTGCGCTGGCGGTCGGTGCCGCCTGCACGACGACAAAAGGCTCAAGACGATTCCGCCGCTCCCCTTCGGCAAGTTCAAGCCCACGTTGCTCTCGTATGTGCGCGTTCTGTCACTCGGCTCGCACGACCGCTGCGTCTGCTCGGTATTTGGCGACCGACTGGCCCGTCTCCTTTGCAACCTCGACACGCTGCGCATCGTGCCCGCCCCGGACGGTATGGACCCTATGGACGGGTATAGGCCACAGGTCAAGCTACTCTGCCATCACG
Source organism: Vanrija albida (assembly GCF_041260175.1). Lineage (NCBI taxonomy): Eukaryota > Fungi > Basidiomycota > Tremellomycetes > Trichosporonales > Trichosporonaceae > Vanrija > Vanrija albida. Next base: position 308,399 of record NW_027191423.1, read on the forward strand.
AGAACGAGTGTGATTTTTGCGATTACGCCGACGAGTGCCTCATCTTTGTCAATCTCAAGCCCCGTAAAATCGTCCTACGTAACATTGATGACACTCCGTGGTGCGAGGCCGGCTGGCCGAGGGCATCCGACTGGAACAGCGATCGGCTGGAGGAGGCCGTCTGGGTGCTCCCGTTTACTGGAGACGTTTATGACGGTGGCGGTGATCTCTTCAACTCTAATCGCCATTTTGACCACACGACTGTCGTGAAGGTCATCCTTCACGCCCATTGGGAAGAGTGGTCGAATCCCCCTTGCTCGCCCGACAATGTCTTCGAGACTGCCGACACGAACGCCAACAAGACCATTATGACCATTAGCCCCGACTTCATAATCGAACGCCTTACCAGCTGGTGCAGGCGGAGTGGCATCAACAACACCATTTACGGCCTTGAGATAGTCCAGTTCAAAGCTTGGCGCGAAGACTGGGTGGTAACTGCCTTCCTGGAGCGCTTTCCAGGCGTGCAACGCCATGACCTAACCAGCGCTCAACTTTGCAAGGTTTTGAAGGACGAGTTGCAGACCGGCGCCCTGACGACCATGCGTGAAACTGGGAGCTACAAAGAAAATGACGACAAGGATCGCATCGAATACAAGACCCTCGAGCAGTACGCTGCGTTGCCCGAGTCCGCGCGCCTGTACGAGCTCGACGATGGCCTCGGCGACGGATTCTGGGGGCGCCCTGCCTAAGCGCGATCCTCGACATGCCCGCATATGGAGAAGGGTTCTGCAAGTCAGTAAATGCACGTGGATAGCCACTGGGGCTCCGAAAATGATGACCTATTATGCAACGAGATCGTGTTCATTGACTCTTTGTGCGAGAGACTGTTGGGACGTGGGACGGTGGAAGCACCCGTGAGGCGTTGCTGCCACGCCACCCACACAGCGTGTCATCCGCCCATCATCTTTCTCGTCTTTCTTCTCTTCACCTCACACCTCGTCAACTTTACAACTCTTCTTTCTCTCTCCCATCCGCGCACTCTATCACCTTAAACAATGGTAAGTGCACCCACCAATGCAGCGTCAGCAGCGCTGACCAGCCGCCAGTCGCAGACCCACGCCCACGCTGCCGCCGACGCTCACGCCCACGCCGACGCCGACGCCCACGCCCACGCCCACGCCACTGCCCACGACGCCGTCGCGCTGGCGGGCATGATAGTCAACTCGCCGCACATCGTCGACGCTATTATGGCCTACGCGACCAACTCGACTCTCGCTGCCTGCCTCCGTGTCTCCAAGCAATTTCACGACGCGGCTGGCAAGGTACTCTACCACACGGTGCGGATCGATGAGTCCAACCTTTGGGGCCCCTTCCTTGGCGCGCTAGCTGGGCTTAGGCCGACCGAGGACGCTTGCCGCAACCTCGAATGTGATTGCCCAGATCCTTCGGCTCCGCTCTCCTACAGCGCCTTCAAGCCTCCGCTCCTGGCCCGTGTGCGCATCCTTTCACTCGGTTCACACCACCGCTGCCTCCGCTGGGTGTACGGAGAGCATGTGTCGTCTCTGCTTCCCAACGTTGACACGCTGCGCATCGTCCCAGCCCCCGATCCCGGGGACGATGACCTCTGGCCCCTGTGCGATCGCGAGGATGAGTGTCTCGTTTTTACGAACCTCAAGCCCCGTAAACTTGTCCTCCGCAACCTCGACAACAGAGTATATTGCGTCAACGGCTGGCCGGCGAACCAGCAGTGGAACGTCGACCGACTTGAGGAGGTCGTCTGGGTCCTCCCCTCGAATGGTGACAAGTACGGCGATGCGGGCTTGATGAACACGGGCATGTACTTTCCGGGCACCACTGTGGTAAAGGTTATCTTTTACCCCAGCTGGGAGCTGTGGCAGCAGGCACCTATCCCCATCGAGGCAACTATCGCTCCGATGACCCCCGACTCGATAGTCTGGCCCTCGGCCAACTGGATCAGGCGCAACATTGTCCACTGCACCGTTTATGGCCTCGAGACAGTCGAGTTCGAGGCCGACGACGAAGACTCCCTGGTCAGCACCTTCACTGAGCAGTTTCCCGGCGTGCAACTTGACAGTGATCGGCTTCGCCAGCTCGTGAGGGACGAGTGGAAGACCGGCGCCCTGCAGGCTGCGTTTGCCACTGCACGCAAAGTCGAAAACATCAGACCCCGTCACATCGAGTTCAAGACCCTCGAGCAGTACTCTGCCCTGCGTCAGTCGGAGCTATACGAGGTCGACGATGGCCTCCCGAACCACTGTGCGTAGTTCGACCTTGCAACAGGTTCGGCGCACGAAGGGGCGCACAAGGCGCGGGTGGAGTCGGCACTGGACCAGAACGACAATGGCGACTGCGTTCACTCGCGAATGATTCAGAATGCATGTAGCGGTCGTGACTTTCCATACCCTCGCGGCCTGGAACAGTGATGTTTATGCAGAGAGATCATTTCATCGATTGCGTTGCACGCGCGCGCTGGTGGAAAACGGGCAGCGCATGATCCGCCACAATGACGATGTGCACCCGCCGCACGCCATGTTCTTGTCTCACCTCACACCTCATCCACTCTCCAACCCTCCCATCATCTTTCCTACCCACTCCAGGATTACGCGAATCTCTCCGAGATTGAGCGCCGGTATGTACGAGCTCGACGGCGGCCTTCCGAGCGGCTCGGCCTAGCCGCCGGGCCCGTTTTGTTGACTGGAGGGCGCGATAGCTGGGCGAGGGCGAAGCCGTGCCGGCATGGACGACAGGTGCATGTTCTTGTCAGTGAGGAGACTACGTTCATATGTTTGTTTCAGACTGAGTAGTCACTTGATGCTATGCATAAGCGGACATGTTACTCGAGTCTATCTATGCCCGTGTGTGGACTCGACTTGTCGCACGCGCACTGACGGCTGGAATCGCCGACGCCGCCACCCCATCCACCAACATTCTGGCGGCAAACGATCTTGTTTCTCTTCTTCACTTCACTTCTCAACACTTTCCAGCCCGTCTTATTATCACCCTTACCCACCCACCCCAGTCCCAACGCGACAATGGTGAGCGTGCGCATATAGCCCCACAATGCCTGGCTCACCCCCTAGTCGCACAACGCCCCCACCGACACCGACACCGTCCCGCCCGCCCACATCATCGCCGGCGTGCCGCACATCGTCGACAAGATCATGGCCTACACGTCGCGTTCCACCCTCGCCACCTGCCTTCGTGTCAGCAAGCAGTTCCACGAGGCCTCGGGCAAGGTCCTCTACCACACCGTCCGCCTCGACGGGAGCAACCCTGCCGGCTTCTTCCTCGGTGCGCTGGGCGGTGACGAGCACAGCGGCTGCTTCGGGGACACGTGCCAACGATTCACCGAGAAGGATGAGGTCTACAATAAGTGGACATCACTTCTCCTCCAAGCGGAGGCGCGAGGGGAACTAGAAAAGGCTCGTCGAGAAAACAAGAACCGGAAGGGCACGTCGAGCGCCGACGTCACCAACTTCAAGGCCAAGCTCCTGCTCCATGTCAAGGTGGTCTCACTCGGCTCACACCACACTTGTGTGTGCCACCTGTACGGCCCTCACGCCGACGTTCTACTCGCCAACATCAACACGCTGCGCATTGTTCACACTAAAGAGAAGACAGCGAAGCTCAAACCACTCTGTGATGACGCCCATCACTGTCTCCTCTTCAAGCACCTTACCCCCGCCAAACTTGTGCTCAGGAACTTGGACGACGGCGACTCGCACATGGAAACTTGGCCATACGATAGCAAGTGGTACACCGAGAAGCTTCAAGAGGTCGTCTGGGTTGTGCCTACCGATGGACATGTCTACGGCGAGGGCGGTTTGATCATGACTAGCGACCTCTTCACCGCCAACTACGAGGTCAAGATTGTCTTCAACCACAGCTGGGAAGTGTGGCGGCAGCCGCCAGACTCGCCGATCGACCGGCTTTTCAAAAGCATCCGTCTGATCAAGGCTCCCCTCTCCCCTCACCACGTCGTATACCCAGTGAGCCACTGGTGCATGTTCACCAACTGCACCAGCATCATGTACGGCCTTGAGACTGTGCAGTTCACTCCGGGCGCCGATGACCTCGTGGGCACGTTCGAGGTCCACTTTCCCGACGTGCACCTCGACAGCGATCGCCTCCGCCAGCTGGTGAAGGACGAGCTCCGCACCGGCGCCCTGCAATCTGCTTTGTGGGATGGAACGTACGAGGACCCGGGGTACCCCGAGCACATGGTGTACAAGACCCTCGAGGAGTACGCGGCTCTCCCCGAGGCGGAGCGCATGTACGAACTCGACGACGGTATGCCCGAGGGGCTCGAGATGACCAATTCCAAGGCGGCCAAGATCGACTTCACCTGTGTCCCGGTCGGCAATGGCCAGTTCACCTTTGAGGCGGTCATCACCGGTCTGTGATGAGGAGGCGCGCAAACCGTCATCAACACAACACGGCAGCATGGACGATAGGAGAAGATACTATGGAGACGAGACATGATAGCATGCAGGAGGACATTGTTCATAGCCCGGCATGTGGCAATGTGGCCGCCGCAGCGCGGCCCAGCGAGCACACTGACATTCGCCCAGGCCGCCGCAACTCGCCACATCTGCCACTGCACCCAGCCGATGCATCAGGTGGCACCACCGCATCCCAGTTAACCCACGGATATGCGATCCAGCACGCACGCCCGTAAACAAAGTTAAGCTTTGAAACGGACAATGCCGGCGGCGAGCGCCACGGGGAACCGTTGAGCAGTGAGCACGAGCCGCCGCCATCGGCGACGACAACAACAGAAGCGAAGGAGAGGGCTCGCGAACCCGAGCGAATCCTTTTCCCATTGTCCTGTTGGCAGCTTCAACACATCCGCAGCATGAGGTTCAGCCTGCTGCAGCTCTTCCGGCCCTCCAAGGCGCTCAAGGTGAGGCGCGCGGGCGTGGCAGCGGCTAACGCGCAGGACGGGATCGCCGAGCGGCTCCTCGGGTGCCCGCACACGATCAGCATGATCCTCTCGTACGCCGACACGGCGACGCTGGTCGCGTGCATGCGCGTCAGCCGGGGCTTCCACCAGCGCGCCGGCCAGAGCCTGTACCACACCGTGTGTGTGCGCGCCGGCGGCGAGGCCGCGCTGCTGTGTGGCGTCGAGGTCGAGCCCGGCTCAAACTTCAAGCGACGCCTCCTGGCCAACGTGCGCGTCCTCACGCTGGCGGGGCACCCCTCCTCCTGCCGACACCACTGCGCGCTGGCGCACCCGCCCCACTTCCCCAACCTGAGGACGCTCCGCCTCGCGTGGCTCCCCGGCCCTGGGGGGGCCGACCACAAGTGCCGGCTGCTGCGGGGCGCGGCGCCGAGCAAGGTCGTCGTGCGCAACATGGGCGAGCTGCACCTCCCCCTCAGCGTACACGCGACACAGTGGAGCGCCGAGCGGCTGCAGGTGCTCGTCGTCGTGCTCCCGACGCACGGGTGGCTCCTGCAGTCCCCCCGGCGGCTGGTGCACGGCGTCGACGTACGCCGCGTCAAGGTGGTCTTCTGGCCGCTGTGGGAGGGGCCCGAGGGGCCGGCCCGCCCGGCAGAGGTCATGCCGACGACGGTCAACCCCGCGTTGAGTGAGTCGTGACCGGGGCCCGCTGACGCCAGTCATCCCCAGCCTGCGCGACCTCGCGGCGCGCACCCAGCTGGCAGTGTACGGCCTCGAGACGCTGCGCTTCGGCGAGGGCAGCCGGTTCGCGGCGGCCGTGCGGCGCGCGTGCCCCGACGTCGAGCTCACACAGGCCGTGCTGCTCGAGCACGTCGAGGCGGAGATTGCCGCGACGGCGTGCGAGGGCGGCGGGGGCGGGGGCGACGGGGCCGTGTGCGCCGGCGTAGAGTTTCGCACGCGCGACGAGTATGTCGCGGATGCTGGGGGGCGCGGGGGCGAGCTCAAGGCTGTGGATTAGGGTGCATAGAGTGGACGGCGGACGGTGGACGGTGGACGACAGCGGTGTTGCATCTCTTGTGATGCGAAGGTGCCAGTGCCAAGAGTTAGTTGCAAGTGCCCGGAATGTTGTGACGTCGAGGTGGGCGGTTTACCCGGCCTCATGTCGTGTCGCGGGTACAAGAGGCCCACCTCGCCCACCTCGCAGCTCACGACCCCGCTCACACCCACTCACAATGCCCCGCACCGGATCCTGCCTGTGCCGCGCAGTCGAGTTCGAGCTCGCCGACGCGAGCAGCGCCGGCGTGCTGTGCTACTGCTCCAACTGCCGCAAGACGACGTCTGACCGGTGGGCCGTGGCTTGAGCGCTGCTAACCCCAGCTCGTACAACATCGCGACGACGCGCGACGCGGTGACGGTGACGAAGGGCGCGCCGGCGGTCTACCACGACACGACGACCAAGAGCGGTGAGCGAGCGCAGGGAGCGGGGCAGGTTGGGGAGAGGGCGAGGCGGCAGGGAGAAGGGGCAGGGAGGGAGGAGCAGCTCACACCCACCCCCAGCCCTCCCCATGGCGCGATACTTCTGCAGCAGCTGCGGCTCGCCGCTGTGGTCTGACCCCGAGTCGCAGCCCTCGGCGCGGTACGTCAAAGTCGGCGCGTTGGACGACGCGGCCGACGTGCGCGTCGTCGCTGAGGTCTTTGTCGACCACGCGCTGGCGCACGGGCCGATGTGAGTTGCCCCATCGTCGGCGCGCTGACGGCAGCCCGAAGGAGAGGTTTGGGCAGAAGCACTTTGATAGTGAGTGGCTTGCGACTGCTGGCCCGGCTGCTCACTGACGCCGTAGGCAACAGGAACGCTGTGTAGCAGCTGTAGCGCCGGGGTTAATGCGGGCGACGCGACGCGAAGTGCGAGGAATGTACAACAGGATGCAAGCACAGTACGCTGAGCATCCAACCCCCCCCCCCCCCGCCTGCTTACAACAGCTGCATGTGTTCACAAATCTATGTCTAATGAATGTCGAATGCCACGACAATGTTTTGGTTGGTTTAGAGGGCCTGGGCGGGCGCGGCGCGGCGGCGTTGGACGGCCGACGGCCGACGGCCGATGGCTGTCGCCGCAGTGTCGCTGCGCTTGCCACTCGGCGCTCGCCGAACGCCAACAAGGGCAAAGATAGTGCTGATAAACGTGGCCACTGGGCCTGTGCACTGCGAAATGGATTCACTCGCTGCCGCCCACCCCGGGCTATGCAAACGAGTACCGCGTCCCGCGCGTGCCGTTCGAGCTATTTGTGCGCGAGCTCGCGTTGCTGCTGCTCGTGGACCCGCGCGACGGCGTCAGCGACAGCCGCGCGCCGAGCGCGCCCATGGGGTGGGACCGGGCAAAGTCCTCGCTGCGAAAGTCCCGTGCGTCGAGGAGGGCCACGGCGAGCGCGTCGCCGATGGCGAGCTGCGCCGTCGTGCTCGTCGTCGGCGCCAGGTTGAGGGGGCACGCCTCGCGGTGCACGCTCGAGTCGAGCACGACATCCGCGTGCTTGGCCAGCGTAGAGTGCAGCCCGCCCGTCACGGCGATAAGGGGCACGTCGAGGTGCTTGATAAGCGGGAGGAGGATGGTGAGCTCGCTGCTCTCGCCCGAGTTTGAGATGGCGACAATAAGGTCGCCGTACGTGACCATGCCCATGTCGCCGTGGCCAGCCTCGGCGGGGTGGACAAAGAAGGCGAGCGTGCCGGTCGAGGCAAAGGTCGCTGCAATCTTGCGGCCGACGTGCCCGCTCTTGCCCATGCCCATGACGATAACGCGGCCCGTGGTGGCGAGGATGAGGGCGACGGCCTCTGCAAAGTTGTCGTCGACGCGGTCGGCGAGCGCGAGCAGCGCCTCGGCCTCGGTCTTGAACGTGTCGCGCGCGAGCTGCTGCGCACGCTTGGCGTCAAACGACGCTGGTGCAAGCGTGGTCGTCATGGCGGCGGTCCCGGCTATGTTGATGAGCTTGGGGGGCGGGGCGGTGTGTGGGTGTGCAGTGTGCGATGGTACTCACCGATAGAGTCCAAGTTTTTGGCACGCGGCCTGGTGATGGGACGAGGAGTAAAAGGATGTGCTGCTATCTGTCGTCGTGGTGCCCTGGTTGTTCTTGGCTATTGGCAGCAGAGGCCGACGGGTTGTACACAAACGTGCTGACTGCTCGCGGCCGCGTCGCGATCAAAGTCGCTGCGGCTATGACAGCACGCAATGTGTACGCCAGTGGACGACTTATTTGGTTCCGTCCAAAGTAGGTCAGCAATAGACGGAACTGGCCGAAAAATGCCCAAAACGGGGGGTAAAAGGTGACTGGACCGGGGGGGGAAGACATCCCGAGAGCGGCAGCGCGGCAGCGGGTGAGTGTATACGCCCGAACTCGTCACTGGGGTGGAGTAAGAGAAAAGGAAAGAGCAATCAACATGGCGAGGAGAGTGAAGGAGAGATGGCAACAGCGACAGCAACGACAGCGGCCAGTCACATGGGCAGCGGCGACACACTCAACCGGTAGTGCCTGCCGATGCCGACACGACACGGCTCTAGCGGCGACGGGGGCGAAGGCGAGGCGAGGCGAGGCGTCGCGAGGGGCGTATGCTGCCGACATATCGGGAGGGCATTCCGAGGCTCGGCTCCTTCGGCGGTCGGAGCAGACGTGGGGGAGGGGGAGGGCGGGGTCTGCGCGCTGTGCCGAGGCTGTTGAGTGACGAGCCGAGAGGGTGGCCATGTTGATTGTTGACAAGGAAGACGAGGAGCGGCGTGGTCGGATCGGCTGCTCGGTGGGACGAGACGCGGCGGCCTGTGCGCGGGCAGAGTCCACCGTCTCTCCACTGCAACTCTTTCCTCCTCTGTGCATCTTGCCTTCTCCTCCTCTCGCGACTGAACACGTCCCAGCTCATGGCCCCGACCAAACAACCCCTCGACGAAGACAACTGACCGCTGAAGCTGGCCGCGGAGCAAGGCCCCGCTCACGGCTCCAGGCTCCGTCGGCATCGTCCCAAGGCTACAGCCACCTTGCGCCCTTCCCCCGCTCCAGCTCTTCGGCCGACCCACAACTCGACTCGCAAGCACAGAGTCGCCCAGCGTCTTGGTGTTTATCGTCTTGGTGTTTGGCGAGCCTCGCCGGCGGAGTTGCCGGCGCCCGCCCGTCCACCGCCCCCCTTGCCCAGGCGCAAACACGGCCAGCCCCCAGCGATGCACGGCCGGTTCCTTATCAACTCTCCGACGCACGCCGAGGCGATCACCGGTGCCCAACTGACGAGCTGACGCACCGCGCGAAACGTGCACGCTGCGCGCGCTGGTCGCAGGCAGCGGCCCCCCTGGCCGTTAATTGACGTTACGCGCCTGGTCCCGGATGCAGACTCGGGACCTGCAGTGGTGCTGGGAATAAGCTTTGCCGCGGCAGTGGGTCGCGTCCTCCCCCTCTGCCTGACGGCATGCGCACGGCGAACCACGGGCATGATCTGGCCCACCATCTGCACGCGTGCCTCTACTGACGCGTTTAGGTCCGGAGATCGAGAAGAGGCACTGGGAGAGAGAGAGCAGAAGGCTCCGAGGCACGACACGGCCACTTTGCGGCCATGGCGGCCACACGAAACGAGGCCCCCCACACACGGACAAGGTCCCTGCTTGGCACTGTGGCGGCGAGGAGGAGCGAGGCAGCAACCACAAGCAAGCAAACATATAAGAAGCGGTGTGCATACGCCCCGCAAGCCCGCATACGCATCCACTAACTCTCTCTCTCTCGACACCCACACTCGTTTACTTCAGCATGCTCGTCAAGGTCCTCGTCGCGATCGCCGCGCTCGCCGCCACGGCCTCGGCCGCCCCCCGCGCCCCCACCTCGCCCCTCGCTGGCTCCGTCTTCAAGCGCCAGGAGAGGTACTGCCCAGAGCCGTGGCTCACCTGCCCCGGCGGCGAAGTCTGCGTCCAGGCTGACCACGTGTGCTGCCCCAGTGGGTTGATCGGCCCCGCTGCCGCTGACAGACAGACAAGGCGGGGACCGAGATCTCCCACACCTGCCCCGGGACCCACAACTGCTGGTGGGGCGACGACGGCGTCGGCGCCTGCTGCCTCAAGGGCGACAATTGCCGTATGTGCCCTGCACTGGTGGAGCTGACAGATAGGCGGCCCCGGTGGCATCAAGTCGAGCGAATTCCCTGGCAGCACGATCTTCGACACCGACACGCTCACCAGCACCAGCACCATCTACGACACCGACACGCTCACCAGCACCAGCACCATCTACGACACCGACACGCTCACCAGCACCAGCACCATCTCGGACACCACCACGGCCCCCACCACCGAGGCTTCCACGACCCAGGCGTCCACCACCGAGGCGTCGACGACCGCGGCCCCCAGCCAGGCCTCCACCACCGTCGCCCCGTCCGAGGCGCCCACCTCCAAGACGTCGTGCAAGCCCAAGAAGAAGGCCTACAAGCGCGAGTTCTAAGCGCCCTAAGCAAGCGCCTTTGCGAGCCCTCCGCTGGCCGGACGTTACCTTCGACCTTTCGTAGATCTTCAAGATCAGCCAGCCTGTCTGGTCCATGTACCCTTGTCTTTTTGGAGTCGTGGTGCCGGGAAGTAGAGCTGTCTTTCGGCGGGCACAGCGGTCAGGGTTGCAGGGACGCGTGTGAGGTGACTGACGGGCACGGCCAGGAACGGGTCCCCGCCTCCACCACGAGACCTCCACTTTTCGTGTCCACCCAGCGCGTCATGGATGTTGCATCGGCCGTTGGGACACTACACATGTTACTGCAAAAAGCAGCGAAGTAACAGAACCCCCGCGTGTGGTGCGTGCGGGCCATGTTGGGGAGCATGCGCCGGGACCTTAGGCGCGATACTCGTCGTCGAGCTCGTACCTCGTGTCGGCGGGGTCGAGCGCCGCATACGCGGCGAGCGTCTTGAACGTGTACAGCGTGTTTTTGATGCCACGTCTGAGGGGAGCGTGCGTTCCAGGTGTGACGACTTCCTCTCTCACCAGCCGGCGCAAGGTGTCGGGGGTGAGGGGCTGTGAAGGAAAGCGGTCCTGGAATTGTTTGGCGACGGCGTCGGCTGGGTCGGCACTCAACGTCACCGCCTCGAGGCCGTACACATCGGTGGGGCACCTCCCTTCGATCACTTCCAGAGGCTTGTTCAACTTCATGCGCCCCCCCAAGGCGATGAGGAATGTTTGGTGGTGAAATCGGATGATCTCAGTAGGAGAGAATGGGCGGATTGCTGTCCCTGGAATGGACGCCTGCAGGCAGGACAAGGTCTCCATCTCGTCATGGAAGACAATCTTGAGGCGCGACGAGTCGAGATACGTTGATAAAATGTGCAGGTAGCCGTTTGCAAGGACCCCAGGTTCCCCTCGGCAATCAGTTGGGAGGATCCAGGTAATCTTGGAAGGAGTGGGCGGAAGGCACCCGTTGAGGGCGAAGTTGGATCCAGCGACGTTTCGAATGACAAGCTTGCTGGGAGAGAGCAGGTCCATAAACCGGCAATTCGTAGATTCCTTGCAGATGCTATCGTGTCCACTTTCGGGGCCCGGGAGGACGACTCGAACAGTATGCGCTTGACGCAGAAGGTAGATCACCAATCCCGGAAGATGGCTGTTGTCGCTTCCGTCATCGTACCTTATCGCGCAAAACTTGGAGCTGTGCCGTCCAACGGAAATCACACGAATGCGCGCGAGGAGGCGATTCTTGAGTACGGTGAGTGGGGGGTCATAAACGAAAGGACCGTTCTCCTCGCCGCCAATGAGACCGGGTTCATGCTTGGCGCCTTGGACGAGGCCGTCGAGATTGTCCCCGTACACGCGAACCGAATGGTACAGCAGCTCGCCTGCAAGGTCGTGGAAGTGACGGTTGACACGGAGACACACGACCAGAGTCGAACGGTCGGCGTAACCCATGATCATGTCGACAATGTGGGGCGAGTTGAGGATAATGCTTGTTGAGCTTAGGTGGACGGGGTTGATGCTCGCGTTGGGCGAGCGCTGGGGCTGCTGTCCGATGAGTGAGCGGGCGGAGGTGGATGGGTGAGGTGAGTCGGCTGTGGTGCTCACCATTGTGGCCTGATGTGAATGAGTGATGTTGTGAATGCAAGTTGAAGGATGAGTGTGGTTAAGAGGAAGACGAGGAAGACGAGGAAGACGAGGCGACCGTCCGGCACTGCACGGACCTCGTCGCACCCAACCGCCCATGTGGCGCAACGACGAGTGGGGCATGGAGGGGCATGGACCTGGACTCCAACGCACAAGTTGAAAGTGACTGGTCAATGTTGCATCAACTCGTGTCACTGCAAACCACCTCGTCGTCGAGCTCCTACCTTGTCGCTTCCAAGGATCAATCCTCTATCAGCGCAGCTCATCCCACCCATCGTCGAGCTCCCACCTCCGCCCCGCACCGCTTGCGTACTCCTCCAGTGTCTTGAACAGTATCTCTGCCCCCTCGACATGTTCAGACGACGAGCGCGCCCCAGGCCACGGGAGAGCGTCGCGAACAATGTCCATCGGGACCGAGCGGAGCCAGCGCGCGTAATCCCCCTCGGTGGGCTCGATGCGCCAGTGGTCGGTGAGCAGGACCGACTCGAGCCCATACACCGTCACGTCGCAGGCTGGGCGGACGTTCCGCGCGGCCAGAAGGGCGCTGACCACGTCCGCGGGGTGGAGGAACTCGCTCGACACCTGAGGCGGGGTGTCGCGGTCGATCACGGCCAAATCCTCCTCGCGCCACAGCTCCCAGCTGTCGTCGAACACGATCTTGACGCTGCCCCCGGGGCCGCAACTCCGACCGGGGAAACCCTTGTCCCTGGGAAAGCGGCGCCTGCTGCGCGACACGACCCAGACGACCTCGGCCGGCGTGTGCCCCGGCAGACCGTGGAGGAACTTGCGCATCGAGTGGGCGCTCGCGTTGCGAATGACGAGTTTCGCTGGCTTGGTGCTTGTGAGAAAGCGGCAGACCCGGTGATAGCGGCAGGCGCGGGCCAGGCTCCGGACATCCTTCGGCGCGCGGACGAGGCGCAGCACTTCGAGGCGCGTGAGGAGGGACGCGGCGGCCCCGTAGCTGAGGCAGGCGGAGGTGCTGTGCGAGCCGAGGGAGAGGACGCGCACCTTGGCCAGCAGCTCGCCCTTCAGCGAGGTGGGGTACGTGCACATCCGCCACTCCTCACACCGCGCGCAGTGCCCCGGCCGCCGGCGCGCGCGGTGGATGCACACGGCGCCGAGGAAGAGGGCAGAGATGCTCGCGTCGGTGTCGACCCGTACCGTGTGGTACAGGAACGCGCCGGCCGCGTGAAAGAGGCGCGTGTTGACCCGGAGGCAGGTGGCGAGCGTCGCGCGGTCGGCTGAGCGCAGGATGCGCTCGAGGACGTGCGGGATGTGCACGAGGAGCTGGCCTGGGGAGGCGCCGGGGTGCGTCGCTGACGTGGTGTTGCCCATGGGTGTGTGGGGCTTCGTCCAGCTGACGTTTGTGTCGCTGCTCGAAAGTGCGGGTCAGACTGGGGACAATGTCGACGGCCTGTTGAAATATGGATGTCGGGGTCGCTGATGGAGCGAGCACGCGACAGCCGCAAGTGGCAACTACATCGCCGACGCTTGCGGCACCTCCATGTCGGCACTAGGCTGTGGCTCATCCCAAGCAGCGTCCAGCTCCCATCAAACCTCGCATGCTCCTCGAGCTTCTTAAAGTAGGCGCTGGCGCTGGGGCTCGGGAGCTGTGTGGGCAGGCTGGGCGGGCCGGCGCCACCAGGTGGCGGAGTCAACTGGTCAGAGTCAGCAGGCGTCGCCGTGGCACTGGGACACCTTCCAGCCATGGCTACAGTCTGCTACATTGTACTACATACACGCACGACGCCCGCGTCGCCTACAACTCGCTCTTCCGCCTAAAACTTGCGCTTCTCCGCCATGAGCCGCGACGAGCAGTTCTTCAGCATCACAAACGTATCCTCCCCAGGACGGCGGCCCGTGAAGTCCTCCTGAAAAGCAGCCACGGTTGCTTCCATGGCGGCGCGGGATAGCCGCTCTCCCCTCAAAGGCGAGACAGTGGTGCTTTCGATAAGCGTCGCAGTGAGAGTTTCGAGGCCGATGAAGCGGACCGCGCCTTGGCCACTAATGTGCTGGAAGATGTTGAACGACCAGGCCAATTCCCCCAGCATCCCAGGGGGATTGGGGTGGTGGCCTCCACCAAGGAAGGGGTTGGACTCGGAGTTGTACATGTCCGGCGGATGCAGCGGCGGCCCGAGGTAGTCGGGCACGAAGATGATGTCGACGAAGCGTGGCCGCTGGCTGAGGTACAGGGGCACAATGGTCAACCTCACCGCCTCTGAGATGAGATGCGATTCCGCAGCGCTGAGGTTGGCTGGGACCTCGAAGGCAATGTAGACGACGTGCCGTTGGGTGTTGGGGGGCACGGTGAGGTTGACGGGGTCCTCAGCGTTAAAGACGTTCAAGCCCGCGCCGTGCACGAAGACCCAGTCGATAGCAGTGTACCGAGGCAGTCGAGTGCGCCGGTGCCGTCCACATTCCCAGGTCATGCGCCTATCGAGCGGTGTACCGTGTCGCGGGTCGCTCTCTGCGAGCCGCTGGAGGCGGGCGTCGGCGATGGCCCCAAGCGCTTGGCAGGTGCGCCTGAATGCGAGAAGCGTCCCGATATCGCAGAGCTGCAGGATGTCCTCAACGATGTGCGGGTATCTGTCGTACTTTAGCGGGGTGGGCCAGACGCGCCCGGGGCGCCTCCACGGCGGCGCGGCCGGCGCGGCGGGGACGCGCTCGTCTTCCCGGCGCTTGCGCTTTCGCCCGGGATGCAGACTAGGGGCGTCGGCGGCGGACCGTGCTGCCGGGACGGGGGCCGCACGCGGTGTGCTGGGGGAAGGGTCAGCTGGCCGTGATGGAGATGGCTGGAATCGCCGCGAGACGACGGCCGGGAGCCGCTTGATGAGGTTGGCGACGGACGTGCGGACGCCGGAGCGGCGCAGGTCGTCGGCGCTGGGGGCGCGGTGGAGCTGCGGGCCGTATGGCGTGCCGGGCGACGCTGGCGCGCCGTCTGGTGCGTCAGAGATCATTGCGGTGGATGTGCGAGGTGCTGAGAGGATGCAAAGTGCGAACAGTCTGCATGTGTACTTGGAGCAGCTCGTTTGCCACCCGAGAGGGTTGAATCACGTGAAGACCAAGGTACCCGGAGATATCCGATGTTCTCGGCCTGCCACATGCTGCATCTCTACGAGCGAGGCCTCGTTGCATACGCCCAGTGGGCAAGAGCACCCGGTCACGTCCTCTGACCGCTACTCGAGCAGCGCCTCGTCTTGCTCAAAGCACGACTCGGACCATGGTGATGATTCTGGCGAGCTGCACACCCGTCGCCTAAAACTTGCGCTTCTCCGCTATCAACCGCGACGCGCAGTTCCTAATATCCACCGACTTGAATCTCTCGTCGGCATCGACGATGTAATGCCTCTTACGCACTTCCGTGAATGCGTCGCGGATCGCCTCGATGGCGGCGCGTGATAGGTCCTCTCCCACCAAAGGCGACGCGACGTCGGGAGTAATGAGCCGCGCAGTGAGTGTCTCGAGACCGACGAAGCGGACCGTCCCTTGCCTGCCGACGTGTTGATAGATTTCGAACACCTCGGCGAGGTGACCCAGGATTCCTGGAGCGTGCGGTCCCAGCGCCCCAAGGAAAGGGTTGTACCCTCCAGCAATAATCGGGCTGTACCGGTCAGGCGCCTGTGTCTCCCCATCGTAGCTAGGCACAAAGATGATATCGATGAAGCGCAGGCAGTGGCAACCGTATGCCCTCCGCTGAATGAGCGACTTGACCCCAGTCGCTACGCTTCTGGCCTCATCCTCCGTGCAGTCAGCTGGGACGGTGAAGGCAACGTAGATGACGTGTCGCCGGGTCTCGGGCGGGATGCCGAGCCTCACCCCGCCGTAGCGAAGAAGCGCGGGCATGTCCGGGCCGTGAGCTAGCACCCAGTCGATGATAGTGTACCGGGGGAGGCGGGTACGTCGATGTGTGCTGCTTCCCCTCCCGGGCAAGTGCGCGTCGAGTGGAGTGCCAGACCGCGGGTCGCCCTCCGCAAGCTGCTGGAGCCGGGCGTCGGCCCTGGCCTGGAGAGACTGACACGTCCTCCGAAATGCGATGGTCGTGGGAATGTCGGCAAGCTGCAGGATGCGCTCCACGATGTGCGGGAACACGGCGTAGTCGAACGGGGCGGGTTTCGCCAGCGTCTGTCCCCGGCGCGGTGGCCCCGGCGGGGGAGTGGGCTCGCGCTTGCGCTTCCGGGATTCCGAGCGCGAGGGCATGGCGCGGTGCGACGTCTCCGGCGGGTCGGGTGGGCGAAGCGAATGGATGACAGACGAAGGGCGAGTGAAGCAGAGCAGCGGCAGCGGCAGCGGCCTCGGCCGCGGGGCTGCCGCCGGGAGGCGCTTGACGAGGTCTGCAACCGATGTGCGGACGCCGGAGCGCCGCATCTCGTCTGCGCTGGGGACGCGCGCGAGTGGCGTGCTGGGCGCGGTGCTCGGCTCTGGCGCGTCGTCTTTTGGGTCAGGCATAGCGAAGTGTGTAGACGAGAGTTGTTGGTGGTGGTTGAAACGCTTGTTTGCCACCCACGCCAGGGGCGGACGGGGAGACAAGGCACACGGAGATATCCGGCCATTCGACGCCATTCTCACGTCGTATCCACAATGCCGCTTGCACATGCGGCAGCCTCTGTGTCGCGAAGAGCACTCAGTAACGTACACTAACGACTGGGGCCGCCTCAGACAGATGAGCGAGCGCCGGTCCGAGGAGGACTGACTTGGAGCTACTGACGTGGGCTGGTGCCTACGCGGCCCCTGGTATGTGGCGATGGCGTCGGTGGTATCCTGCTGTTCGGCGCTGCTCTCGCCTGGTGCGACAGCTGATGAGCCTAGGAGAGCCCCCTCGGCGAGCCTGCCGGCCAGAGTCGTAGTTGCTTGGGGATGAGTCATGAGTCAGCGCCGTGCGTCAGTCCGTCGTCCACCGCGCCGGCCACTGTTCAACTTTTGCATTCACGTCCGGTACGCCCGGCCCACCCGCGGCGCCTTCGGCGCCCCGTGTGCCCTAGAGCTTGGCCTCGCCAGCGCGCGCGGCGTCGCCGTGCACGAGGATGCACGCGCCGCCGACGACGATCTTGTCCTCGAGGCCGTGCTCCTTGATGAACGCCTCGATCTCGTCGCTCTCGGCGCCGGGCTGGATCCACACGCCGACCGGCGACTTGCCCTTCGCCTCGGGGCCGTACAGCTCCTTGAGGAGGGGGAAGCCGAGGGCGGGGTGGAGGATCCAGCTGAGGCTCGTCTTGTCGAGCTGGTCAAGCTCGAGCGGGCTCTTGACGGCCTGCAGGCCCTCGACGAGCTCGGTGTTGGGGAACTTGGGGTTGTTGCGCACCGGCGTGACGGGGAGCTTGCGCTCCTGGTACCACTTGAGCACCTGGGGGTTAGTGGGCGGAAGGAGGGGGAGGTCACCTTGTTGTCGAAGCGCGAGGGGTCGCTGATGACGCGCCCGACGACGGCGTACCGGTTCGCGTTGAAGAACGCGCGCGCGGCGGCCGGAATGATCTTGATGCTGTGGGGGTCGACGTGGCCCATTGTGTGGGGGTGGGTGGGTGGTAGTGGATGAGAGAGTGGTGTTGAGATGCAGTTGGGGGGGTCGTGTCAGTGTCAGTTGGTGTGTGCTTCGGCAACTCGGCTAGGCGCGGAAGTATCCCGGCACTGGTATTCCGAAGAGGTCAGACGACGTCATACGGTGGGCGGGTCGCGACAGTGACAGCGGCGGCAGCGGCGGCGGCGGCGACGGAGACAGCAATGCATCTACTACGACTGGAGTGGCTCGAGCAGGTCCGTGTCGACGATCGCGCGCGAGGTGCCCGGCCGGCGGATGAACAGCGTCTTGCCTTTGCTGCGGGGTGCGTCAGCTCCTCCCTCTCCTCCCTCTTCCCCTCTCCCTCTCCTCCCGATCCCCCCCCTCCCCTCTCTCCGCCGCTCGGACACGCACAGAGGGTACACACACACATCGCTCGCACTCCGCATCCCCCCAACGAGATACTTGACGCCCCCCGGCCCGCCGATGAGCGTGTGGGCCCAGTATCCGCCGCCCAGCTCGCCCGCGGGGAAGGCGACATAGTCGCCCTCGGCCACGGGCACCGTCTCGATCGGCGCGGTCTCGGTCGCACCGATGAGCCCGGAGCCGCCGGAGGTGTCGCGCGCGTCGGCGGGCGTGAGGCGCAGCTCGGCGGTCCCGGAGAGGATGTAGAGCCACTCCGAGTCGGTGAGGTGGTGGTGCATTTCCTGGTCGAGCGAGCGTCAGCGAGCGGGGCGGGGCAGGGCAGGGCCGCAGAGAGCACGGCGCCCAGCCACGGCCGGCCTCCTCGGCCTAGCCTCGCGACTCACGGTCGACTCGGCGCCCGGCTCCAGCTGGTTCAACCACAGCGGGCAGCTGTCCATCCCGCCCCCGGGCGCGAGGTCGCTAACCGCCGCGCTCTGGCGCGCGGCGGCAGGGTTGAGGAAGTGCGATTTCGTGACCGAGGCAGCAGCGATGTCCGCCGCACGGACGACGGGGAGGGGAGGGGACATGGTGGGGGGGAGGGGGGTGTGGAAAGTGGACAAGGCGGTTGGCTCGTCGAAATCTCTTCTCTGTATATCTGCCACCCAGGAGCACGTGCGATTTCAGACTCGATCAAGTTCATCGTCAGTCGACTCGAGTCGACTCAGCTATACCGGGGCCAAACAAACCTCCTCCCCGCCAGCAATCACGAGCGTCCGCTCGCCTTCCCCTTGGTGCGCGGGGTAGCTGATCACGTCGAGCGCCCGCCGGTCCCCGCCGAGGAGGTAGCTGACGCCATGCGGCCCAGCGCGGAGGAGGTGCGCGTACGTCGTGCCCATCGGGCCGGCCGGCAGGCCTGGGGTCAGCGAGCCCTCGCTGCAAGCCGTACCGATAAAGTCGCCCGGCGCGACCGCGCGCTCCTCGACCTCCCCAGCGAACGCGAGCACGAGGGTCGCGGCCCCGGACAGCACGTACACCCACTCGCTCTCGCCCGCGTGCGCGTGCAGCACGGTGCTCTCGACGCCTGGGGCCAGGTCGACCTTGTGCACGCCCATCCCGGTGGCCTGCATGCCCGCTGCTGTCAGCTGCGCCTGTGACGCACGCACCCATGTCCGAGATGCAGGCTGTGTGCCTTATCGCGTCTGGGTTCATCGGGTGCACGACGTCGCGCTGCGCCGCGGCGATGGCTGCCGCTGTGACGAATGGGTTCGGGGGCTTGACTGCCATGGCGAGTGGGAGGTGTCACGAGCTCAGCCGGTCGCACTCGCCACTAACACCTTTGGCCATCGCCACCCCCTCCCCCGACTGCCCAAACCCGGCCCACCCCCCGCCCCGCTAATGCACACGATACATCGCTATATTCACAACTTGTCGTCTTGGCTAGTTTCTACAGTGCAGCGGGCTCGGGCCCTATGGGTGTCAAATGCAGTCTGGATGATGGCACAGCGCCGTGTCGCGTCGCGCCGCGCCGCGCCTACGCAATGTGGATCCCTTGCGTCTCGAGCACGTAGCCCGTCGCGGCCAGGAACATGTCAATTGGCCGCGCCCGCTGGCAGATCGAGCAGCGACAGGTGCGCACGGGCTCGCACGCGTTCCACCACGCCGCGGTCAGGATCCCCGTCGTGCCCGGCCCGAGCTGCACGTCGCGCGGCGGCACGTACGGCGCCTCGTTGGGGAACTCCCACGACGCGTCCGACGTTTGTGACGAGATATCCGACTCGGGCGAATCCTCGCGGATTCGTTGCGTGGCGATTTTGTGTTCTACTCCAGCAGGTATCATGGTGATGATGGTGGGGGCTGGTGCCGCTCGAGGCGGTGGTGGTGGTGGCGGCGGCGCTTCTCGGTTGCGCTCCGCTTTTGGGCTTGGTTCTTCTGATGGCGGAGTCGGGAGAGATGTATTTGGTGCAACAGCGGGCGCGGCGGGGGCAGCCACGCCGTCGCTCGGCGTCGATCCGATGTTGACAAGAACCGGCGACTTGTCCTCGGATTCTAGGGACGACTCCAGAGATAGCGTGGGCGAGCCCGAGTCGCTGTGAGACGTCTGCGGCGACCGGCGGCGCGCCGGGGGCTCCTCTCTGTCGTCGTCACCCGGCGACTTGCGCTTGCCTAATGTCGGCGACATTGCCGTGTCGTTTGATTCAACGTTCCGCGGCGTGGTAGGGGCGTGGGTGAAAACGACAGCGTCATCCGCGTCGATCGGCGCGAGCTCGATGCTCCCGACCAGCAAATCGGGGCTATCGTCTGGTGTAACTAGTGCCGTGCGTGTCGACTCGCCCTCGCTCGAGTTTGAAGTCTCTTGGCGGTCCCCCAAGCGAGGGCGAACGGGCTGGGCCGGCTGGTCGTTCATCTCCTCCTCCTCCTCCTCGGCGCCGTCCGTCTCACTAGACGCAGCTTCCCACTCGTCGTCGTCTGGCGTCGTATAATCGAGCGGCGCGTCGTCTTCACTCATCATTTCTTCCTCCTCTTCCTCATCAACGCCAGAGCTCCAGCCGTCGCGAACGCCGTAGTTGTCGTCGCCGTCGGCCTCGAGCTTGATGACCTCGATGCGGGGCGAGGCCTCCTCGTACTCGATGAGCTCGATTCGAGGCGAGCCCGTCGAGGCAGGCGACGCGGTCCCCGACACCACATCGTCGCCGCCGGCATCCGACGGCGGTGCGGCCTCGTCAAACGGCCACCCCTCCATCCAGCTGGCCTGGTTGTGCAGCAGACCTAGAATGTCGGGGAGCTGCACAGCATCGCACACCTTTTCGGCCCCGCCGTCGTCGTCGTTGCACGACATCCGCTTGTACTCGACAATCGTCGCGAGGGGGATTTCGAGTCGTCTAACCAGTAGCTGGGTAAACTTTTCGTTCATGATGTTGAGGATGCGCTCGGGTGGGAGAATGACACCCGGGGTGGTCCACTTGAACTGGCCGTCGCCCAAGGCAAGTGCCTGCTGATTGTGGCTGCCAAACCTCGCCTCGTCGTGCTTTAAGGGGTTGAAGGTCATGAGGGTGTACTCGCGCAGCGGAGTGAACAGCTGCGTGTCGGGACGGACGACTTGGTCGACATCGTCGCTGGGAAGAACCCACAGGCCATGTTCGACACGGTCATAGGCCCATCGGTCCAGACAAAGGCATTGGAGCAAGGTGCGCAGGTACTCCAAGAGGCGCGGCTGGGGCTCGCCTGTAAGGATGCGGCTCAACTCGACGCGGTGTTCGCGTTCCGTGTACCTGCCCGTCTCAAACTCTTGGCGCCATGCACGTTGGAGTCGAGTAATGTCGATCATGTCTTCGTTTTCCTCGCCCCAGACACTGTTGCAGAGCTGGCGGACGGCCTCAATGTGGTTGCGGATTACGTTTGCAGCCTTGTTCTCGAACTGACAAACCTTGACAATCATGAGCTCGCGTTGAACCTCTAGCATCCTGCGTTCCCAGTCGGTCCAGCGCGTGTGCTGAGCGAGGAAGAGCTCTTCGACAATGCGGATGGCCTGTCGGTCCGAGGCACCCTCACCATCCCACACATACTCGTGGTACGGGGCCATGTAGTGCCAAGGAACGTCGAGGCCGCGAATGTAGCCGCCGCGGGCGCACTTGATGAGCTCGCGCCGAATCATGCTGTACATGACGGTTTGGCGACAGGAGTGGCAAGTGTAGCGGCGGCCACGAATCTCGCCCGTGATATCGCGGTCCTTGGGATCGCTGACGCGCAGCGAGATCGGGTCGGCGGGGTCGCGTCCAGGCGTTTGCAGGACGTTTTCACGCAGGCAGTCTCTGCAAAATCCTCCCTCGGTGTGGAACTGGCACGACGCAACGAAGCCAAGGACAGTCGTGTTGACGCGCTGCAGACCGTGGCCGGGGTACGGGTTGCGCAGTGACAGACGGCATGGTATGCACACGGACATTGTGCCGCGGCGTGCCGACTGGTACGGAGTGAGCGACGGGCCCGTCTTGTTGTTGTTGTGATCATCGCCACTGGTCGCGGGGTTGATGGCCGCCTCGTACTGTGTCCAAAACGGGTGCGTGTCGACTGGGGTGGTCAGCCTCCACCTGGCCCAAAACACTCACTGGCCGCACACCAGCCGGCCGATACGAGACGCGCCGCCGCGACCCACCGGCGCTGGACGAGCGCGCGCGCAACGGCAGCATGGGGTGGGGGCAGGGGGCGTAGTAGTTCGGGCTGCGGCAAGTCGTTGACATGGGAGACGATCCGGCTAACGCAGTGTTAGTACGCGCTGCGTGCGGGCGGTGGCGACGACGCGTCCGACAGTCATGGCTTACTGGATCAACTGGTCGGGGAGGTTGCCCCACCCGTACTGATGCTTGTTTGGGCGCGCGCGCGAGCTCTTGTAGACTGCCATGGCGCCCGGGCGGCGCTCCCACGCCGAGACGGTTGGCTGCTGTATGTTGTCGAGGCCCATGACGCCGCCGGGTTGGGTGCTGGCCGCCATGGTGAGTGTCGCGCGCCGTGCGTCGTCGTGTGTCGTACCCCGGTGTGCGTGCGAGCGGGCGTGAGCGCGGTGTCAGCGCGCCAGACGGGCGAGGAGCGAGCAGGCGAGCGGGCGGGCGCGCGCGCGGTCGTCGGTCCTGTTGTCGTTCCCTAGGGTTGCCCTCTGTCGGTGATGTGCGCGTGTGGTGTGAGAGAAAGGGGCAAGGGGTTGTCGTGTTGTCGCTCGCTACTGTTGGCTTGTTTGGGCCGACAGTGGTGGCGCCGGGGAATGCGACGATAGTGGGAGTTGGAGGGGGTCGAGGTGGTGTGGGTCGCTCGGTCGGTCGGTGTGGGTGGGTGGGTGTGGGGGGGTGGATAATGGCGTGGGTGGTGAGTGATGGATGACTGGGCCGACAGACGACTACATACGACAGGGGCGGGGGAAGGCGATAACCGACGGCGGTGGCGACAATGCACGCCTATTGGGTGAGCGGCCACGTGTTGAGTGCGCCTAACCATCCACGTGACCCAACCACCGCCTCCACTCGTTTGTCCAACCGTCCTCTTCGACAACAAAAGTATCGCTCCGACATTGTCCTCGACCTCGCAGCACGCACAATGGACCTCTCATTCGACCTCGTGGCATCAAGTACGCAGACCTCGCACCCACGACAGTCCTGACGCCGCAGAATGTGCCGAGCAAATGGCAAAGTACCAGCAGGTGGGTGTGGCGTGAGGCAAGGCGGGGTGAGGCCGGGAAGGCGGGGGGAAGACGAGGAAGACGAGGAAGGCGAGGAAGGCGGCCGTTGCTGGACCGGTCCTCACCATGGCTCCCGCACCCCGAGTTGCGTGTAGAGCTGCCGGATCAGCTTCCTTGCCGCAGCCTCGCCTAACCTCGCCCGGCCGCCCGCCCGCTGCGCTCCCCAGCAGCGACGAACCCACTCACGTTCTCCCCGCTGACGACCGACCAGTGTGTGCTCGGTAACCAGAACGCCGACTGGGCCTACATCTGCAGGCCAGAGGGCAAGGCGCTGACCGAGTGCGCTGATGCGAGGTGGGTTAGCGGGGTCGTGGAGTGGCAGGGAAGGCTGCGCGGGCTGTTGTGGCACCAGCCCGGCCGCGTGGCCTTCCTCGAGCCCACGCACGCACGCGCTGACACCCCAGCGTGCCCCACCTCGCCGAGCTCAAGCGCGCGTGCGCCAACCAGATCGCGACGTACCGCGGCTGCCTGGAGACCAACGGCGCGCAGCCCGACGACGTCGTGCGCGAGCGGTGCGCAAAGTCGATGAAGGCGCTGTGGGAGTGCAGCGAGTCCAAGGTGGCCGAGCTGGAGCGGACAGTCTAAGTGCGAGCTGGGGGCGGGGCGGCAGCGTCGCTCGTCTCGGCTAGCAGGTCATGGGCGGCCAGGTGGCCCGCACGCCGTCTGACCGCAAGAACACTTTAGCACCAAAACTACACTCATTGTAGCATTACACGGCAATGCATGCGCGCACGCGCTAACACGGCTCTTGCGCTCACAATGGCCAACGCCGACTGCATGCAAGCGCTACGGAGCCCGGAGCGCGCGCACACGGCATCGCAGCACCAGGGCGGCGTGGGAGCGCGAGCGCGTCGCGCCGTAAGTGCCCCGCGTGCCCCGCCGTAAGCGGCCGTAACCGTACCTCGGCGTTGGCGCGCGTCGAGCGTGTGCCGTGCGACCGGGGGTTAACGCTGGGCAGTCAGAAGTGGGTAGCTCACGAGATTAGATAACGCGCCTGGCCCCTCCACAGCCTCCGGCTCGGCAGTGGAGGTGGTTGCGAACGTGGCGCCGGCGTCGTTTGGCGCGCGTGATTTCAAAGTCGACGGTATGCGGGACCGCACGAGATCAAGCCCACTTGGCCCACCTACCGAGCATGCCGCCCACCTCGGCGGCGCCCGCCGCCCGCCGCTGCTGTCGGCGCCGGACGCCGTGCAGCGATCTCGCACTGTTCCCCGCCTCGGCGACGACGAGAATAGCGCCAGCGTGCAATTCAGCACGCTAGATGTGGCCATCAAGCGCGCCGCTAGTCGCCGCAGCGAGCGAGGGCACATTCCTGGCGACGTCGTCGTCGGGGGGGTATAAGTGAGGTGAGGTTGGGGTGGGTGTGGCAACCCCAATCTCATCTCCCTCCCCACCTCCCCTCCGCACCTCCCCTCCCCCTTCCCCCCAGCCCCAAGCCCAACCCCCCAGCCCACCATGCCCGCCCAGTTCAAGCCCTACGGCAACCCCGTACCGCCCTACAACCCCGCCGACTGGACAGCCGGCGACCACAACGAAGCGCGCTTCGCCTTCCCCATCAAGCCCGTCTTCGAGCTCATCACGCACGCAAAGTACTGGACCGAGTGGCACACGGCCTCGAAGGCCGTCGGCGGGGTCACGGAGCGCGCGTACACGCTCGGCGACCTGGTCTACGAGTATGGCGAGTACGACGACGGCACCAAGCACCACATGTTCTGGGTCGTCGCTGCGCAGGATCGGGAGGGGTACACGCTGAGCGTGCTCATTGCCGAGGAGCAGAGGGTCGGGCTGAGGTACCTCCTGCGCGAGGAGGGGGGCGTCACGCACTTTGCGCGCGAGACAATCTACCACAGGGACTCGGCGTACTCTGCCCAGGCGCGGGCCGAGTTCGGGGCCGCGAGCAAGGTGTCGGTCGCGAACCTTGAGAAGCAGATCACGGCGCTGCTGGAGAAGGAGTACAGCTCGATTCCTAAGGTGTAGCCGCGTTGCTGCGACGGACAAGGCCGATGACGTATGCAAAAGTTAGTACCCGTTAGCCACTGCCCACTTCTGCAACTGCACCAGCACCACTGTGCCCAACTTTGTGCCCAAGATATTACGCATCATGTACTACAACTGTCGGCAGCGACCCAGTCACTACCAGCTCAGGCTCGCTGAGCAGCCGCTCACAGAGCGGCGCGGACGCCTCCAGAGGCGCGGTCCTCGTCAAGAGGAGGGGGGAGAGAGAAGTCTATGTTTTTGTGTTGTGCACATGTGCGGGAGGAGGGTAGGGTATGTCTGTCTATGTGGAAGCGGCGCGGCGCTGTGCTTCACTCCAGCGATGCGCTTAGTTGAAGTTCCACGAGAGCGAGAGGACGCCCTTGCCCATGTTACCGTTGGACAGGGTCGAGAAGAGCGAGGGCGAGAGGTCGAGGCCGCCCGACGGGCAGCCGGGGCAGAGGTCGACAATCGTGGCCGTCGCAGTGTTGCCGGTCGTCTCGTCCTTGATCGTGACCGACTTGCCGCAGTGCGAGCCGCCGGCGTACTCGGGCGCGTTGAGCGCGACGACGGCCTCCGAGTCCGAGTTGACGTTGCCGCACGCGCCGAGACCGACGGCGTAGTACGTGCCGCGGCCGCCAGTGTGCTGCCAGTTACCGCTGTTGGCCGGGGCCTGCTGGGCGGGGGTCTGCTGGGCGGGGGCGGGGGCAGCCGACGAGGGGGTCTCCTGCTGGGGCGCGGCCGACGAGGGGGTCTCCTGCTGGGGGGCGGCCGACGACTGCTGCTGGGGAGCGGCCGACGACTGCTGCTGGGGCGCGGCGTGGAGGTTGGCGGGCGCGGCGGCGGCCGACGACGAGGCGGGGGCGGCCTCAGCGGCGGGAGTCTCGGCGGCGGCGGTCGAGGCCGACGAGGGGGCCTCGGTGGCGGCCGACGAGGCGGCGGCGCTCGAGGCGGGGGTCTCGGCGGCGGCCGACGACACGGCGATCGACGCGGGGGTCTCGGCCGTGGCCGAGGCAAGCTCCGAGGTGTAGGCCTCCTCGGGCTCGCAGTCCTCGTAGACGTCGGTCACGTTGAGGAGGCAGGTGGTGAAGTTGCCCGTCTCGGTGCCGTTGGGGAGGTAGTACGAGCCGTTGTAGAGGATGACCGTGTTGTTGAGCTCGGTCGCGTTGAGGTTGGCGGTGACGTTGGCGATCGAGGCCGTGACGTTGGACAGGGGAACGGTCACGTTGAGCACCTGGGTGATGTTGCCGATCTCGGTGATGTTGAGGGGGCAGGTGGCGTTGACGCTGTCGACGAGGAGGGTCGCGTTGGCAAACACCCAGGGGTCGGCGGCGACGTGCTTGGCAAACCACTTGGGGTTCTTGATGGGGTTGGGCGCGGCCGAGACGGTGGCGGCGAGGAGGCCGAAGAGGGCAGTGGCGGCGAGCATGGTGTAAGGTGGGTGCGTAGAGCTAGGGAGTGTGGTAGTCGCGCAGCGGCTTTTTTGAGTCTGGTGGGGATGGGGATGAGCTGGGTCGGTGCGTTGGTCTTTATACTTGGGCAAGCAGCACGTTGCTGTACGCACCGCACACACGCACTCACCCACACAGGATCGCTGGCATCATGCACAAGGACGATACAGTTTTCCGGGGTGGTTGCGCGTCGAGGCGCGGGCCGCCACGCCCGTCCACGCCCGTCCACGCCCCCGCGCCACGCCCGCAAATCGAGGGGGGTCGCGAAACCGACATGGCGCTGCCCTTGCTGCCCTGATGGCCGCCGTCCCTCGCGTCCCTTGTCCGTCCCTCGTGAGTCAATCACCTACCATGGGCCTGGACCTGCGACTGAGCCGCAGCTGCAGAGTTGGTGACAAGCATACCGAGCTCCCGGGGCCTGCTCCTCCCCGCGAGCGACGCTGCGTCAGCTCGTCAAGGCGACCCGACACGCGCCGCGCAGCCCGCAGCCCGTAGCCCGACCCGCCAGGCCCGACGCACCTCGGGAACGGCAGCTGCTGCACACAGCTGCACGCACCCCGCCAGCACGCACCCCGCCAGCTTGCAGCACGCTCCTCGCACCGCACATCACTTGGGTGCTGCATACCGCAAGCCCAGGTCGGTGGCGCAGGCGCGTCTGGTGGCTTGGCCCCCCTCTCGTCCCTCGGCGCCGCCAACACCCACCACCGCACGGCCCGAAACTGGGGCCAGAGGTGCTCGCTAACACTGCCGCCAGCTCCATCTGCAAAGAGCCAGCAAGGTGGATGATGACGAGGGCGTCGTGGCCGTCCTCTCCCCTCTCCTCTGCCTGCCAGCCCAGCACGAAGAAAGGAACGAGGGTCATGGAATTTTTCAGTATACGCTGCCGCCGGCAGATCCGGAGCGCTGCCCACCCTGGCTCAAGCATGTGGGCGACTGATTAAGCTGGGTAGGTGGGCCCTCTGCAGCAGCGAGCCGCGGCCCGCCCACGAGATAACGGGGTCACCGAATGCTAAAGGGAAAAACGGACGGAAGCTGCCGACAAAGACACCAGAACGCGCTCTGCGCCACCGACCTGAGCAGAGCCGCCGCACCCTGCCCTGCACGTCGACGCGAAGCGTAAAGCATGCAGCGAGTAAGCGTCTGCATTCGGCCGCGCCGAGTGCTTGGCACAGACACGACGCGGGGGGTTACCACAGTATTGTAGTCAGGCTGCAGTAGTGCACAGCAGCGGCCTCTTGTGCCTCGACGGACACAACCTGCCCACATGCCTCGTACTCTCGCAACGCAACGCAGCAGCGCACCGCGCCGCGGCGCAGCGCAGACCGCGCCGCGACCCACCGAGCTCGGACCGGGGGCCGGCCCCGCGCCGGCCCTCTTGCCAGCGCGCCCGCGCTCACCTCGCAGCCAATAGCTCTACGCCCGCCTCGCTGGTGGACCTGACCGCTGACCGCGGCGCCGACCACACGCCCACCCCGCCCACGGACGCAAACGCAGGCACACCCACCCCAAATGCTTGACCCTCGAAAAGACCTTTAGGAATCTCGCCTAATGCCAGCAAGCCTCCAGTCTGATCCTAAGCCCTGCCCAAGCCCCAGCCAGGCCCGGGCCATGACCGTGGTCCCCGGAAACTAGTGGCGCTGTAAACGAGCGCGCGCTGCACGGCGGCTGCTGGAGCCGGGGGGAAGGCCTTGTATTGCAGACTAGCTAGCTCACTCCACGATTACTCGGCACGTAAGGCGGAAGAGGCCACTAATACCGTTGGAGCTCGCTCGCTCTAATCCCTCTGGCCTTGAATACATGCGGCACTCGGGACCCCCCCGATCCATATACCGCGGGTGGGGCGACGTAGCGCCCGCGGCGCGGGTATTGTGACGGCTCGGAGAGCACGGCGCATACGAGGACAAGGCATTGGAGGCCGAGGACAATACAAGCCAATTAGTCGGTGGCACTCCACGTGGTTTCTGGGGTGCTTTGAATCTTTTCCTAATCCCATTACTCGGCGGATGCAAAACTTTCCGCGGGCTGACGAGAGATCGAAGTGCACAGAAAGCAAACGGCGGGCTGCGGCTCCCGGCATATGCTGGCACTTGGCCTCGGCTGACGTTGACGGCCGACTGCGGCCGGTGTCAGCGGCAGGCGGCAGGCAGCCGAAGACACCGCGCGCCGCTGCGCCGCGGCCGCTGGCTGGTGCCACACAACGCGCTGGACCACGACGGCCACGACTCTGGCCCACGCGTGGACGAGACGACTCGTCAGCAGTGGACCATGCGTGGTGCGCCAGCGTGGGCGCGTGGGCTTGCGTCGGGCGGTGCATGCATGTGGTGGCGAGTCGGAGATTGGGTGGCTTGACCTGGAGACGGACGCACGATGGCGACGGCAGGCTGGAGCTGGCTGGGCTCAACTCGACCTTCCCTCAGCCTCGCCCACGTGGACCACGTGGGATATTTAGCTGTATTTCTCTTGTATTAATCCCAACCTGACACGTGGTCCCATTCCATTCCACCTTGAAACAGCATCCGCTTCCCGCGGGACCAAATTATCGCGCGCCTGTCTTGTTGTACGGCATTGCGGGCGAGTAGCGGCCAGCAGGGGGAAGGCGAGGAAGGCGGCTGGCGGAGTGGCGGCGGCTTAGGGGCCAAACATTGTCAACATTGCCTCTTCGATCCATCAACACGACTGGACCTCACTTCAACTCGGCCCATCCCTCACTTGGCATCATCCACTCAACCACACCACAATGGGTTCGGGCTCACCCCCAGCAACATCATCCCGCGCGGGCCTGCTCGCATCGCCAAAAGTATCCTCGCGCCCCAGATCAGCAATCACGCCCCGCGCCCAGCTCTCAACACCCAAGCCCCCACTCGCAGCCCACAAGGACAGCAATGTTCCCGACTCTCCATCAGTCTTGAGTCCGGTACAGGGCGCCGCCAAGATCAAGATCAAGTCGGCCACCACCCCCGAGGCGCGCGCGCGGCCTCTGCTCGTCAAGCCCCGCGGCGGGCCGCCACCGCGCATGAAGCGGCTCGCCCCGGCCGGCGCCTACGGCGCCGAGGAGGACGACGAGCGCGCCGCGTGGAACAACCCCAGCGGGCTCGCCTACTCGCACGTCCTCGACCAGATGGAGGCCAGCAGCATGCTCGCGCCGAGCGAGACGGTCCTCGTGTCGGTCCGGTGAGTGAGCATAGCCAGACACGACGGCTGACGGCAGCGTCCGCCCGCCCAACGCTGCGGAGCTGCGCACCGACACGTCCCAGGCGTGGGTGACCCCGTCGTACGACCAGCGCTTGATCAAGCTCGCAAAGGGGCGGGACGGGAATCGCGACGACAGAGAATGGATCTTTGGTGAGTCACTCCCTCCCGGCGGCGGCGGCGGCGGGCGGCGGCGCTGACGGTGTCAACAGACAAGATCCTTCCTCCGGATACCGATAACGCTCGGGCTTACGCCACTTCGGCCAGGGCTCACGTCCGATGTGGGTGATGGCGAAGATGACGACGGGGCCATCACTGACATGCTCAGCTGCAATGGACGGCTTCAACGCTGTCATCTTTGCATACGGCCAGACGGCTTCGGGCAAGACGCATACCCTCACCGGTCAGCCGGACGCGCCCGGCATCATCCCCCTTGCAATCTCGGACCTCTTTGGGCAGATTCGCTCAACCCCGGACCGCGAGTTCCTGCTCCGTGCATCCTACCTCGAGCTGTACAACGAGGCCATCATCGACCTGCTTGGAGAACAGGTCGGAAGGGAGCTGTCGCTCTCCGAGGGAAGGAAAAAGGGCGAAGTCGTCATCAACGGCCTGACGGAATGTGCCGTCCGGACAGAAGAGGAGATCCGCCGCCTGCTTCGCATGGGCGAGGACAGGCGCAAGGTCGGCGGCACCGACTGGAACCAGCGCTCGTCACGCAGTCACTGCGTGTTGCGCATCGTTATCGAGTCGCGGACCGTCGCGGATGGCACTCGCACACCCGGCCGTGACAAGACGACTCGCATCAGTACCCTGTCCATCATTGGTAAGTCTCTGCTCCGACGCGATGGGTACTAACCGCAGACCTGGCGGGTTCCGAGAAGCACACTAGCTCGAAAGAGCGAAACGCAGAAGGCCGCCACATTAACCAGTCGCTCCTTACCCTCAAGCTGGTAATCTCAAAGCTAGCGGATATGGCATCGAAACGTAACGTCATGCACGTTCCGTACCGCGACAGCAAGCTGTGAGTGAAGAGAAGAGTCGAACTTCCCGGAAGGATCAAGCTAACCCGCGCGCAGTACTCGTCTCCTGCAACCTTCCCTTTCGGGCGATGCCCTGATCTCTGTGATCTGCACCATCTCGCCGTCTCCAGTCAACATGGCAGAGTCGATCTCGACACTGTCATTTGCACAAGGTCTGAAGCGAGTGTTGCTCTCGGCCCAGCGCAAGGAGGTCGTCGACCCAGAGGCCCTCATCCAGCAGTACCAGAACGAGATTGCCGGCCTCAGGGCTCTGCTGCAGGAGAAGGAGCTGCACCCGTCGGCGGCTCCGGGCAAGGGCGACACCAAGTCCAACGCCGAGATGGAGAACCGTCTCAACGAGTTGAAGAGCTTGATTCTTACGTCGACAACGATTGGAGATGGGGACGGCGACGCTGGCCTCCGGCCCCTGAGTCCATCAAGGCTCAAGTACCCCCAGCTCGACTTTGACAAGACGTCAGTGGCACTCCGCGAGGAGCTGCACGCTGCCGAGCTGCGCATGTCCGAGCAGGAGGAGGAGATTGCCCGCCTCAAGGCCGAGCTCGAGGTCCGCCCCGTGGACCCAGACAAGCGCTGCATGGAGCTCCAGGACGAGGTCAACCAGCTGCGCATGATCGCCGCAGACTACGAGCGCCACCTGCGTGAGCCATCGCGCAAGGTGCGCGAGGACGTCGATCGCGAGTGGGCCGGCAAGTACTCGAAGCTCGAGACGCAGCTCGAGAGCAAGACGATCTGGGCCAACCGACTCGACGAGAATGTGCGCCATGTGACGGCTCAGAAGCGCATCCTCGACGCCCGTTGCAAGGACGCCGAGGCCAAGCTGCTCGCCGTCTTCGAGTGGGTCAACGCAGCGTTATCAGAATCCGACCCCGCCGACGACGACTATGATGATGACGACGACGACTCGGACAACCTGCCCCCATTGGGTGGCCCCAAGCGCAACCCCCGCATCTCGACCGACGCCGACTTTGGGCCCAACGTCACGGCCGAGAAGCTCGCCACGCTGACGCTCAACGCGTCGCGCATGCGCCGAAGCGGCATCAGCAATCGCGATCTCCAGACCGAGTTCCAGGACTGGTTCAAGGACAGCTTGAGCCGCCCGCCAAAGGGCAAGCTCCTGCGCGACGAGAGCGTGCCCGTGCTCGCGTCGATCGACGACAACGACGACATGTTCTAGTAGATGGGGATTGTCAAAGCAGAGAGGATGGGGTTGTCGAAGCAGTAGTGGTAGTCAGGAGGAGGCCGATTTGTGTCAATTTCCGTGTAGTACAAGTATTGCATACAGATGTAACGTCGCGTTTACACAGTCTCATGCCTTCTTCTGCGAGAGCTCGACGGCGATCTTGAAGGCGCCGAGCAGGGCAGTCAGCTGCATCTTTTCAGAGCCGCCGAGAGAGAGGCGGTGTCTGGTGGGTCAGTTTCGCCAGGCGATGGTACCCACTCAGTCTGGCCCAGGTGATCGAGGAGGTACACTCGCGCCTGGTTTGGCAGCTCGACCGTCTCGAGGAAGTCGTACGCGCCGGCGATGAGGTCTTGGAGCGCGAGGCCCTTTTCCGTCTTCAACGCCGTGATGACTAGGGTAAGCGCGACCCCGGCACACGACTCACGATTGAACGCCGTGCCAAACTCGTCCGACATCATGCTCTCGACCACGCGCTGAATGTCGGCGGGGTGAGGGTTGCCCGTGCAGTTGTACACTGCGTTCTCGTCGACCGTCTCGTACGCGGCGTGGCATGCCTGGAGGACGTTGAGCGCGCGACGCATATCGCCCCGCGAGAGCTTGAGGAGCGCTGCGCGACCATCAGGCGTGAGGTTGACGCTGGCGTGTGAGCTCTCCGGGTTACCACTCTCTCCAACACCCTACTCACCCCTCCTTCTCCACCACGACGTCGACCTTCTTGGCCACCTCGACCTCGGGCAGCGGGCTGAAGCGGAAGCGCGTACACCGCGACTGGATGGCCGGCGTGATCTTGTTGACGTAGTTGCAGAGGATGGCGAAGCGGACGTTCTTGGTGTGCTGCTCGATGACACGGCGGAGCGCACCCTGCGCGGCTTGTGTCATCATGTCGGCCTCGTCGAGGACGATGAGCTTGAAGCCCTTGCTGCGGGGTCAAGTGGAGACGCAGCCAGGAGACCTACGAGAAGAGAACCTTGGTCGCGGCGAACGACTTGATCTGGTCGCGCACGACGTCGATGCCGCGGTCGTCGGACGCGTTGAGCTCGAGCATGTGCTTCTTGTAGTCCTTGCCGTACAGGCGGCGCGCGAGCGCGATGACGGTGGACGTCTTGCCGGTACCTGCGAGTTAGGGAAGAATGTATTGCTAACTCACCTGGAGGCCCGTAGAAAAGGAGGTGGGGAAGGCGGCCGGCCTCGATAAACTTCTCGACTGGGGGTTAGCGGAGCGCGGAGGAAGGCCGTACTCGTCGCTGTGATGTCCTGGTGCGACACGACCTCGTCGAGCGTGATGGGGCGGTACTTTTCAACCCTGCGCAGTCAGATTCATTCCAGCTGGATAACGACACCGTGGCAGCTGGTACTGACCATGGCAAGCCCTCGCGATCGTCGACTACCTCGGCCGCTGCCTTCTCCTTGCCCTTGTTGGCCTTTGCGCCGGCCATGAGCGCGCCAAAGGCGTTGACGGGCTTTGCTGGGGCGGCGACGGCGACTGGCTCGTCGACGTCCATTGGCTCTGGCATGTTGATGTGATGCGGTGTGGTGGTGATGAGATGAGGTGGCCGAGTGATGCTGCTATTGACTTTCTCGACATTGACGATCGAGACGCGTACAGTCAACCCACACGCCAGCCGACGCGTCTAAAAGGAGAGGAGTGGATAAGTAACAGAATGATGCCACGTGGTGGTCTCACGTGGCATTACGTCAGATTACGTCAGAGGTATCGAGTGTGAGTCGCCACCACCATACGACCCCCACGACGCGCCATCAGCCAGCTGATACAACAACCACATCCCCCTCCTCCTTTGTCCCATTCACCAAGGGCACGCCGGCAGCCCATAACCACAATGCCCTCTCCACCACCGCAGGGGGCAAACTCCCTCCTCAACCTCCTCAACCCGTACGCCTCGGTAGCCCAGTCGTCCTACCCGCGCACGCGAGATGCCGACGAGCCGCTCGTCGACGTGCCGCCCGATAGCCCGAGCGCGGTGCTACTCCGGGAGCTGCAGCACAACTCTGGTGGGGCTGGCGGCGACGAACGGCCGCGGAGCCCGGCCTTGAGCCCGACGCCGACCCCCCGGCGGCCGGTCCACGTTATCGCGACGCCCAGCAGCTCGGAGGACGAGGGCCCGCCCAGGAGCCTCGTGTTCGGCGAGGCGCGGGACAAAGGCAAGACGGCGCGCCGCTCTGGTTCGGGCGGCCGCACGCCGCGCTCCCGTGGTCCCGATGGCCAGAGAGTGCTCGCGCCGCCTACGCGCCCGTGGGACGCAGCCCCATCGCACAGCCCCGGCCCGTTCAGACGCCGGCCTTCCTCGGCGTCGAGCTCGACGCGCAGCCGCCAGTCGTCGGCCCAGCGCCAGCCTGAGAGCGCGGACGACAGCCTCGCCACGCCGTCGACCGAGTCGCCTTCCCTGTCTGGCGCGCCGACGATATCGAGCAGTACGAGTGGCGACGAGGCCCCACGATCGTCGCGAACCCCGCCCCCGAGGCGTGTCAGCCCTCCCTTGAGGTCGCCGGTGAAACCGCCTGAGGCAGAGGCGCAGGGATATGCTGTCCCGTTGGGCGCGAGGAAGACCAAGGGCCGAGGTCAGCACAAGTACCACGAGGTATCGACGGCCGAGGACGGCGGGAGGCGCAGCAGCGACGGCCCGAGTGTGAAGAAGGCCGGATTGAGCAATTACAACAAGGCCTTGTGGGGCTGGGTCAACGTCGTCAATCTGGACGTGTTTCTGCAGGAGGTGAGTGGAGCGCAGTGTGTCCAGCTGACGGTATAGGTCTACGGATATTACAAGGGCAAGGGCTTCTGGGCCATCTTGTTGGCAAGAGTGCTCAACCTAATGTGAGCTCGCTTATTGTTCACCTGCTGAGCTCTGCAGGACCACGGGCTTTGTCATCAGCTTCGCCGCGTTCCTCTTCACCTGCATCGAGTGGAGAAGGCTGTTTGGTTGGACACCTCACAACGGGGAAGTTGGAAGACTCGACGACGTGCTCGTGGATCACTGCCTCCGAAAGTAGGTTAGCAACCGGGTTCACGTCTGACCTGCTCAGCGCACCCTTTGCCAACGTTGTCCTCATCATCCTGATGAGCTCGTTCTGGCTCTTTCAACTCGTCAGCCTCGTCCTCTCCGTGCCCAGATTGGTCGAGCTGTGGAGGTTTTACACATATCTCCTTGGCGTGCCAGATGTAAGCTAGTCGTCGTGGTCCGCATAGCTGACAGCACAGGCGGACATCCAAACCTTGCCCTGGCCCGAGATTGTTCGTCTCATCGGCCTTATCAAGGAGGACAACCCTCTCCAATCGCTGTCCAACGGCCAAGCCAATGCGCTCGCAGATATGGCGGTAGACACGCCCCCCTCGGTCAACGCCGTCTTGGACGCTCACGACATTGCCAAGTGAGCTAGCACGTAGACGTTAGCTGACAAGCAGCCGCATCTTGAGGAAAGAAAACTACCTCATCGCCTTGTTCAACAAGGACGTACTGGACCTTCGCTTCCGGCTCCCTCTTCCCAACGCGATCGTGGACTGGATCCCACCGTCATTCGTCATCGGTCCGGCATACAGTGGGATCCCAATGACCACATCGGGTGAGGGACCACGGTTCTTCACCTTCGGCGGCAGCTCCCTCACCAAGGCGCTGGAGTGGAACTTGAGGTACTGCCTCATGGGCTTCCTGTTCGACACAGCTGGCCATGTCAAGGCAGATGTGGTTCGCGGCAAGGACAAGAAACAGCTCATTCAGCAGTGAGTTGGCCCAATCTGGCGGTGTCTAACTCCTCAGACTCAAAGTTCGACTCTACTTCATGGGCCTCCTCAACTTCGTCTTCGCGCCATTCATCGTGCTCTACCTCCTCGTCTACTCGTTCTTCCGCTACTTTGAGGAGTACCGCAACAACCCGTCGAGCATCGGCGGACGTCAGTACACCCCTTACGCCGAGTGGAAGTTCAGGGAGTTCAACGAGCTGCCTCATCTCTTTGAGCGCCGCGTCGACCAGAGCTACGTCTTTGCGAAGGAGTACATCGACCAGTTCCCCAAGGAGCGAACGGCTCTGATCATGAGGTGGGTTTAACGAACCGGCTGAAGCTAAGACTCAGATTCGTTGCCTTTGTCGCCGGGTCGTTCGCCGCCGTGCTCCTGTTCTGCTCGCTCCTCGACCCCGACCTCTTCCTCCACTTTGAGGTCACGCCGCACAGAACCGTCCTCTTCTACATCGGTATCTTCACCGTGGTGCTCACTGTGTCTCGAAGCATGATTCCGGAGGAGAGGTTTGTGTTCGACCCCGAACAGGCTATGCTGGATGTTGTGAGGTTCACTCACTATCTGCCAAACGAGTGGAAGGGCAACCTGCACAGCCAGAAGGTGAGTTGGGGCTGAGCTCAGGACTAACTCTCGCAGGTCCACCTCGAGTTCGGCAAACTCTTCCAACTCAAGGTCATGATCTTTGTGCGCGAGCTCGCGTCAGTCATCCTCACGCCATTCATCCTCTGGTTCTCGCTCCCCGACTGCTCGGCTGCGATCCTGGACTTTTTCCGCGAGTTCTCGATCCATGTCGACGGCATGGGCTATGTCTGCTCGTTTGCCGTATTCGACTTCCACCGCAACGGTAACCTCGGGCCTGAGGGGGCTGCGACGGCTGCGGGACCGACCTCCGAGTCCACGGTGCAGGCCCAGCGCCGTCGGAACCGCCCCGGTGCAAAGCGCATCTCATCGACGCCGGCCTACCTCCCGAACGACAACCACAAGATGGAGCAGAGCATTCTGCACTTCAAGGCAACACACCCAGACTGGGTGCCGTCGGATCCCAGTGCGTCGGTGCGGCTGGATCGACTGGTGGGCGCCAACCCCAGTGTCGCCCACTCGCCGACAAGACCCGCACGGCATCTCGCGGGGTCAATGTACGCCGGTGGACGGGGGCTCGGTCTCGGTCTGCACCTCGCCAAGCATCAGCAGAACTCGACCTCGCAGATTTCGTCGCCTGGCATCGACGAGTCGAGGCAGCCGGGTGCGAGGTGGTTTGCGCACAGCGGCGGCGCGTCCCACGGCGCGTCCCACCTCGCGACTATGCGCGAGGGCGAGGACGAGGGCGACGACGACGACGACGAGGAAGCCGAGGCGCTGGGCTGGAACCGGCGCGTCGACGAAGCCGATGACGAAGACGAGGGCCCTGGGGACCGCCGGCTGCTCAAAGACGCGGGGCTAATCCTGCAGCAGGTCATGAACCGCTGAGCCGAACATTGTAGTGATTAGAAGGCCCGCGGCGGCACCGCCATGCTAACGCGCGATGCATGTTGTACAACTGTCACGAGGTTGGGCAGCGAGCACAAGCCCCGCCCTTGTCCTCGCCAGTGGGTCTACGACTATACCCAGGGAAGGACGGGGGATTAGTTGGTGAAGGCGCGAACGATCTTGGCGGCGATGTGGAGGAAGAAGATGGAGGCGATGAAGGAGAGGGCGAGGACAATGACGACGAAGGGGTCGCTGGGGCGTGTTAGCGAGTCGCGAGAGCGAGCGCAGCGAGCGAGCTCGAGCAGGCAAGGTGGCAGGCGTGACCAGTCCAAGGCGCGCTTTCAGAGCGGCACGGGCATGATGCTCGCCAGACGCATCCGGCAAGCGATCATCGCAGGCGCAGGCGCATCCGTCCTGGACCACCACACCGCCGCCCACCACCAACTCGTCACCGCCGCACACGGCCTGCTCATCCACCACTCACACCTTGAGACCGGCATCTCCAGAGTCGGTGTAGAGCTTGAGCATGGTGTTGCTCGAGCCGCCGGCGCCGGCGGCGCGGGCCGACGAGGGGCGGGGGGCGGCAGGGGCGCGGCGGCTACTCCGATGCGAGGGAAGCGAGCGAGGAGACGAGGGCCGGAAGAGGTGAGCGGGGCAAGGAAGGTGGACAGTGTTGTTGTCGCGCGAGCGAAAAGTCGGGCGGCGAGGTCGTCGGGACGAGGGAGAGCAGACGGCAGAAGGAGGGAGAGCGGGTGTCAGCTACGTGTCTAGAGACGGGCCAGCAGCGCCATGCTGCCGCGTGCGCGCCGGAGCGGGGCGCTCTACTCACCGGACCGCGTTGGCGCCGGGGGGCCGCGTGACCGTAAAGGCCGAGGACGAGCCCGCGCCAGGCGCGGCAGGGGGCGAGGAGGGGCGCTTTGCGTCGGCCTTGGCTGGGTCAGCTATGCCGCGGGAGGTCACACACCATTGTGATTAACGAGAGTGGATGCGAGTTTGGTGCAACAGAGTGAGTTTGAGGTCGAGGTTGTTGTCCCGCATGCGCGATGGAACGCGCCAGGCCAGGCGGCAGCGTGGAGTCGAGGGGCCTGGACGTGGCAGGGGACAGGGGGTGGGCGGGGGCTGATTTCGGCGAGGCGGGGGATAAATGACACGAATAAAATGTGGGCTTATCACCCCTTCGGCCGATTAGCACCCCGTTTGTAATGCTTTCTAATGGTCCAGTCAACTTGTATTCGGCTGTTGCCGACGGGCCTCTGCCCGCCCGCCCGCCGGCGAATGGCCGATGACGTGCGTGACGTGCGATTGGGACGGATCTCAAGAGTGCAAGACGCAATATCCCCCCCAAGCACTATTTAACCATCGCTCTCTCACCCACATCGCCCACCATACGGCCCATCCTCGCTCTCCGCACCTACGCATCAAAAGCCATGTCTGACATTTACTCGTACTCGGTGAGTGTAGCCAGCTCGCTCCGCTCGCTCGCCCGCTCACACCCCCCAGGTCGAGCTGCCCAAGCGCTCCGTCCCCCTCTCCGACTACAAGGACAAGTCGATCCTCTTTGTCAACGTCGCGTCCAAGTGCGGCCTGACGCCCCAGTACAAGGACCTGCAGGCGCTGCAGGACAAGCACGCCGACACGCTGCAGATCATCGGCTTCCCGTCCAACCAGTTCAAGGCGCAGGAGCCCGGCACCGACGACGAGATCCTCAACTTCTGCCAGGTCAACTACGGCGTCACGTTCCCCATTGCCAAGAAGGCCGACGTGAATGGCGACGACACGCAGCCCATCTACAAGGCGCTCAAGAAGGACGCTGGCGTGACTGACATTGACTGGGTGCGTTGGGGGTTGGGACGTTGAGGACTGGGGCTGATGCACGACGACAGAACTTTGCCAAGTTCCTGCTCAAGCCCTCGGGCGAGCTCACCTGGTTCCCCGCGCGCACGACCAAGGTTGTGAGTATAGAGGCGGGGGGAGCGGCGTGGCGGTGTGCGAGACCTAGCTGACGTACCAGGCCGACGTCGAGGCCAAGCTCTAACTCGACACGCTCAACTAGAGAACGCGTAGGAAGATGAAAATGTGAAGGCTGCGAAGGCTGCGCTGCGAGATGAGGAGAGGTGCTGGGGGCTGGTGAAGGTCGAGGCGCCGAGAAGCAAGGATGGACATCGTGGCGGCGTCACCGCCCAGTCACTAACCACCACTACCCCAGCCCCGCCACTCACACCCCGACTCACGCAAGCCCACCCGCCGCTTCTAAAGCGCCCATAACACCAAAGATATGACTCACACGACCGGCTGCGCACGTCCCAGCAGACCGGTGCATCAAGGCACTGATGGCCGTCCTCGCTTATGGGAGGTGCGACGACGCGTACGCCGCCCCCGCTAGATCCACTTGGTACGCTTACCACGCTTGATAACCGCTCGGATGCAGATGGGGCTCGCGGGGTCGGCTACATGCATTGCTCTGGGCTGTCTAGATATGTCTATCGTGCTCGTTGCGACGTCGTTGGTCGTTGGGAGGCCAAACAGAGGATGGTGAGTGCTCGCCACGGGCTGGGACGCCTGCCTGGGTCGGAAGTACCTAGCATTCCGCCATTGCCCATTATCCTCGTACGTACCAATGACGCACGTCACATCCACTACCCACCTCTGACCCAGTCGCGTTGGTCACCTTCGCTGCAAGCTCCCCACCCCACAATGGAGGCACGCGAGCGCAACGCTCCCCGGTGCTCGTCCATTCGCGCGCCACTCTCCCGCCGCACACGGCCGTTGGCGCTGAAGTGACGTGCCAGGCCTACGCCCCAGGCCCAACGGCCAGGCTGAGCTCGACGACGGCGAGGCGGCGCGCGACGTCGCGACGCTGGCCATAGAGGAGTTTCGCATCTGGGTCGAGCAGCCGGCCGCAAGACATCGTGGACACTGGGGCCGTGGTCGACGTGCTCAAGACATGGGGGCTGGCCGAAGATGCCGCCCTGCGCCGACTCACGGCGAGCGAGACGTGGGACGTCGACTGGCGAGGTTCGGAGGCTGGGTAGGCAACCTCGCACAGGCAGGTCGACAGCATCGGCCCTCCTCTCAACGGTCGGTGGGTACGAGATACAGCCGTGTGGCGCCCATCATGGGGCAACACCCTCCCGCCTCAACTTCCACCTCGTCGATCCTGTGGCCAACAACGCAGCCGTGGCGACCATCAAGGCGCCGTTCCGTCTCTCCGCCAAGTATCACGCTGCGGACGCACGCATGCAGAGAGGGAGCGATAGCATCCCAGGTTCAAGCAGCCTCCTAGCCAGAAAAGGCAGCATGCCACGTGAGCGCATCTGTGGACGGTGGACCTTGGACCTCAATCACGTTCCTTTCCCACAACCACCGACGTCACCACAGCGCTCATCGACATACAAGAACGACATCGTCGCTTCAGCTTTAGCAACTGTACACTCTCCCTCTCGCATAGCAAAACTCCCCCTGGCCACACTCCCCCCGGCCACACTCGCACCCGACACAACTTCAGCCGAGGCCCAGCCACCATGGCGCCACTAACACGCTCCCGCCGGGCCGCCGCCGACGCCGCCCTCGATTACAAGGCCTTTCCGCACCTCGTCGAACTGATCCTGGAGCTTTGCGACGACATGGAGACGCTCTTTACGCTCCGGCTCGTCTCACGGCGCATCAAGGAATGCGCAGATGTCTGGACGGTGCAGAAGGCCATCTCCTCCCCGCGGTGGATCGGCGAGCCGCCCGAGCCCCACGTGAGGTGGGATTCGGGCCACAGGACTGTTATGGTGCCACCGTACACGGCCGTTGACATCGTCGAGGTGATGCGGCCGCATGTCCCAAACGACTACTATGGCGCCCTCATGATCGACAGGTCGGGTACGCAACGCCACGTCGTGGTCGTCGTGCTCGCTGTCCCGACCTCCCCGAGCTTTGAGCTGGCCAAGAGAACGCTGTTCCACATGTCGATACTCCAAACGATGCAGCTTCGAGATCGGAGCAAGCGACCGCCGAAGCTGGACATTGTCTTCGCGCCGTACCGTTTGCCCGACATGGCCGGAGCGGCGACTCATGAGAAGGACCCTGCGAGGTGGGCGCAAACAAAGAAGCCCAGCTACCTCTTCACTCCGCTCTTCGAGCCTGTGGGGCCAACGCGGAATCCGGAGAATAGCCCCGGCACGCGCACTGTGGACGGTATCTACAGCCCGCTGTTCTTCCACCTCGGGGCATTCGAGGTGCTCGGTTACGGCGGCTCGGTGCGGGTCCTCGGCCTCGACCTCCTGCCGCCTCAGTACGTCGACCTGCACTGCGACCCCGACATTAGCGGCGAGGCGGCGCAGGATGCCGCGAGGGCCACTATGGAGGAGCAGTTCCACGTCTTGGTCGAGCGCAAGTACGAGAGGAGCGCGATCGACAACGTGCTCAAGACTTGGGGGACGGCCGAGGAGGCGGCCGCGCTGCGCAGGCTCACCGTCGAGAGTGGGACCTGGACCGTCACGCCGTTGAGGAGGTGCTTGGGTTGGCGCGGCTGTCTGGGTGAGAAACCTTGGGTCGTGTGCGCAACATCTCCAGCTGGCTCCCAGCCAGGTACAGAGCTCCCCACGTGTCCCGATTGTCGACCTACATGAGCCCATGCAACTATCTACAGCAGCAATGCGTCAAAGCTCAAAGCATGTGTTTCGTCGTTGCCATCTTGCACTCGCACTAGATATGCATTGAGCTACAATACGGGTGCGGTTGGATTGCGGCGGCGGCGGCGGCAGTGCCCAAACTGCAGTGGGCCGCCACCTCGACATTGAGCCACATCTGTCTCCGCCATCGTTGCCGTTGTTGTTGACGTCACGACAACCATCACCACCAGCACTATTCCACTCTCCCTCCCACC
This sequence comes from Vanrija albida, assembly GCF_041260175.1. Taxonomy (NCBI): domain Eukaryota; kingdom Fungi; phylum Basidiomycota; class Tremellomycetes; order Trichosporonales; family Trichosporonaceae; genus Vanrija; species Vanrija albida. The sequence continues at coordinate 350,436 of NW_027191423.1, forward strand.
CATCTACACTTTGCCTGCACATCACACGCAGCAACGTCAGGCCGAGTCTCATCCTCCGCCGAGGGACGATGGCAAGCCCTGGCCATGCCACCACAGACACGTTCCCGCAGCGCCGCCGCCCGGGCCGCCACCCTCGACTACAATGCCTTTCCGCACCTCGTCGAGCTGATCCTGGGGCTGTGCGACGACATGGCGACACTGATCACCCTCCGGTTCGTCTCACGGCGCATCAAGGAACGCGCCGACAAGTGGATGGTGCAGCACATCTTGTCCTCACCGCGGCCAGCGCACAAACCCAAAACGGACGCGCGGCGGGTCGCGGGCCGCCTGATCAAGGTCGACCTGACCCACTGCCGCGTCTTTCTCCCGCCGTACACCCACATTGACGTCGTCACCCTGAATGGAGGGTATGGCAAGCCCGAGGGCTTCGACGACGTCCGCGGGCTCATTGAGGCCGACCTCTCCAGCGTGCAGCGCCACGTCGTAGTTTTCGAAGTCGAACTCCCGCCGTACACAAGCTTCGCGCTGGCCCGACAGACAGTCTGCGACTGGTGGAGCCGGATTCACATTCCCATCGAGCACCCGCGACCAAGGCAGCTGGACCTCGTCTTCGTGCCTATTCGCGTGGAGGACATGCCCGGCGCGGCGGATAACGCGCGTGACCCGGCGAGGTGGCCCTCGGCTGATGAGCCCCACGATCCCACCCGCCACCTCTTCCACCCAGTGTACTCGGTCACCTACACGGCCGAAGGGGAACACCACGACCAGATACTCGGCAAGTCGCGTGCCGTGGACAGCATCTACGCCCACTTGTTCTGCAAGCTTGGCCTATTCGAGGTGGTCGCGTACGGTGGCTCGGTGCGGATCGTCGGGCTCGACTCTCTGCCGCCGCAGTACGTCGATCTGCAGTTCGACCCCGATATGAGCGGCGAGGCGGCACGCGACGCCGCAAGACAGTTTATCGAGGAGGAGTTCCGGGTATGGGTCGAGCGGCGCGCTGGCCGCACCAATATCCAGGATAAGGGGAGCCCTGTCGACGCCTTGCTCAAGAAGTGGGGCCCAGCCGAGGAGGACGCGGCGGTGCGGAGGCTGACGGTTGGGAGCGGGGTGTGTAGCCTTGGGTAGTGTCGAGATCTGCCGTGGCCCGTCGTGCTGTGAGGCGTGGACAGCAGCCACAGCCCTCTTCTCGACGTGCGTTCGACATACGAGTGGCGAGGTCACAGCGACAGCGACCTCGAGCCCCGTCAACCCAGTCGACGGTGGAGTGGCACGCCGCAACCGCCACGATCGGCGAGCGCCGTGCCACACGAAGACGTGCCACACGAAGACGTGCCCGCCGACCTCGAGCACGCAACGAGCGGGTCGACGTCGACGCCCCGACGAGCCGGCGGAGGTGGGCGTGGCGGTGGGGCAGCTGGCCAGCGATGGGGATGTCGAGGCGAGGCAGTCGTGGAGTGTTGGGGATGAACACGATCGAATTGGCAGTCAACGGGAGGCAGAGTGGAGCGCGACGCGCCAGGCCGGCGTGCGCGCAACTCTAGATGCCGTATGCGCCGTGACAGCTCGGCTCGGTCGGTGCTGCTGCCCATCAGCTGCGCGGGCCTGGTGCCCCGCCCTCAACCCTTTCGTTGGGGATCGGCTGGAGATACCAGCGACAGAGCATGAGGTCATGTGGCCGGCCGGCGCGAAGCCGAGATATGTCGGAGCGCTAGTGTCCCCAAGCAAGCGTCATGCCCCAGCCGTCGCCGGCGGCAAGAGCAGGTGCATAAAGACTGGCTAAAGACTAATCTATCCACGCGCGCTCCATGACGCGGGTGTCGATCCACGACGCGGTGGACATGGCGCAGAGGCGGCCAGGTCGCGGTCTCGAACACTCCCCACACCTTCACTGTGCCTCGAGCTTGCCGGCACCAGGTCCCGGGATTCCACCGATCCGCACCAACCTCCCGAGGTGGGCGCCGCCGTCGTCGTCGCCATAGCCCTCTTCACCAGGTATCTGTCCATCGCCCCCCTCTCCACCACCTCCCTCGCATCCTCGTACGATAAAGCATGCTACCAACATTGAATTCAGAGGGAGCGTGACGACATGTATCGGCGCTAGCAGTCACCCGATGGCAATGTCGTCGTTAGTGCCGTTTCGAGCGAGCCGCCGGCCAGTCCATGTGGCCCCTCGGCCTCTGCTCAGCGTGTCTCGGCGCTCGGCTCGGCACAGACAATGGCGCTACACGCCGCCGCCAGCTGCGCACTAGAGAGGTGGCCGCTAGGCAGAGGAGTCGAGTCGGTGGCACCAGGCGGGCGAGGCTAGCACGACGCCTGCCTCGCTCGGCCGTTGGGCGGCGCGGCGCGGCGCTGCCCCTCGACCTCCTCCCCCTACCCCTCCTCCTCCCCCTCCTCCCCCTCACACTCCCGTGCCCTCCCCCGCCCCCGCGAGGTTTCACCATGCCGTCAGTGTCGTACTGCACTGCAGTGGGCGCAGCACCCTCGCCATCGTCTGCCCCGTGTCGATTGAGCCCCGTGTCGATGTCGAGCGACGACTGCGACACCCACCCCACACCCCGTCGTCGAGCAGACAGATCGCCCCGCCCCACTCCCACAACTAGCGTCTCGTCCCCGTTCCCACGTTGGTAGCATCCGATTCTGGGCCGGGCTGGCTGTCGTAAAAGCCCCGTCGGGCGTGCACGACCGGCCGGCGCAGGCACCCACCCCGTTTCGAGTTGCAAAAGCAGTCGCGAAACAGCCTTCCTTCGTGTGAACATCTGCGACGTCCCCTGTCAGATGACTTATGCGGTGCAATATGCCCAGCTCCATCGGGATCTGGGTGCGTGGGTGGATGCATTGGGTTTGGGCGGGCCGTCGCCGGGAGGGCCTGGGCTGGTGGATGCACCCTGGCGACTGATTTCTTTCTTTTGCTCCGCGCCGGTTGATGGCGGCGGTGGTGCCGGCCGGGGGGAGAGGGGAGATTGGGCAGGGGGGCAAGGCACATTGATGTGCGTGGCTGCCTGAGCGCTGCGGCACGTTAAATGACGCCAGGTTACAACTGATGGGGCATGTCGGACGGCGCAGGTTGTTTCAAGTGCGCGAGCAGAGGGAGAGTAGTTGGGCTGAGCGACCGAGGCAGGCCAACCGAGCAGTGGCAGCTGCATTCCCTGACCAGCCTCGCGCCGCCTCGCCCGCCCCACTAGTTGTTTACACCATGCCTCGTCGACCCTCTAGCGCTTGCAGCTGGCCTCGCCTGCTGGCCCTCTGCCGCTGTCGCGGGCCATGCGCTAAAGCCACAAGGTCATGTCGATTCCAGGGAGGAGGGCAGCGGCACCTGGCATGGCACGGCACCTGACCGGAATCCGTCATTGAGCGTTGGGGAAGTGTCACGGCCTGCTGACGGCAGCGACGGCATGAGGGAGAGAGGGAGGGAGGGCGGCAAGAGGGGACGAGGGGACTCGACTTGGCCGGGCACACTATCCTCCAACTACATGTATATTGGCTACTCGTCGCGCTACTCATTTCCCCCCATCCTTTCTCGTCCTCGTCGTCTCGCTCCTCATTTTTTCTCGGCGACTCGCTGCGGTCTGTACATTAAACTCTTAAAGGTGCACGCACGCACACAAGCACGCACAAGCACAAGCACATCGACCCTCACTCACCCAAGCAAGGAACGACGACCCCTTGCCCGCCAGGGACATTTAAGCTCTCTGGGTGTTTGTAATTCAGCGTCACACATTACAGGCAGCAAGCCACCACTCACAATCGAACAACAACAACGACGACGACGACGGACGGCGTCGGCAAGACGCACCCACAACAACATTGACTGTGCATCGCATCGCACACTCCGGCTCGACTCCATCTGCTCGTGCTCCAACGACGATTGCCACGCCCTCGCAGTGAGCGACGAGTTGCCCCTCCTCGCCCCCACACACACACACATCCCACACAACCCATCACTTGTGCTCATCCTTCCTCCGACTCGCACTTTCCCTGTCATCTCGCCTCGCCTCGCCTCGCCGCCCCTCCTGCACCTCCTTTCCTCTCGTCACCCGCGACGACGACGACGACCACGACAACTTGCATCTCCCTCTTGCCATAGCATCATCTCCCATCAAGACGTCACGAAACGTCGCGCCGCTTCCCCCCCAGCACCCCCTCTGCTTCTTGCACGGCGGCGTGACTTTGAGCCCCGCTCTCCCGTTACTCTGTGACGCTGACCAAGGTGAGTCTGACAGCCGTCGACGACCTGGATGCTGAATGTTTTATAGCAAGAGCCGCACGGGTAACACCCCCTCGCGTTACTCCTCGTCGCTGTCACCACCGCCGGCAGCATCAGCTTCGCTCGCCTGGACCACCTCGCCCAGCCCAGCCCAGCCCAGCCCAGCCCTCGACGATAAACAACACTCGACCCCCATCACTCAACCCCCCCGGACACTGCTCGACCCCCCATCCCACCAGATGCACAATGGCGCCGACATTTGCATTCCCATCGCTCCCATCCCTGCTCGACCTCTTGCCCGACACCTCGCCACCCGTCCTCTACCCTGAGCCCTCTCATTCTCGACGCAGCAGCACCAGCGCAGCAGCCCGTCAGTCCTTTTCGTGTCCATCCAGCCCGCGGCGCGGCCATCGACCACCCCCATCGCCAGATGCACGGGTCGGCGACCAGCCCAGCTTCGCAAACTACCCCGCTGTGCTCCCCCTCCCACCGATGAGCGGCCGCCCACACCCGCACATTGATTCGCCGCTCGATCAGACAGGCCCAGTAACAGCCTCATCGGCGACTTTTCCTGTCCACACGGCGCGGGCCGTTCTCGCACCACACAGCGAAGGCATCGCACCAGTCTCGCCGCTGTCGCTCTCTCCGCTCCCACCACGAGCGTCCGCCTTTGACGGCACCGGCGCATGGAGACCCATCGGCACCCGCACTCCGAGGGCAGCTGATCCGAACGCCACTGCATCGTCCTCACCCTCTCGATCGGGACACAGACGAAGCCTGAGCGCCATCACTACCACGAGCCCCGTTAAACCTCAACGCTCACGGACGCTAGAGTACCGCAATTCAATTGGGTCGGCTTCTGCTCTCAACCTCCCAACGCTAGCCGAGGACGACGGCTTTGCACGCCCATTTCCGGTTGGCGAGCGTCACCTCCCCAGTGCTGCGTCACCACTGGCCTCGCCAAGGGCGGAGCGCCTCTCGTGGCTGGAGCCGACGCCGACACGCCAGACAACACGGTCCCGCGCTGGGTCCACCGTCACGCTTGCCGATGTTCCGCCGCCAGCCCCGCTGTCGTCCTCGCCGATGCTGACCCGCCGAGGGTCCATCACCATCTCCACTCCTGTCGCTGGGCGCAGTCGACGTGGCAGCATGGCTAGCATCGCATCGCTCTCCATGACCTCGGCAGCCCCGCCCTCGCCGTCCCCTGCGCCAGCAACCCTCGTCGTCTCCGGCATCTCGGCTGTCGCCGAGTGGTCAGAGCCGGCCACCGACTTTGCTCCACCTTCGCCAACGCCCCGGCGCAACCGCCAGTCGATCATGTCGATGTCGATGTCGATGTCGTCACCGGGCGAGCAGCTCCGCGCGCGGTTACGCAGTCTCAGCGAGATTGATACGCAGGGCGATGGCACGCCCGCAGCAGCGCTCGCTACCCTAACAGCTCGCCCATCACGCCCATCCTCGACGATCAATGCGTCCCCACACCCACCCAGCACGCCAAGCCGTCGTGGCACTCCGGGGCGTACCACTGAGAGTGTCACTCCGACAGGCGCCGCTGGAGCCAGTGCAATGGCGCAGCTCCCTCTGTCACCCACACCAACAAGGCGCCACCGCCCGAGCAGCATGCTGTCTCACAACTTCCGGCACTCGATGCCTGACCCGCTCATCCTCGTCCCCGAGGTGCCCGAGCGCCCCACCCACCGCCCCACAACGCGCCGTCTCCGTCAGCCCACTCAGCTGAGCATGGGTGAGGCCGCAGCTACGCGCGACTCTTTCAGCCAGCCCAGAAGCCGGCGTCCAAGCACCATGACGCTCCACCTCGAGCCGGCCTCACCACCCCGCCGTGGATCGGCGACGACCCTGGAGCTGCCCGTATCGCCCATCTTGACCTCGAGCCCGGGCAGCCTTATGAGCGACAATGGGACGTCTAGCCCCACGACATCTGTCGAAAGCCTCACGCTCGGCATCCCCTCGCTCTCGCTCGACAACACACGCGTCGCAGACAAGTGGCGCCGCGACATTCCCGACCCAAGCACGTCGTTCCGTGTCTTTGGCGACGAGTCAATCGACTCGGAACGATTCCTGGACTTTGATGACATTTAAGCGTACGAGACGAAGACGACGACAACGACCCCGACGAGTACACGACGCGACGTCCATCCACGCCCGTCGCACCACCACTACCCACACACACACGCTTCCCTTCCACCACCCAACCTGTTTGACTCCACACCACTTGTTTAATGCCCGCAAGGTCATCTGTCACCAACTAAAATGTTGTATAGCCTCTGTCAGATGATTTAACAGTATATGCATTTCGACTGCGCATTGTCCATTGAATTGTTCGTGTCAAAGTGGGGGAGGAGGAGCCGGAGGATGCAAGTATGTACAGGGGTGGAAAACATATTAGCGGAGGCGGCTGTTTAGGGGGTTGTTTGTACGACATTGTCCGTCAGAGGTAGGGGAGGTGGGCGATGCGATCGGGAGGGTAGCGCGGCGACTATGACTGAAAACGGAACCTGGCGGCACCAGAAATCAGTCGCGACCGCGTCCGCGTCCGCGGAGATGCGCTTAGCAGTGCCACGAGCCGTCGGGGTTGCCGGGAGGGCCAATGTACTGGTAAGGCCACTCGCCGTTCGAGCCGAGGCAGGTGTCCACCGAGCGGAGCGAGTAGCCCTGGCAGGTGAGCTTGGGGACGCTGAAGGGGACGACCTGGGACGAGGCTGAGGCGACGTTAGCAAACGCCCGAAAGTAGGTGCTCCGAGATCCGTTCAGGGTCTGCCCTCCCGGTCCAGGCACGGACCCATCGGAATCGACCAAACAACCATGCCTGTCTACTCACTCGTCGGGATGGTCGAGTGCTGCAGCACGAGGTGGGGCGAGGGGTAGCGCATGCCGCTGATCACGTCCTTGGAGTGCTGGGGAGAGTCGCCGTTGGCATCACCAGTGTCCTCGGACCAGAGGAAGAGCTCTGAGCGGGGCGCGTTAGCATCCGATCGCAGTGGCGTCTCGCCCGGCGCTATTTTCGCCCACTCACTCTTGTAGCCGCGGTCGCGGAGGACCTGGAGGACGAGGTTGTTGTACGCGCCGAAGGGGGGGCGGAACTGTTGTCAGCGGAGCAGGGAGGCGCGAGCACCCACGTAGAGGGGCTTGACGCCGAGGATGCGGATGAACGCCGTCTCGAGCTGCTCGAGCTGCTGGTTGATGCCGTTGTAGTCGAGCTTTGTGAGGTCGGGGTGCGACCAGGTGTGCGAGGCGAGCGTGTGGCCGTCGCGGTAGAGGGTGCGGAGCGTCTCGACGTGGTCTGTGGGTGGGTGTCAAAGGGGTCCCGCACGGGGCGCGCGGCGCGCTCAGGGGCGGCAGAAGTTTGCCCGCACTCACTGTAGATGCAGTCGTAGTTGTTTCCCTGGGGGGGTCAGCTCGGCGTCGGCGGGTGGCGGCGGCGTCCACCTCGGCGATCACGCCCCGTGCCTCTCTACTCACGTTGAGGAAGAAGGTGGCCTTGCCGCCGTTGAGCTGGCGCGCAATGTCGAGCTCGTACTGGAATGGTCCGTCTAAAGGTCAGCATTCGGCGGAAGGGGGGAGCCCACCGTCGAAAGTGAGCGCGACCTGGCCCTGGACCGAGCAGTTCTCAATGACCTGCACGGCGGGGTTCTGGCGCTTGTCAGCCGGCTGGGGGTGCGCGGCGACGAGGGCGGCGAGGGCGGCGAAGGCGGCGAGGGGCTTGAGGAGCATTGTCGGGGTCGGGGCTGGTGGCTAGCGAGCGTGGGGGGAGGGGTGTATTATATACTGAGTCGGCGGCGGCGGGCAGCGGCGAAGGAAGAGGAGGGACGGGGGCGGGGGGAGAGTGAGAGCGTTGGAATGAGAGAAGAGAAGGAAGATGGAGGCGATGTTGTGCAACTGTCGAGACGGACGCGGGGCGTGCGACCGGGGCTGGGCGGGGCGGGGCGTGGGGAGCAGCTGGCTGCCACCCCAGCTGCCTGGCTCTTGGCTGCCCGCTCTGCTGGCCGCAACTCGCTCGAACCCGCTCGACCCGCACCCACCCACCACGCGCAGTTGCATACCATCATAGTGTGGCTTGATGCACGTCTCCCTCTGCTCTCTTGCTGCTCCTTGGCACCCACTGCGGGGGTTTACGCAATAGCCTCTCGCCATGTTCTACCCACGCGCAAGAATAGCCCTGCGCCGGCCTGCAGCCTGCCCGCCCTGCCCTCATACCGTGGGCGACACAAACACTGCCAACGAAGAATGCGGAGCGATGAAACCGCCCTGGAGCGGCCCTGGCTGGTTCAAGTGGCCCACACTGCGAGCAGGCAAGCAAGCGGGGAGCATTAGAGCAGGGCCGAGCAGGGTGTAATTGCGTCTAGCACCGTGCTGTCGCAGCAACGAGCAGCATGCATTAGGTCATTCGCAGTAGCCAGCAGCATGCATTAGGTCATTAGGACGAGTCGACCGCTTGGCCAAGTCCAAGTCGCCGCCCGCCCGCAGTGGCTTGCCCGAATCTCTTTCAGATCGGGTCACCCCCGCCGCCGCCGAGGCACAGTGTTTACCTCGCTATTAGGTTTAGGCTGCCGCCCCCGCCGCCGCCGGCACTCGGCTTGTCCGAGGCGCGTGACACCCACCCCCCGCCCACTCGTCCGTCTCCGCGCGTCGTCAGCCAAGGCGGTGCTCCTTCATTCCACTCAATGCAGATGAGTTCTGCAGGGTCGCCTGCGTCGCATCCAGGCAAGAGGTCACTCGACCACTTGGCCGCTTGCTGTGCCTCTGTCCCGGTCCCAACCGCCGTGCTGGAACGCGACGGGCCTGCTCGCCCGCCGGCATGTGCTCTCGCCGCCCGCTCACCGCCGCCCACCACCGCTCACCGCCGCCCGCAGCATCACATACATGGTCATGGGACCCCTCCGACGTCATGGGCCTTATCAACTCTCGGCGCATCGCCTCGCCGCCACCCCACCCCACCACCCTAGCTGTCAAGCTCGCCGCGCGCCAGCGCCACCGCGTCAATCTCGCCGTCCTCGTCGTCGCTCTCGTACTCGTTCTTGGGCTTGGCCTCCGAGCCCTCGCCCTCACCGCCCTCAGTCTTGGCCCGCGGCGCCGCGCTGGGGTCGGCGTACTTCTTGCTCGTGAGCGTCACGACCGCCTCGGGCGGGATGACGCCGTTGGTGCTGCTGCGTCAGCCAAGAACAAGATCGATAGCGGCCGTGCGCCACCATCAGGCGCACCACCGGGCGCCGAGGCACAACTCACTTGAAGTAGGAGAACTGCTCGGATCCAGTGCAGTCGACCTGGCGGTTCCACTTGTGGAACCTGTGGTGCGTTAGCGCGTGCGGGCAAGTGGGCGTCCGAGTCTGAGCTTGGGCCTGTCGACTCTGGCTCTGGGGCTGGGATCGGACTGGGGTTGGGGTCGAGGTGCAGCAGCTGGGATCGAGCTGAGGCTCGGGATCTCGGAGCATTGCAGGCAGTAACACCCGATCCCCAGCTCGAGCCCGGGGCCTTCGGCTACCGTGACATTGCCGCCACCAAACGCCAGCAGCCACCGCCGCCGCCACTCACACGTTATGCTCGAGCTCGACCTCGCGCAGGCGCTCATAGATCCACTTGACCTTGAAGTCGTGCATGCGCTCCTCGAACGGCCCAAAGTCGACCATCTCGCGGTCGACGCCGTCCTCCTTTGGGAAGCGCATCGTGCGCTCGTTGAACGTCTTGAACTGGGGCTGCTCGAGCAGCAGGCCGAGCGGCGGCGCCTTGGGGATGTGGATGCGCTTGGGGCCAAACGTCTCGGGGAGAAGCTTGGGTGCCGTGCCGGTGCGGCACGCGAGCATGGCCATGGCGATCATCTTGCGCTGGCCGGTCAGCTTTGTTCCTCCGCTTCCCACTCACAATCTGGTGCAGCATAAAGCTCTGGCCGTGGATGCGCACCGAGAGCCACTCAATGTCGCCGTAGACGGCGGGGTCGCGCACCTCAAGGCTGATCATGAAGCGCTTAACGCTGCGGTCCTTGAACGGCCTTCCGACCGTATAGTTGTGGAAGTTGTGCGTGCCCTTGTACTCTGCGATGAGGGCGCGGAAGCGCTCGACAGTACCGCTGTCGACGCGGTACCCTCTGCGGCGCTCAAACTCGCCGCGCTGGCGGGGGTCGAGCTCGCCGTCGTCCGTCTCCTCGGGCGCGGGCGCAGCGTCGACAAACTCAGCGCCGGCAGCCACGACGTCCCGCCACCCCGGGCTCGCGCGGTCCAGCACGCCGGCCAGCGCGTCCGTCTTGGCCGGAGGCAGCAGGCAGTACGTCGGCAGCAGGTACTCGTACACGCGCGAGTCGCAGGACGTGCGCGCCTGGAACGACTTCATCGTGCGCACGTGGCCCCACATGCGGATCTGCGGCGGCAAAAACGAGTTGACGTACTCTGCCAGCGTGGTGAAGCCCTCTGGCAGGGGCGGGTCCACGATCATCTTGAGCGAGATGACGTTGCCGGCGGCGTGCACGCCCGCGTCGGTGCGCGCCGCGCGGTTCAGCTCGACCTTCTTGTGGTCCAGGAAGTTTTCGTCCGACACCGCGCCGGCCTTGTGCAGCGCCTCAAAGAGGTCGCCCTCGATCGTCTTGGAGCCGTGCGTTTGGCTGCGCGTGAGCGAGCAGTCAGAGGCCGCCAACTCACATCTGCATGCCGCTGTACCCCGTGCCGCAGTAGCCGACCATGACGGCCGCGCGCTTCTTGGGCAGGCGCTTCTCCTTGCCCTCGCCGCCCTCCTCGTCCTCGGCCTCGGCCTCCTTGGCCTCCTTGGTAGGCGCGACCCCGCCGTTCGCAGCAGCCTCCTCGGCGCGCTGGCGCTTGGCCTCGAGCCGCGCCTGCGCGTTGCGCTTGTCGTCCCACTTGCCCTTGCGGTTGCCGTGCTTGTCTCCGCGCTTGCCGTCCTTGTTCCACTCGCCCTTACTCCACTCGCCCTTGCCCCGCTGCTGGCGCTTGTCGCTCCAGCGCGCGCGCTTGTCGCCGCCGCCAGCCGACGACCCGGCGTTCATCGCTGCCTCCTCGTCGTCGGCCGCCGGGCGCTTCTCCCCGCGGTGGCTGTCATGGCTTGCGACCGGCGCCTCTGCCGGTGCTGTCTCCGGCTTGACGTCGGGCTTGATGTCCGGCTTGGTGTCCTCGGCCATTGCGTTGCGAGGGTGGGTGAGAGGATGATCGATACAGTTGGGCCGGACGCCAAAAGTTCAACTTTCGGCAACATCATATCGCGTGGCTGTCACGTGGTAGGTCACGTGGACTGGCGCCCATGCGCCCATGGCAGCACCGGACTGGCCCTCGAATGCTTGCACAACCTGCATATTGATGATACAAGAATCCGTAGAGCTACACAATCCCAATACGACACACTCCTACTTGCGAGGCGATTTGAAGAAGCTCGTAATGGACGGTTGCTACAGTCAGCTTGGAACGACGATACCCACTCACTCCCTTCTTCTCCTCTTTTGGCTGCTGCCGCACTACCTTGGTCTGGTGCCCGCCACGCTCGTCTCCACGCTTCCGCTTGCTGGGTGTCGCAGGCTCAGGCTTCGAATCCTGCGACGAGCGCTGTGAGGATGAAGGTTTGGACGACTCGGACTTGATAGACTGGCTGGGCGGCACATCGAGGAGGACAATGTCGTCGTCGTCGACGGGCTCGGCCTTGGCAGCAGTCGCACCCAGCGCTGGCTTGATGTCTGAGCCGACCGGCTTGCTCTCCTCCACCATGGCCTCGGGTTTGGCCTCTTCCTTGGCAGCAGGCTTGCTCTCCTCCTTGACGACCGGCTTGCTCTCTTCCTTGTACGCCTGGCTGAACCCGCCGGTCCCCGCTCCCTTCGCTTTCGCAGGCGACGGCTGCTGCTTGGCAAAGAACGACTTGATGCCGTCCTTGCGGTCGGCAACAGGCAGGATGTACGACGGCTCGCTCCTTCCAATCTTCCCGACCTCGGGCACAACGGGGTAGCTGGGGGTGAGTTGGCGAACACAGGGCCGTCCCCACTCACCAGTCGAGCCCGGACACACTGTGCAGCACATCTGCCGTACCACCCTTGCCCTCCTTCCACCCCTCCTTCACCTCGCCGAGATCCAACCAGCGCACAATGTCCTCATAGCTTGTGAGGATACACGGCATCCGGTCGTGCAGCCACGCGATGTCCTTGGACGGCGACGTCGTGAGGATCGTGAACGTCGACAGGGGCACCGGATTGCCAGTGGGGTACGGCTCGCGGTCGTCGCCCTCCTTTGGCACAAACTTGGATGCGACGGGCTCGATGTACTTGACCGTGTCCCACAGCCCGGCGAAGAACATGAGCGGCGGCTCGGCCGGCGTCGTGCCTTTGGACACGGGCAACCGCGCAAAGTGCGCGACCTTGCTCGCACCCTTCTTCTGCCACTCGTAGTAGCCCTGCGCGGGGATGATGCACCGCTTGTGCTGCTTCAGTGCGTGCCACATACCGCCGGATGATGGGTCACTGGCGGGTTAGCGTGTTCATGAATCGAAACCCACATGAGGGCCTCCGACCGCGCGTTGATCGTGTTGAGCGGGCCAGTGGGGGGATACTTTGTCCAGTGGGGGATCAAACCCCATTGCCTGTCGTCAGCTTTATCGATAAACACCAAGCTCACATGGTCTCAATCATAGCCTCGCCCGTGTCGTTGTCGCGCCTGATGACGGGTGCGCGCTGCCTCGGCGCGATGTTGTAACTGCTGTCAGCATTGCCAGGCAACATACCCACCTGGGCCAGAAGTCCTGCTCACGCTCCCACTTGGGGAATCCCTTCTCCGGGTCATCGGCGGCGTGGAAGTCGACCTTGCAGTTGCAGTCCTCGTGCTCGTCTGGTGCGCCTCCGCGCAGCCGCATCGGCCCGCCTCCACCGCCGTCCTCGTCCTCGTCGGCCGGGTGCCGCCGGTTTGGGAACAGGCGCCCATACTGTGCTTGAAGACCCTCGAGGAAAGCGATGTGCGCTGCTCCAAGTGCGTATCGCCCGCACATGCTGATGAGTGAGTGTGCAATGGGCAAACTTGTAGCAGGAGGAATGTCAACAAATAGGTCGGACGGGCAACACCGTCAACCGCCTTCCCTCAAGCGTCATAGCGGAGATTGCTCGATCTCCACACCCACTCCCACTCAATTCAGCCCGGCGTCTGGTACTACATACGAGCGAGCGGAAGTCGATACGGCGCCCATCACAGCCTCTTCCCGAGCTTCAAACAACAACAATCCACGACGAGCGGCGTGCAAAGACGTCCCAGAGGCCCCTCTGGCACCATTGCTCGACCATGCCCGCTCCCAAGGCTCCCCCACTCACCCCGGGCCGGGCCGCCCTGCCGGAACAGCAGCGTGACTTTGCGGTCGGGCGGCTGTACCTCGTCGCGCGAGCGGACGGCAAGCTGCGTGAGTCGATGGGGGGAGCGTGCGATGATGCGGTTGTCTGACGAGATCCTAGGGCCCGCCGTCGTGCTAAACTCGCGCCCGTCAAAGCTCGCGGGCACGCAGGACGCGTACATCTCCTTTGTGGGGGAAGACAAGCGCCTCGACACCTGGGTGCCGGCGTCAGCGCTCGGCGAGGAGGTCGCCGCGCCGGGGCCGAGCAGGCTGCCGTCTAACGGCGATCTGGTAAGCTGCACGTTCATCTGGGAAGCTTACCCCTCAGGCTCACGCCGCGTCTTCACCCGCGAACGGACGCGATCTACGCGAGGACGTCTCCGAGGCCTCCACCCCCGAGCGCGAGCACGCCGCCGTTACGCGGGTACGCAACTTTGAGGACGTGAGGTTTGGCGAGTACCTCATCAAAACTTGGTGAGTTCTTCGTTGCCGACTTGAGCAGAGCTGATAGTCGACAGGTACTACTCGCCATACCCACTGCCGCTGCCAGAAACCGGTGGCATGGCTTCGGCCGCTCTATTGAATGCCGAGGGCCCGAAGCGTGGGAGGAAGCGTAAAGAGCCACCAGGACCCACGCCAGGAGCATCGAAGCTGCGCCCTTCCGCGCCGAGCACGAGCGACTTGCTTGCGGCAGGGGTGGGCAAGGGCGGGGAAGGTGCTCGAGGCCGGTTGTGGGCCTGTGATGTGAGTGCCAGCTGCGAAGTAGACCAGAAGTTGCAGCTGACAGCCCCAGCTGTGCTTCAAGTACATGCGCACAAGGGCGGGCTGGGAGATGCACACTGTGGGTAGAGTACGTTGACACTGAGCTTACCCGCCAGACATCCTGCACCCAGCTGCAACCTCCGGGAAGGAAGGTGTACCAGCGAGGGAGCTACACTATTTGGGAAGTGGACGGAGCGAACGCAACGGTGAGGCCACCTTCAACCGCTCTTCCACTGACGCCTCAGCTCTACTGCCAGAACCTCAGCTTGTTTGGCAAGCTGTTTATAGATCATAAAGTGAGTTGGACCGGGCGGGACGCCAACTAACAACTGCAGTCCGTCTTCTTTCACGTGGGTTGAGAACGTGAGCCGTGAGCCCAAGCTAATGTACAGGTGGAGAACTTCCTCTTCTACGTGCTGTGCGACGCGGCGACGTCAAAACGCGACCAGGTCATGGCTTTCTTCTCCAAGGTGAGTTGCTCTTCCCGTAGAGCCGCTAACCCGCCCAGGAGAAGCTCTCATACGACGACTATAATCTCGCCTGCATTGTTACTTTCCCGCCACATCAAAACAGAGGCTTTGGCAAGCTTCTCATAGAATTCAGTGCGTACCGGTTGCCGATTCCAGAAGCCAGCTGACGAATGTAGGTTACTACCTCACTCGGCATCCGTCAACACGACCGCCTTCACTCTCACCAGGAACCCCAGAACGGCCACTGTCAGACCTTGGGCTCAAGGGATACATGGCATACTGGACGTCTGTCGTGCTCCGTGTATGTCGCCAGCTGCTCTCCGAGGCCGCTCCGCCACCACCCCCAACTCCAACCAAACCGAAAGCCACAGAGGGCCGCTCGTTGCGCGAACGACGGCCGCCAGTCAAGGAGGAGGTACACGAGACGGTGGTGGTGAACGGACACCGTCAGTATTTCTCATCTGAAACTTAACCTGCTGACCTTCTCAGATCTCACCAAACGGCTCGACCCCGTGCACAAGGGCCAGTACGCGATCACGACAACCCTGTCGACTCTTGCCCGTGCCGCCCACCTCCGCACGGACGATGTGGCCCTCACGCTCGAGGAGCTGGGGTTCTTGAAGCAGCGTCACAGCATTCAGCGCAAGGCGTCCAAGCGTCGCGACGAGGATGATGAGGACCACCATGACGATGACGACGGCGAGGCCCTGGGCGAGTGGAAGGACGTAGAGGTGGTCATCACTCGAGAGGGTGTCGACGAGCAGTGGGACAAGTGGAGGGTGCGGGACGCGGGGGTCCTGGACGAGAAGTACTCGCTCCTGTAGCTTGATTGATGTGGCAGATGACACACATGTAGCCTGACAGCGCTCGTCACATTCATTTGACTGACGTCCATATGGCCTGCGTACGCACAGCTGGTGTCGGCTGGGCTGGTTCGCGATGGCCGACGCAGTGCCAGTCTGATGCGACCATCACCTCGCGTCCTCGCCACATAGGTGCGGTCCGACGGCCAGAGGAGATGGAGCGCTGGGTCGCGCTGGGCCGGACGACGGGCAGTCTTCAGAGTATGGGGCAGGTGAGCCCGGCGCACATCGCTGGCGACCGCAGAGCAGAGCAGAGCAGGCCAAGCGGCGACCTCGAGGCGTCCGAGGTCCCCGCCCAGTCGCCGCCGGCTCGAGATCGCCGCGCGCCGCGCCCTGGTGACAACATGTCCCGGCACGCCCGGTGCCTCGGCCGGTGAGACACGGCAGGAGCAGATGACCATGACACGAACCGCGACTGCTCGCCGCGCTCGGCGCGCAGGGCGGCGCCCGCCGCTCGCTTGGTGGACCCGGCAATCCGGGTGCAGGTACACGCGAGGTGGTCGAGCCGCGGCAGGTGGAGCTGGGCTTGGCTATCTCGGCGGGTGATAAGGCGGGTGATAGCGGCGTCGGCCGCCCAAGCGAGACGTTGGACGTTCGCCGCCTTATCGCCCAAGGAACAGCTGCGTCATCTGCTTCGTTTGCTCGCTACTCGAGCGGCGGGCTCGAGCGATGCCCGCGCGCGCTGAGACATAGGGGGCTGGCCATGCTGCGTGCATGCGTCGGGTGCACGTCAGCC
The DNA here is from genome assembly GCF_041260175.1 of Vanrija albida. Taxonomy (NCBI): domain Eukaryota; kingdom Fungi; phylum Basidiomycota; class Tremellomycetes; order Trichosporonales; family Trichosporonaceae; genus Vanrija; species Vanrija albida. The sequence goes on from NW_027191423.1 coordinate 366,786, forward strand.
TCAGCTACAGTATGCACCTTGCGTCAGGTGGGCACCTTGTCAGTGGGCATGTTTCACGCTTCACCGTGTCAGTGTCAGTCACTTGGAGTATGATAGGGTCCATAGCCATGTCGTCATCCACGATATCAGCTTCTGCCGATCGCGGAGAGAAGCGAGCTTCTTGGGGTGGAGGAGGCGTCGTAGCATCCCCACCGCTCGCTCTCGTCGGCGTCATCCCTCTCCCGTTGTTCCTCGCCCGCTGTCGGTATTCGCTCGCGTCCATGTTGCCGTCGCTGCCGTCGCTGCCGTCGCTCTCGTCGCCGTCGTCGCCTTCACTTCGTCGCTTTCGCCGTCGTTGCTGTCGCCGTCGTCGCTGTACCTTCACTCCGTCGCTCTCGCCATCGTAGTTGTCGCCGTCGTCGCCTCTCCTCCCGCCGCCATGTCCTTGACTCCTAGCCCCACACATCGGCCCCCGTCTCGTCGTACAGGCCCAAGTCCCACAGGTCGCCCTCCTCCACCTCGTAAATCCGGGGTCGGGCGTCCTCGGCATAGTCGATGAGGGTGCCGTACTTGATGTTGCCGACGCCGTCCGCATTGTTGCGACAGTTGTCCATGCCGTCCTCGAGGTACTCGATCATGCGCTCGGTCGCACATTGCCTGGCCTCCTCGTCCTCGTCGTCGGGTATGTTACGGCTGATCCGGACCATCTCGAGGCCATACACCTCGAGGTCGCAGCGGGCAGAGAACGCGGCGATGCGACCGAGCGTGAGGGGCAGGTTGTCGTCGTCGCCAGACGGGATGAGCGGCTTGGACCACCGGCGAGTCTCGAGCGTCGGCATCATGACAATCTTGATCGTGTTCACGCGCCAGACGTGACGCCACAGGTCGTCCATGCCGGCGTCGGGGGTGCCGGCGGCCGAGAACTGGTGCTCTGTCGGCAGCACGATCACCAGGTCGTCGGTCTGGATCTTGGCCTTGGCATTGGGCGGGTACGGCAGCGAGGGCGAAAACAGGTTGCGGAACACGACTTTGTGCAGCTTGGGGAGCGACATGAACTGGCAGTGGGCGCGGGTGCACGCGTACTCGGTACCAGGCGCCTCTTGAGTACGGCTATCGGAGGACCCACTCTGCTGCGGCGCGACCCGCACCACATTGACGTTGCGGAACAGGTACTTGAAGACGGCTGGCGGGAGTTTGCACCACTGGTCGTGCGGGCCTTCGATCGTCACAACCTTGATGCGGCCCATCAGGTGCGTCTTGTACTTTGGAGCAGGAATGGAGCGCCGGAGAACTTTCCTGCGCAGCGAGGGGTCCTTGTGGGCGTTGATGAGGGGTCCGAGGCCCACCAGGCCGGGGTCATCCATGCCGCCAACCCAGATACCGTGGTACAGCTCCTTGCCAGCGGCGTAGTAGAGCTTGCGGCAGGTCCGCGTGAGCTGGGCCAAGGTGACCGTGTCCGAGAGCTGGAGGATACTCTGCAGCAGAGCTGGGTTCTCGAGAAACCTCTGTCCGGCGGGCTTCAAAGGCTTGAGGCCTGCCGGCGCGGACGGGGCTCCCACAGTCGGCTGAGTCATGGTGGAGAGCCGAGCTGGGCAGAGTCGACCCGACAGACGGAGAGAACAAGCGTGAGCAACTGGAGGAGAGGTCAAGCGAACAGTCAGTCGTCAGTTGTGTGTCGCCAGCCGCCGGACTGGCCAGCCGTCGGACTGCCGGCCGGCAGAGACCCTACGATCCACACACGACGTCGAGCGTGCTCGGCACCGATGAAATGGCACTGCCTCGAATACGACACTCGAGTTGTAGAACCAGCGTGTTCATCGTCGACTCGGGCTCAGCGCTACCCACATCTTACCAGGGCATCACCTCGCCCTGCCTAGCTTCGTAGTCCTTGGCGTACTCGTCCATGGTGAAGAACTTGACGCGGCGGGACTCGGCGCCGCCACCGCGAGCACCACGAATGGTGCGCTTGGCGATCTTGAGCTGATGCTCCTCTTGGGCCTCCAGCGCATCCTCATCCTCGAGAAGGCCGTCATCCGGGTGGATAAGGTCGGCGATTTCGAGCCCGTAGATGTGCAGGCGGCCGTTGGTAACGCCAGCAAGCTCCTCGAGCTCATCCGGGATGTGTTCGTCTGAGCCGCCCGCTTCCACCTGGGACCACGAGCGCACCACCAGCTCGGGCCAGAGGACAACCTTGATGAAGTCGGCGCCACGGAAGGTGAAGCCGGGGGAGATGTTGCCGACCTGTGCCGTCGGCGGGAAGAAGCCTTCATCCTCGGGGTGGAACTGGTCCTTGAGAGGGATGACGAAGACCACCTCATCAACCTGCTCGAACTTGGGGACAAGGGTCGGCGGGAACGGCAGGCTCGGATACGCGAGGTTGCGAAAGACCACCTTGCTGAGACAGGGAAGGTCGGCAAAAAGACAGGCGCGGTCGCACGCGTAGTCGGTCCCGTGCGGGAGGGGGCTGGTACGATGGCCGTGAGGGTCACACCACTGCGGCGCAAACCTCACAATGACGACGTCGATGAAGAGCGTGTGGAAGAGGTACTCGTCGAGGCCACACCATTGGGTGTGGGTGCCTTCGATGGTGACGATGCGGGTCAGGGTGAGGAGGGCAGCCTTGAAGTTGAAGATACTCTTAGGATTGGTGGGAAGCCTGGACGTCCCACTGGCCTGGGCATCGCGCTGCTCATCGATCTCGATGACCTCCTGCATGCCTTCAAAGAGGCTCGGCCCCTCGCCACCGCCAATAGAGATGGAGAAGTAGAGGTGCGGGCCAACGAGATCGAAGAAGAGGCGCGAGGTGCGGAGGAGGACGACCTTGGTGTTGCGGTCCGTGTTCTCGACAATGCTCTTGATGATGTGTTCGCAGTGAAGGATGGTGTTGCCCGCCGGCGGCGAGGTCGCCCCGCCAACGGGAGTGTTGAGCGGCTTGATGGTCGGCGGGCACCGGAGCAGCTCGCTGGGAAGCTGGCGAGGTGAGGTCGGCCCACGGCTGCAGGCACTCACCATATTGGGCGTCTAGATATCTCCAGTGGTGTCTGAGAGACTTGAATGGACGACGAGAAGAGTTGACTGTTGTGAGAGGTTGGGCGAAGGAGGGAAGGTGGTTGTAGACGCCCGAGCTGAGTGAAAACCCAAGGACAGGGGGCGCCTACGCCCCGCCCGGGGCAGCATGGCAGCAGCACGCCCTCGTCGGATCCTTGTGCCCTCTTGCTGATCGTAACGGTACTGAAAGCATGGGTGGGAGGGCTTCTTTGAGGTTGCAGTTGTGAGTTCAAGTAAGTGGCAGAGTTGCGTGTGGCCGACACCGAGCAACAGCAACCACTTACGGCATCACGGCGCTTCGGTGATGTGTGCGTGGAGGCAGGCCAATAGGCCAGAAGGTGCTCGCTGAGGGGTAATCCCATGCCCGTGCGGCGTCCAACTATTTGTGGAAGAGGAGCAGGGCAGGGTGAGCTGTATGTCGGAGGGTAGTGGGAGCGGGAGATTGGTGCCGGGCACAGAGGCACGGACACTGGAGCTGGTCGGCGGGCACTGAAGTGGTCGGCGGGCGACGCTGCTAAGGGCACTTGTTGAAACCGACTGAGTATACGGCCGAGGAAGCAGCTGAGTGCGAGGAGGGTGAGCATGAGGAGGTGCAGCACGATCCAGTTGCCTGTAGAAAGGGCCGTTGCCTGGATGGGACACCAGTGGTAGTGGTTACGCCGAGTTTCCGGCTGTCAGCCGCCCCCCACACCCATGACGCTTGACGAGGTCACCCAAGGTCGACAGGGGTCATGGTGTCGAGGGAGCTGGGGGGCATAGGCCAGCATAGATGCAGGTTGGTGGAAAAGTCTGCCAACGGCATCGCTCTTGTGTCGAGCAGGCAAGCATGTGGTGACTTGATGACGTGGCTACAGCGGACCAATGGCAGGGAGGCAAGTTTGTGGAGTGAAGTCGTGCCAGAGACCGAGCGGACCAACGAGAAGACCAGCTGGGCCGGAAATCGATTTCTTGGGCGTGTTGAGAGAGGTAGATGCTGGTTGAGCAAAGTGAAGAAGAGGAGTAGACGAGAGGCAGAGTTGTGCAGGTATGGTGGACTGGTGGGTGGTTGCGCAGCACGGTGGAATGGGTAGCGTCCCCCTCGTCCACCCCATTCCGCGCCAGATTGGACGCCTCTGGCTGCAGAACACAGCGTTTCCTCCGCCTTGCGGCGCGGTATGGACAACGCCGTGACCATGCACACGCAGTACGAGCGAGGACAGGGTGAAAGGAGGCGGCGGTGTCGGTTCTGGGCAGGAGGGCGGCTCGTGTCGTCGCTGCCAAACATCACGCGTGGGTATCTGCGTTTCGGTGGGGCCGTCAGCCAACGACTCGGAATCGGTGCGTGATGGCCTGCAGCACATGCTGATCTCCTACCTCGCTAGAAGACCCGAGAACAGTCGAGCTCGCTGTGCGTGAGGCGAAAACCGCGCCGAGAGCGAACAAGGGGCTGTGCCCGCCGGAACAATTAGCCATGGCCACCATCAAGTGGTCGCCGCTCGCCGCTCCAACACGCCTTGGCCGCCCCCCATCAGTCGGCACGCTCGATTTATTGCCGACGAGAACCTCAGCGGGGGCCAGCGCACACGCCCGGCCCTGCGGCGGCGGTGAGTGTGGCACGCAAGGTGCGTGCCGCCCACCGCCCACCGAGAGCCCGCGGATTGTCGCTACCGTGCGCGGCCGAGGGTTGTGTGCAGCTCTCACTGATCCCTTTGTACCCCCCTCAGCCGCTCGAGTCGTGTGTATCGAGTGGGGACGAACACACTGGAGGTCAGCGCAATTTCCCCTCCTTCAACTCCATTCCACTCACCATGTGGTTCGACACTGAGCGTCCGACACCGAGCATCCGCAGCCGCCCCACCCCAGCTCGCTCGCTGTCTCCTCCCGCGACTCCCAGCAACCCTCAAACTCTTGTCGTCTTCCACAAGCCCGCCTCCTATTATTGAGTTGAGGGCGCCAGTTTTGTGCTGTCCGCTCACTGTGCCGTGCGCTCACTGGCTGTGCGCCCGCCGCGATCAACCTGCGCACGGCTGCCAGGTGACACGTCCTTGTCTCCTGGACATCCCACACATCCTCGACACCAGTCGGACTGACTCCCGGTACAACTCGAAGACTATCCCCCTCTGTGCTCACTGGATGATTTTTTCAAGGCCGCCAGAACGGCAGTCGACGCCGACTTCGCCTCCGAGGAGAAGCTGTGGGTGGTTCTCGTCCAAGTGCGGGGGGGGGGGGCACCGCGGATCCAGTGGCCTCTTCTCGATCTATCCCCGCCCTCTCTCTTCGCCGGCACGTCTGAAACCGCCTCTAAACGAGATGGAGCCCACCACGACTTTCCCCAAGTCGCTCGCTCATTTTCTGTTGAGAGGCACTTGGATTACCGATGTTAGTGGCGACTGCTGGGGTGGCTCCGAGCTCACCGCTGGCCCCATCAAGCCCTTGGGCACGAAAGAGGCTAAGAAGAACGTCCCAGAGGACGAGGGTACCAAGCAGGATGGGTCAAGCCGGAGGAGGTCGAGGGCGAGGACACTGGCAAGGACGCAAAGACCAACCGCCAACGAGGACGCCGCCGACAACGAGGAGCTCAGCAGGCCTAAGCCCGTCTGGCGCAGCTCCCCTCGGACACATTCGAGTTGCTCGACCCGCACAAGAAGAAAAAGGAGCTCGTCGTTAACCCATCACCGGAGGGCGTGTAAATGGCGGGACAGCGGCGAGTCGGCGTCGATGTCCTCGACGAAGATGTGGGTGCTGGTGATCGTCGGAGGCCGGGGCTGGTGCAAGAGCGTGCAGGGGGCTCCAATGCTCGTCGGACAGCCCCACCCGATGGTTGAGCTTCATCACCACAGCCGCTAGAAAGTAGCCCGCCACGAGCAAATCGCGCCCGCCCAAATGAGGACAAGAACCACCGGCCTCATGCCGCCACGCCTGGCACGCACGAGGTCCACCCAACCTCGTCCACCGCACTGGAAAATTGGCCAGCCGGCGATGGACACGCAGCCTGTTGCACACCACGCGCGGGCCTTGACGTTGGGAGCCGGCTGATGCCCCATCTCCAGCCCTCCCATGGCACAAGGCTTTCGGATGCCCGAAATTGTGGGCGCCTTCGCTGGCCAGCTCGTGCGCCACGAACAAGCCTCTTCTTCCCATCTCGCACTTCTTCGACGCGACGGGGCTCGACATGCGCCGCAACGTCGTGTTGGGGTTTCCACATCGCTCATGTCTTCGCTGGTGCACAGCAGTGCGCGCCCTTCGGCGACGGCTCCGGAGGCCACCGAGCCGCACCACCCCGGATCTGTCTGTGGTCGCGACTGCCGCGACTCGCGTGACCAACTAGCCTCGGCTGTTGCCACACTGATCCCAAACTTCAGGTTCGTCCCCCTGGACCCGTGTAACGCGGGCTTCGGAACGGACGTGTGGACTCTCGGAGAGCAAAAAGATCGTCACTGGCAGCGTCTCTTCCCTCTGGGGGCCAACCCCCACAGGTTTGGAGGACTTGGAGGCCGTCGCCTTCTGAGTCTGTTTTCCGCCCCAACCGGTGTAGATCCGGTTTATCGCCATGCCCGTGTCGCGTTTGGATATCAGGCCGGGCGAGGGCGATCACGACGAGAGCAAGGTGAGAGAAGCGCTCCCACCCCCGCACACTCGCCCGCGCGCTCGCCGCCCAAGGTAACTGAGACGCCGCCCGGTGTCTCGACGCCCAACGCGGACAGCACATACGGGGATGGAGAAACAGGGACAGCTAGCAGGTTGCAGTAGAGGGTGAAATGGCAGGCGGCTTCGTCTCCGCCACGACCCCAGGCAGACCTCCTGAGGACAGACCATCACCTCGTGGATCCGTGGCCGACGGCCGTGACCACATGACCCCTTGCCCTTCGGCCCGAGCCCTCAACTCAAGGAATTTATCGGGATCTCTTTCATGTCGAAGACAATTCTGAGGGGCGCTCACACTCACCTTTCAGCCTCAGCAGTCCGGGGCCCAGTTGTCGAGAGCTTCGAAGTGTGGTACCACCAGTCGACAAGGAAAAGGATCGATGAAAGACGTGGTGCTCGAGCAGTCGCCATGGCTCATTCGCGGATGGACAATCAAGTGTACCATCACTGTAGAAGACAAAAGAAAACCGACAGCCACGCGCAATACGCCGTAGCCACACACGCGTCGACCGACTGCCAAGCTGCGTCCCCATTGTGCCAAGCTAGCAACCGCATTGTTTCGAGCTGCGTAGAGCGTGCTGGACCCATCGAGAGCAGCCAGAACTTTTGCTTTTCCTACCACCACCGCAGACTTGAATGCCAACGCCGACCCGTGCTATAGGCACGGGGCCGTGTCAGTGGGTTTCCATGCGGCCGTGGAGTACGCGACCTCTGTCGCGGCGTTGCGGAATGTGGTAGCACGTGGTGGAAGAGCCTTATGCCGTCATATCGCAACAACAAGGAGCAAGCGAACAAGAGCACGAACGACAATTTCCGAGCCAGTCGGAAAGTCCCAGTACCACTGTGCGGATGCATGCATCGGCCGCCATTCTGTCGCACTCCCAGCAGATGCATGGATCGCGCACAAGTACGAGCGTGGGTGCGCGGCCGCGCGTGCATTAGAAGGTCGATGTGGGGTACTTGCCCGATGTGGCAATTTGAACCCCGGCCCCCGCTCCCCGCGCGAAACCCGCGGCCGGCCCGTGGGTGAGGTCGCGTCTGCAGAAACAACAAAAACCTCTGTGGCCTAGAGGTCAAGGCGTCGAGCTGTTACGCGTCTTGCACCACTGTGGAAGAGTGTAGCGACTCGAGGATCGCGGGTTCGAACCCCGCCGGGGGTTGGCGATGTGCGGCACAAGTACGAGCCGCAGATCACTCCGTTTTGCCCGCGGCTCATTTTGTCCGTGGAATGTGGCTCGCGGCCACGGGCCGCCGGCGCCATCAACACGCGCTTCGACGCGCCCCGGACGCTCCGAGACATCATGGCGCTCGAGCCGCTCGAGCGGCCCCCTTTGACGTCACAGCATGAGCATGGGTCGGCACGGGTTCCTGCACGGCCCGAACGCACGGAGGCATGGCGAAGGGCTGCGTCCGAAGTGATCTAGTGACGGCACCTGCCGACCGCCAGTGCTGCGCTCGTCGCGCCGACCCGACATGTCGGCCGCGGCGAGACCTAGCTCGACATTCCACTGGGGCGCCGCACCGTCTCTTAAAGAAAAGAGGCACGCAGGCATGCACACGACCGGCGCGACGGAATGCGACCTAGTATAGCCCCAATGATGAGGGACACACAGAGGGTCAGCGGTAGACGCCTTATCTCTTCCTTCGAGGGAGCTCGGTCAATTCACCACCAGCCACTCCCAATGGTACCAGGGAAAAGGACATCAGAGTACCTGACGACAGTGCTCCGACATTCCACGTTCAAGGGGCGGACGAGGTATTGATTCCCGTGGCGGAAAGGTTATGGCGAGAGCGTTAATGACATGACCTCAAGAACGGATGCTCCTGAAGACTATGAATGCCGGCGGCGCGGTCCTTGCGCAGGACTGTACAGACTTCAGCGGATCAGAATGAGCTCAGTAGTCCCCAACCTCCTTGGTGAGGAGATCGTCTATCCCCACATCAAGTGGCGATGGTCACTGACTTGGCCCTTCAAGGGCTAAGTTCGTTGGAGGTATGCGGCGCACGTCGGAATGATTTCAGGCTTAAAATTGTTATGCATTTTGCTCCATTTCGGTGCTGATAGAAGTACAAACGCACTATGACGCTCACGAACCGGTCGCGATCCAAGTGGTCTAGATAGTGATGTATTGTGTCAACAGAGATTAATCGCCGTCGGCGATCTCAAATGGGCGTGATTCCTTATCGTCTAGGTACTGGCTAATTGTGAGGAAGGTGGCTGAGCGGTGGCGGCGCTTGACCCAGCGCTCGAGGTAAAGGTTGGCCGCCTGGCAAGCAGAGGCATCGTGTGATTGTGGGGCGACTCCAGAGTCGGGGTTGGGAGCGGGCACTTGGTAGCCGCCGACGTCGTCGTCATCAAACTTGACAGTCTCGAGGCCGACGAATGTGAGTTGATTGGCTGACATGATGCTATCAAGGAGCGTCACGAGGGTGCAGGCGCAGTTGCCGATACCGGGAGAGGACGTTGTCGACCCATCTTCTGTCTCCCAGTTTGGCCAGAAGACAATCTTGAAGCGGCGAACAAACTTGAACAGCTCGAATATGTTGGCTTGCGATTCCCAACGGCTGTCCGCGTCCCAATCGCCGAAATGCACGCTTGGGATGAACAGGCATACTTCGTCTGCCGCACTGCCGAGGGGAAACCTCCCCTGCTCTACTCCAACCGGATAGCTGGGTCGAAAAAGATTCCTCAGAACCACTTTCGGGCTTGAGAGGGTCGCCAAGTGGCACTCGAGACCCGGGGAGCGGCAGCAGTAGTTTCGGTACCCCTTGTCTCTCCCATTGGCGACCGTGCCATCGGGGACAAACCGCACGGCCGTCAGGTCAGGAAAGAGTGCACGGCTGTCCACACGGTCTTTCAGGGGCCAGAATTGGCAGTCGTGATTCAGAACAGAAATCACTCGCGTATGGGCGAGAAGCCGGTGCTTGAAGGATTTTGCAGCGGAGGGCGCCGCGGGTTCATCGTCGTCGTCGCGGGTACGTCTGCCAAGCGAATCGCCCAAGAAGTCAGAGGAGACTCCTTCCATGATGCCAGGAATGTTGGAGCCCATCCGCAAGGTATGGTAGATCGCCTTTCCGGCTGGGCGGAAGAAAGCTGAATGGGTGCGCACAAGGGCCACTTGGGTCGGTCGGTCGCAGTTCTCGACCAGGGCTTCCACGAGGCATGCCGATGCAAGGAACGCCGTCTGCGATTTAATTAGGCAAAAGTCTAGAAGTGACGGGGACGATCCGCTGAAGAAACTTACCATTGACCGTGAGGGGTCATAGAGCGGGGCAGTCGAGTTGGGCTGGGGCCGAACATGGCTTGGCAAAGACTTGGCTGCGGTCCGTGATGCCGGCTGATGGTAAGACATGGGTGGAAGAATAGTTGAGTGGGGGCGATTCTGAGAGACTAGTGTTGGAAGTATTTATGTTCGGTGTCGGGTGGGTGGGGGTCGGAGTGCGGATGTATGTAACAGCCGAGATCCGAACAGATCGTCTAACCATATCGTCCGCCACAAACGCCTATCCTCATCCCCAAGCAACGCCTTTGGTGCTATCGGGCACTTGATACCCGGGGATCGTCGTATCACTCTGTATCGGAGAGCTCAAAGGTCCTCGACTCTGAATCCTCGAGGTAATCTTTTAGCGTGACGAATTGGAGAGCTCCCTCGTCATCCTCATTCCGATAGTTGAAAATGTCGATGATCTCCTCGGACAGCATCCGTACCTGAGCACGGCGATATGTTTCATAGCCGGCATGATGGAGATAGCACGGGGTGCAGAACGTGATGGTCTCGAGGCCGACGATGGTGACGCTGATGGCATGCCGAGTGATGTAGTCGATAGCAGCCGCCACCCAGCACAGTGGCATGCCGTTACATGGCGAGTCTTGGCCCATGTCCTGAGGTGGGGCGAGTCGACGCAGCCACCAGTTACCGAGGCGGCCGTACGGCGTCAAAGTATGTCGCTGCCAATCATGGTAGAAGACGACCTTGACGTGGCGTTTGGTGGAGGAGCCCTCGAGTGCCTCGTATGCCGAGGCACACACGTGGTGAGCAAACTCGTCCTTGGAGTAGTTTGGGATGAAGTAGACGACTTCGTCGAGGTGTCGGCCCCAGCCGTAGTGCCCGACACACTTCATTGCGGCGTCTAGAGGGTTGCGAAGGACAATCTTCGATCGCTTGATGCCGGCAAAGGCGCACTTGTGTGGGTTGGGGTATAGATGCCAGTTGACGGGTTGTATCGCTTGGTCCGAGCCTTCCACTCGCGTGACTATTACGTTTGGGAAGAGCGACTTTGGGTTGGCGTCAGGTGTCCAGTCGGGACATTCGTGCTTCTGAATCGTGAGAACTTGGGTATGGGCGAGGATTGGAGCCTTGAAATTTCGGACAGTGGCAGTTGGCGCAACGTCCCAACCTCGCAAGACGGCATCGATGTCGTCACTGATGCGCAGAGTGTGGTAGATGCGCTTTGCGGCTGTGTGGTGGAAGACCTTTGCGGTGCGGACCAGTACGACCTGGGTGTGCCAGTCTGCATACCCGACAATCATGTCGACAATGTGCAAGCATTGCAGAATAATGTCACCGGTCGACTGGGTTGGTAAGCATTACCGTTTATGATTAGTAATGGTCTGATGCTCACTGGAGGTGGCGAGCGACCTTGTGTGCATGTAACACATGGCGGTGTTGGCATGACTTGTGGGGGAGGTGTGCGAATGCAAGTATATGATGATTGTGAATGGAACCAGCCAGTGTGCGTTGCGTGTGTGTTTGCTGGCCAACACAGTGACGTTGCCGCAAGGGTTTCAGAGTAATTGAACAAAGGAGAAAAGGGATTCGAGACCTCGGACAGAAGATGACAATTGGTCAAGGCGGAAGGAATCACTGCAAACGAAGGTTGGCGAGCGTTTCACCCTCAAAGCCTGACATTATTATCACGCCACCATAACGGGGCAGGGCACAATGCAAGGGGATTCATGAGCATGATCCGTTGTCTCGCCTCGGTCTTCGGCGCACGTCCGAGTCCGAGGCCGGGCTGCTTGGCGCCATCGATGATGCGGTCGAAACGGCAAACGGTAAACGGCGGTCAAGTTTGCGCTCTACGTCTGCGGATCTGTCAATGTGCGCCGAGTTCAGTCCGTGGCCGCAAAAACGGCGAGGACCAGGGCGCTTGTCGGCCGGCGGCAGGCTGACTGCGTGCGGGAACCGGCCACGGACCGGGGGGGGGCGAGTATTTACAATGGTTTGTCCGCGTCCCAACAACCATCCCAACGGAAGGCACCATGTTATTGGATGCGTCCGCGGAAACTGAAGGGGGCGACGGCCGTCCTCAATTAGCAGCTGGGCGCCCAGGCACATTGCTCGTACTCGCGTTGAGAGCTACCACCGAGGTACCGAGGCCGGTAGCCACTGTCCGCTGACTCCGGCGTCCCATCTTGCCGTCGATGCATGTCTCTTCCCTCGCCAACTCTCGACGTGCACCGGGGCGGATGCAGCCCGGCTCACTACTTCACACTTCGGATACGGCAACCGCGCTCATCCAGGCCACGACCGGCAACCGCTATCTGAGGCATGTACCCACATTTCCAGAATCTCCCACGACGGGTGCTGTGCTTGACCTTAGGAGTGCCGCTGGATGTATCCCGGAAAAGGTACATGACACAGCGACGGGGCCTCACAACACTGCCGCCCCTCGAGGCTCGTTAAGCTATTCCCAGCTAGTGGACACTACACTGTTGTCCTGTAACCGATCGGCTCCACCTCCACCGGTTGCCCTACGTACCATTGGTGTGGGACGGAGGCGGCGTCGTTTGTCAACGACGCCGCGCGGTCGCATGGGGCCATGCTCCAAACCGGCACCTGTTCACCCGGCGGCCCAAGTATTGCGCCCTGTGGAGCGCCGGCGGCATGGGCATTGGAAGGCATGTCCCCGCACCAGGCAAGGATGTACGTGCGTTCGTGATGTGCGACTCGTGGGCCTTTACCATATCACCAATGCATCCACCTCCTCCCCTGTCCGGTGCTCCGGTGCTGAGCGGCGAGGCAGACAACCCGTGAAACCACCGGGCCTGAAGTCTGAAGCCACCCCCTTCCCGCCCTACCCTCACCGTTTGATCATTGGGCAGCACCACTGTCGCCGCTGTAGTAGTCACGCTGCCCTTGTATCCCTGGCTCGGGCTGCCCTTGAGCCAAGTACATACGTGTAGGTAATACGGCAGGTCCGAGTCACAGCATGAGGGTCCTTGGCGACGGTCGAGTGGCCCCAGATCCGAAGGGCGCTTGAGTCAAGTATACATTTGCAGCTTTGGTGGGCAGCAGACAGCCACGAGGCTTGCGGCGCCAAGTCGGCAGTCGCAGGGTCATGTGGGCCGGGTTCTCGTCATCCGACGACGGACGCCCACTTGCAGGGCCGCGCGATGGGCAAGGAGCCGCCGATCCCTCAACCACTTGGGCCGGGCAACACGGACGCTGCGTTGACCGCCGTCGCCAGATGCTGTAGGCAAGGCAACACTGTTGATCAATCTACAAGAAATTCGCCGCAGAGCTCTTACAGGCAGGGGAAGGCCAGGAGCGCTACTGCGGTAGCTTCAAAAGTAACAACACTCTCTCTTCCCATCCTGCGCTCTTCAACGGCCCGCGGGCAATCCCCAGGGCGGGGGTTTGCTCATGCATCGTGCCTGCTCGACACAGTGGCAACGGCCTGACGTGGCAGTGCTACGCCCTCTGGAACTGCACCTTGCAGAGCCATTCCACGGAAGTGTTGAATTTGCATTGGTTGTCAATGTCAAAAGTCACAGCGAGCATGGCGAGCATGCATGAGAATTGTGGTGGGCGAGCAGGTGACTTGGGTGCATCACGGGAATTTGGTCCGGTTGTGGCCACGGTGCGACACGGACGGCCATTAGCCGGATACTTACTGGTGTGACGGGACAGCGGCGCCGCGGGGTACGACGCCGCTACAAAGTCTGGTAGTCAACAACCCGCCCACCCCGCCCATCCTATGTCCTATGTACAGCCGATCGAGATCCGACGGCAAGCCGACCATGTCCCGCTGCCTACACTCACTGTCGGCCGTGGGTACAGCACTTGTGCGCATATCGCGCTGCCTGTCGAGCGGGCATCGACGAGATAACACTATCTTCGGAGCGCGGGTTTACTTGTGTAGCTGTGCGTGAGAGATTGGACTAGACCAAGGCCTATCGGCCGCGATGAGCCCCGGCGGTGGTCGGTACGACTCCACGAGTGTGCACCTCCGTTGGCAGAAATTGTTTCGATGACAACCGATGACGGCCTTCGAGGAGCTGACGGCCTCGGAGAGGCAGAAAATAGTCCTTGCCTCTCACACGCTCCCTCCGATCAGTGGATGTAGGCATGCCGCGGCGTCAGGATGGGCTAGCTTAGCTGCGATTGCTGCATGTCGGTCGGTGCGTTGAAGATTGAGCGCCGCGCCCGCGGAGCGGGCTCGGTCTCGGTCGTCGGTGGAGCGCCTGGTCGCCGATTTCCGTCTTGTACCCCTTGCGGTTCTGCCAACGCCGTCGCCGTTGGTCCAGAAGACTCTCTAGCGTACAGTGGTCCCGCGATATGTAACAGAAACCGGGGCCGGAGTTGGTGTAACACGATTCTTTCGGTCGATCACCGGCTTGTTGATTGGAGCGAGCGATCAACGCCTCGACTTTACGTGGTATAAGTTAGTGGGTTCTCCTCTGCCGAGGCTGAGGCCCCCCGATGCCGCCATGATCACCCTAGAACCGTGGAGTACCGCTCTCAACGGCGGAAGTCCGACCTCCGAAAGCACCTCGACCGCCCGCCTCCCACTCCGAACCCCGCATCGACGCCATACAGTGTACTCGCAGTAAGAATCGCCGCTCCGATTTCCGAGGCCGAGTTTCTGACAATGCAGGCGGGTGCGGCTCAAGACGGTGGCACGGACGAAGTGCGTACGATGAACGCCGACGTTGAGCCGTGGAACCGTGCTCGGTGCCGCGAGTAGCCGTGAACCGTGCCACCGCCGTTTACCGGAGCAGACCACATACCGACAGTAAGGTTGCGAGTGGGATGCCGATGAAGTTCAGTCACTGAAAAGTCTAGTGCGTGTGCGCGACTGCATAACAGTGGGGTTGAGGACGATCGCGAAGCGATGGACGCACGGAACACTTGCCTCATACACGGCGCACTTGCGGCACACAGCGCGGCCTCGATCAGGGCGACCCGATCCGGCGCCCGTCCAAGTCACTCCGTCACACATCTTCCTCTGCCTATTGGCACAGCATATCGATACCTCGGAGGTCATGCAGGATTCGTCAGAGGTGGATGTCTTGCGTGCACAAGGAAAGAACGCAAAACGCGGAAGGGCGGCGATACCTACCGACCGCCGCCCTTGCACCGTTGCCCACCTCGGCCTGCGTTCCGATACGTCCCGTGGCTGCGCGCTGTTGGTGCTGAGGCCACATCCGAACTGCCAACCCGAAGAAAATCAACCATCACGGCCCGAACGCCATTACTATGCACCCCGAGAACGGAAGGGTAGATATGGAGAGCAAGCGTATCAAGGAAGAGATTCCGAAAACGCTCTTCCCCCCGGAGACACTCCGACACCCGGCCACGACGACGATCCCCGCCTCCGTGGCCTGCCTTGGGTGGCCGCCAACAGTCCTCGACATCCACCGACCCGCTCACCGCCGTTCAACTGCTATGGGCCTCACAAAATCGTCTTCGTCCAGCCTAGCACACCTGTGTAGGGGCGGCCCACCAAGAGGCAAGGTGCTCCTACTGCTGGGAGGCCGACCAGACTTTCGACCGTGTGCCCATCGCTGAGAAGCGTCATCTGTGGGCTGGTACCTACGACCGCCATCCTATCTCCTTTGCCACTATCTTCCATCTTCGTCGGTACATTGGAGCGGGAAATTCAACGGCAGGTGGGAGGATGCGCTTCCGTGAAGGCGTTGGTCATTGTCTCAGGCCGCTCCTCGTATGCCTCCTCCCACAACCCATCCTTGAAAGTCCGGACACCGATCGTCATGATACCGGCACATGCTCCTTAACGTGGCACAAGGTCACAGCCCTGCAGGTGAGAGCAAAACCCAAAGCTGTGGGATGCGTGGCTGACGGCTAGAGTTGCCAATCTCAAGCGAGTGGCACCCATCGGAATGGAACCGGCGGAAAGGTACAAGTGCGACGAGAAGCACCACACTGGCATCTGGCTCGCCATTGGCCCACACCGGCGGTCGTGGCAAAACTGCCGGTTCAGCGCGCCTCGATGGCACAGTTCGTTGACGGCCAGGAGTAAGACATGCACTGGAGCCACGGTTGAGCTGACAGTTCAGGCATATTGTTGAGTGCGGAGCAGCGAGAGCTACCGGAGTGGCACCGGCGTCGCGCTGGACACCCAGCATCGGCAGTGCTGTCTCAACAGGCCGTGGCCACAGGCCTCGAAACGTGCCAGACGACGCTGTGCAGTACTTGACTGTATGGAGTGGAATCTACAGCGCCAAGCAGCCTGCAGGCGAACGATAGGATTGATGGCCGCCTCGCCTTGAGGACTCAACATCGTCGGCGTTCTCGCTTTGATCAGTGGCGACCACAGGCCTCTAAATGCCACCGACAGCGCCATACAGCCCTTGCCTGAATGTGTTTCTCAACAAACACGGAGCAGCAGAGGAGAGGCGCATGGATTACATCGAGGTCCCATTCGACATCCCACATCGGCCGCATTCTTGCCGCGACGGGCTGTAGCCACACACCCCAAACGCACCGGTCACGTCGGCAACTAAGCTGTATAGTTAAATTAAAACCGCCCACTGTGGACTATTGAAGTCCCCCTCCCTTCGGATTGTCGACAACTGGGCGGGACACGGATGTGCGGACAGAGCCCGTTCGCCTCCTTTCTGGGCTGGCAGCTGGCGGCTGGCAGCTGGCGGCGATGCGTCTGTCGACTCGGCGCGCTGGATACGCTCTCTCGCAAGTGAGCATTGTCCAACTTGTCCCCCTGGTGGCCTCGCGAGTGGCGGCAGTCACTCCGAAATTGTCGTCGAGTGGGTTTGGATTGGCCGGACGACTAGATCTGTGGCGGCCGGCAACCGGCAAGACCGAGGGCGGCGTTCTTCTGGTAAACATCCCACCGCGCCGCGCTCGGCGCTTCTCGCACCGATAGCGATCGGTACTATGACCGCTCGGCGAGCCCTACTTCGCAGCGACTTGCGGGTGCCGAACTGAGGCCCGCACCATCTCCGTGTTTTCATGGGCCGCCTGATGGACCGATACCGGCGTGGATGCCGCGAATGCTCAGTCACGTAGCACGAGTTGCACGACGACAGCGATCATTATGACCACCGCTCCGACAACCCTACACCGCGGCAGCGTCGAACGGTCGCTCACGACATACTGCCGTTTGTCGGCTGAATCAACGGGCACCACGGTACCTCCAACTCGCTCGACCACTCCGATGTCCCGGATATCGCCGCACGCCAATTATTGGAGCATTAGTCCCGTCAAGGATCATTGCCAGTGGCTGTTGTTTAACTGCATACGGCTATCTACTCGTTGTGACAGCGCTGGGACAAAGTGGACGGTAGTCGCTTGCCGCCGCTTGATTCGTCAACTTCCAGGCGCCCTCCCACGCGCCACACACAGCACGCCGCATCCTGACTCCAGCAGCATGCTGTGCGTATTTTTTTCGGGGTGGCTGTCCTCCTGCGCTCCAGATTACTGTGCATACGACCCATTCTCCCGGTGGATTCTCGGTGCACTCCATCAGGTCCAAGTTGCGTGGCGTCCAGTCTGAAAGGGCGCCGACGTCGCAGCGCCAAATCTCCGCCTCAGAGAGCGAACTCCTCACTCCCTGCGGAGACAGTATGCCCTGATATGCGTGGACAATAGCGAGCAAGGGATAGCGCGCCGAGCTCGAGATGCTTGTCCTCGTTTGCGAAGTCGAGAGGTGCCACAGTCGGCCTTCGGCCAATCGCCTTCAAGTTCCTTCAAGGCGAGACCGCCGCTGAGATAGGCACGATCCCTCAGCCTAGTCCCGGCGAGGGTGTCGACGCATGCGACGGCCACAGCCGCTAGGGCGGCAGGAGGCTGCCGCGTCGGCCCGGCTCTACTCCAACCTCGTCTACGCCACGTCGACCTGACGTTGACGGATGCCGACGCCAAGCCCCACTTGTAAGACATCCTCCCTCCCCTTACCTGGGCGTGCGACGAAAGGCTAACGTCGTGGCGCAGATCGCTCGCATTCGGTACGCACGCCACACAATCGACGCTGCATTTACCGCTGGGGCAGCTGTTGCACACTGTCTAGCATCGCATCTGCGACAGACATCTACCTTACGTTGTGACAATCCTGTATGCTAGCCGTTGTGGCATCTAGTTGCTTCCTCGCTACCCTCGCAACCAGGCCTGCTCGCCTAACCCGGCAACGGGCAGTGTCCGACCCGAGACCCGTGCAACCCCCGCAACCGTGTCAACCGTGTCAACCGTGCCAAGCACTGTGCGACCTTGCGATTGTGCAGGTGTTGTGCATTGCCAACGTGCATACACGGCACAGCTCAGGTCATGCTGCGGAACATGGTTGCGGAACCGTCTCAAGTGGCGGCTAGCGGAAACAGGTGCATTGGCACAATCGTCGAGGGCTTCTGCGGTTTACATACGTGCTAGCTGCCAACCTGGCCCAGTGGCCCAGGACATTGGGCGGGCGGCGATTTCTGCTCAAATTGGGCCACGGCCATCCTGAACCGGGGGTGCCTCGTACAGGGTCAAGTCGTGCTCGTCGCAGCATTGTACGATATGTTTGTAACCCAAACCCTAGGAGTGTGGCCTCGGGCATTGCGTGCTGTGAGCGAGGAACCATAGTTGGTCGAGAGGGCGGCCTGGTGACGGGGAAGCGCCGTTGGCTGTGGCTTGACGCTTGAATTCAGGATGCGATTGAGGACCATATCGGTCGGTCGTACGCAAGTGTCTCAGAAACTGGGGTTGGGGGACGGAGGAGAGAAAGCGAGTAAGAGCGGACATAAGCGTGGGCTGCAGGCCGGGGTGACGACCTGACCTTGCAGGGCAGCGAACGCAACATAGGAGATTTGTGTGCTGTGGCAGACGGCGATGGGTGTGCAATGCGCATGAGGCACAAATGGTACGGTTACGAGACTGACCGGGCCTGATGGCTGTCAATAGGACTCGCCCGAAGACGGAACGAGACGTCTCAATTGAAAACCGAAGGCAGCAGAGTCCAGACCGGCGGACAGATGATGCAATGCGACCCAGCGATTCGCTGTCCTGCATGTTTTGGGATGTTTGCGCCTGGGCGGGCACATCAGAAACACGACACAGGATCGCGACGAGGCTGTGAGGTACAGCGCTTGACCGTCCTGCCGTTAATAACGGTAGACGGAGCTGTCTAGACCCTGGGAACCGGACCGGCGGTTCAACCCGTTGTTACTCGGCAGGGGTGACGCCTTGGACCTTGTTCGAGGATGACTGCCTGTCGGCCCCTCAATCGCCCCCCGCTCGACGACCGACCGTGGCCCGAATCCACGGGAGTGTCGTCCTACGGCTGGGACCTCAATCAACCATATAATGAATGTCCAGCAAAGCGCGCGCATGCGCATGTGAACTCGAGCGCAATCTCTCTCAACCTTGGTCAGCAATTGTCAACTTTCTTACAACCGCAACAACCGCAACATCCCTTAGGGGCTCCTGCATCCAACTCGGTCCAACAAGGCTGTGAACGATCGCCCGTGAACTGCCATGGTGGGTCATGTCGTGTTTCTGCCTCCCCAACAGAACGCACGGATGCACCCACCAACCCCCGCCGCCCACACCTTTCTTCAATGTCACCACTTGGTGGACATGGTCATTGACCTTTGCGACTCTCCAACCCAGTTGACCCTGCTTCGCACCGGCCGGGTCTTCTTTGGAGCTGTCGGCAAGAGGCTGTACCACACTCTCAGGGTCAACCACGACTTTGGAGGCGTACTCGCAGGGGCAGCGGGCATCGCCAGCAAAAGTTACGTAGCAGGCGTACCAACGATCGACGATCCTCGTAGACTCGTGGTCCGCGCAAGCAATTTCAAGGTATTGCTCTTAGCCTTCACTCGCGTCTTATCCATCCACCAACACCAATGCACTTCCCTACCCGACATATCCACCCTCTTCCCCAACCTCGACGTCTTGCGAGTTGGCTACAACGGCGTCAATGAGCCAACCCGACTACGAGACCGGTGCGAGCGCTGCCAATTTCGCCGGCTACAGTGCAACAAGGTCGTCTTCAGGAACCTGGTCGAGACGGCCATCACGAAGGACGAATCAGGCTGGGACCACCACACTGGAGAGGTTGTCTACATTGTGCCCAATAACTCGGGCACCCACTTTGTCTGGCACATCGACCCTGTCTATGCCGGACACCGCGACTTCGACGGCGCGAGCCACGTCAAGATCGTGTTCTACCCTGACGAGTACGAAGGCCGGCTCTGCGGGTACAGCTGTCGCCATCCGTCGCCTCACTTTGGCAACTGGTCTGACGACGACCACACGGATTCGGATTCCGACGCATTTCCGTACGACAGCGACGGCCTCAGGACCACCCCAAGGAAGAAGCGACCCAAGCGGCAGAACGGCCTCCCGGTCTACTGGCTCATGGAGACGGTCAAGGAGGTCATCGGCATCACAAGCAGCGTGACCATCGTCGGACTCGAGTCGATCCGCTACAATGTCCCTTCTGACGGCTTTTACTTTTACGACCCCGGCGTGCTCGCCAGCCCCCGCACCGCTAGACGACTGGAAGACGAAATGGCCCGCGAAGCTGCACTACTCAAACGACAAATCATTGATGATTTTAACGAGACGCACCACGGTGCAGGAGCCATAGACTTCGTCACACTTGACGAGTACCTCGAAGATGCCGAATCCAGGGCGTTCGAGGTGACAGACCTTGGCCCGAGGGCTGCGCTGTGAGGGGCGAAAGCAGAGATCCTGCAGGAGTCAGCCAGCCGCAGGGGTGGCTGCGGCGCCTCCAGGTCTCGCACCACCCCCTTGCCTGGAGAGAGTGCGGAGTGGCCGGTGGTGGCTAGGACGATGATGCTCCCTGTTGTAGGATATGGATAATGTCGGATGCCTCCCGCATCAGCGGCTCCCGGAGTCACACCGTCGAACGACAACGTGAAGCTCCAGCTGCTGTACGTGAGGCCGCTGACCTCGGGATGTTCCTCGGTTGTGGTTGTCGTGGCACCCCAGTGCCCTGCTGAGCTGTCGTTGACGAGGAGGGCGAGTCCCCGTGAGCGGGAGAAGGAGAAGACCGCGCTTTTGCCGGCGTCACGGGTTATGGACAAGAAGGTTTGCGCACGCGCACCGATCCACCAAAGCGCATCACAAGGCAGATGGTCTCGCCGTCGTCTCACCCGGAGTGGAGGGGATGGCTTCGGTTATACCAACGAAATTGGTGTAGTGGCTTTGAAGACACGAAGCTGAGGAGATGAGCGGACGTTCCGCGCCAAGTCCGAACCTTCGCGGGGTGGCGTCCTTGCCCACCTTGTTTGATTGACGTTCTCATTAACGCCGCGGCCGCCAGTAATCCGCATTGTAGGCTCGCGTAAACAAGCCGGTCGGTGACGATGAACGTGTTGACATTTTTGCGAGGGTGACTTGACGGCGATGGCGGATTCATGTATACATCACCGGGAGGCTCCGCAAGGGGGTGGGTGGGTCGTTTGCCCGTGCACCCACCCGGTATTGCCTCGCCCCGGGTTCCTGCGCACCAGTGGTCTGACGAGCGAGCTTGCATTCCTCAGTGGCGGGCCCGCACGTGCGCTGGGTACGTGTGGAGATAATGCTTGGCGGCGTCAGAGGCCTTTTCCGTCGTCATCGACAACAGCATGTGCTCTCGGCGGCGTCGGCCTCGGCGTCCCTCGTGCCGCCGGCACCGTGCGGCAACCGGCCGCACAGCGGCGCCGTACTCCGTCGCATGCGTTCCCACTCACCCGTGTGATGCAGCGTACAGCGTGCATGTTTGACGAAGCGCCAAGAGTGGTCGCGTGGTCGCACACAGTGTCGTCGTCGCGATAGACGTGCGTATCTTTGCCATGGATTCGGCGACAAGCGCCGAACGCGCAGTAGACTTTGTCACCGCCCGCCGTCGCCGCCTCCGAACGCCGAGACACATCAATAGAGTGGTACTCCGTGACGCACGATCGGGCTCTCCGGATGTCTCGGGACATTGATGTCAGGTGCACGCCCGTCACGAGTAAGTCGCCGCGCGCGCGGGGACCGGCCGGGCGGACGTGGGCTTGGACGCCCATGCCGGCCCGGCCCCTCACAGGACTTGGCTTGTGCGCGATAGTACCTTACTCGACGTCACGCCCACGCCAGCGAGATATGCTGACTTCCGCGCTGACCACGGCCGTGTGGTTGATGGCGAAGGCGATGGCGATGGCGCCAGGCAGTCATCGATCGGGGCCCGTCCTAGTCTCGGGCCGCGGCTACGGGGATGCGCCACCCCCCTTTCGACTCCCACAAACATCACACAACAGGTGAGACATGCATGTGGGACGCTGAATCCCGGTCATGCCCTGTCCTCTCCCATGTGGTGCTGCGTCGAGCAGCGTGAGCGCGTGTTGCACGCGTCCAAGTCCGCGGTTGCTCGGCAAAGTGGGTGGGGTGATGTCGGACACGGCTCCGTGCCTGGAAAAAATGGCGGAATGGGCGAGGCTCCCCCCTTTCCCGCGTGGCGAAACGGCCCGCCACGTGACTTTGCCGGCGCGCGACTCGCGGCGCGGTCCTGGCTGCGTGTGCCCCTGGCGGACAAAGCCGCTCAACCCATCCCTCCCCTCGTTGCTCACTCGCCTCCGGCGGCATGTCGTAGTCGCTTAGCCCACATTGAACCACCAAACGTACCACATACATCCACACGATGCTATGAGGTGCTTCCATACTCCAGTAGCGATCCCTTGCACGGCTTGGCAGCAAACATCTGACTGTACTGACATTGTCTAATAAGGACTTGGTCCAGGCCGGAGAGGTCAAGGACGCGCCAAGGATTTATTCCCTCACTGCCAACGCCGGCACGCCGACGCCGCCACTCCAATCCACCGCCCCTTGACTCGGAGCCACCCACGAAAATCGTCTGGGATATCATCAGGCATGGGTCAGATCATGGGCAGAGACGGCTGCCCCCTCGTGGGGCCTGTTGCCGTGCATTGGCTCAGAGCCCTCCTGGGTATCTTGGCAGGCGCACCCGCAACGTCCCTGGCCCTCGCCCACCTTCTTGTCACTTGACCCCTCTCCGATGCTGCCAGCCAACGATATCTACAAGTACATCTAGACGCGCTCGTTTCCCCAATGCCGACCAGCACGCCTCCCGACGGTGGGCGTTAGTGGCTTGGAAGACGCCAGGAGGCGTTCGGAATCCCTCCCTCGACCCTCGGCGCTCCGTGATGCCGCCGCCACCAACGAGACAACGTTCCAGCGATCCACCGCGTCGCTCCGAATTCAATCTAGACCAATGGTTCCAATGCCCACCAGGCCACCACACAGTCGCCATGTGTAGTGTGGTGGGCACCATGGCCAGCTACTTGGACGCCGCACGACCTCGCCGCACAACGCTCCCCCTCAAGCTTGCCCTCAACTCCTGGGGTGCGATTGCTCAGTCATCCATCCCATCCCCCGTACTCTGTCCATTCCATCCCATCTCTGGTCCATTTTAGAACACGCCAAGGTGATCACCGGATCACCACAGATCTGCAGGGGCGACTGCGCCCGACGCGGTCTCAGCCACACATCAGGTAAAACAGTCCACCTTGCCTCGCCGGACAGGGCCACCACTGCCCACCTGATAAGCAACCCACAAGATCGACTGCTCATGTCAGCACATGGTCCTGCAGGCTTGGTCTAGGGGCACGTCAGCGTGCTGAGGACATGGTGAGCGGGGTTCGGTGGCCTCATCCGCTGGCTTTCCCTTATACCCTTCCTTCTCAAGCTGACGCCAACAGGCAAGCGGATTGTCGACGCAATCAATCACCGCCACCTGCTTGTGAGACACTGCGGCACTCATGTGAGACCACGGTCTACTCCGACACGACCGAGCTCGACCCGCAGCAGCGTTGGCGCGTGCACTGCCCACGGTTGAGCCTCGGTTGCTTCAGCAATTCACCACCCTCACGCGACTATGGATCAGTCATCCAAATTGGTCAGCGTTGAGATGCACTATTGTATGTGCGTGGTGTGGTGCGCCGGAGGTACCTCAGCTGTGGTCAATGGGTGGGGCAACATGCGAGCCCGGAGGCCCGGCCTTCATCGGCGACACACCGGCCTCTCTGCCGCTCAAGAGCAAAGGCAAAGCATCCACCATCATCGCTTCGGAGGGGCATCACCATCGGTGTATGCTCTGCCCCGATATTATCTCTGGGCTCACCGGGCCCCTTGTCCGAGGGCCGCCCAGTGCCAAGAGAGCGGCCATCCCCGCGACCCACCTCCCCACTCGCCATGTGGCTCGATCATCCACCTGAGGCAAGCTTCTTTTCTCGAGCTCCTTAGCCCGTCCCTACACATTGCGGCGTCCCTCCTCTTCGACATGAGTACTGCGTACCGCAGGGTTCGATGCGTGCTTATGGCATGGACTTTGGCCCGTGGTACCGGCCGTGGGGTCCCCAACCTCTGGGTCACCTCCGGCCAGGTCACCTGCCGCAACCCATGAGACACCGACCCACGAGAGCCCGTTCTTCATCAGGACGGCCTCCCGATGGCGCTCCCTGGCGCGAAAGAGTTGTCGCGGCTGGTGGAGATGAGCATGAGAGTGTTCGTCGGCGAGCGTACAGTTTGTGCTGTTACCCTGCCCGAGTAGGCGTCCTGCGTAACTGTCTCGCAAGTCCCCAGCCCCCATGAGTCGCCATGCCCGCCATCTGGTACGCATCGTCTTGGTCCGTATCATGGATAAGACCCGTACCGAGGGTGTGAGTACTCAGTATACTGGGTGTCGGCAAGGCCGACAGATGACGTCGCAAGCCACGGACCGATTCAACTTTCTCCACCAAAAGTTCGGTCAGACCAGCTTCGAGTACTCTCGACCCCGCCACCAGACCGATACGTCGCCATCTCCCCCTGCCGCCACACTTGGTCGCCCAGTCCGACCACGGAATCATCCGTGCGGAGCTGCCCCCAGACGGCTACGGGCAATTTCTCGCGTGGAGGCGACGTGCTCGACACCGCGACGCCCCAGCTACGGATAAGCGCAGCCCCCCCGTCCCCCTTGCCCTCAGCATGCCCGCAGGCTACTGGGGCGGACAGTTAAGCTCCCCTAAGGTCCCCTGGCGAGATGGGCGGCACTGTCCCGACAGGGGCTCGGGCAGGCTGTCGACTCCGCTGGTTGGCGAGGCTATCGACCAGCCAAGGATCCGGCCCGCTTCGACGGGGTGGCTTGCTTCCCAGGGGTTGAGGGGTGCGGCGAGGATGCGCGCGCAACGTCTGAGCAAGTAGGCACGCGAGTTTTCTGGCTTGACGGCCAGCCGCCGATCGCACGACGAGCGCCGGCCGGAAGCTGATCGAGCCGGCAGGCAACGTGCCGGCCTGGCCGACACGGTGACAGCTCGTTGGCTGGGAGAGGCGAGGGGGGACCGGCCCCACCCCAGTGCCAGCGAGGCCACCCAGCGCTGGGGGGGCTATGGCTGCTGTGCGTAGCCAGCGCCAACGTGAGCGATGCCATCGCGGTGCTCGGCGTCGTCGAGGACACGGCGCTCGGCGCTGAGGGCTCGGGGAGGGGGGGGACCTGAGAAAGTCCCGGCGCTCGGCTCCACCGGAGACGCTGGGCGTGTACCAGCTCCCTCCGCCTGGAACTACTACGATGTCGAGCAGTTCCGACTCGACTGGCGTCAAGAATGGGCTTATGGCCTGGTCTGTCGGGGCTGATGCGAGGCTGGCGGAGGATCATGTCGAGAGAGATGGGCTGCGGCTAGCCCGAAGACATGACATTCCGGGGTCGGCGCAGACGTCTGAACAGTGTCAGCTTGCTCTGGCTGTATCTGCGCGCATTCCACCGCTCGGCATCGCTTTCACTCTTGCACCCATTCACACCACGGCTGTTGGGTTGCCTGATTCGCCATCGAGCTGGTTGGTCGACAGGCGATGTTGCGCGACTGCTGCTGGGTTCCCCCTCACGACCGACCGACTGGCAACGCTGCGATCTGTCGACCTACCGGCGTACTTGCTTTCGAATCGTCCGCGAGGTGCAGGTCTGGTCTGCCAGAGGTCGCTACTTCTCGCAGACTGGATATCGGATGGGCCACACGACTGAACACGGATTGACGGAATGGATCAAGCAACTCGGGCTCCTGGCGGTGGAGTAGATCGGCGGCGTCTGCGCCGCTTCCAACGGCAAAGACGCCAACCAACCCCCCTCATTCAAGACGCTCTTCAAACTGTCGCCTGTGGGGCGCTGATGTGGTCTGTCCAAGCTCGCACGGGCATGCGAGCCTCACATCGGCATCCGTTCCAGGCAGGCTGGAGCCCTGGACGTGGAGGGACGGGTTTGGTGACCAACTCGGACGGCTGGCGGTGGGACCACTCCGCGAGCTTCTTCCAACAACGAGCACCGCAAATAGGCTACATCCCTCGACCTTCAACCTCAAGCAGTTCTATGCCTATTTACGGGTAGCAAGGCTGCGCGTCTGCACGAATGGTCACATCGGCGAATCCCAACAGGCTGGCCTCTGCCGCGGGTCGCAAAGGGCGGCCTCTAACGTCGAGCACAACACAACGGCCAATCCGCACAACACTACGGACAGGCGTAAAATGGTGGAATGGAGGTGATCCTTGTCCCGCGTTTCAGAGACCAATGTCAGCCTGCTGGCGGCTCTGCGTCGAGAAGGAGGCCGAGTCGGTGGGGACAAGCACGTCGCTTCGTCCCGCCGACTGGACACCCCGGCATAACCCTCCTCTCCCGCTTGCCTCAGACGTTCCAGACGTCGTCTTTCGCAGTTGCGGCTCCCTTTCGATCTACCGGGTCACGACGTCGACTCTGTCTCGTTAGAGGAAGAGCTTGAGGAGCGACTGGCGCTCCGCGTAGAGCGTGAAGCGAGGCGGAGGATGGCGTCGACACTACCGGACACGCAAACTCGTAACAACACTCGACAGCGGCAGACCAAGTGCACCGTGATAATGGCACTATCGAGGCCATCGACAACAGCGAGGAAAACGGATATACCCTCAAGCGTGGCCTGAGGTGTTCGGCCCGTCGGCTGGGTAGGCTCGATGTCCAAGATCTGGTCGGCGGGCCTATGCTCATCGAGGCCCTTGATCTGTACTGCTCCACCCCCTTGGAACCGCAATGGGTGCAGAACGGGTCATCTTCGTCAAAAGGATGCCGACAGGACAAACATGGTTCTGAACTGCTCGGCCCCGTCGACAAGAAACCTCAACCCAGAAGCAGCCGGTTGGCGCGATCGTGCTCTCGACGAGGGCACCGATTTGTGCAGACCCGCTCACTTGAGCCTCCTGTCACTCGTAAATGGGCCTCAATTTGCGTCTTCCGCTTCGAATGGGCCTGGATAGACCGAATCGGCGGAAGTCAGGCGGAGACAGCCATCGCCGATGCTCTGCAGCAACTGCTCGCCGAGACCGCTGATTCGAGCGACTCCCTTCATTGAAGGTCCTGGGATTCGTGTTGGCAGCGGAAATCGCGGCACGGTTGTCCTCAAGCACGGTTCCGAGACGCTCAGCCATGTCGGCGGATAGGACTCGACGCTCAAGTCCCAGTGGGTGCGCGGGTGCTCGTGGAGACAACCGATTCTTGCCACTCCGCTCATCGGAGCCTCTTGGGATTGGCGTCGAGAGTGACGAAAATCGACGCCCGATACCCCTTAAGCACGGTTCTGAGCTGCTTGTCCACGTTGGTGGGGTGGAAAGGGCGCGCAAGTCCCACTTAGCGCGGCTGAGCTCGCCGAGCCCACTGAATGGTTCGCCTCCGGCAATTGGAGGCTCATGGGATTCGCATCGACAGAGACGAAACGGATGGTGTTGGGCCCTCAAGCACGGTTCTGCGCTGCTCCTCATCGTCGGCGGAGTCGGCTTGAAGCCGAAGTCCTGGCCGGCGCCACCGATTTGCGCGACTCCGCTCATTGGAGCCTCGGACTCCGAAATCGGCAAGGTCCGCGTCACCCGAATCGACAGGACACCGATAGTGCGGGCTCCACGAAAATCCGGCGGGGATGATTGTCGACCACCGATCTGCGGCGATGGTGGCGTCGACGCCACCAGGCGCCTGAACTACGCCCACCGGCCATTCAATCGCCCTCTCCAAGCGTTCCGAAAGCCCATATCGACGGAGGGGACAATTTCTACCCCCAGATTGTCGGCTCTCGACTGCACCGGACCGACAGCTCCCGGCAGCCTCACGCCGCTCCGGTTCTCGTCGGCGGCAATCTCCCAGTCCGCGTCCACTGGGTCCTCGGCTCCCGGAAAATGAGTGTTGGGATCCTCTGGACTCCGTCCAAGCGATCCTAGACTGATATTCGGGAGGATGGAGCAGGTTGCCTTGTCACGACGATGACCCTCATGGACCGCCCGACGCGTTCGAAGCGGTGCCTCCCGCCGCCGTGAGCTGCGGAAACACAGTAGGGACCATGAGTCTCGCATGCTCAGACATCATAGCCAACAGACCCAGTGTCGGGATCGATTTTTCGGCGTCAGCGGAGTCGGCCATTGACGACGAGGACGGGTCGGATTGTGTCGCCTGCCGCACTCGACCCCGCGGTGCCCGTCGCTTCGGGAGACGGAAACTTCGGCCGAGAACAAGACTCTGGAAATGCACTGCCGTTACGGCAGACGAGCCCAGCGTCATGGTCGTTTTTGTCGGCGGACTAGGCGGCAATGCCGACGAGGATGGAGCGAATCGACTCGCGTCGCCGGACGAACTCGAAGCCGCGACGTCCCCTCGCCTCCGACAAGGGAATACCGGGCATGGATCGGGGCCGAGACTGTGGCAGACCTCAAAGCCGACGAGCACAGAGTCCGGATCGTTTTTATCGCCGGACCAGAACGATTTGTCGGCGAGGAGGAGAGTGATCCCGTCGCCTGACGTACTCGAAGTCGCGCCGTCTCATCGGTTCGGGAGCGGTGGAAACCACAGCGGGACCCGAGACTCGTGCATGGGCACAGACGTCACGACAGGCAAATCCAGCTTCAAGATCGTTTTTATCGGCGGAGAAGGCGCACCGTCGACGAGGAAGGGCCGGATCGCGACTGTTGCCGCTTGACGCTCTCGAAGCCGATCCGTCCCTTCGCCTCGGGCGGCAGAGACCATGGCAGGGACCGAAACTCCGGCATGTGCAGGCATCGCTACCGACAACCACTGCGTCAAAATCGCTTTTAGTGGCCGACTCGGCGCGCTGGTCGGCGAAGAGGGGGCTGGTCGCGTCGCTTGACATGCTCGAAGCTGTGCCGTCTCGTCGCATCGGGGGCGGCAGGCGCCACCGCGGAGACCGAGACTCTGACATGCACAGATGTCATCGCAGACGGCCGCCGGGTCAAGATCGTTTTTATCGGCAAACTTGGCGACAGTATCGGCGTGGATGCGACCGATGGCGTCGCTGGACCGCTGGAATCGGCACCGTCGACGGGAATGTCAGCGTTCGTGGGCCAGAAAGCGCTCCAAGGGCTTTGAAATATGTGGGCACTGGGGAGAAGGCCCTTCTCAATCGGCATTCCGGTCAAGATTGTCTCGAGGCATTCAGATCGATGGCGATGGGAGCGCCGCTGGGCCGGCGGGAGGAGGTGCCCAACCGTCTACGCGCTGCAGCGTGAACAACCGTGCGTCTGAGGCCCTCTGCGTCTCTCTCAAGACCTACCTCGATGGCATCTACGCTTGCGACTTTGGATTGAGCGACCGCGCCGCATGGATTCTGTGGCTTGGTGGTCGCAGCAACTGCGGACCGGGGCTGGGAAGGAGCAGCGGGGCCAGCACTCTGATTGGGCGCCAAGCCAGTATTAGAACTGCGCATCCGCAACGCTTGCATGATCATAAATGTCACTAGCCCACGCATGGCTCTGTCTGAGCGAACGGTGCGCTGACAATGCATCTGCAGTCGAGCGGCATGGTTGCTGTCTCCAGTGGAAGCTAGCACTCGGTGTTGTGGGTGGTGAAGTCCGCCGCTAAATGCCGCCGTGGGTTGCTTGGCCTTGGCGTACGTCGCTCCACGACGGACTCCGGCAGTGGATCACACAGGTACACTTTCCGCTCCAAAGACCCAGACAAGCCGACTTCGAGCGCATGAGAGCAGACACTAACGCGGCCCAGTTCACACTCACTCCACCCACCTCTCGGCATCGAAGGATCCGCCGGGTCTCATTCAGCGGCAGTGGGCGGCAGTCGCTGCTCCCGTGGTATGTGAGCCCCGGTCGATCCCAATTTCCCCAGACCTATGTACGACGTCATCCGATCGACATGGCTTGCTGCCCCGCTGCTCGACCCCAACCGCATCTGCAGCTACCCTCACATGCCAGGATAACCTAACATCTACATAGCAGGACACTGCCGTCGATCCCAAGAGCCCTCTAAGCCCTCGGAATCTGCCGGCGACTGAACGGCGTTTCGGGTTTCAACCTCCGCACCTGCCTGCACATCATCATCTTGCATCTTTCTGGATCATCCTTTGTTCTCCGGATCATCTTTCTACGCCATCGCGTCCAAATCCACGAGCTTGAGCCGAACAGCGAACGACTGGAATTCGATTGACGGCGGCTCCACAAACTTCGCTCCACTCGCAAACTCGCTGCGCAGAGACATGCCCCGGCCCCCGAACAGACCTGCCCGGGCCGTTGACCGAATGGAGCTCTCTCATTCGGTCGCCTGCTTCACACTCACTGCAGTGACATGGCAATGCGCGCTCATTCTAAGTGGTATCTACGGCTTCTGCCGCTTCCCCTCGTCACTCGGGGTCCCGTTGCCTCGAGTCCTAGTGGTTCTCGGGGTCCCACACACAGAAGGGGTGCGCCGCTGACCTGCGCCCTCTCCCATCTCCAAGCCTCGACTGAATCCACTGCACACTCTGTCGCTGGGTCCACTACGCCAAAGCTCACAAGGCTGCAGTCATTGGATGCGCTCTGATCAAGGACTTAGGGCGACGCAAGGCGACCCAACAGACGAACAACTGCGAGCTGGCCAAACTGACCGGTTGTACGGGGTATCGGAGACATCCGCATGTGTACCTGGTCGAAAGACAGGTCGCAGCTGCGGCCCATTCCCGTGAGGCATTTAGAGCATCCTTGTTGACGATGTGGGCTGGGATAGTGGGCATCAGTAGTCCATGGATCCTGTTCGGGTGGCCCACATTCTTGCCCGCATCTGTGCCCACATTCTTGCCCACATTCTCGCCCCTCCTTCACTCGTCATCACGAGGTGAGTACAGACAACCCGCGTCGGAGAACAGTGGCCTGGTGACTACCCCCTCCTCAAGGCAAGACGTTCCGCTCACACCCCTCTACAGCCTCTTGCCCACCGAAATGGCACGGCTCCCGGGTGTGCTCCCACGCTCCGACGCCATCACCGCTACTACCGCTCTTGCCGACACTACCGTACTTGCCGACGTTCAAACAATGCTGCGGCGATCCACGCTGACCCCGTGACCATCTCTTTTGTCGACCGGTAACAAAGAGGCGAGTTGGTTCCGGCAAGGTTCAAAACCAACCCCTCGATCCGAGCCAGTGGTGCGAAAGAGGCGAGTCCGTTACGGCAACGCCCACAACAGTGGGACAAAGTCAAAACCATCCCCCCCCCCGAGGTTCAGGACTCGCCGTCAACATGGCATCAACTTGTGTCCAACACTCACTAACCCTCAAAGGAGGTCCCGCGTCACGTCGCTGCGGAAGGCCGGTTGCCGCGTTGACATTGGGAAGAACTGACTCGGATACCTTGGGAATGGCACGATGCCTGACGTTTGGAAGGCCGAGCCAGGTCTCAGAGGTACTGAAGGCCCAGGAGTTGCTCTGATGCCACGGTCCTGTTGCGGAGCGTGGGCCCTTCGCGCGTACGTCTGTGCTCTCTGGCCCCTGTTGCACGGATGGCGAGTCTGTCTTCCGCCTTTGGCCCGCGCTTTTCGCCTTCCTCGGTCGCTCCCCTGTCCCCTGCCCATCTTTGTCCATGCACCCCCTGTCGATTTCTCGTGATGTTCTCTTCACTCAACATTCGGTCCCTATTCCTCACGGCTCACAATTCACCGCACAATGACACAGCCTTACTCGGCCAGCAGGTGGAAGAAGCGATGTGGTTCGGGGAAGCCGACGACAACGAATGCCTCGCTCTCAGACCCCTCCAGTGCTAGCACATCCACCCGGTCCTCCCTCTACAGCTACCCCACAGCCGTTAAGTGCGTCAGGTCACCTTGTAGCAGGCCCATGCCCCTCCCATGACTCTCACGAACATTTTATCCATGGCTCAACTCTGGTTGATATCACGGCGTGCCCTACTCCCGAAGGTCGAACCCCGACTGGCGAGTCTCGCCCCTTGACAACAGCGACTTTCTCCTCGTCACGGCGAGGTCGTTCATCAAGTGGGTCAACCATGCTAACGGGGAGTAAGGCCGGCATCCCCTGCACTCCGGCGGCCTTGTCCTCGACCACCCACGCCGTCCCTTGATCGACGACCCACCGCATTCTCCTCGCCGCTCTCCTCCGTACCACTCGGCTCCTTCATGCCGGTCGGCAAGAAGTTGCATTGCTCCCTCCGCTAACAGCGATACACGAGGCTGAATGATGGCGTCGACATGACGGCCGCAAAGGGGCGGAAGGCGCATGCGCCGCGGCAAGGGTCACCCCCATCCAGGGTTCGCACTGCACTCAGTGTCTCTCCATTCTCTCCATGTCGACGTTGTGCGCTTCGTCACATGTCCACCGAGTTGGAGTTGCGAGACAACCGCGAGCAAGACGTGATGGCGAAGGTGGAGACTACCCGCACGACATGCAGCACTACCCACCCCAGCAGGTCGGTCGTAGGCAGTCCCGCGTCGCCCCCGAAGACAGCTCGCCTGAAACCCCTCAGCCACGACGTGGTGGGAACGCTCCTCGGAATAGCGGTCCCACAAGGTTTCCGCTCAAGACGTGGCTGAGAGTGACTCAAATGACGGGGACCTGTGAGCGGCTGATGGCGTTGTGGTTTCCCCCCACCTCTACAGCTTGGCAGTGACAGCACCGCTCTAACCTCAACCTCTCGCCCTCTCTGACCTGAATGCTCTTTGACTTGATTTTTGTGACAGCTAACCATGAGGGCGGTGGCTGCTGGCAGGGGTGCGGGGAGCCTGCTCGCCTGCAGGGTGGTGCGCGTGTCTGAGTCGACCCCGCCGTCATGGTGACAGCAAGGGGAGATACGGAGGCTGAGACCAGTGTTTGGATGGCATTTAGAATGTGAGTGGGATTGCAATATCGCGAGGGAGCTGGACTGACGATGCGCTCCTCTTCACGCTCTTTCTCTCTCAGGCCAGACACTCTCGCCCGTCTACCTCGCTTTCACGAGCTGCAAGCTTTGGTTCTCTGCATAGCGACTGGTACAGGGAGCCCCTCAGCCTCATCCGCAAGTCACTCCGGCTCCCCCAGGCGAGGCAAAGGCGAACGCCGAGTCGGAAGAACCCGAAGCCCTGCAGGTCGGGGTGGCTCACGTCGCCGACCCTGCACCGACCGGGTCGGACATGACGACAAGTGTCACCATATCTCTTTGTCGCTATCGTCGGCTGTCTCTATTCCAGATAATCGGCGCTGCGGAGTGGACGGAGGTGAGGCTCCGACAGTCGGTCATGGTCTGACCAAGAAGTCTCAGCTCACCAGGACCAACAAGTCTCAAATGCCGCTGGTTAGCGCTCGTCGGAAGCTGGGTCACGCTCGGTATGCTGCTCGGTATTCTCCGCAACGAGGCCGTCAACACGTGTTTGTGTGTGTGCGCGCTGTGGCCAGATCAAGTGGACACAGCGAAATACGGGCTTGGGTTTGAGCATGTTGCGGGTGGCCGCCGCTCGGACTATCCAAGTGGACCTTGCGGCGTTTTCGCAGCCAAGACCACTTCGGTCTCTGAACCGCGGCACAGGGAAGACGTGCTTTGTCTACAAGCCAGGCCGGCAACGCACGCCCTATGCCGAACGTCCAAGGGCGATTCTATCGTCAACCTCGGCATGGCCTTCAACACACCTCCAGCGGCAGACGCCGCCGTCCATGTTCGTCGCCGTGTATCTGGAATAGTCGCCATCAGATACGGCCATGGCGACATGGACCCCGCAGCAAAGATCCAGTGGAGCATCTCACTTACGCATTATCCCCCCTGCGTGAGGGTTGTGACTGTCTCACGCAGCGAGCTCTCCCATCATCAGGCTGGAGAGGGGTACATGGAGGAGGCTCTACCACGCTGGCCTCTGCCCGCGGGTCAGTGTGCCCGCTCCCATGATAAGCATAACCCCGGGGGACGCGGTCAGCGGACACTGCGAGGAACTGGATCCGAGCGCAGCTGATGACCCCCGGCGCGAGATAAAGTTGCTCGTGGTCAGGTGGTGTTTGGTGTGGCCGCGGTTGCCGTGCCAAGGATTACTGTCGCCCTGAGAAGCACGCCATCCATCACCATCTGCGTGGTGCACTTATTTTGAGTGGATGGGAGTGCACTTGTCGGCCAACTTTGAGCGCAGCTGCTTGACGGTGGTGCAACAAGCAGCAGAGGACGACGAGCTATAAACGAATGCGCTGGGGGAGCTCATTCCCAAACGCTGACCGGATCGCGGCTGGCATATCATTCCCAAACGCTGAGCCGATAACAGCCCGTTCCCAACGGCAGCCATGGTGGTACCGACACTCACAGAGAAGGGGGTGCCCGCGGTGGGCCCCGCATCCGAGTCGGGACGCAAGAGCGACGAGGCGTCCAAGCACGAGCTCGAGACGCCTGGCGCGTCGACGTACGCCACCGAGCTCGAGTGGACGGCCGCCGAGGAGCGGCGCGTCATCCGAAAGCTCGACGCGAGCGTGACGTTCCTGCTGGCGTTCGGCTTCTTCTGTTTCCAGCTCGAGCGCGGGTGAGTGGCAGCCAGCGGCAGCCAGCTCGTCCCGAAGCTGACCCGCAGCAACATTGCCAACGCCGTCTCG
The DNA here is from genome assembly GCF_041260175.1 of Vanrija albida. Taxonomy (NCBI): domain Eukaryota; kingdom Fungi; phylum Basidiomycota; class Tremellomycetes; order Trichosporonales; family Trichosporonaceae; genus Vanrija; species Vanrija albida. The sequence continues at coordinate 401,498 of NW_027191423.1, forward strand.
TCTACGCTCCTCAAGGACGTCGGCATCAACCAGAACCAGTTCAACACGGGCCAGGGGCTGCTGTACCTCGGCATCGTGCTGCTCGAGGTGCCGTCGCAGATGATCCTGCAGCGCGTCGGCCCGCAAAAGTGGATCTCGGCCCAGGTCTTCATGTTCGGCCTCGTCGCGACAGTGAGCGCCGCGCCTAGAACCCCACTCACCCCAGTTCCAACTCTTCATGCACAACTACTCGAGCTACCTCGGCACGCGCATCCTCCTCGGCATCACAGAGTGCGGGTACATCCCCGGGTCCCTGTACACGATCAGCACGTTCTACAAGAAGACCGAGCTTGCGAGCCGCAACGCCTGCTTCTTTGTCGGCAACATCCTCGTCAGCGGCGTCGGTGGCCTCATGGCCGCCGGCATCCTCAAGCTCCACGACCGCCTCAAGCCGTGGCAGCACCTGTTCCTGATCGAGGGGTGTATCGCGCTCTTCTGCGGTGTCGTGTTCGTCCTCTTCCTCCCCGACTCGCCGCATCGCCCGCACGGCATGCTCTCGCGCCGCCTGACCCTTTTCACGGCGCGCGAGCAGCAGATCCTCCTCGCCCGCCTCGGGCCCGACGCTGCCAACAAGGAGGACATCCACCGCAGCCTCACGCGGGAGGAGATCCTCGGCACACTTGGCAACTGGCGCAACTACCCGCACGTGCTCATCGCCATCTCGCTCATCGCGACGACGGCCGCGCTGGGGCAGTACAACCCGACGTGAGTGATGCTGCTCTCAGTCCCAGCCCGACTAACACCCCAGGTTGATCAAGGGCTTCGGCTTCGACACGATCAAGGCCAACGCGCTCACGGCCGTCGGCGGCTGGATCTCACTCGTGCTCATGGTCGCGGTCGGCTTCTTCGCCGACCGACTCAAGTGGAAGGGCCCGGCTGTCATCGTCGCCGTCTCGCCCTACTTTATCATGTGGATTGTGTTCCAGGTCAAGTCGACGTCCAAGGACCGTTGGGCCAAGTTTGCGACGATCGCGCTCACGACGGGCTTCTCAAACTGGTGGCACCCGCTCAACGCTACGTGGCTGTCGCTCAACCAGCCGTCGCCCAAGCACCGTGCCATCGCCATGGCCATGTTCATCATGGCGGCCAACTGCGGCGCTCTCGTCGGATCCCAGCTCCTCCGCCAGGGCGATGCGCCAACGTACCCCATCGGCTTCCGTGTGTGCGTCTGCCTCGTGTCCTTTGGGTTCGGCACGGCCATACTCCAGCACCTCCAGTACCGGTGGAGCAACCGGCGAAACGCAGAGCTGGTGGCCGAGGGCAAGACGTTTGAAAGACACCAGGTGGTGCAGTACACCCCTTAGTGGAAGCAGCAGCACACCCTCAGTGCAAGCGCAGCAGTGATATAATAGTTCATGTATCTTGGTTCATCGGCGGGCTTTGTACAACCCAGCTGACCGAGCAGCTGGTGCTCCGAGGCGCCAGCCTAGAGCGGCTTGGTGGCGCGAATGAAAGCCGAGTACACGGCCCCGTCGAGCGCCTCTAGCTGTGCCTTCTTCTCCTCGTCGCTCGTCGCGCCCTCGGTCGCAAACTCTCCGGCATCATCCGACGAATACACGCGCGTCGGCTCGATATCCACGCCCTGGAACCCCGCGGCGCCCAGCTTCTCCTCGTACTCGGGGCGGATGAGCGCGCCGGCAATGCACCCGGCCCAGAGCTCAATGTTCTTCCTCAGCCCGTCCGGAAGCGCGCGCGCGAGCACAATGTCGCTGACGGCGAACCGTCCGCCGGGCTTGAGCACGCGGAAGGCCTCGCGCAGCACCGCGTCCTTGTCGGGCGCGAGGTTGACCACGCAGTTTGAGATGATGACGTCGACGCTGTTGTCCGGCAGGGGAATGTCCTCGATCGTGCCCTGGAAGAACTCTACGTTCTTCGCGCCGGCCGCTTCGGCGTTGCGGCGCGCCAGCGCCACCATCTCGGGCGTCATGTCCAGCCCGTAGGCCTTGCCGGTGGGCCCGACGCGCCTAGCGCTGAGGAGCACGTCGATGCCGCCGCCCGAGCCAAGGTCAAGCACGACGTCGCCCGCCGCGAGCTTGGCCAGCGCCGTGGGGTTGCCGCAGCCGAAGGAGGCGAGCAGCGCGTCGGCGGGCACCTCGGCCGCCTCGTCGGCAGAGTACAGGTCCTTGGTGATCGGGTCGACGCCGTCGAGGATGGCGGCTTTCGAGCCGCAGCACGCGGCCTTTGGCGCCACCGCGACGTTGGCGGCTTGCGCGTACTTGTCGCGCACGAGGGTGTGGGTGGCGTTGGTGGCTGAGGTGAGCGGTGGCCCAAGAGAGCACTCACTCATTGTTTGTAGTTGGAGCTGCTTTGTTGCAAGTCTTGCTGGTGCATGCCCCAGTCCTACCCACCCTCCCGCATATATAGCCCACAGCCGTCACAGCCGTCGACGTCAAGGTGGACGACGATAACCACAGCTCCATCAAATTGGCCACCCGTGCCTTGGGTTTTGTCAAATTCACCACGTTCCCGCCCCGATGACCCGACGGCCGCGAACCGATAATGAATCAAGGCGGATCGAGTCCGACACCGTTCGAAGCACCTACAGTGACGCTGGGCGCCAAGGATTGATCATGAGATGGTCTGTGGGGGGTGGAGGGGGCGCCAATGCCAAGTGGATGGTGGCGCGTGCACTCACTGCGTCGTCGGCGCTGCTATCGTGTTAGCCGGCGGCCCTGCCCGCTGTTGCTCGGCAAGCCGACTCGCCGCGCCGCTGTTGATCCTCTGACCGGCCCCGAGGCGCACCGGGCCAATGTGGTTTGTGTGAGTGTGGGTAACTGGAGCCTGGTCCTCTCCAGTCCTTGCCCGGCGTGGGCTTGCTCGGTGACCCTGCTTCCAAGGCCGGTGCTGTCCTCACCCGCGGCGGTACTCGTACGCCGCGCCGCCCCGCACAGCAAGCACTATGCTATCCATCGCCCATCTATGGTCTAGCCGACCCCCGTGGTGCTGCTCAAAGCATGACAACGCCAACGCCCGATCCCTCCCGTGCCGTCGTCGTGTCCATGCCGCCGTTGATAGGGGGCATGGCCCAGTTGTACAGGTAGTAGTTGAGGTAGCCGTCACCAGGGCCAAACTTCTGCTCAGTGAGGAACATGTTGTTGTCGAGCAGCGTGAGCGCGTTCATGACATCGAAGCCGGACTAAAGTGGTCAGCAAGCCGCAACAGCACCCCCACTCACAGTCTGCGCAACCGTCAACATGTCCTTGCTGAGTGCGTTGAGCCTCTCGTCAAGCTTGGCCTTGAGCTTGGTCTCGTCGTCCGACGACGCGCCGGCCGAGAAGATCGCGTCAGAGGCATAGTAGAAGAGGTACGCCGCGTTCAACACGTCGTACTTCGGGTGCTGCATGATGGTCGACGGCAGCGAGTAGAAGGAAATCATGTCGGTGATCTCCTTTGTTGTCGGGTCCTCGACCACATATGCCCACACGACCTGCTCGACGCGCTTGCCGTCGACATCGCGCCCCTGACCGGAGAGGAACCAGTGGTCAATGTCCTCGTCGTTGCTGAAAGTCTGGGCAATGGGGAAGCGGGAGAGGTATCGCCTCAGGAGGTTGCCGACCTGGGGAACGTCCTCTTTCCTCATCTCACGGAATCCCGGAACAGACGTCGTCGTCGGCATGGCGTAGTTACGCACCAGGCGCGCGATCGTCGAGCCGCGCGGCAAAGGCGAGAAGCCGATGTCGACGAGCTTGGGAGGGTTGAGGTTGCGGTGGTAGTATCGGCATGTCGAGAAGGGCGTGGGGATGACAACACCGGCAGTGTAGATCGCCTGCCAAATGTTGGTGAGGTTGACACGGCGAGTGACCTCCTTGATGAGGACCGGGGCGAGGCGCTTGGAGCGCAGCTTCTTGTGCACGCAGAGGTAGTTGATCTCGGCAGAGTCCCAGGTGCTGCCCTGTCAGCAATGCCACACGTACGGCAGATGACTCACTGCGAGTATGCACGAAGCTCGACCTTGATGCCCGAGATGAAGGCCACCAGCTTGCCGGTCTTCTGCACGCGCACACCGATGTGCCACTCGGGGAGGTATCCCGGTGCTGTCAGCGCCCTGCGGGGTCAGCTCGATGCACATCGGGCCTGCAGCTAACACACCAGAGTAGGAACTCCTTCGAGTAACGGAAACGGAACATGGCCTCGTCGTCCTCGACATAGTTCTCCGTCAGAAGAGTGTGCACCTCACGCATCTGCTCCTCGTTCTTGACGTCGACCGTGCTCCACTCGAACCCAGCAGGCAGAGCGTAGGGCTCTTGCCTCACATCGGCTGGCGTCTTGGGTGCATCGATCGGGCCTTCCTTGACCGCCTCCTCGCCGTTCTGGATCACGGGCTGCGTCTTCCAGAACTGTAATGTTAGGCACTATCTAGGAATTCAACCCACCTTGTGCTCCTTGAGCTGGCCGGCGTTGGGGTCTCCAAAGTTCTCGAGGAGCTTCATCAGGTCGACCGCCTGCAAGGCCTTCTTAATGTCATCTGAGTTGTTAGCTCGCGTGGTTGGGTTCTGCGCATAGTCAAGCTCACCCTTGCTGCCAGAACCGAGGCTACCAGAGACAACGTTGACCGCGGGGACATCGCTGTAGGTATGAGGTCAGTGCGTCTATCCCGAGCACCTCGGACACGACTCACGACTGCGAAGTCACGACCGCCGAGCTCTTGGCCTTTGACTTTTTCTTCTTTTTCTTCTTCTTCTTCTTCCCTCCGTCTTCTCCGCCCTGTCCTCCAGCGGCAGCGTTGTCGTTCACGTCGTCGTCGTTGTCGCTGTCGTCCTCGCCGTCATCGGCATCATCACCCTGCTGGTTCTTGTCGTCGTCGTGTCCGAGCTTGGCGACCTTGGCCGCGAGCTCCTGGGCGGTGGCGTCATTCGACTTGGACATCCCTGATGGGCCTGCCGACGTGTCTGCTGGCGCCATAGCGAACAGTGTGCGTGTGTGTGTGTTTACACGAGAGTGAGCGTTGGACAAGATGAACACGCGACAAAGGACATTGACAGCGCTGGACTTTTGCGCTCCAGCGATCCAGCGACCGGCCAACGATCGGACACATGAAACCGTTTACGTAACAGGTGCTATTCAAATGCACTTGTAATGCATTGGAACAGGGTTCAAATTGGAATTTGCTTCCGTTAATGGGTCACCAAGGGTGGGGGCCGCAATGAGCATCATCGATGAAATCGCGAACGTCGAATCCACACCAGTCTTGTCGCCTTCGTCTCGTCTCGCTCTTCCTCTTCTTCATCACCACCATCCATCCCTCCTCCCGACTCATTCCTCACGCCGGTGGGGAAGAATCCTCTCTAAACAATGTCGGAGGGCCAACCAGCTGCCGGCGCAGCTCTTGCCGCGGAACCTGCAGCCGCGCCGGCCGCTAGTGATCTCGCGTCCGTCGCCGTCCCTGCCGACTTGGTCGCCGATGTCGAGCGCGAGCAAGCGCTTGCCGACCTCCACACATCTCTCAAGTCCAGGACGGATGATGTCGACAAGCTGCACGCGGAGAAGGAGACGCTCGTCACTGAACGTGATGGTGCTCGTGAGTGGGACGTCCAACACTGTTGAGAGAGGAGCTCACCACAACGTCCAGTGTCGACCGCCAACCAGCTCCGCGCTCAGCTGTCATCACTCCAGTCAACGCACCTGCAGTCGACCTCGGAACTAGGTGTCGTGCAGAGCAGGATCGAGGTAAGTGGCCACATGCCTTCTGATGGGCGTATGCTGACGACGACAGGCTGCGGAGCGAGAGAAGCGCGAGCTCCTCGAGGAGATCCAGCGCCTGCAAGAACGGGCCCACAGGACAACTCGTGAGAATACACCACAGTGATGGCACATCAAAGCTGACTCGTGTTTCAGAGGACCTGTACACCCTTCGTTCTCAGAAGTCCGAGGCGTCGCAGAAGATTGCCCACCTCGATGTCGAGGTTTCTGAGCTCAAAATGGCTGCCGACTCTGCCAAGGTTGGTTAAACGATGCGCAGTCAGTATTGCGGAAGCTGACCAGTGCAGTTTAACGAGGAGCGCAGTGTTCAAGCTCTAAAGAATGCTCGCGCTGAAATCCTCACCGTCTCGAAGGCTGCGACGGATGCTGAAGCTCGCTTCTCCAAGTACCGGGCGCAGACTGTGAGCCCCCACCAATGGACAACGAGCGGTATCTGACGCCCTGCAGCAATCTGAACTCTCTCAGCTTCAGCATGAGAATGAGACAGTCCAATCGCGCATCACTTCGGTGCAGACATCACACCAGTCGCTGCAGCGAACCTACGAGGACCAGGCTCGTCGCCTCGCCGAAGCGCACGCCAACATCGCCACCCTTACGTCCGCTGCTGCCTCGCAGAAGACATCTTACCGCCTCGAGTTTGACCGCTTGCACGAGGAAATACGCCTGGCACAGAGGCACGGCGACGAGGCAAGAGCGGAGGTCGCAGACCGTGAGGCCGAGCTTGAGCGGCTGTCAGAAAGCCTGGCCGACAAGGAAGGACTGTGGGAGGACCGTTGGAAGCGAGAGGAGCGCTCCCGCAAGGAGGCTGAGAAGCGTGTAGACGACCTCAAGGTCGTTGTGGAGCGCTTGGCGATGGCCCAGGGCGAGGGCTCAGGATCCGACATCAGCCCGGCCGCGACGCTCGCCACCAAGCTCCGCGAGGAGGGCAAGTCGTACACCCAGTTCTACACCGACTACACTATTCAGGAGGGCAAGCTCCGCGCATCCCAAGATGAGGTTGCACGGTTGACCAACCTGCTCGAGCAGATTAGCCAGGACATCGCGGAGAAGGTGCGTGTCGCATCATTGTTTGTTGGATACACACTGACGGCGCTCAGAAACCACTGTTTGAACAACAAGCACAGGAACACGACGCTGCAATCGAACGAGCCAACACACTTGCTACCGAACTGGCGAGTGCTATCTCAGCTCGTGACAACTTCGAGTCTCGCTCCAAGGCCCTGGAAGCGGCTTCCACCCACCACGCTGAAGAGAAGCAATCCCTTGAGCAGACGGCCCAGGATCTCTCCCGTCAGGTCCAAGGCCTTCTCCGCGAAATCTCGATTCGCGATGACCCTAGTCTTGCAAACGTGGCGTTCAACGAAAAGGCCAAGGTCCTCGAGGGTGATATTGTTACCGACCGCCTTCTCGAGTTCACCTCGCTCCCCACCTTGCAGGAGCAGAACCAGCGACTCCTCAAGCTCACTCGTGCTCTTGCTGCCAAGCTCGACGCTCGCGAGATCAACCGCGCGACCAACCATGCCAGCGACGTCGACACTGGTGCGGCACTTGACCAGGCCACCGAGACCATCACCCGCTTGCATACCCAGGTCCTCGAGTCTCAAAAGAAGATCAATGAGATTTCAAGAGAGCGTGACCTGTTCTCCAAGCTGCTTGCCCGTGGTGAAGGCCTCCGCTGGTCGGCGAACGGTGCCTCGTCCAACGGGCCCCTGGAAACCAACGACAGCTCCAATGAGCAGGCGTTCGTCACCCTCCAGGCTCAGCTCAGCAGCGTTCGTGACAAGGCCGATGCCGATGTTGCCGAAGCTAAGGAGCTTGCTCGTCAAAAGAGCGAGGCCGCCGGCGTTGCTGAAGTCGAGCGAGTCAAGGCCGAGGCCAAGGCGACTATGATCGAGAAGCAGCACCAGATCCTCAATGAGACCCACCAGCTTCAGAAGCAGGAGTACGCCAGCCTCGAGAACCAGTATCGCCAGGTCCAGGCGCAGATTGCCCAAGCTCAAACGGAACGCCGGGTCGCGCTGGAGGAGGCTGCCAACCATCAGTCTACTGAGCAGCGCCTTCGTGACGAGGCTGCCAACCTTCGCGCCGAGAGGGAGCAGTGGGAGAGTGTCCAGTCTCGCATGCAGACCGACTTCTCGACCGTCCAGCAGGAGCGCGTTCGCTTGCAACACCTCATCGACAATCTCAACAGCGTCAGCACAGAGAACGAGCGTACGAGGACCGAGGAGCGAACCAGGCTGGAGAGGAGAATCGACGAGCTGCAACGTGAAGCGTAAGTTTGAATTGTTGGCTACTTTGCTGACAACGTAGCACTCAGCTCCGAAACCAGGCCGACGAAGCCCGTGAGGCTGTGCGTGCAGCAGAGGTAAGTCAGAGATCCACATCGCCAGCCCCGCTAACATTGCCAGCGCCGCCTGGAGGAGACGGATCAGCGCATTCAAGCCGAAACCGCCACCATCAATGCTGCCAAGGACGCCGCCGAGAAGATCGTTGCGGAGAAGGACACCGAGATTGCGGGCCTCAAGGAGCAGGCCGACAAGAACCTCAAGATTGGCCTCAACTGGCAGCGCCGTGCCAAAGAACTGCAAGCCACTCAAACAGAGGGGATCGAAGCGAAGGAGGCCGAGATTACCAAGATCAAGTCCGAGCTCGCAGAAGCTCAAACCAAGATCACCGAGCTGGAGAAGAAGGTGGCCGACGCTGAGCAAGCCGTCGCTCAGAAGGACACCGCCGTGCAGAGCCTGACCACGGAGTTGGCCAAAGCGAAGGAGGCACAGGCTACCGCTGCCCCGTCTACCGACACGGCCCAGCTCTCTGCTCTGCAGACTGAGCGCGATGCCCTCCAGCAGAAGCTCGCGACCGCCGAGACGGAGCTGGCAGCCGCCAAGGCTGCAGGCTCAGCAGCCCCTGCCTCTACCGACGCTCCTGCAGACACCACGGCCCCTGCTGCTGAGGCAGGGACTCCGTCAGCTGACACCGCCTCTTTGCAAGCTCAGCTTGACGAGACGGCCAAGAAGCTTGCGGACAGGGAGGCACAGTACCAGAACGACGTTATCAAGGTGAACCGTGCCAACCAGGGCCTTAGCAACCGTGTCAAGGCCTTCACAGCAGAGAAGGCGGCCCTCGACGCCAAGATTGCCGAGCTCGAGAAGGAAGTCACCGAACTCAAGGCCAAGTTGGCCACCGCTGAGGCAGCCGCTGGGACTGCAGCCACCGACCAGTCGGTAATCGACGAGGCCGTCAAGACTGCCGTCACAGCACGCGAAGCCGAACTCAACGCTGAGCACGCCACTGCTCTGGCCAGCGCTGGAAGCAAGCCGGATGACACGGCCATCCAGGCCGCAGTTTCCGCCAAGGAGACTGAGCTCAAGGCTGCGTTTGACAAGGAGCTTGCTGAGGCCAAGACTCAGGCTGCTGCTGGTGCAGCTGAGGGCAGTGGCGAAGACTCTGCTGCGAAGATCACCGAACTCGAGGAGAAGGTCAAGACTCTCCAGCGCCAGGTCCGCACGGCCGAGATCAGCCGCAAGACGCTCGAGCGCCAGAAGACCGACATCGAGACCAAGCTGCGTAACCTTGAGGGTGGTGCTGCTTCCCCTGCCCCAACTTTGTCAGCCGCCGCAGCTCCATTTAAGCCCGCACCAACACCGGCTACCAACGCTTCGACACCAGCAGCGACACTACCGGCCAAGCCATCCCCGACAGCAACACCAGCCGCCACTCCAGCTCCTGCCGCTGCGGAGGCATCGACATCGGCGGCAACGCCCGACGCAGCTTCCGCCAGAGGGGGTGCGGCCCGTGGCCGTGGCCGCGGTGGAGCGGCAGTTCGTGGAAGAGGCGCGGCGCCGGCCCGACCAAACAGCGTTCTGAACGGTGAGCTCCATGCCTCCTCTCCCAGATCGCCGCTAACAAGTCGCCCAGCCGTCAACGCCACACTTGCGTCTGCCACCGACACTAGTGGTGGCACGAAGCGCTCGGCTCCTGACGACGACGGCGCCGCTGGAGCGACGACGACTTCGCCCGACATTCTTGCCCGCCTCCAGAGCGCGCCAGCCGCAGCTGGAACTGAGGCGGCGGCCCCGGCTGAAGGCGCCGCACGGGGTCGCGCTGCCAAGAGGGCCCGCGGCGGGGCGCGTGGACGAGGCACGGGACGACGACCAAGCGGAGCAGGCGGCGATGCTGGAGGAGACGCATGAGGCGTCGTGGGGCGTGGGTATCCTTTATACATTTCATGTCATGGAGAGCACAAGAGTGGGAGTAGAAGTCATGCAACGCAGTGTAACACATTCGCAACGCAAACGCACGCCGCCCGAGTCGAGTCAGTATTGTATTCCTGGGTATTCACTACATGCACTGGGGCCATGGCCAAACCAACACGGGATTGCGCAGCTATCCGTAGTTTGGGTGATCTGGTCTACCAGGTGTTCGCGACTGGCGAGGCGGGGTGGGGGTAAGGACTACTTGGCTATCACTATCACTTTAACACTTGGTGTCCAGGGGAATCAATGGGGAATAGAGCGAAGACGATATAAAGCGGACGGCGGCGAATCAGAGCGCACAAAGTTAAACTAGTGGGTAGGGAGTCGAAAAGCAAGGTGGACAAAGCCGAAGAAGATCACTTGTGCGTCGCTTCGGGGGTGGTGGAGTGGCACAGAAGTGATGGAATGCGGTACCACGGCCGGGATCGATCAGCGTGGTGCTTGACCAAGGACGTTGCCGTGGGTCGCGCCAACAGTGACGCGAAGAGCAGAGTTGAGAGAGGGGGCGAGGGGGTGGCGAGACTACATGCCCATGCGCATGCCGGCGTCACCACCGGGCATCATCCGCCTGTCCTGTTGCCCATGCTGTTGCTGCTGGGGTGGAGGAACAGACTGGTACATGCCGGGGTGGACCACAAAGCCCTGGTGCCCTGGCGGAGCGTGGGGGTAGTATCCCTGCACGGCCGCATAGTCGCCGCCGGTTGGTGTAGGTGGGTACGCGTAGGTCGGAGAAGGAACACCATGAGCTGGGTGGGCATGGTGCTGGTACTCCTGGGGCATGTGATAGCCAGCGCTGAGGGGCGACTGCAGCGGGTTGGGTGGGGGCTGTGGTGGCGGGGCGTGCTGGTGCGGTAACAGGTGGGTCGAAGGCGAGTGCTGGCGGTGCATATCCGGGATCGGAGGGACCGGTGGGATCAGTTCGGGGGCCGATTGGACGTCTGGAATCGAGTGCTGCGAAGCAGTACGCTTCTTGGAGGGCAGGCGCTTCTTGGGCCGTGAGGACACGGGCGTGCCGTTACCAATCGCCGCCACTGCCTCCTGCTGCGCGGTCGCGTGCGCGGCCGCCTCGTCGGGTGTAGCACCGGCAACCTGAGCTGCTGTTGCTAACATGGCCTTTGATGCTTCGGCCGTTAACTTGTGGGGCCTGATCGACAGTCCGCCGTTCTTGCCCTTGGTGGGGGCAATCGGGCCGCCGGAAGGCTGTCCGTCAGGGCCTAAGCCGTCGGGCGCGTTGAGACAGGCCTGAGAGCAAGTGTCAGACAATGATCAAACGTTGATGGCGCCCGAGTGGCAATACACTAACCTGGATGAGGTTCTTGCCCTCAGCCTTTGTGACGAGCGGCTGCAGCTTGGTCGTCGTAAACGTGTAGACGAGTCCCGTCTCCGAGACCACTAAGAGGAGCACCTGGGTGCCGGTGAGGATCGACAGCTCGTACGCCTGTGGGAACGACTCGTCAGTGCCTGCTCGGCTGCACACACACTGCCTCGTGGCTCGCTCACCTTCTTCATGATGCCAGCCTTGCGCTTGCTGAACGTAATGTGCCGACGAGACTTGTCGGTAATGTACTCGATACGAATCTTGCGGCGACCCGACTCGCCACTCTCCTTGTCGACATAGGTAAAGCCACCTGGGACGTCTTGCGTCTCTCGCCGTCTTTTTGGTGGCAGGGGAGAGTCTGCAGGATGTCAGGCCGTGATTCGTGCGTGTGCGTGTGTGTGTGCGCGCGGTACTCACCATCGTCGTCATCACTTCCGCCCTCGAGCCCAGTTTCGCTGTGGAACATGTCGTCGACACTCCTTGGGTGGTGAGACCCTCCAAGCGCCGCTTGCGCCTGATTGAGCTGCATATGCGTTGCGTCGAGTTGCATTTGAGTAGACGTTGGTGTTAACATTGCGCTCGACTTGGATAACTCCGAGTCGACAACTGCCGTGTGTGTGAGCACTCGATCTCTGCCAAAGGCACCCCACGACGACTCACCCTTCTCGTCGTCTCCATGGCCGCCAAAGTTCATATCGACGCCCATGCCGTCGCCAAAGTCTGCGACCATGTCCGAGGTGTCGAGCGAGTCAAAGTGTTCGGTCGTGTCGTTGTAGTCCCCGAGACCGTCCATGTTGATGGAGACGGTGCGGGACATGATGGGGTTGTTACGCAAGGGCGAGTCCGGAGGGATAGACCCGCTGAGCGAACTCTGCGTAAAGCGTGGTGCGTAGGGAGAAAGAGTGAGAGCCATTCACTCAATCTCAATGATGGGTTGATGTCAAGTGAATTGGGCTCTGCGGCGGCGGCGAGGAGCAGCGCAGAGTGGGGGGAGAGGGGGGAGGGGGAGGAGGACGAGGGGGGGGAGAGGCCAAGAGGTGCACCTGCGAGTCGAGCAGAGAGTCAAAGGGCGCAAGAGAAGGTGGATTATCGCTCTTGCTCTTGCAGTCTCTTGCCCAAGGTAGTTAAGACTGAGTGCGTGTAAGCAACGGCTCCAAAGCATAGGATCTTCGGCGTGTGTACGGCATGCAGGTAGGGGCTCATCCTCCTCCCCTCCGCTTACCCCCGCCCCGCGCCCCTTTGGCCGCCGCCTCGACTCGCGCGTGTGCGCGCGCGCGTCCGACATGCCCCGCCGCCGCCGCTGTCGCCGCCGGGCGCCCCTCTGTGCCAGTCACAGAAGAAACTTGTGCAGCGCAACGATTCTCGTCGGGGCGTGCAGTTTGACCGGCGGCGGCGGCAGCAGCGGCAGCGGCGGCGACTGCAGGGCGCAGCAAAGGACCGACAAGCAGCCAACGGGGGCAGAGGGGTGAAAGGGGGTATGCCAGACGCAACAATGCAAAACTCACCACTGTATACTAGAGTCGTCGACGAGTGCACAATGACTCTTGTTGGACTGGCGTCGCGATGCTTTGCTGCTGCTGTGGTGGAGCAAGATGGCGAGGTTGACTGAAACACAACAAGCCGGGTGTCACGAGTCTCGGTCCTTTGTTTGGGGGGACAATTGCCTAGAGTGGCCACTGTAGTCTTGCTGCTTATCGTGTATCCGCGGCAAAAAAATGGGCGCAGCGCGCGCGAGATGTCGTCGCGTGCCGGCCAGATGGGATAACGACGAGGTCGAAAGAGAGGACGGGGGGCAAAGGGATTATCGGCGACGGCAGCGTGGGCCGGTCAAGGGCGGTTCGGGAATGCGGGGCGTTGTTGTGTGTGTGTGTGTGATGCCGATGGTCGTCGTCGTGGTGACACCAAAGAGGACAGAGTAGGAGAGGGGTGATTGGCAGTGGCAGTCGTCAATGTCGTGTGGTGGATGGAGGGGGAGGGGGTCGTTTGTCGTGGGCGAGCCGGCGGGCGGGCGGCGGCGCAAACAACAAGGTGGGCCGTTATGCACCGTGATGTGTTTGGTGTAGGGTGGTGGGGAGGTCTCTGTCAGCGTCGATGCTCATGCAAGATGCGACGAAGACGGCGTCGGCGACAATCGCCGGATGCGGGAGGAGGAGGATGAGGAAAGGGGGAAAAGGAGATGGAGCAAGAGGAAGGAGAGAAAAGGCTCGTCGTTGCATGTTGACACATTCAACCACCACCACAACTGCAACTCGCCGGAACCAGCCGCCGCCCAACAAAGGATCAAACATTGTTGACCCAGTCTCTGGGTGGGGCGAGGGGCTCATTCTGGCCGTGCATCCTCCATCAACCATCACTCCATGGCCACCACGGATGCACCATCCGCCATCACCGATGGGGGTGGTGCATTAGTCGGAGCGAGAGACGAGTAAGCAGGGCATGCGGCGGAGCGAGGCGTAGGCCGGCCGGATGCCCAGGGACCTGGCGCGGCGCGCTCGCTCGCCGCGTCGCTGCCGCTCCTGTTACGTGCATGCAGGTGTGCATGTACGCTCCTCGCTCTCTCTCGCTCGACCTCGTCGGCCGTTTTGCCCTGGGTTTGGCTTCAAAACGGGGTGATGTTGCCTCTTGTGGACCATGGTCCGCATTCCCCTTTAGGCAAGGGTGCGTATTCCTCTCGTTGTCGCGAGCGCAGATTGGTGTTTCTTACCAACTCAAACAAGCAACGAACAGGCAAGGGACAGGACCAGGCCGGGGGTCCAGAAGCACGACGTTGGAGCAGACGAGGCAGACGAGGCAGGCCGACAGTACTCACCTGAAAACAAAGGCAACAGTGGGGCCGGCCGATTAACCACAACAATGAACAAATCGCGCACAATCAAACGAGTGGACGGGCCGTGTTGGGGCCGAAAGGTGTAAATAAAACGAGGGCGAGGGTTGCGTTTATAGAGAGAGTGTGAGGGGGGAGGGAGGGAGAAAGTGTCCGTGCGAGTCAGAGGAGATGGAGAGTAACGAGAGACGATATTGTGATGGAGTTGTGCAGGTAGGACGTCCAGTAGGTACAAGTTGTGTATGGTGGTGGTGGGGTGCGGGCGGGCGGTGGGGTGGGTGGGGTGGGGTGAGTGTGCATGCTGCAGCATGCTGCCTGCTGCTACTACACCTTGGCTAGTTGCCTTGGGTTGTGTGGGCTGGGCTGGGCCTCCTGGGCTGGCCCTCCTGGGGGTGGGCTGCGGAGCGGCCGCATGGCTTGCAGGTCATGCAGTAGTGGTTCTGGCTCTGCGCCTGCCTTGCTGCCTGGTGGCACTGGGTGGGCCTGCTGCTGGGCTCGTACCCGACTCATCCGCTAAGCTTAGCAGCGGACCGTCAATGGCGGACGAGGAGGCGGCGGCGGCGGAGGCGGCGGCGCGGGGATGGAAGGGAGCGAGGGGAGTGTTTGGGACAGCCGGGGTGCATTTGGTCGTATGGTATGGGGTTTAGGAGGATGCCTCGTCCAAAGTATTGGTTCCTGGAAGTGAGCCGGCGCGGGGCAGAAGAGCAGAGGACTGGTGAGTAGGGGAGCAGGGGAACCGAGGAATTGAAAGGAACAGTGATGGAACGAGGCACCAGAGCAGAGGTGGCGGTCGCAGGAGGAGAGGGGCCACGACCAAAGCCTAGATCCCTCCGGCTTCCTGTTTCCTCGCTGCATTGAAGCTGAGGACCCGGGCATGAAGACCGGGGCAAAGGGACAGGCCTGACCCTGTCCGTTTGGCCAGGGGGAAGTGGCACGACCGAGGCAGAGCCGAGCGACAGCGCACCAGCAGTCAACAAGGCAGTGCAGGGCAAGTTCGGTCGATGGAACCAAGATTGCAGGGTCGGGGCTAGGCTAGAGGCCGGGCAGAGGAGCAGGCCAGGACGGCGCAGGGAGAGATCGAGGGGAAGCACACGCGACAAGCATCAACCTGGGCAAATTTGCCTCTTGGAGCAACCCTCGGCCGCATCAGAAACCTATGGGACCGCTGACACGTCATTGCGCGCCCGGCGCTCGGGGCTCTCGGTACGTGCTACGGCAAGAGTTACGTACTGGATCGGTCGAGCAGCTGGGCGGGAGTGCCTGGACATTACCCGGACGCACAATGGACAGGCCGTCGTTGGAACAACAACATAAACAATGCCTGTCCGACTGGCCTCGTCCACGACGACAGTTGCGACGCAATAACGAGGCGCGAACAGGTGTGCCAGCACGGTGCCAGCATGCTCGCTGCCCTCCCCTGCGCGTTTAATGAATGCTGCGGAGAGAGTATGTACAAACATATGGCTAAATCGGCGGCGGCAGTGAGCGGCGACGGCGATCCGGCCGCAAGCCCCGCCCCGCAAGCTCGTCAGGCGGGACACGGCCAGCGTTCCGCAACCTTGGGCAGTGAAGCGAGGTGATATGGCGCATCGAGTTGCCGATCAGCGGCGCGGTTGTTGCGATAGCAAGCTGGACGAGGTACGTGCTCGCCATTAGTTGGGCAGGCGTCGTCGGTGTCGAGGCGAGCCTCGAGGCTCGCTGCCAGTGGCTTGTGGCGGCTGCTACGCCACCAAGTCGCCCATTGTGCCCTCAGATTGGGTGCAGATTGGGTGCGCCGCAGATTGGGTGCGCCGTCGATTGGGTTGGCGGCGTGCCAGTGTGGCGGCGGCGGGGGTCGCCTCGCCTGGCCTCGCCTCCGACGCAATTGACCAGTCGGCGGGCTATCGACAAGCTGCCCGTGGAGGCTCAGTGCTGCCGGCGCTGGGTGCTAGGCGGGTGCTGCGCATCGGAGTCGCCGAGGCCGTGTCTCGCGGTCATCGCGCCCGCGCCCGCCGCCCCCGCGCCCGCCGTCGACCAAACTCTATCCACCGGCCAGTGGCCGCGGCCTCGCCTGCCCACCTCACTAGTGCGAGTCGAGTCAGCGGCCTGTCCAAGCCCAAGCACCCCGCCCAGCTTGCTGGTCGCGCATTCCGATTCCACGGGCTGGACACAGCCTGGCTGGCGCCGCAAGACGCGCTGTTGTTCTCGGGGCTGGAAGGCACGGCCAGGGGCAGGTCCGGCGTGGTGGGCTGTGGGCTGGGCGGCGGCGTGTGGGCTGGCCGCCGTCCATGGGGTGGGTGGGGGCTGTCGCCTCGGTCTTGGTAGCAGCGAGCAGCCTCCAGTCCGTCTCGGAGCATGGGCGAGAACCCCAGCACAGCCTCGTTTCGGCGCAAAACGTAAGTGCCTCGCCGCCTCCTCTCGCCCCGCCGCCGCCACCACCGCCAGCGCACCCTCCGAAACAACCCTCCGAAGCCCCCTCCCTCCCTTGCCCCTGTCGCAGCCCAACTCGCCGCCGCGGGGTGCGGTATCTGCAGTATGCTTATGCTGCGGGCGGGTGGATCGGGCGGATTCGCCTGTTCGGGCAGGCGTGCGTCGCCATCGCGGCGAGCGTGGGTGCACGACGATGCGAGCACAATGCAGGCCCACCGTCTTGTCCGTGCACGCCTCACCCACGACGCGCCGCGCCGCGACGACGCGACCGACTCCCTGGCACTAGCGTAGCGCGTCGCACATGCCATGCCGCCCGCTATGCCAGCCGGCGTCAATCGGTGGCGGCTGGAATGTCGGGACCATGGCATGGTGGGCAGTGAATGCGAGTGGCTGCTAGTCGTTTCGTCGTTGTACTTGTCAAGTGGCAAAGTCCACTTGTTGTACTCTGCAAACTTGTCACGTCTGCCTGCACTCTGCAAACTTGTCACGTCTGCCTGCTCTATGCGCTGCTCCACTGCTCCTGCTCCACACACACACGAGTCGATGGCAGGCGGCGATAACCTGCGGCCTTCCGCCGCCGCCGCCGGAAGCAACAGAGTTTGCGCGCGTCATGCCTGCTGCCGCCAGGCCACCAGCGCCGCACCGCACCCCCCGAGCCTATCGCCGCTCCCCTCGGCTGTGCTATCAAAGTCACTGCCGACGGGAGCAGCATCGCCGCCGGCAGTGGCGGCGTCATGGCCATCACATCACCCAGCGCTACGCCCCGACTCGACGTCATCACTGAGGCCGCGCGTCTCGCCGTAGGCTGTCCTGCACCCAGTCACCGGCGGCCAGCTAGCAGCGGCGCTTGCAGAGCTAGCCTCGCGGCGACTTCTGCGGCCTCTGCGACGTCATTGGCGCTGGCCGCCGTCGTGACCGACATGGCCGATTGTCATGGCCCCAGCTCAAGCCCCATCATTGACGTGACCCCGGCCCCAGCCCCCACCCCGATCACGGAGCGCGCTGATCATCCCAACCGCCAACAGGCAAGCGACAGCCGCCTGCCAAGTCGCTACTCGGCGAGCTGCGGCGCCACCTCCTGCCGAGCCTTGGCCACAAGCACCCCCCTCCCCCCACGTCGGATACCGCGCGGACGCAGCTCGGCCGCGCTGGTAGCACCTCGGTCGTGTCGTCGCTGCCGACGGCCCCCCCGGCCCGCCATCACCCCTCTACCCCCCCTCCCTCCCTCTCGCCGGCGGCCCGGGGAAGACGGCGGACGGTGCTCCGCCGACCTGTCCGATCCGTCACACCTCGGCTTTTGGATAAGAGTTGGCGAGCCCTCATCTAGGGCCACTTCACCGCCTCGTCTCTCGCTCCTGGAAGTCTAATCCGACACCGACACATCAAACCTTGCACACTCGTCAGGTAGATTGTACCTTGCTGCCTCGCTGCGAAAGAGGGCCTCGTTAATGCCGCAAAAAAAACTTCTGGGCCGCCGGGATGCCTAGTTCTGGGTCAGGCCCGAGCCAGAGGAGTGGTACGGGTGGAGTGTGTTGGATCGCTGGTACCAGTGACGCTTTGTCTCCTGACGCTCCGACGCTCCAGTGACGTGTTGGGTGGTGCCGAGCACGGCGAGCACGTCTTGTGGTCGCGAGCACGTCTGACACTGTTGACCCGAGACAACCAGGAGCACGGACTAATGCTTCATCCTGTGGCGGCTGCGAGTTGCGGGGGATCGCCGCCGTTTCGTCTCGATGCGGTCGCTCATGTCGCCCACTTCAGCCCACATCCAAGTAGCCGAGCGTGTGCGCAGTCAGGCGAACGCTACATGTGCTGTGCTACCCTCATCAGTCAGCAGCATTGTCAGCAACCCCGACGTCGGGGTCGCCATCGGGCGACTCGTTTCGGGCGTCGACAAGCTTGGACAAGCTCAGCCCCCTCCACCCAGAAGACGTCAGCAAGGATTAGAGATTTTTCTTTACTGAGGCCTCTTGATCTGGGGGCAAACTCTGAGCTTGTTTCCAGCGCTAAGGGCGGAGGGAGAGCGGCGGTGCGGTCGCCGACGTGCGCGGCGACCTGGTGCCGAGTGCGCCGAGCTATGCGGACCTGTGTTGTTGCATACCCAGTTCCTCACCGCTGGAATGGAGGCAACTGTCAAATTTATCAACGCAAACCTTGTTGAGAGCAGCACATGCGTCACTGTCGCCAAATGCGAGCCGCGCTGCCTCAAGGCCCTCGACCTCCCAAACCTTGGTTCTCGAATCAGTGTTAAGCTCGGCTTCCCTCAACGCCCTCAGGTGGAGGGCTTTGTTGTTGTCCAATTCGATTTGCTGGTGGAATGTAAAACGCAGGATGGTGCAGGGCGCCGTGCATAGGGACGTGCGTGAGCATGCGGCAGCGTTTTGTTCTCTGGCGGCGGCGGCGGTGGTGGTGAGCGCCAGCGCCTCGAGGCGGCAGCCTCGGAGAAGACGACGACGTCAAGGAGGATTATTTCGGGGTGGTGGCGCAGAAAGGTCAAAGGGCGTAGTGGCGTTTTGCGGGGTCCACCACCAAACCAACAACATTGACGTGAGGCAATTCGACCTCTAGCCTGCAAGTTTGTCGGAGGCCACGGCCTCCCAGAAAGAGATAAAAGGCAGCGCGATGGACGCCCTTCAGACCTCATCACCTCATCCTCTCCACAATGCGCCTCTCCTCCTCCTTCGCGGCTATCGCAGCCCTCGCCCTCGTGCCCAGTGGCACGATGGCAGACTTCATCGTCCACAACATCAAGCCCCTCGTCTACGCGCGCCTCGACCCCATCGCCGCTCCAGGCAAGGTCGCGCCGCACGTGCACATCCTCCAGGGTGCCTCCAACATCCGTGGTGAGTAAGGCTTGTCCTTGAGTCACCCCACACCCCGCTCACACCCCCAGACGTCCTCAACACGCCCGAGACGCAGCAGAACGCCGACTGCACCTCGGCCATTGTGCAGGGCGACAACTCCAACTACTGGCAGCCGGCCCTCTACTACATCAACAAGGACAACAAGTACGAGGCTGTCCCCCACGGCACGACGCGTGTCTACTACCGCACCGACCAGCAGTCGACCCGCATCCAGCCGTTCCCCCAGGGCCTGCGCATGATCTCGGGCACGGCCATGAGCCGCGACCTGTCAGACCCGCGCACCATGGGCGTCAGGATCAACACGGACGTCAAGGAGCTCGGCCCCTGGCTCCCCAACTCGACCAACCACCCCGAGCCGTACAACCGCATCCGCCTCACCGTCGCCTTCCCCTCGTGCGGCAAGGCCAACCAGGACCTCGACAGCCCCAACCACTTTGACCACATGGCCTGGCCCATCTTCCGCGGCGGTGGCATGGAAAAGTCCAACTGGTACGGCGCATTCTGCCCCGACTCGCACCCGATCAAGTACCCCCAGCTCCTGTACGAAATCGTCTACTACTTCTACAAGGAGCAGGCCATCGACCCCAAGCGCAAGTACAATGTCATCCTCGCCAACGGTGACCTTACCGGCAACTCGCTGCACGCCGACTTTGTCGCTGGCTGGGACATGAACCAGCTGGCTCAGACCATTGCCTACGACCACATGAAGCCCAACCTCCCCTGCGACGCCGGCGACCACCTCGAGAAGTGCCCGCCCCTCTCGACGCCCGAGGTCGTCAACGACGGCAAGGCCAGCGCCTGCCGCCTCTCGGGCCAGATCCCCGCCGAGGAGGTCGGCCTCTTCCGCCCCCTCGACCAGCTTCCGGGCTGCAACCCCAACTGGGCCCCCGAGAACGGCCTCAACAAGCCCAACAACTGCCCCTGGTACAAGGGTGACCCCGGATTCGTCGGCCCCAATGCTTGGTGGCAGCAGATCTGGGGCGCCAACCCCTACCCCGTCGTCGCGCTCGACGTCCCCGACAGCCAGGTCGACGCTGGAGGCATTGCCACCAAGATCTTCCCCGGCGGCAAGATGGGTCGCTGGGGCACGTCCCCGGGCGGCGGCAACAACGACAAGGTCATGGTCGGCTCGCAGAACGACATCAACGCCAACAAGAACGGCCCCGGAAACCGCAACGCCCGCGTCAACAGCATCCAGAACTCGTGCGCCTTCAACGGCATGTACCCCCCCTCCCAGTGTGTCCCCCGCAAGGACCAGTGGCAGACGTTTGGCCCCAACAACGCCGCCCCGGCCTACACGCCCAACTCGGTTGCCGCTGTGTGCGGTGCCACAAACTCGCGCGGCCCTGCCATGCCCTCGGACAAGTACATCAAGGGCCCGGCCCCCATCATCACGACTGCCGCAAACTGTGGCCAGTTCCCCCAGCCCACCCCGGCCAAGAAGCGCGACCACGTCCACCGTGCGGCCTTTGGCTCCGAGCAGGCCTCGGGCCCCACTGCTGCTGCGGCTCCCACCCCCACGGCCTAAGCGTCCAGCTTAACTCGGCTTGGCCCACATTCATTCATTCTGTACAACCATTAGAGCATTGTACAGTTCATGCCCGCACACACTGGCACATGCATAACATAGAGATCGAGCTGTCGTGGCGGTGCTGGCACTGTGCCAAGAAGGGAGGTAACAGGAGCCGTGGCTCCGGCGGCTTTGCGAGATCTCCCCAACCCCCTGCGCTAGTTGTTATCAACGCTGAAGCAGTCGCACTCGGCTAACTCGTCTGTGATGCCCTTGTCCCTCTTGTCATGCTGCTTGTTGCTGCTGCAGTGTCATGTTGAGTGCCATGCAATGCATGTGGCCATCAATCGCCGTCTCCGCAGCCCGCCCGTCGGCGTTGTCAGACATTGCTCGTCATGGGCGCCTTCGCGGCCTTCCCGTCCCGGAAAAGGCGGCCACTCGACCGGTTAGACTTTCCCGGACCTTGGCAGCAGCAAAACGGGCCTCCCTCTCCATCTCCCTGCAGCTTCCCTCACCCCCCCCCCCCCCCGCTTGCACGTCTCTTGACGCGCTGCGCGCCTTGCCTGCATGGTACCGGCACGACGGTGCAGACTGTAACCGTGGAGCATGCATCCTGCCCTGGTTCCTCTGATCGAGCGTCGTCGTCGTCACGTTGCTCGTCGCTTGCTCCCACCGGCTCGAGGTTCCACGCGCCTGAGCGTCGCCGAAAAGATCTTTGCCCATACAGTGTTGCTCCATCTCACACATCCCATCTTCCACATCTCCCTCCCATCCACTCATCATGGCCCCGCCCGCCCAGCCAAAGCTCTTCCCCTTCCCCCCCACCCTCGACCTCGCAGACCAGAGCTCGGTGCGTAGCTTGCACACGCCATGCATTGTGCCCCGCCCCGGCTAACCCTTCCAGCCCGTTCCCGGCACCCAGAGCTCCAACTCGAGCAGTAAGTCGCCTCGTCTTGGCAGCTGCAGCACCCTGCTGACACAACCCCAGGCGCCTACGCGAACGGTGAATACATGCCTGCGCGGACGCTAACCTCCAGCCATCTTCAAGAAGGACATTCTCGAGGGTGTCCCAACGACAGTCTACCAGATCTTTGAGGATGGTGAGTCGTGGAGCCGGCTTGCCGAGGCTCCGCCGCCGCCGCCGCCGCCGCCGCCCAGAAGCTTACACGCTCAGCCGTGAACGCCACCCCCAACCAGACGCTCTACCGCCGCCGCCTGCGCACCCCGCCCGCCGCCGCCGGCGAGCAGCCCGGATGGTCGACCAAGACGGCCGACACGACGTACGCCCAGGTGCGCAAGCGCCGTGACGCTGTCGGCTCTGCGCTTCTCGCGCTCGAGCGCCTCGGCCGCCTCAAGGACCGCCGCGTCGAGGCCCGCGGCGACGCCGCCGCCGACCTCGCCGACCCCGAGCCCACCCCCAAGGAGATCAACCACCCCGGCGTGCCGACGTGGGGATCCCGCCTCAAGGCCGGCGCCCGCCGTGGCTGGGGTGTCGGCATCTGGAGCGTCAACCGCGAGGAGTGGCAGGTCGTCGACTTTGCCTGCCACGCCTACGGCCTCGTCGGCGTCAGCTTGTACGAGACCCTCGGCCCCGACACTGCCGAGTACATGTGAGTGCGGTGACGAGGAACGGCGACTGACGCGACTAGTACCAACTTCACCCCCCTCCCCGTCATCTTCGCGTCGTCCAACCACGTCCAGGATGTGCTTCGCATGGCGCCAAAGTGCCCCTCGCTCCGCGTCCTCATCTCGATCGACAAGCTCTCGCCCGCTGAGCGCGACCTCTTCGGCCAGTGGGCTTCCGAGGTCGGGGTCCTCCTCCTTGACCTCAATGAGTTTGAGGAGTGGGGAGCCTCGCCTGGCGTCTTCACGCCCCCCGGCCCCAACCCCGGCGCCGAGGAGGCTGAGATCGACAAGAACCGTATCATGACCATCTCGTACACCTCGGGCACGACTGGTAGGTCGTGTGTGGTGGAGCGTACGCTGACGAACAGGCAACCCCAAGGGTGTCGTCCTCACCAACTGGAACATGGTCGCAGCTACCATCTCCAACTGCTACGGTGCACCGGTCGCCGCCATGAAGCCCGGATTCAAGCACTTCTCGTTCCTCCCCCTCGCGCACATCTACGAGCGTATCATCCACTTCATCTTGCTCCGTGCCAACGGCATCGCCTGCTTCTCCACCGGCGATGTCACCCGCCTCCTCGAGGACGCCCAGATCTTCAAGCCCAACCTCTTCGCTGGTGTCCCCCGTGTCTGGAACAAGATCTACGCCGCCATCAAGCTCCAGATGCAGGCTCCCGGCGTCAAGGGCGCCCTCCTCCGTCGTGCCGTCGAC
Source organism: Vanrija albida (assembly GCF_041260175.1). Taxonomy (NCBI): domain Eukaryota; kingdom Fungi; phylum Basidiomycota; class Tremellomycetes; order Trichosporonales; family Trichosporonaceae; genus Vanrija; species Vanrija albida. The sequence goes on from NW_027191423.1 coordinate 424,756, forward strand.
GACAAGCTCCGCAACTGGCGCGAGACTGGCAGCGTCACCCACCCCCTTTGGGACCGCCTCGTCTTCAACAAGATCCGCGCTCTTGTCGGTGGCGAGGTCCAGTCCATGGTCACTGGCTCGGCCCCCATCTCGCCCGAGGTTCTCGAGCTCCTCAAGATTGCCTTCTGCGCCGACTTTGGTGAGGGCTACGGCCTGACCGAGACCTGCGCGTCCACCACTCGCAGCGTCCCCTGGGACGTTGGAGGAGTCGGAACCACCGGCTTCGTTGGCCCCAGCTTCGAGGTCAAGCTCCGCGACGTTACTGAGATGGGCGTGAGTAATATCTGCAGGATGCTGAGCCCTACTGACACCCCCCAGTACACTCACAACGACTCGCCCAACCCCCGTGGTGAGCTCCTCATCCGGGGCCCCCAGGTCTTCAAGGGCTACCTCAACGACCCCGAGAACACGAAGAAGGCCCTCGACGCCGACGGATGGTTCTACACCGGAGAGTGAGTGGGGTGCTGGGCTGTTTGGAGCACCGCTGACATTGCAGCGTCGCCGAGATCGACTCTGCTGGCCGCGTCAAGATCATTGACCGCATCAAGAACGTTGTCAAGCTCTCGCAGGGCGAGTACGTCGCGCTTGAGCGCGTCGAGGGTGTCTACCTCCTCAACCCCATGTTCATCTCGCTGCTTGTCCACGCCGACTCTCTTCGCGACTCGCTCGTTGCCATCTCGGTCATTGACCCTGTTCCCGGCGCGGCGTTTGTCAACAAGATCCTCGGCTCGCACATCACGCCCAACGAGACGGACAAGCTCGAGCAGGCGCTCCAGGACCCCAAGGTCAAGGAGGCCCTTCTCGGCTGGTTCGAGGGCGCTGCCCAGAAGGCCAAGCTCAACGGCTACGAGCGCATCAAGGGTGTGCACGCCACTGTCCATCCGTTTGACGCGAGCCTCATGACCCCCACCATGAAGATCAAGCGCAACGTTGCCGCCGACTTCTTCAAGAAGGAGATTGACGAGCTGTACGAGAAGGCCGCCGCTGGCGCCAAGTCCAGGCTTTAGAGAGTGTACCGTTTTGTTGTCAGACGTTGAACCTTGAATGCAGTCGTGCTACAGTGTGCAGTTGGGTGTGTTGGAGCCAGCTAGGACACACACCAAGCGTTGAGGTCAAGGGAGCCACGTGGTCCACGTGCGACCCACGCGTAGTGGTTGCCACTCATCACGTGACGCATCATCGAGATTTTGAAGTCCCACTGACCTTGATGGAGATCGCGCCTCAACCTCGACAACACTCAACACCCATCGACAAGCAAAAATGGCGACACCAGCAGCGCCGCCCGCGGCGTTCGGGACCCAGCTCGCCAACGTGCGTCGCCTGTCGGCGTCGGGCCAGGCCCACCAAGCCAAGCCGGCGCAGCTCCTGCTCGCCGTCGAGGCTTCCATCGGCGCCTCGCTCCCCGGCGCCTCGCTCCCCTACTCCGCCACGGCCTACTTTTCCGCCCTGCTCCAAGTGCTCGAGAAGGCGTGCTCGGACGACATTGCCGAGGGCGAGACGGGCGAGGAGATCGCCGAAAGCGAGAACATGGGCGCCGGCGCGCTCCTCCCCGCCGTGCTCTACCTCCTCGCCATCGTCGTGCCCGAGACGCCCGTCTCGGTCGTCCTCTCCAAGCTCTCGCCGACGCTAGAGCCCCTCCTCGGGCTGTACGACACGGCGCTGTCCCACCCGCCCGCGCTCCGCTCCCTCGTGCAGGTGACCACGAGCCTGCTCCTCTTCGCGAGCACCAAGCCCAGCGTGCTCTCGTCCTCGCCCCTCCTCAAGCGCGCGTGGAACTACCTCCTCGAGCTCAACCTCGACCCCCGGCCAAAGGTCCGCCATGTGGCGCAGGAGGGCGTGCGCAAGGTGCTCACCACGCCGGTGCCGCCCCGCCTCACGCCCGGAGCCCACCCGTACCTGCCCCGCGCGCGCGACTGGGTCACGGCCGCGCTGGAGGAGGAACTCGCCGGCGGAAGCTCCAAGCAGAAGGGCAAGAAGGCGCGCTTCGCCGACGCAGAGGACGCTGAGGGCAAGAAGGCCATCTGGGTCGTCCAGGGCCTCCGCGGCTGGGTCGCCGTCTGGGGCGATGAGGTGGGTTCTTGAGGGTGGACGAAACTGACCCACGCAGCAACTCTCCCAGCTCTGCTCGCAGCTCCTGGCGCTCCCCCCGCTCGCGCACCTCACGACCCAGGTCTACTCGCTCCTCGCTCACCTCCTCTCCCCTCCCCCCGCCGACTCGGTCTCGGCCCAGCCCGCCATCATGACCAACCTGCCCACCATCGCAAACTCGCTCCTCTCCTCCCCGCCCGAGATCGGCTCGTCCGACATCCCCGCCTACCTCTCGGCCGTGTCCAACACGCTCATCAAGATGAGCCTCCAGGACCCGGCGAATCTCCCGGCATACCTGCCCAAGGTGTTCAACCTCCTCTTCAACGACCTGCTGCTCGCGCCGTCGGCGCCCAAGGCCGTCCTCGACGCCGCGGCCGACGCCATCTCGAACGGCATCGTCCGCTTCTGTATCTCGGACGACGCGATCGTCGCGACCATTGCCTACCTCCGCCACGGGAGCCACGCTCCGGGTGCGAGGAAAAAACAGAAGACGCCGTTCCTCACCCGCGTCCTCGCGGCTGTCACCGACGCACTCGACGCCCACGCCCTCCGCATGCCCTACCTCTTCACCATCCTCACTGCCCTCGTCTCGCGCCTCCGCCTCCGTGTCACCCCTGGCGAGCCGCAGATCGACACTGAGGGTACCGCGCCCACTGCCGCCGAGGAGCTGCTCCTCCCCCTCATCACCGAGGTCGGAGACCTCCGCGTCCAGAAGGGCTTCGAGGCCAAGGACAAGGTCGACGAGGTCGTCGGCATGGCCATCGAGGTCATTGGCGTCGAGGGCGTCCTCCGTGCTCTCCCCCTCAACATTGAGCCTGATGCGTGAGTTGGCAAGTGCTGGATGTAGCTGACAATCAGGTCTGGCCGTACGCCCCAGCCCGGCCGTGCGCACCTCCTGCCTCTTATCCGCTCGCGCACCACCAACGACTCGCTCGCCTTCTTCGCCGACTACTTCCGCCCTCTCTCCGAGCGCATCTTCGAGCGCAAGGTCGCGGCCGAGGACGCTGACAAGGCTGCCGAGGCCAAGATCTGGGAGGTTATTGTCGGCCAGATCTGGGACTGTCTCCCCGGCTTCTGCGAGATGCCTCGCGACTTGAAGGAGGTGGGTTTGGAGTGCAGATTTGTGGCTAACCCATGCAGGGTCTCACCACCCCTTTCCTCAGCCTCATCACCAACCTCCTCTACACCCAGCCGCTTCTCCTCTCCCCGCTCCTCCGTGGCCTTTCGCAGGTCGTCAAGTCGACGCAGACCCTTGCTGCGTCGACTGCCGACCCCGCCGAGCTCCGCAAGCAGTTTGGTGTCGACCAGGAGGCCGCTGCCGCCAACATCGAGGTCCTCAAGGGCCTCGCCAAGGACATGGTCTCGGTCCTCCTCAACGTCTTCAGCAAGCTCGCTCGCGAGCAGCGCGGCATGGTCGGTGAGGTCATCGGCACGTGGGTCAGCATCATGTCGGACCAGGACATTGTCGAGACGTACAACACGGTTGCCTCGCACCTCTCGGCCAACTTGCACTCCACGACGACTCCCGCCGAGGGTGCCTCGCCCATCTCGCACACCATGCTTGACCTGCTCATCATCTTTGTCCCCCACCTCCCTGCCGCCCAGTCGAGCGCGCTCTTCGCTGCCGTGTCCAACAAGGAGCTCCTCGAGCACATTGATGCCACGGTGCAGAAGAAGAGCTACCGCGTTCTCAAGCGCCTTCTCGAGGCCGGCAAGCTTGGCCCCGCCGCCTCGGGTGACAACCTCGAGAACTTTGTCGAGCGCCTCAACGAGGTCGCCACCGGCGTCGGACCCGGTGCCCAGCGCGACCGCCTCCAGCTCCTCACCACCCTTGTGGACGTTATCCCCAAGGACCGTCTCCACCTCATCCCCGAGATCCTCTCCGAGGCCGTCCTCGGCACAAAAGAGGTCAACGAGAAGGCGCGTGACGCTGGTTTCGACCTGCTCGTCGTCATGGGCCACAAGATGGCCCAGGGCGGTGAGGTCAAGCAGTCGGTGCCCGTTGACGAGGACAGCGAGGAGATGGCCGAGAGTGAGTTGACCCTTCACCTTCATTCAACTGACACCACAGACACTGTCGAGGCCAACGTCCAGGAGTACATCACCATGGTGGCGGCCGGTCTCACTGGCACCACGCCCCACATGATCAGCGCCAGCATCAACGCGCTCTCGCGTCTGCTGTTCGAGTTCAAGGACGAAGTTTCCAACGAGCTCATCTCGGAGCTGGTCGCTACGATTGTCGTCTTTGTCGGCTCCAAGAACCGCGAGATTGTCAAGTCGGCTCTCGGCTTCATCAAGGTCGCCGTTGTCGCCCTGCCTGTTGAGACTGTCGAGCCCCACCTCAACACCCTTGTTCCTGCCCTCCTCGGCTGGGTGCACGACCACAAGAACCACTTTAAGTCGAAGACGGTGCACATCTTCGAGCGCATGATCCGCAAGTTTGGCTTTGACACGGTCTACCGCCACGCACCCGAGGGCGGTGAGCGCAAGGTGCTCGACAACATCCGCCGCAGGAAGGAGCGCGCCAAGAGGAAAAAGGCCAACGCCGACGAGTCGGGAGACGAGGACAAGCCCAAGACGTCGTCTGGCAACGCCTTTGACGACATTCTGTACAACTCGGACTCGGACCTCGGATCTGACAACGAGGAGGAGCGGGTCGTCAAGCCGCTTTCCAAGCGCCAGCGCAAGGCTCAGGCCGCTGCCGAGGCCGCTGCGTACATCCGCCACGACGGCGACGAGCCGATGGACCTGCTGTCGCGCTCCATCGCCGGTGGCATCACGCGCGCCGACCCTGCTGCGGCTGCACGCAAGCGCAAGCCCGGACAGGATGCTGCGCACTTCAAGACGGACAAGAGCGGCAAGATGGTCATCGAGGAGTCGGGCGACGAGGATGACGGCGACGACAGCATGGCTGCCGACCGCGCTGCTGGTGCTGGCAACGCGTTCCTGTCCGCCATGCAGGGCACGGACGGCGCGACGCGCGACGCGCGTGGCAACCTCAAGTTCAACAAGAACACGAAGCGCTCGCGCGACGAGGACCGCGAGGACGAGGCCATGGACCTGGACGAGCTGATTGGCGACCGGCCAAAGAAGGCGCCCAAGAAGAAGCAGCAGGTGCAAAAGCTCGGCGAGGAGTTCCGCTCGCGCCGTGCCGGCGGCGACGTCAAGAAGAACGGTGGACCCGATCCGTTCAGCTACGTGCCCATTGGGCAGGCGGCACAGCGCAAGGGCCAGAAGGGCCAGCGCGTGTCGCTCACGAACAAGAAGAAGGGCTCGCGGGCGTAGGCGTAGGCGTAGGACGGGTTTTGTTAGATATCTGCATGTGCATTATTCTGTAAGGGGGGTGGGCGTGGGGCGTGGCGGGCTGGGGTCAGTTGTCGCAGCTACCTCTGCGCGCCTTCCTCCGCGCCGCCGTCGTCGTCCGACATGCCGAGCCGCGCCTTGAGGTCCTTGTTCTCCGCCTCGAGCTCTGCGATGCGCCTGCGCGAGTCGGCGACGGCCGTGACGGCCGACTCGTCCCACTCTGCAGCGGAGGTGGCCATGCCCCCGGCCTGGGGTCAGTGTGCGGCGTTTGGGCTTACCTACAAGCTTGACGATACGCCAGAGGCGGAGGACGACGAGCAGGCCGGCGAGCTCGCGCTCGCGCCCGCTGAGCGCGATCTCGAGGACGACCGTGCCCAGGATGACGAGCGCGTCGAACACGTGGAGGATGAAGTCTGGCGCCTGCGTCAGCTGGCAGCGAGAGCTGGGAACCCACGCGGCGCCGGGCGCTTCTGCAAGCTGAGCCCGAAGAAGCGCGGCCCGAACGCATACATCTCGAGCGGGAGCTCGAGGAGGAAGAGCAGGTCGATGGCGAGGGACGCGTCCGAGAGGTAGTCTAGCACCGGTGGCGGGGAGGGCAGGCCGTCGCACGGCGGGTGGAGGATGGCTGGGGCGTGAGCGCCGCACAGAGGGGGAGGAGAGGGCACACACCATACCCCAGGTCGATGAGCACGAACGCCGCGTCGATGGCGATCTGGTGTCAGCGTGGCCTCGCCGTCGCGCACCAGGAGGAGGAGGAAGCGGTGCGTCGCTTGGGATTCGAGCAGGCGCCCGACCTTTTTCTGCGTGGGCGAGCGGTCGTCGTCGTCGGGGCGGAGCAGGGGCTCGCGCTCGTCGGGCATCGTGCGCGCTGGAGCTGGCTTGTGGTGAGAGGTCAGTTTGGTCAGAACTGTCGTGAGTGGTGCGCGATCTTGTTGTTAGCTGCGATGACGTCAAGGCCCGTGGTGGTGGTGGTGAGGAGGGCAGTCGACGATATCGCGAGATCGACGCCGCTGCTGCATGCCGCGAGCCGGCAGGCAGTCTCGACTCGGCGACAGAGATCGACAGCTTAGCCAGTGTAGTCGGCAGCAGAGTGGGTTTGTTTGCCGCGTAACGAGCAACGCCGAGGAGAAGAGCGGTGGCCGGCCGGGTGAGGGCATACACATCCTCCCAGACGCACATCCCACTCGTCCTCGTGCGCTTCCTCGTCCGCAACCCATAGCCCCATAGCCCAGCCCACACGTACATCCCACCGCTGCATCCCGAAGCAACGCTCACGCATGCATACTGCATACCACGCCGGCGCGGACCGACCGCGCGGGGGGAGAGCCGTGGCGCGGGGCCTCCCTCGGCTCCAGTTGTAGCTAGCCCCTTCCCCTGCGCATCACTTCCGTCAGTGGCGCTGGGGCGCCGCAGTCGTGTGCGCTTGCCTCGCGCTTGCCTCGCGCTTGCCTCGCGCTTGCCTCGCTGCGTCGCCTGCGCTCTGCGGTCATGTGCCGCCCAGCACGTCGGTCGGTCGGTGAATGCTGGATCTGGTGGCCGGCGGCAGCTAGTAGCTGGGCGGGCGCTAGCGGACCCTGTGTACGTTGACGTTGTCATTTCCGCCCTCTGCTGCCACCTGCTCACCTTCCATTCAGCTGCGAGGCCGAGTTGTGCTGCAGGCGCACAAAAGGACCATGTGCACTTAAGGACCATGCTGCTGCGTGCTGCGCTGCGTTGCCCCGACTGACCCCCCATAGACGACGACGATGCGCACCTCCGCGCTGCTCCTCGCCGCCGCTGCGGCCATCGCCGCCGCGAGCCCAGCCCCCCGCCACCACCGCCGCCAGCAGGCGTACCCCGTCAGCGCGAGCATCCAGCGGGCCGGCGCGAGCGTCGAGATTGTCGGCTTTGAAAACTTTGGGCTCGACAACTACTTTGGCATCCCGTTCGCCAAGCCGCGTGCGTGGGGTGTGGCGGGGGGCACCGCCGCCGCCAGAGCTGATGCTGACGCCCCAGCCATCGGCGACCTGCGCTTCGCGCCGCCCGAGCCCGCGGCGCTCAGCTCGCCGGTCAACGCGACGGCGCTGCGCAACGCGTGCATGCAGAAGCCTAATGCGCTGACATTCGGCGCGCCGGGAGTCGACGAGGACTGCCTGTACCTCAACGTCGTGACCCCGCCTGGCGCCTCCAAGTCGGGCGACAAGCTGCCCGTGCTGTTCTGGATGTGCGTCGCTCTGCATCTCCATACTGCCCTGCGACCTCGCTCACTCACGCCCAGCTACGGCGGCTCGTTTACCGAGGGCACGGGGGCGACGTACACGTTCCCCATCCTGCCCAACTGGGCGCAGCAGATGGTGAGTGGCGCCACGCCCGCGGTGACCGCGCCGGCTGACGCCGGCGCTAACGCTCGCAGAAACGCCCCGTCGTCCTAGTCACCATCAACTACCGCCTCGGCATCTTCGGCTGGGGCTACGGCAAAGAGATCGCAGCGCACGGCGCGGCCAACCTCGGGCTGCGGGACCAGAACCTCGCGCTGCAGTGGGTGCAGGACCACATCTCTGCGTTCGGCGGCGACCCGGCCAAGGTGACCGTGTTCGGCGAGTCGGCCGGGGCCATCTCCATCGCCAACCTGATGCTCGACACGCGCACCGACCTGTTCCGGGGCGCGATTATGCAGTCTGGCGCGCAGAGCACGCTGCCGGGCGGGCCGGTCGAGTCGACCTGGCAGGCGCCGTATGACGAGCTCGTCAAGCTCGCTGGGTGCGGGAATGCCAGCTCTGCCGGCGTCGCGCCTTTCGAGGGCCTCACTCCCGACGAGGAGGCGCGCTTCCAGTGCCTCAAGAAGCTGCCGGCCGCTGCGCTCCAGGACGCCGCCACCAAGATAAAGGGCCAGCTGCAGTATATCGGGGCGTGAGTAGCCGTGCTGTCGCGCGCTGACGCCAGGTTCATCTTCGGGCCGAGCATCGACGGCGACCTGATCCCCGACCGCACGACGACGCTCCTCAGCGCGGGGACGTACAAGCACATCCCGTTCATCACGGGCAACGTGCAGGACGAGGGCACGGGCTTCCTGCCCCAGTCGTCGCTCATCAGCGGGCCGGCAGCGCTCACCCTCCTCGTCAGCACCATCCTCCCGCGGCCGGTATCCCCGGCCGTCGTCGAAAAGGTGCTCAAGGCGTACCCCGACGACCCGGCAAAGGGCGCGCCCTACGGCACGGGCAGCGAGACGTTCGGGCTCCCGAGCACGTGGAAGCAGGCGGCGTCGATCCTGGGCGACGCAGCGTTCCAGTCCCGCCGCCGCGCCTTCCTCCGCACCGCCAACGAGCAGGGGCTGACCCAGACCTGGACGTACAACTTCAAGGGGCCGACGCCGGGCGCGCCCCCGATCGTCGGGTACGCCCACGGCTCAGACGTGTTTTATTGGTTCGGGTACGTTTCAAACCAGGCTGCCTCGTTCGCTGCTGGGCTCGACACGGGAGGGCTCCTCCCCTCGGGGTACACGCCGGCCGACATCAAGCTGTCCGAGAACATGATGTCGTATGTGTGAGTGTAGCTGGCGCCGCCTTGGCCGAGACAAAGCTCACTGGCCAGTGTCAACTTTGCCTACGACCTCGACCCGAACGGCAAGGCCGCGCCGTTGAGCAAGCGCGCAACGTGCAGGCCGAGGCCGACGGGCGGGCCCGGCCCGGGGACCAACAGCAGCCTGCCGCTGTGGCCGGCGCACACGTACCCGGCCAACAAGAACTCGCTCGAGCTCGCGTCTGGCGCGATAAAGGTGACGCAGGACGACTTCCGCGACGACCAGATGGCCGTCTTCTTCCCGCCCAACCAGGACGTGATTGACACGTTCAACTGGCGCCGCGAGGCCGAGGCCGAGGCCGACGCGGACGCGGACAATGAGTATGAGTAGTGGACATTGAAAGAGGCGGGGCTCGTGCCGCCGTTGTAGAAAGATTCAGATGCAAGTAAAACCCACCTGGAATGCCGCCCTGTGTCAGGGTGGCCGCCTATCTCAGGGAGGAGGCACTCGGGGATGCGCTCTCTAGAGAGGTTAGTCACGTCGATAACGCGGTCGTAGAGGGGTCGCGGCTCGTCGGCGGTGACGCGCCATCGCCGTGCGGAAGCCCGCACGCCGCTCTCGGTGGGCACGAACGGAGACATAGCTCAGCTGGGAGAGCGAGCGACTGAAGTTCAGTCATCACATCGCTAGGTCGGGTGTTCGATCCACCCTGGCTCCATCGTTTGCGGGCTCGGCTCGGCCAAGGCGCTCGGCGTGATGGCGGAGTGGTTAACGCGATTGACTTGAACGAGGTGCTCGGCCACGCCGACACCCCGCCAGATCAATTTCCTTCGGGAGCGCATGTTCGAACCATGCTCACGTCGTGCCGCGGACTCTGCCGCGCGCCCGCTTTTTTGGCCGTTGCGAACTGGGCTCGGCGTCGCGCTCGCGCCACGACGACGCGGCACGACGCGGTATGCCATCCTTCGACGCAGCCGTCAGCGTACAGTTAGTGTCTCACCACTCCACAGCGGCGTCACGTGACGGGCACTGTGACCGACGACGCCGACGACGCCGGTCCAGACCCCCTTGCTCGCCGTCGCACGCGTTCCGCCGCGGTGGTGCGTGCGTGCGTGAGTGCGTATGGATACATGTGTCCCTGATACAGCTGGGGCGGTCAGCGCTGCCCGCAAAAATCTTGCGCGGCGCACATGGAGAAACAGCAGCCTAGAAGACCTGCTCGCCGTTCTTCTTGGGCCGCGTGAGGCCGGCGCCAAACTTGATCGTGTCGATAATGTACCGGCTCCCGACGAGGAGGTTGGGCCACATGAGCGTGATGGGGATCGCGGCGAGCGCGCCGGCGAGCTTGAGGAGCGCGCGGGGGAGCGGCGCAAAGCTGCCGTACCAGCCCCGCCAGTCGCTCACGAGGTCGCGGCCGAGCTCGGTGCCGGTGGCGTAGAGGTACGTCGCGTAGTAGATGGCCGCGAAGAGCACGGCCTGGTACGCTGCGATCCAGAGGAGCGTGGTGCGCGAGGTTGCCATGGTGGTTGTGATGGACGAGAGGTCGGGCCGGCGGGTTGTCGAGATGTTGAATGGGTGGCGGCCGGCCGACGGCAACGGCAACGAGATTGTTTATTCAGGTGGGGTTGTTGCGACGATAGGCGCGGTGAGCTCCATTTTGCGTTATCTCGGGTTTCGGCGAGTGCCTCTGGCACGTGCAGCCTGCTCGAGCTGCGAGCATGCACGAGGCCGACCGAGAGTGAGCGAGGCTGCATGCAGCATGCATTTACGTCGCAGCATGCATCTGCACGTCGCGTGACCCAGCGAGCTAAGACAATGCTCAGACTCAATGGGAGCATGTGACCCCTGCCCACCGTCCAGTGGTGATCTCGGTGCGACAGTTGGTGACAGCCACGAACGCCAGACGTTGAACCGAGACATCGGCAGAGGCAGTAGACGACGCCGGCGCCCGTGGCCCTCGGCGCGCCCATGCACCGAGGCGGGGGGACACTCGAACCCAAGTCAGTCCGAGCGGCGCTACCGGCCCACGGGTCTCACCCATGACCCGGTTGACGCGGCCTCGCTCATCGGGAGCGCCAGTGCTCGGTGGTGCCATAGCACCCCACCTCGATCGCGAGGCCTAGTCTGCCCCGACCGACGCGTGCTGACGCGTGCAGGTGCAGCGCTACGCACCACCGCGATCGCGCCGCTGCCGCCGCATAGAGTTGGCACTTATCGCCACTTGCGCCTACGCCTCCTAGCTGCTCGCAGTAATACAACGCTCCAGCCATTTGGCGGGAAGCGAACAGACATACACAAGAGTACATAGCCGCGGTGTGGCCACTGGGCGGTGGATGACTCGCGCGGCCCATGGTTGAGCCTACGATATTGACCGAGCGAGCTCGCCGAGGGGAGGGCCGTGGGCATTAAGGTGGCGCGAGTGACTGACTTGACATGTGGAGCTGAATGGTGACAAGGCAAGTCACATCAGACGCGATCGCGCCTGGCCCGCTCGAGGCCCAGAGCAAAGGCCAAGGCGAATATGCATGAGGTATAGTGTCGACGCGTCTGCCCACCGCCCGTCCTCAACCCGGCCAAAACCATGCCCGGCCATGGTCGCCGGCGAGAAAACGCTGGCCTGGCTGGGCCCAATGCCCGAGTAGCCACCACCCGGCGGCCTACCTGGCCGCGAAGTCGGACATGCACATGGGCTGGGAGCGGGCTCAGTGGGCGTGTGGGCAGGTGCGTGCACGTCGCATCGGCGCGTACGGCGGCGCTCCTCGGCATGATTGCGCTCGGTAAGAGCGTAATGTTGCACCATGTTCGACCGAGATTCAGCGAGCGGCCGCCGGGAGCGTGCTCATATCAACCCGCAGCATATAGATAGGCCGCGCGATATCACTCGCCCAAGCCCCCGCCACCACCATCATGCTCTCCATCCTCACCCAGACGCAGAACCCGTTCGCGACCTTCACGATCGACGCGTACGCGCACGGCTACCCCCACCCGGCTGGCCGCGCCAACGAGCCCGTCGTGGTCGCGCTCGACGCGTTCGACCCCACCGGGACGGCGTACCTCCGCGCCCTGTTCCCCCGCCTGCGGCCGGCAGCGAGCCTGCCCGACGCCGAGGGGCTGCTGGTGCTCTCGTCGCCCGTGACCGCGCACGACATGGCCCAGGCGCCAAAGCTGCGCTGGATCGTCGCGCACACCACGGAGAATGTCGACCTGGCCGCGGCGGCCGCGGCGGGTATCGCCGTGCGCTGCGTCACTGGCTCCAACGTGCGTCGGGCATTGAGCGCGCGACATGCTGACATCTAGGCCGGGCTCGTCGCCGAAGTCGCGCTGGGGCTGGTCTGCGCCGCGGCCGGCACGCTGCTCGAGCTCATCGACCGGCAGCTCCGGCCCGGCGAGTTCGGGGGCAAGCGCACGAGCGGCGCCGCGACCGAGCTGCTCACCGACAAGGTGTTTGGCGTCGTCGGCGGCGGCGCGAGCGGCTTCCTCGCGGCTAGGAAATTGTACGTCCGCCGCGGCCCCGCGGGATGTATCTAACCTAGACGCAGCTACGACACGTTCGGCGCCACGGTCCTAGTCTACGACCCCGACTTTCCCGAGGACGACTTCCGCTGGGCCTGCCTCCCGCACGAGCGCGCCGAGCTGCGCGACGTGCTCTCGCGGGCCGACGTGCTGAGCGTGCACATAGCTCTGTCGGCCGAGACGCGGGGGCTTATCGGCGCCGACGAGCTCGCGTGCATGCAGCCCACGGCGATACTGGCCAGCACGACGCGGCACGTGGTGGACGAGGACGCGCTGCGCGCAGCCCTCTCGTCGGGGACGATAGCCTGCGCCGCGCTGGACACCGGCCTGCCCCTCACCCCTGGGGAGCGGGCAGGCTGGAGCAGCCTCGACAACGCCGTCGTCACGCCCCGCGACGGCGCGAGGGGCAAGGTGCAGACGGCGACGGCTGTGGCCATGGCCGACTGCATGCGCGAGCTCATTGACGGCGGGCGCGCGCGCGACTGGGCCGTGTAGCCGCGCAGGCCAGGCATATAGACTGTAGTATACTGTTGTATTCATTGCATGTTGCGTCGAGCGCCAATGCGTGCGCCAAGAGCCCCAAGGTCAGTCGCGTCGGAACCAAACACCCCGGGGATGGGCGGGCCAAGCCAGGAGCGGCAGGTGGCCGCCAGGTGGCCGTGAGATCTTGGCCAAGCTCAAGCATGTAGTCGCCGGTCTTTCCGGCCCTCCTGTGCCCGCACAGAACTAGTGAGACCGAGCAGAAGAGAACAGCGAGGCATCACGTGTGCCGCCGGGGTCAACCGTGCGGGTGTGGCGCGTGCGGCCTTGCCTCGCCTTGCCTCGCTTGTCGAGTGCTCTCGAGGCGAGGTGCTCGGGGTCAGGTGGACACTGTGCGTCGGTCGGCCAGCTCCGCCTGTCGCCTGCCAGGCGGTTATCTCACGCCGCGTCCAGTGCGGCGGTGCTCGCTTCGCCGACTTTGTGTCGACGTTGTCGGCGCTGCTCGGCGCTCGAGGTTATCCCGCGCCGCGCGCCGAGCGGTCAGCAGTCGCGTCGGCGCCCGGCCCTGCACTAGCCACGACGCGCTTGCTCGCTCGCTCGCTCGCTCGCTCGCGCCGTCCTAAAATCACACGCGAAGCGTATTAGCATTAGCAGTAGGGCGGCCCAATTGCCCCCTAATCGGGCTTACACAACGGCCGTGCTGGGTGGAACCGGCGTGGACGGCCCAGCTTGGAGGTCATGGACGCGGCGCCCGGGTCCCGTGGAGCTCTGCAGGTGGCAGCTGGAGCAGGCAGGAGCCCGACGGGGCCCTCGTCGTCGCCGCCGCCGCCACCGGCGCCGCCTACGCGTGCCCCGACGGCCGAGCAATCTCTTGGCTGCTCGAGCATCTTCTTGTGCATGCTTGCTCATGTCGGCGCCTGACTTGTCGGGTACCTTTTTTTCTTGTCTCGTGGCTGCGGTGGCTGCGTCCGCGCTCCGACGCCTCTGGCCCCGCGCAACCCCGGAAACCCCGCAAGCCCGGTGATTCCGGGGCCGTTGCGTGGCTTGCGAATGCCAATCGCTGCCAAGAGGGATAGATGTCAGTCGACGTACGACCACGACGACAGCGTCGCTACAATCTAGGATTCATAGACGAGAGCGTCAAAGCACAGAGATACCAAAAAACAGAAGGGGAGAGGGAGAGAGAGGGGGCAGGGGGCGGGGCGGCGCGTCGGCCGTGGTTCAACCACGGGCCTTCGGTTCGCCTCGCTGGCTGAGCTCTTTTTCACAAGCGGCGTGGCTAGGCCGCGATACGATGCACACTGTGACCTCGTCAGCACTGCGCACTGCGCACTGCGCTTCCGCTCGCTCGCATGCACCACTCACACGTGAGGCAACATGACATGAGAGTGGGCAGGCGGGATCCGCCTCTCGGTCGGTTTTCACCGAGGTAGGCGAGCTGCGGCAGCCAGAGGGCTTGGCCTTACGCCACCCCCGGCCGTCCCGACGGCGTGGATGCAGGTGGTGGTACAGTACAATGGTGGTGGTGGCGGGGGCCGGGGGGGGGGCCGCGGAGCGCCGCGCCCCGCCCCGCAGCTGCAGTCGACCGGGCCGTGCGCCGTGCGCCGTCATCTCCTCTCCGCGAGCTCGTTGGTGCGGCCCGCGACGAGGCCGCCGAGATCAGGCGAGAGGAGGACGTAGCCGCCCTCGGTGCTGATGTGCTCCTCGGGGTCGAGGCCGTGGTCTCGGGCCAGGGCGCGGAAGAGGGCGACGCTGCGGCTGAGCGACTCGATGCCGCCCGCCGCGGCCGTGAGCGCGCGCGCCTCGTCGGGCGTGACTGGCGCCGCTGAGGAGGGCGGGGACGGCGAGAGCGAGCGCGGCGTCGGGTAGTTGGGCGAGCTGGCCGGCGAGGGGGTCGCGCAGATCATGCTGGGGACAGGTGTGATGGGGAGAGGGGGGAGAGAAGCAGTGGCCACTTGGGTAAGTGGGTGGTGGTGACGGTGGTGGAGTTGGTGGCTTCGGCGGGGTTGTTGTTGTCGCCGGCGAATGGGTCGGTGCGTCGCGGTCGAAGTGGTCGAGGTGCGAGGGGGAGCAAGAGACGAGGTTATCGACAATGCCAATGTCGCCTAGATGCGAGACGAGCAGAGAGCAGAGAGGGGGGCAGAGAGCAAGAGAGAAAAGAGATAGTCACGAGACGCAAGGTTTAGTCGTAAAGTGGGTTTGTGGGTGTCGAATGTGATGTGCCAATGCCGTAGTCGTTGGGCCTTGCCCTCTCTCGACTCTTGGCACCACACCGCGGCGACCACAACCACGCCGGCGCATGCATGCACCGACCACCGCGCAACACGTCACCAGGGCAGTCGGCCCGCCCAGACTCGACGCCGCCCGCCCGCTGCGCCGGTCCCACTCCCGCGGCCGCGTGGCGGGCCGAATGATGAATGAATGAGCACGCGGGCCTGAAACGGCGCACTGCGTGCGTGTTCTTGCTGCGGTCGACGGGCCGACCTGGGCGAGCCAATGTGCCTGGCTGTCACTCGATGCACCGTGCGGCGGGATCTCGCCGCCTGCCGACTGCGTGTCGTGCACCTCCTCGCAATCGCACCCACTCATCCCTCCCCTCCCCACCCCACACCCCCCTATCGCCGGCGCTTGTTACGCCGAGGGTGGAGCCGGCGAGTAGAGCTCACCAATCTCGGTCGATGGATTCGTCGAGCCTGTCGGCGGTGTGGAGCGGACTTGCCACGCACGCCGAACCACGACTCGCTAATCGCCGCCAGGTTCGACTGCGTCGTTGCGTACGTTGAAGTGCCTAGTGTCAAGGTGTCACCTCGGCGACCACATGTGGGCGACGTCTGTCTGCTGCGCGCTGCGCCTGCACGCCTCCCAACCCCTCGCCACGCCTGTTGACTTCCGCTGCATGCCTTTACATGTACACTGCTGCCTGCCCTGCTGCCTACACCTGCACCCGCTGCCTACACCTGCACCTCCTTGAGCCCGTCCTTGACGGTGAACGCGGCCCCCGTCTTCGCCTTGACCTCGTCGAGCGTCGCGCCGGGCTGCAGCTCGGCGAGCACGAGCTTGCCCGCCTTGCGGTCGACCTCGAACACGGCCAGCTCGGTGATGATGAGGCTGACGCACCGCGCGCCCGTGAGCGGCAGCGAGCACTGCTCGACAATCTTGGGCTTGCCGTGCTTGTCTGTGTGGTCGGTGACCACAATGATCTTGGTCTGGTCGGGTGATGACACGAGGTCCATTGCGCCGCCCATGCCTGGGGCTGTCAGTTCCTCTTCTCCATCGCGGCCCGCCCCACTCACCCTTGACGAGCTTGCCCGGGATGATCCAGTTGGCGAGGTCGCCCGCGGCCGACACCTCCATCGCGCCGAGCACCGACACGTCGACATGTCCACCGCGGATCATGGCAAACGACTCTGACGAGTCGAACACGCTCGCGCCGGGAACCATGGTCACCGTCTCCTTGCCGGCGTTGATGACGTCGGCGTCGACCTGCTCCTTTGTCGGCAGCGGGCCCATGCCCAGCAGGCCGTTCTCGCTCTGCAGCCAGATCTGGCGGCCCTCGGGCACAAAGTTGGGGATGAGCGTGGGCATGCCGATGCCGAGGTTGACATAGTAGCCGTCGCCGAGCTCCTGGGCCGCGCGCTGGCATGGTCAGCGACACGTCGGTGGCAGATGGCCTCGCGATCGCTCGGCCCCACACCTACCTTGACAATGTTCTCGCGGCGCGCCTTGGACTCGCCCTTGCCCAGCGCCGCGTCGTCGGCACCCGGCTCCGGCGCGGTCGTCACAAACTCGATCTCCTTTGGCGTCGTCGACTTGACCACGCGGCTGACGTAGATGCCGGGGAGGTGGACCTCCATGGGGTCGAGCGCGCCGATCGGGACAATCTCCTCAGCCTGGCCGTCAGCCCCGCCGCAACCCCCTCACCCACCTCGACGATCGTCACCCGCGCGCTCTTGGCCATGGCCGTGCTAAAGTTGTTGGCAGTGTACCGGAACACGACGTTGCCCGCCTCGTCGGCCTTCCACGCGCGGATGAACGCGACGTCGCCCTTGATCGCCTCCTCGAGCACGTACTCGCGCCCGTCAAACGTGCGCGTCTCGCGCTTGGGCGGGAAGAGCTGCGGCTTGCCGTCGGCGTCGTTCCTCAGCGGCACGCTCGCAAACTGCACCGGCGTTCCGACACCAGTGGGCGTGTAGAACGCCGGCACGCCGGCGCCGGCCGCACGCAGGCGCTCGGCGAGCGTGCCCTGCGGCGTGAGCTCGAGGTCGATCTGGCCCGTCAGGTACATTGTCTCGAGGAGCTTGTTGCTGCGGGTCAGCCCAGCTCGGCACTACTACCCACTTGCCGATGAAGCTCGAGATCATCTTGCTCAGCTGCCCCGTCTCGAGGAGGACGGCCAGGCCGCGCGCGCTGCCCTTGACGAGCGCGCCGGCATTGTTGCTGACGCCCGTGATGCCCTTCACGGCGTCCTTCCTCGCGGCCAGCGCCTCGATCAGCGTCGTCGGCACGCCGCACAGCCCAAACCCTCCAGAGAGGAGTGTGTCGTTCGACTTGACGACGTCGACGGCCGCAGCGGCAGAGGGGAAGACCTTGGACTTGGCGCACGCCGCAGAGGTCGCAAACCCGCGCGCGGCGAGCACTCGTGTCCGTAAGAGCTGGAGCATTGTGGTTGTTGCGAACGACAAGTCGCGGGTGTGAGGCTCGCGGGGCTTAAGTAGCCGGCGTGGCGGAAGTGCAGCGGCGACGTCAAGATCCGCCCAGTCGAGCCGGTAAGCCCGAACGCCGCACGCGCGGATAAGCAGCGCGAGTGAGTGGGCGGGCAAGCGGGGCCCATACTCGACAACTGCAGCATATCCGCCCGATGCATACCTCGCCTCGAGTCCGTCTCGCGCTTGCTAAGCAAGCATGCGGCCGAGGGCGTAGACGGTGCTGCCGAGCCCAGAAACCGAGCCTCGCTCATCTCGGTTGGCCCGCCGAGCGCGGGTAAACCACTGATGGGCAGGCGATAATGTGCGGCCCCGCGGTCCCGCATGCGTCGTCAGGCCTTGGCACTGGGCGAGCGGCGCGGGCGGGTGTCGGCGCGCTGGAGGGGGGCGATAGCGATGATAGCGGGCGTGCTTGCGAGCGCGACTCTCGGCGTGGGTGAGGCCCCGCTGCGCGCAGCACGCCGAAGCGCCCAGTCTACCCCGCAGCCCCGCCCTGAGCAGACAGACACCGCACCACCGACCGACCGACGCCGGTTCCGCGCGCCTGGCAAGCCGAGGAACGCGAGGCGGGCGTCGCTATCGGGGGTCGGGGGTGTGTCGGACGCGCCTCGGCCGCGAGCTCGCCCGCTGTGGCCAAGACTTGACTCTGGCCAAGAGTGGACTCGGGCGAGCATGCGACTCGAGGATCTGCTTTCGCACGCGACTGACTTTGGCGCTTGTGTGTGGCGGCCCGCTGGGCGTGTGCAAGTGTACCAGGCTACAGCAGTTCCCCCTTTTCTCGACGGCCGTCTGAGGTAGGTGCCCACTGGAGAGGGCCAGCGCCGAGATCCGAGCCGGGGGCGTGTGGCGGTCGCGCGGTCGGCGGACGTGCGTCCGAGCGGTGCGCTTGTCAGACCACAGCCCAAGATGTCGCTTGTGGTGCCGAGACTGAGTGCGAGCGGCGTTCGAGTGGGCCGTGCGAATGCCGCTTGATGCTGAGTGTGCAAACTTGGGACGTGGTACACAGATTTCCTCACTGGCGAGTGAAGGCCTGTATCGGCCCGGAAGGAGTGCCGACTCGCTCGACGCGTGCCACTGGGCTCGACTTGCGCAAAACTCGCATAGTATACAGACACCACTCTATGCTACAAGCCACATCTACGCCTCTGCCCCGCGCCACCGCTCGCCCTTGCGCCGCCGCTCGTCCGCCGACTCGGGCGACGGCGAGCGGGGGGAGCGCGGGGAGCGCGCCGGCGAGCCCCCCCTCGCCGAGTGCGGCGAGCGTGGTGACCGCGCCGGCGATACACCCTGCGCCCGCGGCGACCTCGCGCTCGGCCCGGACCGCGAGCTAGCCCAGCTCCCGTGCCGGCTGTGGCTGGGCGGCGCGAGCCCGCCACTGCTCCCCTCTCCCAGCGGATACCGCGGCTCAAACTTCTTCCACTTGTCCTGCAGCGCGTCGTACATTGCGTTCAGCTCTGCGACCATGCGCTCGTGCTCGATGACCTCGATGTCGCGCGCGAGCGCGACGTTCGCGTCGTGCTCCTTGCGCTGGAGGGCGCGGTCGCTCTCCATCATGTCGCGGTATGCGCGTGTCGCGAGGCTGCGGATCGTCGCAAGCCGCTCCTCGTGCTGCCGGTGCTGGACCTCGTTAAACGCGCCCAGGATGACCTGGAACCGCTCGTCCGTGTGCCCTGCCTCGCCGTCGGGCGCACCCGTATCCGGCGTGTGCGCGTGCGTCTCCTTCTCCGTCTTGTACCTGAACAATCCCGAGACGTGCGTCCTTGCGAGCCGCGCCTTGAACCGCAGCTCCTCGACCTGCAGCCGCGCGGCCAGCTTGATCTCGTACATTTGCTGTGCGGCCGCGCGCCCCGCCTCGACCTCGCACCGCAGCACGTGCTCCTCGGTCACGGCGACGTCCTCGAGCGCCTGGACGTGCCGCTGCTCCTCCTTGGCCAGCGCGGCCCGCCGCTTCGCGTCGATGAGGTACTTGATTTGCGTGAGCGTGTGCCGCGCCTCGGCTGATCCGGGCGACTTGGCCAGCGTCTCCTGCAGCGCGCGCACGGTGGGGTCTCGAGGGTCCGGGTGGAGCGGGAGGTACTCCTCCATGTCTTCGGGCCGTAGCCTCGGGACGGCCTTGGGCGAGATGGCGGATGATCGGCGCGAGCTCGACGCGCTCGACTTGTGCGACGCGTTCGACGACCGCCGACGCTTGGGTGACGGTGCTGGCGGGTGCAGTGTTGACGAGGTGGATGGCGACGCCGGCCAGTCCTCGGGCACCGCCGTCTGCGGCGAGTGTACCCGTGCCCGCGGGTAGGATGAGGACGCGGCCGTCGTTGTCGGTGCTGCCGGTGCTGCTGGTTTAGTCGCTGCCACATCGGCGCAACCCACCTCGCTGGGGCCGGTTGAGGAGGTTATCGAGGCTCATGCTTCCAACAAACGGGGAGCTGGGAGACATGGTAAGAGTGCAAGTGGCCATGTCGTGCTGTTCAGGTGGGACAGTGTGCGAAGGGCGCCAGGTGGCAGTGTGCAGTGTGCAAAGCAAGTGAGTGCAGCTGGTGCTGTGCGATGAGATGGCTGCCAAGGGCGATCTGATCTCGACCTCGTCCCTCGCTGCTTCTTTATTACTCGCCGCATCCGCAGCGAGCGAGCAACCCGCGCCGTGCTCAAAGATCGTGCCCGCACCGGAATGGCAGACGCATCGGGGCATAAACGAGGCACAGCCTCGTTGCCATGGCTGAAGTAGGCTCTGGTGAGCGGGAGGGTAGGGTCGTGCCACGCCCGGCACGCGCGCGGCGACACGGCGCGGTCGTGAGGGACAGGACACGGCGAGTGAGTGAGGCGAGCGAGCCTGGCGCAGGCCCTTCATCCTCCTCCCTTGCGCGAATTTATGCCTACCCCATTCACCCATGACGCGGCGAGTACACAGTACCGATCCGCAGCAGACCGCCGCCTCTCGGCACCTCGAGCCTGGCCTGGATCGGCCCCCTCACTGCCACAAGGGTCCACAGATGCGCCCACGAGGTGTAGACTTGGCGGCTGCACTTGGCGCGTGGAGGGCGACGGCGAGGCGAGAGTTTGGGTGTGTCTCTCGGTGCCGGCGCAGGCAGATTCGGGGGTGGAGGGAGCCCAACGCTGCCGCCAGGCCGTCCCCCGGGCCCGATCTCGCTCCCTCCTCGCGCCTCGCGCCTCGGGCACGTCGGCTCGCAGCCGAGGGGCGGCATGGCGGCATGGCGGCAGCTGACAGTAGATTGCACCGCATCGCTCGGCGCCGCCCATTCGACCAGCCTCATCGTGCCACCGCTCGCTGGCTGTCGGCCGGGGGGCCGCTTTCGGCTCGGCAGTGGCGGACATTGGAGACGTGCGCCGCGCACGTAGACGCAAGTACACGCCGCGCGCTCGGTTTCCTGACGCAAACGCGTCGCGTCGAGTTGCTGGATGGGTGACGCCCGTGAGATAAAGCCTTGAAAATTGCGGTGCGCCGTAATCTCAAGGGACGAAGATAGCGGTGCAGCATTCCGCGGTGGGGTGACTTGCCGCCGCACAAACGCCTGGCGACGACGCGGAGCTCGTCTCCGTCTCCGTCTCCGTGCCCGTTTGGATGCCGAGGTGCTGCACGGCGCGGGATAGGCGCGGGATAGCGGCGGGTGAGAGGGAATGGGCGCGTATCGGTGTCTGCGATGAGGTTGGGCACGTCGAACAGGCAAGAAAATCAGGCTGCGTCGCAGGTATGACGCAGATGGGCGGTGCCTGATCTGTCGCGTCCACCAGACGGCCACGACTCGGCGCTCAGAAAATAACGCACCCGCTTACACGTTGGAGCAGCGCAGGGTGCAGGGCTTTGAGTCACTTAGCAGCCCACCTTGTGTATCATACATCGCGTACGCGCGCGGCCGAGGCAGTGTCGTTCATCCGATGTGACAACGAGCAGCTCCGAATGTGCTGCGGGCAACTTTGTTGTCGTTGGCGTGGTGGAGGTGGGGACCCCAAATGTTGACGCCGCGACCGTGAAGGCATCGGCTCCAGCCTTGCAGTCGAGGAGCTTGACTCTCCACCTCGTTGCATCGAATAATATCCACCAGGACGTAGTCGTTACTGGTTGTCAACAAAGCCCTCGCTCTTCGGCCCCAAGTCTTCCTCTGCTCAGCGCCTACAACTCCTCCTCCTCCACCTTCTCGTCGTCATCGTCGTCGTCCTCCGTGCCCTCTTCATCCATGATTTCGTCGTCCTCCTTCTCCTCGAAGTCCTTGGCGGTGGCGGCCAGGAACGCCTTGAACGCGATGATGAACGCGTCCCAGCTAATGTCGACACGGCCGCGAGGGCTGCAAACGGCTTCAGTCCTAGCCCGCACCTTGGGATCGAGGAGGCTGCGCAGGAAGATGGACACCTTGATATTGTCGGTGGCGTGCGCCTGCCTGGCGAGTTGCTCGAACTTGCTGAAGTGTATCTTCAGGTCCTCGAACGGACGGCCAATCTCCAGGCGCAGGGCCTGGAGGCGGCGGAGGGCGTCGACGCGAGCGAAAATGGAGGACTCGCCGTAGAGAGCCGGCCCGACCGCCACGTAGATGTCGCGCGCCGACCAGAGCTTCGTGTGTTCGACCTTGCTGAGGAGGACCGGGTCGACAGTGGTGAGAAGGGCAGAACGAGCGAGGCGCTCCTTCTCAGCCCAATCCCACCAAAGCTGGCGCTCCAGGTCGAGCGGGCCGAGCTGGTCCATCCCGAATGAGGCAGCAATCTGTTCTCCCTCCGGCTGTTCCTCGCCACACTTCTCGCCCGCGGGCTGGTAGAAGGTGATGTGGTGCTTGTATTCGGTTTCGCGGTAGGGCTCGAGGGTGAAGAAATGACGGTCCGCCTTGTGCGGGAAGAGACAGGCGATGAGGCCGATGTTCCAAGCCTCCCAGTCGTCGAGGGACTTGAGACTGCGGACGGTGCGGCCGGCGCAGGTCACGAAAGTCGGAAAGCCCATGATGTGGTAGGGGAGGAAGACAGACCGTGTGGATGTTGACAGAGGGTGCCGCCCGCTTGACGATGGCAGTGCTCCAGTGGTGGGGACTGGGGGAGAGTAGAGCACGGGCGAGGGGGAGAGTGGAACGGATACCCCCTTGAGGCGTGGTTGCTTGCGGAGGTGGCTGAGACGAGCAGACGAGCGACTTGCTCGCCGGTTTCCAACGAGGCTGTAGACTGGTCAGTGTGTAGGTACATTGGGACTTCTGTTTCTGGACTTACCGTCTGCTGAGACAACAAGGATGAGTGGAAGGTGGAAGGCAGAGGAGGAAAGACGAGACAGAGTGAAAGTGATGGGATGAGAGGGCGAGAGGGATAATGAACCAGCGGCGCGAGTGTCGAGCGGCGCGCGTGTTGGGTGACTGGACCAGCTCGACCCGCCCGCGCCCTCCAGTCGCCCGCCGATCACTCTTTGCGTCGACGCCGCCACCTGTCCACGACCACAACTCTTCCTCATCCACTCTTCCACCCTCTCAGTCTCAGAAAGCAACACAGTCTCAACGTGTCCAATTGACAACTCTTAAAGCCCTTGGTGTAAATCTCTTGCTACACCCCATAAGTATGCACAGACAGGCATCCGTAACTGACAGGTACAGCCGGACACCAAGACTCTCCCCAGCTCGAGGGTCTCTCTCATTCCATCCCGAGCCCGCGTCGCGGCGCCGCCCCGTCCACTACCGACCTCCTCGAGGCAACTTTTCCATCACACCCCACCTTCTATCTCACTACATACCGACCTGCTACCTGCGGTCCGATCGCACCTCGACTGAGCACCGGCACACCCCACCCTCTACAGTCACCCTCTACAGTCACCCTTCGACCTAGCCAGCCTGCCTTCTTTCCAGCGCCGTCGTCGTCTTCCTCCGCACCCGCGTCTTCCTCGAGCTCTCGGCCTCCAAAATGCCATCCACTTCGCGTTCCAGTGGCTCTCGCTACACTATCTGCATGGGTAACAAGGTCCGCAAGCTCCGCAAAGCCGACGACTGGGACGAGTGGTGGCGCGGTGTCCAGGCATGCCTTCTCCCCAAGGGAGCGCAAGACCACGTCTTTAGGGACGAGCCGTTCCGCCGGACGGACGAGGAGCACCACATCACTATTTATCGCCCGGCGCACCAGATTGCTGGAACTCTCTATCCTTATGGCAAACAGATTGACCCTTCACTTGGTATCGGCCGCCTCACCCTCATCGAACAGATGCGCTATGACCCATGGCTCACGAACGAGCGACTGGCCCGTTCGGTCCTCCTCATTACGGTCGATTGCCGCCTCATCAAGCAGGTGGAGGAGCTTTGGTGTGCTAAGGACATGTACAACGCTCTTGGGGCGATCCTGTTCGCCGACGAGGACGAGGACGACGACGACGATAACGCATTCAAACAGGACGACCTCTACCGCCAGCTCCGTTACCTTCTCCTTGACGACGACGCTTCGCCCGACGACATGGATGGCCACATGGGCGAGTTTGTTGCGATAATGAAGTCACTGCGCAAGTATTGCAAGCCCGTTTCAAGCAAGTCGGCGGTGTGTATCTTTCTCAACAGCCTTCAAGGTGATACCGAGCAGAGCGTCAAAGCGGCATACATCGCCAAGTGTCCTGACAAGAACAAGTGGATGATCCTCAAGGACGTGTTCAAGGCCTACGTTGGATCTCTGCGCCACGAGGGCGACAATCACACGGCTGGACAGCACGTCAAGATCGAGGTGGACGACGTGCCCCGCCAGTAGGGCCGCCAGCTCGAAGAGTGGGAGGATGAGTCGGCCAAGATTGAAACCTCCGCGTGCGGAAACCGAGGACCATGGACATTGTGTCGTGTACGTACAGATGTAGATAGATACCATTGACGCAGACCAAACATGATGTCGTCTGTCGCCAGGGCCGCGACCCAGCACACAACCGCGCGCACACCAAAAGCGAGCCACCTCTCGGCTCTCCCCCAGCGCCCCAACCAAAAAAATCGTGCTCGCACGCTGAGTCGAACAGCGGTCGGGTCGGAAGCAGTGTAGATCACACCCAGTGAACCACAACGACCAGTGATAACCACCTACACTATACGAGCTGCTCTACATTGTAAGGGAGTCGAACCCCTGCCGCGTCGAATGTTGCTTTTGGCAACGACGCATGATACCGTTTCACCAACAATGTGAAGAGTAATGCTGACAAGAGTGGGATTCGAACCCACGCCCGAAGACTGCGAATGGAGAGGACTCCTGAACACAGCGCCTTAGACCGCTCGGCCATCTTGCCATCTTGCATTTTTGGGATGCTGATGGGTGGGTCCGGTTGGCTAAGAGCTGGGAGCGTGCCGCCGAGGGGCGAAGAACGCGCCGGCAGGGGAGGATCGGGGCGAGGGGAGGAGGAGACGAAGCAGTCCCAGCTGGTGCGAGGGTCAGGGAGGACGCGGTGCGAACGCCCTCGCCCCTGACGGCGGTGGCGCACACGTGAGGCAGCGCAAGGCATGCAAGGCAGCTGGATATCCCCGCGAGCCTGTATGCATCTGCGTGGCTTATCCGGGCTGTAGGTCAGGCACTGTGGTGGCCAGCATGGGAGTGGTGCAGAGATGTGGGCCGCGTGTGTCTGAATAATGGCAGTTTGATTTCGCCACTTGCCGAGTGCCACATTCATGCGCAGTGATCGGCGCTCGCGACTCAACCCACTCACCTCGGCGACGACGTCAATGGTCCATATCGCACTGGCTTGGCTGCATCGTGTCGGCTCGGTGGCGCCGGATGCCTTGGCTCTGTTTCAAGCAAGGGCCAGCCCCTCCCCCCACTCGCCGCCACTGACGCAGCCCGCCACGTCGCCGTCCGTGCCACCGCGCCACGCGCCACACCGCCTCTCACGCCATGTGTGCATACCACTACGTGTACCAGATATCAGCAGGGATCCTGAGGATGACGGAGCGTCCATCCGGGATCTGGGGGTAGAGCTTGACGACAACGGGGTCGAGGTGGTCAAGCACGATGATGTTGAGGCCCTGTGAGTGCGGGTGATGGTAGTGGGTATGGACAGGGGGGTCTTGATTGTTCAGGTTGGTAGATACATATGGGGGCTGGTTGTGGTGGTGGTGGCCGAAGCCTCGAGGCGCTGACGCTGCCCACTTAGTAGAGGCGAGAGGTGTGGCCGGGGTCCTTCTTGCCCCAGTTGGGCTGGCCAATGTACGAAACGTACTCGGGGTAGTAGCCGGTGTGGGTGCCGGTGTGGGTGTGGGTGGTGGCGCCAGTGTCGATCCTGGTGTTGGTGTTGTAGCCGGTGACGTGAACGTCGGTGGTGGTCTTGTGCTTGTCGGTGTACTCGCCCTTGTACTCGCCCTTGAGCTCGTAACGAACCTCGGGGCGAGGGGTGGGGACGAGAGGAACGGGGCGCTCGTACACGACGGCGGGCTCGAGAAGAAGCTTGGGGCAGCCGTGAAAGTACTGGTGCTTCTCAAGCGTGCCGATGGCGAGGAGGAGCGAGTAGATGTTCTGGACCGAGTTGCGCGTGTTGGAGACGCCGGTGGCGGTAATGACGTGCGAGACCGAGATGTCGTTGCCGCGGCGGTGGAAGATGAGCGAGCGCTCAACGTTGGAGAGGATGACCCAGTTGATGGCGGCGTTCGAGGTGTGGCCGCGGGCGAAGCGGTCCCAGACCTGGGAGTTGTCAGCTGTGCGCCACGTAACGCCGGTGCGAGGGCGTAGCGCTACGCCCCTCGCCCTGCCCCGCCTCACTCACCTGACCAAGGAGGATCTGCGCGTCGTAGTGGAGCGAGTGGTCGACGTGGACGGGAGCGGCGACGACACGGCCGCGGGCAATGTCCCAGACAGCGCCGCCACGGACGGCGTTGAGCACGGCGTCAATCAGGGCGTTGGGGACGACGGTCGCGGGGTGGAAGTCGGCGGCGACGTGGGGCACGCCGCCGACCTTGAGCTCGAGGGCGGCCTGGCCGCCGAGGCGGCAGCGGTCGGGGCTCGAGACGCCCCAGAGGCGGATACCGTCAAGGGTCGAGTTGCGGGGGGCCTGCTCGAGGAGCGCGACGTTGACCGAGCCGAGGACGTGGCCGTAGACAAAGCTCTGGAGCGACGAGTAGCCGTCGAGGCGGTCGACGGCGAGGACCTGGCGCGCGTCGTGGATCTTGGCCGCCGCCGTGCCCTTGACGAAAAACGAGCTGTGCACGCCCTCAGCGAGGTAGCTGAGGAACTGGCGGTGGAGGTGGTCGCGCACGAGGCGCGGGTTGAACGTAAAGGTGAAGGGGGTGCCCTTGGGGTCGACGGGGGCGACGGCCACGAGGGGCTGGTGCGGGGCGAGCGAGTAGACGATGGGGCCGGTCGAGAGCTCGTTGATCTGGGCGAGGGTGACCGACACGTCGTGGTTGTAGACGATGGTCTGGGTGGCCGTGTGGGTTGCGGCGACGGTCGAGGTGGTCGTGTTGACGGCCGTCGACGACGACGACGAGACGTTGACGCCGGCGTACGAGAAGTCGCAGCGGGGGCAGAGGCAGGGCGCCTTGGAGGCCTCGTTGGTGGCGATGATCTGGATGCCCGACATTTTGTTGTGGGGTGGGGGTTGGGAAGGGGAAGAGGGAAAGTTGAGAGAGGAAGAGTGTGGATGAGAGTAGAGACGAGGCGAGGCCAGCAAGATATAGTGCGTCGGGGGTGGGGGGTGGGCGGGAGAGGCCAGCCCGTCGACGACGACGCGGTCCGTGCGCGGTGCGAGCAGAGGCGAGAAGCAGCGCGCGGCACGGTCTCGTGCGCCGCTCTGACGGCGTGGCGCGGTCGCAGCGACGTGATCGGCGTCGAGCGCGGCCTTGCGGCAATCTCTGCCACGCACGGACCGCCACGAGCCGCTGCGGCGGACGCCCCCGACGCCCCTGGGGTATTGCGCCGCGTCGATCCCTCTGCCCCTCGTCATCGTCCCCAGCACGCACCGGGCGTGAGTGAGCGTCGCGCAGGTCGCCTCGCGCACGTCGCCCCGCGCCTCACCCTCGCGACGCCTTGCCCCCTCGTCGCCATCGCAATCGTCCCTGTCGCGATCGACACTGCGCCGCGCGAGCCGCCGTTTCGCCTGGGCACACTCGGCCTGGGCGCTGTGCGCTGCACTCTTTGCACGCGCACACACGGCGCGATCGCGCAATCTTGCACCGCAGCGCTGTTGCCGCACCACTCTGCCACCGCCCCCCTACGCACACACGCATACGCCCCAGCCACGCGGCACCCCGCACACACTCCGACCCGAACCTCATCGGCCAGACTCCCGCCCCGCTCGCTCCGCTCGCTCCTGACGTCCCGTGTCATGCAATTCATTATTGAGGGGCCATGTCGCCCAGATGCTGTGGTTGGCTCTATAGTATTACACTGCTCCGTATGATCGATCGTCGTCTGTCAAGATTGCACCCCGCCACACCAGCCCTTAGAAGCGGCCGAGGGGCTCGGCAACCTTGAACGGCGCGCCAGTCTTGGCCTTGACCTCGTCGAGCTCGACGCCGTCGGCAATCTCCTTGAGGGTCAGGCCGCCGTTCTCACGGTCGACGTCAAAGACGGCAAGGTTGGTGATGATGGTCGACACGACGCGGGCGCCGGTGAGGGGCAGCGAGCACTGCTCAACAACCTTGGGGTTGCCGTGCTTGTCGGTGTGGTCGGTAACGACAATGATCTTGGTCTTCTCGGGGTTGGAGACCAGGTCCATGGCGCCGCCCATGCCCTTGACGAGCTTGCCGGGGATCATAAAGTTGGCGAGGTCGCCGTTGGCCGAGACCTCCATGGCGCCGAGAATCGACACATCGACGTGGCCGCCACGGATCATGGTGAACGACTCGGCCGAGTCGAAGGTCGAGGCGCCGGGGACGAGGGTGACCGTCTCCTTGCCGGCGTTGATGACGTCGGCGTCGAGCTCGTCCTTGGTGGGGTAGCGGCCCATGCCGAGGATACCGTTCTCGGACTGGAGCCAGATGTTGGTGCCGGGGGCGAGGAAGTTGGCCGCGAGCACCGGGATACCGACGCCGAGGTTGGCGTAGTAGCCGTCCTTGAGCTCCTTGGCTGCGCGCTTGGCAATCTTCTCACGCTTGAGCTGAGCGACCGACTTGGGGGCCGACTCGTCCGCCGCAGCGTCGGCGGCGTCCTCGGCCTCCTCGGTGAGCGTGACGAGCTCAATCTTCTTCTCGACCGTCGACTTGACGATGCGGTCGATGTAGATGCCGGGGAGGTCAATGTCCATGGGGTGGATCTCGCCAATCTCGACCAGGTTCTCGGCCTCGACAATGGCGACCTTGGCGGCACGGGCGACGAGACCGGCGAACGCGGCCGTCGTGTAGCGGAACACGCAGTTGCCGGCCTTGTCGACCTTCCAGGCGCGGAGGAGGGCGACGTCGCCAGTGATGGCAGGCTCGAAGATGTAGCGCTTGCCGTCAAACTCGCGGGCCTCCTTCTTGTTGCCCTCGACGAGGACCGTCTGCTTGCCGTCGGCGTCCTTCTTGGACCAGAGCTGGGGGATGCCGCCAGTCTCGACGTCGGTCCCGGCGCCGGTACGCGTGTAGAAGCCGGGCATGCCGGCGCCAGCGGCGCGGAGGCGCTCGGCGATGGTGCCCTGGGGGTTGAGCTCGAGCGCGACGTTGCCCGAGAGGTAGGCGTCCTGGAGGGCCTTGTTGGTGCCGACGTAGGAGAGGATCATCTTTGAGATCTGCTTGGAGGTGATGAGGGGGGCTGGGGGCGAGCGTCAGCGAGCCGTCGCTAGCCTCCTCGCGTTACTCACAGAGGCCACCGGCGCCGACGTTGCCGGCGTTGTTGGACACGACCGTCAGGTCCTGAATGTCGGGGCGGTCGACAAGCGCAGTGATCAGCGTCTCGGCGGTACCGCACAGGCCGAAGCCGGCGGAGAGGACGAGCGAGCCGCTCTTGATGTCCTTGACGGCCTCATCGGCAGAAGCGTACAGCTTGCCGCCCGTCTCCTTGACCTGGGCGGGCGTGCCGACGTTCTCGACGCGACCCGGGATCGAGTCGAGGGCCGAGAAGCCTGCGGGCACGGCGTGTGTGCGCGCCGAGGCCGAGAAGGAGCGCGCAGCGAGCACGCGGCACGCCGAGACGCGGGGGAGCGCGCGGAGCGCGGGGGCGCGGAGGGTGCGGAGGGCGAGCATGGAGAGGGAGGTGAGTATGGGGGGCGGCTTGGCGCTGCTACGTTGTATTTAAAGTGGCTCTGCCTTGTGCTGCGGCCGAGTGAGTGGTGAGTGAGTGAGAGGTAGAGTCGCGGTGAAACCACATTTATGTACCCCGAAGGCCGAATTGTCCCCAAATTGTTCCGCTGTTATCTCACCGCGGCCGGCGCGCCGGCGGCAACGGCGACAACCCCACAGCCCTGACTGCGAGGCGTGCGAGGCTGCGAGGCCACATGACGGCGGGCCTCTCTGACTCTGACCCAGCTGACTCTGACCCGGCCTCGCTGACTCGTGGCTAACGGCAGCAGGCAGCCAGCCAACCAACCCCACGGTGTTAGGCATTCGGCCACGGCCAGCGTGCACGCGCCTCGCTCGTCTCCGACATCTCGAGTCGTCCACAACACCAGCAACACCGCAAGCGCAAGCGCAGCCGTGGCGTTGGACATGCCGCGCGCGCACCGAGGCCGTCGCGTCGAGCATGCACGCCAGCCCACTACCCCGCAGTGGCCCCTCTTCGGCGCGCAATTTGCCCGTCATCACAGACTAGACGCGCAGCCACACGCCGCCATTTCGAATGCGCACGCGTCTTCGAAAACACCATCGCGGCGGCCATTCGCTGCCTGGGACGCCGGCGCGAGGGGCGACGTGATGGCCTGGGAGGCGGAGCATCGGTGGGGCCTTTTGCCCGGGCGAGGGAGGGGGCGGAGCGCACAGCGAGCGAGCGAGCCAGCCTGGGCGTGCCACTCGAGAGTGTAGCCCATGCCTCCGCGGCGCTCCTCCCCCCCGGTGCTAGAGGCGGAGAGGGAGTGGGGGAGGTGGGGGAGTAGTGAGCAGACGGCGGGCAGGTGACAGCGACGAGGTGACGTCTGTGGTGCTGCGTGCACTGCGCGCGCGTCACCATCGGCCCCGGGAGATTGTCCGACCGATAAGCTGCCCACTCTGGCCGGCCTGTGCGCCGCGCGCGGGCGCGTGCGCTGGTGCCCCGCCCCGCGTGCGCGGAGTCCGGTCCGAGGTTGCGGCGTGGCGTGGGGGTCGCTGAGCGGTCGCCGAGCGGGCGGTCAGGAGCGTCGGCGCTGGGCCAGCGTGCTGGTGGCGCGAGGGACGCCTGGGTGGTTGCTCTCGGCGCGACTGTCAGTTCCTCTCCTCGGCCCAGGCTTGCCTTCAGCGACACCCTCTTCCTCTTAGCGCCAGCGAGTCGACTAAACAGACGCTCGACGCGCTCTGCTCCGCACCCAGCGCCTTCCCGACCTCCCCTGGCCGACGCCGCCGCGCATACAACATTCATACACCTATCCACGCCCCACCCCCTACAGGCTCGCGGCGCGGCTGCGCGTCGCGCCGTCCCTCACCACGGCCGTGGCGTCGTCCACGCTCTCGAGGATCCACGTGACGCCCTCATCGCTGACGAGCCACTCCTGGCCCTGGAGCACGCTGCCGTCCCCCCCGCCGCCAGGGAGCAGCGCCTTCTTGAGCCCGAAGACGTGGCTCGTGACCTGTGGCCCGACGCCCGTCTGCGCGCGCAGCGCGGCGATCGCCACGACGCTGGTCAGCACGCGCCCGAGCTTGGCCGCGCCCGGCGCGGCAGGGCCGGCGGGGTCGCTCAGCAGCGGGCCGTAGTGCGAGTTGAGGATGTGCACCGCCAGGTCGGGGTGCGACGCGCTCAGCTTTGCGATCAGCTTGGCGCTGTGCGGCTCGTAGATGCCGTCCCAGAGCGAGAGGCCGCGCTTGAGGAGCGCGCCGATGTCGTGCGGCTGGCGCTGGGGCTCCTTGCTCAGCCCGGCCTGCACGTCGGCCCCGAGGTGGTCGTACAGAAAGTTCAAGTTGTTGATGGTCTTGGGGATGCCGTTGAACGAGATGCACTTGAGGCCGATCTCGCGCATGATCTGGGGGCGAGCGGGCGAGCGTCAGCGAGCCGCTCTCCCTTCTTCCTTCTCCCTCCCCAACTCACCGCAGCGACCTCGACCCGCCCCTCAACCCCCTGCCCCTCCGCGGCGTAGTCGTACAAGCCAGTCACCGCGTCAGGCGAGTTGACGGTAAACAGCACCGCCGACCCGACACTGAGCCACGTCTCCCTCCCCACGCCGCCCGCCTCGCCCCGCTTCTTCAGGCGGTCAAACAGCGCCGTGGTCACCTGCCGCGCTGGCGCGGCAAGCGCCTCGCCGCGCGCGTGAGGGGCAGAGATGAGCGCCTTGAGCGCCGGGCTGAGCTTGACGGCGGCGGCTGCCATGTCGGGGGAGGCGGGGGGCGTGGGGTAGGCTGGGGAGGGGGAGGGGGTGGCTCGCTGAGCCAGGTCGTCGTGCTTCGGCAGGGTGGGCGAGTGTGCTTGCGCTGTGTTATCTAGCTGCTTGCTCTGCGGCTCGAGTTGAAGAAGGAGAGATGATGACGCCGCGCCGCTTTAAAACGCTCGGCACGGCCCCGCACCGGCTTGGCCTAGCCCACATCGCGCGCCGAGTAGCCGAGCCACGCGACGCCGCTGCATCTCAGTGGCCCGGCGTATCTCTTCCAGTTCCTCCGACTGCAGCTTGTAGCGCAGATTACATCGCGCATGACACAATCCGCCCCCCTCGCCCTCGTCGGCGTCTTTATCTGGCAGCTCCAGCCGAGCGCGGCTTGCCAAGGTGCTCGCGCGGCCGAGCTGCCCAGCCATCGACCCCGCACACGCATAAACCATTGCGCTCCTCGACGCAGACGTGCATGCCTCACCCCGGCGCTGGCGCCCCGCACGACTCGTGCTATCGACTCGGGCATGACGTCGTCTTGCTATCGGCCACAGCGAGGCCCAGCACACCGTCGCGACCCACCCCCGCGCCCAACTCCGCGACCACTCCCCGCCCGCCCACGACTCCTGAACCACCCCCCCTAGCTCCTCTACTATGCATAGACATCTACGTGCGCTGTACTCTCGCCGCCTGAGTGAACAAAACATGCCGGCCTGCCCGCGCCTGCGCCAGTGCCAAAACCTGTAGTCGACGCCAAGTCGACGCCGCCTCTCATCCACATGCTGTCCGCTCCTCGTTACCGGCCGCCGCTCGCGCGCGGCCACATGACTTCTACCTTGTCGATTAAAAATGCCTAGATGTGGGGTTGTGCTTGGGGTAGGTGGTTAAGAGCGCTCACAGGCGCTCAGAGCCCACCCAGGCTCTTGCGCGACTGCCGGCCGCGCTCGCGCGCACGCCGGGCAGCACGCATCAGCTGGACAAGCGCCAGCTTGAGTTTGTCCGAGCCGCCAGCCGCTGGTGTCAGCGAGGCGTGCAGCTCGCCAAGGAACTTTTGCTTCTCCGCCACAGGGAGGACGTGTCCCGGGATCGCCTCCAGCGCCTCTGCAGCGTACCGCTCGGCGTCAGATGGCGACACGGCCACCACCGTCGCCTGAACAATGATGGGCACCTGGTCGAACCCTTCCTCGGGGTAGCCAGAGACAACGCCAGACAGCACGAGCTCAAGAATGAGCTTGGCATACTGCCCAAACACGGGTTGGAGCAGGGCGAGGAACGACGCGTGCTGCATTCTCTGCGCGAGCAGTGCGAGAGTGTCGAGCGAAACCAGAATCGTCTGTGGGGCCGGGCACAGCAGCGCCCGGAGCGTGTGCGATACGGCCTGGGGAATCGATGCCGACGCCAGAGTCTGCACCGGCAGCGCCGTGATGTACGCCATGAAGCAGTGGACGTAGTCGTCCATGACGTCGGCAATCTCAACCGATGTCTTGACCTGCAAGAGCTTGTCGAGTGAAGCGGTTACGTTCTGGAAGGCGCCGACGAGGAGCGCAGCGAGCGCTTCATGGCCAGGCTGCTGGGCCGTCTCGCCAAACTTGGACGCCACCTTGCCCGTGATCCACAGATACGAGGCGTAGCCAGTCTGCGCAAACGATGTCGCCATGCGCTCGAGCAGGGGCTGCACGACCGGCTCGAGGGCCCGCTCTGGGAAGAAGGTGAGGCCACGGCGGAGGATCGAGCCCACACGCTCCGAGATGTAGTATCTCAGGGCATACTTGGACAAGAGGGCGTCGAGGACCGAGTAGACGGTCGCCGCGGTGGTGTAGCACGACTCGGGGAGCGGGTTGAGCGTGCGGATGACAGCAAGGTAGGCGTCCAGCTGCTCGAGCGCGTCGGCAACCTTCTGGAGCTCGGGCTTGGGGGCTTCCTCGGCGGCGTTGGCAACGAGCGCAACGCGCTCGATGAGCGGCTGGGTAAACGTCTGCAGAGCCTGGGCGGCCTCGTCTGCCGGGAGCGTCTGGATAACGTACGCAATAGCCTCACACACCTCGACCATGTCGGCCTGGTCGAGCTTGCTTCCGACAGTGGTGACAAAGGTGTGCAGCTGGGGCAGGAATGGGACTAAGTGGCGGTTGCAGTCCTGGCACAAAAACTTCATTGCCTGGGCTGCGGCAGCAGAGACCTCGTCCTCGGCCATGTCGAACCCGGCCGAGACATAGCCAAGCTGGAACGCGAGGTTCTGCGGGTGACGGTCGATCCACTGGGTGTACCGCGAGATGACCAGAATAGCCGCGTAGCGAATGCGCGGGTGCTCTGGCAGCTTGGGCAAGAGGTCCATGATGTGCGGCATGACTTCGTCGTCATCAGGGTCCACCTCCGCGCCCATTGAGCGCATCGAGAACAGAGGCGCCTCAATCTCCTGCCAGGATGGCGTGGGCTTGGCCATTGCCTCGATGACAAGGTCGTACGACTTCTTGAGGCAAGCCGACGCGCCAAGGACCTGGCAACAGTCCTTGAGCGTGTCACCCATGCGGTGGCGGAAAGTCCTGAACTCGTCGCGCTCCTGGGGCGTCTGGCTCTCGTTGTCGGCCGGGAAGTGGAGGTGACGGATAATGGTCGTCTGGAGCTGTCCAAAGATTTGGATGTAGGGGGCGAAGTTTTCGTCATTGTGCAGCTGGGACTGGCGGTTGACAATGCTTGCGAGGATCCACCAGAACTGGAACGTGATGGGCACAATGTCCAGGTCGGGGTAGGCCGTGCAGACCATGATGGCCTCGACGAGCGGGAACCCCTCGAGCGGGTGCAGATTGATGAGGTCGCGGTAGCACTCGCCGGCCTCGCAGAACATGCGGCAGTAGCCTCGTATCCTGTCCGGGTCGTCGACGTACTCGTCGAGCTTTGGGCGGAGGGCGATCAGCCGGGGGAGGATCTGCTGCACGACGTCCATGTTGTCGCGGATTTCTTGGGTTTCATGGATGAGGTCACAGATGACATCGACGGCCGCGTCAAACAGGTCATCATGCTCAAGAGCGTCGAAGATGGCGGGGAACAGCGGGCTCTGTCCCACGACCGAGACTGGGAGCTCGCCCGCGCGGAGCCAGCTTCGCATCGTCTCGAAAATGGCCGTCTTGATCTGTGCCGTCAAGCCGTCGGCCTGGATGTACATTGACAGGATGTTGACGACGCTCTCGGCCGCGTCGCTGACGAGCGCGTCGTAGATGTTGGACCCCTCGGGCTGGGTCAAGTGTTAGCACTGCCCTATCCGCCATGCCGTCAACGTACTGGAACTGGCAGTCTCGGGTTCAAGGATTCCTCCGCAAGCGACGAGAGGAAGCGGAGGAGGACAATGACAGTCGATGGGTCCTGTCCGAAGCGCTCAATCATGCCCTGCACGACACTAGTCCATTCTGGCATTTGCAGCGCCAGGTCGGCAAGCGCCAAGCCCAGCTGCGTCAAGACGGCGCGCGAGCCCGCTGGTGCGCCGGGCTGGGTTAAAGATGCCAGCGCACCGAGCAGCGAGTCGCGCAGCGATGGCAGCGAGTCTCGAGGCACCTGGGGGAGGTCATAGAGGATCTGGTGTGGCGTCAGCGACAGCGAGACGAGAGCGGCAACAACATACCTTTGCCCTCAGCGTCTGTGCAGAGAACAAGCGGCCTTCGAGCGGGGCCGCTGGCGACGTGAGCAGCGTATGGCATGTCTGCCAAGCGTCGACCTGGAGGGTTAGTCGAGGAAGGTAGCGCTCGACGCACGCTGTGCTGAAACTCTTCGAGCCAGTCGTTTGCCCTCTTCTTCTCTGCCGAGTCTGGGTTATGGTACAAAGTCTGGAGTGCCTGGAGCACGGTGGCCGTCGACTGTTCTTGAGAGGTCGCCATGCCGCCGTGAGAGGGGAGCGGGGGGAAGGCGTATGTGGGAGAAAGAGGGGGGCAGGTGCCGTGTAGACGTGCTTTTAAGGGTGTGGTGATGGTGCGTTGTTGTGAGTTGAGTATTATCTTGTCGAAGCAACTCGACTTTGAGATCTGCCTGGCTGGCTGCATCACTGATGCAACCAGCAACCAGAGAAGCCGCGAAGCAAGGTTGCAGCAACTCGCGTGGCATTCCAGACGGAGCCAAAATAATAGGCATGGGAAAGAAAGGCGCGAAAACGGTGTTGTTCGCCTAATGTCCCCCATGGCTGACGGAATCAAATCGGCGCCCCGGGGCGTCCCCAGGCTTTCACGTGTGCTGGAGAACCACATCGGCGCCCTTCGCGCCCTTTGTTTGCCCTCGATTGCCCCACGGGTAAAGCCGGACAAGACAAGAGTTTGTCACGACTTTGACCACGGCCTCACCACGCAAGCAATTTTTTTTTTTACAGGGGCGGCCGATGTGATTCCAACGGGCCAAGGCAGGACACCGACCAGGGCAAGGGCGGGCGGGCAGCCGGGAGGACACGACAGATCCCTCCAATCAATGCTGCAAGGCCTGCAAAGGGAGCGGAGTAGTGGCCGAGAATGGCGGATGGTTGGAGTGGAGCCTCCCTGCGGGCCAAGTAGGACGAGAGGAGTGCGTGCACGGCGAATTGACGGCCGATAGGGCCTTGCTACCTTGGACCAGCCAGTGGCCTGAGTGTATGGGCACGCCATATGTAGTGAGCATTCTTGGCTGGCATGGCTGGGCGGGGCGCGAGCCGAGGAGGGCGGCGGGGGGCAGGGCGGGGAAATACCTCCGCCCGCCCGTGGAGTGATACTCATCGCCTGGACCCTTAATCGTCTCAAGCAAGATAGGCCAAATGGTCCAAAATGCCCCCTGACAGACTGACGACACTGACAGACTACCCGGCGGCAGACGACGAGGCATGAGGGGTGAGGGGTTGAGGGGTGAGGGGCCGAGGGGAAGAGAGCCGAGGGGGCAGACACTGCAAGCGAGGTCGGGGGCGGGGCAACCGGCCGGCCGGGCAGCAACAGCCCACCGCCCAGCCCAGGGCTCTCACTCGCACACCCCCTGCGGTCCCTTGGCGCCGTCGTCGTGCTGCCTGGCGCCTGCTGCGTAGCGAGAAAAAATAAACCGTGGGCTACTGAAAAAAGGTTGAGGCTACAGGAATAGGGAGCGAGGGCAACAGGGCAAAAATGCAAAGAAGAAGGCCGAGTCGGTCAGCAAACAGCAAACGCCCACGAAGGCAAGCGGGCGGCGGGCGGCAGGCGGCGAGCAGAATGAAGGGGCAAAAGGAGCAAATACACGGCCTAGACTTAGGCATTTGGCTGACTGCCTGGTTGGGCAGACTGGCTGAATGAATGGCATTGTGCCGAAAGACGACAGTGTCGACGACCCGGCCGGCCGCCCGGCCCCTGGCTGGCACGCCTTTGGTTGCTTACTTGCCGCCACTGTGTGCACACTGCGCCGCTGCTGGCTGCTAGCTCGCTGTGCTGCGCTGCCGCGTCGCGCCGCCACGCCCGCCACCCCCGTCCCCGTGCCGTCGGCCCACGCAGCACAACGCAACGCAACGCAGCGTAGGACCGCCGCCGACCCGACCGACCGACCGCCCGACGAGTGACACCTGGCCGCGCGCCCGCCCGCCTGACCGCCTGACCGACCTCCGCGCCTGCGGGTCGCCCACCTTAGACCCACCACCACCCAACCCCCCCCCAGCACTTTTTGTGTCTTATCCTACTACTCCACTCTACTCGTCTACTCCACTCCACAATCTCCTCCCCCGTTCCCCCCTCCTTCCTTTGTACAAACAACACATTCCCGACCAGGTCATCAAGTCGGACTGCATTCGTCGCTGCACAACAACATTCCATTAGCACGACGCACGCACCAGCCCAGCCCCAACCCCCCTCGTTTTAAACGCACGCATCGTTTGCGCAATCGGGCACTACCGCGACCCACGTTCCCCCCCTCCGCCCCCTGCTGGCACTCGCCTCCCCTCCCGGCCCCGCGCTCCTACCCCACCCTCCCATATCTCCATTGCCGCATCCCACGAGATACCTACTTCCCACCCATCCATCAACTCTCTCTTCTCTACTCTTTTACTCTTCACCATACTCTAGGCAACGCCACCCCCGCAATCGACAAGACGGAGCTCGCCATCCAAAGTTTATCGTCGCCACCACACCCCCAACCCCCGACATTGTTTGGCACCCCCCATCCCCACCGTCGCGCCACCCAAACACACGTCGACATTCCTCACTGCTTTTATTTTTTTCTCCTCCACCACTACCCACCCCACTCCATCCACCCCACCGCCGCGTACATCCTCGCGTCCGAACAAGCCGGCGCGCCATCCTCCACGCGTACCCTCTCCTCCATCCCACGGGTACCCCCACTAGTAGTCTACTAGTGCACCACCACTGCACAATAGGCTTACATCACCCCTGAAGCGCATCTTTTCGCGTCTTCCCTTCTTGAGCCATGTCGTCTCATCCAGCAACCATGGCGTCCTCCAACGACGGCGCTGAAACCAACAACCCCCTCGCTTCGCTGCCCACCCCCGTGCCCGATCCCATCACGGGCCGTCTCGACCCAAACGACCCCGCGGTCAAGGCGCTCACAGACGCCGCGCTCAACATGGACAAGAGCAAGATTCCACGCCCATACAAGTGCCCCTTGTGTGACCGTGCTTTCTACCGTCTTGAGCACCAGGTTAGTGTTATTGGCCGCGCCTTATCGCACGAGGGAAAACGCAATACTAACGCGCGATAGACTCGTCACATTCGCACCCACACGGGCGAAAAGCCGCACGCATGCACCCACCCGGGTTGCGACAAACGTTTCTCACGTTCAGACGAGTTGACCCGACATGCCCGCATCCACCTTCCTCCGGCCGCAGAGAACGGTTCCAAGGCAAAGGCAACGAGACACGACGACGAGGACGTGAGTGGTTTTGTTCGGGCAGAGGTCCGAGTGGCGGCGTAACCAGTGGCTGATATCAACCCCAGCATGACATGGAGGACCGCCGCGGAGGCCACCTTCCCCACCTCGGCCCCTCGTACGGCATGGACTTTGACCGCCATGAAAACTACAGCGGCTCGTACCTTCCTCCCCTCCCCATGGGCAACGGCGCGTCGGGTGGCATGAACGACATCTCTGCCCTCGCCGCCGCCGCCTCGGACCAGCTCTACGAGCTCGAGAGACATGAGGCCTTCCGCCGCGCCGAGTACGAGCTTCGCCACCGCCAGATTGCGGCTGGTGCCGGTCGCAAGAGCAACGGCGGCAGCCCCGGCTCGTCGACGCCTGCCAACATTCCTCCTGCTCAGAGCTACGGCTTCTCGGGCAGCGATCGCGAACGCTTCTCGCAGGGAGCCCCTGCGCCGGGAGGCGGCCAAATCGTTTTCCCCGTCTCGGCCCCGCAGCCTGCAACTGGCACCCACCCGGCGGTGCCCGCGGGCACGCTCGCTGACCCCACGTACCTGGTGCCCCCGACCTGCTGCCACGAGGACTGCCACAAGAGTTATCGCAAGCGCCTCAAGGTCGCTCGCCAGACGGCCGCGTGCCCCAACTGCCTCGGCAATGGCCACGGCAATGGCGTGCACAATGGCCACGGCGCTGGCGGTGCCGGACACGGCTCTGGGTCTGGCGGCAATGACGGCCACCACTCGAGCAACGGCAGCACGCCCAAGGACCGCTCCAACCTTGGCTCGTCCGAGGACCTGACCAAGCTCTCGAGCGGTGCTCCTGGCGGCAGCTCGTACCACCTGCACCACGCCAGCCTGCAGCAGCAGCTCGCTCGCTTGCAGCAGCAGCACTCGCTCCAGATCCAGAAGCAAAAGCATGCTGCCCCGCCCCGCCAGTCGGGCGGCAGCGGTGGCCACCACCCCCACCACCTCTACCCCTCGCAGCACCAGGTCAACATGCACAGCCACCGCTCTTCCCACGCCTCGCTCGCGCCCTCGGCTGAGCCGTCGCGGGCACCGAGCCCGTCTTCTGACGACTCGTCGGACGACGAGATGCCTGCTGCTGGCCACTTTGAGCCCCACTTCCCGGCTACGAGCCCCGTGCTTGCCGGTATGCGGGGCATGAGCCTCTTTGGACGAAACGCGGTCACTGCTCCAGTCTCTGCAGTGACGAGCCCGATCCACTCGCGCAACCCTTCGCGTGCCAACTCGCGCGCTGGCAGCCCCGTGGAAGGAGGCCACTCTGCTTCGTCCGGAAAACACGGCCACGGCTCGCACACTGCGCGTGACGCCAAGAACCGCGCGCACCCCTACACGCACCACGGCCACCACGGTCACCACTCTGCGCTGAGCTCGATGCCCGCGTCGCCCCGCGTTGGAGCCTCCAAGTCGCGTATGTCGCCTCCCAAGCTGCCCGACTCGCACCACAAGTCGGTCGAGGAGATTCTCAACTCGTCTTCGATCCCCCCGCCCCCGCCTCACAACGACCGCACGCTGCCGCCTCCCACATCATCCGCGGGGTTTTCGTCACTGCACGGCGTGGGTAACTACTCGCTCTCGACGCATGTTAGCCCCGTTGGCTCGCGCTCGTCTTCGCCGGTGCACTCTACCGCGCCCAGCAACCACTCGCAGCTGGCGCACTCTGTTCGTGCTGCGTTTGGCATGACGCCCTTGATGCGCGGCTCTGATACGCCCTCGACCGCGACGACCAACCCGTCGCCCAAGAGCGTGCTCACGGCTTCGTCGCCTCCTACGCGACTGCCTCCTCTTGGTCACCACAGCGACCATGGCAAGCCGTCTCTCCCTTCGTTCTCGAGCAGTCGGCATACATCGCCGGTGCACCTGATGGAGCTGGACGGACAGGCGTAAGCCAATAGCCGTGCGTGAGCAGTGTTGACAGCGACATAGAGTCCGTCGTCAAGGTCAACATGGGAGCTGATAGGGTGGGTGCAATGCCCGCAATTCGGATTACGAGATTGAGGTTTTGCTTCCCTCCCACCTATAGAATGTGTTAGATTTTTTGGATACAAGCCGAACAGTTTTCTGTTTTACATGTAACGTGTCGTGATGACGAGGGGGAGGGGGGGGGGGGAGGGCGACGAGGGCTGCTGCTGCTGACGCGGCGGGCGCCGGGGCACCGAGGCGGGTAGCGAGACATGTGCCCAAGCGAGCCGGCAGCCGCCACGCCAGGCGAGTCACGGCCGTGCGGCCGGCCAGGCCAGCCAGGGCAATCGGACGACGCTAGTGATCGGTCGGTGATCAACAGGGGGGAGGGGAGGGGGGGATGCGCTGCGCTGCGCTGCTGTGCTGTAGCTCGCAGCGCTCGCAGCATGACGGTGTCGTGCGTGGCGGCGTCGCACAGTGGTGACGTCTGCGGGCCCCAGGCTTCGGTGGGCTTGGTCGTGGCGGCGTGGTGCGTGCGTGGGCCGGCGCGAGTCTGACGGCCTTGCTGGGCGATGCGGCCTGCAGCAACGGGGGAATGGGTCGGACGTCTTGCGGCGTCTTGGCACGTGTGGCGGGTGCTACATCTCGCAGGCATCCTCGCTTCGACGACGCACAAACGTGCGCTCGCCCTCCCCTCCATGCCTGCGAGGTCGACGCGCGGCCCGGCGCTCCGTAGAGCGGGAGATAGGCTGGACGGATAAGGGTGGCTAGGGTCGATAAGGGCGGATTAGGCGGCGCCCTGGAATGTGTGGGCGGTGGTCCCACCTGGGAGGTGAGGCAGGCTGAGGCAGGAGGCAGGCGGCTCGCTCGTCAGAGTGAGCGGTGAGACGAGTCGGCGCGATACGAGACGCCGCGAGACGAC
Organism: Vanrija albida; assembly: GCF_041260175.1. NCBI lineage: Eukaryota > Fungi > Basidiomycota > Tremellomycetes > Trichosporonales > Trichosporonaceae > Vanrija > Vanrija albida. Next base: position 466,373 of record NW_027191423.1, read on the forward strand.
GAGACGAGGCAGTGGCGACCGGCGAGTCGATGCCCGGACAGTGTTCGCCGCAGCTTCCCCGGGCCACATTCCCCGGCGCGGAATGCAGCCGGCGGTCGGTCCGTCGATCGCCGCGGCTTGCGGCGGCCTCGGGTTCGCTCCTCGGCGCGGCTAGCATGCGGCGGCGGCGTGCTCGGTACCGGCGCCGACAAGGTAGCGCCGGCAAGGCCGCGGTCGGTGGTGGCCTTTGAGCGGGTGTCCGGGTTCGCAGCGGCGTTGAGTGTCGCACAGTCGGGGTAGCGACGGTGGTAGTGGCGGCGCTGGCGCGTGCCGCTGCAGTCTCGCCGCGCCGCCTCGCCGCTACCTACCGCTGGCGCGTGCCGCTGCCGAGACTGCACCACGGGTCGAGACGCGCAGAGCACTCGGCGCGCTGACGCTCGGCCTAGGCGCGGCGCGCTCGCCGACGGCTCGGCAGCCGCCCCGCTCCGAGCTGCGCCGGCGCTGCTACGACTTGCTCTTGAGCCCGCCCCCGCCTGGTGCTGTCGCTGTCCACCGCGTGCACGTCTCCGTGTCGGCGCAGGCAGTGTCCACTCGGCGTCCCCGCGCCCCCGCCGTTATCGACTCGACCCCATGGCCACCTCGGCAACCCGCGCCACATCCCCCGCGTCATCCTCCCCACCACACCCACTAACCCACAAACCCACTTAAGATAACCAACCCCACGCTCCCCCAACAACCCCACCCCACCCTGCCACCCCCCGGCGCCCCGTACAAACCAATCGGTGCATTATTCCAACTAAAGAACCCAAGACGGCTATCCTAGTACAGAGATGTCTCGCACGCATTGTCCAGCAGAGCTTGTACCCCGCTCGCGCCCCTACTGCTGCTGCGGCGTCCACGCCGCCTGGTCCGGCGTGTACCCCTCGGGCATGCCCATCCACGCGTCGCCGCCAGACTGCAGCGCAAGGCCCAGCCACGCGTCGAACTGGTCCTGTGACAGGTCGGCCTGCGGGTGACCGCTCGTACTCAGCGTCCGGCGCGGCAGTGCCCGCAGCATCGGCACCTCGACCGTCCCAGGCGGCGCTCCTGCCTCATTCTCTGGCAAGCCAGGGATGGTGATCCGGCACGCGCGCGAGAACTCGAGCAGCAGCTCGGCTGCACGGTTACCCGCTGGTCGTCTTGTGCCGAGCTTGCGCAGGACGAGGATGCTCGCACACAGGCCTTGCAGCGCGACCGAGAGCACACTCTCCCCGCCCTGGATCGACATCGAGCGAACATGCAGGATCACGCCGATGAGACCCGCTCCCGCTTGTGTAAGCTGCGAGATGGCGTGGGCGCCAAAGAAGTCGAGGCGTCCCTGGCCGTCGATGATGGAGTAGGTGCCGATGATACCAAGGGCGGCTGCGGCTGTCAGCTTCCTGCCCCACACACCGCCAAAGCCACTTACACTGCGTGGTCTGCTGCAACAATGCCTGCTCCTCGGCCGCACCCGCCGACGCTGCAGCAGCCCCGAGGAACTCTGTGAACGCGTGGCGCGCCGACAGCAGTCTGATAAACTGCTGGAGCGTGAAGACTCGGGTACGCTGGAAGAAGCGAACGCTGTCAGAGTCCGAGACGGTGGATGGCGAGAACGACCAGTCGCCAACGAGCCCGTCGGTCACATGCGACAGCAACTCGAGCTCGTCCGACACGCGGAACTTGCGAGACTGGCCCGACGTGACGAGGTCGACAAATGTCAAGTTCGACTCGTCCACGTCGCGCACGACGCGGTTGACGCGGCGGACGGTCCGCTCGAGGATCATGTGCAGGCGGACGCCTGCGACGAACCCGGCCATGACCGACGGGCGGTCAGGGGGCTGCGTGCCGATGCCCTTCTCCACCGAGATGTACACGTCGTCAACGGCAGCTGGCTCGTCGAGTTCTGCGAGGCGTCAGCTACTTTTCCACACCTGCCGGGCTAGCTGCACTCACGAATATCATCCAGACGGAGGAGCGAGGGTCGGCCATACGTGCAGCTTGCTGCCACGGCCTGGCAGTACAGCGCCCATAGCGTACGCTTCTGCTCCTCCAGCTCGACGGCCGTAAAGCCATACTCGTCCTTCCTGCGGTGGAGACCCATGTCCATGGCAATGCTGACAGCCTGGCTAAGCATCGACCAGACTTGGTTGGTCCGCGCGATGCCCTCCTGCACGACCGAGAGATTGAACAAGGCCTGCACAATGGCCAGGTCCGACCTCTCCGCTGCCGCCTGCTGAGTCACGTCCTTGGCCAGGTTGATAATATCAAACGCGAGGATCTGGCCCGTAGACGTCGTCTGCCTAAGACGCGCGTCTGGCGTGTACCGAGAGGACAGCGAGCAGATTGACAGCACCAGTGCGATGAACGACGGGTTTTTGCGGTGCTCGGGGTCGAGGTACGAGTTCATGAACGTTGGGGCGTGGATGATTGGCCAGACTGGATGCGTCAGCAAGGCGTACGACTCGTGTCCACTCACGCAGATGCGAGATGGTAAAGTAGCATCGCACCAACGCGTCGATCAGATCCGGAGGCAGGATCGTCGTGATGCGGCCCCAAAGGAACTCGTCGCGCGTGCTTGACGGCGAGAGGGCCGATGCCGGCCCGCCCCGGCCTGCGATCTGGTCGATCCCCTCCTTGTTCTCCACATTGATACCAATGGCGTTGGACAGCGACGTCCACTCGTCAGCTGCGGGGCCCTCGCCATTGGCCCCCATGGGCTGGTTCCAGCCGGCCCCCGAGCCGTTGATCTTGAGGCGCTCGAGTAGGGGCATCCCGCTGTGCGAATGTTAGCGAGGTGGTCTGTGCGCACCACGACGTCGCCTGGGCCGTCGGACCACTGCGACAAAAAGTCTTGGCCAACGTACCTTGACGGACCGAGCCACTTTGTCTGCCCCTCGTTGTCGCTGTGGGGTCAGCACGCGGCATCTGGAGAGCCCGTGTCAAAACATACCGATACAGCAGATCCGCCGGCGCCGGCGTGTTCTTCGGCGCCTGCGCGTACGGCTGCGCCTCGTACATCCCGTAGCCCGACATGCTCGGTAGCGCCTGCGACGAGGTGGGCACGCCGCACGGGTCGAACACGATGGACGGGACATAGTCGCCTGACGTGACCGGGCCTGGGCCGCCGCCGGTCGAGACGACTGGCGATCCCGCCGCGTGGCTCGCGAGCGCATCGAGCGACTGGAGGGGCGAGTCGCCCGGCCCCTTGGGAGGTGGCTGCACGCGGCTCGGACCAGCATGGCTGTCTGCGTCCGAAGATGGCGAGGTATCGCTCCCGCGCGTGATGTTGGCGGCGACGCGGATCTGGTCTAGCTCGCGGCGCGAGAGCGAGAGTGCCGCGCCAGAGCTACCGCTCCCACCGTTCGATATGGACGCCAGGAGCGACTCGAGGTTGCGTAGCCTGCTCTCGACGTCGCGGTTGCGCGGCCTGCTCGGGTTAGTGGCTAGCACAGCGGCGCTCGGCGCCCGCCGGGCGAGTCGACTCACTTTGGCCTCGGGCCTCGCTTCAGCACTGGTGCATCGTGCGTGCACGTCACACCTGCCTCGGCGCAGTTCCGGCACGGCACTTGTTGGTCTGGCCGTCAGCATAGAAGCAGCAGCGCCACGGGATACTCACCACATCGTGCTTTGCGTTTCCGGCCTGTGTTGGCCGCGTCAGTCATTGTCAAGGTCTCCGCCCGAGGTCACGCCTTCCCTCCGGTGCCACCCACATCGATCGCACGCGCGGGGAACCCAAGAGCGTGGTGCCTTGCCCGACGATGGCTCTTGTGATGCCGCGTCCGCCACTGATGGTTTCTTGTCGCTCGCTTCCATCGATGGGGTGGGATGAGTCGAGGAGTGGGTGAGTGGGTGGAGATGTAGATGGAGATGTCAAGTCGCGATGTCGGAGCTCGCCAATCCAAGCGACCCGGTTTGCTCCCACCCACCACCGCCCACCCGCGAGCCGGCAAGTGGGCATTAGTGGGGATTAGTGGGTCCAAAGTGGCAAGGCACCATTTACTATTAGGAGTAAAAATACTCCCGCTAATGCAGCTGGGTTGGAATCCCACGGACCCGCGCGCGCGTCGGTCTCACTGACGGGGCATCGGACCGGCAGACTGCTGCAACAAGGGGAGGCCCTCTTGGCATTCAACGGCCGAGTCGAGCCTACCTTGCTCGCACGACACAGACTCGCATGCAACATGCAGCATGCAGAAGAACAAGTAACAAGCGCACACATAGTAAAGACGAGAAACACACGTTGCGTGCGCAAATTTTCCCCATGGATCTATCTACACGCGCCGCCGCCGCCTTTGAAATTGCCTCAGCCAGGCGCCAGTGGCGCGGGCACCTTGGCAGCAGCGCGGCGGGGGCGTGCGCTGCCTGCCGAGCTGCGTTGTTTGCACTTCCAGATCGAGTCACTGGGGACGCGTGGCACAGACCGCCACAGCACAGAGATGGTAGCACAGAGGTGATGCGCGAGCATTGTCGCCGGGGCGGCTGCTCTTGCGCCACCATCATAATGGTGTTGCTGTCGATCACACCTCGTACAGGGTGCTCTGCTCAATCTGTGGCTCCATTTCTCTCGCTCACTCAAGACACGACACAAGACCACTGGACACACTAGCAGCGTCTACTTCTGCTCGACACGTTGACACTAGACTTCCCGCAGCGGACATGGTGCGAGCGAGGGCGAAAGGCAGCACGTACTACCAAGCGAGCGCCTCGCTACTATCCATCTGCCGAGATCGTCTCGACCGCGCATCCGCGGGTGGAGCGCGCCCGCAGCGTGCGTGGGCCAGCTGCCCTCGGTTCGATGTTTGGAATCGAGCTGAAGACGTGACGGCGGGTCATGGCGCCGCTGCCCGGCGCCGCCCGCCACCGACGCCGCCACTCGTCATTGTTTTTGTTATTGTTTTCCGTCGCCGCCGCTCAGCAAGCTCGTCGCCGCCAGCGTCCTCGACAACGGTCAACACGGCAGCGACGGACGCGGTGGTGACATCGCCCGCCCCATCGCGCTCATCCCCATCCCCATGCATTCGCCGTCGTGGCAAGTCCCACTCGGAGGACGGACATGGGGGGCAGTTTGTCCGATGACGCTGGGTGGTGGGTCGGGCCGACCCTGAATCTTGCCAGCCAGCTCCCACCCGCCCACCCAGGCCGCTTCCCACTCACCCAGGTCGTCTCACACGTCGGCGCCGAGCGGTCGCCGAGCGAGGCAACGGCGACGCGCTGCGCAAAGCCCATCCCCGCCGTCAATCCAGTGCCTGCGGCTATGCTACTGCGGAGCCTGAGGTTGCCGATACACGACAGTCGGACTTGGCGTCGGAGGTCGGCCTGGACAGCGTTGCGTGGGTGAGGCGGCGCTGGCGGTTTGATGCGTTGCCGCCCGGTAGCTGGTAGTTGGCGCCGGCCAGGCCAGGCATACGGCTGGAGCCGCTATATGAGGTCGCGTGTCTCGGAGCAGAGCTGTCGAGCGGGTATCCTGAGGAGCGGCTCCAACGAGCCTCCTTCCTTCCCCGTGGGGAAGCAGGTCTCGAAGTGATCCAAGTTGAGCCGTCTTGATCGCACACGACCTCGGTGGCACCTCGGTCATTGTGCTGGTGTGAGCAAACCGTGCTCACGTGCCCGATCGAGCTAGCAAGCTGGAAACCTCCTCCAAGCGAGTTTGACCAACCGAGGGAGGGAGAGGGAGGCCGATCAGCGAAGCCAGGCGCGTCGAGTACCACGTCGCCCCACGCTGCCCCACGCATCCGATAACCACTGCCAGGTTCATGATTCGGCATGCACTGCGATCGCACCTGATTACGGGCCGCACAGTGCCCAAGACCGAGGTGAAACCGCAGCACGTCACGGGGAGCAAGGTAGAAAGTGGGCCAACGGCAACTCCGCCTGCACGACGTCACTCCTCCGAATATATTGTTGACTCGAACCGCGCCGGCCTCGACTCACCACCCACAATGTCGTCCACCAGCATCGAGCTGCAACCGCGGCGCTCACTCGAGCCCGGCCCGTCGCTGGCACCCACGCCCGGCCCGTCGCCATCCCTGCACGCCAGCGCCGAGTTCCCCGAGGCCGGGCGCGAGCTGCCGTCCCTCCCGCCCGCTGACACCGGCCGCGACGCGTGGAACTTCCTCATCGCGGCCACGGCGATGGAGACGACGGTGTGGGGCTTCCCGTACACCATCGGCATTCTGCACAACTACTGGGCGAGCGAGATGTTCCCCGGCGAGGAGAGCACACTCACCTTCGCCGCGACGCTGCAGACCGGCCTCATGTTCATGAGCACGGCCGTCCTGGGGCCGTAAGTGAGGAGCAGGGCGACGCTGACATACAGCCTCTTCGCGGCCTTTCCCCACCGCTCCAAGCTCATCCAGACGGTCGGCCTCGTCGTCTCGTCCGCGGGGCTCATCGCCGCCGGGTTCGTCACCAAGGCTGACCAGCTCATCCCGACCATGGGCGTGCTGTACCCGTTCGCTGGAGGTGAGCGCAAAGCCGATGCTGATAACTCACGCTCGCAGCACTCTACCTCCCCTGCGCGACGCTCGTGTACGAGTGGTTTGTGGAGCGCCGCGGCGTCGCGACCGGCATCATGTTCGCGGGCACCGGCGTCGGCGGCACAATCTTCCCGTTCATCGTCGACGCTCTCCTCAAGCGCTTCGGGTACAAGGCGACCATGGTGGCCGTCGGCATCGGGTTCGCGACGCTCAACGCCGTGGCGCTGCTGTTCGTCAAGCGCCGGTTGCCGCTCCCGCCCCGCGTTCCGGGCCAGCGCCGGCCCCGCCCGCAGATCGACTGGGGGGTCGCCAAGACGTGGCCGTTCTGGTGCGGCTTTTTCGTGCTCCTCCTCACCTCGATGGGCAACTTCAACCCGACGCTGTGGATCCCGAGTGGGTGTGGGGAGCGGGCAAGAACTGACGCCAGCCTTCGCGGACAGTGTCGGCGCGACCAACCCGGGAGGAGTGGCCCTCATCTCGATCATGAATGGTGAGGCTACGGGTGTGAGTTAGCTGACCCCAGCCGCCTCGGTGCCCGGCAACGCGCTCACTGGGTGGATATCGGACCGCACGCCCGCAAAGGTGACGGTCTTTGGCTCCTCGCTCCTCGCGGCACTGGCGGTGCTCATCCCTTGGGGGCTCGGCACGACCAACGCGCCGTTGGTCTTCTTCTCCATCGTGTGGGGGCTCACCGCGCTGTCGTTCGTGTCTCTCTGGTCCAAGCTCATCTCGAGGATATGCAAGGACGACCCGACGATGGCGACGCTCATCTTCAGCATGTTCGCCGTCCTCCGCGGCGTGGGTAACCTCACCTCGGGCCCCGTGTCAACCGAGCTGCTGAAATCGGACTCGTTCAAGGGCAAGGCTGCTGGCGCGTATGGCAAGACAAACTTTGTGGGTTGTTCGGTGGTGAGCGAGAACTGATGGGTGTAGGGAGCGGTGCTCGTCTACACTGCGGTTGTCATCTTCTCTGGCGGCGTGTTTGGTCTCTTCTTTCCAAAGTAGTCGTCGAGCACGCAGCTCCGAGCGACGGCGGGCGCCCCGATGATCTGTCCGTCTCGTCGTCTGGCACGCACACACCTCGACACACACCTCACCTCGCGTCCTTTCTCTCAGCATTTCTCTCCACTCATCAACTCCTCCTCACCAAAACTCCCTCTACCTCGACCCGCAGGCAAGCCCTCACGTCATGAACAAGATGGTGAGCTGCTGCTCGTCCTCTGTCCAGCTGACTTGTCAGACCTCACTTCCACCCCCGATACCATCCTCAAACCACATGCTCCTCCAGCAGGACCATATCATCGACTGCATCCTTGGACACGTCCCCAAGCGCACCCTCGTCGTCTGCCTCCGCGCGTGCGAGCCTCTCCAGTACGCTGCCGCGCGCCGCCTCTACCACACTGTCACCCTTAACGACGACAAGTTCATTGCCAAGTTCTTCAAAGGCGTCGAAGTGGGAACGAGCTTGACGACCAAGTCTGACTGCGGCTGGCTCAACAACCCGCGCAAGGGTGTCTGCCAGCGTCTCAAGAAGTTTCCCAAGGTCGACCTCGTCATGCCGAGCCCTCTGGCTCCTCCACCCGTCAAGACATACGATTTTCTCTATGGCGAAGCGTCGGGCGCCAGCAAGGAGCCGATCGACCCTGTTCCCGCCAGCCTTGACGACGAGTGGCTCGACGAGCCGAGCTCGACCTCCAAGCGCAACACCAAGGCCCCGTTTCTTGCCTTGGTCAAGGTCCTCACTATTGGCGACCACCACCTCTGCACGTGCGCGCACTTCGGCCCTACGGTCGCGCCGCTGCTCTCGCGCATCCAGGTCCTCCGCATCACGGCCCATTTTGACTTTCTGTTCAGTCTCAATCCGCCCTGCGACGGCAACGTCTCCTGCCCTCTGATGACGGCTGTAAAGACGCCCAAGATTGTCTTCCGCAACCTTGACGGCCAGGGGATTCCTCTCCCCCAGTTCAATCGGTACCACGAGCTGTGGAAGCCCAACCTGTACGCCCCGCTCAAGAACTGCGTCTGGACGGCCGCCCAGCACATCACTGAGGTCGTCCTCTTCTTCCCTACCCATGCGAGGCGCTACGGCGCCACCAACCTCGTCCACATCGCCAAGTTCTTCCCCAACACCGAGCTCTTCAAGGTCATTTTCTGGGACACTTGGGAGGGCTGGATGGACGACGACGAAATTGTTGCCACCTTCCATCGCGACATCCGCTCGTCCCGGACGACATCGTCTTCCCAATCCAGCAGATGCTCCTGCACACCAACGCGAAGGTTACGCTGTGGGGCCTGGGCCACCTCACGTTTGCCCCCATCGGCGACATCTCGCACTTTTGGCATTCTGGCAACATGGCCCCCGACCTGTCCCGTATGGTCTGGACCGAAATCCATACGGGTATCGCCTTCCAAGTTTTGGCTGGGAAGCGCGCGGCCGAGAACGACTGGGTGAAGCGCGTCATGTCGTTCTGCCTCTCGCACTATATGGCTGCCGAGGAGTGGCGCTTTGGCGAGCTGGAGGCGGGGGCGTAGAGACGTCTGTCGTACACACCTCGGAGGCAGAGCCTGCCTACCTTGTGAACATGATATTATGAGGAGGAGAGTCAAGTCGTCTGGCCACAAAGATCAGCATGCAAACATCACTGTGCCGGGGCGCTTTGTCCAAAACCGGGGGCAACCCCGTGTGCGTACCCTCCTCGGGACCCGGCAACCTCCCAGGACCGCCTATCTCAGATACTGTGCACGGGGACTGGCGTGTTCCAGGCCGGCAGCGCCAGCGCTACCTGTACCAGGCCCACACGTGCCTTTGGAGAAACGAGGGCTGGGGCTGGTGGCTGGTGTGGGGACGCCAGTACCCGCCTCGTCTGGCGACGCTGACATGGGTGGACGAGCAGCTTTGCAGTCGGTCTGCCCTGTTCTCCGGAGCAGATCAAGGCGGCCGTCGTCCCCCTCTTCGAAGCGCACCGCCATGCCGCCGACCTCTCTCGTGGCGTGGGACGACGAGACGGCCAGCGGGACCGCAGCTCCAATTTCCACGGCCTGGCCTCCAACGTGTCGCCGGCCAACGCGACGAGCTGCAGCATCACCGCCGCGTTTGAGACGTTTGGGCCCGAGAGCCTTGACCTGCGGGCTCTGTGTCGGGTTCTGGCTACTCACCCTCCTGCGTGTCTGGGTAAGCTAGCGGCTGGGTGCACGACTCGTGCTTTGCTCTCTGAGGCATGTGGCACCCCTGGGTGAGCCACACCGTGCCACCTGCCACGCCCGACTCTGTGTTGCGGGCAGGAGGCCTCAGAAGCGTGAGCACGGTACAAGAGGCCACGGTGGTGACTGGTTCGCCGTCGACCGTGGCCACTCTGCAGCCCGACCGCACATACTGTACCGCAAACCCGCCCACCCCTCGCAATCTCTATTGCCCGCATGCATAATCCGTCACCTGACGCCCAGCTGCATGCCGCGTTCGGTCGGTTACGCTGCAGCCCAAGGCACGGTAGGAGCCGCGCAGAGCTTAAACCGTTTCACGAGGCCGCGGCGCGGCGGTGACGATGGCCGTGTTTACGTTGCCAAGCCCGTCGCGCGGCGCGTGCATGTGCATTCGGGAGAGGTGCGCGTCGTTTGCCGTAGGCTGGCGTGCTGTGGCCGTTGCGGTCTTGCGAGGGGGTATATCTACATGCGGCGCGGCCGTCTCGTCACCCTCCCCCCAACCCACCATGAAGCCGCTCGCCCTCACCCTCCTCCTCGCCGCCTCGAGCAGCGCCATCACCATCGCGCAGCACACGACGTCGGCCGGCTCGACGCGCCTCACCTGCCGGCCCAAGACTACGTCGCACAAGCCGACGGGCACGACGAGCGCGCCGCAGCCGTGCGGGACCTGCCCGCAGCCGGACGTGCTCACCGAGGTGCCGGCCACGCCGGGCGCGATCAAGGCCGCCGTCGTCCCGCTCTCGGACGAGCAGCGGCGGGGCGCCGGCCTCCCCGTCGCGGCGTGGGACGACGAGCTCGCGCGCTATGCCAAGGGACAGGCGGGGCTGTGCGGGCGCGGCGGGGTCGACAACTCGATCACGAGCTCCAAGGTCGCGACGGCGGCCGACGCGACCTCGTACGACATCGGCGCGCAGTTCAAGGACGCGCTCGCGGGGGACACGGGCGCCGCGGACCCGCCACAGCGCGCGGATAACGCTCGCATCGGGTGCGGCGTGGCCCTCTGCTCGGCCGGCACGCTCATCGACCACGTGCAGGCCGTCCACTTTGTGTGCCAGTACAGCGAGTGGACGGGCACGACGAGCGCCCCGCCTCCGTGCGGCACGTGCCCTCAGCCCGATGTGCTCACGACCCCGCCGCTCACGGAGGAGCAGGTCAAGGCGGCCGTGGGTCCGCTGAGCGACGCGCAGAGGCAGGGCGCGAGCCTGCCGGTCGTGGCGTGGGACGACGCGCTGGCCGCCAAGGCGAGGGAGAGGGCGTGCCGCTTCGACCGGGACAGCCCGACGACCATCTGGACGTCGCGCGTGGCGACGGCGGCGCTGGCCAACGACTACCCCATTGCCGGGGACTGGGCCGACGCCGTGCAGCGCACGGCTGCGCCGCCGGCCAACGCCACCCACTCCAAGATCGGGTGCGCGCTGAGCCTTTGCCGGGCGGGCACGGTCATCGACCACGTCCAGGCCGTGGTCTTCAGCTGCGAGTACAGCTAGTGCTTGTAGAACGGACATTGCGGCGGTGTTGCTAGCTGCCCCGGATGCAACAGCTCCGGCTCTTGGCGTTGACGTCAGGCCGTCCGTGGCAGTTTTAAACTGTATTATCGCAGATGACGGGCACTTTAGGCGTCCGCGACGACACGCGTAGGTTGACGCCGGTACGATCATGTGCGCGGCGAGCATGAAACGCTGGGAGGTGGGGCGGGGAGCGCTCAGCGGAGCATATAAGCGTGGCTCGAGGGGCCCACCTCCTCACCCCTTCTGAGCCAGTATGCGCCTCGCCACCCTCCTCACCGTGCCCCTCCTCGCGTCCGCGGCGCTCGCCAACCCCGTTGCCGAGCTTGCGCGGCGCTACGTGACCAAGGAGGGCATCTTCCGCGTCAGCTGGACCTCGGCCGACCTCGGCCCCGGCAACCTCGGCACGCCCGCCCAGTTCGCGTGCTGTGGGCCGATGAACTACTCCGAGGTGACGAGCGGGACGCCGGTCAACTTGTGCGCTGGCACCGCCGGAATTAGCTGACGCGCGGCAGCGGCCAGGGGCCCGGCGCGCCCAAGTTCTTCTTCCTCGCCAACTCGGAGTGGGCGGGCAAGCCGAGCCTCATCGGCCTACGCGGGCCGCGCGAGGCCCACTGCCTCGACGTGGGGGACTGTGAGTGGCGCTTATCGAGGGGATGCGGCTCACCCCAGCCCCCGGCGACGGCAGCAGTCGTGCTGCAAGACTGCGACCTGAACAAGTTTGGGCAGCGGTGGACGATCGAGTTTAGGGGGGACGCAGAGGACAAGAGCACGTGGAGCAAGGGCAGGGTGCGCCTCGACAATACTAGTGTGTCACGGGAGGAGGAGGAGCTGACAGACAGACCTCTGCTTCGACGTGCCGGACGGCAACCGCACCAACGGGCTCCAGGTGTGGACGTGCTACCGCGGCAACACGAACCAGCTGTTCAGCTTCCCGTACCTCGGGAAGCAGTAGTGTAGTCAGCTGGACAATCGCATAGCCCAAGTACAATGAAGCGTGTCTCGTGCAGTGGCAGTGGCATGGGATCTTTGGGAACGTGACGAGGCTTCGGCCTGACGTCAGGCATTGTCGACAGGCGCTGTGTCTGATCCTAGCAGTCTCTGCTCGATTGTGCATGCATCTCCCACGACGCGGGCACTTTAGGTGCCCATGGTGGAGTACGCGGAGTGGGGCAGCGTCGAGGCGATGCAGCGGCGGCCAAGCTGGCGTCTGCTGCCTGTCCCGTGATGCGACTAAAACGACGTCGGCCGAGCTTAAACACGCGGCGGGCAACCGGCGTCGCATTCCTCGCCGCCTGCGGATCCCGAGAGAGACGCCGAGCGGGTCGACGACGACGACGATGCAGATCGCGAAGCGAACGGTAACGGTGGCGGTGCGAACGGCGCGCGAGGAAGCACCGCCGACCACTACATAAGGTTCTCGACGCTTCCCAGACACTTGCCACCACCCACTCACCCACTCACCCACTCACAATGCTCCTCCTCACCACCCTCCTCCTCGCCACCGCGGCGCTCGCGGCCCCGGCCGAGTACACCCCCCGCGCGCCCAGCTCCGGCCCCTTTTCCTTCTCGTGGGACAACACCCAGCCGGGCTACCCCACGACCTGGCCGATCGGCACGCCGGCGCAGTTCGGCCCAGGCTACTACAACTACACGACGCTGCCTGCCGGCACGGGGATCAAGCCGTGAGTCTTCCACGCCGCCGAGCTGACACGCAGCGACTACGACGCGCCCAAGTTCCTGTACGAGGCGCAGGCGGCGAGCGCGGCCGGCTACACGCAGATCACGGTGCGCGACTTTGGGCCAGGCAACACGGTGCACTGTGTCGACGCTGGCAGCTGTGGGTATCGCTCGGGGGTTGGGGGTTACTGACGCCCGCAGACCCGGGCAACGGCGCGCTCCTCACCCTCCAGCCGTGCAACGGCTCGCGCGGGCAGCAGTGGGCGGTGCAGCTGCACGGGGCGGCGCCGGACCCGACTACGGCGGTGGGCACGCCGGGCAAGATCAAGCTCGCCAACTCGAGTGCGTAGCGAACGGGATGAGGGGGAGAGCTCACGCCACAGACCTCTGCTGGGACGTCAAGGACGGCGATAGGAACCAGGGCATGCAGGTGGGTGCGGAGGGCGACGGTGCTGATGGCAGGTGTGGCGGTGCTACGCTGGCAACGTCAACCAGGCGCTCACGGTGTGGGCGGTGGCCTGAGGCGCGAGGTGGGCGCGACGGACAATGGACAGTTATGGCATGAAGGCGGACATTGACGAGTAGTATGATGCAGCATGTGAAGAGTGCGTAGGCTGCCCGCAGTGTGGCAGTCTCGTGACCCGACTCAAACGCACGCGGCCTCGACGGCCAAGCTTGAGCTTATCGCTCCCGCCCGGCGACTTGTGCCCGTCGTCGACGTCTGCTGATCCCGAGTGTCGAGAGTGGGGCTCGGTCGGCCAGGTGAGCGCCGGGCTAGTACACTGGGCTACATAAGGCCCGCCGTTTCCCCGGCCACACCCACCCACCCCACAATGCTCCTCTCCGCCCTCCTCCTCGCAGCCCTCGCAGCCCCCGCCGCCGCCGGCACATACACCTTCACCTGGCTCGGCGACTCGCCCGCGCCCGGCCGCGGCGGTCCGATCGGCGTCGAGGCACGCTTCGGGACAGGAATGTACAACTACACCACCCTCCCGGCCGGCACGACCATCCGGCCGGGCTTCGAGGCGCCCAAGTTCTTCTACAAGGCCGAGGCGGCGTCGCGCTCGCACGGGGCGATCACTGTGCGGGATCTCAGCGCTGCGAAGCGGGTGCACTGTGTCGACGCTGGGCCTTGTGCGTGCTTTTGGGAGTGGGCGGCTGACCTCTGCAGACCCACACAACGGCGCGATACTCACGCTGCAGCCTTGTGACGGCTCCCGCGGCCAACGCTGGGTCGTGAACGTGCCTGAGATGACTGGGGACGAGCCGACCGGCAGGCAGGGGACGGTGCAGCTTTCCAACTCGAGTGGGTCTGGGGTGAGGAGGAGGGCTGACGCTAGACCTCTGCTGGGACATGACGGACGGCGACGACATCAAGCCTTTGCAGGTGTGGCGCTGTGTTCCCGGCAACTCGAACCAGGACTTCCGGGTCCTCTACCGCGCGACCTAGGACCAGGTGCCACACGGACACTGGCAGCGACGATGGAGGCGGACATTGATGACGGCTAGTTCAATGCAACGTGCGACGAGTAGCACAACATACATAACATAGTCCAAACCCCCCCCCTACATGTAATTCGCAAACGTCTCCTCGGTGAACGGGAACAGCTCGCCAATGTGCGTAAAGTCAAAGCTGAACGCCACCTCCTGCGGGTCCATCATGGCCATGAGCCCGTTGTCGCCAAAGATCGGCCCGTTGTAGCCCGGCGGCGGCGCGTCCCCAGCCGTCTCCGGTACTGCCGCCGACCCTCCCTCAACGGCGCGGATCTTGTCCTCGGTCCGGGTGCTACCCACGCCTGGGGCGCCGTGCCCCTCCTCGCCGAAGAAGCGCGTCGTCGCGAGCTTGCGCGTCGCGTTCATGAGCCGCCGTCCCAGTGCCGTCGACAGCGTGCCGACGTTCATGTGCGCGCGGAGCGTGAGGAAGCGCTTGGCGAGCGCACCCAGGATGGACAGGTGGAACAGGTCGATGTCCGAGCTGAGGTTCTCGATCGCGCCCCACATCGGAGACGCGTCGATGATGCGCAGCGTGCAGAACGCCGTGTACGAGATGACGTACAGTCTGCGGCGTTAGCTCAATGCAGCCAAGTGGTAAGCTGCACACACCTATAACACGTCACGCTGTTGACACCACTGGTCGGCTCATTGCCGGCCAGGAGCGGAATCGCGCCCTTGCACACCTCGATGGCGGCGGCGAGCACCTGCTCGCGCACCATGCCGCTGATGCCCTTGGTGTACAAGCTGTGCTCATACGGCGTCATGAGGAGAACAAATCGCAGGCAGCGCATGTCGTGCACAATCCGTTGTTGCTCGGCTGCCATGCTGTCAGCGGCGATTACAGCAAACCACTCACGTGTAACCAAACGGTGGTACCATGTTGTACACCAGGAGTGAAGCTCGTGGTCTACCAACTGAAGGTCTGGTTGTCAGCTACGACCGGACGTTACCTCAGCTCACGATCCTCAAAGTCAAACGCCTCCTTCGACGCAAGTCTGTACAGGATACGCCGTTGCAGTTGAACCTGGAGTCAGAGGGTGGTCCTGTGCGTCGAGACCTACCGCCACAGCCCTCAGCCCCATAGTCGCACACGACATGGTGTCGAACGCAAGCGCGTCCTGCAGGTGTCAGCTCGAATGAAGAGACGGAGAAAGCTCACAGGCTGGCTGCACCATTCTGTCAACCACGGCATTGAGCCGCAGAGGTGATCGTGCAGGATCGGGCGCCGTCCTCGGATGAACGCGGTTCTGTCGAGTCAGCTGCCAGCAGGGCGCATTGCAGCCGGCTCACGCTCGATCCCAGTCGATGAGCAACATCCATGTACGCTGCAGGTTGCGCTTCATGCGCTCCATCGAAGCGTTGTGATACCGCGAGACGAACTCGTCCACCTGCCATTGCGGAGTCGGAGTGACGTCGAGGCGGAGCTCGACGGCGATGCCGATGGCCTTGGAGAGGAGCGCCCAGGTCCTGTGGTGTGAGCTATTGCGAGTTAGGGTACAGTGTAGCTCACAGGTGCTGCTTAAGGCCACACAGGTATGTGATCATGATCAAGATGGCCTGAACGATCTCCATCGACTGGCGAGTTAGCCCAGCGGCCACCTCCCCCGCTTACCTGGAAGCCATGCCTTGATACCTGGCCGATGAGGTGATGCGCGTGTCGGTCTAGCTTGTGCACAAGGTTGAGCGTCGACTCGTTCGTGGGGAGCGTCTGCGCTGCGACGGCAAGGCACGCCGTCGTGAGCAGCGCGCTCTTCTCCCTCATGTACGCGATCGTGTGAATCTCGGGGTCGAGGACGCGGATGACGGGGTTGCACTTTGCCCAGTACCTGCAGGAATTAGCTGACCACGCTCAATACGACAGCAAACTCACACCTCCAAGAGATCCTCAGCCTGCGCGATAGTCACGAACCCGCCATTGACCACATCGTACTCGGGCCAGTTGTCGTACCGCGGCTGGTCGATCGGCTGGTGCACGACGTCTTCGCCAGGCACCTCGTGGGTCGGCGACCCGGGGCGGCAGATTTCGTTCAGGCCCTCCTCGAGCACCGCGAGCCCGGCGTAAGGGTGCGACTCGTCGATCGACGCCGCTGACCCGCTAAACTCGGCGAGGAACGCCGCGCGGTCGAGGCACTTGGGCGTGGTGGTGGGGATCGCCGGCGCGATCATCACGAGCCCGGTCCCGCAGCAGACCTGCACCGACCCGGGCTCCTGGTTCGCCACACACGCCAGCACATTGAGCATGCCGCCGAAGGAAGACGCCGTGGGGTCCGCCGGCGGGTGGACCTTCTCGCCGTGCGGCGGGGTCAGTGGCGGCGTCGAGCCTGTCCGCCGCCGCTTCCGCTCCGGCGAGCCCGACGACGACGCGTGCGCGGAGACATGTGTCGACTTGGCACTCGGCCCGGCGGTATCGTCTGGACCGTTCTTCGGGCGGCTGCGGTGTGAGCTGAGGTCTCCTCGACATCGCCGACAGCTCCACTCACTTTTTGGAGCCTAACTTGCGGCCAAGCTGCGATGGTTAGCCAGAGACCACGCCAAGTGCGAGCCAGCTCACCTTGCGCGGGATGACCTGGCACTCTGTGCCGAGCTTAGTGCAGCGTGTGCAGCTCTTGTCCCCCTCGTTTGCTCGGATACACTTTGCCTGGTCTTATCAGCGGTGTGGTGTGGCTCCACCAGCCCCACAGCCCACTCACCTTGAGCTCGCGGCACGCTACACACGCAGTGATGGCCATGGTTATGCACGGGTGGGTGTCTAGCCTCCGGGGTGTGTCTGAAGGGCGCGATAGAGTCCTATCTCGAGAGGAAAGACGACCTTGTCCGACGAGAGGAAGAGGAGCACGAAGACGATTCCAACGTTAGCAAGCAGGGAGAGCGGAGTCTAAAAGTCTAGACTCCGCTCCGGCTCGCTCGGCTCGGACAAACAACGCGCAGCGGCCATTTTCCGCAGCATGCGCAAGCGATATCCACTGCTGCTGCATCCGAGACGGGGGGTGGGGGGGGCGGCGAGAGAGGTCCGAGTGATGACGAGGAGAGCGCATAGAGCAGCAGTGATGAGATGGCAGGCGGTAGTGGACCGTCCTGCTCGAGATGACGCCGGACATCTCCGTTTGCCGAGATGACCGAGACCCGACCGGCATTGGCGTGATTAGACGGCCGGGAGACCCAACTCGTCTTGCCGACGTCTACCTGTCCTCCTCACGCGCCTCACGACCACGCACCATGGGCTCACGAGCGTCAAAGCCAGAGCCAGAGCCCAGCGAGGGCGCCACAGATACCCCCCTCGCCCGATCCACATCCCGCCCCGGTGATCTGCTCAACCCCCTCCCCCCGTGTCCACCAGGATTCTCCGAGCACGTCTACAAGCGCGCGCACGGCGTCGACGTGCCGCTGCGGATCTGGCCCGCGCCCGACGCCGCGCGCAAAGGCAAGCCAGCGCCCTGGGTGTTCTGGGTACACGGCGGTGAGTACCCCCCCGCGTGCGAGCTAACGACAGGCTCGTACATCGGCGGCAAGTGGTCCATCCCGACCGTCAACGTATCGGTCGGCTTCGCAGCGCGCGGGTACCACGTCGTGTCTGTCGGGCACCGGCTCACGCCGCACGTCGGCGTCGCCGAGGTGATCGAGGACCTGGCGGACGCCTACGTGTGGCTGAGGGCCCACCTCCCCTCGATCCTGGGCGACGCCGTCGCGCTCGACGACAGCATCATCTTCGGCGGCAGCGCGGGCGGCACGCTGGCGTTCAACACTGCCTCTGAGGAGCGGGTGCGCGCCCACCCGCCGCGCGCCCTCGTGTTCCTGTACGGCGCAGCAGACCTCACCGACAAGTGGTACCACACGCCGCAGGACATCCCGCTGCCCCCCTACCTCCTCCCGCACGCGGCCGACGAGTCGGACCTCGAGGCGTGGGTCATGGACCGGGACGCGCGGAAGGCCATCACCCAGAATCCGTGGGAGGACGAGGTGCCGCCCAAGGCGAGCCTCGAGTCGCTGCGGAGACACCTCGGCATGCCGGGGTACGAGGTGACGAGGGAGGTGCTCTTCCGCATCGACGCGGCGACGTACCTCACCAAGCTGCGACGCATCACCGCGACCTTTCTGCGGAGGGAGCGGTTCCCCGACGCTGCCGAGTGGCTCGCCGAGCGCGCGAAGTGGAGCCCAGTGTTCATCGCTGACAGGCTCGACACCTTCCCGCCAACGTACATCATGCAGGCTGAGGACGACGAGTACGTCCCGCTGTATGAGCCGAAGAAGCTGGCGGCCAAGCTGCGGGAGCGCGGCTGGGAGGTGGTGGAGAAGTACGCGCCGAGCGGGGGCCACTGCTTCGACTGGGCGTTTACGGTGAGCCGGGGTGGGGATGGGGACGCGCTGACGACCAGAGCCCCGAGCAGGAGGGGTGGAAGGAGTACATCGACCCGTTGTTGGATTTCGTGGATAGCAAGACTGGGCGGGGGAGGGGATAGGGGGGGGGGGGGGCTTGGAGTGCAAGGGGGAGCTGGTATCAACTGCATGCATGAGGAGATGGGAGGAGGGGAAGCGTCGCCGTCGTGGTGCGATTGCGAGGGCCGTCACCCCGCGTCATGACCGAGGCTCCTACACCACCTTCCTCCTCCCGACCGGCCTGCACCCCGCCAGACGATACAATGCACTACATCCTCTGCCACCGCAACGGTTGACCTCGCCGCCTAAGCCCCCGGCACCGCCGACAAGATCCAAAACGTAACCGGCACGCCGCGCACGTCGAACGTATTCCGCGCACGCTCGACAAACCCAAGACGGACATAGTACGCGGCCTGCGTCTGCGTCAGCGCGCCCAGCCCAAGGCTCACATTCTCCTCCGTGTACGTCGTGATCGTCACCGCGCGCCGCTCCTCCCGAGCGCGGGCGAGCACGGAGCGCACGAGCGCGCCGGCGAGCCCGCGGCGCTGGGAGCCCGGCGCCGTGCCGAGCAGCGAGACATGGTATCCCTCCTCCTTGGGCGGGTCAAACGCGGCCGCCTGTGCCGCCCAGCTCGCGGCCTGGAGCGCCGCGAACGCCCCGACCGCAGCGGGGGGAGTGAGCGCGGCCAGCTCGCCGTCGTAGGGCGAGGCGGGCCGCTCGGCCTGAGCCCGTGCCGCGGCGGGCGGCGCGACGACCATCACTGCGCCGATAGCACCTTCGCTCGTCGCCACCCACACCTCCTTGTCCCGCACGCCCCGCCAGACTGCCTGCAGCATCTGCAGGCGCGTGGCCTCGCGCTGCTGCGCCAGGCTCAGCTCGGCGAGCAGCGCGCGCTGGACGTGGTGGTCCGCGGGGTCGAAGGCGGCGGCCAGGACGTGCGCTGCGTCCCTGGCTGCCGCGTCGTCTGCGGGCGTGAGGCGCGTGAGTTGGACGTTTGTGGGCATTTGTGGGTGCGGTTGACATCGGCGACTTGGAAAAAATCGGCATGACGTTCTCGGCGACGCGTGGCCCGCGGCACTGCCACGGCTGCGCAACGCTGAGTAAACGCCAAGTTGCGGGCAGGCGTATTGCCCTCATCTCAGACGCGGGGCCGGCCAGCCTCGGAGCTCGGCGCGGTGCGAGCCTGCGCCGTTGCAGGCGGGCTGTCAGTCTGCCTGCCACCACAACCCCCCCAGCTGCCTGGCCCACGCCCGCCCGACACCCACACATACATCCTATCCCCAGCTAGACCGGCGCACGCCGAGCCCCCTCGTGGCGCGCTCATACCCCGTCCGCAGGCGGCCCACGCCGTCCTCGTACTCGCGGCGCAGGCGCTCCAGCACCCCGACGTGCGCCTGCGCCGCGAGCGCAAAGTCGAGCTCGAGCAGCGTCTGGTATCGCACCCGCGCGGCGCGGCACTCGTGCCCCACAGCGGCGAGGTGCATTCCGCCCTCGAGCACGCGGCGGCGGCTGAGCTGGGGATCTGGCCGGCCCGCGAGGGCGCGGTCGATGCTCGCCAGCGCGGCCGCGTAGCGCGCGTGCTCGGCGGCCAGGACGGCGGCTAGGGAGGCCTCGTACTCCCCCCTCCTGGAGGCGACGAGCGCGGCGCGAACGGCCCTAAACCGCGCCTTCTCGGCCTCGAGCGCGGCGCCAAGCGTGACGAGCAGCGCCGCGACCCCGCCCTCGCGCTCCTTCTCTGCGCTGGCGAGCCTCAGCCGGTCGAGTACCCGGTGCAGCGCGGCGCTCGCGGCCCGGTCCCCCTCGCTCTCGCTCTCCCCCCGCCGGAGGTGCTGGCCCGGTGGCCGGCCCCCAGCCAGAGAGGGGGGCAGCGCGAACCCCGTCCGGAGGGAGGGCGAGAGGTGCCCGAGGAGGAGGGTCACGTCGGCCAGCAGCTCGACGGGGTCGTCGAGCGCGCTGCTGCCGGTGTCGGCTGTCTCCTCGGGGATCGTTTCTGGCGGCTTCATGCTACAGTCAGTGGGGCAGGCGCGGCGGCTCACGTATAGGCTGTGCCTGCGGATTTGCTGGATGAAACATTGCGCACGCGTGCGGGTCTTGTCTGGGCTCAGCTGGGGGTCAGTGCCGTTCGCGCGGCCCCTGCGTGAGGGGGTCGTGGTGGGTCTCTGCATGGCGTTTGTGCACAGGCTGGCGCGAGCTGGGATGTGAGGATGCAAGACGAGTGTGGACACGGGCGCGGTGGTCAGTCGTGGTGTGGCGGACATGGACTGACAGACCCACCGAGCAGCGGACATGGGCGTCACGCCCGACTCGGGGCGAGGACCTGCGCGACAGCACGCATGGTCGCGCGTGCTGCAGCCAGCACATGATACCGGGCAATTGCTGCAGTGCAAGCAGCGGAAACCAAACCGTCGATGGCGAGGTCGTCGTGATCGACTCGGGCAACGACGACTGTACATTCATGACTGTGGGCAGGGACCGGCCGCGGGGCCCGGCGCCGAGGCACCAACCAGTGTGGCGGCTGCCCTTCTGCGAGCCGTCCTAGCCCTCGCTGCGACCGTCGCCGCGCCAAGCTAGCAGCCCCTACCACTGACGTGCTGCACGCGCCTGGTGGTGCCATCAACTGGCTCAGCAGCTGAGTGATGCGATTACGTCGCGGGTGTGACTGTGGCGGCGTGGGGTGGCAGCGTGGCGGGGTATATAGCTACGGGCGACAGGCGACAAGACGACACCACCCACGACACGATGACCGCCGCCGTCGCCTCGCCCACCGCCATCACCGCCCCCGCCCCCAGGGTCAGCTACAACCGCCTCGCGCTCGGCACGGCCGCCGAGTCGATCACCAAGCGCGACCTCAGCGCCTCGGAGAAGAAGGTGCGTGGCGCGTGCCGCTTCCCGCTAACCCCAGTCGGCTCTCTTCGACACGAGCTACGAGCCGTCGCGCGAGTGGTGGGCGTCCTCGCAGCTGGCGTACGCGCGCCCGGAGGACGACCCGCTGCCCGAGGGCTTTCCGGCACATGTCAGCCCTAGCACGCTCTGGGACGGCAAGGTGCTCGTCGACCAGCGTGAGTTGCGTCGTCTGCCCGCGCTGACTGCCCAGCTGAAAAGTGGCTGTACACCTTCACCTCGGGGGACATTGCGCTCCTCGACGCCGCGTACGAGCACTTCGCCGCGCTTAAAGTGCACAAGAACGAGATCTCGCGCGCGACTTTCCCGCTTCCCCCCGGCTCGGGGCTGTACGCTGCCCTGCGCGAGGTGACACGCGAAATCAACCACGGCCTCGGGTTCCGCGTGCTCCGCGGTCTGCCTGTTGACTCTTGGCCCCGCGAGAAACAGGTCACCGTCTTCGCCGGCATCTCAGCCTACCTCGGCGACGGGGCCCGCCAGCCGCAGGGCGACAAGAACATCACGCACCTGCGCGACATTACGTCCCTGCCCGCCGACATCCGCCCGGCCATCGTGGTCAAGGGGCAGACGAGCGGCAACCAGGTGTTCCACACGGACGGGGCGGCGTCGATCGTCGGGCTGGTCACGCTCGGCGTGGCCGAAACCGGGGGCCTGTCGCAGCTCAGCTCGATCGCGGCGACGTACAACGCGCTCGCGAACACGCGGCGCGACGTGCTGCGCACCCTGGCCAAGCCGGACTGGGTGACGCGATACTCGCCCAACGGCCGGCCGCTAGTCTACACGCTCGAGCGCGGGGCCAACGTGTCCATCGCGTACTCGCGCCGCCCCTTCTTCGGGTTCTACGAGGCCGACGCCGGCGTGCCCAAGCTGCCGGAGGACAAGCACCTCGCGCTCGACGCGCTCCACTTCACGGCGGAGCGGCTCAGCCTCGACATCGACCTGCAGAAGGGCGACCTCGAGTTCTTCAACAACCACACCGTGCTGCACTCGCGCACGGCGTCCGAGGACTCGGAGGCAAACGCCCGCCACTTGCTCCGCATCTACGTCGCCAACAGGGCGCAGGAGGTGCCGGCGCCGCTTGTGCCGCTGTTCGACAGGGTCAACGATAGCGGGGCCGCGGTTGACAAGTGGCCCCTCGAGGCGTGGGAGGACGAGTACTAGGGGCCGGGCTGGCATTGTACAAGGCATGTACGGATGGATTGCATGGCGTCGAGCGTCGAGGCTGCGTCTCGCTGTTCGCGGCATTGGGCCACGTGTCACGGCCGTCGACGCCGACGCGCTGGCCGCCACGTCCGCCCAACGCGTTGACGTCATTTGCCGCCTCGGAATCACCTTGGGCGCGTAAACGTTATGG
Source organism: Vanrija albida (assembly GCF_041260175.1). Taxonomy (NCBI): domain Eukaryota; kingdom Fungi; phylum Basidiomycota; class Tremellomycetes; order Trichosporonales; family Trichosporonaceae; genus Vanrija; species Vanrija albida. Next base: position 489,355 of record NW_027191423.1, read on the forward strand.
GGCAAAAATGGTGCCATCGGGGGGTTGGGTGGGTGGGCTGTTGTTCTTGCCTCCTGCTGTAATCTCACGACATGACGACGGCAGGGGCGGGTGGACGAGGCCCCAGAAGTGCAGAGAGCGAGAGAGACGTGTAGTGTAGTGTCGCCGGGCGGGGATCTGCGACGTGGCTACATGGCGCCGAGCAGCTCGCTCGCCTGTATGCGTGACTGACTTTGCCCCCTCTCCCTATGCATGCTCGATCGTCCTGCAGCGAGTATCATTGACGCATTGACACCAGGCGCGTCAATGCCCCCATGACTGGCTCAGGTCGCGACCGACCGACTGCCGACGCCTCACGCCTCGCGACGCTCAGGCAGGCACGCGGCGCGGCCGGGTATTTTCATCGTACGACGGTGGGCCGGTGGGTCGCCGGGTAGGCTGGGGGTTAGTCGGGGCCGTCACCACAACAACAATGTATCAACATCAGTGCTGTAGCAGCAGCCAGCAGCGATGGCACGACTGCAGCTCTGTGTGTCTGTATGCATCGCAACGCCGCTCTGTCCCACTGCAGTGTTGTGGGGGCCAGACTCGTCTCTTCCTCGTCCTCATCGACTCTCTCCCTCCTACCCACCCACTCTGCTCACTCTTTTCAACGCCACGGCTCTCCCTCGCCCCTACTATCGCCCTCGACCTTTTGCTCTGACGCGCCTGGTCTCGTAGCTCTCTTTCCCTTTGGCGCTCTCGACCTTGGACTGCCTGCCTCTAGACTCTGTCGTCACACGTCTGAAGTCTCGGTTCGGACGGGATATTCAGGGCCCTTTCAAAAGATTTTTTCTTGCTCCTTGTGGTTTGCGCCGCGCGCCGCGAGTTGTTCCTGCACGCGTCCTCCTGCTGCCACGCGCGTCTTTGGCCCGTTTTGGGGATCTCTGGCGTGCCATTAGCATCACTCGCTGGGTCCAATTACACTTTGGCGCGACCTCCTCATTTGCTGGTGACTTGTGCCAGTGGAGACCGGAGACCCGTCTGAACGCACGCGATCCGATACGCCGCGTGCTGCTTGCCCTTAGCAGCCCAGCCAGCCAGCACCACCTGTCGCTCTTTGCTTTGTCCATCACCATCCTCCTCCCTTGCATCGTTGAAGCCGAGACAGCAACAGCTTCAACAGCCAGTGCATCGACGACATCGACAAACGACGCGTCCAGTTTTTAACAGCAACCCGACAAGTGGGTCACTCGAAAAAACAGTGACGCCTGCTTGCCGTTGTGCCGCGCGCCGTCAGCCGATCGAACCATCCATCTCCACCAAAGCCGCGCGCGACAAGCAAGACAGTCATCGCCGCCGCCGCCGTCGTCGCCGTCGCCGCCCACCACAGCGAGCCGAGACATCTCCACATTCTTTGACACGACCATCGACCCATCAAGCTGCTCCCATCGCATCGACCCATCGCATAGCTCGACCCCTCGTTACACGACAACAACCCCCCTTCCCTTCCTTCCCTCCCCCTCTTCCCTCCTTGCAGTGGCCGCCAGGTTCCTCAACGGCAACTAGGCCACGCAACACAACTCGAGCAACAACAAATGTTCCGCTCAACAGTACGCTCAGTGCTGCTCGCGCTCTCGGCATTCAGTGCCAGCGCTCCCATCGAGGTCGTGACGGCGACTTTCATCATCGTCACCCTCGCCTACTTTCAGCTCTTGCAGGCTATCAAGGGTTCTGAAATGTGAGTATCGACGCGTCGAGCTTGCCAGGCCAGTGCGTGCCGGCGAAATTTGGGGCGACCCGAGTGATGGCGCCGGCTTTGCTCGGGGCCTTGATAGCGACAGAGAGCGCCTGGGGACGTTGAGACGGATGCTGACACTCCCCACAGCTTCTCCCTCCCCGCCCCAGCACCTCCCGCGCGACCCGTGCACTATGTTCGTCTGGCAGAAGGTCTGGCCGGCGCCGAGGCTGCTGGCTCTGCCTACACTGCCCCTCATGCTTCCTATGCCCACTCGCCGATCTTGAACTCTGCCAATGGCGAATGGCTCCCTATCCAGTCGGTCGACTTCCGCCGTGCCCTCGAGGCCAACGCGCTCGAGGGCGGCTACGTCTGGCCAAAGGAGAGCGGCGGCAACAAAAAGGGCAAGAGCGCCGCGATCGTCCTCGTCAAGCAGTTGACCGTTGTCCGCGAGGACCGCGACACCGACGACACGGCCCGCGATGCCTGGCGCGACTGGGTCGTCGACGAGGTCGCAGTCACGCTGCACGGCAAGACGTACACGTACTCGGACCTGTGCTTCGACTGTCAGACCAGCGGCAAGCCCCAGCTCGAGGCCAGCCCCGTCAACCCCAACCAGGCGGTCCTGACCCTCCTGCTCCGCGCGCCCTCCCCCGACACCCCGACCCTCACCTACCTTGCCCAGCTCGCCAAGCTCCCCAGCTTCCAGGCGCCGGGCAGCAACTCGACCCTCAGCGTGTTGCCTCCTTCGTCGAGCGGCCCCAGCTGGCAGCTCCTTCCCAACATGGAGACGAGCGGTCTCTACAACCTCGCAGAGGCCAAGGCCAACGCCGAGGTTGAGCAGAACCCCGCTGTTCGCAAGGTTCGCTGGGTTGGCTACGCGCTGCGATCTCTCTTCTTCCGCTTCTACACGCTTGCCAGGGTGGGTAATTGGTCAAGTTGCTTTCACTGACATTGTTCAGAACGCCGACTCGGCCGATGTCTTCGTTGTCCTGCTCGGATACCTGCTCATGCACGTCGCCTTTGTCCGCCTGTTTATCAACATGCGCAAGCTCGGCTCGAACTTTTGGCTTCGTAAGTGTCACATGACGGGATTCCGAGGCGCGTGCGCAGAACGGCGGGAGATCTGTGGTCGTGCTTGGCCTCGTTGCCGCCGTGGCGGGCATCACATACAGGTCAAGGAGGGTCTTCTTCTCGATACTCGCGGCGATCGTCGCGACGCGCAGGGAATGTGCACGGCTCGGCGCCGTGCGGCTCAGTGACCTCTGAGTGATGGCACGTGTGCTTGCTCACCAGCCGGTCCGGCCGGTGTGTGGGTCAAGGTTCGGAGGCGCCGGAGGCTGCTTGCTTTCGGTGTCTATTGTGTCAAACGAGCCACATCGAGCAAGGCCGAGCACAACAGACGACCTCCATTCTCATACCTCGCGGCTCCATTCTTCTCCTCGCACTGCCACCCAAGTACAAGCTAACATGCCCAGCGTTCGCTACCCTGATCTCTTCCACCTTTGCCTTCCTGATCGCCCTCCTCTTCGCGTACCTCCTCAACGTTACCATCGACCCCATCGTCCTTTCCGAGGCGCTGCCGTTCCTGGTCCTCACTGTGGGCTTTGACAAGCCCTTCCGTCTCGCCAGCGCCGTGTTTGAGCACCCCGACATCTCGCCGGTGGCGGCTTCTCCGGACGTGACCCCGGTCGACGAGGTTCCCGACGAGGGCGGTCTCGGCCTCGACCTCGGCCTCCTCCACCGCGAGCTGGCTCCCCTCGAGCGTCTCCAGAAGCTCGCCGACGGAAAGGGTATCCGCTGGGTCGCCCCTGTCGCCGCGAGGCAGATTGTCACCGACGCTGTCGGAGCTGTTGGTGTTGGCATTGTCCGCGACTACGCCCTTGAAATCGCCGTCCTTGCCATGGGTGCCGCGAGTGGCATCGGTGGCCTCCGCGAGTTCTGCTACCTTGCTGCCCTTGCTCTTGCTGTCGACTGCGTCTTCCTCTTCACCTTCTACGTTGCCATCCTTTCCGTCATGGTCGAGGTCCACCGCATCAAGCTGGTCAGAGGCAACCGCCGCGCCAAGGCTGCGCTCAAGCGCAGCGCCTCGTCGGGCTCGCTCCTCACTCCTCTCAACGGCGCCGACTCGTCGCGTAACAACTCGCCTGCCAAGACGGCTTCGTTCTTCTCCAAGCAGGCCGAAGAGTTGCCCAAGGTTGAGGGCCAGTCTGGTGACACGGTGTGGCGCCTGAAGTTCTTTGTCCTCATCTCGTTCCTCGTCCTCCACGTGCTCAACCTCTGCACGACGTTGACCGAGCAGACGGCTCTCAAGCGCCACGTCTCGCACTCGATCCCCACCCCTCGCGTCGACTCGCGCACTGGCAACCTGTCGCCCATCCTTGAGGCGCTGTACAACTCGCAGCCGGCCAACACGGACATGATTGTCCAGATCCTCACGCCCACGCACATCGTCCAGACCCAGGACGGCCGTACGGCCTCGCGCATCGAGTCGCTCGACAACTTCATGTCCGAGTGGTCGACGCTTGTCGGTGACCCGGTTCTTTCCAAGTGGATTGTCGTTATTCTCTTCATCAGCGTGCTGCTCAACGGCTACCTGCTCAAGGGTATTGCGTCCAACTCGATTGGCGGCCAGGGCCCCGTTGCCGCTGCTGCCCAGGCTCTCGTTGGCGTCTTTGAGGCTGTTGACCAGCCCCGCCGCCACGCCCGCTCCCCGTCCACCCTGGAGAAGTACCGCGCCCAGCGCGCCGCCGACGCCCGCCAGCAGATTAACGGCAAGAGCTCGCACCACAAGTCTCGTGCTTCGGTCACCTCGGTCAACGGCGACGGCGACAAGACGCCCAAGCACGCTCAGTCCGCCCACAGCAATGGCTCGGCCAAGCCTAACGGCATGCCCAACGGTGTGTCCAACGGGTCGGCCAACGGTCTGCCCAACGGTACCGCCAACGGCATCACTACTATCCCCGTCCACGTTACCCCTCCGTCGGCCCCCGTCGTTCCCGTCATCGCCCAGCCCGTCCTCGACAAGCGCAACTCGCCTCCTTCCTCTTCGCAGTCGTTCAACAGCCGCCGGTCGCTCGAGGAGTGCATCGAGGTCTTTGCCGGCGGTGTCGGCATCACCAACCTGTCCGACGAGGAGGTTATTCTTCTGGTCCAGAAGGGCAAGATTGCGCCGTACTCGCTCGAGAAGACCCTCAAGGACAACGACCGCGCCGTTCGCGTCCGCCGTGCTGTTGTCTCTCGCGCCTCGCTCACCCAGACCCTCGAGTCTTCGCTCCTTCCCATGAACGACTACGACTACCAGCAGATCATCGGCGCGTGCTGCGAGAACGTTATCGGCTTCATGCCCATCCCTGTCGGTGTTGCCGGACCTCTCAACATCGATGGCCAGCTTCTCCACATCCCCATGGCTACTACTGAGGGCACCCTTGTTGCCTCGACCTCGCGTGGCTGCAAGGCGCTCAACGCTGGCGGTGGTGTCTCGACTGTCCTCACCCAGGACGCCATGACCCGTGGCCCTGCCATCGACTTCCCCAGCATCAAGATGGCCGCTGATGCCAAGGTTTGGATCGACTCCGAGGAGGGCTTCCAGACTCTGTCGACTGCCTTCAACTCGACCTCGCGCTTTGCCCGTCTCCAGCACTTCAAGACTGCTCTCGCCGGCCGCACGCTCTACGTCCGTTTCGCCACCTCGACTGGTGACGCCATGGGCATGAACATGATCTCCAAGGGTACCGAGAAGGCGCTCGAGGTTCTGCAGCACCGCTACCCCGAGATGGACGTGCTCGCACTGTCGGGCAACTACTGCACGGACAAGAAGCCTGCCGCTATCAACTGGATCGAGGGCCGTGGCAAGAGCGTTGTCGCCGAGGGCATTGTCCCTGGCCATGTTGTCAAGACTGTGCTCAAGACGACTGTCAAGGAGCTGTGCAACCTCAACATGAAGAAGAACCTGATCGGCTCGGCCATGGCCGGTTCGATTGGTGGCTTCAACGCGCACGCATCCAACATTCTCACGGCCATCTACCTCGCCTGTGGACAGGACCCGGCTCAGAACGTCGAGTCATCGATGTGCATGACGCTCATGGAGCCGATCAACAACGGCGAGGACCTGCTTATCACGTGCTCGATGCCGTCGATCGAGGTCGGCACCGTTGGCGGTGGTACCATTCTTTCGCCCCAGCGCGCCATGCTCGAGATGCTCGGAATTGCGGGCGCGCACCCCACCCAGCCGGGTGCCAACGCGCAGCGCCTTGCGCGCATCATTGTCGCTGCCGTCATGGCTGGCGAGCTGTCGCTCATGTCGGCGCTCGCTGCCGGCCACCTGATCCAGGCGCACATGAAGCACAACCGCTCGGTGCCGGCTACGCCCGGAGCCATGACACCGTTTGGTGGCATGACGCCTGCTCTGCGCGAGCAGAGCTTGATCCAGAACCACCTGGGCTTGTCGCCCAAAATCAGATTGTCACCGACCAAGCTGGTGCAGAGCCACCAGCCGCCTCAGTGACGTGGGCGCCGCGAGGCGCGCGAGACGCGCGAGGTAGAGTCACATCTTGGGACGTGTGTGTAGGGGGAGGAGTTGGAGTTGAGGCTGGCTTGCCTGCAGGGGTGTGGAGATTATACAAACTACTAGTATTGCATTACAACATCAGACCGGCCTTATCAATGCATGGATTGACGACAACTGGGAGGTCGAGGAGGGCGTACGGGGGAGGGGATAGTGGTCGTGGGAAGGTGGGAGGTGGGGGGAGGCACGCTGCGCCATGTCGCGAGCGCTGCCATTGTGGTCGCGAGAAGGCGTCGGGGGTTCCGATGCGCGATGCGCGGTGGGGCACGGAGGCGGAGCGCGGAGCGCGTCGCGGGTGAGTCGCGTTGCGAGCGCGTTCCGTGGCGCGTAGCACGATCTCGTTCCCCGCGCCACCAAAGACGCCGGGGGCGGCGGAGCAGGCGACGCGGGCTACGCATTCCTATCACGGCGTCGGGGAAAATAGCATTAACAACATGTAGTACGGGGGTGTCTAGTGTGGGGGTGGGGTGCGGCGCCGGGGTGCTGGCTGTGGGCTGGGCTGCAGGCTGCGAGGTGAGGCTTGCGAGTGGGACGATGGGGGCTCGGAGGTCCTTGCTGTCGGCGTCGGCGTCCTAGTTGGCAGCCGCGGCGTCTGGGGTCAGCTACGCGGCGAGACCGGACTCACTCTTGCGCTTGCGCCAGAGGTCCTGCTCCACAGGGGAGGCGGTGCGGGACGCGGCGTTCTCCTTCTGGCCCTCCTTTGCGCCGTTCACGCCGCCGTTGCCAGCGCCGGCGTTACCCGCCTCGCGGCGCGCGTTCTCGACGGCAAAGCTCTGAAACCCGCCGGTAAAGCTCGCGCTGCGCCCCCTGCGCCGGCTCGTCTCGCGCTTGGCGGCGCGCGTGCGCGCGAGGTACGCCTCGTACGCGGCGTTGAAGGGCTGCGTGAGGGCGCGCACGACGAGGCCGATGACGACGAAGGGCGCGAGAGAGAGCGCGAGGGTCGCGTACCCCGCCTTCTGGACCCAGCGGGCCGCGCCTCGGGGGCTCGCGCGCAGCGGGCCGGCGGAGCTCATCGCCGCGGGCGTGGTCGCGAAGGGGTCGGCGAGGACGGGGTGCGGGCGCGAGTCGAGCGTCGAGGGGTGGAAGGTGAGCGCTGGCGCTGACATTGTGGGTAGGAACCGGGGGGTGGGGTGGGCGATGGGCGGGTGATGGGCGATGGCGAGATCTGCGATGGACGGCGTGCGCCGGTGCAGAGTGCGACGACGGCGTGAGTGATGGACAAGAGCGAGTCGTCGACGTCGAGCCAGTCTCGCTCGTTGTGAGGTAGGTTGGATCGTAGCCGTCGCTGGCCGGCGGGCCATGCAGCAAACACCCAGCCAGGAGCGCGCACCACCGCGCCCACTGCTGGCCCACCGGCCTCCGCCCGCCTGCCAAAAGCAAACCTCACCCAACGGCGCTTTTCACACTTTAGCCCGAGGCGATTTGGCATGCCGCGTGGTCTGGACACTGCCAGGCGCGCAGGCTCGTGGCGCGGCACCAGGCCACCAGGACGAGACACGCCGCCGCCCTGAAGCGTGTCGCAACACCACCTGTGCCTCGCCGTGGGCGTCACCAGTGGCACCCACTCGTGACTCGTAAACTCTCACGAACGACACGACACACGACGCATTATCCTGCACCGCGATCGACACGGTGTAGGCGCGCAGGCCGCCGCAGAGCCCCGCGCAGCCAGATCACACTGGTAAAGCTTATCCTCGCTTCCCAGTTTCAGGCCCACGCACGCCCGACTCTATCTGACACGGAATGTGTCTGGCCAGCTGTCGCCATTCCAATGACTCGGTACCGCTGTTCGCACGTCTGCATGGATCTGGCGTGTGTGTGCGGAGTGAGTTGTGGCACCGACGATGGCAGAGTATAGTGTGGCGGAGCGGCATGGTTCACCTCACGCTGCAGGTCAGCCGTGGCGCTGTCGGGGACTCACCATCACGCCGGGCTCGTCCCGCTCAGCGCTCACCCGGAGAGCGCGCTCATGCCAGCGACGAACCCGAGCAGCAGGGCGCTGTCGAGCGCGGCTGCCTCCATGCCGGTTAACGGCGCGAGCCGCAGGAAGGAAGTGTACCGCGCCACGGCCGCCGTGACTGGCCGGTCGGCCCAGAGCGCGAGGTAGAGCGGTTGGCTCACCCACCAGGTCTTGAGGTCGGTGATGGCGGGTAGTGGGGGCAAGCGAGCGGCGAACGGATTGGAGTACCGGGTGCGGTCGACCACGCCCAGGAGGAATACGGCGAGGTGGGTACTCTCCTGCAGACGGAGCGCCGGCACGACGCCGGCGGCGAGGTAGAAGACGATACCTGGGGGTTAGGCGGGTCGAAGAAGCAAGGAGAGACCCACCGATCACGGCGAGCAGCCCGATGGCGAGGCCGTACCATGGCAAGCGGCGGCCCGGGGGCACAACAGCGCAGTTTGGGGAGCGCAGCGGACCGGGCTGCTCGTCCTCGCCCTCGTCCTCGCTGGCCGGGTCGCGCTCGGCGCGATCGTGCCCGCTGCCCTCAGCCGCCAGATCGAACCCCGCCCCATCCCAGCGCACCTCATACCCCCAGCCCGTGCGCCACGCCTGCCAAGCGCAGTACTCCTCAGCCGAGTGGAAGACGCGCTCGTCGGGCACGCCGCGGCGCGCGCGCACACAGGCCGGGCAGTTGCAGAGCGTGAACGGGGTAAACGGGGTGCTGGTGAGGAGGTGGGTGATGGTGTGTTCGTCGTGCGCCGCGTCGATCCCGATCGCGAAGGGGCGCTTATGCTGATCTGCTGGCGGGGGCGGCGGATCGGGCACCGGCGCTGCGGGGGAGGGTGCACGCGCGGCGGCGGCGCGGTGGCGGGTGGTGACGGGCATCGTCTTGGTCGTGAGCGGGCGCTGGGAGATGGAGAGGAGAGCAGCGCTGGTGGAATAAATAGGAGTGAGAGCTGTCGCCACCTTGCTCGCCTTCCTCGTCTTCCCCGTCTTTCTCGTCTTCCCCGTCTTCCTCGTCTTCCCCGTCTTCCTCGTCTTCCCCGTCTTCCTCGTCTTCCCCGTCTTCCTCGTCTTCCCCGTCTTCCCTCTGTATCCCAGCCAGCCCCACCGACTCTTGCCATCAAGCGTGTTGGCTGTCAGTCCAAATTCTGGTTCATCCTGTAACGACCATGTGTTGCGACTACAAGTGCTCGGTGGTGGCTGCAGGTGCCGTTCAGAACCCCTCACGCTGCAGGTCAGCCATGGCGCTGTCGGAGGAACCCACACTCATCTTGGCATCTCATGCGAACGCTAGGACTGCCCCGATGAGCAGAAACCCGCCCTGCACGATATGGGTGCTGGTGACAGAGGCAAAGACGAGCCACAAGGAGGACGTGTACCACGCTCCGGCCGTAACGAGCTTGTGGTGGGGAACGATCGGGTGGTGGTTCACCCGCCACGCCTTGAGGCTGAAAGGGCGCGGCTGGGAGATCAAGGCAGGCGGGGAGTGGCCGGGGACGAGCGCTGGGTGCACCAGGGCCAGCGGCGAGGGGATGAGGGCCGTACGCGAGCAGCAGGGTGTAGGCGCAGCCGACAGACGGTGGATATGGGCGCCGGCGTTCAAAGTGACGACGGTGAGGTCGGTCCTATCCTGCAATCGGAGCGCTGGACGGAAGGCGTGAGAGGCCAGTAGGCCGAGGACCGCTGATGGCGTTAGTCTGGCGGGCTCGAGGAGGGCAGAGAAGGGGGTACTCACTCGCCACGAGTAGGGCGCTGAGAATGAGAACTGGAGAGAGGGGACAGGTGGACGGGTACCCGTGCAGATCGTCCTCGGGCTCATCGCGCCAGACGGCGTCCTCGGGCTCATCGCGCCAGACGGCGTCCTCGGGCTCATCGCGCCAGACGGCGTGGTGGGAGAAGCCGGCATCCCAGTCCGAGTCGTCGGCCCAGCCCCCCGGGGTCCAAGAGACCCATCTGCCGTCTTCGGTGGGGCAAGTGAGAAAGCCATACTCGGGCCGAGAGGCAAAGAGCATGATGAGGCCGACCCGGTCTGCCTCAATTGTTGACGGCCTTGTTGGTGGGGTCGGGCAAGGCGACGGGGTCGGCCGGACGACCGTCATCGTGGTTGAGCGAAGGGCGATGCGATGAAGAGAAATGACAGAGCCGAGCTGGTGGGGTTAAGTACATGGACGTGACTGCTTTCCTCGCCTTCCCCGTGCTACCTTCCTCGTCTTCCCCGTCTTCCCTCTGAATACATGGCATCTACATTAAAAAGCTATACCGTAATCCCTAAGACGCGATGGCTGTCGGCGCGGGTCGCGCCGCCGCCGACGCCGCAGAGGCCAGCGCGTCGGCGCAAGACACGAGGAAGGCCAAGCTCGCGGCGCATGTCGGCGCGGGCGAGCACGTCGTGACCGTCACGTCGACCGTCTGGGTGACTGTGGCGGGCACCACGGCCGCCGGCACGCTCGTGTTCTGCGCCGCTGCTGCCACCACCACGTCGTACACTTTCGTCTTGACGATCGCAGCGACGCGCCACACCTCGATGAGGCCGACCGTGTCGAGCCAGCCGCCGACGACGGAGCACGTGTCGCCCGACACGACCTTGCACACGCGCAGCCCGCCCTCGACGAGGGCGATGGTCGCGTCGGCGTACGACTCGAGCGATACGAACGACGCGCCGAGGTCGATACACCCACGCAGCAGGCGCGCGTAGAAGCGCGCCAGCTCGACGCGGGCGAGTGAGGTGAGGAACACACACGAGGCGATGAGGAGCGCCGCGAGGAGCTTTGAGCTGGCCTTTGTCGGCTGAAACTTGGCCCGGTGCATCGCCGCGAGCGCGAACAGCGTCCCGTACACGGGGCTCGGGACGATCCAGAACCCGTACAGCACCCACGCCCCCGTCGCCGTCAGCGCGGTGCCGGCGAGCGACCAGGCGAACGCGGCGGCCCTGAGCGCGAGGGGGAGGAGCGCGGGCCACGCGCTCGGCGAGCAGGGGTACGCGCGCGCCTCTGGTGGCCCGGCACAGCGGAAGCCCATGGGCGGGTGGCGCAGGTCGCAGAGCGCGATGCGGACGTTCTCCCACAGCCAGTGGGCGCCGACCGTGCCCAGCAGCACGGGGAGGACGTACTCGTACACCGGGTGGCTGGGCGCCGTGAGCGGGCCGAGCGGGGACAGCGGGCGGAGGAGCGATGCCGGGACGGGCCAGTGCGAGGCGCGCGGTGCCGGCTCGTGGGCGTCCTCACCGCTCGAGACGGAGCTCGTGTCGTTGTGGGCCGATTCGTCGTCCCGGGTCGTGGATGCGTGGTCTGCTGCGTTCAGCGGCTGGACAGGAACTGCAACTCACCGGCACCCGTGTCAAGAAGCGCACTCATGCCGGCTGTGTATGCTTGCAGCGGTCAGAGTGGCCATTACCACTGCCTGTTGGCTTGTGGATGAGGAGCGGACAAAATCCGAGATGGACGTGGATGTTGTGTGCTGCCAGCAAGCTTTCGGGCCACTGTGCGCCGTAGACCCGGGGCAGGCGCCGAAGTTGCCACCCGGTGGTGCCCCATCAACGGGCAACGCCGACATGTCGGCTTGCTGCTCCCCTCCCGTTGAATAATGCAATGTATATGCAGATGGGTAGCTGTACAACTATAATGAGAGAGACTAGACACTACTACTACTGCGCAGCGGCCCACGGGACGAGAACATGCTTGACTACCCAAACGGACACGAGGCCGGCCGCCGCAAAGTGGAGGTACAACTTGTGCTGAGAGTCTGGCAGGTCAGCACGGGCGTCATCGACTCGACCAACCTTTGTACGCCACGCCGAGGGGGTGGTGCATCCAGCTGAGCCAGCCAGAGGCGAACGCTAGGGCGTACCAGATGGTTCTGACGTTAGCTAGGCCGACATCGGCGCACTCACGAGACGCTTCCAAGAGCCCAGTGGGACATGACGCCGGTGAATGCCGCGACGAGGTGCAGCAGCGTGACGCCGACGCCGAGGACCTTGAGGCCGCCGACGCCGATGAAGAACCACACGAGGGTATCGAGGAGCCCCTGTCCCCAGAGGATGACGAGGGCATGCGGCCGGTCCGAGGCCGCGGGGCCGATGGTGCGCTGGACCTGCCACAGGGCGAAGACACAGGCGAGGCACTCACTGGCAGGTCAGCGCGTAACAGGGAAGAGGGCCGCTTACACTACGGTCCTGATGCTGCGTTGGATCGCGTAAAAGTCGTCCTCAAACGTCGTGGGGAGGTCGGGTGACAGGCCGAGCGTCGGCGACGCGTCGGACGACTCCCATGAGAGGAGGCGGTGGAGGAGGGGGTTGCCAGTCGGGAGGAGGAGGGCGATGACGACCAGCAGCGGGACGAGGTAGGGCGGGAAGGCGAGCTCTACCGCCGGCTTCTTAGACTTCCCCGTTGCCGAAGCAGCCGTAGTGTCCGCCTTGTCCGAGAGCGACGTCGACGCGGCATCAAAGTGGACGCGGCTCGAGCTGCCCCTGCTCGACAGCTCGCTGTGTGTCGACGTGCGCGACCAGCGCTTGGGGTCCCCGTGGTCGGCGTCGCCCGCGGGGCCAAGCTTTGCATGCTCGCTCTCTGGGGTGGTCGAGAATGTCTCTGGGAGAATGTGCCGCACGTCACTGTCGGTGGCTGGGGCTGCGTTGTCAGTATGGTGTGTGGGTCCGCGTCACCGAGGCAGGCACTGGGGCGCTGGTACCCACATCCGCGGTGGCCGAGGTGTTCCTTGCTGCCCGAGAAGAGGGTCGCGAGGTGCGAGAGGGAATGGTGGGCCTTTGACTTTGGCTCGGGCGAGCGCCCGCGCGACGGCGGGCTTGGGGCCACGCCCGACGGCGGGCCTGTCCCCCCCGTCATGGTTGAGTTTGTCGGCGAGCCACGGTCGACGCTCAGCGCCTTGTGGTGGTGCCGGAGCGAGCTGAGGTCGACCGAGAGCCGGCTCCTGTGGCTCTGGCTGCTTCGTCTTCGGAACGGCATGGTGGCGGCTAGCGGGTCCGGGTTGGTATGCCGTCGCGCTGCATTGGATCCAGCACGGTGCACAGCTTTTGAGGTCCGTCCTGCAGTCGACTGGGTGTGGCGGGTGCGCGTTTGAGCAGACGCACAGTTATATAACGGGTCGACGTCGCCACCTTTGCCCAGTTTGCGCTTTGTTGTCTGTCGGCTTGTCGGGCCACGCGCCACCGGCCCCCGCCGCCACAAACCCCTGCAGGCAAGGCGAATGACGTCGGCTGCGCGCGCTCGGAGCGTTGTCATGACTGATGCATAGTGACGCGCGACGCTGGGCCAGCGTGGTGCGTGGTGCAGAGTGTGGTGCGTGCGTGGGTAGTAGTGCGGGGGTGGGGGGCATGTAGAACAGAAACGATAAAGTAAGATGACGCGCGTGCCAGGCCCGGGGCGAGGCCCGAACTAGGCCTTGTTGACAACCTCCAGCCTCACCCAGAGGACTCCGGCCGTGGCGACAAAGAGGAGGGCAGCGACGAATGCCGTCATGTTGAGATACTGCTTTGGCAGGGCCATGCTGTGGGCGGCCGAGTGCGGAATCAGCGTGCCGGCGATAGGCGTGCCCGTGAGGATGGAGAGCCCGCGCACCATGTACAGAAAGCCGTTTACCGACGCAAAGTTGTGGAGGCCAAACATTTCGATTGCGACAGGCGGGAACAGCGACACGTACGCCGACGCCGTGGGGCCGTAGAGCATCGAGTAGGCGATAAACAGGCTCTTGGACGTGTGCGTCACGCCCGTGAGCGTGGAAGGCAGCCACAGCCCGACCGACACGATGGCAGAGACGCCCGTGCACAGGAGCAGCATGTTGGCGTGCCCGAACCTATCTGCCAGCGCGCCAATACCGATGCGGCTCACGCCACTGGCGACGTTGTTGACGGCAATAAACATGGCGCCCTGCTTTGACGAGTATCCCAGCGTCTTGGCGTAGGCCGAGAAGAAGAAGATGGGGGTACAGTACGCCGCGCCCTGGAGTGCGTTTGCCGAGATGTTCGCCACAAACTGGCGCGTGCGCGCGATTTTCCAGTCGACCAGCGGGACCGCCCACAGGCTGTGGAACCACGAGCGCGACTTGGCCTTGAGGCGGTCCGTCTCGGCCTGCACGCGCTCCTTGTTGACGGGGTCCCAGTCGATCACCGCGCCGCCGAGCAGCACGAGCGCGGTGGAAATCGCGCCGGAAATCCGCAGCGTGTTGCGGAACCCGAGGCTGGAGTTCATGGCCTCCAGCGCAGGAGCCCACACGACGCCGCCGAGCCCGGTCCCGCTCGTGATGATGCCAAGCGCGAGGCCGCGCCGCGCGCCGTACCACGTCGGCGCGACCGTCACCGCTGGGATGTAGCTGAAACTCGTGCCGATGCCCGTTAGAAAGCCCTGGGTGAGCATGAACTGCCACGTCGTCTGGCTGTACGATGCGGCGATGGACGCGACGAAGAAGAGCGCGCCGCCGCAGTACACCATTGTGCGGGGGCTGAAGCGCTTTGTCCACGCGATGGCGAAGGGCGAGACGATGGTCATGAACGCTACGCCGAGGGTTCCGATCAGGTCGATCTGTGCGGGGGACGCGCCGTAGAACGGCGAGCCGGGCTCCACCGACATGGACTGGTACAGCTCCTGGTAGACGCCGAAGGAGAAGCCCGCGCCGCAGGTCGTGAAGACGAGGGTGAAGCTGGGGGTGGGCATCAGCGGGGAGCGGAGCGAGCCGCTGGCCGCTGGCCTGCGTGCTGCGAGGTAACTCACGACGAGAGGCAGATGAGGATCTGTCGTATTCTGCCGTCTGTCAGCGCAGCCGAGCCACACGACCCACCTGAACGCGCGCTCGTCCAGCGCATTGGCGGTGCTAGTGGCAGACGGGGCCGGCGACGCGCGCCCGCTCCCGCTGCCCGAGTGGACGCTCGGCGCCGCGCTAGGCGGCACATGCGCCGTCTTGAGCTCGATGTCTTCCACTGGCGCCGGTGACGGCGCTGGACGTTCTCTGAATGCTGTCGACATTGTGCGGGTTGATGGCGGCGCTCCGACTGACAGCCGAGCTTAGCTTTATAGCCACTGAGAGAATCGGACATGGCCGGTCGGAGAGGTCCGACGCGAGAAGCGGTGCCTGGGAGGTGGGGAGTCGGGTCGGCCTGCTCGCGCCGTGCGCGCGCGTGTTGCTAGCTGCTCACGCGATGCACTCGCTCCATGCATGCTCGACTCGGCTCGAGTCGGCAGCGCACCCGTCAGAGCACGCCCAAGGCCCATTGGTCTTATCGGCCTTGTGCGAGCCTGCGAACAATGCTACTCGCTGCTCCTCGCCGCGCGCTTAGATCGCCGGCGCTCTCGGAAATCATGGGCACGGGTTTGCAATCTGGGCCGTTGCTGGAAATCAGCTCTTAGAAATACTCGGCCTCTTAGAAATAATGCTGGCCTCTTAGAAATAAATGGGCCGGGGTGATTGGCCGGGGAGCGACAGACGGGCCTGCGGAGATGCCGCGGCTCACGAATGGTCGTCACTTCATGCATTGGTCTTGCGGGCTCGTACGGCCGGTAGCGGTAGGTTACAACAGGAGCGATGCGGCCCAGACGAGGGAGAGGGCGAGTCTGTGTGATAGGCTGGGGGTCAGTGGCGCTTCGCGTCTCCGTCTCGCCGGGGAACCCACCCGGACGGGACGTGCGCCTCGAGCACGAACGCGACGGCGACGAGCGTGCCGACGACGGCGCGGAGGGCATAGGTCAGCGCGCCAGCGAGGAGGGCGTGCATCCCGCGGTGGTCTAGCGTCAGCCCACTCCTCGCCCCGACCCACGGATGAGCGGGAGCACCCGGCGGCGCATGTGCGCGAGCAGGCGGCGCGCGCAGCCCGCGACGATGAACGTGAGCCAGAACATGACGCTGGCGTGGCGTCAGCGCTGTCAAGGCAAGACGCACGGCACGGCATCGTCCTCGGCGCAGCCGGCGCACGAGGCACAGTACACGGCCGTGGTGGCGACGAACGCCATGAGCGCAGTGGCGGCGCCGACGGCGAGCACGATCGGCAGCGAGAGGAAGAGGGCCTGCTCGAACTCGATGGCGCGGAGGGACGCGTTCCAGCGCGCCGCGGTTTCGCAGCAGGCGTGGGTGGGTGGGTTGTCTGGGGTGGGTCAGCTGGCCACGAGAGGAGGCTTACCGTCGACTTCGGCGTCGGCGTCGGCGTCGGTGTCGGCGTCGTCGCCACCAGGCTCGTCGCCCACCTCGTCGGCGTCGGCTTCGCCGCCGCCCCCCCGCCGCCCGCGCTCAGCCATGGCGACAACGCAGAAGCGGCACACGGCGTCGGCGTCGGACGCGACCCAGTCGTGGCGGTTATCGAGGAGGGACATTGCGCTGGGCTGTGAGCGGCGTCATGCGGCAGCGGCGGCGTACCGGAAAATGAGGGTGAGCGGGGAGAACATTGCGGGCGCGGGGACGGGCATGGGTGGCGAGCGGGGCCGGGGGGGGGGGGGGCGGGGGGTTATTGTACGTCGGGGCGGCGGCGAAGAAGGCGACAGCGCTGCTCGCCGATCTGTCCTCGAGGCCCGGCCCGGCGCAGCCTCGGTGCGCGATGCGATGATAACAGGTGGACTGGTGGATACGAGGTACACGAGGTGAGTTGACCCGCGCTGATGAGGACGGGGGGCGGGAGACCCCGCTCGCTCGGGCAGCGTGCAGCGGTGCAGAGAGAAGCCGACTCGGCGTGGTGCTTCCGAGACGCTTGTGCCGCTCGCCGCTGGGTGGTGCGACAGAGTGGCTCAGTGGAGCGGTTGACGCGTGACGAGTGCTGGTGACGCCGCTGATGCAACATGCACCTGCTACATGTACCATGTCGGCCTTGTCGCGGCGAGGTGCCGTCTCGGGCTTGCATGACGAGGGTTGAGCAGGTTGCAACTTGTCGCAATCGCCACGAGCGGGTGCAACGGGTTACTCAACCCGACTCGACCACCCACTGCCACGCTCAAGTACATAACCCACCAGCCAAGGGCATCGGCCTCGAGGAGTGTGTAGCGTGGCGCCTGCTGCCTGATGGCCGACAGGCCGACAGCTGGCCTGGTCGCAGCCCCACTCTCCCCCGACTGCAGCCACGTCGTCCACCTCCCGCCACCAAGGCCCTCGTCTCGGATCTCGGAGGGTAACCCCTCCCGGTAGCGTTGCCGTCCAGCGCCGCCTGGCGGTCCGCCGCTGTCCCCCTCGCTGACGATGCCCCTGGGCACCGCACGCCCATCGCCACTAAGTGCATCCCCACCCCCGCCCAGTGACAAGACTACCTCACCCCCGACCGCCGCCTCACCCCGCCCAGCACCAGTGCGAGCCCCATCGCCGCCGCCTTGGCGAGCACGAACTTTGCGAGCACGGCCGCGTCGGCGGCGCTGCGGTCAGCTGGGCCATGCACACCGTTAGCAGCTTACTGTCGCGCGTCGAGGCGCTGGGTCGCGTGCAGGGCCAGCGCGAGGGCGAGGGCTAGGGCCGCGGGGTAGAGGGCGGGTGGGGTCGTGTGCTGGCTCGTTGGCGGGGAGCGAGGTCGGGGGCGAGGGGTGTGGCGCTGTTTCATTGCTGCTGCGCTGCGGCTGGAGACAACCTCGAGCTACCTCCTTATCACTGTCATCGCCGGCCTGCCTTGCTGGCACGTCGCCGTGCCCCTTTGGCATGCCCCGTTGGCATGCCCCGTTAGCACCGGGCTCGATCCTCGCACCACGCCTCGTCGACGCCACTCTGACACCCCCGCCTCGCCACCAGATCACCGGATCGCTGCCTGCTCCGCTGCTCCCCGCCGCTCCGCGCTCCGCGCTCCGCTGCCCCCACCATGCAGCAAGTAACCTAATACACACCTGTGCGTAGTATACAAACAGTGCTTTACAACCGAGGGTATAGGTCCGGGGTAGAGTAAAATGTCCTCTGGTGCGGCCACAAGGCCACCTTGGCACCGGCGCCACTGCGAGTTGTTTTGACGGCATGTGGCTTGGGTACTATTTGGAGTACGCCGGCAACGGCTCGAGCTCTGGGCCATCGTCCTGGGCTGTTAGCTTGTGCCCACGGTCCCGCACTCACGGTTGGGAACGGCAGAATAGGCCCAAGCTGCTTGTAGTACTCGCCGCCGACGGCGACCAGCCCGTCGCGCAGGCGGATCCACTCGGCGCCGAGCGAGTAGCCGTCACCAGTGAGCAGCTTCTCGCGGTAGTCTGACGCCGCCGCCAGCTCGAGCGCTGCCCCCTGGTCGTGGTTGAAGCTTGACGGTGCCGTCCGCGTCTCCTCGAGCTCGTGTAGCGACCAAATAAAGTCGTCTATTCGTTCTGCGAGGTCAGTACGCCGCTGCGGGCAACCGAGACAACGCCGACGTACTCCGCTTCTGCACTATCTGTTACCCGTCCGTCAGCAATGCCCACCTCCATTGTCCCGCGCCACTCACTCTCCACGCCTGTGTCCTGCACTCGCCGGCGTCCCTCTCCGCGTTCCCCAGGAAGATCCCATCCGCCCACGCCCGCTTCAACCCGCTCATGACGCAGGCACACAATAGAAAGTTGTTTGTGAGCACATACCAAGCGTTGCACAGTTGTTCTCGCGTGAGCTGCCCCGTCGTTAGCGGGGTCCCGTCTTTCTCGGCACGGCGGGCGTTGCCGGCACGCAGCGGGCATTCAAGCTCCACACCGCGCCGCCAACTCACAACCTTGTTCACGCCGCTCGCCTTCCACGAGACGGCCGTGATGAGGATCTGGCCGTCGTCGCTCTTGATGTACTTTGCGCAGCGTGACGCCTTGTCCTCGCCCTTCATCCGCGCCTCGGTCGGCGGGTGGAGGAACGGCGGCATCGTCTTGATGATGTCGTCGACCTGAACGTTGCAGAAGACGCATCGTTCCGGGTATGCACATGCCGTCGTGGACGGCTTGGCGCGTGATGATGTCGACGAGGCCAGCTGCACGTTGGACTTGGCTGCCGAGGGGTGGGGGTACGTCACTCCCCGTTGTGGTTGGGGGATTGGCTGCTGGGCCGACCACGAGGGGGCCGAGGTACGCCGGCTGTATGGGTCGTGGGCTTCCATGGGGAGTAAGGGTGCGATGTGTGGTGGGGGTGGGGGAAGGTGATGAGGAGTCGAGGTCGAGGTCGAGTCGAGCGTCTGCGTCTGCGGCGAGGTCGACTCTGCCCCTCTCAACCGACTTTGGGGGCGCCAAGAAGGCTTGTGTGGAGTTGGTGTGTGAGAGTGCCCGAGGCGCAAAGTGCGTGGGGGTGGGCGTGGGCGTGGGGTCGAGATGAGTGTTGCTGGATGCAGTGATGCGTTGTTGATGAGGAGGAAGATGATGGTGCAAACGAGTTGCTGTGCGATGGATCGGTATGCGGCCGCGGCGGCCGACTTGCGACTTGCCCTTCCTTGCCTTCCCCTGGCGCGGTCGATCTCTAACAACAGTCGTCTTGGGTGGCAACAGTCGTCACTCCGCGGCAAAAGTCCAGTCAGTCGCGCGCGGCCCCTGGAGTCACAGCCAGGCAGCAGGAAAGATTTGATCCCGTCGGCCGTCATTGTCGATTGGCAGTAACCTTGTTGCTTGAAGCTGACGTCCGAGAGATTGCTTCAAAGCCTCGTCGTCTATGCTACACCATCTTGGCCCAGCGAGCGCCGGCACGACGCCCCCCTCCACCCCCACATTGTATGCCGTGATGCATCTAGGCGATATGACGATATGGCTCTAGTCCCCTGCGACACAACTTCAACCTACAACACTCTCGCCACATTACTCTCTCTGTGCAAGATGGCGCCGGCAGACGGGTATAGCCCCGCGCAACGCAGCACCGCTTAGATGGTGGCATCCGCAGCGACCTCCTCGACCCAGCTGCCCTTGGTGTCAATGGTGAGCGTCTTGAAGTCGACCTCGATGTTGTGCGTGCCGAATATCCTCTCAATCTCCTTGGCAATCGTCTCAAAGTTGTCCGTCGCCAGCGCAAGGATGGTGGGGCCCGCACCCGACAGACAGATACCGAGAAGACCAGGGTAGGTCTGGTAGGTGAGCTTCTCAAGGATCTCTCCGAGGCCAGGGATCTGGGGCGTGTGTCAGTGGCGGACTGGACCGTGCGCGCGCCACGCCAAAGCGCCCACTCACAAGAGGGACACGGTAGGGCTGGTGAAGGCGGTCCTTCATGGCCTCGTAGATGAGCTCTGGGTCGGGAGGCGAGCGCGAGAGCGCAGTCGTGAGGACGGCCAAGCGCTGGAGGTTGAAGACCTGGGCGGTTAGCCGAGCTCCGGGACATTACCGCCAGCCTCCACCCCAACTTACAATGTCCTTGCGCGAGTACTCGTTGGGGAGAACGCCACGAGCCTTGGCAGTGGCCAGCTCGAAGCGGGGCATGACAGCAATCGCCTTGATCTCTGGTGCCCAGCCGAAGCGGACGTAGTGGCCGATGCCGTTGGGCGCCTTGGGAGGGTGCTCGCCCCAGTTGGGTCCGGCGTCCGGGGGGTACTCTGGCAGCACCTCGGCGAGGGGGACGGTCGCGGCCTCGAGGTCCTCGGGGGCCAGTTCCCTGAGGTACGAGCCGACAAAGCCGCCGACGAGAGCAGCGGTAACGTTGTCGGGGTGGCGCTCGACCATGAGCGCAAAGTCGAGGAGGCGCGAGGTGGGGAGGTTGAGGTTGCCCAAAAGGTTGCCGAGGAGCACACCGGCGATGACGGCGGCACCCGACGAGCCGAGACCGCGGCCAAAGGGAATCTCGTTGTGGGCGTGGATCTGCACGCCGGCAGGGAACGAGTCGACGCCGTTGCTGCGGAGCACGTAGAGCGCGACACGGGTGAGGAGGTTCTTGTACGGCGACAGGGGGACGTTGGCCGAGTCGAGGCCAGTGTAAGTGATGACGGGGATAGCCTCGCCCTTGCCGTCGGTGGGGAGAGTGACGAGGAGGGTGAGCGAGAGGGAGAGGGCGATGCCGCACACGTCGAAGCCGGGGCCGATGTTGGCCGTCGTGGCGGGGACGTGGATCTTGTACTTTTTAACTGGGGCCGACATGGTTGTGGTTGAGAGTGAGGATGCAAGGAGCGTTGCAAGGATCAGGCTGTTGGGTTTCTAAAAAGTCGAGCCGGGAGATTGAGTCGGCAGGCATCCGCCAGGCCAGCCAGGGTGAGTCTGATTCCGGAGCACCGCGTGATAGCCGACGCGCCGTGGATTGGTCCGCCGTGACGGAGTGGTGGTGCAACTCTACGAACGCTTGCGGACGGCGATGTGAGCAACGAGCACGCTATGCGTTGATGCTTTCGGAATGCTTGCTCTGGGTCAGTCAGAGTTGTGCTGGCTGCCTGATGTCTTTCATTGATCATTGACTTTCCTGTCCCACCCCAGACGCGCTTGCGTCCCGAAAGATGGGCCTAGTGTGCTTGACTTCATTGTGCAACTCTGTCTTCCGCATTCTTGGCTCTCTGGAATGCAACCATTGTGTGCATCGGGATGTGGTGGGACATCGACTTTGTAATGGCACAGTCCTCGAGATTAGGAATCACAGAGGTTCATTAGCGGGGGTATAATGTTCTTAGCAGAATCAACAACCTCCCACGTGGCAATTATTTTCCCAGCATTTGGGTGTAATTAATCCCGCGGCCCACCTTGAGGCCGACCACTTTCAACGCCTGCAACACCAACGACCGAGAAGAACAACACGACCATCATCCACGTCCACGCGACCGGCTCAACACTCGCCCATCCTAGCTTCTCGACCCCTTCGGACCTGTGATTGCGATCACACACCGGCCCGACCCCAAAAAACCGTGCTCGAAAAGCCTGGCGGCGCATAGACAAAGAGGCATAATCGTTGTTCAAGATGGGTGGTCGCAAGGTGATGGTTCAGGTGAGTTGAGCGCTGGCCACGACAGGCCCAGCCTGCAGAGAGGAACCATGCTCACACCCCGCAGCCCATCAACATTCTTTTCTCCTTCCTGCAAAAGGTGCGTCGGGTGGATTGCGCGCGAGGACGCAGCTGACCTCGGCGTCTTGTTTTGCTCATGTCTCCCGCCTCGCGACCTTGACCTTCCCCCTACAGCACCAGCGCGTCTCCATTTGGCTCTTTGACAACACCGAGTTCCGTCTGGACGCCTACATCATTGTGCGTGCTGCGGTACGCCGTGAAATCAGCACTGACAACAACAGGGCTTTGACGAGTTCATGAACGTCGTGTTGGACGAGGCTGTCGAGGTGTACGACTGCTCAGCCAAGCCTGGAAAGGAGGTCAAGCCCCCTAGGGATTTGGGTGAGTGTGATGGGGCAGCTGGACGCTCTAGATGCTTGCAGCTGCCCGCACGTCGCGGTAGACTCATACTCACACCCCAGGGCGCATCCTCCTCAAGGGAGACAACATCACCCTCGTCCAGCCTGTCCAGGCATGAGTTACGAGTGGTTGTACGAACGACGCAGCGAGTGAGACGCGCCCCGCACACCTGGTTTGGCCGGATCCTGCCCGTGGGGATCAGCAGCAGCAGCGCAAGGTCGGCGGCAGCGACGACGACGAGAGGTAGACAACACCCCCCCACACGGGCCACAGTATGCATGGCTCGTGAGCATATGACGGCTTTGGAGCTTGTGTCGGCCGGCGGGCGGCGAGGAAGACGAGGAAGGCGAGGAAGGCAATGTTGACGCACAGGCATTGTTTTGGCCACCCAGCTCCCAGTCGCGCCGTCGCCCCGCGTCGCCCCCCCCCCGCCGCGTGCCGGGCGTGACGCGTGCCGATTGAGCATTGCCCGCCCATGAATTTCGACGGCGGCGACGAGCTAAACAATCATAGTCACGTCACTCAACTAATCTTCCTCTTCTCTCTCTCTCTTCCACTCACCCCATCCTCACATAGTCGCCACCCACGGCATGCAGCGCAACGGCCTGCTGGCCTCGCTCGGCCCGCAGTCCTCATCACTCTCCTCCCGCTTGCTCAATCGCCACCCCACCCAACTCGCGCGCCATGCGGTCAGCCAACCGGCCTTTGCACCTATCAGGGTGGGTGACGATCCACTTGTGTTGCGCTGACAGCTCAGTCTCAGTCCGCCGAGTCGCCCGTCGACCGCATCGTCGCGATCCCGCACATCCTCGAGAGCATCGTCGCCTACTCGACCCGCTCGACGCAGGTCACCCTCCTCCGCGTCTGCCATGTCTTTCACCGGATGGCGGGAAAGAAGCTCTATCGCGTCATCAAGCTCGAGACTGGCCATGGTCACACCGCCATCCACCAGGTGCTGAGAGGCGCGCTCATCGGTACTGGTTCCCATGGCCGCTCGCCGAGCTGCGAGCAATGTACTGGGAGCATGTCCGACCTGTTCGACACACCTATCGACGACCTCGAGCACCACATCCAAACCACAGTTAAGCAGTACCTGGCTTCGTCAACCACCGGCCTCACCGCCATGGACCTTGTGATGGACGTGGTTCTGGGGGGTCGAGACACGCCGTCTCTCAAGCCATACGCCACAAACTTCAAGCGCTCCCTGCTCAAGTTCACCGAGGTCATCACTGTGGGCTCACACCACTCGTGCACATGTGCGATACTGGCGGATCACTGGCAGTCGCTCTTCCCCAACG
This sequence comes from Vanrija albida, assembly GCF_041260175.1. Lineage (NCBI taxonomy): Eukaryota > Fungi > Basidiomycota > Tremellomycetes > Trichosporonales > Trichosporonaceae > Vanrija > Vanrija albida. The sequence continues at coordinate 513,057 of NW_027191423.1, forward strand.
TCAAGACTCTCCGTGTGGCGCCGTCCAAGTCCATCAATCCATTCGTCCTGCAGCCCACATGTGATGGAGACGAGCCGTGCCCGCTCCTCACCAGACTCAGGCCCCGCAAGATCGTCTTGCGAAACCTCGACGGCCATGGCATTCACATCCCCAGCACTTTCGTCTGGGACGTTCCTTCCCTCGAGACGGTCGTCTTCTTCCTTCCCGTCGACGGGCGCGAGTGTGACGGCCAGCTTATGTTCTCCCTCATGCCCCACTTCTCGAGCGCCAAGGAGATCAAGGTCGTCTTCCACGACCGGCACGAGGGCACGATACCCGTGGAGGAACTCGTCGAACGCACCGTCTTGGGTCGATACCCTCACAACGCCGACAACGTAATCCTCATGCTCGGCGGAGCTACATTCAGCAAGTCGGCGGCGGCAGAGAACGCGGACGGCGAAGCTATCATTCAAGCGATGGCACCAATGCTTGGTGGATTCTATGATCAGTGGAACAAGATGGCGCAGCTCGACTCTGCTCCCAAGTGCACGGTCTATGGCGTTGGATCCCTCAGCATCAGCATTGCCGACAGTTCCTGGGTATCGCTGTACAGCCAACTGTTTCCCTCACACGCCATCACGCGCAAGAAGGTTGTTGAGATCATCAAGCAAGAGGTCAGGAGCCACGCGTTGCTTCACACCTTCTTCAAGCCCGACGCTCCTTTCGACAAGGCCAAGTGGAATAGTGGCAAGCACGAGGTCGAGTTTCACGGCTTGAAGGCGTACAAGGAGGACAAGGCCGCGAGGGTTGCCGAGATCAATGCCGAGGACTAGGACGTCGCGCAGAGCACCTGGGGCGCCAAGGCTCAAGATGTGAACAGCATTCCAGACGAGACGAGAGAGAACGACACCTGTGTGTACATCAGTCGAAGAGACCTCACGGCCCCACCATTCATGCATTCATCACCCAGCACACCGTGAGCAGTTTAGTGATTACTGACCATGCTGGGGGGGCGTGGGGTGGTAGATGGGTGTTGCAGACAGCATAGCATCCTCACGCGCACGGACGGAACAGACGCCCAACGCGCGCAACGCCCAGCGCGCCGAACACGAGTAAAGTCACCCACCCGCGCACGACGGAGTCGCGTTCGCCCCAGCGCCCCAGCGCACGGACCTCCCACATCCCCTCACTGACTGGCAGGGCAGTCGTTCCGCCGCTGACGGGTCCAATGGCGTCACCAAACTTCTCCTTCTCCCACTTTTCTCTCACTCTTTCTTTACTCAACCACACTTACCACCATGCCCGACAACCTCGTAGGCACACTCAGCATCCCTCGGTCAACCATCTACTCCTCTCGTCTGCTCAAGCGCCATCCAACGCAGCTGGTACGCAGTGCTATCAGCAAACCCGTCGTCTACCCCATCCAGGTGTGTTAACCTCCACCACCAGCCGTGCTGACGACAGTCATGCCCCAACACGTCCCCTGCCCAGATGGAATCAGCCATTGACCGCATCGTCGCCATCCCGCACATCCTCGAGGCTATCGTCGCGTACTCGTCGCGTTCAACCCAAGTCACCCTCTTGCGCGTGTGTGGTGAGCTTCACCGTATGGCGGGCAAGCATATCTATCGTGTCATCAAGCTCGAACAGTCCGAAACCAACCCGTACCTGGGAGTTTTCCACGTTTTGCGCGGTGCTCTTGTCGGAACTGGAGATCACCCACACCTCGGCGGCTGCTGCAGCACCGACTCCATTGTCGACGACCCGAGCTCTACGAATCCTATAAATAAGACGTACATGCCGAGGGTTCGGGCTGTCGCCAAAGTGTCAGGCGTCACTATCGGACAGATCGCCGGTGACGTCGCGTTCGGTACGAGGTGCGAGAGTACACTCAAGCCGTACGCCACCAACTTCAAGAAGTCGCTGTTGGCTAAAACTGAAGTCATCACTCTCGGTACCCACCACAGTTGCTTCTGCGGACTCTTAGGCAACCACCACTGGGCGAGACTCTTCCCGAAACTCAATACCGTCAGGCTGTCGCCTTCGAAATCTTACCGGCCCTTCGTTCTCAATGCTGTGTGCGATGGAGTGTGCACTGCCCTTGCCAGCTTGCAGCCTCGCAAAATCGTCTTCCGAAACATCGACGGCAATGGTATCCACGGTCTAAGGTCCGACCTCGCTCGTTGGAACGTCGTCAACCTTGAGACCGTTGTTTGGTTTCTTCCTACCGACGCTCGCGAGTACCACCACGCTACGGAACTCATGGCGTCGATTTACACCACTTCAAAGTACCACTTCAAGGACGCAAAAATCAAGATGGTCTTCCACGGCAAGCATGAGGGGGAGCTTGGCATCAGAGAGGCGATTAGACGTTCTACCGTCGTGCAGAGGCCTGTGGACCCCGACTACATCATCGGAATAGTCCGCATGGGGGCCGTCGATGCTCACAGCAGCCACGTGGGGGCCTTCGACCCTCACAACAGCCCCGACGACTGGGAAGTTCCGGAGGCCTACCAACAAAGCATACTACGCAACTGCACGGTGTACGGCATCGGCACCCTCACTTTCGACCCATCTTCGAGTGTGACCATTGCGAGCTACAAACAGGTGTTGCCTGGGGAAGTCGTCGACCGCAAGAAGATCGTCCACATTATCAAGAAGGAGACCACCAACATGTCGCTTACTGGTACCACGATGATTCCCCCCCAGCCGTTCATTCTGGCGGACTGGGAGAGGGTCGACGAGAACCTTTCGTTCCGCACTCTTTCCAGTTACAACGACGACCTAGACTCGCGCAGCGCGGAGATCAACGCGACCGACTAGGCCTCGGCGGGCATTGGTGGCTGAGTCGGATCAAAGGCCACAAGTGTTGTCAGCATCCAAGGACATCAAGTATTCATGCAATGCACCAATGTGTTGCCTCGTTCTGTGGTGCATTGAATAGGCCCGGCGTCGGGAGGTGAGCTCCCAGTCCACCCATGTTTGTTCCTCAAATGCCACTGACCAGCCGAAACAGCCACAGCTCGACTCCGACTATTCACCTTCTCTCCAACCCTCGATCACTGACTCACCCGCTGACACACTCCTCCCAGAGCATCACAAATCAATCTCACAGCTCCACGAGCACGCCCCACCGCGAGCCGCGTCCCCGCGCTATTCCTGAAACCAGCCATGCCCCGCGGAGCGCCACTTGCTCCTCCTCAAGTTCATCATCCTCCTCGAGGCCCGCGGCCCAAGGGATCCTGGCACGAGTATACGAGGCGCTCAACTAATTGATAGACGACGCCTCTACAGCACTCTGCCTCGACCAGTCTCAAAGCATCCCAATCTCCCACACGGCTACACGAGCACGACCCACCGCGAGGGGTGTTCCTTCCCGCCGCCTCGCGCCAGCCATGTCCCCGCCGAACACCCCCACGCTACGCGCACCACCTCAAGCGCATCGCGTCCTCCGAGAGGCCGCGGCCCAAGTATCCCTGATGGGTGCGTCCATACCAGGCGCTCCACTACATTGTTAGGCAACGCCTCTTGCACTCTACGCGATTAGGGGCGCGCCAACTGCTCCCGCGGATAATGTTCGGTGCGTAGCGTGCGCCACACCGAACTATCGGCAAGCCTACATGAGGTCGACTGCGGCCTCCATGTTGGCGCCTCGGGAGTAGGGGCCATTAATAAATCGATGTGGTAAACATGCAGGCAGGACGCGCATCCCATCCAATTCGCCTCGGGGTTGTTGAGTGAAACTCTGTCTCTGCTCCATCCGCCGAGGCTCCCAGGCGCCGAGACCACGTCGAGGGTGCCGAGATCAAACCGAGACTCGGCGTGGCGTCGGTGCGAGCGACGAGGGGTACACCAGCTCTTGGGCCCACTCATACAGGGGCCGTGAACGCGACTTGGTGATGACGCGAGCGGCCAAGTTTCGGTGGCACCGGCCAAGTTGGAGGTGAGACAAGTGATCTGGTCGATCTGGCCACAAGCGGCAGCGGCGGCGCGTGGGCACCTTGCCGCACCGCACCGCCACCATGTGAACGCCATGCGGCAAGAGGCAGGATGCGCGTCAGTGCGGCAGCGTCAATCGCCTCCAGCCCACCACCGTCTCACCCTTTCCACCCACCCATCCACTCCACGACCTCGTCCACCCGCTCGGCCCCCAGTCCGACGCCCCGACACCCCGACGCCCCTGAATGCGTCTCACGCCTAGCCCGCCGCCACGCGCCACGCACTGCGCGCCGACTCGCGCCAGCGGTTTCGGGGACGCTGGTGCCACATGTTCCAGACCGGAGCGTCGATCACGGCGCCATGTGGCGGGTGAGCGACTGCCGAGAACATTGCACCCCTGAGACTACTCGTTCTTTCGGCGGTGGCGCCGAGGCGAACGCGACATGACGACCCAGCCGACGAGTGGCACCGCCCATACTTATGCATTGCTGTAGCATGCCCCAGCGCCAACCATACACCATGCTCGCCCTCCTCTGGCTCCTGCTCGCGCTCGCGGCGCGAACCGCGTCGGCGGGCTTCGTGATCTGCACGACGACTGCCGCGTCCGTCCCGACGTACAAGACGGCGGGGAGCAACGACGCCTGTGTCGCCGCGTGCGAGGGCTTCGTGTGGAGCTTCTACAAGCCCGGGACGTGTGCGTGCAGCAACAACGCGCCGAGCAACGCCGTCGCGGGCGTCACGCCTGCCACTGCGCCCCCGTCCTCGTGCCCGTCTGGCGGCTTCATCGTGCGTTTGGCCTCCATCCGCAGCTGACCCCAGGCGACCAAGCTGGCCACGAGCTTCGTGTACAACACGTGCGCGACGACCATCACGCCCAACCTCCTCGACACGGGCAACCTCTGGGCCGCGCTCACCACCGTGTCTGGGCCGGACGCGTGCTTTGCGCAGTGCAGAAGCTCGATCTACGCGCTCCTCTGGCCCGGCGCGGGCGGGATCGTCGGCTGGCGCTGCGTGTGCCTCACCTACGCGCCGCTCGTCATCCCCATCTTCAGCTGCAACAGCAACAGTCTGTACCTGTACCAGCACACGTTGCCGCAGGCGACGGCGGGGATCGCGCGGCGCGCAGCCCGGCCAAGGATCACGGACGGGCCAGAGCTCTACTGCCCGCCCGGGAGGGAGCCGTGCCGTGTCGGCGGGGAGGGGTACGAGTGCCTCGACGTCCAGTCCGAGCTTTGTGAGTGCGCGTGGGAGGCGCCACTGACGCCAGACTCGTGCGGCGGCTGCCTCCACGGATCGATGGTGCCGAGCGTCAACCAGACTGTCGGGGTAGAGTGAGTTGCTGAGGGGGCTTGCATCTGATGCCCGCGCAGCTGCACCACGCTCGACGGCGTCCACCACCAGGGGCAGGGCGTGACCTGCTTCGAGGGCAAGTGCCAGGTGCAAGCGTGTGCGCCTGGCTTCTTTGCTGTCGACGGCGCGTGTCGGCGCCGGCGATAGTCGAGCACCTTTGCCATAGAATAGACCAAAGAGCACCGCGGCCATAGAATAAACCAAAGATCCATATCCTCGATAGATTGACCAAGAGCCGGCATGCGAACGAATGTCCGTGGTGGGCCGAACGCCCCTCAGCACCAGGTATAGCTGCCGTCAGCGCCGCCCGCATACACACGCACTCTTCCACAAACTCCCACTCGGCGCCGTCGATCCCATACGTCGCAATGCACGGGACATGGGCGTCGGGGTCGAGCCTTGGGGTGCCCTCGGCGTCCCACCCGGCGTCGCCCCACACCTCGACCTCGGCCATGCCCTCGACCCTCGCGACGTGGAGCAGCGCGGCGAACGGGACGCGCGCCAGCGCCGTGTGGCTCACGTGCGTGACGACCAGGCGGGAGGGCTTGTTGGCCTCCGGAAGGGACGTCACGTACGACACGAACGGGCGCTCGCCCGCCGCATCGGCGGGGAAGAAGAGGGCGTTGGTCGTATCGGCCCGCGTGTTGCCCGAGAACTGGGCGAGGAACTGCAGCGTCGCGCTGGGGTCAGCTGCGTCCCTGTCACAACCTACTAGGGATGCACGGCCACACGCGTCCTGCTCGCGTCGCCCGTGGCCGGGAGGTCGCGCGCGATCCGCCGCCCCATCTCCTCCTCGACCGCCGCGAGCCCGCCCCTCTGCACCCACTCCACCCCTGCGAGGTCGACCTCCGCGTCGGCGACCTTCCAGATACGGCACACGAGCGGCACCGCGACCCAGCCCGGGCGCTCTGTCCCGATCGTGCAGTTGGCGTAAAAGTCCCTCCCGACGCCAGAGAAGAGCACGCTGAAGTCGGCGTCGGCGAAGCGCGTCTCCGGCGGCGCGCCCCACGCCTCTGGGAAAAGAGGGAGGTGCGCGCTGTCAGCAAAGACGTAGTGCAGCAGCCGGCACATGTGCTTTGCGTATCCCTTCTTGCGGTTCTCGGGCCGCGTGTACACCGCAGCGATGGCATAGGCCGTGCCCCTGCGCGTCGAGCCGCCAGGGGGGAGGACGAGCGCGTCGCGCCGCCACCTGGCCGTCAGCTTGGCCCTTCACGGCACGCACGTGAAGGACGACGCGAGGAAGTCGAGCGTACCCGGCTCGGAGCGCGGCACGAGGGCCCAGCAGGCGAACCGGTCCCCCGCCCACGCCGAGTCGCTGGCATCCACGGTCAAGGCCTCAAAGTGCGCGCGGTAGGGCGCCAGCTCATCGCCTTCGCCCCACGTCTCGTGCGTGTAGATGATGGCCTTCTCGACCTGCGCGCGCGTGGCCCGCACGATCGTTAGGTCTGAGTAATCGGTGGTCATTGTGCTTGTTTGGGGGAGGGGGGCGAGCATGGACTTGGCTGCGTTGCTTTTTGAGGTGCTGGCACGCCTGAATCCGAGTCGTGAGTTGCTGTCAACATGGTCGGTTTCTCGGAGCCGGGCGACGTCATAATCCACATGGGCGGCTTCATCCTCGGTCAGCCAACCATCGCCGATGCCTCCTCGGTCAGATTGTAGCCGAATACCCTCCAACATCCAACAGAGAGTCAAAGGCTCATGCTGTGCTCATCACACGGTGTTATCTATGGCGCAACGCTAAAACCTACGGACTATGCAATCTCATCGTATGTCTCGCCCCGGTGGTGTTGGGACGCGGGGCGCGTAAACGCCCCTCGCCTCCCCGTCCATCCGCTAGTCCTCGTCCGAGTCGGGAACTGAAGGAATGGGGCTTATGGCTTGGGGAAGAGCTCAGTACGGCGAAATGCGACCTCCCAGTCCTCCTGGGCGAGGTAGCTCTCGCCTGAGATCGCTCGAAGGGGGCTCTGGGGAGGGGTGCCATCGTTCTCCTTCTGTTGCATCGCGTCGAACCTGTCCTTGAAGCAATTCTCGATAATAGCGATGCTGGGACGAGCAGTGGCATTGAAGGGCTCTGGGTTCCTGTCGATGGCCGCCTGCATGACAGCCTTCTGAGAATCGACGCCACGGAAAACAACTTGAGTGATAGTGAACGGAGTGCCGGGGTTGGCAGCCAAGCGCTTCGCTGCCAGCGGTGGGAGTAGCGTCCCGAGGAAAACTGGAAACCACGCGAGGGGAGAATCGTATCGCTCGCGGCCATAGGGATCGTTCCAGTGAAGGAAGTCCATGACCTTGCCGAGACAGTAAACAACAGTAAGATTCTCGAGGGTCGGAGGAATGGCAAGTGGGCGGAACAGAACCCAGTCCTTCTCCTCCGAGATGCCGAAGACGAGAACGAGCCTCTGTGCAGTCTTGAGAGGAGCATCGAAGACAGGGAACAGGCCCCAGTGCTGGAGATTTGCACCTCGAAGAACAAGAGTCTTTGGACGAAGGTTGGCGAGGAAAAGGCAGGCGCAGTCATTCTCCACATGGCTCCCGTGGACGTCGGAATGCCAACGAGGCTTTCCGCTACCAGTCCAGTGGTGGTGGGAGTTGAACATGGTGAGTCGCAGAGTCTCCAGGTTGGGAATGTCGGGAAACATACGCAGGCTGATACCTTGGCTCTTCAGCTTGTAGTAGATGGCACGCGGAAAGCAATGGTCCTGGTCATGCCATTGAACGTCGAGGGTGCGGGTGTACCTCTCGAGCCACGAGCGGCGTAGAACACTGCGGCCGACGTCCCCGAACTTGCTGGTGATGTAACGATTCTGGATCGCCTTCAGCAAGCTCCTGTGCTCACAGCGTTGTCGTACTCACGCTAAACAGTATAACAGGGGGGTTGCTGGGGTTGGAGGTGTCCTGATCAGAGTCTTCTTCCGCTACCTGCACATCGACTGGGAAGTCAGCAACTCAGCTTGTCGGACTGTGAGTCTACCCACTCATTCCGCTCAGCACAATCGGCCATTTGGTCGTAGTGGACGAGCCGAGATGGATATGCCGATAGAGACGGGGGATGACTGCGTGGAAGAAGGTCGAGTTGACTCGGAGACACTGGGGGAGGTCCTCTTGATCAACGTAGGAGATGATTTCGGAAACAACTTCCAGGGGGACTTGGAAGGTCTTGAGCGCCCGCTCGTGACGGTCGTCAGGCATGGTGATAATTGAGACGTGAAGAGAGTGATAGTTGAGAAGTGAAGAGAGTGATAGTTGAGAAGTGAAGAGAATGAAAGTGAGAGTGTGAGAAGAATGAGAGAGACAGGAAGACAGTTTGATGGAAACACCAACAACTGGTTGAGTTGACTGAACTGGGGATCGTCGCTGCCATCCACGAGCGCGCACCGCCCGTCTCGCCCTGGCGCACACAATCAACCGTTCAGGCAACGGGGATTTGGATGACATTGTTAGTGCTTGCGGGCCAGTCGATATCCATATGGACCACCATTCGACCACATCCATGAGCCACAAGTTTTTAGGGGAGGGTGTTACGATGTTTCCTGGGTCATCGTTCAAAAAGACAGACTGCTCTGGAGTACGTACTGGAACAGGTGAGCACGAGTTCTCCTAGTCTGAGCTCACTTGACGAACGTTCGGCAACAGTAACCAGACATCAATCTGGCTTCTGGTTGAAGGGATAAGTCGAACAGCTCTTGCCATCCCGCCGGCGACGCAAGTGAAAATCAGTGCACCGTCCGAACACGAAGACCTGCAGCGGAGGTGACCAGAGCAGGCCTCACCTCCCCGCACGGTTCGGCCTATCGTCTGCGCAAGATCGGTACCTCCCCGTGCCTGCCCTGCAGCGATGAGAAGAGATGAGGATGGCGACTAGAGACGATTGGGGCAGACAGATACTCCAAGCCCGCACAGTTTGGCCTATCGAGTGCCACTGATGTCGGTGGACCTCCGAGCGGGCGAGCCCTGCGGCCCGCAGTGGGTACCGCACTCCCCCACCCAAATTGCCCACCGTATCGGCTCGCAAGCATCAGCCGGGGGTACGCGCCCTCTCATTCGCGTCGATCTGGTGTGCGAGACACGCCTCCCCCACCCAAAAAAAAAACAAATGCGCGTCGAGCCGCGAGCCGTCCATGCCGAATGATCACGACCGGGCGGTGTTGCTCGCCTCGAGATGAGCGGTGTCGAGGTCTTCGTCGGATGCACCCAGGGAGCGGCTTGGACGCGGCGGCGCTACAGGCCGGGGGTCGTGGAGTGCTGAGCGGTTGTCCACGGGTAGCGGTGGGAGCACCGACCGGAGAGTCGGAAGAGCCGACCGCCGCGCCGTCCACTCGTTTCAAAGTTGAAGAACGCCTCTGCAACCGCAAAGAGCCCGGACCGGCCGGCTCCGCCACAGTCCACGGTGATGGATGGGTCCACCGCAGTCTATGGCCCGCTCGCATCCGCCCTCAGACTCAGCGGCGGGCAGCAATGCGCACCGGGCCGCTGCCCCGCCAAGCCACGGCACGATCCTGCAAAGTCTGTCGATATCGCCGTGTCGCCGTGTCCATTTTTGATATTGTTGACACCCCTGCTGGCGAGGAGAAGCTGCCGTAGCGACGACGAGGAAACATGAGGAAGTATCGGGGAAGTCGGCGAGCAATCTCCATCGCCGTACCGCTTAAGATCAACACCGTGTTGACGTCAATAGCCGGTGTTAGCGGTCACCTGGGCAATGGTGGCGCGCCGCAGCCACCCTGGCTTGCCCCGCATGCGAAGGCACCTGAACCCTCTGGGGCCTCGCCCAATCCCGAGAACAGGTCCAGATCTGACTCCCATCCTCCGGCAACAACGTTCGCCTGGTGTGCCAGGCGTGGGAGCAGCGCGCTGGCCCAGATGAACCTGGGGATGCTCCTAATCTGCGGCATCTCCCTGCGGCCTTGCGGTGCAAGCGGCGCGCGCGCTGCGGACAAAGAGAGCGCGTGCTCCTCTGGCCAGGCGGCGATGGCTTGGCCCAACCACCCCCACCCTGTCGACCCACTGACCCCACTGACCCGTAAAGCTCTTACGACTCCACTTGCGCATTCCCCGCATGTCCCACTGGCACCTTTGTTTGACCCAGCCTTTGACGGAAGCCGCTTTTGGGACGACCGGGACGTGTTTCGCCGCTCAGAGAGCCCGCTCGTGTATCTGCTCCCCCCACGGCGTGTTATCGAGCTTCACAGCCCACCTGGAGACGGTGAGTCGTCTAGCGCATAGCCAGCGGCGGCGCGGGCGGCCCGGTGCGCTCGCTGAGTTTAGCGTCGTGCTCACGCATCACCCCCTACCAGCGAGCGTCGACCGCATATAACCTTGGCGTCGAGCATCCTCGATATCCCACCGACCCGACGACCGACACCCACGGCTGTGCGACACCATGGCGCGGTACACCTCGACACAGATTGCAGCTGCGACCAAGCCCTCCCTCATCAACTATGTCGCGGCCATCTTCGCTGCGATAGGCTCGTTCCTCTTTGGCTATGGTGGGTGTTGCGGGCAATGTCTTGGCCTAACCCTCGTCAGACTCTGGCATCATCTCGTCGGTCATCTCGCCGTCGTATACCCACTTCCACTCGTACTTCAACAACCCCTCGGACAGTATCATCGGCGCGATCGTCGCCGTGTTTGGTGGCGGCGCCTTTGTCGGCTCGCTCATTGCTGGCCAGACCGCCGACTGGATCGGCCGCAAGCGCACCATCCAGCTCGGCTGTGTGATTGCCATTGTAGGCTGCACGCTGCAGACCGCCGCCGTCAACGCCGCCATGCTCATCGTCGGTCGCCTCATTGCTGGTTGTGCGGTCGGCGTCCTCTCCATGGTCGTGCCTGTGTACCAAGCTGGTCAGTGCGGTGATAACGATCGGTGCTAACACATCCTAGAGATCTCGCCCCCTCACGCCCGTGGTCTCCTTTCTGGCTGGACCCAGATGATGATCGCCTGGGGCTTCTTCGTCGCCAACTGGGTTGGCTACGGCACTGGCTTCATCAACGGCCAAGGCCAGTGGCGTGTCCCTCTTGGTATCCAGCTTGTCCCCGCCGTGCTCCTCCTTGGGTAGGTGGTGCAGGAGGCTTGGGCTGACCCACCAGTGGCATGTTTGTCCTCCCCTACTCGCCCCGTTGGCTCGCCAAGCAGGGCCGCACTGAGGAGGCCCGCTCCACCCTCGTCCGCCTCCACGGTGGCTCCAAGAACGCCAACCTTGACATTGTTGACGCCGAGATCCAGCAGATGGTCGAGCAGATTGAGTGGGGTGGGTTTTGCTGGGAGCGGTCCCATCGACACCGCTGACCCACTACAGAGCGCGAGAACATGACCACTTCGTACGCCGAGCTCTTCAACTCCAAGCCCAACCTCCACCGCACCCTCTGTGGAATGCTTGTTCAGGCCATGACCCAGTGGACTGGCTGCAATGGTGAGTTGGAGGCATGGGCACTTGCCCCAGGAGGCACGGGGACTTGACCCCGGAGGCACTTCCTCCCCCCCCACCCCCCCTTTCCCGCCAGCCAACTAACACCCCCAGTCAACAACTACTACGGCACCGTCATCTACACCGCCCTCGGCTACACGGACAGCAAGACCCTGCTCATCAACGGTATCTCGGGGGCGTGGGGTGGTGAGTGACAGCCCGGCCACGTGGCAGTGTGGCACCCGCTCACCCACCAGTCATCTGCACCTTTGTCTTCATCACCTTCATCGTTGACCGCATCGGCCGCCGCTGGCCACTCATCATCGGTGGCTTCATGTGCGGCGTCGCCATGGCCTGGGAGGCGGGCGCCAACGCGCCGTTCGACATCGCCAAGCGCGCCGGCCACACCTACCACAACTCCGGCATGGGCATCTCGGGCATCGCGGCCGTCTTCTTCTTCTCTCTCACGTTCTCCATGTCTTTCGGTCCTGTTTCATGGATCTATCAGTCAGAGATCTTCCCTAGTTTGTTTCTGAACGGCCGCGAACGCAAGAAATGAGCTGACAAGTCTCCCAGTGCACATGCGAGCTCTTGGAACGTCGGTGTCGGCCGCCACAAACTGGCTCAACAACGTTATCATCGGTGCGTGTCCCAAAATCTGCTTCCGCTGTTTTCAGAATCGGATCCGGCGCCCCTGATTTGCCTAGCGTGTGGGCGACGTAGATGTAGACTAACATCCGCAGGCCAGGTCACCCCCATCGCCTTCAACAAGATCGGCTACAAGTACTTCATCGTCTTCGCCGTCTGCGGTGTCTCCAACGCCATCATCTCCTACTTCCTGTTCCCCGAGACCAAGAACAAGACTCTCGAGGAGATCGGCCTTCTGTTCGGCGACACCAACGTCCGGGTTGCCCCCGAGCAGCTCGAGGATGAGAACGAGAAGAAGGCCATCGACCACGTCGAACGCGCATAAAGTGGAGACGGATATGGGACCAGCGGATGTGGAGGGCCTAGGAGAAGGTAGTCAGCAGTAAATTGTAGGGATGGTCTTGCAGGGATGCTTTGGTTGAGGAGTGGGGTGACTCTCCGGGTGGCCAGGTGGACTCGCCGCCTCGCCACGCTTTACCGCGCCACATCTCATCTAACCAGTACACAATACATCCCAACACCTCTACAGCTGCTTCTCAAAGTATCCGACCGTCTTGCCGTTCGCCTGGCCCCTGCCGACCTCCTTGAAACCGAGCTTCTCGTGGAAGGCAATGCTGCCGGTGTTGGGGGGGTCGACGTAGATCTCGCAAGTGATCCACTCGTGGCCCTTGGCCTTGGCGTCGGCTCCCAAGCGGTCATACAGTGCCCGTGCGTAGCCCTTGCCCCGTCCCGAGGGCGCGATGACAATGCGGTCGATGTAGACGAACTTGTCGCGGCGCTGGCCGTGCCAGATGAAGTTGACATTGTCGTATGTGTCGTCCTGGTCGAACGCGACCAGGAGCGCCTCCTGGTCGCCGATGGTGCGTGTGTAAAAGGCGTTCGAGAGTAGGGTCTCGAAGCTGTCCGGCTCTTGCCAGTTGAGCTCGGCCGCAAACTCGTTGTTGAGGGCGCGGAGCGGCTCGTGGTCGGCTGGGACGAGCGGCCGGATGGCCGCGGGCGTGGAGGTGCCACTTGCTGGGGTTGACATTGGAGAGGCTGGGGATAGGAGTGGCGGGTGTGTTGGATCTAGAGTTTGAAGATGGGAGACGAGTTTGTTGGACTCGAGTTGTCGGCGACTCATGTACGAGGTGCACTGATTGTGGAGCACCGCGAATGGCGGGAGCAACACGGAGTCGCCGTCGACGTTTGTATCGGCGGGTACTCCGAGTAGGCTCCGGGCTGGGAGCCGTCGCACAGTCCACGCAGCTTGGATGCTCTTCATGGACGTGGTGTGTTGATCAGCACGGGCACTGAAGCCGTCTTGAGGAGAGCCGTCGTCACGGATGCCATTGCCTCGACGACGGCAGTTGGAGACCTCGAACTCCGTTGTTTCGGTCGGGGGACACAGCAGCGCGCAGGCGGATCTCCCCACGGGCTAGCTGCCGCGTGGAAAGGCTGGTATCCGGTCGTCCGGTGTGCGGTGAACCATGACCGCTGTGTTATCTCGAGCTCTGATGTACATCTACAAGCTGACGAGTTGACAGCGGGGACGATAGCCGAGCCCCCACCCATCCCCGCGCCCGATGTCCCAACTCTCAGCTCGCCCCATTAGCACCTTCACGCTGCCCTGTTTCCGCGGGAGCTCAGGCTTGATGTCTCCTCTTGTCCCGTCGCATCATCAGCCGAGAGATCATGCTTGCTTGCAGTCACAATTGACCCTGATAAAAGCCCGCCGGGCTCGAGTCGTCAGTCCCAGACCTGCCCTTGGCGGCGTCGCTGGCCACGTTGCTCACGACGCGCGTTTTGTGAGCCCGTGCTTGATCGCAACCCGCCGGCTCGTGCTGTGCTTGGCTCGTCGCTGCGGTATGCCGACTGACTAAGGCATGGGCGGGCTTGGAGGGTTGTGGGCACCTCAGTTGTTGGCCAGATTTGGACGCATCGCGTCATTGCAATCTCTGTCAGCAGCGCGTCGGCAATTTCCGATTCCTCATCGTCACCACACGCGCCGACGGCTATAAGTCTTCCTGTCAAGTCGTCATCTCTCTTCTGGTACATAACTCACAGCCATTCTACGTCTCCTCCGACACGCAAGACACGCATCAACTCTAGCCACCATGACCATCCAGAACAACGACAAGCTCGTCCTCTACACCAACCACCTCTGCCCTTGTGAGTCGTCGACCTCGGCCCGTACGCCTCGCTGACACTGATAGGGGCCCACCGCGCTCACATTGCGGCGGCCGAGCTCGGGCTCAAGTACGAGGAGCACATTGTCGACCTCGACACCCCCCGTACCAAAGAGTACCTCGCCATCAACCCCCGTGGCCTTGTCCCCGCCCTCAAGTTCAACGACGAGATCATCATTGAGAGCGGCATCGTCGCTGCTTTCCTCGCCGACCAGTACCCCTCGCACCTTGTCCCCGAGTCCAGCGCCCCCGGCGGCGCCCTCAAGCGTGCCCGCATCGCTCTCTTTGTTGACGCCTTCTTCTCCAAGTTCCAGAGCGCTCTCTTCAAGATCTACACCGCCGCCGACTCCGAGGTTCCTGCCATCACCGAGGCCGCTGTCGCTGGCCTCGTCAAGGAGGTCGAGCCCCTCCTCAAGGACGCTAAGCCTTACTTTGGCGGTGCCGACAAGCTTACCCTTGCCGAGGTGCGTGTGTTTTGCGGCGAGGCCATACGGAGTGAAGCCCGACAAAGTCTACTCCGGTTCGGAGCCGCGTCACATCCGCTTCGGCCCTCTCCATGCAGCACCGATAGTCAATACCCCGCTAACCACCACAGGTCCTCACTGGCTCGTTTGTTGTCCGTCTCCTCTCGCTCGGCAAGGCCGGTGTCTACCCCGCCAGCTTCCTCGCCTCGATCGAGCAGCAGGCTCCCAACTTCTGGGCCTGGGCCCAGAAGGTCGCTGTCCACCCCAGCGTCACCGGCATCTACGACGAGGAGAAGGTGGTCACCAAGACCAAGGCCCGTATTGAGAAGCTCCGTGCCGAGAAGAAGTAAGCAAGTGCTCTCTGCCGGCGAGTAACTGGGGCTCAAGTGCAGCGCACCCGTCAAAACCATCACTTGCCCTTACGCATGACTTGGGCTCCAGAGCAAGTGACTCTCGTGGTGCGCGGTTGTGAGGACGTGAGGGCGTGGTGTCGCTTTTGGTGTCTCTAGGTAGTGTATGCAGTCAGACGTTGTCAATGAGTAGCAGTCACAGTGATACGACGCGAGGCGGCAACCGGTGTGGTTGTGGGTCAGAACAAGCGATGTCGAACACAGAACAGCATCCCACCCCGTGGAGCTTGTGGCGGCAATCAGCGAGCACTTCTTCACCCAACTGAGCTCTGCTTACACTGTTCTCACAACAGCGCCTCTCCACTTTTGTCAATCATGCGCAGTCCGGTGGCCGGTATGCGTGGAGACAATAGCCCAATATGATCTGAAAGACCTCTGTGTCTTTTGTGGAGTTCTGGACCTTCTTGTATGTTGAAGCCTCGGTATTCTGGTCTACAAAATGTACTGATTCAGATGAAAACATGACCACACAATAGCTGTTCAACAACCTCTTACTCCACCGGCCTCGAGAGTCTTCGTCATCGCCACTCCCCCCGGAACGTAGTGTCTTTACCGCCGGCCTAACCGCACAAGCTCAGCCCTGATTTGTTCGTCGAACTCATCATCGCCACTCCGGAACCAATCACTACCGTCATCTGCGAGGGGAATCGGCGACCTATACAATCCTCGACGAGCCGCTTCGGCCTCCCGGCGGATCGGTAGCACGGCGAGCCCATCCAAACGGGGAGGGTTCTGACCTTGTGCAAGCCGGTCCGCCTGCCGGTTGTGGCCAGGGTGCCGGCGTGCGCGTCGGCGTGCGGCTCGTTCGTCCGAAAGGTCCCCATCACTGACATGGTCAAGATGAGCCGGATTGAAAGCACTGTCTGTGTTTGGTTCCTGCTGCCTGGCGCGAGCAGCGACTCGGCGTCCGCGTAGGGTTAAGGCCGGATCGGTAGGCTCCTCTGCGCGTGAGATATACGGCGGCAAGTAGCCACGGTTTTGCTCGCGAGCGAGGGCAGCGTCGTATCCGGCGACTAGGTCCCGGTGAACAACACCGGAGTCGACCTCCTCCGTGCGGCTGGCGGGGCCGCCGCTCCCTGTAGGAATCGTCGAGGGGACAGTGTCTGCGAGTCAGCTGGCCCAGGGGCGCCGCTCACCATGAATGACGATCGCGTGGCGGTTGCTCGGCGCGCGCGGGTCACCGAACGTCGCGGTGAATGGCTGGTCCTTGGGCTTGATGAGGCGAGCGGGGATCGGGCGCCCCATCTGCTGTTAGTCGAGCGCGGGTGACTGCCTCACCTTGGATTTGTTATGGGGAGTAGGAGTGGATAGTAGTGGATGATGAGAGGGAGGAGTGGACCTGGGATATGTAGGTTTGTGGCGGCGTGGGTGGCACCGAAAATGTCATCACAACAGAACAATCCGCCTGCGACCAAACATTCTTCGTCCATCAATCAAACAACGCACGCGTGCCCCCCTCTCTGTTATTGCTTGCGCCACCACCAGCCCATGGAAGCGGTGAACCACGCCAAAGGGCACCTCCTCGCACCTCCATGCGCGCCTCAGCGGTGTTGCCCCCTCGGACTCGACGCCTGTTGTCCATAATTACCCACCTTTGCTGGGCTCTCCCATATCATCCTCAACGAGTCCCGCTCGGGCGATTCAATACTCGCGCAATATAACCTGTCCGTAAGGAGCGTCCCCTCCCGGAGAGCGAGCGCAGATCCCGGGCAGTAAGTGGGCGATGTGGGCGGGTGCGGGGCCATACAGGCAAGGACGGCATCGTAACTTTGTTCAACCAGGGGATCCCGGCGTGGAGGGCGGTGAAGTCTCTATCAAACACACTGAGTTTGCACGCCTTATCTCCCCTCTCCTTCAGCCCTCCCCGGAGACCCAGCTGGCCCCCGGAGTGCATGGGACCAACCCGCCCTGGAGCCAAACAGCCCACCATTATCCGCTTCTCGCGGCAGCTAGAACGGACTTTCCGACCTCTAGGGTGCCGTCGAGCGATACTCCCGGACAGGCTGGCACGTCCGGACGGGCTCAGCCGCCATGAACGGCGCCGCCATCACCCTTACCGCTCCGGCGCCGACCATCCCCAACAACAGCCCCGACACTACGGCTGTACGGCGCGGTGTCGGGACGGAGTGCGCGGCCGGGACATCCTCCCCAGGAGATCTGGAAGCCACAGTTTCCAACTCCGCCTCGACGGCGGAGGACAACCAATATTCCGCCGGTATGCCTGACGGTGAGGGGGTGCTGAGCTGGTCGAGGATGCGGACGCGGTACCTCGGAGGGAGAAGGGCGACCGGCAGGTAGATGACTGTCGTCATTGGCACTGGGGGCGCTGGGATTCCAGGAGCCCTGGAGGGGTAGAGCTCCTGTGTGCGGCGGCTGCGGTCGTCGGCTGTTGACGAGGACGTCTAAACTGAGTTTGAACATGGTGTTTGCCTCCATGCATCAACGTGCATTTCCCGACTCCGGGGCGCTCCAGCAGCTGGAGTGGCCGAAAAGCAGCCGGCTGACTCGTCAAGAGGTCGGAGGTTGCAAGGAGGTGCCTCAGTGGTCCCCGACGAGCGTGGCACTCGGCCGATCCGCCGCCCCCGCAGCCGGGGGAAAGTCTGGGCCATGCACAGCCGTGCATGCACTCCCGGCCCTCCAGCCGCCGAGGTCACGTCCCCATGGTCACCTGGTGTCTATGCACGGGTAGGAGCATCTGGAAGTTGTGCCCAAGGCGGAGGATGTGCCCAAGGCGGAGGAAGTTGCGCGACAACCTTGGCACTGCTGGGAGTGGCACCCGTCAGCTTTCCGGCCCCCTGTCCCCTGTCCCCCGGCGCGCCTGGCCCCCTGTCCCCCGCGTCCGACTGAGGGCTCACCGGGGCCACAAGAGCTCGACGAGTGACAGTGTCCCCACGGACCCCGACGCCCCCACCGCAACTCGCATGCCCCTGCACTCACGCCGCCCCGTTCCCTCGCGCATGGCACGCCCCGCGCCGATCCACGCCTCGTGCAGATCGCCGCCACCACGCAAATCAGTCGCGCCTCGGCCTCCACCCCACCGTCCCCCACCCCACACACACACACACACGCATTGTGCCATGCACACATGCACGTCATGCATGCTGCTCGACTCGCGCGCCCATCCCGCCCCTCGGGGGCGAGCCGCCGCCGCCCCCCCGCCCTCTTATAAACCCCAACCTGCGCACTCTTCACCCAACAACACACCACCATGGATCTCCCAGAAAGACCATACACGCGCCCGCTGCTCGACGTCGGCAGCTCGACCATCCGCGTCAAGCTTCCCTACGCCCGCGCGTCCCTCCCCCCGGCTCAGCCGACCCCGCCAACCCCCCGGCAGCCCTACTCGGCCCTCGCGTCGCCGTTCGTCCCGCGCACACGGCCGACGCTCCCCCCGAAGCCGGTGTACCACCCACCCGCGCCCCACCCACCCCCGACCCTCCCCCCGAAGCCGGCGTACCACCCGCCCCCGGCCCTCCCCCCGGCGTACAACCCACCCCGGCCCCTCCCCCCGGCGCAGTACCCACCCGTCCTCGCGCCCTACCCTCCTCCTCCTCCCCAGCCACGCGTGTTCACGCAAGAACACGCGTTCGCGCTGTACGGCGGGCCGTTCCCCGCGCCGCCTGGCCACCCGGCCTCCTACTCCCCGGGAGCAGGAGCGGCGTATGCGTACGCCGGGCAGCAGCAGCAGGCCCCCACGCTCCCGCCGGCACACCTTTTCCCCCCCACTCTCCGGCAGCCCTTCCAGCAGCCGTTCGCCCACCCGCCGCAGTCCGTCGTCCCCCCGCCGCAGCCTATCGCCCCGGACTGTCCCTGCGCCGCGTGCACGGCGCGGCGGTACGGCACCCCCGTCGGCGTCGTCCAGCCCGGCCCCCCGCGGCCGTACGCGTACCCCCAACGGGCCCCGTTCGCCGCGTACCCCCGCCCGAGCGCATCCACGCCGGCCCCGCCCACCCGGCCCGCACCGCCCCCCGTCCTCGTCGCCCCGGTGGCGCCGCGACTCGCCCCCGCGCAGCCCACCCGCCCCGGACCCCTGCCCACGGTCGAGGAGGAGCCCTCGAACACCGAGTCGGACGCCGCGCCCCGCTGGCAGCTCGCTCCCCCTGCCTCCGACGACGGCGACGACGCCACCACCTCGGGCACGTCGTCCCGGACGGCCTCGGGTTCCGTCTCCAGCTCGGAGTGCTCCGACGCCGACACCGACACCCGCTCGGACGCCGACGGCACACCTCGTCGTCGCCGCAACGGCCGCCGTGCCACCCGCCGCCGGCGTGACGGCAGCGAGACCGAGTGAGGGACACAGCCCTCGCACCATACAGTAGCATCCTCTAGCATCATCACATTTGCATGCATTTCCTGGCAAGCGCTTCTGCTCGAGCACAGGCTACGTCTACGTTTGTACGCACTTACACCTCGCCGTCCTCGTTGATGCCGGCAAAGGTGAGCGGCGTGAAGGGGTAGCCTCCAGCCATGTAGTGCTTGGACGCACCCTCGACCCAGTGGAGACGCATGGCGTGGAGGAAGGCCGACAGGCCCTCCATGACACACAGAATGCAGAGGGTCAGGATGAACCACACGGCGAACATCATGAAGGTCCAGATGACACCGTTGATCAAGCCGGCCGACTCGGGCTGAGAAAAGGCATTGGCGATCGTCATGTCGTACAGCACCTCGGACAGCTGGGCATGCGCGAGCGACAGGGCCCACAGACGCAGGTACGACGCAGTGTTGGACACACCACCGAGACAGAACTCGATCGTGTGGATGACCTGGTGGATGATGATGTCTCCCATCTCGAAGGGCTGTTACGTTAGTATGCTTCCAGGCCGAGTGTACTCACGTGCTCATCGTCGTCAGCGGCGACGGCCTGGCCGACACCCTCCTCGTCGTCCTCGAGGTCGGTCGAGGTCGAGGGGCGGCCGTTGTCGTTGGCCGCGAGGCCCTGGTAGCCCTGGGCCGTGATCTTCTGGTGCTCCTTCCAGAGCTTGTACGGCTTGAGGCAGAGCATCCAGGGAATGGTGATCATGGCGATGAGCAGAAGAACGACCTGGACGAAAGCCTGGCCGGGGTACAGGTAGGTGCCCTCCATGATGGTGCCCGGCTTGAGGAACATGTAGATGAGCATGTTGAGCAGTCCAGGGGCGGGGAAGTCCTTGGTGGACCAGTCGACACACCACTTGTAGACGATGCAGGGGATCAGGTAGCCGAAGATGGACCACAGGTAGAGGAGCTGGGGGACAAACTCGGCGTAGATGTTGAGCGGCTTCTTGAAGTGCAGGTGGTTGGGAATCTGGAGGAAGAGACAGAACGTCATGTGGATGATACCGATGATGATGGACATCTTCATCTTGTACGAGTTGGTGAAGACGAGCGCGTTGTCCGAGCCGTGCCAGTTGGGGTCGAGACCGAAGGGGTAGACGTGGCCAGTGGCCTCGGCAACGAGCGCCGTGACCTCGGTGTGGGCAGGCCACTTCCAGCCAGAGTGCCAGATGTGGAGCGACTTGGAGAAGATGTCGTTGTACATGAAGCCGGTGAAGATGGAGAAGGCGCCCATCAGGAGGATGATGTAGCGACCAAAGAAGAAGATTTCGAAGATTTCACCGAGGCCAGCGCGGGCAAGCTTGCGCTCAAAGAGGACCATGGTGCCACCGGCAAGGAGAGTAAGGATACCGTGGCCAATGTCGCCGAACATGACGGCAAAGAGGAAGGGGAAGGTGATGACGGTGAAGAGACCGGGGTTGACCTCCTGGTACGTGGCCATGCCGTAGGCGTCGATAATGGACTGGAAGCCCTCGGTGAACGGCGTGGTGCGGTGGAAAGTAGGCGGCATCTGGTGCGTGCGGAGCTCCGAGAGAATAGGAGGGACCGAGGTGCCAGCGGTTTCGGTCGCGCGGCGAAGGCCGAGCTGGATGCTGGTGATGTCGCGGGTGGGGACCCAGCCCTCGGCAACGAGAGTCTTGCGGCCCTGGTCGTACGACAGGAGGTTGAGCGTCTTGTAAACCTCCTCCTCCTTGCGGACGGCGTCGCGCCACGACTCGAGGCTCTCGGCAATCTTGCCAAGCTCGACACGGCGGGTCTGGCCAACGTTGTAGAGCACAGCATCGACGTCCTCGAGACGGGTCTGGGTCTCACGAAGGGCATCGGCGCGCTTGTCGGGCTGCGAGTCGATAGTGTAGAGGGTACCGCCCATCGACTCGGCGACCTTGCGGATCTTGGCAAGGAGCTCGTCGCCGTGGGCGAAGATGATGAAGACATCCTTGAACGTCTTGTTGCCGGTGACAGGGTCGACGAAGGGCTCCTCGATCTCCGAGTAGTTCATGTACAGGTTGCCACGGAGCACGCGCCAGAGGATGCGCTCGAATGTGGGCATGCGCGTGCGGTCGATGGTGCCGGCGACAAACTCGAGGTCGAAGCCGGCGAGCGACTCGCCGGGGAGGTTGCCGTACTCGGCGGCCGCCTCGAGCAGCGGCTGGGTGCCGTCGCCGCCGTCGTCAAAGGACGAGCGAATCTCGGTGTGGCGGTGCTCGGCCTCGTTGAAGAAGCCGGCAGTCTCGCGTAAGACCCACTTCTTCTCCTCGAGCTCCGACTTGCGCTTGCCGAGGTCCTCCCACGAGCGGTTCATCTCGGCGAGGCGGCGCTCGTGCTCCTTGAGCTTTTCGTCGAGCTCGTCAAACGCCGACTGCGCGCGGGGTCCGACCGAGGCGAAGGGCGGGATGGAGGCGAGCGGGGTGACGCCGATAGGGGGGTCGAGCGAGGCGATCGACGACTTGAAGAGGCGAAGGCGGCGGGCCATCTCTGCGAGGCGTCGCAGGCGCGGGGTGAACGGGCGCTGGAAGGTGGAGAGTTCGGGGTTGAGCTGGGAGAGTTAGTACGGATGTCGGCATGGCGACTCACGTCCTTGAACTGGAAGTCGCCCATCTCTGCGAGCTCGTAGATTGTGTCGTGGGCGACCTCTGAAGGGATGTAGAGCTGGACGAGGCTCATCTCTTCCGAGCGGAAGAGGGAGGGGTAGGTTGTCCCCGTGGAGGTTGCCATCTTGACGTGATTCGCGTGCGCGAGGTGTCAAGGATGGGGGAGGAGGAAGGAGGGGGGAGTGGGTTGAGGTTTGAAGGAAGGCTGCGATGAACGTTGGTGAGTGTCGTGCCGGCGGGTGGTGACGCGCACTGCACTGTGGTTGGTGCGTGCAGCCAGGTGGAGACTGCCAGGGTGAGGCTGACATTCAAGTCTCAGTGAGAGGGCAAGCGGGAGTAAAGTGGCCAATGTCAGTGTCACGTGAGTTAGGTGCTGTCCGCCGGCTTCATCCCCGACGGCGGCGGGCGGGCGGCATTCAAACTGGCTGGGCTGGGCTGGGTGGGTGGATTCTCGGTGGGGTGGTTGCATGGGTGACGCATCGGCCGGCCGGCCAAACGTGGGGTCGACTCTAATTAACGACGCTTCGACCAGCGCGACTCCCCCAGCCCCACAAATTTATCAACAACGTCTCCAACGACGACGGCAACGACGACGACCTGTGCATCGCCGCTCACTCCCACTTGCATTACAGAGCAAGGCAACCGCCCCGCCGGCGCAGCGCTGGGTCGAAACGCGACACACGCCAAAGTCCAAGTCGCGGCGAACCCTTTTGGACGCCATCCCTCGACCCGGGATCCAACCACAAACGCCAGAAGCGCCACCCACAACACGTCTCTCTCCTAGTCTGTCAGGAATCGCTCGACGCGTGCGCGACCTTCACGACTAGACCATCACTCGCACAACCACCACCACATCCCCCACCCCCCACTCACCCATTCACCATGGGCGCCATCATGTGGAAGCTCCGCATCACGGTCTACTACGTGCTCCTCATCTTCACCGGCTTTGTGGCCACGTTCGAGTCGATCATCGCGGCACTGCTCGGCCAGCGATCAAATACAAACTACTATGTCGCCCGCACGTTCTGGTACATGGCGGGCCCCATCATCGGGTGGAAGTTTGAGGTCGAGGGCGAGGAGCACCTGCAGGCGCTGGCCAGCAAGCCATCGAGCGAGCGCAGCGCCGTGCTCCTAGGCAACCACCAGCAGTGAGTTGGACGTACCCGGCAAAGTTGCTAACCCCAGTGTCGTCGACATTCTCTACCTCGGCCGCATCTTCCCCAAGCACGCGGCGATCATGGCCAAGAAGTCGCTCAAGCTCGTGCCTGGTCTCGGAACATTCAGTGAGTGTGGCGTGGGGATCTGGGATATGGGAACGAGCCAGACTAACGCCGCAGTGATGCTGTCCAACACGGTGTTTATTGACCGCAAGAACAACAAGTCTGCGGTGCAGGCGATGAACGAGGCTGGCCAGGAGATGAAGCGCAAGGGGGTGGGTGTTGTGTGGCGGGTGGTGACTGCGGCTAACCTGACTAGGTCTCGCTGTTCATCTTCCCCGAAGGCACGCGCCACCTGGCCGCCGAGCCAGAGCTCTTGCCGTTTAAGAAGGGCGCGTTTTATCTTGCTGTGCAGTGTGAGTGGGGCGTGGGGTGGCGTGGGTGTGGACAGGGCTGACCAAGCAGCCGGCGCGCCGATCATCCCCATTGTCGTCGAGAGCTACTACAAGCTGCTCAGGCCGGGCCACTACTTTAAGCGCGGCACGCTCAAGATCAAGAGTGAGTAGACAGTGTGACGCGAGTCGCCCGCCTGGCTGACACCCGCCCAGTCCTCCCGCCCATCCCCACGGCCGACCTCGAGACGACCGACATTCCCAAGCTGATGGAGCAGACGCGGGACGCGATGAACGCGACGCTCAAGGAGATCTCGACGCCGGCACCCAAGCCAGCTGCCGAGCCGACGTCGCCGCTGATCAGCAGCAAGCAAAAGACGTACAACACGATCACGGACCGCGAGGACGACGAGCACGTCGAGGAGGCCGTGTCGTCGGACGACGACAACACGGCGGTGGAGACGGTTGGGGACGAGGAGGCGACGGCGGCACCGGCCAAGGACGCGGCGGCGGCGGCACCGGCGAAGGCAGACCCGACGACAACAGCGACGACCGACGGCGCCAAGTTGGCAATAGCGTGAGCGGGGCTTGTAGCTTAGGCGTGGCATGCATGGCTCATACCGATTGTGTGCAGGATGGTGTCGGATTTCTTTCACCCGGATGTGGGCGGTGTCGAGGGGCACATCTACAGCCTGTCCGTGGAGCTAGCTCGGCGTGGGCACAAGGTGGGTGTGGCAGCGCGCTCACACTGACCCACAGGTGATCGTCATCACAAACCACCGGGGCGAGCGCGTGGGCGTGCGCTGGCTCGCGCCCGGAATAAAAGTGTACCACGTCCCAGCGGTGGCACTTACGGCGAGCGCAACGCTGCCAAACTACCTGCTCTTCCTGCCGTACCTGCGCTCCATTCTGCTGCGGGAGCGCATCACGCTGGTGCACGGGCACGGGACGCTGAGCAGCTTCGCGCACGAGGCGATGCACCACGCGCCGCTGCTCGGCATCCGCAGCGTGTTCACGGATCACTCGCTCTTCGGGTTCGCGGATGCGACCGGCGTGTTGACGAACAAGCTGCTGGCCGGCGCGCTGCGCAACGCCGACGCGGTCGTGTGCGTCAGCAACACGGGGCGCGAGAATACTGCGCTCAGGGCCGAGCTCGAGCCGGAGAGGGTGAGCGTGATCCCGAACGCGCTGGTCCCGAGCCAGTTTGAGCCGGACCCGGGGGCGGTCGACCCGGATTACAGTGAGTGGGCCTGCCTCTCCAGTGCCACGGCCGCCTTTCCCCAGTCCCTCTCCCCCAGTCCCTCTCCCACAGCTTCCCTCTCCCATACCCCCCACCCCGCCGCCTCGCTCGCTCGGTGCGCTCGCTCACTCGGCTCGCCCAGTCACCATCGTCGTCATCTCCCGCCTCGTCTACCGCAAAGGCATCGACCTGCTCGTCGCCTCCGCCCCAACCATCTGCGACCTCTTCCCCCGGGTCCGCTTCCTCGTCGGGGGCGACGGGCCCAAGATGGTCGACCTGCTGCAAATGCGCGAGAAGTACGAGCTCCAGGACCGCATCGAGCTCGTCGGCGCCGTCCGGCCGGCGCAGGTGCGCGGCATCCTCACCCGCGGCCAGATATACCTCAACACGAGCTTGACTGAAGCCTTCGGGATCAGCATCATCGAGGCGGCGTGTGCCGGCCTGTTTGTGGTCTCTACCCGCGTGGGAGGGGTGCCCGAGATCCTGCCGTCTGACATGGTGGAATTCGCGCGCGCCGACGAGGACGGTGAGTGGTGGGGGCGGGGGGCGTGCCGGAGTCGAGGCGAGGCTCACACCGCAGACGTCATACGCGCCCTCACGCACGCGATCCACACGATCGAGGCGGGCCGGCACGACCCCCTCCGCGCGCACGCGCGCATCCGGCGCATGTATAGCTGGGCCAGCGTGGCCGAGCGCACCGAGGCAGTGTACGCGCGCGTGCTGGCCACGGCCCCGCGCGGGACGATGGCCCGGCTCGCGCGGTACGCTTCCCTCGGGCCGGTGTTCGGGCTCATCCTGTGCGCCATTATGGCGTGCCAGCACGCGCTGTTCTGGCTGTGTGAGGTCGTCTACCCCGCCGACGAGGTCGAGGTGGTTGAGGACGATTGGGACGCGGGGGCGTTTGCGCGGGCTGTGGAGGCTGAGAGGGCGGCCGCGGAGAGGGAGGAGTCATAGTAGCATTGGGACAGCATGCAGCATTTGTACATCCTTACATCGTCTGATACAGAATTGGCTGGGACTGGGGGATGCCACGCCCGCGGCGCTCGCTCGCTGCGCTCGCTCACGTCCTCACGCCTCGGGCACGGCCACCCGCGCAAACGGCTCGCCCGTGT
Source organism: Vanrija albida (assembly GCF_041260175.1). NCBI lineage: Eukaryota > Fungi > Basidiomycota > Tremellomycetes > Trichosporonales > Trichosporonaceae > Vanrija > Vanrija albida. The sequence continues at coordinate 539,225 of NW_027191423.1, forward strand.
ACTCCAACAACTCACAATCCCGCTTATCACTCCACCCATTCGCCCCCGTCGCAATCTGCGTCTCGATACACGCCAGATCCAGCGTCCCGTCGAGAATAATAACCGGGTGGTGCCACGTGCCCTGGCGGTAGTTGAGCGCCGTGCCGCTCTCCATCGTGAACGCCTTGAGCGTCGCCGGGTCCGGCCTGTCGTCGGGCCCGCCCTCGGCCACTAGCACCAGGAACGTCCCGCCCGGCGGCAGCATGTCCTCGCTCTTGCCCGGCCACGCCGCCTTGCCCATCGGCGCGAACGTCTGGCTCGTGTACGGGTGCCGCTCCATGTACCTCACGTCGAGCACCTTGCCGCGCTCGGCGCCGGCCTTGGGCGTGGCGCGGTACACGCCGATCGACGTCACGGCATTCGCGTCGGCAGGGTACGACTCGGTCAGGTTGGAGAGCCACGAGATCTTGGAGATGTTGAGCGCGGGGTTGCCGCCGTGCAGGACGCCGGCGGGCGCGTCCGCCTTGTTGGGGTACGCGCGCACGATTTCGCCAAACGGCGCAAACGCCTCGTGCGTGATCGGCTCGGGGTGGATCAATCCATCGCCGCGCGTGAGGAACGACGCAAACTTTGACGCGACGCTCGGCGCCGGCGCGACCGGCTCGGAGGGCACGGCGGGCGGCTCGTACGGCGGGATGTAGACGTTGAACCAGTCGTTCTCGAGCGTCTCACAGTCGATCTTGAGCCCCTCGTCGCCAGACTGCGCGTCGACGCAGCAGTAGTCCATCCACTCGTTGACCGTCAGCATGGGGTGGTGCCACACGCCCGGGTTGTAGCTGACGCCCTGGGCGCCGGTGGCGAGGAAGGCGCGCAGCGTCGAGAGATCGGGCTCGTCGTTCTCGCCGTTGTGCGCAGCGAGCACGACGTACGCGCCACCGTGGGCGTGCCGCGGCGTGCCGGCGTTCTGGCCCGTGCCCATCGGGATGAAGGCCTGCGTCGTCGCCGCGTGCCGCTCGAGCTTGACGACCGGGATCGTCGCGCCGTTGCGCACGTCGTACTGCGGCCCGGCGCGCATGCACGCCAGCGCCACGCCGCCGCGCTTCAGCACACCCTCGGGGTACGTCTCCTCGACCTTGGCCAGCCGGTTGAACTTGAACGCGGTCCCCTGGTTTGCGACGATGACGGGGATGCCCTTGGGCGCGCTCGTGTCGCTGCTCCACCCCTGGATCACCTGGCCGTACGGCGCAAACGCCTCGTACGTGAGCGGCATGGCCGTGACCGTGATCTTCTTGGGCTCCTCGAGCTTGGCGTCGGGCGCGATCGGGAAGCCGAACACGCGGAACCGCTTGAGCCCGCCGTCGGGGTAGATGCTCGCGCGGACGTGGCTGAACACCTGCGTCTCGGGCACGGTGCGCTCGGTCGCGAGCCACAGCTGGCGGTGCGGGCCGAGCGGCTTCTTGCCGACGATGATGGTCCACTCTGCGTCGTCGGCCGGGACCTCGTCGGTCGAGAGCGTCGCCTCGACCTGCACAGCGACGGGGTAGTTTCCGACGTGGAACGCGGAGTCCACCTCGACGTAGCGGATCACGCCGGGCGCGCCGAGCTTGCCCACGACCCACTCCTTGCGCTCCTGCCCGGCCAGGGGCTGACCGGGAGCGTACTTGCCGCGGCCCTCCTGGCTGCGGCGCGTCTCCCACCCGTCCGACATGTCGTGGCCCCGGCCCTCGAGCAGGAGGTTGAACGGCGGCGAGAAGTTTGCGTCCGAGCAGCCGACAATGTGGCCGCCGATCAGCGGCGAGAGGAGGTTGATGGGTGCGGTGTCGGGCGCCGGGAGCTCCTTGTAGAGCGTGGGCGGCGCCGGGCGGCCGTACGCGCGGAAGCGGGCCTGTGGCGTCAGCGCTGCCGGCCAGTGCCACTCACCATGCCGCCGTCAGGAATCATGCGCACGAGCAGCCCGCTCCAGAGCCCGTCCTTGGCCTTGGCGTTGAGCTCGAAGATGTGGCGCGAGTTGGGGCCGAGCGTGACGACGGGCAGGAGTTCCTCCCAGCGGGGGTCGTCAGCCTTGAGGGGCACGTCGCCCGACACGCCGAGCACGGCCGACTGGGGCGCCTCGTTGCCGCTAAAGTGGCTCGTGTCGATATCGACGTAGTCGAGGTGCGACTCGCCCGGGCCGAGCTTGATGATGATCCTGCCCGTCAGTGCTGCCCCGCACGCCCACGCACCAGTCGGACGACTCGTTGTGCCGCCTGCTCTCCCAGCCGTCGTACAGCGCGCCGTTGGGCCCAAACTGTCCCTTCATAGACACGGAGGGCTGGGGTCAGCCGCTGCAGCCACGGGACGCACTCACGCCCGGCTTGATGAGGTTGTCGCGCGACGCGAAAAAGTCGTCGCTGCAGGCCAGCACCTGGCCGCCGATGGCCGACGTCGACACCTCTGGCGGTTAGCGGCGGCGGTGGCGGGCTACGCACCAGTGTACTTTGACTTGAGGGTGCCGTCAAAGGTCTCGATCGGGATCGGGGTTGGTTCTGGTGCCATTGTGTGTGGTGGTGTGCAGTGGTGAGATGGTCAAACGCAAGTGCGAGATGCAGAGGTAGTCGAGTCCAGCAATCCCCCAGAGGGAACCGTGTGGCCAAGTCTAGTAACCGTGCCGCTCGTCGCTCGCCGGCCGGCGACCCACTTGGACACCACTCGACGGTAACAAGCGGCTTATCTCTCTCGGCCTAGCCCGACCAGCACGGAGGGTGGGCCGGCGCGCCTAAGAGGTGATGCCGCCACGCCTAATGGCACGACGGCACGCCTAACCCCAGCCCCGGCCAATGGGCCGCGGGTGACGGTCCGGTGGGCGACGGCGATAGGGGAATACGGCTGCGACTATTGACAGGGCCCGGCGCGCTACAGCCTGCTATACAGCGTGTCGTATTGGCCAGCGTGCAGCCCCCTAACACGGCCAAGAGGCCGCAGCGAGGTGGAACCGTGTCGTGTGCCAGCCCGTGTCGAGGACGGGTTGGGTGGGCGAGCCGCGAGCCGGAGGCCCGCCTTGTCCCGTGCTGGCCCGCTCGAGGATGCCAAGTCGATAGGGCATTACATTGTCTTGATAGGGGATTACACCGCGGGGAGGTCTTTGGCTGCTCAGTGCAGCGTCGTCGCCGCCGATGGTATCTGGCGCCATATCGCCCGAGGCAGGCCTTGGTCATGGGTAGGCAACCCGGCCTTGTTGCGCTTTGGCCCTCGTCCTCGTCGTCCATTGTCCTCCTTTCGTCAGCTTGTGACACGCCAGACGTCGCGCAATCGTCTGTGCGCCGACGCCGTGCCGTCGACACTCATTGCCGGCCATGCCGTCGGCGCCGCGCCGCGCCCTGCTGCCACCCACTGTTACGGCACTGCCTCGCAAACAAAGCTACTTCCCACTCGGGCCGTAGTCGGACGCGTCAGTCACCACAAGCGGCGAGTCTGGCCGAGATCGCAGCACACGGCAGACGCAGATGCACACTGCACGAGCACACACCCAGAGCCAACCACCCACAGCTGACCCCACCTCTATAAAACGAGTGCATATACACAAGTAGTGTCCGTCGGAAGTAAGGTGCCAAGCTACAGGCAGTTTAAAAATGTCCTACGACCACTCCGCGCTTAGGCAAGGAGGGCGATGAGCGAGCCGCCAACAAGGGCGAGCGAGGGGACGAGGGCGCCGGCACCGCTGCCCTTGGTGGCCGAGGTCGACGCGTTAGGGATGGCGACCGAGCCCGAAGCCGAGCCCGAGGTCGCGGCGGTGCCGGTGGCGGGGGGAGGGATGGAGGCCGAGCCCGAAGCCGAGACCGAGCCCGACGCCGACGCCGACGAGACGACGGCCGAGCCCTGCGCAACGGTAAAGTAGTCGGACTGGGCGAGGATGGCGCCGCTCTGGGCGTTGACAAAGTTGACGCGGTACTGCGAGCCGACGTACGACGCGTCAGGCGTGTACGTGTACGAGCCGGCCGAGGTCTGGACGTTGGTGGCGACCGACTGGGTCTGGTGCTGCGACGTCGAGGGCACCTGGATCTGAATGGTGAACGAGGTGGGGTCGGTTGAGACGGACTGGTGGGGTCAGCAGTGTAAGCAGTAGGGACACTCACAGTCCACTGGATGGTCTGAGGGACGCCAGTCTTCCAGTCGGACGAGTTGGTGGGCGACGTGATCTGGATGGCGCGCGCGGCGGCGGCGGCGAGGAGGAGGTAGGCGGCGTTGAAGAGCATGTCGAAGGAGCGTGTGGTGGGTTGGAGCGACGTGGTGTGGAGAAGAACAAGTGGTGGTGCTGAAAACGATCTTGGCCGCAGGTTTATCTCGTCGCTCGCGTCGAAGCGGCGACGGCGCGACTCGGGCGACTCGGAGGCAGCACCTGGCCTGACGCCATCCGAGGCGCCCCCTCCGCTCTGCCGCGAGTGTCCGCAGACACGCCACAGGTGGTGTGCATTCCTTTTTCCCTCGCTCTAGACCGGTGCAACGGCTCTCCTCTGCTCTCAGGTGTGCAGCGCGCGGCCTAGCTGGCCAAACTTTGCTGCGCCGCCAACGCCGCCGCCTCCGCCGCGGCCAGGCTGAGCCGATGAACCAAACAACGCCATGGCGTCGGGGTTCCCCTCACGCTTGCCTGGCACGCGTCGGTCGGCCTGGCCTGTGTGCATGGCGACTGGCCTCGCCGCACGACCTACACCTAGCAGCGGTGCTGATTTGGGGGACTTGGAACAGGTTGATAGGCTTTGGTGGCGTCTGGCGTTTGATGGCGCCTGGCCCCGCCCTGTCGCCGGCCGCTTGGCTGGCAGCGGCGGGCGGGCACGGCCCAGTGGCCCAAGTGGCCCACACGCACGGTCACAAGAGCACAGATGCCCAGGTGCACGCGCAGTGGCACACGATACGGGCTCCTCTCTCTCTCTCTCACTCTCACTCTCACTCTACACCGGCCGCAGCCGCTGCTTGCTGTCTCAAAATACCTTGTACGCGCCAGTCGAGTTGCCCGCGCGCGCGCGTTGTTTGCATCGCGCCCTGACGCGTCGCCCACTGGCCCCCAATTTTGTCCCTTTTTCTGCGACTAATCGCCTGCCAAGAGGTCAAATACAATCATTACCCTGGATTCAAATAGGCCCGTCCAGTTTCTAATTAGGCTCGTGAGTGTGCTGGTAGTTGTCGCCACTCCACGTGGTCGAGCCCTGAGGCGGCGCTCCCCTTTCACTCCCTCGCCTTCCCCGTCGCGACTTTGCAACGAACGACGGCGACGGCGACGGCAACGAGCATTCACATTCACTCACTCTCTCTCTCGACACCACACACGACGACTACTGCCACGACTCTAGACACACACACTGCCTCGCTGCTGCATCGCACGGCTGCCAATCACTACTTATACCCCCGACCCCAAGCGACGACTGCACCTGGCGTGCCGACGCGACCAACAAACCCACCCACCCCGGCGCCGACACGTCGCGCCAAGCAACCAACCCCCACCATGATCCCCGCACCGCTCGCGCTCTTCACAGCGCTCGTAGCCCTCCCGCTAGCCCTCGCAGGGGCCGCCGTCGGCTGGTCGACAATCTACTGGCCCGTGCTCTCGCCCTCGTCGACCCAGCCATGGGTTGTGGGCCAGAAAAACCTGCTCGCCTGGCGCGTCGCAGGCGGGACCGGCATCCCAGTCTTCGACATCCAGCTGCACAACTGGAACAAGAAGCTCATGCCGGGCTACATCAAGCTCGCGACCCAGTACCCCATGCAGGCGCTGCCCGGGACGTACAAGAACATCGGCGGCGAGATTGAGATTGATCTCGACGCGAGCGTGCCAGTCGGCGACGGGTTCGTCATTGCCTTTACCAACATGACGCACGGCAACGTCTACGCGACGTCGCCGCCGTTCTCGATCCTGGCCGAGCCACCATCAAACTACACCGACAACCCCGAGAAGCTGCCGACGGCGACGGTTACGGCGACGCTCACGCACGGCGCCAACCCGACTCAGCAGTGGGCTCTGACGCTCGACGGCCCCGGACCCGTGTACCCGGTCACGACGAGCACGCCCGAGCCGGTGTAGTGGAGTCGGCGCGGAGTCGGCGCATCATGGCGACGGCGTCCCCCTTTGCCGTCGCCCCCATCTGTTCTTCTCGTTTTCTTTTTGGTGACATGAGATGCACGGACACTGTGACATTAGACGTGGTCGGTGCACAGACTCGCAGGGTGCGGGCGCACGCGCACGCGGGGCACAGACGCGTCGACGCGTATCCCATGGCAGTGTGCATTGTTATCACGCTCATCCCTCCCAGTCCTTATCAAGATTACACCGGCTCTATCGTCTAGCATCTACTTTGATGGGAAGAAGGCGATCACGCACCCGCCGGCGACCATCATGGTCCCGGTGTAGATGGCGAGCGCGCCGTAGTCGGTGTGGCCGTAGGCGCCGCCAGCCCCGGGGAAGCGCTTCATGCCCAGCAGGGCCGTGGCGATGGGGCCCGACGCGAGGTTGCCGATGCCGCGCAGCGTCATGAACACTGAGAAGCCGAGGGGCGGCACCGCCGGGTCGCCCTTTGCAAAAACACGGATCAGGCTGGCCCACAGCCCGGCCATGCTCCCGGCCGTGAGGGACCACACGATGGTGAACGCCGTGAGGCCGGCCGCGCTGGTCCCGAACTGGCCCCAGAGGAGGACGCACGCCAGCGCCGCGAAGACCGACTGGACGCACATGATTATACGCACAGGCACCCGGTCCGACAGCCAGCCGCCGAGCGTCTGCCCGACGACCGTGACGGCGTTCATGATGGCGATGAGGCTGGTGCCGCTAGGTTTGCTGATGGACACGGAGGCCGCAAAGACCGGCAACCACACTGCGGGGATGAAGTTGCCCAAGCTCCCGAGGAAGACGGTCGCGAACGCTGTCCAGGGCGCGGGGTTCTTGAGCCATCCGAGGTCGAAGACGCGCCGGCGTGGCCCACGGCGCTCGCCCCGCCTCAGCCGCAGCTTTGGCCGCGGCGGGAGCGGGATGCGCCGCTTGATGAACGGCAGCGCGGCGGCGTTGAGCGCAAAGAAGATGATACTGATCGCGATCATGGTCCAGCGGTAGCCGACCTTGTTGAGCAGCGCCGTCACGAGGAACGGGTAGAGCGTGCCGCCCAGCCCGGTCCCGGCGTACATGATGCCCGAGGCCATGCCGACGCGCACGTGCCACCACTCGAAGATGATGGTCGCGCAGGGGTAGTACGTGAGCCCGCTGAACGTGAACATGATGCCGACGGTGAGGACGAGGTGCCAGGGCTGGAGTCAGCGCCGCGGCTAGGCCGACTCACTTCAGTCGCAAAGGCCGACGCGATAAGCCCAGCCGTGGCGACGACCAGCCCGCCCAGCATCATCGGCTTCTCGTACCACGGCAGCGCGGTGAACAGGCTGGCGTTAGCGGGAAGCGGTACCACGACTCACGGGCCGAGGGGCGCGCCGAGAAAGTAGAGCACGGCGGTGGGCAGCGTCGCCGCCAGCGCGAGCGTCTTCTCCGCGCCAGGCCGGTCGTGGAACAGAGTGTTGGACCAGTACTCGAGCAGCACGCCCATGCTGAACGGCAGCCCCCAGACCATGACCTCGACCAGCGTCCCGGCCGCGAGGAAGGCCCACGCCTCGCGGCCCCCGTCGACGGGCGGGAGCGGCGCGGCGGACGCCTCGGCGCTGGCCTGGGCCGCGGCCGCGTCCTCCTCAAGCTCCGGGCTCGGGCTGGCCCGCAGCGCGGCGTCCACCTCGGCCGCGTCCCCGCCCTCGAGCATCCCCCCCGAGTCGAACGCGCGCTCCGTCGGCGTGGGCGGGATGCTCGGCCCGGGGCGGGGCTCGCCCGCGCGCGCGAACAGCGCGCCGTCGATCTCGGGCAGGGCGTCGAAGCGCACGCCGATTTTGGAGTCGTAGATCTTGTCGTCGTCGCCGTCGTCGTCGACGGCGTGCTCTGGCGCGAGCGGCCGCAGCACAGACAGCGCGAACGACGGCCGCTCGTGCCCCGCGCTGGCGCGGGACGGGCGCCGCGCGGCGACGCTGAGCGACGAGAGCTCGTAACCCGTCTGCTTTGCGCTGCTGTCCTCGTTGTCCATTGTGCGAGTGGTGAATGCACGAGAGAGAGCGTGCAGTCGCGATGGCAGCAGGTCGCCGCGGAGCAGGCTCGTGCGGGGCCGACCCGAACGGCCCGAATTGGAATTCGCCGGCCCAGCTCGGCACGGGGCCGCGCCTTGCCGAGGCCTCGGTCGCCGCGTCGCTGCTAGCCGCCGCGCGTCGCTTGGCGCTGCCTCGGATGCCTCGGATCGAGGGGTTGCATGCTGCACGGCGGCTCGGCCGCGCGCGCTGCTGCACATGTGTGTGAGCATGATCGGCTCAAGAGCGGATGGTGATGCTAGCAGCCTTTGGTGTGGCGCCACACCGGACCGCGCCACTGCACCTAGAAGAGGTGTTGAGCTTGAAAGCGCGGCTGGAGCGACAATTCCATGCATCGAGGGCAGCTCTACAAATCAGAGGGGCATGCAGGTGCAGGAGAGCACCGCAGCCAACCATCCCGCTTGGCTCAGGAGGGCGACAGTTCTCACTGCCAGCAGCCCTCCTCACCGTTCGCAAGGGCGGGATCCTTGTTCTCCTTCTGGACGCGGCGGTGAATGTTGCGGTACTCGTTCTTCAGAGTCTCGTTGAACTCGTTGTCCAAACGGCAAGTCTGGGCGCAGATATACGCCTCCACGAGATCACGTCGTTTGGTCTCAAAGGCAAGGCGAAGTTCGGAACTCGAGCGAAGGGCGCCCAGCGAGGCATACTCCTTTTCAAGGCGGCGGAAGGTGTCTTGGGTGGCTTGGGTGATGACCTGGTTATCGCCATGCGTGTGCAGGGGAGGGGTGTTGTTGTCGTGCTTGGTGAGCTCGTTGGAGGGAGCAGTGAGAGCCTTGATCTTGAAGCGACGGGGGTGGTCGTCGATGCCATTCTTGTTACCATTGTCGCGAACACCCTCGTCGGTGGTAGGGCGGAAGGTGGTGTTGATTTTGCCAGAACCGCGGCGCCCGGCACCGTGCTCAGAGTGGTCGACACGGCGGCGAAGAGCGCCGGAGCCGGCGTAGTAAAGGTGGTTGAGACCGTGGTCGCTACGGTCACCACTGTGGCGGTACGAGTCGTGCGAGTCGTCGGAGTGCTTAGCGTCGATACCACGAGTGGTGCTGGTGTCGCGGCCGGGGCGGTCGCGACGGGGTGCCTTGGGCTTGGTAGCATGCCGAGGCGCCTTGGACTTGGTACCGCCGTGACGAGGCACCTTGGAGGTGGCAGCCTTGTGACGCGACATTGTGGCTGCGGGGTCAGTACCTGCGAGAAAGGTTCGGCGTAAACGTACAGATGCTCAAGCGCGTTGTGTCAGAGGCTGGCGTAGTACACAGGCTGTGGGGTGGTACTGGGAAGGGGAGGAGTGGGAGAGAAGGGGAAGAAACCGCGAGTGAAGGTTGACCGACAAACGAGGAAAGACGGCGACGAGAGCAGACTTTATACGCGCTCGCCGACCCCCAACCCTCCAACGACTCGACCTCACCACGCAAACATGTCTGCGGCGCTGCACCTCGTGCCGCCGTGTCCCACTGCCACTTCCAGTGACTCGACCCGCCCACCCGCGACCCACCGCGCCTCGTGTCCTAGAGGGCGCACCGCTGCCTCGCGTCCGTGTGCAGCCGCACGCGCGACCGAGTGGCCTAAGATCCGCCTGCAGTAACCAGCCTGGCCACGCTGCATCCCTGTCTTGGTGTGGGTTGGGGCACGACTGCCTCGCGTTCGTGTCGGCGGCGCGCGACACGCCCTGCCTGGCCTGTGCATGGCTCGAATTGGCCTCCCCTGACTCTCTGTGGGTACGCAACGCCTCGTGTTTTGTCAAGGGCCGGACTGGGGGTCGGGGAGGATCCGCGTTGTGTCCGCGTGTTGGCGGCCCGCACAATCTCGGCGTCCTGGTAGGGCCCGTGCGCACTCGCCACTCGTGGGCCACGCCCGTCGACTCTGCTCCTTCAGAACCACGCTTTTGATATCGCCGCGTGCTGACATAGTTGGCAGCCGTAATGAAGCCACAGTTTCGTGCATCGATACCGAGCCTATGTACTGAATGAGAAGGGGGTCTAGATGTGGCGCCTGGCGCCACAACCAAACATCCCGCTCACTCGGCTCGGGAAATGACTATTCTCACATGCCAGCGTCCTTGCTCACTGCCCACTTGGTCTACTCATACTCCTCGATGCGTTGCGTTATTGTTGTCTCAAAAACGGGGACGCTCGAGCTCTTGACGCACGACCTTGGTGATATCGAGGCAGTCCTCGGAGGCGAGGACCTTGTCCTTCCAGACTTTGAGCTCGCGCTCGGCGTCCTCCAGACGGTCCTCCATGCGACGGCGCTCAACCTCGGCAGTCGACAGGCGGTCCTCGGCGTCTCTCCGCTGAACCTCAGCGACACGCCGCTGCTGCTCGGCAAGGCGACGGGCCTGTCGAGCATCGTTATAGCGTCCCTTGTAGTCGGGCTCAGGGCTGAATGCAAGTCGGCTGGCTTGAGTGCTGTGCTGGCTGAGGCCCTCCACGAGCTTGCGAGGGTTGACATTGTCGCTAGTCGGGTTCATGTCGTCCGCACCGCGGCCGGCGGGGCTGGAGTCATCACGGCGCTGGGCACGGATGTCGTCTCCATAGATCTGGCGACGGTAGGTATCGTAACTGTTGAGGTACTCCAGGTCGGGGGCGTGGTGACGGTAACAGCAGCCGCGGCCAAGATAACCATAGCCTTCACGATGGCTGTTGTCATAGCGGGTGCGGGAGGGGCGGTAGTCGCTGTCGTAAGTGCCCCAACGACGGTAGCCGCTGTAGTCGCGGTAGTCATCGCCACCACGGTAGGGGCGGTAGTCGGTGTCACGGCCACGAAGGTATGGCCTGTAGCCGCTATCGTCCCAGCGGTCGCGGTAGCCGCCGTACTCGCTGTCCTCGTCGGCCATGCGGGCCGGGTTCTCTCGGTTATAACCCAAGCCGCCGGCTCCATACTCGGTGGACTCGTCGTCGCTGTAGTCGTCGTAGTCGCGGCTGCGGGCGCGAGGGCGCGAAGCGCAGGGGGACCAGTGAAGCGTGGCGGCCCAGCTCGCGCGGGTGTGCGCGTCTTCGCTGGGGGGGCGGTGCGGGCTGTCACTGGGGTGCGAGGCGGTACCGCCAGCGTCGCCGCCGCTGGGGGTAGCGCCCGCAGTACTGGTAGCGGTGCGGCTGGTAGAGGCGCCGGTGGTGCCGACGCCGTCGTCGTTGCGGCGCGACATGCTGCCTGCGGCGTCAGTTTGCGCAAGGCAGTGGGCGTACGTGTAGTCGAGCTCGCGTCGGGGTGTGCGGTAGGGGGTGGCGCGGGAGAAGAATGGGGAGAGAGAGGTACCGGGAGGAGAGAGGTAAGTGAAAGGAGAGAGGCAAGTGGAGAAGAGGAAAGCAGGTAGGTGAGTGATTGTTGGTGAAGAACGACGGCGGCGAGGGAGGGGCTTTATACCCCTCGCCCGACTCGCACCCCTCGACCTGGCCACCTTTATGCTGCCATCCTCGTCGTCGACTTGTGTGCTCGTCGGCCGGATGGCACTGCTCCCGCGTGGATGGCACACAAAACGTCGGCGCCACTCATGGCCTATGCGCCTCGCACCGCCTGCAGTCAGTCCCCTGGTCATCCTCGCCGTCAGTACCCCCTCAGCGTGCCGTAACAATAGCATGCATACACTGATACTCTATCATAGCCCCCGAGCCCATCCCACTCACACGCACGCCTACTTCCTCGCCTTGCCGATAGCGGCCGTCTTGGCCTTCTTCGCGCCCGAGCCGATCGTCGAGCTCTTCTTCTTGGGAGTGACCTCGACGCCGGCCGACACGCCCTTCTTGGCCTTGACCACGACCTTCTTGGGCGCAGCGACGGCAGCGACGGCAGCCTCGACCTTGGCGGCCTTGGCCTTGCTCGCGGCAGCCGTGACCTCGGCGACGGCGGAGGGCGCGGCCTTGCCCTTGCCCTTCTTGGGCTGCTCGTCCATGTCGACGTCCTCCCCTGCGGCGAAGCGGTCGTCGAGGCGCGCAGCCCACACGGGGAGCAGGACCGACGTGCTCGTCTTGATGCCGACCGAGAGCACGTTCTCCCAGCCGCCGGGGATGAGCTCGACGGCGGCGGGCAGCGCGGCCAGCAGGTTGTCGGTCGTCTGCGCCGCCGTGCTCGTGCCGATGGTCGCTATCCTGACAGAGTTGGACGTGCCCGTGCTGGGGTGGAAGTAGGTGCTGTTGATGGCGCGGCCGAGCTCGGCCTTGAGGTCCTTGCGTTGCAAGTTGACGGGGATGGGCTGCTTCTTGGCCGTGAAGAAGATCTTGCCGAGCAGCTTGGGCATCATGGGGAGCACGCGCTCGTCGCACAGGAAGAGCTCGTGGTCGGCCGCGAGCTGGCGGCGCGGCTCAAACGGCTTGAACTTGCCCTTGAGCTTGTCGACGCCGACGACGCGCGCGATAAACTTGATGCCGTGGGTCTCGAGAAGGTCCTTGTACTCGCGCTGCGGGTCCTTGGTGATCAGGCAGACGGACGTGGCGGGCGGCGGGGGGAGGGGCGGGTTGGGCAGCTGGCTGGGGGGGTCAGCACAGGCAATCACATCTCACGCACATCTTGACAGGCATGAGCTTTTTCCTCGTGCTGCCAGTCTTGGTGTTGATGCTCAGCCACACGTGCTCGTCGCGGTCGAGCAGCTCGGTCTCCTCGCGCTCCTTCTGCACCTTGGCCGCGTGCGCGAGCAGCGCGTTGACGGCCTTGGTGGCCTGCGCCTTGTTAAAGTCGGCAGGGAGCGTGCCGGCCGCAGCGGCGTCGATGGGGGCCTTGGGAGCAGCAGTCTTCTTGGCCATGGTGTGTGGTGGTGGTGTGTGTTGCAGCTCGCTCGAAGATTTCTGAACTGGTTAGCCTGGGTGGAGGAACGACGAGCAGCGAGCAACTTTTGTGATTGTCACGTGACACAGTCTCGGGATCAAATTCCCCCGCCTCCACATCAAGATGCATAGGGAACCGTCTACGTGTGGAAGAGTGCACCCCAGAGATTGAGAGATGAATGGATATGCACTGTCATGCCGGGGGATATGATGCCGGCCAGGTTGGGCTGGCGAGTATAGGCAGACAGTTGTGTATTGTGATTAGGCCGTGAGGGTAAGTCGTAGGGGGTAACAGGAGCTCGGGTAGCGTCTACTCCTTCTTGACCTCGCTGGCGTCGACCCAGCGGCCTTGGGCGTCCTTGCGGCGGACCGTGAAGCAGGCAATGCCAGTGTGCTCGCAGCTGCCGTCAGCCGTGTAGGCACATGCGTACTCACATTTGCCAGATGACCTCGCGCGCAAAGCGCACGTAGTTGAACAGGGCGACGAAGAACGACATCTGGATGAAGACGTCGGATGCGATGGCGTTTTCCTGGACAAGGGGTTCGCTGGAGAGTTAGCTATGCACGACAGCGCCTAACTCACCGGCCAAACAGCCACTCTGCGTTCGCGTCCAGTGCGCCGAACAGCGAGTAGATCATCATGCCGTTCCAGTACGGGAAGGGCGATTTTGTGACGTGTGCCAGGATGAGCTGCGACACCTGGTACGCCGCAGCCATGCCCCAGTAGCCGATGAAGGGAAGGAGACGCGCGTCGTGGACGAGTGCGACGCCGTTCTTGCGCTCCGAGTGGAGCCACATGACGAGGATGGCGGTGTGGAGGGCAAATGGAAGAAGGCCGAGCAGCGGGGTGAGGACCTGCTTCTTCTCCTTGATGCGCGCAGCAATAACGTGCCAGTACGCGGTGATGATGTTGGCGGCCGTGCCGAAAGCACCGAAGATCATGAACGCGACGTTGATGGGGAGCGTCGCAAGCGTGTACTTGGCCGGGAGGCCCAGGAGGGTGTCGATCTTGGTGGCGAACTGGATACCGAGGTCGCCGGGGATGAGGGAGAAGATGGGCGTGTCCCAGAAACGCTGGTGGAGAGGGTGGATCGCGGTGATGGCGTAGATGGCCACGACCATGAGGATGCCCTCGACGGGGCCCGAGAAGGCCGAGAGGTAGAGGGTGCCGGTGTGGTACTCCTCCCAGGTGGACGCGTAAAAGTTTGTCAGAGACGCCGTCATGCTCGCAACGGTCCACCACGAGCGGTTGAGGTTGAGGGCGTGGCAGGCGAGGATGACCTCGAGCGAGGTGTTGATCGCGTCTGGGCGCGTTAGTCTGGGCTCGGTGACGCGCGTGATAGCCTAGGCCCGATCGCCGTACACGGCGATCGATCGCCGACAGGTGGGAAGATCGGCGTCGTACCATGGGGCCGGAAGCGACTCGGAGCAGGACACTGCCTCGGAGCACCTCGAGCACCACTCAGGACACGCCACTACCGCCTCCGAGACAGCAGCAGAGCACCGTCTACACAAGGGGCCACCACCACCCCAACCACAACACTCACCACATCCGTGGTCGAACATCTCGCCGAGCGCCGAGCCCATGCCGAGGCGACGCGCCTGCTTTCCGTCGATAGCGTCCATGCCTGTGGTGTGAGCTGTGCTCCGAAGAGTTGCGGCACGGCCGGCCCGCGCCGCGTAGGCGCTGCTCGCCATCGCTCGCCCCAACCGCCCCTGCCCCACTCACTCTGGTACGCAAACAGGCCAAACGCCCAGGTAAAGTACACCCATGGCGGCAGGTCCTTGCCCTCGTACGTGATGTCGTACCAGAGGAGCGTTGCGACGTTTGTGAAGACGAAGCAGAGGCCGAGGAAGGTGATCTGGGGGTTGTCAGCTTGGGGCCAAGGGTATGGGTTGGGGCAGGGGCGAGGGAGGGGGGCAAGGCTTGCCGCTGCTCCTCCCTCGCCCAGAGCCTCGCGGGCACGCTCCGCGGCCGCTCGGAGCACTCACGGCGTTGGGCGCCAGGTTGCGCGGGAAGAGCGTCACGAGCCAGTTCCACCAGTGCCCCAGCACATGCCGCGAGACGATCGACTTGTCCACGCCAGAGTACTTGTACTGGTCGAGCCCGGCGAGGTGGGCCTTTGTGAGGCGCATGGTGGTGGCTGGGTCGGCGGTCGGCAGTCGGCGGTCGGGCGCGGGCGCGGGTCTCTGGCGAGTGACCGGACGGCGGACGGACGACGGGCGATGCGGTTGCAACAAGCTTTGATGATGTTGGTTGGGGTGTGGATAGCAGTTAGGCTGGGCTGGCTGGCGGGCTCGGGCAGCCGGCCGCACCGGCGGGACTTTTTTTTCCGAGTGGCACGCGTCCGTCCTTTGGGGATGGTGGTGCAGACGAATGTCGGCGCGGCGAGCTGAGTGGACAGCGCGTAGGGGGCTGGGTATTGTACCCTGTGACTGGTGCGATCATGCATGCTGGGCCAGCTGGCGACAACAATAACGACGATGCGTGGTGTGCTTGCCCAGCGTCAATGGAACAGAAGCAACCACCGCCCCGGGCTCTCTGGCCTTGCTTGTCGTTTGGCGCCACTCGCTTCTGGCACGTCTGTGGTTCTCTGCCGCCTCCTCGGTCGTACCACCATAGTCGAGGGCAATGCAGCGTCGAGGCGGACAACACTTTCACCACCGCGCCGTGTGTCCATCTCCGCGCCGTGTCCGTCTCCACCGCTTGACATCATGGCGCCCACCGTCTCAGCCTCAGCATGCCGGCATACTCCGAGTCCGAGCCAGGGCCTCCTCCACTCCACCAACAGCACAAACACTCCTCCCCCACCCCACACAACATCTCGTCGAATAGTTCTGCATATCAGCCGCACGAAGATGGGAATCTGCGCGGGACAACAATAAAATTGGGCGGCGAGAGCAGTATCATAAAAGAGAGGGGAAAGCTGAGAGAACAGGGCTGGAGACAGTCGCGCGAGAGCAACTAGCCAGAACGAAATCGAAGCGGACCGAAAGGGGTATACGCGACACAGAGAGAGGAAGAGAGTGTGGGATCGGCGCGAGCCGTTTAGTCCGACTCGTCGTCGTCGTCCTCCTGGCTGAAGCAGGCGTCAGTAACAGCAACAAAGCACAGAGAAAGCAAAGACTCACACAGGAGCCTTGGCCTTCCTGGGCTTCTTGCCGTTGCTGGCGTCGTAGGCAGCCTTCTCGCGGGCGGCGCGGTCCTTGTCGGCGTGGGCCTTGTCCTCGTAGGGCTTCTTCTCGGCGTCCGACATCTCCTTCCACTTGGCACCGAGGAGACGGCCAACGTCGCCGAAGCCGGCGTCGACGTTCTCGGACTTGATGCGCTCACGCCAGTCCTGAACGAAGAACATGTAGGCGGAAAGAGCGCGCTTGGGCTTGTTCGGGTCCTTCTTTCCACGCTTGGCCTTGGTGTCGACCACCTTCTTGGAGTCCTTGGCAGAGACCTTGGGCATCTGTTGTGCACATGGTGGTTATCGGTGGGGTAGAGCGAGTTGCACCGAGGTGGTTGGATGGATGAGTGAGGTTTGTTGCATGACGGTGGAGTCGGCGTGTCGGCGAGGACAGCGGCGATGGTGATCGGTGATGGCGACGACGGCGGATGTCAACAGTGCGAGATTGTGAAAATGTGTCATTGGATGGCAAACACGTGCGGCGGGGGCGTGGGCGTCATTGCAGGGGGGGGGTGAGATTTGGGACAAAGGAAGTTGGTGAGATGGCGAGGAGAAAATCAGCGTCAGTAAACTGATAACGACGAGAGACGAGCGAATGAGTGGGGGAAGGTGGTGGGTGGGTGGTGGGTGGGTGGTTGTATGAGCACTGTCAGGGATGTGTTGTGGCAATGACTGGATGGACTGGTTGACGCGTCCGAGTGTGGGAGGGAAGGTGGCTTCCCAAGAGGCTAGCAGACCCCGGTACCAGAAGTGGGTCCCAGGCGACCGCAGTTGGCCTGCTCGCCGCGTCGGACGGCGCATCCACCCCAAATGGGCGCCGACGACGACGGCAAGGATATGGCTGGGTGCGTACTGGGTGGGGGAAGGCAGTGGGAGGTGTGGGGTGGGTTGTACCTCGCTACCTCGCCATGCACCGTGGATGCGGTGACGGCTCAGACGTCACTGGCGGCGGCGCTGGGTGGGCTCGCGAAAAGCTTCTCTTTGCTTTTGGGCTCGAGGAAGGGGTTGTGGGAGTGAAGTGACTGGCGAGTGCAGCGTGGGTGAGGGTGGATGGATGAAATCACCCGCCACGCGCAGGCGCGTCACAACATGACAAGGGTAAACAATGGATGGGTGGGTGGGGTGGATGTGGTGAGAGGCAAGATGGTTTGCTCAGAGTGGATGCCTAGAGGGCGACAAGCAAGCGAGAAGGACGTGGGATGCGTCTCTGAGCTCGTTGCTTTATTGTGGATGGGATGCTCGACGAGTGTGATCATGTACGCACTGTTGTTTGATGGGTGCTGGTGGGTGGGGGTGGGTTGGGTGAGAGGGGGGGTGGTGCGGGTTGGTGGTGGTGGTGGTTGGTGGTAGTAAGTGGTGGTGGGTAGAGTGAGTGGTCACTACTGGGTGGTGGTGGGTGGTGCGACGAGAGGCCACTCTACTAGTATGGCAGTGGGAATCGACAGACAGAGCCAGCGACCCAGTCAGTCCTGGCAATGGGCGAGGGCGGCGGAATCAAATTGGCCACCAACTGGGCTCTGCCCGCCCACGCTCCTGCACCAAGCTGGCGCAGTCCCTCTGCCCGTACGCTGTGCCGCTGGCGCGTTGGCTGGGGGGGCGGTGACCCACCCAGGCCAACCTTCCCTGCCTTCCCTCACATGCGCCAGCCAAACACTGGCCCATCCACCCAGCTAATTGGCCGCTGGGCTGCACTACAGGATCAATTCACGTGACTTTTGGTAGCAGACGGATCACACACGGCGTATGGGCGCAGGCGGCGGGTACCAGCCAGGCAGGCAGACAGGCGGGTGGCTGGGCTGGGCTCGGTTGGGCTGGCTGGCTGCATACCTTACTTGGCTGGGCCGCCCGCCTGGCTCAGTGGTCGCTTCTGCGCTCTACCGCCTGCATCTCACTAGCATACGTGCACCCACCCCACTGCACCTGCACCCACCCACTCCCGCACCAGCCAAAATTGCCCATAGTGTGAGTGCCGCAAGCCTCAGCCAGTGTCAGCCGCCGCCTGGATGAGCCGCCCATGCAGCCCATGGCTCACACTCGCCCCCTCACCCTCTGCCCTCGCCCTCGCCACCACCCACCCTCGCTGCAACCGAAGCGCCGCACTGCGCACCGCACCGCCCGCTTACAAAAGTCGCGCTAGCTCGCGGGGTTATGCTGGAGTTATGCTCACTGTGGCGTGCACGACGGCGGCGTAACAGTGCTCGTACTTAAGGTCGGTGAGTCGTGACTGTCTTTCACGGAGGTAATGGCGGATGCAAAGAGGCGATGGAATCTAGACGTCATCGAGACGGAACACGATATATGCTACAGATCGAGAGACGACCGGCGCCGCCGGATCGTCGTGTCCTTCTTGGCCCGCGGCTTGCGCAGGCGCTGCTGGTTGTGCTGGTGCTGGCCGTGCTGGTGCTGGTTGTGCTGGTGCAGCAGCTCGGGCATCGAGTGGGACCACACCTTGATGCGGCGGAGCGACGGGGTGCGGATGCGCGCCGACGCGTGCGAGTCGTGGCGCGCGGCCGACGACACGCGGCGGCTCGGCGTCGGCGGGGACGGGGGTGCGGCGAACGGCGGGGCGGGGGAGAGGGGCGAGCCGTGGCTCGACGACGCGGCCGAGGACGCGCTGTCCCTGCGCGAGCCGTCGCTCGGCGTCGGCGCAGCCGCACCAGCGCGGCGCCCGCGCCACGGGACGCGGAACGACGAGCTCTTGCTCGAGCCAACAGAGTACTGGAACGACGTGGGGCTGCGGCTGCGGGCGCGGAGCGAGCCCTGCGAGCTGAGGGGAGCAGCATTCCGGCGCGCGCGGCGCCTCCGCCTCGTGAGGATGCCCGAGCTCTCTGTCGAGTCGGAGAAGTGGGACACGAGGTCGGCCGGCGGCGAGTCGCGCGCGCGCCCAAACGGCCGCGGGTCGGGCATGGCGGTGCGCGCCTCGAACACGCCCCCCGGCGTGCGGTAGGGCACCAGGTCGTCGGGGGACGGCGAGTCGCGCGGGCGCGTCGTGATGAAGCTGGCCGTGTCGGGCGAGCGGTGGGGCCGGGCCGGGGGGACGCGGGGGCCGAGGATGGACGCCGGCGGGGTCGCGGGCGGGAGCGGCGTGGCGGGCGCGACGGGGGCGACGGCGCCGAGCGGCGACTTGTCGTCCCGCCCCCGCCGGACAAAGTTGACGAGCGAGAGCATCTTGTTGGAGAGGGTGCGCCGGTGGCCGATGCTCGGGGCGGGGGTCGCGCTGCGGAGCGACGAGGCGGACGAGGCGGCGTCGTCGGGCTCCGGGACAGCGAGGTGCGTCAGCGGCTCGCTGACGGCGCGGTCCTTGGCGCGCCGCATGAGCCGCAGCGGCGTGCGCGCGCGCGGCGGGGACGGGGTGGTCGGGGCGGGCGTGGCCAGCCGCTCGTCGCTCACGGCGATGCCTGGCACGGCCTGGCGCGGCGGCGTGGCCGCGATACCCGGCACGGGCCGGCGCGGCGGGGTGGCGGCGGCGGCGGCGCCGTGGCCGTGGCCGTGGGCGTGGCCCGCACCCCCGTGCGCGTGCGCGTGCGGCACGGGGTGCCCGAAGATGTGGTGGTGGTGCACATGCTCGTGGAGGACGGGCGCGGCCTCGCCGCCGCTGCCGCCGGGCTTGGGCCGGAGCCGGCGGACGAGGATCGAGTGGCGCTTGCGCAGGTGGGTGCGGAGCGAGGCGTGGTGCGCCGACCTGCCCAGGCTGGCTGGCGCTGCCGTTGCCGCCGGGGATGCCGCCGAGGCCATCGAGGGGGCCGAGAGAAGAGTCAGATGGGGAGAAGACTTGTTGTCATCAGCCCGCCCCGCCGTATATACGAGATCAGTGCTGGCTGCCGGCCCGTGCCGGGCACAGGCCGGGGTGAGTTGCGGTGCTGGGCGAGGGCGAGGACGACGACGAGGATGGGTGGGTGCAATCTGCCGTGCCGTCGGGAGTGTCCATCTCGCCATGTCCATGCCATGCCATCCATCCATCCCCTTCTCTTCCCATCTCCCCCTCGCCACCCCTTCCGTTCCGACGAATGTAAACAAGGCTCTGGCGGCGGGCCCGAGCAGAGGCGCGAGCCGGTGGAGATGGGCGGTGGACGGGGCCGAGATGCGCGTGCGTGCGGGCGTGCTCGCGCTCGCTCGCTGTGCCTGCCGGCCTGGATCCTCGCACCGTCGAAGAGAAGGCACGAGAGGTGCCGGCGGACCGTGCGGCGCGAGTTCGCCACTGCCCAGAGCCCAAGGTCCATCTGTCTATCGATACAAGTGTGGGTGTGGGCGTGTGCGGCGCGTGCGCGTGCACTCATCGGCGTCGGCCGCCATCGCGCCACCTCGGCGCCGCTTTCGCTCGCCGTCGCCGGTCGCCGCCGCCCCCGCTATCTCGCCCACGGCGGCAAGTGGCCCCGGTCAAGCGGCACGCTCTCCGGCCTAAACATGGCAATGAACTGGCGTCAGCCGCGCCCACACGACAACCCACCTCGCGCCCCGCCGGGCCCACGCCGCCGCCCTCGCTCCCGCCAGCGCCGGCAAACATGTCGCCCTCTGCAAACACCGCAGTCAGCGCCCAGCGCTGGAAGCAGCGCACGAGCGCGCACACGAGCGTCGCCGTCGCCTTGCCCGTGTCGTCGTGGATCAGGAGCGGGTACGCGCGCGTGTCGAGGATGACGGCGAGGGCGGCGTGCAGCCGCGCGCGGCCCGAGGCCGTGAAGAGCGCCTGGGGGTCAACTGCCACGCTATGCGGGTTATAGCCCACCTCCTCGTCACTCAGGTCGAGGTGGTGGAAATCCAGCCCCTCTTGCGCGACGAAATCCGCCCCGTCTTTGCGGTACTCGTCGGCGTGTTCGACGTAGCTGCGGTGTGAGCGCGGCGCGGGGGTGGGCGGGCGGGGGCATCGATACCGCAGCGCGAGATATGAGGGCAAGACCCCTCGCGCCCCCGCTGCGCGGTGGCGCTCGGCGCGCAACTCACACCACCGTCTTGAGCCCCAACCTGGCCAGAAACCCAAAGTTCTTCCTGTTCGGATGGCCAGACCGGTACACGCCTGGCGCGACGAGCGCAAAGTTGATTGGCGGGACCAGCACCGGCGGCGGGTCGAGTGACGCGACCGTCGACGGTCGGAGGGCGGGAGGGAGCGCTGCCATGGGGGTGGGGTTGAGATGAAAGTTGGACAATGTTGACGTTGCGGATGTGAGCTGCACTTCGTCGTCACTGTGGCGCTCCGCATCACGTGGCAAATGGCAGATGCCAGATCACAATCGACCATGCAGCCTGCAGCAAGTTACAACAACATGCATACACCTGCGCCTAGTCCAGGTCCACCATGGCCTCCCCCGCGTCCTTCTCCACCACCTCGGCCTTCTTCGGCACGACGACGTTGGACAGCCGCTTCGGGGCCCTCCCTCGCCCGAGGTTCGGCGCGCCGGTCGGCGCCATGAGCTTCTCGATCGCCTCGAGCTGCCGTCAGCACTGCCCCACACCTCCACTCACCCGCTTCTCCGCGTCGTCGTCGCGCCGGCCCGAGGGGTCAAACCCAATCCGCCTGACTGCCTGGGCCGAGAACGCGCGCTTGCCGTCCGCTGGCGGCTCCTTCTTCTTGCCGACACCAATCGACGACAGGTAATCCGCCGCGACGCCCGCGTCCCCGCCCTGCCGCTTGAACAGCCGCTCGAGAGCTGCCTCGGCCTGTGCCTCCTCGGCCTTGCGCTTGCGCTTCTCCGCCTGCGACCGGCCGAGCCTCTCCGACAGGTGCGCGTCGCCGAACGCCGGGATGCCGCCTGGCGTCGTCCCCGTGCGCGCGACCCGCGTGCCGACAACGTACGTCGCGCCGCCGCCGCCGTTCTCTGGCCCGCGCGGCGCCGACATCGCGCCGTTGCGCGGCAGCAGGCCCGTCTTCTTCCGTGGGTCGAACTTGTCGGCAGTCCCCGCAGCGATCTGCTTCGGCGTGAACGTCGTGAGCGCCATAGACGTCGTCGCGCTCGCAAACTCGGCGCGCGACGAGCGCCCACGCGTGATAGCCGCATGCACATGATACTCGCACACAGCGCCGGTACGCGTGTCGACCCAGTCCTTGCAGCGCTGCCCGTCGGCCTTGAAGGCCGTACACCGTCCCATGTCCATCGCCTGGCCGATGACGACGATCGAGTCGGCCGAGAAGGGGTTGAGCGCGAGCGGTAGTGTCAGGGGGTGCGGCGCGCCACGGCCCCGGTGCTATCGTCAGCCATGCCCAAACCACCACCCACCTCCAGAGGCCGCAGGACGCGGGGGTTGATGAGCGCGATGACTGCGCCAACAGGCAGATTACTCCAGCGCTCGTACGCGCCGCCCGAGCCGCCGCGGTACGACTTCGTGACATTGCCCTCGTCGTCGGTGCCGTGGAGGCCGTCGTCGGCCTGGAAGAGTAGCAGCTTGAGGTGCGCGTCGCCGCCGGGCGCCCTCCCGCCGAGAGTCTTGCTCCGCGGCGGCAGCGAGACCAGCTTGAGCGAAATATACTTCTTCGGCACGCGCTTCCTCTGCTCCTTCTCCTTGCCCTTGCCTTTCCCCTTCGTCTCCACCCCATCGCCGACGCCGTCGTCCTTCTCCTCCCTCATCCCGCTGACCTTGATGTCGCCGCGCTCAGCGACCACCGCAATCGTCACCCAGTCCCCCTCGACCGGCACGTCGTACGTCGCGCCGTCCTTGCTCAGCCGGATGACAGAGTACAGGTCGGAGGGCCGGAGGTAGTAGCGGCCGTACAGGTGGTCCTGGACCTCGGCGTGCGTGACTTTGCGGGATCTGCACGTCAGCACAACCAGAAAACACACTCACGAGAGCCGGATGCCAGAGTTGGGCTCGAGGGCACGCCACTCGTGCTCGCCCTCGGGGTCGGGCCCAAACTCGCCCGGGCCGAGCCGCAGGTCGTGGGACACGGTGAGGTCGGACTCGCGTTCCGCGCCAGTGCGCACGATGTCGAGGTCGTCGTCGGCGTTGTCTCTGCTCCCGGTGCCAGCTTTCACCACCGCAGCCTTCACACGCGCGAGGTTATCCCGAAACGTCGCGGTCCGCTCGAGGGAGGGTAGCTCCTGCTTTGGCGCCTGGCTGCGGCGCGCGGCCAGCCGCTCGGCGAGCGAAGACGGCGCGGGCTGGGACGGGGGGAGGGAGGGGGCACTGCGCGACGACGAGGCGACAGAGGTGCGGGGCAACGCCGAGGCGCGCACAAACGACGGCTGCGGCGGCGCGTCTGGCGGGGCCGCCGGCGCCGGCCTCTTCTTCGGCGGCGTGCCGGCCACGAGGATCTTGGCGTCCTCTGCCGCCTGGCGCTCGGCTGCGCGCTGTGCCTTTGCGTCGCGCGCGGCGATCTTGGCCTGGATGGCGGCGAGCTGCGCCTCGAGGTCGTCGTCGGCCATGGTGTCGTGGTCGGTTGGTTTGGAGAGCAAAACCAACTTGGTCGCCGGCGCAATGTTTGACGCGTCGAGGTGACGCGCCGTGCCTGACTTTTCGGTGGCAAAATCAAAAGGTGCGAGCAGGCGCGCCTCGTTCATGTCCATCTCTTGTCCGCGCCTATGCTCCCAACCTATGCCAAGCAATGCATACTCTAAGATCACAAACTAACAAGCGACAGCCATATGCTACAACCGGATCCGCTCCATAAAACCAAACAGCGACCCGAGGTCGACGTACCGCCGGCCGTTGCGGTCCAGGTACTTGTCCGCAACGCCCATGCAGTCGGCCAGCGTCTTGGCGTTCGACTGCGTCAGCGCGCGCACCTCGTCGAACCGTGCCGAGCCGCGCGACGCCGACAGAGCCTTCTCAGCGTCAAACAGGTGCCGGTAGTACAGCAGCTGGTTGTACAGCTGCAGCTCGGTGTACTCGGGGTGCACCGTGCCCTTGCAGTCGGGCTTGATGAACCCAAGGCATCGGCGGCCGTACACGCCCATCGAGCGTGTGCGCGCGTTGCACCCGTCGCCGTCGCACACGGTCCAGCCGAGGTAGTACTTGCTGATGTAGGCCCGGATCTGCGTCTCCATCTGGATCGCGACCGACGCGGGGCGGACCGCCGCCTCGCACAGCGAGCACTGGACGCCCTTGGGGCGGAGAACAGCCACGCCGTCCGACGCGTCCGTCTGCACACCTTCAAAGCTGAATGTGCCCTCGCAAGATGCGCAGCGGAGGGTGAGAGGCGAGGCGTCCTTGAACCTCTCCTTGTCGGTGATCTGCGACTCGAACGTGGAGAAGCTACGCTCCTGGACCTCGTTGTTGGAGCTAGAGTAGCGTGATGGGTCGAGACCGAGGCACTCGGCGAGACGTGCTCGCTCCGTACCCTCGATCGATTCGCACAGACGGAGCACAGGTTGGAGCACCTGCGAGTCGAGGTAGAGGTCGTAGTCGACCTTGAGCTCGGACCCGGAGCGACGGAGGTCGTCGGGGTGGTAGGCGCGGTCCGCCTGCGCGCTTCGTGCCGTCTTGCCATCTGGCCCAAGACACAACACGTAGGGAATAACGTCGTGTGCACGCACAGCCGTACCCTTGGCCTTCATACGCAGGGCGACCTGAACATGGGGCTGCGACTTCTTGTCGGGGTAATCCTCTGGGTTCTTTCCAAGACGCTTGAAGATAATAAAGTCCTCGATGGGCACTTCGCCAGAGCGAACAGTCTCGCCGAGCGACGTGAGATACTCGTGGATCTTGTTGACAACGTTCTCGGTTGCCTCGCCCGACAGAACCTCCTTGAGCACCGTGGCACTGGCGTCCTTGGACAGCTTGGAGAACTCTCGACGCTTCATGTCGAGACCCTTGACCTCGGTGCTGCGGGAACCCGCCTCGTCGATCTTGACGGCGGCGTACTTCTTCTTGTTGAGCAGAAGAACGCGCTCGAATGTCGCATCAAGGTCGATCTCCAGCAGCTTGTATCGCTCGTTGACGAGCTTCTTGAACTCGTTGGCAATCTTGAGCGCCTCGGGGTACGTCGTCACGTTCGAGTTGACAAACACCGAGTCGGTATCACCGTACACGACGTCGAGCTGGAGTGACTCGGCGAGCTCGCGAGTGTGGGTGAGAATCTCACGACCCTTGAAGGTCGTGAGCGCCGCGAGGGGGCGCGAGGCGAATCGCGAGCCAGAAAAACCAAGACAGCCGTACATCGAGTTGGCAGTGAGCTTGAGAGCCTGCTGCTTGATGTCCCATTGGGAGAGCTTGGCGGCCGATGCACTCTTGTCCTTCATGAGGCCCTTGACCTGGCGACGACGGTTGACAAGCGTGGCAATAAGACGCGGGAGAACGCCCTGCTGTGTGTCGGACGAAGGGACGTCGGGGATCTTTTCTTCCTCGGCCTGGACGTCAGCACACCCCACACATCCCACTCACATTCTCATCCTCCTCGCGGTCGACCGTCGTAAAGTCGATGTTGTACTCTTGGATAATACTTGGGTAAAGCGAGTTGAAGTCCATGACGAGGATGTACGTGTCCCAAAGACCACGCTTGGGCTCAAAGACGAGACCACCAGCGTACTTTGCCTTGCCACGCTTGTGGCCGGCAACGACCTCCTCCTCCTCGCCCTGCTCGTTGACAATCTTGATCTTCTGCTTGTTGAACATCTTGTCGGGGCAGACGTACTTGAGGCGGTGGAACTCGTGCAGCAAAATGAACTCGTTGCGGACGGCACGACCACCGTTGAGGGTAAGGTTCCACGAGTTGCCGGCCAGACTTGTGAGCTGCTTGGTGAGAGGCAGAAGCTGGACACGCGAGGCAATGGCCATCTGGAAGTAGGCGTCGATCTCACACAGCCGAATGAACTGGATGAGCTTGTCCGGCCCACTGAGCGTGTGGTCGAAGAACGTGTGCGTGTCCTCGGGGTCGACGTCCTCGCGGGTGACCTTGAGGTGCGTGCCGACCATTTCGGTGAGCGACCAGGTGGTAGAGCTAATCATGCCCTTGGCTGCGTCCGAGGACAGGTCGGCAACAAGACGTCCAGCCATGAGGCGCACGTTGCTGCCAGCCTTGCTGATGGTGAAACCCTTGCGCCTGAAGCGGCCGATACGGCTCCACTGGTCGGCCTTGAGCTCCTTGAGACGGTAGAGGAGTGCCTCGAACCCGCTCCCGAGGAAGTTGTGGCCAACGATGACGTCGGGGTCGAGGCGGCCAATGGTTGCGAGGAGAGAGTTGAGGAGCGCACGCTCGGCCTTGACGGCCTGGAATGGCGACCGCTCCGTCTTGGCACGCTGCTCGAGGCCCGGGGGGAACTTTTCGATCGGCCGCACAATCGTCGTGACGCTCGATGGCTGCTTCTTGGGCGGCGTAGGATCCTCGATGTTGACACCCTCCCAGGTACGAACGGACGCGACGAGGATCTCGGTCTTGTTCTCGCGGTGGTTGACAATAGTGCGGAGCGAGATGCTCATCATGGTGAGCGGAGGTGTGTCCTTTGGCGCCGTCTCGTCGTCCTCCTTGACGGGGTTGACGTTCTTGGGGTCCGAGACGGTGAACTCGATCTTGCACCACGACGTGGCCTTGGTGGACACCTCGGCACCCTTGATGTCGAGCCAGCAGGGGCCCATGATACGCCTCTTGAGGACGAGCAGCTCGAACGCGCTTGTGTTTGCGCCAAACACATGCGAGAAGGTCGCGCCAGTCGTGCCGACGGGGATTTCGGGCTGGTCAAACGGATAAACCACCTTCATCCACTCGCTCTCTCCGCGGTCGACGGTGTGGTCCTCGAACGCGTACTTGCGGTTGACAAACTTGGCCCTCCACTCCTCAATGCCATGCTTGTTGCGAATGTTGTCAAACTCTTGGTACACGTCGGCCTTGGTGACTTCAATGTCGGTTTCCCTGCCGCCCGAGAAGCGGTTCTGCCTGGGCTTGACGAACAGGTTGCGCTGGATGCCGTTGATGCTGACGCACGCGCTAACGTACTTGCCCGAGGCGCGGTCGAGCACCTTGCCGACAAGATGAATCACGCCCTCCTGCTCGAGGAAGTCGAGCCAGAAGATGCGCAGCGAGCCGTCGGCCTCGAGCACGTTCTCGGGCTTGGTCGAGCCCTGGGGCACGCGGACCGAGTCGAGCTCCGACTTTGGCGCGACAAGCGTGTCCTGCACCGCCTGCCAGTGAGTGCGGTCGACGGGCTTGCGCTCGACCCTGGCCGCTGGCTTGACCTCCTCATCGGGCTCGCGCTTGACCTCGCGCTTGACGGCCGTGGCATTGACGACACGGCGGCGGGCCGGAGCCGCCACCCGGGGCGCGGGCTTGGCGACCGGCTTCTTGATCGCGAACTCGTCGTCGTCGTCGTCGTCGTCGTCGTCGTCCACCGGCTCGGCCTTGACCACGACCTCGTCGACGTCCATCTCGAACGTGCTGTCGCCAAAGTCGACACCTTCGTTCTCGTCCTCATCCGGCACGACCGTCGCCTCGCTCATGCGCGGCTTCTTCTTGCCCATGACGCCGTGCCGCGCGTCCCATTCCTCCTCGTCGCTTTCCTCACCGTATCGCTTGCGCGAGCCGCTCGAAAAGAAGCCCGAGTCAGAGCTGGGCGCGGCGGGCTCGCTCGAGGGCCAGTCGGGCGACGACCTCCTCTTGCGGGACGCCGGCTCGGCCGCGACCGTCGACAACAGCGACGCCATGAAGCTGTCCTCGTTAATCGAGGCCGCCGCGGGGCGGTACGACCCCGCACCCTGTGCTGGGCGCGCGTAGTCCGAGTACCCAGCCTTCGCCTTTGCCTTTGTCGCCGGCGCCTTGCCCGTCTTCTCGGCGCGCGCACGAGCCTTTGCGCGCTTCGCACGGCGTGCTGCGATGTAAGCTGAATGTCTCCAAGCGGACAACAGCTCTACTCACCCCGGCGCAGCTCCTCGTCCTCGCCCTCGAACGCGTCCTCGTCCTCGCTCTCCTCCTCGTCGGCGCCGCCAGCCCACTCGTCCTGCCCGTGGTCGACGTAGCCGCTGCCGTCGTCGTCATCGATGAAGTCGTCGCGTGCGAGGCGGTCGCCCACGATGGCGCGGTACTCGTCGTCGTCGACCTCGTCGTAGAGCTCCGAGTCGTCGGGCTACGCGCGTCAGTCGGGCCCCCGGGCGCGGCGCGCTACCCACCTTCCACTGCTGCAGACGGCCGCCCTTCTCGCGCGCCTCGCGCAGCTGCGCCAGACGATCCTTGGCGGATATGGGCCCTCGTGTGGGGGGCATGGTGGTGGTGTACAAGCGACTGAGTGATGGAGGTTGTGAAATCAACGCGTGTGGTTTGTCAATGCGGCGGCGCGGCGGGGCGCGGGCAGGACGCAGGACATTGCTCAACTCGACGCGACGCGACTTGTTTTTTGTTACGTAAGTTGTCTCCTGTTGTTGTGGGCGGGAGTAAATCTCACGTGCCGTCCATCGGGTCTGTGCCGGGTGGCAAACAACAAAACGGCCCAAAACAACCCTGCCCTTGCCCGACGACGAATGACGACACGAAGCACCACTTATCATCCGTGCATCTCGACAAACAATAGCACAACAACGACAACAATACGCATGGAGGGCCGACGACAACAATTCCCCCCGGCGTGGGAGCGCATCGACGACGATATGTGGGCGGTGTGGAACGGGGTCGGGGGGAGCATGCCAAACTGGTCTCACACGATCGCCCGCTCCACTCCGACCCTCCCACCATCTTCCCTCCATCGCACCAGGCCACTTCCCTCCCCAGGCCCCATCACCCGCCTCCCCCCCGAGCTCTGGCTCGCCGTCCTCTCCCACCTCGAAACCGAGCACATCCTCCCCCTCCGCCTCGTCAACCGCCAGCTCTCAACTCTGGCCCTCACCCCGTGCCTGCACCGCCGGATCGACCTTTCCTCCCCGCACTACCTCACGCCGGCGCTGCGCCAGATCCTCCCGCACGCCCGCCACCTGGCAGTGCACCTCTCTGTCGTGCCGATGGGGTGGGGCGCGCCGGCAGCATCCCAGGCGCGCCCGTCCAGCGCCCGGGGCCTCCCCCCGCTCCGCTGCTCCTCGCCCCACCCGGCCACGCCGCTCCGCGTCCTCCTCCCCCTTGTTTCTCCCCACCTCCGCTCCCTCAGCCTCCAGCACGCCACGATCCTGTGGCCCAAGCTCGCGGCAGAGCTGGCCCGCTTCACCAGCCTGCACACCCTCGACCTGAAGGCCGCCGGCGTCATGAGCTCAACATGCGCCCTCGCCCTCCCAGAGAGCTTGCGGCACCTCGACCTGAGCCACAACGCCATCACGAGCCTCCCGCACCTGCCCCACCTCGAGTCGCTCTCGCTGGCGGGGTGCTTCACCCTCCCGGCGGCCGAGATCGCGCGCATCCTCGCCCACCTCCCGGACTCGGTGCACACGCTCGACCTGAGCCTCCTGCAGCAGGTCCAGGTGGCCGCGCTCATGGCACTGCGGGTGGTGCGCGACGACGGCGGCCGGACGGCGCTGCGTTGCATCAAGCTCGAGGGCATCGATCATCTGACCCGGGCTGATGTGCGCGCGCTGCAGACGCACTGGGCCGAGCGGAGGAAGGGTAGGCTAGCCGCGCCGCCGGCCCCGCTCCAGCTCCACACGCCCCCGCCATCCCCACCGAGCTCGGTGCAGTGGGTCTCGCCTGATATCGTGTGGATCGCCCCGTCGTCTGTCCCGCCGACGCGCTGGCTCGCGCACGCAACCCCGCGCCGGCTCCCACCTACGGCCCCAACTACCCCGCCAGACTCGGCCAAGCGGCCCCATGACGACAACCATATCCACGTTGTGCACACTGCCCTGCTTGAGAGCGACGACGAGGCAGGGTACCGCCAGTTCATTGGCGAGGTCGTCGGCGGCACTCTCGGGCACGGCTTCAGCGGCGCGGTGCCCGCGTTTGAAGTATAGGACGTGACATTTACATTGTATCTATAATCATTGTATCGCGAATAGTTGTACGCCAGTATGGACAATGCAGGGGTGTGGCTCGTGCTAGTGTCTAGCTGCGGACAGATGGGGCCCAAAGTGGATACAGTGTCTAGTGGGAAAAGGGGCCGAGTGGTGGCGTGGACAACACGCCTAGTCCTCGAACACTTTGCTGTGGTAGCGGTTCCAGATACCGAGGAAGGCCTGCGGTCAGCGTCGCCCAGCCAGCACACTCACA
This sequence comes from Vanrija albida, assembly GCF_041260175.1. Taxonomy (NCBI): domain Eukaryota; kingdom Fungi; phylum Basidiomycota; class Tremellomycetes; order Trichosporonales; family Trichosporonaceae; genus Vanrija; species Vanrija albida. The sequence continues at coordinate 569,305 of NW_027191423.1, forward strand.
TAGGTAAACACCGTCACCGCCGTGTACACGAGGAAGACGACAGCGATCGCCATGTGCGAGTTGATGAGCTTGTACATTGGGTTCATGTTCGGGTTGATGATGAGCTCAAACTTGGGCTGGCCAGAGTAGAGCATGTAGCGCTTGTCGCCGAGGTCGAGGAGGCCGAGGAGGCCGAGAGCGAGGCCCGCGATCATCCAACCGCCGTGGATGACCGGGTTGGCGACGCCGACAAAGTTGTACCGGATGGCCGAGCGCACCGCGCAGAGGATGAGCACGCCACCAGCGACGGGGAAAAGCCAGCGGACACCAGAGAAGGCGTCGTCGGCGACCTCGCCAACCATCCTCCAGAACCCTTCCTCAGCTGCGAGAGGAATGGAGCTGTTCGTCACGTCGGTAATGGTCAATTCCTGAATGAAGTTGTACGTCTCCTTTGTCGCCTCGCCGAGCTCGACACCGGATTTCTGGTAGTCAGCAGCAACCCTCGGCCTCGACATACTTGGCAAAGGGAGTTGACCAGGTCGGAACAGTACTGGTAGAAGAATGTGTTGGGGTTGAGCTCATTCGTCTCGTTGCGCATCTCGCCGATAAACTCGACGGTGGAGAGGAAGCCGCTGTCGAGTCGGTTGAAGAACAGGGACATTCTAGTCATGTTCTTTGCCGGAAGCTCGTCGCCCAGGACAGCGACGTTGTAGAATGGCTCCATGTAGTTGCCGAGCGAGATGAGGCCGCGGTCAAACGAGTCGGCAATGACGGCGTTCTGGGGTCAGCTAGCTCCAGGCTCGTCCCAGAACGCACCACTAAGCCAGCGAGCAGCAGCAGCATTCCAAAGTGGAGGGGGAAGTGGACGAGCTCCCAGACGGTGGTGCGGTTGGGGCTGATGGCGTCCTCTGGGCGGAAGTTGGAGAAGAGGAAGCTCCAGATGTTGACCATGACGAGGATGACTGGGGTCAGCTGGAGTCCTCTCACTGGCCAGCTCACCGAGGAAGACCTGCGCATAGACCGACTTGTTGGTGACGTTGATGGCTGTCAGGGCCTTGTTGAACGAAGTGCTGATGCCGACAAAGCCCTCGCCACTGGCTGTCAGCGCGGCCGTGCGGCACACTTACATGATGACGAGGGACAGGGCCCCGTATCGCTCGGCGATCTCCACGACGGGCACGGGCGTGTTGACGACGAGGTGCTGGAGCCCCATGCCGGCGACCTCGACGGCGATGCCGACGTAGAAGAGGGCGAGCTTCATGTACTTGATGCCGTTGGTCTTGACTGGCACGGCGGCCGCGACGATCGAGAGCGCGCACGAGAGGACGCAGGCGGCAGCCGACATCCATGGGCCGAGGGTAGGGCGTCCGGCGCGGCGGCCCGACCAGATGACTGTGGTGTGAGCGGTGTGGGCTGCTGGCGATTGGACCCCGGTGCAGCTCACCGACGAGGTACTGAATGAATAAGATGACACGGTTGACGGCGAAGGCCAAGACAATGGTGAGGAAGCTCTCTGCCGCCTGGTCTGCGAGCGTCAGCACACCCCCGACCGCCACACTCACCATGGAGCAGCTGGCGGATGGCGTCCTCGTCCGTCTCAGCCACGTCGGTGACCTGGATCATCTTGCCGGGATTCCAGCCGCCGCTCGCGGCGCCAATGTACACGAACAGCACAATCTGGAGCGCCTTGAAGAAGCGGTGGAACGTGTCCTCGGCCTCGTACCGCACGTCGTAGTGCACCTGCGAGGTCCAGATACCGACAATGATGACATAGTAGCTGGGTGGGGAGTCAGTGCGCGTCCGTGCAGCCTGGCGGGGGCAGTGCCGATCGGCGTGGCGTACGCACGAGAAGAAGATGGGGATCGCCTCTGCTGTCCGCAGCTCGTGCGTCGTGCTAAAGACGCCGAGGACGGCGACGACGACGAGGTCTGGTGTGTCAGCGCACTTTCCTGGAACCATCCGCAGCAAGCCGCAGCAGCCCACATACCGTAGAATAACGGCAGCCACGTCGTCGCGCGGTCGCCCTCGGCGAGCCACACCTCGTCGAGGTCGCGCGTCGGCTTGCGCAAGAACGGCAGGCGGCGGACGGCCCTCGTGACGCGCTTGGACGTGCTCTGACGGCGGCGGTACGCCGGGCGGGCCGTCGGCTTGTCCTCGGCGTGGTGGTCGTGGTGGTCGTGGTGGTTGGACTCGGTCGTCGGCGTGCGCGAGTAGCCCGTCGTCATGGCGTGGCTTTGGTCAGCTGCGCCCCGACCGCCTAGCTTACCTCTCATAGCCCTCGGGCTGGGCGCTGCGCAGCTCGGTCATGGGGTACGTTTCGTCGGTGCGGGGGAGGAGGCGCGACTGGTCGTCGTCGAGCGCCGCCATTCTCGGACGGGGTATTAATGGAATGAGCGCAGGCGAGAATCTGCGGCTGCGCGCTTTTAGGCCGGGCTGCCCGTTGCGAGCATGCGAGTCTTAGCGAGCCCGGGTCCGATGCTGTGTCGTGGTGGAGGTGTTGTGCGGAGGTGCGTGTCGGCGTCGGAGTGTTGTAGAAATCCTTCAATAGCCGCAACTGCACCGCCGCCAGGTTTGTCGGCACCGCCGCCGCCGCCGCCGCCGATGATGACGATGATGCAACAATAGAGTTCCTGAACTCCAAAGACTTTTGAACGCCGGCCTGGCTGAGTGAACACTGTCCCGCTGTCCCGCTCACTCGCTTGCTTGCTCGGCCGCGCGCGCGCTCGCGCCTGCGAGTAGACGATGCCCCACACGATCCATCTGCAAGAACCCGATTGCAACTATTCTGGGCACAATGCTAGACAATCACGCCCGCCCGCCAGCCCGCGCGCCTCCGCTCGGCATCTCCATCGGTACCGACGCGCCTCATCGCCGCTAGCCTCACTTATCCGCTGCAGCCGCCTTGCCGGCCCTGCCGCCTTGCCGCCGGCCTCCCACGTGCGTCTACACCAGACCCCACCCTCGCCCCCTCGCACTAATCTATATGCATGCGGAACGAAACACAAAGAGGATCAGAGGATCGGCCCCGCCCAGGACTTCGTTCATGGACCTGGGCAAGACTGTGGATTAGAATACACGAGGGGGAGAGAGGGCATGCAGGTCGCTGGCGGCCAGGGGGAAAGGTGACAGTGTCGAGGCCCGTGTCGTCGCCGGCAAGCGGCGCGGCGTTCGTTGCAGTTGGCGTTTCGGGAGACGTCGAGCCGTTTTCGATCATTTCGCCGGAGAGGCGAGCGTGTGCGTTGGGTACGATCTGGGGGACAGGGGACAGGGGGGAGGCGGGGTCGTGGTGGTGGTGGAACAATGCTGGAGAGGTCCGTCGAGACGGACAATGCTGGGAGTCGAGGGAGAGGACAACGGGGAGGGCCGGAAAGGAACGTGGTCGCGTCGCGACGCCGACATCTTGATTCGCTTCGACGTGACTTAGGCGATCACGCAGCAACGGCTCAAGTTTTCGTCATCGTTCGGACGGCTCGAGGCGCCACCGCCGTACTCGCGCTTGCCGGCCTCGCCAACACCCCCGTAACCCGCGTCGCGGACAACCATGGCAGCACGGGTCGCCGCCTCAAAGACGGCATCGACGCCTTGGTTCAACAGCGCAGACGTCTCGTAGTATCCACGCGCGCCAATCGATTGAGCTACGCGGCGTCCCTAGCAACCATGTCAGCTCCTAAGCTCCAGAAAGGCACGAAAATCTTGAACGTCGGTCACCATCCAGGCACCAACCCCCAGACAGACGTCAAAGGTGGGCTGTGACTTGATATGGATACTCACAGTCTCGGTGTCGATGTAGTGCTCGGGGTTGTATGTGCCGTTGGCGATCGCCTTGTCGCGGAGATCCGCCTTGCATGCCACCAGAATGACGGGGATCTGGCTTCCACAGATCGAGCGAACCTCTTCAATCCACTGTTCCTGGTGTCAGCACCGCATATAGACCTCCTTCCTTGCCGCCCCCCGCACCATGGCCGGTGCACAGGCGGTGGAGGCGCGCTCACCTTCTGAGTAACGTTGTCCAAGCTATCTGGCGTGTCCACCGAGAATGCAATGAGGATAATGTGGGCCTTGGAGTAGGACAGCGGGCGAAGACGCTCGTACTCCTCCTGCCCGGCCGTGTCCCACAGTGCGAGCTGGATGGGCTTGCCGTCGAGCTCAATGTCGGTCACGTAGTTGTCGAAGACGGTTGGCTCCTATAGGGTTGTAGTTTGTTTGTTAGGTGCGCAGTAAGCGTGAGAAAGCGGCCAGGATCACAAGTGGTCGCGAAGTCGGTAGCGCAAGAAGCGTGCACGTGCAGTGAAGGAGGCGATGCGATGAGGAGAGGCATCGTGTCATGGTTATCGCAGCACCGGCGTAGAGATGTTGCGGTGTGAGGGTGAGAGTCGGCGGCGAGTGGAAGGGTTCCGACGATGTCCGAAGCACGAGCCGAAGACATTGCGGGCAGTGAGCAGAGGAGTTTGCGTTGTGGATCCGAGCGAGACGAGTTGAGAGAGCCATTGTCAGCGCCATGCTTCGCTCCTCGGAGACTGCTCGCCATCAAACACACATAGTTCTCTGGAAACTCTCCAATGGCAAAGACGTTGAGGAGCGACGTCTTACCGGCGGCACCGTCACCGACGATGACGAGCTTTCTCCTTATCTGTTGGTGATGGCGGTGGTGACGCGGGGCATTGTTGACATCCGAGGCGTAGGGGTGTGTGAGTGGGTGCGCAGGGGAAGCCTTGATCAGCGGGCTGTGACGGAGGAGGGGGCATGTTGAACTCACGGGCGTTGGGGCCATGTTGGGTGGGTGGGGTCTGGGGCTGGCTGGATCAAGAGTGCGTCGCTAACTCTATGCGTTGTGCGCGCGCAGAGTGACGAGGGATGAGGAGAGTGCAGAGGCAGAAAAGAGTCGTGGGAAGTCCGAGTCGATGTTACTACTGAGGAAGCAAGGAAGGCAAGATGTCGAGAGGGCGCGCGCTGTTGGATGATACTGCTGCTGGCTGTTGGATGAATGCGGTGCACGTCGTTCGTGGCGTACTGGCTGGCGGTGGCTGCAGTGCACGGCGGCGCGGCGCGAAGGGACAGCGGCGAGGGAGCAAGATGTGATTTGCCTTTCGAGTAGGGCGAGGAGGTGTAGGCAGGGCGAGGTCGACGAGGGGTGCAACTGGGTCGTCGTCTAATGCAATGGAAAGAAGAGAAGACGAGATGATGCGAGTTTTGGGTGGGGGGGGTGCTAATGCTGCAATGCTGCAATGCTGCTGCACACTAAGGAAGCAAGGGCTCCTTCCCCCTTACTCCCTGTGAAATCGATCGGAGCAGGCAGGCAGGCAGGCAGGCAGGCAGGCAGGCAACATGCGGCGGCCCAGACTGACCTTGACTTTGCATGCCGGAATCTGGCACCCTCTTTGTCTGGCCAAGCAGCAGCCCACAACGGCCGCGCAACAATGCATCGCCGAGCTCGTTGGAATGCATAGCTTTGGTACGTACCAGCTGACTGCCGCTCGTCGTCGCCTTGACTATGATACCGACATTGCCCCAGTGCCCGTGTCAGTCTGTCCTTGTCCGTCCTTGTCCGTCTCCTGTCTCACACCGCTGTGCTTTACTCTGGCAGACCAAGAGGTATCCAAGGTTTGGGCCCAATGCCAAAAAAGAATACGCACGTACTCTGACCCCACTCCACTCCGACTCGGCCGCTGCTGGGCCGCAAGCTACTGACTGGCTGGGCTGGCTGCACCGACCGAGGAACGGACGGACGGACATGATGACGACCCACTGTGCTGTCCCTACCCACACCCACGGGCGGGTCGGGTGTTGCTGAGGAATGCCCAGGATCCTGTCGCTCTTGGGATCTTGTGCGCGAGGGCAAGAGGTCATCTGCCGCTCCCTCGCTCGCTGCGGTCAGTCTCTGGGTTGTGTTCTGTACAGCAGCTGCCGGCCAAGCTCAAGCCAAGAAGTTGGGGGCGTGCAGCCTTGCCGCGCTGCTCCTCGAGTGTTTGGGCAAACGGCAAGGAGGCCAAGCGAAGCGACTGATCCGAATGTGACTGAGCTGCTCAAAGCACGCTCAAGGCAAGTCAAAGGCCCTGATATCATTACACTCTACTCGTCCCTGGGCCCAATGCTCACAGCTCGGAGGCAGGAGGGCCCACTGCCTCGGAGCCCGGCCAGCCGGGCTTGGAGGCTCTGATGAAACGCCCACAAGAGGCAAATCGATAAGCCCTCTCGGCCTTGTCCGTGCTGGCTCCACTCCACTCTACAGGGTAACAATCAGTAAACAGACTTCAAAGAGAAGACCACTACTGCTTGCTTGCTTGCTTGGCGTACGACATTGACAGACGACTAAGTGGTGGGCAAGTGCAACACCCATACGGCTCTCAAGGCATGCGACGATCCCATTCTGCTACACACTACTGCACCCAGACACACCCATACCCATACCCATACCCCATCGTCTCACACTGTACCCACCCCACCCCCCACCTCCCAGGCAATCAGGTTTGATCGGCGGTGACGACGACAACAGCGGCCAAGTACGTAGGCCTTGCTTCAGGTAGCAGCACCTAGCGCCCATGTGCTTGACAACAACCGCCGCCGCTAACAATGACTAGGCCAAGAGCCCCATTGCATGTGATACAGGCCGCGTCGAAAGCGGCAAGCGAGCCACAACGCCGAGCCGGCCAGCGAGCCTTGGCGATCTGTGATCGATGCAACAGGCAACCCACCCGACCTGTCCATGACCCAAAGAGCGGAAAGGCATGATGCTGACGAGTGAGTGAGCTACTTTGTCGTCGCCATGCTTGAAGGTCTCTCGTAACAAACAAGGGCGCGCGGCTAACGGCGGGTTGACCGCACATGGTGGATGGTCACGTGGCGTTTAGCCGGCTCACGTGGATATTACCCGGTGCCACACAACGTGGCAAACCCCGGAACTTGGCCGTCGATATCGCCGGGTTTGCTCCCGTGTCAAAAGTTGAGCCAGGCAGGCGTTTGGGTGCAGGGTGGTCGGTCGCTCGCTGGCCTGCTCGCTGGGTGCGAGCCGTCCCTCCCTACCAGGAATCTTTGCGACGCCAAAGCCACACTCCTCCTCCATACTTCAAGCTCTCCCCCCCTAAAACTCCTCAAACACATTCATCAAAATGGCTGAGGGTGCTGCTGGTGCTCGTGGTGGTTTCGGTCGTGGCCGCGGTGGTCCCCGCGGTCGTCGTGGTCCCCGTCGTGGTGGCCGCAAGGACGAGGAGAAGGAGTGGTGAGTGTGGCTTTCGGCAAGGCAGGGCAGGACAAGGCAAAGCAGCGAGCGACGGACGAGCGACAACGAGCGACGACCAAGGAGGGGCGCACCGGCGCCGCGGCGATGTGCTGGATCAAGACGACGACGCGCCGGACGAGCTTGGTCTTGTGCGACGAGATTGGACTGGGCCAGGTGCAAACTTGGCCCAGGTGCCAACTTGGACAAACTTGGACGGTTTTCGCCAAGCTGCCCGACGCGCTCGCCTGGTCGTCTCGCCTCGCAGCTCGTCTCCTCACTGCCTGCCTGCTTGCCCTGCCTGCCTTTGCTCCCCCCCGTGCAGCCCGCTGACCCCCCAGGGTCCCCGTCACCAAGCTCGGTCGTCTTGTGAAGGACGGCAAGATCAAGTCGATGGAGGAGATCTACCTCTTCTCGCTCCCCATCAAGGAGTACCAGATCATCGACCTCTTCCTCCCCACCCTCAAGGACGAGGTCATGAAGATCATGCCCGTCCAGAAGCAGACTTCGGCCGGTCAGCGTACCCGCTTCAAGGCCTTCGTCGCCGTCGGTGACTTCGACGGCCACGTTGGTCTCGGTGTCAAGTGCGCCAAGGAGGTCGCCACCGCCATCCGCGGCGCCATTGTCCTCGCCAAGCTCTCGATTGTCCCCGTCCGCCGCGGCTACTGGGGCTCGCACATTGCTGAGCCTCACACCGTCCCCATGAAGGTTTCGGGCAAGTCGGGCTCGGTCATGTGCCGTCTCATCCCCGCCCCCCGCGGTACCGGCATTGTCGCCGCCCCCGCCTCGAAGCGCATGCTCCAGATGGCCGGTATCCAGGACTGCTACACCCAGTCCAAGGGTTCGACTGCCACCCAGGGCAACTTCCTCAAGGCCACCGTCGCCGCTCTCTCGAAGACCTACCAGTTCCAGTCGCCCGACCTCTGGGCCATCATCCCCGCTGGCCAGACCCCCTACGACGAGTTCTCGGGCCACCTCGCCATTGCCGCCCGCAAGGCCGCTGCCTACTAAGCAACATGTTCGCTTTTGTAGTGTGATGCACGGATGTGTATCGGACGAGCGTCGAGCGTCGTGCGAAGCACGGCGCGGCGCGTGTTGTGTTGACTGACTGGCGTGTTGCGGACGAGCAGGAGGAGTGCAGGCGTGGCGCAGTGCAACGAGTGTAGTGCAGACGTGCGCGACGTTCAATGGGCATCGCCCGTGTCGCATCTGTAAGAGAACGGTGCCAAGGACAGACGTGTGCACGCTGGGCGGGCTGGCCGACTCGAGTAACAGGACGCTGAGAGCTGTGATACCGAGGTCTGGGAGCACTGCTCGAGGCGGCCTATGGTCTGGGAGCCCCCGAAGCGGTTCAGAGTGAGCGCGAGCTCTGGGTGCGCGTCGAGTGCGCATGAGGATGACGGCGGAGGGGTGAGGACAAGGGGTGTCGCGTGCGAGGGCCTGGCAGCTGGCAGCGCCGAGTGCATGCTCCCACGCGCTCGTCACGCACCATACCTCCCCCTAGCTCGTGTCCCGCCGCGTAGCATGTGATGTGGGGTGAAACGCGTCGCATCAGACGCCTCGCCTCGGTCGCTCAATTGCCACAGCGGCTCGCTCAGTGGCGACTGGCTTTTGGCTCGCTCGCGCGTCTCGCGCCGCGCCGCCCGCACCACACCGCACCGCCACCGGGCAAATCGCACCGGGGCCCAAAAACAACGGCTCGGCGTATTGCGTCGTCGTCGTCTTGTCTTCGTCGTCGTCTCTCTCTCTCCACATCACCCATCTACAATGTCGTTCGGGGGCACGCCACGGTGCGAGCGCTGCGGCGGGGCCGTGTACCACGCCGAGCAGGTCATGGGGCCTGCGCGCAAGGCGAGTTGTTGCCGAGCCCACTTGGCGCCGCTGACACCCCACAGACATACCACAAGCTGTGCCTCAAGTGCAACTCGTGCGGCAAGCGCCTCGACCCCGGCGGCCTGGTGCAGCACGACGAGCAGGTGGGTCCAAGGGCTGGGCAGAGCTGACCCCAGCCCTACTGCCAGCGCTGCCACACGATGCTGTTCGGGACCAGAGGTGGGCCGCTCCGCGGGGGGTACGCTGACGCCAGACCTGCGCCAGGCGAACCTGTACGTCGGCGGGCCGAGCGCACCGCCGCCCGCGCCGGCGCCAGAGCCGGAGATTGCGTCGCCGTCACGGCGGGACGCGAACGGCGCGCCCGCGCCACGCGCAGTGCCCCCTCCACAAGAGTACTATGTCCCGCCTGATCTGAGCGGGGAGGCGGCGAGCTCGACCTCGGCGCCGGCCCCACCAGCGCTGCCGCAGCGCCCGTCGACGCCAGAGCAGGTGACGCGCGTCAACTTCCGCAGCGTGCGCCCGATCCCTGCGGGCGTCTCGGCCGCAGCGGTGAATGCGCGCGGGCTAAACTCGCCACGGAGCAAGGTCGGCGAAAGGCCCGGGTTCGAGGACCGCTGCCCGGCCTGCGAGAAGCGCGTGTACGCTGCCGAGCAGGTGCAGGCGATTGGCAAGAAGTGAGCGGACACGGGCGGGGGGAGGAGGAGGCTGACGGTCGCAGGTGGCACCGCGGGTGCCTGCGCTGCACGGGCTGCAGGGCGACGATTGACCCGAGCAAGGTGTCGGACCGCGACGGCCAGCCGTGGTGCAAGAACTGCTATGCGCGCGAGCATGGCCCGGGGGGGATTGCGGGGAAGCGGTAGGGTGTGGAGCGGACGTAATGAGCTGCAGTGCAGCCTATGCCACATCTAGAGTAGGCGGGTGTGCCAGTAGTGGCGGAGGGCCTGCCAGGCTCGGATACAACAACGATACATCACTCGGGGAGACTGCGGAAGCTCGGCGGCCGCCCGGCGGGGTCGACGCGCGCGTACGGCGGCAGCGCGGCGGCGTCGACGGCGGCGGCGTCGGCGTCAGCGGCCTGGGCCACGGCGCTGCAACTCGGCCGGTCGGGCACAGCGGGCGGGGGCACGGCGCTCGGCGGGAGCTTGAAGGCGCGGCGCGCAGCAGCAAACTGGGGCGCGAAGTGGGGGAACTGGGTCAGCTGGGTCGTGGAGCGACGCCGACGCCTACCTGCGCCTCGAGGCCCTCGAGCTGGTGCGCGACGTGGCGCCGCGCGCCGCGGCGCAGCCCGAGCCCGAGCTTGGCGCCGACGAACGCCGCGATCACGGCGTACGCGTAGCTGGGGTCGGCGTCGCTCGGGTGTACCACCCACCTACCTGGGGTCGCGCCGCGCCGCGCCTGTCGAGAGGCAGAGGTGCGCGTCCGAGGCGGTCCGGAGCGGCGGGAGCTTGGCGGCGGGCGGCGGTGGCCATGCGGCGGCGGCGGCGCCAGCAGCGCCGCCGGGTGCGGTGCTCCACGGCGTGAACATGGCATATGGGGATGCGCAACGTGAGGGATGTGCGTTGCTGCATGCGCCGTCGGCCGTCGTCACTGCATGCTGGTCAGAGGGTCGAGCGTTGGGCAATGAGGGATTAGATGCGGCGCGTGGCTCGGGTGAATCAATTGCCGCACGCCGTCGCCACAAACCGCGCAAACAGCAACAACAACATCGGCAATACAACCAGTCTGCAGCTACAGTGTCCAGGCCACACCTACGCGCGGCTCGCGACCGCCCGCGCCAGCGCCGGCGGGAGGCCGCGCGAGCCCTCGGCGCGGGGGAGGTACACGCTGCACGCGCGCGCGTCGCGCCACGAGCGCGGCGCCGCGTCCTCGCCGCCCAGGAGCGGGACCCACGCGAGCTCGAGGTACGGCGCCGGCGTGAGCGTGTCGCTGTCGGTGCTGGCGAGGGTCGAGCTGGCGCCGCTGTCGCTGTCTGCGCGGCGGTGGGCTGGCGCCGTGAGCTTTGCCATGGCCTCGGCTATGGGCGTGGGGGGCGACGGAGGGGGTGAGCCCTCGCCCACGACGCCCGCATACGGCGGGAGGTGGAACGCGCTGCGCACCGCCCTAAACTCGTTGGCGAACTCTGGAAACTTAGGTCAGCTCGCCCGCTCACCCGACGCCCCCACCTCGCGCTCGACCTCCTCGAGCTTGCCGGACGCGGCGCGGCGCGCGCCGGCGCGCCGCTTGGCCGTGAGCGCCCACTTGGGCGTGTTGCACCGCACAAACTCGGTGATGACGGTGTGTGCGTAGCTGCGGCGGCGTCAGCGGCGGCGGCGGCGGCGGGGGCAGCGCCACCCACCCCGGATCCCGCCGCGCGACCTCGTTGTTGAGCTCGCACGTCAGGTGTACCGGCAGCTTGAGGATCGCGCGGCTGTCCTGCGGCCGCGTTAGCGCTCGCTGTGCGGCGCGGCACTCACCTTGCGGCGGAGCGGCTGGAAGCCCATCGTGCTTGCTATCAGTGGCGACGACAGCGAGCAAGCAACATGCATCGAGCTGCTCCACTCCACTTGTCTGGGAACCAACATGGCATGGCATGTGGCTCATTACCAGTTCAGGACGGCGACGCCGAACGGCCCAGGCACTCCCCCTGCCATTTGTTTGTGTCGCCGCCGCCTTCCCCTCTGGGCGAGGGCCACAACGCATTGTGTTCGACCCGCCGGCGCCATTCTACCAGAACAGGCAGCAGGGGTGTTTCTCGGCGGCGCATGTGTCGATGCAGCGCCGCCCGATCGCTGGTGCTCGTTGGCAGGTGTGTTGCGTGCGTGGACGGCACGACCACAAGGTTGGGTGTCGTCAGGTTGGTCGCAGCGTATGACCATGCCGCAACGTCATATACCGGCACGGGCTGGGTTCCGGCGAAGGCGGCCACTTACACTTCCCAGTGGGCTGGCACGCGGCACGCTGCTTCTCACTCACACGATAGGCTGCTGCATGCCTGGCGATGCATGCGGCTGCGTAGACAGCTATAAACAGGATGGTACAACACGTGGTCGCGGTGGTCGCGGATCGCGGCGCCACCGCCTCTTTGTTTGGCTCTGCCTCTGTGTCTCTCTGCCCCTCTGCCAGTGTCCAGCACCGCAGCCTCCCTCCCCGCCACACGCCGCCTACGCCCGCACCCCCACCGGGGTCAGGTCGAGGCGGCAGTGCGCGAGCGGGAACGCCGGCGGCGGCCGCCACGACGCGGCCATGGCCTGTGCCGGGGTGAGCGGGTCGCAGGTGCGCGGGGCGCGCGTGTGCGCCGACGGCGGGGGGCGGAGGGTGGGGAGGGGTGGGGGCGGGGGCAACTCCAGCGACGCCTGCGACGCCTGCGAAGACTGTGATGACTCGGACGCTGAAGACGCCTCGCTGGACGCCGACGACACCGACGACACCGACGCCGCCGAGACCGAGCGCTGGCCGCCCGACCTCGGCGCACCCGGCACGCGCGCGCTCGGGCTGCTCGCCCGCAGCCAGCTCTCGGGGCGGTGGGCGTTGATGCGCGCCGGGACGCGGAAGGGCGTGCGCTGCGCGCCGGGCAGGGGCGAGAGGGCAAAGTACGCGCGCACGGCGGCGAACGGCTCGGCGTGCTCTGGCATCTGGGGTCAGCGGTGTCGGCGGCAGCACGCACGAGGAGCTCGAGGCGCGCGAGCCGGAGCTGGAGCGACGCGCGGTCCGGCCGTTGGGCAGCGTACGCCCCGATTGCGTTGAGCGCGAGTCTGGCGTCAGCGGCGTTGCGGAGGAACTCACTGTGCGTCGTGCTGCGTGCGCTCGGTGCGCAGCGCTGCCACCAGGCCGGAGGTGTGCTTGAGCGCTTGGGGGGTGAGGTCGGGGCTGCGGTCGGGGCTGCTGCTGCTGCTGCCACCGCTGGGTGCTCGTCGAGGCGTCATGTTGTTGATGTGGGGGCATGGCCCCCACCTCCAGCCGCTAGATAAACCCCCAACGGGCCCCCGGGCAGTGCATCGATGGTCTTCGATAAAGGGGCCAGCCTGGGCTGTGCCGGGCGTGCAGGCAGGCGTGATGGCGCAGCACTGCTCGCCTCGCCGTTGCTGTTCTCCGATGGAGCAGCACGCAGCAGCAGCAAGCTGGCCGAACACACTCCTGCGCCTGCTACAACTGGACAGCCACCTCCGGGCGATGGCTACTCGCACTGCGCTACGGCGCCGCCCGGCAGACTATTTCGGACCTGGTAAGCCGCATGCCGGCAGTCGAGCCGGCCACTGCACCACTGCACCACCCACTGCACCGTTGCTGTTGCGTTGCATTGCGGCTGGCGGTCAGTTACGCGCGCCGGCCGCTGAAACATGCACTGCCTGCTGCTCGGAGACTTTTGCGACTAGGCGGCTAGGCTCTGCGACTAACTACTCCACAGCTCGGACATGAATCGCCATATCACCGGCCAAGCGCACAACGTCACCGTGGCCCTCTTGTCGCTAGTAGTAATGTCGCCTCGCATGTGATTAGGTTGGCCGTGTCGGCCGTGTCCCACCCACCTCGCTTGACGACTGGGGGCCCAGGTGGCCGGTGGCCGTTGGCCGTGCGAGCGAGTCTGGTAGGCGGCGACGTGGCGTCGCCGGCGGCACCTCGTTGTCACACTTGGCCTAGCTGTTAGAAGCTGGCCTCGAGCTTGGATCTGGGGCAACAGTGCAGCCTCGTGATCCTCGTGACCCTCACGCAAGTCTGTGACGATGGATGGACGGGTTTGCCTCGGCAACTAGCTGCTTGGCCGACACACCGAGAGGACAGATCGACTGTCTGTTGTTGACAATGGTGCACGTGACTAATCACCCACGTGGTATACACGAGTTTTTGATCCCGTCCCTTGCTTGCCTTGTTGGGCATGCTGTTCTGCGCGCGGGAAGGGCAGCAAGGGAAAGCGACGGGATGTGCACATTGTCGCACCAGCCACAAGCCTCTGTCGCTCGCCTCGTCCAACTCACCCAACAACGCCTACACCATTGCCATCGCTCACATCGTCTGTCTTTACTCGGCGCCATCAACAACAACATCATCGCGCACCTCACGAGCCGACTCGCACCCCGACACCCCCGCCACCCCCGCCGCCCATCGCCCATCGACCCCACCCACACACACCGATGGCGGCGACAACAACCTTGAACGAAAAGGACCCCCGAGGCGGGCTGGGCGATGCACCGCAGCCCCGGGCAGAGCGCGCGCGCCCCTCGTCGCGATACCTCAAGCTCAAGCGGCTGCCAACGCTGCAAGAGGTGCTCGACAGGCGCACCAGACCGCCTCTCGACCTCTTCTGCTTCTACGTGCGTCGCAGCGTGACCTGAGGCCCACGCCATCCCCGAGTAGGCAACTGACCTTGCGCCAGATCTTCCTCCAGCGCGAGTCGTCCGAGGACGCGCTCGACTTCTGGCTCGACGTCCAGCAGCACGAGAACCTGTGCAAGGCCTACTTCAAGGCGAGTTGCGCACCGCACGCGGTGACTTCGAGAAGAACAAATGCACTGACACCCCGCAGGACCTGAAACGGTCGGGGCGTACCGTCGACGAGGACTGGCCCGAGTTTGCAAACTATGCGCGGCGGAACGGCTCGTACATGACCCCGATGCTCGATTTAAGCGGTAGCGGCAGCGCCGAGCACGTCGCGCCGGCGCGCCGCAGCTCAGAGCTCGTTGCCGACAGCTTACGCGGACTGTCGAGCCCCGACCTGCTGTACGACCCGAACAACCCGCAGCACGGCGCGGGACCTGGCGCAGGGCGCGTGTCGGCCGCATCGCAGCTGTCGCACCCCGAGCGTGAGAAAAACTCGCGCAACTGGGCCGCGCGCAAGTCACGGGCGCCGACCGTCTTTGCGCGCGACCGCGCGATCGAAAAGCACGCGCTCGTCGAGAGCGCAGAGCGCATCTACCTCCGCTACCTGCTCCCCGGGGCCGAGCGCGAGGTCTACCTCCCCACCGCGCTCCGGCTGTCCAACTTTCCCGTCTCGAGCGAGGGCCACACGTCGCCCCTCATCCCCGACCTGTTCCACGCCCAAAAGCTCTACATCTTCCGCGCGCTCGAGCAGGACGCCTTCCCCCGCTTCCTCCGCGCAAAGGCCTTTGGCAACCTCACGCCCATGTCGAGCTTTGTCCGCCTCGTCCTCGGCCTGGCCGTGCTCTGGGGCGCGTTCGTGCTCGCCTTTACGCTCATCTTCCTTGACTGGAAGCCCCGCCGCGTGCGTGCGTGGGTCATCCTCCCGTTCTTCGTCGCGTTCAACTTGTTACTCGCCGCCTACTACTCCCTCTCGCCCCTGTTTGCCATCTTCTTCCAGTCCGAGACGACACCGTTCCGTCTCATCACGGTCCGGGAAGCGTACGTGCGCAAGCTCATCCTCCTCCGAGCGCTGTGGATCGAAAGTCTGGTCATCGTCCTCACCGCAATCTTCACCGTCATCTTCTGCGTGGTGCCCGGCCACCGGTTGTGAGCGTGTGCGGCCTGGCCTGGCTTTGATATAGATAAAGGGGCGACACCCTTGTACATGTTCGGCATACCTGTGGACTTTTCTGTTTCTTATTGTACCACTTGTAATTCGGTGGCGGCATCGTGATTCTAGTTAATGGATGCACGCTGTGGCTTGTTGCGATGGGGCCTTGGGGGGTGGTGTCACTGGTGCATACAATACATGAACAGTACGAGCCATGCTGGGAATGGAGTTTGTTAGTCTGTCGTTCGGGATTCGTCCTTTGGTCAACGTGTCGAGTCGCGCTGGCGGTCGCGGTCGCGCTCGACCTAGTATGGGCGTGATCGCTGCTGGCCCTGCGTCGAGTAGCGCTGCGGTCCGGAGCCGTTTCCACTGCCACCACCGCCGCCGCCGCTGCTGCCGCCGCCACCCTGGGCCATGGGCTGCGCGAGTCCGCTGGGGCCGCCAGTGTTGCGCATCGCCGCGGGGCCGCGGGGCGCGTTGGGCACCTGCCGTCCACCCTGTGAAGTTAGCACATGTCTTCGCGTCGAAGCAAGGCGCAACTCACGCGTCCACCGCCACCCATGCCGCCGCCCATGCCGCCACCCATGCCGTTGCCCATGCCCATACCTCCCATTCCCATGCCGCCCATGCCCATGCCTGCGTTGTTAGCGCTGTCAGGCACCACGAGCAGCGACTCACCCATGCCCATCATGTTGTTCATGCCCATGCCCATACCGCCCATGCCGCCCATGCCTCCCATTCCGCCCATGCCGCGTCCGGCCATGTTGGGGTTGATGGCGGGAGCCTGGCCGCCCATGCTCATGTCTGCAAGTCAGCACCGCCGCTCCCTCACGACTCACTCTTCATGACGTTCTGGTACATCATGGCCATGGCTCCGGGGTCAAAGCCACCGCCCATGCCGCCGCCCATACCGCCGCCGGCGGTGCCGGTAGCGCTCTTCATCATGTTCTGGTACATCATGGCCATGGCGTTGGGGTCGAAGCCAGGCATGCCAAAGCCCATGGCGCCCGACGTAGCGTTGAAGCCCGTAGTGCGGGCGCCGCCGGGCTGGTTGAAGCTCTTGACCTGCGTGCCTGCGCCACGGGGCTGCGCCTTCTTGATCTCGATCTGTCTGCCCTCGAGCTCGATGCCGCTGTGCGACATGGCGTTGTCGACGCCGGACTCCTCGGCAAACGTGGCAAACGCAAAGCCCTTTGACCGGCCGTTGATGCGGTCAAACATGACGGTCGCATCCATGACCTTGCCGAATTGAGAGAGGAAGTGCTTGAGCGAGTCCGAGGTCACGCTGGGCGCGAGGCCGCCGACAAACACCTTGGCAGTGCGCTCGTGCTCGGCACGGGGGATGGCACGCTTGGGGTCAATCTGGTCTATTAGCTGCTAGGTTCCGTTCCACACGTCACGCGCCACACGCACCATCTTGCCGTCGAGCTGGTGGTCCTTCTCGAGAACGCGCTGCACCGACGCGGGGTCCTTGAAGGTCAGGAAGGCAAAGCCACGCGAACGACCCGTCGGGTCGCGCATGATGGTGCACTGGTCGATGTCACCGTACGTAGAAAAGTAGGTGCGGAGACCGTCTATACAATGAGTGACGGTCCAGACACTAGCACTAACCATCTGTCGTCTCCCAGTTGAGACCGCCGATAAACATCTTGCTGTTGGGGTTTAGGGGTCAGGTCAAAAGACAGGCGGATAAAGCGATGGTCCAGAGGGCAATGGTCGGTACATCGTGCAGTGATAACAAAGAGGAAAAGGGAGTATCAGTTTACGGCTCTGCGAGTGATATCTGTTATGGGGGTATGTCAAGAATGGGGCCGTACTGTCTGGGGCCTTACTGCCCGCCAATACTCTACCGCTATAAGCTACGCGGGGTGCAGAGACCGCCGCGGGGGTGTATCTCCTACCTAGGGGGGAGACTCGCGCTCCCCGGTACGACACTAAGGAAGAACAAAAGGAAGAAGGAAACAAGACTACTAACCCCTCGTCCGGCATGTCGCTCGGCTTGATACGGTCTCCGAAGCCACCGCCGCCGAACTCGCCCGGCTCCTGCTTGACATAGCCGCCCTGGAGCTGGGTCGACGACGATCCCGACGCGTGCGCGCCGTCGTCGTACGCCGGCTGCTGCTGCTGCTGGGGAGGGGCAGGTGCGGCCGAGCCGGAAGCGGCTGGCGCGTCCTGCGACGAGGGCTCGGCGTCGGGGTCGACGAGCTCCTCCTCGAGCTGGGTAGCGTCGAGGTCCTCGAGGTCGAGGTCGCCGTAGAGGTCGTGGTCAAAGTCGGACATGATGGGATGGATGTTTATGATGGGATGTACAAGATGTGGAGTGGGTGATGTGTGCAGGGAGGGTGAAGGGGGTGGTGGGTGGTGGGTGGGCGTTTGAGGTGACGCCGGCGTGCGTTGCGTTGCGCAACTCTGGCAGGCGACACTAGCGGAAGCAAACACTCCTCATTAAACGGAGGGGTCGAACAAGTTATGTTCCGGGTTGAGCACGCCCACCGTGGGAGAGTTCGGCAACTCCGCCAGGGCCCCGCTGTCCGTGCTATCGGCAGAGTCCGTCTGAACACCCGGACCGATTACGAGGAAAGTTACTCCACTATATAACTCGAGCGACCAAGCACCGACCCGGCCGCCAAGATCCATCGCAAAACGAACATGTCCGAGCTGCGGCAACGCAAGAAGGAAGCAGCAGCAAAGGTTCCAGCGTACGAGAAGGCACCACGCCCGGCGCCGCGCTCGACGCGCAGCGTCCACCTCGCGCTCTCGATCGTCATCCTTGGCTTTTTCGTCCTGTACGCGCAGCGCAAGGGCATCAACAAGAAGGGCCCGTGGACGCTCGACAATGGCAAGCGGCCACTGCCAGACTGGTACGCCGTGTGCTCGCGCGACGGCCGCAAGGCGGTCTACACTGTCCCCGTCGAGTCTGGCGTCGGCGCGGTCGAGTGCGTCGTCGTCGGCGACAAGTACGTCGTCGACACGGGCAGCCTGGCCAAAGTGCGCCGCAAGTACGGCGACAAGGCGACGCTCGGCGGTGTCGACGGCTCGCCCGCGCACATCAAGAAGGACGGCGGCCTGCGCATCATCTACCTCCCCGAAGGCCACTCGCTCACGCCGGGCCTGACGGACGCGCACGTCCACATCTTCGAGTACGGCAAGAGCCGCGAGCTGCCGCTGTACGGCTTCAGCACGATGGAGGAGACGATTGCCGCCGTCGAGGCGTACGTTAAGGAGAATGGCCTGAAGAAGGGCGACTGGCTCTTTGGCATGGGCTGGGACCACAATGCCTGGCCCGTGAAGGAGTACCCCACGGCCGTGAGTTCGGCATAACGCGCAGAGCTGACCCCCAGGCCGACCTCGACACGCCGACACTGCGCGGGATCAACGTCGCGCTCTGGCGCGTCGACGTGCACGCCGCATGGGTGTCGCCCCCCGTCCTCGCACAGATGCACGACCTGCCCGAGGAGGTGACGGGCGGTGCGATCGTGCGCGACGCCGACGGCAACCCCACGGGCGTGTTCGTCGACAACGCAATGTACGAGTTTGTCGTGCCGCTCATGCCCGAGATGAACGACGAGCGGCGCGCGCGCTACCTCGAGACGACGACGCGGGATGCGCTCGCCGTCGGCCTCGTCGGCGTGCACGACGCCATGGCGCCGCCCGAGGACATTGCCTTCTACCGCCGCATGGCCGACGACGGCGCGCTGGGGGTGAGTTATGGGCATGAACCACGCTGACCCCAGCTCCGCATCTACACCATGCTGCTGTGCCCGGACAAGTTTGCCTTCTGCGGCAAGGACGTGCAGCGCACAATCGGCGCGGGCGACGACCGCTGGACGCTGCGCAGCGTCAAGCTGTTCGGCGACGGCGCGCTTGGGTCCCGCGGCGCCGCCCTGCTCGAGGAGTACTCTGACCGTCCGGGCTGGAGCGGCTTCCTGCTCGCCGACGAGGGCGTCTGGGCGCCGCTCATCAAGTCGTTCTACGACGACGGGTGGCAGGTCAACGTCCACTGTATCGGGGACAAGGCGAACCGCGTCATTCTCGACGCGTTCGAGTCCGCCGTCGGCGACGACAAGGACGCGTTCCGCGCCGGCCGCCACAGGATCGAGCATGCGCAGGTGTACGCGCCGGGCGACATTCAGCGTGCAGCCGACCTCAACCTCATCGGCAGCGTCCAGCCCACCCACTGCACCAGCGACATGGGCTACGTCGAGGACCGCCTGGGCCACGAGCGCGCAAAGGGCGCGTACGCGTGGCGCACGTACCTCGACGCCGGGGGCCGCCTCGCCCTCGGCTCCGACTTCCCCGTCGAGTCGATCGACCCGCTCAAGGGCATCTACGCGGCCGTTACGCGCCTGACTGAGAAGGGCGAGAGCCCGCACGGCAAGGACGGCTGGTTTGGCGACCAGCGCCTGACCCGCGAGGAGGCGCTGCGTGGCTTTACTGTCGACCGTGAGTGGCGTGTAGACTGTGGTTTGGTTGCTCTGCTGACGCCGCCCAGCCGCCTACGCCTCCTTCTCCAACAACACGGGCTCGCTCACCCCCGGCATGCGCTTCGACGGCGTGCTGTGGGACGATGACCTCATGACCGTCGACGTGGGCGAGCTGCTTGACGTCAAGGTCAAGGCGACCATCATGGACGGGCGCATCGTGTACGGCGAGTGGCGCGTGTAGTGGCGTGGGGGAGCTGCATTCTAGACACATGCATAGGCGATCCATCTAGCGTGGTCATCTCACCAAGGTCCTACTTCTGCGAAGCCAACCAACCAAGGTCCTACTTCTGCGCCTGCTCGCCCGCCGCGTGCAGGTCGTTGAGCGTCTGGATCACGGTCGCCTTGAACGCATCGGCGTCGGTGGCCGCGCTCGATTTCCATTCGCTGACGCTAAACTTGATGTCCTGCGGGTCAAGCGCGTAGTTTACGCCGTACCCGTCAGCCGTGACGGGTGCGAAGCCGCCGCGGAACTGGTCGCCGGGCGTCGTATTCGACGTGGACAGCACGAACGTCGAGCTGAGCGCGTACCCCGGATCAGTGAACAGGCTGGGCGTGGCGGCCTCGTCGGCGCCGAGCTGGGCGCGCAGGCCGAGCAGGTGGCGGTCGACGCCCTGGCCCGCGGCCGCGGCGTGTGAGAGCGCCGTGTGCGTCGCCGCCGCCGTCTTGAACAGGCCCAGCTTCTCGCCGAGCGACGCGTCGCCGTCGAACGCGCGGGCAAACGCCTGCGCCGCCGACGTCGCCGAGCGGATCGTCTCGGTCCGCCCGTGCGCGAACCGCCGGAGCGACGCAGACTCGTACGTCGCGACCGCGCGCCCATGGTGGCGGAGGTACGCCGTCTGCAGGGCGACCTGGAAGAAGGCGTCGGGCGACACGCCGAGGCCCTTGATGAACTTTGCGCCGAAGGGCGTGCCGCCGAACCGCAGCTTGAGGTCTCCGGCGAGCGCACCGGCGGATTTCCGCGCCTCGGCAATCTGCGCGGCGACGCCGTCGCTCACGTTCCACTGGAGGACGGCGGGCGGCGCGAGGCCGTCGGCGGCGGCAGCGGGCCGCGGGTCGCGCTTCTCCTTGGCGATCGCCTCGAGGAGCAGCCGGCCGGTCGTGAGCGCGTCGACGGGCGTGTGCTCGCAGTTGACGCCGACGCGGCCCGTCGGGAGCACGACGAGCGAGATGGCCTTGTCAAACCACCGGTTGCTGCCCGCGTCCGAGTGCGTGAGCGTGTGCCAGTTTGCCTCGGGGTCGCTCAGCGTGGCGGGGTCGGCGTCGACGTCGAGGCACACGCCGAAGAGGGCCGACTCGGCGGCATCCAGCGAAGCCTTGTTCACCGCGTCGGCCTGCAGGGTCTCCCTTGCCGCGGTCCACAGGTCGCGGTCCGCGGCCGTGAGGTTGGCCACGGCGGGCAGCGGGCCGCTGGCGGCGATCTGCGCGTCGACCGCCTGCGTCGCGGCGCGCAGCTGCTCGGCAATCTGCTCGGTGGAGGCACGCTTCCCCTGCTCATTGTAGACGGGCACGGCGACCGACGTGTTGCGGTACTGCAGGAGGACGTGGCGCACCGTCGAAGGGTACTGGTGCAGGATCTGGTCGCGGCCCGGGGCCGGGACGCGCGTGGTCCCAAACTGCCACTTGTACTGGTTCATGCAGAGGGGCGTGTCGCGCTGCTGGTCGGGCGCGAACGTGCCCATGTTGAGCGCGTCGTTGGCCTCGAGGAGGTGGGTGACGAGGCGGGCGGCGCGGTTGATCTGCACGTCCGTCGGGCGGCCGCGCTCGACCTGTGACACGGGGACGAGGGGGACCGCCGCGTTGTCGGCGAGGATGGCCGCCCAGTTGACGTTGATGTACGAGGGCCCCCGCCACTCGAGGTAGGCCTTGTTGAGCCAGATGTCCTCGAGCCACGAGGCGGGCGCCGCCTTGTCGACGGCCTGCAGGCGCTCCTGGAGGACCGGGCCGAGGCCGGTGGGCGAGATGAACTCGTTGACTGCCGCGACGGACCGCTTGAACTCGTCGGCGGGGAGCAGAGGCTCCAGAGAGGCGAGGTAGCGCGCCGCCGTGTCTTGCAGCGCGGGGATCGGCAACCGCGGCAGCTCGGCCTGGAAGTCGAACGTGCCTGGGCGCGTCTCGGTCGTCTTGTGGCGCCTAGAGACGAGCGACGCGCCGGTGCGGGGCGTCGAGGTGAGCGCTGCGCGCCGTGCGCTGATGCGAGCTGCGAGCATTGTGGGTGGAGTGGTGGACAAAGTTGACACGACACGTTAATAACACCAATGACACCATTTCCGGGTTTGTTAATAGCCGCTGGGGATTTACGTAAACGATTAACATGGCGCCCGAAGAGGCGGCTATACAACATGCACAGGACGGTGAGGCGACGATGCACTGGACGAGGGAGGGGACTATATGCTGGGTGGACGACGACGGCTGGCAGAGTCACAACGACGGCCTACTTCTGCCTGCGAGTTAGCAGAGCGCGGCACGGTCCCACTCACTTGAAGCCAAAGTCGAATAACGTTCTTTGTGGCGGCTTCGAGCTTCTTGCCGCCTGGCCACCAGATGCACCAGACGGAGTGCTCCCCGTCCGTGGAGCCTTCGCCGCGGCGCCGGGAGACAGAGGCGATGTCGGCGCGTCTCTTCTCGCAGGGGGCGGCGGCGACGGCGGGGGGCTGGCTAGCGTCCGGCCGGCGCCGGGCATGGGCACAGGCAGCGAAGCCGCCGCCTGCAACTTCTTGAGCGTGCCCCCGCCTAGATGGCTGACCTTCGGCGATACCGGGAACGCCGCCGTGAACGCCTTCATCGTCACCTGCTCGGCACTCGGGTCGTAGATCGCGAACACAATCTTCTCAAACGCGCCGTAGAACAGGCCCTTGGGGTCGAGGAGGAGCTCGCGAAACACGCGCGCGACGACGACCGGGTCGTTCTGGAACACGCCGCACCCCCACGCGCCGAGGACGAGGGTGCGTGCGCGGTGGTGGGCTGCGACAGCCAGAAACCGCGCCGCCCGCTCTTCCAGCAGCTCGGGTATGTACTTGAGCGACCGGGCGTCGCCCTTTATCAGCGGGACGAGGTTGGGCGCGGCGACGGTGATGAACGACACAGTGTACGGCATCGGAAGCAGCGCGTAGTCGTTGTCGCGGTAGACGGGCACGTCGGGCGACCACACGACGCGGTGGGTGTACCGCGCATCCGAGCTCTCCCTGTGCGCCTTGTAGAAGTCGCGCGCGGCCATCAGGGTCGTGTACAGCGCCGAGCTGCGGCACAGGTCCTCCTCCTGCGCCGTCGCGCCGGTGAGGTATCCTCCGCCCGGGTGCTTTGCCGACGCGAAGTTGAGGACCGCGATGGCCGGCGCTTGGGCCGCGGCGAGCCGTTCCGCCGCCTGCGTGCTCGTCTCGGCCGTGATCTCAAAGGTCGTGCTGTACACCGGGTGGCTTGCGCGAGACGATGGGCCGGAAACCACAGATGGGGGAAGCGCCGACGGGTCCCAGCGCTGCAGGAGGCGCCCGGTCCCGCCGGCCGTGTACGACTTGACGCCGGCCTTGGAGTTTGTCACGAGCGCTGCGAGGTTGATGCGCGCGTTGCTCCCGGGCGAGCGGTACTCGCCCGCGCGTATGATCGCCTCGTTCTCCTTCGAGATGCGCGCGTTGCGCGCGCGCCGCGCCTGATAGTCCATGGGGAAGGCGCGTCGGTGGGAGGAGGAGGGTCCTCAGATGGTGGGGTCGGCGTGATGGGCACGCGATGGCGGGAAGTGGCGGACGTAAGGCCGCGTTCGGGCCGCTCGCTGTCCTGTTGAGAGCGCGTAGGAGTGGTGAGGAGGTGGAACGGGCAAGAGTCGATGCTGTGAGATGAGTCGAGTGACCCGTCACAGGCGATGATCGGATCGATTCACTTGGCGTAAACAATCGGCTTAGGTAAGCAATGTGGCGGCTGGTGAGTCGGAGGGTGGCCATCCATCCTCGCTCTGCCTCGTTCTAGGTGTCCAAGGCGGGTGAGGACGAGCTGGAGGGACGACGGGGTGCGCTTGAATGAGATGGTGCAGCGCTGTAGCCCCAGCCACACACACCTCCCTTGCGACAGCTACATCACACAAGTACATCCCACTCTGTTACAACCAAGAGCTGCTACGTTACAACTTTGCCCCAACGCCGTTCACTTTCCGCAGGTATGCCACTTCGGCCGGCGACAGCTGGCCACCAAGCTCCCCCAGCACCTTGTCGACACCCGAGCCGTTTTGAACAAAGAAGTCGGCCTGGGTGGTGTACGCCGGTATGCTTCCCGCCGGTGTTCTCGACAGGTGGGGATGCGGGGCGGGCGGCAACGGGCTGGATGCGTTGGCCGGCACACCCGCCTGGCCAACTTCGTTGCCGGACACCTCGCCCGCCGTGAGCACTGGCGTACAGCACGCGTCGGTCCCGTGGAACAGCTTGGCCCACTCGTCGCGCGACTTGGTGGCGAACGCGTCGGCGAGCGTGCCCCGCATCTCGGCCCACGAGCTCGGGTCCTGCTGCGTGTCGACGCTGAGCGGAGAGCGGAGGTACGGGTTGATGATACGCGCAAACTCGGCGAAGAACTGTGGCTCGAGGCACCCGACCGACATGTACTTGTGGTCCTTTGTCTTGTAGACGGCGTAGAACGGCGCGCCGCCGTCGAGCAGGTTGTTGCCTGGCGGATTACTCCAGATGAACGCCTGGCTCTTGGGGTGGGCGAGCAGGAGCGGGAAGGACGAGATGTACCGCGCCCCTGCGACCATGTCCGCGTCGACGACCTGCCCCTTGCCCGAGGTCTGTCGCTCAATCACAGCCAGCAGAATGCCGAGCACGAGCATGATGCCGCCGCCGGCAAAGTCGCCGAGCAGGTTGAGCGGCGGTACCGGCGTGGATGGCTCGCCGTGGGCGTCCTTGGACCTGATCATGTCGAGGACACCCGAGACGGCAATGTAGTTGATGTCGTGGCCCGCCATCTGCGAGTAGTTCGAGTTGGTGCGCGGGAAGCCCGTCATGCGGGCGACGATGAGGCGGGGGTTGAGCTTCTCGAGCTGGTGTGGGCCAAGGCCGAGCTTGTCGAGCACGCCGGGGCGGAACGGGTCGACGAGGACGTCGGCAGTGGCCAGCATCTTGCGGATGACGGTGTTGCCGTTCGGGTCCTTGGCGTCGACAATGACCGAGCGCTTGCCGCGCGACGTCACGTCCGAGCGGCCGCTGTTCAGCCCGCGGTCGATGCGCGTCACCTCGGCCCCAAAGTCGGCAAGGATCATGGTCGCGAACGGCCCGGGGCCGATGCCGCTGAACTCGACGACGCGGAGGCCGTGCAGCGGGAGGGACATGGCGGGGGGGAGTGGTGTGGGTGGTTTGGAGCTCGCCGAGGCGTTGTTAAGTACTGGGCAACGTCAGAATGACATGTCCCGAGCCGGGCTTGATATCTTACCTGCCTGAGGACCTTGGAATGTCGCTGGTGCGACGATGCTCGGCCAAGATGACCGAGAGACACGCTTGCTGACGAGTTTGAACGACGGTAACACGGTAGCCCGGCTAACTTGGTGCCCCGGAAATCGGCGTTGACCGAGCATCAACAATGACGCGCGCCGGGTGGTCCTCACATGACTTGCACTTACTTGATCAGCGCAACCGACCTCTGCATTGCTGATGCTTTAAAGTGACCGCAACAGCCCGCAGCAGCACGTTGACCTCCGCATCCCCCACCATCATGACAATCTACACCTCGGACGTCCCCGTACCCTTCCTCCCCAAGGTCGGGACGTTCACCTACTTCTTCCCGGAGAAGGAGGGCGACTCGCCGCTGCCGGCCGACGTGCGCGACCCGAACATTGTGTCTTTCATCGACGGGCTAACGGGGCGAGAACTCAAGCGCGGCGAGCTCGAGGACGGCGCCCTGCGCTTCGCGACGGGCCTGCGCTCGCTCGGCATCAGCCGCGGGCAGACGACGTGCCTCTTCGCGCCAAACAGCCTCGAGTGGATCATCGCCGTGCTCGGCTTCCAGGCCGCGGGCGTGTGCGTCAGCCCGCCGAACGTGACCTAGTGGGTAGTGCTGTGGGCCGAACTGACACCCAGCGTCCGGGGCGAGCTCGCGCACCAGTACAACAATGCAGGCTGCAGCTCGTTCGCCGTCGCGCCGGCCCTCCTCCCCGCGTTCGAGGAGGCGCGCAGTCTGTTCAAGACGCCGGTGCCAGACGACCGCGTGATTCTGCTTGCACCGCCCGATGCGCCTCCACACCCAAAGTACAAGTCGCTTTACCAGCTTCTGCTAGCCCGAGGCAAGCCGGAGTGGTTCGAGGGCGAGGAGGTACATCAGCCGATATGGCGGTGCTACTCGAGCGGCACGACCGGCCTGCCCAAGGGCGTCAACTCGACGCACTACAACGTCACGTCCCAGCTCCAGGCGGCCAAGACCATGTACACAAAGCTCGACCCCAAGGTGGACAAGACGCTGGCGTTCCTCCCATTCTTCCACATGTACGGCCTGTGCTTCGCCGTACACCAGCCCTTGACCTCAGGCGTGCCGGTGGTCGTCTTCCCGCGGTTTGACGAGGAGCCGGTGCTCCGCGGCATTGAGAAGGTGAGCGCCACTGCCTGGCACAGCTGACGGCAGTACCGCATCTCGTACGCCATGGTCGTGCCGCCCGTGGTCCTCATCCTGCTGCACTCGAAACTGGCAGACAAGTACGACATTACATCGCTCCGCTCGATGAACTGCGGCGCAGCCCCGCTCTCGGGCGAGCTCGTCGACGCCTTCGAGCAGCGGTACCCGCACGCCAAGATCGTCCAGGGCTGGGGCATGACCGAGACGACTGTGGCCGCGACGCTGGGCACGGCGGACCAGATCACGACCAAGGAGCTGCAGAATGCCGTGGGGCGGCTCATGCCGACGTTTGAGCTGCGCCTCGTGGGCGAGGACGGGGTCGACGTGCCGCGCGGCGAGCGCGGCGAGATCTGGCTGCGGGGACCGGCAATGACCCCAGGGTACCATGAGAACCCCGAGGCGAACGAGAAGTCGTTCGCGCCGGGCGGGTGGTTCAAGACGGGCGATGTGGGCACGCGGTCCGAGGACGGGTGGTACAGGTTTGTGCAGGCATGCACCACGCAGCTGACAGCCTAGGATCGTGGACCGCGTCAAGGAGCTCATAAAGTACAAGGGGTTCCAGGTGGCGCCGGCCGAGCTCGAGGCGCTGCTACTGCAGCACCCGGACGTGGTGGACGCGGGCGTGGTTGGCGTGGAGATCGAGTCGCTGGCGACGGAGCTGCCTCGGTGGGTCTGCGGGCAGGGCAGAGGGAGAGTGCACATCTAATACCCTACAGCGCCTATATAGTCGTCAAACCCGGTACACCGGTCGCCACAACGGCCGAGCGCGAGCGCCTCACTACAGGCATCTACGACTGGGTCAAGGCGCGCGTCGCGACACACAAGAACCTGCGGGGCGGCATCGTCGTGGTCGACGTGATCCCCAAGTCGCCGTCCGGCAAGATCCTGCGCAAGGACCTGCGCGTGCGCGCCGCGCAGGAGGTGAAGGAGAACCCGCCCGCGCGGTTGTAGCGGTGGCGAGGTCGTCATAAGTAAGAGGTAAGAAGGCATGCATCGTACTTGCGAGGGCCCACTCGACTCGGGAGGCATATGCCGAGCGGACTTCAACGCCCAAAGAAACAAACTGCCACCCCCGGGCGTGTAGCTCAGTTGGTAGAGCGTGTCATTAGCACGAGTCCTGGTACTACTACCTACTTGACAAGGTCTTTGGTTCGATTCCTAACTCGTCCAGCAGCGTGCAGCGATGCACGCGTGTGTCTTTTGCGCACGCGCGCGGCGTCGGGGAGGAGCTGGTTGGTGCGTGGGGTCTTGATCAGGGTGAGTGGTGCGAGGCTGGTGCGAGTGGCCGCCACGGCCCGAGCGAGTTCGCGTCCAGCTTGTGCTCAGTGGTCGTCAGAAGGTGAGCGACAGGCAGTCTTGTTGGAGGCGACCAAAGGCCTGACGGGCACGACGGGGACGAGGAGGTGTGCCCTCGTCCTCAGCCAGAGGCGGGCTGACCACCTGGCCGTTGACGAGGAGCCTCCCAAGTACCAATACTCACCTCTTGCCTCTTCACCGGGCATTGAATGGGCGTATCGATCGTCGCAAGGTTTCACACCTATCATAGAGTGCAAGTTGCCCCATGGCTCAAAAAAGAGCTGCTGGTGGAGCAGGAACGGCAGTGCCGAACGCGGCAGTCAGTCCTCCGTCGGTATCCTCGCGCCTCACCCTCTTCCCTCGCCTGTCGACCATGTCGCATGACCCTCCTCCCACCCCATGCCACTTGCCTGATGTATCTGAACGGCAAGGTACTCGCCCGTCTGGCCAGGCTGCGGCCGTGAGTGGGAGCGAGTGGGTGCGCGTTGGTGGCACCGCGCCACTTGGCGACAGCATCGTCTCCTCCCTCACATACATCTTCCCGACCTGGCGACCTGGCAGTAGTCACTCGCCACACCACACCCAGGCAGGCGAGTCGCAGCCCAGTTCCACTGGGTTCCTCGTCAGAGTCTCTAAGCGTGTCTAAGCGTGCCGGATCCTCGGGCTGGCCTGAGGCGACACAACCCACCCACTGCCACGACGCGACGGGCAGCTGAAACGCTGCTGCACCGCCACGCCCCGCCCCACGAGGCCACGAGGCACATGCACACGCCCACGCCCACGCCGGCAGGTGACGACGACGTGTGGAGCGAGCAGGGTGGGTGCGTCGGTGGCACTTGTGGGTCGTGCGCCGTGGCACTTAGCATTGCGGCGCGGCGGGCGAGCGCGTGCGGCGGCCTCGCTCGACACCTCGTCCCCGTGCCCACCCTCGACTGCCACCTTCACGACGCATCCTCAGCACACGATCGCACGCTGCGACCCCCGATGGCGCAGACCCCCCCGTCGCCACGCTCGCCCGATCCCAGCCCAGTTATTCTAGAATCCCGACGCGATCATTCATATTAGCGTTCCTGAAACACCGGCCCCAGTCACTCAGCCGCACCCACCCCCTCGGCCCCTCGTGTATGAGGCTTAATGGGCTCACTCTGCACCGCCGCCGTGCCATGCACCGTGCCAGGCCCCGTCCCGGCTTTTGTAATGTGGCCGGGTGTGTGAGGGGGAGGGCGAGGGGGGGGCTGGCCTGGCAGCGTGACTGACCGGCTAGCCGGCTCGGTGTGCACTCGCCGCCCTGGGCAGGGTGCCTCGAGTCGAGGCGACGACGACGCCGTCTCAACCAGTCAGTCGCGCTCCATTGGAAGCAATCGCACCAGAGTGACATGTAACGCTGCTCCGTAATGCTTGGCGTCGTCGTCGCGGTCTGCGGCGCGGGTCGGTGTCGGCGTGCCTTATGCTGGGCTGTTGTGAAGCGCAGCCGCTTGCTAGCAATTGGGGCCTGGCGTGGAAGCGAGCCGGCCGCGAGCGGCGAGCAGGCAGACGCAATCGCAATCGCGCATGACGGCCGGCCGGCTGGCGTGCGCGGGCACGCGGCGCGTGTGTTGGTGTCGTGTCGCTCTACGCGCGCCAGACAGTCTCGACCGCACCCGGGACAGGTACGACGACGGGTCACCGCGTGTTGTCTGCCAAGCCGCTGCTGCGCGCGGCGGTCGTCGGCCGGCTGGCTGCGGCGGACGGACGACGCAACGACACCTCGTCGGCGCGTACCTGCCATACTGCAGTAGTCACGTTTGTCCGTCCCGGCCACAGTGAGACCGTGACGTGTGGTGTTCGTCTCGCCTCGCCTCGGGGTGATGGCGCGTCTCTCTCCCCCTCGCGCGCCCACCTCCGAGGTCAGGACAAATGAGCAATTACAGCAGCGGTTAGGCCTTAAACACCTCTCGATGCCAGCATGCCAGCAACCCTGTTACCCCGTAAACCGAAACAACGTAAGCCGCGGGGGGGTTGCCCTTGGGACCGGGTCAGTCGTGACAGGTCCCTTTGCCAGCGAGTCTGCCTCATGGGCCAGGGCTCGCAATGCAAGACAGGTTCCAACGCACACTGACGACTACTTCCAAGCGTTTTCGCGTCCACGGAACCGGCTCGTGCTTGCAGGAAGCGCGACGTGCTGGCGCCACCACGACCGCCGGTTGGGACGAGCAGGTGGTCCATGGTCGGTATGTACGAGCTTGTTGGAGCAGCCGACATAGTGCCAGTACGAGTGCCTGTCTCCAACCTTTTGGCCCATCCCGCTCCCGCGGCGGGCGCGATTGATTCCAATTCCACGCAGCCGTGTCTTGCTTGACTCGGCCCATGGCGTCGTGCTGCAACGTGCCGTCAGACGTGTCGAGGAGCAGAGCGTTGTCGTAGCGCCGTAGCGTCGTAGCGTCGCCAAGAACGAGACGAGGCCGACCCGCCGGCCGGCGTCGTCGTCGTCGCGCATGCACTCGACTAGCTGGCGCGGGTGCGCGGCGCGTGAAAGCGCAGATCGGCTAGGCACGGCAGACACAAATCGCCGCCGCTGGCTGGCTGCCGCTGGCTGGCTGCCGGGCCTGGCGTGCGTTTCGTGCGGGCCCGCATGTCGGCATGGCGGGCGGGCGAGGGCAGATGGGCATGGAATGGAGGAGAGACGGACACATGACGACGCCGAGGCAGTGCTCCCGGCTTGTACATTGTGCATGCCAAAGGGGCTATTCGCGGACACTTTGTCGCGCCCGCGCCAGTCGTGACGTGAGTGAGAAATGAATGCGAGACACGGCTGATGGATCAAGTGGCATGGGCTTGGGGTTGAACTTGGGCTTGGGCTTGGTGTCACTTGGTACACATGTAGGACGCAGTGAGGTATGCACGCACGCAAGACTACACCAGTGAGTGGGTCGCCGGCGATACGTCCGACGTCGTCGGAATGGCAAGTAAGACTGTGAATGGGAGAATGTGATGGTGGGAGCGTCATGTCGGCCGCAGCAGCAATGGTGGGGTGGGGCCATACGGGTTTAGATTAGTTTGATGATTGACCAAGCTAGTGGGATATGCTGTCACCTAAATAGGCTTTGATTTGCACGATCGCACATTCATTTGCGAGTGAGTCAAGAGCATGACGCATGACGCGGGGTCGTAGTGGTGCTGTATTATAGCAATGTGACCCCCAAGGGAACCCCGAGTGAGGGCCGCTGAAATGCATTTAAACAAGAGACACCGCGAGGTTGCCGGCAGCGTTGGTGTCGATGGGCATGTCGTCGCCGACGCCACAAACCGCACCAAAGGGTAGCTCAGTGGCGTACGCCGAAGAGGGTGTCGGGGACATTTTTTTTCGGTGCCATTGAGCAAAGTCACTTCATTACGAGTAATGAGCGTGAACGAGCGCGAGGGAGCGAGCGAACGCGTGGGTCGGCGAGGCTGTAGCGGGGTACGTGGCAGAGCGCCGTCGTGGCGGGCGGCGGCGGTGGCGGCGGCGTCGGGGGCGCCTTGTACGCAATGTACGTACTTTGGCGTTGGAGGGTCATGCCCGGCGACTCTGTCTGCTCTGGTCTGCGCTGCAAGCCCTCCTGCTCCCCGCGCGCTCCGACAACGGCTTTACGGACGGTGGCGCCAGCCGATCCAGGGCCCGTTAAGGTTGAGCGCTTCAAGACGGGCAATGCACGCCGCCACCACCGTCGGTCGCCTGCTCAGTCCTCTTCCCGCCCGAGTCGTAATCTCTACGGTCGCAGCAGAGTTGCTGCATTCCTGCATATTCCTGCAGGAAGGGGCCCGTGGGTGTGACTCACCGATCTTTGGACGCGCGAACGCTCAGCGGCGACTAACACGAACACCAAGTGAATAGTCGTGCCCATCTTGGCGACACCAGCCCTCTGCAACAAGATTTTGCCTCATGCTTTGGGTGCAATGTCGCTGGTGCGAAGGGGTTGTTGGGCAGGTATCGGTGCGAGCTGCGCAACAAGGCCGCCGCTGTGAGATATACACGCATGCCACACCGCCTCGAGGCGTCGGCCTGGTGGGCTGGGCGACGCCTCTTTGCTCGTCTGCTCGCCCTCCCGCCTGCCCGTTGGAAGCCAGCCAGGCCGCCGACGCATAGCCCCAGGGGCTCATTTCATGTCCATCTACGTGCCAGTGTTGGGCCGCGCGGTAGGAAAAAAAATGCAGCTACACACGCTACGGCTTGCCTGGTTCAGGCCCCCGGCCGAGGCACGCTCCGGCTGCCGGCAGTGACGCGCCGCCGCGCCCTCGCCCCTCGACGCCCGATACGACAAGATGGTGGCGGGTGGGGGTGGTGGTCGGTTGGGCCGGGGGGGTGTGACGGGCTACGACTCCTCTTCCACCCACCCTAGCTGGCTTTTGCTTCGGAGCGGAGCGAGCGAGAGCAAAGTGAGCGACGCCGCCGCCGCCTCTGGCCTCGGGGACTTCTTTCGGTTCGCGAGATGGGCTTGTTTTTGTGTTATTAAGTGCATAGGAACTGGTCTCAGGGCGGGCCCCAGAGGGAGGGGAGGGGGGAGGGGCTGCTGCTGCAGGTGGCCGAGTGAGTGGGTCACCGAGACGACGAGGTGGCTTTGGGGGGGTTAGACGGCTGCGACGATGCATTGGAGCAAGCTTGCATCGTAAGGAGGCGCTGGGGGTTGTGTCAACGCAGCAGCAGCCAGGGATTGCGTCTGAATAGAGGTCTTTCTGTGTGCAGCAGGCGGTGCATTTTGTCGCTGCTATATGCGCATACGACATACGCCAGCAGCAAGGGACGCAAAGTGACGGCTTGTCTCAACGGCTGGCTGGCTGGCGGCGTCGGGTAGTACAATAGTCTGGCGCGCTTCATTCCATGTCTCGCGGGCGGGCGGGTGGGCGGATGGGCGGCTACCCCGGCAAGCCAGGAGGCCAGCAGCAGCCAGGGCAGAGGTACCGTACGTACTTGTGTACGGTACGAGACGGTACCGCCGTACGAGACTGTAGGTTGCGTCGCTGGCATCGCTCGCTCGCTGGCTCGCGCGATTCATCGAGCCAAACTAAAGTATGCACTATGGCGGGACGATGAGGGACGGGTACCGCCCGCCCGCTCGCCCACGCCGCCTCCCCTCCCCGCCAGTTTGCCCAGGGAGCATTGTCCGGGTGGGTGGGTAGGTGGGGTACATTGCCCTATCTCATCGACTCATCTCCCCCCTGGTCGTAGGAGCGCCTCCCGATCTCGGAGCAGCAAGCATGCAGGAACGACCAGGAGAGAGCAACCGCCGCGATCGTTATCCAGCCGTCCGCGCGCCCACTCGCCACAAGACCCAACCGGCCACTGCCGCCTGGCGCTCACACGTACACATGGTCACGGTACACAGAGATGATGCACTCCTCTTTGTCGCCAGCCCACCTGCTCGGCAGCCCCCCGTCCACCCTCCTCCCCTCGGCCCTGCGCATGCATGCCTGACCCACTAACCCCCACCCACACCCACCCCATCCACCCCAACCTGACCGACCTGACCGCGCCGCCGCCGCCTCCGCCGCCGCCGCCATCAATCACTTCACCTGAACAGAGTACTACTAGCTTGCATTCACGAGATCCGCGATCGCCCTCGTCGCTTTTGCTCCTCCTTTATTATTGTCACGGCTCGACCCACCTCGATCTTGTTCTGTTTGCTTTCCTCTCGACCGACAGACAGACGGCAAGGCCGACAGACAGCGACACACGACACTCGCTCGCTCCCTCAACCCCCTCGCCTTCCCTCCACACTACTCCCACTCGCCTTCCTCTCACCCATCGTTGCCGTCGCCGCCCCCACCTGCTCGACACCAGCTTGCACCACCCGCGACCCACCCCACGGTGCGCCTCCTCTTCCTCCGAGTAAGTCGGCCCTGCCCGTGCTTCCCCAGAGTGTCCGAGCCTTGTTGTTATTGTTTGTGTCTGGGGGGGAGGAAGACGCCGAGTCATGATGGGCCTGTGCGTGTGGGAGCATGTCCCATGCATGCTGGGGGAGTGCCGACGGCGACGGCGACGGCTACGCGGCGACGACGGCGACTGCAGTGAACATCTGCTGGCTGCTATGCTAGCTGGCTGGCTGGGCAGCGTGCCCTTTCTGGGCCGCGGTGTAAATGGCAAGCCAGGGACATTTACTCCAGTGCATGGTATAAATTGCGCCATGTCGGCCTGACTACCTGACTGCCAGTCTCGCTCGCTCGCCGCCGCCGCCGACACCGCCGTGTCTGTCGCCGCCGCGCAATTCGGCCGCGTGCCGAGAGAGGCACAGCTAGAGAACAAGACAGACGCACGACGATGGCGACGACGAGCACCGACGACGACAACGACGACTGCATACCGCAGGCGTCTTGTTCGCATAAACGGCTTCCAGGTCCCAAGTCGTCACTGTCGTCGCTCGCCATGTCTTGCCTCATTCTCTCTCCCCTTCCCTCCCATGTTACCGGTGGCGTTCATAAAGGCCCACCCACCCGTGCCGCCGCCTTCCTTCAAGGTCCCCAGTCGCCGCCGTTGTCGTCGCAAGCGACAAAATGCCAAGCCATTGCCCACGACGTGTGCATGCCCTGCTCGCCTGGCTGCATGCTTTATGGAACGCGGTCTGGGCCATGCATGCCCTTGCTGCTCGCTCGCTGCCCATGCCGACGCTCACTTGGACCCACTTGGGCCCAAGTGTGACAATGCTGGGTGCATGCATCTCGGCATCGTGTGGTCGCGTTGGCGCCGTCGATACACGCGAGCTTCACGACGCATGCAGCTGCCAAGCTGAAGCAGAGTGGTGCTCCACCTCCTTATCCCCCTCCCGGTTGTGCCCCCTTCCGTCACGAGTCAATGTCGAGCCTATCCCTCGTCCTCTTGCGTCGTTGTCGCGGTCGTCTTCGGCGTGTGCTCCTCCCGTCCTCACTCCAGTAACCAAGTGACACACCCACGCTCCCCTTGCTTCTCGTCGCGCTCGCCGTCTCTTGTCCTTACTGCTGTCGCACCTTTGTGTCGTCGTCCGTCTCGACCCCGTAACTGACTAAACTCTCTCCCTTTTTTTATCACAGTCTTCCTCCCTTGTGCAAAGTCGGTGTGCCCGTTTAGTGTCGACGACGTCGACGTCGTAAACAAGTAGCACCACGAGCACCACTGGCCGACACAGACGACGCCCACCCATTTGCCGCCCTCGCGCTCCGCCTGGCCTCGTGTCCACACGCGTTACGTCGTCGTTGCCCACCTACTGTCCGGTACGAAACTGCCCCTCGTACCTGTCGCTCGCTCGATACGTTGCTTGTCGCCTTGGCTTGAAAATCTGGGTTCCGTTCCTTGTGGGTAAGTGAGCTTGTGGATTACTCTATAGCGGTGCTATAAGGTTGTTGGGTTCGGCACGGGGCCGAGAGGGGCAAGCTTGGGCAACCTTGGTGCCGCAAGCCCACCTCGACCGACTGCCCTCCCCCCTCTCCCTCCCTTCCCCTCCTCTCCCCTGTACCTGGACTCGGGCTTGCGACTTGCGACACGGCAACCAACGGTAACGGCACATTGGTTGACCGCTCCAAGTTCTCTGCATGTCATGTATGCCACCCCCCCTCCTCCTCTCATACCCACACCCACACCCACCTCCTCGCGTCTCACGAGCCGAAACCGTATCCTTATCCCCTCATCCCCCATTGCTTCAACCCCCTTCATGTCGCGTCGAGGCAATCCTGCAGCCTCCGCCTCCGACGCCGCCACCGCCTCCGCAGCCCCCCTAGCACCCGCCACAACTCGTCCCCCAGCCACCACCGCAAGGTCCTCCTCCTCACCCCCTTCCCACCCCTCGCTCATCCTTAATCCCACTTACACTATTCAGCTGCCCGGTTCCTGGATACCTCGCGTCCCCCGATCCAGACCCGAGAGGGGCTTGACACATATCCACCACCACGGTCACTGTTCCTGCCACCAACGCCTACACCTCTGCCATCGCCACGCCGCCCCCACCGCCGCCGCACAAGCACAACCCATCTCTTGCTCCCCGCTAGACATTGCTGCTCGGTGCAAGGCACACCACTTGGACGCGCGCTCCGCCCCTCGCAACGAGCTTCCCATCCCGTCCACGCGATCGATCGCAGCGGTCCCCACCCCTCTCATCTACACGTCTGTTCACCACGTCAACTCACCACGTCAACTATTTGTCGTGTAAAGCATTGGGTACGTTGTGCCCTCTACACATTCGTGTTTTACATATCAGCCCCCTCGGCGTTGCGCTTACGCCCCCTTGTCCTATTCAGCTCTGATCGCGCCGCCCGTCCCGTCGCCCCCGCCCGCCTCTCACTCCCTATTGTCTTGCTTGGGTCGAGACCACCATCGTCGACCGCGACCAGTGCACGACTCGACCGATCCGAGCGACCCAGCGCCGACACACAAAGAGGCACAGCAGGCTCAAGCCCTCGACGACCTGCCCGCACGCTAACCCCCCCTCTCCGCCGCCACACTTAACATTGCACTGGCACCAGGAGTCGTCAATTGGGCGCCTGGTGCCCGCTTTACCCACGACTTGCTTGGACTCTTGCTCGCTCGCTCGCTCGGCGCATAGCCCCCAGCCAGCCACCAGTCGGCCTGTGTGAGTATAGGCTTGCGTCTCACACCCCTCGACTTGTCCGGACACGCCCACTCCGTGATTGTCTTCTCAGGTCACCACCCCCTTGCACGGGGCCTCCTCTCTCTCCCTCTTGTCGCTCTCCTCTGTTCCGCGCACCCTACGCGCTGCATGTGCTGCACGCACATGGCCGGCCCTAGTCTGTCCCCCTCCGGCGCCGTGCACCCGGATCAGCAAGCCCCTCCCCTCCCTTCTCCCACCCCCTGCCTCTCTGAGAGTCACACACTTGCCGTTGTCGGTGTGATCTCTCACTCTTGACCCCTCCCTCGACGCCCTGGCTTCTCCATCGCACATCCCCATCCCACGAGGCGTACGCTAACGATTCTCTTCTTCTCTTACTCGCATTGCTTCGACCTCTTTGCTCTTCAACTTCGCCCCGTCTACATCGTATTAATCCTCACAGTCGCTTGCCACCAACCTCTCCTCTCGTTTAACCCCCCCCATCGACACTGCAATGGAGACTGATCCAAACTCGTACGCCGACCGCGGCGCGTCTTCCTCATCTTCAGCACCGACCCTCCCCCAACGACCACCAACAGCTGGCCACCGCCCAAGTAGCTCGCAGGACGCTCACAGCGCGCATGCCCACACCCACTCGCACAGCCACGGCCACAGTCACGCCCACTCTCATGGTCACCACCCCCTCCCCGAGCGCCTGGAACGCGTCGACCCCGACCCACGCGATCCACGCGCTGCGGCCCACCCTAGCCCCAAGATTGGCTCCAGCACTGCTCCGTGGAACGAGAGCATGGCAGCAGCAGGTGGCCGCCCTGCGAGCCCAAAACTTGCGCCGAGTCCTTCGCTTCCTTCTTCTCCCGCTCGCGATGAGGCACCAGAACACGCCGAGTCGTCATCCCAGGCCCAGAGTCGGCGATCCGCGGCAGAGACTCCAGAAGTGGAGTGCGAACGCATGTACACTCCCTTCGTGTCGCCTGCTTCAGCCCCGGCGCTGGCCACAAGTCGCGTGTCCGCCAATCCACCTCCATCTTCCGACCACCTGCGCCATGTCATGCAGCACGACGCCAGCGGTGCCGGTGTCCCCGCCATCTATGAGCCAGCCACGGCACCCGAACAACAGCAGCGGCCACAGGAAGTCCAGCAACCATCAAGCTCGGCGACGCTTTCGGTGCCCCAATCGGGTCTCATGACTTGCAAGCCCCTGGACCGCGTTGCTTCGACTACCTCGCCACACAGCCGCAGAAAGGAGATCGAATGGCGTCGAGCGCATGCACGCAAGGGCATGGAGCGCATCGCATCGCATCTCGGCGGCTGCCATGCGCCACCTCCTCCTCCCATTGTTTTGAAGAAGCGGGCCCGCTCCTTCTCCGACCCTCCCGAGAGCCATCGCCCGACCAGCGTACAGGCGGCACGCAATGCGGCAAAGTACTTTCGGGGCCTTCCCCGGAAGAAGATGCGCGTGTGGACGGCCAAGGATGCCGCCGAGGCGGCAGAGGGCGAGCGCATCATGCGCCAGATTCGCGGTCGGGCAACCGACCACTTCATCGCTGCCACTCGCGAACCACCAGTCAACATGCGCAGCCTTCGTGTCCTCGATACCAACGAGGTACTTCGACTTCCGCAGATGCGCCATGATCTCTTGTTTGACAACTTTGGCTTCCGGCCGATTCACAACCCCATGGCCTATACGTCGGCGACGAACTACGGCCTGCTGTCTACCATTCGGACCCAGATTGTCAACCCGTCGCCTGCTTGTGAATCGAGCAACAGGTACTGGGATTGCATCCGCGCCGAGGTTGAGATCGGTTGCCGCTGCACTCGCTGGGATAATGCGTCCCCGGCGCGTCTCAAGGAGTGCATTTGTGGCCGCTGGAAGGACGGATTGAGCGAGGAGCAGTGGTGGAGGGAGTCGCGCGCCACTTGGCCGAGCAGGCTTCCCAAGCTTGTCCAGTCGCTTCGCGAGATTCTCGAGAGCCTCATGGCTTCGACCACGCCGTGTGTCAATCACTACGCCCATTCGCTTAGCCGCGACAGCAACGCCGTTCACACTGGTGTTTGCCCCACCGTCACCCACTCGCTCGTCCCTACTCTGTTCGCCGCCCTTGACCCCGAGTTCCTCACGATTCAGGTTCGCCGAAACAACTTTGACACGGACATCTTCCGTGTGATTGGCGAGGCCATGAAGGTTCACTGTGCGCCCGTCCGCGACGCCATGGTCGACGACATGGTTGCCACTGCCACAGGCTGTGACGGACGTGTTCCCGACGTCGTGTCTGCTCTGCGCAAGTGCTTTGACTGTGCTGAAGTCATGAAACTCGACATTGCCAACCACCAGGTCCAGTCGCTCAAGGGCATGCTCTGGCAGCAGGCCGAGCAGAACGAGATGACGACCTTTATCCACTACCTGGTGGCCGCTGGTCGCAAGCTCGAGAGCTCAAAGACGTATGCGTGGATCAATGCGGCTTCAAAGCGAGTTGCCATGACAACTGCTCCCCGTGCGCGTCGCCACCTCATGGCCCAGTGCTCGTGCTCGTCCAACACGGAATTCGTCATCCGCTCGCTGTCTGAAGGCTTTATCGACCTCGTCTTTGGCAACTGGGTCGAGGACTCGGAGGCGTGGCCGCCGGTCGTCCCGTCTCGCCGCCCCGGCAGCCCCAGCACTGGTCAGGTGTTCCCGACAAAGGTCGTCGTCCCTGAGCTCTTCAAGATGGACTCGTGCAGGCTCAAGAACTTCCACGCCGAAATGGTCGACATTGCGATTGCCAAGAGCATCTTGAGCACCTTCAAGGAGCACTACCTGCGGCAAAACCCGTCGGCATCTGCCGAGGAGATCGAGGCGCAGGTGGCCCAAGTTCGCGAGAGCTACAAGCACGTCATGACCTTGGGTAATGGTCTGGCCCGAACGGCCACGGACTGCCCCTCGGACCTCAGCCTGCACATGGCGCACCGGATCGTCTTTGCCCGTGGAGTCTATGCGCTGCAACCCCGGAGCCAGGCACACGTCGAGCTTGTCAACCGCCTCGCTCAGGACTTTGACCGCCTGATTGCCGAGCAGGTCGCCCGCCGCGATTCCCAGACGTACCTTGTTGCGCTCAAGGATCTGCGGCAGCTCGTCTCGGTCATGCTCACCAACTCGCTCCTTGTCCACCGCGTCCAGCCCGAGTCTTTCCTCTACGACATGCGCGGCGTTGACGCGCGGCCTTGTGTCGCCACCGAGACCGAGACGGTTGCGCCCCGCCTCCGCGTCCCTGCTCGTCGCTTTGTGAGCCTCACCGAGCCCCTCACTGGCCAGGGCGCGTCGACGTCGGACCCCCGCGAGCGTTACCACCGTCCCGCCGATTCGGCCGGCGTGGTGGCTGCCCGCGAGCACTTCAACTCGACTGTTGCCGAGACGAACGCTGCCG
Organism: Vanrija albida; assembly: GCF_041260175.1. NCBI lineage: Eukaryota > Fungi > Basidiomycota > Tremellomycetes > Trichosporonales > Trichosporonaceae > Vanrija > Vanrija albida. The sequence continues at coordinate 609,083 of NW_027191423.1, forward strand.
AGACCGAGATTGCGACACGACTGGGCTTCGACCCCCTCGTCCACGAGATCCGTGCCGTTGTGGCGCGCATGGTCAAGACGGCCGACTTCAACCTTTGTGTCTTTGCCAACCTCTACGGTCGGCAGGGCATGCTCATTGGCAGTGGCGACGTCCTGCCCCTGCCCGAACTCTCCCAGGTCTAAGAGCGCCGGTACTAGAGCTGCGCGCTCTGTCTTCCCCCCTACTATCTATCATCCACACTCTCTACTGTCATAGTATTAATCTCCTCACGACGGCACGGAATACAATACACCATGGGATCCGAGCCACACGGCATCTTGATATCATCACACTATACAATGCGCCCTGCCGGCTGACATTAAGCAGTGTTGTAGGACCTATTGCCTATCGCTTATTGTAGCCTATGCATTGCGAGTAATACGGACGCGGAGGGCGGGCACGGAGAGTGAGGGGTTGGCGGACAATGCGACATACGACAGCAGCACAAAAGCCCAAGTCGATAGCAGCAGCACATTGTGCTTCGGATCCGAGTTGTGCCACTCTTTCGTCACCGACTGCCAGCCGCCTCAAAAGGAGCAACCAGCACCCTTGATCACCGACAACTCTTTCCCCAACCACACCACCACCACACAGCATGACCGCCGCCCTGCCGTCCCAGCCGCCGCCCCCAGAGCTGGCCGAGCGCGCGCTGCCGTTCCTCGTGGCCGCGGTATCGCGCGCGGCGCCGTCCGGCTCCTCGGCGCTCCTCCCGCCCCTCTCCCTCGCGCTGTCGACGCTCGCCCGCGCCCGGCTCGCAGGCCAGCGCCTCGCCTCGCCCCTGGCCCCGCTGGCCGCCTTCCTCTCCCTCTGCGCCGAGGACGCCCCGTCCGTCCCCCTCGCGACGGCGTGCGACGCGCTGCTCGCCTACCCCGCCGACAGTGCGGCCCTCGCGCCGGCCCTCGACGCCGTCCTCACCGCGCGCCCAGACGAGGCCGGCACCCTCGTCCCCGCCCTCGCCCGCCGCCTCGCCTCGGCCAGCACGGCGCCCGAGCTGCTCGCGCCCGCGCGCCTCGCCCACGCCCTCCTCCGCGCGAGCGACGCCCTCGCCGCCCTCCTCCTCGAGCAGGCGGACGACCTCGTGCCCGCCATCTCGGGGGCGTACGCGCGCCTCGGGGGCGCGAGGGACGACGTGCGCGCCAAGTCTGAGGCGCTGCTTCTCGTCCGCGCGCTCGCTGGCCTCATGGGTCGCGGCGCGGCGTCGGCCGCGCTCGTCCGCCTCATGGGCGAGGCTGGGAAGAAGGGCACGCCGCTCGTCGACCAGCGCCTGCGCGACGACTACGCCCTCTTCACTACGGGCGACGTGGATGCCGATGTGCGCGCCGTGCTCAAGGCGCTGCAGGACGACGAGCGCGCCGACGACCCGCGCCTCGCACCCCTCCAGGAAGTCTTCCCCACCCTCCCGGCCCACCTCCTCGTCGACGCCCTCCACCACCCCGCGTTCGCGGCGTCGGGCAGCAGCGCCCGCACGGCAAAGGAGCAGGCCGCGCCCCTGATCGACGCTATCCTCGGGTCGGCGCTGCCCCCAGAGCTGGGCGAGCTCGCTGCCGCCGTGCGCGCGGCCGGCTCGTCGAGAAACGCCGAGGCGCGCGAGCGCATCGAGCGCCGGAACATCTGGAACGAGGAGCTTGATCTCTCTCGCATGCGCCTCAAGGGTCAGAGGTGGGTGCTGCTGCTGCTACTGGAACTTCTTGCTGACTTGTGCCAGCGAACCGGTCGTCGGCAACGAGATTCCCGACAACCTCCGCGCGTCCATCCTGCGCCTCGTGGACCAGCAGGCCGAGGAGGCCGAGGAGGCTGCGCGTGCGGTCGCCGAGGCGCGGGGTCTTGCACCGCCGCGTCCCCGGCGCCACGAGGGCGACGACGAGGACGATATGGACGGCGACCTCGGGCCGGCGGTACGCCTCGCGGACGGCGAGGCGAGCGGGGACGAGGGCGACAGCGACCACTCGGACGCGCTCGACGGCCGGCCGGCAGGCAACGACGTCCAGGTCCACCTCGAGCTCGCGTACATCCGCAATCCTGCCGTGTTTGGCCGTGACGCAGCGACCCGCCGCTCGGCAGCGAGGAAGGAGCTGCGCGACGCGACGGGGTACGACGACGGCCAGCTCGAGGGCTGGAAGATTATGCTCGACCGGAATGTGAGTGCGTGTGTGGGGGCATAGGCTGACGGACAAGCCACACAAGGAGGCCATTCTCGAGCGGCACCGCTTCGCCCACGAGCCGGCAAAGGCTCCCAAGCCCAAGAAGGAGAAGGGCCCGGGTGGCAGCGGCGGCGGCGGCGGCGGCGGAGGCAACGACACAGCGTCGAATGCGTCGGGCAGCACGCGCGGAGGCCGTGGCGGCCGCGGAGGACGAGGGGCTAGTAAGGGAAGTAGGGGCCACTCAAACGCTGCGCGTACTCGCGGGCACGACAAGAAGATGTCGCGCATGGGCGCGGGGTTGTAGATAGTCTGTATCAATACACTCTTGCCTTGCACCTCTGTGTCAATTCACTCCTGCCTCGCACCCACGTCTACCCAACATTGACGAATGCATCAACTCTTCTTCCTCGGGTGCACTCAAGGCTACACATGACAGGTGCTGATTGATTTTTGCAAAATCGAGAGATGGAGGGAAGTGGCGATTGGGTCTTTGCTGTCCTCGACAGAGACCGTTGTGGGATGGATTGATGAATGCAATGGCAAAGGCGGCGGCGCCTCTGAGTGCACAGAAAACAGGAGGGGAGATTTTTTTATTTAGAGGTTGTGGTGGTGGTGGCAGATGAGAGAGATTGGGGGTTAGGAGCAGCGCGACGTGACAACAACAAGGTGCATGAGCGCGACGAGACACTACGTCGACTCGTCCTCGCGCGCGTGCTCCAGATCACCTGCACCCGCTCACTGCTGCCAACCAGTGTAGCCGCCGTTCCGTGAGCCACTGTAGTGCTGCTGCTGCTGCTGCTGGCCGTAGGGCGTCCAGTCGTGGCTCTGGTACCCGCCGTAGGGGTACGAGTTGAAGCCCTGCTGCGCCGCCTGGGGCTGCTGGGGCTGGGTTCGGCCGGGAGCCGCAGTGGCGCCGGGCGCGGCAGCGCCAGGCTGAGCCTTGAAGTTGTCGTCGGGGGTGCCGGCCTGGCGAGCAGGCTGGCCCGAGCCGAGCGAGCTAGACGGCGTGTTGTTGCCGAGGAAGCTGTGGATACCCTGCTGCTGCGAGGGGTATGACTGGGAGCCGCCAATGGGCTGGGGGTTCTGCTGGCCCTGGACACCGGCACCAGACTGGGGAGTACCGGCCTTGTTGGCGTCGCCGTAGCGTCCGAGGCCGAACGACTGGTCCTCAAAGCCCGACGAGGGGTACGAGCTGGGAGGGGCTCCGTAAGGCGAGTGGTGCGCGGGAGGCGTGGGCTTGCTGGCCGGGATGGGCGCGGGGGGCTGGGGAGCGGGCTGGCCGTAGAGGTTGCGGCTGGCCATGGGGTAGTACTGCTGGAAGCCGGGGTTGGGCGCCTGGCCGTCTGCAAGAGTCAGTGCTGCAAGAGGTGAAGAGTAGTGCGACTTACACTGGTAGTAGGGGTTGTAGGGACCGGTCTGGTAGTAGCCCATGTTGCCGAGCGTCGAGTAGTACTGCTGGTGCTGCTGCTGGGGGAGGCTCTGCTGGGGCTGAGCAGGAGCCGAGGGGGTGTGCGAAGGAGCAGGAGCGGCCTGCTTGGGCTCCTCGGCGGGGGGTCGGGGGTAGCCAGACGAGTACGAGTCAAAGTTGCGGCCCTGGCCATACTCGTTGTGCTGGGCGGCGGGCTGGCCGAAGAGCTGGCCCTGGCCACCGAAGCCGCCGAAGGGAGCGGAGTCGTACGAGTGCTGCTGAGGCTGCTGAGGCTGCTGCTGCTGGGGCTGCTGCTGAGGAGCCTGCGACTCGGCCTGCTGGGGCTGCTGCTGCTGAGAGCCGTAGTAGTCCTGCTGGCGGTAGGCACCGTACTGCGACTGATGCTGCTGCTGCTGGGGAGCGTGCTCCTGAGTGGCCTGCGCCTGGGCAGGCTGCTGCTGCTGCTGCTGGCCGTAAGACTGGTAGGCCTGGTACTGCTGCTGGAGGGTCTGCGAAGGAGGGAAGCCAGCGGGCTGCTGAGGAGCCTGCTGCTGTCCGTAGTAGGATGAGGGGGCAGCCTGGGGAGCGGCAGGCTGAGCGGGGGCGGGGGGCTGAGCGACAGCCGCGGGGATGGTCTGCTGAGTGTTGCGGACGGGCGAGGCAGCGGGGGCGGCCTCGGGCTGAGCAACGGGCTCGGCGGGGATGGGTGCCTCGACACCGTCGCCGTCGCGACCGCCAAAGCTCAAGCTGCCGAACTGCATCTCGACGCCAGCAGCACCCCACTGACCAGCCGAAGCGGGAAGGACAACGGCCTGGCCGTCGGCGTTCTTATACCTCTGGGCGGCACGCGAGTTGGTGCGCGAGTTGGACTGCTGAGGGACGGCCTTGGTAGCGGCAGTGTTGAAGCCGGGAGGGCCGGTGTAGGTGGTCACGGGCTCGGGGGCGGCAGCCGGCGCGGGAGCGGTGGCAGTAGCAGAAGCAATGGCAGGGTCGACCCACTCCTCGGTGGCAGCAGGCTCAGGCTCGGCGGCAGCAGGGACCTCTGGCTGCTCGGTCACAATGACCTCCTCGGCCTCCTCCTCGACGACAGCCTCGGGCTCGGGCTCAGTCTCCTCGACTGGTGCCGGCTCCTCAGCCTCAACAGCTGCCTCGGGCTCCTCCTCGACAACGTCTTCCTCGGCGGCCTCGGACTCTGGCTCAGGCTCGGCCTTGGGCGCGGGTGGCGGAGTAGGCTTGGGCTTCTCGACAGGCCTGTTGCGTGAGCATCATCTTCAGTAGCTATCACTCACTTGGCGATTTGAGCCCAAGTCTTCTTCGCTGGGGCGGCAGGGGCAGCAGGTGCAACAGGCTCGGCGGGCTTCTCGACGGGGGCGGCGACAGCAGGAGCCGCGGCGGGAGCGGGTGCAGGAGCGGCAGGCTTCTCAGAAGGAGCAGGAGCGGCCTTCTTTGGCTTGGAACCCCAAGCGCCACCAGCAGTTGCCTTTGACTTGTCCTCTCCCTTGGCGAGGTCGGCCCAGGTGGGCTTGGAGGGCACCTCGGGCTTAGCAGGCTCTCCCCAACCTCCGTCGTCGTCCTCGTGAGCAGAAGCGGCTTCGGCCTGCTCAACCTGGCTGCTCCAGCCGTCGGCAGAGGTGGCAGTTGTCGTAGGCCATTCGGGACCCGAACCTTCAGCGGGAACCTTGGTCGATCCACCACCGTTCACGTTGCCGTAGCCACCACGTCCGCCGCGGGCGCCGGCGCGGCCGACGCGCGCACCGCGGATTGCCTCTGTGGTTGCGTTAGCGGATGATTCGTTGCTTCTCCGGCCACACTCACGACCACCTCTGCCAGCAGCTCCACCACGACCACCGCGTCCGGCGCCGCCGGAGCGACCACCACGACCGCCGGAAAAGTTGTCAACATTGTCCCATCCTGCGTCATTCCGGGCACCGTGTGCCTTGGACGAAGTGGTCTTGGGTGCCTTCTTCTTGGTAGCCTGGGTGAACTGGGACGCGCGGCCTGCAAGTGATGAGAAGGCGTTCGCAAAGGGACGTGTCGAGAGAGCAAGTCGTTATTGTTCGAGGTGGCAAGCGTGTGTGTTGGATGCATTCGATGGGGAAACAAGCGTCAGTTGAGTGTACGTCGGGACCCCGTGCGCTCATGCCGAGACATGACAACATCCACAATGGTGACTTACCCTCGGAGATGGCGAGGACAGTCTCCTCAACGCTGCCCTTTGAGTCTTGGAGCGCAAAGACGAGGTCGCCTTCGTCCCACTCGGGGAAGATTGCCTGCAGCTGCGAGAGCTGGGACGAGTACTTCTTGGACAGCTCTGAGACTGATGCCATTTCGGCTGTTGTTGGTGGGTGGGGGTGTGAGGGTGGTGGAGAGAGTGCTGTTGGATGTCGAAGCCGGTAGGAACCCAAGGGAAGCCGGTCGTCGGTTGGAGGGTGGGGGTTGGAAGGCTTCCACCAAAGTGTTTTGGCTGCCAGAGAAGAGTGACGAGGCTTGTCAGACCTTTGCCGTCGTGTTGAAAGGATTGAGGGGTCAAGATGCACTTGATGTGAAGAGAAACAAAGTGATGATTGAAACTGATGGTGGAAGAGGGAAGGTGTAGGAAAGGTGGATGTGAGTGGGTGTAGGTAGGACGGCGGACGGGCAAGCGTGATCGCGCGAACAACGGAGAGTGCTGGGCAGGCCGACGACTGAGTGGGTGCGTCGGCTGGCTGGGCGGGCTGGGCTGGCTGCCTGGCTGGCTGGTCGCCTCGACAATGGCAGTGTGGCGCCGTTGTCATTGTACTGGCTGGCTCGCTGGCTCCAGCGTCCTGGCTCCTGTCCTGACTTGCTCCTCGGCTCCTGACTGTATTCACTGCTTCCCATATCCCGTTTCCAGCCAGACACTGCCGACTAGAATCCCTGACTTGGCTCACACTTACACGACGCATACGGCAAGAATGGCCACCTACGACGACGACGACTAGTGTTTACAGATTCCAATACAAGCAATCTCTATTCATTCATCGCTCCCATTACAATTTAACCTTGGTCGTTTAAACGAGCTGACGCTTTCAAAACTCCGCAATGTGGCGATTGAAAGTTCAGGGAAATCGCGTGTTTTCCACGTGTAATAAAATAGGGGGAGCATTTAATCAGGTAGTGGCAAAAGCTTCCCCGCGCGAGAGATTTTGAAAGTCGAGGACGAGCAGACGACGGACGGTGGGTGCCCACAAGCAACAGCGACAACCTTTGCTGGTGCTCCTCCTCAACGTACTGGTTCTTGTCACCGTACAACCCTCCAACCCCGACACCCAAAAGGATCAGCCAACATGACGACCGTGGCTGGACTCCAGCGCATCGCGCCCGTGCCGACGTCGTCGGACTTCATCGATGTCGTCCTCAACGCGACGATGAGGAAGACGCCGACCGTCATTCACAAGGTGGGTTTGAAGGCTGGCGCGGGGCTGGGCTGTGCAGAGGTCGTGCTTCGCCTCCAAAGCGCCTGCAGGAGCTCTGCCTGTCCCCAGCACCAGCCACTGCTGCTCCTCGGGCACCACTGACGCCCCGCAGAACTTCAAGATCTCGCGTATCCGTAACTTCTACATGCGCAAGGTCAAGTTCACCCAGGACACCTTCGACGAGAAGCTCGGCCGTATCCTGTCCGAGTTCCCCATCCTCGACAACCTCCACCCCTTCCTGTCGAGCTTGCTCAACGTTCTGTACGACAAGAACCACTACAAGCTCGCCCTGGGCCAGATCGCTACCGCCCGTCACCTCATCTCGCAGGTCGCCAAGGACTATGTCCGCCTGCTCAAGTTTGGTGACTCGCTGTACCGCTGCAAGCAGCTCAAGAAGGCTGCTCTCGGTCGTATGGCCACGATCATGCGCCGCCAGAAGGACCCCCTTGCCTACCTCGAGCAGGTCCGCCAGCACATTTCGCGTCTCCCCGCCATTGACCCCAACACCCGTACCCTCCTCATCTGCGGTTACCCCAACGTCGGCAAGTCTTCGTTCGTCAACAAGGTCACCCGCGCCGACGTCGACGTTCAGCCGTACGCCTTCACGACCAAGTCGCTCTTTGTCGGCCACATGGACTACAAGTACCTCAGGTGGCAGGTTATCGACACCCCCGGTGTTCTCGACCACCCTCTCGAGGAGATGAACACGATCGAGATGCAGTCGATCACTGCGCTTGCCCACCTTCGCGCCGCGGTCCTCTACTTTATGGACCTCTCGGAGCAGTGTGGCTACACCATCGAGGCCCAGTGCAAGCTCTTCCACTCGATCAAGCCCCTGTTCGCCAACAAGCCTGTTGTGCTCGTTATCAACAAGATTGACATTGTCCGTCTTTCCGACCTGACGCCCGAGAACCGCGCGTTCATCGACACCATTCTTGCCGACAAGTCGGTCACGGTTGTCGAGTCGTCGACCTACACCGAGGAGGGTGTCATGGACGTCCGCAACAAGTCGTGTGAGCTCCTGCTCGCTCACCGTGTTGAGCAGAAGCTCCGTGGCAACCGCATCGAGGCTGTCGCCAACAAGATACACGTTGCCATCCCCCAGAAGCGTGACGACGTTGACCGTGCTCCCTTCATCCCCGACTCTGTCAAGACCCGCGTCAAGTACGACCCCGAGGACCCCGAGCGCCGCAAGCTCGAGAAGGAGGTCGAGCAGGAGATGTCGAGCAACCCCTGGATGGGCATCTACACGCAGGACCTCAAGCGCGACTACCAGCTCGCCGACGACTCGTGGAAGTACGACATTATGCCCGAGTTCCTCAACGGCAAGAACGTCGCCGACTTTATCGACCCCGACATTGCCGAGAAGCTCGAGGCCCTCGAGCGCGAGGAGGAGCGCCTCGAGGCCGAGGGCTTCTACGCCTCGGACGACGAGGAGATTCTCGACTCGGAGGAGGAGGAGTTCCTTGACGCCGCCGCGCAGATCAAGAAGCGCAAGGCCGAGATCAAGCTCTCGAGCCAGGCCAAGAACAAGCTGCAGAACAAGCCTGTCATTCCCCGCAAGAAGAAGCACGTCACATTGTCCGAGTTCACCAACGGCATGCGCAAGGTCGGCCACGACCCGATTGTCCTCGAGAAGCGTGCCGCGCGTCTCGTCGAGGCCAAGAAGGCCGCCTGGGAGGCTGCCGAGGCCGTGCGCGAGGAGGCTGGCGGTGACGATGTTTCGATGGGTGGTGACGATGACGTGGACATGGACGAGGCGCCCAAGCGTGGTGGCCGCGCCGCTGCCAAGAGCAAGAACGCTCTTCCGCCTGGTATCACGAGCCAGGAGCAGCTCGACAAGGCCCACAGGCTACGCTTCTTCGCCCAGCGTGAACCTGCTCGTCTCGCCAAGGCGTCCGAGTCTGACCGTCACGTTCCCATCACCCGGCCCAAGTGGATGTTGGCCGGTAAGCGTAAGGCGGGTAAGACGCAGCGCCGATAAGTGGCGTTGGGGGGCATGGCGGTCGAGCCTGCCTGCACACTCTTGGGTGTATTGCAAAAGGCCTTGGGCGAGAGAGCGAGCCCCGGCTGTGGTTTCTGGCGATTGGCGTGTATGTACTTTATACCCTACATGGAGACTTTGCATCGAGCGGGCGGGAGAGTGTCGCAAAGAAGGCCACGATTGGGACTGCTGGTTTATACTTCCTCAGCCACAAGGCCACATCACTCCACTCCACTCAAGTCTGAAAGGGACAAAAATAAACAAAATAAGAAACAATAATGCCACGTTTTGTGTTACGTAACTTTCCTCATCCAGCCAAATCCGTCGCCCCTCGCTCCGCTCGCACCAGGAAACCCTTTCAACACGTCTCGCACTCTTTTATAAACTCTCCCTCTTCACTCTTTCTCTCTTCTCTTCTTCCATCCACCGTCAGCCCCGCGCTCCCCACACGCCAGGCAATCCACCCCGCCCTAGCGCACAGGATTGCGGCCCAGGCAACGCGGACGACGGCTGGGTCCGTGTGACGAACGGGTCGCACGACAACCCGAGGAGAACAAAACAGGCGCCGACGGACGGACGCACGAGCGACGAGTCTGCTGCTTCGCTGCTGCAGACACTGACACGGCCTCGTAACCATGTTCTTCCTTGTTGGTGTCACACCACTGGCGGACGCGGAGCGCTGACGCGGGCGATTGTTCTTACTGTTCATTCACGTAGCGTCAGCTCACGCACACCATCCTTCTCCACCCATCCTACTTTGGAGCCCAGCTTGAGGAGTACCTCCGGCAAAAGCTCTACGAGGATGTCGAGGGAACGTGTAGCGGAAAGTATGGGTAAGTCTGGGCCACTAGATGGGAGGGCAGAATCTGACGAACCAGCTACATCATCTCGGTGGTGACGATCAACGACATTGGCGAGGGCAAAATTATGCCATCGACAGGACAGGCAAAATTCAAGTGCTCGTACACTGCCATTGTCATGAAGCCCTTCAAGGGCGAGGTCGTCGATGGCAAGGTCATCAACGTGAACAAGATGGGCTTCTTTGCTATGGTTGGCCCGTTACAAGTGTTTGTTTCGTCACATGTGAGTGTTGCCTCCTATTGTCCCCTCCCCCACCCCCTTTCGTGATGAATGTAAAGCATAGGGACAACAGATCCTGCGGGAATGTTGAGATGCTCGGGAGATCTTGTAGTAATTGATCACACTTTCTGAACCCACCTTCCTCCTCCACTTGTTTCCGAACAACGGACGTTGGCTGACAGACAACAGCTGGTTCACGCCGACATGAAGTTTGACCCCAACGCAAGTCCCCAGTGCTACCGCTCGAACGACGAGGTGATCCAGAAGGACACGCGGGTACGCATGGAGATTGTGGGGTGTAGGATAGAGGCAAACGACATTGTGAGTGCCGACCGCATCCGGTGATTGAGATCGGCATCTGACCGCCGCGCTAGTTTGCCATTGGAACAATCAAGAAGGACTACCTGGGCCAGATCCAAGAGTAGACACTGTTCTGGACACGCTTCGGGCGATAGAGGGCGATTCTGAGGCGGCGGCTACCGTCCCCAGGAGACAGCATAGTATTGTATACCCCATCATCACTACCATTCATCAGACAGCCCCCGGGGTTTGATTAGTACAAGAACAGAAGTCAATGTAGCAGTCAACATATGCGTGCGGCGAAGGTGGCGGGCGGCGGCGGCGGCGCGTCCTCATAAACGTGCACGGGGGGGCGAGGTTGCAGGACGCTATGAAGCGCGGGTAAGTGGACGCCACTTTTGCTTGGCAGTTGTGGCATGGTGCACGAGGTGGGGGGACGTTTGGCTCGCACTTATCAAGCATGGCGGTTGTTTGACCCGGAACCGAAGAGGCACAAAGTACAAGGTATGCAGGCAGGCGCCAGGCGCAGTCGTGCTGTGGGAGCAGGGGCGACGAGCTGGGGCCGATGGGCAGGAAGAGCGCCGCGGCAGGGCCAGAGTGGACGCGTACTGCGCCACGCGATGTTGGCGAGGCTGCTGCGAGTCGGCCTCGATGTCGACGACGCCGGCCGGGCCAGGCCAGTCGCTCGTTCGTGCATACAATGGCAACATGTGGGCCCCGTCGAGCCTCATTCCGCTGTCACGAGCTCGTCGCGGTGCTTTGGGCGGCGGGGTGCCGGGCCTGCTCTGGCGCGCTGGCTCGAGCCAGCTCGAGCCCTTCGTGCATGCAGCAGCAGTAGTAGCCAGCAACAGGAGTGACACCAACAACACGACCCGACCCAGGGTGCCGAAAATTGAGCGTACGCGTCCTGCGTGCCGCGCCGGCGCTTTTCCTTCCCTATGACGCACAGCGACGGCCGCGGCAAACAGAGGCTACATCCGACGTACGTGGCTTATGGCACGCAACTTGGATCTGCCTGCATGCCAGCACAGCACAGCAAGCATGCACAGGTCGGCGCTAGCTGAGGCGGCGGCGTGTGGGCGTGGCCCCCGACGCCGATGCATGCTCGACACACTCGACACACTCGGTCAGTCAGCACACGCGCGCCGGGGCCGGCGGGCTCACTGCCTCACGGCGTCGCGGTGACCCAAGCTGTAATCAGACGCCGGCGGCCGGAAAGGAGGCCGAGGCGAGGGGTTTTTGGGTGTAAACCCTGCGCCGACCTGCCAGTAGAGATTTGGCGGGTGATGCTTTGTGACGCAGTGACGTGGGGTGGGGAGGGAGCGCTTGAGTGAAAAAGAAAAAATGGCCCCCGGTGGCCGAGGGGCATGGAGGGAAGGGAGAAAGAGCCCAGGGGCCAGGCCTAGGAACGGCGAGGCAACGCCCATTGCAGGGAAGGGTTGGGCGAAAAAGGGAGAGTGTATGGTGTGTGTTTAGGTGTGCAGTGGGTCATGCCGGGTGGGCGGGGAGGGAAGGAGGACGAGGGACGCCTGTGGGCTTGCTGATCGATCAGTGACGAAGAACCGAGACGAGGACTGGACTGCGACGACGACCGACAGACGACGACGACGACGGCGACCGACGGCTGCGGCCACCGGCGGATCTGGCTCTGGAGACTCTGGCTCTACAGCTGCAGCACGACGACGTATCAACTCACGCCCACCCCCACGCATCCTGCCCATCTTGCATGTAGATGCACACTCGACTCGTCCCTCACTCAACTCGCCATCACTCGACCCGCATACATCACCACCACCTCCACTCGGATCGTCTTGTCGGTCAGTAAAGTCAGCCAAGCCTCCGCATACCCCGCCCCGCCCGCCCCGCCGCCCGACCCTCGGCCTGCGTGCAGCACACCCACCCACCCACCGACCCACAGAGCGGCCAATGACGACGCAATAGGGGCCAAATCCAACAGACACGATTTTGCGGCCTACGCGGTTCCTCTGAGCTCAAAGTAAGCAAGCACCAAAGCACCCCAACCCAAGCGAGCGTACCACAACCGCCGCGGCCAGCACGCACGCACCGACAAGCATAGCAACCTCGACCTTCCCTCGACCTCCAACTCTCTCTCGCTCTCTCGCACCCCACCTCCACTACTCAATCACCCACTTGCAACGGTCTGCGCGCACCCCCCTGCAGCAGCACCCGCGCGCGCTTCTCTGCCGCCGCCGCCGCAAGTCAGTGCAGTGGCAACTGCGCACCACCCCCCCATCCACCCCGGCCACCTCTCGGCCCCCTCGACACCGCGACCAGTAACCAGTGGGACGACCCGCACCACCCACCATTTCATCCCCACCCCCCCAACAACCACCACCAGCCCAAGCCATGCCGGGCTCAACATCGGGGGCGCCCCTCGTCGCCCACCGTAAACGGCACAAAAAGGACTCGTGGTGGTCGCGCAACGTCTCCAAGCCAATGGAAAAGCTCAACCCGACGAGATTGTTCAGCAGAACCCCAGTGCTCGGCGTCCAGCGCACCCTCTACTTTGGCGAAGGCCTCCCCGCCGACTACTTTGACAAGAAGGGCCGCGTCCTCAAGTCTAAAAAGTTCTGCACAAACCAGGTCGTCACTTCAAAGTACACAATCATCACGTTCCTTCCCCGCAATCTGTTGGAGCAGTTTCGACGCGTCGCAAACATCTTCTTCCTCGCAATCAATATTCTCCAGTTCTTTCCCAAGTTTGCGACCATCTCGCCGGGTCTCGTTATCCTGCCCCTCATTGTTGTTCTCGGTATCACGGCCATCAAGGACGGCTACGAAGACTTTAAGCGTCACCAGGCAGACCACTTTATCAACCAGTCGATAGTCCACGTTCTTGGCGGCGAGGGCTACGAGAATGTCAACCCCTCTGGATCAAAGGAGAAGACATTCATCAAGGGCATTCCGCTTCCTGGTCGACGCAGCAAAAAGTCCAAGGCAAAGGACGAGGACGACGACTCGTCACAAACCAGGCCCACTGGTGAGAACCTGCAACGTCTCCGCTCCCAGGTCACCAATTGGGACGACGACGACGAGGCAGCCGACTCGCCAAACGAACTCGGTTGGCACCGCACCATGTGGGAAGACGTCAAGGTTGGCGACTTTGTCAAGATTTACGACCACGAGCAGATTCCAGCGGGTGAGTGCGCGTTTGTTGTTGTTTGTGCGCTGGGCAGGAGCGTAGGGGAAAGCTCCGTGCGCTAGGCAGGCGGCGCCGCGCCGCTGCCGCCGCACTCTGACGCGGACACGCGCACACTCCTCCCTCCCCCCCGCCCGGGTGGCGGCGTCTCGAAACATTGCTCGGGCGGTGTCTGTGCTCATTTTTGTGACTCCCCTGACACACCTTAGATATCATCGTTTGTGCAACTTCAGAAGAGGAGGACATTTGCTACATTGAAACAAAGAACCTCGACGGAGAGACAAACCTCAAGTCTAGGCATGGCGTTTCTGGCCTCAATGTCCTCGACTCGGCCGCCGCGTGTGCGAGCATTCACATGCGCGTAGAGCTCGACGCCCCAGAGGTCAACATGTACCGCCTCAACGGAAGTGTCACTATCCAGCACGGAACACTTGGCCAGGGAATCGGCCAGGAGCCAGAGGTCCACCCCATCACGCTCGACACGACCCTTCTCCGCGGCTGCGTCCTCCGCAACACGGCCTGGGTCATTGGTTTCGTCGCCTACACCGGTACCGACTCGAAGATTGTTCAAAACTCTGGTCGCGCTCCCAGCAAGCGCTCCAAGGTCGAGCGTCAGATGAACCCTCAGGTCCTCTTCAACCTTGTCGTCCTCGGTGTCATTGGTATTGTCTGTGCCATCGTTGATCACTTCAACGAGAAGCGCTGGGAACGCGAGAATACTTACTGGACTCTGTTCTACCACAAGGGTGACAACCCCGACATCAACGGTCTCATTACCTTCTTCAACGCCCTCATCACCTTCCAGAACATTATCCCCATCTCGCTCTACATCTCGATCGAGTTTGTGCGCACCATCCAGGCCCTCTTCATCTTCTGGGACCACGATATCCGCTACTTCAAGGGCGGCGTCAAGTACCGCACCCTCGCCAGGACGTGGAACCTGTCCGACGACCTCGGCCAGATCGAGTACATCTTCTCCGACAAGACCGGTACCTTGACGCAAAACGTCATGATCTTCCGTCAGTGCTCGGTAGGCGGAAAAATCTACTACGGCGAGGCACCGGCTCCCAGGCCTTCGATGGATCCCAAGAAACTGTACGAGCTCAAGAAGACCATCACCGGCTCAGACAACTCGGCCGACGATGAGCTCAAGAAGAAGACCGAGGCCGAGCGCGAGATTCCTCCGTTCCACGACGCCGAGCTCGACGCCGACCTCGGTGACCAAGACTCTGAGCAGTCGCGTCTCCTCCACGGATTCTTTGCAGTCCTCGGCCTCTGCCACACTGCACTTGCTTCCGAGAACGAGGATGGCGTCATCGAGTACAAATCTCAGTCACCCGACGAAACCGCTCTGGTCCAGGCCGCGGCTGACGTCGGCTTTGTGTTCCTTGGCCGCGACAAGAACCTTCTCAAGCTCAAGACTCCCTTCTCTGACGAGCCCGACGAGTACGAGCTGCTCAACGTTCTTGAGTTCAACTCGGCGCGCAAGCGCATGTCGGTTGTTGTTCGCAAGCTCGACGAGCACGGCAGAATCTTCCTCCTCACCAAGGGTGCAGACAATGTCATCTTCGAGCGCCTCAGCACCGAGGTTGGCCAGCAGAAGATCAAGGATCAGACCGACAAGGACCTCCAGGTGTTTGCCAACGAGGGTCTCCGTACCCTCTGTCTCGCTTACCGTGTCCTCGACGACGGCGAGTACGAGGAGTGGGCCCAGGACTACCACGATGCCGAGGTCTCCCTCCACGACCGTGAGAACAGGATTGACGAGGTCTCTGCCCGCCTCGAAAAGAACCTCACTCTTCTCGGCTCCACGGCTATCGAGGACAAGCTCCAGGACGGTGTTCCCGAGACGATTGCCGACCTCAAGCGCGCCGGCATCAAGGTCTGGGTCGCCACTGGTGACAAGCTCGAGACTGCTGTCGCTATTGGCTACACCACCAACCTCCTCACTGCCGACTCGAACCTGATCATTGTCCGTGACGGCAACCACTCGATCTACGATCAGCTCCGCGGCGCCTTGGAGGGTTTCTTCGGCGACGACTCTCTCACTCGCCAGCCCACCCACACCCTCGACCACACGTTCACTCGCCAGTCGACTCAGCTCCAGCGTGTCAACACTGGTGCCGCTTCCCTTGTCGGTGAAGACAACGGCCAGCGTCCCGGAGGCTTCTCGCTTGTCATTGATGGCCACGCCCTCACCCAGTGCTTTGAGGACGAGGACACTTCCGACCTCTTGCTCGCCCTCGCAGTCAAGTGCAACACTGTCATCTGCTGCCGTGTCTCGCCTCTGCAGAAGGCCCAGATTGTCAGCCTCATCAAGGACAACCTCGGCGTCATGACTCTTGCCATCGGTGACGGTGCCAACGACGTGAGTATGATCCAGACGGCCCACGTCGGTGTCGGTATCTCTGGCGAGGAAGGTCTTCAGGCTGTCAACTCGTCCGACTTCGCCGTTGCCCAGTTCCGCTTCCTTAAGCGTTTACTCCTCGTCCACGGCCACTGGTCCTACTTCCGAAACGCGACCATGATCTGCAACTTCTTCTACAAGAACATTGTCGGTATGGGTGTTCTCTTCTGGTTCATGATCTACTGTGGTTGGTCGACAACGTACGTCTATGCCTACGTCTACCTCCTCTTCTGGAACGTCTTCTGGACCATCGCTCCGGTTATCGGCATTGGTGTCTTCGAGCGCAACATTGACGACGACATTCTCATGGCCCTGCCCGAGCTCTACCGCTACAGCCGCAGCGGCAAGTACTACAACTGGCCCCGTTTCCTCTACTACATGTTTGAGGGTGTCTACCAAACCGCCGTCGTCTACTTCATCCTCTGCTACGCCTACGACACTACCAGCACTCGCGGCGACGGCTACGAAGTCTTCAAGGACGAAATGTCGACGACCATGGCCATTGGCGCCGTCATGATTGCAAACCTGTTCTCGGGTCTCAACATTGACGCCTGGTCGTGGTGGGTCGTGTTCGGTGTTTGGATCGGTCCCGTCCTCATCTGGCTCTTCACCGCCATCTACTCGGTCATCAAGCCCAGCATGTTCTGGACTGGCGTCTACGGTAACGACGTCTTCCTCTTCCGCTCGGCTGCGTTCTGGTTCGGCTGGCCATTTGTCATCGTCTTCTCGCTCATGCCCCGCTACCTCATCAAGTATGCCAAGCAGAACATCTTCCCCAACGACATTGACATTATGCGCCTTGTACGCAAGTACCACCCCGAAGCCAACCCCTTCACCGACCCCATGCTCGGCGGCAAGCTCAACGTGGACCGCGGAGAGGAGAGCCCCTTCGCCCACGCCGGCAGCCGTCCCACAACCCCCGTTCAAGTCGACCAGCACGACAAGAACAACATTGGCCTGCAGACCTTCTCGTCCCCTGGCGGCGACCGTCCCACTGCGATGCGCCCAAGCGTCGACATTGGCCGCCCCAGCTACGACTCGCGCCGAAGCTTCGACAGCGGCCGCCGACCAAGCATGCAGTATGGCGCCAACCGCCACGCCCGTGGCTCTGCCCATGACATGTCGACTGGTCTTACCCGTGAGGCTTCGCGCGGTTTCGACTTTACAATGGAGGAGGGCGGTGTTGCGGTGCACCGCATGCAGTCGCGTCTGTCGGAGGCGTCTGCGCACCGCCGCAAGTACACTCTCCGCCGATTGGGCATGCAGAACCGCGCCAAGGAGACGGAACGCGATCCCTCGGCTCCGGCCTCGCCTTCCAACAACCCCTTCGCGCGCGTCATCCGCGAGCGCGCTGGTTCCATTCTTAGAGGTAACCGCAACCGCTCGAGCACTGTCAACACGCGCAACTCGAGAGCACTGAGTGAGGGACTGTCAGATCACGCCCCAACATCTCCCCAACTCCATCCCCAGCACCATCCATAGGAATAATCGTGTGAATAGGCGATAGGCCTCTGCTTGCTGTACAAGTACCCGTTACTCTAGTTCCGATGATACAATAGACATGCATTTCCCAATAGCTTGAATGGGCAGCTCTGCACGTGCGTGAGCGCTGGCAACCAGTGTGGCCCTGCTTGGCGCGATGCGGCTGCTGCTGGCACTGTTGAAATGATGCATCCCTCTGGTCTATGGGGAGGAGGTTACAGGCTTGGGTGGGGTATGTGGGTGAGGGTATTGGGAGTTGGTGCGGCTGTTGAGGCCGAGGAGGGACCTGAGCAACCTGAGACCTAGACTAGAGTACCAACATGCAAGAGTTTTAGAGGATCTGGACCTTGGGGAACTCGAGGGTGGCACCGTTCTGGCCGACGCACATCTGGCCGAGCTTGTGGCCAGTCTCGATGGCAACGTCGAGCGACTTGCCGTTGGCGAGGGCGCCGAGGAGGCCACCGGCAAACATGTCACCGGCACCGTTGGTGTCGATGATCTTGTCGGCGGCGAGCTTGGGGACGGGGTACGTCTTGGGGTTGGCGTCGGTGGGGGCGAGGTTGGCAGCCGAGGCCGAGGGGGACGACGAGGCGACGAGGGTCGACTCGGCACCCTGGGTCACAATGACGAGACGGGGGCGCGACGCGTTCGACTTCGAGAAGCCGGCGAGGGTGGTGGCGATCTGCTCGAGCGAGGCGTCACCGAGACCAGCGGCCTCGGCGTACGCGGCGGCCTCGGACTCGTTGCCGATGAGGATGTCGACGTGGGGGAGGAGGTCCTCGAGCTGGACTTTGAAGAACTGGGGGATGAAGGGCGCCGAGAGGTTGAGGACGACGGTGCGGCCCGTGGCCGAGGCGTGCTTGGCGACCTCGAGGGCCGACTCAATGCCGTGGGTGAGGAAGTAGCCCTCGATGTAGATGAGCTTTGCGCCGGCGAGGGTGGCGGCAATCTCGGGCTTGGCGAGGTGGTCCTTGGAGAACTGCTCGGCGGCGCGGAGCGTCGTGACGAGCGAGCGGTCGTGGTTGGACAGGATGACGGCGCACGCGCCGGTCTGGGCGGGGGCAGCCTGGACCTGGTAGCGCGAGACGACGCCCTCCTTCTCGTTGACGGCGGTGAGCGTCTTGGCGAGGTCGTCGTCGCCGACGGATCCGATGTAGGCGACCGAGCCGGCGGGGAGGAGGTACTGTGGAGTTAGTGGCGGAGCGCAGCGACGCTGCGGGGGGTTGTCGACGGAGAGCGCACGGAGCACCCGGGGCACCCAACCCGACCCCCAGCCCGACTCGACTTACCGCAGCACCGCGGGCAGCGTTCTGGGCCGCGCCGCCGGCGACGTACGAGACACCGGGGTTCTTGACAATCTCCTGGTAGATGGGGAGGTGCTTGTCCTCGGCGAGGATGGCGTCGTTGGCCTTGAGGCCGTACTTCTCGAGGTACTTGGGGCCGTCGACGGCGGGGACGGTGATGTCGAGCTGGCATTAGCTTGGCCGCTGGGGGGGGGCACGCACGAGGGGGTTGCCGATCGAGACGACGATGGGGGTGACGGCGGCCATTTTTGCGTTTGGTTGTGGGTGGGGTGGGGTGTGGGTGGGAGTGAGATGGGAGATCGAGATTTCGAGATTTCCGTCAAAGACGACGACGAGAGCACGTTGTCGTGCCACCGACGAGCGACAGCGACAGCCAGCCAGGGACATTAACGGAGGCACGCTGGGCCCTGGCGCCTGGGTGGGTGACGACTGGTGGATTATCTTTGGCGCTTTAATCGTCATTAATCCCACGCAGGCGGTCAGTGGCGCCGAGCCCACCTCCACTTCAATGATCCACCTGCGTCTCCACCAACGTTTCAGTGCGTCCTCGCTGCTCGACTGCCCATCTCACACCCACCGACGCAATGTTGATATACTTTGTGCGCCACGGCCAGACCGACCAGTAAGCTGCCACCTCGAAACCGCTAGCTCACACCAGCAACGCCCAAGGCATCATCCAGGGGCACATGGACGTGCCGCTCAACGAGAAGGGGCGCGCCGAGGCGCGCGTGCTGGCGGACGCGGTGGCGCACGTGCCGTTTGTTGAGGCGCACTCGTCGAGTCTGAGCCGGGCAAGGGAGGTGGGTGGCGGGGCGGGGCCAGGGCACAGCCGGCCGGAAGCCCGGAAGCCCCAGTGCAGTGACGTTCTGACAGCGCAGACCGCAGAGATCGTGCTCGCCGCACACGACGGGCTAGAGCTCCAAATCCACCCGGGGCTGATGGAGCGCTCACTCGGCAGCCTCGAGGGCCAGCGCTGGGTCCGGGGGCACGGCGTGCCCCCCGACGCCGAGGCCAGTGCCGAGTGAGTGCGCCTCGCAGCAGCGCTGACGACAGCTTCCGCGCGCGCGTCGCCGCGTGGTTCCGGGCCTTCCTCGCATCCCACGCGCCCGGGGAGCACAGCGGTGGCGAAGGCAAAAGCGCGCACACCACCCCGATCCCCGACCGCGTCGTCCTCGTCGTAAGCCACGGCGCGTACCTCTCCGCGCTGCTCGCCGTCCTCCTCGGGCGCGAGTTTGCCTTTTCGCGCGCGCCCGGCGTCGACACGGGTGCGACGTGCTTCAACACGTGTATCACGCGCGTGCGCGTGCGCCACGACGCGGCGGGCGGGGTCGACGCGTGGAGCGGCACGGTCGAGAGCTATGCCGAGAGCGGGCATCTCGCGCCCGAGACGATGGGGCGGAGGTTGGGCGTGGCGGACGACGTGCGCCGCGACTTTGTGCGCGATGCGCGGGGCGAGTAGGTGCGGGAGGGGTGTAGACGGTAATACGTGTAGATGTACATGAACTAGAGTGAGGCACTGTTAGAGTACACGAGTCGAGTTGGTGTCGGTGTGGCGTCGGGGCTGTGGCCCGGCCAAGTTGAGACTCGCTGGCACACCCAGTCGGCACTGGCCTCCCTGGGCCAGAAAACGCAAGAGAGTGCATCGCAGGGGGGCGAAACGGACCAGATTCGGCCAAGAAGAAGACGGCAATACAGCGGGGTAGCATGCGCGACGTGGGCAGCTGCAACATTGTGGTCTTCCACCCCGCTTACACGCGCCCTCGCTCGCGCCCTCGCTCACGCCCACGGCGGCGAGCCCGCTGCCTCTGCACTCTACACGGCGAATTCGTGCACTCCGGGCCCTGCACGCCAAGAGACGCGGGAAACGGCGCCGCGGGGGCACGGGGGCGGGCGAGTGTCCGTGGCGAGACAGGCTTGCCCAGCTTGCCGTGTCCACTTCCTTCCAATACACCACTGGTTCTGGTCTCTCGCTCATTGAGCCTTTCCTGTTGCGGGGATGCAGAATCGCCCGGGGCGCGGTCTGGCCGGGGTCCGACGCTGCGTGTCGAGGCGGCCGCGTGAAGGTGTGTCACCCGCCACAGATAAGTGTGTGCCGCCACACCCTTGCAACGAGCACGCTGCGATGCCTGGCTTCTTCTGGCTCTCCCGACAGCGAGCTCCCCTACGAGCTCCGCTCCATCTGGCACGAGCCATGTCGTCAGACATCGTCGGCTGGAGGCAAGCACAGTTCACAAAGCGCGGCAACCCTCCCCCCCCCACGACCAGGGGCCGAATGCAGGCGCCACTCTACTGTTACATACACGGTGTATCTAGCCTGTATCTAGCACACAAGACGAAGCATGCAGTGTGCGCACGGCAGCGCAGTCTCCCAATGCAGTGTCCCCCCCGCCCTACCGCGCGGCCACAAAGCCGCTGTCGTCAGGCGGCGGGGGCTCGCGGATGCCCTTGCGGCGGAGGTCCTCCCTCAGCTCGAGGAAGACGCGCTTGCGCACGCGCAGCATCTGGCGGTGGACGAACCACACGGCGAAGAGCGCGACGCAGATGGTGAGGACGAGGCTGGGGGAGTCAGGGGTGCACGGTGGGCGGGCTTACACGACGTCCGAGATGATCTTGGACTCGGGGCGCGAGTTCTTGTTCATGACGACGTCTGTGTGGGCGTGAGCGGTGTCGAGGGGGGGGTGGGGAAACGGAGGAAGGAGGCACTTACACCCGACTGGAACAGGCGCGGCTGTGTCAGTACCAATGCAACCCACTCCCCACGGCTTACCGTAGACGGCGATAAACTGGGGGTGTCAGTTCAGATCACCCTCAAGTCCACGCCAACTGACCTGCTTCGGCAGCGACAGCACCAACGCCACGAAGAACTGCCACACCTAAAGTCAGCGCAAGCCACCGCACAGCCGCACGTCAAGTCCACAAACGGCAAAGATGGCCTGGGATCAGCAGAGCCCACGCGCCACACCCACCGTCGACATGTGCGTCGGGATGACGCTCATGCGCACGACCCAGGCGACGAACACGCCGCCCTCGTCAACGACGCGGGCCAGACACGCATAGTTGAGGCTCCTGCGCGCGAAGCGGCGTGCCTTGTTCCGGAGGACTGTACGAAACATGCTACGGCGTCAGCGCCGGCCACAAGCCACACCCACGTGAACGCGCCCAGCTCGCCGAGTAATGTCCCCGCCGCGCCGATGGCAAACCCGCCCTTGATTCCCCAGACCACGCCGCAGAGGATGAGAACAATGTCTGGGCGTTAGCGTCACGCCCGCCCCCAGCCGTACCATTTCCAAACAGGGGCGGGAAGGAGAGCAGCACGATAGTGGCGAGCGGTATCAGCCAGCCAGCCTTGAGCGCTCTGAGGCGCTGCGCAAAGGGCAGGAGGGTGCGCACGATCTGGCGTCAGCGCTGCCAAGCGACCCACTCACAGCCTGGTGGAAGACGGCGACGAGGGCGACGCCGAGCACGATGAGCCCGAGCAGGACGTACCACCCCAGCCACTCCCAGCGGACCCAGAAGCGCCAGTCCCTCGCGCGGTCCCAGGTGAGCAGGCCGCGCTCGTACTCTACGCGCTCGGCGGCGGTGAGCTCGCGCTCGTCCTCGGACTCGGTGTCGCTCGCGATGCTCGAGTCGCAGGGGTAGACAGAGCTGTCGTCGTCGGCGAAGAGGCGCGGGTCAGAGTGCAGCAGGGCCGGGGTGGGGCCGACGGCGCCGTACGACGTGAACTTGAACACCATCCTGTTGAAGGTGGTGGAAGGGGGTTGTTGAGAGTTTGTTGGCTGGTGGGAGTGGGTGGGAGATGGCTGGCGGTGACGAGTGCGTCGTCAACAACGTGGGCACCGACGACGCCGGCGGACGGAGATGTGCTGGTGATGCCCGGCGCCGGGAGGTATAAGTGTGTCGAGGAGGGGAAGAGCAAGAAGGAACGGAGAGCAGCAGCCCGCCGTGGCGAGGGTGGCTGATGGCTTGCCGCTGACTGGCCGTAGAGCGGAGAATGATGCGTCGAGAGGCGGCGGCGGCGGGTTGTTTTGGAATGAGGCCGCCGTTGCCACCGTGATTAGATTCCAACTTGTAATGTCGTCATACACTGGCGAGTCGATTGGACAGCACCCGACATTACAACCGAATGTATGCTGCTCATTCCAAACCCCCAGACGACTGCACTCCCCAACCGCATTCGTAAGCACTTCGTCTCACATGCACTTCTTCTACGTATCATACAATTCGACAGCGACAAACAGCGTGCAAGGCAATGTGTGAGACCTGTGCGTCTGTTTTTGGCTTGCATGGCTTGCGTGGCCGTCCAGCCGTCTGGGCAAGCCACGTGCGATGATCGGCATATCCGAATAGGTCCACCAGCCACCGGAGATGACCGCCCGTCGCCGTCGCCGCACTTCGCCGCACCAGTCGCCCCAAAGCCTCGCAGAATACACCGCCCACGCCCACTAGCGCCCATCCTCCATCTAGTTCTCAATGCCAAAGAACTCGACAGAGTCGAGGCGCGTCGTCTCCTCGCCCTCCTGGTTGTCCTTGATGTACACGGCGACCGACGACACGTTCTTAAACTTGGCCGACGGCAGCTCGATGCGGTTGCCTCGGATGTCGGCAGACGACAGCGAGAGCTCGTGTGTCGCCGTCGCCGAGTCGGCCGACGCCAGGTCGAGGCTCGCTGGCGGGTTGGCGAACAGCTTGACCGTCTTGGGCGCCTGGTAGTCGGCGACGACAGCGAAGAAAGTCACGGCGTTGATCTGCTGCACGGGCTTGGAGAACTGCAGGTGTTAGATGGGCACATCGGTCGGTTATCGTCATCTACGCACGGGAATCACAAGCAGCAGCTTGGGGTCGGTCGCCGACTCGACGTAGCTGTTGCCCTTGGGGCCAGAGTTGGGGCCAATGATGGACGACAGCGGGTGGTCGGCCGCCTCGCCGAGGCCCTTGAGCCCGTCCGCCTTGACAAGGTGGTGCAGCGACACCTCAACCGGGCCCGAGGGGACGACCGGGGCAGGCTTGGGCTTGGGGGCTGGGGGCGAGCCGGCGTGCTGCGCGACCTTGGCCTGCAGCTGGGGAGGGGATGCGCCGCGGAGCTGCGGGCGTCAGTGTCCGTGTCAGAGCCCCTGCGCATCACATACCTCGTCAATGGGGGCGCCGTTCTTGATGAACTTGAACGTGGGCATTGCGGAGATGCGGTACCGCTGGGCGAGCTCCTGCTGGGCGTCGACATCGATTTTCTGGAGGGTCAGCTGGTGTTGCAAGCGAACGTTAGCTGCACTCACGGCAAACTTGACATGGGGGAACTTGTCGGCCAGCTGCTGGAATACGGGCGCAATGGCATGGCACGGGCCGCACCACACGGCGTGGAAGTCTGGTGGCGATAAGCTTTGAATCGGCGCAGGGGACTGAACTTACCAAGAACGAGCAGCTGGTCCTTTGCGAGGCCCTTGATGATCTGGTCGAGCGCTGCGGAGTTAGCTCGTTGCTGGAGGCCCTCAACTCACCAGCTGTAGAGCCGATCTCGACAATGTTGTGCGAGGGAGCCATTGTGTGCGGGTTGTGAGTGAGAGAAGAGTTGCAAGATGCAGAGAATGTTGCGGATTGTAGACTTGGTCTTAACGCGCAAGGTGAGCCATGTCGTCATTGGAAGCTGGCGGGGATTAGGTAAGCGGGGTTAGGCCGCACAGGCCGCCACCACCTTAGTCAGACGTGCCACTCGGCGTCGAGACGGCATTCTAGCATCGTCTGGGTGAGTAGATGCACCGTTGGCTGTAATGGAGGGGTGCAGTGGGTGAAGGACAGTGAACCTTTGTTGCCAGGTTTGTGGATGGAAGCCGAGGAGACCTGGTGCATGGCTAAGAGTGCTCGGTGCTTGATCTTCGTGGCGGCGGCGGCGGCGTTGCGTGAGGTTCATCAAGATGTGCGGTGCCACTGGTGTGATGGACGAGGCGAAGTCTTCCCCTCGTACCAGTATGTGTCTCCTGTGTGGGAAAATGCATGCTCTTCGCAACAAGCACGGGCCGCTCCAGCCGCGAGACGTGGCCCCGAGCTCAACCTTCCCTCGCCACATCGCAACCGCCGTCATGGTAGTAACGGAGCGAGCCCACCTGCCCATCCCCGTCTGTCGTAATCTCGGCGACGGGGCCACAGTCCGAACAGCTAATGCCGCGCCAGAACCGCCCCGCGCAGTCTACTCGGTGCCGGGCGCGGAAACCGCTGCCAAGGCGAGTGGCGCCACACGGCTATCGGCAGGGCCCACGGCAGCACAACCGCGATAGCTCTCCCGCGCAGCGGCCGCAAGATCCAAGCTTGAGTCGCAGCATGCATCAGAACGCAGCAGGCAGTCACCAGCTCGGTCACGGTGACGAGTGGTGACGAGTGGTGACGAGTGGGCGAATACAGATCCAGCCACCACCGGCGGGCGAGCTGGGAACGAGCGTGTTGTTGGGAACCGTCGCCGCCTCCCGCCAGCCGCGCCGAGCCTATGCCCCAGACAAGCTCCAGCGCCAGCGACGCCGCGATCCTCGGCCGGGCTCCCCGTTGGCATGGTGACACACTGCTGGGAGCCGATGTGAGCCACGCTGGTCAGCTGGACGACCATGTGCCACGAGCAAGCAGCGCGACTGCTCCCGTGCAAGTATGCAGCCTGCCTGGGCTGCCCAGGCTAGGCATGTAGAAGGCGCGCGTTCCTAGTGGCAGGACGAGGCAACGGTGGCATGCACAGGCTGGCCGGCACCAACCTGTGCCTAACGAAACCGGGGTGCTAGTCGCGAGGGTATTTCTGGCCTCTCGTACCGCCCGTTCCAGCGTGGTTCCTGTGCCGTGCCGTCGTGGCGACGCCCGGCCGGCATGCAGGCATGTTTTGCGCTGGCGTGCGCGCGCCCACAAGCGCGTCCGCGATCTGTGCGCCGGGGGCATGCTCCACTCCCAAGCAAGGAAAGCATCTGCCGTCCCCATTTTTCATTGTCTTCCCCACCTCGGCAGCACAGAACAGGGGGGATGGGATGGAGGATGGAGCTCGAGCCGGCTGTGGCATGACGGCAGAGAGGGTCAAGTGGGTCCGCGTCACCCCACCGACTGCGACCCCCGACCCCCGGCCCCCCCCCAAAGATCGTCGATCCCGCGACCAGGCAGACCCCCTTACGCGAAGCGCGAAGCGCGCGGTCCACTAAACCGCGCCACGGCACGGTGCGGCGCGGTTGGAGAGTAAACAACGCACACATACCGTCAGTGGTGCGCTCCATCGTCGGCGCCAACGGCCCGCTCCGCGCCCTAGAACCCGCCGAGGCGCTCTCTTGGCAGCGGAGACACACAAAGAACACGACTGGCGTGCCCACTGGCGCACAGTTACCCGGCCACACTGCGCCACCGTCACTGATAGCGGGCAAACCTTGCTCGATGGGCTAGGTGGTGGCAGCTGCGGCTCGGGCATACCATCTGCTCGCTCGCCCCGCTCATGTTCGGCACCTCGCACCGCACCCCGCTATAATGAAAGTGGCATGGGGGCCTTGCCGGCCTTGCAGCCCTTGCAGGCCTTCCGCGGCCATGCACATGTTTATTTTATTTTCTGGCGACCAGAACTCGCAGCTGGGCCAGGAATGGGTTCAGGATGACGAACCTGGCCGTACCTTTGGACGACGCGTGCAACGCACCCCGCGGGTGCACGCTCGCGCTTCCCAAATCGAGTAAGCTGGGCATTGTCCAGGCCTTTTTGGACCGGTGGAGCTTTTTCCAGTGTCCTCAACGCGGTGTGCACGCGGGGGTTTACGACGGAGCGCGCGACGAGGGTATTACGTGCAGCCGTACACAATTAACGAGGGAGGGGGGGCCAACCCTTGGGCAATTAGGTTGCGACTTGTGGCATACCGCCGGCGGCTGGGCGGCTAGGCTGGGGCTTATGGTCGCAGCGTGACGAAACACAACTCGGCGCAGCCGGTAAAGCTCCTGGACATGTCGTGCACATCGCGGTGATCATGATGTGGCCCGCAGCCCATCGCGCAGCGCGCACACGCATCTGCCCGCCCGCCGGCGCGAGCCCCGCCGCGTCGCGTCGAATGAGGATTGCAATCAATCGCCAACCGCAGAGGGAGGCAGCCAGGGGTTGAGAGGCCGGCCGCGACGACGACGTGACGCGCGACGCGACCCACGGCCCATCTGACGTGCCACGCTCCAAGCTATACTGTGCGTAAGGAGGTCCTTCCGGCGGGTCGAAAGTGAGTTGCAGCCTACTGCGCCAAGGGGGTCTGATGAGCGCGGGCCGCGTTGAGTGAGGTCGTGAGGCAGGGCAGGGTGCAGGTGCAAGCAGGTTGTCCAAGTGGCTAGACGAGACGACGCCGCCGACGACGACGACGACGCGACGCAGGGAAGGCCAGAGGAAAGGGCGGCACACAATAGCCATCACTCGAGCAAACTGTCACGCTAACGTAAACGGCCCAAACCCTGAAAGTGGGCGGCCGGGCTGCGGCCTGTGCGGGTCGTGGGCCCACTGGCTTTGCTTGAAGCGCCAAAGTGCAGGGTCCAAAGGTCCATTCCAAACTCTAGGGTCCAGCAGCGTACGCGCGGGGCCAGTCGCCACCCATCCACTGACCCGCGCCTCTAGACTCCCCGCGTCTCGCTCAACTGGTCGTCGTCGTAGCCGCTGCTGCTCTGCTCGCAAGCTTAATTAGGTCCAAGGCGTGCAGAGGGAGCTGCGAGCCGCGAGCCACACGCCGCACACCGCTGCTGTGCAGTGCCACCCTCGTGCCCTCACAACCCGGTGCCTTGTGCCGTGCCGGAGACGAGACCGCCGCCGCCGCCACCCACCCACAGCCGCAGTGTTGTAGTGCCCACCGCTGCCCACCTGCCCGTCTGCTGCTGCCTTGCCCCCCTCCCTTCCCCTGGTTTTACTGCTCGCCTTCCTCTGTCACTGTGCGTCGTCGGTTGTGTTCCGCCGTTTCCACAGTGACGACGACGGCGACAACGGCCAGACCTTGGACATGCCAGTCGCACGGGACGCTGCATTCGAACCGATCATCCGCCTGCCGGACCCTGTCGACTCCTTTTTTTTTCTCCTCCTCGCTTGCTCTGCCCGCCCTCCCCTCCCCTCCCTCGCACACGGCGGTCTCCCCCCAAGACCGCTCGCGCCCGCCCCGCCTCCCTGTACCGCGCGTTGCCAGTGGTTTACAGCCTGACCTAGTCGTGGCTGCCGCCGCTCGGGCCTTGGTTGCTTGCTCGTTCCGCCCTCTGCTCCAAGTTTGGGTCAGCGTGGCGACGGTCAAACTGCATCCACCCCAGCCAGCCAGCCAGGGCCCAGGGGCAGAAAAGCAAAAGCACGCACCACAAGCACGCATCAAAATCGACCCGCAACGCACCTCTATACACGGCCAAGCCCGCGCCCGCCCACGCCCCGCCCGCGCCTTCCGGACGCCCCTCCCTTCCTCCCTCCTTCCCTTCCTTCCCTCTCCCTCCCTCCCTTCCCTCTGGCCCTCCCTCCCCTCTCCCTCGCTCGGGCTAACCTACCAGCCAGGCTTGCTTGCTCGCTGTTGTAGACCGACCCAGGCGGGCAGGACCCCAAACCGCCCACGCACCGACGAGGCGTCCGCCAGTACGCCCTGCCCCTGTCTGCTTGTACCACACCCACCCACCCACACGCACCCACGACCACACAACCCATCACTCTGTTGGTCGTTGTCAAACCAGCAGTGGTCGTCGTTGTCGTCCTTCCTCTCTCCCTCCTCCATCTCTTTCGAGCAACAACCCCTCCCCCCTCCCCCTCCCCCCATCTTCTCGACGTACACCACACATCGACATCGACTTTTGTGCACTGCTAGTCAGCACCTCACACTCGTTCAACAACCCCCTTCGCCCACATCGACTCTCGGCTTGCGCAACTCGACCCGCCCACCCCCATCCCCCCCTTTCCCTCGCCGCTCGATCCTCTTCGTTCGTCGACCTTTCTCGCTTGTTGTCGCTGGTTCCTTTCTTTAACGCCTGCCATCGCCATCGCCTCAGCACTCGCCCACTTGCGCAGTGCTACGTTTCGACCCATTAGACCCTCCCCTCCCCAGAATCCACCAAGAGGACACTTTGCTTGGTTGCTTTGAAAGGGGCCTACCTGCGTTCTCAAAAACAATCCAACACTCGCTCGACCCTTCGACTGCTCTTGCATCTCACTTGCAGGCGCTCTCATACCAAAGGGTTAACCATCTTGGACGCTCGTTGATGTTGCTGTTGCTGCGATCACAGTCTTGCTAGATCCCATCCCGCTCTTCACGCACAGCCCAACACGCGTAACAATAGCTTCCGTGAACCACCAAAACCACAGACTGGACCGCAACATGCGTTACGGCAACGGCCGCCTAGCGAGGGGCGGCAACAGCCGCATGCTTGCCGCCCTCCTCGTCCTCCTCGTCATCATCGCTCAACTGGCACGCGTTGATGCTCACCCAGCCAGCCCTCGTTCGCTCGAAAATGGATGGTCGCGCAAGGCCCGCCAGCTTGTCGCACCCAGACAAGGTATGTGCACCCTGATTCTGCGCCACTCGGATTGTGATCCGTGCAGCACCACGCAGAGAACAATACTGACAGCTGCATCAGTTGCCGGCACTGGCGAGCCATCGGCCGTCGAGGTCTCCACGCCTCCCCCTGCTCAAGGACAGGAGCAGGCGGCCAACGAGCAGCAGGCATCCAGCTCGACCACCACCACCACGACCGTTGTTGAGTCGTTGACTACTACCCAGCAAACTTCTACCACACCCGAGTCGTCGTCTCAGGCGCCCGAGTCTTCTTCCGAGGCTCCTCAGCCGGTGTCTTCCTCTACGACCACAACGACTCAGGAGGAGTCTTCGCTCGAGTCGCGTTCCGAGACTCTTCCCGTTGAGGCCTCCACCTCTTCGCCCCCTGGTGGCGCCGAGGTTGGAGGCAGTGTCAGCGCCGGCCCCAACGGTGCGGGTGCCGAGGGAGGTGGAAACGTTGGTGGTGTGAGCGCCGGCGCGAGCGGCGGCGTGTCTATCTCCCCATCTGGCGTTTCGGCCGGTGTGAGCGTTGGTATTAGCATCGCGCCCACGACCTCGTCCCAGTCGCCTAGTGCAAGCCCCACGACGTCGACTGTCCCCTCGACCACCTCCGAGGCTTCCTCCACTTCGGACGAGCCCTCGTCCTCGAGTGCTGTTCCTTCGTCCGACTCGACGACTCCCGCTCCCGTGACCTCGGCTTCCAGCTCGTCGGGATCGTCTGAGCACTCGTCGCCGATCACCACCGAGTCGTCTTCATCCAGCTCGTCTTCCGACTCGGAGTCGTCGTCCTCTTCGTCGTCGTCTGCTCCAGGCAGCAGCAGCTCGGACCCACCTGAGTTTGTGGTGACGGACCCCTCGTCATCGAGCAGCTCGACCTCGACCACTGTTTCGTCGTCGTCGTCGGACTCGTCGTCTTCGTCTTCGGCTTCTCCGTCGTCGTCGTCTTCGTCTTCTTCGTCGTCAGAGTCCTCTTCGTCGTCGTCTTCTGAGGCCCCCTCTTCCTCGGCCTCGTCCTCGGCTTCGTCGTCGACTTCATCGTCGGCGTCCGAGTCTTCGTCGTCGGCCTCGTCTTCAGCCTCGGAGTCGTCGTCTTCGTCGTCAGCCTCGGAGTCGTCTTCCTTGACTTCCTCTTCGGCATCCGAGTCGAGCAGTGCCGCTCCCTCGTCCTCGTCCTCGTCGTCTGTGTCTTCCTCTTCGGAGCAGTCGTCGTCTTCCTCAGCGCCTCCTTCGTCTTCCGAGTCGTCGTCTACGTCGACTTCGTCTGACGCAAGCTCTTCGGCCACGCCCTCGAGCTCCTCCGAGTCGTCCTCGTCGTCTGTGGAGCGCTCTTCGGAGCCCGTTCCCTCGTCGTCGACTGCCCCCTCGTCGAGCTCGGAGCCTTCGTCGACGACGACCACGTCGACCACTCCTTCATCCACCACAGTGGTCTCTCCGTCGGTTTCGTCCACCACTGTCGTTCCCAGCAGCACCACGACGACGACCATTAGCGAGGAGCCTCCCAGCAGCTCAACCACGACCACCGAGGTTCCCCCCAGCAGCACCACGACGACCAGCGAGGTGCCTGCTAGCAGCACTACGACGACCACTGAGGTTCCTCCCGCCTCGTCGACGACTGAGGTTCCTCCCGCCTCGTCGACGACTGAGGTTCCTCCCGTCTCGTCGACGACTACCACTGTGGTTGTCCCTCCCACGACAAGCGAGGCCCCTCCTACTACAACGAGTGAAGTCGATCCCACGACAACGACCACTGAGGTCGTCCCACCTACGACCAGCGCTGTCCCCCCTACGACGACGTCTGACGTTGAGGTACCGCCTACCACGGCTGTTCCTCCTACGACCACCACCACCGAAGTTGTCCCACCTACGACGAGCGCTGTCCCCCCTACGACGACGTCTGACGTTGAAGTTCCGCCTACCACGGCTGTTCCTCCTACGACCACCACCACTGAGGTTGTCCCCCCTACGACGACGTCTGACGTTGAGGTTCCGCCTACCACGGCTGTTCCTCCTACGACCACGACCACCGAGGTTGTCCCCCCGACGACGACGTCTGATGTCGAGGTTCCGCCCACCACCGCTGTCCCTCCTACATCGACGTCTGAGGTTGAGGTTCCTCCTACCACGACGACTGTCGTTGTCCCTCCGACCACGACTTCTGACGGCGAGGTTCCCCCTAGCACCGTGGTTGTCCCTCCTTCTGACACTCCCACGACGTCGGAGGTGCTTCCTACTACTACCCCTCCTGTCGTGATCTCGTCGTCGGAGCCGCCTGTCGTTGAGCCCACCTCCACGCCTCAGCCTTCCAACGAGCCCACTGGACCTGTTGAGTCAAGCTCGGTCGCCCCTCCTGTGACGAGCGTTGGCCCGAGTGAGACGCCTAGCGAGACGCCTTCCACTCCCGTTGGTCCCACGTCCACTCCCGTTGGCCCCAGTGATGGCGCGACGTCCACTCCTGTCGGCCCCAGTGAGACGCCGAGCGAGACGCCTTCGACTCCCGTTGGCCCCACGTCTACTCCTGTCGGGCCCAGCGACACCCCTACAGGTTCTGTCGGGCCCAGCGACACCCCTACAGGTTCTGTCGGGCCCAGCGACACCCCTACAGGTTCTGTCGGGCCCAGCGACACGCCTACAGGTTCTGTCCCTGTTGGTCCCAGTGAGAGTGTCTCCTCTGTTGGCCCGACCACCCCTGTGGGCCCGTCTGACCAGCCTTCTGGCACTGTCGCCCCGCCCGTCTCGGCGTCGGACTCGGCCACTCCCACTGGTGCTTCTTCGCAGGGGTCGGCCACACCTACGAATGACGGCGGAGCCTCTAGCTCCCCTGTTAGCCCCACGTCGGTCAACACGGATGCCTACACTCCTACTCAGACCACTCTCGTTGTCGCTCCATCCACTGCTCAGGACTCGTCGAGCAGCAGCATCAGCCCCAACCAGACTGCGCCCCTCTCGCCTGCGTCGTCCCCCACGTCGAGCAGCACGGCTACCCTTATCAGGCCCAACAACCCAGTCCAGGACAACCCCAACTACACGACTGGCAATGAGAATGACCCCGTGAAGAACGACACGATGGTTTCGATTCTCCTGAGCAGATCCGGCTACCCCTGGGCGTTTGTTGTTACCCACAACGACGCGCAGAACCAGCTGTTCGACACGTTCCCAGTCATGCTCTCGGATGCCCTGAACATTACCCAGTCGTCCATCAAGACGTACGGTCTCAAGGTCTACGAGCCGGTGGGCTGGGACGGTAACAGCGCGACCCTTGGCACTCAGTGGATCGGTTACGTTCCTTCGGACCAGTACCCGACTCTGCAGTCGTACATTGCCACTCCCTCGTCGCCGCTTTACAACCAGCCTGGTCTCTCTGGGCAGCTCGCCCGCCAGATTGACTCGACGTACCCCATCGACAGCGCCTCGAACGGCCAGAGCAACTCTGCTGGCAACAATGCGGAGCACAAGAAGGCCAGCTCGAGGAAGCGTGACATCATCATCGGCGTCTGTGTCGGTGTCGGTGGTCTCATCTGGATTCTGGTTGTTGTCTGGATCTACAAGCGTATCAAGCGTGCCAACGAGCGTGCCGTCAACAAGCGCCTCTCTGAGCACATGTCCATGTTCTCTGGCCGCTCGGGCGATAACCCCTTCAGCGACGACCGCCGCCACTCTGGAGCGCCGTCGATTGCCGCCTCCGAGATTGACGACCGTCCATCGTCGTTCTACGCCTCGCCCCTCGACAACTACCCGGCCATGCGTCACCGCCAGGTCGAGTCGTTCTACACGGACCAGGCGGGTGTGGGTGACACGTCGCCTACCCAGGCGTCTTATGTCCACTCTGTGTTTGGAACTTCTTGGTTCCAGAACTACGGAGCGACTACTCAGGCGGGTGGCTCGGCTGTTGCCGCCACTCGCATGAGCCAGAACCCCTTCGACGACATGTACTCTCGCACGTCGCCGACTTCCCCCCGTATGTCTCAGCGCCCTCAGCGTCGGTCTGTGCAGAAGGCCATGATCTCGCAACCGACGCTCCAGGCCAACTCTCTCGAGTTCAACGAG
Organism: Vanrija albida; assembly: GCF_041260175.1. Taxonomy (NCBI): domain Eukaryota; kingdom Fungi; phylum Basidiomycota; class Tremellomycetes; order Trichosporonales; family Trichosporonaceae; genus Vanrija; species Vanrija albida. The sequence goes on from NW_027191423.1 coordinate 642,347, forward strand.
TACCGCTAGACGGATTCGTTGAGACGAGTTAGAGTTTGAGATGTATGAACGATTCCGACCTATTCCATCTTACCACGAAACCCCTATGTGTCCATTACCCACCCCTACTACCCCTCTCCCTCCAATATCCTCTTCGCATCTCTCGCGTTGGCAGGCGCGATCTCACTCCCCGAATCTTGTTACTTCCCCAACTTGCATGCTGGCCATAATCTTTCTCCCTTGTTAGGTTTCTTTGGATGCGCATGTGCGTCTAGACCCTCGCAAGGGGAATCTGGCACACGTCGCTTATAGGCGCTGCTATGCATTGCCTCGTAGATTGCACATGGGTGGGGCGGGCGGGGAGCGAGCGAGCGAGGACGACACTGACGGGCTTGTGACTTGGCTACCTACACCAGAGCGACAGCTGCGTTGGTCAATGTGGATGGAGCTCGCCTTTCGGGCCAGCACCGTACCTGGAGAGATATGTAGGGTACCAGCATGTCATGCATCATGCGAGTGCGTGCTGGGGCAGGGTGGGTCGCGAGCGAGAGAGCACGGAAACCCGGCGAGTTGCAGAGTCATTGTTGGACAAGTCAGTCGCGCATTGAGCCACGCCTCAGTCAAGTTCTATTCGTCGACAGCAATAGGAATAGCAATGCAAAAGCAAAAGAGTTATTGGTGGTACCCTGACATCAGGAGGCGGTAGTGTAAGGCCAACGACATCGTGAGATCACTTGTGGCAAGCCATAGAGGTGACTCGGGCGAGGAAAGATTTATTAAGCTTAGAACCCCGTAGGGTTGTGACATAGCTCAATATGTCAAGAACAGATACTACACATGATCTTAGCCAAAAGAGGCCAGAGAGGATATCCACTTGGTTCCAAATGGGTTTTAATCTTGCAAGTAGGCGTAATTCGGCGGTCCGGAGATTCGACATGTGGCGGTGGCTCAAGCGGGAGTAATGACATTAGCTTTGAGCCGACGTCGCCATTTGACCACGTACTAACCACGTACTAATACCTTTTTCTAATCCTCGGGCGCGGTGCTGACCCGCCGCGCATGACACAAAGTTGCTCGCATCGGAGACCCCGCAGACCGGAGCGAGAAGGGCAGCAGATATCGTCTGGCCACCCAACTGACTCATCGTCGCCACCTCTCTCTCCCCACCGCACAATGTCGACGGCCGTCGTCGTCTCCCCGGCGGCCCCGCCCGCCCCGCCCCTCTCGCCGATATCCGAGCTGAACGCGGCGCTCGGCACGGCGCGTCTCATCCGCAGCCCGACCCCGCCGACGGGGCTCGCCCTCCTCCCACCCGAGATCCTAAGCCACATCGGGTCCTTCCTCGTCGCGTCGGCCCTGGCCCCGCCCACCGCCCTCCTACGCACCTGCCGCGCCGTGCACGCCGCGCTCAGCCCCGCCGCCAATCCCAACCTGTACGCCGACGTCTTCCGCCGCACGTACGACACGGCGGCGGCCCGGCGCCGCCTCGCGCGCGAGCCGACCGCACGCGACCTCGCGGCCGAGCTGCGCACGCGCACCCGCGGCCTGTCGCGCCTTGCGCGGACTCTCGCTGCGTTCGAGCCAAAGGGCAAGGGAAAGGCCGGGGCCGGCGGCCCCGGCGGCGGCGATGGCGAGGCTCCGCCAGAGGCCGGGCTGTCCCCAAACGACCTGTGGGTCGTGTACCTTATGCTCATTGAGAATGGTGGGTGTAGTGGGCGTTGGCGCGGCTGACAGCAGACGGCAAGAATGTTCGCCGGCTCGTCAACCCCCTCCCGGACGGCCCCGCCGTCGACATGGTGTCCCTGCTCGACAAGTTTCACGCCCGGACCCTCAGCACGGGGTTCGAGGACGAGGACGAGGTCGGGTACCCGCCTGAGCGGGTCGTCGACTCGCTTGCCATGTGGATCCGGTGGTTCCTCGACGAGTACAGTGGGTGTCGTTTTTGTTGATTTAGGCTCACCCACCAGCGATCCGTACCCCCGCCACACTGCGGTCGCTCCGCCCGTACGTGTTTGCCGCGCACCAGTATGAGCTCTTCTTTGCGCCGTGGACGCTGCTCAACCTCCCGTCCGAGCACCAGCACTTCCGCCAGCCCGAGGGCCCGTACAGCATGGACGAGAACCCAAAGGACCGGCTCAACCGCGTGCCGTACTACGGCCAGACGATCGAGATCGCGCCCCCGCTCCTCTCGCATGCCGCCATGCTGCGCTTCTTTGGCGGGCCAGAGGACCCGGACGACCCATCATCAGCGTCGGCGCCCTCTCTCCCCGACATTGCCGTTGACATTGAGGAGACGGACCTCCGCGCCCGCCCACGGCCCGTGCTCTCGTCCGAGGTGCACGACGCCGACTTTGAGCGCCTGCGCGCGTGCACCAACGGCATGTGGAGCCGCGGCCGAACGCTCTCGGCGTGGCGTGGCCTGTTCAGCGGGTGCTGGGAGGGCACCTTTACATTTCTCGACTTTCATGCCTTCCATGACATCCTGTCGGGCCGCCACAGGGCAATCTACCGCGGGCCATATGGCGAGCAGCCGCAGGTATGGAAGCTGCGCGAGACGTTTGTCCGCCCGCAGCGCACCACTGCAGGCCCGCGAAGCCGCCGCGGCCTGCCCCTCGCCGGACCGATGACACACGCCGGTTTCCCGAAGGATATGCGGGCCTTCTCCATGAACCCGATGGCGAACCGGCCAGCGGGGACATCGCCAGAGACTGCCATCATCGATGACGCGCTCGCGCGCCAGCTCGAAGCACTCGACGGGTACGAGGTGGTGCCAGAGGCCGAGATTGACGCCGAGCTCGCGGCCGGCGGCGCGGACGGGCAGGACACGGGCCTCGCACTGCTCGTCACGGGCATGGGGCACAGCGCGTGGGGGCGGTTCATTATCAGTGGGCACGTCCGCGTGTGGGACGGCCTGCTGTACTTGGTCAAAGAGTACGCGCCATTCCAGCGCGGCCAGTGGATCTATCGGGGTTACGTGCTGAGCGACGACCTGCTGGTCGGCCGCTGGCGCGACACGCTCACGCCCGAGACGTTCTACGGGTACGAGGGGACGTTTTTGCTCACGCGGCGCAGCGCCGACTAGTCTGTTGTACATTGTATGCATCTTGGGTGGAGGTCGAGTGCGGAGTTATGGCGCCGACCGTCAAGGACCGCGGCGTGGGAGGGAATGCTTGGCGTCGGCGAGCTGCGCCTTGGCTGGGTGGGTGGGGTGGGGGGCGGCGGGGGCGGCGCTGGGTCCGCTGGTGCGAGCGAGGTGGCTGCGATACTGGCTGACACAGATGACGCTGTCCTCGTGCTCGGCGGCGTCTCGGCTGCTGTGCAATCTACGTCAAGTGATTTGTGCGGCGCTGCGGTTGCGGTCGGTATGTGTCGGTCGGAAGAGGGTAGGAGCAAGGTGGAGACGAGTGATGGTTACTCAGGCACGGCAAGAGTGGGGGCAAGGCGGCGAGGGTTTGTCATTTAGGTGCGTTGTAATTGCCACTTGGCCCTGGTGTTTGAACGGGACAACCTGGGCTACTCGACATCACCCACTCGACAACTGCCCTTCTCTCTCTCTCTCTCACTCACTGCCTACTCTCTCCCTTCCCCACCCAACCTGTCATAATACCCAGCCTCCTCCATGTCTTTCACCACCACGACTAGATAGCGTACAGCAGACCCCAGCACTCCAGCCGCGGCACGACCAATCCTCTCCCCTCCCAACCCCGCTCCTCAGGGCCTCGTCTCCCATCGCAGGCCCCTCACTCCGCACCTCGCCTCAACGATGCCAGCCGCGCGCAACCCGCCGACGACGGCGCACGCCTGCACCTGCACCGAAGCCATGCAGCACACCAAGCAGTGCGCGCTGCACCTCTCGGCCCGGCTCGGGCGCTCCGGCTCGCTGCGCACCCACCGCCGCCGCCGCTCGCGCTCGCACGACCACGCCGCCGCTCCCGCAGAAGAGGCCGAGCCCGTGCCCAGCTACAACCCCGTCGAGAGCCGCGAGGCCTTCTGGAACGAGCTCGAGGCCATCCTCACCCTGCCTGAGGGGTGCGGCCTCAAGGAGCTCGACAACACGCTCCGCATGTTCGTCACGTTCTGCGGCGCATACCATGGTGAGTTGGCGGAGCGTGCGCGAGCAAGCGAGCGAGTGAGCGAGCGACCGACGACGAGCGTCCGCTCGAGCATGTACAAACCACCACCCCGACAGTAGCCAAGGCCTACTCCACTGCGGTGTTGGGCAGCGTCGTCGTTGCGCGGTGACGCGCGCCGACGTCGGCGCCGTCGTCGTACCTGAATATCACCCGGCTGACTCCCACAGACATCTACCTCCAGTCACCGATCGAGATGCAGGGCGCCATTGCATTCCTTCTTGAGAGCGAGCTGTTTGAGTACCACTACGAGCGCATGGTGGGCGTCATGATGGGCGACGCGCAGGAGGTGAGCTATTTTTGTAGTCTCGTGTTTGTGTGGGTGGGCGCTCACACTATAGAACACCAACCCCCACGAGCTGTACATCTGGTACCACATCATCCTGTTCTACGGCCAGCGACACCCCAGCCTGTTCCGCTCGCATCGCAAGTGGCAAAAACTCCTCCCGACGCTCGGCGAGGTCGTTGGCTTGGACTATGAAGAGGTTGGTGCCGTGGCGGTGTAGGCCGGTGCAAGTGCTCACTGGTTTCAGAACTACGTCCTTGGTCTGCCGCTGATCGAGAGTCGGCTGCGCTTGCCAGCCACCACCCTCATGTACGAGGTGTGCCGCGTGCAGATGCTCGACGCGACCGAGCTCGCCCAGTTCGACGACACGTTCATCGACCACCTGTTCGACCTCGTCGAGACGACTCGAGACCAGCAGGACGAGCGGCTCAACTATGCCGTCATCAGCTTGATCGTCGCGCTCAACGAGCAGTTCATGGTATCCACTCTGCCCGGCCACAAGGACCGGCGGCGACAAAAGCAGGGGTCGGCGCCGGCTTCCGTGTCGGCGACAAATCTGGGTGTGACCCAGAACAAGGAGGGACACGCGGATGAGCGCCGCCGCTCGGCGAGCGTCACGCCCGCGCCGCGCGTCAAGATCCCCGACGACGTCGAGGATACGAAAAAGCACAACCGTGTCCTCGTCGTCCTCATGCGCCGTCTCGGCAGCAGCAAGACGTTTGGCGAAAACGTCATTTTCATGTTAAATCGAGCAGAAAACACGCCAGAGGGACTGTGCTTGCAGCTCCTCATCCTCAAGATTCTATACCTGCTTTTCACCACCCCGGGCACTCAAGAGTACTTTTTCACAAACGACATGCGCGTCCTGCTCGACGTGTTTGTTCGCGAGCTCGTCGACCTGCCAGAAGAGCACGAGGCGCTCCGTCACACCTACCTCCGCGTCCTCTTCCCTCTCCTGTCGCACACTCAGATCCGCAGAGACCCCTACAAGCGTCCACAGATTCGGCTCATTCTCCAATCACTAATTTCAAACGACCACATTCACGACATCAACTCGACCACGAGGCGCCTCGTCGAGCGCTGCCTGCAGGCCGCAAACGAAAATCCAACACCAGATTCAAACCACTGTCTGTCGCCCGACTCGGCGCTCGCCCTGCACTCGATCGCCGCGTCGCTTCCTGCGCCAAAGGCGACGCCGTACCTCGAGCGCCCTAGTGCACCGGCGCGGGTTGCCTCTTTGATCGATGTCACGGGTGCGAGCGAGCGTCCCCCGTCTGCGGGCTCGACACATTCGCTTCCTGACCGCAGCAATTCGACGACCCCCGCCGGCCCTGCTCGCAGTCGCCGCCCGGCTCCGGCTCCGCCGATGAGACGCCGACAGGACTCGAACTGCACTACGTCGAGCAACGGCAGCAGTATGGATGACCTCCACCCGTCGTTGATGGGGCCCGACCTTGTCAAGATGGGCGAGCGCGGTGTGCCGCCTCCGATCATCGAGGTGCAGCCTCCGACTGGGTGGATCACGTTTAGTGCGTGATGGGTGCGCAGGACTGTTCGCTATAACATGTTGGGGCTCTAGTCATAACCCGTTGTATATCTGTCCCAATAGTACTTACTGCGTCGATTGTATGCATGGGGGTGGGTGCGAGTTGAAGTGGGTGTGGGTGGGACAAGAGACCGACTAGGGTTTCAGCTGCCAAGTGTGACGTATCGGTGGGCAGGGCAGGCCCGAAACACGAGAGTGAGTGAGCGACATTGTCCCGCTGCCCGCTGCTGGCATCGGCCATCTCTCATCTCTCACACTTTGCATCAACAACCACAAAGCACCTTTGCATTCCACGCACAAAGCCCACTTTGAGCCTCTTTGCATTCACACACACGCTGGCAACACCTTTGGCAGCGCCCACAACTCGCAGCACCCACAACCACACACACCCACACAACACCATGCCGCCCAAGCGACCTCCCCCGCTCCCCAAGAGCCTCTTCACCAGCGGCCCCCTGTCACCGGGTACGTGTGGTTGGGTGGCGTTGAGCGGCCCTCATTGTCGCTGCCCCGCGCTCCTCGGCCAGCCCGCGCCGGCCCGGCCCCTCCCCCTCCCCGCTAACACCCCCAGGCAACATCTCGCACCCGCCGTCCCCGTCGACCATCCACCCACAGTACATCACCGACGCGCACCACTTTGGCGCACCGCTCACCCTCAAGGCCGGCGACGCAAAGGTCGTGCCTGTCGTGCAGGGCGCGGTCGGTGTCGACGTCGACGGGCGGGGTGTCGCGCCTGCTGGTGACGGGTGAGTGCTGCCGCCGGGGAGAGGAAATTGGCTGACCAGGCTCTCGCTATGACCCGACTGGGACTTTGGTACATGCTGCTCCTTGCTCTCAAACTCTACACACCCACAGCCCCAAGCCTGCCAAGTCGCACACGGCAAAGGCAACATCCGTCGCATTCGACGACGGCACAGACGCACAGGCCTTCGTCCCGGACACCGAGCTCGTCGTGCCCAACTCTGTCCCCCTGACCGACGCGCAGTGGGACCGGCTGGACGAGGCTGTCAACTCGGCCGACGGCGGGTTCGAGAAGGTCGAGGCCGAGGTGGCGGCTACGGGCAGCGTGCGGCGCAAGATCTTGCTGTGTACGTGGCTGCTGTGCGCGGGATGCTGACCCCCCAGCCGGCCTCCTCCCCCCGCCCCTGACCAAGCCGTCCTCCCCGCTCCTCCAGGCGCAAGAGTACAACGTCCACGTCGGCCGGCTATCCCAGCTGTCGCTGCACGCCGACATTGTGCTCAAGGCGCTCCCGCCCGTCGTCGACACGCGCGTCGCCGGCCCGGGCAAGTGGTGGGAGGACACCAAGGAGGTCGAGCGTGTCGTCAAGATGTACAGTGGGTGGTTCTAAATGCGCTGATATGCTGACCCATGCAGTCGCCCCAGCCATCGAGACGTTCGGCACCCACCGCATCGTGTTCGGCTCGCACCCCGCCGTGGCGCCGACCGACCCGGCGGTCATTGTCCCCATCACGGGCGCAGAATGGTACGCGCTCCTGCGCAAGTGCGTGTCCGAGCTGGGCGAGGACCAGGACGCCGTGTCGAGCGTGTTTGGCTCGAACGCTGCGGAATATTATGGACTGAACTGAGAGGGCCGCGAGGGCCGCGCCGAGGGGCAGACCGTGCCGACGCCATCTTGATACCCATAGTAGAAGTGTGATGTATACAGTTATGCCATGCTGGGGAAGGCGCATGCAGCGGCGCTGTTTCGAGCTTTGGCATGTTGTTTCGACAATGCAAGGTGTGGTCGGAGGCGTCGCGGGTGGTGTGCGCGTCGAGCCAAAACAAAGCGCCACGCGACTGATTAAGATTGCCGCCACGTTGCGCGGGTGCGGGGTGCGGGCCGAGTGACGCCAAGTGACGCGTGGATGAACAACGGACAGGCGCGAGCGGCGACAACACCCAACCACACGACAAACTCATCCACGCTCATTGTCGCCTTCTCCCAACCCACCACCAACATGTCCGGCGTCGTCACAAAGCTCGACAGCGCCATCAGCCGGCTCGCCGACCTGGCCGACAACCCGGCGTTCCCCTACCGCCAGGCCGTGATCTGGCTGTCGTCGCTCCAGACAGCCTGGGAGCTCTACGTGCAGTGAGTGGGCTGGCCCCACCTCTGCGCGCTCGCTGACACGCGCCAGACGCCGCCAGGTGCCCAAGTTCTCGATCCCCTTCCCGCCGCCCGAGCTCAAAGACCACCTCAAGAAGGACACGTTCAAGAAGGCGCAGGCGTACGGCCGCGACAAGATCACGTACGCAATGGCCAACACGGTCTACAGCTTTGCCGTGAGCCTCGCGCTGGTGTATTTCGGCGTGTACGCGTCGACGTGGGACGCGACCGGGCGGTTCATGGCGCGCGTCGGGCTGGCCGCGAGCCGCACAATCGTCCACTCGCTCCTCTGGATGTCGTACCTCACCCTCATCCAGGCCGTCCCCGGCATCGCCTGGTCCTACTACTACACGTTTGTGCTCGAGGAGAAGCACGGCTTCAACAAATCCACCGTCAAGCTCTTCATCACCGACACGCTCAAGACGTACCTCCTCACGGCGGCCATCGGCCTGCCCGTCCTCGCCGGCTTCCTCAAGATCATCGACATTGCCGGCAAGCACTTTGTCATCTGGCTCATGCTCTTCCTGCTCGGCATCCAGCTCGTGCTCCAGATCATCTTCCCCATCTTCAGTAAGTCGCACGCCGCAGACGCCGACTGACACGCCCAGTCCAGCCCCTCTTCAACAAGTTCACGCCCCTCCCCGACGGAGAGCTCCGCACCCGCGTCGAGGCCCTCGCCAGCAAGCTCAAGTTCCCCCTCGCCCACCTCTACGTGATTGACGGCTCGAAGCGCTCGTCCCACTCCAACGCCTACTTCTACGGCCTGCCGTGGTCGAAGCGCATTGTGATTTACGACACGCTCATCAAGGACTCGTCGCCCGCCGAGGTCGAGGCGGTTCTTGCCCACGAGCTTGGCCACTGGTACCTCTGTAAGCTGATTGTTTACGAATGCAGCTGACCCTCAGCCCACCCGACCCGTCTCATCCTTATCGCCCAGGCCCACCTCCTCTTCACCCTCCTGGTCTTCTCCATCTTCATCCACAACAAGGCGCTCTTCGAGGCCTTTGGCTTCGACCCCCGCCTCGCCGTGTCCTCGCCCACGGGCGGCTCGCAGCCCGTCGTCATCGGCTTCATCCTCTACCAGCTCCTGTTTGAGCCCCTCGACACGGTCGTCAAGTTCTTCATGAACTCGAAGACGCGCAAGTACGAGTACCAGGCTGGTGAGTGGGCCCGCTGTCGAAAGCCGTGGTGACAGCTAACCCCCGCCCCAGACGCCTTCGCGGTCCGCCTCGGCTTCAAGAAGGAGCTCGGTGACGCCCTCATCAAGCTCCACGTTAGCAACCTCTCGTCGCCCCACTCGGACAAGCTCTACTCTGCCTACCACCACTCGCACCCCACCCTTCCCGAGCGCCTCCGCGCCATGGACGAGTACACTGGCGCCTCGTGGCTCAAGCTGTCGCCCCAGGCCAAGAAGCAGGAGCTTACCGAGCAGCACAAGAAGGAGGACTGAGAAGATGATGAAGAAGAAGCTGAAAACGCGGCCAACTGCCTCGACATTCTATCTAGCTAGCCTCATCTAGCCTCATTGTTACCCCATTGAGCTCGTCGCCGTCTCGTAGAGCTCGACGAGTTCGTCCCATAGTCACCCATTGGAGGCAACTCCCGAGCTATACACTGTGCATAGACGCGACTATGCAATCATCTGATACAATGGGTCTCTAACATGTCTAAACGTACACACCGACGGTGCAGAAGAGGGCGACGACGCCTCCGCCGGCCAGGAAGGCAGCCGCGAGCGCCGTTCCGACCTCGGTCACGGGGATGGAGGTGGTTTTGAGGCTGGGGTGGGCGTGAGCGGGCTGCCAGGACACGCGCGCCGCTCCACTTACGTTGTGAGGAAGAAGGTGAGGAGGAAGGACAGGGTGAGGAAGAAGAAGGCGATGGCTGGGAGCGCCGTCGTCGAGACAAGCGGCTGGTACGCCGGGAGCTCGGCGTACAATGCCTGGGGGGTTAGTGCTGCGCGGCACACTTCGACAGCACACGACCCACCTTGACAGAAGTGTACGACGCCATTGCGACTGATGCGATGTCGTCGTTGATTGTCTTGTCGATGCGTTGTTAATGAGAAAGTGACTGACTTGACTGGTCCATGTCGTCAACGGCAACGGGCACGCACGACGGACGTGGCGAGCCGACTGACGCGTAGTGAGACTCGATTTGCTTCCGTCCCTCCCTCGTCGCTCGACTTGGGCCTCCACAACCACCCAGGCCAGCCAGCCACATCAGATCCACGCCCGCATCGCGCGCTCTCCCTCGTCCTGTATCCCGCAAACATCAGACAGCGGCTCGGCACTCCCCCATCCCCCTCGACCCCGACCCCGGCGCGGAGATGAGCAAGGGCTGAGCTCGCACCATGACGACCTACAACCCCCTCTCGCTCTTCCCCCTGCCGCCGCAGGCGTCGGACCCAAAGCCGGTCCCGGCCGTGCTCGCCGTCGACAGCTTCAGCGACATGCTCTGGGTCGGCTCGTCCAACGGCCTCGTGTCGGCCTTTGCGTCCCCCCTCACGCTTACGCGCAACGTCCAGTTCCCGGCCACGGGCGGCGGCGGCTCGCGCGACTTTCTGCCAAACCTCCATTCCGTGCGCAAGATCCGCGTCTCGGACCGCGAGGTCTGGTCCCTCACTGACGGCGGCATGAGTGGCCGCCGTCGCGGCGGCGCGCCGCGCTGGAGCGTGACGTGGGTGGATCCGGCCTTTGTTCCCTGCTGACTGACGGATAGCGACCCGAACCGCACGTTACGCGCCATGACGCCGAGCCCGACAAACTCGCACGAGGTGCTCGCGGGCGGCACGGGCCAGATGATGCTCGTCAACAACTCGCGCGGCGAGATTGTCCGCAGGGTGGGTTGGACGGGAGAGGTACGCTGACCCCAGTTCGATGGCCCGGGTACAGTCATGCATCTCGGAACGACGGGCCGGACCGTGGTCTGCGCGTCGGGCGGAGGACAGGTGTCGATCCTCGATCCCCGCACTGGCTTTCGCCAGGCCTCGAACATCGCCCCGGTGCAGGCGCACACGGGTGGCATTAGCGGCGCCGACGCGCAGGGCAATGTCATCGCGACGTGGGGCTGGACGCACATGCAGGGCCACCCGATCCCCGACTCGATGGTGCGCCTGTACGACACGCGAACGCTTCGCCCCCTGCCTCCCATCTCGTTCTCGTCTGGCGCGGCGTTTGTGCTGCTCAACCCGACAGATCCGTCCAAGCTCGTCATCGCTGGCCAGCAGGGCATGATCCAGATCTCAGACATGTCGACGGGGACAAACGAGTTCCAGCAGCTCGACGTTGGGTCGTTTATCACGTCCATGGCCCTCTCACCCCGCGGCGACTACCTCGCGTTTGGCGACGCCGACGGCCAGCTCCATCTCTGGACGACACATGCTACCGGCGAGGGAGCCCAGGTCGACGATAATGGCAACCTCGTGCTCCCGCCGTTCAACGGGTACGACGGTGTCAAGCCCGAGTGGCCGGATCCGGTCGACCCGCCGCCGCCCGTTCAGTGGGAGCCCAACACGCCGCTCAACATCATCGGCATGCCATTCTACGAGGACCCGCTGCTATCCAACTTCTCGCCCGTCGACTACGCCACGGTCTACTCGCCGTTCTTCAACCCCCCAGAGCAGATCCCCGCGTCGGTCCTGGCCAGCCTCAACTACCAGGACTTTGTGGGCTACGGCCAGCTGCCCAAGGAGCTCAAAGGGAAGCGCAATGTCGCGACAGCGCGCGCCGGAGCAGGAAAGCTGGCTCTTGGACGTGGGGCGATCGGATCTCGTCGAGAGAGCGAGCCAAGGTTCCGAAGCGACAAGGACAGAAAATCGCACCCACCGCCGGATATCGAGGAAGAAACACCAGTTGGATCGATCCCCAAGTATTACCGCAAGGTCGAGATCAAGTACTCGCGCTTCGGTGTCGAGGACTTTGACTTTGGCTACTACAACAGAACTTGCTACAGCGGACTCGAAACCGACATTATCAACTCGTACACCAATGCCCTCCTCCAGGCCCTTCACTACACCTACCCCCTCCGTGCCGTCGCCAAGGCCCACATCTGTGTCGACTGCCAGAAGGAGCACTGCTTGCTGTGTGAGGCTGGCTTCCTCTTCCGCATGCTCGAGGACGCAAAGGGCACAAACTGCCAAGCCAGCAACTTCTCCCGAGCGTTCAGTGCCACGCCACAGGCGTCGGCTCTTGGCCTTATGCACGACAGCGACAAGGCGACGGCTCAGAGCACACTGATCCAAAACTTCAACCGCTGGCTCATGTCGACGTTCACGACCGAGTCGGTCGTCGACGGGCAGACGTTCAACCTCCGCCCATCGTCGATTGAGAACATGTCGCTCTCGGGGCCGCTGTCTGCCATCAACCAGGTGCTTGGTATTGCCGTCAAGACGACGAACACGTGCTTGTCGTGCCACCACGTCTCGGTCCGCGAGTCGACCCTGCAAACGGTCGACCTGGCATACACCCGTCGCGGGGAAACCCAGCCGCGACCGTTCCACGACGTGCTCCGATCAGCCATCATCCGCTCCTCTAGCACCAAGGCGACGTGTAGCAACTGCAAGCTGTTTGCCCCTCTCGACTCGAAGCGCGACCTTGCCGGCCAGCCGGGTACCTCTCTCCCTCCTCTGCTCTCGGTCAATACCATGGCCAACACGCCAGAGCAGGTCGAGGTGTGGAAGGACAGGACGGAGGGCGGCAAGCCAAAGCACTACCTCTCACGCCGGGTTGCCTTCCGCAAGGGTCCCAAGGGCGACATTGTCACCGACGACGGAACGCAGGAAGGCGGCATCGTGTACGAGGTCAAGTCGGTGGTTGTGCAGGTGCAGACTGCGCCAGATAACCCAGCCCACCTGCTGTCGTTTGTCAAGATGCCAGCGGAGGAGGACGAGGAGGAGCCCAAGTGGATCATGTTCAACGACTTTTTGGTCCGCCCCGTCAAGGAGGAGGAAGTCTTCTCGTTCCCGGACACGTGGAAGGTCCCCGCGATCATCATTCTTGAGCGCGTTGATGCCGATAAGATGCTCGACTATGGCAAGCTGCCCAAGGAGCTCGACGTCAACGTCCTGTTCAAGGACCACTCGATGGCTTGGAACCGCCGCGCCGCCCAGATCAGGCACCAGGTTCTGAGCCCAGAGGAGCTTCCAAAGCCCGGTACATTGATATCTATCGATGCCGAGTTTGTGCTGCTCCAGCAGGAAGAACTCGAGTTCCGATCAGACGGCACCAAGAAGATCCTCCGGCCGAGCCACATGTCACTTGCCAGAGTATCCGTGCTGCGAGGACCGGGATCGCTGGAAGGCGTGCCGTTCATCGACGACTACATCCGCACAACCGAGACGGTTGTCGACTATCTTACAGAATTTTCGGGCATCAAGGCCGGCGATCTTGACCCCAACAACTCGCCACATACACTCGTGCCGCTCAAGGTTGCGTACAAGAAGCTGCGCCTTCGTAAGTGACTGTTTATGGGTGGAGCTGACCTCCAGTGGTCGATCTTGGCTGCATCTTCATTGGACATGGCCTAAGCAAGGACTTTAGAACCATCAGTGAGTGGGACGCTCCGAGCTGCGCTGACCCCAGACATCTTTGTGCCTCCTGAACAGGTTCAGGACACTGTCAACATCTACACCATCCCGGGCCGTAGCCGAAAGCTATCTCTTCGGTTCCTCACTTGGTTCCTGTTAAAGCGCGACATTCAGACCAAGGAGCACGACTCGATCGAGGACGCGCGACACGCCTACCTGCTGTACATGAAGTACCTCGACTTTGAAGCCGACGGAAGGTTTGAGGACGTCATGGAGGACATCTTCGCCGAAGGCCACAAGACGGGCTTCAAACCAAAGGCAGAGGCCGACCGGCCACCAACACCATCTGCATTCCCTCCCCTGGCGGCGGCGTCGACGTCTCCGCCACCGGTGCACGCGGCGTCGGGAGCACCAACGCTGTCGCCTCCGCAGACGCAGGCACGAGCGCGGGGCAAGCCGCTTGTTCCGGCCGCTGGGCAGCCGTGGAGCTCGATTCCGCCGGCCTTCGTGCCCGGCCAACCTCGATGGCGGTAGCGGTTGTCGACGGGGTTGTCGACGGGATAACGGAATGTTAGAGACGCATTTAGATGCATTATTGCGACGAGACGAGACGACAGGGGGTCGGGGAGGCTGGGCAAGGCGTCATTTCGTCATTTAGTCGCCGAGAGCGCGAGGGCGTCGATGAGCGAGACGGAGCCGACGGCCGAGAGGTGCACACGATCTAATCGCCAGTCGGCAGTGGCTTCGGCATACCTCGAGGGTCCCGTATCAGGTTGGGCACGTCGTTCCCGTTTGTCGCCACCAATTGCAGGAGTCATTAGCGTAGTGGTGTTTCCAGCGTTTCAATGGTCTTTAACCCCACGTGATCGGAGACTTGGCGCCAGTGGCAGCTGTGCGCGGCAAGTTGAGGCCGCCACGGGGTGCTGTACGCCGTGTGGGCGAGTTGGACGCGGTCATCTCGCGCGCGAGCTGCGGATCTCTCCCACCTCGGCGCCTCGGCACGCTCACTTGAGCGCGCGCCGGCACTGCGTCGCTCCAACGGCTCCGACAACGTCACGGCGACCACTCGGTTGTTGACGGCATGTGCTTGGCGAGGAGGAGGAGCACCAGGGGAGGCAGTGCGTGAGCACGGAATGCCAACGTCCTCTTGGCATGTTCGTCTCGTCGGGCCGCGCCAGCGTCTTGTGGGGCTGTGAGCGTCGCCTTATGGGGCTGCGACGGCTGGCGACGTCTTAAAGTCGCAAGTGCAGCGCTCGTCGCCCCCCACCCGCACACAATGCCACACGACGTCCGCACGCACTACACCGGCGCGTCGCACCACGCCCAACACACCGGCGCGACGGGCCGCACCGCGCTCCCGCCGTACGCAACGCCCGCCTCGCCCCGCCCGCCCAGCATCGCGACGTTTGCCAGCGTCCCCGGTAGCGAGCCGCCCAGCTACGCCGCGGCGTGGGCTTCGGACTCGCCGCGCGACGCGCCGGGCACGCCGCCGGCCAACCCGTTCGCCGCGCCGCACCAGATGGCGCTGTACGAGGCCGAGCTGGCAGCGTACCGTACCGCGCTGGGCAGCTACCACTACGACAAGGCGGGCGGGTACGGCGCGGACAAGCCGGCAGCCGGCCTGCACAGCCCGGACACCAAGGCCCGCCACGCCGAGGGCACGCGCTTCGCGCCCCCGCCTGCGCCGGAGCCACCGCTCACCCCCCCGCCGGAGGGGTACACGCTCGTCGACGCCTGCGCCAGCCTCGGGCACGACACGAGCCCGCGCCTGCCGGGCGTGCTGGCGACTGCCGCGCTCTTCCCGCTCAGCATGGTGTGGCACGCGGCGCGCAAGGAGGCGAAGTGTAATCGCTGCGGCAAGGCCGTGCCGATCGAGCCGTGGTGCGGCCGCGGCGGGAACAGCTGCGGCCGGGCCAAGCGCCAGCCGTGTGGGCAGCGCAGGTCGTGCGGTGGCGGCTGGGGGGGCAACAACGAGTGGCAGCGCGACGGCTGGGGCAATGCCAGCCAGCCCAGGCGGCAGGGCTGCGGCGCGCGCGCGAGCTGGCCTGCGCAGCCCGTGGCCTGGGCCGAGTGGAAGGACCCGCGCAGCAGCTGGAACGATGACTGGAATGAGAAGGACGCACGCAGCGGCGGCTGGAACGAGAAGGGCGCCCGCCACAGCGACTGGAAGGACCGACGAAGCGACTGGGACGCCAAGAGCCGCGCGTACGACGGCCCCGGCGCGTCGCTGCACGAGGACGCGTGGGGCGCGTCACAGAGCTCGGGGAGCAGCGCGAGCTCGTGCTCGACGCGCAAGAGCCGGTGCGGGGAGCGCCGGGAGGAGCGCGGGGGGCGGTGTGGCGAGCGCCGGGAGCGCTGTGGGCGCTCGCGGTGCTAGGCGGGGAGGACGTAGTCAAGCACCGCGATAGGACGTAGTCTCAGTTGTATTCGTAGTCTGTCATGTACGCTTCGCGAGCGGAGAGTAGAACACGGTCTCGGTGCGGCGGCATGCACGCTCACAACTGCCTGCCACGGCCTGCTGCTGCACGCTTATGAGCAACCGAATTTTGGAATCTTCGTACAAGATCACACCGTTGGTGAAACGGTATCATGCGTCGTTGCCATCGACGCGGCAGGGGTTCGACTCCCTTACGGTGTAGAGTTGAAGCTTGTAAGAGCTTCATCTTTTGTAATTGGCCCACGCCTACGGATTTTGTATTTAGGACCGACACGATTTCGTTTTTGCCACATTGCTATGGGGAGTTGCGCTGCGCCTGCATGCTGGGATAGGACAATTCAGGCCCTGCTAACGCATCTTCTTCACGACCTACACGATCAAGCACTGCATACCAAGTCCGACAAGAGGACCCAATGTACAAACCACTCCGAGACGACGCCCCTGCCTCACGAGCCACCCGACGACTACAGCACGTAGCGGAACGCCGGGTGGTCGTCACCGAGGATGAGAATCTCCTCGCGCGTCATGCCCTCGAGGCCCCACTTTGCCCTGTAGGCCGGGTCGTCGTACTCGTGGACAACGTTGGCGGCCGGGGGCGGGCCGTACTCGCGCTCGCGGCGGCGGTTCTCCTTGCGCATAAAGTACCAGAGGATGACGGACGTGATGCCGTTCATGGCGGCAAAGGCGAGGGCCGTCGCGTTGCCGGGCCTGTAGCCTGTCTTTGCGTCCTTGGGGCGGTAGGCCTGGGACGAGATGATGCCTCCGGCGTTGCCGGCGGAAAACACCATGCCCATGGCGACGGCCTTCTTGTAGTGGTTGCCAAAGTTGTTGCCGGTCCACGTGATGGTCGTGCCGATCATGGGCGCGATGGCCATGGTCGTGAGGAAGACGGCAAAGTAGCGCACGCCCGGCACCTTGTTGGGCGGGATGGCCACGAGCAGAATGTACCCGATGACGGCGATGGTCGACCAGAACATGTTGAAGATGCCGCGCTTGAACCACTTGTCCGAGAGGTAGGCGGTCCCCATGGTCGTGATGAAGGCGAGGACGTAGGGCGGGACGGACAGCAGGAGCGACTGGGCCGGCTTCCACGTGCCGAGCGAGGCCACGATCGACGGCGAGAAGAGCGACTGCGAGTAGATGCACTCGGCCGTGCCGATGTAGCACAGCATGTAGACGTACGTCTTCCAGTCTGTGAAGCCCTTCCTGGCGGCGGCCCAGCTGAAGCTGCCCTCTGTCGCGAGGCCAGAGTCGGCCTTGAGGCGGTACAGGACAAACTCGCGCTCAAAGTCTGTGAGGAAGCGCGCGCGGTCCGGCCAGTCGTGGATCATGCGGAACGACGACACGGCAATGATAAACGTGAGCAGGCCCTCGATGATGAAGATCCACGACCAGCCGTCCTTGCCGCCCACGCCGTCCATGTGCCCGAGGCCGTAGCCGAAGATGCCGCCGAACGCGCCGGCGAGCACGGCGCCGCCGAAGAAGAAGGACGCGCGCTTGGCCAGCTCCTCGCGGCGGTACCAGCCCGTCAGGTAGAAGTTGAGGCCGGGGAAGAGGCCGGATTCGAACATGCCGAGCATGAAGCGCATGGCCAGGAGCTGGCCGTAGTTTGTGACGAGGCCCACTGGAAGTGTCAGCCGCCACAGACATGCGCAAGGGCGGCCCCGCCGCCGCCGCCACAGCCACCTGCCACACTCGCCACCGCACCCCACTCACTGCACGTCTGGAAGATGGCCCACAGGATCATGGTGATCGGGATGAAGATGGACGGGCGGAACTTTTTCAGCACGAGGTTGAACGGCACCTCGAACGCGACGTAGCTGCGGGGTGTGAGTGAGACTCGGAATCCGGGGGGTCAATCCCGCAGGGATACTGACGAGACGAAGAAGACTGGGGACGTCAGCGGGGTGTGCGGGGTGCCGGGCGGGTGCCTGCCCATGCGGCGCAGCGCTACTCACTCATCGACGCGTTCGAGTACTGCTGCGAGGTGAGGTTGAGGGCCTTTTCGAGCGCTGGGGTCGTGTGTCAGAGGGTGCCTTGGAGTGGCCCCGGGACGGGGTTGGGCCCGGGACAGGGGGCGCGAGCCCGGCCGGGGGCGCGACGGGCGGCCTGGTCGAGGCTGCGCTCTCTGGGCCGTGCCGCCCCCCCTCGCCGCTCGACTCACAGAACAGCTTTGCCGCGCCGACATTGACACGGTCGAGGAAGGACATGAGGTAGAGGAGGCTGCCCGTCAGCGCGCGCCACCCACACCAACTCACGTCATCCAGGGGATCAGCCGCAGGTCCATCTTGCGGAGCAGCTTGCGCTCAAACTCGCGGTACGCGTCGGGCGGCATGGCGAGGATCTGGTCCAGGAGGGGGTTTGAGCGCGTCGCCTCGTCGTGCAGGCCGTCCTTTGTGCCGGCCGGCCCGACCTCTGCGAGCGCGGCCTTCTCATCGCGCGCCGTCTTCTCGACGTCTGACATGGGGGGCGAACTTGGGGGGGGGGGAGGGGGGGTAGCTGTCGGCTAGCCGCTGAGCTCTTATACTCTTTTGTTTTCTTGCGCTCGACTCGAAGATCGATCGCCAAACCGGCCGAACTGGGTAGCGGGATGACTCAGGAGCGTGTCTGGGGACCCGGGTGCGAGCGACGAGCCGAGGGCCGGCGGGTTTTAAGTACTGCTGCGCAGCTGCCAGCCCCTCCCCCCTTCCCCCTCGCTGTCGAGCGCGGCCAATTGTTTGACCCACAAGCCCAAGGCGGAGGCACGCGGCAACCAGCGGCCCGCCCGGCTACGCTGCTGCCCCACTCCTCGTCTAGTGTCACGTCCTCTTCATACCCCGCAGACAGACGAGACGCAGCGCTACGGCCGTGGACGGACGGAGGGTCCTGCGTGCCGTCCGACACGTGAGGCCTAGCGCGAGCGACTGGACGAGGTTGCCGAGCGCGAGCGGCGGGAAACCAGCGGGCCGGGGTAGCCCTCGCGCCCGGCGGTTAGTCGTCGAGCCTGGGCGCGTAGAGGCGGGCGGGGGGAGGGGGAAGGGGCACGCTCGCTCGGCCGGCCGCCGGCGCTGCGCCGACGCCGCCGGTGCCCAAGCGAGCGAGCGAGCGCGCCGCGAGCACCGGCTCGGGCGGTTGATGTGTCAGGTTTCGCTCAGGTTGTCGCTGGGCCCCAGGCACGCGTGCCAAATCGAGCGCGCCGAGCCATGCCACATGTCCACTCGTGCGTCGGCCGACGCCGGGGCAGCGAATCATGTGATGCGGGCTTGTCAGCGCTGCGCCGCTGGAATAGTGGGGGCTCGAGGGGGAGTGGACACGCGCGCAGCGCGAGTGGGTGTGGGGTCGGGCGTGGGGTCGGTCGGTCGACGACGTCGTCGAGAGCACCCCCGCCGCGCCCCAGTGCCCCGCGCCCCACTCGCCCGGACCTTGTCGAGGATCGACCGACTGCAGCGACCCGCGCATCAGTCAGCGCGGTATCAGTACCTTGGGCTCGGCGGGAACGGGGCCAGAGTCGCCGCGAGCAGGGGGATACGCCTCGGTATCGCGCTGCGCCAGGCTCGTTCGCTGGCCGGCTGGCCCGTCGCTGGGCGCCAACACGCCCCACCGCGCCCAGCCTGCCTCGCGCAACACAATCGCCTCACAGACTGTCGACGCGCCGCCGCCCCATGGGGCCAGCGTCTCGTGTCCCGGCGCCGCGCCCTCGAGGTCGCGCCCGCCCCGAGCCCACGTAGATTGCCGCGGCGAATCAGACCCAGCGGAGCCGTATCTGATTGATCTGTCCAAGACCAAGATCCGAGCGCCGGCGCTGGGCTCAGCTGACCTCGGCCGCGGGACCCACTCTGCGCCGCCGGTTGTCGACGGGCGTTCCCTGTCGACAACATAGCGCTGTCGTCGTACTTGCCTCGGTTGTCGTGTTGCTGGACGCGCGACGCGGTTGATGAAGTTGAGCGAACTGCAACGCCTTCCTGCTTTGTAACAGACACACCCAATCTTGCGCCATCATGCGGACATTGTCCGCCTTGCAGCCCCATTCCCATTATACCCGTGCATTGCATCGGAAAGAGGTATCTAGCACTAACACAGATTCCACAACGCATACTCCAGCACCCTCATTACTTTTCGTTGATTCGCCCTGGTCGTTGCAGTTGTCTCTACTATATCGCCTCACCATCCCCATTAAAGTATCGCCTACTTTGTCGGCGTCACGTGTCCGCCGTCCTCGCCAGTTGTGAAGCTCTGGCCCGAGCCCTGGTCGCTCGACGTCCGGCTGCCGTTCACAGGCCGCCGCCGCGCCGCCGCCTCTTGCTGCTGCTGGAGGCTCAGCGTCGAGCGCTGCAGAGACCGCTCGAGCTTCTTCTCTCCTTGCTTCTGGACGCGCAGGCCAATCGCGTTGCGGAGCGCCTCGACATAGGTCTCGTACTTGAAGATCTCCGAGTGGATGTACCGAGACTTGGCCGTCCAGTTTTCGCGCGCTTTGAGCGCGTTCTTCGAGCCAGCCGTGTAGAGGCGGCTCATGGGCTCCTCGATCGACTTGTGCTGCTCGAGCTCCTCCTTGAGCTTTTGAACGTAGGCCAGCAGAGAGTCGAGCTGCGCCTCCTCGTCCAGGGTAGACGGCATCGTGGCGTGAGGAGGCGGCTTCCACTCGTTGATGTGGATCTTGTCCGGGCCGTGTGTCGGCGTCCCGGCGGTACCGCGGACGCGTGCGTTCAGGCCACCCAGCCTCGACAAGCCCGAGCGGGCGGAACGAACGCTAGCCTTGTCCTCGATGTCCTCGGGGCCGAACGCGCGCGACCAGCCGTACTCCATGTTCGAGACACCGCCGGGCAGAGGTTGACGGCTCTTGCGAGCAGCCCAGTAGTTGCAAGTGGCGACCCACTCGGCGACCAGCTCCTCAGTACCAGCCTGGAAGACGCTGATTTCGCCGCTGGGAAGCGTGACGGTGAAGCAGTACGGTCGCTGGGCGCTGTAGCCAGGCTTGGGCAACGCCATTGCCATGGCGTGCATCAAGCTGTACTCGCCAGTTGCCTTGGCGTTGGACTGCAGAACGTCAGCACCGGTGCCGGGGATATCGTCGACCAACTCACCATCCAGTTGCCGCCGCCGACGCTGCCGCCTCCAAAGCTGCCGCCGCCCTGCCCAAAGACGAACATGTGAAGGTCGCCCTTTTGGATGACGACAAAGTACTGCTTCCAGTCCTTCTTTGGCGCGCGCTTTCCATGAGCCTCGACTTGGATCTTGCGGTGGAGCAAGCCCTCCTTGGCCCAGGGAGCACCGAGAAGCGCGAGCTCGACGTCTGTCATGTCCTCGAGAGTGCTCGTGGTCTGCACCGACTGCACGCTGCGAGTCTCGTCCTCCTGCTCGCGAATGACCGTGTGCGACAAGTTGCCCGCGAAACCAAGGGCGGGCGCCAGGGGCTGGAACTGCTGCTGCTGCGCTGGTTAGCACACATACTACACTGTCTGTCACGTCGATACTTACGCCGCGCTGGCCCGGAGGTCGTAATGAGAGGCTGCTGAGACCACCGCCGTTCTTGGCTTCGTTGCCTGGTAATGAGGCAATAGGAAGGAGGATCCTCTCGTTGCGGACGTTGGTGTAGATATCCCGGAGGAAGGTTTCCGCCTCAACTTCCCACGCCTTGGTGTAGGTGAAGCTGTTGACCGTCGTCGAGCTTGCTCCACGCGATCGGAGGTCCTGCGTAGACGGGGAGGACAGCGAGACCTCGGATACGGGCGACGCCAGGCTGCCCGAGGCGTTGCGGGGAGTCGATCCCAGGTTGGCGCTGGCAGCCCGCAGCCGGATGCTCGAGGTCGACTGCGCAGCCGAGTGCGAGTCGAGGTGCCGCAAGCTGCCGCTGTCGCTCGCAAGACCGGGCTCTGGTGACATCTCGCGGTCTGGCATGCTCTCCTGGATTGCGCGCATGGCGTTGCGAACAAAGTCGGTACGCGACATGTGCTTGGCCAGCTCGGCAATGTGCAGATCCGTGTTGAGCATCAACATGGCTGCGGTAACCGTGTGGACGATTCCTGGTGTTCCAAGGACAGTGTTGGGGTTGCACTCGAAGAACCGCCCACTGAATCCCTCGATAATGCGGTCGATTTCTTGAGACTCGGCCTTGAGGTGGAGCTTGCCGCAGAGGTCCCGGAACGCCTGGTCGAGCTTGAGGCCGCGCATGTCAAAGTACTGCATGTAGTAGCGCAGCGCAAAGTTGTTGACAGGGCGGGGGCCACCGATGAACATGGCCACCTTGTCCGCGGGAACCGTCGTTGTGTCGTCATCGAAGAACTCGCGCGCCAGCTGGGCTCCACGCTCCTCGGCATCCGCGAGGTCGTTGAGGTTGGCCATCGACTCGGAGGGAGAGCCAGAGACCTCGATGGTAATAGGTTCGTCGACAAGTGGTCCAGATCCGGAGCTGGTGGGCCGAGATAGTTGACGGTCCCACTGCTGCTGAGAGGGTGATTTTGAAAGGGAATCGTGGCGTATTGGCCACTCTCCCGTGTCTGACCTTTGTGAGGGTTGACGGGGCGTCTCCTGTGGTGGCGCATCTCCGTCGGGGCCGTCCGAGGCTGTCACCACAGGCGTTGATTGTTGCTCGGCAGTGATCGGGGCATCCGGTCTGGTATCACCAGAGGGCACTGGGAGCGCATCTGGCACAAGTCCATCATCCAGAGTGCCCGATCTGGATCCACCTTGACGACTCATTGAGGGCGACCTTTCAGTAAATGACTGCCGGCCTGGGCTCGCAGTGAGGGCAGGCGAGTAGTGGGTCGAGTTTGGAATCTCGGGGCTGACCTGGAGGTGATCAGAGTTGGGCGTGTCGTGGCCCACTGCGGCGGCGCCAGCGACGATGCCGGCGGCAGCACCAGCCGCACCGGCAACGCGCACGCCGCCTCGTCCACTAGCGTCGCCGTGACTGATGCGGTCCAGGAGGCCCGAGACGTCGTCAGTAAAGGACGGCGCGTTCCTCTTGGGCGACTTGGCGGGATCTTCGCCAGTGACACGGCGGGGCACAGGCGGGCGGTGCTGCGCGCCATCGACATTGTCTCTGGGCAGCACATGAGCCATAGGGGGCTGCTCGATGTTTGCCGATCCAACAGAGTTGATGGACGTGTGCCTGGTGTGGTTGATCTGAACTGGCGAGTCGACGCGGTCGAGGACCACCTCTGTTGGCTCGCCAGTCTTGAGGTCGTGGGTGATTCCGGGGTCGGGCAAGCCTGCAGAGCTGGCAGTCCCACTGCGCTTGGGGTCGGCCAGAGGCGCGTGGTCGAGCGTGTCGACCGACGCGCGCTTTTCGACCTTGCTCACGATGGGGACAGACGGTCGTTGGGGGATGGGCGGGCGGGCGGACGACGGCTGAGGCTGGAGGGCGCCATTCAACGGGAGATGCCCACTCGACGCCGAAGCGTGTTGGTGCATCTCAAAGTTGTAGTTGTTGTTACCCGGGAAGTTTGAGCCGGCAAACTGAGGCGACTGTGATTGCGTAGGAGAACCAAGGTCATGGTTTGAACGTGCAGACAAGGAAATCTGTGACGACGAGGTAAGGGGCTGCAACAAAAAATGATGGTCAGTGACGGGCCGCGCCCTGGTTCCTGTCCATCCACTCGGCCTTTAGGAACTCACCCCGTGGTCCTTCTGCGAGTTGGACGAGCCAAACATTCTGCCAAACATGCCTTTAGGCTTACGCTTCTGCTCAGGGGTATTAGAACATTGCGCGTCACCAGCCCACGGCCTCGCTCACCTTGTAACCGTCGTCGGCCGAGGCATGGCGAGCGACGGCCTCGGTAGATGGGGTCTCGGCGATCGAGGGCATGCCTCTCTGGTGGTCGTTCGAATAACTAGCCGAGAGTCTCTCCCAGTCCGTGTTGCGCGTCGGGGGGTGGGGTGCGTTGCGCGAGCGGCTGGTTAACGAGCTAGTCGACGAGGTGAGGTGCGAGCCAATGTGGGACCCGATGGCTGTCGACGAGCTGGCGGCGGTCGAGTTACCGGGGCCCTTGCCCATAGCATGGTGCGATACTGGCATGGCTGGCTGGTCGCTGTTGGCCTGCTTGTTGCTGCGCTTGAAGGCCTTGCTACCCCGAATGAGGGTCGTTAGGTCAGGCGTCGACGCTGTTCCCGCGTTGCGGAAGATTGAACGGCGCTTGGGAGGTTGGTTCTGCTCTTCGGCCTTGATTTCGGCTGGATGGGTGTCAGCAACGTGGTCTCCAGCGGCGGGTGGATGCACAAGAGCTGCTGCGAGCTGTGGATGCCCCGAGCACACGACCGAAGCGAGGCCTGGCAATGTTTGTTGACGTGGGTCACTCACCATCGAGGCCCAAGCTGGCTTGCTGAGCGTACATCATCTTCCTCTGCTGGACGCGCTGCTGGGGGGTCGAGTTTGAGCCGCGTCCAGAGTCATTGCTGACGACCGATCCGCGACGCGCTACGTTTGGTGAGGTCGATCCGGACTCTGAGGCCTGGCGCGAGCGGCCGGCGGCGCGGTGGTCATCGTTGCCGAGCAGGTCGGACGCGCCGGTGTGCGCGCGGGCGAGCATGGCGTCGTCAATGTCGACCGGGTCAATGTCTGCGTCGTGGTAGTGGTCGTGGTCGGGGTAGGCCTCTGCTGAAGCGAGATCCTGGGTCGACGAGAGGGTCTCTGTGCCCCCGGCAGTGAGATAGACGACCTCGTTTGGGTTGAGGAGCGCGCTCTCGAGATCGGGTCTCGGCTTGCGCTGTTGCTGTTGCTGCTGCTGCTGGGCTTGCTGCTGGGGCTGTTGGCCTGGCAGCGGCGAGGTGGATGGCGACGGCGAGTGTTTTGTGGCCGGGCTCGAGGCGAGTGGGAGTGCCGGGAGTGGTCTAGGTGGCGAGGTGGGGGATGGAGCGATGGCTGCCGATGCCGATTGTTGTGGTTGTGATTGTTGTGGTGCAACAGGAAGTGAGCCTGTGCGCGACATTGTGCTGGGCGGTGTGGGTGATGGTGGTGGTGGCCACTGGTGAATGCCGGGAGAGGCGAGGACGAGATCAGAGCAACTAACGCAAAGGGGTGAGGGGTGGGGAGGGGGAGGGGAGGGGAGGAGGAGCACGAGCACGAGGGGAGGAGCACGAGCAAGGGTCAATGAGCGAGGAGGAGGACCGTGAGAGGGGGGGTGGGTGGTTGCTAGCGCGCACGCGCTCGAGGGTGGGGAGGGGGAGCGGAGGGGGAGGGGGAGAAGGGGTCTCGAGTTTGGCGAGTTAGAGTAGCGAGAGATCGGATCAATCTGGTCTGGGTCGGCCGTGATGCCGTGCGTGTGCCGATGGGCAGTCGGGGGGTCTAAGGCGGCAGGCGAGAGAGCAAGTCGGCGTGATGGTTGAAAGAGGGGGGGCACTATGCGCGGCGCGGCTCGGCGCTGGCTCGCTGCTGTCGATGTGCACCAACCTGCCGTAGATGGAAGGCAAAGGGAAATGAACCGGGCGCCAAATAGAAAAGAAAAGAAAAACCGAGCCGAACGTCACGGTGCAAGCGCGGAGGGGAGGGGCACACGGTAAATGACCAGAGGAGAAGGAACAGAACAGGTTGTTGTGCATCCAGCGTGCGTGCAGCGTGCCCAGGTGGCCCAGCGTGTGCCGCGGCGCGTGAATACACTAGGACAGGTTGTAATCTCACGCCGCTGCTGCTGTGGGCGGGCGGGCGGGCGGCCCATCAGAACCCTGGGCAAGGCCGGCCTCCATGTCGCCAGGGAAGTGAGTGAGTGGCCCAAACCCGCCCGCCCGCCGTCGTCCCGCCCCGCCGCCCCCGGCGCCTCTTGAATGCTCCCCGCGCCAGCCAACATTGACGAGGCAGGCCAATTCGACCGCCGGCATACCATTCAATCGGGCCAGCCAGCCTGCCAACAACCAAGCAAGCAGTCACCTGCAGGAAACTCTGCCCTCGCAACCCTGTCCACCATGTGCATTCACCCGGCACTAGCCATTACGCCAGAATGATGTAACAGGGCAAACTTCCATCGGCAGCCATGCAGGCAGCGGACGCACCGGCGCCCACACGCGCATGCACGGCCTCCACGCATGTCATCTCGATTCAGAGGATCGGATCGAGGACCCCCTTATCGCGTCGCCCTCACGCGGCGCGCGCGGGGCCTGGCATCAGTCATCTCTGACCGAACAGACGCCACATGCCAACCTCATGGGACATCATATACATGTTGCTTAGGCAGTCCTTCTTCATATTGGGCATGTCACACATCCCTCGTTACTCGTACTCGGTGCCGTCGTCTTCGGGCACTCATCACTCTAATACTTTACACACACACAGACACACGTCTGCTCACTCAGACTATCGCCCTCTTCCACTCTCTACGAGCCTCTGCGGAGAGCGAGGCGCGCAGCACGATCAGTTCTGGGACCACCCTCGGCAGTCGCAGAGTCGGGAGTGGGAGGTGGGCCGTCCACGACATACGCCCAGCCAGCCGGCGCTCCGTTACGCGCACGCTTCTGCACCTGCTTGGGCGTGTTGCGGTCGCTCAGCGGTACCGGAGCAGCCGGAGCTGCCAGAGCTGGAGCTTCCTCAACAGGCGGCGTCGGCAGCGGGGGCGCCGCCGCCTTTGGCGGGCGACCTGGGCCTCTCTTGAAAAAGTTGGTGATCGTAGACACTGCCGACTCGACCATGCTGGGGCGGCCGGGCCCACGCCTAGCAGGGTACGGTGATGGTCGCGTCTCGGTCTTTGGTGGGCGCCCAACGCGCTTGGGGCCAACCTCAGACTTGGCAGCCGCCGGCTCGGTCTTGGCCGCGGTCGACGGGCCAGCATCGGCAGGCACAGGTAGGGGATGCTTGCGGGGACGGCCAACAGGTCGCTTCACAACCGGCGCGTTGGGGTCGGGCAGCGGGTGCTTGCGAGGGCGCCCACGGCCACGCTTGACAACAATCTGCCCGTCGACACGGGGATGCTTGGGAGGACGCCCACGGGGACGCTTGACGACCGGCTTGTCCGGGTCGGGCAGCGGGTGCTTCCTGGGACGGCCACGCGGACGCTTGGACGGCGCTCCGGTCTCACCGCTCGCAGTCGGGACATTGACACTGGATCCGGTTTCAGAGGCCTTGGTCCCGGTTGGCGCCGGAGAAGCGGTGGCAGCAGCAGCCGTGCGTTCGGCGCGCTTGGCCTTGGCTTCAGCCTTTCTGGCATCCTCGGCAGCCTTGGCGTCCAGCGCCGCCGCAAGCTCCTTTGCAGACTTCTCTCCTGGTTTGCGGCCCAGGAAGCCGACGCAGTTGGGAGCACCGCAGTGGCAGCGCGTCCTCGCTTCGTCCTTGTTGGAAAGATTGGTCATTGAGAACGACTCAAAGTTGTAGTCGTAAGAGAGCTGGCGTCAGCACGGCGGCGTGCCTCAAATACTCACCTCCTCTCCTGCCTTGATGTCGCGGGTGGCCCAGGTACCGATTTCGAACTCCTCATAGCCATCACCGATGGTCTGGTACTTGCGTACCTCGAGGTTCGGGTTGCAGCTGTGGTTGATGAAGCGAGCATCGTTGCCGAGTTTACCCTGGATGTGTGAGACCTTGCGATCGTGGCCCCAACCAGCCGCTACTTACAGCGTCAAGCACCTCATCACGGTCGTATGCAAGCGCATAGAAGTTGCGGTGGCCCTTGTAGTCGGTCCCAATGCGCTCGATGAAAGTGCTGTCAAGAGTTAGGATGGCGCACAGAAAATCGGAAAAATAATCTCACTTAATATGAATAACCTGGTGGTGTCAGCCATTGTAACCTCCACCACTGCACAAGCCATGCTTACCTCGCCGCGGTAGTCAATCACAAATTCGCCCTCGGCAATGTCTTCAGTTGCGACAAGTCCAAATCCGCGAGAGCCAGTCTGGATTGTTAGCCCTGTGGCTGCAAGAGGCACGCACCCAGACGACTTTAGTGCCCTTGCCCTTTCGCCGGGTCAGGCTCTTGTTGTCACAGAGTTCGCCGCACTGGCAATCCTTGCCGCACAGGTAGCTCATGATTCTGTTGATGCAGTGATCACCACATCCCGCCTCTGGTGCACAGCGGCAGACGGCCGGGTGGTCGGTAAGGTATCGTTGGCGCTCGATGAATTGGTCTGGTAATCAGCGGTGGCATTAATAAACTAAGACAATGACACGTACTGCTGCGAAGCTTCCGATACGCCGGGGGCCGCTTCTTGCCGTCAAGCGCACCAGTCTCACTCTCCCACAGGATGTTGTAAGGTAAGACAAACTCGTGCTCCTTCTCAAAGAAGTGCACCAAGCCGTGGTCGAGCGGAAGAGGTGGAAATGTCATGTTGCTGTCGGGTGGTGGAGGCTGAGACTTTCTCGGTCTACCGGGCCCTCTCTTGACCGGGATTCGGCTGTCCAAAACCTTGTTGAACAAAGCGCGCTCCGACGGCGGCTCCGCGTCCTGGCAGTATAGCCCGGCGGTCATGTACTCCTTGCGCTTGCCTGGGTTGATGTCGGTGTTGCTTGACGTAGTCGTGGACGACTGGGACCGCTCCATGGTGTTTGCCGATACAACACGGAGGAGCTGTGCAGGGACTAATTTCGATGAGGATGCTGATGCAGTCACCTCCTTTGCCGACGCCGTCGGCGTTGGTGTCATCGTCTTTGCTTCGGGCAGGGTGCGCGGGGTGGCAGTGTGCATTGTTCGCTGGGGTCGCCCAGTCTCGGCAGGGGGACGTGAGCGAAGGGTGAATTTACGCGCCGCCATCGCCGACTTGTCCTTGATGCGCTGTGCAATACCAGTTCCCGCGGCGGAGGAAACAGCACGCTTCGGAAGAACCTTTGGGATTACAGGCTTGCGGGCCTTTGCCCCAAACACTCGCTTGGACGGCGGTGGCAATGCACCAGCACCCGGGGCCTTGTTGACCGCCCGCGCCGGGCGGTCTCCGTTGGCCGCGGCACCATCGTCGCCCATATGCTCCTTGACAAACGTCTTTGCAGCGACGACGACCTTGTCATCTGGCTGGAGTGCGGCGAGGACGCGGTCGCTGGGGAGGGCGCGCGAGGGTGATGGTGGTCGGACAATCTGGAGGGGTGGGAGCGACGCGATTTTGGTGGAGAAGAATGACCGCTTTTTGCGCGGCGGCGCAGAGTCGGCTTTGATGCGAGACATGGTGTCAAACGCGAGAGGGAGTGCAAGGTAGGGGGGTTGGGCGAGTGTGCAAAGGGGTGATGTGGGTGTGGGTGCGTGTTTGGCTGGGATGCGAGTCAGTGTTGTGGTCTGACGCGATGTCGAGTAATCTAACAATATTATTGTTGATTTGGGTGTGTGACGCGTGAATCGCTCGTTGCGACGAGGGTGTTTGGGCGAGTAGAGTATTTGGTAAATAGGGTGAAGGGGGTAGGAATGTGTTGATGGCAAGAGGTAACAGTCAAAGTCGATGATGGATGAAGGAAAAATGGATAACAAGTAGTG
Organism: Vanrija albida; assembly: GCF_041260175.1. NCBI lineage: Eukaryota > Fungi > Basidiomycota > Tremellomycetes > Trichosporonales > Trichosporonaceae > Vanrija > Vanrija albida. The sequence goes on from NW_027191423.1 coordinate 671,712, forward strand.
GATGGAAATGGGACAGTGGTGAAGTTGACAGTTGAGAGACAGAGAGATAGGCGAGGCGGCGGCGGCGGAGGCAGAGGCAGGCAAGCAGTAAGCACGCGCAGTCAACAAAGGGGGGCAGGCATCTCGATCCGACTCCTCCCTCCCCCACGGTCGCCGTCGTCTCCCTCTACCTGCAACCGACCCAACTCGACGAGGCACGACACTGGAACAGGCAGGCGGAACATTATCGGATGCATGCAGCACCAGCACAACACTCTCGACCTTGGTGCATATGGCACACTCAAGTCACCCCCCACCCCCCACCATGCTGTCACACCTGGGCACGCATCATACACCCGATAAACCCCACTGGATACACACACCGTCATGACGCAGCATTCGCCCCTCCAACTCTCTCCCCCCGTCGCACAATAAATACAGGATACATGCTTGCAGTCTCGCCTTCTCTCTAATGCTATTGCAGTGCCACGACCGGCAACGCGACTCGCCACAGACGGCCCAGCACACCATATGCACCACTACGCGCAATCATCGCGCCTCAAACTGGACCTGGGGAGCGTCAGTAACCGATCCGCGAGAAGATTGCGAGCCGCGGACACTCGAAGGCAGAGCTCCAGGCGCAGCCCCAGCTTCCTTCCGTCGGCGGCACTCGGCGAAACTTACGACTGCGATTGTCAGCGAGATCCAACAACCCCCTGCCCCTCCCCAACTCACTCTTGTGCGTGCGCGGCTTGTACATGACACGGTGTCCGCACTCGCGGCAGCGGATGAGCTCGCCCATCTTGATCGACGTCTTTGCGCCGCAGTCTGGTCTATCAGCAGCAGCGCGAGGGATCCGCACCCACCGCCGCAGAGGTACTCGCTCGCCTCGGACGCCTTGGGGGTCTGCCTTGGGGGGATGTGGCTCTCGTCAGGGCGCGAGGAGGCGTACGGGTTGGACATGGTTGCGATGTGGTGGATGTTGTTGTTGCTCTGTCATGTTCGAGAGCGCGCTGCACAAAGCGAGTTCAAAATGCTGAATGGTAGGTGGCGAAAACGGTATCACGTGATTGACACGTCATTGTCCGTGGCAGGTGGGAACAGGGGGAGGGGCAGTTGGAGGTGTGATCGTTTCCCAGGTGCATGCATGCATGAGATGAGCAGCCGGCTCACGATATGCATGGGAGACTTGGGCGCGGGGAGATATCTGAGCTGTCTCATGCTGTCAGCACGGTGGCTCTATCGGACTGGACCCAACAACGACGTCACGTGCCACTATCACTGCCACGGCCGCCTCCGCGCCGCCACCAGCACGGCACCCGAAGCCCACCCCACCCACCTTCCCCCGCGCACCCCACACCTCAGCCCAGCTCAATCATCTCGTTATCGCCCAGTTCCCCACCCCTCCAATGTCTACCACCGACGTCTCGGCCGCGCTCACGGCGCTCGAGGCGCTCGCGTCCGCAAACGCAACGTCGTCCTCGGGCCCCCTCAACGCCCTCCTCGAGGAACACTTTGCCGTCGCGAAGGAGCGCCTGCTGGCCGGCGCGCCACCCAAGCACGTCATCACCGAGCTGCAGACGGCCGTCGCGCGGTCCAAGAAGGAGGTCGAGAAGGGCCTCAAGGCGTGGTACGCGCAGCTCGGCGGACTTGGCAAGAACATTGAGAAGGTGCGGGGAAGGTGCGATGGGCCCAGCTGACCTTCTTAGGCGTTCCCGCCGAACCTCGCAGCTCTGAGCTCTGCATACGACGACCCACCGCTCTTCTCCGAGCCGGTAGCACAGGACGCGCTCGACCGCATAGTTCTCGACTCGCTCGGCCGCCGCGGGCTGTGGGACGCGGTCACCGCGTTCGAGGAGGAGACGGGGCTCGTGTACGACCCCGAGAAGCGGCGGCTGAGCGAGGAGCTGCACCGTATCGTGTCCGAGATTGAGGGGGGCGACCTGTCGTCAGCGATCGCGTGGGCAGACGAGAACAAGGCGTTCCTCGCTGGCGGACCGCACCCATCCGAGCTCCCGTTCAGCCTGCACCGCGCCGTCTTCCTCGGCCACAAGGACCAGCAGGCGGCACTGGCGTACGCGCGCGAGCACCTGTTCGAGTTCCTCCCCAAGCAGCCCGTCCTCGCGCTCGTCACGTCGTGCCTGTACACCGCTGCCAAGGACTCGCCATACGCCAACGAGGCCAAGCCGCTCGCCGCCATGTTCCGCACAGACTACTGCCGCCGGCATGGGTGGGCGCGCGAGGACCCGCTCGAGGTGGTTGTGGACCTCGGCTCGCGCGGCGGCGCGCTTAACAGTATCGAGAAGGCGCGCAAGGTCATGGGCGATCGCCTGGGCAACGTGCGCACGTGGCACGAGCTCCCCGTGAGTCTTGGGATCTTGGGCACGCGGGCGTGGCTGACGTGCGTTAGATGGAAGTACCCCTGCCCAGTGGCCGCCAATACCACTCAGTATTTGTGTGCCCCGTGTCCAAGGAGCAGACGACAGAGACCAACCCGCCAAAGATGCTCCAGTGCGGCCATGTTATCGCGCAGGACAGCTTCAACCGCATGCTGGCAAAGGGAGCGTGAGTCGAGCGGAGCCGGAAGCGTCTTGGTACTGATCGCCTAGCCCCAGCCGCCGCCCAGTAAAGTGCCCATACTGCCCCCAGGAGACAAGCCAGCAGCAAGCCCAGCGCCTGTACTTCTAAACCCCCGAGTTGTAGAACCCTGCTTGTTGTCAATACCATCATATGAGTCACCGGTAGTCCCGATACTCCCGCGTCGGCAACGTTTGCAAGTTATTAGGCCGATGCATAATGTACAACATGGTTTCGCGCAGGTTGCTACGCGAATGCTCATTCTAACTTGATTCAAGCGTGGGTTCCGTTGCCGTTGGCATGCCCATTGGCGACGCCGTTGGCCTTGGCGGCATCAACCTTGGAGCCGACCTTGACGCCGCCCAGCTGGGCAGCCTCCTCCTCACCGCGGCCGCGCTCGGCCCACAGCTGCTGGCGCTCCTCCATAGCCGACTCGGCCCACTTGCGCACCGACGGGTGCTCGAGGTGGGCTGAGGGGTCAGTACAGCCACTCGGTGAATCATGTTGAACACTCACGGATCGACCCTGTGTAGAACGTTCCAAGGGTACGGATGTCCTGCGCTGAACGAGGAGGTTAGCGCCTGCGCAAGCTGGCGATACGCCACACTTACAACGCTCGTACTCGACGGCCTGGAGGACAAGCTCGAGGCGGTCGAGGTCCTTGACAAGCTTGGACTCGGGCGTCTCGCGTGCCTCGTACTCTTCCCAGAGCGAGCGGAAGCGCTCCCGCGCCTGGCGGTTACCCTCACCGCCGAGCATTTCATTAAGGAACGAGTCCATCGCCTCCTCCTCGAGCTTGTGCTTGACGTGGGCTGGGACGCCCTCGATAGGGGTAATGTCGCCGACGCTGGTGGGTTAGCAGAGGCCAAAACCCGGAACCCACTATGCCTCGGCGAGGTCATGCACAAGCGCCATCTGAGATCGTTAGAATTGTCATCGTATAGTGCCTTCTCACCATCACACAGCGAGGTATATCCAAAGGTCGCTCAGCAGTCGAGGGAATCATCATGGCCATGAGGGCCATGCGGCACATGTGGTCTGCGATACTGGGCATGAGCTTTCAGGCCGATAGGACGCTCACCTCTCGGGCTTCTTGACACCTTCCCTGATCCATCCTGACCGCTTCTCGACCTGACGGGTGTGAGTCAAGGCTTCCACTGACAACAGGCAAACCCACCTTGAGCTGCTCGAGGAGGTGGAGGAAGGCGAGGGTGTCGAGGGCCTCGTTTCCAGTGGACCTGGCCGTTAGCACCGATGCAGATCGTCATGTCCAATCTCACTTGTACGGCTCTGGCAGTGCCTTCCCTCCAGCACCAGTCGCCTGCGAGGGCTTGACGACGGGGTGAGCGACGGGGGAGGAGTCGGTGGTGGTTTGGTAGGGACGAGCCTGGGTCATTGTGGGAGATGGTGTATGTACAAGCAGGGATTTTTTTGGAAGCTTGAACGAGTGTCGAGAATGCCTTGCGAGTGTCGAAGAGTATGCAGTGACAAGAGAGGTAGCAGAGGAAAAGGCAACTCTCATGTCAATGTTGTTGTTTTGTTCCTCCATCTCGCCCCTCTCCAGCCAGCCGGCCTTAAAGGGTTCCAACCCAGCAGCAAACCATGATCCAGGTAATCTCGCAAGGGTTATTCTCAATTTACACGTCAATTACCACGTGCTGTTATCAGTGATAATGTCCGCCCAGCCAGCGTATTATCAGGCACAGGACGCCGCGGCGGCGGCGCATCACGCGCGTTTCATGCCATCAACTGTGCCAGTCCAGTCTTGCTCTCTTGACATTCAAAGCAACCCATGGCGCACAATGCCAGCAGCAATCATCCTCTCCACCAAGTCTACCTAGGTCAGTTGTTGGCCATAAGCTCGTACCATCACAGCTGACAGCCCGCAGAGCCGTATCTAAGGCACAATGTCTAGAAGGATTGGGTGAGCTGCCCACGGCCAATGTCAACAACAATCGGCTGACGCGTGCAGTTTGACCGCAAAGGCAGTCAAGCCTTCGCCGACACCGAACCTCAATAACGGCATGACCCCAGAGGATGAGACGCAGCAACCTCTGCCAGTCGCGTCCTCCTCGCGCCCCCGTGAACTGCAACAACCGCAACAACAACGACAGCCCCTGCCAATACAGGAGTTCTTCCAAAATCAACTTGGCGTCCGACCCACAGCTCCCAGGTCGCCCCCACGAGTCCTCGTCCCAAACAGCTCGGACGGTATCCTCCAAGAATCGGAGGAGAGCTCCGATAGCATCCAATGGTCGCAACGGCAGCCAGGGTTCTCGCAATTCGCGGACGCCGAGTCGGTGGCCCAGCCCCATCTGGCGCCCGTGACCGAGCACCCTTCCCTCGAGGAGGAAGAAAGAGAAGTCAAGCCGACCACGACCCCAACTCCTGATCCCCAGGACGCAACGCCTCGCCGATCGAGTAGCAACGTTACGGACCCATCCCAAGGCGGCGAGCTCTCCCAACCCGAGGATGTCGATGGCAGAATAAGCGAGCCCGTCGACGACGCCGAGGAGGTCCCCACCCCGCCAGATTCGAACCCCGAGGTCGCGGCGCCTGCCACGCCGCGTCCATATCGGGGCCTTCCCACATCTTCCTCGGTAGCGGGGACCTCGCCATTTAGACCATTAACCGACCACGCGATACCCCATGTCCACGGCACGGAAGAGAGGACGCTGATATCCCCACTGCGACACGCGGCCAACATCACTCCTACAAGGCGAGGTCCTGCCGCAAATGTCTCCACTTCCCGCGCATCTTCCTCCCGCGCACTGCGATCGCCCACCAAGTCGCCAACGAAGCAGCAGCGACCACGGAGCCGCTCGTCCAGCCCCGAGAGTGACTTTGGCCAAGGTATGGACCCGAAGCCCAAACCGCTCGCTCGGCTTGAGAAAATATTCAGTGCCACTGGTGAGGATGCCGGGCTCGCTCATGAGGGACCGGGCAATGGGCTGCCAAGCCGTGCTCATGAGCTGCATATCGGGGGCCAGAGACTTGCCGTGCCCAGTTTGCAGCAGGATATGCCGAGCTCCGATGGGTTGGCCGGCCCCGACGATGCCACCTACATCAATGGCGAATCGTCCACGGAACTGGCTTCTTCCGTGGTGGATGACCCTGCCCCAACGTCCCCTCGCAACCTGTTTCCCTCCTCTGGCGACCAGTCACTGCCACCGAATGGACAGTTCGCCTCGTCGCACCCCACCCGCCGGTACAACGACCTAGATCGGTCAACCGCATTGTCTCAACACGCGCCTAGTGACTTATTCTCGGACAGCATGGGCGGTTCCTTGCCAAACTTCGAGGCATCGTCGTCCCCGGCCAACCCGTTTCGTGCAACCCAGCTCGCAGTTCCTCCTGTCAACGACCCCCCACCATCGAGACCACCCCCTGCGCCAGAACCGCGTGCCTCTCGGGAGGACACGTCCTCGCGCTCACGTTCAAACAGCAACGCTCCTACCCTGCCTCCGCATCGTATGCTGCAGCGGCGTCGCGGGTCCATGACGGATTTGAAGACCCCAGGTGCTGTCCTTGCGCCAAGGGCCCGTCGCCGTTCTCCCTCCCCGCCACAAGATGCGACGTTCGTCGATGCGACATTCACGGATACAACGCAGGTATCCGCTCCGGCGTCGTCGAGCAATCAACCCAAGGAGGACTCGCGCTCCGAGCCCAATGAAGTCGGGGCACAACCTGCCCTAGAACTGACACCGCCCCCCGCGTCTATATCTGAAGCCCCGTCCTCTCAGCCAAGACCCGAGACCCAATCGGAAGCTCGTGGCACCAAAACGCCTCCGGCTGCGATACCGGAAGAGTCTTCCCGAGAACCCACCCCTGAGGTCTCTCGCGAACTTGCCACAGAGCCCTCGCGTCAACCCACTCCAGAGCCTGCGCCTCCTGCCCGTCCGAGTCCAATCAAGACGTACGGGAAGCGTGGAACGCCCAAGGCCAACGGCAAGGCCCGTGCTCGCCCCCCTCCGTCATCAGCCTCGGACACCAGTAGTTCAGCGCCAGAGGACCCAGAAGACGGCACTTTCCACAACTCAGAAGATGAGCGCCCGCGCAAGCGTCCGAACGTCTCGAAGCGGCCGAGGACAAGCGACACTACCGTGCAACCTCCCAAGGCGAGGGTCGTGTCGGATGGCGCAGGCTCGTCTAAGGCCGGAAGTCGTCAGCCGAACAGAGGCAAGCGCAAGGTGTTTACGCCGTCGCCTGACCTCTCGGGTCCGAGCAGCGGTTCAGCTCCAGAGGACGAAGAGGACTACTCGTACCGCCCCGTGAAAAAGATCAAGGGAAAGGGCGTCAAGGCAACCGAGCCGGCCAAGAAGAAGGCCAAGGCGGCGGCTGAACGGCCCGCGCCGTCACTCACACCGGTGTCCCCGGTGTCAAAGGCGTCAACAACGAAGACATCGGCATCGAAGGCGTCACACAAAGCTAGTCCCCGGAAACATGTCCCCGCAGCCCCGGCGCAGGTAGATCGCGCGGTAGTGGTCGACACACCGCCAGGTGATCCTGCCCCGGACGCGCCTCTCCGCGTCCTAGGGTTCTGGCAGACCACGGGAGTCTTCTACGCGGGGACTGTTGTCGGCCGCAACACGAAAGGATTTCGGATCAGGTTCGACGACTCGTACCACGGCTCACTGTCACCGGAGCAGATACGATACCTCCGACTGCGCAAGGGCGAGCCTGTCTACGACGGGGCCAAAGCCAATGAAGTGTTATACGTCTCTGAGGCGTATGACGGCGACGGCGACCGGATCCAGGTCACTGACTCGCGCGGCAAGCCACGCGTGATTAAAGCGGCACGCCTGGTGGTTCAGTCCAACGACATCTCGACAGGGTTCGGCGACCGCGTGGTGCCTGTGAGCCTGCTGGAGGCACGGTTCCCGGCCAATTCGCTCCGGAGCAGCACCTCGTTACGCCCAGCCAACCGGTTCGAAGGCATGGTCTTCCTGCTGACTGGGACGGACAATGCCATGCCGACCGAGGCGCTCCAGCGCCGGATCGAGGCCCAGGGAGGCACGGTGGAGAGTCGATGGGAAGCGCTCTTCAGCATCACCGAGGACGGCTACGAACTGGCGACGAGATCGGCTCCGTTCGTGCTGCAGCTGGGCTCGAAGGCGATCATGACGCCAAAGGCCATGTCTGCGCTTGCAGCTGGTGTGCCACTGCTTGCGGCGCGCTATGTCGACGACGCGATCGCCGACGGGGCCGACTGGAGATGCTACCTCATCTCGCCGGGCGAGTCGCGCTTCCTCGGCAGACCGGCGTCCCAGCTCGTCGACCCGCTGTGGGGCGAGTCGTCGTGGGACGCGTCGCGGGCGCGGTGCCTGCGCCAGCCGCTCACGGGGATGAGCGTGCTGTATGTGGAGCCGAGCTCGCGGTACCCTCGGCGCGATGAGATCAAGGTGGGTGGGGGTGAAGGTATGGTTGCTGACGTACAGGTGCTCATTCCGTTCTGCCTGCAGGCGCTGGGCGGCAAGGTGCAGCGCGCGGCGACGGTTCCGGACGAGCTGGGGCCTTACGACCTGGTCATGGTCGAAGACCGCGACAAGGGGCTTACGCTTACGCGCGCGGCCAAGGCGAGCGGCAAGCTGGTGAATGCTGCGTGGCTGAAGCACAGCCTGGTGTTGGGCAAGGCGCTTGCGGCGTCGCTTGCGGAGGAGAGGTAGGGGGGTGTGGGGTGCGGCTGTGCGGCCCGCGCGATGCGGCTGCCGGGGAATTGGGGTGCCGCGCGATGTGGCTGCCACACGATGAGGCCGCGGGGGACGCAGCTCGGAATGTTACTTGTGACATGTGTACTACTCGGTTGTAGCGTAGCGATATGTATAGCTGCGGTGTGCGTTGGGCGCAGCCGGCGGGAGGTGAAGCCCTGCCCAGCCAGCCAACGCCAAAGTGGACGACCTCCACCAGCCGACTTTCCTCATCGAAACGTACCTCATGGCGACGCGGTCGACCCGACTGATCGTCCCGGCTCTGGCTCTGGGTTTGCGACCAAGCGCGGGGGTGCTAGGCCTGGGCGTCGGTGCGCGTGCCCTCGCGCGCACCTACTCGGCGGCGCCGACCCCACCCCCACGGCCGTCATCGTCCCCACCCCCATCGTCCCCCCCACCCCCCTCCCCACCCGCGGCCCAGGCCGCCCTCTCACCGCGACTGCAGCGCTACGCCCCCCGCCTGTCCGCACTCGCACAGCGCACCGGCGTCCCCCTCCCGGCCCTCGGAGCCTCCTTTCTCGTCCTGCACGAGCTCACGGCCGTGCTCCCAGTCGTGGGGCTGTACTACGCCTTCTCGGCGCTCGGCGCGGGCGCGGCCATCGTCGGCTGGCTCGTGGGCGTGGGCGGGGGGGACGCGGCCGCGGCCGAGCACTGGGCCGACGGGGCCGAGGGGGAGGCCGAGGGGGGGAAGGAGGGAGAAAAGGGGTGGACGCACACCGTGCACGGGTGGTACGCCGAGGGGCTGGCGCGCGCTGAGCGCGTCGGGCGGCGGTACGGATTGTTCGGGTACGAGAAGGGCTCACGGCCTGGCTCTGGCGAGGGAGAGGGCAGCGCGGCCGGCGCCGCGTTGGCCAACGCCGTTGCAGCGTACGTCGTCGTCAAGGTGCGTTCGGGGTTGCCGCGCGAGCTGACCCCGCCCAGGCCCTCCTCCCCGTCCGCATCGCTGTCAGCGTGGCCGCCGCGCCGGCGTTCGCGCGCCTCGCCCTCCGCCCGTGGCGCGCACTCACGGCGCGGCTGCGCCGGTCAAAGTAATGCTATGCATGGTGTACATTGGTTTCTGCTGCTACTCTGCGCCTGCCGCGCGCGCTGCGCGCTGCGCGCTACGCCCAGTCGGCCGGCACGACGCGCCGGCCCGCGCCCTCGAGGCCCTGCGGCGTAAACGTCTCCACCACGGGCCCGGCGTCCTCCTCCTCCGGATTCACCAGCGCGGGGTGCGGCACGCGCTCGAGCGCGACCGCCACGCGCGAGGCCGAGCGCACGACCCCGAGCAGCAGCTTGACCTCGGGCGTGAACGTCGTAAAGTCGATGGCGACCTCGCGCCACGCGACGAGCGTGCCGGGGGCGAGCGTCGCCGACGCGCGGTACAGCGGCAGGCTGTCGAACGCGGCGTCGACGCGGTCCCAGAGCGCGGTGTTGGGTGAGGCATCGGGCGCGGGCGAGGGCGAGAGGATCGAGGGGATGGGGGCGCGGCCCGGGACCGAGGCGGAGCCGTTGGCAGCCGGCTTGGCCGGCTTGGCCCACGCCGGCGGCGCCGGCCTGCCCTCGTCGCCCTCGGCGTCGCCGTACGGCAGACCCTGCGAAAAGTCGTACGGCACGTCGTATGGCAGCTCACGCTCGCCGCCGCTGTGGCCGTTGGCCTGGGGCTTGGACGCGCGCGCGTCTCGCCCCTTGCGCTGCTGGTCCTTGACGAACGGAAACTGCTTGGACGAGACGAAGACGTTGGTCGGGAGCGGCCGCTCGGACGGCGGGAGGAACGGCGCGCGCGGGTGGAGCGGCTGCGTGACGCGGACTGGGGTGGCCGGGAGGGACGGGGCGGGGGTGGTGGCGGGGGCGGGGACGGGGGCAGCGGGTGCCGGCGCCGGTGCCGGAGCACTGGTCGACGCCGAGGGTGCAGGGGCGGCGGTGAGAGCAGCGGGTGCTGGAGCTGCAGCGCTAGTCGACGCCGACGCCTCGGCATTCTCCACGACCGTCTCCGCCGCCTCGGCCGCCTCTTCCCCACCAAACACCGTCCGCAGCCCCGTCCCCGCGTCCTTGAGGAAGCCGCGCTTCTTGTTGCGGTTCGCCATGACGCGGGGCACGGGGAGGAGCGGCGTGACGGGGGTGGCGGTGGTGCTGAGCCCACCCTCTGGCAGCGCGTCGGCGACGACGGCAGCGGGAGCCGCACAGTCCCCGCCCTCCTCGGCCAGCTTGCGCGCCTGCCGCGCCTTGCGGCGGCGCGCGTTGCGCTCGTGCGTCGCCGACTTGCCTTCTCCCGGCGGGATGTGCTGCGGCTTGGGCTGGGGCGGGGGAGGGGGCGCGGCCGACGAGGCTGAGGACGAGGAAGACGACGACGACGAGCTCGAGTCCGAGTCCGAGTCCGAGTCGGAGCTGGCGTCGCTTGATTCTGACTCACTCGACGAGCTGTCGTCCTCGCTGCTGTCGCTCGATTCACTCTCGCTCGACCCCGACTCGGGCAGCGGCACCGCCTCTGGCCGCTCCACCGCCTCGGGCCGCGCGCTCCTGCTCTTGCTCCTCCGCACGCGCTTGCTCGCCGGAGTCGCCGCGGCGCTGCTGCTCCGCGCGCGCTTCGAGCTCGTCGGCTTGAGCCGCACACTGGATTCGCATCAGCGCACCCCCACACCGCACTCACGTTACCACGTCGTCAGCCTCGAGCACCTCGGCGACGCGCCCGCCCAGCAGCTCGAACCCGTCCACCTCGAGCGCGAGGTCGCTGGCCCGCACGCCGCCCAGCACACCGGCGCACACCTGCGCCGCGAGCTGCGCGACGCTTGCCCCGTCCTCCACCGCGAGGATCACCTTGCGCTCCGGCAGCGGCGCGAGCACGTGAACCTTGACGCGCATGTCGGTTTGTTGAATGTCAACAACAATGACGCCCAAGGTTCTGAAATTATGGATCACCACTTGTACTGCCCGCGGAAGCAAAATGGGTTACATCCATCGCATTGCTTGTTCAACAGGTGATAAATACAAAATGGTGGCGACGGCGTGGCGACGTGTGGGGTTGTAAAGTGGTTACGTTGGTCGGGTGGGCATAAAACGCGAACATGCAAGGGTAGGACATGGCTATGCGCGAGCACAGGCTCAAGCACAGGCTCTATCGGGCAGACACGGCCGGGGCAACAGGCGCAGAGGCGAGCCCGCTGCCGCTGCCGTTGCCGTTGCTGTTGCTGACAGACTCTGCTGCCTCGCGGTCCAGCTTCTCCTGGTACGCATCGTATGCGTACTTGACAGGCTTCGACGGAAGTTTGATTTCAGTAGTGGCCGCGTCGTCGTCGTTCGTCTCGGGCTTCTTGACGGCGAAGAGGTCGTCGGGGCTAAAGTCGTTGTCCGGATCGACAGGCTCGGCCCGGCGCTTGCCTAGAGCCTTGCGGCTGGGGCGGGCAGGAGGAGCAGCAGCCGACGTCTCATCGTCCTCCTCGGCATCGCCTTCGGCGCCGCTTCCGCTGCCGTTGGTGCCATTGTTGGTGCTACCGCTGCCACCTCGGCTAGGCTGGTGCGGGCCATCGACAAGGCCAGTGAGGCTGTTGGTGCTCGGGCTGTTGTTAGAGCGCAACTGCCTCGTGCTGGGCAGAGGACGGGGCCCAGGGATCCGAGAACGCCCAACGGGCGAGGGGTTGCGAGCAGGCGAAGGAGGCACCTTTGGCGGCTCGGGGAGGCCCCGACGGTCCGGCGACGGCGTCCGCGACCGGCCCCCGTCCCTGACTGCGTGCAGGAGAATCTGGTTGGTGGGAGATTCACCGAGCTGGCGGTGCAGCGGAGCTGCCGCGGGCAGAGGTCGGTCGTTGAGAACAGGAGGGCTGGCGCGACTGCCTCCGGCCCCACCAAGAGGAGTGCTGTGAGGAGACGGTGATCTCGACGCCGAGGCTTCGGCGCTCTCACCCGGAGCAAGCATGTCCATCTGTTGCTGTAACCGTCAGCGATGGCCAAACCAACAACTCACCCTTCGGTCAAGCCTCGTCTCCTTCTTGCTGCGCTCCTGCACCGCACGCATCTCTTGCTCATCCGCGGCCATCCTCTCCAGGTCGTCGTACTGCTTGAGCGCGTCGGCGACAACGCTGTGTGCCTCAAAGAGCTGGGCCAGGGCGACTTCTTCCAAGGTCGTATGATGCTGTTGCTCCTGTGGGTTCTCGACCGACTCGGCCTCGCGGCGGGCCTTTGCTGCCTCGGCCTGCGCCCAGTCCATCTGGTTGGTGAGCGACTCGTGGGCGAGGAACGTTTTGCGGTAAAACTCCTGCAGGCGTTAGACGTGCCACAACTCGACACCACTCACCTTGATAATCGGCTTGTGCTGGAGCTCGGCGGGCTGGGTGAATACGACTGCTTCCGCAAGCACCCGGGCACTCTCCTTCGCCGCGGTACACTCCTCCATAAGGCGACGCATGTCGTCCTTGTGATCAGGAAGATGATGGTAGCCGGGACCACCACCGTAGGCAGCGGGCGACTGGACCACTTGACCAGCTCCATAGCGGTCAATCAGCGATAGCCGCTGAAGAGACGGCTGTGACGACGGACGCGACACGGGGACGGATGGGGGAGGCGAAGGCAGTGGCGACGGGCCAGTGGCGATGATTGGCGGAGGTCTTGGGTGGTTTATCGGGGCAGCGGGGTTGTTTGCTGCTCCTGCCTGCAGGTAGTCGTCGGGAAGCGCGCGACCTTCCTCAGGCTCATGTGGGGGCTTGACCTTGTGCCACAGGTCGACGAGCCCTTCGCAGCCGCGTTCCCTGCCGAACTGGTTGGTCAACCCAGACACAATGTCCATGATCGTGTCATAGGTCTTTTTCGACGGCGGCAGCTTGGCGTGATGAAGCAAGATTGACTCGATGACCGAGAGGAACTTCCTGTTCGTGGCGTACGCTGAGGTGTCAGTCGGGCCACAAAGATCGACTCACGTCGGTAGACGCCCGTGGTGATGCATCTCATGGTGATGAGCCATACCCGCGCGGCCATGCGTCGCTCGGGATCGGCGCCCTGCTTGAGCTGTCTTCGGATTGATCGAGCCATCTCCTTGCTGACAGCCTCGGGATATTCCGAGTTGTTGACCTGGTCGCACAGGTGCACGACGTTGGTGTACGTCGTCTCGTGGCTGGCACACAAGATCCCTGCAGGCCATCAGCACGGATCACTTGTCGGTCGACTCACGGATCCCGGTTGCAACCTCGTCAGCCGCTTCTTGCGCAGTCTGCCGCACGGGCTCAAACGGACGCAACTTTGCGCGTTGCGTGTCCTCCAAGCTGTGACCGAGAGAGCTCCCGTGGCCGTGGTTTGAGATGTCGGCGTCGCGCCAGTCGTCAAAGCTTGGCCTGTTGCCCTCGTGCGAGCGGCGAATGGGTGGAGGAGGTTCCATAGCACTGGGGGGAACGTCCTTGAACTCCTTGGCCTTGCTGCTCTTTGGGCCCCAGCCTACATTCCAGAAGCGCTTCTTGTCGCCCTTGTCGTGCTTGTCGGCCTTGGCAGGTAAGAGGTTGTCAGATTCGGGGCGCAGGAGTGCGCGATCTGACGGAGGGCCGTTTGGCGGCGGCGGCGGCGGTGGTTGTGCCTTTGACCACTGGTTGTAGGCGTGAGGAGGGGGAGGCGGCGCGATGGGGTATGATCCTGGAGCGACCGTGGGCTGCGGCTCTGGGAACGCATTGACCAGTGGTGACCGTGATGAAGGGGGCAATGGCGTGGGCTTGTTGAGCTGTGGCGCAGGCTGGTGGTGAACCGAGCCCTCGTGATCTGACCCTCGACCCGACTGAGACGCAGAGCTGTAACCGCGACTGCGCGCACTTGCGTAGCCGCCGTCTAGATCCGTCGAGTAGCCCGCGACTGGCAGGGAGCCAGCCGTGCCCATGCTTGGCGTTTGGAGGTGGCCGAGACGGGTGGGCGTCGACGGCCTAAACTGCTGCTGCTGTGGGTCGGGCGGTCCAGCACCAGGGGGGAGGTAGAAGTGCGGTGGGGGCTGTGTCACTGGGCTTGGTTGCTGCGATTGACCATAGTATTGTGTTTCTGGCGGTTCTGGCATGCTGCCGGGCGGTGCTGGAGCAGGAGCAACATTGCCCCAGGTATCGTTTGGCGCACCCACGCGCGAGTGAGCGGGATAGCCCGCACGGTCACCGGCGTCGCGTCGATACGACGCCGCAATGAGCTCGGCGTCGCTCGGAGTCGCAGACCGATCTGGGACGGGCGGGGGCGGCCTGCCTAGCCGCATGGCTGGTGGCGGGTGCGGTAGTGCTTGCTGCTGCTGCTGCTGCTGCTGCTGTAGTGGTGGTGGGGGCGGTGGTGGTGGGAGAGCGCTGCCGTCGCCTGGTGCTGCTGGTCGGCCAGCGTCGATCGGGAATGGCGTCACGCTGGCATGATGGCGTCGCTTCGCAATATCAGGCTGAGGGAGGATGCTGCTCATGCCTCCTCCCTTTTGCGGGACTGGCGAGACGCCATCGATGGTGTCGACGCCCGACTTTGGTCTGAACAGGCGTCTCATGGTGGGTTTGGTGTGGTGAGGGGAGGGGTTGTGGTGGTGTGTTGGTTACCAAGACGAGTGAGAGTTGTGGGTAACAGTGCCCGCCTGGCTTTGGGTGGCCGCGCGCCGCTAGGGGGTGGTGCGTCTATGCACTCTGGGCTCTGGGCTTTGCCTGATTGCTGAGATGCGGGTGGTGGTGAATGGGTGTTGTAGCCCCCGGTGAGCGAAGTGGGCAGTCGCTGTAGTGTCCGAGTTGTTGTGTTGTAGGTGGAATGTGAGTGTTGAGTAGAGGGAGAGGGAAGGAAGCTGTTGGTCGTTGTTGGCTTGTTGGATGATGATGATGATGATGATTAGCTGCAGCCAGCCAACGAGTGAGTGCAGCCAGTGAGTGACAAGGACAAGCAAGGCTCGACTTGCCGTTGTCGCCGCCGCCGCCGCTGCCCCTGCCGCGTTGTGCGCGAGTCGCTCGCTGGCCGTTCCTCTTGTCTGGCCCCTTTGGCCCCCGCCGCGCCGCGCCCGCCCGGCTGGTTTGCCCTTGTCCCAACACCGCCTCGGACAGTTGCTAGGGGAGGGCCAGCCGGGTGGATGCGTTGGGTTGGGCGGGCCACGCGCCGGCGCAGTGACACTTGCTCGCTCTGCCTCCGCCGCACGCCGCAAGCCGCCGCCTGACACCTCTGCCCCTGGCCCTGAAGCTGCAACAGCGCGAGCCACGACACGACCACAAGCCGATTCGCACTTATTCAACCCACCCACATTACATTATTGTATTAGACAACAACAACAAGATGCTAACCCATGCCGCGGCGTCCACGTCATCTGATTACAACTGGTTGTAATGCAACATCTGGCCCAGATCTAATGGATGCAAATAGTTATGCTTGATCCATTTGCGGCCATGAGGGCAGTCGAGACCGCGAGACCGCCGCAAGCAGTACCGCCACGCTGCAGCACGCAGCAGCATAAACAGCACGCGCTCAGCGGGCAGCCAAGAGCGAGCAGTGGAGTTCAAGGCCGCGCGGAGATAAACAGCAGCGCCCGCTGAGCGTACAAATTGCCGAGGGTGAGGCCACAACGACCTCGACCACCGCGCCGCCCGCCGCCCGCCGCACGCCCGAGGCGGTGCGGAAGCAGTGTGTGGTGGTGCATGCGGCAGCGTTGCATCGCAATCGCAATCGTCTGCCAGCACCGTCAGCTTCGACAGCAGCAGCCACGTCCCGCGGCGTTGATGCCCAGAGGGAAGGCCACGCCGCAGCCGCCACCAACGCCGTCGTCATCGTCGCCCCGGCCGCCACGATCAACGTAGAGGTCGTCGCAAGCGCTGATGCATGCGGCCTTACGGCCGAGCTGGCACGACGCAGCACGCGCGGGACACGCCAGCATGACCCCAAAACGCAAAATGCCAAGCAGCACGCGGAGCACAACACAACAAGGCCGATTGCATCTTGCTATTACCCCCTGGTCTGTCACTGGTGCGGCAAGTAGCGCCTGGCCTTGCCACCGGGTATGCCGGAGCCCCGCGGCAACACGACTTTGATTACCAGTCGTACGAAAGGAACTGGCGCGTCAGTAGGTCGCCCGCGCACGCTACACGCTAGGCTAGAGCGGCGGCGGCGCTCGCCACCGCCGCTCGCTCCCCCACGCCGCTCCCCCACCCACCTTGCCGTCGAGCGTGATCACGACACGGTCGCCCTTGGGGTCCGGCACGCGGTCGACTTTTGCCTTGAAGTTGATGGCCGACATGATGCCGTCCTGGAACTTCTCCTGAATGATGGCCTTGATCGAGAGGCCGTGGACCATGATGACTTCGTAGAGGCGGTAGAGGACGGGGTCCTGGGTGGGTGTGAGCGCGGCGCTTGGCAGTATCACGCGGGGACAGTGCTCATCCACCTTCCCCCCTTCGCGACGCCTGACCCCTACCAACCGCGTCTTCCCCCACCCAACGACACCACTCACAGTCGGCACACCGCCCTCCCAGCTCGGCTTGCGCACGACCATGCCGTCGACGCCGAGGCTGGCCGGCCCGTGGCCAGCCACGGCGCTGATGGTCGCCTCGTCGCCGCCGAGGCCGACGGCGTCGGCAATCTTCTTGGCCGTCGCGTCGTCGGCGTACATGTTGCCAAAGAAGACGGTGGCGACCCAGACCTCCTCCTTGCCGACCTTTTCGGCGATCTCGGCGAACGTGAGCTTGGAGCGCTGCTTTGCCTCGAGGAGGGTGACGGAGTGGGCGTGGAGGGATGTCATGGGGGGTGGGTGGGGGGAGGGGCTGTAAGTGGGACGGAGGGGGACGTGAAGAAGACGTGCAATGCGTCGATGCGTCGCGGCGTGCGTGAGAGTCGAGGGGTCGCGCAGCAGGCCGATAACGAGGCATGCATAAGTACCCCAGGCTCGGGACACAACCCCAGTGGGAGGACCCGGTACGTCAGTCGGAGCGGCTATCTCCACCCGGTGGAGGTGGGCGGGTGGCGGCGGGGCAGCCGTGGCAACCTTCCGAGTCGGAGAGAGCGTCCGGCGTCGTCGTGGTCAGCTGATCAGAGTGGTCTGCACGAGCTGGCCGCGTATCGGGGTATCTTGGCGGCCGACGGGCTGCGGCGGCGGTGAGCCGGCGTAGGGAGTGCATGGCGGCGGCGACGCGGCGACGGGCCGCGGCGTGATGTCGGCATCGGCCAGTCGCCACGGTGCGGGCGAGGCTCGCCCGCTCAAGTGCTCGTCTCGTCGTCTCGTCGGTACCGCCGGCTCGTGCAGAAACGAGGCGGACGGGGCCGCCTGGAACCGTCCTCGTCGAGGATGTCGTTGCTCATCGTCCACACCAGATAATCTATCTTGAGCCGGCCAGCCCCCCGCCCCCCGAGCCAGCGCCCGGCGCCACAGACGCCGCCGCCGCCGACTGAATTGACGTCCACGTCCGCATCCAAACAAGCACACTGACAACTGACCCACAGCATGCTGATACCACGGCTCACCGCGCTCGCGCTCCTCCCCGCCGCGCCCACGCCGGCCACCTGCGTGCCCAACACGACGTCCCCCGCCGCGCTGCAGGCGGCGCTCGACACGGGCGGGGCGGGGTTCGTGCTCTCCCTCTGCCCGGGGGAGGTGTACGCCCTCACCGCGCCGCTGCAGTTCGCCGCGCCGGCGCAGGAGATCTCGACGGCGGGGTATCCCCTCGCCGGGGGGCGCGCCGTGCTCCGCGTCGTAGCCGGCACCACGGCGGTGCGCGGCGTGCGCGCGGGGCTCGACTACGCCGCGCTGCGGCATGTCGCTATCGACGGCGGACGGGGCGGCCAGCCGGCCGTAGTGGGCGGGGCCGCGGTCGAGATGGGGGGCGACAGCGCGCACCACCTCGTCAGCCACGTGCGCTGCTTCGACCCGCGCGCCTGGTCGTGCATCCACGTCGCGGAGGGCGCGCTGGCGTGCCGCAACGCGACGGTCGAGCACTGCGACGTCGGGCCGTGCGGCGGCAGTGCGTGGGGGCAGTGGGCCGACGGCATCAGCCTCGCGTGCGCCGACAGTGCGGTGCGCTTCAACACCGTCACGGACGCGACGGACGGCGGCGTCGTCGTGTTCGGCGCGCCTGGGAGCGTGGTGGAAAACAACACGATCACGGCGGCCACAGCCACCATGCTCGGCGGGATCAACCTCGTCGACGTGGTGCCGTGGGTGCCGGGGAACTACAGCCACACGGTGGTGCGCGACAATGCGATCAACGGGGGGTTTGCGGGCGGTGGTGGCGACGGCACCACCCCCGGGCTCATCAAGATCGGTATCGCCGTCGGACCCCGCGTGTGGTTCGGGGACAAGTACGCCGCCAACGTGAGCCGCGGGGGGGTTGTCGTGGGGAACACGCTGCGCGGGGCGTTTGCGTTTGGCATTGTGAGCGGGCCGGGTGGGGCAGCGCTAACCACCCAGGCCGTAGGCGGTGCAGAGGACTTTGTGCTCGCTGACAACGTCCTCGCTGACGTCGCGTTTGTACGTGTGCCGGCCACGCCGGCCACGAAAGCTGCTGACACCCCAGATTGGCGACGCAGGGCCAAACTGCTCCACGGCGCCCGCGCCACACCCCCCCACCGCGCTCCTGGCAGACCTGCCCACCCTCACAAACGTCACGCTCACCCCCGAGCCCAACTCGTCCTTTGTCAACGGCTCGGCGTACGCCCTCACGTGCTTCACCCCGCCCTCCGGCCCCGTGTGGCCCGTGGGACACGGCGTGCCTGCCGTCAGCCCCGTCGACGACCCAGCGGCATCGACCGTACCCCCGCCATCCTCGAATGCCACTGCCACCGCCCACCCCTCCGCCACACCAAAGTCTGCCGCACAGACATCACCTCACCTGCGCATCAGCGCCCACCTCCCCGCCCTCCTCCTCGCCGCCCTCTTCATCACATGACATACATCTCATACACAGTCTCGCCCATGCCATACACTCCAGCTTCTCCTCCACACCAGCTTCTGCGCCACACACCAGCTTCTACTCTACGCCTCACACCAGCGTCGTCCTGTCACGTCAGCACGGCCCAGCGCCGCCCCACTCCCACTCCACACTCACTGCCCACGCTCCGGGTCCTTGAGGACGATAACCTTACTATCAGGTCCCATATTAGATGGCACACCAGACAGGGTCTGCGGCGTGATCAGGAGGAACTGCTTCGATTGGCCCTCCCGCGCTCCCTCGATCTGCAAGCCATCAGCACGCACTCCTAGATGCGACCGACCGCATGGCAGCACACTCACGAGCAACTTGGCAGCAATCTGGCGGTTCACCATGTCCATGAACACATCCCACTCGTCGAGGCAGCGGATCGCCGTCGGCGACAATTCCCACAATGCCAACAGAAGCGACACAGTCGTGTACGACTTCTCGCCGCCCGACAGCGACGAGATCTTTTTGTAGACTAGTGGCGCTGCGGCGTGTACTCGCTTCTCGTTGCCGCCCGTTTCCACCTGCAATGTCAACAATAGTCAAAGGGTGCTTGCCTACAGTGATCTCGAGCTTCGATCTTTCATGATCAAACTTGAGCTTGCCGTGGTAACGACGCTTGTACATGTTGTCCGCGAAGTAGACCGAGGCTCGGGCACAAATGTGTTGGCGCAGGTCGTCCCACCTGTCTAGGCGAGTCACAAGCATCTGATTCATGGTCTTTGGCCCTTGTCAGCTCACACTGGCTCGGCACGGTGCACCAAACTCACATTGACCAGCCCGCCGAACAGGGCGATGTCACTCTGTCGTTGTTCGATATTGGCGCGAGCTTCATTGTACTTGGCCGTGAGGTCATCGACATTGATGTTGTCGCTGAGGTCGTTAGTCTACGAAACCATTCAGCTCCTACTTCTTCTCGGCGTCCCGAATCCGGGTCATAAGCACAGTTCGCCGCTGCTGCAACTCTTCTGGAGTCTGGGTCACCTCGATTCGTGCCCACTTCTCCTCGGCCCGTCTGGTCCAGTCGGCGACCTCCTCCTCGACCTGCTCCAACTTCTGTTGAAGCTCATTGAGCTGCCGCTCCGTTTGATCACGGCTTCTTTTGTAGTGCGTTTCGTCCTGCTTTGACTGTGCGCACTTGAGATGCAACAGGTGCATGGTTTGCTGGAATGTTAGATCTGCCCATCGTCGCAACCCACCTTGCTATTGTTCAACGCGGGCTCCGAAGCAGCGCACTTTTCTTTAGCCTCGTCGGCGAGCTTGAGGGCCTGGGTGTGGGCCGCATCAAACTCCTTCTGCTTGTCCCGAAGAACGCGAAGCTCTTGCTTCATTTGAGCGACCGCCTCGTCGCGGGCCTGCACCATGTCAGGCGACACAACCATCAAGCACTGCTTACCTGCTTCGTGAATAGCAAAGCATTTCCATGGGCGGGTGCGAGGTCTGCCAGCTGCTCATTCACACCATCCAGAGCACGCCGAACATCCTGCAGTCCCTTATTAATGCGCTCCTGCGCACGCTGTGAGGGTCAGAAGCAGTTTGACCGACAACCCACCTTCTTCTCTGCGAGCGCCGCTTGGGCTGCGTGGACCGCTGCGGCTTGCTCCCGGCACTTTGCGACCGCATCGAGATGTGCCGCTTTCGTCGTCTCGACTTCCTGACGCAGCGCGCCAATTTCACCCGCCACATCTTTGACAAACAGAGCGACGCCTGCCCATGCCGAGACGGGCGAAGACTGGAAGAGGCTGAAAGTGTCAGATTGCAGCAATCCTGGATCTCGGACACCTACTCCCCTGGTCGTCCAGTCTGAGACGTGCCATCTGCACTGAGTAACTGAACTTCTGGGAGTCCCTGGCTCAACAACCGCTTGATTTCATCGAGGCCGTCGGACCGGTTTGGCGAGACGACAAGCTTCTCGATGTGAAACCTGTCGATCAAGATGCGAAGGACGTATTCGTTGTCAATCTGGACTCTTGTCAGTAGGCTATTGGACAACTCTACCTCATCGACGCGCCTTCAACTTGCTGAGAACGGTGTCCGTCCTGTTGGACAGATCTCCTCGCGAGTAGTCGAACAGGTCGCCGGCGTGCTTCAAGATTGGCGGGAAGTGACCCGGCCTGTCCAAAGGCTGATAACCCCTTGCGACGTCAGCGTCATCTTGATCGTACAACGTACTGCCTGGCACAATCGTTGAGAATGCGCATCAACTGGACCTTGTCCTCGTCATGACGGACAGCAAAGGAACAAAGGAAATGGCCCATGGCACCTTGAAGAACATCTCGGTACTGGAAGGCATCGTCGCGGAGATGGACATACTGCCCGATCGGCCCAAGAGGAGGAGAGTGGCGCCACTTGGCCCGACTGATGGCCCGCAGGACGAGTTCGATGCCGCGGCCGTACCGTGCCAAGCGGTTGGTGCTTGCCTGCTCCAGGGTAGCAAGCCGTTGCCTCCCTTTGTCCAGGTCATTAGCCAGCTCATCGCGTCGGTTGTTCAACACTGCGACCTCTCGGCCTTGGGCTTCCAAGGCTTGCGTCGCAGTCTCAACGTCTTCCTCGGCTCTGGGAAGTTTGTCCGACATGTTGCGCAGGGCTTTCTCGGCCCCTTCCTTCTTGTTCCGCAGAGCAGCCTCTTGAGCGTTCGGTCCCTCGTCGCCAGACGCCGCCGCAATCTGACGAGTCAATTCCTGTACTTCCTGCTCTGCGCTATCGAGGTCGCCCTGGCAATCGTTCATCGCGTGCTGCGTCACGTCAGATATAGCAGAGGATAGGCTCGCCTAACGGGGCACCCACCTTGTTGGCTTCAGCGTCCCTCTCCGCGGCTGCCGAGGCGTCCTTTGCTTTCTTGAGCTCAAGTTTCAAGGGCTCTCGCTGCTTGACGATGTCGTCCATTTCTCGTTGAATGATTTCCATCTTGCGCTCCGAGTCATGGCGTATGCCCTGGGGGTTAGTGCCGAACACGATGGTTCCCTTACCTGCTTATCGCTGATAGTTTCGTCAATCTTGGCGAGTTTGTCGGAACTGTCCTTGACGTCTTGGCGGACGCTGCCGCATTCCTGGGTAATGTCAGCAGCTAGCTACTTGAGCATAGAGCGCCCAACGCTCACCTTCTCCTTGCCGGCGACGTACGCCCAGGCAATTTGGCGCTGGAGGTTGTACTCCTCCTTCCTAAGCTCCGAGACTTTCTTGGCAGCTTCCATTTGACGCCTCAGGGCCCGCTCCTTGACTTGCAGCTCGGGAATCTCCTCCTCTGCGCTGTTCAAATCTTCCTGGATCTTGACGACACGCTTTTTGATTCCATTGTACTGATCAGAGATGGGAGCCAGCTGGGTACCCTTCATGAAGAACTGGCTTGGTTAGTAGAGCCGCATCGAGCTGTACTGACAGTGAAAAGCTTCTTCTCGTCCGCGGTTGCCAGGAACGTTTTGGCATTGTCCTGCGTCAGAATCGTGAGGGGCGAGTCAATATCCATGCGAAAGTGGTTGAGCATGTCGTCCAACGCTTCACGCTTGCGCTCAATGATGTTGCCTTCAGACGACTTGAACGTGTACCCAGAAGCCCCGGACGAGTGGATTGAACGCTCGATGATGATTCGGGAACCATAAACGTCGGGCTTGAAGGCACCTGGTCCACGATTGTCGATGACGACTTTGATGCCAGCTTTGCTGGGCATGTTAGCGTCTATAGCGCCCGTGGTACGCACTTCCTGCCCCTCATGATCAGGTCTTTAACGCCCTGACCGCGGCCGGTCACAGTGGCCTTGGCCCCGAACACAACTGCGATTGCCGTGAGGATTGCTGACTTGCCACTGCCATTGGCGCCGACGAGGAAGTTGAGCTTTGATGCAAAATCGACCGTCGTGTTGGCGTGCGACATGAAGTTTGTCAGGGTAATGGATTTCAGAGTTCCCGAGGGGTCTTGGACATCCAGCTACAGCGGTGTAAGTGGACGATCATTTGTGTTGCTCACCCCTGGGTTGTTCTTGCGTTCCTTCCGTTGTCGTTCCTTCTCCCGTTGGAACGCTTCGTAGGTCTCCTCGTGGGCAATGTCAGAATCTGTGTCGTCCCCTGACATATCCTCGTCCTCGCGCTCTTCCTCGTTCGGTGGAGCTGGCGAGGACGAGCGGCGAGATTGCTCCAACCTCTCGAGCTTGACACGCTTGACCTGGTATCGTCAGCCAACGCGACACGGTGTGGGCAGCAATCTCACCACCTCTGCGCGGCTCTCCGAGTCGTCGCCATCGCTGTCTTCTGGTGACCTTAATGGCCGCTTTGATCTTGGGCCGGCCATGAGGGGAGGGTTGTGAATGGAAAGAGTCGAAGAGGGAAGATGGACGTTGAGTGACGTGAGGCGTCGTTGGCTTTGTTGTTGTCGACTTCACCGGCGCGCGCGCGACAGGCAGACGCGTTTTGCCGCCGCCTGACTGGACTGTTATTTTACGTAACGCGACCTCCATCACCTCCACTCCAGGCCTGGTCGTCCCCCAATGGGCCCCCTTTGAACGACGACGACCATGACCAGATGCTGGCCCCGCAATGCAACAAAGCGACAACAAACCAGACGCATCTACATGAAATGTCTAATCCCTACGCGCAACAAGCTTGTCTACGTGCGCGTTGACTCCCTCCTCCCACTCGTACCACATGATGGACCCCAGCCAGGTATCGCGCTGCTCGCGGTCGGCGTTGGGGACGCCAGGTCGGCCCGCTGAGGCACTCGTCAGCTAGGGACAGTTGTCTGCCACACCATACTCACGACGAACACCCTTCTTGCCCTTGGGCAGGACGAGCAGGGCGCGCACAATGCCCTCAAACTTGTAGCCCAGTCGCAGGGCGGCCGCCTGTGACTTCTGGTTGAGCGAGTTTGCCTTCCACTGGAGACGGCGGTAGCCGAGGCCGCCCTGCTCGGGGCTGTCGAGCGCGCGGTGCATCATCAGGCCCGACGTGTGCGTCAGGACATGTGTGCGCTGTTGTCGTCAGCACGGCGCGCCTCAGCCGCGGCTACACACCTGGAACGGGCCGAGGATGATGAGCCAGCCAATCTCGATGCTCATCGAGCCGGGGTCGGCCTCCATGAGCGCGGCGGTCCCGGCGAACTGGTACTCCTCAACCGGGGCATCGAGGCGATCCAATGGGGCCGAGTAGATGGCGTAGTGGAGGTGGGACTGTGCGAGGTCAGCCGCGATGGTCATCTAAGGCTGCAGTGCCGCCGGCGCCGAGCCCCACCTTGTCCCGCCGGCAGACGACTTCCATCCAGTCGCACACGTCGTCGAGTGTGGACCACTCGCGCGTTACTCCGAGCCATGTCAGGAGCTCGGGGTTGGCGCGCACGCCGTCGAGGAGGGGCTGGGCGTGGAGGGATGGCTGGGGTCAGCAGCGTCCAAGGCAACAACACACGATTAGCGGGCGGAGGTGGACGCGGTCCGAGCGCAGCTCCGTGACGGGGAGCACAAAGTTGAGGTCGTAGTCCTCGACGGGGGTGTGGAGGTTGCACTCGAACGGCGGGGGTGGTAGGGGTTCGCTCTTGTAGTTGTTTTTGTACGCCGGCATGGTGGGCGGGGGTGGGGGGCGAGGCGAGGAGGGGAGGGGGAAGGGAGGGGTGCGGTGTGGCGTGCAGCGCGCGTCGTAGTCGTCGTCGTTGGCGCCGGTATCGTCGTCGGCTCTAGTGTACGGACGGTGCGGTCGCAAGGACGCAGACGAGGCGAGATGGACAAAGTCTCGAGTCCAAGACGGAACTGGGCAGACTGTTTTGTCGGCTTTGGCCGCGGCAAAGCTGCTCAATTGCATTTTCTAGGCACAAGGAGTAAAAAGCAACGCCGAGCGCAGCGAGCGAGCAGCGAGCTCGGCGAGCACATGCATTGCAAGCCGATAATGACCGGCTACAGGCGGCGGTGACGGCGCGAAGGGGTGCGTGCAGGGGTGCGTACATGGGCCCTCTGCGGGCCCTCCAACTCTACTCGATCGGCTCGTAGAGATAGAGGCCATAGATCTGGCGACCAAGTCGCTTCACATGCCGAGCCAAGCCTACAGCATCCTCACCGGCGGTGTTCGGCTCTAGCGCCTCCGTCCCGTCCGGCGCACACCCCGGCTTCGCCTGCACGCCGTGACATGCTCACTCCCCGCGCTGCGCTGCACCGACCACAGCAAAGTCGACCGAGCGATGGTCGCCGGTCTTGTCGTACAGAGGTGTCACCACTGAGACAAGCGCCGGCCGGACCAACGCCGAGCCCATTCCATCACCATTGTCCCCTTTTCTGGTCATCGTCTCGTGCTCCTCATCTCCCCGTCGTGGCGCAACGCCACGACTTGGCCAGACCGTCCTACCCCCCCGCAGCTGATGCCATACATGTGCTGGGAATGCTAAACAATACGGGACGACGACAAGCGAATAGGCAAAAGTAGAAGACTAGGGTACAAGCAGGGGCAAGCAGTCAGGGCCACCAGCACCACAACTACAGAGGCGGCAATGTTGTGATCACTATGACGCCCGGGAACTGGCGCTCGAGCGCTTCTTCTCGTACTTCTTGATCCATGGGTGCTGCAGCACCTCGGCCAGGGGAAGACGGTCGTCGGGGTTGTAGCGCAGGAGCTGTGCGGCGTGTGAGCACATGGCGGCGACTCGGAAGCGGCCCGACTTACCCTCGTGATCAGGTCCTTGGCCTCGGGCGACACCGAGTCGGGCACGTGAAGGTCGACGTTTCTAATGCGTCTGTAGGTAGCGCTGTGTCCCGCAAGATCCTCGAAGGGCGGGCCGCCGACAATGAACTCGTAGCAGAGGACGCCGAGTGCCCATAAGTCGACCTTGGACGTGTGCTCCTTGCCCTCGACCATCTCTGGCGGGAGGTAGTCGAGCGTGCCGCAGAGGGTATGCCGTCTGTCGCTGGGGGCGTGGACGCTCCATCCAAAGTCGCCAATCTTGAGCTCGCCCTTGAGACCTGGCGGGTTAGCTATCAGCCTTTCGACATCGAACCCACCGATTAGCAGATTCTCTGGCTTGATGTCGCGGTGGATGACATGCTTCTTGTGCAGGTACGACAGTGCGTCGGCCATCTGGGCAATGTATCTGCTGCTGCGCTTCTCGTCAAACTTGCCGAGCTTGGACAGCTGCTTGTAAAGCTCGCCCTCGGCGGCAAACTCGAGCACGAGGAAGATGCGCTTCGAGTCGTGGAAGTAGCCGTAGAGGCGGAGGATGTTGGGGTGGCGGAGGTTCTGCTGGATCTCAATCTCGCGGCGGACCTGCTTCTCGACCTTGCCGGCGACAATCTCCTGCTTGTGCAGGCACTTGAGGGCGACGATGAAGTGGGGCGGGGCCTTTGTGCGCGCGAGGTAGACTCTGCCAAACTTGCCCTTGCCGAGCGGGCGGCCGATCTGAAAGTTGGGCAGGGCGAGGGGGGCCGTGCTGGGGGGTCAGCGTAGTTCGCCATCACCGAGCTCGACTCACCCATTCGCGGACCCGCTGTCCATGTCAAGAATCTTGGCCGACTCGCCCGTCACGACCTCCTTGCTCGCCTCGTCGACCTCGAGCCCGCCATCGTACTTGCCGATGCCGCGCTGCCCAGCGCCAGCAGCAGCCGACACGGCGGCATGGCTCGATGGCTGGGTGATGGAGCTGGCGCCAGCACGCGCAGCCGAGGCGTGGGCGGGGCCGTGGATCCCGTGGGCCGTGTGCGGCTTCCGCTCGGGGCTCTTCGCCCCCTTGGGCGTGCTGCTGCTCCCCTTGGGCTCCTTGGACACGTTGACGCCGGCGAGGCTAAGCAGCGCCTGTCTCTGCGCCTCGGCGTGGTGGCTCGCCAGGCCGGCGTTCGGGGGCCGCACGAGCCCCGGGTTCATGTACTTCTTCATGAGGGGCGGCAGGCGGCTGGGGCTGGCGTCGGCGCCGCTGCCTGGGGCCGGTCTGGCGGGGTTGCGCGGCGGGGGCGCGAGGCTGCTGCCGCCGTTGAGCGACAGCCCCGACATGAGGTTGGGGAGCTGCTGCGACATGGCGTGTGGGCTCGGCTCGGCTTGTGGGATGCTTTGTGGATGATTAAACAGAGCAAGGGCCAATGTTTGGCTGCTGGCCAGAAAGCAGTCGCGCTTGGTGGTTGGGCACGGGAGCAAATGACACGTGGGTTTGTGCGGGGGTGGCGGGTGGCACTTTTGATGGGAGCTGGGGTGTTGCTTTCCCTGCAGCGCGGCCGTGAGGGCATGCATGCGTGTGGGTTTGGGTGGGAGAGGCAGAGGAGGTTCATATATCACAACTGAACCACTGCCAAGTCCTATGAGGGTGGTTCCCATGAGCGGCTCCGCTAAGAGCCGACGCCGGGCTCGACACTGTGTGTGGGCAGCGCCGACAGGGTGTGTATGTAGATGGCCAGATGACTTGCGAGCACGCCGTATCCATCTGTCACGTCCATGGTGTCCTTTTTATGCACCGTAGAGGGATTGATTCGAGGCCACCACTCCTCCTTTGCGCAGGATCCAGGCACAACCAGTTGCAACGTCTGTTGTTGTCGTTGACAGCGTCGTATTTCTACGGCCCCTCTCACCTTGCAGCGATGGGATGTCACACGTCTAGCTCAATCCCCAATGGTGCCGTGTCAACAACGTGACGAGGCCCTCGCACCCCTCGCCCCTCGGGCACTGCCATAAGCGGCTTGCCGCCAAAGGGGCGGCGAACGCGCCACCGACAAGCGTTGACCGTTCGCTTGGAGATAACAGCTCCATGATGAGTGGCCATGTTCGAGCGCAGGTTTTACGAGTGACCTGGGTTCGAGCCCGGGAAAGACGACTGTTCTGGAGAATTAAGACGGACTGGAGTGGCGTCGGCGCGAACCTTTTGGTGGTGCGGCACACACGCACACACCCACCCACCCACCGCCATGGCGTTCAAAGCGGAGGCGACTGCGCTTCCAACGTGCGTTACCGTTCGCTTGGAGATAATAGCTCCATGATGAGTGGCCAGGTTCGAACGCGAGTTTTACGACTGACTCGGGTTCGAGCCCGGGAAGATGACCGTTCTGGCGGATTCCGGATGGACCGGAGTGGCGTCGCGCTCAACCTTTTTATTGCTCAACCTTTTTATGTGGTGCATGTACCCCGCTCCTCCTCGCGCTGGAGCCCCCGGGCCCAACATCAGTGCCGCAGTGTCTCGAGGGAGTGACACTGGGGTGGTCGCGTCACTATCGACTTGCAACACGGCCGCACGAAATGAACCGCAGCGCATGTCACAACACCGGCATCCGCCACACAACCACAGCCTGCACCGCCCACACCATCGCGCTTGCGGGAATGCATGAACAGGCTATTAGTGTCGGTATCTATATGAATAGCGTGATCCACCGTTCTGGGTATTAGGTATTCGTTAACGGTCGTTTTGAGTCCTGTAACTTTTTACGTTTGTGGGGGGCCAAGAATAGGCTAGCTGCTAGAAGGGGGGTGGGGTTTGGCGTCGGCGTCGGAAGACAGGCTTCCAGCGGCGGCCTTGGCCAGAGACGACAGGTCAGACTTTCCGTCCTTGGCAGACGCGACAATGCCGGCGGCAGCCGAGGAGACGGCACCAGGGACAAAGGCGGGGGCCGAGACCTTGGGGGTGAACGCAGGGGCCGCGGCCGAGGGGGTGAACGATGCCGCCGAGGCAGAGGGGACAAAGGCAGCAGCCGAGGCGCTCAGAGACTCGACGGATGGGGCGTCACTGGCGACGGCAGCGACCTGCTGCAGGGGCGTGGAGGGAGCAGAGGAAGCCGCGGGCTGGTCAGCCTCAAGCTGGTCGACAAACGCGCTGAGGCGGATCGGCAGCGCAGAGGACACTGGTGTGCCGATCCGAGGCAGGCCTGCGTCAGACAAGGCAGGGGTGTCGGGGGCCGTGGCGTACTCGGCAGCGCTGTCGTAGTCGGTCGCGAGGAGCTCGCTCTCGTGGGCACGAGAGACACTCTTGGCCGGCACCGAGGCGGTAGCCTCATGATCTCCGAGGTCCACAGTAGCAGGGGAGGGCAGGGTGGCTCCAGCAACCTGCGCGAGGTCGGGAGAGGTGCCGAACGTACGCGGGCGGGGCAGGCCCGTGGCTCCGACCCGCTCAGTGCTGCTTTCGAGGGCCGCAGTAACCGAGGGCTTGTCCAGAGGCGAGGCTCCCGAGCCGGCAGCGTCGATATTGAAGCCAGCCGCAGTGGGAGTCGGAGGAACCTCAACAATGATGGGCTCGGATGGGGCGCTCGGTGTGTCAGCCGGCTTGTCCGCCAGCTTCAACGCGACAGGCTCAGACTTGGCGATGGCCACAGCGGCAGCAGGAACGCCAACAGCAGCCGCAGCGGCGGCGGTGAGAGAAGCCGGCGACAGTGCCGGCTCCTCCGTCGTGGGCTTAGACTCCACAGCAGGAGCCGCCTCGGCAACGGTCTCGGGTGCGACAGCCTCTAGCGAACGTGGGGGGGCGACGTCCGCGTCTTCAACAGGAGCCAGGGGCACGACAGGGATCGACGTCTCGGCGGCGCCAGCGGTGATCTCGGTGTCCTTGGGCGCGGATGCAACAGCGACGTGCTCGTCAACAGTGGGGACAACTGGCTCCAGAGGCGCCGGGGTGCCGGCAGCATCCAAGGCATCGCGGGCCGCGGCAGGGACGCTCTCCTCGACCTCCGAGGGGCTGGCGAGAACATCCGAAGATGACTTGGCCGTAAGCTGAGGCTCAGGGACGACGTCGTCGAATGTGGCCTTGGTGGGCGAAGCGAGCCATTGGGCCTCGGGGACGACGCTGGAACGGCGGCGCTCGACATCCTTGACGGGGGTGACAGGAGCGATCGCGACAGGGACGGGCTCGACAGCGGGAGGGGTAGAGGCAGATTCGGCCTCCTCCTTCTCGTCACTCTTGTCGGTAACCACTGCTGCGGTGGCGGCGGTGGCGGCGGCGGCAGCACCGGCAACACCAAGAGCGGCCACTGCGGCCTTGGACTTTTTCTTCTTCTTCGACTTCTTGCTGGAAACGTCAGAGGCAGCGTCCTCAGCAGGCTCAGCAGCGGCGATGTTGGCCTCAGCAGCCTGGGACTGGGCGACGGGGAGGTCGGCAACGTTCTCCACAGTGGGGACCGGAGCGGGCTCGGGGGTCTGGACCTCCGCAGCAGCGATCTTGACAGGAGCAGACTCGGGCGTAACAGACTCAGACGCGGGACTCTCAGGAGCGGGAGGCGCGAGGGCAACGCGCTCCACGGGGATCGGCTCCTCGGCGACCGGCTCCTGGGCGAGAATCTCGGCAGCGACGATGGACTCGGGCTCGGCGACGACCTCAGTGGTGGGCGCGGCGCTAGGCTCAGCAATGGGCTCAGCGACGGGCTCAGCGACGGGCTCAGCGACGGGCTCAGCGACGGGCTCAGCGACGGGCTCAGCGACGGGCTCGTCAACGGCTTTGACGATGGGCTCGGTGACTGGCTCCGCGGCCGGTTCGCCGACAGTCTCCACGGTGACCACTGCAGGAGTGGCGACCTCAACGACAGGCTCGGCAGCTGCGGCTTCCGTCGTGGAAGGCTCCACGACCGAAGGCTTCGCCTCGACAACGGGTTCCTCGCCGGCAATAGGCGCGACGGCGGCTTCAGTGGCAGGCTCGGCGGCAGGCTCAGCGGCAGGCTCGGCGGCAGGCTCAGCGACACGCTCGGCAACCGGCTCCACCGCCGTAGGCTCGACGATTGTGGGAACCTCGGTGGGCGCGTCCGACTTCTTGGCGCTCTTGTCGGTGACGACAGCGGCAGTCACAGCGGCGGCAGCGGCTGCGCCTGCGACACCGGCGGCGGCAGCAGAGGCCTTCCTCGACTTCTTGCCAAAGAGGCCAGTCTTGGTGGCGGGCTCGTCAGGCTTCGCGGGCGCCGTAAAGGAAGAATTGCGCGGCTGGGGGACCGCAGGGGCCTTCTCCTCGGCGGCCTTGCTGGCAGCCTCAAACTTGGCACTCGTCTTGCGCACCACGCCGGGGATAAGGGCACGGAGACCACCCTTCTTGGCCTTGGAAGGTGACTCTTCAGGAGCAGTCTGCGACGGTGTCTTGGTCGGCGTCTTGGACTTGTCAGGAGTGACGCGGCTCGCGACGGCGGCACCTGTGCCAGCAGCAGCACCAAGAGAGGCGATGCTGGCGGCAACCTTGCCGGTGGAAGGCGAACCACGAGCAGCGGACTTGGGGGGAGTGACAGGGAGTGCCTTAGGGGCCTGAGGGGGCGTGGAAGGAACCGGGGACGGCGCGACAACGGGCTCGGGGGCTGCCGTCTCAACCGCCGGGGTCTCAACAACGGCCGGCTCGACGACGGGCGCAGCAACGCGTTCGACAGGGGTCGGAACCGGCTCGTCGGTGATGTCGACAGCGTCCACCACAGCGGCGGGTGAAGCGACGGGCTCGGCCGTGGCAGTCTGAGCAGGAGAGGCTTCGACGGCGGGAGACTCAACGTCCGTAGGCTTGACGACAGGCTCAGGGATGTGAACCTCGGTGTCAACGGCCTTGACAGCAGGGGCCTCGACGGGAGCCTCCACAGCAGGAGCCTCCACAGCAGGAGCCTCCACAGCCGGAGCCTCAGCAACAGGAGCCTTGGTGGGCTCTGCAGCGGCAGGCTCAGCGGTCTTGACAGCGCTAGGGACAGCGACGGCGGCAGCCACGCCAGCGGCCGCAACAGCAGCAGCAGCAGTAGCAGCGACGGGGGCCGCAGTCTCCTTTACAGGGGTGACAGGCTCCGCAGGCTTAGCCACCTCAGCGACCTCGACGGCCTTGGCCTCGGGCTGGGCGGTACGAAGCTGCACCGGCGAGGAGAGGAGCGCCTCAGGCGCGCTCTTCGGAGCCTTGCTCGGCGTCGAGGGGAAGGCTGGGGATTCCGGAACGCGCGGTGAGCCGCCAAGAAGGGGACTATCACCGATGGCAGCGAGGACTGAAGGCGTGGCCAAGGGCGAGGGCACTGGCGACTCGGCCTTGACCTTGGCGGACGGGGATGCGTCGACGACCTTGGCGAGGGCCGAAGTGGCAGCATCAATCTCGGGAAGGGAGCCAGCGACCGAGTGAGTGTCAAAGTCCTTGGACGGCGAGGGAGAGTGCTGTGCGGCAGCGATACCTGCAAGACCGGCGACGGCACCGGCACCCAGAGCACCGGCCGCGAGGCTGGTCTGAGCGACGTTGACGCGCGAGGCGGTCGGGCTCACGTGGCGCGACTCGCTCGGCGTGGGGGTGTTCTTGTCGATGACAATAACCTCGGGCGAGTGAGTGCTGGCCCAGTGGCGCCAGAGCTTGTCGTCGAGTTCGGCCCACTTGGGGAGCGAGCTCAGGGGCTTGAGATCCGTGTCGATGATCTTGACGACCGATTTGTCAGGGACGAGGATGTAGCTGCCGGTGCCAGTCGGGTTGAGGACCGAGCGCACAATGATCGACGCGTCCTTGAAGATTGCCGAGAGAGCAAAGGCAATCTCGCGCTGGCGGAGGGTCCACTTTGACGAGTCGGTGGGGTTGGAGCTGTAGAGGTTGACAAACTCCTCGAGCTCAGCAGTTGTGGGCTCCTTGACGTCGGCAAAGAGACTCTTGCCAGGGTTGGCAGCGGTGTAGTCCTTCGCGAGACTTGAGATATCGCCAGCCTGGAGCGTCTGCTGGAGCTTCTTGAGCTGCTGAAGGACGCCCGAGGACTCGAGCAGAGGTGCGACGAGCTTGAATGTGCCGGTACCCAGCGGTTCCTTTCCGGACCCAGCGGTAGGGATCAGGTGGGCGTCGCGGGGAGCGATCCTGTTGCCGTCGACAAACACGCGGAGGTTGTTCTTCTCGCCGTCAGACGCCTGCCACTGCTTCCACAAGCCGTCGAGGGCGCGCTGGACATGGTCGCTCTCGCCCGAGTACAGGTCAATCGGGCAGTAGCGAGTGTGGTCGATTGTGGTGCCGCGGTAGTCCTCGTGGAGGCAGAAGCGGCAGTTGCGTGACTTGATCTCGACTGACTCGAGAGGAGTAATGTCATCGGCCAGGGGGAGGAAGCCCCACTTGGGCTTGATCTCGAGGACGAGCGTCTTGGCACTGGCCTCGGCGGCTGAGAGATCGGTCATGATCTGAGGAGGGCGCGAAGTGTCGATACTGCTGGCGAGGGTGCCCGATTCGCGCTTGCGCTGATCGGGGCGGAGGTGCTCGGCCAACCCAGTGAGCTCCTGGACCCACTCCTTGCTGACATTGACGTTTGTGCTTCTAGCGAGGAGCGACGACGAGACCAAAGTCGGCAGCAGGTCGTCGTTCCACGTCTTGCGGAGCTCGCGGCTGGGCGCATCGGCTGGAAGCGTCTTGGCGATGCGCAAAGCGCTGCCTTCGAGGGAAGGGACGTGGCCCTTGTAGACGAACACTGCGTGGGCGCCGCCCTCGGCCAAGTACTTCCAGTCCGTGACGGGGGTCTGAGCGACGGTCAGCCTGGCCTCCTTCTTGGCCTTGTCGTCGAGTGTGTTGTCCTCGGCCGAGACCATGACAATCTCGCCCATCTCGCCGACTGTATACTCTGTGGGAGTGTCGGAAGCGGCCGTGGAAACACGCTTGGGGGCTTGGCGGGCCGCCTTCTCTGTGACGGGGTCGAGCGAGTTGGACTTGACGACGCCGCTACGAGAGGGTCCTGTGGAGCCAAGGAAGGACATGCGGGAACCAGGGCGACCGCCGCCGCTGTAGAGACTTGATCGGCGGAATGAGTTTGCAATGTCCTTGAGACCAAAGGTGCTGAAGCGTGAGACCTGGCTGTCACCGCTTGGGGAGTGTGCCCGCCGTTCAAGGCGCGATTCAGCTGCAAAGTCGGGTAACGGCTCCTCGATCGAAGGAGGGCGCTTGATGACGCGCTTCTGGACCGTGACGAGGACATGGTCAACCGGCTTCTCCTCATCTCCCGAGGGGATCGGCTTGCTGAGCTTGAGAAGGGCGAATCGAGGCCACGACGCCGAGGCGACGGGGTCGAGCTGGCCATCCTCGACAAAGTGAATAAAGGCGTCGTCGATCGCGACAATCTCCTCGGAAGAGATGACAAAGGAGGTGGTAGGCTTCTGGTCGCGAACAACCACCTTGCGCTGGGGCGTAAGCAGCTTGGGCGACGGCTGGCGGACGGGGGTGATGGGCTGGGTGAGGTTGAGGTTGAGCTTTGACGAGTTGTCGCCAAAGCCAAGTTTCTCAAAGTCGGACCAGGCCTCTGGGCGCAGCGGGGTCGTGGGGCTGAGGTTGGCCGCCGACGACTGGCGCAGCAGCGTGTGCTGCTTGCCGTCGGGAGTCTTTGGGTTCTCGGCAATGGCACTGAGGGTCGTGTCGGTATTGCCCTTGCCGTTGACCTCGAGCCGGGGGATGTCACCATAGGACTGGGAGCGTCTGCGGTTCTCGAACACGCGCTCGCTGTCACCTGCGAGGGGGTGGTAGTGCCCCTCATCGGGAATCCTCGTTGGTGTCGTTGGGGGAGTGGCAAAGTTGAGGCCCTTGCTCTGGGCGAGCTCTCCGAGGAAACCGAGCGAGCTGGCGGCGAGCAGGTCGTCGAGCTCAATGGCACCACCAGCAGCCGTCTTGCGCAGCTCGAGCCACTGGGGCGCCTCTGCGTCGCCGTCTAACTGCGCGATAAGGGCATCGTTCAGCACCTTTTCGGGGTCGGTGCCACGAGGCAGGGCAGAGTCGGTACCGAGGGCGATGTGGAGGACGTTGCGCGAGAATGTCGATGCCGGCGGCAGCGGGAGGTGCTCTGACGACGCCGATGACTCGCCAAAGGGGTACGACAGGATGAGCTGGATGAGTCTGCGGGGCATCTTCTGCTGGGTCGACTGCCAGCGGATGTGGGCGTAGAAGAGGTGCTCTGCGCGCTGTCCGGCGAGCTTGTAAGCCTCGTAGAGGTCCTTCCAGCTCGTCGGGCCGTCTGGCACGGCGCCAAGGAGCCACCAGCCGAAGAGGTGGCACAGCCTGCCTGCGCTCATGGCGTTGGTCTCGGCGTGGAGCGCAATGGCGTTGCAGACCTCGAAGACGGCGTCGAGCAAACCAGCGACGTCTGACGACAGCTGGGGGATGAGCATCGACGCATACGCGCTTCTCGGGTACGACGCGGCGTGCTCCTGCTGGACAAAGCGGACGTAGACACTGGGGTCGATGACGGGACGCGCGCCGCCGTCGAGCCGGCGCAGGATCGTCTTGAGGACCTCTGCCAGGTCGACGGGGTTGGGCGTGTCCTTTGCGACCTGCACTAGACGCTCTTTCCAGACGCTATCGGCGTCGGCCGGGCTGACATCGGGATACGTGCTCGTCAGGCTCTGGACCTTTGCAGCGAGGTGCGGCCTGCGTGCGAGGACGAAGAGGGCGACGAGCTGGCGTTGTCTGTCGCGGTCTGCCTCAAGCCGGCGGGGCAGCATGATACCGACGGTTTCTGCGCCTGCGGGTGTCTTGTCAGCGCCTGCTGCATCGTGCGCCGTTCGCCGCTCTCGCCGCTCAGGCCCGCTCGCATTCTCGCCCATTCAGCCGCCGCCCTGCCCGGCCGCGCTGGCACCGCGCAGGCAGACGAGGCGGGACGGGGCTGACGCCACCGCCGCGCGCAAGACGCACCTCGTTCCGTGAGCTCAGGGCCGAGCCACTCCCAAGCGGCTGCCAGGTCGGCCGCAGTGTATCTCTGCGCGTCGAGGGCTCTGCGCTCGTCGTGCGAGAGCGTCGGTGTGCGTCCTACGCCGTCGAGGCCGAGGCTGATGCCGCCGCCGAGCTGCTGGTCGTTGTTTTCCTCAAACGGCAGGTCGACGACGAGGCGCGGCGGCGTGCTGTCCGACCCGGGGAGGATGGACGCGCGCTTGCTCTTGGTCTGGGTAGCGCCGCTCCCGCTCCGGCGGGGCAGGTCGGCGCTCGCGCGGCGGGCAGCATCGCCGCGTGCCGTGCTCGCCGACGGGCCGGGCTGCCGGAGGGATTTGAAGCGCTGGGGCGGGCGAGATGCCGGTGCTACGGCCTTTCTGGGCGATGTGGGTGAGATGGGGCGGCGCGTGGCCTCGTCTCTTGGCGGCGACGAGGGGGTGGTGGTCGTCGTCGTCTTTGGCCTCTTCTTTGTAAAGAAGGAGAGGATCGAGACCATTGTGAGTGGCCCCGGGGGGGAGGTGGTGGCAAAGGAGTGTGTGTGGGTCGGGGGTGATGCGGAGCGAGTGAGGTGAGGTTGAGGTGAGATGGGTATCAACGAGTGATTGCGAGTTGGGTGGGCGTGGGCTGGGCGGGTCGGGCCTTGGACCGTGACGAGAGTGACACTTGTCGTGGCGGATGATTGCAAGGGAAGAAGAGAAAGAGGGAACAAGACGAGACGAGACAGGACAGAACAAGGAAATCACCACCACCTTGGTCTCGGCGCTACGAGCAATGGTGCAGTGGGCGTGTCGTCTCGCTGGCCGGCACTCGCTCATCGCCAGCATCACATCATGCAGCCGCAGCCAGCAGCCAGCAGCCAGCGTCCCCGCCACGCGATTCAAGGGCCTGTCGCCATCGCCGCCGTCTCCGACGCCGCCGACGCCGCCGACACGAGTGGTGGGTGGGTGCATCACTGTTGCTTTTGGCTCTTTGCCTCGCTGCGTTTCGCGTCGCAGGCAGGGAAGGGATCAAGGGTATGCAGGCAGCGCGGCTCTGGGCGGGAGGGGGAGATGATGATGCCTTGCCCTTGCTGCCTTGCCCTTGCCAGGGACAGTGCCTCCCCTCCCCTCCGCCAGGCGCGACTGACCGACCGACTGGTCCGTTACCCACCCACCCACCCGCTCTCCAGTGGCGCATCACAGGCCCGCAAAGATACGTCGGAACTGCATGTAGATGCCTGCCTGCGCGGAATGCTGCCCACACGGGCTGAAAAAGCAGCGCCGCTCCGCCATGCGGGATCGCCATGACGCCTTTTGCCGTTCACGCAGGCAGGCGAGCTGCAGCGCTCTGCAGCACCCCCGTCCCTAGCCCAAAGCAGAAGAAATCCCTCCATCTAGTATTCTACAACACATTGCCTCGGTCCTAATGCAGCTAACCTGTTGCGGCCGCGGCTGCGACGCCGCCGTCGCAAGAATAACAAGAACCAAGCGAGCGAGCGAGTGAGCGCTAGAGTTTGCGCACCACCCAGTGCTCGCTGCCAGCCGCCATCTCTAACATGAGATCCCCTGGCCCGTTCCTGAGAGTTACATAAAGTCGTCATCTTCTTCGGCGTCGTCAGTCGACGTGACGTGTGATGCTGGGTCGTGTGCTAGTGGTGATTTTGATGGTGTTGGTGATGATGCTGATGCTGATGTGTGTGTCTGTGGGTCCTCGAGCTCTGCCATGGCCTGGTCAAAAGGGATAATGTGGTCGCCGTCCTGGTCGGTGGCTTCGGCGTCTGCAGCAGTCGTTGGCTGCATCGAGGCCGCGGACGCCGCCGAACTTTTCGGCGGCCGCCCTCCCTCACCAGGGGGAGTGTTTGAGGTCGTGGTCACCTTCCCATTCAGGCCGAACGGCCTCGGGGTGCGTGACGGCGCAGAGTGCGAGTGCTCGCTGGTCGTAGAGGTGGCGTCATGTGGCAGATGCACACCACCGCCCAGTACGTCCTCTGCGCCAAGGAACGGGGCGCGGACGCGTTCAGAGTCGTCGTCCTCGTCGTCGGCGTTGTCGCCCTCGCCCGAGACATCGCCCTGGTCAACCGGGTCGTGCAGCGTAGGGTCGTAGTGAAAGTCCATGTCCTCGTCGTCGTCGGCCACGATGCGCGCGTACTCGAGGAACAGGCGGAACATGTACGCCTGGAGGTCCTCGATGCGGAACATGCGCTCGACAAAGCACTTGCCATTGTGGCCAAGCGCCTTTGCCGTGCCGTCAAACATGAGATCCCGCTGCTTTGGCGAGCCGCGGAAGAAGGCGAGGATGTCTGCGAGGTCTGAAAAGTCGAGCTTTGACGGAATGTACATGAACCAGGGGATGAGATGGGGCTGAAACCACTCTGAGAAGATGCCCGTCTTGATGACGACCGAGTTTGTGCTCATGAGGCGGCGGAAGCGGCCGCTCCAGCCGTTGCCGTCAATGTCGAGGAGAAACTTGTGCTTGTTCATGGCCGGCGAGCGCTGGAACGGTGCAAAGTCAATCTCGCGCTCCATGTCGTCGCAGGTGCCGTCGTCCTCGTCGCACTGGATCGCCCCGCCGGCGAGCGCCATGTCGAAGAAGTAGTTGCCCACGCCCCACGTCGTGCCGTTCTCGGTCCTATAGCCGAGCGGGGGCACGTCCTGCCTCAGCTGGCCATAGTGCCCGTTGGCATGCGCGTCGCCCTTGTCGCCGTGCCCCTCGCCCAGATCGGGCACCATGAAGCTCGTCAGCGCCAGCGAGTGGTTGTTTGCAAAGTGGTGCAGGCGGACGCGGTGCGACTGGCGCCACGGGACGTCGCGCGTCATCTCTGCCATGCCGGTGGGCGATCCGCGCCACACGAGGCGCGCGTCCGACTTCTTCTCCCATACCGGATCGCGGCCGGTGCGGTCGTTGAACTGGTCGAGCGGGGTGACGAGAATGTCCGAGTTTACGCTCGTCTTTGCGAGGCTGAAAAGCGGCAGGAGCTGCGAGTGGGGGCGGGGGTGCGACTCTGGCGTGTGGGCCTCGAGCGTGAGCCCGTGCAGTGGCACGAGGTAGGGGTTCTGACAAAAGTCGCCGGCCTCGAGGCTGTTGTAGATGAACGACTTGCCCTCGTCCGCGGCGGGGTTTGTGCGCAGGGCCGAGTCGGGCGCGCACGAACGCGCGAGCTCGACGTTGGGGTCGTCGTTCTCCTCGAGGAGGGACGTGTCTGCGAGTGTGAGCAGTGGGCGTGGAACGTTCCTCACGTTGCCCTTTGAGTCCGAGCGAGGCGAGGGACGAGCGGCGTCCCCA
This sequence comes from Vanrija albida, assembly GCF_041260175.1. Classification (NCBI taxonomy): domain Eukaryota; kingdom Fungi; phylum Basidiomycota; class Tremellomycetes; order Trichosporonales; family Trichosporonaceae; genus Vanrija; species Vanrija albida. The sequence continues at coordinate 710,596 of NW_027191423.1, forward strand.
CGAGAGATAGATCTGTGGCTGGTCGAATATGGAGAAGGTCGCGTTGAGGTCTGGGAGGTGGTGGGCGAACGGGCGGATCAGCCTGAGGTCAGCACGCGTACATCCCAGCAACAACTCACTTGACGGCCGCCTTGGCCCGGGGCCACGTCCCAGCCCACGCCAGGCCTCCCTTGTCCTCGATCCTCGGGCGCACGCGGCCCCCCTTGACCTCGAGCACGAACACCTCGTTCATCCTCATCACCTTGTCGAGCCGCCTCCGCACCTCGGCCCTCGGGAGCGCCCAGAACGGCGCGAGGTCGAGGTTGATCCGGTCATACTCGTCCGGGAGGACAAGATTGTTCTCACTCGCAAAAGCCCACCACCTGTCGAACCCGCGCGGCGGCGCGCGCCCATACCGCCGCTCGTACTCGGCCACCGCCTCGGCCAACGAGCGGCTCTGGCGCGCGAGCAGCTCCTCCCAGCGACGCTCGCCAAGGGCCAGCAACAGCGGGATGGGGTGCGGCGCCGCCTCGTCGCGCGAGAGCACCATGTGCCCTGTGGAACTGAAGACGTGGTGCGAGTGCCGGTGCTGCGCCGCGGCCGAGCGCAGCGACGCCGCGGCCGACGCGTTGGCGTGGCCGCGCAGGCGGGCCAGGTCGGCGAAGTACGCCTCGACGGGGGACACGAATGCGCACGGCGGCGGCTTCGGCGTCAGCCAGCTCAGCGCCGCGGCGGCCGGGTCGTCGTGCGCGTGCAGCAGGTGCACGAGGAGCAGCAGCCCGGCGAGCGCGAGGAGGAGGAGCAGCCGGCGGGGGCGGAGCGCGCGCAGGCGGGGCGCGCAGGTCGTCGTCGTCGGCGGTGGTCTTCTAGGCGCGGTGAGGAAGCGGCGCGTGCCCGACGGCCGGCGGGCGTGCGCGTGCAGCTTGCGCGCGATGGGCGACATTGCGCGGGGCTTAGCGGCCTTGGGGTTGGGGTTGGGGCTGGCGGGCTCGGCGTCGTCGCCCTCGTCCCCGACGAGCGCAGCGTACACGCCGCTGCCGGCCGCGCTGCTCACGCTCGCGCCGCGCTGTCTCGCCGCTGCGGGCCGGCTGGCCGAGTCCGCGCGCGAGCGCGTGCGGGTGTGCGAGAGGCGCATGGGTGTGGGTGGTGAGAGGTGTGTTTGTCGCAACGTACGTCGAGGATGTGCTCTGTCTGCTCCGCCGACGGTGACGCCTGCCTGCCTGCGTGCGGCGGCCCTGGCATATTTCCGTCAGGAGCGGCGCCGATCTCGTTGTGGGCCTGGCTGGCTGGCTCAGTCGCCGGTCGCCGTAGCGAGCGACAAGGTTTGCATCGTGCATTCAGTCTGCCAGCCCCGACGGCCAGGCCGCGGCCTGCGAGCCGAGACTGCATGCATCCGGTTGGCCGTGGAGCCGTGTGGCTCTAGCCGGCTGCCGCCGCCGCTGCCGCTGCACAAACCAGCAGATGCAGAAAATACACACACTGCCCACTGCCCACCCCGGATATCTTTACGAGAGCCCCACGCTGCCGCCAGATCGATCGCGGCCCATTCATCCGCATTCATCCGCGCAGCGACCCGCAGCGGCATTCACCACACGCGCCACGAGCAATTCAACGCCCCGCCCCGCCGCACCCCGCCGCAGCGTACAACACATGCATCCGGTTACTACGCCCAAACGCCGATGGGGCACGGCTTCCAGCCTTCAGCGTGCCGCCAGCCCGGCGCGAGCTCGGCCGTGGCGCCGCCGGCTGCAGACTCGGCGACGGGGGTGCGCGAGGCGAGCTGGGGCGTCAGTGCTGTTCTCTACGTCACGAGCAGCACTCACCTTGCGCTCCAGCGCCCGCATGTTGGCCTCCATCGCGTCGAGGCTGGCCGTGACGCTGATTTCAGGCTCCGACTCCTCGCCGTCTACCTCGAGGCCGTCGAGCTCGTCATCCTCGTCCTCGTCTTCTGCAGCAGGCGCAGGGAGCAGCTCGATCAAGCTCGCGAGGCTGGGAGCATCCGTGCCCTCCGTCACGAGACCGTAGATTCGTCGCAGGCTGTAGTGTCAGTCGCCAATGCCCCACCCGAACACCACTCACGCGTCATCGTCGTGCAACAACTCGCGCGCGAGCTGGCGCACTGCCGACGCCCTGTCGTCGTCCGTAACCTGCAGTGCTTCGCCGCTCCACAGCCAGGCGAGCCAGGTGCCCAGCGTCCAGCGGTACGATGCCAGCTCCTTGCGCTGCTCGGCCGCGTCGTCGGCCGTCTCGGCCGGCAGGGCGAGACGCGGCGCTGTGTCGAGAATCGCCGTCACGAGCTGCTCAGACAGCACAGACGGCACGGACGGGTGCACCGTCGCGAGGAGCGACAGGAGCGGCTTCCAGACCAGCAGGCTCTCCTGGGGCGGCGCTGTCGCCGTCTTGCTCGGGCGTTTTCTGCCGTCAGCCCGACCCCTTCCGCCCTACTCACTTCCTTCCCACCGGCACGAGTCCGATGCGCACGACCGCCTCGATGAGCTCCTCGGGGTCGGCACCCTCAATCTCGCGCTGGAGCCGGCGCAGCGCGTGCCCCGACTCATTCTCCATCCCGACCTCGCGCGCGCGCACGCGCGCCTTGACGACCTTCTTCCAGCGGTTGACGAGCCCCTCGGCGCGCGCGCGCCGGTCCCAGCCTGCTGATCCGGCGCCGGCCGAGCTCGACAGCAGGGGCAGGAACGAGTTGCGGTGCAGGTAGTCGACTGCCTGCTCCATCGCGCGGCGCAGGAGCGGGAGCGGGGGCAGGTCCTCGTGCGTTGCGCGGTGGCGGAGGGACACGAGGGACGGGGGCAGGCCGAGGGATGCGGCCAGGTGGGATATTGGGCGCGCGTAGGGGCCTGGGGCGTGAGCTGGGAAGGGATGGGCAGGGGCCAGGACACACCAGTCTGCAGCGGGTCGACCATGCCGTTGACGAAGCGGACCACGGCCATAGCATACGTCATGCGGAGGACGGCAGCGTCGTGCGCCGACGGCGGGGGGAACGGCAGCGCGAGCGCTCCGACGAGCGTGTGCAGTAGGTGCAGGAACGCGGGGCAGCTTGGCGATGAGATGTAGACCGCCATCTGGGGTGTCAGTGGAGAAGGCGCAGGCAACGTACGCGGGACAGCGCGGCCTGGCGCGTCGTGTCGGTCGCGGACGGGGCGAAGATGAGGTCGTAGAGCTCGGCCAGCTCGGCCTTGGAGGCCCATGGGACGCGGCGGGGCGGGCGCATGGTGTGGTGTGGGCGAGTGAGTGAAGTGGGTCGAGGTGGTCGAGAGATCAGTTCAGAGTGGAGGTGGCAACAAAATTCAGTCGGTGCCTGAAACATGCAGCGGCGGAGAAGGCAGCCAGGCAGTCAACGACAACACGGCTCGATGCATTACACTGTACAACCAGCATGATCAACATGCATGGGGTCCCATTGCGCCTTCACATGTGGTGCTCTGGTGGGTCAGCTTTAACCATTGCCAGTGCACCCACTCGGCAGCGTCTCGAGCGGACGACTAATCTTGAGCGTCTGCAAGCTGTGGCGCCAGGCCTTCTGCGCGCCGAACGCGAACCCGCCGAATCTCGAGCCGGGCGCGTACGGCGCGTCGGTGTCGGTGGCCGCCTTCTCCGCCGTGCTCGGCGAGGGCTCCTTCGTGCTGCTGTAGATATCCCACGCCGAAGCCGCGACCTTGGTCTGGGGTGTGCTGGGCGTTAGAGCTGTCCCATTCCCACACGTACAGGTTGGCGTAGTTCTCCCACTTGAAGAGCGAACGCAGGGCGCGCGCCTTCTCGCGCAGGAAGATGCCCTGGTGGGTTAGCGCTGGCAGCTGAAAATGCACCCACGACGACCATGTTGAGGCAGCCCATAACGAAGAGCATCCACGAGGCCACCTGCGGGAAGAGGCTCGAGTAGTGGGAGAGGACGGACGCGGCGAGGCTGGCGTCAGTGCTGCCCGCGCCACCGACTCACAAGGCCTGCAGCGCGCCGAGACATCCCAGCCCGTGCCCCTTGCTCAGCATGGGGAGGTAGACGTCGAAGAGCGTCTTGGGGAAGCCGACCTCGGACGCGATGAGGACGAGGGTCTCGAGCACTGGCGTCAGCGGGGCTCGATCGCCGACGCACAGATGAAGACGCGGTTCAGGATGGACCAGAACGCGCCGCCGGTCTGGGAGGGGATCGTAGAGTGCTGCATGTAGTTGCACGTCCAGGTGTTGTTGGCCGACGTGGCAACGGTCGTGTTGAACTCGGCCGCGCGGCGCGAGTGGACCGTCGAGGTCGTGCTGACGGTCGACGTGACCTCGTTGGTGTGCTTTGCGGCCTTGAGCACGGCGGCGTCGCTGGGTGGGTGAGTTTGAGGCGAGTGGTTACGGTGGCACGGCCGTCGCCGCCTTCCTCGTCTTCCCCGTCTTCACCGCCTTCCCTCGTTCGCTGGCCCTCTGCCTGGCGCCCGGGGATCGACTCGCCCACCGACCTACACGACTGGGCGAGCGATGCTGGACCCGCCCACCCACCCCTATGCTCGCTGCGCGAGCGAGCCATACCGCCACCCCTCCACCGCTCCTCCCCCCCGACCCATCCACCGCTCCCCCGCCCCCACTCACCCTACAATCGTCACGATGTTGCTGATTAGGACGAGGAGCATTGCGATTATGCTGAGCGCTCGCAGCGCGTTCAGCCCCACGAAGAGGACCGACGATGGGCGCTGGGCTGTGGCGAATGGGCGGAGGTGGGCAGGCGGGGCGGGGGTCATTGTGCGTGGTACGTGGTGCGTAGTAGGCGTGGGGGTGAGAGTCAGAGGTGTCAGAGGTGTCAGCGTGTGTGAGTCCGTTGTTGCTGGTCTTATAGTCCTGGCAGAGTGCGAACAGCGACTGCGACGACGGCGATGACAATAGCGACGAGGTGAGAGGATCAGCGCAGAGTGGCATTGTCTGCCACAATGACGAGGGTGCGGGTGTGTGTGGTGTGTGGGTCAGAGTGATCCACCAGGCGTGTAAGTTGCTCGCCCGCCTTGACTACGAGCGCTTACTCTGAACAGAACAAGGGCCCAAAAGTCTAGAATCATGATGTAGCAGGCACACATGGTCATGACTGCCAAGCTGCTACTGACTGCGGCAAGCTGCCCGCCGCCCGCCGCCACGCGCCGCCGTGACGCGAAATAAGCGTGCGCGGTGTGCCTGAGCTACCAAGGTGAGGCAAGGCGAGGGGTGCCCGCGGCAAGTCGTCGTCGCGTCAAAGTCGCCGCCAGATCGCGTCGTGCTAAAAAGAGTTTGCGCAATCACCGTCAGCCTCTGCATGCATACATATGGACAGCGAGGGAGAGGAACAGCGCCCATCATTCGAGGGTGCGCCGTGCATAGGGCCCCTCAGTCGGCCAGAGCCCAGACCGCTCGCTCGGCGGTGTGGGTCAGGCAAGTCAAGGGATCGCGGGGTGGGCGGGCGGGCAGCACACCCGACGCGTTTTGGGCGTGCCGTGGCGCGCGCGCTTTCGCCTTCAGGGGGGAGCCCGCGGCCCCAGCCAGCAAGCCAGCTGGCGGCATTTCCCTCTGTTCAGGCTACCCGGGTTCGGTTCCATTGTTCTTCAAACGGGAGGCGTGCGGCGCGGCGGCGGCGGGCGAAGAGGACGACGAGGACGAGGAGCCAGGCGCTGCTCAGAGCCCCTCGAATTTAGAGCCCCCTCGGGGTGAGACCCCTTCCTCGAAGGCGCGGCGGGAAGGCAAAGGTCAAGCACGCACACACCTCTGTAGCCGCACGCGCCATCAGTCTCACTCACTCTCGCTGCTGTTTGCCATCTGACCTCTTTGCACAACCCACTCCTACTCCAAGTCCTTCCTTTTTCTCGACCCCCGTCCCTCTGGCCCCTACAAGCTCGAGCCACCGACGCACCCACGCACTCGCGCACCTCCTCCCCACCCACGACAACGCAACGTCCAAAGACAGCTGGCCTGGCTCGCGCGCTCATTGTCCAACTTGGTTCTTACTTCGACCTCGCCGCCTCCGACTCGCCCTCGCCTCGTCCACACTCGCTATTGTCATCCTCCATCAACGACAACAAGGCAAACGACAACGCACAGCGCGCGCACTCCACACTCGTTCGACAACAACAGTACCTACACCACACCACCTTTCGCCCCCCTCGCCCCAACCCCCTCCCCCCACCACCACCACAATGCGCATCGCCCCCGTCGCAGTGCTCATCCTACCCCTCGCCCTGGCGGCAGAGTCGATTCCTCATCACAGGCGCCACCACTACCGCCGCCAGCTCACGGTTTCCGAGTCGCAGTCGGGCAATGGCAACCTCGCCGCGTCGTCGGGCAGTGGCGCCGCAGTGTCGGACACACCCACGACCTCGGCCGTGGTGCCGACGACTACGCCGGTAATGCCCACGACGACGGCCGCCCCGCCCACGACCTCGGCCCCGGCGCCCACCTCGGCCGCGCCGACGACATCCGCCCCGCCCACTACCTCGGCGCCCAACTCGGGAGTCCCCGCGTCAAACGACCCGTCCCCTTCTTCAGCCGCCCCGACCACAAGCGCTGCTGCTCCCAGTGCGTAGTACCCGCCCGCCCGCCCGTGCCTTGACACCGCGTGCTGACTCCTCAGCCACCACCGCTGCGACCCCCACTGACCCGACTACGTCGGCGACTCGCGACACGACGACGGCGACGGGCTCGAGCGGAAGTGCCAGCGGCACGCTGTCCATCCTCAGCCCGACGATTGTCTCGTCGACGCGCAAGCCGTCGTCGTCTGCGTCGTCGGCGGCAGAGAACGAAAAGTCGAGCTCTGGCGGCCTGTCCAAGGGCGCCATCATTGGTATCGTCGTGGCGGCGTCGGTCGTGGGTCTGGCGGCCATCATCTGGACGGCGATTCGCAAGTGGAAGCTCCGCCCGTCCAAGCGCTTTGACTCGCGCATGCAGCCGATCGACTTTTCGCCCGACAACCGTGAGCTTGGTGACGACTTCCTCGAGAAGACGCTGCACCGCTCGGCGTCGAACGCGTCTGCCGACCGCCAGCGCCAGCAGTTTGTGGCCGACCTCGACCACGACAACAACCTGACTGCGGGCGTGCCCGAGCACGACTTTACTGCTGGCTCTGGTCACGCTGCGGGTGCCTACCCCGTGTACGACCAGTACGGCAACCCGCACCCTGCTCACGACGGTGGCTACTACGGCAACGACGGCTACGGCGGCTACCCGCCCGAGGCTGCTGCTACTGGCTACCCTCCTCAGCCAGGCACTGCGGCCAACTACAACTACGAGTACCCTTCGCAGGACCAGCAGGCGCACGGCTACGCCGACGTGCAGCGCGGTTCGTCGCCTCCCCACGGCGCACCTGCCCAGGCTGGGTGGACGCCTGACCCGCTTGCGGGCTCCGACTTCCAGCTGTCGGGGCGCCCAACGGCGGGCGAGGGGCCGTACGCCCAGGCCGCTACGTACCGGTACTGAGCGGGCGTGTGCGTTTTGCTACGGCGTGTTTGCCACGGCGTGTTTGCCATGGCGTGTTTGCCACTTCGGCTTGGTAATTAATGCCCTTCTGCCGTGTGTGTGTGCTGTGCAGGCAGCGACACGCGCGCGGCTGCGCGACGGCGCGCGCCCGATGCAGAGTGACACGTCGGGAGCAGGCGGGCCGTCGCGCGTGTCACCTTGTAGAGATGTATTGGTTACTTTGGCGTGGGGCTGCAGTGGTGGGGTTGGGTGTTGGTTGTTTGGCTTGATCGGGAAGGGGTCAGGCCCGGCGACGTCGGCGCTGGGTGATGGGGTGGGGGAGTGGGTGGAGGTGGCCAAAGTCTGGCCGGGCGGCGGCTGGCGGCACTCGCATCTTCAGCGCAACGTTGTCAACACGGCGTCGACCACACGGCGTCAACACACAATGGCGACGGCGAAAGTGCGATCCGCAAGCAGCGTGAGTGCTGTCCCAACACGGCTGACGCCAGGCCCCGGCCGACGAGCTGGCCCCGCACCTGCCCAGGCTGCTCCCCGGCGCCCAGCTCGCCCTCTACACCGCCGCCCAGCTCTCCCCCAGCGCGCGGGACGCGCTCTACACGCTGCTGGATAGCAACATGGCCCCGCTCGCGGCCCACACGAGCATGGCGCACGCCGAGGGGCCGAAGCGCGCGGAAATGTTCCACCGCGACGCGCGATACCTCGTCCTCACGCGCCAGCAGCCCATGCCCGGCGCGCTGCCCCCCAGCCCGGCGGCGCGGCGCCGCGTCGACATCAGCCCGGACGAGCTGCTGGGCTTTGCGAGTTTTCGGTTCGATACGGAGGAGACGGCGGGGGTGGAGGACGCAGAGGTGATATACTGGTGCGTGCGGGGGCGGGAGAGAGGGAGGGAGGTGCTAATGACGCAGCTACGAGGTCCAGCTCGCGCCCGAGGCGCGCGGCGCCGGCCTCGCTGGCCAGCTCATGGCCGAGCTCGAGGGCATCGGCGCCGCGCGCGGCATGGACAAGGCGATGTTGACGTGCTTGGCTTGTGAGTGTAGTCACTCGGCCGGGTCGGCTCGCTGACGCTCGCCCGCCGCTAAGCCAACACCCCCGCGCTCCGCTTCTACGCCAAGGCCGGGTACACGCCCGACGAGATCGACCCGACGCGCATGGCCGACGACGACGGGTGGGAGGACGTCGACGCCGACGGCGAGGTGCGCCGCCCAGATTACCGCATCCTCAGCAAGGTGCTGGCCGCCTGAGCAGCGCGAGCGCAGCGAGCGCGAGGAGCTCGGCGGGCGGGGCTAGGCAGGCCGGACACGCCGGCGGACACGACGCACGACGTATAATGCAGTATTCATGGCTCTGTATGTAGAGTATGCTATGGAAGGTGGGGTGCTGGGGCGGGTGTGCTATGGCCAGGTGGCGAGGATGAGCGCGGGGACCGTCGTGCCGCGGGGCTCGGGGTCGGCGTCGGCGTCCCCGTCGCGCACCCCCGCCGCCAGCTCAGACACCAGCGCCGCAGCCCGCGCCGCGTCCAGTCCCCACACGCCCTCGGCGTACCGCCAGTCCCTGCGCGGCCGCTTCGCCCGTGGGCGCGGCAGCGGGGCCGGCGAGGGCAGGCGGCGGAGAAAGTCGAGGCTGGCGTCTGGCGGCGCGGCCGCCGCCGCCTTGCCGTTGTCGGGGCTGCTGCCGGCACCGGGGCGCAGCGCAAAGAAGGCCGCCACGTCGTCGTCGGCTCGGCGCCGCGCCGACGTCCGCTTCGTCGGCGTCGTCTCCAGCTCCACCTCGTCGTCGTCGCCCCGCGCGCGCTTGCTCGGCGTCGTCTCGCCCCCGCCAGCGCGCTTGCTCGGCGTCGTGTCGGCGTCGTTTTCGGCGGCGGCCAGCCTTGACGGCGTAGCGCACGCGCGCAGCGGGCTCCCTGTGGCCGGCGCGTGCGGGCTCACGAGTGCCGAGACGTCGACGCCCGACGCATACTTGAAGCGCTTTTTCGGCGTCGCGAACGGCGAGAGCGCGGGGGCGGCGGACGGCGCCGGCGCGCTCTGCGTCGCTGGCCGGCGGCGCGAGGGCGACTGCGCGTCGGCCGTCGCTAGCAGCCGCCGCGAGGTCGCGAGGGCCGACTTGAAGCGCGCGGGGCTGACCGACGAGGCGCGCTGCACTGCTGTTTCGAGCAGGTCGTGGGATTGGACTCTGGGTGGTTAGCGGTTGTCGCGGCGCGGCGACGGGGGCGGCGGCCACAGGGTGACGGGGCCGCGCTCACTGCGCATGATCTCACACGGCGCTCGGCACACTCGGCGCTGCGCGCCTCCCCTCGCCTCGCAGACTCACCGCTCACACCCCAGCAACGCGGCCACGCCCACCAGCGCAGTCCGCTCCTCGGGCCGCAGGTCGTTGCCCTTGCCCGGCGCCGTGAGGTGCCGCAGCGTCGACAGGATGTCCGCGGCGACGGGGAGCGCGGGGTGTGTCGCCGACGGGAAGAGGGGCGCGAGTTCGTGCGACATGGCCGTCGGGTGGAAAGGAGACACGAGTGAGAACAACAAGTTTGTCGTGACGCGTTTTGACTTCTGAGTGGCAAATGATTCCAGCGGGTCCTGACTCCAGGTCCAATGTCCACCGCCCACCCTCCCGCCCACCCCATGCATGCTATGAGTACAACGCCAACGCCATCGCCATCGCCATCTACGCAGCCAGCGCGACGCGCTCCGGCTTGCTCGCTGCGGCGTGAGCTGTGCCTCCGCCCCACGCAACGCGACTCGACGTACCTTGCGCCGCCGCGGGCTCCGCCTCGACCGGCTCGTCCACCGGCGCGTCTGGCAGGCTGATCGGCTGCGTGTCGGGCACGTCTGGGATCTTGGGCTGTGGTGTGAGTGGGTGGACTGGGGTGTGGAGCGCGTGGAGCGTGAGGTGTAGGCAGGGGGGAGGTGGAGCACTCTAGCTCCCCACCCCGCTCTCCCACCCCGCCCTCGCGCTCGCTGCGCTCGCACTCGGCACTCGGCACTCACCAACGCCGCCCTCTCCAACTCCTCCAGCTCCCGCTGCACCGCCTCCTCCTCCTCCGGGGTCATCTGGCTGGCCAACGCCTCGTCAATCTCGCGCTGGTACTCAATCCCCTCGCGGCTCTGGTCCATGAGCTTCTCGACGCGCTCGAGCGACACCTCGGCCTGGAGCTGCTTGAGGACAGCCGAGCCCTGCTCCAGGCCGTGCACGACGGTGGCTTGGATCTGCGTGAACTCGATGGTGCTGACCTGGAGGAGGGTAAGCGTCAGTCGGGCGACCACACGGCGGCGGCGACGCGCACGCAGCCCACCCCGCCCCACGCACCAGATCCTGCAGCGTCTGCAGCTGCCCATCCGTCCGCGTCAACAGCTGCTCCTGGTACTTTCGTTGCCTGAGCGCCGTGAGTGCTCTCCGCTGGGCAAACGTCAGCGCGGCGGCGGCGGCGGCGTCGCCTGGCGCACCTTGTCGCCCTTGGCCAGCGCGTCCTTGGCAATCTCATGCTCGCGGTCCAGCACGACCTGGATCTGAACGTCAGATATGCCAACCACTCCCACTCACCCTCTTCTGGTACTGCTTGAGCCTGTCGCGCTGGAGCTTGAGGCTATGTTGTTAGAATCCAGCCCCGCCCACGCCCACCCACTCGAGCACGGCCCGGTCCTGCGCCGTGATCTTGGGCCCCTGCTGGGCCATGCCCATCTTGACGAGCGCATTCTGCCATACGCCCATGGCTGCAGGGGTGTTGTCGTTGTTGCAGAGTGCACAAAGTCGAGATGTGTGGGGCTCGAAGTGATGGCGACGATAGCGGGGGCAATGACATAAGGCGGCGGCGGCGTCGACCTGCCGTTGTGTCGCTGTGCCTAGACTGGCCGCGCCAAGTCGTCGTTGACAGCACACTCTCCCCCAACGTCTGCACATCCAAACCACCCACCCACTCCGCATCACATCCTAGGCCACAGCCATGTTCGGCGTCAGCCTGTCGGACAGGCTCAAGGCGGCTGTAAACCAGATCGAGCAGACAGGCAAGGCGGCTGTCAACCAGTTCGAGCAGACGGGCAGCCAGCTGCAGCAGCGAGCCATCAGCGCGACGCAGGCTCCCGGTGCGCCGGCCACGACGGCAACCCCAGGCGCGGCCGGCTCGTCGTCTTCACCCCGGCCAGCCTCCCCGGCAACAAGGCCAAAGGTCACGCCCGCCGCGGCGTCCGACTCGCCCCGCTCGCCCCCCGTATCAACATCACCGACAAAGAGCAGCACGTCGCACCTCGCAGAGTCGGCGATTGGGAGCCTCCGCCGCTCTCTGCAGCTCCAGCGCGAGTCGCTCGATATCTCACGGCCAGGGTCCGCAGAGCTCAAGGAGGCGGATGCACCGGCTACGCCGCCGACGATTGCGGTAGCGGATTCGTCGCGGCCGGCGACGCCGAGAGCGCTGTCGGCCACGGCCGCGCCGTTCTCCCTCGGCTCGCTGGCGTCGTCTGCTGTGCCGAGTGGCAAGGCGACGCCCGGAGACGTGTCGGACACGGAGGGGGGCAAGGCGGAGGGCAAGGTGACTGACCCCTTGTCCGTCCCCCTGCCCGTGTCGCCGGCTGCAACGCCCGCGAAGGAGCAGACCGACCCGCTGAGCGCTGGGTTGCTGCCAGCGGCTGAGGTCAAGGAGAAGGCGGCGGCCGAGCCAGAAGCAACCCCGAGCAGCTCGCCGAAAGCCAATGGCGACACGACCCCGGACGCCGACGCCAGCGTTGAGCAGCGTCTCGCAGCGTCCGAGAGGCGGTTCACAGGTGAGTCGACGCCCGTCGCCCGGCCCAGCTCACACGCAGACCTCTCCAACCGCTACACCGAGCTCCTGGGCCAGTCCCACGCGGCAAACAAGATTGTCAAGGAGCTTACGCCCCTCTCGGGCCTCGCTGACATTGACGCGTTCGAGGGCTGGCTGCGCATGGCCACGACCAAGCTCGGCTTGTTCGAGGACCAGCTCAAGACGTTGCAGGGGAAGTTTGACTGTGAGTACGGGTTTGCCGGCTGCACTGACGCCCAGTGCAAGCGTCGCGCATGGAGGAGCTCCGCGATACACACCGACTGGAAGGCGGCTCGCAGACCGACTTAATATCCAAGCTGCGTAAGCAGCTGTCCGACGCAGAGGCCAAGCTATCCGCCAAGGCGACCGACGCCGCCGATACGAGCCAGCTCAAGGCCGACCTCGCAAAGGCGGAGACGCGCGCCAAGGAGGAGGAGGAGAAGCGCACAAAAGCAATTTCCCTGCTCAAGACTGTGCGGCAAAAGCACGTCAAGGTGGAGAAGGAGAAAGAGGTGATCCAGCAGGATCTCGCCGAGGCGCGTGCCGAGCGGACCAAGGCTGGCGAGGAGGTCGAGAAGATCAAGGCGGAGCGCATCACCCAGGTGGACCAGCTGCGCAAGGGCTTTGAGCGTGAGACGGCCAGCATCAAGGAGCGGAGTGACAAGGAGCTCGCGGCGAGGAAGGCTGCGTGGGAGCTGGAGATGATCACGACCAAGGTGGGTTGACGTTGCTGAGGGGAAGCTTACACCACAGGCGGCGCACGCCAAGGAGCTCTCGCACAAGGCCACGCGCATCACATCGCTCGAGTCTCAGGTCAAGGACCTCACCTCGACCAAGGCCAAGCAGTTTGAGACGATCCAGAGCAGGCAGTCGGAAGCCGAGTCGGCGCGCGGCGAGCTCGAGGGGTTGCAAACGCGCACCAAGGAGCTCGAGTTCCAGCTCCGCGAGGCAACGGAGCGTGTCGCGCTTCTGGAGGACGCGCCGAGCGCCCGGTCCCCCGACGTGTCCGACGCGGCGGCTGCCCCTGCGCGCCCATCCGGCACCTCGGCAGCAGAGGTCCAGCGCCTGCTCGCCGAGGCCGACGCCAAGTCGGAGGCCAAGCTCTCTGATCTCCGCTTCAAGGTTCGCTCGCTGGAGCGCGAGCGCAACGAGCTGGAAGAAGACTGGGCGTCCAAGCTCGCGCAGCGGGTGCGCGAGCTCGAGACGCTGAGGCGCACGCTGAGCGACAAGGAGGAGGAGGCCGCGACGGCTGCTGCAGCGCGCGCGGAGCGCGACGCACGCATCGACGCGGCCGACGCAGCGCGGCGCGAGCTCGAGCGCGAGATGGTCCAGCTGCGCGCGGCCGTCGAGGAGGCGCACGCCGACGTCGCGGTCGCGGCCGAGGCCGAACGCGCGGCGCGCGAGGAGCTCGCGACCGCCGGCGAGGCGACGACGAGCGTGCAGGCACAGCTCGACGAGGCCAAGGCGCTGGCCGACAAGCTGCGCCACAACAACAAGACGCTGCGCGACGAGATGAGAAAGGTGCAGAGCAGCGTGCAGCTGCTCGAGCGCCAGCGCAACCCTGGTGTCGGGTACTGGGGGGCGAGCGGCGGTGCCGAGCCGGCCGCGGCCGCGGTGCCCCCCGTGGCGACACCACCAGCGCCGTCGTCCGAGGCGCCCTCCGGCAGCGCGTCGCCCGCGCCGTCGCGCGACGAGGAAGAGGTCAACCTCGAGTACCTGCGCAACGTCATCCTCCAGTTCCTCGAACACAAGGAGATGCGGCCGAACCTCGTGCGCGTGCTGAGCGTGATTCTGCGCTTCACGCCACAGGAGCTGCGGCGGCTCAACGCAAAGCTCAACACTTAGAGACTGTATGTATGAAGGTGTGCATCGGGGCGGCTACGGGGTACGGGCACTGGGCATTCATTTCTCTTCCTTGCGTTTGGTTTTGGCTTTTCTCAGAGTGGGGCTTTATCGATTCTTCTTGTGTGTCAGGCGGCTGGGCCTACGGTGCCGGCACGAGGGCCGGCTACAGGCCCCAGCGCAGCGCCAGACTGGACAGCACGACGCTGACACTGCTGAGCGCCATGAGGACGGCACTCCACACGGGGCTGAGCTTGATGCCGTTGGCGGGGAAGAGCACTCCGGCCGCGATGGGCAGGCACACAAAGTTGAAGACGCAGGCCCACACGAGGTTGAGCCACTGGCGGTTGCGCACCTTCTTGCTGAGGTGGAAGAGGGTGATGAGGCTGTCGAGCGACGACGAGAGGATGACAAAGTCGGCCGAGGCGAGCGTCGCCTGCGACCCGTGGCCCATGGCGGCGCTGACGTCTGCAGCCGCGAGCGCGACGGCGTCGTTGAGGCCGTCGCCGACGAACATGACGCGCTGGGGCACAGTCTTTGTGCGGAACACGTTGCTGAGCGTGCGCGACTGGGCCTGCATCGCGGCGATGGCCTCGGCCTTGCCCTCGGGCCCGACGCCGGCGTGCACGTCCTCCGGTGCGATGTCGAGCGTGCGCGCGACGGCGTGCGCCGTCACCTCGTTGTCGCCCGTGAGCATGACGAGGCGGTAGCCGCGCGCGCGGAGCGTCTGCAGCACGCCCTTTGTGGTCGGGCGCGGCGGGTCGGAGAGCCCGAACATGGCGGCGAGGGAGAAGGACGCAGTACCGACGCGCGCGCCGACGAGCACCACGGACTTGGCGTCGCGCGCCCACGAGGTCACGCGCTCGGCGTCGTCGGCGCCCAGGTCGAGCCCGTTCTCCTCGAGCAGCTTGGCGTTGCCGATGAGGAGCTCGAGGGTCTCGTCGCCGACGGAGGCGAGCGCGCGCAGGCCGCGCCCGGCGATCTCGGCCGTCTCGGTCACCTTTGCGTTGGACTCCTCAAAGCTCGCGTTGAGGTATTCGACGAGGCCGACGGCGAGCGGGTGCGTCGACTGCGCCTCGACGTCGCGCAGCGCGTGGACGACGGCCTTGCGCTCGACGCCGGGCACGTCCTTGTGGAACTCGTCGGTGACGACCGACTTGCCGACCGTGAGCGTGCCCGTCTTGTCAAACGCGATGGTGGTCACCTGCGTCGCGCCGGTGAAGGCCTCGCCGCCGCCCGAGGCCAGGATGCCGGCGGCAGCCGCGAGGCCGTTGCCGACTGCGTTGGCGCAGGGGACGGCGAGGCCGATGCCGCACGGGCACGCGACGACAAGCACAGAAATGGCAAACTCGAGGGCGAAGAAGGCGCGGCCGCCGTTGCCGTGGAACCACTTGGGGTCGATGAGCCCGCCAAAGGTCACGCCCATCCAGATGGAGAGGACGACGATCGAGATGTAGACGACGATGGGGACGAAGACGCCGGTGAGGCGCTCGGCCGCCTTCTCGAGCGGAGCCTTGCGCCCGCTCGCGTCGGACACGGCGCGGATGATGCGCTCGAGCATCGTGTCGGACGCGAGGTTGGTCACGCGGATCGTGACGGGCGCAGACTGGTTGGTCGTGCCGGTGAACACTTCGTCGCCGGGGCCCTTGGCGACGGGGAGAGACTCGCCCGTGAGGGACGACTCGTCAAACGTCGTGTTGCCAGACACGATGACGCCGTCGGTCGGGGGTAGGGCGCCGGCCTGGATGAGGATGTGGTCGCCGTACTCTACGTTGTCGACGGGGATCTCGCGCGCAGGAGCAGCGGCTTCCTCTGGCTCAGAGTGGTCGTCCTCCTTGTCCTTGACGCCGTTCTTCTCGTCGTTGGCACTGCTGTCGACGAGCCAGGCAGTCGGGGGGCGGAGGTTGCCGAGCAGCGACACCGCGTCGGTCGTGCGCGACTTGGCGTACGCCTCGAGGGTGCGGCCCAGCAGGATGAACATGAGGAGGAAGACGGACGAGTCAAAGTAGGTCCCGATCGACATGTTGCCAGAGTGGGCGCCGGCCTTGACGTCGAGCGCCATCATGGCGACCGAGGCAAAGTACGACGCGGTGGTCGAAAGCGCCACGAGCAGGTCCATGCTGCCGAATGTGAAGAAGTTGCGCCACGAGAACGGGCGCGACGGGATGTTGGCCATCGACTTGGGGCGAAGGAAGGTGGGGACCAGGTGGCGGAGGTGCGGCCACACCGAGTTGAAGGCGCGGATGTAGAACAGCCTGCCGACGCCAAACTGCACCGGCGTGGCGAGGGCAAAGAGCGCGATCGTGCCGCGGTCGGCGCCGCCCCAGACCGGCTCCATAAAGTACTGGCGGAAGCCGTTGCGCTTGGGGAGGAGGACCATGCTGACAATGCCGATGATGAAGGTCGGGATGGCGAAGAGGAAGGCGACGGCGAGGTGCGACCCGAGGATCTTGACCTCGTGGCGCTGCATCTCGCGGCTGCGCTCCGAGAGGCTCTGGTTGCGCACGACCTCGGCGTCAAACTCGGGCGCGACGTCGGTGAGCGACTGGAGGATGTCGCGGATGGTGAGCGGGTCGTGCGGCGCATACGTGATGGTCGTGACGGGGGCCTTGAGGGTGAGCGGGGTGAAGGAGCGGAGCGGCATCGTCTTGAGGTGGTCGTTGAGCTGCACGATACAGTTGTTGCAGAAGACGCCGTCAACGCGGACCGTCACGGTGCGCAGACCGGGGCCGTCCTTCTTCTTCGGCCCGTTCACGGGGGCCGAAGTCACGATCGTAGCGTCGTAGCCGAGGTCTTCAATCGTCTCCTTGATGGCCTCCGCCGACAGGCTGGCCTTGTGGATGACGACACCCTTGTTGTCAAGCAGCACGATGAGCGCCTCGGTGATGTCGGGGTTCTTGCCGAGCTCGGACTCGATAGTGGACGTGCACGAGGCGCACGTCATACCGTCGATACTGTACGTCGTCTTGATGAGCGCGTTCTCATCAGGCTCGTCGGGGACGTCGGGCGCCTCGGGGTGCGTCTCGATCACCTGGGCATCGTAGCCCAGGTCCTCGATGAGCTCGGCGACCTCGGACGCAGGGAGCGACGCCTTGTGCCGAACCTTGCCCGAGGACGAGAGCAGGATGATGTCCGACTCGAGCACGGACGGGTTGCCCTTGAGCGCACCCGTAATGGTGCCCGTGCAAGAAGCACAGGTCATGCCCTCGATGGACAGGGTCGTGACCTGGATCTGGTCGGCCGGAGGGGGGCTCGAGACGGTGGGCGGCGCGAGGCCATTGGTAAGCGCGTCCTGCTCGGCGCGGCAGGCCTCGCAGCGCTCGAGGTGGCGCGCATGGCGCTCCTCGGCGCGCCTCTCTTCCTTGGTCGCGCGGCGCTTGCTGCCGAGCTTGGAGAAGAGGGACGGCTTGGCGGCAGGGGCGGGCGCAGCCTCCTCGGTGACGGTGAAGCCGCCCTCGGTAGCGAGGATGCCCTTGACCTGGTCAACGATGCGGCGGTACGACGGGGTCTTGGTCGACGAGCTGATCGACGTGTCGATGGCAAAGGTGACGCGGTTGAGGAGCAGTGAGATGGACAGGTTCTTGACCGACGACAGGCCCGAGAGCAGCTGCGTGATGGCCTCGACGCACGACGGGCAGTGCATGTTGGACACGAGCAGCGACGCCGTGGGCAGGTGGGTGGGGATGTTATCCAGCGCCATGGTGAGCTGGCTAGCGCGATGGCGGCGCGATGACGACGCAATCAGATAAGACAAAGGTAAGATGGGGGTGAGACAGAGTGGCGATGGGGCCCGAGGGTATTATATGCGGCCTTTGTGTGTCTCAGTAGGCGCCGTGTGGAGCAGATAGAGCTAGCTCCTGCCGAGAGATTATCGCGTCGTGTTGCCGAAGCAAGAATGAGGCAACTTTGCGGCGAGTCTGACAAAGATTGGGCCACTGATATCGACGATACGACGATTGATGCGTCATGTCGCGCCGAGTCAATTCACTCGTAAGCAAGTCGCAAAAAAGCCGCGATTTGATGCGTGTATTGTGCGGTGAGACGGGAGCAAATTGGATGCACAACGGCGACTGATTGCGATTGCATGCACCCTTAAGGGTCACGTGAGTCACTTTGCTGACTGCTGACTGTGTCGGTCGGCGCCGTCGGTCGGTCGGTGGTTTGATCCACGCGAGTGCCACACATGCCACACAACTCCAGCCACCTGCAGGAAGGCGCGACATGCTTGTTGAAATCCGCAATGTTTCTAGTCGGCGGCCAGTCGTACCATTGTCGTCGCGCTCCTGCTGCCCCAGCCAGCCAGCAGAGCCTGCCAGCAGCGTCGCACGCCCCGCCTAGTGTTTCCAGAGGACGGGCTCCACGTAGGTGTGCCCGTCCATTGGCACATTGCTTCATGAGGAGTTGGGTTCAAAGGGGCAAGTGTTTCGACAGCTTGTTGGGAACACGAGCACCCGCCACCCGTCATTGTTTGTGTACGTAAATCGACTTGCCTCGCGTGCATGCATGCTGCAAGAGCACATGCCAGCACATGCAGCCCGTCGCCAGGCTTCAACTTTAAACAACGGCAGTGCGACGTGCTACCGGCTCCCGACTTTACAACATGGAGGGTCAAACAGGAACACTGGGGCATCCTCAGCCACTCACACAACAACGCGTGCGTACCATGCTCGTCAACCCTGCAGCTACTCACGCCGAGAGCTGTCGTAAACTCGGCTTGATTAATGAGTTGCGGTCAAGCCTCTACCGTGCATGCCGTGTCTGAAACGATTGCGCAGTGCTTGCTGTGGGCAAGGCAAGCCCACCGGCGCAGCCCAGGCCAAGGCCGTGTCCCCATTTAACCGGCTCCTGGATGTGCCTCAGGTGGCTTGTAGGGGTGACTCATGTACCGTTGCACTGGCCTCTACGCGTCACGATGGCCATGGCTGGCTGGCTGGCTGGCTGGCTCATGTACGCACTTGTAGTACGTACATGTGCCGAGCGTGTTTTGAGTGCAACGCGCACATCCATCCATCCCGCATGTTTGAAGCTCCAGGAGAGTGCTGCGCAATGTTGCCGACATCAACAAAGTGCCTGCTTTGATGGTGTGCTGGACGTGCTCAACCGCAGTGCAGACTGTCAATAGCGCGTGAAACAGTTGCATGGGCGGCACCGACAACCAGGGTGGTCGACGTTGAATGAAAGAGCCCACCCTGTCTAGTTACGGAGGACCTCGTCCCGGCGGAGGGTATTGGCCTTGTGGGGTGGTCGTGGATGCGGACGCGGTCGCGGATGCGGCCATGCCAAGCCCCATGCCTCTAAAGTAAAGTAGATGAAACGGACGCGCGTACGCGCTCTAGCGTGGCGAGGCGAGGCATAGCGAGGCGGGCACGAGGTGGGCGCGGAACTGGTGGAACAAGATGCGGGTCGCGAGCGAGCCCGACTAGATGCACGAGAGAAGCGACAGTGGCTCACTTCAGATGAGCAAGGTGGTCAGGGGCTGGGCGTTGACCAGCAGGACCAGTCGCGTCTTGCAAACGCCACACGACTCAGGCACGGATCACAAACTGACGGAAGCCAGACAGGGTATGCAGTGCAGATTTAGCGGAGCGGAGGGGGCTGCCTGGCGCGCGCGGCTGGCTGGCGACGCTGGCGACTTGTGGCTGCCGTTCGCTCGGTTGGAACCTGAGCCGCAACTTGGCCGGTTTCGGTCTAGCAGCGTGCTTGCTCAAGGCTTTTCAATGGCCCTCTCCCCTTCTCCCTGTTTTGCAGCCAGCAACCCGTCAATCTTGCGCATATTCGGCCCCTACCCACCCCTGGAGCCAAACCCTGCTTACCATTATTTACCCTGACGACACGTCCCTGTAAGCCGTTCGATCCGCCCGTCTGCCGTGGCGCCTGGCTACCCGCCGCCCTCGGACTGGACTCGAGTGGGCGCGCGGGCTGGCGGGCGCGCGGCTGCAAGGCGGCGAGGCGTTCCCAGTCGCGTGTGCATACTCTCGCGC
Organism: Vanrija albida; assembly: GCF_041260175.1. Lineage (NCBI taxonomy): Eukaryota > Fungi > Basidiomycota > Tremellomycetes > Trichosporonales > Trichosporonaceae > Vanrija > Vanrija albida. Next base: position 730,588 of record NW_027191423.1, read on the forward strand.
GTGCGCGCGCAGCGCGCCGTGCCCTTGTCCCTGTATCATGTCGCCCCCCCCCACCACCCCCCAGACCCTAAACCCTACAGCCAACTTCGAACTTGCCCCTTGCGTACCCAACTCGACAACGGCCAAAGGAAGCAAGGAAGGAAGGACGAGGCAGGTTGTTGCATGGCCGAGCATCCTGGACACCTCCTCCTCGTCCTACATCCCCCCCTCTTCACTCTTCCTCTTCTTGTCATCTTAACAACACCAACGGCCCGTTTGCTGGTTCAACGGCCGCGACACTCTCTCGATACTCTTTTCCTAGACCAACACCACACCGGCCATCGACACGGGCCATACTTTCACTCTTTTATCATACAACCCCCCCACGCCCCAGCCTCCGTCCTTCTCGACAAGCAGCGGACGCGATTACGACCCGCCCAAAGACGATAACCTCGTCCCCCCTTGCCCCCCCAGTTGCACAGCTTGCACGACGTCGAGATACGACTCGACCTGCTTGCCTCGAGGGACGCCCTTCCCCTAAATTTGCGGTTGTTGTCAGTGACCGTTTGAGGAGCACCGAGTAGACTGGAATCAGTGGTGTGCACACGCGTTTGGGTGAGTCCAGTTTGCGCCGATCATTACACCTTTCCAGATCATCCCTAGTCGTGCAGCGCACCAAAAGGGGGGAGTCGTGTGTGTGCACGTATGGCACACGAGGCTCGTGCATCGGGCACGGCGTCGTTGGCGGGCGTGAGGCGTGAGGCGTGCCGCCGCCGCCGAGGGGGCGTCAGACGCACCGACGCGTGCACTGTCGCCCGCTGGGATCTCTCTACTCCCACTGTGCACTGCGCACTGTGCCCTTGCAGTGCAATCTGCACACTGCAAGTCTGTCGTCGTCCCCGCCTGCCTCTTTGATGGGCCTGTGGCCTCTACATGATGGTGGCCAAAGCGTCCAGCCACCTTTCTCCCAACGTCGCCCCGCGCCCCTCCTCCCCCTTCCCCCCGCCCCTCTGTCAACCAACATCCCTCTCTCTTCTCTCTTTCACCTCTGCTCTTCTGGGCGCCTCGCAGTCACCACTCATCCCCCTCCCTACTACTTATTGTGCATTCCAGTACTAATCCCACCAGTTTCCTCCGCGCGTTCCTTCTTTCGCCCGTCCGACTCTAAGAGTTCGTCTTCGACCATTCTCCGCGCCACCCATTGCCGCTTGTTCGCTGGCGACAGGTGCCGAAAGTCGGCCTCCATCTAGCACATCCAGGTTCTGGCAACCTCGCCTCGACGGCCCCCCACCCCACACCCGCAAAGAGCTTCGAGCAGGCCTCGAACAACCCCCCTCAACCCACCACCACCACCATCAAGCTGACAACAATCAACATGTCCGCTTATCTCAACTACTCGTCCCCTGACCCGACTCCTTTACGCACCGTGGCCCACTCGGTCGCTGAGGCGGCACTCGAGTCGGGACCAAACTCGCCTTCAATCAACATGTGCATGTCGGATCTGATGGACGCCGCGCCTCTCCTCGATGACGCGTGGGTCGAGACGGCCGACATTGGTACATGGCCACGCCTGAAGACCAAGCGTTCAGAGAGCCTGGCAGAACGCGGACAGCCCCTCTGGGAGGCTGTTGTTTCTGCCCAGGAGCGCCGTGAGCGCGAGTTTGGTGAGTCTTGTCGAGAGATGTTTTCGTGGCACTGGGCGCTGACTCTTTGCTCAGGTTCCCCCATTATTGCCGCCCCCACCCCCAGAACACCCAGGACACCAGGACGCAACCCCTCGCCCCGCGCGTGGACTCTGGCTCACACGCCCATGCATGCGAGGCTCACAGCAGCGATCAACTCGGACGGCAGATCAACGTATGACCAGGACGTCTCGCTCACGACGCGCTCAGCGGAGCAGTCTCCTGTCGACTCTGCCTTCTCGGTGATGCTTCCTCTTGCCGACGCCCTCCCCCGTCTCTCGGCCCAAGATTTCGCCATTCAGGCTCAGGAGAAGGCCGCCATCGCCGCCCATGCGCGCACCCGATCCGACGTCAACCGGTCGCCGTCCAGTGTTCTTCGCTCGCAGCAGCAGCCAAGGTTCCGTCCCCGTCTCCCAAGTCTCGCCCAGATTCAGGCCAAGATGCACGGCTCGGGTTCGTCACCAGTGTACACCAACCACCGGGGCCAGTTCCGCAGCGACTCTGTCGACTCTGTCGACTCTGAGGGCCCCCAGACCCCCACCGAAGAGTTCTCCTCGTTTGACATCAAGGCATACCTCGGCTCTAGCAGCCGCCCCATGACTCCCGACAGCCCGTCGCTGGAGTCTCGTCTCGCGCCCTTCCTCCGTGAGCGTACCAACGGTCGCCTGTCTCGACCAAGGTCCTGTGACGACTCGTTTGCCGACGACGACTTCACTCGCACACCTCTTGCTCCATCTCGTGCCCATAACCAGGCCACCATCAAAGCAAGACAGTCGACCCCTCATACCCCAGTAAAGGCTTTGTTCGACCGTGACCGGGTCACTTTTGTGGTTACGCCACCAAAGTCGAAGGACTACCCCGACCAGCCCACCTCGCCGACCGAGAGCGTTCAGTCGACCGCCTCGTCGACTCCTTCCCTCCCGATCATCACCTGCACTCCTGCAGTTGAGCCCGACTCGGACGAGGAATCTGAAGGCGACGTGATTGTGTTCAACGGCGAGGTCGAGCTCGACTCTGACGACGAGGATGAGGTTGAACGAAGGGAGCGCGAGAAGCGGGGAATGGAGATGCGGAGCCGATTGCTTCGTCGGTCATCAGAGGTTCTTTGAGCCACTTTTCGGCCGATGCTCCGATCGGGGGTCCAAGTTTCCTAATCCTCCGTCCCTGTCTCGTAGCTGTGTTTATTATATCTCTCGGACATTGATTACCACCACCCCATCCCCATCCCCCTCCCTCTCCCCTCCCCCCATACCGCCTGGCTTTTGACAGAGAAACTCTAGGGCGTGTACAGTACGTGTTGGACTCTCGGGCCCAACCATAATGATGCAGAATGTCGTCTGTTCATGACCTAAACGCGTGTGTGTTGAAAGACTTTGGGTGGCCGGCATTGTTCTAGATTGATCCATTAGGATTTTGCCACTTTTGTAAATGAAAAGGGATGGAAACGGGACTTTTGAATGGTGGGACCCCTCCACCTTTTGGTTTGGGTGCTGGGTGGGTTCGGCCTGGCCGAGGCGAGTCAGCGCACGATAGGCTGGTTCCGCCAGAGACAGCCGGTGGTCGTACGCGTGATGAGCAAGCGTCACCGACCGACAGACGACAGGCAGACTGATTGCTCGTGTCGTCCGTCCACTCATCCTTCTAGCACTTTGCTGCTGCAACAACCTTCTCTCTCTCAGATCTCAGACTGGCAGTCGACAAACTCGCATTCACTCTGTAGCGGCATTCATTTACTTTATCACCACTTTGCATTCGACAACCGACACACCCCATCACTCATGGTGCCTCTTCGTGTCGTCGCGCGAGCGAGGGGCCCAAGGCTCATTGCAACCTCGGCCCTCCGCATCGGCGTTCCAGCATCATCACCAGCTCCCATCGCCGGCCCCTCAAGATGCGCAGCAGAGTACCTCGCATGGCATGCCCGACCATCCCTCCAGTCCCAGGTCCGCGCCCTGCACTCGTCGCCCCGCTCGTTAAAGGACAAGCGATGGGTCAACTCGGCGCAGAAGGCAAAGGAGGAGGCCGAGGAAGGCGAGGGCGAGGCGGCTGAGGAAGGCGAGACGGCCACCAAGGAGGAGACAGCTGCGACCGAGTCGTCCAAGAAGGATGTCAAGTCCAAGGTGGAGCCGGCCGAGGCATCCGAAACGGCCAAGACCGAGGAGAAGAGCGCCGCCGAGTCCGAGTCCAAGACGAAGCAGGCGGCCTCGTCCTCGGCGTCCACTATCCCCCCGCCTGAAGGCGTGGCCGCCACCAAGAGCGCCGGCTCTGGCAAAGGCAAGGAGATTGCCAAGCCCTCGATCCCCGAAATCTACCCCCAGGTCCTCGCCCTCCCCATCACGCGTCGGCCCCTCTTCCCCGGCTTCTACAAGGCCGTCACCATCACCTCGCCCGCCGTCATCAAGGCGATCCGCGAGCTCATCGCCCACGGCCAGCCATACATCGGCGCCTTCCTTCTCAAGGATTCCGACTCGGACTCGGACGTGATCACGTCGCTCGACCAGGTCCACCCCGTCGGCGTGTTCGCCCAGATCACGAGCGTCTTCTCGTCGGCCGACACGAACCGCCAGCAGAACGCTGACGCCGAGGAGGGCGGCGAGCCCAAGCCCGAGACGCTCACCGCCGTGCTCTACCCCCACCGCCGCATCCACATCGACGAGCTCGTCGTCCCCGGCCCGCCTGAGCCTCCTGCCGTCGAGGCCGAGGCCGAGGCTGCGGCTGTCGAGAACACTGTCGCTGAGCCAAAGGAGGAGGCCGAGGTGGCGTCGTTCGAGAAGGAGGTGCCCAGCGTCGAGGAGACCAAGGAGGCTCTCGGCGAGCAGACGACCGAGGACGGCGAGGTCACCGACGACCACAAGCACCAGTCCCAGATCGGCTTCCTCCACCCTCTTCTCCCTGAGATCTCGCTCACCAACGTGTCCAACCTGGTGCTTGAGCCTCACAAGAAGGACAACCAGGTTATCCGCGCGATCATGGGCGAGATTCTCGCCGTCTTCAAGGAGATTGCGCAGCTCCAGCCCATCTTCCGCGAGCAGAGTAAGTACCCCTGTACCGGCCTTGGCTGACCCCGCAGTCGCCTCCTTCACCATGTCCAACTCGGCCGCCAACGTCTTTGACGAGCCCGACAAGCTTGCCGACTTTGCCGCGGCCGTTTCGACTGGCGATGTCCACGACCTCCAGGCCGTGCTCGAGTCGCTGTCTGTTGAGGACCGCCTCCAGAAGGCCCTCCTGATCCTCAAGAAGGAGCTCATCAACGCCCAGCTTCAGAGCAAGATTTCGCGCGATGTCGAGAGCAAGATCCAGAAGCGCCAGCGCGAGTACTACCTCATGGAGCAGCTCAAGGGCATCAAGAAGGAGCTCGGCATGGAGAGTGACGGCAAGGACAAGCTCGTCGAGCGCTTCAAGGAGAAGGCGGCCAAGCTCGCCATGCCTGAGGGCGTCAAGAAGGTGTTCGACGAGGAGCTCAACAAGCTCATGCATCTCGAGCCCGCGGCTAGCGAGTTCAACGTCACCCGCAACTACCTCGACTGGCTCACCCAGATCCCCTGGGGCGTTCACTCGCCCGAGAACTTCAACATCGCCCACGCGACCCAGGTTCTCGACGAGGACCACTACGGCCTCAAGGACGTCAAGGACCGCATTCTCGAGTTCCTTGCTGTCGGCAAGCTCCGCGGCACCGTCGAGGGCAAGATCATCTGTCTCGCTGGTCCCCCCGGTGTTGGTAAGACCTCGATCGGTAAGAGCATTGCGCGCGCCCTTGGCCGCCAGTTCTTCCGTTTCTCGGTCGGTGGTCTCACCGATGTCGCCGAAATCAAGGGCCACCGCAGGACCTACATCGGCGCCATGCCCGGCAAGCCCATCCAGGCGCTCAAGAAGGTCGCCACTGAGAACCCCCTCATTCTCATCGACGAGGTCGACAAGATCGGCCGCGGCCACAACGGCGACCCATCTTCTGCCCTTCTCGAGATGCTCGACCCCGAGCAGAACACGTCGTTCCTCGACCACTACATGGACGTCCCGGTCGACCTCTCTCGTGTCCTCTTCGTCTGCACTGCCAACGTCCTGGACACCATCCCTGCGCCCCTCCTTGACCGTATGGAGGTTCTCGAGGTCAACGGTTATGTCTCGGCCGAGAAGATGAACATTGCCGAGAAGTACCTCTCTCCTCAGGCAAAGGACGCATCAGGTCTCAAGGACGTCGACATCGAGATTGAGCCCGAGGCCATCGAGACGCTTATCCGCTGGTACTGCCGCGAGTCGGGTGTGCGTAACCTCAAGAAGCACATCGACAAGATCTACCGCAAGGCTGCGTTTAAGATTGTTGACGACCTTGGCGAGGCCGCCCTCCCTGAGCCCGCAGAGGCAGCAGAACAGCGCTCAGTGGAGACGCAGGAGGCGGATGTGAAGCCCAAGTCGGAGCGCCTGCCAGGAGACGAAGCCGGCAAGGAGCCCGACACCACCCACGTTACTACCAAGGTGCGCGAGCCCCTGACCATCCCCGAGGGCATCCACGTCCGTGTTACCAAGGACAACCTCAAGGACTATGTCGGCCCTCCCGTCTACCACAAGGACCGCCTGTACACCAAGGCGCCACCTGCCGGTGTCAGCACTGGTCTTGGCTACCTTGGCAACGGATCCGGTTCCGTCATGCCCATCGAGGTCACGTCGATGCCCGGCAAGGGCGGTCTTCAGCTGACCGGCAAGCTCGGCGAGGTCATCCGCGAGTCGGCCCAGATTGCGCTCAGCTGGGTCAAGGCCAACGCCTTCCTGCTCGGCATCACAAAGAGCGAAGCCGACCTGACTGTGAACGACCGCGACATCCACTTGCATATGCCCGAGGGTGGCATCGGAAAGGAGGGACCTAGTGCAGGAACCGCCATTCTTACTGCCTTTGTGTCGCTCTTGACACGCACCCAGGTCGACCCTGATGTTGCCATGACGGGTGAAATCTCGCTCCACGGCCAGGTTCTCCCTGTTGGTGGCCTCAAGGAGAAGATCCTTGCTGCTCACCGCGCGGGCATCAAGAGTGAGTAGCGTTGGACTGGTTGAGCTCCGCTAACCCCCCCAGAACTTGTTGTCCCTGTCGCGTGCAAGTCTGATATCGACGAGAACGTGCCCGAGAGTGTCAAGGCGGGCATCGAGTTTGTCTTTGTCGAGGATGTGCGCCAGGTCATCCACGAGGTCTTCCGCGGCACCGACATTGCGCAGCGCTGGCTCGAGACGCTGCCGGTCGACGAGCCTCCCCAACGCGAGAAGCACTAGGCGGCATGGCATGGCGTAGTAGTTTAGAGCACAGAAGTAGAGAATCGCATCGGAATCGGCATGGGGAAGACACAATCATCAATGCATCACTCTTGTAACGCAAATGCTGATGCTGCTGCTGCTGCTGCTGCTGCTGCTGCTGCTGCTGCTGCTGCCGCCGCCACCGCCGCCGCCGCCGTGTGAGATGGGATGCATGCGACAAACCCAACCATGCAATCTAAGTAGCGACAATCTAATCGACAGGGTCAATGTACGCTGCGGGTGCGGCCTTGCGCGATGGGTCGACATAGTTGTGGGCGTGCGAGTCGTGGAGGGCAAAGTCCTCGAGTGTGAGTGGGCGGACCTTGAAGCCCTCCTTGCGGGCGGCCTCCAGGCCGTCCTTGCCGGCCCTGCCCTTTTCGCGCATAAACTCGCGTACGGGGACCATTGCGGCGTTGCGGCACGTCTCTTTGAGGTCGGAGCCGGACAGGCCGTCGGTTTTGCGCGCGAGCGCCTCGATTGTGAACCCGGGCGCGGTTTTCGTGTGCGAGAGCATCTGGGGGGGGCGTCAGTGGCGAACACGCGGCACACCGGCGGCACAACGCACCAGTGTCAGGATCTTGACCCGCTGCTCGTAGTTTGGCAGGCGGATCGCAAAGCGCTTGGGCATGCGGCGGAGGATTGCCGGGTCGATATCGTTGGGCCGGTTGGTCGCGCCGAGGACGAGGATGCGGTCCGAGCCGCTCGTGAGCCCGTCCCACAGCGTCATAAACTCGGCCTTGAGCATGCCCGTGACCTCGTGGTCGGCTGCCGAGCGCTCGCGGAACAGGCTGTCGATCTCGTCGATAAAGATCTGGGGGTCAGCATCAAGGCGGCTCGAGCGAGGGCCCCGGACACTGGCACCGGACACTCACGATGCTGGGCTGGACCTTGCGCGCGAGGCTGAACAGGCCGTTGACGAGCTTGTTGCTCTCGCCAAACCACTTGCTCGTCAGGCTCGAGAGCGGGAGGTTGATGAATGTCGCGCCGGATTCCTTTGCCAGCGCCTTGGCGAGCATCGTCTTGCCGCAGCCCGGGTGGCCGTAGAGCAGGACGCCGCGCGGCGCCGACAGCAGCCCGCCGCCGCTGGCAAACAGCTCGGGAAAGGTGAGCGGGTAGATGACCGTCTCGCGGAGGCTCGAGATGATCTCGTCCAGCCCGCCGATGGACTCGAACGTCGTTTCCAGCGCGCCGGGAGGGATGATCTCAGCCGCGATGCTAGTCTCGTACTCGTCCAGGTCGAGCGCCGCCAGCTGCTCCTTGGACAGGCCGGTCTGCGAGAGTAGCGACTCGCCCTTGGCCTTGGCCTTCTTGTTCGCGCCGCCCGGCTCGGCGAGCGACGAGAGGACGTATCGCAAGGCGTAGTACAGCGCCACTTGTGATGCGGCGAAAAAGGCCACTAGGGGGGGGGTTAGGTGTGACGGCGGGACGCACTCACCGTCCATGACGACGCGGCCGACGTCTCTTGAATTTGGCATGGTGCGGGAGGTGGGATTAGTGACAACAAGAAAGTGGGATAAAGTCTGCGACGGACGACGACACGCAAGTAGGTAGGTCGACGGCCTCGTTGTTTTCGGCAATGTGCGCCGCCGTGGTGGCAACCCGAGTAAGTAAAAGCGGACACAGGCGGCCGGCCGGCTCGCGGCTCGCTGACCGGCTCGTGGGTGAGATGGGAGACGACCGACGGAGGTATTTTTCCATGACAGCGTACGCAAACGTCACGAAGATGGCGCTATGGTGGCGACAACTGCTCAGGGTGGGACACGTGGGACGCACATGAGAGTCGCGTGGTTATTGTCACGTCGTAACGTCACTGTAAACATGATTGTTAGGAGGCGCAGCGTTCTGCTACTTAGCTACTTATCTGCTAGTCGCTCTCTTCTGCATGCATTCGTTTGCTCTCTGTCGTTGCCAGCTCTGCTCCATTCCATTGCGCGTCGCCACTCACGCCGGTGCGAGCTACATTACCCGCCACCCTCGGTGGCGCTCGGTGGCTTGAGCCCAGGTGCGAGCGCGTCAAAGACACGTAATATTTTACGCGCCCTAGAGTGCAGGCGCGTCACTTGTCCCTGTCCTGAAAGCAATCTCACCGACGCGCCTGGTCTCGGACAAGCAAGAACACCACTCCCTCACCTTCGACTCCCTCCTCCATATCGTCCTTTGTCTCCAACAGCAACAATAACTCCAACTGTATAGCACAACCAGTGCGACTGGTACCCCAGACAATCCTCCCACCTCCCCCCGCGCCACCGCCCGACTCGCTGCGTTCGACAATACCCACCTCAGCGCGCGCGAAAATCAATCGCGCAGGGGACCCACCCCCCTAGGCTCACCCCACTCGCAATGTCGCCCACTACGCGTCGTGCCGCCGCCAGCAGCAGCCAGTCTGTCATTTTTGACACGCACACCACGCCCGTCGCGTCGTCGTCGAAGAGTGTGCACCGCGCGTCCAGCGCGCCCAGCAAGTCGTCGCCGCTCGACCCCCTCCGCGCGGCCAAGACTGTCGGTGAGTCGTGGTGGCGGGGTCCCGAGAGTTCACAACTAACTCCACTCAGCCGGGCCTCTGCGCTCGCTCAGCTCTGACCGCAGAGCCAGAGTCGCGTTCTCGCCCAGTAACCACACAAAGCTCTTCAACACCAACGAGCCTATCGTCCCTGAAGTCCCGCCATCAATCCGCTCCTACCGCACTTCTTCCCCCGAGGCTACGTCCTCCCCTTCCTCGGCCCACCGCGCGTCTGACGACTCGGCAGACGGCGTCCGCCCCATCCTCAAGCGCCACGAACACCCCATCCGCGTCGCAAAGTCGGTCAAGGAAGGTACTTGGAACAACCGCGAGCCCGCCCGCCTGAGAGTGATTGGCGCCATGCCCCGTATCGACAGCCCCTCCATGTTCCTTTCGACTCTGGACGCCGCCGAGGACGGCATCGCTGGTGTTCCCATCTCTGATGATGCGCCCCCGTCTGATGACAGTGACACGTCTGGTGACGGACAGGCTGGCGGCCAGCTCCCCAATGGGCCACGAGGCGCGAGCGACAACTTCAGTGACGAATCCGAGGAGGAGGAGCTCGAAGAGGGACTCCATCCCTCCTACCTCGTCGAAAACCTGTTATCAGGCGAAGCCGACCTCCTCACCCTCGAAGAGTCGTACACGTCGCTCACGCTGCGCCTGCGCGAGAGCCTGTTCGACATTGGCCCGCCTACGCTTGCAGAGCATACCGAGTTCGACAGCGTCTACAAGGAGATTCGCGATGAGGCCCCCGCCATCGTCTGCGCTGTTCAGCGCGATTTGAATCGCCTCATGGGCAAGATGCCCAACTCGGAGACGACCGCCTCCACCTCCCCGTTCCGCGGCCTTACTGCTGCCTTCAGCCTGCCGCCATCACCACAGAAGACGCCTAAAAGAGGGTACACCGAGTCCGAGGTCCTGTACCGCCGCGAGGCGGCGGGTGTTGGATGCGCGGCGTTGAGGTTCCTTACAGTCGTATTCAGCTCGCCAAGGCTCTTCACCCTGTTCACCGAGGCCGATGTCCAAGCACTGCTCGACCAGGTCCTGGTCATCCCCAGGACTCCAATTCTCCCAACACCGAGCCCGAAACGCACCTTCAGCCAGGCCATCATGATCTTCTCACAAGTCCGCCTTCCATCAGCATGGATCAGACCACTGGAGAGCAAGATTACTCGCTCCCTGGAGAGCGCGCTCACGACCGTCGCCGTCGGTGTGTTCGCCCTCAAGGACCCATCACCCATCAGGAAGGAGGCGTTCAACGCCGTCATCAATCTCCTCAGAAGGTACCCTGACATCTTCTTCCCGGCATACACACAACTCCTCCCCGTCTGCCTGCGCACCCTCGCCAGCCCATTACCCGCGCTGAGGAAGAGCGCATCGGCTGCCGCCGCCGCATTCCAGACTGCCAAGCTTCGCCTTCAAGACGACGCCGACCTTCTCCTCCAAGATGACTCTACTGCCTGGAACAAGACAAGATCAGTCGTCGTCCGCAGCGAGGCCTTTGTCGCAAACTTCCTCCGCGGGGTGCTCAAGTCTCCACGATCAAAAGCGACCTATGACAAGGATGGAGAAAAGAACACCGAGTGGTCGCCGATCGAGGCCGTGTTCCGGCGGACAGTCGGAACTGCCGAAGAGGTGGCTTGGGCTTGTTCAACCTGGGCCATTCTTGTCAGCTTGATCGGCAAGGAGTTCAGCTCGTCGCCCTTAGTCAAGGACATTGGCCACATCATGGACGTGAGTTGAACCAAGGTTCCCGTAGCTGACATCAACAGCGCTCGCTTCAGCCTTCGACAAATGGTGTTCGCCCCACTCTTGCCAGCGCGGCATGGCAGCACGCCATCTATGCTTACCTCCACGCTGGCTCGACTGCCTCACTATCAGAATCGGGCCGTGTGGTGCGATCCTACAACGCATTCAGCGCCTCGTCGTACGAAGATGTCGACGAACGACTGCGAACAATCGCCTTACCTGTCGGCGTTTCGCTTGCGCAGGCCAGCGACAGCAAGCACTTCACTCAAGCTCTGACCACTCGTCCCGATTTCCACAACGAGCAGAGGTGGAGTTGGCAGCGGTCTGAGAAGCCGAAGAAATTGGCCTGGATGATCACGACGGGTCTCGTAACGCCCGCCTTGCTCTACGCCTACACCGTTATCGCCCTCAGCGACGAAGATCAGCCGGCGCGGGAGGTTACCCGCATGTCGGGTCTGCCTTCCTCGGATGGTGTCGTCGTCGACATCACGCCAGAGGAACGCCGCTTGCCTCGATTGGACCGCACCTTTGACCTTGTCCTCATGCCAATTCTCAAGCAGTTCTTTGGCATCTGTGGTGTTGACAGCCTCAAGACCCTTGGCTGGGAGATGTTCGAGGCGGTGACCGCTACCCCGTCCACTGGCCCACTTCCCAAGTTGGAGCGCCTGCTCTCGCGCCGGTATCTCAACGGCGAGATCCTCTACCTCGACAAGGTGGCCCCCGAGATCGTCGACAAGTTCGATGCCGACTTCATTCGTCCATCTGAGGTCCCAGGATGGGGAAGACTGTGGGCAGCAAAGCGCCTTGGCAAACTTCTCGCCCTGTTCGAGGAGGCCTTTGATGGCATCCGTGGTGTGAACGACCTCGCCGCAGTCGAGTGGGTAACCAACGCCGACGGTCTCGTCCTTCTCCCTGCCGTGCTTTCACGCATCTGGGGCAATCTTCTCCGGGCACTCGCCATTACGGACATTCCCGAGTCACCCCCGACGCCACTCTTCATCGTCGGCCTCCAGGCTGTCACTCGCCAGATTGTCAGCATCTTCCAGCGAGACCCCACGACGTACATGCCCATTTGCCTTCTCGACGCGAGCGGCAAGTCGACGCTCAACACTGACGCCATCCGCCTCGGTGTCACTCTTCACCTCTTCAACGTCGCTGTCGAGGTCCTTGGCGAGAAGACATTGGGAGCGACGCTCATCAACCAGCAGTTCAACCGAAACCCTGCCGAGGAGTCGCCTTTCGCCGCCGAAGCTCTTGGCCAGCCTACCGTTGTCGGCAACCTGCTTGGGCCGCTGACCCGCTCTAAGCTCTCTTCCACAATGGACCCCAAAGTCCGCCAGCTGTTCTGCCAGCTCGTCAGCGCGCTCCTCAATACTGGCTCCACACGCGATATCGGCACTCGCCTCCTGGGCGAAGTCTCAAACTCCATGCCGTGGATTTTCGAAGCGGACGAGCAAATGCAGCTCGACGTATGGCGCCTGCTGGCACTTAAGTGGTCTGAGGTCATCGACCTCCAGCCTTCTGTCACTGCCTCAGCCACAAACCACACCGGCGAGGTCCTGGTCAGCCTTCTGTCTTGCCCCTTCCGCAACTCGGAGGCCGCTTCGGTCTGGTACAACACCCCCTCGGCTCAGGACCTGGAGGCGTGGCAATCGCTGCTCAAGGTGTCTGTTCTTCGTTTCCGGGCGAAGCGTGTCGGTTCAAACTTTGGTGTTCTCGAGACCCTCTCGGCACACCTTGACGACTTCATTCGCGTCGAGGACGACGACTCGGAGCAGACAAGGTTGCGCAAGGCCTCTATCACCACGCTTTCGTGCCTCTCAGCGGCCATGTCGTGGATCTCGTTCGTGCCGACCGAGCATTACCACGCGGCGCACTACAGCATCAATGAGAACTTTGTTCCGGTCGACTTCCTCGCCTTCGTCTCGTCAGCCCTGGTCGCGGCGTTCAACTACCCTTCGGAAGCATGCTTTGCTGCAGTGGGTAGGCTGGTGCTAAACATCACGGCCCTGTTCCAGTCGCTCCCATCAGACTCTGTCGCCGACGTCCTCGAGCCATTGCGTCCCGGCCTTGCCGCCTGGATGACCGATTCGGCCAAGGTCGTCACTGAGGAGCTCGGGATAAAGCTGGACGGCCTCTATGTGGCCGTTCTTCACGCCTTGACGATTGCGGTGGAGAACAACGACCTGCCTGCCTCGACCGACACGATGAACGAGTACATCGACATGTACGCTCCTCGCCTATCCCGTGGAACGAGCAGTGCCGTGCCAGCCGCATTCCAAGACTTCTGGCGTCGGTCCTTCCAGCCTGTTCAGGGCCTCGACTACTCTGACGATGTCGCTGGCTTTGTGAGCGATGTCCTCACTGCTCTTCCCGGCTTCATCATTGCCGAGGGCCTGTCGTTACAAGAGTCCTCTGTCAGCTCCGACCAGTTCCCATACGCCGAGTCGGTTCCTATCCAAGTGGCGGAGCCAGCGCCTGTCGTCATGGAGGAGGTACAGCCTGAGCCCGAGCCGCTCGGTGTCACTGAGGTGATCGTTCGCCCAACCGAGGAGGACATCCCCGTCGACACCTCTGCCAACTACGATGCGGACGTTTCTGCGTCGCTGCCGCCTTTCACCCAGACGCGGTCCGGAAGGCTTCGTCGCAGCCAGTCTCGGAACCAAGAGGCGTCGCAAGAAGCGCCACTGGTTGCCGAGTCGTCTCCTGCTTCGTCTCCTGCCGACACGACTGACGTCTTTGGACCGACCAAAGCACGCCGCGCCAGAAAGGCGAACAAGATCGCCAGAACAAAGTCGTTACGGGAGGCTCGCCTTCAGGACCGCCACGAAGCCGAGGTCGCTCTCGAAAAATCGGCTCTGGCCCGTTCCAAGAGCTGGGCTGCAACGTCCCGTCGCAAATCGCCCCGACGAACATCGTCCTCGCCGCCTGCGGATGCGGGAGACATGACTGTCATCCCCGAGACTGACGACGAGGGCGAGCGGTTTGGCCGGACTCAGGCGACCTTCCATTCCTCTCTCCCAGAGGAGGAAGGGGGCCGTGGCCTCTTCTCCTCTGCCAGCAGATGGCTGCGCAAGGTGCCCAGCATTGGTTCATTGTTTACGCCTACACAAGGCGAGTCCAGCCAGCGTGCCGAACGCACTTCTCGCAGCTTCGAACGTCTCAAACAACTTGAAGAGGACAATGCGGAAGCCGATACACCCCTGGCTACTCGACCACTCCGCCACAAGAGCCGCAAGAGCCAGGGTAGCGAGGCGGATCAGCCACCTGCGGTTGAAGAGAATGCGGAATCTGCTGTTGCCGAGGATCTCGGCCAGCGAGTGGTGGTGGAGATCGAGACTCGCTCCAATGCCAGCTCCCGCAACAGCACTCCTTCCGCCTCATCTCAGACTTCCACCCGCCGTAAACGTGGAGCTTCAAATGACGAGGCGCCCAAGACTTCAAAGCGACGTCGACGTGCAGCCCGGAAGGCGACTCGGGAATCGCGATCTCGAAGCCGGAGCCAGAGCTTCCCTCCCGACGAAGATGACGAGCTGTTGTTATCGCCTGAGAGCGCGGAACGCGCGCGCCGCGAGGAGCAGGAGTTGATTGCCGAGGAGGAAGCCCGCGTGGAAAGACTTGAGCAGCAGGCATCGCCGCTGGCAGGTAGAAGGGGCATCGAGGCACCGGTCGAGGCGCTGGAGGACGACGACGAGTTTGTCGAGAGTGGTGCTTTCGATGGTGAGTCAACATGTCGTGGCCGCTGCCCCGTTACTAACCCAACAGATGCACCTGGTGACGAGTCGCCAACAGCGGCGAAGACCCAGCCTGCGTTCTCGACACCCAACGGCTCGGACGCAGGGTCTCCTGCTGCAGAGGCTAGCCCCGAGCCACCTGCATTCGCCCCTACACCGATCCGGCGCACAGCGGTACAGCAACGCGTGCTGTCGATGGTCGAGCAGGCGGCTGATGCGCATGCTGCGATCGCCGCCCTCGACTTTGACGGTGTCATTGAGCTCCTGGCCAACGCTGAGCGACTGAGAGCGCTCGCGACATCCGCTCTGCAGGCCCAGGCCGAGCAGGGAAGGCAGGAGCGACGGAGGCGGAGGGCCAGTGCGGGCCGAGAGTAGAGGAGAGGAGGGTGAAGGGGGGAGGCAGTTGGGATTATTCGTTTCGACATTCATTGCATTGGCTTCATACTCATAGTTGTGTTGATTTACATGTATCGCATTGCACTCGATTGGCATGACAATGCTGTGTCTATGTGGGTCGCTCTAGTCGACCTCGACGACCTCGCTGGGCTGCACGACAGGCAGCAGAGCGTTCTGGTTACGGCGCCTCTCAGCTGCTGTCTCCGACGGGCCTGCTGAGTTCTCGCGCCGCGCCTCCCCGTTCTGGGCAGGGGCCGCCGTCTCGCCATCCTTGCTGCCATTGGCCTGAGGTGCGCCACTGGGCTGCCGGTCTCCATTGGCGGCATCCTTGGCTTTGGCTTTCTCCGCCTGCATCTTCTTCTTCTTCCTCGTAGAGATGATGCGGTTGAGTGCCTCCTTGTGGCGGTGAAGGATGCGCTTGTTCAGCGCCTTCTGCGCGGGGGTAAGGGAGATGGGGACGATGATCTCGACCTGGGTGCGTCAGTTTGAATGGAGCAAGCCACTTACCTTGGGAGGAAGCTTGAGGACATCGGCCTTGATGCGCCGCAGAATGTACGACTTGATCATCTCGTGCAGTTCGAGGATCAGTGACTCATTGAGGTCGTTAAAGCGCTGCTCGAGCTCTTCTAAGTGTCTAAAGCTCTCGGGGTCGAGGAAGTTGAGGAGGTTGAACAGCTCGCGCAAGTTGTTGTTGAGCGGCGTGCCGGTCAGCAAGACGCGGTGGACAGAGTTGAGCGTCTTGAGCCGGTTGAATATCAACGAGCTGTTCGACTTGACTGTTAAGACGTCAGTCTCTGAAGCGCAAGCACCGCTATACTCACGACGCTGGCCCTCATCCACAATAACCACCTCCCACCGAGGCATGCGGCTAAACACGGCGAAGTCGTTGCCCGTAATCATGTCATAGGTCGTAAGGACGACATGGCTTGAAGGTGAGCTTTGTTGCCTGGCGACAACTCACGCTTTCAGCCCGGCGGCCTTGTTCTGGGCACCCATATGGTACAGCTCGTACTGGGAGACGACTTTTCGCGCTGCACGGTGTAAGAACCCAGCAACAATGAGCCGACGTACACGAAGCAACGCCGTAGTATGGCACAACGCGCAGATGTGGCACCCATTTCTCAAACTCTCGGACCCAGTTGGTGATCGTTCTAATCGCATGTTAGCTCCGGCACCTCTCAGTGACATACGAGTTCGGGACAATGACCAGTGCGGGGTAGATCTGAAGGTCTTCCGAGCCAAGGTAGCCCAAGAAGGAAGCGACTTGGATACTGCCGGTCAGCGCTAACCTGTCATTACCGCTTACGTCTTGCCCAAGCCCATGTCGTCAGCGAGAATGCAGCTTTCGCGCTTCAAGTGCTTGTAGGTGAGCCACTGGAAACCTTCGATTTGGAAAGGCATCAGTGTCTGGATGTCAGTTTCACTCTTCAATCACGGACTCACCCCTCCGACCACACATTCTGGCTGCTCGTTTGGAGGCGCGCCTATCGTACGAGCAAGTCTCTCACGAGCCTTGATTTGCTGATCGTTGAGAATCGGGATCTTGACGCGACGGGCAGCAAGGTATCGTTTCAAAGCATGCTTGAACGCAGGGTACAACTCAGAGTCGACTGGAGGTGGTGTGTCCCAACAAGCTGTCGTCAGCGAAGCTCTCTACCCGCACTCACATTGATCATACTGCAGATCGTCCCACTTCCCCAAGAACCAGGTGACGAGGGGAGCAACCTCATCGACGTCGTCTTCTGACAACCTCCTTCCGGCCATGTTCTCCCAGCGCTCAATCTCCAGGGCCTTCTCGACAGGTGGCATCTGACCGTCAACTGGCTCCCAGTCGGATTCTTCGCTCTCCAAGTCGGACACGACGACCCTGCCGTTGGCTTTGCCTTTGCCCTTGCCTTTGCCTTTGCGCCCCTTTGGTGGCAGCAACATGGCATCAAGGACACGGTCGACCGTCTGACGATTAGCACTGTGGCGCTACGCATAACTCACGCTCCACGCCACAGGCAGACTTTCAGCCGCCTCGACATCAGGTGGCACCCCGTGGGGCTCTTTTTCTCTCTCACTGGCCTCGAGAACGTTTGCAATCGTCGGCGCCTCCATAGTGTCGCCAAATGACGCAAGAGTCTCATCCGTGATGAGGTTGAGGGCCGGTCCCTTCTCCAAGAAGTTCTTGAGCTTGGCAGGCGCCACCGAAAGCAGCCAAGGATGCGGCACCCATGCAACGTGGCGGAAGGAGCGGCCTTGGAATTTTACGAGGTACTCGCGAGGAAGTGGGTCACGGTAGAGGGGAAGCTCATCCTCATCGAGTTCAGGCTCCTTGGCATACGCAGGCCATGGGCGCCAAGCGATAATCTGTGTATTGTCAGCACTCACAGACGTGCCAGGTTAGACTCACGCTATCGACGAGGTAGTTCCACTCCCTGCACTGTTGACAATACCAAGCCTTCCCCTCATCGCTTGTCATCTGATAGACGTGGGCCAAAGCCGGGAGTGTAAACCTCTCCCCACTTGGGAATGGACTCTTCACTGAGGCTTGTCAGTTGCGTGGAAGTGATTGATACTTACAATGCTCATAGTGGACACCTTGCTTACACCTGAAGCACCTGAAAAGGAGGGGGGCAGGCTTTGAATCCCTCAGCCCGTCTGGCTTAAAGCCGTCTGTGACCGGGACGTCTTGTGCGTCTGGAGACTCGGCTGGGGCCGCTGAAGCTGTAGCGACTGCAGTGTCGCCCTTGCCACTGCCGCTACCACCAGCACCACGGCCGTCGTCGTCGTCATCGTCGTCGATGACTATCGGCTCGTCGTCGGCCGTGCCGTTCGCCGTCGTAGGGTTCGCCGAGGGCAGCTCCTGATGCTTCTCCCCGGGCAGCCTGGAGTGCTTGCACACGTAGCATGCAGGGTTTGTCTCACAGTTGCCGCAGAGGAAGGTTGCAGACTCGTGGATCTCAATATTTTTGCGTCTCGGGGCATCCGGGTTCTTCGTCCGGAAGGCGTGCAGAACGTCGCGCCTCTGGTTGGGTTTCAGACAGCCCTGCGGCAGTTAGTTCGGCCCTCCAGTCAAGCAAACAACTCACCCAGTGCCACGAGACTGAGCATCGTTCACACTGCCAACGGTCAGTGACGGTGCTCTCGTTGACACCGATTCAACCCACCTCCATCCAACCCATCATGAGCCGGGCCCTCTCTTCCTCTGAGAAGTCCCAGTCGTCTTCCTGCTTCCGTTTCTTCCCCTTGCCTTTCTTCTTGAGCGCCTTCTCTAGCATCTCGTCTGCAGGCCCCTGGTGACACTTCTCGCAAATCTGGGCAGGTTAGGGCGAGATGAGTCCTTGACACCTGCCTCTCGGTGACGGTCCAGGATCTTCCTCGAGGTCGGCAAAGGCGACGTCCTTGGGGAACGCTCTGGGCTCGACTCCAACTCGTAGATCTCGTCGTCGTCGTCCATCTCCTCTTCTCCTTCGCTCTCCCACTCCTTCTGTGTCGGGTGGTACGAAGCGGTGGACGCCGAGGAAAGTTCCCGATGCGTCCGATGCGGCTTCGCTTTTGGCTTTGGTTTCCTCGCGAGTGCCGCCTCGGTGCGAGTTATAGGCAGCTTTCGCCCGCGTTTCGTGACACTCGGGCCGTCAGAAACCACTGACTCGGAACGATCACGCTTGGACGACTGAGGAAGATCAGCGGACGGACTCGCCCTGTGTGACAGCATACCTTGGGATCACTCCGCAATGTCCTCCAGCTCGGCGCTGCCGCAGCACCTCGTGTCACCCTGCCAACGACCCCGTCGCTCGACGCCTCGCCTTCAGACTCGTCCAGCTCGACCACTTCCTCCTCGCTGTAGAGCTCATCGGACGGCGTTTCGACCGCGCGGTTGCGTACCGATGCCTTGGTAGTTCTTGGGGGTGGGCATCGCTGAACCTTGCGCCCCGTGGTCTCTTCCTTCTCTGACCGGGCGAGAAGACGCCTCCGGCTGGAGCTTGTTGGCGGCTGCAGGTCCTCGGCGAGCTGGTACCCCATTAAAGTGGAGAGCGGCTTGAACGGGATCTCGACCTCGATGACAGTGGGCCGCAAAGGCGTCCACGAGTACTCTGAGATAGAGCGCACCGATGCAATGTGCTCATCCGCCTCAGAGCCCAGCGCCAGGGGATCTGGGCTGCTGGGCTCGACAAGGACGGCCGAGGGGCGTCGTGAAGACCTCCTGTCCGTTGCTGTCCTGCTCGCATGGCGGCGAGACGACGAGGCACGAGGTGTCTCTTCACCGCTATCGTCAAAGAGCTGTTCTGCGAGGCTGCCTGGTGTCTTGCTTGACTGCCTGGTCGGTGTCGCTGCCGCCGCCGCTGAGCGCCTCCTCGCTCGCGTTTTGGGTTCCTTGGGAGTCAAGGCCTCGAGGACGTCCTCTTCGTCCGTCTCCATGAACTCGTAGTCTGATGTCGGCGCCATGGTGGGATGGGGTGTGTCTGAGAGAGCGGTGTTATCCACCTCTCACCTCATGTCTTTTGGTTGTTGCGGATGTTGTTGTTGTCGAACTTGGGCCAGGCGCGGTCGGTTGTGCAAGTCGCGTTGAATCTCACAGCGAAGTCAATGTGGCCAAATGAGAATCACGTGACTTTGTAATTGATTTCTCGGTTGATTAGAAACTCGCCCTATAAAGTGACGTGAGCCGGCGAGGCGATCTAGGTCGCCATTGAATGTGACGCGTCGCGGCGGCTGCAACCAAACAAACCCCATCCCCGGCGCCTGTCTCCCTTGTCTCTCTCCTCTCTTCCTCCCATCCGCTCAACCACTACCCATAACCCACATCCATCCACCATCCACGCACAATGTACCGCCTCGCTCGCCCCACCCTCAACGCTCTCGTGAGTGCTCCCACACAGCGGCGCGTGCAAGCATTGCCCGTGCACACACGCGACGCGACGCGTCGTTCCCATGTCGGCATGGTCGCGCGCACGCGCTCGTGTGTCGCCACCAGCAGTGCAGCTGACATCCACGCAGAAGGCCCCCATCGGCCAGCGCAACTTTGCCAAGGCCACCCTCCTCGGCCGCCTCGGCAGCACCCCCTCTGTCCACGAGACGCAGGACGGCCGCAAGTTTGTGACGTGAGTGGCTGGGTGTCGCCTCGTGGCCCGGCTAGCCAGAAACTCATACGCATCAGCTACAACCTCGCTGTCCCCAAGCCCCCCAAGCGTGACGCCGACGGCAGTGAGTACTGCCGCAGTGGGATGCGCGGTGTACTGGCGTGCTAACACGACTTCAGAGGTCGTCCTCGGCCCCGACGGCTGTGAGTGGATTCTCGCTCGCCTCGTGCGAGACGATCGTCCCCCGCACGGAATGCATTGCTGACCCCCCTCCAGTCCCCGTCCGCGACACCAACTGGTGGGTTTGCATGTCCTCGGTGTTTCTAACCCCGCAGGTTCACCGTCTTCAACTTCATCCCCAACTCGGTCGAGTACCTCGTCGAGCTCCAGCCCGGCACGCAGCTCCTCGTCGAGGGTGAGTGGCGCGCGACAGCTATCACTCACACCGCAGCCAACCTCGAGTCGCGCTCAAGTACTGACGAGGCCGGCAACCACCAGAAGGACCTCTTCCTCCGGTGGGTAGCTGCGGAGCCCGTGTGTAGCAGCTACTGACCCCCGCAGCGAGCTCTCGCACAAGATTGTCTCGAAGAAGAAGTAAATACATGCGTGGTGCTATCTGTAGGCGTATGCAGAGGCGTATGCAGAATGATGATGTGTGTGGTGCAGAGGCGGGGTGCTGAGGCGGGTACAGAGGGCGGGGTGCAGCGGCCTAGTCGATCCAGGCGGGCTCCTCGCCGTCGTCGTCGTCGTAGTTGAACCGGCGCGAGGCGTCGCCGTCGGCAAACCGCCGCCCCAGCTCCTCCTGCATGGCAGCAACATAGGCCGGGCTGCAGGCGATAAGCAGCGCGTCGAGCGACTCGAACGGGGACGCAGGCAACGGCGTGCCGAGGGTCCAGCTCTCGACCTGGCTTCAGCGCCATCCACACCAAACGAACGCACAGTGTACCCCTTCCCGCTGAGGCTGACGACCGCTTCCCCCTCGCCCGCGAGGAACACGACGCTTGCGCGCGCGACCACCCGCGCCGGCGTCTCGCCACTCGCGTCCGCCTCGGCCTTTACTTCGGCGCGCTGCGCGTCCGTGCGCGGGAAGCTCGCGTCCAGCAGCACTTCGGTCGCGCGGTCGAGCCCGAACGCGTGCGACGAGAGCGCGGCGCGCAGCTCGGCCACCGGGTCCAGGAGGAGGTTGTGCTCTGGCGGCGTGGGCATGGTGGTTGGGTGCCGCTGACATTGGCGTCAATGTGTGGCTGATGGCTGGCGGCGGCACTCTGGCACTCGGCGTCATGCCACGCGACGCCGTGCCTGGAACGCTAGAACTGGCTGACAACTCTGTCCACTCCGACACGCTGTTCGTCCCAGCCACGCCCCGCTACCTCGTACACATGCATGCAAGTTTTAATCTACTGCCGACCCGCCCTAAGCGCTCAGGCGGGGCTGCACCTCGCCGCCGAGGTTGTCTGGCACGTTCTTGGTGTAGTCGACGTCCGACACGAGCTTGCCGCCAAACTGGATGGGTCCGTACTTCTGCTGGAACTCGGCAATACGCTGCTCAACCTCGGGGCGGAAGTTCTTCATGAGACCCTGGATAGGCCAGGCAGCGGCGTCGCCAAGAGCGCAGATGGTGTGGCCCTCGACCTGCTTGCTGTGTACGGGTTAGCACCTACCCCGCTCAACAGACCCAGCCAACACTTACGTGAGCTCGAGCAGCATGTCGATCTCGCGCTCCTGGGCGCGGCCCTCGACCATGCGGTCCATCATGTTCATCATCCAGGTCGTACCCTCACGGCAGGGCGTGCACTGGCCACAAGACTCGTGCTTGTAGAATTTGGAGAAGCGGGCAATGGCGCGGATCATGTCGGTCGAGTTGTCCATGACAATGACGGCTCCTGTTCCGAGCGACGTTCCGTTGTCCTTGAGCGAGTCGTAGTCCATCAAGCACTTCTCGGCAGTCTCACGCGTAACGACAGGGACCGAGCAGCCACCGGGGATGATGCCCTTGAGGTTGCTCCAGCCGCCACGGACACCACCGCAGTGCTTCTCGAGCAGCTCCTGGAGAGGAATCGACATCTCCTCCTCGACGACACAGGGGTTGTTGACGTGACCCGAGACACAGTATAGCTTGGTGCCGGCGTTGCGCTCACGGCCGAAACCGGCGAACCATGCGCCACCGCGACGGGCGATCGTTGGGGCCACGGCAACAGTCTCGACGTTGGCGACAGTCGAGGGGCAGCCGAAGAGACCGACGTCGGCGGGGAAAGGAGGCTTAAGACGGGGCTTGCCCTGCTTGCCCTCGAGCGACTCGATAAGAGCAGTCTCCTCACCACAGATGTAGGCACCGGCGCCGCGGTGGAGGTAGACGTCAAAGTCGTAGCCCGAGCCGCAGGCGTTCTTGCCGATGAAGCCGGCAGCGTAGGCCTCGTCAATGGCCTTCTGGACGTGGTACGCCTCCTGGATGAACTCTCCGCGGATGTAGATGTAGGCTGGGGGTGTTAGGTGATCATCGACAGCGGAGAACCTCTCTACCCACCCGCAGTAGCGTTCATGGCGCGGCCAGCAACGAGACAGCCCTCGACGAGCTTGTGGGGGTCACCACGCATGATCTCGCGGTCCTTGCAGGTACCGGGCTCTCCCTCGTCGGCGTTGACGACCAGATACCTTGGGCGGGGGTCCTTCTCCCATCCAGGCTTGTTCACTGCGCACAGGTCAGCGATGTGTCGCCGACAGCGAGCGGCGCGGGCAGCGCAACGCACTGAAGCTCCACTTGAGGCCCGAGGGGAAACCGGCACCGCCACGGCCGCGGAGACCAGAGTCCTTGATGGTCTGGATAATCCACGAGTCACCCTTGAGGAGGATGTCCTTTGTCTTGTGCCAGTCGCCGCGAGCCTGGGCGCCCTTGATTCCTGCGACGAGTTAGTTTGTGCTTGCGAGCGGAAGCGTGCGGCGGCGGCCTCACCCCAGTCCTCGCGGGTAAAGAGGTTTGTGAAGATGCGGTCCTGGTCCTTGAGGCCGCCGTAGTGACGGACGGGCGTGTCGGCGACGGTCGCGAGGCCGCGGACGTGGGTCGACGCCGTGCGGAGCGAGCGGGGGAGGGCGGTTGGTCGGAGCATTGTGGCGTGCGTGCGTCCTTGTCGTCGTCGTGAGTGAGTGGGGATGTGACGACGCGTCGAGGGTGGGGTGTAGCCTATGCGACGACTGCAATGGTCGTTGTTGGAGTGATCACAGTGACTGTCGGTGCTGCCGTTGCTCGCTGCTGCTGCCGGGTGCAAGCTGCTTACTGCCTGCTGCCGCTCAATCGCATTGAGGCCAACACCATTGGGCGGAGCCGCACCACCCCGGGTCAACCAGGACGGGATCAAATCTTGACCACTGAGCGGTCGGCGTTTTCGCGGGTTGTGGCACTTGAACCGCGGGCGACTTGGCACCCGCAATGACGCACGACGCAGCAGTTTGTTGACAAAGTCACGAGCAAGGAAGCAACAACAAAAGGATGCATCTTCGCCGCCGCCGTCGTCGTAGTCGTCGTGGCCCTCCACGCCCTATCATCCTCCGATAACGACTCGCCTCCACGACAAAGGCAGAGGCGCGGCGGGCGTACGGCGCGCTCAGCTCTGGGTTTCGGGGCGCGCCTCGGCTCCGGACATGCGTTTGCGCCCAACCCGCGGCCTCCTTTGCCACCCACGACGCAGCAGTCCACTGTGGCACCGGTGCAGCGGCGAGCCAGACAGATTGGCGCCCCCTTCCCCCGGCGCGCGAGATTAGCATCACACGACCACCCACACCCTCGTCGAGGTCTCCGTGAACGCCGGGGCCAAAGGGGCGAGAGCTGCGGCGTGACCGAGTGCGCAGCGTCAAACGTGGGGCGACGGCGGTCTGTGCCGCTTGGTCGAAAGCTTGTCGTCATGTCGTTGGCTGCAGCGAGATAGGTCGTGTGCTGACTCGACTTGCTGGCCGGGGTTGCTGACACGCTGGCCCGTGTCGCCCGGTCGCCCTCGCCCTCGTGTGCGCCCCCCCAACTTATCACTGGAATGACCCCAACACCACGTTTGTCTATTGTGCCACCCCACCCACCTCGTCGTCGTCGTCCCACTAAATCACTCAACTCTCTCCACACACAACACATCCTTTGGCCGCTGTGCACACCTCGCCCAGCGTCTCCCCCCTGCACCGCCAGTCGTCACCGCCCCCCACCCACCCCCCTTGCCTATCTCGCATCAGCACTGCGCCCTTGCTTCTCGACCGCCTCGTGCCTTGGCTAATCGCTCACTGCCGCGACATCGACTCGTTGCCGGCCTCCCCCTTCACCGCCGCCGCCGCCGCTACCACCACCACTGCCTGCCTGCCCCGCCCTCACTCCCCCACCTATTTAAACCTTGCCCATCATGTGCACCCAAACTGCCTTCCCTCATTTCCATTCCACGCCCTTTCATCACCCAGTTCAACATCACTCTTACTCAGCAGTAGTCGCCACCAGCACCATCCCAGGTAAGCCCCCCCTCTCTCCCCCCAAGATGACCCACTTACACCGTACAGTCGCCATGGTCGACTACCTCACGCTCCTCCGCTCAACCTCGGTCGTGCTCTTCCGCGCGCCCACTCTGCGACAGGTGCCCGGCTCGACTGCCTACCTCCTCCCACCCAAGCCAATCGCCGTCGCGCTCCTCAAACTCATCTACGGCGACACGGACTGCGCCTACTTCCTGATCGACCACGTTCTTGAGAGCGCACGCTCGAGCACGCACGGCGAGTTCAACCCGGCCACGGTCGACCACGACGACCGGGCCCTCGCCCAGGCCGTCGAGGCTGCCGCCTGGAAGGAGATTGACCGCGCCAAGGTCTTCTCGCGCGCCCTCGGCCAGCTGTTTGAGCACCATGACAGCGTGAGCGAGAGCCAGGTGCACGACCTCGCTGCGAGCTACGGTCTCGAGCTCGTCGTGAGCGGGCCGCGTACTGCTGTTGCTGCTGCTGGCGGCGGCGGCGGTGGCGACGTGCTCCACACCCATGCGTTTGACACCACTCCCGCCGACGCCACTGCAGTGTTCGCCTAATCCAGACCCAACGTGAACGCTGCCGGCGGCCAACATGGCCACCCACCTTGCCGCCCGGCGGCGCTAGGGGCGTCTGGAGTGCTGTGCGCCCTCACACGTCAGCGTGCCTGCATGCTTCTGCTCGTCCCCGATCCCCCTCCACCAACCGGCTCCACCCCTCCTCGATTGCTCTGCTCAAGCATCCCCATCGCACAAGCCTCTTCTGTCTCATACATCGTCATCAAGCATTGTAACACTCGACAGTTGACAAGTTCTCAAGGTCTCGACATTTGGTGTTTGCTGTTCTGGGATGTGTGTCGTCTCTCAAAGTGCAAGCGCGATGTAGCTGTATCATATGTTAGCATGTTATTCCTGTGCCATACCCACCCCGCAATCATTGCCAGGCCGCCGAGGGGGGTGAGCGGGCCAAACACCTTGCCGACCTGCTCGCGCCAGAGGACGAGGCCGAAGATGGTGCCGCTGAAGGTGAGGCCGCCAGCGACGATGAGGCCCGCGGCCGTCTTGTACCTGCGCGCGCCGAGGGCGACGGACGGGTGGGCCGAGATGGCAAGCAGGGCGAGGCCGTTGAAGATGAGGTAGCTCGAGCCCGTCATCCACGACGTGTGCGACTTCTCGGGCAGCTCGGGGAAGCGCGAGCGGAGGGCGTGGGCGCCAAACGCGCCGAAAGACATGCCAGTGGCGGCTGGGCGTGAGCTTTGCTACGGGCGACGGGGCGTACGCACTCAGAGCGGCGCCGGCACGGAACAGGGTCTGGGCGCTCATTGTGAGTGGGGCGGGTGTGTTTTCGAGGCTGTTTTCGAGGTTGTTTTCGACGTCCATCGAGGGAAGTAAGGTTGAGAACAATGTCGCTGCGGGGCGTCTGGCGCGTCGGCGAACAAGACCTCTCGGCCGGGAGTGCGTCACTGTTCGGCGCCGGACGCCCTCCACCCGGCTTGGCGGGCGATGGCCGCGTCAGGCGCGCCAATCTGCTCCCGCGCCTACCTTGCCCAACGCCAAACCCATTTGCCACCAGACACCTCGAACTCTTCTCGACAACCTACATTTCACCACGCGTCTGACGACCCACCTCCAACCCACACCCCGACGCCCAACCACACCATGGCGGGAGCACAGGCGCAGCTGCACGTGTACCCGCACTTCAACCACGAGGAGGCGGCGGCCGTGGCCGCGGAATTCGTGCAGAGTGAGCTGGAGTGCCCGTTTCTGCGCACACAAGCTGACACATGCAGGCCTCGACAACCTCCAGGGCGAGGTGACCTTTCTGCTGCAGGAGATCCGGGAGAAGGACGAGCGGATTGGTCGTGAGTGGATGTGTATGTGTTACGTTCGCACCCGCTCACCCACCAGAACTCCTCAACCGCATCAACCAGAGACACTATGGCCTGACAAAGAGCATCAAGAACCTGTCGTCTTCGAGCACGCAGCCATCGACCGCGACGTTCACCCTGCCGATCCCGGCCGGCTCGTCGCTCCCCACGGCGCACCTGAGCACAAAGGACGCGCAGAACGTGGCCAAGATCCAGACCGAGTGGGGCAAGATCGAGTCGCTGCAGGAGGAAAAGATCAAGCTCGCCGAGCGACTCGAGCGCATCGTGCTGCGCGCGCGCGAGCGCGGCAAGAACGAGTGGCACAAGGTCGGCGGCATGGACATTGACGAGCTCGACACGGACGTCAAGATGGGCGACCTGGGCGGCGCGGATGTGCTGCTGCCCGCGCAGGGGCTCGGCAGCGGCAGCGACGCGCGGCACGTCAAGAGGCGCAACAAGCCGGGCAACATGCCGCTGGCGGCGGCTATCTCGGCCGGCAGCAGCATGGGCACGTTGGGCTCGCCCGGGAGCATGCCGCCGCCGCCTGCGCCGCGTGCTGGGAGCGTGTCGCGCGCGACTGGCGGGGTGCGCGGCGCGCGGGCCGAGCGCCACCAGAGCATCGCGACGACCATGTCGGATGTGGACGCCGACGGCGAGGTCGAGATGGCCGACGGCGGCGACGTCGAGGCCGACGACGCAATCTACTGCTTCTGCCAGCAGAAGAGCTACGGCGAGATGATTGGGTGCGACAATGACAAGTGCCACTACGAATGGGTGAGTCGAGGTGGGGTGGCGCAGCTGACAACCAGTTCCACGTCAAGTGCGTCAACATCAACGGCCAGCTGCCGGATACCTGGTACTGCCCCGACTGTGTGGTCAAGCTGGGCCTTAGTTCGAGCGACGGCAAGGTGGCCAAGGACAGAAAGGGGCGGAGAAAGTAGGCGGGGGGGAGGGCTGGCTGGTGGCAGCGAAGGCGTTTGTATTGTATCCGGCGTGTGGCGTGTAGCATGTATCATGAGTGTAGAGTGTGCAGGGGGCAGTCGTGGCAGTCGTGGACATGTTACATGGTGCTACTGATGAATGCGGATGTGTGTAGATTGTGCTTGCGATGGTACAACATGATGCGGGCTTGCCTCGTCGCCGCCTCGTCGCCTTGCTCTCGTGCTTGCCTCGTACGCTACCAGCCTACCATCAACGCCCGCCCTAGTGCCACTCCTCACTCGGTATACTCGCCGCGGTCCCCTGCGCGTCCTGGTTGCGATTCACCATCGGACTGATCCACCTTGCCGCGTCGACGACCACGCCGTGCGCGCCCACGCGCCATCCGCAGCGCTCGTACCCCTTGAGCTGGGCGTAGTCGAGGTCTACGACCTGGGACCAGAACGCGCCGGCCATGAGCGAGGGGCAGGCCGCGATGAGCTGCTCGGCAGCCTCCTCGGCGTGCTCGCGCCACCCCTCGTCGCTAGCCACGACGGCGCCGGGCGCGAGGCAGAGGTCGAGGCTCTTCAGGCGGGGGAAGTGGGCGAGCTGGGCGAACAGCCCGCCGGCGGGGCTGAGCCAGCGCGCGCGCGCCTCTGCGCCGGGCGGCGCGTCGAGCCCGCCGCCGCCCGAGAGGCTGTACACCACCTGCACCTTCCTGCTCGCGTCGTACGGCGCGACGAAGACCTCCTCCAGCGTCGCCGCGCAGGGCCGGAGCGCGGCGAGCACGCCGACGGGGTCCCACGCGTCGCTGACCTTTATCCTTATCGTCGTGAGCGGTGCACACGCGAGCACAGCGACGAGCGGCGCGAGCGTGGTCGCGACAGGCGCGAAGGTAACGCTCGCGCACTTGAGCCTCGTGAGCCCCGGCGCCCAGCTAGCCAACAACAGCGTCATGTGCGCCGCGCACACGCGGCACTTGAGCGCGACGTCGAGGCTCCGCAGCGCGGGCAGGACGAGCGCGGCGTCGTCCCCGCGCGCGAGCACGAACCCGCGCTCCTGGCCCGCGCCGTACGCGTCGTGGCTGCAGAAGGGGTTATGCGCGAGCTCGACGCTCTCGATCCCGCGCGCGCGCGACAGCAGCGCCACGAGGAGCTCGAAGCGCGCCAGCGCAGTGAGGGGGGGCACTGGGTGGTCCGGGCGCGCCGTCGGCGCGAGGCGGAGGAAGCGCACGCGCGCGAGCACGTCGTCTGGGGCGCTGGCCCACTTCTCGAGCCGGGCCTGCGCGTCCCACTCGTCGCGGATCTCGATGCCGAGCGGGCGGGGTTTGATGGCGGCCCGCGCGCGCCGGCAGGTTGCGCGAAGCGCGCGCACGTCGCGCCCGCTGTAGTCGCGCGGAAGGGGTGGGGTGTTGAGCCAGTGCTCGGCGAGCGGGTGGTCGTCGGGCGGGCAGGCGAGCGCCGCGATGTGCGCGAGCAGCTCGTCGGGGAGGTCGGCGAAGGTCGTGCGCGGGGGAGGGGGAGGCGTGCTCGGCGACGCGGGGAGCGTGAGCGGCGGGAGGGCGAAGAAGGTTAACGTGAGGGCCATGGTGGGGGGGGGGGGGGGGCCGCTGAGCGTCGTGTTGAGGGAGGGAGGGAGGAGCCAAGGCCGGAGGGCAGGTCGAGCCGAGTGCGTACTGTGTCTCCAGTCACTAGGTCACCGCGCCAGTGCTTGTCGGTGGCATGTCGTCGTCGCCGGCGAGAAAACGTCGACACACAAGTTTGACACAATGGCAAACGCAGGCGAATGCGTGCTGCGTCCGCCGCAATGACCACCTCGGTGCCCCCTCCGAGGCGGTGACGTCAGCAGCGACCAGCGCCCAGCCGACTACCCCGCCCCCACCCCACTCGCCTCGCCGTCGCCGCCGCCGCCCCGCCGGCACTGCAGTAGCGAGCAGCTGGCCAAGACGCGGCGACAGCGTGCACCGACACACGCACACGCCAGCGACGGCAACATCTGCACCACGCAACTCCCAATTACCAAAGCTGTGCACCAGTGTGGCACTTCCTCTCTCTTCAAGAACGTGCATTCCATCCGTCTACAACCTCACAGCGTCGTCGCATATATGCCAACATCGAGCCAAGATCAAACCGAAACAACGAGGCGGGTCGTGTGTGCTGCGCCTTTCACCAACAATGCGCTATGAGGGAAGGACGCGGAGGAGGGGGGAGGAGGGAGGGGGAAGTCCGGGGACGGTCGAACCGCGGTCTATCGGCCAGCCAGGACAGCGAGGGGTCCGGGGGCCACGAGGAGGTGTTCCAGGGGCCCAAAGGAGCGAGATGGGGTAGGATTGAGGTAACAGGAGGGCAGGGAAGGCTGAAAAAGGCGACTTCTAGTCGGGCCCGCTAGAAGTCTCCACCGCCGTCAAATCCGCCGCCATCAAAGTCCCCGCCGCCCCCGTAATCATCCTGCTGCTGTCCGTCCATGTAGCCGTCCATGTACTGGTCGTGTCCGTACTAAAAAGTGTCAGCAGGTGCGATGGTAACAACCTTGGTGATGAAGTGATGAAGTGATGGAGTGATGGTGATGGAGTGATGGAGTGATGGTGATGGAGTGATGGAGTGATGGTGATGGAGTGATGGAGTGATGGAGTGATGGAGTGATGGAGTGATGGTGATGGAGTGATGGAGTGATGGTGATGGAGTGATGGAGTGATGGGGTGGGCAAGGGAGGCACACTCACGTTGGACATCATGTTGCCGATCATCATACCACCGAGGAGACCACCGCCCATACCAAGCATTGCCTGCTACGTTAGCCATGTCGTGTTGCCACTTTCGCCTCGGCCATACTCACGCCGGTACCCGCGCCCATGCCCTGCCTCTGGGGCCGGCCCTGCTGCATCATCATGGGCTGCTGTCCGTAGCCCATGGGCTGCTGGCCGTACATGGGCTGCTGGCCGTAACCCATTGGCTGCTGGCCGTAGCCCATCGGTTGCTGGCCGTAGCCCATCTGGGGCTGGCCGTAGCCCTGCTGCTGGCCGTATCCGCCGCCGTACCCCTGCTGCTGCGAGTACTGGGGTGGGGGCTGGTTGGTCTTGCCCGTGAGCTTGGAGAAGAGGCCGCCGCGCTTCTTCTCGCCGCCATCGTCGTTGTTGGGTTGCGAATTATTGGGCTGGTACGTGGCCTTCTCGTTGGTCGAGCCGGAGCCGGCGCCGGGGGGCGGGCCTGCGGGCGAGGCGAAGCCGCCGGCGGGGGGTGCCTCGTCGGCCGGGCTGGGCTGTCAGCGGCGCGCACGTGTGGGGACGGCGCTCCACTCACTGTGTCCACGACGATTTTGGGCCTCCGGGCGCCTTGGTGTTGACGTAGAACCAGGTGTTGTAGTCTGGGTTGAGCCTGTGGTGTGAGCGCCGAGAAGGTGGGGCTGCGGAGGCAAGGCCGACGGCGGATCCCACTCACTGGGTAACCCATCCGTCCGGGAGCGGGCGGGTGTCGGGGTTGGTGGCCATGGTCGTGTCGCCAATGAGAGAGTGGGTGTTGCTGTTGTTTGCCACTGAGGGGATCAAGTTTATGAGCAAGGTGTAAGAAGAGATACGAGTTAGAGATGGATGGGGAGTTGCAATGCCAAGGTCTTGGATGCTTGTGCGCAGTCTGGCTGAGGTGATGGATGTCTGGGCCGCTTACCACCCCACCCAAGTATCCACCCAGGATGTCTCAATCACGTGATTGCTTAAACCCCGCATACTAAGCGAACCGTCCACCCGCCGCCGCCGTCGACGGGCCGGCCGTACACTTCCGTCGTCGACTGGAATTCACCAGCAACGAGTGGCAAAACGATACGATAGCGATTGCCGGCGACAACAGCCAGCCAGGTGTTAATTAGAGATCGACGTCGTGCAGATGGGCATTGACCGCCGCCGCCGCCGCCCCCTCGCGGCAGTTGCCGCTGCACACGCGCTCAATTCAATCGTGCGCGGACAATGCCTTCCAACCTTACCCCCTACGTCATTCTCGCCTCCATGCTTTGTACCTCGCCATTACAACCAATGTAGGATTCTAGTCATCGCGCCATGCCACCTCGCCGCGGGCCCACCGCTCGGCCCAAATGGCCCGCTTGTGATACGTCTTGCGCGCAGCCTTGAAGTCGGCGATAAACTCGTCGAGCGCACGGTCGCGTCCCTGGCACGTCGTCAGCGAGGTCTGTGCACAGCTCGCACCCACACGGACACGCGTCGCCCGCCAGCACGACATGGGTGCGCACCGCCCGCCTTCCCTCCCACCACCAAACCACTCACCCTCTCTGTCGCACGCTCCTCGGCACCCGGCGCGGGCGAGTCAATCCGCGACCCCGGTCTGCTCCCTACAGCGCCAGTGCCCTCGATAAACGCCGTGGCAATCTTCTCACTTGCGTCATCCTGTGCCGTGAGACTGTGCCGCAGACGCATGTGAAGGAAGGACGGCCGCTGGCGCTGGCATGGGTCAGTTGGAGCGAAAACGCCTCACCCACCTGGTACAGATTGGTCTGCGCCTTGTCAATCTCGGTCCACTGCGCCTTGAGAGCCTCGGCGTGGTTGTACGATTGGGCCGTCGCTTCACGCAGCGCAACGAGCTCGTCTCGAAGTGCCAAGTTTTGGCCTGCACGCGTGGTGTCAGTCATTCTGAGACACGGTCATGTGTGCGCGTGTCGCTCGGCAATGTGCCCTGGTGCAACCGCGCGGGCCAATGATGGCCCCGTCGACCAAAGTGGTGGGGATGAGACAGGACACGTACGGGCTACCTCGTCATTCTCCCGTCCGAGCCGCTCAACATCGGCTGCGAGCTGCTGCACCTCTGGGAGGGAGAACAGGAATGCTTCTGTCAGCTCTGGTGAGCTCAGCAAGTCCTTGAGGAAGGCCGGTGGGTAGGATGCGAGTGAAGGAAACTGTTGTAGGAGGGGAGTTGCCATGGTTGGAGAGTGGGTGAAGCATGGAACGCAAACGACTGACGCGTTGTAATCTAGCCGCTAATGTCAGGTTAAGCCAGGGGTGGCCAAGTTGTATTACCCAACCGGCCGGCGATGCGCTTCCGCGCGATTGCCCTTGCTTGCTTGGCTCACTCCTGGTCCTTACGCCACACCGGAACACTCGGCGGTCAGTCTCATCACGGGCTCCATCCATCCTCCCAAACACATTTACATCGCACTCTCTCATCACGACACGGCCTCTTGTACTTAACACCCATCACGTCGGACCTTGATACACTACACGCACACCCACGCACCACTTGACATTCATGCCGCGATAGGCCACACGCCCCATTCCGCACCCGACGTCCTCCATCATGCCCACCACGTTCGCTACCCCCACTTCCCCAGCCCGGGAAGACGACCGGGAAGACGAGATTCCCCCAGGCGTAGACCCAGCCCTATGGACAAACGACTACATCAATGAGGAGTAGGTCGTCCCCCGTAGCCTCCACGTTGACACCAAAGGCATCTAGCAGCGTTCAAGCACGCGCTCGACCTCCCCGACACCTCGACATTCGACGGTGCCCACACACCGGCTGGCCAAAAGTCACCAGTCTTCTCTCCAGTTGAGGGCGGGCCGGAATGGTCCCCAAACATTGAGAAGCTCACCGCAACGTCCGACTTTGCTGTACGTATCCAGCGCCCTCCCCAGTTTTCTGCAGTGATTGACGCGACCACAGCCGATCCACAGCCGCGTTAGAAAGTAGGACTCGGTTGGCGCGCAGTGCTAACCTTCTAGGCGATCACAGACGGGCCACTCGCTCGGCCTCACCTACCATCTTATCCGATGGCCGCTCCTCGTGCGTTCGTCTAGCGCGGATCTGCAATTAACACCCCCAGGCATTCTTATTCTTGATCATCTCGATCGAGTTTGGCCTCTACGTCGGAACTCGCCAGATTGTCAATGTGTTCGAGTACTTCCTCGCATGGCGCGGACAGAAGGGATCGCTCCGAAAGAAGCTGCGAGCTGCGACCACGTACCCGGAATGGAAGCAGGCTGCCCGGGAGATGGACTCGTATCTCGGTTTCGACGAGTGGAAGCAGACCGAAGACGACTCGTACTTTGACTACCATCTCGTCCGCCGAGTTCGCCACACACTCGCACGCTTCCGCACCAACAAGGATACTCGTGGGCTCATGGACGCCCTGGCTGTCTGCATCCGACCAAACTTTGCAGGCACCGAGAGCGTCAAAATGTACTCGGAGACATTCTTCGGCACGAAGCGTGTCATCGAAGCCCACGTCAATGAGGTCGCTGAGAGTCTCGACTTTGTACGCCGTGCGACCGACGTCTCGCTGGAAGAGAAGCGCGCATTCTTCCGGGCCATTAACAACAACTATGGCTCGAGCGCGCTTTGTCTGTCTGGCGGTGCCTCGTTCGGCTACTACCACTTTGGCGTCATCAAAGCCTTCCTGGATGCCGACTTGCTTCCTCGCGTTATCACGGGTACTTCTGCCGGTGGTCTGATTGCTGCCCTGGCGTGCACACATACCGACTCTGAGCTCAAGCAGCTCATTCGCCCTGAGCTCGCCCGCAAGCTCAATGCTTTTGACGACCCTCCACTCGTGTCGCTCAAGCGGTGGTGGGAGACCGGCGCCAGGTACTCGGCTTACGACTGGGCTCGCAAGGTGAGTACTACCCACAGAAGGGTTTGTGTATGTGGCTTACGCCACAGGCCATGTTCTTCACCCGTGGCTCCTTGACATTCAAGGAGGCTTACGAGCTCACGGGCCGTGCGCTCAACGTTTCCGTCGTTCCTGCCGACCGCCACTCGCCCACCATTCTCCTCAACCACCTGACGGCGCCCAACTGTATCATCTGGTCGGCCATTATTGCCTCGGCGGCGGTTCCTGGTATCTTGAACCCCGTCGTGCTCATGTCCAAGGACCGCAACGGGCAGATCTTGCCACACAACCTCGGTGGTTCGCGTTTCAAGGACGGCAGTCTTCGCGAAGACATTCCCCTCGGCAGCCTGCACACTCAGTTCAACTGCAACTTCTCGATTGTTTCCCAGACCAACCCCCACATCCACCTCTTCTTCTTTGCTCCCCGTGGCTCAGTCGGCAGACCTGTCGCACACCGCAAGGGCCGTGGATGGCGTGGTGGTTTCATTCTGTCGGCACTCGAGTCGTACATCAAGTTGGACCTCTCCAAGCACTTCAAGGTCATCCGTGACCTCGATCTCATGCCCCAGCTGTTGCAGAGCGACTGGAGCGGTGTCTTCCTCCAGCGCTTCTCCGGCGACCTTACGATCACGCCCCGCACCACCCTCCGTGACTGGTACAACATTCTCGCCGACCCCGACGAGCACTACTTCAAGCGCATGCTTGCTGTGTCGCAGCGCGTCAGCTGGCCTTCGCTCCACATGGTGGAGAACCGCACAAAGATTGAGCGTGCCATCTTTCGCGGCCGTGCCGAAGTGCGCCTCGCCCTTCACCGCGACCGGCCGACAACCGACCACAACGAGCCAACGCGCACCTCCTCGCTTGCCGCACCTGTGCCCATCGAGTCTGACGCCGATGCGGCCATTGCATTCCGCGCTCGCCGGCACCGCGCCGATCTCACTCCCGAAGCGGCACAGGCCATCCGGCGCCGCCGGGGGTTGCGCCGTGGCGAGTTTCCAGACCACCTGGCCCCTCCGACAAACCACTCGTCATACTCGAACCCTCCGTCCGAGCAGCTCGACTCTTCTCCCTCGATACCCCGCACCTTTTCCACTACCATTGGCGATACTTTTCGCAACATGCGTGCGCCATCCATCTCGGGCTTTTCCTCATCACTCCGTAATCGCTACCCCGACCACACCGCATCTAACCCCCGTTCCAGTTCTCGACTCAGCATTGCCCGGTGGTTCAGCACCACGGGCTCGGACTCGGACGACGAGGAGGACGATGTCACTGCTCCCTCCCCGGTCCCAAACTTTGAGCTCGACACGTACGACGGCGACGACATCTTTGTCAGCAGCAGTGCCGACGAAGGTGTTCCCTCGTCGGACACTGCTCCTGGGTCAGACTCGGCGCAACAGGATGCGGCTTAAAGCCACTCTGTCGCCGATTGTAGAAACGTCTCCACTCGTAATAAGAAGAGTTTCAGCAGCATAGTCACCAGATATCATTGTAAGGAACATGTATTTATATTACAAAGTGGGCTTGTTCTCGAGCTCCTCGAGACGCTGGATCTGGCTGGGCAGTGTCAGTGTGTTTTCGCCGATCCGCCGCCGCCACCGTTTGAAACTCACGCAGTGCGCCGCGCGCGTCGCCAGCGGGCGAGCTGCGCCTCCTCATGTACACGGAATCCGAAAATCTTTGGCTCGTACGTGTCGGCCTTGAGCGCGGCCGTGGCCGTGCTGACGCCTCCGATGCCGGTTGGCTCGCGGCGGAGGTCGCCGCGCTCGCCCGAGGCCGGCTGGCCCTTGGAGGGGATCATCTGGGGGTAGGCCATGAAGAGCATGTGGGGGAAGGTGCTGCCAAAGTAGGCGCCGTCGATGGATCCGTGGCGGTTCGACTTTGGGCTGTAGATGTCCTCGCAGCGCGGGCAGTAGAGCTTGACGGCCTTTTGGTAGGGAATGTCGGTGAGGCCAACGGGTAGCAAGGGCTGGCCGGAGCAGTAGACACGGGGGCAGCGGCCAAAGTCGGCTTTGCGGTACTTGTCGAGCTGGGGCGTGAGTTTGGGGTAATGCACAACCTTGACGCGTTCACTCACCATCTTCTGCAGTCCGCGCGAGGTGACAATGTAGCGCGCGTGGATGAGGCCGTAGAGGAAACGGGCGCTCGTCTCGACCGCCTCGCGCGTGTCGTCGTCGAGGTCCTCGTCGTCTGTCGGGTGTGGTCAGCACGGTGTCGACACAGCCCAGCGGGAACCAGCCCACGCACCAAGGTTGTCCGTGATGAGGTCGAGCGCGCGCTGGTACTCCTGCACCACTTCGCCGTTCAAGCCGGTCAGGTTGAACCGGTCGAGGATGTAGTCCTCGTCGACTTCGGCAAAGTATTCCTGTGGCATGAGCGGTCGTTACGAGTACGCCAACGGCAGCGACCACCGCGTCGGCGCCTTCCCCGCTGCCCTCGTCGCCGTCACTTACATTTCCCTTGGTCGAGAGGAACCAGGCGATCCAGCTGGGTGAGTCAGCCACGTGCACGCGCGCCACACCGAACCGCACTCACGTGTTGGAGTAGTCGCTCTCTGACCCCGTCGAGAGGTCGTCCATGGTGGTGTCGCTGAAGACGGCAAGAGAGGAGCAATGTTGAGAGAGAGTTGTCGCTTTGTAGGTGTTGGTTGGACGCATTCAGAGGCGACCACTCTCACTCTAATCTGATGGGCAGATTGCTTCCGCTAACCCACCATCCAACCCTGGCCGGTGGTGGGTGGCCGCGTCCACCAAGACGTCACCAAGCGGGCTGTTCGTCACTGCATTCACTGCATCGCACCTCCCCCGCACACAATGGCATCGGCAACAGCAGGCCCCTCGCGCCTGCCCCCGCCCTCGACGTCGGGCGACTCGGAGAGCACCTCCGCCCACGCACATGCCCAGCGCGCCGGGCCCGACGTCGGCGTCCTCCGCGAGCTGGGCAAGCAGGCGCTCGTCGAGGCGCTGAATGATGTGAGTGGTGGCCGGGGGCGATAGAGCGAGGCAAGGTCACTGACTCGGCGTAGATACAGGGCACCAAGACGCTCGTGCTGGATCCCGCGCTCGCGGGGCCGCTCGGCCTCGTAATCGACGTTGCGAGCCTCAAGGTGGGTGCTTGGGCGGGGAGGGAAGGCGATGAGCCCAGTGAGGAGGAGCGCGCTCGCTAACTCTCGCTTCCTCAGCACCACGGCGTCGACAAAATGTTCTGGCTCGAGCCCGGCCTCCTCACCGTCAACACGCGCAACGTCATCTGGCTGTGCCGGCCCAAGCGCGCGCACATGCGCGTCATCGCCGAGCAGGTGCGCGCCGCCCCGGGGTTGCAGTACACTGCGCTGCTGGTCCCGCGCGCGACCGAGCTGTGCCGCCGCGTGCTGGAGGACGAGGGAGTTGCGGGAGACATAACCGTATCAGAGGTGAGGCAGAAGGGGGTGGCGCGGCGCTGACAGCCAGTTCAAACTCGAGCTCATCCCGATCGAGGACGACGTGCTGTCCATGGAGCTCGAGGATGTGGCGCGCGATGTGTTCCTGGTAGGTGCACACAGTGTCTCGACGAGGGAGGAGTCACCTGCTCATACCTCAGCGCGGAGACGAAACACCCATCTACTACGCCTCGCTCGCCCTGAACACGCTCCAGCGGGCCTTTGGCACCATCCCCCGAGTCATCGCCAAGGGAGATGCCGCCAAGGTGGGTGCGTGACACCTTCGTCCACTGACCCACCAGAAACTCGCCACGCTGATGGAGCGCCAACGACCCGACGTCGACCCGTCAGCCGACATCGACAGCATCATCATCCTCGACCGCGCCGTCGACTGGATCAGCCCGATGTGCACCCAGCTGACATATGAGGGCATGCTCGACGAGTTTGTCGGCATCAGCCACGGTAAGCTCGATACTGGTAGTCGCCCTAGAGCTCACACCGCAGCCCACATCGAGGTCGAACCAAACCTTCTGGACCCGAACGCGGCCCCAGGCGGCAAGAAGCGGAAGCAGCACCTCGCGGCGAGCGACAAACTCTTCCACGATATCCGGGACCTGAACTTTGCTGTGGTCGGCGCACGTCTGTCCAAACTCGCACGAAGGCTCGAGGGCGACTTTGCAGGCGCCAAGAAGCTCGAGAGCGTGTCGCAGATGAAGGACTTTACTGGAAAGCTGGGCTCGCTCAAGGCGGAGCAGCAGAGCCTGCGATTGCGTGGGTGCCTCGCGACATATGCTGTGCTAACCCACCAGATACCGCCCTCACTGAACGCCTAATGCCGATCACCCAGACACCAGAGTTCAACAAGGCCCTCGAGGCGCAGCAGAACCTGGTGGCGGGGTACGACCCGCTCGCGCAGCTGGCCATCATCGAGGACCTCCTGTTACAGCAGGCGCCTCTGTCCTATGTCCTTCGCTCCATCGTACTCTTCAGCCTGACATCGGGCGGTATCAAGCCAAAGTCTCTGGAGACGTTCAAGCGTGACTTCCTCCAGACATACGGCTACCACCACCTCCCTCTTCTCGTCGCACTGCAGGACCTTGGCTTGCTGCTGAAGGCGCCGGCCCCGGCGCCGTTCGCCGCAGCACGCAAGCCGTTCCGCCTCATCGTCGACGACGTGGACGACTCGCACCCCGACGACATCTCGTACGTCTACTCTGGCTACGCGCCGCTCTCGGTGCGACTGGTCCAGGCAGCGGCGCAGCGCTCGGCGCTCACCGGCGACGCCAAGGGCGACGTTGTGCGCATGGAGGGCAAGCGGCCGCCAACGGGCTTCAAGGGCCTCGAGGCGGCCGTCGCGGGCATCCCGGGCGCCGTGGTCGACAGCAACGACTCGGCGACTCACCGCCCGTCGCGCTCAGAGTCGCGCGGTACAACGCTCGTCTTCTTCCTCGGCGGGTGCACGTACACTGAGATTGCGGCGCTGCGGTTCATGAGCAAGCAGCATGGGCGGCGGTTCATGGTGGCGACGACGGGCATGATCAACGGTACGACGCTGCTCAACTCGTTTGGCGACGCCGAGCCGGTGCCACTGCAGAGGAGGGCGTAGAATAGGACTAATAATGCATACTAGGCATATGGTAGATACAAGTGTTGTGGCAGCTATAATGGTCGTGGGGGGAGCACGTCTCTGCCGGCGCGGCCCTCCTGCCAGAGGGTGAGGACGCCGTTAAAGTCGAGGCGGAGGAGGAGCTGCTCGATGTGGCGTGCCATGAGGGCGTCGTCGACCTCTGACGCGCCGATGCCGGTGCGCGACGCGTGCATGATCTGCGTGACGCGTGTGCGCGAGAGTGTCGCGCGGGACAGTGACGCGCGGGTCGTCGACGACGCGGCGTCGTCGGTGGCGCCAGCGTTTGCCGCGACGGGCGCCTGCGACTCGAGGAGCATGCGGAAGAAGTCGCCGATCAGGTCGTGGAGCGTGTCGCTGATCTCATCCACCGCACGCGTGCGCTCGGCGAGCAGCGCCGTGCCCTCGCCCTCCTGCAGCAGCTCGGGGAGCACGTCGCCGCCCCAGCGCTCGACGAGGCCCGCAAAGCGCTTGCACGTGTCGAGGATGTCGCGCACGAGCACGGCCGAGTCGCGCTCGGCGATGAGCAGCCCCTCGCGCAGGAAGGCGAGGTGGCGCGCGTGCATCTGCCGGAGCGTCAGAAAGTCGAGGTACTGCGCCCCGCGGGCGGGGCTCGCCGAGCGCGGGCGCGCGAACGGCGTGACGGGCCGCCCGGCGGCCGCCGACCCCGGCCGCTGCGGCGTCTGTGCCGGCGCGTCGGGCGACGCGCGCGCCAGCTGCTCGAGCAGGCGGCGGTGCTGCGTCCCCACTATATCCGTCATGAAGTGCCCGAGCAGCTGGTCGAGGAAGAAGAGCATGGCACGGACCGTCGCCCAGGCTGTCCGCGCGAGCGCGGTGCGCGCGGCCCGCTCGTCGCCCATCCCGCCCTCGTCGGCGCCGGTCCACACCCTTCTGCGCCGCTGCGCGCCGCTCAGCGCGCTCCAGCAGTCGAGCACGCGCGCGTGCGTGTCGCGGATCGCGTAGAGATACGCGTGGATGTCCGAGTACGCGGCGACGGCGGGCGGCGTCATGAACAGGTCGAGCGGCCAGGCCACCGTCGCCGTCAGCGCGAGCGGGGTGCCGAGCAGCGCGGGCGCGAACAGGCCGCGCACGCTGCCATTGTCTGGCGCCGGCTTCGAGTTCGGCCGGAGGTGCCCCGCCGGCATGGACCAGGACAGGGCCTCGAGCGCGCGGTCCGCCTCGGCGTCGGTGCCGACGCTGGCGCGGAGCAGCGCCAGGTCGAGGTCGTACGCGCGGATCACGGACGACGACGACGCCGGGTTGGCGAGGAGCAGGCGGTCGCGCCGGAGCCGCGCGACCTCGCGGATGACGTTGAGCGAGAAGTCGGCATCCCGCGTGAGGAAGTAGTTGCCGCTGGGTATCAGCGGAAGCCACGCCGCATCACTCACAAGCTCTCGAGCGCCTCGGCCACCTGCCGCCCCGTGAGGATGTGGGTCCAGAGCCACTCGCCGACGTCTGCGCGCGTGCGCTGCACCGCCGCGTCGAGCGCGTCAAAGCTCGCGCCGAGCACGTCTTTGCGCGCCTTGTCGACGAGGCTGCGCGGCAGCGCGCGCCCCTCGCGCTTGAGCGTGGCCGCCACTCTGCCTACGTACAGTATGCTCTCGCGCGTCGGCGGGCCGACCGAGGCCGGCACGAGCGCCAGGTCGAGCCGGTAGAGCCTGTGCGGGGGGTCGGCGCCGGCGTCGAGCCCGATCGCGGGCGCGGCCGGCGTGCTCGTGTCCGCCGCGATGCCGTCGAGGAGGAACACGACGAGGCCGGCCTTGAAGTGGGCCCAGACAGCGTCGAGCAGCGCCGAGAAGACGCGCCGCAGCTCGGGGTGCCCCGTCGACCCGCAGTCGGACAGGTGCTGCATCAGCTCGCCCGGCGTGTAGTCTGGCACGCGGGCGACGAGGGCCGCGAGCGCGGCCATCGGCGCCTGCCACGCGTCAAAGGTCGCGACGAGCAGCGAGAGGGGGACGAACGACGTTTCCCCGCGCTGCACGTAGCCCGGGTCGCGGGCGAGCACCGCCGCCTCGGTGTGCACGACGAGCTCGTCGTATTCCCGGAGGACGGCGCGCATCGCGCCGGCCAGGACCGCAGTGTACTGCCCCGGCGCGGCGGGCTCGGGGCTGCCGCTGCCCTCGCGCTGCTTGCCCTTGCGGCTCTTGGTCGCGGCCAGCACTGAGGCGCGCGCCGCCGCCTGCGTCCCCTCGGCCCAGGAGCGCACGCCGCGGTACTGGCCTGCGAGGGTCACGAGCGTGTTGAGCGCGGCTACCTCGCCCGGGTGCAGGTAGCCCGCGAGCGAGGGCGACACGCCCGTCGGCGTGAAGAGCGCCGACGTGTGTCCTCCTAGCACTAGGAGGAGCTCGGCGAGCATTGTGTGGGGTGGGGGTGGGGAGTGGAGAATGTATTGTCTTCAACGTCACTCATCGCTCGACGCTCGAAACGCGTCAACAAAGTCAAGCTCGGCCCAGGCACACTCCACGTGGTGAACGTGGCGCGTCGCCTTGAACCTCACGCTCACAGCCCATTCTGCTCCTCCCTCTTGTGACAACAGTGCATGGTGCTTGGTCTATTTCTAGTCTGCCGTATTACTGACTTGGCGTCGACAGGATCAATGTTCGATTTATGGTAGATGGTGGGTATCGGCGCCGCGACGGGGGTATCCTACAGCTCGTCTTGCAGCGCCACTCGGCTCACATTGCGGCTGGGAGCACGGCTGGCAGAGCGGCTCGGGTTCCGGCTGGCAGCGCGGCTCGCAGACCGCGCGCTGCGGATAGCATTGGCGACAGCCTGGCCATACGACGGTGGCTCCTCGCCCGTCTCCGTCTCTTGACCACTCATCAGTCGGTCGTACACAATGTTGCGCTCCAGCAGCGTGTCCTCGTGGTCGTCGTGCTTGCCGTGGGGCGTGTGACCCGACGTCGCGGCGAGGTTCGGCGACGGGAGCTCCTGGGGCAACGGTGCCGAGGGTCCACGGGGTGTCTTGTCGTTCCCGATCGGGACAGCCCGCGGCGCCAGAGGAGCCGAGGCAAGCTTGGCGTGCATCGAGCAGCCGCGACCTCCTGCTCCCTGCTCGAAGAAGGTGCGGTCGTACGACGGCAGCGAGTTGAACTGCGTGTTGACGCGGCAGTCGAGAATCTTGATTGGAGTTTCACTGCACAGTTAGCAACGGCACGCGGCGCACACCCCGTCCTGCTCACATGATAATGTCAAACTGCTTGCGACGGCCCTTGGAATCAACATGCAGGTCGTCGCCGCGCTCCACACGGATCGTGACCTTGAGCCAGTGACCGACCGAGATGTTGGTCTGGTCGTGCTTGGTTGTAAACTTGATCCGCGTGATGCAGTCGGGCAGCT
This sequence comes from Vanrija albida, assembly GCF_041260175.1. NCBI lineage: Eukaryota > Fungi > Basidiomycota > Tremellomycetes > Trichosporonales > Trichosporonaceae > Vanrija > Vanrija albida. The sequence goes on from NW_027191423.1 coordinate 773,233, forward strand.
GGAGCTCCTTTTCCAGGTGCCACGGGCCCATGGGATCCAACAAGGACGCGTAACAGTCGTCCTCAGGGTTGGAGAAGGCGGCAAACTCGCGCGGGTTGTTCAATGCCGCGGTACGCGCCATCTCTGCGAGCGGCGACTCGCGTGCCGCATCCGTCGACTCGGACAGGATTGGCAGAAGAGGGTCTGGCCGTTCCTTCTTCTGATCCGGGTTCTTGGCGGCGAAGAGAATAAACCTGCGGGGTGTCTCGTGCCGTGCGACCTTCTTGTTCGCCGCAAAGTAGTCGGTCTTTTCTTCCAGCGCGACCGTGATGCGGTATATCTTGCACTTGGCGAGGGGCATCAACCGGATGCTGATGGGAATGGTGCCACCGATCGGGAACGCCTTGCCACTGAGCGCAATCTGGTACCTCATCTGATCCTCCCACTGGCGCTCGACAATGACATTGTCCGTCTCCTCCATGTCGTCCTCCTGAGGGCCGGCGATCATGTTCACCTCCATCTCCTCAGAGAGGTTGGAGGTGAGCGCACCCACTCGGATGACTGTAGCCTTGAGGCGGTACACGACACTGCCAAACTCGGCATGGATCGACGGCGGCGCGTTGGACGGGATTGTGAACGATATTGGGTAGTTGTAGGTGCCTAGCCATCAGCGTCGGTCCAGCCCACCACAACTCACCCTTTCGGAACTCGCGCCAGTTGTGCACTTCCTCGTCGTCACTCTCCTCGCCTCTGCCACCGACGGAAAACATCTTCATCTTGCTGCGACTTCTGCCGCGGTGCTCGTCACGGCCAGCTGGGCTTGCTGTTCGGCTCCCTGGGCGGCTCGAGCCGCCGCGATAGTCGCGACCGGGCGGCGTGTGGTCGTCCTTGATACGCGAATGGATGCCCGCTTGCGCACTACCACTGCGGGACATGGGAGCCGACACAATGTGCTCCTCTCCAAAGTGGGGCGTACGGGGCGTCTCGGCGCCCCCGGCCCGGGTACGGCTGTTGGCGCGGCTTGATGGCTGGCTGCGGATATGCATGTCATGGCTGAGACTGCGCAGAGCGGCAGAGAGGCTGAACTTGTGGTGCTTACGTCCTCGGTGCTCGTCGTGGTGCGATGGGTGCGGAGACGATGTGCCGCTGACGAACGATGGGCTGTGGTAGGATGGCGTAGAGAGGTCTGATGTCGGCTGGCCGGGGCCGACAAGAATAGACGCCGGTCTGGACGGTGCGAGTGATGGTGGACGCGAGGCATGCCCACTCGACGGCTCATCGGAGCCACCGTTGCCGGTGCTCAGCCCACTGCTCCTGCGGCGCTGCGTAGGAGGCGGCAGCAGCTGGCCCGCGGCGTCCAGCGGGTTCTCTGGGGGCGTGGTAATGGGGCTGGGCGGAGCTGTCGGCAGCGCGTGGTGGCCCGTGGACACGGGGTGGTGGTCGGACGACGGCAGATCCCCGTGGCCCTCCTCTGAGTTCGATGAGATCGAGTCGATTGTATGCAGCGAGTGTGAGGCCGCGGCGTCGGGCAATGCCAGCTCTTCCTGCGCCTCGGGAGGCACTGGGGCTGGCGCCCAGCGGATTGCAGGCGATCCTGGTGTGGTCCCCTCGGACCGGTTGAGGATTCCGCCGTCCGCGGTGGCGGACGGAGGGTTCCACACAACATTCTCCGTGATTGGTGTGTCGGCAAGGTCGGGGGTTGCAGGAGGCAGGTCGCCATACGCAGGCAGACCACGGATCGACGACGGGCGCGATCCCACCGCCGATAGGGGAGGGGTGTACGACGGGGTGTAAGCCGGAGTCGGGCCACGGGGCTCGATCGCAGCTGCTGCCGCACGCAGATGAGTCATGTCGAGGTGACTGCCTTGGCGCGAAGGTGCTGCGCTGTGTTCGGGGCTCGCCCGACGCGAGAATCCGTCACGGTGCCAGGCGTGGGCATCGTGAGTGCTAGGCAATGCACTCGCACTCCTCGGAAGCACCGGGCGACCGGTGCGACCGCGCGGCTCATCGAAATATCCGCGGTCACCATCGTCACTGAGGTCCCCGTCGTCCTCGTCCGAGTCCATGTCGAACTGGGCGAGCAGCGCCGGATCGGCCGACCTGGAGCGCCGAGTGACCTTGTTCTTTGTCGCATCGGCGGCCGAAAAGTACGTTGTCGTCTCTGAGATAACAGTGTGCTCCTCGAACGTGTCCGTGCGACGAGGTCCGATGCCTACGCAGGGAGGTCAGCGGCCGATCACTGGCAGAGCACAGATAAGCGCCACGCATCCATACCTTCCGGCCACTCAGTGCGGCTCTTGCCCTCGAGGTTGATGGAGATGTTGCGGATACGCGTCGGCTTGGAGAGACGGAGGGTCAGCAGACCACGGATCATGGCCGGCTGCCCATCGCGTGCGGCTTGAGGCCGACCGCGGAAGTCGGCGCCGGTGGATGTGCCACGCAGGAAGATGACAGGCTCCGTCAGACGGATCTGCAATGGTGTAGAGTTGGCCTTGACCATGGTGACTAGCGGTGTCGTGTGCCGTTACACGCTCGGCGTGTTGATATCGGCGTGATGGTCGGACCGTGGAGCGGCGATGTACCGCTAGGATGTGGAGTGGTGACGGTGGTGGTGGTGCGATAAGCAAGCCCCGAGCTGTCGCCGCCTGCGGTGGGTATCACGCGCACGCCTTGGCTGGCTGGGAGGTGTTTCGTGGTGGGTAATGCAGCGATGCAATGGTTGCTGCAGACGAGAATTATTGGCAGGGGTTGGAGAGATGGCGCTCCTGTGCGATGCAGAGGCTGATTGTTGGAAAAAGAACCGCCGCGGTTGCCGGCGATGGAGCGGCTGGCTGGGCAGTTGAGATCTTGTCGGTCGTTCGGTCGGGTGGTCGGGATGGCAGCTGAGGGAGGCGGCAGTCATTCAGTCGTCAGCAGCCGTGTCAGCTGGGCAGTGGAAGCGGAGCCAGCCAGCCAGGGTCAGTCAGCTGAGAGAGAGAGCACGTCGTTAGAGCCCGAGTCGCGGCGCCGGTCGCGCTGCCTGTGGCGAGGCCTCTCCAACCAACGCCGGTCCCCCACCCTGTACGACTTCCCTGCCTCTAGGGCTACCCAACCTCGGTGTGCTCGATCCGCGCTTGCAGAATTGCAGAGCAGCCGCCGTCGCGTCCGACCGACCGACCGACAAGCGCCGGCAAATCAACGCAGTCGGAGGCAAGTGTGCTTACTGCTCGCTGCTCGCTTGCCTTGGTTGCCGCTGGCTCGTGGGTCAGGTCGCCGTCACATGTGCAATCAATCGACACGGCAGCCGCACAACCGCACAACCCATTCCGACGACAGTAACACGGGCTTGGCGCCACCAAAGGGAATGCCAGTCGCCGCATTTGGTTCCGCTAATCCATTTAGAACATAGTGTTAGGACGATCATCCTGCCGCCTTTCTAATCCAAGTTTGTAATCGCCCCCTCACCTCAAGACGCGTCAACAACAAACGTCATAAGACATTCCAGTCGTCAGTCGGTCGGTCGATTGCTCAGTCACTCTGGTCAACCAACAACAACTGTACACCACCACCACCGCCGCTGTCGCACAACGTCACCATGCAGCGGCGACATATGGATGACACGGATGACCCATCGGGGTTGTCACAGTACACACTGTACGAGACAAAGTCGTGCGTGTCGGCCAAGCGAACGGGAAACGCCGGAAGACATACTCACCTCCCTCCAGCCGCTACTACATCACGTCGTCGGCCGGCAGCACACACCGCGTGCTCAAGATCGACCGCACGGACCCCGATGTGCTGAACGTCGTGGAGGACGCGACGCACTATGATACCCAGCAGCTCGACTTACTGCTACGCATGGTTGAGGACGGCAACAAGAGCCAGGGCGGTCTAGCCAAGCTGCTCGACTTCTATGGTATCGTGGGCTTTGCGCGGTTCACGAGCACTTGGTACCTCGTTGTTATCACGCAGCGATCGGTCGTGGGGCTCATTGGTGGACACTACAGTGAGTTGGTGGGAGGAAACTGGAGCTGACATCAGTTTATCACTGTGACAAGTCAAGGGTAGGGCGCATGTGGATGGTGGATTGCTAACCACCTAGCTCCTTCCGATCTCTCCAAAGGCCGCCAATACAGCACAAGAGGCCAAGTAGGTGATCCCATGGAGTGCAAACCTAACCACCCCAGACTCCAGAGCATCTTTGACCAGGTCGACCTGTCCAAGAACTTCTACTTTTCGTGAGTGCAGTGGTGCAGCAACAACTGATCGACAGGTACTCGTATGACATCACGAACACACTTCAAGTCAATCTCACGACACACCCAGAGCAAAAGCTGTGGAACTCGCGCTTCATGTGGAACTATCACCTACTCACTCCTGCATTCGACCTCGAAGACCCCAAGAACCGTAGCCAATGGGTGTTGCCGCTCATCCATGGATCGTTCGACCAGACCAGTACGCGGACGAGGGAGGCTAGCGCTGATCAATCAGAAATCAACGTCTTCTCGCGCACCGTGTACCTCACGCTTATCGCTCGCCGCTCGCGCCACCATGCAGGCGTGCGCTTCCTGACCCGAGGCGCTGATGAAAATGTGAGCTTCCGTGCCAGACTCTGAGCTGACAGAACAGGGCGACGTTGCCAACGAAGTAGAGACCGAGCAGATTGTGTCTGAGCCACTAGCTACTGGCTTCGGATATCCTACCAATCCAGAATCCGCCGCAGACTACAGCGGCTACACCAGCTTTGTCCAGATCAGGGGCAGTATTCCGGTCATGTGGCACCAGACGTCCGACATCAAGACACCTAAACCACCGATTGAGAGTGAGCTTAGATGCGCCAACTTCCGAGCTGACAATCAGTCACGATCAAGGACCCGTTCTACACACCAGCTGCCAAGCACTTTGACGATCTCTTGGGTCGATATGGAGCGCCAATCTTCATCCTCAACTTGGTCAAGAGCAAGGAGGCGGTACCACGAGAGTCCAAGCTGCTTGCAGAGTACGGCGAGTGCGTCGAGTACCTCAACCAGTTTCTGCCAGAAGGGAAGAGGATGCGCTACATTGCTTGGGACATGGCCCAAGCGGCGAAGAGGTGCGTGAATCCCATCCTCTCATGATCTAACACCGGCAGTCGGCACCAAGACGTCATGGGTATCTTAGAGGATGTCTGTGAGGAAAGTCTCCAGCACACCCACTTCTTCCACGGCGGAGCAGCTCGAAACGAGGCGAAGTAAGTTTCCGATTCCCCCGCCCGGGCTGACATCAGCTCTGGACCCCATCGCCAGACGCCCTTGCTCCAGTGTGGTGTGCTGCGAGTCAACTGCGTTGACTGTCTCGATCGCACGAACGCAGCACAGTTCGCCATCGCCAAGCGAGCTTTCGGCCACCAGCTCTATGCTCTGGGCCTACTCAGCACGCCCAACCTTCCTTTCGCGTGCGATGCTGTGGAGGTGCTGACAGAGGTGAGAACTTGGAGTAAGGCCAGGGCTTACGACAGATGTACCACGACCACGGTGATTTCCTTGCCTACCAGTACACTGGCAGCGCTGTCGTCAACCGTGACACCTACCGTCCAACCAAGGCGACGCAGTGGACAAGTCACTCCCGTGACCTGGCGCGTGAGTTTCCACTCTCGAGCTCTGTTGACATCAGAAAACATCCGCCGATACTTCAACAACTCCATCCTTGATGCTGATAAGCAAGCTGCTATCAACCTCTTCCTTGGTGTGGACACGAACGCCCCCATCGTGCCTCGTGGCCCACGCCCAAACTACCGGACATGGTTCACGCCGTCCCACCTTGATCCCCCACAACTGGGAGCGCTCGGCGACGAGGATCCGCCAAGGCCTCTGTTCACCGACTACTACAAGCCGGACACTCTCACACAGATGGACAAGCTCTATGCTTAGTGGGTAGCAAGTCAAAACAGTACCCAGCTGACATCAGTGAAATGACCTCCACGCTCAAGTTTACGACGACGCGGACGAAGAACGGTGTGCTGAGTCCATTCGAGACTCTGTCGGCGGTGGGAGCTGGGCCAGCTTCGCCGACCTCGAGTACGCCGGAGGCGCGACGCACAGCCAGGCGGTTTGCCTCCACAGGGTCCCCAACAAAGAACGGCGACACGTCGCCAACACCGACAGTTGTTGAAGCCGAGCCTCCAAGTGCTATCGAAATGCTGGTCAACACGCTCCTCGAGCCCCCCGATCTCGATCAGCGAATCAAAGACTATGACTACTACATGCACTACCACACAACCGACCTGCTATCTGCAGGTTCGACTACCGACCCCCAGGATCTTCAGCGCTATGTTCGAGCAGCCCAGCTCGCTGCCGGTCAAGAGGTGACTGAACCAAGCGTCGAAACTCCGGGGACCGTGTCCACTATCGCGGCTCTGCAGGAGAGTACAGACCGCTACGAGCAGTACGAACCCCCTAAAGCCAGCGTCCAGTTCTACGAGAACTGGCTCCACACGTAGTGTATAATCTTCTCCAGCCACGTTGTACCCACATAGATTCCATGTCATATCGCATTGCACAACAAGTCTACTGCATGCCCGGAGTCGCATCTACTATAAGTTTTGTGGTCCCATCTAGTTGAGCTTGACGCGTTTCATGACCGACTTTGCGCGGGTGAGCTGGTCGTAGCCGAGAGTCGAGAGCGAGATGCCGCGGCCCGAGTTCTTGACACCGGTCCAAGGGAGCGCGGGGTCGAGGGCGTCGGCGCGGTTGAGGTAGACGGTGCCGGACTCGAGGTCCTCGACAAACTGGTCAAAGATGGCGAGGTTGGCCTCGGTGGGCTGGGTCCAGACCGAGGCGGTGAGGCCGTACTCCGAGTCGTTCATGAGCTGGAGGGCCTCCTCGTCGTTCTCGACCTTCTGGATGCCGATGACGGGGCCAAAGGTCTCCTCGGTCATGACGTCCATGGCTGGGACTGTCAGTGGTGCTCTCGCAAACTCTTTCTCAACTCACAGTGGTCGACGTTGATGAGCACAGTGGGGCCAACAAGCGTGGTGCCCTCCTTGGCGCCGGGGAAGTCGGCCTCGGACACGACCGCAGTGGCGCCCTTGGCGATGGCGTCGGCAATCTGCTTGCGAATGCGGGTGGCGGACGCGAGCGAGACGACGGGGCCGAGGGTAGTCTCCGGCTTGGTGGGGTCGCCGAGGACGTAGTCCTTCTTGGCGATAGCGGCGTAGCGCTTGACGAACTCGTCAAAGATGGACGAGTGGACGTAGATGCGCTCGACGGCGCAGCACGACTGGCCCGAGTTGAAGATTGCGCCGTCGACGAGGTTGGCGACCGTGTAGTCGAGGTCGGCGTCAGCGCGGACGTAGGCGGGGTCCTTTCCGCCGAGCTCGAGTCCGACGCCCTTGAAGAGGGGGCCCTTGGCCGCCGCCTCCTGCACGGCGCGGCCGCCGACGACCGAGCCGGTGAAGGTGACAAAGTCGACGCGGGGGTCAGCGACGAGGAGGTTGAGCGTGTCCTCCTGGGCGAGGTGGACGACCTGGAGCACGTTGGTGGGGAGGCCGGCGGCAGTCAGGGTCTGGAGCCAGCGCTCGGCGGGCACTGGCGTCTGCGGGGCCGGCTTGATGATGACGGCGTTGCCGGCGAGCAGGGCGGGGATGACCGAGTTGACGGTGCACAGGTGGGGGAAGTTCCAGGGCGTGATGATGGCGACGACGCCGAGGGGCTGCTTGACAATCTCGCGCTTGTTGGCCTCGTCGTCGGTCGCCGTCTGGGGGATGGGCGCGAGCGACTCGCGCGCAATCTTGATCAGGTGGCGCGCGCGGTAGAGCGTGCCGTTGATCTCGCCGCGCGACGAGCCGACGGGGCGGCCCATCTGGAGCGCAATGTCCTCGGCGAGGAGGTCGGTGAGCGACTCGAACTCGGTCTGCGGGGGTCAGCGGGCGGACAAAGGACCCCGAGGGGGACGCACCAGCCACTTCTCGGCGATGGCGATACGCTTGTCGAGCGAGACCTTGCGCCACGCCTTCTGCGCCTTGACGGCCTCGGCGATGGCATTGTCGAGCTCGGCCTTGGAGAGGAGCGGGCGCGTCGCGATCGGCTCCTGAGTGTAGGGCGAGATGGTGGTCTGGATGTTGACGTTGACCATTGTGTGTGGAGTGTGCGGGGGTTGAGGGGGTGGAATGATAAGAAGAGAGAGGTGTCGTGGCCCGGTTTAATAATCTCGAGGAGGAGCGACAGCCGACCGAACCTCCACCTGGAGACGATGCCGCCACGCGCCGAGCGGCACCGTGCCGGTTGGGCGGATTCTGAAATGTTTGGAAATGGGTGTTTAATCGGCTCACGTCTAATACAACAACCAAAGCTGATCGGCTCTCGCTTCAGTGGAGCGGGGGAAGGGGTTGCGGGAGTATTCATATCATATACCACGTGACAACCACGCGACCACCCACCACAACTCCACGTACAAATTCCTACGATTTCAAGACTTTCTTCAAGACTGCTACCTGCTTTTGGTCGCCCGCTCACTATCATCGTCGTCTGCACCACCCCCACCACCCCCACATCACACCAGCAACAATGGCCAAGGACGCCGAGCTCAAGGAGGAGAAGAAGAAGAAGCGCAAGTCCGAGGTCGCCGACGTTGTCGACGCCGCCGAGGACGACAAGGCCGCCAAGAAGGCCAAGAAGGAGAAGCGCAAGTCGCTTGCTGCCGACGAGGCCGGTGACAAGAAGGTGCGTGTGGGCTGGGGGCTGCATCTCGCGATGTGGTCTTATCTGCACGCGGCGCATACTAACACGTCTCTAGGGCGAGTTCGACGTCCCCCCCGAGGCCATCGCCCCCATCGCTGTCCCATTGGCGGACAAGAAGCTCTCCAAGAAGCTCTTCAAGACGGTCAAGCGGGCATCAAAGGCGCGCCAGCTCAAGCGCGGTGTCAAGGAGGTCGTCAAGGCGCTCCGCAAGGGCGAGAAGGGCCTCCTCCTCCTCGCGTCCAACATCACGCCCATCGACGTCATCTCGCACCTCCCCGTCCTCGCCGAGGAGACCAAGGGCATCGAGTACTGCTGGGTCCTGAGCAAGTGCGTGTGGCGTGGTAGCCCGCAAGACGAAACTGACAGTGTCGCAGGGAGGAGCTCGGCGCCGCCTCGGGCACCAAGCGCGCGACCTCGTGTGTCCTCATCTGCTCGGCACCAGCCAAGAAGGGCAAGGACGCCAAGGCGCCCACGGCCGAGGAGATCGCCGAGTGGAAGGAGGGCCTCGACGAGTGCCTCGCCGAGGTCAAGACCCTCGAGACCGCCCCCGCCTACTAGGCGCTGGCTGCGGTGTGCTCGACATCATGAGAGACGTAGAGATACCCCTGTGGGTTGTACGATAGCCGTATGAACAAAATACCAGATCGCGGGGTGCATCGGGGTGAATCGTGGTACTGACGGGGCTCACCGACGCCGCTCTCTGTCCTGATGGGGTCTTTGGGGACACGGCACGAGAGTGGCGGCTACAGAGGACACATCTGAGCGGGGAGGCTAGCGCCCAACGCACCCATCACGTTGCTCAAGAGTGAGAAGGTTGTGGTGGGACGGTGGAGCGACTGCTGCTGGCTCCGGAATGCTGCTGGATCGCCAGAGCGCTTACCCTCGTCTCGTTGTCGTTGTGGGTAGACACTCCAAGGCGTGAGACGCGGACGCTGCGGCAGTGGGTGGGCGGGTTGGTTGGCTGGTGTCGCCGGCTGGCTTGCAGAGGGCGGCGGGTGTGGCTCTGTAGCAATGCAGACTGTATTTAGAAACGCAGGCGGGGTATGACTGGATATTGGTTGAGGGTGTTCGGGGAGTGTGCAGAGTGCTGGCGGCAGTGCGGCGAGCTCGGGGCAGGAACGAAGTGGATTGTTGAGGGCTGGCGAGTCTACTCTCATCAATCCGTTTCGCTTACAGTTACCTCAGTAACCGTAGACAACGATGGTTTAGGAACAGATAATCCTCTCTGGCGGTCAGTTTTAAGGGGGCGGGTTGGGTGTTGGAGCTGAAATGGAGAGGATATGGTTGTGGGGAGGTGGTGTGGTGGGGAGGCGCGAGCTGTCCCCGCGGTGAGCGCCTGGGAGGGGATGCGAGTCGTCCCGTTGGGGATACAAAATTCAAAGTTGAACCGAACAAGGTGGAAGCGAGTAAGGTCTTGTGGAAGTTCTTCTTGTCGGAGGAGAAGGAGCGGGAGGGGGGAAGGTGGGGAAAGGAGGCGAGACGGGATGGCGACAAGGAACAATGAGCTGGGTGCCAACCTCGCCCATTCTTCCAACGCCGAAACAGTGATACTGGCGACGAATAATTGTCTCTCGAGAGCGCTGTCCCGCGGTCGAATTGACGAGTAGATAGAGGTGAGTTGGCATAAACAAGGCAAGCACGGGAGAGTGCACTGAACCCGACGCGACGTGCGAGTGCACTGAACCCGCGAGCGACTGCACCGACCCAGCCAGCACCCGCCGCGACCCAAGACGCACTCGTCGCACCGCTCCCAAAACGTGGGTGTAGGGAAGTGGTCAAACCCATTGGCGTTAGGACATGTCCCCGCTCGCGGCGGCCGTCCTCACTGCCAACAGCCGAAGGCTTTCCCGGGTTCGACCCCCGGCGCGCACAGCACAGTCTTTTTGGCGTGTGGAGAGCGCGCAGTTGCCAGGTCCCACGAGGCCGGGGGGAGTGGCGAGCGTGCTGCGACCGGCCGGGTTGTCGGGGCTCCCCGTCGGGTCGGGCGAAGCTCGAGGGCGGGTGGGTTGTGCGGGGTGAGCGGGTGAGCGTGCTGACTGTGCTGGCTTGGCTCTGGCGGTGCGTGGAATTGGATCCTCGGCCTCCTCTGACTACTTGGCGAGAAAGAAAATTCAACTTTTGTTCTCCCACTAGGCCAGATGAGATCAACCAGCTCTTGGGTGAGCGCGTGTTGGTGCGAGCAGCGGGGCCACTCGCAGCTCGGGTTGGGGCCGTGGGTGGGCACTTGCACCGAGCGCGTCGCAGTCTACCATGCCTACGCCGACCAGTCTAACCCTCTGCCTTGCCTTGATATTTCCCAAAGTGTCCCTCGAGCGCGGCATTGTCGGGCTTGGAGTGGTGACGCTGCAGACCAAGCCTTCGTCATGGGTCATGGGCGCGAGGCAGGCCACGAACACCTGGTCCCTAGATTGGAATGCACGGCGCGTTCGTTGCCCTGCGGTGTGGTCCTCCTCGGACCCGGCAGTGCATCGTACGGATCTGTCCATGAACACCGCGCCGCGAGGCCACGAAGACGGCGATCACGACGGCGGAAGATGACCACTTCCGGTGCGTGTGGCGCCACAGCCGGGGCCGCTGAACGGGCCCGCCATGCACGCGCACGCACCCGCCGGCCAACGCCGCCAGTACGCGCCGCCGCACGGCACAGAGAGCGGGCCTAGAGCGGGGCGGGTGCAGCGGCTCATGCGGCACTGGGCGCGGTCCGTGCGAGCGCGATGGCGTGGCGGGTAAACTAACTCGTGCTACGACTCGCGCCACTCCCTTTGTGGCGGTGGGCTCAGCCCAATCTCGTCAACCTGCGCTCTCAATCGTCCGTCTCTCCGCTCGGAAAATCGCAGCACACTCCCCAGAGTTATGGGGGCTATGGGATTGCGCCAGGCGGCGGCAGGCGGTCGCCAACCGAGCTCGCCCCTTGCCCTCCTCGGCGGTGCTCTGGCCCGATATCGAGCAGCCGCGCCGCCCCGACTGACGTGACGCTCCCCCTCCCCCCTGGCCCGTTTCTAAAAGTAGATAGCACTCAGCCCCCCGGTGCAGTATCGGAGGAGTTGAACCGCGCCCAAGTCGCGCGAGAGCGTGAGCCGCACCACGGCTTTGTCGCGCCTGCCCCATGAGGCGACTCGTTGTTTTGCCACGCAACTCAACTCATTCTTGGCGGTCTCGGGCCACTCCCACCGCTCCCAGGCACAGACTACAACATGATACATCATTATAACACAACTCCGGATGCGCCACAACGGCGTCTTCGCTGAACCCAAAATGGTCTACTCAATGGTTGCCAAGATGAGCTCGGCCTGGCGCGCAATCTCAGCCCGCTCAGCAGCCTTGCGCACCTGCTCCTCTAACAGCCGCGCCTCCTCCTCTCGTCGCACCTCTTCCTCCTCCTCGACCCTCTGCGCATCGATGGCGTTCTGGATGGACGCCTCCATGAGCAGCGCATCCTCGGCCTGGGCGGCAGCCGCTTCGGCGGCGGCAGCAGCGGCGTTGGCCTCGGCCTCCTCGCGCTCTTGCTGCTCCTTGGCGGCCTGGAGCGCCAGCTCCATAGCCAGAGCCTGTGCCTGCTGCTCCTCGGCTTCGCGGATGCCCTCGCGGACGACGTAATCGAGAGCGCGGGCAAACATGTCGATCTTCTGCGAGTTGTTGAAACATCCCAAGGATATGCAGCCATCTGGTAGGATGTGGACATGGCGCTTGCTTGTAAGCGCATCTAGCTGAGGCTGAGGCAGGAGGATCGAGCTGGCCTGTTAGGTTCATCTCAGTGGTAACGACGACTCACCAGTACATGCCCGAGATGCGTTTCAAGTAGTTCCACGTTCCAGGAGTCTTAAGCTTGTTCGCCAGGATGTCGAACAGCTTCTCACGAACACTCTTCAGACGCTCAAACTGCGCCTTGATCTCTCCCAGCCTGCACAGTCAGCGGTGAATGAAGCGACCCTGCCAGAACGACATACCATCCGGCATACAGCTTGGTATCCGAGAGGACGGTGTGCGCGAGGAGCGCGCCCCATGCAGACGGGCGTGCGTAGACTGTCCGGGCAATGTTCCGCAGCTGAGAGTCGATACGGTCGCGATCCTCGATACTGAGGGTAGGCACCGACACGATCGCGGGGCTGTCGGCGTACAGGCCCATCATCTGCACCCGTTAGCAACATCCGGTAACTGCACTCACAGCTTCGAAGCTCTGGACCAATACGACGGGCAGATTCTCGTGGACCATGAAGCGCAGGGGCTGGGCATCACGGCCAGCATCCCCAGTTGTCAACCCCTGGAAAGCCATAACCATGAGTGGAATGAGGTGTCGTTCTTGCAGGAGGGCCGTGAGAAGTCGCCATTGGGCTGCTGTGAGCTCGGCGCCCGTTGGCACAGAGCCGCTGACATGCAGGAGGACAACCGAGCGCGCGGGTGCCTGTTGGAGGTCGTCCCGCATGCCTTCCCAGTCCACCATACCGGTCTTAAGGTCGTGGAAGCGGTACATTTTGATGTCAAGGCCGGCGTCTCTAAGAACCGCGACGTCCTCGTCGGTGGTTGGATTAGGGATGTAAATAGACCGCTGAGCCGTTGTAACGATGGGGAAGCGAGCCAAGAATGTTGCAGCGAGTCGCAAGCCGCCAGTGGTCGACATGGCTTGAATGGCGGCCACAGTGCTCCGCTTGATGGCCTGACTTTCCTCACCGTAGGCGAACTTGGTGCCCGACTCCAAAAATGGAGTGTACCCCTCAACCGGAAGCGTTTCGTACGTGAACAAGGACTCCTCGCGGAGCTTCTTCTCAGCATGCTTCACAGTCGGTGGGAGGAATGCCTTGCCACTGTCGTCGAGGAAAACCGGAAGGGCGATGTTGAGCTTCTGGGCCGCCTGATCTTCCTCGAACGCCTGCTCGACCTGAAGAGAGCTCTCGGCAGGAGCAGCCGGGACAGAAGACCACGTTGCGCGCATTTCTGAAGAGCTGCCGTCGTCTGGCTGTTGGGATTCCGATTGCGGACGGCCCATGCTGGCGGCGGAGAGCTAATGTCAGCCCAGGCCCGTGGTAAGCACCCACCTGTTGCAAGACGTCCAAGAGTAGACTGCTCTGCGCATCCTGGCTCATTCCCCCAATGCCCAGCCCAGAGGTAGCGCTCTGTGACAGCTGCTGGAGTGCATGAGCTGCTTCTGGCTGGCCGTTGTTGGCGGCCCGGGTCGCGTGCATGATTGTTTCCATGGCAGCAGCTGAGGCAGCTTCGCCGTCGACAGTTCCACCGGATCGAATGAGTGACTCGAGCGCCTGTACGCGCAACCCAAGCTCGTAGTTGACCGGGACCTCGTCGTTTGGTCTAGAGGTCAGCATCAACAGGCATGCCGGTTCACTCACTTTCTCCGCTTCCTTTGGGGAACGGTCGGCGTGTCCATACGGCACATGCTCGGCACACCGCGCTTAATACTGGGGCAAGTTAGCTTGTCATGGGAACCGATAACTCACCATCGGCTGCAGGGGATGTTGCGATCGCAGTGTTCTGGGCTGGTAAGTATCTGGCGGCCATCCTGCACTAACGCTTCCTCCTGTGGCACTCTGTGCAGCTCCTATGGAGGGTGTCAGTACAGCACCATGAACAACACTTGTAACTCACAGGACCGTCCTGTTCCGCCTCCGCTTGAGCTTGCCCCCTTCGTAGTACAGCCTTGGCCGGTACTCTCCATCCACCCATCGGCCCCTTCGATCTCCTGGAGCTCCAGGTGTGGTTGGGCGCGACTCATCGTCATCGTCCGACCCCTCTCCCTCGCTTTCCCTCGCGCGCAGGTCGACTTCTTCTCCACCCTGCAGGTCTTGGTCGTCACCGGAGGGGATGGGTCCGATGTCGAGGACGAACTCCTCTCCCTGGTCTCCAACCAAGGGCTCGGGTGGGGGGATAAGCAGACTCGAGTAGTCTTGATCCGCATCGTCGACACCGAGAGGAACCTCTTCCGCCTCCTTGTCAACTTCGATTCCCTCGGCGCCTTCCTCGACAGGTTCATCGTCATCGTGGGGGATGTTGCTCAACGCGGCCAGGTTGGCAAGCATGTCCGGGTCAAAGTGTGCACTTGCCCCCAGCCCATCCTCTTCAGGATCGGGTGGGAGGGCGCTGAGAGCAGCCACGAGACTGAGGCCATCGTTCTGGTCGTCAGTGTCGAGGAGTGGTTCGGCTTCGTCGGTGGTGGTGGTGGCCGCCGCATCTTGGGGTGGTGCTTCCTCTGAGTGGACCTGGCTGCCGGCCAGATCGTCGTTGTCGCTCATTGTCGTAAAGTCCGATCGTCTCTGAATCCAGCCGCGATTGGTATGAATCGGTAGCTGAGAGTCGAGCCAGTCTGACTAGGCGCGAGCCATGCTTGGCTCCGAGTGTGATGCGTCGATAATGGTCGTTGGATGTCGATGGTATCGTTTGTTTGGCTTTTGGTGGCAAGGGAAGGCAGGCAGGCGGCGCGCTCTCGGCGTGGAAAATTGAATGGGAGGACGATTTAAGTTATGTGTGCGGAGTCAAATATCCACGTGGCCAACCTGGTGCAGCCCTGACTGTTTTGCTGATGTCATCATGTGCTCGGTCTGTGTCAATGCTCTGCTCTCTCTGTCGCGATCGATCACTCACTCGACCGAGTCATCCCCAGCCAGCCGTCCTAAGCACCCTCCCTGTCCTGGTCGCTTCAACGCCGCCCATGCTCTTTCGTTCGACTCTCACTTCTTATCGACTGTGCACAAGAACTGTAAAGCTATCAGCCCCGCTACGCTATCCACTTTCTACCGCCGCCATATCACCATCTTTTGTCATGTCCCAGAACCTAGGCGTGACGGATCCGGCGTCTGTCCCTAACCCTCTGGGTGAGGGCAACTTTATCAAGTGAGAGTGAAGCCTGTAATGTTGGCACCTACTGACGCGTTGCGATAGGACTGCTGGATGCTTGATCATTGGAGACGAGGTCCTCAACGGCAAGACCAAGGACTCGAACAGCCAGTGAGACGATTCAAAGGTTCTGTCGATCCGAAGCTCATGATCCACAGCTTCTTTGCTCAGTTTTGCTTCGATTTGGGTATTGAGCTGTGAGCTGCAGTCTTGGCGTCTCTGCCAACTTGCTAATGTCTCAGCAAGCGGATAGAAGTCATTGCCGACGAGGAGGATGAGATGTGAGCAGCCGTCAGCCATTGCAACGCTGACCGTCAGTATCGAAGCCGCCCGGCGTATGACCAAGAACTATGACTTTGTCGTCACGTCTGGAGGCATCGGCCCGACTCATGATGGTGGGTGGAAAGGAGTGTCTCGGCCATTGGCGCTGATCATATGTCACAGATATCACCTACGAGGCTCTCGGCAAGGCGTTTGGCCTTCCCCTCACCCACGACCAGCAGACCCTGGAGCGTATGCGAGCCTTGACCCCCGAGAAGAGGCGTGCGGAGCTGGCTGCGGCATCCCCAGAGGAGCGTGCTGCCCGCGAGCGGATGGCTCTTTTCCCGACTGCCAAGGGTGGGCACGGAGGCGATGGGCAGGGCGGGGCTAGAAGTGAGGTGCTCCACGTCTCTCCCGAGAAGTGGGTTCCTGTTGTTCGTCTCGGCGGCAAGGTGGGTGCTGCGCTCGCGAAGCCGGCCCGTGTCACTCATCCGCTCAGTTGTGCGTTTTCCCGGGCATCCCCAGTCTCTTCCAGCAGCTCGTGCAGGACCTGGTGCCGTACCTCCCACTGCCTCCATCGTCGGCAAAGCCATTCCGCCATCTGATTTACACGGCGTGAGTATGCTGGACTAAGCTGGGGCCTTGTCTAATACTGGGACGCAGGTGGCCCGAGTCGAAGATCGCTCCGTACCTCACAGAACTCCAGAACAGGGTCAAGAAGGAGGGCATTCGTGTTGGGTCATGTGAGCTGTCTTGTTCTGCACGGCGACCTAGCTGACGCTTCCACAGACCCATACCTGTACCAGGGCGTTCATGTCAGTCTCATTGGTCACGACGTCGAGCGCGTCAAGGAGCTTGGGCGCGAGGTCGTCGACAAGCTGGAGGGCAAGGTCGTCTCGGAGGGTCAGCTTGGGGATGAGCCCATCAAGGCCAAGGTCTAGTCATGTACATATGCACGAGATATCCATGCTTGGGGACGAATGGCAACAATGATTGCCAGGATGGCAGCCACAATGACGACCTTGACGACGGAAGCAAAATTCACTACCAAGAGTTCTGTTGTGGACCACATCAAGAGCACACACAACTTGCAGCCTCTTGACTTCTCTGACCTCGTCGCCTTCTACAACACACGTCCGGCACGACACACGAAAGGCTCATCAGCCTACCTCGTAGTCATGGCGTCCACCCTGCCATTCTCTCTCGAGGCGCTTCGTTCGCACGCCATTTTCGTTCCCCCGGCCTCGACGTCCACCGATGATGGCTGGGAGCTGGTCGACACCCCCGACCTGTCTGCCGAGGGACTGCCGGCGCCAAGAAACGCGCGCATCGCCGTACGTGACAAGGACCTGATCGTCGCGTTTGGAAAGGAGGTCAGAATGACCAGCCTCGCAGGAGAGGGCTGGGAAGTCAACTCTGGGAGTGTTGGGGCGTACAAGGTGGGATGAGACTGGGCCTCCGTTTGCTGACTGGTACCAGACGCTCAAGTCCCCACACCTCACCTTTGCGATTCATCAGGTGGTTGTCAACCCAACGGGCCGCTTGCTAGCCGTTGTTGGACACCACCAGCTCGTGATTATCGTCCTCCCTCGGGCTGGGTTTGCCAGTGCCAGCGGCGGCGAGGTCGCCGTCCGGTCGTTCCATGTCGACGAGTACCAGCACTCGCCCTCCTCGACTGCGGCGCTCACCAAGGTTGTCTGGCACCCATGGGGTGAGAGTGGCAACTCTCTCTGGGTTCTTGCTTCGGACGGCAAGCTATTGTAAGCTGCGGACGGTAGAACCAGCAGCTGACGCCTCAGCGAGTACGATGTCCTCCGGCCTCAGGACCCCGTCCAGACGTTCAACTTCCTCCCCGAGAAGGCGACGCGTGTCAAGGCCAAGTTCTCGGCGATCGACCCCCTGTCTCAGTATGCGTCCTCGTTTACGTTCTCGGCTGGCGACTTTGACTTTGGACCGCTCATGGTCTACGTCCTGATGGCGAACGGAGACGTCTACACCATGGGCCCAGCGCTGCCACTACACGCCGACGTCCCTGCTACGTACCTCCAGTCGCTTTCGGCGTGGGTAACGGAGCGGACGAAGCGACTGGAGAAGGCGGATGCCGGGCAGGTCGGCGACGAGGGCAGCGCCGAGCGGGCCGCTTACGCCGGCCGCATTGCACTGCAGGCGCAGTGGGTCGACGCTCTACTCCGCCAAGCTCGCGACTCTCGGGAGGATGGAGATGTCGAGCAGAACGGTACACCATCCCGTCGTCGTGGCTTTGGTCTGCGCGAGTCTACCGTCGCCGCCTCCCCAGCGAAGGCAGACCGCCCCGGGCCCGGGCCTGGAATGGTCCGCGTCCACCCCCCGCACTTGACAGAGTCTGGTGGTCCTGCGCCCGGTGTTCACCGCCCTCTGGTCCGCCAAGGTCCACTATTGTTTGACCCATCTGCCCAGGAGGTTGGCAACGGTGACGGGGTCGACGAGCAGAGCGCCACCGACCTGATCGTTCTGAGAGCGTCAGGTGACAATGAGGATGAGAGCGGCCCCCGTCTCAACGTGATGGCTATTGCTTGGAGTGCTGGACGAGTAGACCTCGGCGTAGCGATTGAGACGCCAGAGCCCCGTTGGGTCACATCGCGGGATCCTGCTCCAGCCGATGTCACCCTTCCCATCCTCGAATCCATTCTCATCTCGTATCCCGCTTCGGCCGAGCCCGAGGCGGTCGAGGCGAACACGCCATCCCTGGTGTCCGACCCAGTCCACCCCGACGTGGTGTACGTCCAAAGCTCGTTTGGAGTCGACGCGATCTCGGTAGCGCCATGGGTCAAGAAGCTCCTGGACGGTGGGGAGGGCGACCTGCCTGGGAGCGAGGTGGCGCCACTTATTGCGGCAGCGTGAGTACTACTCGATCTATCGAGCTGACAGTATAGCCCATCAAGACCGATTGTCGGCACTGTCACATTCTGCAACATCACTCTAGG
This sequence comes from Vanrija albida, assembly GCF_041260175.1. NCBI lineage: Eukaryota > Fungi > Basidiomycota > Tremellomycetes > Trichosporonales > Trichosporonaceae > Vanrija > Vanrija albida. Next base: position 791,975 of record NW_027191423.1, read on the forward strand.
CTACGGCATCCTTGGCCTTGCCTCCTCGGGTCAGCTGGCTACTGTCGAGTTAGACTTCAGAGTGCAAGACCGTGGGGACGGCGCGCCGCCAGCCGAGGTCGTTGACGAGCCAACACCCGCCGACGTGCCCGACGCGCAGTCGCTTCTCGTCAAGCCATTCGACACCAAGGCCATCATTGCCAGCGTGCGCTCCCCCGCACAGCCATTCAACCCGCGGGCCGCCGTCCGCAAGCTGCCAGACTCTGGAAAGCAGCTGGCCACGATCGGGCCAGACCACCTGCGCGCGCTCGCCGACGCATCGTCGCAGGTCAGAGCGCAGGCCGAGGCAGTGCGCACTGCGTCTGCTGCCGTTGAGCGGCGTGTCGACCTCCAGGTCGCCGAGTTTGCCCGCCAGCTGAGCGTGCTGCGCGACGCCGCCGCGAGAGCAAAGGCGGCGCGCGACACGGCGACGGCGAGCGCCGAGCGCTACGAGCAGATGGTGGTTGAGCAGGTTGCGCTGGCGGACCGGCTCGACGCGATCCTGAGCGCCATGCTGGCCGAGTACCGGCCGCAGATTGGGCAGGTGGAGCGCAAGTGGTTTGACGAGCTCGACCGCCTGCGGCAGCGCGTCAATGGCGGCGCGGCCGTGCGCCGCAACCAGACGCTGCTGCACCGCGCCCAGGTGCTCAAGGAGCAGCTGGGGGTTGTGCGCCCGCTAGCCGAGGCGGCGCAGAAGGACGAGGGCGCGTCAGAATCGCACGCGTACGGGCACAAGCAGCTGCGCCCCCTCGAGCAGGCGTTAGGTTCGCGCGCCGACGAGCTCGCGCGCATGATGCGCAAGCTCGAGTCGCTCAACATCAAGGTCGAGTCTGCGGCCGCGGCGCAGGACGAGGAGCAGTAGCGGGGTAGAGCGGGTCTGTCGTCGTAGCACTAGTACAAGTACAACATATGCATGGTCGGTCACGAGCATCACTCTGCGGCCACCTCGTCCTCGCCCTCGAACGCGTCGGGCGGTATTCTCCCCTGCTGCTCGGTCATGGCGCCCTTGAGGATGTAGAAGAAGGGTGCTGAGCCCGCAGGGCCCGGGGAGGACTGGTACGCCACGGCCGTGCGGCAGCGCGAGCACACGAACGGCTGGCGGACCTCGCTGTCGTCTGACCCGCGGCTGGATGTCAGCCAGCGTCTCCAAGGGGCAAGCTCACCGCTTGACGATGGCGCACTGCCCCGCCTGCGCGTTGAGCTTGAACTTGCGCGCCGGCTGCCCCTTTGGTCCGGGGGCCGAGCGCACAATGTACGCGCCGTCTGTTCTGCGTGTGAGCTTGTTACGGAGCAAAAAGGCTCACTTGCGTCGCGGGAGCCGGTCCAGCTTGCCCTGGATCACGAGGAGGAAGTCCCCGCACAGGCAGTAGTACGACCGCAGGACGGCGCGTGAGCTCTCGGTCCGCTGCGCCTGGTCCGAGGTGGATACAACTGCGCGTGTGTATACTCGCGGCATGGTGGTTGGTGCGATGTCAACAACGGCGATGGTGGTCGCGGCAAGAAGTAGTGGAGGTGGGGCAAAGTGGCATTTTGCTTCCGCTTTGATTATTGTGGCTACATATGGCTATGGATTGTGGCTGTTTCCCCCTTGGCTCTGACTCCGTGCAAGACGAATGCGGGACGCGAGCGACAGCGGGCGGGATCTGGTCAGGGCCGAGGAGCGCGAGGGGCTCGACGATGGAACGGCCTGCTGGGAGGAGACAGGTGGGGTGGGCAGGTTTGGGTCCACCTTGCGCTTCTTCGCAGGCCTCTCCTCTGTGAAGGCGGCGGCGCCGGCCGGCCGTGCTGGGCTAGTGATAGGCGACAGCAGCCCAGGCTCATCGAAACTGTTCTGAATTCCCTCCCGCACTGAAAGCGGCTGCCTCTGGAACAGTGGGGACGTCGCCTCATGCCTCCGCCCTGACCTCGGCGGCGTCGACGGCGGCGACGAGGTTAAGGCCGGGGCAGAGGCGAACCGCGTCGGCGTTCTCGGCGTCTGCATTTTCGGTGATATCACCGCCGGGGCTTGTAACGTCACGGTGCTATGCGACCTCCAGAGCGCTCCAATCGAGTCTCGTTCTGGGGAGACAGGCAGCGATGCGGCAGTTTGGTCGTATCCCAAAGCTTTACGCGCCGTAGTTTTCAGATCGTGAGCTGACAGGGCTGTCGGGTGAGCGACCAGTATCAACAATCGACACCCACCTGAAAGCCATGGGCGCTCCCCCTTTTCAAATATCTTCATCAGGCGAGGCCACCGCAGCTCGTAAAGCTTTGGCTGTCAGCACATCCCCCGCTGCGGCTGCTTACCTCTGAAAACGGAAGCCGCTGGAACCCCGCCCCCATCACCTCGGCACACAACGGGGCTTCCAGAAGGACAGACGGGGGTACCATGGATTTGGGCATGTGGTACTTCCAGGACAAGCCGATCAGCCTCTGCCACTGTCAGCTAGCTTAAGAACGTGTTAACTAACACGCTTCCACGGATCGTCCTTGTCAAATGGCTTGCTCGCCCACCGACCCAGCCTAAGCTGGTCATTATATTGCTCCAATTGGTCGCGATTGAGTCCGTACGATACCCGAAAGAGGATCTCAAAGTGTGGTGTGTGGCGGCGCTGAAATACAGCCTCTCGGTTCGTCAGCACGCCCAAGTAAAATGTAGTGAAGACGGATGTGTCGACTTGGGCGGTCAGCGTGGAGCGGCACCAGTGAAGTGGACACACCCCTGAGTTCCCTTGCACGGTCAATGTCCCAGCCTGCGCCGAGCAGCACGAGGTCAATGGTGTCACCGAGTCCCGGGATGTAGTCTTTCTGCCTTGTCAGATTGATCAATAACCCACCCTACCTTCAGCTTCACCCAGGGCAGCTTGGGGTCATTGTAGGTTGATTTGGAGGCTTTGAGCACAAGGCCCTCTGAGTCGCTGGTTAACATCATTGTGAGGCTGTTAGAGCACAAACCTTCTCGGTCGTTGCACACAGTCTCGAACGCCGTCTTAAGGGCCAGCGTCGCATGATCTTTGCCTGCGTCCAGCGGGATGGCTTGGCACATGGCGAACACTGACTGTCCATTAGACACCGCCGACGGTGGAACAACTTACAAAGCCATGGATTGGACGAACGACGGATTTAAGCAAGGCTCGACGGGAGCGGTAGGGCACTGCGAGCAGGGTTTCACCATCAAGGTGAAGGATGTCAAAGAAGACGAGGCAGAGGTGGCGGCCGATGTGGGAGGATCTGTGGGCACTGGTCCTAGGAGGTCAACCACGCCCAGCATGTTAACTCACTCTGGGCCAACAGTAACTCCGGCTGCTTCAAGCCACCAGAACTCTTCGATACCCGGACCACGTCCGCCTTCCCGTGCCCCTTCGTTGAAGGGAACAACCTCCGCTTCGAGAATGACACTCGACTTTACCCTCTTCTTCGGAGTAGGTGTGCCACGCAACCGAGCTGCAAGGGTGGGGTACACAGGCATGTCATCTGGGACTGGAATGCCGAGGGCGGCGAGAACAATTCTGGTGGGTCAGCGATGATAATTCGGATGGTCGCGACCCACGAATGGGTGTTCCTGCGATCAACGGTGCTATTCCGCTTGGACTTGCTGAACACAGTGATGACTGGGCCTTCCTGGCCGATCTGGATGTGGATCTGCAACCTGTTGGTTAGTGGCCAATCTACGATTTGAACCCACCGGTACCCGTCATACTTGGTCTCAGCAACCAAGGTGTCGCACGCAGGGTTCTCGCCGTTGAAGAAGTGCTTCAACGAGTCCCCAATCCCACGGCCTTTCAAGGATTTTGGGATCTGAAAGCATTGTTAATTGAGTCAATCTGGGTGATAACGAACCTGTACGTTTACACCAACGACTGGCCCCGGTGGCACTGGGACAACTTGACCGGACGAAGAACTAACGCTCTCCGCAGTATCAGCACACCAGTCTATGTCACCCTTGCCGTCGCGAAAAAGCCTCGCCATGGTAGCGTCCCAGCACCACATGGCCTGGTGGATGTTCAGCTGCTGCGGCGCAGCTGTAATCTTCAGCCTCAGCATGGCTGTCGGATGCCGAGTGCGCATGGTCGGTAGTGGGCAGAGCAGGGGGCGAAGGTCTCGCATTATTACCTGAACCAAGACTCCCAACGCGTTTGGCGACAAGTTGGATTCTCGAAACAGCTGGCGGAGGATTACTATGGGGTCGGGAGGGTCCACCGGAGGGATAGACAGCTGAGAGTAGGGCGACGGAGCTGCCAGCTGGTCTAGAAGCTTATCAACCTCACTGAGCGTCAAGGATGACTTGGTTCCTGGAGGGATCTGGCGGGTTAGAACCAACTCGACGATGAAACCCACCTTCCTCGCCATCGAGTGGTGCACCTCCTGTCCGAGGCAGCCAGTGCCACCGACCCCACCCTTCTCCCAGTCAACGCAATCCCACTGTGCCAGGTCTTTGATGCAGAGAATAGACTCGAGGTGCACCGCCAGGCGCTTCTCCTTCAGCCCGTACCGCCGGCGCGTTCCATCATGGGGGAAGAGGAGGCGGAAGAGGCGCTTGCAAGTATGACGCGCGAGCGGTCGTCCGTGGTGGTTTATCCAGGAGAGGAATATTTTCTCAGGAGGAAGCTTGGGGTGAGAGCCATCGGGGAGGGTGCGCTTCTTGGAATCTGGAGGGTGGCCCAGGCGGTACACCAGGTCCGCGAAGCTGGTGTGGTGAGCAAGGTTCGACGGCCAATCCTACCTCTCAAAGGGAATGTCCATTGCTGGCCGGCAGAATGAACAGAAAACGAATGATATAGTTTAAAGAGTGACAAGATACGCGTTGGGGCTATGAGTAGGTCATGCTGCGACGCATGCAAGTGTTGCTGAGGACAAAGAGACGATGAAATGGCAAGATGAGGAAAACAACACGTCGGGTGGTCCACCTCCACCACAAAACGCCTGACTGGACTGTCAATGCCGCGGTTACGTAACCGAACCTGACACCGCCAACCTCGATCAAGATGTCAAGACCACAACTAGAGAACAATCACAACCCACTCTACATCCTGCACAACGCAGGCAACAACATCCACCATGGCGTCGACCGACCCCCTAGACCTCCTCCGCCAGTCGATCTCGACGCCAAGTCTCGCGGCGGCCTTGTTGACCGACGCGGGCGCGCCAGCCGAAACCCTCACCGACGCCTCCTCATTCTCGTTCCCGCAGCCGGATGGCAAGGACGCGGTCATCATCCCGAAGGATGCGGCGACCCGCTACGCCCGTACGGATGCGCGCGACGACTTCTACTCGGTCGGCCAGCTGTGGCTCGCGTGGACGGAGCGCGACACGGGTGTGCGTGAATACCTCATGAAGGGTCAGGCTGCTGGTGTCGGTTACGTGGCGATCACGGACAGGCGTGGCGTGGTCGACTTCCTGCAGGGGTCGTCGGACGGCGGTGTGCGTGTTCTGGGCAAGGGAGAGGACCGTGAGTGTTACAGCCGTGTCGTGGGCGGTTGTTGACAGCCTATAGCCAAGGCGGCGGCCTCGGTCGCCCCAGCAGCCGAGACTGCTGCGGCACCGGCGTCGGCGGAGGCTGGACCCTCGAGACATGCCCCGGCGGCAAAGCGCAAGTACGAAGTGAACGTTGCCGACCGCGAGTTCTGCAAGAAGCTGCGCGCCGAGGAGGTCGAGCTGAAGGACCGCAACACGGTGCTGCGTGTATCGGCGGGCGGCAAGGTCAACAACTTCTCGTCGTTTGTTCAGAACGTGATGAACGAGAAGATCCGGGCATGCCAGCAGGCACTCAAATCTGGGCGCGCGCAGCCAACACAGCCTGCGGCCGCCGACGCAAGCCGGAGTGCCTCGCGCAAGCCGCGCTCGGCGCACCCCATCATCCTCATCTCGTCATCGCCGACGTCTTTGCTCACCATGTGGAACGTCAAGAAGTTCTTGGAGCAGGGAATGTGAGGACGCTACACACTGAACTCTGCTGACCCCCCAGCTTTGAGCCTTCAGAACAGGCACGGCAAAACGAGATGGCGCAAGGCAACATCCGGTCCGAGGACATGATTCCGATCCTGCGCAAGCGCAGCAGCCCAACGGGCGAGATTACGACAAAGTACTATGTGGTGGACAGTGTCGAGGCGCTGCAGAAGTTTGGTGTCGACGCGTGGGACCGTGTCATCTGCGTCGTGACGACGGGCCAGGCATGGCAGTTCCGGCCGTACAAGTGGATGGACCCCAAGGTGCTGTTCCGGCACGGTGAGTCGCAGTGTATAGCGCAGCGCTGATGCCCAGTGAACGGCGCCTACTTCCAGTGGCACAACGAGCAGACCAACCCCGTCATCAAGGACTGGAACGTGTCCGACTACAAGATTGACAAGTTCAAGCGGCACACGGACCGCCAGATTGTCGCGCGGTTCTGGAGCCAGCTCGACAGCGGCAAGCGGCGATGAGGGGGCGAGTCGTAGTACGCAGTAGCATGCATGGGTGGTAGAGCAGCGAGGGCAGCGAGAGCAGCGAGAGCAGCGAGGGCCAGCGCCAGCGCCATGGGCGCCGTCCGACGCCGGCGTGATCTCGGCTCGGCTCGTGCGGGGGCGGTCGTGCGCAGGCCGGGGTGGATGGGGCAGGCATGGTTTCATGGCCCGCCCTCAGCACTTCAACACCACCCACACCCCCATGTCCACGATCGGCTTCATCATCAACGGCGTGCGCAAGGGCTCGTTCATCGCGCCCGAGTGGTGGCCCGACGCGGGGATGACAGTGTGGATCTTTGCCACGGGGCTCAACCAGGCCGACATGCGGCAGATGGCGTGGCGGCTGCGGCAGGTCGAGTGGTGCGTCCGGCGTGCGCTCGCTCGCTCACTCGCTGGCTCGTGTGCTGACCGCCCAAGGCTCCCAGACCAAGGCTCCGTCTTCCTCCGCCGCCCGCTCGACACGCTCCGCCAGGTCATGGACGGCACGTGCACCGTGCTGCCTGAGCACGCGTGGCGCGCGTGGGCCGGCGAGCCGCGCTGGGCCTACTTTGTGGCATGTGGGCAGGTAGACGACGCTGACGGCAGGACTTTGACACGGGCGAGTACGAGATCTGGCGGCACGGCAGCACAGATCTGTGCTCTGGGCGCGCGAGCTTTGAGGACCTGACGTGGGACGCGTGGTGCGCCATGCGCCAGCGCCTGCTTGACCAGGAAAACAAGGTGGGCTGGGGGGAGGGGCAGGCTGACGTGCAGGAACTCGACGACGTCGAGCTGTCCCTCACGGCATCGCTGTCCAGGATCCAGATCTAGAACCATCAACGTAGGATGTCTAGAAACCGCCGACGTCAGATTATAGTACAACAGCAGTCTATGGCTCATTGTCCGACCCAGCGGTGGATGTTTCTTCCCTGCGGCGTCAGGCTGGCTGCGGCGTGGCCCACTCACCCCCTCGTTCGTCTTGCTGACCAGCTTCTTGGCAATGAGCGAGATCAGGCACTTGTTCACGCGGACGCGCGGGAGCTCTGGCGGAGCTTCGAGTTGTGTGACTGTGGTGTTAGAAGGAGCTGAGGAGGTGGAGGGCGCAGCTCACTCGCAAGACCCTGTGTGTCGCCCATGAGCTTGTCGATGACCTTCTCCATGGCGTAGCGTGCGTTCTGTGGGTGTCAGCGGCGTGTGCCCTGCACTTCGTCCAACGTACTGGATCTGAGCCGCGGTACTCCAGCGGCAGCTGGGTGTCGATAATCTGCGCAATCTCGAGCTGGCCAGGTCAGCTGGGTTTCTCTGTTGCTCGATCGAACCTACATCTCGCTTCTTCTTGGCCGCTAGCGACACCTTCTTGGCAGCCGCGGTCGGCGCCGCCGGCTTCCTTCCAACCACAGCGCCAGGCCGTGCCCTCCCAGTCGGCCGTGGGGGCGGCGAGTCGAACTGAGTCGCGTACGTCATGTCGGGGTCGCGGTATGACTTGGAATCCGGCGTAGGCGGGACCCGTGCGCTCTGCTGTGGTTCTGGCTCAGGCTCGGGCTCAGGCTGCTTTGGAGGAGGAGCTGGGGGTAAGCGCTCATCTCGCCCCACACCCACCAGTTAACTCGGGCAGTCTCTCCCATGAGGCGGGCACCGGCGCCTGGGCGTCAGCTTCCGTGCTCTTGATCAGCTCACCTCTGGCCACTCGATGCAGAACGCATTGATCTTCAGCGCGTACAGGTACGCCGAGAAGCCCTCGTTGAATGTACCCAGCGCGTCGTGCAGCATGTTCATGCGCTGAATGTTGGTCGCGAGCGTCGCCGCCTCGTCTGCGACGTCTGCGAGCGCCGGCGCGAGAAAGTCGAGGCCCGACGGCGACTCGGTCGCGTCGTTCTGCGAGCGCGCGAGGCCGGAGAGCGATCCGGTGGATATCCTCCGCAGGGGGTGCGGCTGCGGCGGCATGGTGTGCGTGATGGCAAGAAGCGTCGATGAGACTGACTTTGTTGTTGTCTTTGGTCCAAGGCACGCGCCTTCGACCGACGCCGCGTTATCCGGCCCGCCTGTTTTATCGCGTGGCGGAAATCACCGAAACGCGTCACTGGAGGTCCACGCTGTCGAGCCGCGTCCCGGAGGCGCCTCAAAGTACCGACAACCACTGCTTGGGCCTTTGTAACTGCCTGTCACACACGCAACGCCCTCGGCAACCATGGAAGACGTGTCAGAGGTCACAAAGAGCCTGGGAGAGGTCGTCCTCGAGGCGACAGAGCACGAAGGTACGCTGCCGGTGCCAATCGCACCATTTGTTGACATCTCAGACCCCGTCAAGGCGTCGGCCGTGCTCGAGACGTTCACCAACGCGCTCGCAAAGTCGCGCGATCCGATCGTGCGCGAGGCGTTTATCGAGTCGTGCTTGGACGTTCTCAAGCCGCAGGGCGACGAGCAGGACGCTGGGCGTGTGAGCAAGCTCGAAGATCCTCGGCAGAGCTGACCACCCAGCTCTCGGTGCTCGAGGACGCAGCGCTCACCGTCATCCCCGCCTTCCTTCCGCTCGTCAAGACGTCGGCCCACGCAAAGGAGGTGCTCGAACTCATCGCGGCGCACTCTGAGCCGAGGGAGGTGGTCCTCGCGCTCAACCAGCAGCTCGCCCACTTCACCGAGCAGGCCGACCCCTTTGCCGTGAGCGACGACGAGGACGACACGGATGTTGAGGACAATGAGCTCGACTGGGAGTACGCGCTGCCCCAGGTGGAGGCTGTTCTGGACATGTACGCTGTCGGTGAGTCATGGGTGTGTGGGTAGCGCTGATGTCGCAGCCCTCCCTCGCCTCAAGACGCAGCGCAGCACCCCGACGCTGCTCGCTTTCCAGGACACACTCACGCCGCTTATCCAGGCGGTCCCAGTGTCTGCGCCTGGCGATCTGGCCGTGCCCATCTCCCGCTCTCTGCTGTTGAGAACGGCAAAGATCGTCACTGCTGCCTGGGCTTGGGCGCAGACCACGGCCGACTCCGGTGGCGAGCAGAAGGTGAGCGAGCGACGCAGCGTGCCACTGACCCCAGGCCATGCTCACCGAGGTCCTCCAAACCGCCATCATGATCTTTGGCCCATGCTCCGGCGCAGACCTCACGTCCCGCTGGTTCCTCGCCACGCACCCGCAGTTCGGCGGCCTCCACCCGGAGATTGACGGCCCACAGCAGTGGGAGGAGGGCCAGGCGGTGCTCGACGAGTCTTTGGTGAGGCATGCGCGTGTGCTGTTGCTGACGCCAGGCGGCTGCCACTGCCCTTGGGCTGGACCACTGGGAGCTGATTGAGCGTGTTATCAACACGTCGAGTGTCAAGCCACACTCTTCCATCTCGTCTGTGATCCTGCTCGCGTCGACGCTGCCTGCCCTTGCTGTGAAGAAGGAGGAGTTTGCCCCGTCAAAGACGATTATCGCGGACGCGATGCCGTTGTTGACCCTGGCTATCGGCGGCAGCGCACTCGACGCTGGAACGGCCGTTACTTGGGCGCTCATTCACGCCGCTCAGGCGGGACGAGTGGCGCTCGAGTACGACCAGGCGACGTTCTTCATTGAGGTGGGTTGCGACAGCGGAAGTTATCTGACCCATGTCAGCTCGTCATGCCCCTTATCCAGGTCAACCAGTCGCCTACCACACGCCTTGCCATGTCCAAGCTCTTGGGGGCCATTGTGTCGACGACTCCCGGTGCCATCGACCGGATCCATCTGCTCAAGCAGGCAAGTCGAGCCGGGTGGTTAGGCCCGAAGCTGACAGGCACAGCTCCTCGAGCCGTCAAACCCGTTCGACGGCATCCGCGTGCTCGCTGTTAGCTTGTTACGCGAGCAGATTGCCTCCAAGACGGGGCCTTCTCCGCTCCTGAACCCCACGTTACTCGAACAGCTCGGCCCCATCCTGTTCTCTGTCCCTGCGGGACCTTTGGACTGGCCGCTGAACGATGTCATGGCGTCGATGTGGCCCGTGTGGCTGACCGAATGCTCCAACCTCGTGTGGTTCCTTCTCCAGCGTGACGCGGCCAATGCGACTGGCTTTGCCGACCGCGAGCGCCGCGACACACTGCGCAGCAGCTTCCTCGGGCCGGTTCAGCGGACGGCGAACAAGTGGCAGATTGAAGCGGGCGACAATGCGAGCTTTGCGCTGGTGCTGGACCGACTGCAGGACGCAGTAGCGCGCGCCCTCAAGGCGACCGAGCCCCCCGCTGCATGAGCATCCCTGTCTACATAATCTCCCCTCCGTATGTGTAATGTCAATAGATGGTAATGTCGAGCAGGCGTCGCTGCTTGTGCCAAGCCAATGACTTGTCGGCGGCCCCGCTTTGTTCGGCACGCGACCCGTGTTTGGCGCTAAATTTGCCACCTCTGGGTGCGAAAGTTGCAGCCACGCGCCGACGTCACTTTTTGGGTCACAGGCAGGCAGCGCAGCGCCGCGCAGATCGGGACAAGATGCAACCAGCTGACGATAAGACGTTGCACATACTCTCCATCCTCGCATCGACGACGACTCGAGCTCACAGAACCTCTGGATAGCGTTCACGAGCCTCCCTCCCCCACATACTAGACCCCCACCCCCCCACCCCCTTGCATTTCTTATCGCCCACCATGTCGTCCGCCGACAAGAAGTACGAGCTGCCGTCCAACGCGATTGTGCTGCCCCCGACCGCGCAGCTCCAGGCGCTCCTCACGCTGATCCGTGACGAGAAGACTCAACGGTGGGTATACGAGCACAAGGACGGCTGGGTGCGGGAGTGGGTCGCTGAACGCTGTGTGCTTGGCCTTTGCCTGTGGTGTTGATGTATGCAGTGGAGACTTTGTCTTGTGAGTCAAGGACCGAGGCCGCAAGGAGCAAGACACTGAGCAAGCAGCTACTCTGACCGCATCATCCGCCTGCTCGTCGAGGAAGGCAAGTGGCTCGCGGCCGGCCCGTGCGCCCGTGCAATGCCGCGTAAAATCTTTGGCTGACGGCGCAGGCCTCAACCACCTCCCCGTCGTGCCCAAGACGGTGCGCACGCCCGTCGGCCTCGACTTTGACGGCGTGGGATTCGAGGGCAGGATCTGCGGCGTGTCGATTATGCGGGGTGAGTCGTGGTTGTGTGGCGGCGCTGACGTCCAGCCGGCGAGGTGAGGATCTGCGATTGATAACAAGCGGGACGTATTCTGACCTCCCTAGGCCATGGAGGCCGGCCTCCGTGACTGCTGTCGTTCAGGTGCGTTGCTTGACACCGGCTGGGTGCTGTACTGACGCCACGCAGTGAGGATTGGCAAGGTGCGTGGAGTGGCTCGCCGAGACCGCCGAGCCGGGTACTGACCGTTCGGGTCCCACCCACAACAGATTCTTATCCAGCGTGTGAGTCTGCCGCTCTTGCATTCGCCCACCACTCCACCATGCACATACTAACACGGCCTGCAGGATGAGGAGACGTGCCTCCCCAAGCTCTTCGTACGTGGCTGCATCCAAGGCAGCACGCCCTAACGATCCCAGTACGCCAAGCTCCCAGAGGACATTGCGGAGCGCTTCGTCCTCCTCCTCGACCCCATGCTCGGTGAGTGGCTGCGAGTCACCTTGCCTGAGCGAGCTCACACGACCCAGCCACTGGCGGCTCATGCATCAAGGCCATCGAGGTGCTCCTCTCGCACGGCGTCAAGGAGGAGAAGATCCTTTTCCTCAACCTGGTGGGTGCCACCACCACGACGCCGCAGCTAACCTGTAGATTGCCTCGCCACTAGGCACCGACGCGGTCTGCAAGCGCTTCCCCAAGCTCCGCATGATCACTGCCTGGGTCGACGAGGGCCTCGACTCGCACAGCTACATTGTCCCCGGCCTCGGCGACTTTGGAGACCGGTGAGTGGGGCGGGGGCGTGCGGGGACGGGGGTGCGGTCATGCCAGGGCTCTGCTGACTTCCTCCAGCTACTTCCTCTAATCGGCGGCATGTTCTTGTATGGATTGGGCATGCGAGAGAGTTGTGTGGTGCAGTCGAGAGCAGTGGTGGCAGCCGGATGGAGTGCCACAGACTGACAATCCCGGGTATTGCCGTTGTATTAACCCTGGGTGTGGGTTTTCACAGTGACGCTGGAGTCGTCGAGACGAGCCGCCAGGCGGGTGGAGTGACCCACTCCTGCTCGTCGCCCTAGCTGGGCTGCCTGGCTCTGCCTGCCTGGCGGTGCTCAGCTGACCCTCTGCCAGTGATTTTGACCGGCTCTGACTGGGTTTCCTCCCGCCTTTTGCCTTGGTGCTGCTCTGCCGCCTGCCTGGCCTCTCACTCGACGCCCCCCCCCCCAGCCCCGCCCCGCCGCCCACCACCTCCTCACTTGCACTCTCTGCAACCCCTCTTCCTCGCTTCCACTCTCTCACTCACTCTACATTCCACTTTCCACCAGGTGAGCAGTCTTTTCTTTCACGCCGCGGCACCGCAAGCCGTCACTTGCGCGGCGCCGACACTGCGACTTTTTTATCCCTCTCGACATCCCGCACCAACCCACTCCCCCCTCCACCCAAGCCACCCACTTCGGGATCGTCGAGCGAAAATTGTTGCTGACTCTGCCGCTAGTAAACACCGCTCGACAATGTACGGCGCTCCCCGCTCTGGAAACTGCTTCAACTGTGGCCAGCGTGCGTAGGGTGTGGTGTGGTGCGGTTCTGGCGGTTGTCGTGTGTGTGTGCGTAGGGTGGCGGGGGTTGAGCAATCATCCCCGCCGCCCAGCACTGGGGCTCGGCGAGTGGGCTTGACAGTGTCTTGCCCACAACCCGACACCCCTCCCCGCTCGAGTTGCCGTGTTCTGTGTACGTGGGTGCGGTGCGAGCGAGCGCGAAGGCGTGGAGCGAGCTATTAGCCTCTCGTACATAGTCACACATCTGCATCGTCGCGGGCCCTGGGCGCGGCGCGGCGTGTCGCTCGAGCTGGATCCAGACCAGGAGAGAGACACTGCTCGACCGTGACCCTCGGGCTTGCGGCTGCGGATCATGCAATGCGACGTCACTTCTCTTGCCCCGCGTAGCCAAGGGCTGCTTGCCCAAGCGCCCAGCACCCAAGCACCCAAGTGCTCGACAACCGCCGCCGCCGCCACCTCGTCGTCCGTCTGTCTCCTTACTAACCCCTCTAGCCGGCCACATTGCCCAGGTCTGCCCTGACGTGAGCACGCCGACGACCCTCTCTGCACCCCGCTGACGCCCCCCCGCAGGCCGGTGTCCCCACCTGCTACTCGTGCGGCCAGTCGGGCCACCTCTCGCGCGAGTGCCCCCAGCCCAAGCCCAAGGCGTGCTACACCTGCGGTCAGGAGGGCCACCTCTCCTCCGCGTGCCCCCAGGGCCCCGCTGCCGGCGGCTTCGGCGGCCCCACCGGCGGCGAGTGCTACCGCTGCGGCAAGCCGGGCCACATTGCGCGCCTGTGCCCCGAGAGCGGTGACGCCCAGGCCGGCTTTGGCGGCGGCTACGGCGGCCAGCAGGGCGGCTTTGGCGGCCAGTCGGGCGGCTTTGGCAACAAGTCGTGCTACACGTGCGGCGGCGTCGGCCACATCTCGCGCGACTGCCCCTCGGGCGGTGGCGGCGGCGGCCGCGGCGGCTTTGGCGGCCAGGGCGGCTTTGGCGGCTCGCGCAAGTGCTACAACTGTGGCCAGGACGGCCACATCTCGCGCGACTGCCCCCAGGAGCAGGGCCGTACTGTGAGTTGGCAGCGTCGCGAGCTCGCGAGCGCAGCGAGCGGGCGTACAAGCAACTAGCAACCAACTAACCCCCCCAGTGCTACCAGTGCGGCCAGGTCGGCCACATCTCGGCCAACTGCCCCGGCACCGGCGGCGCTCCCCCCGCCTAAGCGCGTCGCGGCCTGACGCGTCGGACACGACCTCGCCCGACGCCAAGTCCTCGCCCCGTTCCCTGTACTCATTCTTTTCGACTCCGTTCCCATCACCCACCCACCGTCACACCGTGACCACCCCACCCACCCCCCCTCTCCCAATCTGACTGTGTTTCCCATCTCTAGTCGTTGCGTTCGTTCGTTCGCCAATGACCGCGAGGGCCGGGCTGCCCGGCCTTGGCCCTCTCCACCTGTAAAACAACCCGCGCCTGGCGCAGCAAGCAGCAGCTTTGGGTAGAGTAGCAAGGGGGCGATGAAAGAAGTGAAGCCAGAAGTGTTATGAACACGTCAGAAGTGACTGGGCGGGTGTGTGTGCACGAGGTCGTGAAGGAGTGTGTGTGTGTGTGCAAGTTTGAACTGACGTCTGTGGCGGCTGGGCCGGCCTTGCGTCGAGGTCGCCGTTGCAATAGATGTGTGCAAGTCTGAACTGACGTCTGTGGTGGCCGGCGCTAGACGTATGCATCTTCCCAGCCTCCATGGCATCTACAATCTACGCCCCTAGTCCGTGTCCATCTTGTCGTCGCCGTCCTCGGGCTCCTGCGTCTGGTCGCCGTCCTTGACCTCGCGCAGGGCCGTGAGAAAGTTCTTGAGGCTCCACGCCGCGTCCTCGGGCAGGTGCACAAACGGCATCATCGACTCTGGCAGCGTGCCGTTGCGCAGCGCCATCTCGAGGTTGCCCACCGCGTCGCGGAACTGGGGCGTGCCCACGACGCGGAGCAGGCCGGCCTTGGTGTCGGCGCCCTCGGGCAGCGTGAGGTCGGGCGGCATGTGCTGCGCGAGCGACTTTGCCAGCTCGGGGCGCTCCTCGACGAGGCGCGAGACGGTATCGGGGGTGAGGATGTCGGTGAGGCTGGCCTCCTCTGCAAATGTCAGCCGCGGCCACAATCAGTACGCACCTTCCTCGGGGATCGGGAGGTGCTGGTCGGCCCAGTGGAAGAGGAGGCGCGCCATGTCCTGGTTCTTGACGTCCTCCTTTGTGATGGCGCGCGAGTCGACGTCGGCGTCGGTGCTGCCGGCGGCGGCTGACGTCGACGCGCCGGCCAGGCCCGCGACGAGGCCGGCCGCGGCCGCCGCAGCCGAGGGCTTGGCGGGCGCGCTAGGCGTCGCGGGGATGTCGCGCGCGCCGTCGGCCTTGGGGGCGGGGGTCGCGGGCGGGAAGAAGGAAGCCGGGATCGGGGCGGATCCGGCGCTGCGGCGTGGTGAGCGGAGAACGACAAGCGTAGGACACCACAACCCACCGGTAGCTCGGGTCCTGGAGGAGCGAGTTGATGTCGACGGCGGCGCGCGCGTCCGACTCGGCCAGCGTGCCGCGCTGGAGCCAGAACTGGGGTCAGCTCAGCTTGGTGCTGTACCCACAAAGTGGACCTGGTTGGACGAGTTGAACTTGAGCACAAAGCTGCGGCCCGACGGGTCCTTTGCGACGCGCTCGAATTCAGCCTCTCCGGGGAAGATGAGCAGCTCGTCCTCTGCGCGCGACGTCTCGGCGTTGCGCCAGACTGCGGGTCAGTGGGCGGAGGGAAGGCGGCACGCACCAAAGTTGATGATGCCCTGGTCGAGCGAGAGCTCGATGGTTCCCTTCTCAGGCTGCGGGTCGACCCACTTGGCCTCCTGGGAGCGGCGGAAGCTGCGGCCTGCGGGGAGCTGGATGAGGGCGGACATGGGGGGTGGGGGTGGGTGGGGGGTTGTTTGTGGGTGTGGACTGGAACGAGCAGTGACGACGTTTGAGAGTGACGAGTGGTCGCCGCGCGTCGCTGGGCCGTGGTGGGTGAGCCTGGCGCAGAACGTGGGCTGAGGCTGGCACGGGTGTGACTTAAGTTACGTAACTTGATCCAGCACAGACCACCTTGTCTATCCGGAGCCGAGCAGACATGGCCCTAAGATCAGATCAGATCGATCCTGCTCGACGCTGCATCGATCGTGGCTCGCGCAGCAGCGCAGAGCAAAGTACGAGTGCAGAGCGGAGCACCTCACCCATGCACCTGCAGTGCATCCCCGAGCCCGCACCATCGCCGACGGCCCAGCCTCGGGCGTCACGTGGCGCGCTCCCCGAGGGCGCTCATGGGAGATCATGGGCCGCCATGGGCGATAAGCGATAGTGGCGGCGGGCAGCTATAAAGCCGGTTCAGCCACTTGACCGGCCGCATCGCAGCTCACACCCAGCTCACTCGTCCAGATCTGCGCCCATGGCACCCTTCCTCCCCATCTCGCCGTGCTGCGTGCAGGGCTCGATACTGCCCGGCACGCCGAGGGGCACGTTCGAGCCGGCGGGCGGCGCGCGCTCGCTCGGGCGGTACGTCGTCCGGCCTGAGGGGGGGAGCAAGAGCCCCAAGGCGGCGCTCGTGCTCTTCTACGACATCTTCGGGTTCCAAATCGTGTGTACCGCGGTCTGCGGCAGCCGCCCAGCGCCGGGTGTCGAGCCCCTGCCCCGGCTCGCTCGCTGACGCTCGCTCGCGCTGCGGGCCACAGCCAAACCCCAAGCTCCTCGCCGACGCCTTCTGCACCGCGCTCGGCGTCGACGTCATCGTGCCCGACTACATGCGTAAGCCCGGCCGGGAGTCGCACTGACACCGCAGCCGCCGGCCTGCCGGCCGACCACCTGGCAGCCGCGCTCGAAGCGTACCCGGGCGAGAAGGCGGCCCAGGGGTGGCTCGCACGCGCGTGGGGCAAGCTGAGCCTGCTCCGCGTGCTCCCGTACGCGGGGGGGATGCGGGACGGGGCGGTCAACCCGAAGGGCGAGGTGGTGAGCTGCGAGCAGCGAGCCCGGGGGGGCGCGGGGGTGGGGTAGAAGTACTGATGTGCCCAGGCCGTCGCAGAGCTCAAGGCCGAGGGCTACACCCGCCTCGTCGGGATAGGCTACTGCCGCGGCGGGAGCGTGCTCACGCACCTCCTCTCCTCTGGCGCGGCGCTCGACGCCGCGGTGGTGGTGCACCCCGGCGTCGAGGCGGAGCGCTGGGGGAAGATCGTGAAGCCGACGCTCTGGCTGCTCAGCGACCCGGCGCACGAGTGAGCCCGGGGCGGGGGGGGGGGGGTCCACTGACCCACGCAGGCACTTCTTCAAGCCCGCGCAAGTCGCCCAGCTCGAGGCCACGTTCGCGCGCACGCACGCGCCGTTCGAGCTCAAGGTCTACGACGACACGGTGCACGGCTTCGGCGCGCGCCCGGCGCTCGAGCACGCCGCTACGCGCGCGGCGTTCGAGGACGCCAACGCGCGTGCCGTTGCGTTCGCGCGCCGGCACTTGGGGCTCGAGTAGTGTTTGTTTGGCTCGACGTGTAACGAGTGATGTCATCGTAGGCCATGTCTCAGAGACATTGTATCAGAGCTCGGAGCTCGCTCGCCTCCAGCCTCTCGAGCCGCCGCTTGGGTTGCGGCCAGGCCGACTCCATCACAGCCCCACGCCCCCGCACAGGTGCATAGCATCACGCGTCAAGCGCCAATCGCACAAGCAACTCTGTACAAACAGGAAGAAACCAGCACCGGGCTAGTCTAACACGATACTAGTGTACTAGGGCAGAGGTAAACAAGAGTCCGCGCCCGAGTCCACGCCCGCGCCCACCCCCGCCTACGCCTTGGGCCCAACATTCGCCTGGAACCACTGCTGCGTCCAGTTGACATTGTCGGGCACAATGAGGTTGCCGTGCGGCCAGTACTCGCAGACGCTGGGGTTGGGTGTCAGTACTTGTCACGCGCAGGACGCCCGCCACGCCACACGTCCCCCCCCCCCCCCGCCCCTACCACACTCACAGAAGGATGGTCGAGTCGTAGCCCTGGAAGACCGTATTCGGCGCACAGCTCGAGATCCACGCACAGCCAATCGACGTAGTGTCCTTCCACACAGCCTGCGTAAAGTGGCCGACGCGGCCCCCGTCCTTGCCCACCATGCCGGGGTTGCTCCAGTCGTAGTTGTCCTGCTCGACGCTCCACATGTCGAACAGCGCAGAGAGCGAGTAGTTGCCCGCGCCGGCAGCCAGGTTCTCGCCCGCCGCGCCGCCAGAGTGCTGCAGCGTGCAGTGGGGAGCCCAGTCGGCCGCCTGCGCCGCGAGCGTCTCGTTCCAGGTCAGGGGCGGGGCAGAGTACTCTGCACGGAGCGAGTTGTGCAGGTCGACGAGGAGGGACTGCTGGTCGGCGGGGCCGGTCTGCGCGCCAGTGGGCGCCGCGGCCTCGGACGACGAGGTGGAGGTCGGCGTGTCTGAAGTGGAAGACGGCGTGTCGGAAGTAGAAGACGATGGGGCGTCGGAAGCAGCGAGGGCAGCGTCCAAGGTCGATGAGGCAATGTCCGAGGTCGAGGACGCCGCGTCAGACGTCGAGTTGGCGGCGTCGCTCGTGGCCGAGACGCTAGCGTTGGCCGAGGACGACGGCAGGTCGGTCGGGGCCGCGGTGGTCAGGGCTGCGGTCGAAGCGTTGGCAGTGGAGGTCGGCTCGACTGTCGTCCAGTTGGAGGACGTCGGCGCCGCGGTGGTCGAGTTGGAGGGGGCCGAGGTGTGCTCCACCGACGTCGTCACGTTCGCCGACGGCAGGAGCACGGTCGTCGAGTTGGACGGGGTGGCCGCCGCGGTCGTCGAGTTGGCCGCCGAGCTCGAATTGCCCGCCGGCTGGACGACGAGAACCGGCGCCGCCGAGTGGTTGTTCTCCGCGGGCGGGTCGACGACGAGCGACGTGTTGGTGTGCGCGACGTGCGACACGGCCGACGGTGCCGAGGGCGCAGCCGCAGACGAGGCGACGGCCGAGCCGCTGCTGATCGGCACGGCGGGCGCGCTCGACGTCGCGGCCGCGGCTGAGGGCAGCGCCACCGCCTTGGACTTGCGGGCACAGCGCTTGCGGCTGCGGCTGGGGGCCGCGGAGATGGGGGCCGCCAGGGCCAGGAGGACGGTCGCGAGGACGAGGAGGCGGGGCATGGTGGGGGGGAGAGAAAGCAAGAGGAGGTCGAGGTCGAGGGCGAGGTCGGGGTCGGGGTCCGGGTCGGGGGTGGTAGAGAGCGTGGGGTGTTGTCGTGTATCGATAACGAGTGTCTGTCGGTCGCTGCTCACAGAGCTTGCGTCGAGGAGGTGGAGTAGAGTACAGGGGTAAGAGAGAGAGAGACGAGAAAGGAGGTCGAGAAGGGCCAGGCGCTGCCTTGGTGTGGGTGTTGGTGGACAAGTGTTACGACCAGCACTAGGCCGTCGATGCAAAAGTCGTCCCGCGTACCGTGTGGACCGCCGACACACCCAGCTCGTTGCCCGAGACGGTGGCGCGAGCCCAGACTGGCAATTGCTGCGAGACGATGCAAAGCAGAGCCCTGTAGGGTGAGTCCAACTCGGGGGTCGACGGCCACGAGCGCCACCTCGTCGTTGCTGGCTTGCTGGTTGGCCCGTCGCGTCCCGGCCAGTCCGACTCGCAAGGGCCCCCGCCGCGCCCTGCACCAACCGCCGACGACGCGTTTCAGGCTGGCGCGAGTCTTGGGCGGCGAGCGTGACGGCAACCACTAGCGCGTCGGGATTCCCTGCGTCGCCCTGAGCCCACAACCGGGGCGACTGATTTGAATCTGGGATAGGCTGCCCTCGTCAATGTGTGCCTCGTACTCTTTGCACCGACAGCGGCGACATGTCGCGCGGGTTGGGTTGCCTCGACGTCCATCTCGGCCGCGCGAACAACCACGCGAGGGGTGCACGCTGCAAAGTACAAAGCCGCCGCCGCACGCGCACCCACGCACCCGTCGCGAAGGGCCCCATATCCACCCACCACCCTCGCCGTACCTCGCCTGCCCTGTGGCGCGGCCGCGGCCAGTCCAACTTCGGCGCCGTCCGCAGCGTCGCGGCACGTGCATCACGAGCGAGTGGCCGCGAGTGGACAGCGAGCTCGCGGCCTCGACGCTGCAGGCACCGCCGGCGAAGGAATGGACGCGGGTGTGGGAAGCGGCGCGGCGCTGCGAGCGGCGGCACTCTGGCGCGCGCTGCGAGATGCAGCGCGCCGCTGCGGGGGCCAGGCCGGGCGGGCAACGCGTCCTCGACGCCGTGTGGCGCCGTCGCGTCGACCGTGGCACCGCTGCACCGCTGCATACACCCAAGTGCCCGCTGTGCTGATCGCGACGCGCCGGCGCGCCCGGTCGTGCTCATGTGGCTGCAACGCGCTTCGCGCGCTTCGTTCCCACTGCCACGCCCCAGCCAGAGGCATTCCCTTCTGTCCCAGATGTCAGCTCGATCCAGGATGCCCTCTGCCAGCGTGTCGACTTACCCGCTCGCCAGCGTTGGCCACAGTGTCAACGATCTGGACAAGTGTCAGTGCTGATCGCAAGAGACGGATCAAAGTGCCCTCCTCCACCGGCAAGACTCCGTCGCCAGCCTGGCAGTCGACACCCACCAGACGTGCCCCGCGCACGCCTTCTCGACCTTCCTCGACCATGTCACCTGCCAACACACCCACCCACATGCATCGCCGCTTCCTCGAGCAGCCCCCGCCCGTCGCCCGGCGGACCCAATCTCACGCTCCACCCACACTGATCCGCCCCGCATTGATCGGTAAATAGCTGGCGTGGGTGTCGCCGGGCGCGAGCACGCCTCTGCCTGTTCCCACACGGCGGCAGTCGCGGCTGCGGAGGGCGCGGTGGTGCCGGGGCCAGACCCCGCGCCGAGGCGTGCAGTGGTTGCGAGGGTGTCCCCGCGAGCGTGCTGCTCGCCGCGGCACCGGCATTCCTTCCAACAATCGTGGTGATGGCGAAACAATGGGCGCTGTAGAACCTCCCACGCCGAGCTCCCCGCCCACTGTATCAGCGAGAACACCCCGTGCTCTTATCACCCGCCCACCGCGCTCCGGATCTTGTCAGATCACAGTGTCTGCGGATCGCGGGCACCGAGCTGCGACCCGCTACAAAACCTGCCCGCGCCGACCCCGCTCGCTCTTCCCCATCACCCGCCATGCTCCCCCCGCTCCAGCCCAACCCCGCGGCCGGCCGCGCACGGCTCCCCACCCAGATCGCGTACAAGCCGGCCTTTGAGCCCTTCACCACCACGCGTGGGTGCCTTCCCCTGCCGCGCTCACCGCCCAGAGTACATGACGCCCGAGCACGAGTCGTGGCGTCTGGAGTGGGTCGCGCGCGGCTCGGACCGCACTCACGCCCAGAGAACTCGAGCGGTACCAGGTCGACAACCTCATCCTCGACGTGCGTCGCCGCGTCGTCGCCAAGGGCAGCTGACGACCCAGGACATCAAGATCGCCGAGAGCATGTGCGGCACGCAACATTGGAGACAGCCGCCGCTGACGGAGCAGGCTCAGACCATCGCACACCCCGTCCAACCAGCACTTTTGGTTCAAGGAGTTTTTCCCGCGCATTGCCTATGCAAGTGTGCTACAAAAGGTGGGCTGACAGCGCAGGAGTGGTGCTTCTGGTACGACCGGTGAGTCGTGGCGTGCGGGCTTGCTCACACCAGAACCGTGACCTCCGACGAGGTCGACCAGCGCCTCGCCTCGCTCATCACCGACATGCTGTACGCGTTCCACCACCGCATCGTCGACCAGGCCACCCGCCAGCGCTACCCCGTCTGGGAGCTGCTCGAGAGCGTGCGCGCGGTCAGAGACGTATGTGGCGGACGGCTAGGCTCGGGCTCACTGCCACAGCGCCTCTTCCCCGACACGATGGGCTACCGGTGGGAGGACGAGCGTCCGTGACGCCGCGGGCGGGTGCGAGGGGGCGTACGGGGGCTAAGCATAGAATCGCAGAGGACCGTATAGTGTAGTTGTGCATGGCTTTGTCGCGTCCAGTGTTGCACGTTGCGAAATCACGTGAGGAACCAAACAAGGCTGAAACGGTTGACGCGACTCGCACCGGCGGTCATTTCGTCACTGCTCCATCTCGCATTCCTCCATTCTCCCTTATCTCATGCCCGGCCTGGTCCATCATGGACACGCGTCGTGGCGACCCAGGCCCAAAGACACTGCGGCACAAGACCCTGTCCGCATACTATGAGCGGCTCGTCACTCTCGGCGGGCACCTCGCCGCGCCGGTCGGCGACGAGCTCGTCTACCACTCCGACCCGGCAGAGTATCACGCCCTGCTGAGGAGCACGGTCTGCGCGCCGCTTGTGCACGGCCACGGCGACTGGCCTCCCAGAGGGCCGGCGGAGGGCACGCAGCAGGAGGCGCTCGACCGTCTCATCGGCGAGCTGGGCAAGGGCGGCGGCGAGCGGCGCGACGTGCTCCTCGGTCCAAAGGTACTTGTCTTCCCCGTACGCGCTGACGCCAGACCGCGGACCGCAAGATCAACATGTCGCGTCCTGGTGTCGATGCGGGGTTAGCGAGCCAGCCTAGCAGCGTGCTGCGCTCCACCCCGTGGAAGATCCTGCGGTCGAGGTGAGCTCTTCCACTTGTACCACAGAGCTGACGCCAGGCTCGGTGACGCCAGGTTCAGGTACCTGTTCCTCACGACCGCGCTGTTCGCGCAGCTGGGGAACAACTGCTACATGCAGCTGTCGGGCCCCCCGATCTACAAGCTCTACGACCAGGTCAAGGCCAGGCGCGAGGTGAAGCCCGAGCAGAAGCGAAAGGCAGTGGACAAGGGGAGGGAGCGCAGCAAGCGGCGCAAGGGCGAGGATGGGGCTCGTATTGTTAACATCCCGTCGACCAAGGCGGCCAACTTGACGCTGGCGCGCCAGATCATGTTCTACGGCCGGCCGTCTCGAACAGCGTCTAGGACCATCGTCTATGGCCTCCCCCGGAATCGTGGGTCACAGTTCCAGCATGTACTGACCCGCCAGACCCCTTGAACAGGTGCTACAACGACCCGTCCGGGCTCCCTACAGATCAGGCATGCCTCGAGCTCCTCCGCGTCGTGTTCCCATCTACACCTTCCGACGAGTCGGCGCTAAAGGGCAAGCGTACGGGCAAGATGCTGGGCGTGATGCGCGAGCTGCTCGTTGCGCAGAAGAAGATCAACTACCGCGCCCTCCTCCGCATGTGTGTCGACCGGCAGGTAGGTCGACAAACCTTCGGAAGCTGACCTAGACAGAAAGACGTTGATCTGGTACGCAGCAGCTTGTCGACCTACCTGACCTCTTCCTAGCAGCAGTACCCCGCTCTCCCACCAAGGCCGGCCAGGGGAGGAGCCGGAGCAGTGAAGCGGCCACGCGACCTTACAGCTGAGCGCCAACCTGTCTCTCCCGCTCCCCCGACACCAAAGCCTGCTCCCCCACTCGAACCGCTCTCGCACAACCAGGTAAGGAGCGCCCTATGAACCGAGCTCACCCCCAGGTCTGCCGGTTCCTCTCCAGTGTTCTCCACAAACTGCTATCAGGCTACATCACAGGAGGAGAGCACAACCGCAATGTCATCAGTCGTAGTGAGCCCAGGAGGGGTCACACCCGCGGCCCACTGACCACCCAGACGCCCACGCGCTCATACGCGCAAAGATGTACGAGCCGATCTCGGTCCACACGCTCCTGCAGGGCCTTCGTATCAACGATATGACCTGGCTTGCCGCGGGGGAGGACCGGCGGGTACCACCCCAAGAGGCCATCAAGCGCCGTCAGCTCGCCCAGGAGTTTCTCACCTGGCTCTTCGACTCGTACATCATCCCCCTGCTTCGCGTAAGGCCTACCTCGGGGTCATGGCTGACAACCCACAGTCTTCCTTTTATGTCACCGAGACCGCCGATACCCGGTACGAGACGGTGTACTACCCGCACGCCGAGTGGGCGCAGGCGACAGAGCCTCACCTGAGGGTGCTCGAGAACAACCTGCTCGAGGAGCTGGACCAGGGAGAAGCAGAAGCGGCTACCCGCGGGCAGCTCGGCGTCTCTGTCGTGCGCCTCATCCCCAAGCCAACTGGGTTCCGACCCATCGTCAACCTCGGCAGGCGAATCGTGAGCTCTCTGCCTCGGAGCCTGCTGACCACCAGCGCGTCCAGAATGCCCTTGGGGTGACCAGCAACCAGGCGGCAGTTACCTCGGCGAACGACATTCTTCGAACCGTCCACCAGGTTCTCACATTCGAGAAGGTGAGGCTTGTCCTCGCCCAGGTCCCCAGCTAGCAACCCTACGAAAAGAAGCTGACATCTGGCAGGATCGGAAGCGCGCCTTACTAGGAGCGTCTCTTTTCGGCACCAACGAGATCTTCGCTCCCGTCAATGGGCTCAAGACTGAGCTTGTTGCGCGCCATGGCAGCCTGCCCAGGCTCTACTTTGCCAAGATGGACATCAAGGCGGCGTTCGACACGATCAAGCAGGAGAAGATGCTGCAGATCGTGGAGAGGCTGCTGGACGAGGTAAGTGAGAGGCAGCGACGGCAGCTCACCGCCCCAGGACTACGACTACTGCTTAATGATGTACTGCATGCTGCTCCCGCCAGCCAGCAAGGCCTCTCAAGGAACTGCCAGGCGGCTGTTCAAGACCCGTGCCGACGTGAACGAGGGCGACGTCTCGAACTTTGGCGAGTACGCTCAAGCCATAGCGAAGCCGTTCCGCAATGCCGTCCTCGTGGATATGGTGGGTGGCAGCGGTGAGGCTACGTGCTGACGCCAGGTTCGGCGGAAAGAGGTCACTCGAGACCACTGCGTGCAGCTCCTGCGAACGCACATTCAGAGCAATGTGTGGAAGGTGAACAACAAGCTGTTCCGCCAGAAGACTGGCATTCCGCAGGGGTCGACAATCAGCAGCCTGTTGTGCTCCTTCTTCTACGCGTCCATGGAGGCGGAGTATCTGTCGTGGACGAGGAGGCCCGGGACGGTGAGCCAAGCTCGGCGTTCATCAGCTGATATTATCAGCGTCTGTTGCGATACATTGACGACTTCCTCCTCGTGACAGACGACTATGCCGTGGCCCGCCGCTTTGTCGAGACCATGCACCATGGCTTCCCCGACTACGGGGCGTTCGTCTCGCCCAACAAGACTCTGCTGTCTTTCGAGCTAGCACCAGGCGGCCTGGCCGCGCCCGTCGCCCCAGTGCACAGGAATGGTTCTTGCTGTGAGTGCAGTTGTCGCGCGAAGCTAACAACCAGACTTTCCCTACTGCGGGTTCCTTATCGACGCCAGCACGCTGGACATCAGCATCGACCATGATCGCCTGTTGGCAGGCCGTGAGTGCGCCGTGTGGTCGCGCCATACTGACAGCCATGAAGCCACATGCCAGTCGTTCGCCCTCAGGTCGAGTCGCAACCGTGGCGCGGGCTTTGTCGGGTGGCTCAGCAGGCAGCTCGAGAACCGCAACCATGTGGCTTTCGTAGGTGCTTCAATACACACCACCCTGACACCTACTCAGCTGGACACCCACCACAACGACCTCGACACGGTCTACCTCAACGTGTTTGTCAACTTTGGCCTAACGGCCATGAAGATTCCGCACTACTTTGGCTTGGGGTCGACGATCAACGAGAGCCGAGCAGATGTGGTGTATGGTGGGTCGGATACTTGACAGTGCCACTGACCCGCAGGCTGGATCCTCATGTCGGTCGACTACACGTACAGCGCCGGGCGTGCGCGCGTGCGTCATCATGCGCGTGGCGACGAGCACGAGCACTTTAACATTGGCCGTGCGGCATTTGGATTGTGAGTGGCTGTGGTGACAGACGTTGATCCCCAGCCTTGCAAAGACTGCCATACGCCATGTCCTTGGCCGGCAGGCGTCCCGCTTCGGCTCTGTGGCCAACCGCCTTGAGCGCGACCTCGCAACCAAAGGCAGTCGGGGCTTTGCAGCGCGGCTGAGCCGTGTCGTCAACCGCGGCCTCGAGATTGTAGACCGGGCAGAGTTTTAGTAGTCACCGTTGTATCACCTGTACCACTGTCCCTCCCCCTCCCCACGCTCAATGCACCTGATGCATCATGTCTGAGGGTCGGTAGTCTCGTGTCGCTCTGGCAGCAGGATGCATGACTACCACCGCAATGTACAAAGGAAACCGAGAGAGACAACGCTGGGGCTTTTGGGCTGAACCAGACGTTTACTCCTCGTCCTCCTCCTCGGCGTCGCCGGCACCCTCCGAGGCCTTGGCGCGCTTCCTCTTGACGCGGCCAGCGCGGCCACCGCCGTAGGGCGACTTGAGCGAGTAGTCGATGTGCTTCTGCGAGTCGAGGCGGACAACGAACGAGGGGACGTTGACGACCTGCTTGCCGACGCGGATGTGGCGCTGGCGGATGAGGACGCGAGCGTGGTGGACCGACTTGGCGAGGCCGAGCTTGAAGACCTGGGTCTGGAGACGACGCTCAAGGAAGTCCTCGGTCTTGAGGGCGAGCACGTAGTCGAGACGCATGCGCGAGTCGTCGAGCACACCGATGCGAACAAGACGGCGGATAAGAGCGTTGCCCTCGAAGAGACGCTTGGGGTCCTTGTCGTCGAGCTTGAGGAGCTCACGAGCAGCACGACGGATCTTGGAGAGGGTGAGCTGAATGCGCCAGATCTCGCGCTTGTTGCGGAGACCGTACTCGCCGGCGAGCTGTGGGGGTTAGTTGGGTTGTTGGTTGAAATTTCGCTGTGCTGGGAGCTGGCTGGGGCAAGTTTCGAGTTGTGGAAAAGTTGACGGCGGGGTTGGGGGCGGTGGGGAGGGACAGCGACGCCGCAGCGCTGCTCGCTTCGTCGCGGCCGCGTTGCTCCTCGCCGCGCGCGTCCACTGCCCTCCTCGCCATCCCCTCCTGCCCGCGTGACCCAACCTCGGCCCAATGTCCCCAATGTCGAAACTTGCTCCAGCACACTTGCCCAGCTCCCAGCACGCCCAACTCTGCTCACCTTGAGCTCGGCGTCGAGACGGGCGGCCTCGTAGGGGCGCTTGGGGACCTTGTAGGTCTTGGACTGCTTCCTGGGGGCGCTGGGGGGTCAGCACTTGCTGCCAGGCCGACTTTGACGCCAAACTCACCTTCCCATCTGGATAGAGTGAACGAGTAGCGAGCGGCGGCGGGGAGAGAGGAGGCGCGGTCAGCACAGAGTCGTCGGCGGCGATGGTCGATGTAGTAGCTCGATACCCACTTTGTTTGCTGGATGAAAGGTCGTCGAGGAGGAGGTCGAGAACACAAGTGAGTGGGGAGCAGCGGCCGGCAGCCAGCACCAGCAGGCGACACCCAGACCCGCACCCAGCCCACCCCGACCCACCGACCACCAAACCGCCCGCCAGCAAGATTTTGGTCCCGTCAAGTGCCACATTTTCTCGCGGCAAGATGGCATAACGCCGCTTAGCCAGGGGGTGGGATTAAAGGGTGGGGCGGGACCAAATCTGCCACGTGTCTGAGCAGGCCCAGTGGCCCTGTGCCCAGTGGCGTTCCTGGTGCTTGTGGAGGTCACTCAAGACAAAGGCGGCGACTTACAGCCCACACACTCATCACAGCCGCAACATTGCCAGTCAGTGCTCGCTCGCCATCCCCAACAACTGTAGCGACATTACTTGCATCGTCAACTCTGATATATACAACTTGGGGGGGTGAGTTGAGGAGCGATGATCGGGATGTGTGCGGCTGAGGGAGGTATAAGCATGCGTCTGGCACGGGTTGGCAGCAGCCATCACTGCAACTCACCCTACTTACGCCAGCGGGGCGGACTACTGACTGGTTTGACCCCTCGGCAGCCGTCTTACGCACCAGGCTCAGCGGTTGAAGGGACGGCGGTGCTGCGCGTGGTCGCCCTCGATGTAGTCGCCGTGGTCGTCATCGCGGTCGACGACGCGGCGGTGCGCGGGGGTGGCATTACGGCGGTGCGGGTTGTCGACGCGGCGGTACGGGTAGTACCCGGCACGGCGGGCAGCCATATGCTGGGCCTGCCCGTTGTAGGCACGACGGTCGTTGGCAGGGTTGTACTCGCGGTCGGCCGGCTGCAGTCCCTGCCAGTTGCCGGCGCGATGGTCCGCGCGGTCATCGACGCCGTGGAAAGCGTGAATGGCATTGCGGCGGTGGCGGTACGGGTCGTCGTTGACGGGGCGGTAGAAACGGTCGTGACCGCCGCGGTGCACGCGGTGGTCGTTGGCGATGTAGTACTCGGGGTCGACCGGCTGCTCATCCTGGACGGCGGGTTCCAGGCCCTGCTGGTTGTTGGCAGCCAGCGGGGGGGCACGCCCCTCGGCGAGCGCCCTGAACAGCATCCGGGAGACGTCGAGCTGGAGCTGGGCGGCACGCTCCTCGGCGAGCGCCTCGGATGTAATCTCGCCGGTGGCGAGCTGGATCACGGTGTCAAGGAGCTCCCACTCCAGTTTGGTGAAAAGGTCGTTGCCAACCAGGTTGGCACCTTGCGGGGGGTTGGCAGGGGCGGCGTTTGCGCCCTGGGGAGCGTTGGCGGCGGCGGGAGGAGGATGGTTGGCCAGGCCGGGGTTCTCGACAGCGGCCTCGGCACGGAAGAAGGCGGCGCGCGCGTTCCACACCCTGATGGCGACACGGGTGGCTTGACGAGCAGCCTCCATCGTGTTGTTGATTGGGCGGGCCACAGCAGGCGGGTCGTTGGGGTTCATTGACTGCCGCATGTAAAGTTAGCCTCTGAAGCTGCATCAACCCTCCACGACGACCTCGCGACATCCGACACGGCGTACACGACCCGCGTCCGCGCCCTTGGTCGCCACCCCCTTCCCCGGGCCCTTTGAACTTGGGTTTGACCCTTCTCGCCAGAAACAGCCTTCAAGAAGCCCCACTCCTTGCAAGCCCTTCGAAGGCGACCAAGCTTGGATGGTGACAAGCGACTATGACTTACGTACGAATTGAAAGGGAGGAATCGATACAGGCAGGGGGAGAGTGCACTACCTAGATGGTGTCAGCGCTTGGAGGTGGATGACGACGGGAGAGTGGCCAGGTTCCGGGAAGGCAGGGGAGGCGAGGAAGACACGCGCACAAGTTGAATGATGGGGGGGGGGGGGGCAAGGAAGACACTCACGTCTTGGGCTCGGGGCGACCCTGGTTCAATGGGTGGCGTGGCCGTAGTGTGGAGAGAAGCCTGGGGGTGGCTGAGAGAGGCGACGAGGAGGGAGGATGAGCGAGGGGCAAGGGCGACGAGGAAGGGGAGACAAAGGGGCACGGTGAGGAGGAAGGTAGTAGACTGGGTGGGCAAAGAGAAGGCAGTGACGATGATGGATCTGGTGCTGAGTGTGTTTGTAGGTGTGTGTGAGCTATCACAGTACCAGAGGGTGAAGTGACGGCGACAGAAAGGGGAGGGGAACAGGCTGGAGAGAAGAGATGAAGAGAGACGAGAGAAACAAACTGAGAACTTAAGTACTCGGGGGAACGCCGCTGGGAGGCACAAGACAGGCAGGCACGAGGCAGCGCCGGGGGGTGCAGCGGTTGAGGCGACTCGCCACCTGCCTTCCCTCGGCCATGAGGCAAGACGCGTGTGCACAGACCACCTCCACCGATGCCACGAAGTCAGTCATGCTATCAAAATGCTTCCGTGCCACAATCCACTCGCGCCCCAGTCCACAAGAGCTGAAGGCGGGTGCGCGAGCTCCAAGCACTGCGCTTCGATGCGTACGAGCTGGACAATGAACTGCAACCTTATCAGTCCAACTGCTCCGAGAGGCGTCCGCCCCAATGCCCCCCCGACCTGTTCGTCCAGCTGGAAATACATGGCGTGTCCGAGTTGGGCCCCTGCAACCGACTATAGTCATCTCCCAGCTCCCATCCTTATCTCCCATCCCATCCCATCGGCAATACACACGTTACTCGTTGGACGATGAACTGTGGTTATCAGCCCAACACTCGACGACGCTCATCCCGACACACTGACCTAGTCATCGAGCTCAAAGTACATCGCGCCGTTCGGCTCCTTGCCTGCCTGACGGAGTCCGCGGGTGTGGTCCGCAACGATACGCTGCTTCTTCTCGCGCCAGTCTTGAAGGTCAGCGGTAAGTGGACTCTACAGACAAACCTGGGAAGGTGCGGGTGGCGTAACCCGTAATGGCGGCGGCGGTGAGCCGGCCGCTTGGCGATGCCGCGAGTGCATCGCGGCAGATGCTGAGGTGTGAACGGCCCAGGTAGGGCCGGTGAGGGGGGGAGGACGCCCAGGGACTGGACGGGTGAATGCGAATGATCTTCATGCGGAGGTGGCTCCCCTCGAGGAGCTCAAATTGGGGCCAGGCGCCCCACCTCCCAAGTCATACCAGGTTCGCCTGGGAGATTGGATGCGCTAGGCCGCTGACATAGTAACTCTGGAAGGCAATAGCTCGTACAGCGTCCCCTGGAGGACTACGGTTCACAACAGGCGTGATGTCGTCATCCTCGATGGTCCCGAGTACCAGGGGTTCGGGGGAATATGTAGTGCTCCAGCTGCACAAGCCTGATGAAGTCGATCAAAAGCTACACGAATCGATATGCTCTATCTTCCGACCTCCGGCACAGTCCACCATCTCGACCCTCGGTGAAACACAGCGCTCACTCATCACGGAAGCGCTCCAAATGTCACTTTCCGAGTCCATGTCAGGACACGCGATCGTGGGCGGCATCTTTCGCCGACATGGTATGGGCTTCACCGGAATGCTGGTGCTAATGTATGCCCCAGGGATCATTATCACCACAACGATCGTCTGGCTCTGGCAGCCATGGAAGAACAAGATCTTACGGAAGATCGAGCAGACAATCCCTGTGGCAAATCGTCGCAAGACACGCAACCAACACCGCTGGGCGCTTGTAGAGGGATCCGAGAACGTAGCCATGTCATGGGCAGAGAAAACCGCGCTCAACATCGTAGTTCGTGCTTTCAACTACATGCTCGAGAAGACAGGACGAACACTACTGTCACCCGGGGAGGTCAAGCAGGTGGCGCGACAGCTCTATCCTGGTGAGTTTGCATCCAATGAACCGTAGGTGCGTTCCTTGAACTGAGCACCGTGAGGGCAAGCTTGACTCCGACTCCCCGAATGAGATTGCCCTCCGGTGGAAAGACTGGCGGTAGTTCGAGGTTGTGCGGTCACACCGACAGCAAGATCTAGTGCGCATGCACCCGTCTGGTGTGTGAACACCAAAGCCTCTTAAGAACGCCGTTCGCCCCGAGATGACCCAATGCGAGCTGTTCGTTGAGGCGATCGAGCGGTCGCCGGGCCGGGGGCTCACTGGACGGGCGTTGAACGGCGCCATTATGTGCCGGCATCCTTGTAAGTGGTACTGTAAGCCTCCAGTCCTTTGCTGACTTTCGAGGGTACAAGGATGGTTTCAGCCTGGCAAGCTGAAAAACGTGCTTTGGCGAGACGGCCCGCCCGAGAGCGGGCTGTGGCGTCTGATAAATGACTACCCTGAGAAGGTCGCGGAACGAGCGGCACACCCCAAGAAGCGTTAGGTCAGTCTGTCGTGGTATGGGCGTCACGCCCATGGCTTTCAGCGGTTGGGCTGACAACGTGGCAGCGGGACCGTTTGCACAGGAAATAACGGCTCGGAGAGTTGGCGTGGGGTGGGGTGGATGCAAGCGGGAGGAGGTTGATGGCCTCGAAGATACATTGGGTGGTTGTACATACGTATGTACATACTAAAGAGTGATGCTAGTCACCACGGAGCAAAGCCGGAACTGGCGCCACGACTCCCAGCGTCAGCGCTGCGTGCCACTCTCCTCTGCACAGTTAGGCGAGGTAATGACGGTGTACCGACCGTAGAGGATGCGGATCGTCGAGAGGATCTCCTCGACCGAGAGGGTGTTGGTGCCCCACATGCAGAAGATGTCCTCGGCGATCTCGTCGGGTCGTCAGACGCGGTGGCCGCGCCACCGACGTTGGTCGCCGCCGACTGAGTGTTAGCTCGGGTCGTTGCTTCACTTACGGTCGCCGTGAACTGCTCCCCCTCAAGGATGTCGTCGGCGTCGAGGGTGAGACGCCCGCGCGAGCCCGAGATGCGGCGCGAGGCAATGCGCCGCGCAAACTCCGGGGGAAGGTCAGCCTCACCCACGCCCAACTCGGGCCTCACCTCGAGCTCGTCCTCGTCGATCACAAGCCTCTTGCGCTTGATCTGGTCCTTGACCGCGCCGAGGATCGAGGGGGTCTGCTCAATTCAGTTTCTCGACCTTCCCCGCGACTCACGATGGTGGTGGTGGTGGTGGTGGTGGTGGTGTTGGTGGTGGGGATGGTGGGGCGATGGGAGATTCTGCTCACGAGTGAGGATAATGCAAGTGAAGAGGTTGGGGGAAAAGGCTGCATCTTTTAAAGAGCACCGAGCCGCGGCGGGGCGTGCCAGACACTGCACCTCTCGCACTCTAAGGACCCCGTCGTGAAGGAGAAAAATAATTGTACACGCTGTGCGAGCGGTCCCTTCAGGCTAGAGGCCAGACTGCATAAGGCAGACGGGTCGAGGGCGTAAGACGATTACAACACCAGAGGGAGCCACTCCAACCCCAAGCATTGACTGATGCTCGTGGGTACGAGGGTGAGGTCGGAGTGGCACAGCGGCGAAGAGGGCGCCGGCCATCCATCGCCGCCGACAGGGGTGGACAGCGCGGCACGTTGAGCGAGTCAAAGGGGGCGCGACGCGAGACAAAGCGGCCACGCTATCCTATCGACGAGAGCGAGCCATGGGGAAGAGGGTAAGGGCTGGAAGGAGAGGGGGGTCGTCCTTACAGAAAGTCGTTTTTCGAGCTTTTCCACACTTATCATCATTTTCCACCACGCCACCGCCACCATGGTCCGTTGACTCGATTTTGCAAGGCGTTCCTCAGCTGATACTTGCTAGGCCGACATCAATGGGACGCTCGAAGGCTACGCCGACCGCTACGAGCTCGGATGGTCGGTGTATGGGCGTTGCCCGTCCCCGCCCACCGACACGCCGGGTGTCGTCCATCGTTCCGGTACGGGAGCAGGTCACGACCTCGACGCGGGCCAGCCCCGTGAGTAGTCGGAGGCAGCACTGCATTATAGCCCGCTAACGCTTCACAGAGATGGCTGACGCCGAGGAGACGGAAGATGGCGACGACGCGTACTCGGACGGCGACATGGTGGTCACCGTGCCGTGGTCGCGCGCGGCAGTCGGCGCCGCTGGTGAGTGGATGAATCCCGACGCTTCCTCTCCGCCTGGCTAACACATGACAGTCGAGGAGGGCGAGGAGGGGGAGGCCGACGACGAGTACTACTCGAACGACGCGCTTTTCGCCTCGACTCCGTCGGTGGCTGGCCCTTTGATTGTTTCGACGCCATCGCCGGGGCCCACGCCGCCTTTGGCGGCAGCCCCACTCCAGCCGATCGTACAGGGGCGGTCGTGCTGTGTCGTGCCTCGATCCGACCGCGTGGATCAAGCCCCGCCCCGCCCAGCCCAGCAAGCGGCGTCCACTGCCGCCGATGCCCGCGCGGCCTGCCGACCTCGCGCCGCGTCCAAAGCGGCGTCGGACGGCATCCTCCGAGGGCGGCGCGTCATCTCGCACGGTCAAGGAGGGTGTGCTCATGCGCTCGATTGAGCTCGCAAAGGCCGAGTCGGATGCGGCCCAGCAGGCCCTTGAGGCTCGCGGTCTTGAGAAGCACGGTGTCAGTGAGTGAGAGTTGTAGGCTGCGCCAGGGCTGCGTCCGATGTGAAGTGCTGATAATAGCAGAGGTGATAGACCTTATTGATAAGATGCGGCAGGCGGACGAGGACATTGAGCAGCTCAAAGAGATGCTGCGGCAGGAGCGGGGTGGACACCAGTGGACAAACTGCATGTACCAGTTCAGACACTCGCTGTCATTCATTCTTCCTCTTCGCAATGCAACGTCGTCAACGGTACCACGATCCCGACGAGGACTCTGGCGAAGAGACAGCACCCATAGCTGGCCCTTAATCGTCTGGTCGAGGCGGCCCATCGACCCACGACGTCGTCGCGGGTCTTGCAAACGACCCGTGGCACAAGGAGAACGTTGAGGACGTGAGTTGTGTTGATCTTAACAAAACACTAACAAGGAGCAGGCAAACGAGCGCCCCGTCGTGCCCATTGATCCAGACGACACCGATGATCTCAATGGCGGCGCTACCTTCCTCGCCCTGCCAGACGAGGACCGGCTCTACGAGGATGAGGTGGCAGAGCCTGGCCGGCTCCGCATGGTGAGTAACATAAGCTATGACCATTGCTGATCCCAGTACGCGGGGGTATTCCGACGCGACCGGCGGGAACTCGACAATATGCAGCGCAAGTGGGCGAGCGGGCGTAGCTTCGAGAACCCCGACAAGGGTCGGGGAGAAGATCGCCGGAAGCTCGTCACGTTAATCTCGTCGGTCCGCACCAAGCTGTGCGACAGCGTGGGCCCCTCAGAGCGTTGGAAGGTCCGCATGGACGACGAGGTGGAAGGTCCAGCTCTTGTCGACACATTTGTCGACAGTCTCACCTCCGGTGGGGTAGCCGCACTGCTGCCGGCTGCAGATCAAAGCCGGGAAGACCCCTTGCCCGCCTACCCCTCCATCGAGTCGATGGCATCCGGATTGGTGAGCACGGCAGACTGTCCCTGGTGGGTGGTTTGCCTGCTCATCCTCGTGCCGGACGACCCCAATCTTCCTGCCCTCAAGTATGTGGGCACTGCGACTTCAGCGGCGGGGAAGTACACTGGCGGCCAGGCCCGCCTCAAGAACCACATTCAAGGCTTCAAGAGGGTCAATGGGTTCGTGTTGGCTTCCCAAGTTGAGAATTGAGCCAATGGCTGACCGAAATTCCTTAGTTCACCCCTTTACCTTTATCGCCAGTGCCGTAAAGGCCTGGTGAAGTATCGTCTGGTGATGGTCGAGCTTTGTCGATTCGCCTCGTTCAACTTTCGGGTTGCGACGAAGGAAGAAATCACGGACTTTCGGGAGTCCGTGTACTTCTGCGAGACCGTCGGCATGATTATGTTCGACACCTTGCGGCACCCCGGCCTGCCGAGGTTTTTCGCTGAACCCGCGTTCCCGATCGATGCCTGCAACCAGGCATTTCCGATCGGAACGCTGCAGCACTACGACTTCAAGGTCCCCCCTCCCCCTGTCTACAACGTGGCGGGCTCTGACCGCCTGTTCACCCTTGACGAGTTGGTCACGGGGATGCTCCTCCACGTCGGGCCCCCGTACCGGCTGTTTATCGAGGAGGTTTCGTTTTACCTCTGTCGCATCGTGCCCAGTGAGTAGGCCTCATGCGGAGAGACAGGCTAACCCCACAGCCTTCGCCGCAGAGCACGCGGGGTTGATGCGTCCTCGCTGCCTTCGGGCCGAAAACGTCAAAGTTCGGCCATGGGAATCCTTGTCGTCCGGGCTGTTGGAGCTTCGCGCTCCGGCGACAGTGAACGCCGCAATGTACGACGAGCTGTCTGCGCAGCTGCAGACGCCGGGCGAGCCCCCCGAGCTCGACCTCAACCATCGACATGCGTACATTGTCGATGCCCTCGTCGCCTCGTGTTGGCCAGGGGTGTCCACGACGGTATTGAAGATGGCGATCGAACGCCGCCAAGGTAGGTACTTACTCGAATGCCTGCGCTTACACAACAGGCGTTCGATTGTGCACCAGTGAAATCCTTGCAGCTTTGAGGCGCCGTGAAGGCAGTGGATTCCGGGCAATCACACCTGATGTGAACAACCCGCGGAGGCGACTCTGGGGTCTGGGGTCTGGGTGGGAAGCTTCCAGCGTCACTGCCATGGAGAGGCGTGTCCTTGAAACTGGGGACCCCCGGGTTCTCCATGACCTCATCTTCGAGGTCTTCGAGGACATCGCTGCTCGGACGGGGGCCACGTTGCTCTCCACGAGCGAGCTCAACCAGCGCTTCCGGGAGCTCATGCCGGGTAAGTGACTGCTATTCTTATGCGCATCCAGACCCTGACCCCGCAGGCCGCGATGGGCTCTGGAAGAAGTTTGCCACCGCCCCTCGGAGGACTCGCGGCGCTTCGAGGTCGTGGGCACCCACCCACCACGTCCTCAAGGTATGAATCAATCGTCCCCGTGGTGGGTCGTGTATGTCGCCTTCCTCGTCCCCGACGATCCCACTCTGCCAGTCTTGCGCTACTGTGGCAGCGCAACATCGACTGGTTCCGGCGGACGTTGGACTGGGGGGCAGGCCCGCCATAAGACCCACTTTCAAGGCTTTGAAAGAACGACGAAGTACGTGCTGTAATCAAGCTGAGACTACATACATGCTGACACATGATCTACAGGCCAGGTATCCCCTTGTACCGCAAGTGGCGCAAGAGCCCACAGGGGTACCAGGTGGTGTTTTTGGAGGTTTGTCGATGGCCCTCCTTCGACTTCTACCACACCACGAAGGAGCAAATCAAGGAGATGTGGCAGTTTGTCCTATTTGCCGAGACCATCGTAAATGTTCTCTTTGGTACCTTGAGGGGCAGGCGGCTGCCGAAGGTCTTTGCCGACCTGGCTTCCGGACCGAGGGCTGCAATGAAGGCATCCCGATCGGGCCATATCTCCCCACCCCGGAGAAGAGGCTGGTCCCCACCCTACCTACGAGGTTAGACGCGCTGCTCGTCAGTTTCCTCTCGACGAGCTCATCACCGGCATCCTCTTCCTCATGGGGCCGCCGTACAGCGCCTTCAATGGCGAGGTGACGTTCTACCTCCGCCGCCTGGTGCCAAGTGAGTGGTTCTGCATCGAGTTCTTTGCTTCGCAGGTGACACTAACCCTTGCAGAGTTCGCGTTCGAGCGGGGTGTCCTCACACGCCCTCGTTGTTTGCGGGCGCAGAATGTAAAAGTTCGCGCCGGACGACGGACGTGCTCTTCTAACCTCTTGGTCCTCAGGAACCCAGGCTCGGTGGACCAAGAGATAAGCAAAGAGCTGTCAAGCAGCTTACAGTCGCCGGGGAAGCCCCAAAAGTCGACCTTTACGGTCGACACACATACATCTGCGACTCGCTCATCACGGCTCTCTGGCCAGCGGTTTCGGTCGCTGTCCTCCGCCTCGCAATCGAGCCCCGTCACGGTAAGGTGCTATCTTTTGCTTGCGCTCACTCCACAGGCGCCTGTCTCGAATTCGGGGAGATTCACCGCGCCTCCTGCGTCGTGAGGGCTATGGGTTCCGCGCCGTGCCCCCCGAGGAGTTCCACACACGTGGCCGACTGTGGGCTTTGTCGGGCGGGTGGGAACCCGAGTCATTCACGTCGATGGAGAAGCGCATCCTCTTCACCGGCGGCTGGCGCGTTCCTCAGCACCTGGTCATCGAGGTGTTCGAGGACATCGCCGAGCGAACAGGCGCAACGGTTCTCTCCACCAGTGAGCTGAACCAGCGGCTGCGGGAGCTGCTGCCCGGTAAGTGACTGGTTCTCGTTGGGAAAATGGAGATCCTGACATCTCTAGACGGCTGCGACACGATGTGGGCCAAGTTCGCCAACCGGCCGTGGACCGATTGGCCACGGTTTGAGGTCGTTGGTAGCCACCACGGCCTCAAGCAGACCTTCGTCCGTCTGCACCCGGACGAGAATTGGGCAGACCGTCGGTCCCCCCTCACAGCAGGCGTTTGCCCCAACCGGCCCATCAAGACCTTGATGGCCGAAGCAATCGCCGCATCGTGGGGGAGGAGGCTGTCCTTCAACGCCCTCCAAGGGGCCATGCTGAGGAGGGACACGTGTGAGTGTGCAGTCCCAGACCGAAACCCAGCCAGCTGATGAGCAGATTACCTCTTCAAAGAACAACCCGTGCTGCAGCCGAGGGTTTTCCCCCAACTCTTCTGCCCGGTGGGTAACACGCGCCAGAACTCGACCTGCATTTGGCGTTTGGTGGCCGACAAGCCGGCAGCTGCTGCAGAGCACGACGGCACCAGCCAGTCGTGGAAAGAAACCCTGGGGAATCCTCAAGAGATGGAGGAATTAGCACAATTCGCTGCCGAGGGTCTTACCCACGGCACGCGGGACCTTGTGCTGAGGGCGGCTGGCCTTGAGCCAGGACACCCTCACCGGCAGTACCCATCAGTGGGGAGCTACCGCAAGTTGAGCGACTCGAGCAAGTCTCAGCACTGGGTCGTGTACCTCATCCTCATCGTAGGTGAGGTCACATGTGCCTATGTGGGCTCCGCGACGTCCACCACCGGCAGCAAGACAGGCGGAGCCTCCCGAGCGGCCTCTCATATCGGGGCGATGGAGAGCCAGACGGGGTAAGTTGCTACACCAGGTCCGTAAACTAACTACATTAGCAAGGGGAAGCAGTTTGTCGCTCGTCAGTGGGAGCAGGACAAGAGCGCCAAGGTCTACATGCTGGAGCTGTGGAGGCTGCCCGGCTTTGACTTCCGCCACGCTACCGAAGGCGACATTCGACGGATGCGGCGGCGCGTGCACGCTGTGGAGTCGGCCCTCGCGGAAGGCTTCGGGTGCCACCGGTACCAGGGGCACCGCACCACGCTCTTCGACCAGCCTTCGTACCCATTTGTGCCTGCCAATATCGCAGAGCCAATGGGTAGCGAGGTCGACTACGTGAGGCGGCTTTTCGTCATCGAAGGCATCGACGAGAAGCTCTCCCTGTCCGACCTCGCGGTCGCGCTCCTTAAGCGGAGCGGTGCGAGTGAGGAGTACACCCTCACGTCGCACGACCTCCAGGACTATGTGCGGCACGTCGTCCCAGGTGCGTATCCGGGCTGCTGAGCAATGGCCGCTGATCTTGCAGAACTGTCTTTCAAGCACGTTAGTATCAACTGGCGAAAGTTCTACCACAGGCGTGGCATCGTGATCTGCGATGACCACAGGTTCAAGGGCTACACTGGCTTCGTCCTGCGCCTGACGGCCCCGGACAAGGTTGATCCGGCTCTGTACGAGTCGATCTGTTCTATCTTCCGTGCTCCGGCTCCCCCGACTGTGTCAACCCTTGGGAAGACACAGCGGACGCTGATCCTCGACACGCTGTTGCGTGCGATGCGCGACTCCATGTCCACTCCAGTCATCAAGGGGGCGATCCTCCGCCGGAACCGTGAGCACCACAACCAAACCCCTTGCTAACTACATCTCAGACCGCCATTTCCCGGGCAAGATCCTGTGGAGCAGGTGGAAGGGCAAGGTCTCCCAAAAGCAATGCGATGACGAAGACCGTGACAAGTGGTGGAACAAGGGCCGTTGGGCCCTCATGGATGGGTGGGAGGAGGCCATAACGACCTCATCCGTCGAGAAGCGCGCCCTGCGCCTGGGAGCAGACGCCCCCCCGGACGAGGAGATCGTCGTGCGGATTTTCGAGGAAATGCGCACACAGACCGGCCGGACCGTCATCTCGTCGACCGAGGTCAAGCAACGGATGCGGGAGCTGTACCCGGGTAAGTATCAGACGACTGCATGGGTAACTGAGCTGATTCCTGAAGGCAAGTTCGACAAGGACGGCGCGCACCTAAGGTGGCACAAGTGGAAGCGGTTCGAGGTTGTCCGCGAGCACAACCACCAGAGTCTGGTGAAGATGCACCAGACGATGGAGTAGGAGGCGACCACCTTCGAGGCACGACAGAGGCCGAACCTCACTGATCGTCTCCTATGCATCGAGGCCATCAAGCAGTCCCCCAGCCGCGGGCTTACCGGCTGGGCTCTGGCAGGGTCCATTGTGTGCCGCCATCCTTCCTGGCGGTGATGCAAACTGTGGTTACATTGTGCTGGGATGGAGCAAGTCGTGTGTGATCCAGCCGGCGATGAGCGTGGTGATTAGGCAAGTGAGGGCGTTAGTTGGATGGAGGACGAGGCGAACATGACGACTGCCTTGATAGCAATAGGACGGAGTGGGGTCGTGTATCAGCCGATTGAGTGAAAGGTCGCGCGTCGCACAACAAGAGTGAGGAAGAGGAGGAACAACCCACGATCGCAAAGCTCAAAGTCAGCCGCGATCCTATGTCGAGCGTCGTACGTCGCGCGACTGAGCGTGCCTGACCACGTGGCGGGAACTCGGTAATAGTACTTCGTGGCATTTTCACCTCCAGCGATTGTCGACAAATTGCGGGATCAAATTTTGCGCTCTCTGGGTAGGAGGTGTCGCTGGGTGGTTGGTGGTCACTCGACTTGGAGGCCGATTCTCGCGACAAGGTCTCCCTCGTACACCAACCGACACCCCCAAAGTGAGTAGCGGCCCACCTCGAACGACGACCTCGCGACCTCCGACACGGTGTGCACGACCTGGGCGACTCCTTCTTTGGACTAGTTGCTGACGCTCCTCTCCAGAAAAACCGCCGACAATGCCTCACTCCTTCGGTAGCCGCGCGCGCACGCGGTGCGTACTACGACGTTTTGCAAGCTTCAGACTGACGAGAACAGCCACATGTTTGCTAAGGCCCACCGCAAGCACGGAGCGCCGAACCTTTCGACCTACCTTGTCAACTACAAGGTTGGCGACGTGAGTCTTGCCGGTGGAGGATGGCACTTTGAGCCGTCTCTGGCGATCAGCACTGACGCTTTTTCACAGATTGTTGACATTGTGGCCAACGCTGGCGAGCAGGTAAGTCGACACGCTGCCAGAGGGCATCCTGGATCGAGCTGACATCTGGGACAGAAGGGAATGCCTCACAAATTCTACCACGGCAAGACCGGCATCGTCTACAACGTTGCCCCCCGCGCCGTCGGTGTCATTGCCTACAAGGTCGTCAACGGCCGCTACCTCGAGAAGCGCGTCAACGTCCGTGTCGAGCACGTCCGCCACTCCAAGTGTCGCCAGGAGTTCCTTGACCGCGTCAAGTCGAACGCCGCCAAGAAGCGCGAGGCCAAGGAGAAGGGCGAGAAGGTTGTCCTCAAGCGTCTCCCCGCCCAGCCCCGCGAGGCCCGCACCATCTCGTCGAAGAACAACGTTCCCCAGACCCTCACCGCCCAGCCCTACGAGACCACCATCTAAGGAGCACGGCACTGCTGGGGTTCTGGTTGGTTTGTACTATGCGAGATGATTCTCTCCAGAGATGGATCTCATCCACCGACCGTGAAGCATATGCCACTGGCAATTTCTGCTTTCACTTTCCTGCCGTGCGAGAGCACGCGCAGTAGCTGTTGCACCGGGGACATGTGGGCTGATGGGCTGATGCATGCTACTGACTACTAACCAAACCTCTGCTTTGCCATTTGCTTGAACCTGTTGTAGCGTTAGCGATGTAAAAAGTGCCACACACATGTCCATGGTCGCTGCTTCTTTTGATCGGCGCTCTGCCAATCGCTCGTCCATCGCCGCTCTCTTCTCGGCCATCTCGTCGGCCTTCTTGTCGGCGCGGCGCGCAGCAGCCGCGTCGCGAGCCCTCAGCCTGCGGCGTCAGCGTCAGCTCGCCCGGCCACGACAAGACGCACGCAGCAGCAAACCCGCTCTCGCTCCCGCCCATGAGCGTGTCGTCGTCGACCTCGAGCCCGGCCGCCTGGTCCTTCTCCCTAAACTTCTTGTTCTCCTCGTTGGCCGCGCGCTTCTCGGCCATCTTGCCCTCCTTCCCAACGGCGCGCGGCGCAATCTCCTCGGCGCGGTCGAGCGCGGCCTTGCGCGTCGCCTTGCGCTCGGCCGCGCGCTCAGAGCCCGCCACCGCCGCCTCGACCTCGCGCGCCAGCTGCCGGTCCGACACGGTCGGCGGCGCTGGGCCGACGCGCGGGCCGGGCGACGCCGAGCGCGACGGCGGGTCTGGGCGCGGGCCAATCTCCTCGTCATCGTCGTCGTCGTCGGCCGCGCCGAGCCGAGACGGAGGCAGCGCCTTGCCGTGCGTCAGGCGGTCGACGTCGGCGCGCGCCGCGGCCAGCTCCTCGGTATTCACCCGTGAGCGGTGGCTCGCAAAGGTCCATTTGCTGGGGCGTCAGCGATGGTCGGGGCACGACGATCGAGGAAGGCAGACTACGCTCCACCTTCTTCACTCCACCTTCTTCGCCGCCAACCCACGCCCACTCACTACGCCGTCAGGTCCTTGGCCCGCGTCGCCGTCGAGTCGTGCGGCGCGTAGCACTCTCGCGGCAGCGCGCCGTCGTTCCACCGCCGGATGAAGCGCCGAAAGTACTTGTGCGCCTGCTCCGAGCTCAGCTCGTCGAGGTACTTGCCGCGCTCCTCGCGCAGCCAGAAGCGGTACTCGTCGGCCTTGAGGCTGGGCGTTAGCACAGCCGGCGCAAGGGCTCACAAGTAGTCGTCCTCGGTGATGGGGGCAACGCCGAGCTCGGCCAGGTCGAGCAGCTCCTCCTCCGAGTCGCTGGGCGACGGCTGCCGCTTGCGCGGCGAGTCGTCACGCGACGAGCGGTGGCTGCGGTCTCGGCGGTCGTCGCGGTCTCGGTCGCGCCGGCTCTCTTTGCGGTCGTCTCGCTCCCGATCCCTCCGGCCCGACCTGTCGCGGTCGCGGTCGCGGTCTCGGTCTCGCCTATCGCCGTCTCGGTCTCGGTCTCGCCTGTCGCGGTCCCTCCTGTCGGGGTCGTCGCGACGGTCGTCTTTCTCGCGGCGACGGTCGCGGTCGCGCTCACGATCACGCTCACGATCACGCTCACGCTCACCGCCGCGTTCTCGCCGTCGCTCACTTGGCGACCTCGATCGATCCCTGTGCGACGACCCCATGGTGCGGTATTTTGCCCGACTTTGTTGCGAGTTTGTGCTGCACCCAAAAAGTGGAGGAGGCGTTAGGGGCCAATTGGTGGTGGGTGGGTGAGCCACTGCGTCATTGCTGCTGCCTGACCCACAGCCTGCAGCCAGACTTCGCCGCCGAGCCAACCGCTCTGAGCACAAGTACACGCCCACCCCCAAACACGCCTGCAGAGGACCCAAGGCTCAGCCCAAGGCGCAGTTCAAGCCAATGCGCCTATGAGCTGCGGAGTTCCCTACCCAACGCCATTCTTCTGCGATAACGGCCCCGACGCCATTCCGTGGAATTCACGCCCACTCGTGTGCGCTGTGCGCTTGTGCTTGAGCCCATCCTCGCCACCTTCTGCGCCAGTAAATACCGCAGGCTGATCAGAGCCAGCTTGACAAGAACCAATGCGAGCGCCCCGAGTGCGTCGAGATAACACGGGTCTCCCTGGGAGCCGCGTGCGATAGAGAGACAAAGGCACATGTGGGGGGGTGAGGTGAGGGTGCGCGGTGCCGCTTTGGGCCAGGGCCCATTGTCGCGAGTCGCCTTGGTCGAACAGTGTGCGATTCTGGGGGTTCGGGGGGCACGGAGAGAGGGCAGCAGCACGGCAGCAGCAGCAGCGTTCAACTGCTGCGGACGCACCGCGCAACGCCGCTGACGACCTCTTGCGGAGCTCCCGGAGCTCCTACCCGGCCGGCATCAGACGGCATCTCCCCTCCTCCCCAGCTCCGCGTGCGTTCCCCATAACGGCCGGCGTTGCCTCCGGTCCCCTCCCCCCTCAAACTTGTACCCGCCCCTGGATACGATGCACGCCTCGTTCCCACAGGTGCAGTGGTCAGCTGCGGCGCTCGCTCTCCTGATTGATTGGGCGTGCCCTCTGCACTCTGCACTGCGTTAGCGCTCGCTCGCTCGCTCGCGTGGTGCCAGGGGAAGGGCGATATATGGGGTTAC
This sequence comes from Vanrija albida, assembly GCF_041260175.1. Lineage (NCBI taxonomy): Eukaryota > Fungi > Basidiomycota > Tremellomycetes > Trichosporonales > Trichosporonaceae > Vanrija > Vanrija albida. Next base: position 835,460 of record NW_027191423.1, read on the forward strand.
GCGCAATGCTCAGGGCGCGCGCGCCGTGTAACAATCACATCAAACGTGCCAAACCCCAGGGACAAGTCGTTGCGACGTCACCATCCGAGGGGCACCCAGCGCCAGTGAAATCATTGCGTTGGAGTGAGTGAGATACGAGGGGGGTTGGGACAGAGCGAGGTCCTGCTACTCCTCTCGTCCTGCTGCGGTGCAAGCCCATGTATAATGGGCCCGCTTCTCCGATCCTCTCTTTCTCCTTCCGACTATCACTGCTGTTCCAAAAGTGATCACTCACCACCACTAGTACTCACAATGACATCGACCCCGACCACCAAGGCTCACCCGAGCGCCAAGGCGCCGTCCAAGATGACGGTATGTCGCCCGTCGCGGTGCACTCGCTCACGGCCCAGCTCAACCTCGGCAACTTGCCGCCCAGGAAGGCGGACTTCAAGAAGGACGTGCCGGCGGTGAGTAGCAGCAGTGGCGAACCCGCTGACCCCATAGTGGCCTCGCACACCATCGCGCGTCAACCCCAGTACGTCTGCGGGTCCACCACGACCACGCTCACACCACCAGATCAGCCCCCCTGGCCCGCATACCGCGGCTACCACGAGTACTCGTTCGCCCATGTGAGTTGCACGCCCTGTTTGTATATGCGCCCATTCTCACACCCCAGGCGACGATGGGCGTGCGCCTGCCCACGATCCTGGGCAAGGCCATCAATGACGTCTGGCTCACGCTCAACCAAGAGTACGACGAGGACCGGATTCTCGACCTGCTCGAGTGCATCCACCGCATGGACGCGCTCATGTCCGACCTGCAGAACAATGCGACGCTGCGCCCGATCGTCGACGACGGCGCGGGCGACGTCGCGCTGTGGAACAAGGTATGTGGCAAAGATATCGGCGGCCAGATCTGGTGGCGTTTGCTGATATGATAACACAGGAAATTGCCAGAGTATGTCGCTGGGCGTGGATCTGGGGCTCGATTACTAACCTGCCAGTTCTTCCGCGGCAAGGACTTTATGAATGCGCCGTGGCTCTTTGCCGAGGCGTACAAGTACCGTCGTCTGCGTGAATGCTTCAGCCTGTCCAAGTACTGGGAAAATTATGGTTCGTCATTGGGACGAGCCGCGCTCACCCCCAGACGTCTTCTTCCGCCAGAAGTGTGACACGTTCTCGCGCTCGTCGCAGGCCGTGTTCGAGCTCTCGACGCGCTTCCACGAGCCGGCGCACGTCCTGGGCAGCGCCGAGGAGCAGGCCAAGAAGAACCGCCTCATCTTCCTTGAGCTTACTCAGAGTGAGTAGCTGCGAATCTGTGCGCCCCTCGGAGCGGCCCTGACGCCCCAGTCTGCCTGTGGGGCAACTCGACCGACCTGTCGCTCCTTATCGACATGACCGAGGAGGACATCAAGAAGCTCCAGTCGACGGGTGGCGAGCACCTCGCCGCCACAGAGAAGAACATCCTCGGCAACGACCTGGACAAACTGGCCGACTACGTGCTGTCGCTCAAGGGCGCACGCATCGACTTTGTGCTCGACAACGCCGGCTTTGAGCTCTACTGCGACCTGGTCTACGCCGACTGGCTGATCCAGTCGGGCATTGCGAGCACGGTTGTTTTCCACGGCAAGCGCATGCCGTGGTTCGTGTCCGACGTGACCAAGCAGGACTGGAACTGGCTGCTCAACATTTGCGTGCACGGCAACCTCTTCCCCGAGGTGTCGGAGGAGGAGAACAACTCGCTGCGCGAGATGGGCCGCCGCTGGAAGCAGTACGAGAAGGAGGGCAAGTGGAAGTACGAGTCACATCCGTTCTGGAGCACGGGCTACACGTTGTAAGTGCTGCGGCTGTGCGTGCTGGACCCCGCTCACACGTCTCCAGCTGGCACCTCAACAGCGAGTCGCCCGACCTGTGGATCGAGCTGCAGAGCTCGCAGCTCGTCATCTTCAAGGGCGACCTCAACCACCGCAAGCTGACGTACGACTGCCACGCTCCGCCCGAGACGCCGTTCCCGGTCGCCATCGGCCCGCTCGCGGCCGACGAGGGCGCGCCCCCCATCTGCTCGCTGCGCACCATCAAGTCGGACGTGGTCGTCGGCATCCCCAAGGAGCTCGGGCCCAAGCTCGACGAGGAGGAGCCAGGATGGAAGATCTCTGGCAAGTATGCCGTCGTGCTGCTGTCTCCGGGCGACCAGGGCGGCCGTCCTGCGGGCCAGTAGGCCTGTGCCACGAGAACTGAAATGTAGCGTCACCCACCCCCGTATGCTAATTACGATGCATGAGATGTTGAAACGGATGCTAACGATGCGTATGGCTGATGAACCCCTATGCGTTGATCTATGGCAAGGCTAGGCCTTGGTATCTGCCTTGTCTTCGCGGCTGGCGGCCGAGTTGAGTGTTGGCGTCGTGTTGATCGACTCTGACACGTCGCGCTGGGCGTCGGCGTCGGCGTCGGCCTCCGCGCCGACCTTTTCGGCCTCGGGCGGGGGCGTGACGTCTCCGGGGCTCTTGGCGCTCTGCGGGCCACGGTTGAGGCTGTACGCGCGGGTGGGGATGGTGATCGCGAGGCAGATGGCAAAGATGACAATGGACAGCAGCCACACGGGGCGGAAGCTGTCCGAGAAGGCCTTGAGGACCGCGTCCTTTGTCGGGCCGTCCGGCAGCTCATGGAGCGCGGCGTACCCCCTCGCGCTGGTGGGCACCTCGAACTCTGTCCCAAACCCGGGCACCTTGGCAAACTTGGAGCGCATGTCCGTGTTGAGGATGGCGGTGAAGACTGCGATGCCGATCGAGCCGCCGAGCGAGCGGGTCAGCGTCCAGGCGGACGTGACCGCCGCCATGTCTTTCAGCGGCATGGCCGCCTGCATAATCAGCAGCGGGGAGGAGAGGGACAGCCCAATGCCAATCGCGGGGAGGATGAGCAGGCCGTACTGCCTGCTAAGGGGCATGGTCGAGTCGAAGAAGCCGTACATGATGCCAAAGGCCAGCACGGCCATGCCGTACCCGACCCAGACCACGGGGCGGACGATGCGCAGCCGGCTCTGAATCTGCCCGGCGACAACGGTCGACCACGACACGAAGATGGCGTACGGGAGGAGCTGGATGCCCGACTGGAGGGCGTCGGCGCCGCGCACCCCCTGGAAGAACTGTGGCAACAAAATGTTGCTCGGGATGAAGGCGAGCGCGTGCAGCGTGCTCGCCAGCGTGAAGAAGAGCGTCGTGCGCGTCTTGAACATGCGCGCGGGGATGACTGCGTTGCGGCTGGTATACAGGCTGTTGACGACCGTCAAGGCCAGCAGCACGCCGCCGACGACGATCATGGCGATGGCCGGCGCCGTGTTGAACCCGTGGTCGGCGGCCCAGGAGAAGCCCGTGATCAGCAGCGCGCCGCCAGCCATGACGAGCACGAGGCCGACAAAGTCGAACGTGCGCCGCAGCTCGGCGAACGTGATGCCCTTGGGCGGGTTGAGCTTGAGCGTGAAGATGAGGAGGACGAGGGCGATGCCGCAGGTGGGGCTGGAGTCGCATCAGTACACATTCGGCCCGCCACACCCCCACTCACAGGTTGATGAAGAAGCACCAGCGCCAGCTCGCCTTCTGGGTGAGCGCGCCGCCGATGATCGGGCCGAGGACGGCCGCGACGCCCCAGCTCGCGCCCATGTATCCCTGGTACGTGCCCCTCTGCTGGAGCGGCACGATGTCGGATACCACCATCGTCGTCAGCCCGATGATCGACCCGCCCCCCAGGCCCTGGAACGCGCGCGCGACGATGAGCCAGGTAATGTTCTGCGCGGCGCCGCACAGCGCCGAGAAGACGGTGAAGACGACGATCGCGGCGTACAGCATCGGCTTGCGCCCGATAATGTCGGAGACGCGTCCGTTGACCGGGGTGAGCAGCGTCATGGCCAGCTGGTACGCCGTCGCGACCCACGAGAACTCGGAGGGACTTGCGTTGAACTTTTAGGCGTCAGCGGGCGTGCGTGGGGCCGGGAGGGGGCAGCGTACCTTCTCCGCGATGGTCGGCAGGGCCGTGGCGATGATCTGGGCCGTAAGCGGGGGAACGGGAGCGGCCGCCGCCGGCCGCGCGCCTCGCGCCGCACTCACGGTCTGATCCAGCGCCGAGAGGAAGAGCACGAGGCCGATACTCGGCATGACGATCCACAGGTTGTTTTCCGGGATCGCTGCGACGTCTGGGTGTGTGAGCTAGCTCTGCCACCACGCCACTTTGCAGCTACCTACCCGCATCACCCTCGGTCAACCCCCCGCCCTTCTTCTTCCGCCCGTCGTCGGGCGTCGCGGCGCCAGACGGTAGCGCGGCCTCGACGTCGCCCAGCGCCCCAGCGCCGGGGGGCAGGTCGCTCGGTATTGGCGCGGGGTCGTGGCGTGAGCTCATGGTGGATGGGGGGGGGGTGGGTGTTGTTTTCGTTGCAGCTGCTCTCCCAGGTCGTCGCGTTATATTCGGTGCGATCCGTGTCGATGAGGTCGCCTCGGCTCGCGTCCTTGCCCGCTATCGATACAGTCGGACCACAAGGGCAAAAGATGAGTCAGGCCGCGCGCAACTCACGCCTCCTCCCCCTTTAATATCCCATCGCAGGAGGCTCTTAGTTGCCGAGCCTGCCGAGTGAGCGACAATTTGCTTGGCTCCATCGCTCCATAGGGTGGGTGGCACGGCCATGTCCGAGCGAGCGAGGGGTGCGGCGGGGCGGGCAGCGAGGCCGAGGCGTGTCGCAAGCGAGCTGGCTGCGCCAGGTGGACGGCATCCTTCCCGACCAAGTCCTTGGCTCTGCACCCCTCTGTACTTACCCATCGCACCATCGGACCCATGTGCGGCCGATATTTACTTCTCTTTCTCTGGCCGCAGGCGGTACGCCGCCCGCAGCACTTTCTGCCCGACCTGGCCGACTCACGCGCGGCCCGACCAAAGCGGACCGCGACCGCCAAAACGGCTCAACAATTTGCTTCCGCCACCCCCACCCACTCCACCAAAAGACCAATCTGCCACACTCGTCATATGACGCTACCGTACGCGAGTCCTTCATCAACGTGCATGTCCACTTTCAGAAGGTACAAAAGGCAGTCGCGACGGGGCGAGAGGCTTAGGCCTCGTAAACCCAAGCGCTGTTGGCGGCCTGCCATTGGGTCTTGGTTGTGTGAGCAGAAGCAACGGTAAGGTAGCAATCAACTTACCAGGCCCTCGGGGAACCAGAGGGCAATCTCCTTCTGGCCGTTCTCGACCGAGTCGGAGCCGTGGCCTGGAAAGTCAGCTAACGTCCTAACGCACTACACCCAGGTTCACACCCAGGTCGACGCCCGGGTCTGCACCCAGGCCCACACTCGTACTCACAGACGTTGGCGCCGGTCTGGAGGGCGTAGTCACCGCGGATGGTGCCTGCAGATCGTCAGCGGGGCAACACGGCTAACCACAGCAACACTACTCACCAGGGGCCGAGGCGAGGGGGTTGGTGGCACCGAGCATGACACGGCCGGTCTTGACGGCGTCAAGGCCCTCCCAGACCATGCAGACGACGGGGCCCGAAAGCACTAGGTGATGTTAGCAAGCTACCCCCACTCTGTCGCCGACACGGGCCACGGGCTCAAGCCACACGCCAGCCCGTGTCACGCGGCGCCACGTCACACTACGCACTGTAGGTGATGAGCTTGGGGAAGAAGGGCTTGTCCTTGAGGTCGGCGTAGTGCTGCTCGAGGTGCTCCTTGGTGGGCTGGGCGAGCTTGAGGGCAGCGAGCTTGAAGCCGCGCTTCTCGAAGCGGGCAATGATCTCGCCGACGAGGCTGGGGGCGTGAGCACGGGCCGTCTTGGTCAATCGCCCCGGGCGGGTCGGCTACCGCACTGGCCGTTGGGGCGAACAGGCCGCCGACGCTACCCGGTGCGAAAGGAGACTCACCCGCGCTGGACGCCGTCAGGCCTGTAGTTTGAGTTGCGCGAGTCGGTAGAGTCGGCACAGCGAGGGCGTGGGCAATGAGAGCAAGAGTGGTGAGAGGAAGGCGGGCCGAGGAAGACAAGAGCGAGCGAGCGTCAGTTGTTGTTCGCCGAGGGCTGTCATGACGTGCAGAGCGGGAGGGGACAGCCGCGCAGTGCACCAGCACCCCCGCGCTCCTCCCCCACGCTCCCAGTCGCTACGCACTTGATCATGATGTAGGTCTGCTCGGAGGTGGACATTTTTGGTTGTGTTTTTGGGTTGGTGTTGGATGGGTAGAAGAAACGTGCAGTGTTCGTGTTGTCACTGCGGCAGGCAGGCAGGAGCAGGTAGGCAGGTGCCAGCGGTGCGCGCGTCCTTCCTCGCCCGCCAGCAGCTGCCCAGCCAGCGCGAGGCGAAAAAAAGATGCCGCCGACGACTTTTTTTCTCGCTGTGGCGGGCGGGACCACGTGACTTGCCCTGGGCAAGTGGGGACGGGGGCGAGAGTGAGGGGCGATATCCGTGTGCATGCAGAATGCAGGCGCAAAGCTCGCAAAGAGGGCCCAACGGGTGCGATGAAGGCCGCGCGCGCATCAGAATGGCGCAGAGCGTCATGATCCGGCGTGCGGATCTGCGGCGTGGGCCGTCGTTCCAGTTGCCCACTCGGCGTCTCACTGCGGATCTGTTCGGCCTGGCTGATGGCCACTGAAATGGTACCCCTCTGGTGCTATTGCTGTACCCATTCTCGCTGTTCCCTACGCTGACGCACTCACTGGCACGTAAAACGCGCTACCCACCATCTCGCATGGGCTCAACCACGACGCGCATTGAATCAATGCACACTGGGGAGAGCTAATGCGCCTCATTGACCCACGCGCCACAAGTCTGTCCTGCCTGCTGCCCAGGCACGGGATCACCTTCCTTCAATCCACAACGACGTAGCCGAAAGGGTCCTCCTCTTCCTATCCCATCGCACCCGCATCTTTGCTTCAACACCACTGCCCATCTCACCGCGACAGCGTAGCGAGCACGGCTCACCGCCTCGGCCCAGTGCTCCGCCACCGCACACCACCCCCAGCCCCTCCCCACCCCAGCCCCCACCATGCCCGTGACATTCGCCCCAGGCCCGCACCCGTCGTCGGCGCGCCGCGCGTCCGCCTCCTCGCCGTACCCCGGGCGCCTGATGACGAGCCTCGTGCCGCAGGACCTGCCTACCCCGCCGCGCAAGAAGCGCGCGTCGTCGTCCTCGTCGTCACCGACGACGCCGGAGCGCGCCCCGCCCCCGCCGTCGCCACGCGCCCTCGACGACCCGTTCACCGACGACCGCAACACGATGAGCATACCGCCGCGGCGCGAGAGCGTGGCGTGCTACGAGCGCGCGTGCCGCGCCGCGTGCTCGCCCCAGGCCGAGTTTTCCGTGCCCTACACCGATGAGACGGAGCAGGCGGCGCGTTCCCCGCGGGCGTCGTCGCGAGACCCCGAGCGCCAGCCCCTGCTCGGCGAGGACGACGAGTCGCCGCGCGCCGTCCAGTGGCAGGTGAACGCGCTCATTGCGCTCGCGATTCTCATCATCACGGCTGTGATTCTGGGTGTGTTCAGACTTGTCGAGGGATAGGGCGGGGAGGGAAGGGGAGAGGAGGGGAGGGCGCCTGGCTGGTTCTAGGAGGCCGAGTGACGCTAGTCTCGTAGTTGTATTTCCATTGGTCTCTGCACGGCAAGGTCTTTATTCCATGCATCTGTATCGGTATCGGCGGGGAGTGTCGTGCATGTCTACGGTCGTAGGTGATGTCGGCCTCTGCATGGCCGGTGGAGCATTGGCTGGCCCGTCTCGTGCCGCTGTTCCGGGTGGAGACCCCGCATCTGGCCCCACAAAGTGACCACCTGACTTTAACGGGCGGAGCATGACCGTGACGACTGTAAGGTCCGTCATCGAGTGTATGCTGCAGCGCGCTGCATGCACGACGCTGCACCACCTCCCCGCCGCAACACTTTCAACACCTCGATCCCAGTTTGGTGCTCCTACTCCCCACTCACACTGCCCAACAATGCTTCCCCGACGCGTCAGCAGGCTGTCCTGGGCACAGATCGGAGCCCAGCGCACACTGGTAAGTGGCGCCGGCAGCGGCGATCGCGACCGGCTCGGCATCGACTGACCCTCCAGATCACCGGCCCGCCCCCCGACCTCCCGGCAGTGCACCACACGACGTCGACGCTGACCCCGCTCCCGACGCCGACCCCGCTGCCGGCGTTTACGCCGCTGCCGTCGCTGCACGCGCCCCCCGGCGGGTGGGGCAAGATCCTGCACTCGCTCGACGACGCGTCCCACGAGCGCTCGCCCGTCTACGTCGCGGGCCAGGAGAAGGAGCGCATGGCGCGCAACTCGCGCATGAGCTCGCCCCTCCGCCGCGGTGCCCACGAGTCGTGGTGGTCGGCCGAGCAGGGCTGGTTCAACGCCGTCGCAGCGACTATCCCCACGTACCGTGTCCTTGATGAGGAGGGCCGCCCCGTCAAGGGCGCCGTTGTTCCCGAGGTGAGTAGGGTGTGCAGGCGGACCCCGACCTGGCCAGCTCGACTGCCTATGTACGGCCTGCCCACGTACCGTCGCCCCGCCCCCCGCCCCGCTCACACACCCAGATCACAAAGGAGGAAGCCCTCAAGATGTACCGCGTCATGGCCCTCGTCCCCGTCGTCGACAACATCCTGTACCAGTCCCAGCGCCAGGGACGTATCTCGTTCTACATGCAGTGCGCGGGCGAGGAGGCCGCTGTTGTTGGCAGTGCCGCCGCCATGCACGACTCTGACGAGGTGTTTGGCCAATACGTGCGTCGCTACCCACCCGACTTCGACTGACGCTAGCGCGAACAAGCTGCCATCCTCTACCGCGGCCTGTCCCTGAACCGCATGATGGCCCAGTGCTTCGGCAACGTCGAGGACGACGCCAGCAAGGGCCGCATGATGCCCGTCCACTACTGTGCCCCCGACCTCGGGTTCCACAACATCACGTCGCCCCTCACGACCCAGCTGCCACAGGCGGCCGGAGCAGCGTACGCGCTCAAGGCCGACGAGGACCGCCAGGGCGACTGTGTCATCTGCTACTTTGGTGATGGAGCCGCGTCAGAAGGCGACTTCCACGCCGCGCTCAACATGTCTGGTGTGCTCGGCGGCCCCTGTGTGTGGTTCTGCCGCAACAACGGTTTCGCCATCTCGACCCCCGTTATCGACCAGTACGCCGGCGACGGTATCGCGTCGCGTGGACCAGCGTACGGCCTCGACACGATCCGTGTCGATGGTAACGACGCGCTCGCCGTCTACGCGGCCGTCAAGGAGGCGCGCCGCCGCGCCGTCGAGGGAAAGAAGGGTGTGCTCGTCGAGGCCATGACGTACCGTGTCGGCCACCACTCGACCAGTGACGACTCGAGCAAGTACCGCCCGATCGAGGAGGTCCAGGAGTGGCAGGTTGTTGGTGAGTGTCTTTGCACCTGGTCTGTGCGGCGTGGCTGACTCGCCCCGCAGACAACCCCATCTCGCGTTTCCGCAACTGGCTCGTTGACCAGGGCTGGTGGTCCGAGGCCGAGGACAAGGAGCTGCTCAAGAAGAACAAGAAGGAGGTGCTGTCGACGTTCAACCGCGCCGAGAAGATGCCCAAGCCCAAGCTCAGCGAGATGTTCAACGACGTCTGGGCTGTCGACGAGGGCGAGAAGCTGCCGGCGGTCATTTCCGAGCAGCGCGCCGAGCTCGGTGGCCTGCTCAAGAAGTATGGCACGACATGGGAGCCGTGGCGCAAGGAGCTCAAGCGGTTTGTCGAGGAGGGCGAGGATGTCATGGACAGCTTTGGCAAGAGTCACTAGTGGTAGCAACAACAGCATGTATTGTAAGGTGTAGTGGGACTGTTACCCCGGATTAGCTGTCGGATTCCGGCGGCCGGGTGTGGGGTGGGTGTTGTGCGGCATCGACGTAAGGGGCTGCCGGGAGGGACGGGGCGGAAGGGGAGGGGAGGCGGACAAGGGGCTTTTGTGTCGCCGGGTCGTGCCATCCGGGAGTGTAGTTTTGCAGTGACGTTGTTTGGCTGAGCGACGTGCGTGTGAGTAGTCAGCTGTAAGCAACAACGGCCACGACCAAGTCAGCTGCTGTTTTCTCGGATACAGCTAGCCTGCGTCGTCGTTTGTCGATTGTGCGCCGACCCGACCGACCGACCCAAAGCAGCAGCGACTGGGCCCAGCTTGCATCGACATCGACCGAGTCGGCCCCCCCTCGCCTCGACAAGCGTCGTAAACACCGCACCCCACCCCACACCCCACGGGCCGTCGTCGTTCCCAATGTCCCACCAGCGACCCCCCAGCCGCCCCCACACGGCCTCATCAAAGGTCATGAGCAGGGCGCACTCGGTCTCGTCACTCGCGTCGCTCGCGTCCCTGCCATCACCGACACTGAGCACGAGTCTGATGGCTCCAGCACCACGGCGCCCCTCCCCGCGGCGGGCGCACTTCTGGGTCGCCGAGTCCGAGGACGACAGCGACGCGCGCGAGCGCGACCGAGGTGGGTCTGCTGTCGATTCAGCAATGACTAACCCCAGCCATCGCGCAGCTCTCGTCGGTCGCACGCGGCCGCGCAACCTCCATCTCGGACCTCGCGTGGCTCGCGAGCACGGACCACGAGTGGCCGCCGGGCGGCAGCCCCAAGCGGCCCAGCCTCCTGCCCCCGCCGGCCAAGGTCGCATTCACGAGCGAGGACAAGGAGAAGATGGCGCGGCCTGCGCCGACGGCAGCGGCGCCGCGCGCGCCCCAGCAGTACCTCAAGCGCCTGGTCTACATCTCGGCGCTGACGACGGCGCTGTACTTTGCCTTCTTGCTGCTGTCGGCGCGGAGCGGCCCGACCGACGACCGGCTGACGGATCTCTTCGTGTGGACGAGCACGCCGCTCGACCGGTGGGTGCGCGTCGAGCAGCGCGTGGCGTGGACGCGGACGCTGGACAATATCGGCGCGGCGGCGGGCGCGAGCGACGGCATCGTCGTCGCTAGCCCGAGCAAGGGCGAGACGTCAGACGTGCCAAACTACTTCTTCACGTGGACCCGCGACTCGGCCCTCACCGTCTCGTCGCTCCTCCCCGCGCTCGTGCCCGACGCCTACCTCCGCCCCTGGGAGGACAGCAACACGACGGCCGCGCGCAAGGAGAACCGCACAAACCCCCCGGTAGAGGACGTGCTCCGCAGCTACGTGCACGCCGAGGAGATGATCCAGGCGCAGAGCAACCCCTCGGGCGATCTCTGGACTGGAGGGCTCTCCGAGCCCAAGTTTAATGTAGACTACAGCCCGTACACGGGCGACTGGGGCCGCCCGCAGCGCGACGGCCCGGCGCTGCGTGCGCTCTCGCTCATCCCGTACGCAAACTACCTCCTCGACCGCGGCACAAAGGAGGACGTCGAGTACGTCACGACGCACCTGTACAACCCCAAGGCGTACAGGGTGGCCGCGCGCAGCGTGATCAAGAACGACCTGGAGGAGGTGTCGAATACGTGGAACCGGCCGGGCTTTGACCTGTGGGAGGAGCTGTGAGTGGTCGTGGCGTCGTGTGGCGTTTGGCGTTCGTGCTGACAGTGTTAGCAACGGGTACCACCTCTGGGGTGAGGCGGTCACGCGGCGCGCGCTGCAGGCCGGCGCCAAGCTCGCGTACCGCCTCGGCGATGGCGGCGCGGGCGCGTTCTACGCGTCGCAGGCAAAGCTCATCGAGGGCGGGCTGCCGCGCTACTTCTCCAACTGGGACCAGGTGTGGCTCGCAAACTTTCCCCCGAGCCGCGCCCGCAGCGGCCTGGACAGCGCCACGCTCCTGTCGGCCATCCACGCCGGCAGCCGGGGCGTCGACGACGAGCCGTACGAGCTGTCGCCGGCGCACGCGACCGTGCTCGGCACGGTGCAGGCGTACATCAAGTCGTTTGACGGGCTGTACGAGGTCAACGCGGGGCGCAACTGGACCGAGGGGTGGCTGGTCGGGCGGTACGCCGAGGACGTGTACGACGGCGTCGGCGAGAGCCAGGGGCACCCGTGGTTCATCTGCACGCACTCGGTCGCGCACGTGCTCTTGCTCGCGCACAACTCGTTTGTCGACGCCGGGCGCATCCCGCTCGACTCGCACACCCAGGCCTTTTGGAACGACCTGCTGCGTGTGGGCGACACGCCGGCCGAGGGCAGCTGGACGGCGGGCTCGGGCGAGTTTGCGCGCGCGACCAACGCGCTGAGCGACACGGCCGAGGCGTTCATGGAGAAGGCGTCGCTGCACGTCGCCAAGGGGCGGATGAGCGAGCAAATCGACCGGTGAGTCGGGGCAGAGGGCGGAGCTGACGGCAGCGATACCGGTGCCCAACGCGGCGCGCACGACCTGACGTGGTCGTACGCTTCGTTCCTCGACCTCGCGCGGGCACGCGAGAAGGCCAAGGCGAGGCGGCGGGTGGTGTAGGAGACAAAGACGCAGGACATGGCATGGTGTTGCATTGTACAATCGCAAGCAGGCATGGGGGGCATTGTAGTGTTGTAGAATGCATAAATGGCGGGAAGGCGGGCGGCGACGGTGGTTGGTGTGCGATGCTGCGGTGTCGATGTTGCTGGAGTCGTCGTGCGTCACCTCGGCTGAGCAGCTAGCCGTCGACGGCGACGGCGTCGGCGTGTACACGCCAGCTCGGCGTGGCTTGGCACCTGCCGAGTCGGCGGAATGAGCAGACGACGCGGCTCCCATCTCCCCACGCCGACGCCCCAGGCCAAGTGCCAAGTGGCACACGCACTGCGCGAGTCTGTGCGCGCCCGTCGCCGCCCCCGTGAGCCGGTCAGTGCTGGTGTCGGCGATGCCAGCCGCCACCAGGCCGTGCGACCGCCACGGCCGTCACGGCCCATCCACCCCGGCCAAACCACCCCACCCACCCCACAATGCTATCCATGCCTCGCTACCATGCCTCGCTATGCACCTCCCCATGTACATGTCTACGCCGCAGCCACCGGGTGGCTGTCCACCTCGCCGCCCTCGGGGAAGCGGCGCGTCATCCACCCCAGGAAGCTGGGCACGTCCTCTGCAATCTTTGACGGCAGGCTGGCGTTTGTGACAAAGCGCGGGATGTTGCCCCCCGCGTCTGAGCTCGTCGCCATGCGCCACTCGACCTGCGCGCCGCCGTCCTGCTCGCGCACGAGCTCGACCGAAACGTACTTGCCGCGCACGCGGCTCTTCTCTGCGCCCTGCTTCTCGACGCAGTCGGGGTGCGAGAAGGGGATGGAAACTGGTTGTCAGTGGCTGACAGGGCGGCCCACGCACTGTTCATGAAGGACCGCTCGCCCTTGGGCGCGCTCTTGAGCTCGCGCGACAGCAGCAACACGACAAACGTCCGCGGGCTCGTCGGTGGTGGCGTCACGTATGTCATGCGCCAGATTTCCGCCATGTGCGGCTGCAGCACCTCGAGGCACGCCGTCTCGCGGCACGCCTCGATGTACTCGCGCTCGTTCTGCGGGTGGGGTTAGCGGCGCGCGGTGCGGCGGCTTGTTTGCGCAACACACCTCCGAGTGCTGTGTTGTCAGCAGGGCCCCACACCCACGCCCTTACATATTCCAGCAGGCCCCGTCTCATGCGCTCGTACAGGTTGTTGGGGTCAGAGTTCATAATGTGCAGCGCGCGCTCCTGCGCCGACAGGTCGACGGTCGCGCGGCGGTCGGCAGCCGGCGCCTCGGGCTTGCCGTCGGCGCCAAACTGCGAGCTGACGCGTCTGCTCATCGAGCGCACGAGGTGCATGGGGTTGAGGGGCCCGTTCGGCCCCGGGTCCTCGCCGACGCGCACGCTCTCGGCCGTGTGCTTTGAGATGCGGCCGCACCAAAAGTCGCTAATGTTGAACTGCTTGCGGATCTGCGGCGCTGTCAGCGCGCTCGTCACGAGCACCACTCCCACCTTGGAGTAGGCCGAGCCAGAGGGCAGGCTCATGACCTGCACCGTCCCCTTGTGCCACGCCGAGCCCTTCTGCCAGTCGCTAGGCGTCAGTGCCCCAGCCCACGCCGCGGACCCACTCCATCGTCTCGATAAACGCCTCACCGGCGGCGAACGTCGCGTCGACAAACGCCTCGAGCTCGTCCGAGCCCGCCGGTGGCAGGTCCTGCCGCGTCAGCTAGGCTCGATCCCCCCGGCACGCACCTGCAGCGTGAGGGGCTTGAGGTTGAAGTTGATCTCCTTGGACTTTGTCATTGTCGAGGTGGGGGGGTAGAGGAGAGAGAGCGAGTGGGGAGAGTGGGCGTAATTGTCCTGTCATGCATATGCTCCAAGTGCCTTGGCTGTGATTTGTGACGCAGCCGTCTGCGACGCCGACGGCTACAGTGCCGGGATGGGCGATACGGCGGGCGGGGCACCAAATTGTTATTGGCTGACTGGCTATGACGTTTTTAATACAATTTCTCGCTCGCTTTGCTAATCATTCTCCTATTCAACGGCGGCCGTCGTCACTCTGGCAGGCGTCCTACTTCCGGCGGCACCAACTGGGGCTCACCCACCTCGGGCCTAGAATCGCCCACAGCAATCAGCCAGCCAGCACCCCCGACCCGACCCACCACCACCCCCGTCGTACCATCAACACCGCAATCGCCTCTCCTCGTACGACAACCACGACCGACACGACCCACCCACGCCCACGCCCACGCCCGCCCACGCCCACCCACACCCATGGCGGAACCCCCGCCAGACGGGCCCGCGCCCATCCCGCCCTTCCTGGCCAAAATCCGCGCCGCGCACCACGCCGCGCCCCCGCCGCAGCAGCAGCTGAGCGCGACGAGCTCGCCGAGCATCGCGAGCCCGCTCGCCACTGGCGCCGCCGCGCCCGCACCCAACCCGCTCTACTTGCCACCGCCGGCCGTCCCCGCCGTCGAGGAGGACCTCGTCCCGCCCGAGAACTTTGCGGCGGTAACTCCAGGCGTTTACAGATGCGGGTTTCCGAAGAAGCGCAACTTCAAGTTCCTCGAGACGCTCCAGCTCAAGACGGTCCTCACCCTCGTGCTCGAGGACTACCCCGAGGCCAACCTCAAGTGGTGCCAGGAGCAGGACATTCAGTTCATGGTGGGTGCCGTCGGCTTGGGCGCGCTGACGATGGGCAGCAATTCGGCATCCCGGGCAACAAGGAGCCGTTTGACAACATCCCAGAGGACGTCATCTGCTCGGCCCTCGTCGCCATCCTCGACCGCCGCAACCACCCCCTCCTGATCCACTGCAACAAGGGAAAGGTGGGTGGCTGTCGCCGTGTTGAGCTCACACACACAGCACCGCACGGGCTGCCTCATCGGCTGCATCCGCCGCCTGCAGTCGTGGTCGCTCACATCCATCTTTGACGAGTGAGTCGGGCCCGCCAGCGCCAGCGCTATCCAGGCGTCGCACACCGCTGACGCAACACCGCAGGTATCGCCGCTTCTCATCGCCCAAATCCCGCGCAGTCGACCAGCAGTTCATCGACCTCTTCTCCCTCGTCCCCGTCTGGGACGAGGTCATGTCACCAAAGGGCGGAGGCCTCATGAACCTCCCAAACTGGAAGATGCTCGGCATCCCACTCCCCCTCCAGGCCGTGCTCGAGGCCGAGAGAGAACGCGAGCGTGAACGCGCAGAGCGCAAGGCCCTCACCGGCACCGCCCGCATCGAGCTCATCGAAGCGCCCAGCCCAGTCCTCCTAGGTATCGCCGCGCGATAGACTATAATTGTACAACACTTAACGACGTCAACCACAATGTATGCATGAGAAACTACAAACGCGTCTACTCTTTTATTGCACGTCCACGGCCTACTCCAGGTCCATGGCCGAGACGTCGGCCTCGGCAGCGGCCCGGATGTGCCGAGACGGCTCCCACACCTGCAGAATGTTGTCGTCGGCTGTTGTGGCAATGTGCCACTTGGCCATTGGCGACCACGACAAGTCGTTGACCTTGGACGTGTGGCCGCCGTGCACAAACAGCAGCTCGGGAGGTCCGTCCTCGGCATCGTCGGGCGTCTGCTCAGCGCCAATCGCGTCCAGGTTCCAGATGTGCACGCGGCGGTCAGACGACGCCGACGCAAAGTGCACTGGCGAGTGCGGCGACCACGCCACCTGGAGCACCTCGTCCGTGTGCGACTCGAACGAGTGCAGCTTGAGCGACAGCTTGCGAATGTCCCACAGGCCAATCGTCTTGTCGCTCGAGCCAGTGAGCAAGAGGTTGGGGTTGCTGGGAGCAAACGCCACAGAGTTGACAGCCCCGCTGTGGCCCTCGACCTGCTGGCTCGGCTTGGCCGGGTTGTCGCTTCGTGTGTCCCAGAGCATAAGCTTGTGGTCGTCGCCTACTGAGGCAAACATGTAGTCGTACTCCGAGTGCCAATCGACGTCCTGCGCGTGTCAGCAGCTGATATACGACGAGCTGTCCAGCTACTTACGCCGACATAGGCCGAGTGGCCGGTGTACTTGCGCAGAGGCTGGATACCGTTGTCGTCCTTCTTGTACTGCTCAATGTCCCAGTGGGCGACGGTCGTGTCCTCGCTTGCGCTGAGGATGTGTCCAGTGCGGACCTTGCTCCACGACAGGCCGTAACTAGCCGTCAGCTTGATCCCCACTCCCCAACGCACCCCTCCTTGGTCTGGCCCAGTAGCCTGATGTCGGGCTTGCACTCGCCGCCGGCAGGTGCCTTGGTCTCGTGCTTGGTGCGATCAAAGATGAAGACCGGGCCGTCCACAGTCTTGGTCGCGATGAGGTCGGGGTTCTGCGGCATGTAGCGCGCGCGGTTGACCTCGCCCTTGTGGTTGATCGTCTGCTTGACGCGGATGCGCGCCGACGTCTTGGTGTGCGAGCCGAGCTCTGGTGGGTTAGCCTGGCCCGAGTCCGAGACCCACCTTGGCGGTCCTCGTCGTACAGCTCGCCAATGTCGCGGCCGGCACCGTCGAGGCCCGACTTGGGAAGGTGCACCTCGGCGATCATGAGGTGGTCGTCGGCCTGCCCCGACGTGTGCGTGCCGAGGATCATGCGGTGGATCGTGTAGTCGGCATCCTTGGGACTGTGGCGCGTCAGCCGCTGAAGAGCTCGTCACACCTACACCTCGCGGTCTGGCAGCCACTGGCAGGTGAGCGAGGGCCACGTCAAGGCGTGCGTGATGACCGTGTCGTAGAGGAACGGCGTGCTGGGTTTGTTAGTTTATTGTCTATCGGATGAGGCGGGTAGACCGACTTCTTCTTCCAGATCTTGTACTCCTGGGCATGGTCAGCTGGGTGACGCTCGATCAAGCTAGCAGCTGTCCACGCACCTCATTGATGACCTGGTTGGCCTCGGCAGAGGAGATCTCGTCGGGGACCTCGATAATGTCGTCGGCCATTTTGGCTGAGAGCTGGTTGAGGAGGGAAGGCGGGACGGGTGATGGGAGCTGCGGGTTGCGGCTATTCTCTGGTAGCTTGCAGATGTGATTCTGCGCGCTGATTTAATACCAGAGATGGGTATCTCTTTGACGGATGCGAGTTGATGAGAAGAGTCGTTGTGACAAGAGTTGAGAAAGAGAGGCTGGCGGGTTTGGATCCAGACGCGTCGCAAATGACGGTGGGTGAGCTGCTGCTAGCTACAAGGGCGTGAGCCCACATGGCAAATCTGATTCCGTCTCGAGCACAACCATCAGCATCAAACCACCGACACTGACGCGCAATCACAAGCACATATGCAGTCACTGTGCAAGCACGCAACACGACTCGGGGTCACTCGACAGCGAGCGCACCCCCACACATTATCCAGATAGAGCCATTGCATTTCCCATGGCTGGGTGTGATCTATACACCAGCTTATGCCTTCTCCCACGACGCGAAGAGCTTCTCGAGGTCGAACTTGGGGTCCTCGGGGTCGGTGATGACTGGGGGCGTTAGTGGGCCGGCCGGGGGACAGTAACAGCAGTTAAGGTGGTATGCTGGCAGACGTGCTCGACAGCGGTCGACATCGGGGGAGCGGTTTGTGGGTGGCCTTGGCAGTCCGATGGAGACGACCGGCCGCGGCGTCCCAGCCTCCCGTCTCGCCTTGCGGACAAACAACGCTCCTGCAGCACGTCGCGAGCACACCACGCTCCACCAGACACTCACGGTCCGACTTGGGCTTCTTGTCGTCGATCTGCTTCTGGGCGTAGGCTTTCCTGGCCTGCTCGATGAGCTTTTCCCTGCGCTCCGAGGCGTGCTTGATCTGTTGGCGGGGAGCGGGTCGGCGTGAGGGCAAAACAAGAGGCGCCGTTGGCAAGGCAGTGGAGCCGCAGACGACACCGTTTGCAGAGCAACGTATCGCAGATGGCAGAGTGGCAGGCGAACAAGAAGAAGCGCAACGGTCAGCAACTCGGCAACGGCGCTCAAACCGCGAAAACAACATACGTAGTCGGCGTCGGCCTTCTTCTGGAGGGTCGAGGCGTGCGAGAAGCCGTAGATGACACCGGCAATGATGGCCGTGTAGCGGACAACCTGTGGGGGGTTAGATTGGGCGACGGGAGGGTTGCGGCAGCCGGTAGCAGCAGCAGCCGTTGTCGTGATTCCGAGTCGTAGTCGGAGTCGAGTCGGAGTCGTCGGGCTGCCGCGCGTTGCCCGATTTGATGCTCACGTTCTGGGTGGCCATTTTGGGAGAGGTGGGAGGGGGGGTGGGGGGAGGAGGAGGGGAGTGGAGAGTGATACGAGACCGAGAGGGAGCGAGTTGGGATGAGCAGGTCGGCTGCAGCAAAGAGGCAGCCAACGATCTCCCTGGTCAGCCGCGTTGATGCCGTTCCGGCGAGCCCCGGACTGACAGCCAGCGAGCGCCAGCGCCAGCCAAGCGGGGTCAGCCTGGCTGGCTGCTGCCAGCCTCCGCCAGGCGGACACAGCCAGGCCGACACCACTGCACGCCCTGCCCTCAGCCAGGCGGGCACCCTCCCATTCGCCGACTTTTCCCGGCCAGTGGCAGGCGGTGGCAGGCTCCATCCAGGCTGCGAGACACCCTGCCAGCCCGTGCACTCACCGTTCCTCGACGGGATCAAATCGACACGCGGCACCGTCGCGCATCGCTGGCACTTGGGGTGTCATCGACGCCAGCCAGTCCACCATCTTGGTCGGTGCAACCACGCCGCGACCTGGACAGCAGCGCTCAACTCTCCTCGTCACTCGCCCACATCACACACACCACCACCCGGCGCGGCAGCACACCCCCTCCCCTCACCACTCAACTGCTAGCGCGCAGCGCATCCCGCACGCCAGCACACACCCGCCCACCATGGACTCGTCGGCGACGTGCTACACCATCATCCACGATGACCTGATCGACGCGCCGTCGTCCCAGGACCTCCGTAACGCCCTCCAGAAGGGCTCGGACGAGGTCAAGCTCGAGACGCTGCGCCGCATCATTGTCGGCACGCTCAACGGCCAGAGCCATGTGCGTTTGTTGTGGCTAGGTGGCCGCGATTGTACTAACCACCTTCCCCCCAGGCCTCGCTCCTCATGCCCATCATCCAGTATGTCATGCCATCGCGCAACAAGCAGATCAAGAAGCTTCTGCACTTCTACTGGGAGTGAGTTGAACGGCAAAGCGCTAGACGTGTCTAACGCGCGCAGGATCTGCCCCAAGCTCGACGAGAACGGCAAGCTCAAGCAGGAGATGATCCTCGTCTGGTGAGTCGCCGCGCGATGGAGCTCGAACCCGTGCTAACCTCACCAGCAATGCCATCCGTAACGACCTGGTGTGTAGCGCGATACCACATGCAGAGCCCCCACTGACCCCCGCAGCAACACCCCAACGAGTACATTCGCGGCGCGACCCTCCGCTTCCTCCAGAAGGTCCGCGAGGCCGAGCTCCTCGAGCCCCTCGTCCCCACCGTCCGCTCTTGCTTGGAACACCGCCACTCGTTTGTCCGCAAGAACGCCGTCTTCACCGTCTGGACTATCTACCAGGACCACGAGCACCTCATCCCCGATGCGCCAGAGCTCCTCGACACGTTCCTTGCCGCCGAGTCCGACTCGACCTGCAAGCGCAACGCGTTCACCGCGCTCTGCAACATCTCGCAGCCCACCGCCGTCCGCTACCTGCTGAGCGTCGCCGACCAGCTCTCCACCATGGACGAGCTCATGCAGATGGCCGTCATTGAGCTCATCCGCAAGGAGGCGCGTACCGAGGGCGGCCACCGCGCCAAGTGGATCCGCGCCATCTTTGAACTCCTCGGCTCGCCCAGCCACGCCGTCAAGTACGAGGCTGCCACCACCCTCACGACCCTCACCCAGAACCCTGCTGCCATCAAGGCCGCTGCCTCTGCCTTCGCCGAGCTTATCGTCAAGGAGGCCGACAACAACGTCAAGCTCATTGTTCTCGACCGCTTCGACGCGCTCCGCAGCAAGCACGAGCACGTTCTTGACAGCATGGCCATGGACATCCTCAAGGTGCTCTCCAGCCAGGACATGGAGGTCAAGACCAAGGCTATCGGCATTGCCCTCCAGATGGTCACCAGCCGCAACGTCGAAGACGTTGTTCTTTTCCTCAAGAAGCAGCTCCAGTCGACTTTGGATCAGGACTGGGACAAGAACGCCGAGTACCGCCAGCTCCTTATCCAGAGCATCCACTCGTGTGCCATCAAGTTCTCCGAGGTCGCCGCCAACGTCGTGTACGTGCTCATGGACTTTTTGGGAGACTCGAACAACCCCTCGGCCGTCGACGTCATTTCGTTCGTCCGTGAGGTCGTTGAGAAGTTCCCCGATCTCCGCCCTACCATCACCGAGAAGCTCGTCCAGACCTTCCCCGAGATCAAGTCGGGCAAGGTGTTCCGCGGCGCTATGTGGATCGTCGGCGAGTACTGCACGGTTGCTGCCGACATCAAGCGGGCAATCTTCGAGCTCCGCAAGGTGATTGGCGAGGTCCCCATCCTGGCTTCGGAGCAGAAGCTGCTCGACGAGGCCGAGGCTGCCGATGAGGCTGCCGGCGCGACTGACAAGGAGGACGCCCCCAAGGCTGTTACCACCACTCGCGTTCTCGCCGACGGCACGTACGCTACCGAGACGGTCTACACCTCAACAGCGGCCGCTGCCCGTCTTGAACAGGTCCGCGCCGCTGCCAAGCCCCCACTCCGTGCGCTCATCCTCGGCGGCGACTTCTTCACGGCAACCGTCCTTGCCTCGACCCTCACCAAGCTCGTCCTCCGCTACTCGGAGCTCAAGGTCGACCCCACATCCCTCAACACCCTCCGCGCCGAGGCCATCCTCATCATGACTTCGATTGTCCGCATCGGCCAGTCCAAGTTTGTCACTGTGCCCATCGATGAGGACTCGCAGGAGCGTATCCTCAACTGCGTTGAGGCGCTCTCTCAGCTCCAGGACTCGAAGCCTGTGCACGAGGTCTTCCTGCATGACACGCAGGCTGCGTACGCCAAGATGCTGGCTGCCGAGGAGAAAAAGGCGTCGGCCAAGAAGGCGCTCGAGGCCAAGGCCAAGGCCGTCCAGGTCGACGACGTTATCAGCTTCCGCCAGCTTTCCAAGAAGGCGGCCGGCGGTGACGCCGACGACTTTGAGTCGGACGTTGTTCGGGCGACTGGTGCTGCGGAGACCAAGGACGACTTTGTGTCCAAGCTCTCGAGGATAGTCCAGCTCACTGGTTTCTCGGACCCTGTGTACGCCGAGGCTGTTGTCAACATCCAGCAGTTTGACATCCTGCTCGACGTGCTCATTGTCAACCAGACGAGCGAAACGCTGCAGAACCTGACGATCGAGATTGCTACCCTCGGCGACCTCAAGCTTGTCGAGCGACCAGCACCACACACTCTCGGACCCCACGGGTTCCACAACATCAAGGCGACAATCAAGGTGTCGTCGACCGAGACGGGTGTCATCTTTGGCAACATTGTCTACGACAAGCAGGGCGCGTCGGACGCGAGCGTCAACATTGTGCTCAACGACGTGCACGTCGACATTATGGACTACATCAAGCCTGCGTACTGCAACGAGGCGCAGTTCAGGAGCATGTGGACCGAGTTTGAGTGGGAGAACAAGGTCAATGTCAACACGTCGATCAACGACCTGCGCGTCTACCTCGACCACATTATGAAGTCGACCAACATGGCGTGCCTGACGCCCGACGCTGCGCTGTCTGGCGACTGCGACTTCTTGTCTGCCAACCTGTGCGCGAGGAGTCTGTTTGGCGAGGATGCGCTTGCCAACCTGTCGATTGAGAAGACGGAGGAGGGCGCGATCCAGGGTCATGTGCGTATCCGTTCCAAGACGCAGGGGATTGCGCTGTCTTTGGGTGACCGAATCACGATCTTGCAAAAGACGCTCAAGGCGTAGGTGTAGGGTAGAAGTGGTGTATGTTAGCAGCATGCTATTATGAACTAGACGGGTTCCGAGTGCAACGCCTGCGGCGTTGCATGAGGCTGTAGCGGGTGCATTGGTTGGCGTCTGGACTTCGTGTCGATCGTCTCGTGCTGAGGTGGAGGCGGCACGAAAAGGTCCCGCGCGTCTGACGCGTCGGCGGCGGACGTCGGATCTCGAAGGTTGCGAGCCGACAGACCTCTTGCCTCCAACCTCAACACCACCCCCACCACAACGCGCAATGGGCCAAACGAGCTCCACGTCCCTCAGCACGCTCCCCGAGCTGGCGCTGCACTGCCTCCGCGTGGCGGAGCACTCGCCGGCCGACGGGCTGATCGAGCCCTTCTTCGACTACCTCGTCGGCGTGGACGAGGCGTCGTCGGTGCCGACGCGCGGGCCGGGCGCTGGGCCTGCGGTGCCGACGCCGGCTGAGCTCGCGCGCATCGTCGAGGCGAACGAGGGGCGGACGATTGGCCTGACTGTGTACAATGCCAAGACGCAGCGGGTTCGGGGTGAGTTGAGCGAGCGCGCCGCGCAGCGGCGGGCGAGGACGTGCAGGTCATTGGCGGCGACGATGACACAACGGCGTGCTGGCCACTCGGCGACAACGACGGCGTTGTTGGCCGCGACACGGCCCTTGCCGCCGCGATAGCCCACCAAGACTAGCCCGCTTACACACCCCAGAGGTCCACCTCACGCCGTCCCGCGCCTGGTCGTCCACCGCCGAGGGCAAGGAGCGCGCCTCCCTCCTCGGCCTCAGCGTGCGCGTGTGCAACCCGACGCAGGCGCTCGACAACGTCTGGCACATCCTCGAGGTGCTCGAGGGGTCGCCTGCTGAGGTGAGTCGCGGCCCCATCCTCCACTCCTGCACCCGCTGACTCGCCCCAGATGGCCGGCCTCGTGCCGTTCGGCGACTGGGTGTGCGGCTGGGCCGGCGGCCCGCTGCACGGCGAAAACTCGTTCTACGACCTCGTCGAGGCTGTAAGTGGCGCACGCTGGCACACAACCTGACCTACCTCAGCATATCGACAAATCCCTCCGCCTCTACGTCTACTCTGCCGACCTGGACAACCTCCGCGAGGTGGTCGTCATCCCGAACGAGAAGTGGGGCGGCTCTGGGCTCCTCGGCTGCGGTGTTGGGTGAGTAGTTTGGCGAGGTCGGACGCTGTCTCGGACGCTCGTCTGCCGTCGCTCGTCATCGACCTCGTCTATGTAGATAGCCCGCGCGCCGCGTACTCACACCCCCGTCAGATACGGCATTCTGCACCGGATACCGCGCCCCGCGACGCCTCCGTCGCAGGCGGAGGGGTACGGCTCCCCGCTGGCAGTCACGGGCTCGTTGCCGCGCGACGTCGGGCGGGCTTAGGGCTTAGGCGTAGGGCGGAGGGCGAGGATTACGCGAGTGGAGCGAGGCGGCTGTGTCAGATCTAGATCTGGACCACGGCCAGAACGCGTCGGGCGGTGCGGTGCGTGCCGCGTCGCGGTCGTCGTCGTCGAGGAGGAGCGCCGAGGCTAGCGGGATAGACTGACTCGGCTCGGCGCCGGGCTCTAGTGCCTTGTCTGTACTGTATGCATAGGATAGATACGGCGTGGTGGAGTGCGTGTGGTGCGGCATGATGCGTCGGCGTGGCGTGGCGCACATGCATTGACCCATTGCATCATGATGGCGGGGGGTGCGGGGGACGGGCAGGCGACCAATGTATTTTGCCTTTGCTTGCAGTGCGACTTTTTGCTGCATTGGGGAGGCTCAAACACGACACGACACGACGCAAGCAGGGCCTCGGCGCGGTCGGTGTGTCGGCGTAGTCGCCGGGCGCGGCGGAGGGGCGCGGCGACGACGGGTGGGCGGACGGTGACGCGTGGATTAGGGCCGGAGTAGTGTGCGGATTAGCAAGTGGGGACTTTTTTGTAATGCAGTGCGGTGCTGTATTGGAGTGCGACAGGGGCAGGGAAGGCAGGGCGAGCGAGCGAGGGAAGGGCGGCGCGACGACACAGGGGGGTGGGGTGTGTTTGGGCGGGCGAGCGACTCGGAGTGCACACGCGCGTCACTGCAACTGACCACCACAACGGGAGGAAAGACGAGCGAGCAGCAACAAGCACTCGTGTCGACATTTCAAACTCTTCTCGTCGCATTCAAGCACCCGCGCGAGCGACACGACTGCACACCCTCCTTCCTCCCCCGGCACCCAAGCGCGCACCCTACGACGACACGACGACGAGCTCGAACTGCTTGCATCCACCCACCCACAGCCCAGCTCCACGCGACACGACCCGCGACTGGCCCGCCCCCTCCCCGCCAGGCCAGCCAGCGCCACGCGCCCCCCTCGCCCTCCCCCTCTCACGCACAATACTCGCTGGGGCGTCGCGTGCTCGCCTACGCCCGCTGCCTCTAGCTAGCTAGCTCGCCATGGTAAGTCTCGTCGTTGTCCACCACTCATGCTCCAGTCGTACGGGGCGGCCAACCAAGGGCCCGACCCCGAGCTCTTCTACGTCAAGCAGAACCGCATCGGTGAGTGCGGGCGGGCGGAGCGCGCAGTGTGCCGAGGGCGCGCTGCACGCTGCACGCTGTAGACTGGACTCTGCGCGCGTCGCGCAGACGTGGACGACGCTGACCCCGACTCCCTCCCCAGGCAAGGGAAGCTTTGGCGAAGTGTACCGCGGGTAAGAGGGCACGACCGCCCCCCCCCCCCTCCCCCCGCTCACCCGCCCAGCTATGACCGCCGCACCATGGTCCCCGTGGCCATCAAGATTATCGACCTAGAGAGCGCAGAGGACGAGATCGACGACATCCAGCAGGAGATCCAGATCCTCGGACAGCTCGACTCGGACTTCATCACGAGGTGAGTGGGCCCGCTGCCCGCGCGTCCGTCGCGGCGCATGACCCATGCTCACCGCGATCACCAGGTACTATGGATCCTTCCTCAAGGGCTCGCACCTATGGATCATTATGGAGTACTGCGCCGGTGGCTCATGCTCAGACCTGGTAAGCCACAAGCCACGGGTGCGAGAGCGGCCGGCGGCGCTGACGCATCGGAACAGATGAAGGCCGGCACCTTTAAGGAGGACTACATTGCCATTCTGCTCCGAGAGCTCCTCCGCGGACTAGACTACCTCCACGGCGAGGGCAAGCTGCATCGTGATATCAAAGGTGGGTGGTGCCGTGTACTCACCATGGGTGCGACCGCGAACCCGCTGACACGTCGGCAGCTGCAAACATTCTCCTCACATCCAATGGTGACGTCAAGCTCGCAGACTTTGGCGTCTCGGGCCAGCTCACGGCCACAATGACAAAGAAGAACACCTTTGTCGGCACGCCTTATTGGATGTCGCCAGAAGTGATCAAGCAGTCGGGCTATGACAACAAGGCCGACATCTGGAGTCTGGGTATCACCGCTATCGAGCTGGCCGAAGGAGAGCCACCATACGCCAGCCTCCACCCGATGAAGGTTCTGTTCCTTATCCCAAAGAACCCTCCGCCAGAGCTCTCGGATCGGTATTCAAAGACGTTTCGCGATTTCGTCCAGCTCTGCCTGCAACGTGACCCCCGCAATGTGAGACACAATGTCTTGGATAAACTCGGCAAAATGTCGGACGCTAATTGGCCCGCAGCGTCCAACAGCAAAGGACCTCTTGAAGCACAAGTTCATTCGTAACGCTCGCAAGGTCTCGTATCTCACAGAGTTGATTGAGCGTCACGAAAAGTGGAAGCAGGAGGGTGGCGCAAAGCCTGAAGAGGCCCCTCGCGATGTGCCACAGGAACCTGGATACGGCCCCTCGGAGGACGCGTGGGACTGTGAGTTTCAACAACGCACGCGTGCACATGTGTAACAGCAGCGGCTAACAAATCTAGTTGGCACTGTGAGGCATAACCTGCCCGCCACCGTGTCGCGGGCTTCGAGGCCGCTCCCGACGCCGGGCGAACCTCCCATCCAAGAGGTACCCGCAGCAATAGTCACGGCGCCGGTGGAGCCACCAAGTGGACATCACAGCGGGACAATGTACCGTGCTCCGCCCCGCCCTCCTCCCACCGAGCAGCTGCAGCAGCAGGTCCTGCATCAACCGCCAGGTCCGCCGCCGGTGCAGCAGGTGCAGCAGGCGCAGCTTGCGCAGCAGGTGCAGCAACAGCAGCAGTACCTGCCTCCACCATCACATGTTGCGCCTCCACAAGCCCATGATCATTTGCTAGATGAGGAAGAGGACGGCATGCTGGAGAACGTCATTGTGCCGGCGATTGCTAGCGTGAGTCGTATCTGATTCGTGGATTCGGGCTCACACGTCTAGTTGACGGCGCGTGTCCCCAACGACCAAGCGGCAAAGGTTGTGCTCGACCGGCTCCGCCAGGCGTTTGAGGCGGCCGAGCGGCAGATTCCTGGCGTGACTTCGGCCTTTGTGCTCGAGATTGTCGAGAATGTGGAGCAGGTGGATGAGCATTAGTCTAGTAGTTTTCCTTGGAGCCCGAGTGCCTTCGGTCGTTCGGCTCTTACTCCTCCCTGCGCTGCGACGCCCATGCCACCAGACATCGTACGCACGCTATTGCCACACGTTGGCCCGTTGCGCCGAGTTTGCTCCCCCACCCTCGAGTATCGTGACGTGACCCGTGATTGTTATTCCGCTACCCCTTGCCCTCGCCGTGGCCGCGGATATTAAGATGTCGGGTGGTGTGTCTCCACCCAGCTCGCAGCGGCTAGGGTTGTCACTCGTCTGAACCATAATACTCCAACGCCACAGAGCCCAGTCCGAGTGTTTCACCCCAGCGGCGGGCGGGCGTGCGCGGGCTTGGATCCGCCGGAAGCAAGCGTGGTGCTCTGGGCCATGCCGTAATTGTGGCACACCAGGGGCGCGCATGCCGTAACCAACCGCGCCCCCCCACCTGCTCGCCACCGCCCCAAACGTAAAACAATTCCTGGCACCCAACTGGCTGGCATCGCTGGCTGGCAGGAGTGTGGCGTGCATGGCGTGCCATTCATTCCACATTCGACACGCACCTCCAAGCCTCGTCACACCTCCAAATCACACAAACGCAAAGCGTAGACAGTGGCCATACATGTGCCATACATGATGCAAGCTACTGTCGAGGACCCAAATGGAAACGATACATGGCGTGGTGGTGGATAAGGCGCGAACGAGCCCGGACAAGTGCTGAGGCTATATTGGTCCTGGCCACTCGTAGAGGTGAATAGGTCTATGAGGGTATGCCAGGGGCCCAGTCGTTCGAGGCGGCCTCTGGGCTACATGAAAGCCTTGAGTGAGTCGATACTGGAGAAAAATAACTCTGCGATACAGCCGTGTTTGAGTGGAGCCGTGTCAAGAGTTACTGGGCTGGACCCCGAGTCAGCATCAAGCTCGTGGTACGACTGGAAATGCTAAAAGCTTACATTTATTGTCCATGAATCCTTGACCCGGCATGAGCGGGACATGGTGTGCGTGCTGGGGTTGCGGGAGTGGTGCTTGCTGCGGGGGTGCTCCATGGCGGGGATGATGATGAGACAGTGACGGGTCGTGATGAGGCGGCGCATGTGGATCATGTGCGACGCGGGGAGCAGGCGAGAGCTGCGAATGAGGTTGATGGGTATGAGACTGATGCGGCGAGTGCTGCTGATGCTGCTGATAGGGGCTTGGAGGCGCCAAATGATGAGCAGATGGTTGGGCATGATGCGACGGCTGGGCCTGACCTTGCGCTTGCTGGCTGCCCATGGTCGAGTACCCATATCCAAACATTTCAGTGAAAATGTGGTCAAACCCAGACGCTTGTGCCTCTGGACCGTGCGCGCCAGGATGGTGGCCCATCTGATCCTGAGGTTGGGGAAGACCTGGTCCGGGGTGATAGCTTCCTTGCCGGTCTCTCACTCCGGGATGCTCGCCGCCTTGCTGAATGACATGGCCAGTAGGCGCAACGTGTGGAGGCGGTGCGTGCTGTGACGTCCCAGCTGAACCCGGTGGAAGGCTGCTGTCGGGATCATCACTTGCCATCCACCTGTCCGAGGTTGGCATGTACGACTGGAAGCCGGCTGCAACACCTCCGGCCATGTTTTGAGGACCGGCGACACCGACAGCTGTGTGCGGACGTGATTGCTGCTGCGGGAAGGGCACTGTCGCCGAAGCTTGAGTGGGCGAGGTTTGAACAAGGCCAACTGCAAGAGGGTCTGATTGTCTGTGCTGATGCGACGTGTTGGCTTCAAGCTCGACAATGGCCGTCCAGGTATTCAGGGCTCGAGCCATCGATCCGACAAGGTTGCTGCAGCCGTTGGCGACGCTTTCGCCACCAGATTCACTGTCAACACAGAGCAGGCCCATGTTGCGCAAAATGCTCGACACTTGAGACAGAGTCTGAAGCCATCCGGGCTTGGCGATTGTAGTCGGCAGGCCGTAAATGGTCCGTAGGTACGATAGCCTCGACGACTGTCCCTCGACGAGGGCTTTGCATGATTCAACCGTGATTGCCACAATGTCGTGGAGAGGAAGAATGTCGGCAGGCCGTCTGTCACTCGACGACATGATGCTCTGAGAGACGTCGATGAAAGAGAGCAGCTGCTGCTCGGCGAGCTCGAGTCGGAGGCCGTTGACTCGGCGAATCTCTTCCGCGCCCACCGAACGCGTCGAGTATGCAAAGATAATGTCGGACGGGTCGTTCGAACGGGACAGGGCATAGTGGACCATTTGGTATGTCCCGAGGCCTTGAGGAAGCCCGGCAATCGCGATCGCGGAACCTGGGAGGAAGTGCAGGGCGACCAAAGCTTGGAAGCCCATCATGTACTCCTTCATAAATTCCCATCGTCGTCGAATGGTGCGATAGGCCGTCCATGCCGCCGACAACTCGAGCGGTGGCGAGATAATTGCTAGAAAATAAAATCAGCCACCGGCCTCCAGCAAGCAGTCACCGGCCTCCAGCAAGTTTTAAAACGTACCAAGGATCTCCTCGTAGCGCTTGTCAATCGCCGTAATGCGCCTCGTAAAGTACTCAAACTCGTCGAGGATGGTCTGGACCGCGTTGAAATTTGGGACGGCAGCGGTGGTTTCGAGAGTACCACGTAGTCGACCAATGCCGTCATGGAGCTCCTCGAGTCGGGCCAGCCGGTCGCAAACGGCCAATTTCCCAAGCAACTCTGCAGGGTCATCACTGGCCGCCGCCGAGGACCAAAGGCCGTCGCTCTCGGGAGCTACGAAGCTCGCCGACGCCGAACGAGCGTCGGTCAGAATGCTCAGTTTACGGGGCCGCTCGTCTTCGAGCGACATCTGAGCGGCACCCGCGCACATGCCAAGCCATAGCCAGAAGTCTGGATTGGTCCATCGGTCAATGCCACAGTTGACGAGGCTCTGGAAATTGAGGCTGACGGATATGTTTGTTGCGATGCCCGAGAGGCCGCGGGCGGGAGCCAGAGCGCGCGGGTCTGCCAACTGAAACGGCAGAACCGGCGCAAAGGGAGAGTGGAGAGACAGAACCTCGAGTGCCTGAATGGCGTGAAACGAGAACGGCTGTTGGACGAGGATGTGGTGTTGGAGGTAGGCGATGGAGGGGGCGAGTACGACTCGCATGCGTTTGGCGTCCGAGTCGTCAGGGAGCGACTGCGAGGTCACGTAAAGGGCGGATGCAGCCAGCAGGATGACGGACGGGTCGGTACTGTTGCGCGACATGGAGAAGAGCTCGTCCAGGGGTTGAAGATGGGGGTGCAAAGTCCGGAGTTGCGCATACCCTGGGGCCAGCCGGTTGCGCAGGGAATGATCGACAGCAGTGTCGAGGTCCAGATCGTCGACGACGACCATTTTCTGCTTGAGACCTTTGAACATTTCACGACTCGCCACACTGAGCATTGCGCTGGTCAATGACAATGGACGGCCATGCAGTCGGACAGTGTGCCGCTGGGAAGGTGGTTTATGTTCCGATTCCTGTCCAGAGGATGATTCCCACAATTGGTTCGCGGGCGGATCACCGGTGACAGGGAAGGCGGGCGAAAAGTCGACAGAATGGTTGACCGGATTCGTGCGTGCTTGTGCCTGTAATCGCTCGTCCTGAGCGGCTCGTGAGGAGCCACCGCCACCTTGGCCGTTCTGACCGCCAGCCCCGCCTCTTTGCCGCTTGGTTGATGGCTCGTTGGCGTTGTCGGCAGCCTTTGTCGAAGTGGAGGCCGCAGAGGGCCGGCTACCAATTGCTGTTGCGGTGCCACCACCGCGGGCCGATGTGTCATCGCGCTTCTTGCGCTTCTTCATGCGGCTGTCGTCGACGACGCAGGGGAGGACCAGTACGCGGCATCGGTGACACGACTTTTCTGGTGCGAGGGGTGTGGACGATGAGGGAACGTCGAGGTCGGGCAGCTCGCAACGCGTCTTGCGGACTTTACAGAGCTCGCATGATCGCCGCGCATGAGTCCGCCTTGCACGGGGCTCACCCGGGACCGACGCCATCGAGGCAGAGGCGACGGCGCGGTAATGTTGACCAGGTGGTTACTAACACGAGTGTGTGGTGTGCCGTGGTGATGATGGTGGTGCGTGGTGGTGGTGGGGGGTGCTTGTTGTTGATAGAGATATGAGGGTGGGGGTGGAATGAAATATAGTGGGTTGAATGATGGTGCACGGGTCTTTTGTCTCTGCTTTGCCGCGCGTCCACTGTTGTGGAATTACTGCGCGTCCAGCCTCGTCGTCCGGCTGTAGCCGCGTCCAACAGGGGTGGGGTGTGGGTGTGGGTGTCAAGGAATGAACCGCAGAGGCGGAGCGGAGCACGGCCAAAGCAGGCAGCAGATCACGGAGCAAGAGCCGAAGTAGAGGGAGAGCAGACGACGAGAAGTTGTGGTGTATTGGGGGTAGAGGAGAGGGGCGGCGCGTTATTGTGACTCTTGACTGTCGTCATAGGAGTAGTTTACCGTCGTCGTTGTCGTCGTCTGCCGTCTGCCGCCGCAGACTTGTGCTCGCTCGCTCGGCGGCGCGCGCGCACGGCGAACGAGGCAAGGCGCCCCCGAACCAACAACGCCCACCTTCTCTGACACGCCGGGTTCAGCCTGTCACAACCTTACTAGGACAGGAATTCCCGTAGTAGGCTGCAGCACGGCATGCACCCACCCACTGGGACCGGATTATTTTTTTTCCTCTGCTGCTGGACCACCTTCTCTTGCCCCTGGGATCCAGAGATCCAAACTAGGGGTCCCTCGTGCAGGACAGGTGCAAGCGAAGCGAATCCCAAGGCTGCGGGTCGGGGTCGGGGAACGGTCGGCAATCGAGACGGCGGGGTGGAGGCTGTGGAGGCTCGCGCCGCACACGCGCAACGCACGGGCTGGTATTTCCCTAACTTTTGGTAGGACCCTATCTAGAGAGAAGGCGTCGTGGGGGAGGGGGGAGAGAGGGGTGGGGGAACGGGGGGATGTACGAGAGGAGATGGGTGCGTGCCGTGTGGAGGTTGACGGTGGCGGCGCCGAGAGCCATGGAACGGGCGGGCCGATGCAGGGGGAGGAGGGAAGGAGAGGGAAGGAAGGGAGTGAAGGGAGGGGGGAAGGGGGGAGGAGGCTGGGCTGGGTTTGGATAGGTAAAGCGTCCCTCTGGAGCCAGGTGCCGAGGTATGTGCCGTTGGGCTGGGCTGGCTGGTTGGGTCACTGACTGACTGGCTGGCTGGCTTGTTTGGTTGGCTAACTAACGCGGCGCGTAAGAGGTGTCAGCCTGCAAGCAGAGGCTGAGGCTTGCAGGATTTAGGCTGCTCTACTGGAAAGGAGATTGCGACGACGCAGAACCTGAGCTGCCTGAGCGAGCAAAGACTGACAGACCCGGTTCAGGCATCAAAAGGGCCTTATCCTGTAAACGAAATTTGAGCCCGTCGTGGGATGAGCGCGCGCGCGCCCAGGCAATGCCAGGCGTCAGGCAAACAACTCGCCCAAGCCCTGAATTCGCTCATCGACACTTACCACCCACCGACCCACAGCAACAAGACACCCACCACCACAAACCAAGACACGTCGTCATAACCAAAAGGCCAAGCATGTTGAATGGCCGGCCGCCGCTTGGGATGGATGAGCGATGCCGGCACGCCACCCAAGTCCTTGCGGCACAAGCGGCAAACGAGCCCGTCATCACTCGAGCCACGAGCAGCCTTGTTGCTAAACGACAACGGCACCGCAACCACTCCACAGCAACTCTCGTCGTCACAACGTCTCACAACTCAAACCGTTGCTCGCTTCCAGAGTCCAGACCACGCTCGCAATGCACAGCACGCGTTTCATCCTCTTCACATCCATGCCACCAAAGTCTTGCTCTCGCTACGAGCGCAACCGCCGCGTGACAACTGGGGCCATGCACCTTGCTAACAAGCCTTCCTCTCCCTCCTCGCCTCCTCGCCTCCCCAATCAGTCCCTCATGTCTCACCTCGGCCAAACGAACACAATGTAACACACGCAGGCCGACCCCGTTTGGATTGTGCGGCGCCGTGGCGGGTCAGCCCCAGCCCCCAGCACGCGCCGCGCCCTCGCCACCATGTCGCCGTTGCCGCCGTCGTGTCCAAACCAAACCCCCTGCCTCCTCGGCTCGGCATTCACATGTAGACGGATCCTTGGATCGTCTGCTGGAATTCGGAGAGAAGATCCGGGAGCAACTCCGCACAGATGCCGAGCACCGACGGGATCTCCCAGAGATATCATCATTGCCCCTGTATCCTTGGGTCCTGGTTCAAAATAACAGGACCTGGGTGCGGGCACTTATGCGGGCTTCTGCAAATACCTGTAACCATCGTCGGCGGCCAAGCGCGGGCAGGTGACCAGCCAGGCGCCCCTTGATGGCAATCGTTTCCAAACGAACTCGGCCCCCCAGGTTGTGACCCTTAGGGCAAGGCACAAGTGGGTACCGAGCCGCGCCAAGTTTGATTGCCTGGTGGTGTTTGTGCTGCTGGAGCCGCACACGCCAGGGCGTGGGAGGTCGTCGGTGCGACCTCGGCGGTGGTGGGGGTGCCGAGGTGGTGCTAAACCGCTCGCGCTTGGAGCCTGTAGTCGCCGTGCCCGTCCGCCCTGGCCGTCGTGCTCAGGTCCCAGTGTTGGTATGTGGGAACGACAACCCCACCCACCGCATCCGGCGGAGGGCGGAGGCATTCGCTTGTTCCGGGAACAGGCATCGCAGCCACACTTACGGCACAAGTCAGACATGACCGCCTCGACTGGTATCCGCCTAATAACGTCAATCTCCATGGTGGCGCGCCACGCGGCCGCCGGCGGTTTACGCACGGTAGTCGGCGGCACAACACGTACATGGCGTGTCTGCTAGCTGCAGAAGCGCCAAGACGAAACACGTCGACTGGCAGAAGCAACCGACTGATCAGTTGACCATTTGCCGCGCGCGTTCCGCTCCAGAAGACGAGGCCGACCACCGACCATTCCAACCAAACTCTCCGTTCCAATAAACCAGAGCACTAACCCTGGGAGGCTCACGACGCCCGCGACACTATACCCCCCTGACTGCACTCGAGCATTCGTCGTCGTCCTCAGGGGGGAGTGACAATCCGGCTGTGTCGAGCTGTGGCGGTTGTCCTTTGCCCTCGGTCGGCCTCTGCTCGCTCAACCCCCTCTCCCCGCAGCAGTCTGCTCCTATCTCGCAGTCCGGATAACGGCGGGACAAGGGTTTCGGAGAAGTGCGGGAAACACGTAATGGAGGGGGAAGCATCTTGGCGGACAAGGATCCACATGTTTGGGCCGCGCCACACGGCTGCTGCTCCAAGCGCCTCCCGCCACCGTTTCGGGGCTAGCCAGTGACGGCGCGGTGGATCCTTCTCGGCTCCATTGGCGCTTGCTATTGAATACATTCCTCGTACGTGCGTGCGTGCGTGCGAGGGAGCGTGTCTGCGTATCCGAGTGCGTGTGAGGGGCATGTGTGTGGCTAAAACACGCGCCTCCCGCCTGAGACAAGTCAATCCTTTGACGTGCCGCGCCAATCCGTCGCCGTGATCACGCACTTGTCAAAGGCGCCAGGAGACAGGCTCCAGGCTGGAGACAGGCACCGGCTAGGGGAAGAGATCTGCAGCGCAGGGAAGGCATGCTGCGGCAGGGACTCTTGTTCGTTGTGGCTGTGGCTGCGGGCTTCGAGGATTGGGGGTAAGTAATATGGACGAGTGGAGCGCGTGTGTGCAGTGGGGGTCTCTTGACTGGAGCCCGATTGCACGAGCGCGACCTGACCTCAGTAATGAGCTGTCCTGATCCCAATGACATTTTGTCGTGGTCAAAGGCCGATAATGGCAGTCTCCATGCGGGAGCCACGATCCAGAAAAAAGGAGAGTGATATCCTGAGTAGAGATGAGATCCGTCATACCAGCCTGGGCTTAGACGGGGGGCCCGAATAGGTGATCAACCTGTGCAACTCGCGCGCACTCGCGTGGCAGCACTGCCCCAAATTGCTTCCGCCCCTCCCCCACTCGACCCACTCCTCTCAAAGTCATGTCTCCCTTGATTAAACAAAACTAGTTCATCTCGATCTCTCCGTCGTCACTTGCTCCTCCTACAACCGCCGATATGCGCCCAGCCTTCGGTAACCGGTACGAGCGCGAACGTGAACACGAACGTGACCGGGGCGGCGCAAGAGGGGGCTACAACAACCCACCCCACCCCATGCCTCCCTTCCCGGGACGTTTCGAAGGACACGGTCACAACAACAGCGGCGGTCGGAATTCGGGGTCACCGGGGGTTATCAATTTCCAGGAGTAGGTTGTCTCATGGCGGTTCATTAATTGTCGCCACCGGCCCATGGCCGATCTGGACGACGTTGACCATTCCCCAGGCGCAGGGTGCTGAGGGAGAGGAGCGATCTGTCCATATGGCCACCCTCGCCAAAGAGGCCCTATGCTGAGGAGCTGTGAGTCGTGCTGCGCGTGCTGCGCGTGCTGGCCCCATGCCGCTGCTGACCTGTGTCACCAGCGCCGACGAGGAACGCGACCGATCACGATCGCGCAGGTCCAAGTCGTCGCGCCGGCGCAAGTCACGCAAGTACTCTTCCGAGTCTGAAACCGACAGCGAGGAGGAGTATGAGCGAGAGCGGAGGCGACGGCGCCGGCGCGAGCGCGAGAAGGAGAAGGAACGCGCGCGGGACAAGGATCGTGCTGCGCGGAGCACGTCGCTTGCCGACGGCGACGACAGCCGAGCAGGAGCATCTCGATCGCGCGGCGGGCGTGACGACGACGGCTGGGTGGAGAAGGAGAACCGGGCTGAGCGGCGCGAGGCGCCCGCGGTGGCGCGCGAGCATTCGCCGGTCGAGGGCGACGATGCGGACGAGGTCGGCCCCCAGCCGCCGTCCGAGCTCAAGCTCAAGGACAAGTTCAACCGCGAAGCGTGAGTGGCGTGTGGCGGTTCTGTGTGTGCGCGTGCTGACAGCAGCAGGTATCGCGGCCTGCTGCCGGGCGAAGGCGCGGGGATGCAGCAGTTTGTCGAGCGCGGCGAGCGTATCCCGCGCCGAGGCGAGATCGGCCTCGACTCTGACCGCATCGCCCAGTTCGAGGAGTCTGGCTACGTCATGTCGGGCAACCGGCACGCGCGGATGAACGCGGTCCGCCTGCGCAAGGAGGGGCAGGTCATCAACGCCGAGGAGAAGCGCGCGCTGCTCATCATGCAGCGCGAGGAAAAGCAGCGCAAGGAGGGCGCCATCGTCACGCAGTTCAAGGAGATGATGGACGAGCGGCTCAAGCTCGAGGAGCGCCGCCAGCGCGAGCGCGACGAGCACAAGGAGCAGTAGGTTGTTGTACAGTTGTATCATTGCATCGGGGGCGGCATGTAGCAGTGCGCACGGGTTGGTCTTGCCCGCTCGCCCCGTTATCAAACCCGGCGGGCGGCGACTTGAACGACCGACCGCTTGTCTTATCAGAGGCCGCGGCGACCTGGCGGGCAGGCACTGTGACTACCCCGTCTTCAGGATGCGTGCGACGCGACGCGACGTTTCCACTGGAAAGGTCGCCGCCGCCGGGTCATCAGTCCCGATGGAGATTGATACAGTTTGGCTTTGGGTGGGCGGTGGTGGGCCGGTGGGCGACGAGTTTGTTGCTCGCTGCCCACTCGGCCGGTTGACTACCACATGCCCGCCCCCTCGCACACGCGCCGTGAGTCATCACGCGTGCCGTCGACACGTAGACCCCTGGATGCTGCCACTACACTGGACACGGCGACACTGGCAGCAGCAGCAGCGACGCCGACGCCGCCGTTGCCCCTCTGCCACGCCTCCCCCCCACACCCACAGTCGTCATGCAATCCATCGGACACTACTAAGGCGTACAGCGCAGCGTACGCCGCGTACAGACCTCTCATAAACATACTACTGTACAGGCAGGAGCACTGGCGACCGGCCGAGTCCAACACCACTGGGCGCCGGCGCAGGTCGTGGGGTGTGGGGTGGGGTGGGGGTTGATTAGACGGTTCATCATCTCATTGTCCGTAGGCGGAACAGAGAGTCGATGTCGATGCCAAACGTAAACGTAAACGTTCATCTAGTGTGCGGGCACTAGGGAGCCCAGGATGTCGTCAATTTCACGGTCAAAAGTGTCCATCTTGGCGAGGACGTGCACAAAGCAGGCGCGAATGTCGGGGTGGATGCTGTCCATCTCCGCCTTTTCGCCGTAGTAGACGCGCTGCACGGCGTCCATCTGCGGCGGGGCCCGGCGGTTGGGGATGGGTGTTGTCCGCTTCATCTCCTTGGCGCGCGCGTGAACAATCGTATTGAGGCGCGCAATGTCGAACGCGTCCTGGTAGCGCAACGTCGCGCGGCGCGGTGGCCGGGGCGGCGGTGGCGAGGTGAGGTTGGACGACCGGGGCGACGTTAGGGAGCCCGAGCGACCCAACGATGACGACCGCGGCGGTGTAGACGGAGCAGTGCTCGAGGGCGCAACCTGTCCCGAAGTCGAAGGCGCGTGCAGGTCGCTCGAAGCGGGGGCAGCCGAGGGGCTGGCCAGCGTCTCGGTCGTCTCGGTGAACGACTGGTTGGGGTAGTAGTCGGGGCTGCCCGTAGTGATGGGCGACGGGGTGAACGGCGCGCGGTGGGGTGGAGGTGTGGGGTTGGTGCGGGCCAGAGCCGAGTGCGATACTGACGGGGATGGCGAGCGATCCGGTGCGGGCGGGTGCTGGCTGATGTTGTGGGACTGCTGGTTGGCCGTCGATCCCAGCACTGCCAGACCAGCAGCACCGGCAGCGGCACCCGCAACGCCAGCGACCACAGCGGTGCCGAACTGTGCGGTCTCTGCTGTTGACGGCGCCATGTCGGACGCGAGCGAGCCGTGAGCGTCGGACGACACGTCCAAGCTCGTGTCAAAGACAGACATGCTGGCAGCAGGGCTGGCAGCGGCAGCGGCCGCCGCCGACGCGGTCGGCGCGACTTCCAGAGGCGCCGCGGTGTCGACAACAGTGACCTGCGCAGCATTGCGTTGGGCCTCGACAGCGTCCTGGGCCCACTCGACACCGTCGTCGGGCTCTACTTCGAAGCCCAGCTCGTGGTCGACGTTGATCTGGTCGTGTACGTCCTCGTCCTCGACCTGTTGGGACGCGGCCGCGCCGCCGTCGATGATGTGCGTGTCATCGTCATCGTCCTCCTCGTCCTCCTCATCGTCGCTCCAAGTAACGCCCGGGTGCTCGAAGAAGGTTGGCGGTGCGAAGACGACACGGCGGTTGGCGCGCGTCTCTGGATCGTCGTCGTCGTCAAACGACGTCTCGGGCTGTTGTGGGCTCCGCTTCCAGCCTATTAAGCTCTTCAACTTGCTCTCCTTCGGGGGCACGTCGGGCAAGGCAGCCTTGTCCTCGTTTGTTGGCGCGGCAATGTCGATGTTGCGGTGCTTGTTCAGACGGGCCAGACGCTCGTAGGGCGTCTCGACATTCTCGGCCGGGATGTAGCCCACATCCTCTGTTTTGAGCACGCGCACGAGCCACCAGTACGAGTTGGCGTCGTCGAGTAACAATAGAGAGTCGCCCTTGACCACGGATGCCTGCCCTTCAACCGTCGCGAGGAATGTATGTCTAGAGGGAGCGCGTCAGCGGCAAGACGCGCATGAGGGCGCGGGCGCGGGCGCGCACGCGATGGACACTTACAATGCGTAGATGAGACCAAAGTCAATGTTCTCGTCTGGGAGGACACTCTCCTCCGACGTCTCACTGTACATGTCGTCGTCCTCGACATCCTCGTCGTCCATCTCGTCGTCGTCGTGGTACTGCATGCCTTGAGACTGCATCATTTGATGCTGATGGACATGCTGCTGGTAGTCGTGTTGGGCATAGTACGCTTCCATGTCGTCGTCCATTCTCTCGTGGTCCCCGTCATCCGAGTCCTCGAGGACTGACAAGCCTCCGCTCTGGTAGGTCGCGTACTGGCCTTGACCGCCTATTGCGTGAGGGCCGATCCCGCCCATCTGCGGCGCCATCTGGACTGCAGCTGCCATGGCGCGCCGAGTCGTATGGGTGTGTTTGTGAGGGATGCAAGGGCGGTGTCGGGAAGGCGAGCTAAGCCGAACAAAGGAAGCAAGGTTCTTGATGTGTCGTAAACGATGGGTAGAGTGGTCTGACTGCCAGAGCCGACGATGCGCGCTTTAGGCAGGTGGAGTGTGTTTCGTGACCTGGATGTTTGCCAAGCTCAGGCAGGTCGGATGCAACGCGTCGTGAGAGTGGTCGTGGTCGTCGCGGTCGTCGTCGTTGTCGTCGTCGTCGTTGGGTGAGACGTTGACGTCGAGTCGATAATGTATGAGTCGCGCGAGGCAAGAGTGGAGAATGCAAGCAATGTAGAAATGGCGTTTGTCGCGCGCCTTGAGTGGAGATGGGTTGAGTGAAGGAAGGCGACGGCGGCGTCGGCGGCGGCGGCTGTGGGCGGGCGCGGGCGCGGGCGGGGCGCGGCGTAGTGTGGTGTCGGGAGCGCGTTGGTGCGCCGTGGTGCGTAAAAGGAGCGAGAGCCAAGGCGAGGGAAGGGAAGGAAGACAGGGTGTTCTCACCCCCCGCCGTGTTCCATGTGTGCACCACCCACAGCAACTAACAAGTTGGCTCCGGCAGGCAGGCTCGCGGGCGGGCGGCAACGCGCGGCGACTTTGTTCTTGCTCTTGCTCTTGCTCTTGCTCTTGCACGCTCTGTCTCTCTCTCCTTGTTTCTCGTACTTGATGACTCTCGGGAGCACCCACAGGCACGCGACAAAAAGGACAAAGGTGTAGGTGCTCTCACTCAGAGTCGCGACGAGGCGGCCAGGGAGGGGAGGGGGGCGGCCAGGCGCGCGACAGCGGCACCGCGCGAGTGCACACGGGCAGCAGCAACAGCACCCAACCCTGAGCAACGAGCAAAACAGTGGCCCTGAGCGCGAAACCGAACAACGGTAAATATAGGCCTGGCAGATTGGTGGTACGCCTAATGTGAAGGTACCACTTATTCCCTCCCTCCCCTTTACTCCTGTCGTTTGAGACCTACTTTGTACGGTGCCTCGTTGTAGCGGGTTTCATCCCAGTCATGGACCAAACCAAACCAGTCCAGCCAAGCCCAGCCCAGCAGCCCACCCTAGGCGGGCGCGCCACTTGTCGTTCCCTTGCCTTTCCCCTCCCGCACGGGGACACCTTCATCGTCAGACTGCTCCAACGCGCGCGCCCGCGCGCACAGGCCTGGCCGCGACGTGTGGGTAACTGATGCGCCACAAAGAGTCGTCAACAACATCGACAACAAACATGGCTCATGAAAAGGTAGAGCCCACAGCGGCGTAGAGAGCCCACCCATCCTCGTCGACATGAGCGCTTTAGAGCACTCGTAATGACGCCAGTGTGGGCAAGGACCCAATGTCCGACCGAGCAGCAGCCCCCCGAGCCCAGTCGCCTCGCCTCCCTATTCAGTCGCCGCCACCAGGCCACAACCCAGCCCGCCCTAACCCGATGCCCAGGGTCTCGCTCCCTCTCACCCTATGTCTCGAAGATCGCCGGGCCGGAGTAGACACTTTGCGCAGGGAGCGGGCCGCGGGCGGCGCCGGTGCTGACGCTGGCCCTAGTGGGTGCAGGAGGAATGGGCATGCGCCGTCGCTGTCTCAGCAGTCGACGCCACGCCTCGCCGCTTGCCGCCCGCGCCGCCCGCAGCCATCCGGCGCCGCGCGGTTGCGACCCGAGGCAGCCCTCGGCGCCGTTTGCTCTAGATTCGCCGCCGGTTTGCGCTAACGAGTGGGCAAGATTGCTCTCCCACGTACGTACATGAACGCACATGTGTAGTCTATTGTTGTACTTGCATTTCGTCGTCGTATTGTTATTGTTGTGACAACGTCGTGTCACGTATTAGGATGCCAATGTCTCCTGCCGCCGTCCAAGGGGTCTGACTGTCTGCCTGACGCGGCGCGCTGTCCCATGAGTCGTCAGTGTCCAAATATCAACCCCGCGTTCCTTTGTCAGGGGAACAATCCAAATCCCAGTCTGCCGGGCAGCGGCAGGCGGCGGCGGCGGCGCCGGGACCACCCCCCTGGCAGGCAACCGACTGAACTGACCGGGCCAGGTCGTTTGGCGGCAGGCGGCGGCGAGGGATGCCTGCAGTCGATGGGTGCATGCTTGGGCGACACCCATCAACCCACCAACCCACTCACCCTACACACCTTCACCCGCAACCCTACCCTACCTAACCCCGACCCCAGTTGGTTGCTTGCTTGCTCGCTGCCGGTCGTGCTGCTCGCTGCTCGCTCGCTGTCGTTTTGTGCACCGACACGGCCAGTGCATGTGCATTCAACTCGCAGAGTGGTGCATCAACCCACCACTACACCACCTTCCCTCCACAACCCTACCCAGCCTGGCCTAGCCTACCCCTCTCGCCTGACCCTCGCCGGCCTCGCCTTCGCCTTCCCTCCAATACCCCACCCTCATTATCACAACGCGACGACCCATCGACGACCTCTTGCCAAACGACAAAGAAGCACAAACGACTACCCCCTCACTCTCCCTCCCTCCCCCCATCGCCCAACGCTATCGGCCCGCTACTCGTCTTCTGACCGCCGGCGTGTATCTCGTTCCGTTTACCGTTCCGACTCCAGCCGCCCGACCGCCCGCCGACAGACCTGTCAGCGAACGCACACCACCACCCGCACACCTTCCTTTGCAGGTCCGTCGTCGACTGCCCAACCCACAGCTCTTTACGATTAGTCCATTGTCGAATCACGCGCCTGATTCCATTTAATCGTGCGTGTCGGTGCACATTCTGCCATCGACAAACGCATCTCGGCCGCCCACCGCCCCGCCCCGCCCCTCCGCCTCGCCCGCCAGCTGGTCATTGCGCGTGTTGGCGTCTGCACGGTGCTCGGTGACGGGGCCAGTCTTTGACACGACACCCTCCCCCCTTGCGTTGGCACAAGTAGGTCGTACTTTGCAACCCATCTTGCTTGTACGCCGCCGCCGCCGCCGCCGCCTACGCCGCCTCCTCCTCCGCCGCCCGTTACCCGGATAATACCCCTGGCCCTCCTGGCACCCGCACACCTGGAACCAACTGTTCCAACTTGTTGGACTGACGCCAGCAAACACGCGCACCACAAACTCTCCTTCCCTCTCATCAACCCTCTCCCTCTCTTTCGCTCGACGTCCCCAGTATAATCTGTTGCCGCGCCGCCCCTTCGCCTTTGCACCATCACCCGCGGCATGGTATCTGTCCAGTACAAGATCCCTTTACCATCATCGCCGCCACCAAGCCCACCACGAAGCGCATCGCAGTCAATGTTACCAACACCATCATCGAGTAGCCGTGCGGCCCTCAAGTCGGCCATTGCCCCAGCGTCGTCGATCCCAACGCCAGATACCTCGGGTGACGATTTGAAGAACGGCGGCGAGTCACCACCACGTCCGAGCTGGTCAAGATCTCGGCCCATCATGCCCGAGTTGAGCGACTTTGAGCTGGTTCGCGTTCTCGGCAAGGGATGTGCTGGCAGGGTGGGTGTGATTGTGTTTCAAGGCGTCGTCGTCGTGTTGACTCTGATTTCCAGGTGCTCTTGGTCAAGCACACGCCCACTTCGAGGGTTCACGCCATGAAGGCGATTTCGAAGCGAGCCGTGCTGGCCAACGACGAGCTCGATCACACGCTGGCCGAGCAGCACATCTTGCAGCACTTTGCGATGAGCGAACGCCGCAGTGCGTTCATCTCGCGCCTCTACTACTCGTTCACCGACAAGGAGAACTTTTATCTCGTCATGGAATTCTATCCCGGCGGAGATCTCGCGACCCAGATGGAGATTCATGGCATTCTCGGACCACTAAGGACACGCTTCTACACTTGTGACATCGTCGCGGGCCTTGAGCACCTGTGAGTCGTGACATCCCTTTGTTGTGTGTAACGAGCCGCGCTGACGCTATCAGGCACCGAGAAGGAATCCTTGTCCGCGACCTCAAGCCTGAAAACATTTTGTTGAACTGGCATGGACACGCCGTCTTGGCCGACTTTGGCCTGTCAAAATCGTTTGGCTACCGAGGAGACCCCGTCCCCGTCAAGCTCCCTGCAGACTACATTGACGGCAAGGGCGATCCACCACCCCATGCGGGCAAGGGCTTTGGTTCGTACCGCAAAGGGGAGCTCACATGGGACCGTGCGTTCTCCTTTGTCGGCACACAAGAATACCTCGCGCCCGAGGTCATCAAGCGCAATCACTACACCTACGCCATCGACTGGTGGGCGCTGGGCTGTATCGTCTGTGAATGTTTGACAGGGCGCGTGCCATTCAGAGGCAGCGATAGCGAGAGCAATGTAAGTGGACGCGGTCGAGGAGGGCTGTGTGCGGTACTGACCACAATTCCCAGGCCGAGTTGTACGAGCGAGTGATCCACGCCCCTTGGGATGCCTTGTATCGAGGCGACCACCCCAAAATCTATCTCAAGGAACGGTACAGGATTGACCTCACGACCTATGACTTTATCGACGGCGTGAGTCTTGACGATGGCGCCCGTCGTCGTGCGCAGCTGACCCCGTCGCGCAGCTGTTGGCAAAGGAGCCTATGTTCCGTCTCACAGAGCCATGCGTCAAGTCACATGCCTATTTCACCAACGTGTAAGTTGCTCTTCCACCCACTCCTCCCCCCTCTATCCCAACTGACATCGTACAGTGATTGGGACACGGTCGACAAGGGCGACTACCAAGACCCTTTCCAGCTCGAGATCGACCCCGTGGCCGAATACAACACGCAGTTCTTCCCAAGGCTCTGCCTGGAAGAGACGCCGACTGTCGACATGCGAGGTCACGACTATGGCAAGGACCCCGATGACGCGTCCAACAACCCTCTCAACAATGACGACGTGTACGCCGCGGCTCAGGAAGAGTTCCGCAACGAACTCGCATCCTTTGACTGGACCTGCCAGAACGCATACGACATTGACGACAACTTTGACGACCAAGACGAAGACGACCAACTTGTAGAAGAAGACCTTTACGCCGTAGACAACGCCTCAGTAGAGCAATCCCACACCAACCTCAGCACACCAGAAATCACCAATAATCAAGACTCTATCGTCTCTGAAGACACGGTCCGGACACCCACCCCTCCTTTGGAGCTCGC
The DNA here is from genome assembly GCF_041260175.1 of Vanrija albida. Lineage (NCBI taxonomy): Eukaryota > Fungi > Basidiomycota > Tremellomycetes > Trichosporonales > Trichosporonaceae > Vanrija > Vanrija albida. The sequence continues at coordinate 879,099 of NW_027191423.1, forward strand.
CTCAGCCAAGGACCAGACTCCGCCAACATCGCCGAGCCCGGTCCCTACACTGGTCGATACCCCCAGGCGAGCAGAGCTCACCGATGCCGTCAAGCCCGAGGCTGTCCTTGTGGACAAGGTTGTCGAGCCGACGCCGCCACCTTTGGCTTCTCCGCCGACTTCTCCTCGCTCCCCAGTGGCCGCCCCGGACATCCTTTCAGAACCCTTGTCTCCTCCCCCTGCAATCCAAACCCCACTTCCTGCATCGCCCCCCACGCTCGGACCCATTAATACATCCCCCATCCCAACGGTTGAGGTGCACGACCTTTCGGCCCCTCCTCTTGTCACCACAGACGCCCATGGTCTTTCGATTAGCCCGCACCAGTCACCGAGCGGCTTGTCCGTCCGGTTACCATCGGGCCCACCATCTGGTGGCTTGTCGGTTTCCGACGTTATTTCAGTGCCAGGCTCGCCCAACCTTATTATTCGCCGTCACCGTCAAGCACCCAGTATCGACGCATACCCCCACCACCCGAGACTCTCGGTCGAAGTCAATGGCATCATCTCACAGCTCGGCGACGAAGACTGGGAGCAGCTCGACGCCGAGACGATCCCAGAAGCACCCAACGGTGCCGACGCAGCGGGCCAGACGCGCCCCTCTCTTCTGGCCCGCGTTGGCATGCTCGGACGCCGCCCTTCAGTTCGTGGCCTGGCCTCGCGCCAGAGCTCTGCGGTTCGTGTCCCATCGGGCTTGCGCAAGGGTGTGAGCGCCGAGTCGGACACTTCGTCGGAGCAGAGCTCGAACAAGGGCCGACAGCCGTTATTCGCTACCCGTGGATACGAAAACACGAAGAAGGCGTTGATCAAGGCGTTCCCTCCGGCGCAGCGACGACCTAGTTCCGACAATGTCCGGCCTGCCACGCCTACTTCGACGTCGCCATCCCCAGTGGCTTCGATCCGCGCTGTCGTGCCCATCACGCCGGCGCCACAGGGCACGCTCCCCAAGTCGTCGTCGATGCGCGAGAGTTCGCTTCGCGAGCCCGATGCGCCATCGACGAGCAAGCGGACGTCGGTCTTGTCAGCATTCTCGAGCAGCAAGCGGACTTCGTCTCGATCTGGCGACCTGGGCCTCCTGTTCTCGAGACCCAAGTCGCGCAAGGGCAAGGAGCGCCGCGCTCGCACGATGGCGCCTGGAGGCAGCTCGTCGTGGAGCACGCCAGTTGCCGAGGCGGCTGCGGATGTCCCCGTGCTGCCCAGCATTCCCCGCATCGAGCTCATTGAGACACCACCGATTGTCTGGGAGCTGGACGCGGACAAGGCCAGCAAGTGAGGCGCGTCTCGCCATCTCGCATATTCACTATACATTCTCTTTGGCCAGAGGTTGGGCCGTTGTTGAGTGTCACGATTTCACCATAGCCTGTACGCACTTTTTTCATGTCAATAGATTACATGTCGCGTAACGGACGTCGGCATGCGTGACGGCGGTGGGTGGTGGTTGCGGCAGGCGGTTGCGGCAGGCGATTGACGGCATGGACGGTGGGGGGGGTCAGCCACCGTCACGGCGAGTCCCGCGGTGGGCAGTGGCCGGGAGGGGGATCTGGGGTGGCGGGGTGGTGGCGTGGCGAGCGAGCTCGATCGCGTCGGGGCGAGTGCGGCGAGTGCGGTGAATGCGGCGAGTGCGACGACGGCGGCGGCGGCGTCGGTGCATAGTTCAAGTCGCCATGGCGAGTGGCAGAGGCGCAGAGGTCGAGGTTTGGAGATTTGACGTACCGCCCACGTGCCGCGGCGACGACGAGGAGACGCGTTTCAGAAGTCGAGATCCGCGCGGCAACTCGCGACTCGACAACAACATCCAAATGCCCATTCCGGCGTCTCGACAAGTTTGACGACGCCACGACTTGACGGTGAAACGACGCATGCGCCCGCTCGCGACAACGCTGCTAGCGGCAGCGAGCCTCGCCCCGGCCTACGCGCACCCGTTCGGCGCGCAGGCGTTCTCCGTCTCCAGCCCGCCCCCGCCCCAAGCCCCAGGCCCACCATTGACGGGCTGCACGCCGCGCGGGCTGTCGTACGCGCCCGCGGGCGGCGCGTCCGAGGTGGTACGTCGCGCCCCGTCGCCCCGCTGACGCCAGCCCGTCCTCTTCCCGGCCGACGACTCGGCGCCGGGCTGGTGCTTCCACCACGGGCGCCTGCTCGCGCCGCACGCGCTGGCGATCCACGCGGCGCTGGGCGGCGGCGCGTCGGCCGTCGTCGACGGCGCGGCGGCGCGCGCGTTCTGCGCGCTCGAGGGGCACGGTGGCGCGGGGTGTGCGGCGTTTATCATTGCGCGCCTGACTGAAGTGGTACGTCGCGTCCTCACGCCCGCCCGCTCGCTCGCTAACGCTCGCGTGCCCAGGCCGCAGCCCCCGGCGCGCTCACGGCGTGCGAGTACCCCGCGTCCGGGTTCACGCCCCTCTCGGTGCGGTGCGAGTGGGCGTGCCTCCCCGGCCACCTGGGCTGCGGGCGCGCGTGCTACGACCCGCTGCACGACGTCTGCGTCGACCTCGACGTCGCGCCCAAGCGGCTGCACTGCGCGGCTTCGAGCCAGCGGTGCGTCGAGCGCGACGGCCAGATGGCGTGCCACGACGTCGGGGAGAGCGTCGGCCTGTGCGGCGGCTGCATTGACACGTTTGGCGGCGAGCTCGGCGGCGTCAACTGCCTCCTTGAGCCGGGCGTGCGTGGCGCCCGCTGTGTGCGCGGGGCGTGTGTCGCGACGCGCTGTCGGCCTGGCTTTTCCCTGCGCGATGGGGCGTGTGTGGGCGCCGCTGGCGACGGCGCCGGTGGTGCGCAGGCGCCGCTGGCTTAGCCGCCGACGCCGGCCTGCCTGCCGACGCTGGCCGCGTCCGACGTCCCCTCCCCCCGGCCGTCGGGCCTTGCACCTTGTCTTATCTGTATCTCTAGCACGCCCATGTACATCAGTCAGCGCGATCGGTCGACACTCCGGTCGGAGTGGCATGTCGGCAGTTGACTGCGCGATATTCGGACTCGGCCCATCGCCCACCTCCCTTCGGCAAGTGCCCGCTGCGTGCCCGCTGCGTTCGGGATGCCCCACGCGGCCGCCCCAGGCTGTGGCCCCAGGCGGTCCTTCTCCACATCCGCTGCACTTGGGCACTTGCAATCTGCCTCGGCTCGCCTCGCCCATCTGCATTCCCCAAGCCTGCTCTGTCATGCACCGCCGGCGTTGCCACGGCCGTGGCCGAGAGAGTTTGGAGCTGTGGCAGGATCTAGCCGATGACGCCATGGCGACTGACTGACAGAAAGACACAGTCACCGACGCCGCGGCGGGACCAAACCGCTGACTGATGCACCCCCCCCGCCCCGGTGTGTGTCATTGCGACGACGAGCGTCACCTCGACATTTCCCTACAAAAGTCGTCCCTCAAAGCAAGCACCACAGCGACGAGTATAAATCCACAGCAAGGCAACTTGCACATTCCCCACATCCGCTTCACCCCACCCCCGCCAAGCTGCAGTCCTACACACCAGCACTCTACGCCGTCCGCGCGTCGAGACTCTCCGTTCGCCCAGCCACCGTCGCACTCCGCGCAGCCCCACTCCTCGCTGCCACCCGCATCGCGCTCAACACCACCCCGCTCCGCACCTTTACATCCTCGCCCAGCACCGCCATGCCCCCCCTTCCCAAGACCAAGGCCGAGGAGGTCGGCGAGTAGTACGTGCCGCCCCTGCCTCACCCCCACTGACATGCAGCGACCTCTTCGTCATCGGCGGCGGCTCCGGCGGCCTCGGCGCAGCGGTGAGTACCGATGGCGTGACGACCGTGCGTGGGACGGTTCGCTGACGCCCCTCGCAGCGCCGCGCCTCGGGCCAGTACGGCGCAAAGGTCGGCCTCGCAGAGGCCTCGTACCGCCTCGGCGGCACCTGTGTCAACGTCGGCTGTGTCCCCAAGAGTGAGTCGGCGCCGGCGTCGGCGAATGAGCAGGCCAGGGCCGCTGACACCCCCCAGAGGTCATGTGGTACACGTCCGAGGTTGCCAGCGCGCTCCGCAAGGCCGCGTCGTACGGCTTTGGCGACGACGCGACAAACTACAAGATTGCCGAGGGCTTTGACTGGCACAAGCTCAAGGAGAAGCGCGACGCCTACATTCACCGCCTGAACGGCATCTACGACCGCAACCTCAACAACGACAAGGTCGACTACCACGAGGGCTTTGCCTCGTTCGTCGACAAGAACACGCTCAACATCAAGCAGCACGACGGCAGCTCGTACCAGGTCAAGGCCAAGAAGATTGTCGTCGCCGTCGGCGGCCAGCCCTCGGTCCCCAGCGACGACGAGATCCCTGGCGCCTCGCTCGGCATCAACTCGGACGGCTTCTTCGACATTGACCAGCAGCCCAAGCGCGTCGCCGTCGTCGGTGCCGGCTACATTGCCGTCGAGCTCGCCGGCATCTTCAACGGCCTCGGCTCGGAGACGCACCTGCTCATCCGCTACGACTCGGTCCTCCGCACGTTCGACCCCATCCTCTCGGACACGCTCGTGCCCTGGGCCGAGAAGGAGGGCCTCAACATCCACAAGCGTACCAACGTCAAGAAGGTCGAGAAGACGGCCTCGGGCTCGCTCCTTGTCCACCTCGACTCGTCGGACAAGCCCCTCGAGGTTGATGTTCTGGTTTGGGCCATTGGCCGTCACTCGAACATTGCCGGCCTTGGCCTCGACAAGGTCGGTGTCGAGGTTGACAAGAAGAATGACATTATCGTCGACAAGTACCAGAACACCAACGTCGACGGCATCTACGCCATCGGCGACGTCCAGGGCAAGGCTCTCCTGACGCCCGTTGCCATTGCCGCCGGCCGTCGCTTGAGTAACCGCCTCTTCGGTGGCCCCCAGTACAAGGACGACTTCCTGTCGTACGACAACATCCCGTCGGTCGTCTTCTCGCACCCCACCATTGGCTCGGTGGGTCTCTCAGAACCCGACGCTCGCAAGCAGTACGGCGACGACAAGATCAAGATCTACAAGACTGCGTTCCGCGCCATGCAGGGTGCCATGCTCGACGAGGCCCACAAGGCGCCTACGGCCTACAAGCTCGTGACTCTGCTCCCCGACGAGAAGGTCATTGGCCTGCACATTATCGGCGAGGGCTCGGACGAGATCCTCCAGGGCTTTGCCGTTGCCGTCAAGATGGGTGCTACGAAGAAGGACTTTGACGACACTGTGGCGATTCGTGAGTGGCGTGCAAGGCTGCTGAGGACCATGCTGACACCACCAGACCCCACCTCCGCCGAGGAGCTCGTTACCATGCGATGATTGCGGTTAGCGAGTGGAAAATAGATAAAGATGAAGCATATCTGTTAAGACTGCGTCGGGTTGTTGAGATTCTGTGGCGCATGTCGTGCGTGGTCTTAAGATGCCGTGTCTGCTCTCAAGACTGCTGCGTCTGTTCTCAAGACTCTGCGTCGTGGAAGACGCTGCGCCGTGTTGTCATTCGCCGTGTTCTCGCTGATGCTTATCAAGACTGCATGCGTTTGGGTGGTGCTAGTGCTTAGAGCTCCTCCTTGCGGTTCTTGATGGAGACGAGCTCGACGTCGAAGGTGAGCGTGGCGTCGGCTGTGATGGGTCAGTGGGGGCAAGCAGGCGCTGGGCGATAGAACTCACCAGGGATGACGGGGGGGAAGCCGCGCGAGCCTGTGGGTGTGAGCGCGTGTCGGTAGCGGGGCAGGCGCCAAAGGGACAGCCGCTGCCGTCGTTGCCGAAGCGACAGCCGTCGCCCTCGTCGTCAAGCGCCAACGCAACTCACCATAACCAAGCTCCGAGGGGATAGTGAGCACGCGCTTCTCGCCGACGCACATGTCGAGCAGGCCCTGCTCCCAGCCCTGGATGACCTGGCCCTTGCCGACTGGCTCGTCAGCTCCGTCTCTGCCCCTAGCTCACTGGTAAAGTCGAGCGGCTGGTTGCGGTCGCGCGACGAGTCGAACTTGGACCCGTCGTCAAGCGTGCCGGTGTAGCTGGGGGCGTGAGCTCGCTCATTAGCAAGACGCGGAGGACTAACTGCATGCTCAGCTTGTCGCCGTTGCGCGTCTTGAGCTTGCACCCCTCGGGGAGGTGGGTCACCTTGATGCCGAGCTCGGCGGCGAGGGCGACGGCCGCGAGCGCGAGCGCGAGGAGGGTGAGAAGCTGGGGACGGAACATTGCGGCTTGGGGTGGTGTGGGTGGTGGACGGCTGTCGAGCGATAGTGGCCTTTGGCCGATGTGATGTGGAGAGGAGCTATGTAGCGCGTGGAGGGAGGCACGCACGCGTCGCCCACGTGACTGCTTACGTACTGCCCTGCCTCGCTGCCTCGTGGCCGAGGCACAGAATGGAAGAGGCTCAGGAAGGTAGATGGCCTTCTGGCTCGAACGAGGAGGCATGCATTGGCAATGAAGGGGCAGAGGCAGAGGCGGAGGGAGACGGCACGAGGACGACGAGCGACGAACGACGACAACGACGACGACAGTCGCCTCTGGCCGGGCGCGCCCACCCTGCCATGTCTCAGAACCACGCGCGTGGCGTGGGCCAGGCGCCCAGCGCTGCCTCGAGACGGCAGGCAGGCGGCCGCGGCACCGCACGTGCTCCTCCCAGTGCGCCATGCGCTAGCCTAGCCAAGGATGTCTAGCGGCCATGGTGGTGGCAGCAGCAAAGCGCAGGTGCCACTTGCGGCACGCCGCCCGGCATGGCTGCCGGCTGGGCTGCAGGGGCTCGTGGCCATCTGGCCACCAGAGGCCACAGCTGCGCTCCCGCCCCCGCTCCCTGCTGTTCCCGGTTTGTAGCCCGTCGTTTTGTGCGGAATGCGGTGTAACTGGGCGCGCTTGATCACCAGTACCGCTGCTTGAAATGATGCTTAAGGCGAAGAGCGGGGCGGGGGAGGGGCTTGGCGAGCGTGCCCAGCGTGCCCAGCGACGCCGCCGCCGCCAGGAACATGGGTGATTGAGTGAGCGGCGACACAACGCTGATTGATTGATGGCGATTTGATTGACTGCCGCGCCTGATTGACTGGGGGGGGGTGGGGGGTTCGGGGGGCACGCCTCGCCTCGCCTCGTCGCGGCGTCGATAGACAGCGACAGGCGAGCAAGCCGACGACGGGCCGCCGCATCGTCGCATGCCGGCCGGCATGCGATAAGCCAACAAGCCAGCCCGCCAGGCAGGCCACGGTGCCAGATCTGGGGCGAGAAGGGGGCGACGAGGCGCAAAACAACCAACGGCGCTAGTCACCATCCACTGGGAGCTCGAGCTCGCGACGCTCACACCCACGCTCACCCCCACACTCGCTGCCACGACAATGCAAACATCAGTATTGCCAAACGCAGACGTCATGTGTTAGCACGCATCGTCGTGCATGCGTGTCTGGAACATGCTGGGTCGGGGGCCGCTTGGCGGGGCTGGGCGTGCAGCGGGGCCGAAGGCAGCAAGTGAGCGTCCACCGCCGACCCACCCACCCACGCCCGTGCATGCCCCGCGCGCCCACGACCCGAGGCCGCATCCAAGACACTGTCGACGACCTTTTGGTTATTTTTTCGTGTGTGTGTGTCGTGTGTGGGCCGCCTCGCCTCGCCTCGGCCGTTGCCCACCTCGAGGGTGCTCTGGCGGCCCCCCGCTAGATCCGCTGTTTGCGTGCGCATTAGTCTTGTGCACCGTGCCAGAGCTGCCGCCTGCCCTCGCTCACTCGCTCGTCTTGCGCCGCGTTAGACCTGTCTCGGACTGGTGTTGACTCAACAAGGACGTTGGGTGCATGCTGCAAGAGGACAAGACGGGTACTCGTGATCTGTTAGGGCGGAGGGCGCGTGTTCCGCGCGCCGCGCCGTTCTGTCTGCCTGCCTGCCTGCCTCCGCCTCCGCCTCCTCCGCCGCCGCTGCCATCGCCGCCGCCGTCATTGTCCCAGCCACTGTGCACCATTCCTCGTCCCTCGTCTTGTCCCCACCACCTCGTGATTTGTGTTTTTTTAGTCGCGCCAAAGTGTCTCGGATTAGGCGACTACATGTCCCCGTCGCCAGAGCATATGTACTTCCCTCTGTATTACTTGCATTGATCGACGTACGAGTGATTGTCCTTCTCCCCCTCCTCCTCTCTCCCTCGCTCTCTAGACATTCGTACATGTATCCCAGCCTCGACAGCTCCACTCCTACTCCCTCCCCCCCTCTTTAGACCACCCCCAAGCTTGTCTCACCCGCCAACATGTTCAATCATGGCCGTTCCCATCAGCACCAGCCCCCCCAGCGTAAAGGACCTCCCATCCCCAGACCCCGCAAGGCGTGAGTTGGCGACAAATCGTCCTTGATGTCTCCCCGTCGAGCCCTTGGGACATGGCTGACCCTATCGCTCCACAGCTGCACGATTTGCCGAGGACTTAAGGCAAGTCGACGTGGCCTAACCACGGCTGACCCCCAGACGCGATGTTTGCCCGATGGCGAGAACTCTGAACCAAACGCACAATGCTCGCGGTGTGCGCGCCTCAACCTCCCCTGTGAATACTCTCGAGCCAAGCGAGGAAGGTAAGGCGGCGGTTTGGTCAACTGATGGATAACCATTAGGCCCCAACAATGGAACAAGGATAGAACAGAGCAGAATAACCTGGCGGGTGGAGCTCATGCTCGCAAGCCCCTCCCGCACCCAGGTGCCCAAGTCCGCCCCGTAGTGGATGGCATGGGCATGGTAGTAGACCCAAACCAGCACCTGCGGCCAGAATGGGCGATTGTATCAAACGGGGGTGAGTTTGGCGTCCTCGACGATGGCTGCGCGTCGTCCCCCCCGCCGCTGACAGCGTGACATTATAGGCCCGTCGCACACGCGCGCCGCGCCTTCAATGACTGGCGCCCCCGCCATGGGTATGGGCGGGCCGCCACCGCAGCAGGCAAGTGTCCTAGGTCTCAATCCATGGACGGTTCCGCCGCCGCCGCCGTCCTCGGGGTGGTCGGGCGGCGGCGCTGGGGGGCCAGCGCCGCATGGTGTCCACACGTCGCCCGACGCCCTACGGCATCCAATGAGCGTCGCCGGTAGCCTTGACAGCGTCACCTCTCCGCCCGTGGGCTTCCCGCCGCGCGCACGCCTTCGCCCGTCGACCACACTCGTAGACTACCTCGAGCCCCACCTCGGCGCAGAGGACAGCCGGCCAGCGACCCCGCACCGCGGCGTGTCCGAGTCGCCGCACACGCTCGACACTGAGCGCGGACACGAGTCGACCCTCAACTTTGGCGTGGTTGTCAGCCCCATTGGCTCGGGCCTCGTCTCGGAGAACGAGGCAAAGTATCTGTATCAGCAGTGAGTGGCCTGGTAAAATTTATTTAATGCCTGCCGACACGCGCACCAGGTTTATAGACCGTGTGAGCACCACGAGCGGCCTGTTCGACCCCCATTATCACACGTATGCGCGCGTGAGCCAGTCGTTGGCGCTTTTCACGGCGTGCATCTACGCCGCGTCGCGGTACTTTCGCCCCGCGCTATCCGACCAGCTGTTTGTGCTCGCCAGCAACAATATCGCGAAAAAGGTGCAGAACGGCGACGTCGATGTCCCCTTGATCCAAGCTCTCCTCGTCCTCGTCTCTTGGAAGGCTCCGAGCGACCGCACGTCCTACATTAAACTTGGGCTCGCCGTCCGGCTCATGTACCAGCTCCGCCTCGAGTTTCCGACCGAGGTGGTCCCTCTTCCTTCGGCAGACGACGAGTCCCGCCGCCTCGTCGACGCCGAGAGAACAGTGTGCAGTGAGTAGCGTCCCCGCCCGATACAGAGATAACGCTGACGAATTGCAGTCTTGATTGGTATGTCTGACCATGGCTAAAAATACTAACAAGAAGGGCTGGATCTCTCCTACTCGCTCATGTTCCAGCTTCCCGCTGCGTGTCACCCGTCGATGATGCCGACAGAGGCTCAGCTTGAGCGCTGGGCAGAGTGCCACAAGCACCACAAGGTTGCGGGCGACGCCTTCAAGCCGTTCCTCTCGAGGTGAGGAAACAGGCACCGGCACCGCCGTGAGCGTCTCCTAACCTTGCAGTCTGTGGGAGTTCCACGAAGATACGGCCGTCTTTCCCCGCACCAACCTCGACGTTAAGCACGCTCCGTGGGCGTGGGAGGCGAGAGAACGCAAGCTTTACGAGCACCTGGACAAGATGAGAAGCAACCCCGAGGTCCAAGGTGTCCTCCGCATCTCGGGCGAGATTCTTGGCAGAGTACAGATCATTAAAGTCGGCGCCATCGGACTGCTGCAATACCAACAGGCGCGCGGCAGGGCCGCCCACCTCCTCTCCCTGGCCGAGGACGTGAGCGTTTTTATCAAACAGCTCTTTGAAACTGGTGACATTATTTTCTGGTCCGATCTGTGGAGCTACGCGCTGCTCCTCCCCGGTCTGCTTCTCCACTGCGTGAGTTTGAACCGGGCATCTGCAAACGACGCAAAAATAATAATTAACCATCACAGGCTCGACACCACTTCGGACCGGACGAAGTGGCGCGCGCCAAGGTGTTCTGCAACGAAATGTGGCGCGTGTTCGACCAGGTCCCGCGCGAGTTTGGCGACCACCCGCTCAGGTACATTGAGCGGACGTATCGGAGGCTGTATGGGGCGTTTGACCGGCTGCAGAAGGGCGGCGAGGAGCCACAGAGCGAGGAAGCGGTACGTATTGTGTCTGTGTGCGCCACCTACGTAGCTGGCCGAGACAAGACAAGACAGACTGATGCCCGGCACAGGCGATCCAGTCGATACTGCAGGGGCAGTGGCCCGCCATGGGCCCCGTGATTGGCGGCGAGACGCAGGACGGGCAGCCAGCAGAGTGGAACTGGCTGTGGTCGTCTGTGCCGCTTTCGTGGAGCGAGAGCACCAACAACAGTAGCCCGGCTCTAAAGTGATTGCGATCTGACCCGTGTCGGCCGACCCGTGTCGCGCATGCGTATCAGTGCGGGCGATGTCCACCGAGAGCGGTGTTATCAGTTGTTTCGTTCCTGTGTTCTTTCCCTCCTCCCCCTCCCCTCTCCTCCCTCGGTCATGTTTCTTGTTTGTACGCGGTACGCGATGAACGGTGTGGATGTTAGGGGTGGTGCAGGTGTTGGTGCTGGTCGTCGTGCTGGTGGTGCTGGTGGCGGTGGCGGTGATGCTGCTGTTGGTGCAGGCGGGGCGCCGGGCCGGCGACCCCCCGGCGCCAAGTGCTGCGCCGAGGCGTGGGTGCGTGCCTTGCTCTGCGGCGGCGTAGCAAACAGACCCGTGCAGTCGCCACCTGAAACCAATGGCAGCGACGGGCGTGCGAAGCCACCCGCCGAAGACGGCAGCGCGGAATGTGGCACTGCACGGCACGTTTATCAAACGTGCCTGGGGAGAGTGGCGGCGTGCGTGCGGCGGGCGGCGTACGGTACGCCGACGCTGGCGTCGCGACGCCGCACGCACGCCCCGCATAATCGCTGCTGCACCAGTCGCCGCTGCTAGCACCGACTCACGGAGCATCCTCGGCACCAGCGGCCCCAGTAGCTGTCTCAGCGCCGTCGCCGGCCCTAGCCCACCCGGCTACTAGTCGTGGGGGCGTCTTGATTGCGCTTGGCTGGGCGTTGGCTGGGCGTTGGCGGGGCTGGCTCGGGTTCAGGCTGTGTGGCGCCGAGGGCGTCACGAGGTGACACACTCGCGCGTCGTTCACGACCGCCACGGGCGCCGGCACACCTCTATCTCGCAGAAGGCCAGCCCACACGCCGCACGCGTATCGCGGCTCATATCCCCCCCCCCCCAGCCCCCGAACCGATCGCGTCTCAATTAGCGGGACCACAGCGAGCTAAAGACAAACAGATAAACACAAGTGGCCGCGCGGACAGTCGGGCCGCCGCAAAGCAAAACATTGCGTCACGGCGCAGGCTGGCTGGTATCCGGTTGAGCAGAAGATATCATTACGGTCACACTACAGACGCGCTCCATATGGCGACTACTTTGTTTAAACAGCTGTCTCTCTAACTCTCCTCGCGTGCTCGTCTCTCGTGCTGGTGCGTGTCGTGGTCTAGTGGTGGAACAGGCGGAGGTTGGTGTGCGCGTACACAAGGCCGTACTCGTCGGCGACCTTGACACACTCGTCGTCCATGATGGATCCGCTGGGCGCGGCAATGTACTGCACACCGCTGCGCTTGGCGCGGTGCACATTGTCGGGGAAGGGGAAGAAGGCGTCGGACGCGATCGAGACACCCTTGAAGTTGGCAACGTGCTCGGCCTTCTCCTCAGCAGAGAGAGGCTTGGGCACCTCCTCGAAGAGCGACTCCCACTGGGCGCGTTCTGAGGGCGAAGCGGCAAAGGCCTCGCCAGTGACAAACAGGTCGATGGCGTTCGACTTGTCGGCGCGCTTGGTGCCCTTCTTGAAGGGAAGAGCGAGGACGCGGGGGTGGTGGCGGAGCCACCAGTTGTCGGCCTTCTCACCGGCAAGACGGGTGCAGTGGATGCGCGACTGCTGGCCAGCGCCGAGGCCAATGACGGCACCGTTGAGGGCGTAGCAGACCGAGTTGGACTGGGTGTACTTGAGCGCAAGCGTGGCGACAATCAGGTCGGTAACGGCGTTCTTGGGCAGGTCCTTGTTCTTGGTCACAAGGTTGGTGAAGAGCGACGAGTCAATCTTGACGTCGTTGCGGCGCTGCTGGAGCGAGACACCGTAGACCTGGCGCGTCTCGATGTCGGCGGGGACGTAGTTGGCGTCCATCTCGAGAACGCAGTACTTGCCGGCCTTCTTCTTCTTGAGGATCTCGAGGGCCTCGGGCTCGTAGCCAGGGGCAATGACACCGTCCGAGACCTCACGCGAGATGATCTTGGCGGTGGGGACGTCGACAGTGTGCGAGAGGGCGAGGAAGTCACCGAACGACGACATGCGGTCGGCGCCACGGGCACGGGCGTAGGCGGCAGCGAGGGGCGAGAGCTCCTTCAGGTCGTCGACACCAAAGACCTTGGCCTCGACCTCGGAGAGGGGAACACCGACGGCGGCACCGGCGGGCGAGACGTGCTTGAACGAAGCAGCGGCGGGGAGGCCGAGGCCCTCGGCAAGCTCCTTGACGAGCGCCCACGAGTTGAGGGCGTCGAGGAGGTTGATGTAGCCGGGGGATCCCGAGAGGACTGGCGGGGATTAGCGACGACGCCACGACCACAAGCCACGCGCACGCGCACGCGCCCCACACTTCGACCCCACTCACTCTTAATGGGCATCTCGCCGTCCTCGACGAACGCCTGGGCGGGCTTCTGGTGGGGGTTGGCGCCGTAGCGGAGGGGAACGCGCTGGTACGAGACACCGGCGGCGGCCTTGAGCTCGGGAGCCGAGTCGGTCGAGGCATACTGCTTGCGGAAGTAGTCGGCAATGGCCTCGTCGTAGCTCTTGGTGGCCTCGAAGGCCTTGAGGGCGAGTCCGCGGCGGGTCTCGGCAGAGACCTCGCCCGACTTCTTCCACTCGGCGATGACGGCGTCGTAGTCGGAGGGCGACGAGATGATGGACGTGCGGGCGTGGTTCTTGGCGGCGGCACGGAGGAGGGTGACGCCTCCAATGTCAATCTCCTCGATGGCAGCGGCGAGGGTGCAGTCGGGCTTGGAGGTCTGGAGGACGAAGGGGTAGAGGTTGCAGACGACGAGGGTGATCTTGTTGATGCCGTTGTCCTTGAGGTCTGCGAGGTCCGAGGGGATGTCGCGGGCGAGGATACCGCCGTGGACGCCGGGGTGGAGCGTCTTGACGCGGCCGCCGAGGATCTCGGGCGCGTTGGTGATGGAGGAGACGTCCCTGGAACGTGCGTCAGTGGGTGTGACGGCGTGAAGGTGTGAAGTGCGATGGGGCTGGGGCGATCGGCCAGCCTCGAGCTTTGCTCGGTGTGTCGCCCGGGCGGGCACCCAGGCCCACTGGGTGCTGCGCTCAGAGGTGGACACGGCCACCCACCCAGCCCCATGTTCACGGCGCGAGCGAGCGTACATTGCTCCCACCCACCCCTCCAACTCCTGCGCCTAGCGGCAGACACCCCCGGCCGCCTCGCCCCCATCACCCCGACTAGACTCACTCAATCTCAATGCCGTTCTCGCGGATGAGCTTGGCCGTGCCGCCCGAGCCGAGGAGACGGAAGCCGAGGGCAGAGAGCTCCTTGGCGAAGGGGAGGAGGCCCGTCTTGTCGTAGACGGAGAGGAGGGCTGTGGTGGGTGTGAGCTGGGCGCGGGGGAGCTGTCGCTGTCGCGGCGCAGGACTCACCGATGGGCGCAGACATTCTGGTACGTTTTTTGCAAGTGGTGTCGTCTACACTTTTGAGATTGGGGATGGGGGGTCGGATCCACTTGGTGTAACTCGCTGCCTGTTGCCTGGGTAAAGTTGAGCCGAAGCCTACCGAAAACTCGCAGCGCGGTGTGATAAGGAAGTGGAGGTGGAATGACGTGGAATTGTTATGCTTCTGCTAGCCCTGTACCTGTGAACTCTAATCGTCGCCCTGGGGGGTGGTGGTGAGTGGTGAGTGGTGAGTGGTGAGTGACGAGTGATGGGTGATGCACGATGGATGTTGGGTGATGGGCGCGTGTGGGGGAGTGAGTTCAAGTGACGGAGGGTGAGGTCCAGCGAGCCGAGTAGCTCGCGATCGACGTGTTTGATCCACCGTGGCACATGAATCGCCCGCCACGAGCAGGGGTCGCGTCGGCCAGACCGCAGGCGTTCGGGACGAGGCAATGCACGACTGCAGTGGGTCGAGTTGCCTCACGCCTCGCACCTCGCAATGCAATGCAACGCGCACACACCCCCGCGCAGTGCGCACACTCGACAGCGCGTGGCTCCCCCGCGCAACCTCGCCTCGCCCAAGCGCCACGGGAGCATTCAGCATTCCCCACCACCCCGCAGCGCTCACCCGCGCTCACCCGCGTCCCACCCCGCGCCGCCCGCGCCCCGCGTAGCCACCCCCCGCGCCGCTGATAACACGGCCGAGCGGGCGACCGACGTCATGGCGGCGAGGTCGAGCGCGAGTCGACAACAACGGCGTGAGCACCGAGCGTGCATATAAGGCGCCACTCCCCCCCCCTCCCCCCTCTCCCCATCTACACCGCCTACCACCCCCCCCCTCCCCCCATGTCGATCCCAAACGACGCCGCGCACCCCAACCCGCTCGCGCACGCGCCCTCGGCGACGCGCGCCCTCCTCGCGCGCCTACACGCGGCCAGCCTCGCCCAAGAATCCTCCTTCGACCTCCGCGCCGTCCCCGCCGACACCTTCCGCACCGCCGTAGCAGACAAGTTCATCGCGCTAGACGAGGACAAGTGCCAGTTCGTGTACCAGCTCCTCCGGGCCACTGGCGCGCGTGCGATCGTCGAGGCGGGCACGAGCTTCGGCGTGTCGACCATCTACCTCGCGCTCGCTGCTGCTGAGAACGCCGCGGCGCTGGGCGGGGACGCGGTGGTTATCGGCACGGAGCATGAACCGGAGAAGGCGGAGCGCGCGCGCGCGTACTGGCGCGAGGCGGGGACGCGTGCCGTCGACGTGATTGACCTGCGCGTGGGCGACCTCCGTGAGACGCTCGCCTCTGGCCTCGGGCAGATTGACTTTTTGTTGCTCGATAGTGAGTTGTGGGCAAGGCGGCGCTGACGCGCACCAGTCTGGACGCCCATGGCCCTCCCGGCCCTCAAGCTCGTCCAGCCCCATCTCCGCCCTGGCGCCGTCATCGTCGCTGACAACCCCGTCGCATCGGCAAAGGGCTACGCCGAGCTGTTTGACTACGTCCGCGCCCCCGGCTCGGGCTTCACAAGCATCAACGTGCCGTATAACAACGGCCTCGAGATGATCGTCTACTACCCGCCGAAGTAGGGCTCGCCCCCGTACCGCCCGCCCACGTACCACCCGTATACCAAGTACTCTATGCATCGTGTCTAGTTGTACGCCCCCCTAATCCCCCCGGTACGCCTGCGTGTACGAGCCCCAGAAGCAGTCGCCCCAGTCCCAGCACTTCTGCAGCATGTAGTGCGGGACGCCGGGCACGCCGCCCCCGTTGGCCTTTACAATCGCCGCGTACTCGCCCTCGTAGTCGTAGTGCAGCATGGCACGCACGCGCGCCTCGACGTCCTCGGCGCCGTACCCGGGCGGGACGTACGGCTTGATCGGGTGGTCCACCGCCTGGATCACCTGCAGCGCCAGGCCCTCGCTGTCGTTCGGGTGGTACGCATACACGTAGGGCTCGCGCAGCGCGCTCACTGGGCCGTGCTGCGCGTGTCCCCTGGTCCGTCAGCTTACTCAACCACACGCCCACTCACTCGTCGTACACGTCCCACCCAGCGCTGCTGGGCACGTCGTGCTGGTGGAGCGGCATGACGACGGGCACGCCGCGGCACAGGGCAAAGTACGGCCCGGGGCTGATGAGCGGCGCGCCGATGCCTATCAGGGCGGCCGACCGACTCAGCAGCCGGCTGTACGCGCCCTGGTCGAGCTGGCCGACGTTGCTGATCCCCGCGGGCACCGTGGCATTGTCCGTCTCCATGGCCGCGACGAGCTCAATGTCGGCCGCGCCGAGCCGCCGCTGCACCACGTCCCACCGGACGCCGGCGTACCGGCTCTGAAAGTAGCTCGCGCGCTTGCCGAGGATCACGACGCGCCGGGTGCGCGTCTTGGGCGCCGGCGTCGCGAGGCACTCGCGCTCCATCGAAACGGGCACCCACGTGTGGCCGGGGTACGGGTACGGTCTGGTGTCAGCTCTGTCGCTGCCCTCGTCACGCACGTAATCTGCCACCGCCTCCCGAGCGGCTGGAACGCCCACACCTCGTCGCCGCCAGTTTCTGGGACATCCCAGTCGCGGTGCATCTTGAAGCCCGGGCGATCGGCATTGCTCGGCCTGCTCCCCCACTTGCTGTCAGCGCTGGCGTGGCCGCACACCCACATAGGTCGTCACAAACACCTTCCACAGCGGCAGCGTGCCCATCTCCTCTGGCGCGATGCCCGCGATCTCGTGCCGCAGGAACGTGTCGGCCGCCTCGACGTAGTCCTCGGAGCGGATACACCGCGGGTTGGACACGCACTCGAGCGCGTTGTTCTCGTTGAACCATACCATGTGGCTGGGGCGCCGTCAGCCGCGCCGCGGCACGGACTCACATGGACAGGCTGAGGCGGCGGACCAGGTGCAGCAGGCTGGCGCGCGTGTGGCCCGTGACGACGACGAAGCCCTCGGCCTCGGTACTGTCGATCTGGGGTCAGCGCTGCCCCCGGCCGCCGGCACTCACCACTTCCCTCATCCACACCTCCTCGCCGGCCGAGCCGCCACGCTGGCCGTTATACGCGAACCAGTACAGGCTGACGATGAGGGGCGTGGCCGGGCACTCGGACAGGCCGAGGACGCAGCGCTCGACCCTGCGCAGCGCGGCCACCGTCTCGGCGTCGTACCTGCCGTCAGTAGGGCCCGGCATCGCACCCACTTCCAGCCCGGGTCGTCGAGGAAGCGCTGCAGCTGGCGGAGCTGGCGCGCACGTGCACAGCGTGGCGGGTCGAGCGAGGGCGCGGCGAGCGGGTCCCAGCCAGAGCAGGCTGGGTCTTTGGTGCGCCGCGCGGCGGCAGTCGGCGGGCCCCGCGGCAGGAGGAGGAGGGTCGAGAGCAGGCCCGCGAGCACGAGGCAAATGGCCAGGCGCACGCGCCGGCGCCGGAAGAGGTCGAACCTCGACGAGCTGTCGGCGCGCCGCCCGCTCAGCGGCGCGTGCGTGTGCGGCTGGGGTTTGCGCGTTATCATGGCGGTGTGGGCGATGGACTCGGCCAGCCGGCCGTCGTCGTGAGGGAAAACAACGGGCCGGGGTGGAGGTGACTGACTGACTGACTGACGGGAAGTACGTGCGCTGGCTGGGCGGCCGCCGCGTTTCAGCCCGCCCAGCCCGCAGCCCGCGCGCCCCGTCCGCCCGTCGCGTGGCCTGAAACGCTGAAGTTAGTTCCCTTCAAGATCGACAATCCACAAGCGACAAGCCCCAGCCCGCGCCCTGTCCTCAAAGTAATCGTGTCCATGAACCCATCTACAAGCAACCTCGTATCCTTGGCCCTGCTACGGCCCCGGCCATCACTCCGGCCGCTCTACACACCATCATCGCTCTAACACATCTGGCCGCTCTACACACCATCATGTATGCTCGCCCCCACACCCCACCTAAATGCTCATGAGGGAGATGATGCGGAACTCGTGCTTGCCTCCAGGATCCGCCGTGCTCTCCAGCAGCTCGCAGTGCACCTTGTGCGTGCCAGGCGGAAGGTCGTCGCGCAGGTCGACAGACCGGCCAATGTTGAACGGCTCGTCCCAGTACCCTTCGAGGGTATGCGCCTTGTCAACGTCGTCGTTGACCCAGCACTTGGCGTTACCAAAGCCGTACACTGCCGAGCGTTGGTAGAAGAGCTGGATGAGGCCCAACCCTGTCTTGATCTCAAACGTGATCTTGGATCCCGGCTTGTCGGCAATGAGGTAGTGCTGGGGTCGTCAGCGCTGCTCGCAAGCCTTGCGAGCCACTCCACCCACCTTGTCCTTCCAGCTCCACTCGCGCCATCCGTCGTTTTCCACCGGCGACAGCTTGTTCTTCTTCGAGTTGGCCGACAGGCAGAACGGGTCCATGCGGGGCGTCACTGCTGTCTCGTCGTACTTGCCCGTTGCGAGCAGCTGGGCAGGTCAGTGGACAGTCCGGCCAGCGTCGACCTACACGAGGGAGATGCCCCAGAGGGTACAGCTCGTCAATGTGGTTGTGGCCGGCCTCCTCCTCTATGCGGTCCATCTCGCACATCTGCAGTTCAAGGTACCCCTTGACAATCTCGGCGAACAGCTTATGGCCCTTGAGGCCAATATGCCGGCGGTCGATTCCGTCAACAGTCGAGCGCCCGTCCGTGTCACCCTCGGCAAAGTACTCGGCGATGAGGGACGGCTGGTCGAGGATCTTGGGCATGAGCGCATTGTTCAAGCTGAGGCTCGGGACGTCGTAGAACTGGGCGACACCCGGCTGCTGGAAGTTGCCGCCGGTGACGAGCTGTCGGAACGAGAAGGCAATGCCCCTGGCGGTCAGCGTCGGTACGACCCTCCCACATACTGCAGGTTGATGACTGCGGGCTCAGACTTGAGGTCGAGGAATCCGCGGAGCATGAGCTCAAACGGCTTCTGCACAAACAGTTCGCTGGGGTCAGTCGACGCGCTCCACTACAACCCACTTCTCTTCGTTAACCGCTGCGGAGTGTCAGCGCGGCCCAAGTCTGTGCTCTCCGCACGTACCAGTCTCGATAAACAGCAGGTCCGTGTCGAGGGGGAAGTGCTCCTTGAAGCACATGGAGAAGTAGTCGCCGCCGACGCCGCCCTGCGCGCCGTTGAAGAAGCCGTTGCGTCCCTCGGCCTTGAGCGAGCCCTCGGGCTCGATGGCGGGCTCTCCCTTTCCAGGGAACTTTTCGTTCAGCCAGTCAAAGATCTGGCGGTGCATGTTCTCGGGGCCGCGCTCCTCGTCGTCGGTGTGAAGCCCGTGCCCGAGCGACACTGTCGTCAGTGCGAGCCCTCCACTGCGACTCACCAGACCCGCCAGCAATGCCCATGTTGAACGGCTGCCCGCGGCGCAGGCGCGCGAGCGCACGCCGCAGGCGGTTGTTGGAGCCCATGAACCCGACGGCACGGCGGAAGTTGTCCTCGCTGCGGCGTCAGCGCCGTCCTGCCATCGTCGCCTTCCCCCTCCACTGCAACCCACCCAATCTCCTGGCACACATGCGGCGCGACCTTGCACAAGCTGCACGAGTTGATCTCGACGACCTTCTCCTTTGTCTGGATGACCGTCTCGGTCGGCGCGGGGGCCTCGAACTTGACCGTGCGGGTGCGGGTCACGGTGCGCTGGGGGACGTCGGCGTGCCGTGTGTCTTCCCTGCCTCCGGCCAGGTCAAAGCTGCCCAGGCCCAGGTCGGCCCAGCGGACGAGGAGGACGAGGAGGACGACGTTTGCGAGCACGCTCGTGCGGAGGAGGAAGCGCAGGCGCCCTGAGCTCAGGCTGAGCCTGCTGTTGTTCATGTTGTTGCTGGTGCGGCTGGGTGGGCGCGGGACAAAGGCGGGGAGGAGCGAGGTGGTGCGATTGGGTCTCTGCGTCGCTGAGGACGAGGACGTGATCATTGAGTGATGGGTGGTTGATGATGTCGCCGCTGTCGCCGCTTCGTCGTGTCTACATGTCCTTCGCTTGCTTGCTGGTCGGCCTGGTTGCTCGTTGGATCAGATTCGAACTAGGCCCGGGAATGTTGGGCGCGGGATGACCGAGACCTGAACCGCGGGCGGGTCATAAATAGGCTGCTGCCTCTTTCCTGAGTTTCGAGCGCACGCCGGCCGGCCGGTCGATTACATCGCATTACAGTTCCTGGTTCCTGTCCATTAGCACAAGCTAACGAACTGACGCGGCAGGCATCGCCGCCGGCTTATGTAGATTCCTGCATCCACCGGCAAGTGTTGCAAGGGTTGCTCTGGCGCTCGGGATCATGTGCACGGCGGTCAACACGGGACAGCTCAGGAGTCGAGCGAGTGACGGCAACGGCCACAGTCGGTGGCGCGTGGCGTCGGTCGCCGTCGTACCGTCGTGCACACTCTCCTGACTCGTCCCTGCTGCGGATCCCAAGTGGCAAAGTGGCAATGACGACAATCGTCCATCAATGGTTGCTTGGTTGACCCATCTATATGTACAACACGTGGGTACAAAGTCCAATGTCTAGTATTGGCACTGGCACTGCAACGGCGACAGGCGCGGCACGTAGCACGCAGCACAGCACGCCCCTCACAGTCCAAACCAGCGCTTGGCCTCGCCCTTCCAGACATACTCGCCGACGCGTGGGCCGGGGAAGTCGGGCATGTACTGTTCGTACATGATGTAGCTGGCATACTCGGCCTCGGGGCGGTCCTTGTACTTCTCCTTGACCGTCTCGACGGCCTCGGCGTGCCAGTCGTTTGTGACCCACGCGCGGTGGCGCTCGAGCACCGTGTTGAAGCGCATGTCGGGCGGAATGTAGCGTTCGATCGGCGTGTTGACGGCCGTCTCGACGGCGCGGCGCAGCTGCTCCTCGTCGTGCGCGAACACGTTGTACACGTACGGCTCGGGAACGTCCCTCAGCCCCATCTGCTGCAGCTCCCACGCAAACTTGTTCTCGGGGTGCTTCTTGTCCCACCTCACGATCGGGTTGATGAACGGCACGCCCATGCACAGCGCGTCGTACGGCGACGGTGAGAGGACGGGCTTGCCGACTCCGATCATGACCTTGCTCTCGGCGACGAAACGGGTAAAGTTGGATTGGGTCTGCCGCCCCAGGGTGTAGATACCGGGGGTGAGCGTCTCCTTCCTCTCACCCTCGGGCAGCGCGTTGCCCGAGAGTGACAGGATGTCAAACTTCTCGTCACCTTCGGGCTTGATCGCGTCGCGGACCTTGGGCATGGCCTCCCAAAAGGCATTTTCGTCCTCGGCGAATAAGGTAGGGGGCTTGCCGAAAGCAAACGCACGGTGCTTGCGGACCTGGAAGTGCTCCTCCTTGCGGCATCGAGTCTCGAGCGAGTAGCCTGGGGTCAGCCGTGCCAGGGGGTCGTGCAACTCACCAATGTAGTGGTTACCCTCCTTTTCCTTGCCGGTCATCTTGGCATAGTCCTCGGGAGACATGGTCCAGCGGTTGCCGAGGGCGTGGTTCGAGCCCCTCCAGAAGTGCCACTGGAACACCTTCCAGTACGGGATGCCGTAGGGGTACTTTAGCGACTGCATGCAGTAGGGCAGCTTGTGCCAGTGCTTGTCGTCGTCCTCCGGTTTGCCCTTGCCCTGGGAGCGCTCGGCGCACTTCACGTAGTGACTGGCCTCCATGATGACAATGGGGATGCGGTTCGAGAGCGCCTGGTACATGACGAGCGCCTCCCAGTGGTCCCATGCAGTCAAGATTGTGTGGTTCAGGCTCTCGAACATTTCCATACTCGACGCGGCCCTGTTGGTGTCAGGACGCGTTGAGCGAGAGAGGAGCGAGGCAGCGAGGGAGCGAAGCGCCACTCGCCGTGCCACTCGCCACACTCACCAAATGTCCTCGCCCGATACCTGGCCGGCCTTGGAACCTCCTGCAGCATGCATCAGCAAAAACACAGGGAATGGCCGGCGATCTGGCGCATGGCAGACGGCAGCAGCGACAACAGCCGCGGATGTGGCGTTGGGCGGCGTGTGCGGCATGTGCGACATCTCGCACCGCCCTGCACCAGATCCTTCCATACCGCCATCCACCGAGTCGACTCACCAAAGTGGTTGCTGCCAGCAAGGATGACGGTCATCTCGCTCTCATTGCACCCGCCGTGCATGATGCACGCGGCGAGGCGGTCGAGCGAAACGTAGTTGTTTGCGCGGTACTTTTCCCACGCGCTAAGCGTCAGTGAGTGCGCAAAGGACGGCCACCCACCCGGCGGGGAAGCGCTCGTGCAGCACGCTCTTGAGCACCCTGATGCGCGAGACCTCGTCGATGAGCTTGTCGACCTCTGGGCCCTCGACAGCGGGCGCGGGCACAATGTGGTCGGGCTGCGGCGTCGCCCACTGCACGAGCGTGTTCTTTGCGCTCGTGACGCGCTCGGGCGCATAATGGGCCGCGAAGCCCACCCAGAAGACGGCGAGGGCAAAGACCATGAGGATGGTCGCGCGCGGCGACGGCCTGGCCCCGTCAGCGTGGCTCACCCGTGTCGTCCCGTCAAACACGTACAGTCTGCCGCGCCACCGGCGCCGTTGCTCTGACGCCCACAGCGGCTCAGTGACCCACACAGTCAGCGGCGCCTGCTCGATATCCGTCGTCATGGTTGTGGTGGGGGTTCTGGATGGAGACACGGGCTGGGAGAAGTTTGGGTGCCTATATATCCTTTGGCGGAAGCCCACCCACACACCGCACCCACACACCCCCACGAACACGGAGCGCCTGCGCCGTGCACGGTGCACGCACGGTGCACAGGACGCGCTGCACGTACTACTGCTGCAGAAAAAGCACACAAACTCAATCGCCTGGCGGACTGGGTGCCTAGCCCACTGCTAGGGCTCCCAGCCACTCTGTCGCCGTGCTGCTGGCTGATCCCAGCTGGTGCCGACATAGTTCAGGGAGTCGTCGAGTCTGTTGATTGCCCCTACCATAGCCCCCGAATCAATCTGGGTGTGTGTCTCTGCATTCCGCGCGAGTCATCAGTGTCATGAGCCGTGTAGTGTGGGAAAGACGGCTGTCCACGGCCGGCCGCCACCGCCGCCACGGCCTCGATGGTATGCAAGCTCGAAAAAGGGCAAAAGGGCAAATGAATACGACGGCCATCGTTACGGCAACTCACTGTGAGACGGGGCGGGCTGCAGCGCGCAGCCACACAGAATGCAAGCAGAGTAAGGGAGAGGAGACAAACAAGCACAACTCGAGCAGGCACCCGCGTTCTGGCCGAATCACCCTCCCTGTGGCCAGGCGGGCCCTCGTGAAGCATGTGCTCGTTCTCTGCGCCACCCCGAGAACCTTGTTTACTGCAGAAAACGTTCCGACGTTAACCCTACGTTTCAAATCCCTTTCCCTTTCGTGCGGTGGTCAAAGGGTCTGAGACCGCCTATACCTGCGTGCGTCGACGCACAACACCTCGGAACGGCGCGAGGACGCAGACGCCGACGCGTCATACAGAACGTTGTCCGACAGGTTGCATAACAGTGTTAGAGTGCCCCCTCTTCCCTTGCGCGGAAGAGGGCGGCCGCGAGCCCTCGGACCTGGCCCGCACTCTCGCGCTGCAGCCCGCCGTCCGACTGCCTTGCCGACAGCGGGCTGACTGACATCTCTGTCCACGACGCCCAGACATCTTCCACCGTCGTAATAACAGCGGGATCGTCGACGCAGAGCACCCAAATCGCATCGTATCCGCCAGCTGGTCCCGATTGTCAGCCCCAGAGGAACGGACCAGGCGGTTGCTTAACAACTTACCACCAGGAACGCCTCCTCCCAGCACGCCTTGGCAACCAGAGCAGGCGTCCAGCAGCCTCGTTTGCTCCTTTGGTTCGATGGGCACCCCAGAGGCTGTAGACATGTCGCGCATGCCAGACCGTATCCTGTCGACGGTGGCGTTGATCTGCTGCAATTGAGCAGCAATGGGGTTCTGGTCGTCGAGCTGTTCAGGGGCCATTAGCCAATGATCACCATATGTTGGTCCCGCACTCACGTGGTTGAGCGAGGCCGACGCAAAGGCCCGCAGTGTTTCCGCGTACTCCTTGGTCTGATCGATCTCGGCAAGCTTGGACAGTTGGGTCTCCAGCAACCTGTTGTCGTCGTCAAGCTTTGTCCAGAGCGCGAGGCCTGCGTCCTTGTCAGCTGTCTGTCTCTGCCGCCCGCCCGCCAGATCCACTCACTCTCCTCGGGCTTCTCCTTACGCCACGCCAGCACCTTGCCAACAAAACTGGGCGTGTCGGTGCCGGCATCAACGTCGGCGAGGAGGAGGCGGAGGCCGCGCGGCAGGCGGAAGGGCGTCACCTCCTGGTCCCAGGCCTTGCTCTCGACGCACGCGAGGACCGACGGGGCGGCGCCCTCGGGCGCGTTGAACAGCGGCTCGAGGACGGCGGGCGAGAAGCGGCGGTACACGTGCGAGCCGTAGACGGCCGACGAGACGTCGAAGCCCGAGCCGACCTTGCCCTGGGCGAAGCAGTGGGCCGCCTGCGCGAGCGCGTGGATGCGGTGCACGTCCTGCGCGGACGCGAGGTCCACGAGCCCGAGGTGCGAGAGCACGCCGGCGACAAGCGAGGTCACGAGCGCCGCCGACGACCCGAGCCCCGTCTTGTTGGTCTGCCCGATCCCTCTTGGCAGCGGGCAGAAGGGAGTCAGGCTCGCTAGCGAGCTGAGCCGTGCGGGCAACGACGCGGCCGCGAGCTGAGGGTGTCAGAATCCGACGTCAATGTCATTCCGCGGAGTGGCACATGGCAGATCGGGATCGCCAAGCACATCTGGAGCACCAGCTCGACCGACCGAGCAGAGCTTGTGCCGGCAGGCTAGATCGCGCGCCGAGATACAGCGCAATCTGGCCCCGAAGCACCACGACCACTCACCTGCTCGCGCTGCGAGTAAAAGTCGTTGTCGGCAAGGACGACCACGTCGAGGGCGGACCGTCCGCCGCCCGACAGCCGGCGGAGGAGCTCGGCGCCGGCAGCCGCCTGCCCGCTGCCCGAGGCCACGAGCCGCTCAAGCGCGTACTGGAGCACCTTTGCGAGCGTGGCCTCGACAAACTTGTTGCGCCCGGCGCTGCCCGTGGGCGTGAGGAGCGGGGCGCGGCTGCCGGCGGGCACGAGCACGTCGTAGGTCCAGGTCGAGGCGTCGGAGGGGAACTGGCCCGCGCGCACGCTGATGCGCGCGGCGTAGAACGAGCCCGGCGCCGCTGGCGAGTCGACCACGCTGCAGAAGAAGCGCGACGACGTGCCCACCACAAGGCCGGTGTAGGCCCGGTCGAGGACCAG
The DNA here is from genome assembly GCF_041260175.1 of Vanrija albida. Lineage (NCBI taxonomy): Eukaryota > Fungi > Basidiomycota > Tremellomycetes > Trichosporonales > Trichosporonaceae > Vanrija > Vanrija albida. Next base: position 904,484 of record NW_027191423.1, read on the forward strand.
GTACCCGCCGGCCAGGAGCACCTTGCCTGGCGCCGAGACGATCGTGTGGGCCGAGGTCGACGACATTATAGGTGCTGTAGGTCGGCCTCGAGTGGTATTGTTGTCGTCGTTGATTTCTGCGATCCGTCGACGACATGAGACGATCGGCCAGCTGGCTGCAACGCGTGGACGCGACTTTTTGCTCCCGCTCCGGCGGTAATCGGCGCATCCGCTGCTGCTGATAAGATGAGAATGCATGTGCCCACCACCCGCGGGCATGCACAAGTCTACCAATCTATGAATGTGTACTACACTATGCGTGTGCTATGCTAATGTATTGGAAACACGGCGGATGTAGAAGGCGGACGGGTTGGCTTTCCTTGCCATGTCCTTACGACGACAGCTCGACACCAGAGTCGACAGGGGGCTCCTCGACGCCGTAGCGCTTGGCCTCGCCGCGCGCGTTCTTGTAGAACGCAATGTCGACGTCGTCCTCGATGAAACGGCACGAGTTGTGGTTCTTCCAGAGCGACACGAGCATGTTCTCCTCGGAGCGGTGGTAGTGCTGGCCGAGGAACTCCTTGAGCGCGGCCGTGGCCTCCTCGCCGTGGTAGTGGGGGATCTTGCTCGAGATGTGGTGCGCGACGTGCGTCTCGCACAGGCCGTGGACACACCACATGCCAATGGGGCCCAGGAAGGTGCGGTCGATCGTGGCGAGGGCGCCGCGGGGGAAGGTCCACGTCTTGTCCGAGTAGTGGGCTGAGGAGTCAGTGGACGCAATCGCACCTCCACGCGGGCAACTCACGAAGGTTGGGGTCAGTGTGCTGGAGGTACGTGATCAGGATGATCCAGTTGTTGACCCAGAGGTAGGGGATGCCGTAGATGAGGAACATCTCGGTGAAGCTGCGAGCGTACGACCAGTAGGCCATGGCGCCGATGGTAAGGAAGAAGCCGAGGTCCGACCAGAGGATCTGCCACTTGTGGTTCTTGCGGAAGATGATCGAGCTGGGCGAGAAGTCTGCGGCCGGGCGTGAGCTGCAGGTCGTGTGCGCGTCCACGCCCACTTACGGTTGGTCCATCCGGGGTAGCGCTTCTGGCCGGCAGCGTTCATGATGAGGTACAGGGGGAAGCCGAGGGTCTGGTACACGGCGATCCAGAAGGCGACCATGGGGACGTGCTCGAGGACCTCGGCGATGAGGCTCTGGCTCTCCTCGGACACGTGGATGCCGACGACCTCGTTCTCGTCCTTGGGGGCGGGGAGGCCGATCTCGGAGCGGGTGCGGGGCACAAACACCTCGTCGCGGGTCAGGCTGCCGGTCGAGGCGTGGTGGCGGCCGTGCGAGATGCGCCAGGCATGGTACGGGACGAGGAGGAACGAGTGGACGAACCAGCCGACCGTGTTGTTGATCGTCTTGGACGTCGAGTAGGCCTGGTGGCCGCACTCGTGGCTGTCGGGTCAGCAAACCACGTGCGATGCGCCACGCTCGCTTGCTTGGCACTCACCCGACGACCCAGAGACCGGTACCGAAGAAGCCCGCGACGACGGTGTACGTCGTCCAGAGGGCGATGCGCAGCGCTTTGGTCGGGAGGGGAGCGAGCTCGCTACGAGGTTAGGTGCTGCAGACGCATTGTAGCTCACAGGTAGTTGAGCAGGTCCTCGATGTGGAAGGCACCGACGACGAGGATGGCGAGTGCGACGACATCCTGCACAAGGTACTGGGTCGACTTGAGGGCCGAGCGCTCAAAGCAGTGGGCCCTTGGACGTCAGTAGCTGTAGCAGACTGCCTGCTCGCCACGCTCACGGGATGGCATCCATAAGCTGCTTGTTGGTAAAGTTGGGAACGACGAACCTAGGGCAGGATATCAGCGGTCGTCCAATCACGCCGTGGCGATTGGCACCGGGAAAATGTTTACTCACTTGCTCTCCTCGGGGAGCTGGAGCTCGTCGACATCAACCTTGGCGGCGGCCTTGCCGGTGGCTTCGGCGACCTTGTCCGTCGTGCGCTGGCGGAGGGTGGACATTTTGTCAGTGAGTGGAGGGTAAAGGAGTGAGCGAGCGTCGAGATAAGTCTGGCGAGGTGCTCGCTCGCTCGCTAGCATCACTGCACCGTCGTCGGGCACTGCCCGGAGTCCCATTTCTGCCAATGGCCCCTTTCCCAAATATTTTGCAAGGCCCCTGTATGCTGGCGTCGACGGCGTCGCGCGTCACGCGTGGAGGTGGTCGCGCGCGGCCGGACGCCAGCTCAGGATAGGCAAAGGGCCCGAGTTGCAACACAGGCTTTGTCTTCATGTTCCCGTCTGTCCCCATGCGCGCTGGCGCGTCTAGAGTGGCGTATGCGACCTGAGTCGGGGTCGAGGAACCTGACGCATAGCTGGCTCCCCGCAACAGACTACACAGTAGAGTCGGGGGGTGTCGCGAGAGGAACGGCGCTGGAAAGTAGCAGCTCAGGTTTATCAGGTTCGACTGTTGATGAAATCAGCTGTTGTTTCCCTGAACACTGCTCCTGCCTGCGGCGACCCAGCGGCCCAGCGTGTAGCTTATTTCGTGATCACATCTTGGGTCGATTCAGTTCAAAGTTCAAATACACTCGGGTGTGACGTTAAGGAGCACGCCTTGGCTGGGCCGGGGGCAATGAAGGCACACAAGGCAAAGTGGCACCGAAGCAGTAAGTGCGCTCTCGGAAGAACGTGCATTCTTGTGCAATGTGAAGGTAGCAGGTGCGGTGGTGGTGGTGAGCGCTATGCTACTACACTGTCTGCCTTGTTCTTCGGCACTACTAGGTGGTAGCTAGGGCGGGATGAACCACGGTGTGTAGCCATGTACCACTTTGTGGAGCCATGAACCACCACTTTGTGCAGCGAACTGTGGTTAGTTGGCAGCTGGTTTCAGTTGAGGCAACTCGCAAATGCCATCAAGTCCGGCTCGGTTTCGACGAGGTGAGGCCGATCGAGCGGGCATCCTCCAAATCGACAAAGTCGGCGTTATGACGGACCGCCATCCCTGTTCTTATCCCCGACATTTGATCCCGCTCGAGTCAGATTTGCATCCGCTCCTGCGTTTGGTGTACGGTGGGTGGTGGGTTGCGCCTGGCTGGGGAGGGGACGGCGCTGCATCGTGCACCTGCGAGCTCTGGCACCTGCGCCGGCTGGCAGCATCCTCATCGGCGCAAAGGGTACACCAACAGCCTCTCCATCCGTCAAGTCGGTACACAGTCTAGAAAAATGGTGAGCAGCGACGACGACACCACCGGCACGGCAGCGACGACGAGTGGACACCGACCACGGGCATGCGCGCACCGTGCCCATCGACCCGCTCGTTGTTCGCCGCCGTGGCCGTCGTGTAAAATTCGAGGTTTGAGCTGACATGTCACAGGCGCCCACCCAGAAGGTTAGTGTCGATTCGAGCGCGCATCATCGTCGGGACGGACTGCGAGGAGGAGCATGGGACTGGACTGGACTGGGCTGGAGGGAACGGACGGCGCTGGACGGCGCGGGAGACGAAGCGGCGTCGGATTGAAGATGTGCGCTGGGGCGCCGTGAAGGGAGGCGCCGTCGACATCCAGTCCAGAGCCAGTCCTAGCGTTGGCGGGGAGATGCTGGCGCGGGAGACGGCGGTCGCGACGATGCCGTCGTGCAGAGCGCGCCGCCCGGTACCGTGCCAGAGTCTCGTCGACAAATCCTCGCGACTCGTGTGAACCCTCGACTTCGACCCGAACCAAACCACACACAACCAAGCACCAGAGCTGACTGTGACAGACCCGCAAGACGCGTTCCGCGCTCCAGGACGTCGTTACCCGCGAGTACACGATCAACCTCCACAAGCGCACCCACGACCTCTCCTTCAAGAAGAGTAAGTCGGCGTCGGAGGAGCAGTGAAGCGGCGGCGCCAAGGCTGGCGCTGTTCACTGCTTCTGCAACCGCAACGGCGCACCCACTAACACCTCTGCAGAGTCGCCCAAGGCCATCAAGGAGGTCACCCTCTTCGCCCAGAAGGCCATGGGTGTCAAGGACGTCCGCATCTCGCCCGCCCTCAACCAGCACATCTGGGCCCGTGGTGTCCGCACTCCCCCCCGCCGCGTCCGTGTCCGCCTCGAGCGCAAGCGTAACGACGACGAGGGTGCCAAGGAGAAGCTTTACGTTGTCGCTTCGGTTGTCGAGGGTGTCACTTCGTTCAAGGGCCTCGAGACCGCCGTTGTTGAGGGCGACGAGTAGACGACTGGGATTTGAGCATGGGTGGCAATGGGTGTAGGCTGTAGCCCGGCGTCATGACATTCTTCAGCCGTGTACTTGAAGTTGGATGGGCTGCAGGAGCGTGCAGAGGAGGCAGCTGCAACAGCTGCGATGAGGCAGGCGCTTGGCATGAGAACTGACATCGTGGGCGTGCGCCAGTTGGAGAGACGCGCCGTGTGGTACCATGTGCACACTGGTGTTGCTCCGTTCTCCGAGGCCTCTGCAGCACCGAGTGTCAAGCATCCGTGACCATGCTCCGACGCCGCCGTCATGCTCGGCGTCGCGCGTCGCCCACCCACCGCGGGCACCACTCTGTGGGTTGATTTTCTCGTTTTGCCGGCCAAGTCACGTGCAGGAACCAAAAATCTGCATTTGCCCTTAAAGATTATCGACAACAGCTAGGAGGAGAAATCACACTTGTCCGTATCTTTCTGTAACATTACCTCGATACCCACACAAAATGTCGGTCGACACTGAAGTCAAGCTCAGCAAGGAGGAGCGCCGCAAGCTCAAGGAGGAGAAGCGCGCACGCAAGGCCGCCAAGGCCGAGGCTGCTGGCGCCGGTGGCGACGCCGCCACCGACAAGAGCGATAAGAAGGACAAGAAGGACAAGAAGCGCAGCCGCGACGCCGAGTCCGAGACGGCCACGCCCGCGCCCACGTCCTCCGAGGAGCCCAAGAAGAAGAAGAAGAAGTCCAAGTCGGGCGCCGCGACCCCCGTCGACACGCCGGCCGCGACCAACGCGTCGTCGCCGTCCGAGACGGCGCTCGCCACCCCCGCCGAGGGCGTCGTCGACGCCGAGACGCCCGCGCTGTCCAAGAAGCAGCTCAAGAAGCTCAAGGCCGCCGCCGCTGCCGCTGAGCAGTCGTCGGCCCCCGCCGCCCCGCCCGCCGAGTTCACCGCCGCCGACAAGGCGTACCTCGCCGAGCAGAACATCACCCTCGAGCCCGCCACCTTCCCGCCCCACCTCGACATGGCGACGCTGCCCGTCCGCCCCGAGATCTCCAAGTTCCTCTCGGCGTTCCCCAAGCCCACGCCCATCCAGGCCGTGTCGTGGCCTGCGCTCCTTGCGAACCGCGACGTCGTCGGTATTGCCGAGACTGGCTCGGGCAAGACGCTGTCCTTTGGTGTCCCCGGTGTCAACGCGCTGGCTGGCCTCCCAGCCCCCAAGAAGGGCGGCAAGGGCAAGCTCGCGATGCTCGTCCTCGCGCCCACCCGTGAGCTCGCGCAGCAGTCGTTCGACACGCTCGTCAAGCTCGGCAAGGGCGTCGGCATCGGCGCCGTGGCCCTGTTTGGCGGTGTGCCCAAGCACAACCAGATCTTTGAGATCCGCTCCGAGGGCGTGCGCATCGTCGTTGGAACCCCTGGTCGTACCCTCGACCTGGCCGACGCCGGCGACCTCGACCTCTCGGGCATCAAGTACCTTGTGCTCGACGAGGCCGACCGCATGCTCGACGCTGGTTTCGAGAACGACATCCGCCGCATCATCGCCCACTGCCCCGAGCACTCGGGCGGCCGCCAGACGGTCATGTTCTCGGCTACGTGGCCCGAGTCGGTGCGCCGCCTGGCCAGCACCTTCCTCACCAACTCGATCAAGGTGACGGTCGGCTCGGACGAGCTGTCGGCCAACAAGCGCATCGAGCAGATCGTCGAGGTGCTCGACAACCCCCGTGACAAGGACCAGCGCCTGACGTACCACCTGCGCAGCCACCTCAAGGTGCACCCCGGCACCCGTGTGCTCGTGTTCGGCCTGTACAAGAAGGAGGCTCAGCGCCTCGAGTACACTATCCGCCGGGCGGGCTTCGACGTCGGCGCGCTGCACGGTGACATGAACCAGAACGACCGCTTCAAGGCGCTCGACGCGTTCAAGAACGGCAGCGTCAATGTGCTCGTTGCGACTGATGTCGCCGCACGTGGTCTCGACATTCCCGACGTCCAGCTCGTCATCAACGTGACGTTCCCCCTGACGACCGAGGACTTTGTCCACCGCTGTGGCCGTACCGGCCGTGCCGGCAAGTCGGGCAAGGCTGTCACCTTCTTCACGGGCGAGAACCACGAGAAGTCTCTTGCCGGCGAGTTTATGCGCGTGCTGCGCGACGCCGGTGCGACGATCCCCAAGGAGATGGACCGCTTCCCTTCGACCATCAAGAAGAAGGAGCACGGCAGCTACGGCGCGTTCTACAAGGACACGTCGGACGCACCTGCCGCGGTCAAGATTACGTTCGACTAGGCGTTGGGCGAGAGTAGCCGCGAGTAGCCGTCGCATAGAACCCAAAACGACTCTGGGGAGTCACCGCACCTGCACCTGCCACTACCACTTCCGCACGCACGATACCAGCATTCCTTGTAGACGATAATGTATGCATCTCGGTCAGCATTGGTGGGCGCAGGGGTGTGAGGTGAGGGTTGGCGGCTGATGAAGTGGTTGTCTCGGGTGAGGACTGAGGAGGTGTGGCGGCGCGTCCTGAGTGGCGGCCACCTACCCGTCGACCCAACGTGCATCTATCTATGCCCAGCGTGTACGCGGTGCATCTACACAGTCTCTACCACGGTCTATGTGCCCAAACCCCCCACTCCAATGTCCATGATGATTGTGAAACCCCTCTTACTTGTCCAGTCTCCAGCACGTAGCCCGCCTCTACCACTTTACCCGGAGGCAGCGACCACCCGTGAGCCTGAAGCCCGCGCGGCACGCTTGCACCTCGCACCTCCCGCGGAGGCAGGACGTGGCGGCCAAGTCGACGCCGACAAGGGCCGTGCAGCTGTCCGTCAGCCACCCGCGGCATGCGGGGGGGTACTCACTCTATCCCGACGGCGGCGGCCGTGGCGTTGTTGCCGTACGTTCCAAACCGGCACGCGCCACACGACTCTGCTTGTCAGCCCGCGCCGCCACGCACCACGCACCAAGCTCGCTCGTGACATCGACACACTCGTACCCCTCGCCCCTTTCGACGCGGCACGGCCTCAGGCCGGGGGGGCAGAACGCGTGCCTCTGCTTCTCCAGGAGCGCGAGCTGCGCGCGCCTCGCCGCGCGCCGCCGCGCCGGCGCCCCGCTCGGCTCGGGCACGAACTCTGGAATCGCGGCGGCGTACACGAACGTCCTTGTCGGAGCCGGGCCGGTCGCCGCGGGGTCCTCGCACACGCTGCGCACGCCGTTGATGGGCCCGGCTGCGCAGATACAGTTGGCGCCGAGCGCCGCGATCTCTGGGCTCCCGGCCACGAACCACACGGCGAAGCCGTACATCCCCGGGCTGTAGGCGCCGGCCGCGTCGATCGCGGCCGGGTCAAGCGCGGTGGCACAGCCGGCGAGGCAGGACACCTTGTCCCGCGTCCCTGGGAGCGTTTGGGCGAACCTATTCTCGGAGGGGTCGGCGTTGAGGAAGCTCCCGGCGTACGGAGGGGGGTCGCTCTGCGCCGTCTCCTCGTAGCAGCCCGCATACTCCCAGCTGTAGTGCCGCCCGGCGGCGTCGACCTCCTTGTGCACGCTGATCTGGGGGTTAGTGGCAGGGGGAGGGGGCGACGTACCCTCGCGTTGCCGGCCCAGCACCCGCCCTGGCCGGAGCCGTCGTACGACATCCAGCCGACCGAGGGGCGCGGGTAGAACGTGTTGCTCGCGAAGCAGAGGAACATGGGTGTGAGGTTGTTCGGCGGGACCCAGTACGCGTACGCGTAGTTTGCGATGTCGGGGAGGGAGGAGAGGTATGTCTGGCGGTTGGTTAGTGGCGCGGGGGGGAGGGGCGGCTCACCTCACACTCGTTGGGTTGGAGACCGTCAATGGTGCCGTACCCGCCCAGCGCGGCGGGGTCGAGGTCGCGGTCGTCGACGCACCCGGCGAAGATGTACTCTCCGCTCGGGGGGCCGGGCGGGGCGATGACCTCGGCGAGGGCGGGGGCCGCGAGGGTGAGCGCGAGCAGTGCGAGGGCGAGCATTGCGCGAGGGGGGGGGGGGGGGCTACGGTGCGAAGACAGGTACCCGCCGCATCGCCTTATGTGTTTGCGTTTCCGCACACCGCTGCCACCACTGCCACCCACGACCCCCACGACCACCCCAAACGGTCGATAAACATGCACGCCAATGCACGCCTGCACGCCAATGCACGCCGCCCCGCTGAATATGCGGCTTGACGCACTCCTGCCAAGCCGCGGAGAGAAGACGAGGCGCCGCCACTGCCACTTAGTAATTCATGACGCGTCTTCCGGGACACTTGGTCCATTCTATTCTAGGGCAACAAGCGTCTGGGGTGCCACTCGCACTCCACAGGCCACTGGCCACACCCAGGCCCAATGTCTCGGGGAGCCGACGAGCCGACGATCATCGGGCCCGTGGGCTGCCACTAACCTAACCTTGGTCCGATGCATTGGTCCAGGCGGCACAGCGAAAACAGCCGCCGTTATGTAGACATCCTCAGGACCATTTGACAGAGGTCCAAAGCTTCGGCAGCCACGCGTACTGGGGCAATGGCAGTTCCCAGGGCATGCACGACTCGGTTCTGGGTTCCCGTGCATTGATCGGCTGGGTTGGCCGAACGCCCGATACGATTGGGCACGGCCGATAGGACACGGTGGAAGAATGGCCAGCAACTAGCAACACAGCAACCCCGCATCCAGCCCAAGGGTAAGGTGTAATGAACCTGGCCGGACTGGTCCAACGTCGAGCGTGTCCAGCGCGTGTCCCACTCTAAGCGGTGGAAGTTTCGTCGTCGGGCCTGTAACCGCCCGGCTGCAATGGCGGCCACACCGTCGCGCCACGGTCACACCCCCCTCCAACCCGCCGCCCGCTCGACCGGGTGGCCGCGTGACGTGGTACTCGAGCAACAGGTCGACATGCGCCGCCGGGGCGGAGGGCTCGTCCCGCGCTCCCAACGAGAAGGCCTCGGCTTGCAGCCGTCGACCGCGACGACTCGACTCACGCAACTCGAGGCGAGCGTCTCCACAAGGCCCGTGTCCTATATGACACCCCATAGCGACGACCATGGTGCCTACCGCTCCATCGCGCTATGTATCATTGCACGACGCTCCGTCTGCGCAAAGCTGGAGGGGGGCGTGGCTGCGTTGGCTGTACAACCGCCACTCACACGCACAGACACTGGCCCTCAGGCGTGTCGCACCACTCTGCCACATGACTGCCCCATCCCCCCCCCCCCCCCTGTGCGTTCGGTCTAACTAGCCCTAACGACCATTACTAGTTGTCTATCGAATGTATCATATCGAACTCCCCAGTATCTAGCCACGAAGGCACCGTTTGCGCCACAACATGTCGCTCTCAGTCCCTACCAGCCGCGCCGTCACAGGCCACGACAAGCCACAGGTTGCTATTGCCCCGGCCCATTTTCCCGCCCGCACACCGGGGCAGGTCATTGTCATAGCACCAGCTGTACGTGCACGCCAAGTGCGGCGGAGAGGGCATCGGGGGCGGCGATGGGCCGAGAGCCTCGTCTTATCTGGTCCGGTCCGGCACCGCTGCCCCAGACCCGCTCAAATATCGTTTCAGGCAGTTCCGCAACAGCTGTCGCCGCAGCTCGCCGCAGCTGAATGCATGGCTGGAGGGCGCTGCCAAGCCGCAGTGAAGGAGGAAGAGGCGTCCAGTGGGTTGTTATTGCAACGATGCCCGCGCTCTCCGCCACACTCGACGTCTATTCAAGGGCGGGCGTTGCGCAGACGCAGAGCCAAGCATCCCAGCCACCGCCCAGGGCGAGTTGTATGCCAATTGCTGCTCGCGCGAGCTGGCCTCTGGCGTCGGCGCAAGCGCCGCTGCATTATGAATGAATGCAGCCCCCCGTGGTCGCGAGTAGCACGCGACCATCCCAATGGGAGTGTCAATGTCGCACCGCGCCACCTGCCACATGGCGTGCACAACACTGCCTATCCCGTCCCCTCTACATTCGGTATAACTAGCGCGACCGGCCATCGTTGACTTCTATCGAATGTATCGTCTTGTACCCTCTACGTCTTGTACCTTTACGTCTCTAGCCAAGGAGGCACTGTTTGAGTCATCACAGGGCGATCTCAAGCTCAGTAACAGCCTCGCCGTCCAAGTCACAACAGTCACCTCTGACGCGTCGTGTCCGATCCGACTTTGCTCGGCCCAAACACCCCTCGTAGCACTCGGCTTTCCTCGTACCGCTTAGTCAGCAACGCGTCCTTATCAGCAGTGGTGAGAGCGCCCATCGTCGCCGCGACGTCACTGGCGATCAGCAGCCGGCGCCGCACCGACGGCCGCGAGCCAGCCAGCCCGACCCAGGCCGTCGCGGCTTGGTCATGTTCGGCTGTACCCCGGGGCTCCGAGATAAGTACGGCCGCAATGGCCCCTCGTCGGGTCCACGCCCACGCATGACCCTCGGCGTGGCGCCTGCTGGCGTACCAGACGCCGGGGGTGCGGCCGCCGCAGGGCTGTGCAGCCTCGGCTGTGTGTTGGGGCCAGATGGCGTCTTTGGTCGTCTGTGTAAACGGGGGCCGCGGGGGTGGGCGGGAAAGCCGAGCGGCGCAGGGTGGCCAGTGGGCAAAGTTGCTCGCTGAGGAAGCAGGCGGGACCAAAGTTTTGCTGGCGTCTGCCGGATTCGCCGGAGTGGACCGCCGCCGCCGTCGTCGCCGCCGAGATCTGACAGTCAGCGCATAGTCTGCGCGTTTGCCATTCCAGGCACCACCACCCACCCACTCGCACCCCGGCCTCGCCGCCGAGCATCATCAGCCTAACTACTTTACGGCAACCGTGGTTCGACTTGTTCTTCTTCTTCTTACTTCCACTTGCTCACACCAACCCCACCCGCCACCCGCCAACACAATGTTCACCGCACTCAAGTCGGCCGTCGGTACCCTCGTCCCAGAGCACATCCCAGAGGGCGTCAAGTCAAAGTCGTTCTACGACCTCAAGGCCGAGCTGCCAGGCAAGGACAAGGTCCTCGACTTTGTGAGTTGACCCCAGTCGCCGCACGCGCTAACTCTAGTCCACGCTCAAGGGCAAGGTTGTTCTCATCGTCAACACGGCGTCCAAGTGGTGAGTGGGGTCGAGGCATGGCCAGAACCGCATCACTGACACGCACCAGCGGCTTCACTCCCCAGGTTGGTCGAGATAAGGCGAAGCGGAACCCGTGCTAACCCGCACAGTACGATGGCCTTGAGCAGCTCTACAAGGAGTACCACGACAAGGGCCTCGAGGTCCTCGGCTTCCCCACAAACGAGTTTGGCAACCAGGAGCCTGGATCCGACGACGACATTGCGTCCTTCTGCCAGGTCAACCACGGCGTGACCTTCCAGCTGGCCAAGAAGGTGAGTTGGTGTGGGAACCTTGCAGAGTGGAGGTTGTGCTGACACACACGCCAGTCCGAGGTCAACGGCTCGAACATGAACGAGGTCTTCGCCTGGCTCAAGGCCCAGCCTCACGGTGGCGGCTTCGGTACGAGCGCCATCAAGTGGGTGAGTAACAAAGCTTTGCGGACACGGAGGCGCGCCGAGCTGACTCGGGTAGAACTTCTCCAAGTTCCTTGTCGACCGTAACGGCAAGCTCGTCGGCCGCTACGCACCTACGACGACGCCGGCGGCGCTCAAGGGCGCCATCGAGGAGGAGCTCAACAAGTCGGCATAGGACGGCACCTGCCCACCCATAGATGTCCAGAGTGTATGTTAGTAGCGAGCGACTAATCGATCGACCAGGAGGATGCATGCGTGTGTCCATGAGTGTTGAGGATTGGAAGGACTTTGAGACGCTGTGACGACGAGCGAGGTACGAGTGGAGAAGAAGCAAGGTTGCTTCTGTGCTTAGGCACGGCACATCTCTTCACTTCCCGTCACATGTGCCCGCCGCGGCGCCGGCGGCTCGGTGTTCACCTCCGTCCCTGCCGAGTTTGGAGGTTTAAACGTCGGCGCTACGGCCTGTGCTGCCCGCGGTGAGATGGTGACTGCGGCTGTGTGCGACGACGAGGACGAGTGCCACTGACGCCGAGGGGCGAGGGGCACGGGGCACTGTGTCGTCATCAATCACGCTCACGCCACCGTCCGTTGTTTGCGTCCTGGACGTCTCGGACCTCGCCAGCACCATAGTAGCTGTCCCCCGCGCCGGCCTCGCCCCGTCGCCTCGCCGCCACAAGAGCACAGACAGAACATTCCAAGTGTGTTGATGGATTTTGATCCCGACACGCGTCGTGGGTGGGTCGCCTGTCGGTCGGTTTTGATAAGACTGCCTTGCTCCAATTTCCCTGAATATTTCACCACCATTGCATTGCAATCGGCCACCAACGGTTGACTGGACTATTGTCAACCCATCAACGCGCGCATTTCCTGCCCGTTTCCATCCCACTCTCGTCTCGTCTCCATACCCCCATACCCCCAGCACGCACCCCCTCGCCACCGACGCGCCCGCGCCCGCACCCATGAGCACACCCTCGACGCGTCGCTCGACGCGCGCATCCAAGCCCCCACTCCCCACACCCGCCTCCACCAAGCGCTCGTCGTCGTCGGCGGCCACCACGCCCGGCTCGTCGGCCGCCCCCTCCATCAATACCGGCGCCATCACCCCAATGAGCATGAGCGACACGGAGGAGGACTCGCCCGTCCCGCCCTCGAAGCGCAAAGGTGCGTCGCTGCCCATTCGCACCGCTGACCTCAGCCTCCCCCCTCGCCCCCTCAGCCAAGCGCCAGGCGCTCGAGGTCGCGATCCCCACTGGCCGCGGCCGCGGCCGCTCCAAGCTCGGCGTAGAGAAGACGGACAGCGCCGACAACCTCACGCTCGAGTCGTCCGCCGTCAAGACTGAGCCTGAGGCGGGCAAGCGCTCGACTCGCGCGCGTAACAAGATTGTGGATATCCAGTCCGAGTCGGAGGAAGACGTCAAGCCGGTGCGCTCCCGCGCCAAGGGCAAGGGCAAGGCGACGGCGAAGAAGCTCGAGTCGGACAGCGACTTGGACCTGTCCCCGAGCTCGGAGGAAGACATCAAGTTGGCGAGCACCCGCGCCAAGGGCAAGGGAAGGGCGGCAGTGAGGAAGATTGATTCAGACGACGACTTTGATGTGTTTGCCAACGATACCGACGAGGAGGAGGAGCAGCTGGGCAAGGCCCTCAGCGCTTCCAGGACCCAGAGCCGCGTTGGTGCGTCGTCAAGCGCGACGCCGACCACAAGCCGCCCATCGTCCGCCAAGCCTCGCGGAAGGAAGGCAAGCGCCGGCCAGACCCTCGGAGGCAAGGCGCACAAGAGCGACGCGCCTGCGCGTGCGCGCATGGCCAAGGCTGCCGAGCGTGAGTGCGGTGATCGATCCAGAGTCTGACGGTGCAGGTCTGGTCAAGCGCGCGAACGGAGCGTCGGCGAGCGCCTCGCCGTCTGGCCCGTCGACCGCCCAGTCACCCGAGTCGACTTTCAACCCCAGCGATGTGGACGACTCTGGCAGCGACCTGTCCTCCATCTCCCTTTCTGACGATGATGACATGTCCGACAGCGACGGCGGTTCCAGTCCAGCCAAGAAGAGATCAACCAAAGCAACCAAGGCGGCAAGGGAGTCAGCAAAGATGTCGCGCGCGGAGAAGAAGAAGATCGAGAGAGAAATTCAAAACATGCCCGATCACTGGACCCAGGAGGAGCGTGAGGCGGAAATCGAGCGCACGGCCCGGGAGAAGGTTCTTGTCCGCAAGGGAGAAAGCAAGCTCAAGAAGAAGCTCGGCCGCAGCAAGCTCACCCAAGGCGAGAAGAATCAAGTCCGGCTGGCACTGGTGAGTCGTTCACTGGATTCGTGTCCTGACGTGCAGTATCACCCCGAACTCAAGGATTGTTGGGGCGACCTTGAATCCAACATCGAGCCCGTCAAGCCGGTGCCGATGGAAGCCCACCCGTCACTCAAGCTCACCCTGCTTCCTTTCCAGAAGGAGAGTCTGTACTGGATGAAGAAGCAGGAGGAGGGCGTTTGGCGCGGAGGCATGCTCGCTGATGAGATGGGCATGGGCAAGACGTGAGTGTGTGCCAAGGGCGCTCGCTGACAACCGCAGGATCCAGACCATCGCCCTGCTCCTCTCGGAGCCCCGCCGCAAGCCATCACTTGTCGTTGCGCCCGTTGTGGCGCTGATGCAGTGGAAGCACGAGATTGAAACACACGCCGAGGGATTCACAACGTGCCTGTATCACGGCTCTCATCGCGTCAAGGCTGCCGAGCTGAAGAAGTATGATGTGGTGAGTTTGAGGTCGGCACAGAGGAACAGTTGCTCACCTCGTTAGGTCCTCACTTCGTACGGCACGCTTGAAGCTGCTTTCCGTCGTCAGCAGCTAGGCTTCAAGAGGCAGAACCTCATGATCAAGGAGAAGAGCGCTCTTCACTCTTTCCAGTGGTTCCGCGTCATCCTCGATGAGGCCCATAACATCAAGGAGCGGTCTACCAACGCTGCCAAGGCCGCCTTTGCGCTCGATGCAGAGTACCGCTGGTGTCTGTCGGGCACTCCCCTGCAGAACCGTGTCGGTGAGCTGTACTCTCTCGTTCGCTTCTTGGGCGCCGACCCATTTAGGTGAGTTGGGCATCCGTGTTGAAGACCAGTTCTAACCAGCACAGTTTCTACTTCTGCAAGAAGTGTGACTGCAAGTCGCTGCACTGGAAGGTGAGCAGAGAGTGTCGGATGCTGGGCTTCTGTCTAACCCTTTAGTTCTCGAACAAAAGACACTGCGATGACTGTGGCCATACGCCAATGGCCCATGTCTCGCTTTGGAACTCAGAGGTGGGTCGAAGCTCAAGACACAATTCTAACCCGCTCAGATCCTTACGCCAATCGCTCGCTACGGTATCGAGGAAGGTGGCCCAGGCAAGACTGCATTCAAGAAGCTCAAGATTCTTCTTGACCGAATGATGCTGCGGTGCGTGAACGCAGCTGCTGTGCACCCATACTGACGCCCTCAGCCGCACCAAGCTGGAACGAGCTGATGACCTTGGTCTCCCCCCACGCACCATTGTCGTTCGCCGTGACTTCTTCTCTCCCCAGGAGAAGGAGTTGTACATGAGTCTGTTCACGAATGCCAAGCGTCAATTCGACACATACCTGGACGCTGGTACTGTTCTCAACAGTGAGTCGAGGCGCGGTGATGGCTCTAACATTGCAGACTATTCGAACATTTTCTCCCTCATTACAAGGAGTAAGTCCATTTGCGCCTGCCCAACTTCAGGCTGACCAAGCTAGTGCGTCAGATGGCCTGTCACCCAGACCTCGTGCTCCGTGCCAAGAAGAGTGCTCTTGCAGTGGACGTCACCGAGGGCACAGTTTGCCGCATTTGCAACGACACGGCCGAGGACGCAATCATGTCCTCCTGCAAGCATGTGTTTGACCGCGAGTGCATCAGACAGTACCTCGAAGTCACCCAGTTGCGCGGCCACAGGGTAGGTTGCTGGCCCTCATATCTTGCTAACCTGCCAGCCTGAATGCCCGGTCTGCCACATCGAGATCTCGATTGATCTCGAGCAGGAGGCCATGGACTTGGGCGAAGAGGGCAACAAGCGTGCCAACCAGGGTATCCTGTCTCGCCTCAATGTTGACGTGCGTGGACGATCGCGTGTGTGTACTGACACGCGCAGAACTGGCGTTCGTCATGCAAGCTGGAGGCGCTGGTGGAAGAGCTCGAGAAGCTCCGCCGCAAGGACTGCACGACCAAGTCGCTTGTCTTGTAAGCATTGCGGCTGAGCATTGAGCTGGTGCTGACCCGACTAGCTCGCAGTTCGTGTCCTTCCTCGACCTCATTGCCTTCCGCCTGCAACGTGCCGGCTTCAACGTGAGCGCAAGTAAAGACCTTGAGCTAACGATAGATCTGTCGACTGGAAGGTGGCATGTCTCCCCAGCAGCGTGACGCGACGATCCAGCATTTCAG
This sequence comes from Vanrija albida, assembly GCF_041260175.1. Lineage (NCBI taxonomy): Eukaryota > Fungi > Basidiomycota > Tremellomycetes > Trichosporonales > Trichosporonaceae > Vanrija > Vanrija albida. The sequence goes on from NW_027191423.1 coordinate 920,514, forward strand.
TGGGTTTGGTTTTCGTGAACGGTCCTGACCTGCGCAGTGAAGAACACTCAGGTTACAGTCTTCCTCATCTCACTCAAGGCGGGCGGTGTTGCTCTTGTACGTCTGCTGGGAGGACCCGCGTGGACGAAGCTGACAGTCCCAGAACCTTACCGAAGCAAGCATGGTGTTCATGATGGACTCCTGGGTGAGTGCAAGGAGTTAACAATCCTGACGTTCAGTGGAACCCGTCTGTCGAGTATCAGGCCATGGACCGTATCCACCGACTGGGACAGAAGCGGCCCGTCAAGGTGGTCAAGCTGGTCGTTGAAGACTCGATTGAGGACCAGATTGTGCAGCTGCAGCAGAAGAAGCTGGCGATGACCGACGCGGCGCTGAGCCGAGACCCCGACGCTGCCCTCGGCAAGCTCACTGTGGAGGATGTAGGTTGGCGTTGCCGGTTGTCACTAACTCGCTCCCAGCTCGGCTTCCTGTTCAAGCTTTAATAAGGCTTGCCGTTCAAACTTTGGACCAGCTTGCTGTTCCAACGCGGCGTGACCTGTTGAATCATGACCCCCTGTGCAGACGACCAGAGACCCCGTCCTCCACCCCATCCCATGGATTGCGAACACTAGATACGCATTCTTGTAGAGCCGCGCCGACGGCCGATGAATCCCACGCCTGTGACATGACACTATCAGTGTGCGCGAGATCTGCCCAGAACGCCAATCGCCGCGGTTCGGCCCGTCGCGGTCAAGAAAAAAGTACATTAGCTCCTATGGCGCGTTGGTGCTTTTAAGAGGCAGAGTTGGGATTACGTCGTAGCGACAACAGGCGATGCTCGATGCTCTAACGATGTGCGGGTGGGTGCGTGGCGGTCGACTCCAGCCCCAGCTCATGCCGAGGGGACAGCGGCGCCGGCCTCGCTCGAGACGTAGGCCTGGAGGTCCTCGATCGAGATGATCTTGAGGCCCCATTCCCGGGCAAAGCGCCACGAGTCGTCGCGGCGGGCCATGGTGCCCTTGGGGTCGGTGGGGTGGACGAGCTCGCAGAGGAGCGCGACGGGGGGCTCGCCGGCAAGGTAGCAGAGGTCTGGTTGTCAGCTTCCGCCGGCACGCGACTTCTGCTCACCAATCGACGCCTCGGTGTGGCCCGTGCGCTTGCGCGTGCCGCCAGGCGTATACCGCAAGGGGACGAGGTGGCCGGGGCGGGTGAACTCTTCTGGGCCGGCGCCGCTGGCGGCGAGCCGGGCCGCGAGCGAGCGGTCGTGCGCGCTGATGCCGGTCGCGACGGGGTGGCGCGCGCCGTTGGCGTCAATGGTGAGGTGGTACGCCGTGCCCTTTGGGTCCTCGCTCGAGCCCGTCGTCGCCGTCAGCGCGGGCAGGCGCAGCTCGGCGAGACGCTCCGGCAGCATCGGGATGCAGATGTAGCCGCTGGGAGGTGTCAGTCATTCGCAAGACCCGAGGGGCCGATTTCGGATCTCGCGGCTCGCCGAGGCCGGCTAGCCGCGGCGCCGAGTCGAGTCGGCCTCGCCCTTCCGACTCACCTCGTCCAGCGCACAAAGAAGGCCATGCCCTCCTCGGTGATCTTGGAGGCGGCGCAGATGAGGTCGCCCTCGTTCTCGCGGTCCTCGTCGTCCATGACGACGACAAACTCGCCGTTCTTGATGGCCGCGATCGCGTCCTCGACCGGGTCAAACTTGAACGGCTGCGGGATGGCGGTGGGCGCGTTGGCGACGGCGACGGGGGCGCTCATGGCGGAGGTGTTGGGGCTGGGGGTGGGGGGTGGGGGTTGGTTAGGTCAAAAGGACAAGGAGTGGTTGATGGATAACAACGAGGTCGACGATGGACCGAGGACGAGCGCGAGTGCCGTCCTGATCTCAGGTGGTGACCAGGGTCGCGATTGCAAGTTTCGCTCGAATCTTCCCCGGGCCGGCTATTGCGTTATCCCTGGTGCTGGGGGGTTGGGTGTGTGGGTGTGGGTGCGGGGGTTGCTGTTGCTGATGCTGTTGCTTGCAGAGTGTGTGTGAGCTTGAGATGGTGAGTGTGGGTTGTTGTGATGCACTCGAGACAGACACGGCCGGGTCGGATAGCCGAATGCATCTATAAGAACAACTTTTTTTTCGTCGCCGGGTAAGAAGGAAGGAAGGCGACGGTGACCTCGTGATTATGAAACCCAAGTAGTGATGTGCTAATGGCATCATTGGGAAAGAGTGTGTAAGCCGCGACCTTCACCCTGGCCGCTGGTTGCGACGGAAGCCGGAGACCGAGGGCAAGGCATTCGGCCACCTACTACCGCCAGCACCCACTGCGCCCACCCACTGCATGCACTCCACCTTCCCCCGCCAGGCCCATCACCCACCACCGTGCACACCCGCAGCCTCGCCAGCCAGCCGCTATTTCACTGGCATCTCGAGACAGCTTTCACTCTGCCCACCAATTCACCCCGCCATGATTGTTTGCGCATGCCTAGGCCGGCCTCGCTGCTGCTTCCGCCGCCTGGTGTGGTATGACGGAGAGATACGACGAGACTGGCTTGCGACGTGCATGCGCGGGTGACCGGGGTTGTCTTTTGGCGGCTCTGTACTTTAAAGTTGTAAAGAGGCCAAGAGGCGGCTGCGGGCACGGCAGCGGGGAGGGAAGGCAAGGGCGACCCTGCAAAAGATCCTCGCCTGCCACGCGGCAGGACGTGTCTTTGGTCACTCACGCACTTAGCATCCGCCGCGGCGCCGCAGCGCGACCGACAACTCGACTGATGCTGCAACAACTCGCAACTCATTCAACTCAACCTTCAACCTCGTCCCCATCCCCTATCTCGTGTACCGCCAACACGCCCAGAACACATCCACACACCCCCACACCCCCCACACCCCTTTGTCCGCTTGGCCGCCATTGTCCGCGTGTAGATCCCTACCCAAAGACACTGCGCGGTTCCCCCTTCCTCCACCGCCGCTCCTTCAACCCCCCACCACCTCGCCATCATGCGCAACTTTGTGGCTACGGCCCTGGCGGTCGTCCTCGCCGCATCGTCGGCATTATCCCCCGTGTCGGCATTCTACCTCCCCGGCAGCGCGCCGCGCGACTACAAAAAGGGCGACAAGGTCGACGTGTTTGTAAACTCGCTCTCGCCCATGCTCAACGCGACGCTCAAGTCGCTCATCTCGCTCGACTACTATGACGAGCGCTTCCACTTTTGCAAGCCCGAAGGCGGGCCCGTCAAGCAGCCAGAGTCGCTCGGATCCATCCTGTTTGGCGACCGCATCCTGACGAGTGCGTTCAACATCAAGATGCTCGAGAACCAGACCTGCGTGCCGCTGTGCAAGTCGGCGGTGCCCCAGCTCGACGCTGTGTTTATCAACGCCCGTATCCGTGAAAACTATGGCCTCAACTTCATCATCGACGGCCTGCCGTCGAGCGAGCAGAAGATGGACATCAAGACGGGCGAGACGTTCCTCGACGCGCAGGGCTTCTCACTTGGCAATGCCGCAGAGGACGCACAGCACCCGTGGCTCAACAACCACTACGACATCATCATCCAGTACCACAAGCGCGGCACCGAGCACTTCCGAGTCGTCGGCGTCATGGTCTACCCGCGGTCGGTCGACTCGATTGTCCAGGGCGAGTCGACGCCAAACTGCTTTGTGCGCGACAAGCCGTACAAGCTGTCGGACGCGAAGACAAACGAGTTCTACTACACGTACACTGTCGAGTTTATCGAGAGCGATATCCCCTGGGGCCTGCGTTGGGACAGCTACCTCCACGTGTTCGACCCCAAGATCCACTGGTTCTCGCTCATCAACTCGCTCGTTATCGTCGGCTTCCTCACCTTCATGGTCGCCATGATTCTCTACCGCACAATGTCCAAGGACATCCACCGGTACAACGCCGTTGACCTCGCCGAGGATGTCCAGGAGGACTACGGATGGAAGCTGGTCCACGGCGAGGTGTTCCGTGCCCCCGATCGCCCGATGCTGCTGTCCGTCATGGTCGGCAACGGCGCGCAGCTCATTTGCATGGTGTCGGTCACGCTGGTGTTTGCGCTGTTCGGCTTCCTCTCACCCTCGAGCCGCGGTTCGCTGGCGACGGTGCTGCTCGTGTGCTGGACGCTCATGAGCGGTATCGCGGGCTACGTGTCGGCGCGCGTGTTCACGACTCTCGGCGGCCAGACGTGGAAGCCCAACCTCATCCTGACGGCGACGCTATTCCCCACGGTCACGTTCACACTCATCGGCATGCTCAACCTGTTCCTCGTCTTTGCCAAGGCGTCGGGCGCCATGCCGTTTGGCACCATCCTCGCCATCCTCTTGCTGTGGTTCCTCCTCTCGCTGCCGCTCGCCGTTGCGGGCTACTTCCTCGGCATGAAGCACGGCGGCTTCTCGCACCCGGTGCGCGTCAACTCGATCCCAAGACAGATCCCGCCGATTCCGTGGTACCTGCAGCCCGTTCCGGCGGCCATCATCGGCGGCATCCTGCCGTTCGGCGCGGCGTTTGTCGAGCTGTACTTTGTGCTCTCGAGTCTGTTTGGCAACAGGGCGTACTACGCGTTCGGCTTCCTCTTCCTGACGTTCCTCGTCGTGACTCTGACGACGGCGACGGTCAGCATTCTGTTTGTCTACTTCATCCTGTGCGCCGAGGAGTACCGGTGGCAGTGGCGCGCGTTCCTCGTGGGCGGTGGCAGCGCCTTCTGGATGTTTATCTACGGCGTGTGGTACTGGGCGAGCAGACTGTCGTTTGGCAACTTCCCGTCGGTGGTGCTGTACTTTGGATACCTGTGAGTGGGGCGGGGGCGGGGGCGATGGTTTGGGGTCGATGCTGACAACCCAGGTTCCTCTTCTCCCTGCTCAACTTTTTGCTCGGCGGGTCGATCGGCTACATCTCGACGTACTTTGCCATCCGGCGGCTGTACCACTCGATCCGTGTGGATTAGGGGGGGGGGGGGCTCCAATGTGCTCGGCGCGGGGCCGCACCGCTCAAGCCAGCGGCCGTGCACGAGAAGAAGATAGACGGGACGAATTATGCATCATCATTAGCGAGCCAGAGTAGCGACGGCGGCGGGCTCGCGCAGAGTAGCTACAGCGGCGGGCTCGCTACTTGCCCTCAGCCGCGGCCTTGGACGCGCGGAACTCGGCCGCGAGCTTGACGAGGTCGTGGTCGTAGAGCGTCGACACGCCGTCAGGCGGGTTAGCCGCGATCTGGGCAATAGCCGCGCCAACGCTGCGAGTTAGCTAGCACGACGGCGCGACCCACTCCTCGACGTCGATGCCGAGCGCGCCCGTCGGGAGGCCGATAGCCCGCGCGCCCTTGATGAGGCCGACGAACCAGCCCTCGGCGGTGCGTTTCTCGGGCCTGTCGTCAGCTACCCCCTCCCCTCACGCGCGACCCACCGATGCCCGGCGTACAGCAGCGTCGCGGGCCGGAGAATAACCGTGCGCTCAAAGCCCAGCGCCTTGACGTCCTCCTCGAGCTGGCCCTTGATGCGGGGGTAGGCAAAGTAGCTGTGTGCGTCGGCGCCGGCCGAGCTGACGACGATGATCTGGGGGGTCAGGCCCTCGTACGGGGGGCGGGGGAGGGGTGAGGCCTTACGGTACTCGCGCCGTCCTTCTTCGCGCGGGTCGCGAGCTCGCGGTTGAGCGTGAGATCAATAGCCTCCTGCTGCGCCACGCCGCCGGCCTGCGCGCGCGTCGTGCCCAGCGCCGTGATGTACACGCCGCCGGCGGGGACGAGGGGCTCGGCCGCCGAGGCGACGGCGGCGAGGTCGGGCTCGACGCGGTTGGTGAATGTGCTGTTTGTGGACGGCGCCTGCGCGTCTGCGCGGCGGCTGAGCGCGGTGATTGCGAAGCTCGTGGGCGAGTTTAGGAGCGCGGCGAGCGCCGCGGCGCCCGTTAGGCCCGTTGAGCCGACGATGGTGAGTGCGATGGGCGCCATTGTGTCAAGGTAAGGGGGGTGAGTGGCGACAAGTTGGCGGCGGGCTGCCTTAAGAGGCGAGGTGCTCTCGCTTATGGCGTCAGACGGTGGAGGTGGAGGCGACTTGTGGCGAGATCGATCCGATACATCCAACTCATGCCGCTACTCCATGCCGCTACATGCACGCCTGCGTCCACGACGCCTACTCCCCGCCCCCCTCCGCCATGTACTTCTTGCGCTCCTTTTCCTCTTCCGTCGCGTACTTGAGGAGGGCTTCGCGGGGCTGCAATGTCAGCTACACCACAGGACCTCGCGCCGCGCTGCGCGCGTCGCTCGCACTCACATCCTCGAGCCCAGGCCGCGCGCCCGAAGCAAACATCTCCTGCACGAATCCCGCCGTCGCCGACGCGCCAATCCTCCCACCCTTGCCCACACCATGCACCGGCTCGGTCGGCTTGAACTTCTTCGCCCGCTTCTCCTGCTGGTGCGCTGACAGCCCATGCCGCGGCCCGCCGAGGCCCTGCGCATCCGGCGTGTAGATCACCGGCGTGAGGTCCGCCGTCGTGTACGACACGTCGCGCGCCTTGGTCCGCGGCATCTTGGCCAGCGGGAGCAGCGCGCCGTGGATGCTCGAGTGCGGCGAGTAGAGCACGTAGACGTTGCCGTTTGAGAGCGAGGCAAAGATCTGGCGTCAGCGCGTTACCCCCACCCCCACCCACCTGGTTGATACGCGAGTGCCACACCACGCGCACCACCGACGCGCCCTTCGCGATCGGTACCCTCCGCTGCACGCTCAAATCCTCGGCGCTCAAGAACAGAATCTCGCCAATCGCGTCCTCCTTGCGCGGGTCGACCGCCGTCCCGACGAGCACGGCCTTGCCATCCGGTGACCACGCAACGCCCGTCTCAGAGTACACGTTCGCAACGTCCTTGTGCACGGCCAGCGGTTGGCGCAGGTTCTTGACGTCCCACACTGCGTGTCAGCTGCCATCACGCCCCGCACTCACGCTTGATCGTGTCGTCGGCGCCGCGTGAGACCAGCCTTGTCCCGTCGGGCGAGAAGGCCAGCGCCGTCGTCTCGGTATTCTTCTCATGCGCCGCCTCGTTGCTCTTGTCAGGCCGCGCAAAGTTGCCGCCCGTGCGCCAGATGTGCAGCGCGCCGTCGAGGCAGCCTGCCGTCAGCAGAGCCCACACACCGCACCTACCCCCAGCAATCAGCTTGCCGTCCGGGCTCCAGGCGCACGCCGTGACGTGCGTCCGGTTTCCGCGCTCCTTTGACCGCACAACAATGACGTGCTTCTGCTTCTGCCGGTTGCCCAGCTCCCATATCCGCAGCGTAGAGTCATTGGCCGCCGTGAGGAACGTCTCGTTGTCGGTCGGGTGCCACGCGCCAGAGTTGATCTCGGCCGTGTGGCCCTTGGTCACCTTCATGTCGCGCAGATACACGTCGCCCTTGTTAAACTCGAGCTCGTTGCCGCCGTCGCGGTCAAACACCTTGGGGTAGAACGTGCCGCTCACCACGAGCAGGTGCTTGCCGTCGGGAGCGTAGCTCAGGTCGTGGATAAAGTACGACCCGTTGGGCTCAAAGCTCTTGAACGGCCGCAGCCGTTGGTCCATGCCGCCAAAGTCCCACAGCTTGCAGTCGTAGTCGTGGCTGCCGGTCGCGACTCGGGCGCCCGAGGGTTCGACGGCGAGGGCCGAGACGAGCTGGGCGTGGGCGTTAGCACAAAGCTGGGAGGTTGCTCCGCCCCGCACCCACCTTGGTGTGGTCTTTCAGCACAATCTCGTGCGTCACGGGCGTCCGGTCCGCCTCCTCCTCGTACTCGCTCTCGTCGCTGTCCTCGTCGTCGTCCTCGGCCTTGCGCTTCGGTGCCGGGGCGGGGGGCTTGGGGCCAATGTCGTCGTCATCTTCCGAGCCGTCTGCCTTGGCACCGTCCGCTGCGGGCCGGGAAGGTCCTGGCTCGGCGCGCGGCACCTCGCGTGGAGGAGGGAGCGCAGGGCGGGCAGGCTGCACATCAGCGCGGCCGCGCAGCCCACTCACCTCTTCCCGCTTTGCTTGCCCCGCCTTGGCCTTACCAGCCTGCGGCTTGGCCTTCTTGCCAAAGCTCATGGGCAGGTCGAATCCCTCCATTTTGTGAGTGAGTGAGTGGGTAGAGGTTGGTTGCGAGTGGTGAGATCGGCGTTCATGACGACGGCGGCCACTGACTCTCCAGAAAACAACAAGGCCGATTAGCTTCCGCACCTCGCCCGTTGCCACCACTCCCTCTTCAATCACACAAACATCACAATCTTGTAGTATGAAACTGAAATGCTATGGACGATGGGAGCTTGCGTGCGTGTAGCCTCGCGCCGTACGAGGAGATGCAGTATGGGGAGCGAGGGGAGTTGGGGTGGGAGGGGAAGGTGGTGGGATGTGCCCTGGTCTACCTATTTTGTGCTATGGACAGTGTATAAACGGGTATAGATGCCTTTGTGCCTACTCTAAATGTTGGGGTATATCGGCGGGTGGTATCTCCGACAGCGAGGCGCTTGCTTGCAATAGCCGTCACAGGCGGTGCGATCTCGAGAGAACAAGAGTCTAGACATCGTAGCGCTCGCGCAGGCGCTCACCAATGATAGGCGGGAACGCAGCCACCTGTGCGTCCCAGCCGGCACCAAGCTGCTGCTTGAAGGCCTGCAGGATGGAGCGGAACATGGTGTCGAGCTCGCGCGAAGGATGCTGCCACTTGCAGACGGCGTTGCAGAACCAGATAAAGCTGGTCTCGAGTCCGGCTGGGTTGGCGCCGACGAGCATGCAGAATCCGCGGAACGCAGAGTCCTTCTCGTCATTGTCCTTGATCTCCCAGAGCGCAGTGCACCATGCCTGGGCAAACGTGCCAAGGTGGGGCGCAACGCGGGCCGTTGCCACGAGACCGAGTCGGCCAATGGTGACGGCAGCGTTCTCCGACAGAGACTTTGGCGACTTGGGGTTGAGAAGAATGGGGATCAACCGGCGGATGAGGTCGTCAACGAATGGCTCGATGGCCGTGGCGTCGTCGCGGTACTGGATGGCAATCTCTCCAGCAGCCCAAGCAGCGTTGTTGCAGACGCTGATGCAGTCGGGCATCGGCTCGGGTGTGATCTGCTCAATAATCGCCGGCATGAGCTCGGGAACGTAAGGCCTCAACAGGGGGAAGCAGGTCATGGCCATGTCGCCTAGCAGGGCATGTGCTGACTGGCGGACGGGGGGCTCGAAGTGCTGCAATGTAAGCTTGTGCCAGCGCCTGTCACTCACGTTCAAGCACACGGCGATGAGCTGAAGAAGAGGAGGCTGGGCCGACTCGATCAAAGCCGGCATCTGGTCGGCGAGACCCTGGGCAAGGCCCGAGAGAAGGTCGAGGGCCACGACAATGAATGTCCTGTCGGGCTCCTCGACATTGTCAGGGTCGGCAGTGAAGGCGTCCCACTGCTGCAGCGAGTGCGCAATGATGGTCAGGCAGCGCTGGTATACGGGCTGCGCGTAGGGCTGGAAAGCCTTGCCGGATGCGAGGGTGACGGACGACAGGCACTGCAAAGTCAGCTATCGATTTCAGACTCAACTCACCTCGAGCAGGGGAACAAGGTCGGGGTCCGAGTCGGCAAGCGACATCCATTTGTTGATGAGAGGGGGCATGAGAATCTCAAGGTACTGGGGGGTGCCAAGAGCGCCCATGACCGAATCGGCAAGGGTTCCAAGAGCGTCGTACAGGATGAGCAGGTTCTTCTGCTGGTACTTGGTGAAGGCGTATGTCAAGTTGCGGAGAATGGGCTCAAGGAAGGGCACAAGCTCTCCGCCAGCCTCCTCTTCAAGAGTAGCAAAGGCACTGCAGCCAGCCTCCTGGACACGCTTGTTGACGTCGAGCACCATCTGGAGCAGGCCCTCCATCGCGGGGATGAAGAACTGCGTCTTGTCCGTGGCTGAGACAGCGACGACCCAGCTCGAGTAGCGGCTGAGCGTCCAGCAGGTGATGGAGCGGACAAGAGCCTTCTTGTCCTTGAGGGCACCGATAAGCCATGGGACAAGCTGGGGAAGGTGGGGCTCGAGGCCGTCGATGCAGCCTTCGGCAATAGCACCGAGAGCAAGAATGCCGCTCTCTCTCAGACGCCAGTCCTCGTGGAAGAGACGGTCCTTGAGGTACGGCAAGAGGATCTCAAGGAGGGTGTTGCCGAACGAGACGGCCATGACATCGAGCGCGGCGGCCGAGCACTTGCGGATGTTCCACTCGGCAGCTCCCTCGTCGTCGTCGTCATCAAAGTCGTCATCGTCGTCGTCCTCTTCGTCGTCGAGGGCGCGGTCGGCGGCCTCACGCGACTTGCTAGCGCCACCAGCAGACGAAGAAGGGTCGTTGGTCTCGTGGGCGCCGTGGGTCTTGCCACCATAGTTGCGGGGCTTGATGTCGCTCTCCTTGTCGGGAACGGCCTCGTCATCCTCATCGTTGTCAAGGTACAGGAGGTCAACCTCCGAGTAGACCATACCATTCAGAAGCAGAGGGGCGATCTGGCCGATGTAAGGAAGGAGCTGGTCCTTGAGGGAAGGGTCCTCGGCAAAGGTGAGCCAGAACTCGCACGCCTCGAGGGCGACAGTCTCGTCGTCGTCCTTGGTGCAGTACGAGATGTAGTCGACCACGTTCTTCATCTCGGGGACGAGCTTGTCAGGGCGGTGGCTGAGAATCAAGCCGAGAGCAGCGCAGACGCTGCGACGAATGTCGGCCGACTGATCAGAGGCGCGGGCGAACAGCGCCTGGAGATAGGCGTCAATGTTAGCCGTAACAGCCGGTGTCTGAAGAGCCGAAAGCGACTGAAGCGTCTCGAGGGCGTAAAGCTGGACCTTGGGGTTGGAATGGCCAGTGAACTTGATGAACTCGGGAACGAGGTGGTCCAGGAGGTTGGCACCGCCCACCGTCATGTCGAGACGCTGGGGGCAGTCCTCGGAAATCTTCTGGAACGTGTTGAAAACACCCTACACACGCAGTCAGCACAATGGGGATGACCGTGCACGACCACATCCTTTCGTTTCAAACCTACCTCGACAACATTGCCATCCTGGGAAGCCATGCCCTTGGACAGCGTGTCCAAGGCCTCAGGCCAAGCACCGGTCTCCTCGTTGGCAAGGAGGGTCATGACGACCGTGCCGGCGGTCTGGCGAACCATGATCTCAGACTCGGACAGGCCCACGAGGACTGCGCTCTTGACATAGTTCATGGCGATGGCGTCGGCGTCAGTCAGAGCTGGACCAGAGCGCTGAAGGACGGCGTTCTTGAGCAAAAGACCGGCGACGGCACGGTGCGAGACGGCCTCCTGGGTGCCGTACACGAGGACATGCGAAAGGTAGGCCAGGAAGTCTGGGATATGGCGGAGCTCATGAAGGCGCTATTGGGTCGGTAATCGTCAAGGGGGGAGGACACGATAGCATCAGCATTTGTGTAGGTTGGGCGGCGAGGGGGGGGTTGATGGATTTCAACGCACCTTTGCCACTGCCTTTTGGACATTCGAGTCTGGGCTGGACGAGTCCCTCAGCATGCCAAGGACGTCCATGAGCCCGTCGGGCTGAGGTTGCCAGGACATTGCGAGGCGATTCACCGGGGGGTGTGGGGTGTCTGAATGAGCGGAATAGTGAGTGGGTGGGAAGGGGGAGGGCGGGGGTTGACGAGAACGGCCAGGCGCCCAGTCGCGATTTTTTGACGGCCTCTAGTGTGTGGTGTAGGGGGTGATCAAGAGAGGAAGGGCCCGACGGTGAAGAGGCTGCCGAAGGGGGTGGTTGTGGTTGTGGTTGACAGCAGCGCCGAGGATGTTGCTGGATGTCTAGTTGACTGACAGACTGACTACCTTTTGGGTGGGTCGTGGAATGCTGGAAACTGACTGACTCTTTGGACCTTGCACTTGGCAACCTACAGTGGGCATAATAATTACTGCCTACAAAGACGATTTGATCCCGTCGCCCCCTTAACTGCACACTCTCTCACTGTACGGCGCCCCTCTCTGCCTGCGCTGCGCCACCCACCCACCCACCCGCTTCCTCGCCTTGCTACAGTCGTCTGTCGCCTTGTCGCTCTCATTCTCCCACAGAATAATGCGCGGCGCTGGCAAATCAAAAGACTGACGGAACCAACTGGTCACTGCAGACCGGCTATGTGGCATTTCGACGCCTATCCGGAGGAGCAAACTAACTCATTGTGGAGCATGACGCCGCGGCCAACGGAGCAGTCCGCGGGAATCAGACTCTGACTGGGAAAGCATTGTTCTGGCCAAATCGCCAATGAGGTGGTGGAGCTATTCAGGCGCAACACACCACACTGCGGCCTTGTTCACCAGCCTGCCTGGCCCCTCCCCCTTTGCCTGCCAGCATCATCTCGGGCACAACTCGACCCGGTCCGTCAGTGTGTGTGAGCAATGAATGGATGAGGGACACCAGGCACGCACACGACACGCTTCAGTCGTCGTCGACACGCGCCCGGTTCCCATCTTGACAACCGTGGCATATTCCGGTCCCACGATATGCAGTCATTGTTCCGCCTTCATGACAAAGGGCAGGTTTCGTGAGAGATGCCATTTTGCGCATCAGACAACGATGCACTCAGCCAACTCGCCCAGACGGCCTCTGGTCGTCGTCTTGCATGAAGCACGCTCACTGACTCGGCCCTTGTATTCTATCATTCAAACGCCTCACCACTTCTCTGAATACAACCTTGAGCTTGTTGAGCTCGGATGAATTTGATTCCGCACCGTCACCCGCCACACCCCCCACGTGGCATTATTACCGTCCCTAATCCCGCCCCCCCAGCCAGGCCCACGCGTATGCTTTCTGGAGGGAGCACAACAACAAAACAACAACAAAGCGCGAGGCCTGACAATCGTCGAGACTCACAATCACACAGCATTCAACAACCCCCACCATGCCTCCAAGACGGTCCACCCGGGCAGCGAGCACTGCTACAGAGGCTCCTCCCGCGCCGACACGTTCAACAAGGGCACGCAAGGTGGTTCCAGCCTCGCCGACACCAGAAGCCGAGGCCGACAGCGACGACGAGGCCCCCATCGCCAAGAAGGCTCCTGCGAAGAGGACGTCTGCGGCCAAGGCCAAGACTCCTGCACCTGCATCCAAGCGGCGGTCTGCTCGTGCGGCTACTGCTGCCTCGCCCACCCCCGAGCCCCAGGTCAAGGCGGAGCCCGAGGCGGAGCCCGAGTCAGCCCCGACGAGCCCCGAGAAGCCCGTCCCGAAGGCGGCCAAGGCGAAGAGGAGGGTGGTTGAATCCTCGGACTCTGAGGAAGACCTCGAAGACTTGATCCCTGCACCGGCCAAGTCGGTCTCACCACAAGCGTCGTCGCCCGGCGGCGCCGAGGTTGACGACGCTCCGACCCCGACCCCCGATGGTCCGCAAGAGCCCACTGCCCGCGAGGGCTCTGCGACCCCAGTTCCCGTGACGCCGAAGAAGCAGACCAACTCGGATCCCATCTCACCCGACTCGTCTCCAGACATGGCCCATGTCCTTCCTCCCAAGACCCCGGCGCGCGGGGCCGCCCCCCGCCCAACTCTCATGGCCACTCCCGCTCCTCCACCTCCCGCTGCCGGCCCCAAGCCGCGTCTTGTCATCCACAAGCTCGTGCTTGTCAACTTCAAGTCGTATGCTGGGCGTCAGGAGATTGGCCCATTCCACAAGTCATTCAGCTCCATCGTTGGCCCCAACGGCAGTGGCAAGAGCAACACCATCGACGCCCTCCTGTTCGTCTTCGGCTACCGCGCCAGCAAGATGCGCCAGGGAAAGCTCAGCGAGCTCATCCACAACTCTGCAGGCAAAGAGGGCCTTGAGAGCTGCTCCGTGGAGGTGTGGTTCCGCGAGATTGTCGATCTGGTGGGTCACAGCTATGAAGCAGTCGCTGACTTTGCAGCCCGGTGTGGACGACTTCCTCCTCGTCCCCAACTCTCAGCTCGTTGTCAATCGTACCGCGTTCCGTAACAACTCGTCGCGCTACACCATCAACGACCGCAACAGTACCTTCACCGAGGTCACTACCCTCCTCAAGGGCAAGGGCATCGACCTGGACCACAACCGTTTCCTCATCCTCCAGGGTGAGGTCGAGTCGATCGCCCTCATGAAGGCCAAGGCCGGGAACGAGCACGAGGATGGCCTCCTCGAGTATCTCGAGGACATTATCGGCACGACCAAGTACAAGGAGCCCATCGAGCAGGCGTCGCTCGAGGTCGAGGGTTTAAGCGAGGAGCGCGGGGAGAAGATGAACCGTCTCCGCGTCGTGGAGCGCGAGAAGGCGTCTCTCGAGGTACGTGATCGTGTTTATGGACAACACCTAACTCTTGCAGGACAAGAAGAGGGAGGCCGAGTCCTTCCTTCGCGACACCAACGATCTCACTCGCAAGAAGTCGCTTTTGTGGCAGTACCACATGTACACGCTGCAGAACAATATCGAGCTCACGACCAAGGCGATCGACTCGCTCACTGCCGAGCTGTCCGAGGAGCAGGAGCGCAATGCGCATCACCTGGCCCAAATCGAGGACCTGCAGAAAGACCACGACGAGAAGCTCGCCACCTTTGGCGAGGTGAAGCGTCTCACTGACGCTCTGGTCAAGGACACCAAGCGCATCGAGAAGGAGGAGGTTGCACTCCAGGAGAAGAAGAAGCACTTGTCGACCAAACAGAAGAAGCTCAAGAAGTCGATTCAAGACGTGAGCGTCCTAGACTGTGCCCTCGCTAACGATACCAGGATTCTCACGCCAAGTCAGAGGCCCATGTCACTGCTGAAAACTGCGCCGGCGAGATCGAGTCCAACCGCACAAAGGTGGCTGAGCTCGAGAAGAAGCTCGAGGTCGAGGAGGCCGAACTCGAGGAGGTTCGCGACAGTCTCAAGGACAAGACCGACGAGTTCACGATCAAGATAGAGGCCAAACAGCGCGAGCTCGAGCCCTGGACAGCCAAGATTAGCGAAAAGCAGTCGGCTATCGATGTCGCTCAGTCCGAGCGTGACTTGCTTGCTGGCAAGGCCACCACTGCTCAGGCCGCCTTGGAGGAGGCTCGCACAGCCCTCAAGGACGTTGAGCAGGGCGCAAGCGCAAAGCAAGAAGAGTACAAGGCTCTGAAGAAGGAGGCTGTCCAGGCGAAGAAGCAGCTTGCCGACGCCGAGTCCAGGCTTCAGACTCTCACCTCCCAATTTGAGGAGCTTCGCTCCAAGGCGTCGTCGGCTCGCCAGAAGGTCGACGAGGCCAAGGCGTCTCTCGCTGCCGACAAGTCGGAGAATGCCGTCCTTGCCAGTCTCAACAAGCTCAAGGCCCAGGGCCGTATCAAGGGCTTCCACGGCCGTCTTGGTGACCTCGGTGTCATCGACGAGAAGTACGATGTGGCTGTCACGACCGCATGTGGTGCCTTGAACAACCTGGTTGTCGACACTGTCGAGCAGGGTCAGGCCTGTATTGAGCACCTTCGCAAGGGCAATGTCGGCCGTGCTTCCTTCATGGTTCTCGACAAGCTCCCTCCTCGCGATCTCAGCCGCATCGAGACGCCGGAGGGTGTGCCCCGCCTCTTCGACCTCATCAAGCCGAAGGACCCCAAGTTTGCGCCGGCGTTCTACAAGGGCGTTTTCAACACGCTCGTCGCCGACGACCTCCAGCAGGCTCAGCGCATCGGTTACGGAAAGAAGCGCTGGCGTGTTGTTACCCTTGCCGGCCAGCTGATCGACCCCTCGGGTACCATGTCGGGTGGTGGCACTCGTGTTGCCCGCGGCGGCATGAACTCAAAGTTCACCGCCGACAAGGTTGCTCCTGAGGTTGTGCACGGCTACGAGAAGGAGTGCCATGCTGCCGAGGAGAAGCTCTCTTCTGCGCAGGCCGAGAAGCGAGCTGCCGAGCAAGAGGTCGCTCAGCTTCGCAAGCGCCTCCCAGAGATCGAGATCGAGATGGAGAAGATCGAGCTCGACATTCAAACTGGATCGAAGCGCATCGGGGAGGCCGAGAAGCGCCTGTCCGAGTTGCAGTGAGTTGGCTGTGCTGGGCGTTGCTGACATTGCCTAGGTCGCAGAGCAAGCCTGACTTGGGCGACGAGAAGCGCATCAAGACCCTTGACTCCGAGATCGCCTCGCTCACTGCTGAAGCCGACAAGCTGCGAAGCAAGTCGAGCGGCATCAACGAGCAGATCAAGGAGCTTCAGAACAAGATTCTGGAGGTCGGCGGTGTCAAGCTGCGTGCCATTCAGTCCAAGTTTGCCAACACGAAGGGACTGCTCGACCTCGCAAGCGAGGCCATCACCAAGGCCGAGGTCGGCCAGGCCAAGTCCATTCGTGACGCTGAGAAGCTTGAGAAGGCTATTCAAGCCAACACGGCCAAGGCTGAGGAGGCCCAGGGCGAGCTCGACGTTGTCGAGGGTGACCTGCAGGCGTGCTCGGCAGACCTGGCGATCATTCGCGAGAAGGTGCAGGAGGCTCAGGACGCCAGCATCGACGTTCAGGAGGCACTTGCTCAGTCCAAGGCCGACCTGGACGAGGCATCTACCGAGGTCAACGCGTTCCGCAAGCTCGAGATGGACATCAAGCAGAAGATTGAGGACAACGGCCGTGTTCAGAAGGACAGCAAGGACAAGTACCGTCACTGGTCCAAGCGCCACGAGGAGCTTGAGCTTGCCTACATTGAGTGAGTGGAGTGGAGTTGTGCGGCTGGGGAAAGGGCTGACAGGGATGTAGCGAGGAAGAGGAGGACGACGAGGAGGCCGCTAAGCCTGCTGACGCGGACAACGCGGCTGAAGCGGCCGACGGAGATGCAGAGGCCGACGACGCCGAGCCGAAGCAGAAGAAGTCCAAGCATGACTCTCTCGAGCTCGTTGAATACAGCCCCGACGAGCTTCGTGGTGTCGACAAGGACATCCTGACGGCAGAGATCACTGCGCTTGAGGAGGAGACTGCCAAGGCCAAGCCCAATCTCAACGTCCTTCACGAGTACCGTCGCCGCGAAGCCGAGTTCCTTGAGCGCGCCCGCGATCTCGAGGCGGTCACCAGCCAGCGTGACGCTGCCAAGCAGCGCTACGACGACCTGCGCAAGGTTCGACTCGACGAGTTTATGGCCGGCTTCTCGGCGATCAGCTCCAAGCTCAAGGAGATGTACCAGGTAAGCTGACACCAGTGGCACTAGCACGAGCTGACCATTCAGATGATCACCATGGGTGGTAACGCCGAGATTGAGCTTGTCGACACGATGGACCCATTCTCGGAAGGCGTTGTGCTCTCCATTATGCCGCCCAAGAAGAGTTGGCGCCCCATTGCCAACCTGTCTGGTGGTGAGAAGACGCTCGCCTCGCTTGCGCTTGTGTTTGCGCTGCACGTCTTCAAGCCGACGCCTCTCTACTTCATGGACGAGATTGACGCCGCACTCGACTTCAAGAATGTGTCGATTGTGGCCAACTACATCCAGTCCAAGACGCAGGCGGCGCAGTTCATTGTCATCTCGCTGCGCAATGACATGTTCGAGCTTGCTCACCGCCTCGTGGGCATCTACAAGACGTCAAATGTGAGTTGCTGTGGTTGGTGGGGAGTATCCAGTCTGACACAACACAGTGCACCAAGTCGATCGCCATTGACAACAAGGACTTGAGAACACAGGCTGTCGTCGGCAAGCCCACCAAGAGGTTACCGCCGGCGACGGGCGCGCCATCGACCGAAGTGCCGCCTACTCCCAAGCTGGCTGTGCCGTCGACGCCAACACCGGCGAGCGCTCGCACGCCATCTGCACCGGCTTTGGCATAGCCCCTGCCCCACACTGTCCTTTGGTACCCTCGATGCCCTGTTGTACAACCAGAATAGATCATATGATGCAGAGATACGGACGCGCCATGGTGCAATGCCGCCTTCTACTCTATCCACTACTACTACCGCCCAGCTGCTGCCTGTGTTTTGTCTTCTACTTGATCCAGTCGTGCGTCGTCTTGAGCACGTCGATGAGCTTCTCCTCGGGGGTGCCTGATCCCTTTGTACCCAGCGGGGTCATGTACTCCCAGCGGGCGACTTCTGGCAAGGACATGAGGATGGACTCGACACGGGCACCGGGGATGTTGAGGCCGAACTTTGTTCCGCGGTCGTACAGGAGGTTGAACTCGACGTAGCGGCCGCGGCGGACGAGCTGCCACCTGCGCTGGAGGTCGTCGTACTTTTGTCCGTGGCGTCGCTGCACGATGGGGATGTAGGCGGGGAGGAACGCGCTCGAGGCCGACTTGACAAACTCGAAGATTTCGTCGCGGCTGGGCTTCTTGTCGCCGTGGATCTCGGACGAGGTCGTCAGGTCGTCGAAGAAGATGCCGCCGATGCCGCGCGTCTCGCCACGGTGCGGGAGGTAGAAGTACTTGTCGCACCACTTCTTGTACGCGGGGTAGTAGTCTGCGCTGTGCTTGTCGCACGCGTCCTTGAGCGTCTGGTGGAAGTGCACGGCGTCCTCCTCGTAAAAGTAGTTTGGCGTCAGGTCTGCGCCTCCGCCAAACCACCACGCGAGCGGCTCGCCGTCCGGGTTCTTGGGGTCGGCGAGCTCAAAGTAGCGGTAGTTGAGGTGTGTCGTCGGCGCGTGGGGGTTGCGCGGGTGGATGACGATGGACACACCCGTCGCAAAGTAGGGCAGCGGCTCGTCCGAGATGGGAATGCTGCTGTGGTCGTTGCGCATCTGCGCCTGGGCGCCCTTGGACAGCTTGCCCTCGACAATCGACACGTTGACACCCGCCTTCTCGAACACGCGCCCACCAGACAGCACGCACGAGCTGCCCTCGCCCCCGCTCGGCCGGATCCAGTGGTCACGGAAGAAGGTCGCTGGGGCGTGCTCTCCGTCGGGGGGCGCGGAGGCCTCCAGCGCCTCCAGCCCCTTGACAATGTGGTCCTGCATGTTGGTCACCCACGTCGCCATGCGGATACGCATGGGGTTCTGGGGGCGTTAGCTCTGCTCGCTACCAGGGAGAAAAAGCAGGCGCGCGACACACGGAGTGGTAGCTCAATCTTGAAGAGCCCGAGATGGCCCAAACATACCTGGGGGTCGTCCTGCTCGCGGGCATGGACTGGCTCCCACGTCTCGCCGCCGGCCTCGAGCGCGACGACGTTTGGCACCATGTCGAGCTTTGCGACGCCGTCCGGGCGCTTGTAGTAGTTGTACGCCATGGTGAGGGTGAAGGCTGCGGCGGCCGACGAGGCCGCGAGGCCGGCCAGCTTGCCGAACGAGGCGGGGTTGCTGTGCTGCGAC
Source organism: Vanrija albida (assembly GCF_041260175.1). Lineage (NCBI taxonomy): Eukaryota > Fungi > Basidiomycota > Tremellomycetes > Trichosporonales > Trichosporonaceae > Vanrija > Vanrija albida. Next base: position 939,621 of record NW_027191423.1, read on the forward strand.
GAGTAGGCGCGCGCAGCTGGGGTCAGCGGGGGCACGGCACGGCGTGCTCACCTGGTGCGCGGCGTGCGGCCTGCGCGCGGAGCGTCTGGGCCGCGCCGCGGCAGCAGCGCAGGGGCTGGCGGAATGACATGGTGAGGGTGGAAGAAAAAAAGTTGGTAGTGACTGTGACGGGCGACGATGATGTCTGTGTGAGGGGGATGTCGCGCGTTGCGACTATATACGCACGGATGGGACAGTCGCTCGGACGTTGTCGCAGCGGTCGAGTCCGTGGTACGACAATGGGCGAGTCGAGGCGAGGCGACGTCGAAGGGTATCGACGAGCGAGGCGTTGAGCGGCGTCCGGTCAGATGGACCGACCGGCCAGCACCTGACCTGACCGAATTCTCTAGCTCTCATCGTCATCGCGACGCCTGCCAGCCATTTTGTTATTCGCTGCCTGTCCATTTTCTAATGTCCGCGCCTTCCCGACTATTAGGCATTTCAACGCTGGAGCCCCGCCTTTAGCCAAATGTCGGCCCACCCATGCGGCCCACAAAATGTCCACGGGCGAGCAATCTCGCATAACAGATATCTAATCCGCGCCGTTCCGGACCGACCCACCGGCTTCCTGCCTCCTCCGAGTCGACAACAACAGCGACAGACACACCGCCCCACGCAGCGACAATGCCCCCACCCGTGCCCCCGCAGGCGAGCGGCGCCCTCGCGTCCGCGGCCTACCGCGTCTTCGCGCGCGCCGTCGCCATCGAGATCGAGGAGGTCGCCGCGGCGAATGGGCCGCGCGTGAGTGCCGCTGCTGGGGCGGGGTACGAGCGGCGCGAGCCGGCTCCAACTGCCTCGAGCAGCTACGCGAGCTCCGCTGCCGCGAGCGGCAGCACCGTCGACCCCGCATTCTACCCCCCACCTCCCCCACCGGCGCCGAGGCCAGAACCTGTTCGCCTGCCCGACGCTCCCCTCCGCGCCGTGCCCGAGCAGAACATCCCCAAACCGCCGCCACCACCTCCTCCTCCATCAGCCCCGCCTGCCCCGCCAAAACCTGCGACAGCAGTGGAAGCCGCGATTGAGCAAATAGAGGACCCCGAGCCTGCACCCGTGGCTGAGGCAGAGCCACCACTGCCGTCCGAGCCCGACTTCAAGCTGCCCGAGATCAGCAGGGATGCCGAGGACGAGCCCGTGGCGCTGCGTGCGTCGACAGTGCCGTCGTCGCGCCTTGGCCGGCTGTTCCACTACGGGTGTAAGTTGCCCGGTGCTGTCGCGCAGTGCTCACACCTCAGCCCTCGGCCTGTCCCTCGGCATCGGCGCTGCGACCGAGACGATCCGCCGCACGGCCGGCGGCGGCGGCCAGGGGAGCGTGTTCATGAGCGACGCGAATGTGCGCCGGTTGGTCGCGACGCTGGGACGCATGCGCGGCGCCGCGCTCAAGCTCGGACAGTTCATGAGCATACAGGGTGGGTTTCGGGTGTGGCACCGCTAACGCCAGACAACGCCATGCTGCCGCCCGAGATTGAGCGCGTCCTCCACCAGGTGCAGGCGCACGCAAACTACATGCCCGACTGGCAGATGGAGAAGGTGATGACGGCCGAGCTGGGAGCGGACTGGAAGAGCCTGTTCGCCGCGTTTGACCGCACGCCAGTGGCCTCCGCGTCGATCGGGCAGGTGCACCGCGCTGTCCTCACCGACGGCACGCCGGTCGCCGTCAAGATCCAGTTCCCGGGCGTTTCGTCGTCGATCGACTCGGACATTGCCAACCTGTCCATCCTGCTGCGCGGGTCCGCTGTCCTCCCCAAGGGCCTGTACCTCCAGAACACGATCGCCGTCATGAAGCGCGAGCTCGAGGACGAGTGCGACTACATTCGCGAGGGAGCCGCCGGGAACCGCTTCCACCGCCTGCTGAAGGACGACGCCGTGTTCGAGGTGCCGCGTGTCGTTGACGAGGGGACCACGGGCAAGGTGCTCACGACCGAGTGGATGACGGGGCGGCCGCTCAGCCAGATGAAGGGCATGTCGCAGGAGCAGCGTGACTTTGTGGGTTACGAGAGACGTGCTAGCAGCTAACCCGCCAGATCGGAACCAACATGATGCGCCTCTGCCTCCAGGAGCTGTTCCAATTCCGCTTCATGCAGACAGACCCCAACTGGGCCAATTTCATGTACGACGGCGCCAGCGGCAAGATCCAGCTCATCGACTTTGGCGCGTCCCGTGCGTACACGAAGGAGTTTATGGACGGGTGGTACCGCCTCCTGCAGGCGGCGCTGGACGGCGACCGCGAGGTCATGAAGACGGAGAGCGTGGCACTCGGGTACCTCACTGGCGAGGAGGCGGACGTCATGGTCGACGCACACCTCGAGTCGATGGCCTTGCTAGCGAGTGAGTCAAACACGACCGGAACCGGCTGCCACTAACACACCAGGCCCATTCCGCTACGAGGGCAAGTTCCCCTTTGCGGAGCAGACTGTCACGGACAAAGTCCGGGAGCTCATCCCCGTCATGCTCGAGCACCGTCTCACGCCGCCACCCGTGCCGACCTACTCGCTCAACCGCAAGCTCAGTGGCGCGTTCCTCATGTGCGCCAAGCTGGGTGCGAACGTCGACTGCAAGGCACTGTGGGAGGAGTACGTGAGCGGGTACGAGCAAGGCCCTGACGCGGCCGAGGAGGCGGCTGTGCATGATGAGATGCTTGGGGCGTAGGGGACGACGGCAGCGACTATCTAGAGAGCATATGCATCATCACTCTGCATGGCTTGTATGCCACACGCGACTGACTGTATGCCCGTGCCTGAGTCCAGCTAGACGGCATTACGGGGTCAATTCAGGGTTTCCTTTCGTGGCATTTTTTTCTATGGGCCATGCGTCCTTGCTCGGTGGATGCTGGCTGCTCGCTGCTCATTGTTCGTCGTCGCCGTCGTTGCTCGTACAAGTCGCGCCGTTTCAACCTTGGAAACACCAAAAACTCGCGCCACCGCGTCCACTTGAAGCACCCCACTAAAAGGCAGTCAAGTCGCGCAGCGAACACCCCACGACCCCCACCCCTCCCTCCCCCCTCTCCGCCCAAAACCTCGCACCACCAGCGAGACCCACACGAAAAACCACCACCATGTCCTTCTTTGCCAAGCTCGGCTCAGACTCGAGCGACAACTCGGACTCTGAGGACGAGTCCCTCCGCTCCGGCTCCGAGGACGAGAAGCCCCAGCGCTCAAACTTCCTCCGCGGCGGCGATGACAGCGACGACAGCGACGATGACAGCTCGGACGAGGAGGAGGAGATGAGCGACGATGACTCGGACTCGGACGTCGGCGGTGGCGTGCGTGTTGTTTGCTCGCGCGCGGACGTGGCAGCTGACCCCCCCAGGCGAACAAGTTCTTGCGCGGCGCCTCGTCAGATGAGGACTCGGACGACGAGGAAGAGAAGATCCGCGTCCTCTCGGCCAAGGACAAGCGGTGAGTGAACAAGCCGCAGCACGGGTCGCCCGACACGACCTAACCCACCGCAGCTTCGCCGAGATGGACGCCGCCATCACCTCGATCCAGAACGCTACCAAGTCGGGCGGTGCTGCCTCGGACTGGGTCGCTGCCTCGGCCGAGCTCGACAAGCTCATCCGCTTCATCACGCGCCACCAGACGTCCATGACCGCCTCGGCCACCCCTCCTGCCGGCCACATCCCCCCTGCCTTCCTCCAGACCATCACCGAGCTCGAGAAGGATGTCAACGACACGATTGCCAGCGAGAAGTCGGCGACCAAGAAGATGCCCGGTGCCAAGAGCAAGGCGCTCAACTCCATGAAGCAGACGTTGAAAAAGAAGGCCAAGGAGTTTGAGGGCGTCATTGCCCAGTACGTCGCCGACCCCGTCGCGTACACGGCCGCGTACGACGCTGCCAACGTTCCCCCCAAGGTCGAGAAGGTCAAGGCTGTCCGCACTGTTGTTGAGGGCGAGCAGGGCGGTGACGACGACTTCACCACCATCGGCCGCGGTGGCCGCCAGCTCAACCTCACGGCCGACGGCGTCTTCAAGACCCTCCGTGACATCTTTGAGCAGCGTGGTAAGAAGAACACGGACCGTGCCGAGACTATCCGCATCCTCACCAAGCTCCTCGAGGTCTCGGAGACGACGTACCAGAAGATCCGCGTCCTCCTCGCCCTCATCCCCGCGCGTCTCGACTACTCGCAGAACCTCGCCTCGATCCCCCACGACTCGTGGGTCCTGTGCCTCAAGGAGTTTGAGCAGCTCATCCAGCTCCTCCTTGAGCACAAGGAGTACGTTGTCAAGGACAACGTCGAGGAGTACGATGACCTTGTTGAGAGAGTCCCCGAGAAGGCTGGTGACCGTGTCGCCGTTACTGGCAACGTTGTCAGCCTGCTCGAGAACCTCGACAACGAGTTCACCAAGACGCTCCAGCACACTGACGCGCACGAGCACGGTACCGAGTACATTGCTCGCCTGCGTGAGGAGGCTCCCCTCTACGTCGCCATCACCAAGGCGCAGGTGCTCTTTGAGCGCGAGAAGTGGGCCGACCAGACTGTCCGTGCCGTCATGCGCCGTCTTGAGCACGTCTACTCGAAGCCCGACTCTATTGTCGACCACTTCGAGGCCGCCGTCGCCAAGTCGATCGGCACCCTCCAGTCCGAGATCACTCCCTTTGGCGTCAAGCGCGACGCCAGCGCCCTCATCCACCTCCTCTGCGTCTACATCTACCACTCGGACGCTCCCCTCCTCCGCGCCCGTGCCATCCTTGCCCACATCTTCAACCACGCTATCCACGCCCGCTACCACCAGGCCCGCGACCTGCTCCTCATGTCCCACCTCCAGGACACGATCCAGCACGCCGACGTCACCACCCAGATCATGTACAACCGTGCTCTGGTCCAGCTTGGTCTGGCCGCGTTCCGCCGTGGCTTCATCAACGAGTGCCAGCAGATCCTCTCGGAGATGTTCCAGACGCAGCGCCAGAAGGAGCTCCTCGCCCAGGCCGTCCAGCGCTACAACCTCCAGCTCTCGCCCGAGCAGGAGCTGATCGAGAAGCGCCGCCTCCTCCCCTTCCACATGCACCTCAACATCGAGCTCCTCGAGGCTGCCTACCTCACCTCGTGCATGCTCGTTGAGATTCCTCTGCTCGCTTCGGTCGACACCGAGGAGCAGCGCCGCCGCATTGCCTCCAAGACGTTCAAGCGTCTCCTCGACCTTGCCGACAAGCAGGCGTTCATGGGCCCTCCCGAGAACACTCGCGACCACATCATCAAGGCCTCCAAGGCTCTGCAGGCTGGCGAGTGGGAGCGTGCCCGCGACCTCATCCTGTCGATCAAGATCTGGCAGCTGCTCGACGACGTCAAGGACGTCGAGACGATGCTCGCTCGCCGCATCCAGGAGGAGGGCCTGCGCACCTACCTCTTCACCTACGCCCCCTACTACGCCTCGCTCTCCCTCGCCCACCTTGCCGCCACCTTTGACCTGCCCCAGCAGACTGTCACGTCGATCATCTCGCGCATGATCTACACTGACGAGCTTGCCGCCTCGCTCGACCAGATTGACCAGGTTGTCGTCTTCCACCGTGTCGAGCAGACCGAGGTGCAGCGCCTGGCGCAGCAGCTCGCCGAGCGCGCCGTGCTCATGGTCGAGCAGAACGAGAAGACGCTCGACGTCAAGCTCGGCCAGGGCCCTGGAAACGAGCGCACGACCAACCGCGACGGACAAGCAGCGGGTGGATCGGGCGGACGACAGGAGAGGAGAGGAGGAGCGCGTGGCTCATACCGTGGCCGAGGAAACCGCGGACGTACAGGGTTCAACAGCGGTCTTGGATCGCGACGAGTGGCTGCCTAGGCCGCCTAGGTGTAGCGTAGAAGGTTGCATGCACGTATCGATGATTGCGCCGAGCGCCGCACGCCGCGCAGCGGCGTGAGGTTGGCTGGAGCGGGAGGCGGCGCTGAGGTGCGTTTGTGGATGCGGCGCTGAAGTGCGTTTGTGGATGCTGGATGCATCGGTTTCAGAGACGCAAGGTCAGGCACGGTGGCGAGGCGGCAGGGTCGAAGATGCAAACCACTTGAGCCACCGACTTGCTTGACCACATCATCCTCAACCAACAGCAGGCGACATGACGACCCGCGGGCCGAACTTTGCAAAGAACCAGGCCAAGCGGGATAGGCGCAAGGCGAGGAAGGCGGCAGCGCTGGCGCAGGCCGAGACGAGCACGCTGTCGCCGATACCGAGCGAGCCGCTCGGCGCGGCGGCGCTCGACCCCTACGCCGCGGGCAAGGCGCGCAAGACATCGCTCGAGGTGAGCTGGGCGGCCACCCCCCATGACTATCAGGAGCGTGTACCGCGCCTCGGGGAGAGCAGCGCGCGGGCCCACCGCCGGCTGGACGAGCTGCGGGCCAAGATCGAAGCGATGCGGGCCGGCGACGACGTGAGGTGGGCGCGGCGCCTGCATCGCTGACCCTCAGGAGCGTGTGGCGGCCCTCGCGGAGAGCTTCGAGCAGTCCCACCGCCGGCTGGACGAGCTGCGGGCCGAGTTCGAAGCGATGCGCGACGGCGACGACGTGTCGGCGGCCTCGGGGCGTCTCGTGAGTCGCTGCTGCGCCAGAGCTGACGCCAGCGCATCGCTCTCGCCGGCGCCGTGCGCCGCACGCTCCCCGGCCTCATGGCGGCGGTGGTGCGCGCCGTCTGCGCGCACGTCTACGGTGCGGACGAGGCGACGAATAGCGAGGTGCGTGGCGGCCTGTCTCGTGCTGACCCCAGGCCCGCGTCCACTTCGAGGCCATCGCGACGTCGGCCGGGGCGGGCGCGTACCGCCGCTTCCTCGCCCCCCGGTCGGGGGAGGCGCGCGCCGCGGCCCAGCCCTGGGCGCTGCGCAGCGTCCTCGATGCCGCCGGTGGCGCCGCGCCGGCGCAGCCCGACACCCCGGCCCTGCTGGGCGAGCTGCTCGCCATCGACGCCGTGACGGCGCCGAGGGGCGGACCGGACGCCGACCGCCCCGCGCTGCTCGCTGTGCGCCTGCTCCTCGAGGCGATCGAGTTTCGCGGCGGCGCCGAGGGGGTGCTTGCCCAGGCGGCGGCCATGCCCCTGTTCCAGCCGACGCCGGAGCAGGCGTCCTGGCTCAAGTACAACTACCATGCTCTGGTGTAATTTGTCGTTGTAGATTGTGCATGTACACTACGGGCCGTGTCACTTGTCATAACGACGCGCATATGCGAGAATACATCCCTACCCGACTCTACACCGCAGCCCTACGCCACTCTACACCGCAGCCCTCTTCTTCTTGCGCTTCACCTTGACCACCTTGACCGCCTGCGCCTCGTCTGCCGGTGCATCCGCTATTGACGGCGACTCGGCAGGAGTGACAGGCGCCGGTGTGGCAGGCGCCGGCGTCGCGACGGCCGAGCGCGGGGGCAGTCCGTCCTCATCGTACTCGTCGTAGCGGCCGGTTGGTCGGGACGCAGCAGGCCCAGGCGTGCGCAAGTCGACCGCCGCCAGCCCAGACTTGGGCCGAGCGTCCACCGCAGCAGGAGCGACAGGCGCAGCACCCTCGGGCATCTCGCCGTTCCGGTCAAACTCTGGCGGAGGCGCGAGCACTGGCGCGCGCTTCTTCTTCGACTTGACCTTTGTAGGCGCTGGCGCCTCGGCCGCAGCCAGCTCCGAGTCGTCTAGTCGCACTATAGGGATATCGTCAATGTCGTCGTCGTCGTCCTTCTTGTCGTAGAGGTAGTACGGGTCGTTCCTCGCCCGCTCGCGCTTGCTTGCCCGTTTCTGACAGAGTCAGTTGTGTTCTGGTCCAGTTGGCCCCCCAACTCACCTTTAACCGCTCAGCCCGCTCCGCAGCGGTGAGGTCGCCCTCGGGCTTCTTACCCTTGCCCTTGGTCTTCTTGCCCTTGCGTTCCTGGTCACGGAGGACGCGGCGGAGCTCTTCCATACCGGCTCCGCCACCCTCGCCGAGGTCGACATCCTGCTTCTCATCCTCGCTCTCAGCGTCATCGTCGTCCTGGATGCCGGCAAAGCCGTTGTTCGGGACGATCGGCTTGTCGAGGTCGATGCCGTCGGGGATGCGAACGGCCTCCTGGGCCATGTATGCGACCGAGTTGAGCTCGTGCGAGGTAAACAGGGGCTCGAAGAGGAACAGTGACTTGGGGTAGGGGGGCTCGGCATTGTCGGCGGCTGAGCTGTCGTCCTCGAAGCCGCCTTCGACGCCGGGGATCGACTCGACCGGAGCTGAAGGCTTGGGTGGTGTGTGGTTGTTCAAGTCAGCGTTGACAAACGCCAGGAGCTGGGTAAGCTCGACGGCGCGCTCCTGCACCTCGATGTCTGCGCTGTACAGGAACGGCTCTGCGCCAGAGCGGATGCTTGCGACGACGTTCTTGCACTCCTCGTGCAGGTCGGCAGACCACGACGAGGAGATTGTTGCCGCGTAGTGGCCGAACACCTTGGCCGCGGCGTGGAGGGAGAGCGCCACGACAGCAGACGGCGCCTGAGCCAGTGACGGGGTGAGAAGGGCCGAGATGGTGCTGAGGGGAGAGTGGAGTTCGCTCGAGTACTCTCCGCAGATCCACACGGCAGCGCGGAGCAGACCGTCCTCGCCCGACTTGTCCCTGATGCGGTCACGGAACTCGTCGTCGGCGACGACCCGCTCGAGCACCTTGACAGCGTACCCGCGCACGCTCTTGACGCGCGCCACAACGTCCAGCAGCATGTCGTGCACCTGGTTGCCGATGTCCACGTGGCTGACGTACGCGATGTCGACGAGGACAGACACGACCCACTCAAAGTCAGAGACGTGGAGGTATGTGTCGTGGGCGATGATGGCGAGCACGCGCTGGGACAAGAGCAGGCGGTACGATGGCGACTGGGAGATGTTCTGGGCTGTGACGGTTGCGTCGGACGCCTTGGTCTTGCTGGCGGCGGCGGCCAGCGACGACATGGCCGAGGGCAGGCTCGGCTCCTCCTCTGGCGGAGCAAGATGCGTGAGTAGCTCGTCGACAATGTGGCGCAGGTTTCCGCGGTCAACCATGGCCGTGACGAGCTCCAACGCGCGCATGCGGATCGACAGGTCGGCGTCGTCGAGGCTCGCGAGAATCTCGTCCTGGTACTCTGCAACCATGTACGGGTGTGTGGGCGTGATCTTGACCATGGCGAGGAGGGCGATGTATCGGACTAGACGATCAGCGTTCTCCTCCCAGGACCGCACTCACGATTCTGGTCGCCACCCTCGTCGCGGAGATACCCGCCGAGCTTCTCGACACACACGCGAGCCAGCGCCTCGCCCTCTTCTCTGTCGGGATCGAGCATGCCGCCGACGATGCACGTGCGCACGCACTCGTACAACAGTGAAATCGCCGATGTGGACGAGATGAGCGCCGTGAGCGGGGGGAGGAGCTTGCGAACGAGGCGCGGCTCGAGGGGCGTGAGCAGCGCGAACAGCTTGACGACCTTGATCAGCATCCAGTTGTTGCTGCTCTTCGTGAGGATGGTGAACAGCTCGGGCGCGAGCGGGAGGTAGTTGCTGCCCCCCTGCCTCCGAGCGAGCTCCATCACGACGCTAACAGTCGCGCCGACGACGCCCTGGTCCTCGTCGAGCAGGCGCTCCCGGAGGCGGGGGAAGCCCTCGCGCAGGCCGTCTGGAAACGCTTCCCAGCACGGCAGGAGGCACAGGACGGCGCGCTTCCGTATCCGCGCGGAAGAGTGCGTGAGGAGGACCAGCAGGTCGGGGTGGAGCGTGTGCGCGAGGCTCGGCGAGAGGGAGAGCAGGTGCGGCAACGCGGAGAGGGGCAGCGCCGGGATGGCGAGGTGCGGCGACTGCAGGTCCTTCTTGATGCTGTTGACCGTGAGGACCACCTCCTCCGAGTCGCCGGAGAAGGCCATCGGCGCGACCATGTACCCGAGTTCTGCGGTCAGCCCTGCCCAACAGCAAAAGCTCACGCTTCAGGTGATAGCGCGGCGAGCTCATCGTCTCGACCACGTTGAACGCGAAGCCGGCCGGCGCGGGGATCGGGTACAGCATCATGAGCTGCGGGGTGAGCGCGCGGTCGGGAAACTCGAGGCGTCACACGCACATAGCACATCTTCAGCACGCCCTCGGCCTTGAGCTGCATGTCCTTGCCCTTGAGCTCTTTGCGGATCTCGGCCATGGCCTCGGCGAGAAACGACTCCTCCTGCGCGCGCGACGACGCCTTGTGCGCGCGCAGCCCGCGGATCAGGTCTTGCAGCGTCCGCTCGAACATTGCGCTTGGGGAGCGGTACGCTGGGGCCGAGGCAGGAGTGGTGTGGTGTGGGTTCAGGCAAGTGGAAGTGTCGTCGCGTAGATGACGCAGATGGCCGTCCATGCCGTGACTGATGAGCGCGGATTCGGTGTCGACGAGTGGAGGCGCGGAAGCATTCTAGTCAGTGTGGCGCGACAAGTGCAGTGTGGCTGCCCACAGCCAGACAGACCAGACGACATCGCCCATGCGTAGCCCCCTCACCCTGTGTACACCGAATACATCTACTGCAGTGGCCCAGCCATACTGCACACCGTAGTGCCTAATCTACAACTGACAAGCTCCGTGTGTGGCCTCGCCAACTACAGCAACTTGCCAAACATGCCACGCGCGCTGGCCTTGGCCCCCTCCTTCATCTGTCGCGGGTCAGTGCGGGGCTCGGCATGCCAGCAATGCCACTTACAGCAGTGTTACGCGCCGCGGTCAAATAGTTTCCAGCAGCCTCAGAAGCAGAGTACAGGCTGTCGTTCAGGTTCTGAAGATAGTCGCCACGCATCTGGAGCTGCTCCTGCGTCTCCGTGTATCTGAAGGTGTGAGCAGCTGCACGGGGTACCCCTTTTCCAGCGACTTACACATCCTTGCGCTCGCGCAGATCACTTTTAGGCGGACGCTGCTTGCTAACTGCTGGTCGCTTCGGCGCGGCACCATTGGTTGCTGGGCGGGCAACAGCCGTGGGTGCCTCGCCCCAGGTGATGAGTGGCTTGCGAGGCGCGGGAGGTGGCTTGGGAGGCTGGGGGCGGTTGGGTCCACCGACGATCGAATCAAGTCCGGCCCCAGAGAGCAGGCCAGCACCCATCATCCAGCCCAAGAGCGAGTACGTCACTGGCAGAGGCTGCGCGGGGATTGGCGTCTTGAGCGTACACGGGTCGATACGTGGCGGGAACGGCTTGCGGAAATGGAACAGAGTGCGCAGGGTAATGTCCAGCGGGCCAATGTACTCGATAAAGTCGCCCGAGCGGTCGTCAAACGACAGCTTTCCAATGGGTCTTCTGCGTCTGTCAGATCATGCACGGTTTCTCCCACTCACGGCTCGCTGCCAAAGAACAGCTCCATCCGCGTGATGTACTCCAGTCTCGGGGCAGAATAGAAGATGGCACTGCCCGTGGTAGTGAGAGCGACAATGACGCGGTGTCCTGGCGGTTAGCGCTGTACAACACATCCCAACTCACCATGGCGAGTGATGTAGTGCACATCGCTCAGCTCCTCCTGCTCAAACTCGACCTTGGCCACGCGCTCGCCGTTGTAGTTGACAGACACGCGGATCGCCTTCTTGGACGCAGCAACCCAGAGGCAGTGCGGCGGCGCCTCCTTGGAGAACTTGCCCTCAGCATCCGCGCCGTGTTCCAGAAGGCCAGCGAGGGCCTCCGCAGACGCAAACAGCTCGTTCCCAGTCTCCGGGTGGAGGACGAACGTCGACAGAGGAAACGCCAGTGACTCGTTGACAAACGTCGGGGGCTTCTGCTCCACCATCCACTCGCCGAGCACATTCACCAAGCCGTAGATCTTGGTCATGCCCTTGGCATACGAGACGATGAGTCGGGGTCGAGCACCAACGTCCCCACCAACGCCCGAGATGGTCCACTTCATCGAACCGATCGGCGAGTTCTCGCTGGCAAAGTTCTGCACATTGCCCTTGCGCTTTCGCTTCTTCATAGTCTTGCCATCCTCGTTGAAGCCTTCACGGAGGATGACGTCGGGACCGCGCATGTCGAGGATGGCAAGCGAGTTGCTAGAGTAGGCGACGGCGATGAAGCCTGGCGGTCAGTTTTGCTCTCCCAAAGAACTCACCAATGTCTGACACCGCACAGTTGATCACCTCGCCTCGTCTGACGGTGAAGATTGCAACGGGCTTGAATCCGTCCACTTGCCATCTCGCAAGGTGGCCGATTTCAGTCACCTCCTCGACAAACTCGTTGTGCTCCACTGGCTGTGGTGGGAAGTAGTCGAGTCTGGGCGACGCCGGGTCGCGCTCCTCCTCGTCCTCGTGAATGGTGCCCGTCGGGCTGGAGGCCTTGGATTTTTCTGGCGAGGCCTCGCCAAACTTGGTGACGATGACCTCGCCAGTGTTGAAAGTGACAACGCATTCGAGCGACTCGCGGGCGAGGTGCACGCCCGTGATTTGCACCTTGGACCTGTCTGTGGCCCACAGCTTCGCGAGGGGCAGGTGCAAGATGTCGGGGTGTCTCAGGTACTCGCCAACGCGGATCGTAAGGTGCGGCAGCGGCGATGGGTACTCGAATCTAAGTGGTGTAGGCAGCACAAGGACGTGCGTCGACGCGTCCCAGAATCGGACGGTGGCGTCGGCGTGCCACGTTGTGAGGATGCGGTAGTTCTCCATCTTGACCACGTTGACATCTGGCGCCCCGTGAGACTGGAGGTCGGGCACGGCCAGACCACCGCGAAGGGGAACTCGTGGCACAGGGTCCTGTGGTGTCCCGTCCACCTTGAGCGCGTGCTGGATGAACCGCTTGAATGTTGGCGTTGGTAGCGAGACAATCTTGCAGCCGAGGGTCGACAGCCCGCCCGACCACAGCGACGACGGCAGGCGATATCTCCTCTTGAGCTTCTCGAGCACGATGCCGCTGTTGGCAAGCTGCAGAGTCGTGGCGCTCGACGGCGAGGGGATCTCTGGTCCGCCTGCGCTCCACGGGAAGCGCCAGCTCGACGATGACTTGCGCGACTGCAGTGATGCGCGTACTGGCGCCGGCGTGAACGAGACCAAGTTCTCGCCTTCACCTGGGGTCGCAAAGTTCTTGCGTCCCTTAACGTCTGGCGCGACAGTCGAGCGGGGCGGGGGGAAGACGTAAGCCTCGACCTGGCGCTCGGCCATCGTCTTGTACGGTTTTGGCAGCTTGGCGTCGGGCGTAAGGAGAATAAACAGCGCGACAGCGTCGTGCGACATGGCAAAGTATGGGCTGCTGCGCGGCATGAGCATAAAGTCCTCTGGTGGCGTCTTGGTCGGGTAGTTTGACGAGCCCGTCGGTGCCAGCGAGTCGCGGTACGCCGAGCGATGGTTGAGGGGCATGAGCTCCGAGATGGCCGACACGGCCGCGCCCTTGTTAGCCAGTGGCTGCTGGTACGCTGGGAACTGGAGGATGTTGATCCCGGGCTTCTCGCCTGGGTCCTGGCCACCGAGAACAAGCAGCAGCGTCTCGCCTCTCTCGGCATACTCGACCGTCGCGTTGGATACGGGCACGGCGGTCGGGTCGGCCGCCTGGGCCGTAGCCTGCACCTTGACGGCTGCCGGGTCCGGGAAGCCAGCCCAAGCGAGCTTGAAGACGGGCTCGCGGTTTGACCCGGCGGCGGTCAGCACCGGCATGCCCTCAAAGTCGTGCTTTGTTCTGATCTGGTTGTCGAGCGCGCCGGCCTCCATGAGCGACTCGGCGTCTGTGACATTCACGTCCTCGTGGGTGATGGTGCGGACCATGAGGGGCTTCTCGGCGTCGAGGTAGGCCCAGAAGGTCATGCAGCCGTCCGCGTGGCCGACGACAAACACGAGGCCGTCGGGGCGCCACGCGATGGAAGTGACTGCTGGCGTGCGCTCTGTCCAGAGGCTCTGTGCGTGTCAGCTGCCACTAACCGGTCGACAACCCACCGTGTCCTGGTATCCGCCGCCACCTGGGGCACCTGGGGAGTCAGTGCGCGCCGCCATGTCGTCACTCACCAGGCGGAAGCGTCATCTCAAACACCTTGTCGACGGCGGCCTTCTGAAAGTTCCACGCGACGACGCCGCCCTCGTAGCCGATGAGGAGGATGTTGAGGTCGCGGGGGTTCATTGCGATACACGTCGCCTGGGGCCTAGGGCACAGCGTCAGCCCAAGTCCACCTCCCTCCGGCACCACACTCACCCGCCAAGTGTCTTCTGCTTTCCCGGCACGCCCGAGCGCACCAGCCGCTCCTCGTGCATGGCCAGCAGGTTGGGAATGTTAAAGCTCGACATGGCGCGCTGCCTAAGGTCCCACGCCAGCGTCGTGCCGTCGCGCATCGTGAAGAAGAGGTGGGTGTAGCTCGGCAGCGGCTGCTCCACCGCCGTAATCTCGCCAAAGAGCGTCTGGAAGCCCTCGCGCGTCGGGAGCGGCGGGCTAGCATTCGGGTTTGCGCTCTCCGAAATGTGGGCGAGGTTGAACGCGTGCAGCGTGTTGCCCGAGTCGATGGCGACGAGGCGCGAGTGGCCGGGGTGGAAGACGAGGAACTTGATGCCGTCTGGGCGCCGGTCGAGGCCGGGCAGAGTCGCGCTCACCGGCAGCGTGAACTGGAACAGCGCGCTGCCAAAGACGTGCACCAGCCCGGCCGAGGTGCCGACGGCGAGCAGCGACAGGACCGGGTCCACAGCCCACGCCGTCACCTCGCCCGTCAGGCCGAGGGTCCGCAGATGCCCATACTTGTAGAACGAGTGCTCGCGCAGCGTGCCCGTGTAGTCTGTGCCCGTGGGGAGGGCCGGCGCGCGCGCTTTGCTGAACATTTCGGCTGGGTGGCGACCGTGCCGTAAGAGGTCGAGTCGAGCCGACTGGCAGGTGGGTGGGGTGGGGTGGAGAGAAGGTGCAAGGCAAGTTGTCGGTGTTCGTGTTCTTGTCGTGTCGTGCAGAGACTGGGTGGCGTCTGGCGTGGGCAACAAAGCGAGAAGAGTGCCCCCTCCCCCTCTTGGCCGCGCCCCTCGTCGCCGCCGCCGTCGTCGTCCTTCCTCGTCACCGGTCGCCGCCGCAGACTTGCGACAAGACTCAACGCGTCCTCGCCTCGCCTTTTTGGCTGACGCCTCCCAAAATTCCTTGTCGCGGCCCTGGCTGGCTCTCTGCGCGTCTGCGTAGCGTCTGCGTAGAAGGTGCATGTGCCTGAGTCTCTCTCCCTTTTAATTCTCCTGACGCCTCACACCTTGAACTCTGTCTCTCGACCTCCGCCCCTCGCATCGGTCGCCCGCCCGCTGGAATGCTGCCCACCACGACTGTTACCAAAGTTAGACTCAGGACCGTCATGCGCACCCAAGCCCGTGACCTTCTCAAGTCGTCAAAATAGATCGAGACCTATGCAACTCAACTGTGCACACCACCCATGTAAGTTGAGGCGGGTGGGCCTGGAGCAAGCCTGTTCATCACCCCTCCATGCCGAGCCGAGGCTGTTTCTGCAAGCCGCCCTCCTCCCCAACGCTCACTTTACAAATTGGCATCACGACGCGTGGATATCAACAAAACTAATCATAGCGACACGCCGACACGCTCTACTTGCTGCCCTCAAACTGGGCAGCAATCTGGCTTACAGACCCCTTGGACGCGTGCGACGGCGCAGCACGCGGCCCACGCGCGCCTCTGGGACCGCGCAGACGCGACGTCTCCGCAGACGTGTTGCGCTTCAGGCCACCGGCAGCCCCAGCGATCGGCTCATCGTCGTTGGTGGCAGCAGGCGAACGAGCGGCAGGCGACGGTGTCTTGCGTACGATGGGCGGCGTCTCTGGTCTTGTCTCGCCGGCAACAGCAGCGACGGGCGTAGGCTCGGCAATCACGGGTGTCGGTGCGACCTCGGGCTCGGGCGCAGCCCCAGTAGCGGGTGTAGGCTCCGCAGCCGGAGCAGGCGCGGCGGCCTCCTCTGCCTTGGGAAGAGGCGGCACCTCGGGCACGTCATCAGGGGCACGCTGCGACTGTAAAGCACGCTGCTGCTGCTGGAGGAGCTCCTGGGGGTCCGTCGACTCGCTAAGACGGCTTCGAGAGATGCGCTGGTCGACGAGCGCGGTCCGCTTGCGCTGGGGCAGCACGAGCTCCTGCTGCGTCTTCTTCTTCTCGAGAAGGGCCGGGAAAACGGTGTCGTAGTGCTCGAGGAGATCGACCAGGAAGAGACTAGGAGTGCGGTCCTGGATCGTAAGCTCAGTCTCGTACTGCGGACGCAGCAAGCTACGTCCGACAGAGAGAGCGAGTTTTGTCGTGTACGTCTTGTCGTCGTCCTTCTCCGACTTGGTGCTGGAAATCAGGTCCTTGAGATGCCTGACCACGGCATTGAGGCTGAAGAGCTGCGGCGCTGGCAGGCGGTTGAGCACTGACGTCACCGCGCTGCTCATATCCCGCTCCTGGTCGGCACCGACAGACGGGTAAATGGCCTTTGCGTCCTCCCAACCTTCCCATCCGAGCACGGGCGGGTTGAGCTCAAGAAGCCACAGCTTGAGGGTTCCGGCAGCAATGGGTAGGTTGAACTTCTTGGCCGTCTCGGTAATGTCCTCGGCCGAGAGCTTCGAGTTGTTGATGGCGCCGCGGAGCGCGTGCAGCTCCTCGAGCGGCACCTCGTAGATCCACGCCTTGCGGCGCTCGTCGTCGTTGACCTCGGAGCCGAGGTCCTTGATGCCGACCAGGAGACCCTCGAGAATGTCAGGGATGGCGTCCTTGGCCCGCTTGGGCTCGGCCACAATCTGCTTCCAAGCACCGTCGCCGGCCCAGCGGCGGAGGTCGATACCAAAGTTGACGTCGGGGACGTCGCCCTCGACCGACTCGTAGATGTGGGGGCGGGGGCGGAAGGGGCCGGTACGGCTGCCCTCGATCAGGGCTTTCAAGTCTGCCTCGGGGTTGTACGCCTCGACGGCCAGCGCCGTGCCCTCCTGGAGGTCGGCCAGGCGCTTGGGGAGCTTTGCCAGCGTCTCCTCATAGTGCTTGAGGACGGTGCGGACGACGCCGAGGCGCTCGCGCTCCCACCTCTCCCACAGACGCAGACCGCGCTCAATCTTCTCCTCCATCTGGAGACGCTTGGTCTCAGTGTCGCGAACGCCGTCGTGGTAGGCCTGGTCAGCCTTTGCGGCCTCGCGGCGGAGGCGGACAAAGGGCGGCTCATCAGAGTTAGCCGCGCCACCAATGCCGCCGAGGTAGCTCTTAGCCCAGGTAGGTATGTGAGCCGCGGCTGACGACGTGGTCGCCGTCACCTGCGAGGTGACGGTCGAGGTCAGGCTCGAGGTCTGGAAGTTGAGGTCGCGGACCGAGTTGGTGAGCGAGGTGGGGAGGTTGGGGAGCGAGCTGTTGTCGGGCACGAGGCGGAGCGTGTAGTACGTGTCGTCGGACGGGTCAAAGCCGCGGCCAACGCCAGTGCGGCTGAAGTGGCCCATGCGCTGGAGCTCGCCGGCGGCGTCGAGGCAGCGGTCCCACTCGCCGCCAAAGCCCTCGATATTGTTCTGGAGCCACGTGACGACCTCCTCGCCAGTAAACGTCTTCTCGTATGTGCCGATAATCGTGCTGTGCTGGCGGCTTGCGAGCGCCTGGCGCGTGGTGGGCAGGTCATTGTCGACCAGGGTGCCGGGGGCAGGGTGCGTGTTGAGGTAGTGGTCAAACTTGCCGAGGAGCTGGCCCAGGCCCTTGGCCGTGAGCGAGAGACCAGAGAGCAGCAGGGGCGCCTGGCGGGGGTCGCGGTGGGGCGAGATGGGCGACTCGCCGTCCTTGCCGGGCACGGGGGGCACGAACTCTGCGCTCAGCAGCGGTAGTCCATCGGGGTCAGTAGGCGGGATGAATGCGTCCTCCTTGGGGCTCGAGGGCGAGTCGGTGTCGGCCACGGGGTCGACGGGGCGGAGGCGAGCCAGCGGGGAAGGCGAGGCCGGCTCAGCACCCGAACCACCCGGGGCGGGCGGGAGGTCCTTGTCGTCCGTGAGGCTGCCATTGCGGATGTGGGCCGCGCGGAGCTTCTCTGTGATTCTGTCTGCGACCGTGCCAGAGCGCTTGAGGGGCGAGTGCTTTGGTGGCGGTGAAGCGGTGTAGCTGTCGGGCGGTGCGAGCTGGGTTGCGGCGGCGCCAGCGAACTTTGCTCTGCCAGTGTCAGCTAGCTCGCCCACGGGGAGGCACCGCCCCCGGACTCACTCGTCCTCGCTGTCGTCTGCGGCGCGGCTCTTGGCGGCGTACGCCTGGCGCAACTGTGTTGATTAGCCGGCGATCCGTGTGTCTTGTGCCCACTCACACCCATGAGCCGCTGGACCTCCTTCTCCCAGGTGGACACGACGCCGCCCTTTGCGAGGAACTCGTCGCGCGCGTCCTCGATGCGGCCCTCGTGGCGCGCGCGCCAGCCGTTGAACGGGAGGAGGACGTGCTCCTGGAGCTCGAGGGCGAGCGCGCGGTGCGCCTCGCCGCGGGCAGAGGACGCGCCCTTGAGCGACAGGAGCGTGTGCTGGAGCGAGCTGGTCGAGTTGCGGTTGGCGTTGAGCGGGGGCTCGAGGAGCGCGGCGGCGAGGTTGTGGTGCGCGCGCGCCTGCGACTCGATGAACGCGGCAATGTCGCTGTTCTCGATCACGCCCGACTCGAGCTGGCCGAAGAGCACATCCAGACCTGTGCGGTAGTCTGGGCTCCAGAACGAGTTGTAGAAGGACGGCGGCAGAGTGACGGGCGCCATGGTGAGCCGGTCTGGTCTGCCGTTTTGTGATGCTGTTACAAGAGTTGGATGAGGGATGGAGAGAGGGGAGAGTGAGAATGAGAAGGAGGAAGACAAGATACGGGCGTGCGTGCGTGCGAGTGGGTGTGCAGAGTGAGTGCGTGCGTGCGCTGGATGGCGGCGATGTCAGTCAGTCAGACACAGTGGTGATCAGCTTGGACCCCTCCAGCAGGGAGCACGCGGCGGAAGGCGCGGGGGCGGCGAGGGGCGGCTGGCGGGGGGGCAGTGCATCAGCGGCGGCGACGGCGGCGACGAGGAGCGAGTGACGCGCCTGTCTCTGCCATCTGCCCCCTTGGCGCGCGCGCGACTGGCTCAACCGCCCACACCCACCCCAAAGTGAGACCCTGAACTTCTGAAGCACGGCACAAGGCATTCCGACGGGACCAAACCCACGCGGCGGGCAACCACTTCGAGCTTGAGCTTGAACAACCTTGCATTGCAGTCCACATCTATGCCACAAAGCCACGCCTCTATGCCATGCCAATGCTAATGACCATCCTACGCACCATACCGATACCACTTTGCACGCGTGTCCACAGCCTCGCGGCGGACAACCCGGAGCGGGTCATCCAGCGCCAGGCCGAGGCTCCGAACAACACGGGACTTGGCACCCCGCAGCGTCTCGTACCGGATCGAGTCCGGGAACACTCCGAGGCCAGCGAGGGCAACCGAGCGGACAGCCTGGGTTATGGGTTAGCTTGGCTACGCATGCACACCCATCAACTCACGCCAGACGTCTCGACGCCGTCCTCCCGCAGAGCCGACTTCAAGAAGCCATCGACCATCGACTCTGCGTGCTCGTGCAGCAGCGTGTCGGTCGCCGTCGACGAGTTGGCAGTTTCGAGGATGGACGTGAGCGTCGTGATGGCATTCGCTCGCTGGGCCGGGTTGGGCAGGGACAGCGAGCGGAGGAGGAGGGGAAGGAGCTGGACGTCAGCTCCATGTGCAAGGCGCCACACTCACAGTTGGGAGATTGGAGAGGAGCACGGTCGAGGGGACCAAAGGCAGGAGGGAAGCAAACGCCACGAGGTAAACGAGTCGCTTGGCCCCCTCGGCCTCCTTCTCCCCATCAATCAGCTTGGGGAGGATAAAACTCCACAGCTTCTGCGCATACAGCAGCTTGACGACGAGGTGGTTGGGCTGGCCCTTGCGCTTGGGCTTGCCGGCGTCGGCAAGGACGGAGAACCCGCGGGCGGCCTCATCGACGAACACGGGGTCAAGGTTGGACAGGACAAGGATCTCAATGACGCGGTCGACGGCGGCATATGCGAGCTCGTTGCGTAGAAGTGCGAGTGCCTTGGCAATCTGGGAGGGTCAGAGTCTTCAGATAAAGGGGACCTACGTGAAGGTATACCAGCAGGCCGCGGCGGCGGATCTCGAACGGCTGCGCAGTGTCCTGGATGTCCACCATCCATATCCTCTCGAGGATCGGGCCGAGGCTGTCACCAAGGTCGCCAGCACGCTTGTTCACGAACGCAGTGATGAGGTCGAGCACCGTATTCAGCTGGAACTGGTCCCGCGCGACATGCACAGCCCACTGGATCTTGGACGTAAGCAGATCGGGCGCCGAAAGGAATGCGAGCGGCGTCTTGGGATTGAGGCCGCGCACGAGGGCAGTGTACAGCACGATGAGATCCTGCTCGGGCGAGGGGGCATCAGGCCGGAACGGTGACCGCGGGGCGGCGGTCCTGGCACTCGCGGCATCGAAGACGATGCCGCTGAGGTCTCCGGTCTCGAAGGCTGAGTGGGCCGTCTCAAAGATTTTGGACTGCTTCCTGGTGGGTGTCAGCACTGGCCTTCGTTCTCCTTCGTTCTCCACGCACTCTTCAGGCTGTTCCCAGAACAGCGCCTCGGCTATTGACGCGACAACGACGAGCAGGCGGTGGTCGCGGAACAAGGGGCTGGCGCTGTCTGTACGGGACAGGGCCGCACTGACGACCAAGCCGAAGAGACGAGGGGTGATCTGCCCATAGTGGCGGGCGACATCGACGTGCTTGTCGGCCAACTTCTGCTCGAGGACGCTGCGCAGGGTGTTGAGCAGGTCCCAGGCGTACGCAACGGTCGTTTCTCTCTCGGCGTCGGCTCCTGTGGAGGAAAGGAGGTCGAGCTTGGTAGTAATGCGCACTACCAGCGTCTCGAAAAGCGAGGGAAGGACGCAGAGCTCGG
The DNA here is from genome assembly GCF_041260175.1 of Vanrija albida. Classification (NCBI taxonomy): domain Eukaryota; kingdom Fungi; phylum Basidiomycota; class Tremellomycetes; order Trichosporonales; family Trichosporonaceae; genus Vanrija; species Vanrija albida. The sequence goes on from NW_027191423.1 coordinate 960,400, forward strand.
AAAGCGCCGACAGGATCGAGCGGTACTTCTCTCGCCCGTCAAAGTTGTTCTCTGCCGGCGCCTGCTCGGGCAATGTGTGGAAGAGGAGGGGAAGGGTAACGGACTGGACGACGTCGGCATGCTTCTCGGCGATGGTCTTGAGGCCATCAATAACGGCGCGTCTGTGGGGTTAGTGGTGAACGTCACTGTGCCGCGGTCACCACTCACTGGATCTCCTCGTCGCTGTCGTTGACGAGGAGGTCGTCCATGAGCTGGACAATCTCCTCGACCTCTTGGCGGCCCCAGAAGCCAGGGATTTCAGCAAGCGACACGCTGCCGCGCACCGCGGCAGGCTTGAGGCCTTCCGTACGCAGGCCCTCGCGCAGGACGTCGAACAGGGGCTCGCGGAACGGCTCGAGGCTGCGCTCCTGTTCCTGGCGGCGCTCCGCACCGGGGGCAGCGTACACCGATTTCGCAGCCATAAGCAGGGTCGTGATGGAGCTGAGCAGGGGTACACGCTGGGAGGGAAGCGCCGGGTTGTTGAACTGGCGGAAGAGCTGCGGCAGGGCCTGGGAGTAGGCGAACGACCCGGCAGACGCTGCGGTGGTCAGTTGGGCCCTTCAGAGGACATGGCTTCTACTCACGCGAGGCGCGGATGAATGCGGCGAGGGACTTGGCCGACCCGGCTGCCTGGTTCTTCTCAGGCTCCTTGAGGCCCTCGAGGCACTGCTTGATAATGATCTGCGCGAGGCCGGCAGGCGTGTCGGTGGCAGAGGGGTATAGGGTGCGGAGGAGCGACTCAAGGGCCTGGAGGGCCGCCGACTCGATCGACGAGCTGGACGAGTAGAACACCTGACGTGAGCTGCCACCACGGACCATACAACTCACCTCCGTCTTGAGCACCTCCCACAGCTCCTCGCCGCGCTCGCCGACTGCCTCCTTGCCATAGACCGGGAAGCAGGCCGCCATCGTCAACAACAGGTCGCGCAGCGTCGGGCCGGCGGCCGTGATGAACTTCTCGAGGAAGAGCGGGATAGCCGCCTTTGCAAAGTATGGCGAAGCGGCCATACACGCGCGGAGCGCGTTCTTGAGGTCGTCAGCCGTGATGCCGTATGGGTCGTTCGGGGGCGGGCGGAACGTGATGGGGAAGTAGCAGAACGTGATGTCGAAGATATCATCGATGTGCGCCTTGACGTCAAACTCGAGGAGAATGACCCGGTCCAGCTGGAACAGAAGCATGAGGTTGCGCGGGTCCTTCTCGCCGTCGACCATCTTGGCGAAGCTCGAGACGAAGTCGGGGCCCATCCTCTTGAGAGCGTCACGGTGGTGCGTGAGGAACGAGTCGAAGAGGAGGTAGACCTGGTGCCTCACGCTCTGGGTGTAGGCCTTCATGTTGACGTTTTCCACGATCCTGCGAGCGTCAGCACGCCTCACGAGGGTAATGAGCCCACGCACTCGCGGTACACTTCCACCGCCGTGTCGTCATCAAACGTCGGCAGCTTGGACAGTACGAGCAGCGCGTCCAGCGCTGGCGGGAGCGAGTCAAAGTCGTCCAGCTTGGCGAGGTAGAAGTTTGTGAGGGTGCGGGCTTGACGGTGAGCGGCATCGACACGAGGACTCACCAGCCGGGCGGTTGATCTTGGCTGCGTTGACCTTCTTGATAAGATTCGAGAGAAACGTGAGGCCTGGGGGTGAGCTGGCCTGTTCGCACTCCAGCGGCGACCACAGCCTGACCTACCCTTCAGCCTCACATCGTCCTCGGTAGACGTGAGGTACTCGCCGAGCGCCTTGACGACGTCGAGCAGCTGCGCCGCGCCGGCGTTGATGCCTTGGGTCAGTTGGTATTGGTAACGACGACGCACCGTCGACCAGCTCGCCACTCGGGTCCAGGTCCGACGACGTCACATGCGTCCGGACGAGGCGGGCGACGTCCATGGTGTAGGTGGGTGCTGGGGTGTGGAGTGAGCCGAGAAGCAAGACTAGGTCGATGAGTCGGTAAAGTCAGTCGGCATTGCACAAGTGGATCGCACACGGCCGAAATCACGATTGTTAGTAATCGGGCCCATTTAGGCCATGACGAGCTCCTTTAGTAATTTGCCCTAATGGCCCATCTGGCACACGATAATACGAGTGGAGGTGGTTTGCTTCCGAGCTCATGATTGTTGACATCTCTGACTAGACTTGATCGCTGTTGAGATGCAAGTGCCTTCCCTCGGCCTTCCCTCGTCATTGCATTTCACCTTACAGCAGCAGCAGCAGCAGAAACAGCAAGACGGGAAAGTGCTCACACCGGGCTCATGATACGTGCCAGAGCACCATAGCACGATGGAGGCCTCGATCAAAGGGGATAACATCAAGAGTAGGTTGGGTTGGTTATAAAACGCCGTCACCAAGCAGCCGCTGACCGTCAGACTTTGTCAAGCTGCTGCAATGTGCAGCGCGGTACGGTGACGAGCTGTGCATGCACGCAAACAAGGAGATTGTGCGTCGCTTCCCGGGCCTCACTAACGCGCAGTGGGAGCTGGCCGCGACCAACTCGTCCAAGTCGGCGTACTGCCTAGTGAGCCTGCAGCCGGCCTTCTTCTCAAAGTATCGTCCGCTCGGGAGCGCCGCCGAGCAGCGGCGGGGAGTCAAGTGTCAACTCTATGTCAAGGTATGTGCTGCTTTCGGTACGCCGCTGACGCCAGTCCATCCTCGGCGTGCTGGGCAAGGCGTCGGCCGTCAAGGAAGTCGAGCGGCTCGACCTCAAGATCCACGACCCGGAGGGCGGGCTGCGCGCGGCGGCAGACGACGACGAGGAAGACGACGACGATGTGCGCACGGCGCAACGCTCGGCCCAGCTCGAGCTCAAGCTCGTGTACCGGCACGGTAGGTGTCGCCGCGGTGTAGAGCGCTAACGGAGCAGGGATAACGAAGAAGCACTTCCTCCACCTCCAGGCATCCGAATTCCTGCGGGCAGTCGTCGACCCCGCGACGACGCCTTCGGGTTTCCAGATCGCGGCCAAGACCCTGCGTGACTGGTTTGACCACTTCACGCTCGCGTTCACGGCGCCCGCGTCGAACAACTCGGCCAACGTCCGCGGGGATACCCAGCTCGCGTGGATGCTCTCGCTCGACGAGGTGCGAGTCAAGAACTTGAACGGCCTGGCGACCAACTCGCTCTCGACAGAGATCACGCTTGACGTCGCTGAGTTTACAAACTACGAGGTCGCAGGAGGCGACGGCCGCGTGGATCTCACGCTGCCGATGAAGGAGTTCAAGGCCACGCTGCAGCTCGCAGAGCAGTTCGACATGGACCTCGACTTCTTCTTCTCGGAGGCGACCCAGCCTATGACGATCAACTCGTTATGTTTCGGGCCTGACAAGTTCGGCAACGAGAAGGAGTTATTCACCATCTTCTGCGTGATCGCGACGTCGTCGTGCGACGCGTTTGCCTCGCACACTAGTACGCCGGCCAATGGGAGCGCGAAGAGGAAGCGCGAGAGCATGTCGGTGACGGTCAAGACAGACGTGGACGCGCTACCAAGCCGCATGGGGAGCGCGCGCCCGCGGCCAAGCTCGAGCCGGCCGCGGACGAGCCTCAGCCTCACGGTCGAGCCGCCCGATCGTGGCCCGTCGCAGGTGACATTACAGGATTCGAACGGGCTGGCGTCGCAGCGTTTGTCTCAGCGTGGATTCAATGAGCCTCTGTTCCTCCCTGGGCCGAGCCAGGCTAGCCAAGCCCCGCGCATGTCGCAGCAGGAGGCGCTGGAGGCGGCTGGGATGGACGACCTGGATCTCGAGGCCATGATGGACGACGCCGATAACGAGATTGTCGACGACCTTGGGCTCGACGACGACGACAATGACGGCGTTCCGTCGGGCTGGGAAGAGGTTGGGGAGGCGACCTTTGCGGCAGGCCTGCCTGCCGCGCGCATGTCAACCCCGCGTGACGCGGCGGCAGCCCATCCCGCAGAGAGCCAAACGCTGCGTGCGCCGTCGCAGCGCATCCCGTCGCCGGTCAAGCCGCCGCCACAGCCACAGCGCCGCTCAGCCTCGCCCATCAAACCACCGCCACCACAGCGCCGCTCCACATCGCCGACCAAGGCCGGGATCGACACTGCCATGCAGCCGCCTCACCGGGGCCGGTCCGAACTGCCGTCGCGTGATCGTAGCGGGAGCCGAAGCCGCAGCCGGCCGAGGAGCGGCGCCGAGGAAGAAGACGAGCTGGGCGACGACGCCGATATGCCAGCCCTCGGCCCAACGCAAGCGGGCTCGGCAAACAACACGACTGGGCCTCAGGTGGGTGTGCGCCCGCCTCGGATGCTAACCCATCAGTTCCAGAGCTTCTTTGACGACTAACAAAACCCCCTCAAACCAGCATTGCCCCACCATCACACGATGACCAGCATCTGACATGCAATTAGGCCTCCAACTGTATCTATGTATGTAGATCATGCTCTGAGCACGGTACGAGTACGGCAATCACTGGGGACTATCTCAAGATCTGCTCTGCCTTGACAGCCGCGTACTCTGGCTTCACCGCGCCGTACTCTGTCTTGACAGGCGCGTGCCGCTGGTTGGGCTTTGATGGACCGGCGGCGCTGCTGCGGCTCACCGGCTGGTGTCCAGCCCACTCTCCCGTCTGCGTCTGCCCCGCCTGCGTCCTGTCAGCGGCGCCATGCCCATAGCCCAAGCCGACCCACCTTGCTCGTCAACTCAAACAACAGCTCGTACATCTGCGCCATGCCGTTGTTGTGCTCCTGCAGTGACGGCGCCAATCCGGGCTTTGTCGCGAGGCCGAGCAGGATGCTCGTCATGCCGTCGATCGTGTCCGCAAACTCCTGGTTGGATATGGCGCCATCGTCGCCATACGACGTCGGCTCGGCGTAAAGGCCGGGGTAGTATGCCAGCTGTTGCTGCTGCTGCTGCTGCGCCGTGGTGTCGGGGTACGCGGCCCAGCTCTGGCTCGGCATGGCGGGCACGGGCGCGCCGGGGAACTGTGCGGGCGTCTTTGCCAGTGCGGGCGAGGTCGCGAATGGCACGGCGCCAGCTGCCAAACTCAGCGCAGCCGGCAGCGGCGAGCTGTCGCCCACGAGCGTGTGCGGCGTCGTCGCCGAGCTCGAGCTGAGCACCGGCGTGGAAGTGTACACCGTGGCCTGGAACTCGGGCAGCGGGGAGAGTGGCAACGCCGCGGCGGCCGGCGTCGGCGCCACAGCCGGGGCCAGCTGCGCCGGCATGTCCACGGCGCGAGCGAGCACGGGGTACCACATGCCCGACGAGTCCTGCCTCACGCCGGCCAGCGCGTCGAACTGCGCCGGCGCGACCTGCTGCGGCTGCTGGCGCTCGGGCGCCTCCTCCGCCGCGGCCATAACAGCAGAGTAGTACTGCGCCGCCAGGGCGTAGGGGTACGCCGAGCCGTACCCGAACTCTGCCTGGGCCGGGATGAGCCCGGCCGTTGCTACGAGCGGGAGCGGCGTGAGCGTCGCGTTCGCCGGCGCGTAGTACCCGTCCGCTGGGGGCCGGTACCCCGCCGAGGCGAGGTACGCTGCCTGTGCTGGGGCCGGCGCGTACGCGCTGCGCGCGAGCACGGGCGACGACGCGAGCTTGGGCGTGCTGCCTGACGCGGTGGGGAGCTTGCGCTTCATCGCGCGGGGCGTGGGCGCGCGCGCGAGTGCGGGCGGGGGGGCCGGCGTCGGGGGTGCCACTCTGGGCGAGGGGGACACGGGTGGGAACGGCGAGGCGGCGGGGTAGGGCGAGGGGGCGGGGTATGAGGAGGCGGCGGCCGCGGGGAACGGCGAGGCGGCGGCCGCGGGGAATGGCGAGGCTGCCGGGGGGAACGGCGAGGCGGCAGCCGCTGGGAACGGCGACGACGGGGGTGGTGCGTACGCTGCTCGGCGCTGGGGGATGACGCGCGGGACGTGGGCGTGGGCGTGGGCGTGCGCGTACGGTTGTGGGATATGCGCCTGCTGCTGCTCGCCATCCGCCGTCGGCGACGAGACGTGGAACTGGGTAAACATGCCGCCGGGGGCAGAGGGGAGGGGCGGGACGGGGGGGACGACAGCGCCAGAGCTGGCCGCTGCGGCCGCGTGCATGCTCTGCATGGACCGTTTCTTGCGGGCCGGGTTGTTTGGGGGCCTTGCGCCGGGGCCGCGCTTGACGGCGGGTGGGGGGGCCGGTGCCGGTGCTGGTGCTGCTGGAGCGGCCGCTCCTCCTCCTCCTCCCGGGGCTGAGCGTCGCCGGGGCATGTTGACTCGGGTCGGTCTGTCGGGTCGTCGGCGGTGGTGGCTTGGTGAGCCGGGCGGGGTGGGGGGGTGGGTCTTGTGCTGGGCACAAGTGGGCTCGTGTGATGTTACTGCCGGGGCCGGCAGGTCGTGATGAAGCAAACTGACGAGTGGGATTCTGCGTGATGCTGGTGATAAACGACAAACACTGGGTCGTGGGGTGCGGTGTGCGCGTGCGCACAGACGCGTGTGTGGGTTGCGAGAGCGCGCGTAGCGAGGAGCGAGGAGCGGGGCGTGAGCGACGACGACGACAGCTCGCTCACTCAGCTCGAGGTTAGTCCGACGCCCATCGAGAGACCACGACACGCCCACAATCGCGCCAGCCGTGGCCGGGATGGGCAGCGTCGGGCGCGTCGGGCAGATCTGCAGCGCAAATCGCTATTGTTTGCTCGGGCCCGCGGCGAGAGCGGCGAGCGCGCGGCCAGACGGCGGCAGCGGCGGCGGCACACTCGCCACCGCCACACCGTGTCCGTGGCGGCCGGCGCGGAGGCGGCGGGTGGCGGCCGGCCATTGTTCTCCTCGCTCTGGCCTCTATCCCCGAAGTCTGTCGGGATGGCCGCCGTTCTGCGCCGACGCCGCCGACGATGCGACGCCCTTCTGCGCCATTTCTTCTGTTCCCATGCCCCGCGCTCAGGCCGCACGGGCCCCCAGCTCGGGCCTGCCTGGGCAATGGGAGTGCCAGTTTTTCCCCCAGTCGTCTCGCGCGTCTCGTCTCGCCTCGCTCCCTGACGTTTCGCCCACTCAACCACTCGACCCACCCAGCATGGCCTCGACGGCTGCCTCGCCGGCCTCGCCGCGCCGCTTCCACCCCGAGTACGCCGCGCCCGTCCCCGGCCCCGACGCCGCCGTCCTCGAAGCACGCGACGGGCTGTGCTTCCGCGTGCCCCTCTCTGCACTCACCCGCTCCGGCTTCTTCAAGGACCTCGCGTCGCTCCCCGTCGCCGAGGGCGAGGCCGAGCGCGTCGTCCCGCTCCTCTCGGCCTCGTCCCCGGCCCTCGCCTTCGCGCTCGACTACTTCCTGCACACGGACCCCAAGTTCCCCCCCGTCCCGAGCTGGGACGAGGCCTTCCTCACCGACTGCGTCGACGTCGCGTTCGCGTACCAGCTCCACGTCGTCTTCCTCGCCCTTCTCGACGGGCTGCGCGACCGGCCCGACCTGGGCCCGTTTATCGGCTTCACCCTCGAGTCGCTCCTCACCATGTGCTGCGACGGCTCGCTCAACCCGCCAGAGTACGTCAACCTCCTGCACGACTGGATCGACGAGCTGCTCGTCACGCCGCTGGGCAGCATGAACTCGTGGTGCCGCGACATGCTGGAGAGCCGCGCGCCGCATGCGCTCGCCGCGCTCGAGCGGTTCTACGCCCGCCGCGACGCCGTCGAGGCCGAGCTCGAGCGCTTCGACGCCGCCGCGCTCGCGGGCCCGGTCATCGTGCTCGGCGAGTGCGTCCACTGCATCCTCAGTGACTGGGAGCGCGCGCACGCGCACTGGGTGAGCGAGGGCGTCACGCTCGTCCAAGAGCTGCCAGAGGACACGCGCGGGTTCGTGCGCCAGACGTACGCCAGGATCGAGTGCCCCGTCTGCCGGCGCAGGATGAACAAGTACTTTGTCCATCTTTGGGCCGCAGAGTTCCCAAAGAACGAGTGGTACAAGTGGCCGCTGATGCTCGGCGTCGAGGAGGGCTGGGACGACGACTGGGACGAGTTCCACACCGGCGACCTGTACGACGACCTGAGCTTCCTCGACGGCGACATGTTCTACGAGGACGACGACTTTGCAGAGGACGACGATTTCAACGAGGACGACGAGTACGCCGACGACGGCGAGACGATCGACACGATCAGCTACTGCGACACTGAGTGCGTGTGGCCGTGTGGGTGTGGTACGGTCAGCTAACGCGAGCAGCTTCAACTAGGCTCCCAGCCTCGGCGAGCTCCCAGATTCATCTAGACTCCCGCCCCCGTCCCGCCCCACCATGTAGATTAGACCAGACCCCGCATGTATACACCTCATCTCTGTGCCGCCACACTCGCCACATGCCACAACCGCAAAATTGTCTCGGCACCCCCCGACCCCCCCCCCCCCCCGACCCCCGCCCACCCCCACCCACAATGGCCATCACGATGCATAACTATGAAAGATGGAATCTACTGGTACAGTTGTCCGGGCCCTGCACACGTCTGCTCACGCCCCGGTGCGCACAAACATGTAGTCTAGGAACTTCTGCCACATCTTCTTGTCGTTGGCCAGCCGGCGCGCAAACTTGACGTAAGACTTGATGGTCAGGTCCTTCATCTTCCAAGGCGTAATCCCCTTGATCTTGGCAATGAACGCCGCCCGCTCCTCGTCCTCGATCTGCCCCTCGATCGGCTCGTCGTCAGACTCGAGCGCTGCCCACTCCGACTCGGTCAGGTCCGTGAACTTGGGGTCGTAGCCTGGCAGCAGCCTGTAGGGGACGGGTGGTGGCTGCGACAGCTTGGCCTCGCCGGGGAACAGGGCCTTGCGCTTGTACGTCGTGTACTCGATCTCCCACTTTGGTGGCTTCTTGGTCTGCTTGCCAATGTCTGGCAGGTAGAACTGCGCAAAGCCGAGCGGGCTCAGTGGCTTGTTCTTGCGCGACGGCGCCTCGGGCGACGAGTATCTCGGCTTGCGCTTGAACGAGCAGTGAGGCTTGTCCTCGTTCTCTGGCAGCTTGCACGACTTCTTGCCCTTCTTCTTCTCGATCTCGACGTCGTCCTCATCAGGGTCGTCTTGGGGAAGCGGGACAATGGTGCGAGGTACCAAGTCGTCCTCGAGAGTGACGCCAGTGATGTTGTACCTGGTGTCGTTAGCACGGGTGGCGACGTGCACACAGCAGTGTGCGACTCACGAGAAGATGCGCGCCGACGGAATGTAGGTAGGGATCACACTCGGGCCGACGTTCATCACGGCGTAGTCCTTGTGCTTGACGTTTTGTGGCCCAGGGATCTCGCCAAAGGCCTTGACCAGCTCCGTCTTGAGCAGCTGAGCGCGCTTGCCCATGACCTTGAAGCGGCCAGACTTGAGCAGGTGGGGCCCGTGTTCGAGCTCGGGTCCAAGGTACGTGAAGTCTTCTGGCGAGCTGGCGTCGAGGATCGCCTCTGGGATGACGTCAAACCTCCCAGACGTCGTGTTGCCGCTGAGGCCTTGGAAATCATCAGGAGGGGGTGGTCCCTCCTCCAGGTGCTCCACGTCCAGGAAGAAGAAGTGGTCGACGTTCCTGCCCAATCAGCTCGGCACTGGTAGCAAAAGACTCACATGTGGCCAAAGAGGTGCCCGACAATCGTGTCCTGGAAGCGGAGCGCAACGTCACCATAACGCATGTCTGGTAGCCGCCAGTCAGTACCTTGGCCCCACAGCGGCGATCCCGGCACTCACAGCAAGTGTCATAGTACAGTCCTGGGTGGGGCGGGACGTGGCCCGTCAGCCAGACCTGCATGCCGCGGTCACGGAATTGCTGAAGCTGGACATCGAGCCAGTCCATCTCCAGGGCTCCGGGGTCATTCGAGCGGTCCTGGCACCCATCGACAACTGGACACGGTCAGTCACCCTCCACTTTGCGGGGCCCGGGTTGTACCCACTCGAGTTGGACGCAAACCAGTAGAGCGTGTTGAGCGAGATGACAGCCAGCCGGTCAGGAATGACCTCTGTAGCAAAGTACATGCCGCGCTCGAACACGTGTCGGTCCTCGCTCGGAATGAAGTGCTTCCAGATCCTGCATCATCAGCACAACCGGTCGGGTCGTCACCACCTTGCCACCTACCTCACAAACTCCTCTGTGATTCTGTTTGGGCCAGGCGACAGGACGTTGTGGGGGTAGATGTCGTTGTTGCCAACACTGGGGACGATGGGCATGTCCTTGCCAAAGACCTCGACCATCCTCGTGGCCATCATGCGGTTCGAGTCGAAGATCTCCTTTGGTGTACGCGGGATCTCGCGGTCAATGTCGTGTCTATGGGGTCAGTATCCAAGTCGCGCGCGCAACAGACACCACCGCTCACCGAGAGTTGTCGCCCGTCCAGACGATAAAGTCAATCTCGTCAGCCCACTCCTTCTTGAGCCAGTCGAGGGTGTTGTCGATGAGGCTCATGGGCGAGTCGCAGTCACTACGGCCGTTCAGCTCGTGCCTTCCTTTGCCATTACCAAACTGATAACACTCACGATAGCGGGGTACCCCACTTGCCAGCCTTGTCGTCGTCGTCGCCGCCCTTGACCTTTGTGCCGTTGACGTCGCCCGCGACATCATCGAGGCGCAGCTTGCCCTTGCCCTTCTTGTCCTTGCGATGGCAGCCCGACTCGAACGTCGCGCCCGGCTTGTAGTGGGCGTCGGGGTGGAAGTCTGTGATGTGGAGGAAACGCCCCTTGAGCTCTGCGCGCGCGAGGTCAGCGACGTGTTTGCGCGGGGGCGGGGCGTTGCGAGCAACCAACTCACCCCGCTTCTTTGCGACCTCTGGTGCGTGAAGGGGCTCCTGCTCGTGTGGCACGGCAGCAGCGCTAGCGAGCGACATGACGGCGAGCAGAGTCGCTACGCGCATGATGGCTGGCTGCTGCATGTGGTGTGGGTGGCGTTGAGAGAGGGAGCGCGTCGACGAAGTAACTCGGCGTCTCTTTAATCGCTCACGCGAGGCGCCAAAGATGGAATGCTGCTGCGTGTGGTGTGGTGCCCGGCAATGCGGTTGTTTTACAATGTGACGAGCCGGGGTGACACTGGGCGTGGGCGTGGGCTGGCGGCGCGCGCGACGACGATGGTCGTGGTTGATCTGTTTGTGATTGTGTGTGGAGGCGCTACGCTAGGCGTGACTGTGACTGCGAGACTTAAACTGCACCACTGTTCGTCGAAGCAGAGAAGGCGATGTGGCTCAGGAGTTTACAGCTTTGTGGGGTAGTCGAGTGGATGCAAGCTTTGCCGGAGTTGCTTGCGTCGATCGTAGTCGTCGTCGACCGTGGCGAGACTTGGCTGGGGGGAGGTTGGTTGGAGCACGAAGTGGGGTGCTGGGTGGTCGTCGCCTTTGTCGACTTGGGATGCGCTCGCTTCCGTGCGTCTGGCCGCTCACTGCCTGCCTGCCTGGCTGCTGCCTCCACACTCACTGGCTGCTGCCTGCTTGCCTGCCTCTTGCCTGACTTGGCTACACTTTTGCTTGGCTGAATTTGACCCTGCTTGCTACCTCCTCCCCCTGCTTGCTGCCCTCCCCTGCTTGCTTGTCCTGCTTGTGCCTCTCGGGTTCCCACTGTAACCGCAGGCTCCCGTCGATGAAACGCTTTCACCACGAACGTGCATCACACTCACGTGACGCGTGACGGTCGCACAAAATCTGCACCCATCGCACCCGAGTCAGGTAGGCTCGCAAGGTCAATTTTCAGTTAACTTACCCAACCGTTAGGCCCGCACCCAACCACCAAGCTCGAGATTTTGCGACCTCCACCTGACCACTCGAGCCAGACTGGACAAGCATCATCCGGCCACCGACCACTGCTCACTCGCAACCTTCCTTCACATCCAGAACCAACCCACAATGGTAAGCATAGCCCCGCGGCCCGCGGCCAGTGCTCCAACTCACGCTCCACAGCTTCGCCGACAGTCCCGCGAACGCCGCGAATACATTTACAAAAAGTCGCACGAGTCGCAGGAGCGGTCCATCTTTGAGCGCAAGCAGCGCATCAAGGACGCGCTCGCGAGCGGCAAGCAGCTCCCCACCGAGCTGCGCAACGACGCCCGCACGATCGGCAAGGACCTCGTCCTCGACGAGGCGCAGAAGGGTTGGTTCTTGCCCCCAAGGCATATTCTCACGCCACACAGACCCGTGGACCGGCGCCGATGACGAGTACGCAAAGGTCGGAACATACGACCCCAAGGTCGTCGTGACCACGTCGCGTGACCCGTCCTCCAGGCTCCTCTTGTTTTCCAAGGTATGTTTGTCGCGGCCGCCTCCTCGTCGTCGCCACTCACGCTTCCACAGGAGCTCCGCCTCGTGTTCCCCAACGCCATCCGCCTGAACCGCGGAAACACGGTCATGAAGGACCTCGTGCAGACGTGCCTCTCGCAGGGCGTCACCGACCTCGTCCTCGTCCACGAGCACCGCGGCGTGCCCGACGCGCTCATCATCTCGCACCTGCCCCACGGCCCGACCCTCAGCATGACGCTCCACAACGTCACCCTGCGACACGACGTCGCCACCTCCAACTCGACCGTGTCGGAGCAGTACCCCCACATCATCATGGACGGCTTCACCACCCGCCTGGGACAGCGCGTCGCCAGCATCCTCAAGGCACTCTTCCCTGTCCCCAAGGACGACGCCAAACGTGTCATGACCTTTGCCAACGACCGCGACTTTATCAGCTTCCGGTGGGTTACACGAAGCCGTGGTTGAAGCTAACCCACAACAGGCACCACGTCTTTGCCAAGACGTCGCACAAGGACGTCCAGCTGGCCGAGGTTGGACCCCGGTTCGAGGCGAAGCGTGAGCAGCTACCCTATGAGCAACAACTGACCCCCAGCCTACGAGATCCGCCAGGGCACAATCGACCAGACCGAGGGTGACGTCGAGTGGCTTCTGCGGCCATACATGCGCACTTCAAAGAAGCGCAACCAGCTGTGAGAACCGGCACTCTCATTCACTCCACCTACAGATCCTTGTTGTACACTACCATGCAGCCCACCTTGCATATGGCTCCACCAACGACATGGGCTGATCCCCTGTTGACGCAATTCATGGCTTCACTTCTATGGGAGCCACAACAACAAAGAATTACGAGGGGTGACAACATGATGTGTGCGAACTAGTTCGTGACGATGTCGTGAACCTACAATCGTGTTGGCGTCATGATCACAAGGTACTGATGGGACAAGCGAGGATAGGGTAAGGCATCGAGTATTAGAGATGGTGTGTCCGGGTAGGGTGCGGTTGGCGGCGGGTGCGAATCCTCTCCACAATCCGGCGAGGTTCGCGGCCAAACAGATTGACGGCGATTGTAGTACGCTCTGCGGTATTGAAATGGCTCGGCGGTGGTTAAACGCGGCGAGCTGGGGTATTGATGATGCTCCTGCAGAGTCAGCCTGGCACCGAGGCTACACTCACAGGCTGCGGAGAAGCTCGTTGCCACTCTGAGAGTTTCTCAGCGTCGTTTGGAATTGGCGGCAGGTGTTGTGAACACGGCTCATGAGGGCGCGCTCTCCTGGGGGAACCTGGCGCAGGATGCTCTCTGAGGCTCGTGAGCGTCATTTAGGGGGACTGTTAAGCTTACGGAGGTGCCCACGACCAACGGAAGAGTTTGCAACTGTAACGATTGCCGGCGTGCGCCTGGAGTTGTCAGTCACGATCGCAAATTACTAACGAACCCGTCTTTCTGGGAGCAAAGCGACTCGATGTACTTGACAATGTTGCTACGCTGTAGGATGCGATTGGAACTGATCACAAACTCGACAAACTGAACGCCGTGGTGGTTGGTAGCCAGGGGAGGATAAGCGGTGAGGATGGCATGCGAAACGGGCTTGATGAGAGCCTCGTGGAAGTTCAAAAGCTTGTTGATCGCGAAACTGTGTAGAAGGTCGATGGTCAGCTAAACGTGGCTCTCAACGTCACATCGCTCACTGTCCAAACTGATTGTTGGCAACACGTGAGATATCTTCAAGAATCTAAGCCAAGTTAGCAATGGTTGTGGTGAACCAACTTGCCTCATGAAAGCAGGCGTCCTGGGCCAGGTCAGCGGTCAGACAACGTTTTCGCCAGTGCCGCCACTCACAATTAGATCCTGGTTCGCACATCCTTCAAATATCTGCTGCACCGAGATTGATCCATTCTGTGGGTCAGAAATGCAGGGGAGTGGTTGATTTACCTCGTTGGACACGGCGAGATCCGCCCAGCGCCCCTCCATCGTCTCCTTGATCCTGGATGTGAGTTTACGGTGGGCAGTCAGGCCTTACTTGTCGAATATTTCGGTCTGGTTCTGACTCCTGCACTTGCAAAGGTACTAGTGCTCGTCAGCACCGACGATGATTCGAACCCAAAAATAACGCACCGGACGCCACACCTTGCGGGCTCCAGTCTGCATCGACTCGTAGATGCCATACTTGAGGAGGGCAGTAGAGATAAGCCCCTGGCACGTCAGTCAGCATTCACGGTAGCGTTCGACAATGCCCACCTCCAGCTCCTTCACACCAACAGCCTTGACGAGCACATGAGCTCCAAACTTGTTGTTTGCGATCGGAACAACATCGTTCCTGCCCGTGTCAGCTCTCAGTCGTCACAGAACTGCTTTTACCCACTCGATAACTTTGATGAAATTAATCTTGTCCTCGGTAGTTCCCTTATCGAGGAGTTGCTGGCAGAGGTAGTTGCCGTTGGACGTGAAACAGAGAGGCTTGGCCCACTCGAGGATGACGCTAATCACATAGTGCGTGATCGGCATGGAAGGCGGCTGCCCTAGCCTGCTCTGTGACATGTGTCAGCTGGGGATTAGCTTTGATGAGATGTGCATACACCCAGAGCGTTTGCTGCAATCTTTAGAGTGGCGCTGGTTACTGTCAGCGGGTTGCCGAACCACAGGAATCGAAACCCACGCCTGAGTATTGTTCTTTGGCTCCTGGTGGGCAATCGTCCATACAAGTGGGCGGATGAGGTCATGTTCGCTCCTCGGGTCCATCCTCATGTAGTCGAGCTTTCCGCTCAGGATGAGATCGACAGTCTGCTGTGAGGGGTGGTGTGTGGCGGGCTTTGAGGGGTCAGTGTGGGCGTCGCGCTGAGGAGTCTTACGTCCTGGAGCGCCGTCAGGTTTGGGACTGACTGGAATCCCACGTGACGGTCAAGTGGGTGGTGACCAGCAGCTTGGTATAGGGTGTCGCGGAACGAGGGAAGGTATGACTGGTTGTCAAATGTCGGAGAGGTGGGAGATGTGGGCCCTAAAGCTCTCTCGGCAATCTGATGAGTGTGCTTAGTATTGACGCAAAGAGGTGGTTTGCTCACTAGTGTAGAGAGCTGGTGCACCTCATGGACCAGGCGGGCGTTCTCTGCTTGAATGATGCTCTTCTCCACAGTGAGCTGGGCGATCTGCTTCTGGAGGGCACGGATCTGATCGTCCTTCTTGGCAGAGTCAGTGACACGGCGTTGTGAGTTCGGCGCGATCGCTCACTTCAGTTTCGGGCTCCATGACCAGCCCTAACTTGTTCGGAGGTGACCAGATACCGCCACTGATGCCTGGGAGGAAGGGAGTGGCTTGGGCTACGGGGGCGAGATCGTCGCATCGTACGGGGAAGGCGCCCTTTAACTGGAGGGGTCAGTCGTGGCGTCGTTGTCGGCTGGCGATCGGCGAGACTCACCGGGTCTTGCTGGTTGGCCATGTCGTTCGTGCCGGCGGAGGAAGGTGGGGAGACCTCTACGGGTGACGGAGACTTGACGAGTAACGAGATTGGGGTGGACAGCCAGGAGCCCGGGCTCGTATTCCACCGCTTGAGCACGGGTGGCGCATCGCGCTGCGGTTGGTCGGGGCTGTATCCTGACTCGGACGTGGAAGCGTCTGGCGAGGAGGTAGTGACAGGGAAGGCGGATGCGAAAGGGAAGATGGGCGTGTTGATGTGTTGGCCACCCGTCTGGTGGTTTGTAGTGCCCTCCATTTCGGTGGCGCCTACGAGGCCATTGGCACGGCAGGTGGGATGGACAGAGAGGGCAAGGGAAGGTCGTGTGGAACGAATGTATGTCGATGTAGAGAAGGTGGGTGCGGGATTGGGTCTCTAATGCGGGGGCGAGATCCGAGACGCGACAGGAGATGATGGGGTTGTCACAAGATTGGTGGGTGAGTGGGTGTGGGTGAAGATGAGGGAGGGAGGGAGTAGTGTGTGTCGAGTGGAATGGGATGCAGTTTGGATGAGAAAGTAATAAAGAGCGAGTGTGTGTGTGTGGAATCGAGGCGAGAAGTCAAACGCGAGGGTGTAATGTGGTTTATGTAGGGAACAAGTCGAAGGGCGAGGCGGCGCGACCTGCACACACAGACATGCACACACACGCGCGCCGTCAACATTGTCTTCCCTTTGGCATTGCCACTTGACAGGCACAGATGGTGGGTGGTGACGCGTTTACGTAAAACAGTAAACCACGGAACCAAATCCCCACCGCCAGCTCCCGACAACCACCACCCTGCTGCCCTTTGCACCCACCTTGACTGGCTAGCGACGAGCTCATCTCGACCGACAGCCTCCAACCCCAAAGAGCAAGCAGCCACCATGACGACCGAGTACCACCCCTCAATGGACGACTACAGGAGTGAGTGGCGCGTGTGAGCGCGGCTGGCGTTGCTTTGCTCGCGGCTGCGTGCCGTCCCGGCGCGAGGAGGCCGCACTGCTCGGCACCCGTGTCCTCGCTAGATCCGGAGCTGACGCCTTATCTCTTGCCCTGCTCCCCTTGTCAACATCTGCATCGTTCTCCGCCATGCTGCGACCGCCGAACGATATCGCGCCGGCCCCGAACTGCCCGCCTCGGCTCACTCGACCCCGCCGTCGTTGTTTTGCCCATCCGATCGACGTCGCTCACAACGCGCTCCGCTGCCCGTTCCGTCCCAACCCGCTGTCCTCTCGCTCGCGTAACCTGCTCGCGCTCCTTGGATGGCCTTTGGAATCCCCCACGCACCCCGCCCACCACCACTCCCCCCCAACAGAAAAGATCGCGGCGCGCGAGGAGCACATCCGCGAGTCGTGGATCAAGGCCATGGAGGCCCGCATCGTCCGCGGCGAGCTTCAGAAGTGCTTCAAGTATGAGGGCGTCAACCACTACGAGAACTGCAAGGAGTTGGCCGAGAAGTACGCGCACATGATCCGTGACAACGCTGTGGGTATTGCTGGACTTGAATTTCAGACCTCAGCGCTAACCCTCCCAGGTCAAGGGATACAAGACGATCGACACCGAGTAGACCGTGTCGTAAAACCAATGCATCAACATATAGGAGCAGAGAGGTGCCCACGGTGGCTCCAAAGCTACAGAAAAACGAGCCACCTGCGCCGCCAGCCTGCGTTCGTGCCACTCGCTCAGGTGCCGGGGCGGAGCACGCCACTGACATAGCTGACACTGCTGTCCTGCTTGGTCGTACACCGCGAGCTCTGCTCGTAGCGCACAAAGACAAAGTGGACGTAGTCGGCCGCGTGCTTGCCGGCGTAGAAGTGCTGCACGAGGTTGAGGAGCACGGTGATGGGGTTTCTACCGCAGATGGTATTCTGCGCCGTCAGTCCAAGCATTACCCCCTGCCCACCTTGGTACGAGCAAGGTATCGCTCCCACTCCTCGACGGCGCCCTTGCGCGCCGGCGTGCGGAGCAGGTCCATGCCCTCGTGGTCCATGTACTGGATCGACTTCCAAATCGGCGCCTCGTTGCGCTTCTGGCCGGCGTACTGGCGCACAAACTCGAGCTGGCCGTTGTTCGCGACGCCGGGGCCGGCGGGGACGGGGGGCACGGGCACGGGGGGATCAGGCGCGGCGGGGTAGTAGGGAGTATGCTGGAATCGGGTGCCCCTACGTGTCAGCGTGTTGCACCCCGTCGCAACGCACCAGTGGCAAAAGTCGCTGCTGATGACGAAGAAGGTCTCATCGTCGGCCCAGTACTTTGCCAGTGCGGCGCTCACGGCGTCGCGCTTATCGGCCGGCGGGTGGCCCACGAGCAGGGGGAGGAGCTTGAGGTCGTCGCGGCTAGTCTCAGCGCCGCCTCGTGCCCCCACCTACCCGGCAAAGATGTGACGGATGTACGGGAGGTGCATCTCGAGCGAGTGCTCGTCCTCGTCGACGCTGGGGGACATGGTCGAGAAGAGGCGCGTCTTGCGCAGCTCGTCAATGGCTAAAGTCAGCGCGGCCTCTCACAGCACGGACCCTCGAGGTCGAGCGGGATGTCGCCCAGCGGCGTGCCGTACGCCGCGAACGGGGAGAGCGCAATGCCCGCGAGGTAGACGTGGTGCGACGGCCCGAGGAGCACGACGCGTTTGCTGCCGGTCAGCCTCGTGCCGCTCCCTGCGGCCTCACACCGTGGCAACGGGTATCGACGCATACGCCCACGCCGCCGCCGGGCCCGAGTACGAGTAGCCCGCGTGTCTGGCGTCAGCTGCGAGGGGAAGCGGGGCACGCACGGCGCGATCACGGCCTTGGCGTTGGCGACTGGCGGGGAGAAGGCCGGAGAGGACAGCGGCGTCACCTTGGCGAGGTAGGACTCGAGCTCGGCGCGCAGCTGCGCACCTGGTCGTCAGCGGGCGGAGGTGACGCCGACGCACCGTTCGAGGTGTACCAGCTTCCGGCGTGGGAAGCTTCGCGGACCCTGCGCGTGAGCTGGTAGGATTGGGTACGCCGACGTACCCAGACATTGCGGTCGTGGGGGCAAGATTGTGAAGCATCGACAGCGAGATACCAAACTGACTGACGGATGTAACGTCCACTCTGGCACGCCTTGGGAAGCACATCCTAGGCTGGCTGGCTGGCTTGCTGACCGGGCACGACTTGGGCGGCGACACGGACGTCATATGGCTTGGGGTCCCCACATAGCCATCCACCCCCACCCCACCACGCACAATACACGGGATTCATTGACGCTCATAAATGCAACCATCCAGCAAACACTACATATGGGGAGTAGCCTGCACTGCTCAAGGGTGGGCAGCAGCCTCGGCGGCGGCCGTCTTGACAATGTCGGTCACGGCAGCGGCAAGTGCTGGGCGTTAGCTCTGGATCAACGCGCACAACTTACTGTCAACGGCCGACGACGTAGCAGCCTCGGCGTAGACACGGACGCAGTCCTCGGTACCACTTGGGCGCACAAAGCTGCGGCCCTGCTCAACCTTGAGGACGGCCTCGTCGATGCGCGCCTGGAGGCCAGCGGGCGAGGTGAGCTTGCGCTCAGCGTCGGTCGTGTGGAAGATGTGGCGGTCGGGCACCTCGACCTTGACGAGACGGTTGGGGAGGTCCTCGTAGCCAGCATCCCACTCCTCGGCACCCCAGCCCCTGTGGGCGAGAACAACCTCGACGAGAAGGAGGTCAGAAAGGGCATCGCCGACGGCCTGGTTGATGAGTTCGGAGAGCGCAATCAGGTGCTTGACAGCGCGGTCCTGGTCGGGGCTCTCGGGCTCGGTCTTCTTCAGCGTCTCAAGGGCGTCGTCCGAGAACAGAACAGTTCCGTGGCCGTTGGCCTCGAAGTAGACACCAATGTCGTAGTTGAGGGCGGCATGGTGGAGGTGCTTGACACCAGTAGCAGTGCAGGTAACGGGGATGTTGCGCTGCGATTGTCAGGCGGCAGAAAACTCATGCAACTTACGCTCTTGATGAACTTGGTGGAGCTGCCGTTCGCGTAGGCAGTCTGGACGACACCGACCTGGATCTTGTCCGTGAGCTTGGCGCGGGTCACGAGGTCGCCGATGAACAGAGCAGCAAGGACAGCAATCTTGTCACCGTCAAGCAGACGGAACGTCTTGCCGCCCTTGAGGTAGTAGTAGATCAGACGGTCGGCGTCTCCATCAAAGCTGGCACCGCGGTTGTCGGGCTGGTTCAGCAGACCAGACTCGGCAACCGAAGGGGGGAGCTGCTGCTTGGTCTTGACGTAGTCGGCACCGCACTGGTAGTTGAGCACACCCTCCTTGTTGAGCTGGGTGTTGAGGGGCTTGAACGGAAGGAGGTCGCCAATGTGCTTGGCAAAGTCGGCGAGTGAGAGCGCACCGACACCATTGGCGCAGTCAACGGGGAGAGGCTTGAGGGGGCCTCTGTTACCCTGCTCCGTTAGCCCCGTACCCGGTGGGGTACTCACAATCAGAGTCTTGAACGCAGCCGCCGTCTTCTTCTGGTAGCCCTCAATGGTAGGCACGCCATACTCGCCAGTCGTGTCGTTGGTTGCCTTGACGACGTAATGGAGGATGGGGGTGGTGGTGACACCGATGTTGTTGGTCGAGACGTGGTCGCCGAAGGCAGCAAGCGCCGCCTCCAGGGCCTTAATGAGCTCGGGGCTCGAAGGACGAGTGTCCGCAGCGTAAACCACCGACGCAGGAGCACCAATGTTGATGTGCAGCTGCTCGGCAAGCTGCTTGTACGCGGCGACGAGCTCCTCAGGCGAAGCGCAGTTGGCCAATGTCGTGGCGTAGGCCTCCCACGACTGCTCAAGCATCTCGCCAGCGGGGTCAACTAGCTTGACGCCATTGTCCTACGCATCGGTGTCAGCCTGCGAACCGCATCGCTTCACAGTCCCACGTACAGCCTCAGGGTTGTGCGACGCCGTGACCATGACACCGATGGCCTTGCCGTTGAACCTCTGCGAGCGGAGGACAGCGAGCAGGCCTACGCTAAAGATCACTGAGGGCAGGCGCTTGCCCCTGTCGGAGAGTCCATGTCAGCCGCTTTTCTCCCTCTCCCTCCAGCTCTCCCCAACGCGCGCCATAAACCTACAACGTGCGAAAGCCGGCGGTGCCATAGCCAAACTTGACGTCGGCGGGCTTGGGGTAGTTCTTGGCCGCGGCGGCGATGCGGTCAAAGAGCTGGGTGTGGTCCACGGGAGGGGCGGCGGCGGCGGAGCTCATGTTGCTCTTTTGAATGAGATGTGGTAAAGTCTAAGAGTGAACGAGAAACTGTTTATAAGTCTGAAACGTGATGCATTGCACTTGCACTGCACACGTCGCTGCCAACGCGTCAGAGCGATCCGTGCGGCGAATCCGGGGACCCCAAGATCTGATTTTGATACAGCCACGTGGAAAATGACACGTATTCTGACCTGGCATGTGGCCGCCGCGCGCCGTGTGGTGTTTGAAAGGTCGAGGTGCCGTCAACGATCCCACTTCTTTTGCCGCTCGTCTTGTGAGCAATCCTCATTGTCCACAATCTTAAAAACGAGCGTCGGCATTCCATCGAACACTGGACAACTCGACAGGATGCCTCGCTCAGAATCTCCCAGGCGGTCGCCGTCCCAGGATCGTGCCGCAAGCAGGAGTCCTTCGCCAGAGGAAGCGCCGGCTTCCAAGCGCAAGAGGTAAGTCGCCATCTCCATCTCGCACCGTGTTCAGGCGACCAGTGATTCGTATCAGACTGACACAATACCCAGGTCACCCTCGGCCTCTCCGCGTGCCCGGTCTCCCTCGCCACCCGCGCAGCGCCGTCGTCCAGCCTCGCCCAGTCCTGGCCCAGAACCGGTCATCGAGGTGCCGCGCGTCCACGATGTCGACCCGGTGCGCAAGCGGCAGCGCGAGGCTGCGATGCTCGAGTCGCAGATCAACGCCGAGCTGAAGGGCGCCGCGGCGAACGGAAATGGCGACGCCGGCACTGTGGCAACCACCACCGACGCCCGCGCCGAGTTTGCCAAGCTGCTCGGCTCGCGCTCCGGAGGCGCATACATACCCCCTGCGCGCCTGAGGGCCATGCAGGCCGAGGCGAGCAAGGACAAGAGCAGCCCAGAGTACCAGCGCCTGAGTTGGGATGCCTTGCGCAAGAGCATCAACGGTCTGATCAACAAGGTCAACGTGTCGAACATCAAGCATGTTATTCCGGAGCTCTTTGGCGAGAACCTCATCCGCGGCAAGGGCCTTTTTGCGCGCTCCATTATGCGCGCCCAGGCTTCGTCGCTCCCGTTCACGCCCATTTTTGCTGCCCTGGTGGCCATCGTCAACACGAAGCTGCCCCAGGTCGGCGAGTTGGTCCTCACCCGCCTGATCGCCCAGTTCCGTCGTGCCTACAAGCGTAACGACAAGGTAGGTTGTGTTGGGAGACAATAGAAGCTGACATTTTCAGACCGTGTGCAACGCAACTTCGACATTCATTGCCCACCTCGTCAACCAATATGTGGCCCACGAGATTGTGGCCCTCCAGATCCTGCTGTTGTGTTTGGAGCGCCCCACCGACGACTCGATCGAGGTTGCCGTCGGCTTCATGCGCGAGGTCGGCCTTTTCCTCCAGGAGAACAGCCCTCGTGCCAACACCATGATCTACGAGCGTTTCCGTGCGGTGCTTCACGAGGGCGCCATTTCGAAGCGTTGCCAGTACATGATCGAGGTCCTTTTCCAAGTCCGCAAGGACAAGTACAAGGACAACCCGTCGATTCCCGAGGGCTTGGATCTTGTTGAGGAGGAGGAGCAGATTACGCACCGTCTCAGTCTCGACGACGAGCTCAAGGTGCAGGAGGGTTTGAGTAAGTCGAGGCGGACACTGGCGGCCACTATGCTGACAGCCCCAGATCTGTTCAAGGTCGACCCCAACTTTTTGGAGAACGAGGAGCGTTACCAGGAGATCAAGAAGGAGATTCTCGGCGACTCAGATGATGAGGACGAGTCGGGAAGCGGCAGCGACTACTCTGACGACGAGAGCGAGGCGGACGTCGCCCCTGACAAGGAGGGCATCACCGACATGACCGAGACCAACCTGATGAACTTGAGGCGAACAATCTACCTCACCATCATGAACTCGCTCAACTTCGAGGAGGCCGTGCACAAGCTGCTCAAGGTCAACATTCCCGAGGGCAACGAGATCGAGCTGTGCAACATGATTGTCGAGTGTTGCTCGCAAGAGCGCTCTTACTCCAACTTCTACGGCTTAATTGGAGAGCGCTTCTGCAAGTTGAATCGACTGTGGACCGAGAACTTCCAGGAGGCCTTCCAGAAGTACTACGAGACCATCCACCGTTACGAGACCAACAAGCTCCGCAACATTGGCCGCTTCTTTGGCCACCTGCTGGCCTCGGATGCCATCTCGTGGGCCGTTCTCCACGTTGTGCACATGAACGAGGAGGAGACGACCTCGTCGTCGCGTATCTTCGTCAAGATCTTCCTCCAGGAGATGAAGGAGGAGATGGGAATGAAGAAGGTCGTCGAGCGCTTCAAGATCCCCGACCTGCAGCCCGTGTTCGCCAACATGTTCCCAACCGACAACCCACGCAACACGCGTTTCGCCATCAACTACTTCACCCAGATCGGACTTGGAGCCATCACCGAGGACATGCGCACGTGGCTGCAGAATGCGCCCAAGCTGCTCGCAGCGCAGCACGCCGCTCAGCAGGACAGCTCGGACTCGGACTCGTCGTCCGACTTGTCTTCCGACTTGTCGTCGAGCTCGGACAGCTCAGACTACAGCTCGGACGACTCGCGCGCGCGCCGCCGCCGCTCGCCTCCCCGTCGGCGCCGGTACTCGTCTGACTCGCGCGACGACTCGCGTTCCCCGCCTCCCCGCCGTCGCAGGTACTCTTCGGACTCGCGTGACTCGCGTGACTCGCGCTCGCCATCACCGGCCCCGAGGCGCCGCGACGACTCGCCTCCTCGCAAGCGGCCGACGAGCGACTCACCGAGGAAGCGCAGCCCGTCCCCTCGCCGAAACGCAAGGGATGACTCGAGGACGCCGCCTCGTCGCCGCGACGACAGCCCTCCTCCCCGCCGTCGTGATGACAGCCCTCCTGCCCGTCGCCGCGATGACAGTCCCCCCCGTCGCCGCGATGACAGCCCTCCCCCCCGCCGTCGCGAGAGCCCCCCTCCCCGAGCTCGTGAGCCCAGCCCGCCCCGCGCCGCGGCTCCTCCAGTGCACCCTAGCCGCATGGCGCAGGTCCCAGTGCACCCCAGCCGCTTGGCGCAGGTGCCCGGTGCTGGTTCTGGTCCTCGCCGCGACCCCCCGCCCCATCAGCGCCGCTCGCCGCCGCGCCGCCGGTTTGACGACTCGCCGCCCCGGAGGAGGTTTGACGACGGCGGACGGGACCGCCGCTAAGTCTGAGTAGTGTTAGGATTGTGGCGTGGCACACAGCGGTTCATGCAGACAGTGGCGTGGCGCAAGATTGATATCGATGCATGATGAATGATGCTACTTCTACTTTTAGAGCTCGTCGTGGACCGTGTCGTCGTCGATCGACGCCTTGAACTTGTTCCAGTCGAGCCACTCGTCCTTCTCGCCCTCCTCGTCCTCGGTCGCCCCAAAGGTCACGCCGTCGAGGAAGCTGTCGGTCTTGTCGTGCTCCGTGTCCTCGGGGAGCGGGCTGGCAGCGGTAGGTGGTGCGGGCTTGACCTTGTCCTCGGCCTTGGCGGACGACGAGACACCGAGCGAGCGGCGGAGGAGGAGCTCGACGCGCTCAAAGTAGGTGGTGGGGTCGGGCACGTCGAAGCCCGAGCGGACGAGGGTCGTGTCGAACAGCACCGAGATGGTCTGCTTGACCTCGAGCTCGTCGGCGGTCGGCTCATCGCTGCCCTCGGGCAGCTCGATGACCTTCTCGAGCAGGCCCTCGATCAGCGGCGACTTGGGGTTGATCTCAAGCACGCGCGGCAGGTTCTTCATGAGCTGGAACATGGGGTCGTTCTCGGCCTCTGCCTGCGCGGCCATGAGGCGCGCCATGTTGGCCGACCAGCCCATCGAGTCGACGACAATCGTGCACGGCGACGTGACGAGACGGTTGGTCAGGACAACGTCGCTGACCTGTCCCTCGAGCTCCTTCTTGAGCCACTTGAGGAGCGGCGCGTACGCAATGTTCTGCGCCGCGAGCTCCTTCTTCTCGGCCTCGTCCTCGTCCTCGTCGCCGTACTTGAGGCCCTTCTTGGACACGTCCTGCGCCTGCATGCCCCTGTGGGTGTGAGTATCGCGGAACAACGTGGGCACTCACATGAAGTTGTTGAGCGTGCCCATCATCGGCTCGTCGGACGGGAGGTTGAGGAGGAGGATTTCGTACCCGCGGGCCTTGAGCTTCTCGACGAAGGGCGAGCGGGCGAGCGCCTGGGTCGTCTCGCCCACGCCGGCAATGTAGTAGATCTGCGTCTGGCCCTCCTTGCGGTTCTCGACGTACTCCTCGAGCGAGGTGAAGGGCGAGCGCGTGCTCTCGAAACGGAGGAGCTTGGCAATCTTGATCTTGTCCTTCTGGCTCTCCATCATGCCGATGCGGAGGGCGTTGCCATACAGAGTCGACACCTGCTTGTACTTCTCCTTGTCGTCGGCCGCGAGCTTGCTGAACAGGTCGATGGCCTTGCGGACGAGGATGCGCTGCAGCTGCTTGAGGAAGCGCGAGTTCTGGAGTGTCTCACGCGACACGTTGAGCCTGCGGGGTCAGACTTGCCACACCGGCGTCACTCACGGCAAGTCATCAGCGTCAACCGTCACCTTGAGGAAGCTGAGCCAGCGGGGCATGTACTGCTCGCCGAGGTCGTCGGTGATGAAGACGCGCTTGACCATGAGACGGACATTGTTGAGACCGCTCGTGATCTTGGACCAAAAGTCCTTCTCCAACACGGGCGGGATAAACATGATGGAGCGGAACGACACACCCGACTGCGTGTCGCCCTTGAAGTGGGTCCAGCCGAGGGGCTCCTGCGTCTGGTCCTTGGCCACGGCCTTGTAGAACTCGATGTACTCCTCCTTGGACACGGACTTGGGGTCGCGCATCCAGATAGGAGCCTGGTCATTGACGCGGACCCAGGTGAACTCGTCCTCGTCCTCCTCGTCATCAGCGGGCACGTCGTCAAACTCCTCGTCCTCGTCCTTGACCTCGGCCTTGGGCGTCTGCGCCTTCCTCTCCCGGATGTAGATCGGGAACGTGGTCGAGAACGTCGAGTGCTTGTCACTTTCCTGTCAGTGGCGTCCCAAAACCGCCACTCACATCAGCGCCTTGAGGTTGCTGGTCGAGAGGAACTGCTGGTCCTCGTCTCCGATATCCAGCACAATCTCCGTACCACGGCCGAGCGTGTTTCCGCGGGGGTCCGCAAAAACCTCGAACGTGTCCCCCGACGCGGTCGACACAAAGGTGTGCTGCACGGGGTCGGGGTGCTCGGCCGTAGCCGGCGGCAGCGACGAGACGCGGACAACAGGCGAGACGAGGAAGCTGGGCGTGAGTAAAGCTCCGAGCATTCCAACCCCAAACATACCAAGAGTAGAAGCCCAGACCTGGCGGTTAGCACAGCCCCGAAGCGGCACACTCACCAAACTGGCCGATGAGGTTCGAGTCGGCACCGCCGGCGTCGTCGGCGCGCTTGAGGAACTCGTTGGTACCCGAGCGCGCAATCGTGCCGAGGTTGCGCGCGAGCTCAGTCTTGTTCATGCCGATGCCCGTGTCCCGGATGACGAGCTTGCCCGTCTTGCCGCCCTCGTCGAGGTCGACCGTGATGGTGATGTTGGGCTCGCCGGCGCTGAGCACGTCGCGGTCGGTGAGGGAGGTGAGGCGGAGCTTTTCGAGCGCGTCGTTTGCGTTCGAGATCACCTCGCGCAGAAACACGTCCTTGTGCGAGTAGAGCGAGTGGATCACGAGCGAGCGCAGGCGAGAAATGTCGCTCTGCGGCGTGTCAGATCGCACAAGGTGGAGGCGGGGCACAACGTACCTCGTACTTGAACGTCTCGGTCTCCTCGCCGGCACCAGCCTCAGCCGACACGAAGGGCACGAGCAGCGCCGCTGCGCCGATGAGCAGCTTTTGCAGCTTCATTGTCGCGGGAGTCAATGGAGTGGAGTCGGTCTCGACAACAACAACAATGGTAACTTTCGACGTGGCAGAGGATCTCGAACGCGTCGGCAATGTCAAGTCAGGCACGGAAGCAAATGCGCTCGTCGCCGACAGGTGGCGAGGCGTCCTTCAACACGCAGTCGATCACCCCCCCACCCCCCGCGTCCCGTTGCGACAAACCAGTGCATATGAGTGTCAATGCTGATGCGATGAGATACCAAAAATAAGCTATTGCGTGCAGAGAGTGGCTGTGTGGCTGTGTGTGTGTTTGTGTGTGTATGGGAAAGGGTCCGATGATGTTGGGAAGGACAGGTTACTGGAGCTGGGCAACGCCAGGTGCGTGCTCCTCACGCTCCATTGCCTCTCGCATCGGTGCGTGAATGCGCCTCGGAACCGCATGCTTCCTGGGCTTCTCGAAAGCGATAGTCTTCTTGCCCACGCTCGTGCCGGTTTTAAGCTTGGACACGAGACCAGGCGGTCGCTCAAAGCCGGCTTCGGCAATGTCGAACAAGATTTCGTCGAGCTCGGCCGCCGTATCACTGTCGAGCGGCTTGCTGCTGCCCAGATCGAACCGGGGAGCTGTCGCCCTGATGACGGCGTTGAAGTAGCGCACATCAAGCTTGAGGTGGGGAGATTCGCTTCCGAGCGCTGCAAATCGGTCGCGGACGTCGGCGTAGAGCTGCCACACCATAGACTGGGAGGCAATCTGGCGTGGGTACGAGTGGAACTTGGGATCGGCCCTGAAGCGGAGCGGGAATTGGCCGGGGCTGAGATCCGGCTCCTTGCGTCCTTCCGAACCGTACACATTCATCATGGTCGAGAAGATGTGGATAGGCAGGCGGAGCGAGTCGGGCATCTCCAGGTTCTCTTCCTGGTACCGTGTGATCTGCCTGTTCTCGTTGCGCAGGGCAACAAAGAAGATGCGCTGCGCGAGGTTGTACTGGCGAGTCTTGGCGAGAGCATCGACCATGGCGGTCCAAATGTAAACCCCGAGCTCCGGCGGGATAGGCCGGCCCGAGTCACCAATAACGACGCCCGTCTCGCGCTGGAGCACCTCGATCTGTGCTGCTGTCGTCTCGCGTCCGACTCGGAGGAACGGGATGACGGCATACACCACTCTCTTCAGCCGAGCCTGCTCCGACGTCGCAGCCAGGTGTGACAGGAGGGCTACGAGCGAGTAGGCGTCGGGTGTGGGCCTCGTCGGTTGTTCACTCGGGCCCGATACCGCGGCGACGGCGGTAGGGGTGGCGGGCACGGGGAGGTCCTCGCTCCAGTTGCTGGTGTCGATGTCGGGGGCGACTTGCCGATCCAACAATGTGCCCTGGAACAGTAAGTCGTCGAACTTTTGGGCCGCCTCATTGTCACCGGCCAGTGTCGCCCCACGGAAGCCCATGTTCGTCACAACTGTGCGCATGAAGTCCCAGCGTTCGTGGGCGTACTTGGCGAGTCGTGTGATCATACGCGGCGGCTGGCGAGTGGTGACGGCGTACTTGAGAAGTACGATACACGACTTCAGTCCAAGGTTGGGGAGCATGTACCGGCCAGGGCCGGTCATCTGTTGCGATTCAAGAACGCTCCCCGATTCGCGCTCAATCTCAGCCGCTCGGGCAAAGTTAGGCGGCGAAAAGACGAGTGACACCAGAGCGACATGTACCTGCGTATGTGCGGTGTACGCCCAAGCGTTGGTATCTGGCTCCTCAGCAACCGACTCGGGGTACACGGCAGGGTGGGTATGCGACCGGCTGAAGCTCTGAAGGAGCAGTGGGATAGCGGGGATGGGCAGCGTTCGGGACAGGATGGTGTTGGCGAGCGTCGCCAGTGCGCGCATGGACGCGGCGAACTCAGTAGGCGAGGCTTTGTGTGGATCGAGCATGAGCGCGTTGAGAATTTCCTCAATGAGGATTCGATGAGGATGGGGTACCAGCGACGGTGGCGAAGTTGGCACTGGCATGGGGAAACCGCGAAGGCGCTCGCTCGCCGCATGGCTCTTGGGATGCCAAAGGTCCAGCCGGTCATGGAGTGACAATGCCTCACCAGGCAGGCGCCAAGTGCGCACTCCGCTGAACCACATCGCGTGTAGTTTCGAGTCCATTGTCGTCGTTGTCAACGCACGCGACGGCGCGCCGCCTTGGTGAAAGTCCTCGGCGCGGGCGCCCTCGGCGATGCGGCCTTCCATGATCCAGGCTTCGACGAGCAGCGCGTACGTCTTCGCCGCGAAGTCGAACCGCCGTTCCCTGAGCGCCTGCTCAATTGCGAGCGAGTAGAGCTGCATGGGACGGGCATGGCCGATTGCCTGAAGTCTGTCGATGAGGACGAGCAGCACTCGCAAATGCAGTGAGGCTTTGGCCGGCTCCTGCTCTGCGATCGTCGGCTGGGGGAGCTTGACACTCCGGGGGATGTCGACCACTGGGAAATTGGGGTGTGGCTTGCCCTGTATCTTGGACGGCAGGATCGAAAGCGTTGTCAGAGAGAAGCGGGGAGTTGCCGAGGGCTGATCTGCGGCCTCGAGCTGGTGCAGCTTGACCCAGTGGACCATGAGCTGCATGGCGAGGAGGCCGCGTCTCTTCCGGATGAAGAAGTGGAGAATGGCATGCTGTTCGAGGGGTGAGAGTGCGTCGGCGCGCTTGGGGATATCGAGGGCGGTGAGGAGCAGGTGCGGGTTGCCGAGGGCTGATTTCGGGACGTCTTCGAGTGCCAGTCGGAGGCGGCGTGCAGACTCGCGCGTGGTGCGCTGAGGCGAGGGCAACGGCTCGGACGCGTTGGGGGAAGGCCTGGTGTACGGCAGGCGCGACGGGCCAGCGCCGTACGCCTGGCCGTAGGGCTCTGGGTCGTCTGCCTCTGGTGGCCTGGCGTGGGCGGCGCTGCTGGCGAAGCGGTGACGGCGCACCAAGGTAGCTGTGATGCGCCAGCCCCTCTTGGTGGTTATCATTGTGGTGGTCGAGACGGGACTGTGTTGGGCCTAGCGCATTGCGTTGTGGGTGTTGTGTCTTGTCGTTGACGTTGTGTTCGACTTGTCCGGGTTGGATCGCACAAAGGTGGCATCAACGAGTCTTGCGAGGCGGCCGCCGGCGCCAGCAAAAGTCAACGAGGGAAGGTTGGGTGGGTGGCCTGGGTGGGGTCAATGTCAGGGTGACACCACGTGGTTGGAACAATGTCAGTCTCATATAGCCTGTCGTTGGTGCTGGAAACGTGACTCGTTGCTGCCAGCCAGGGGCGACGATGTGCGCATGAGTCAGTGAGAGTCGCCGCCGCCGCCGCCGTCACTCACTCACGGTATCACACCTTCCGTCTTGTCCACCTTCCACTTCTCCAACAACACCCATCTCCCTCTCCCTGTCAGAGACAGGCGCAAGCCTTTGCCCACACACGACTCTCAACACTCACATTATATTTGTCCCATTCAGACCCACCCCCCTTATTGTTTCGCATTCACGAACAACTCGACAGGCTGGCCTGAGACGACTCCCGCCCCCCATCGCACCACAACCCGTCCCTTGTCGCCATCGCACCCCCACCCACTCGCGACTACTACTTAAACCACGCCCATCCCCCGAGTCCTGTTGGTATATCGCAACCACTCGACACACCCACACCCACTCGCAACCCTATCCTAGAATGAGCCTCCGCTCCGCACCTCCACGACGCTCAAGCCATCAACTTCAGCTCCCCGCAGTGTCCTCATTCAAGCAGCAGCCAACCGCTCCCGGCTCTCCCCGCGCCAGCACCCCGACACGTATCCACTCGCCCCGAACAAAGCACAACCCCAACATGCCATTGGGTGAAGGCGACGGCAACCGCAACGACACTGCATCCACTGGACGCCGACGTGGCCCGCGCAAGCGTGGAGCCCGCGCTTCAGGCAATGGAACCCCCCACGACGCCGCTGGCTCTGACGCGGTCGACACGGGCGATGAAGACCACCCCGAGCTGTTTGAGATCCTCGGCGTGACGCCGAGCGAGCCCGCGCCCAAGCCTGCACCCAAGAAGGGCCTGCTGCGACTCAACAAGGAACTCATGGACATCGCACAGGGCCCTAAGGCTGTCTCTGCACCTGCTTCGGGCAGGGAAGACACTGGCTCTGAGGCTGAACGGCCCGTGACCCGCTCGCAGCGGACTCAGCAGACGTCGCCTCCGGCCAACAATAAGAAGACGCAGAAGAAGAAGCGCGGCGGCGCCAAGGCTGTGGAGGTTGCGACTCCCGACCAGTCTTTTGACGTGTCGTCGCTGAGCAAGTCGCTTCCTACCGAGGGCTTCTTTGCTACGGCCAACGGCAAGACGAGCGACGGCCAGGGCTGGGACATGCCGGTCGATGCGCCGAACGCGCCTCAGCCGCTGAACGTAAGTGACGATGGGCGAACGGCACTGACGGTCCAGTGGCAGCAGCAGCTCGGCGCCGACGACACTCCCTCGAAGCGCTCGACGCGCTCGTCGACGGCAGCGCGGCGCAACAAGGCCAAGCCCGAGCGGCCCACACACGACCGCCGCAAGTCGCTTGACCATGTGCCAGGGGTCCCCACGCCGACAGGCTCGCCTGCACCCCCACGCAACCACTCTGCCTCTGCGTTTGACAACTCTCCCTTCCACACTGGCTTCAATGTCCACCGGGCCCCGCAGACCCCGGTGCGCACTGCGGCCAACTCGCGCGCCTCGCCGGTGCCCACGGGCCCGCCTGGCGTGATCACGCTCCCGATCGTGGGCCAGTTCCCGCGCATCAACAAGGCGACTGGTGTCCCCATGGGGGGACCCAAGTACGCTGGGCCGACGTTCCACAACTCGCCCCACTCGGCCTCGCTGCCGAAGCCGGATCTTGACGATTTTTAAAAGACCGGCGCCTGCACGCTCTCGACATCTCGAACCTGTATCTGTCCTTCCGAAAAATTGTACGATCTTGTTGTTTGTAAGGTTTGTAAAGTCGAATCAAGCACAGCAAGAACAAGAACGAGAATATCAACAAAGCAAGCGCAACGCAACGCAACCGCAACACAACGCAACCGCAACAAGCACAACCAAGCATTAGTCCCCACAACACAACAGCACACACTCCGTTTCATGCTTTCATACATTGCATTGGCATCGGCGTGGCGGGGGCCGGGGGGGGGGGGGGGTAGGAGGGGGTAGTAGATAGTAGATTAGTGAACCCCGGGGGCGCTCAACCGACCCTGGCGGAGGTGGCATGCAACGGTGCCGCCGGCGGGGGGTGTCGCAGCGGCGTGGCTGGGGCGAGCGGGCTGGCGGGCGGACCAAGCTCGTCCAGAGGTCAGAGGTGCAGAGGTGCAGTGTGCCGGAAGGGCTATGCCGGGGGGAGCAGTTCGAGGCGGTAGAGCGTCACGCGGCCGTGGTGGTCCGAGCTGTTATCGAGGTCGAGGCGGAGCGCCGTGATGGCGGGGGGGTCGGCCGAGTCATACGGCAAGCTGTGGTGTCAGCTGTGCGTCGTGGCGGCGCTCGCGGCCAGACCCACGCGAGCACCTGGCGGCGGTTCACGTCCTCTGGATGCACTTTCCCGATTCCCTCGAACCCGTCCGCGCCGTCGCGGCGCACCGCGACCCCGATGGAGAGGGGCACGAACCCGCCCTGGAAGGTGAGCGCGAGGCGTGCCGGCGCGATGGGGGACGGGAAGCCGAGCACGAGGTGCGCGGGCGACGAGGGCGCGGTCCACGCCTCGTCGTCGGGCGCGAGGACGCTGGCGCGGCGCGTGCCGGGCGCCGAGGGGGACGACCTGGGTGTCAGCTTGGCGCGGGGGGCAGGCGTACTGGATCTTTGTGCCTTTGGGTATTAGGTCGGCCATCGTCGTGTATGCAGCGCGATGCAGAGTCGAACTGAACATACTAAACATTGCTCTCCGCATCAACATGTCGCCGATCGACGGAGGGGTCACGTGACCCCACGCGGCCAACTCTCCCACGCGCGCCCCCGCCCTAGAAAGATCCAACCCTCCGAAACCACCCCGACTTTCTTTTCGGCGCC
The DNA here is from genome assembly GCF_041260175.1 of Vanrija albida. NCBI lineage: Eukaryota > Fungi > Basidiomycota > Tremellomycetes > Trichosporonales > Trichosporonaceae > Vanrija > Vanrija albida. Next base: position 993,004 of record NW_027191423.1, read on the forward strand.
TCACTAGACAACAATCAGCATCGCACCATGGTCCGCCCGCTCGCATCGCTAGCCTCGACGTCGGCCCGCCGCCTCGCCGCCGGCCCCCTGCGCCGCGGCATCTTGACTGCCGCCGCCCCCGCCTCCACGTCCCGCGGGCACGGGGGCGGCGTCGACCCGCGCGTGTTTGCCGGCATCGACGGTTTCCTCGGCACCAAGGAGGTGGCCAGGCTCGACGAGTGGCAGGCTGGGCTGTGGGGGAGGTTACAGGAGGAGGTGCGGTGTGAGTTGCGCGAGCGAGCCGCGCAGCGGCGAGCCGGCTGCGGCGCTGCTACTGGCCGGCACAAGAACAGGTCGCTGACGCTCCCCCCCAGCAAACCCCCGCCTCGCGCCCATCCGCCTCAAGTGGGACGCGGACCGCTTCGACGTCGCCGAGCTGCTGGCGTTCTCTGCGCGCGAGCCGAGCCTGAGCCTCGCGTTCAACTATGCCAGCCTGCTCGTGAACAACTCGTACTTTCTCGAGGGTTTGGTAAGTGATGGCGAAGCCAGCGAGCCGGTCTAGCGCCGGGCGGTGACGGCGCCGCGCTTCCCTCCCACACGCGTCGCAGCGCTGACGCGCTGCTCGCAGAACCCCGAGGCGCCCAAGCCCGTCCCGGCCCACTTCGCGCCGCTCGAGGACCGCGTCGCGTCCTACGCCGCCGGCATCGTCGGCTCGGGCTGGCTGTGGCTCGTCAAGGCGGGCGAGGAGATCGGCGACTTTGACGTCGTGCCGACGTTCGCGGCGGGCTCCCTGCTCGTCACGGCGCGCGCGCAGCGCGGGCGCGACGGCGCCCTGCCCCTCTTCGGCACGCCGGCCACGAGCGGCGCCGAGCAGGCCGCCGCGCCCCCCGCCGAGGCCGAGACCCCCGCCGAGGCCACGGCGCCCCGCTACGCGCGCAAGAAGTCGTCCGCCCAGGTCACCCCCCTTGCCGTGCTTAACCTCTTCGAGCTCGCCTACCTCGGCGACAAGTACGGCGTCTTCGCCCGCGAGCAGTACGCGCGCGACTGGTTCAAGAGCCTCGACTGGGACAAGGTGGCCAAGCGCAACGGCCAGTTTGGCTCGTTCTGAGCGGTGAAGTAGACAGACATGCATTGCATCGGAGTGAGCGGCGTGGGTGCGACGCCGTGGCGCCGTGGCTATGACAAGAGTGCATCTAGACTGTGACAGTGCCGTGCCCTACACCCTACAACGACCGCAGCTGCACTGCCTCGATAAACTGCAGCAGGTCCCCCTTGTGCACCTCGACAAAGCTCTGGTCAAACATGTCCTGCCGCGACCCGATGCCGCTCTCCTGTGACGCCGACGTGAACGCCAGCGAGAACTTGCTGCGCGGGTTAGCCATGCCACAATCGCTGGCCTACTTTTTCCTGACGCTGTCAAACTCTGGCGCGCCAGTGAACCCCACGACAGAGTAGATGTCCTTCTCCTCGTTCAGACACGCCAGCACAAACGGCAGCGACTTGGGGTGCTTGCCATGGTGCGACTCGCCCTCGGACCACTTGTCGCGCGTCGCGTCGACGAGCCACACGGCCAGCCGGCTCAGCAGCGCCGGGTGCGAGAAGAGCCGCAGGTCGGGCCCCTCGCTCACCGCCGCGAACCGGAACGTGCGCAGCTTCTTGATCGACGCCTTGTCGAGGATCGCAGAGCCTTGCCGCACGATCGCGTGGTGCAGCGTCTTGGCCAGCGGGAGCGCGTGCCGCAGCTCCTTGATGCTGCGCGTTAGTGCCGCCCGCCTCCCCGACTCACTCGTCGCACGCATCGTACGCCGTCCAAAAGTTGGCAACGTGCCACTGCTGCTCCTTCTTCGGGTCGTCGCCCCCCTCTGGCGTCTCCCCTCTCGACACTGCTGTCGACTCGTCGCCGTTCGCCCCGCTGTTCCCAATTGGCCGCCACACTTTCAGCCCGCCGAACCACTCGCCGCCGCCGGCCCCGCCTTCCACCTCCGTCTCCAGGCGAATACCGTGCGCCGCTTCCAACAACGCTTGCAGGGCCTCGACGGCGTCCGCAGCCGACATGGCAGCCAGGAAGAAGCCGTATGACCGCATAAACGACGGGTAAACCAGCTCCACGAGCCCATACTCCGGGGCGATCGCCTCGAGCTTGTTTGGCAGGTCCCGCTTCAGCGCCATGTCCATGTGCAGGTACGATTGCTGAGCCTGCTGCAGGGGAAAACTGGGGGGTTAGCACGGCCAACGACCTACACCCACCCCATCTTGGCTAGCAACCCTCTCAACCGCTTCTTTCCCTGCTCCTTCCAGATGCCCAGCCGGCCGGCAACGTAGCCCGAGTGCAGCATCGAGTCGAACAGGTTCCAGTGGCGGAACAGGACAAACCGAAACTCGTCGCTGCTGCTGATGCGTCGGTCGTCTGGATTGGGCACCCGTGCCGTCTCGGGGTTGAGGCGCGCGACCTCGTCGGACAGCACCTCCTGGAAAATGTCATACTGATCGCGGTCGATCTGCGCAGAGGCATACTGGCAGGTAACGGCAATGATCGCCCACCAGAGGAGGTCATTGTCCGCACGCTCCAGCAACGTAGCCAGGAGATACACCACTTGCGCCGAGCTCATGCCGAATGATGTTCCTGCGTTGTAGTAGTTTTCGATTCGCCGTGCGTGGGCATCGCGCGCGGCGGGCGCCATGCGCTGGGGTGTAAGCTTGTGACGTGGGTCGGCGACATACCGTACTTCTCCTTCTCTTCTTAGGCCGCGACGACCCCTGCCGACCTCGTTTCCGGCCCTCGCCGTCCTCGTCCTCGTCCTCATCCTCTGCTTCCTCCTCCTCCTCTTCCTCGTCATCCTCCTCATCTGACTCCTCGTCGTCATCGCTATCTGCCACGTCGTTGTACTAGAACCGTCAGCATGAATCTCCATCGTATCGGCCCACCTGCAGCGCCTCCCAGCTCTTCTTGACCTCTTCCAGCTTGGACTCGTCTCCGTCGCCCCAGATCCAAATCTGGTTGCCCTCGCCGTCCTCGTCCACATTGTCCACGTCGAACAAGCTCTCCAGGGCCCATGGGCGATGCGAGTCGATGACGTGCAGGTGGACGCCCGGAGGAAGCTCAAAGAACTGTTCCAAGCTGGGCAACACGGCGCCAATGGACAGGAGGATGAGCGTGTGCAGCTGGGCGGGTCAGCGCCTGCGGCGTCCGTGCCCTACCTCCTCCGACTCGAGCGCCTCGGCCGTCTTGTCCTCGAGCTCGGCATATCCCCCGATGGGAATGATGCGGTACGGAATGTCGTCCTGTCGGAAGAGGGACACGAGAATGCGCGAGGCTAGGAGCCCGTCCTGTTGTCGTCAGCTGGCGTCACTCGCGAGGTATCTCGCCCCCGCCTGCCCCCACCGCTTGCTGCGCTCGGAGGTGGACTGTCTGTCCCACCCACCCACTCGCGAGCATTGCTCGCAAGGTAGCTCGCCTACCCACCCTCCCTCTGCGCGAGCGACACTTGGCCACCACCCTCCATCGACCTCCCCTTCCCCGTGCGCACTTACCACATCGACTCCGACGAACACAACCACCGAGCCCGAGCCCGAACCCCCTCTCCTTCGAACCCTTGACACGATCGAGCTGTACGCATCCGTGTACGTCAGCTCGAAGGGGCGGAGATCGGGCCCCGGGGGCTGGAGGAGGGGCATGGGCGGGGGAGTGTGCTCGAGTGTGCAGTGATAGAAGCGTGACCAGCGCCCGTGTGGATGTGTGGCGATGCTCTTCTCGTCGGTCAAGAGGGTGTCCCAGGTGGCCCTGTCGAGTTGATGCTGTCGAGCTGCAGCGTGATTAATGTGAGAGACGAGGGCCAGTCGTTGTTCTTTGAGTTTGGTTCTCCCTCCACCCAGCGACGCGCCCGACTTGCAGTCAACATTGAGTGAGTGGCCGTGCGGCCTGCATACGTAAAGCTGAAGGTGGACGCGTCGAGCCAGGGCGTGGCTTTTGCGTGGAAACCACGTGTCATTATGTAACAGAGCCTTGATGATCAATTGAGATGCACTGCCGGTCGCCCAGTGCCGGTCCCCTGGTATTCCAGGTATTCCAGGGCGGGGGAATGCAGGCCTGTGAGCCGACGAGTCCTTGTGCGGATTGTGCCCGTCGGTCGTCGCTGTCCGCGTCGTCGTCGTGTCGCCCCGCCAGGCCAGGGCCAAAGTCACAATCGCAGCACCAGGGTTGCCGTAAACGTCACGCCAAGACTGACGACAAGTGTCGGTCCAGTCGGTCGCACTCTCAGCCTAGCAAGCCCCTGGTCGCCTGCCTGTCGGCCGCCGCCAGCCCACCCACGCCCTCCCACGCCTGCACACGCCCAAAACAGACCGACCGGCTTCGTAAACTATGACGCCGTCGCCCTTGTTCACAGGTCTGCTCGACATTTCCCGTGCAGCAACTCGGGTAATCGACACGGCAGCAGACATCGCAGCAGAGTCGATAGTAGACTGGCATCAACAGGCAAAGTCGTCATTGCAACGTCCTTCATCCCAACAGCAGCAGCAGCAGCAACAGCAAGCTCAGCAGCAACAGCAACAGCCAGCTCAGCAGCAGCAACAGTGGGAGCAGCAGTGGGCACCGCCGGCAACTTCACCTCCCATCTACAACCCCTACTACTCACCACCACCTCTACCTCCACGACCACCTCCGCGACCAGGTTCGATCATGAGTGACACGACGTCGACCAAAACCGGCGCCACCAGCGAGAGCAAGAAGGACTCGCTGTTCCGCAAGCTGCGCGAGAATGTCGACCACGTCCAGTCGGGCATCTCGCGCCTCGGCGTCTCGGTCGCCACTACTTGGAACCCAAACCACCGCCACGACGAGGAGCATGAGAAGGAGGTCGACGCAAAGCTCGAGGCCATCCGCGACAGCCACCGCTTCAGGTCCTTTGCGCCAGACCGTCCGGGCAACCTCGTCAAGTGGCACATTGACGGACATGGTACGTTGCTGCGGAATGACGGGCTGCGCTCTCGCTGATCCTGGGCCCCAGACTACTTCTGGGCATTGTCAGAGATGATCGACTCGGCGACTGAGGTGAGCGGGGCACCAGTGGCTTGACAGCATATCTCTAACGCCTGCACAGAGTATCATGATTCTCGACTGGTGGCTCACTCCCGAGCTCTACGTGGGTGACGATCGATTCTCCCCCTAACCACCCACCCAGCTTCGCCGCCCCGCTGCATACTTCCCCGAATGGCGCCTCGACCGCCTTCTCAAGCGCAAGGCTGAGGAGGGCGTCAAGGTCTTCGTGCAGGTGTACAAGGAGGTGGGTGCCATCTGAGTCTGGTTGCGCTGACCCACCAGGTGACCGCATCCATGTCCCTTGGATCCAAGCACACAAAAGTGCATCATGCGTCCTGCGCCCCACGATGCGCACTGACAGACCCAGCACGCCCTCGAGGACCTGCATCCCAACATTGCAGTCATGCGCCACCCTGACCACTCTGGCGGTGAGATTGGCGCCACGAACCCCGTAGAGATGGGCGCTGATTTGGTGCCCCAGGCGAGCTCGTCTACTACTTCTCGCACCACGAGAAGCTGTGCATCGTCGACAACAAGGGTGCTGCTATGGGCGGTCTGGACGCGTGCTTCGGCCGCTGGGACACCCAGAACCACCCGATGGCCGATGTCCACCCCGCGCGGTTCAAGGACGCCCTCTTCCCGGGCCAAGGTCGGTGCTCGTGCCACACTCAGACGCTGACGGACCAGACTACAACAACTCGCGTATCATGGACTTCCAGACGGTGGACAAGTACACCTCCAACGCCCTCGCCATTCAGGACGCCGGCCGTATGCGTGAGTCACGCCGCACGGGCCTTGGACGAGGCTAATCTGTTAGCGTGGCACGACACATCATTGACCTTTATCGGCCCCTGTGTCGTCGATCTGGTACAGCACTTCTGCGAGCGCTGGAACTTTGTCAAGGACTTGAAGTAGGTTCAGCGACTGATGGAGCTGACACCAAAGGTACAAGCATGACCACCGTATGGAGTGGCTTGCTCTTCCTCAGCGTGAGTTGGATCGCCTGGTGCAAGTGCGACTGCTAACACCGGCTAGCCTGGGAGAGCGTGTACGCTAAGAAGCAGGCTGATAAGATGGAGAAGGATCAGCAGCTTCGTGACGACCACCCGCACCTCCACAGATGGAAGGAGGTGAGAAGAAGCGACGCGTGTTGCCGTTTTCTAACGCCCCCCAGCTCGGCCGTCAGTTTGCCCACCCCTACCACTGGCCGCCTTCGGATCTTCCTCGCGCAGCCGAGCCTGTACCGGAGGGCACCTGCCGCGTGCAGGTGCTTCGTTCGGCTGCCGACTGGAGCCACGGTGTTCTGACCGAGGACAGCATTCAAGGTGCGTGGTGGAGTGAGTCGTCGTTGCGATGCTGACACCCGGCAGAGGCGTATATCAACCTGATTCGCGAGGCCAACCACTGTATCTATATCGAGAACCAATTCTGTGAGTTGGCCTAGGTTACCCGAGATCAGTGCTGACAGTGTCCAGTGTAAGACCCCCTCTTCCCATGCCGGGCCTAACATCTCAGCATCACTACCACGCGCGTCGGAAACCCTGTCAAGAATCTCATCGGTGTGTCTTGCGTGACGGGGCCGCATCATGGCTAACCAAACCAAGGCGCCGCGCTTGTCGAGCGTATCCTGTCTGCTGCCAAGGATGGGCGCAAGTTCAAGATCTACGTTCTGATCCCCGAGGTCCCGTGAGTTGCTGGTTGCCTTCGCTGCTGACATTGCCCAGGGCTTTCGTATGTCCATTGTGTAGGGGTCGCGTCTAACACTGCAGCCCGGCAATATCCAGACCAACGCGGGTCTCAAGGCCATCATGGAGGCCCAGGTACGGCAGCGCGATGATATCCCCTGACCCGTTCAGTACCGCTCCATCAACCGCGGCGGCCAGTCGATCCTTGAGCGTGTCAAGGAGGAGGGTGTCAACCCGTGAGTCGAGTTTACCGAGCCACCCTGACGTCGTAGCGACGACTACATTACCTTCTGGAACCTCCGCAGCTTCGACCGTATCAACTCCCCTGCCGAGACCATCAAGCAGATGGAGGAGAAGGTTAGGCCGACCTTGAGAATCACTGCTGACCGCAGTCTGGTGTCACGTTCCATGAGGCCCAGGTCGCCCTCTCGCGCGTCTATGTCGGAGACCCGGGCGAGGACGCGGATGACGACGCAGTTGTGTTCATTGAAAAGTCGCACGACCAGCTTACCAAGGGAGACAACACCAACAAGAAGGGCAAGACGGCCCAGGATGCTGTCCCGCTGCCCAAGACTGTGCAGGATGTGAGTACAAGCCCCGTGTGGTGTGGGATGAGCTGACTAGTGTTCAGGCCAAGGACATCATCCACAAGTTTGAAGCTGCGGCCGTGAACGCCATCGCGGAAGTGTGAGTGGGCTTGAATGCCAGCTGGGAATGACATTAACTAACCCTTGCAGTCCCGACAACAGTGAGACCAGCGATACCTACCACCGAGCATTAAGCTGACCCCTTTCTAGTCTGCCAGGACGCACTGAAGTCAGGTGTCCATGTCAAGGCCGAGGGCTGGGCTGGGTCCGAGCAAGAGGAGCTAGACAGCTTTGTGACGGAGGTGAGGAGTGCCTGGGATGTCGACGCTGACCTCATAGCAATGCTACATCCACACAAAGCTCATGATCGTGGACGACCGCCGCGTGATCTGTGGCAGCGCCAACCTTAACGACCGTAGTCAGAAGGGCGACCATGACTCGGAGATTGCCATTGTGATTGGTACGTGCAGGCACCCTTGTCCAAAGCCCCGCTAACCCGCATCCAGAGGACACGGACATGATTGAGACGACCATGAACGGCAAGAAGTACATGGCGGGCAAGCTTGCCTCGTCTTGGCGTCGTTCCCTGATGCGCGGTGAGTCGTCAGCGGAGAGGCCATGCTAATGTCATCAGAGCACCTCGGTCTCACGCCTCCCCTCCCCGCCCAGCTTCCCACAAACCAGCCCAACGGCAACATGAAGGCCGCACCCGTCCCCAACAGCTACGACTGGGGCTCGCCCGACGACCTGTCGGTTGCTGACCCCCTCTCGGATGAGTTTGTGAACCTCTGGAACACGACCGGCAAGACGAACCGCGAGATCTTTGAGCACATCTTCCGCTGCGTCCCGACCGACAAGGTCCGCAGCTGGACCCAGTACTCGGAGTACATCCGCGCCACTGGCAGCATCAAGGTGGGCTGCTGTGGGGGATTTGCGCTGACGCCTGCAGACTGGCCATGTCGCCCACGCCGCCCTGACGGCGCAGGAGGTCAAGAACGACCTGTCCAAGATCCGCGGCCACCTCGTCGACATGCCGATCCACTTCCTCGAGGAGGAGGCGTACCTGACTGAAGGAGTGGGTTACTCGTTCGCGTTCCGTAACTAACCCCGCAGGACTTCATGTCGGTCAACTCTGTCACTCTGGCCATCTACATCTAAGCTGCTGCTCGTGCCCAGCCAGCGCTTGCCCATTCAATGCCCATTCCATGGCTAACAATGCCGTAGTAATATGTCTGTCACTATTAGTACATCGAGATGCAGACTGTGGATACTTTTCAGCACCGCACTCGCAACACGTCCGCGCGTCCGAATTACACTGTTACATCCAGATGAGACTGTGAATACGTTCTGCAGTATGGCAGAGTAGTACAGGCTAGAGATGAGGTGGTACAATATATCTATGAGGCTGCCGCTGTCGCTGCCGCAGATCGCACGGGGATGCTCTCGGCAGACTCGTCCCCGCTGGCGCTACCGCTGCTGCGGTTCTGGTTTTGCAGTCCGGGGACAGGCTTGCGCCTGACGTTTCGAGGGGAGGTGGGCGAGTTGGGCCCGTTGGGGTCACCAAACTCAAAGTTTGCTGTCGCGGGGGAGAGGGGGACGCCCGTCGTGGCCGCGTTCAGCGACCCAGCCGGGCCGTGCGAGCGGGGCGGGGGAGGGATCGGCATGACCGTGTGGCCGGCGGCCGCGGCCATGTCGGCTGGGGTGAAGTGCTTGTGCGTGGTGGAGAAGGGCGTCGAGATGTTGATGGCCGACACCTCGCCGTCGTCCTTGCCGCGGCGGCCGCCAAACGAGAACAGACGCGAGGCGAACCCGTCCTTGGTCTTGGCCGGGGCTGTTGCCGTGTGCACTTCAGGGCTAGGGCCGTTGAGCGCTCCAAACTCGTTCGCACCCGTGTCCGGAAGACTGCGGGTGGGGAACGGCGGGCTTCGCATGCTGTTGAAGGAGGTGGGGGGCGGCTGCATTGACTGTGGGTTGGCGGGGAGCAGGCCGACAGGGATCGGCGGCTCGTCGGCAGGGATGAGCGGCGACGAAATGTTGGGGTCGCCGCCACGGTTCGGGTCGACCGGGTAGACTGGCCAGTTCCCAGAAGGAGCCTTAGACTTGGGGCGCAGCATGACCTTTGAGCTTGCCCTGCGAAGGCCGCGTAAGCTCATCGAAGGCGGACGTTGACGCCCTGGCGTAGTCGGCATGGTGCCGCTGGAGATGGTACCAGGAGACGGCGTGACTGGAATGGATCCAAGTGGAGGCGTGTTGGGCACCTTGACAGTGCCAACCTTTTCGGTCGCAAGGTACATGGACGGGACCTCGGGGGTGGAGAGGTCGGGGGTAGGAGGACGGGGTGGCCGCTTCGGCGCTTCAGACTTTGCGCTCTTGATCGAGTGGTCACTGCCACGCTGGGCCATCTCGTGGTGAAGCTTGTTGGAGCCAGAAGTGGAGCGGGTGTGCCTCATTGCCCTTGCCTCTGGGTCGGCCGCTGCCATCGACGTGTGGTTCGAAGGGGGCGACGTGCTCGCCGAACCCGTTGACATGTGGGCGTCTGGGTACCGCTTTCCTGGTGGGACGAGGGGAGAGTGGCGGCGAGGGCTCTCTGGCTGCAGATAAGGAAGTCTGCTAGAGCCACGGCGGGGCAGAGCTGCGCCCGCTCCATTGAAGCCCGAACCAAGGCCCGCCGGGTTGAGAGGCGAAGTCTTGTCGCCGACGCCTCGACGCTGCTGCAGCGCGGAAGTCGTGTTGAAGTGAATGTCTCGAGGGGAGAGATCGCGCATGACTGCTCGGCGGGTTAGAAACGTAACAAAACTAAGGACATCCACTTACGCTTCTCCAGGTTGTTGAGCTGATCGGCCATGACAATGCCACTGCCGCGGTGGTCGGACGGTGAAAGCTGAGGCGAGAGCAGGCCTGGGCTGTCGGGGGTGACGCTGGTGGGCAGGCCACGCTCCAAGCCGGGGACGCCATTGGGAGAAGGGCGCTGGAGCGCGATCGGGCTCGCCAAGAGGTCGGTGCTGCTGCGATGGGCATCGAGCATGGCCACGACATCGCCGAGTTCACTGCGCTCGCCGTCCTCCGAGAGATGTTGAGACTGCCTGATGCCGTTGGGCGCGACCGCGCGATTGAGGCCCAGTGCACGGAGGTCGCCGTCGTTGAGCTCGCGTGAGGTGGAAGGCGGGTCGTCGTCGTAGGAGCAGGAAGAATCGGCCATAGCAGCGTATCCGACAGCGGCGGCCGCTGCCTCGGCCAGCTCGGCCTGTTCGCGTTCCTCCATCTCACGCTGCTGGCGCTCCCTCTCGGCCTTCGTCGCCGCTTCGCGCTGCTCGGCTTCACGAACCCGCTCCTGCTCCAGCTGCTCTCGCTTGAGACGCTCTTCCTCCTCGACGCGCTCTCGCTCGAGCCGTTGCTGGAGCTCGATGCGCTCTTGCTCGATCCTCTCCTGCTCGAGACGCTGGGCTTCGATGCGCTCTTGCTCGACGCGCTGCGCCTCCAGACGCCTGTCCTCTTGCACCTTGCGCTCCTGTTCCAAGCGCACTTGCTCGAGGCGCTCGGCTTCGAGGCGTTCTTGCTCCAATCGCTCGGCCTCTAGACGCTCGTTCTCGATTCGCTCCGCCTCCAGGCACTGCTGTTCGAGTCGTTCCGCCTCCAGGCGCTCCTGCTCGAGCCGTGCCGCCTCCAAGCGCTCCTGTTCCAGCCGTTCTGCCTCGAGTCGCTCTGCCTCCAGGCGCTCCTGCTCCAGGCGTTCTTGTTCCAGGCGCTCTTGTTCTATCCGCTGAGCCTCCAGCCTCTCCTGCTCCTGCCGTTCCAGCTCTTGCTGTTCCAACAGTCGCTGCTGCTCCAATCGTTCGGCCTCAGCCCTCTCGGCCTCGAGTTCCAAGTCGCGCAGGAAGCGCGGCCGTTCGTCGTTGAGCTTGCCGACAAGCGCCAGTTCGCGAACTGCACCCTCGGCGCCCAGCTTGCGAGATGGTCCCCCTGAGCGGAGCCACCCCTCGAACCAAGGCGCCTCGTCGGGATCAACGTCGAACTCGATGACCCCGAACAGTGATGTCGACGGGGGAATGCTGGCTGTTGTGGACGCCGGCGTTCTGGGAGAGAATGACGAGACTGATGAGGATGTCTGAGACGAGTTTGAGGGGAACCTCGACTCGGGCGGGTTCGAGATGTTTCGGACTCGGTGGTGGTGATGGTTGGTATGGGGGAGGATCGGGTCGGGGGCTGGAGTGAGCGGGCCGAGGGAGGGATTGGCAGAAGGTGGAGAGGTGAGGGCCTTTTTGGGCGTCGCCGCCGGGGTGTTTGTCGGCGAGTTGGTCGATCTAAAAGAGTTGCAGGGGAACAATGTGCTCCAGGCCGACGCGGAGATCTGAGGACCGACGTCGAGGTCGGTCGTGGTGCCATAGCTCGCCGACGACTCACGGGAACCGTGAGACTCTGCCGGCAGCTGAGGTCCGAGGTACACTGTGATGCCAGCTATTGAAGGAAGGCCGAACTCGTGTGCGATGGCAACCAGCATCATGTTGAGGGTGGGCTGCAGGGGGATGAGTCGGCCACGACGCCAGCGCCGAAGCCGCTCGCGCTCCACGCTGAGGTCGGGCGACCCAGATTGTTGCCGAACGAGGAGGGAAGCCGGTGGGATGACGGCGACGGCCTGCGACTGCGGAGTGCCTGTCCGTGGATATGACCCAGTCCGAGGAGAGCCAGTCAGCTCACGGTCCCGGAACGGTGACGGCGCTTCTGGGAGACTGGGAATGACGATGCCAAACGTCTGGGCGATGCGGCCGAGCTGGGCTGGTGTTAAGGGGTTCCTTGGCGGAGGGTAGTACCGAGGCGTGGGCGAGTGCATGCCGTCGTCGTCGTCGTGCTCGGCATGGGAGGCGGCGCCGCTGGACATGGCCCGCTCCTTGCCCTTTATGCTTGTCGGTGTTGGGTACGAGTGGTGGAGCTGAGGGGAGCCAAAGTGCGATGGGCCTCCTGGCTTTGTGCTAGGTCGAGCGTGGCCGCCATGCTGCGCGACTGGTACTGGGATGCTCGAGGCAAAGGCGGCCAACGGCGGGGGAGGCGAGGCGAGGGAGAAGCGCGGTGAGCGCGCCGTGCCGGGCGGGCTGGCAAAGCGCGCCGACGACGGAGGGGGAGGCCAGGCAACGAGCTCGTCGTGGATGATGGGAGCATTCGAGCCGAGGGCAAGTGTCGGTGTTGGTGACAATGGCGGCGATGTTCCAAAGCGCGAGCTCGATGGTGGTGGTGGCCATGCTACGAGGGGGTCTCGCAAGACTGGGGCATTGGACCCGATCGCCATTGCGAATGCGTCTTGTTGTGGATGATCAACGCTGGCAACAATGCGCTCACCACGTCGATAAAGTGGAGGGGGAGGGGGAGGGGGAAGGGAAGGGAAGGGCGCGCGCGCTCGGGGCGGGGCCGGGGGGTTGGGTGGATGGCGCGCGGCGCTCGACGGGGAAACCGGGCTCGGGGCTCGTCAATGGGTCGGTCGGGGAGGCGCGTCGGGCGGTCTTGATTGAGTTGAGGAATGAAATCGGAGTGCCGGGGAGGGATGAAGGAGCGTGTCTGTCTGTCTGTCGGCTCTCTATCGTCGAGCTGATGGCATGCTGCTGTTTGTTGTTGTTGATGGCGACGCGTCGATGGCAATGATGAGCCGCCCGAATCAAAAGCCGACGTGTACGTGAGAAGGTGATGGAGATTGTGTTGCTAAGATTGTCGTGTGTGTGTGTTGTCTCAAAGGAAGGGAGCAAGGGGAGGGGAGGAAGAGGGGCGTGCGTCTATGGGTCTAGGTAGGTCTGGGCTGGCTCGTGTCTGCCGTTAATGAGAAATGCTGGGTGCGGTGTAGGTGGGCGCGGCGCGGTCTTTCTTTGAACGGGGATGCCTGCCGGCCAGGGTTCAAAGTCCAAACATCATGCACGCACTTTGTCATACTCTGCCCTCGACGCGTGAAAAGGACAGCGACATGCAGCGCACGCGGGGAGGGGCAGCAGCAGCAGCCAACGCTGACGAGCAAGGAGGTGCACTGCCAGGGTCTTTTGCCTAGACGCTACATTTTTCAGTCTCGATCTCGGAGTTGGCCCCTGGAGCCAGAGCAGAGCAGAGCAGTGCGCGTGCGCGTGCAGCAAGCGTCAATCACAACAAAGTGACAGACGAGGTCGCCGGCCGACATCAACACGGGACCTGGGGACCTGGCACAGTTGCTCTCTCGGGTCGTGCTCGCTGCAACCCTCCTCTGCGGCCTCGCGGCCTCTTTCCGGCTCCTCGCGTTTCAACCAACACTGGCAAAAGGTACAATGTTGACAGCAGCAACGAGGGGGAGACGAGGGGGCATGGCAACGACGCGCCGCGCCGCGCCGCGAAGGTGGCCTGTGCGCGCCGGGCGTCGTGCGCCACGACGACCCAGATCGACGACACGGGCTAAAACGGGCGCAGGGGGAGGGGGGGGGCACGACGACGGCATGCTCGCGGCGGGCGGCGCGCTGCAGGCCGGTGCCGGTGATGGCATGCGCTGTGCATTGCGTGTCGACCACATTCCCCCTCCCTGCGCGTGCACTCTACTGCCCTGCGGCACAAGAGCAGCAGCAGCGAGCAGCAGCACACGCGCGCGCGCACGCACGCCGAGGACTAGCGTCGGTCACCTGCGACCCCTGGCTGGCTCGGCTCGCTTTGCCCCCCCCCAAACGGGGTGAGCACCGATTCCACCCTGGATGCCGTTTCATTGGCACACTGCCCAAAGAGTGAAAAGGGGACATCGGCGCGGGCGGGTGACGAGCCAGCTGCTACAAACAGCAACCAGTAGCCAGGCCAAGCAGCATGCATGCCGGCGGAGTGATCGCTGAGCCAGGAGACACGACGGCCAGGACAATGCAAGCATGATGCCCGCAGCTGCCTCGGCGCGGCTTGGTCGCGGAGGCAGAATGGTTCTGCGCCACCAGGTTCCAGCCATAGTCGCCGCTGCCTCCAGCACTACGGTCCGTCCAGCAAGCCCACCCACCCAGTGGCCACCTGGAGACCCCATACTGGACGGCCCGGCCGTCAGCCTCACTCATTGGGCTGGCGGCTGACGGCGCCACGGCCTATGCATAGTTGCTGCCCCTGTGCACTGGGCGCCCAATGGCCAGTCTGCGGGCACGCTGAGCAAACGTGGTATGCTGCATGCAACGGGCGGGGCCATGCGCTGTGGGATGGGCAGTGAAGTAGAATTGTAGAAGCCCGTCGCCGCGGTGGCAAGTGCCAGCAGCCACGCCGCCCACCTCGCCTCCACCCAGCTGACTGCCCAGGTTTCCAAGCTTCCAACTGTTCGGCAACCGGCCAACAACGACCTCGAAATCACCCCCAGCCGCCATCGGCTTCTTCCTTCTACCTTGCACATCACCCACACCGCTCCTTTCGAACTCATCTACGACGCACCCCCCACCCCCCGCCCATGGTCCACATCCCGCGCTTCGCGCGCCTCTTCCTCGTCGCGGCGGCCGTCATCACCATCCCCACGCTCTACCTGTTCTACCCGCACGAGTTCAGCCTGTCGTCCAGCGACATTGACGCCGGCGGCATCGACCAGGAGCACTACCGCGAGCCCGTGCCGCAGCATGTGCCGCCCAAGCCGCACCTCGAGGACGAGGAGGTGCGGAATGTGGTGTTTGACTCGGGCGACAAGGACGCGACCCCGCCGCCAGGACAACAGCCGCCCACCGAGCCCGTCAAGGCGCATGGGCACAAGCAGGCCGCGCCGGACAAGCCCGCGGGGGATATCTCAAACGACGTGCTCACGGGCCAGGTCATCATGCCGCACCTGGGCAACGAGACGGCCAAGTGGGTTGGGTGTCGGGGTTGTGTTGCTGACGAGCAGGGCCGAGCTTGGCCGTGCCGCCTGGCGCGTTCTCCACCTCATGACACTGCGGTTCCCGGATGTGAGTCGCCCCTGCTGTGCTCGCCGACCCCGCTCACGCCGCAGAAACCAACGGCCGACGACCGCGAAACGCTCAAAAACTACTTCCACCTCTTCGCCCGCCTCTACCCGTGCGGCGAGTGCGCGGCCCACTTCCAGAAAATGCTCAAGGAGTACCCTCCCCAGACGAGCAGCCGCAAGTCGGCGTCGCTCTGGCTGTGCAGCCTGCACAACAAGGTCAACGAGCGGCTCGGCAAGCCCGAGTTTGACTGCTTGACGCTGGACGCGACGTACGACTGCGGGTGCGGCGACAACAGCACCAACACGACGACGAGCGCGAGCCCCGGCGCGACGGGCAACACTGCGCCGCTGCCGACGACAGCGGACGCGGCGGCGCACCAGCTCGACCCGGTGCACGAGGACTAGGGAGGATCACTGTAGTGTACGCATGTATTCATAGGGATACCAGGGCTGCCTGGTCGCCTGCCGCTGCCTCCGCCTAAGCGGGGATAGGCGCGCCCGCCGCAATCTCCTCCTTGCTGATGATCTCCTTGCCAGTCTTGGCAATCTTCTCGGTGATAGTCTCGAAGGGGGGAGCGAGGGGCCGAAGACGACGACCTTCTGCGTCTCGAGGGAGACAGTGTAGCCGTTGGCTGGGGTGTCAGCGCCTGCGTCCTTCCGGGGCCTACGGCCGGCCCAAAGCACACTCACGCGCCTCAATGTTCTTCTTGAGCACGCGGTCGATGGCGCCGGAGCACCCGCCGCACGTCATCTTGACGGTGTAGTTGTAGGCTGGGCCGGTGGTCTGCGGGCGAGCGCGTCAGCGCGAGCGAGAGCGGCGGTGTTGGGCGCGGGGCAGCGTCGAGGTGCTTGCACGCAGATACCCACCCACGGGCGCAGACTCACTGCCATTGTGATAATGTCCTTTGGGGGAATGCAATGCTGAAGTCGGATTTATGTTTGGCGGGCCAGGTATGCCAGGTATCTGATAATAGGTACACGCCGCCGCGCGGATGAGTAAGTCTGATTCGCAGAAGGCGTCATCGCAACGTGGCGAATGTGGCCCCGGCGTGCGGCACTTGTGCCTTCGCAGCCGGGCTGCGCGCGGCATTTTGGCGGGGAGTGTGCACTGGCTGCATCAGCATGCCGCGGCTGCGCTGTACAATGCTTGCGCGACAACTGCGGCGTGCATGCACCGGCGCGAGTTGTGCGACTGCGTCGACGGCACCCGTCGTGCAGCGGATTTAGGCGAAAGGACACTGCGAAGTACTCTGCGCTAGAGGCGACCCTCGCAGTCACGCCAGCAGCCACGGCAGCGCCACATCGATGCGTCTACAGCTCTACAGTCGGCTCTCTACCGCTGAGCGCGGCCACCCGGCCGCCAGATGTGCGCCCAGAGGCGCGCGAGCTTGCTACGCATGGCGGGCTTGTGGGCTGTGACCCCGCTGTGGGTGGTTTGTGGACGCGCCTGTGGGCGTTTCACCACGCCGTGCTCGTGTCCCACGCTGCGACCATCGGCTCAGCATCAGGTGTCAAGACACGCCGCCCCCTACACCTCGGCAGGATACAGCAGCCTCAACGTATTGTCCCACGCCGCCGTGGCGAGCTCCTCGACCGGGATGCCGCGGATCCCAGCGACGATGTGCGCGATCGTGATCACCTGGAGTGTCAGTGTCGGCTACAGAACAAGTTCACGCCGGCCCACCTCGGCAGGCTCGTTCCGCCCCTTCACCCCCTTGCCCTCGACAAACTTCTCCGGCTTGACCTTGTCGACGACCACCAGCCCCTTGGGGATGTACTTGTGCGACGCGTGCGTCGTCGTTACGCTGCACCACGGCGCGTCCGTCTCGAGCAGGATGCGGTCGAGGGGGATGACCTTGACGTTGTCGACATTCTCCTGCGTCTTCATCGAGCAGCCGTTGACGCCGATGTAGAAGCCCATGTCGAGCTGGGGTCAGCCCGCGCCACCAGAATCAACTCACAAGCTCCTGCAGCTCGGCCTTTGTCCCCGTGAAGCTGTGCACCACGCCACCCGCCCAGCTAGGCCCGTACCCCACCTCCTTGAGGATGCGGACAAAGTCGGCGTGCGCCTCGGGGTGGCGGTCGTGGAGGAACAGGGGAAGGTGGTACTTCTGCGACAGGCGGAGGAGGCGCGGGAGGTGCTTGAGCTGTGTCTCGCGCGGTGCAAACTTGAGCCGGTCGTAGTCTGGGGGTTAGTGGTGAAAGCAGAGGGCCTCGCACCACTTACCCAGGCCAACCTCCCCAATCGAGATGATGCGCTTGGCGCCGCCCTCCTTCCTATCCTCGTCGATAAGCGCCCCAAGCTCGGCAAAGTAGCCGTCCTCGCCGCCCTTGTGCTTGTCGATCTCCGAGGTGCTCGTCGGGTGGCAGCCAGCAGTGGAGTGAAGGTCTGAGTGGGTCAGAGATGCTGGTGTTTCAGTACCCACTGTACTTCGTCGCGAGGTCCAGCACGAGGCGCGACTCCTTCAGCGACGTGCCGGTGAGGAGCTGGCGCGTGACACCCGCTGCGTGGGCGCGCTGCACGACCGCCTCGAGGTCGTCGTCGTGGCGGCGCTTGCCGTGGTACTTGCCACGGAACATGCCGTCGCCGAGGTTAACAGCAATGTCTGGGCGGTCAGGTGGGAGTTCGAGGGAGAGCCAACTGACCTGTAAACTGCATGGTATTCCGAGTGAATGCGGTGGAGATGGCGCGGGAGAGGGGTACTTTGGATAGCAGCTTGTCGGTATGTGGTTCCAGGAACGACGTCAAGTCGGCCCGGGTTTTGTATCAGTTCTAGCTCTAAGATTGCGAGTCAAACGCCAACGCGTCGTGTCTTGCGGGTATCAGTCGCCTTCCCGATCAAGAGATGGCGATGCAAGAGCGGGAAGGGCCGGTTCCGATGATGTGCAGGGAGATGTCAACAATCGAGTCGGATCAAAAGCGTCACAGCGTCACTGCACACCAAGTGGACGTGCAAGGTGGAGGCTGCGATTGGCGCTAATGCCGCTACCTCCGAGCGGTGGCAGACTTCGGCGAGATCCATCACCCACTTCACTGAAATGTCCACAACCATCGTCAACATCCTCCATCCACCTCTGTTGACTCGTACACCCGCCCGCGAGGGCCAAAACGCAACATGACCGACCCGGTACCGTCCCTCATCGACGACCTCAAGGCGTGGTTCCCGCTCACGGCGCCGATCCCCAACCCGGCGTCGCACCCAGAGCTCATCCGCATCGTCGACCTCGCGACCGAGGAGGACCTGTTGCACAACCCCGACAACCTTCGCGCATGGCTCAACCACATCGAGCACATCCGCAGCCGCATCAACAAGACGCTCCCGCCAAAGAACCACGAGCCGTCCCCCGAGGAGCGCATCCTTGGCCCCTTGGCGTCTCCCGCCGCGCGCGATGGGCTCAAGGAGCTCGTGTTCGTGTACGAGCGCGCGCTCGCCGTCTTCCCGACCAGCTACAAGCTCTGGAAGTCGTACTTTGTCACACGGCAGGAGTTTGTGCTCGGCGACCTCACCGAGGACGCCAAGAAGGCGCGCGCAAAGCAGGCCAAGCGCGGCGCGGGCTACAAGACGAATGTGCAGGAGATCCTCGACGACACCGAGGAGGTCAACCAGTGGGAGGGCGCGCTCGATGGCGTGGTCGGCTACGACGAGTGGCGCGCGCTCTTCGCGACGGGCGAGCGCATGCTCGGGTGGCTCAGCCACCTCCCCGTGCCGTGGCTGCTCCACCTGAGCATGATCCTCCACCCCAACTGCCCGGCCACCTTCAAGCGCACGTACGCGCGCAGGACGTTTGACCGTGCGCTGAGGACGCTCCCGCCAAGTCTCCACGGTCGTATCTGGGGTCTCTACCTCCGCTGGGCCGAGCTCGTTGGTGGCGAGGCGGGGGAGCGTGTCTGGCGCCGTTACCTCAAGGTGGGTGGGGAAGCCGGGGACAGTGCTGACGACTGCAGATTGACTCGTCGCTCACGGAGCGGCACATCGCGTACCTGCTCGAGGCCGAGCCCCCCCGCCCTCTCGCTGCGGCAAAGTACCTGCTGTCGCTCGCACGGAGAGCACAGAAGAACCTGTACTCGTCGTTGGAGGGCAAGTCGCCATACCAGCTGTTTGTCGACTTCCTCGAGCTCGTGGAGAAGTATGCCGACGATGTCGGCATGGACGAGGAGCAGACACTGGAGCTGCAAGCGACGAGACAGGCGGTTGAGGAGGCGACGGCAGGAGGCGAGGGATCGGAGGCGCCAAAGGACGACGTGGCGAGCGTTGAAGGACGGTTGATGCGCATCGCCGGCCCACCAGTGCCTACGTCGTCAGTAGCGACCCTTCACAAGCCAACAAAAGGAATAGGAGGAGGGGCGGGAGCCGATTCTAACGACTTGCCATACGACGAAGATACCGACCCGTCCAACACGCGCCTGCTGGATGTCGAGGGCATCGTGTACCGCGACGGCTTGGAGGTCTACAAGGACCAGGCTGGTCGTTTGTGGACTGGGTTGGCGACGTACTGGATCAAGCGGGGCGAGCTGGACCGGGCGACTGCGACGTTTGAGAAGGGCCTCGCCGAGGTTGTCACCATCCGCGACTTTACGCAAATCTTCGACGCGTACGCCGAGTTCTCGGAGACCATGGTGTCGACGCTTATGGACGCCCTGGCCGACGAGGACAACCTCGAGGACGAGGACTTTGACGCCGAGGAGACCGAGGCGGAGCTGGATCAGCGCATGAAGAGCTTCGAGGAGTTGATGGACCGCCGACCCTTCCTCGTCAACGACGTGCTCCTGCGCCGAAACCCCAACGAGGTGGTCGAGTGGGAGAAGCGCGTGGCATTGCACGGAGACAACGACAAGGAGGTTGTGGAGACCTACCTCCGCGCCATCGACACGATCAACCCGCGGAAAGCGACCGGCCCGCTGTACCCCCTTTACGTCAACTTTGCCAAGTTCTACGAGGAGGGCGGTTCCGTCGACGCCGAGACTGGCGAGCCAAGAAACGAGCCAGACCTCGACGCGGCGCGCAAGATCTTCGAGAAGGCTATCAAGGTGCCGTTCAAGGCGGTCGACGAGCTGGCCGAGACTTGGTGCGAGTGGGCCGAGCTGGAGCTCAGGAATGAGAACTACGACGAGGCCATCCGCCTTATGCAGCGCGCCACCACCGTTCCGAAGAACACCAAAGTCGACTACTACAACGACAACCTGCCGCCGCAGTCGCGCCTGTTCAAGGCGCTCAAGCTGTGGTCGTTCTACTCGGACCTGGAAGAGTCGATCGGCACAGTTGAATCGACCAAGGCTGTCTACGACAAGATCATGGAGCTCAAGATTGCCAACGCGCAGACGATTGTCAACTACGCGGCCTTCCTCGAGGAGAACAAGTACTTTGAAGAGTCGTTCAAGGTGTACGAGCGCGGCATCGAGCTGTTCCACTTCCCGATCGCGTTCGAGATCTGGAACATTTACCTGTCCAAGTTTGTCAAGCGGTACGGCGGCCAGAAGCTCGAGCGCACGCGCGACCTGTTCGAGCAGGCCCTGGAGAACTGCCCGGCAAAGTTCTGCAAGCCGCTGTACCTGATGTACGCCAAGCTCGAGGAGGAGCACGGCCTGGCCAAGCGTGCCATGGGCATCTACGACCGTGCGACGCAGACGGTCCAGGACTCGGACAAGTTCGAAATGTACACGATCTACCTCGCCAAGGCCACCGCCAACTTTGGCCTCCCCGCCACGCGCCCGATTTACGAGCGCGCGCTCGAGCAGCTGCCCGACCGGGAGACGGCAACGATCTGCAGACGCTTTGCGCAGATGGAGCGCAAGCTGGGCGAGATCGACCGCGCACGTGCGATTTACGCGCACGCCAGCCAGTTCTGCGACCCGCGCACGCACGCCGACTTCTGGTCCGAGTGGAACGCGTTCGAGGTGGACACTGGGTCCGAGGACACGTTCCGCGAGATGCTGCGTATCAAGCGTGCGGTGCAGGCGTCGTTCAACACGGACAGCGCGTTTGTCGCAGCCCAGACGGCGGCGGCGGCCAACGGCGGCGAGAAGCCGACCGACATCGCGGCCGCGGCCGCGCGCGACGCCGCCGACCCAATGGCGGCGATGGAGAAGGAGCTGGGCGACTCTGCGCCCGCCGCGCGGGGCGGCGCGCCGGCGTTCGTCGCGTCGAGCCTCAAGCCGGCCGCGCAGCACGAGCAGGCAGCCGACGCGTCGACGGCCAACCCCGACGCGATCAACATTGACGACGACGAGTTCTAGTGTATCTGCACTATGCATGATGTTTTATTAGCGAGCCGGGGGCTATGTATACAGGCCGTTGGCGAGGATGTACTCTGCGACCTCGGGCACGACGAGGGCCTCGAGCGCGTCCCGCCCCGCACCAGAGCGCACGATGTTCCGGACCTCGGTAGAGCTGACGGCCTCGGCGCCCGGAATGGGCGGGAGTGTGCGGATCTTCCCCAGCTTGACCCAATACGCAACCTCGGGCCTGCTCAGCAGCTTCTCAGCCTGCGCGGCGCCCTCGGCCGAGTCACCGGCCCGGAGCGCGCACACGAACCAGCAGCGCTGGAACAGCCTCTCGAGCGCGGCCTCCATCCCCCCGGGGGGGTAGTACCGCTCCTCGAAGATACGCTCGAGCGTGTCCGTGCCGACGAGGAAGGTGACGGCGCCGGCGTGGGCGAAGAGCGCGGCCCACTTGTCGACAAAGGTCGGGGCAGAGACGAGTCCGGCAGCGACGGGCAGGCGGGTGGCGGCGGCCATGGCGCGCGCCTGGGCGAGCATGAGGCCGGCGCGGTGCTCGGCGTCGGCGGCGGGCACCTTGTCGGCGTTGCGCGTCGAGAAGAGGAGCAGGCGGGCCGTGTATGGGCCGGGGTTGAGCTTGCTGCCTGGCGGTCCGAGTGCGTCGGGGGTCGAGGAGGAGGACGGGGCGCTGGTGGTGGGCGCCGGAAACGTGCTCACCCCCAGCCCGAAGTGCGCGCGGTGAGGCGGGTTGAAGCTGCTGTCGAAGACGGCGAGGTGGGTGGTCGGGTGGAGCGGGTTGAGGAGCGCGAGGCCGGCGAACCCGGGGGCTACGGCGCGCGCGAGGGTGGCCTGCTGGCTCGCTGTGAGGCTCATGGCGTGGAGTATCGTGGGGGCGGGGAGGGGGGGGGGGGAGGGTGGATGAACAAGACGCAATGTCAGGTCGTGTCGGTCGCGTCGATCGCCGCGCCTCCACCTCCACTTCAACGGGTGCGCATCACGTGATTTTGGTTATGGGGGATTGCATGCTGCATCGCAGAGGGAGGGTGGGGGAGCAGGGCGAAGAGGAGACGCTGGGGGGTGGGGAGGGGGAGGAGGGGAGCTGGGAGGAGACAGAAGGGACGGGGACGGAGGTGTGGAGGAGGGGCAGGAAGGACGAGACGAGGCCGCCTGGAGACCACGACCAGCTGCCACCGCCGCCGCCCAAGCACGCATCACGCAAGCCCGACACGCGCTGCCCGATAGCGCGCCGCCACGCACGCCACAGCATGCAGCACATGCACAGGGCGCCTCCCATCTGACGCGATGGCTGCCCCCAGCACCCCGCCTCGGCCAATTGCGTCGCCATAGCCGCGTATCGGCCTTCTCCGGAGGTCGGGTGGCCGGATGTGCGTGCCAAGATCGGTATAAGAGGGGAGTCGGGCCGCGTTCTTGGCTTTTCTTCCTCCCGACTGACAACAAGACTGATGGAGAAGCAGAAACAGCAGCACACGCACGAGCTCCCCGCCCCGGTCGGCGCGGAGGCCAAGTCGAGGAGCCGCACCAGGCCTCTCCTCCTCGCCCTGCTCCTCCTCGCCGGCCTCGTGGCGCACCGCTGCCTCTTTCGCGGGGCGCCGGCGCCGGCGCCGGCGGCGCGCGGGTGCGAGCAGGCGGCCCCGCTCCTGCCCACAGCGCACGACGTCTCGTCCGTCTGGGGCGCGAAGGAGCGCGTTATCAAGGTATGTGCCGGCGTGCCACTCTCCCCCGCCCGCAGCGCAGCGCTCACCCCGCCAGTGGCACCAGGACGCGATCCGCATCCCCACCCAGAGCTGGGACGACATGGGCGCGCCGGGCGACGACCCACGCTGGGACGTGTTTGCAGACTACCACGCGTACCTTGAGACCGCGTACCCCCTCGTGCATAGGCACCTGAGCAAGACGACCATCGATACCTGGGGGCTCGTGTACGAGTGGGTCGGGAGCGACGCCGGGCGGCGGCCGCTTTTCATTACGGGGCACCAGGGTGAGTTGGCTGGGGGCTGGCGCCGCCGCGCACTCGCTGACGCTCGTGCACAGACGTCGTCCCCGTGCTCCCCGACACGGTCAACAAGTGGGAGCACCCGCCCTACTCGGGCGACTATGACGGCACGTACATCTGGGGCCGGGGCGCGTCCGACGACAAGTCGACGACGACGGCCGTGCTGGCCGCCATCGAGCTGCTCCTCGAGGTGGGCGACTTTAAGCCGTCGCGCACCGTCGTCCTCGCGTTTGGGCACGACGAGGAGCGCGGCGGGCTGCGCGGCGCCATGAGCATCAACGACTACCTGCTGGACAAGTACGGCCCGCAGCCGTTTGCGCTGCTCGTCGACGAGGGGAGCGGGCTCAGCACCGCGTGGGGCCGCACGTTTGGCCTGCCCGGCGTCGCGGAGAAGGGCAAGTTCGACCTCAACCTGACCGTGTCCACGCTGGGCGGGCACTCGTCTGTGCCGCCGCCGCACACGGGCATCGGGCTGTCGGCGCTGCTCATCGCCGAGCTCGAGCGTAACCCGTGCACGCCCAGCCTTGGGCCCAAGGCCCCGGTGTACGGCTTCCTTCAGTGTGCGGCGTCGTACGCGCCCGAGATCCCGAGCAAGCTCAAGCGCGTGGTGGCTGCCGCGGCTAGCGGGTGCAAGAAGGCCGCGAGGGCGCTCCCCGACCTGGTGATCGAGACGGGGCTCGGCGGGCCGGGACGCCGCGGCGCGGGGCAGGGCAGCGCCGAGCGCGCGCTCATGTCCACGACGCAGGCGGTGGACATTATCAACGGCGGGGTCAAGGTCAACGCGCTGCCCGAGCTCGTCACCACGCTCGTCAACCACCGGATCGACATCTCGAGCAGGGTCGCCGAGGTGAAGAGCAGGATCTGGCACACGCTCCAGCCCGTTGCCGCCGAGCTCGGGCTCGCGGTGCAGGGCTTCAACAGGTCGTACACCCCCGACAACGCCCGCGGCACAGTCTACCTCTCGTCGTCGCGCTTCGGTGCCGACCTCGAGCCGGCGCCCATCACCGACTTTACGGTCGCCAACCCCGCCTGGCGCGTGTTCGCCGGCACGGCGCGCGGGCTGTGGGCCTCGCGCAAGGAGGTCAGCAGCAACGGCACGCTGGTTGATCTTGCGCCCGAGGACGAGCTCATCATGGCGCCGTTCATGACCACGGGGAACACGGACACGGCGAGGTGGGTGCGGGGAGGGGGCGAGCTGACAGCGCCAGGTACTGGGCCCTCGCGAAGGACATCTTCCGCTGGCGATATGTCGCCAACACGGCGCACCAGGGTGTGAGTGTGCACGGACGTGGGGGGTGCACCGCCGCCACCGCCGCCGACGTCGCTGACACCGCTGCAGGGGCACACTATCAACGAGCGCATCGAAGCCGACGCACTCGTCGAGTTCACGAGGTGAGCAGTGGTCGTTGTAACGCGCTAATTAATTGCCAGGTTCTTCCAAGCGCTGATCCTCAACGTCGACGCCGACGACTTTTAGTGCGGCGATCGGCGCGCGCGCATCATGATAGGGCCCGAGGGATCGTCGCGATGTCTGTGGGAGCCGAGCTGTGAGCGTGGGCGTGGGTAATTGCATTGCCGCACCGATAAAGATAGAGCTGGACACACACCCAGATGCATGCCAATTGCTGCTTGTGGTGGCGTAATGCAATCCACGGCAATCCACGTGCTGGCAGTATCCGGCCGTAATATCGCACGTCCGGCTCGCTGCCGCCGCTGCCCTGCCCACCGGCGGACAATCACCCGACCCGGTACTTACGTATCCCCCACTAGTCGCACTCGGCCCAGCCACACCCCCACCCCTCACCCCTCACCCCTCACACCGCACCCAGCACTCGATCAGCACACCTCGTGCGTGCAGTGGTAGCATGTAGCCATCGCCCCGTTCTGTCGACGTCCCAGGCCCGTCTCGCCGCGCGCACGCCAGCGTGTGTTTTCTTCTCTGACCCGTCCCAAAAGGCGCACCCACCACATAAAAGCCGGCTGCGAGACGCACGGCCGCCCTATCTTACCGAGCAACTACGCAAGCGATAAGATCAGCGAGCAGCAGCCAGCATCACCATGGGCGCTTTCGACTTTCTCAAGACCGACGCGAACCAGGACGGCTACCACACGCCGACGTCGACCATCGACTGGTGAGTCGGGTTGGGTTGGCTGGGCTGGCTGGATGGCTGGCTGGCTGGCTGGGCTCTGGGCTGGCTGCTCGTTCTGTCACTGACCTGCGCGTGCTTTGCCGCGTCGCCACTCCAGGTGCGAGCTCAACTACACCTACTCGTATTACATTGCCGAGCTGGTCAACACGCTCACCAATGTGCCCGTCGTCCTGCTAGGGCTGTACTGTGCCTACGCGACCGTCCAGAACGGCGTGCCCGCGCGCTACGCCCTCGTCTACCTCGGCCTCGCGCTCATCGGCATCGGCAGCTTTGGCTTCCACGCCAGCCTGCAGTGGGAATGGCAGCTCATGGACGAGCTCCCCATGGTGAGTTTGCCACTGGAGAGCGGTGCCAGCAAGGTGCCAGCAAAATGAAGGTGGCAGTCGCCCCGGCCACACCGGCCAGGCCTCGGTCCAGCCATGACGGGTGCCGTACTACAACTGACCCTCCCTACAGATCTACGTGGCATCCTACGCTGCGTACCTGGTCATTGATACCCTGCCGGGCTGGAAGCACAGGTTCGGCCCCTCTGGCCCCATTGCCGTGCTCGCGTGGTGCATCTTCGTGACAGCTTCCTAGTGAGTGGAGGTTGGTCGTGCGGAAGTGGTCAGCGGTCGCCACACGGGGTGGCCGGCCTGGCCTCGAGCACCGCTACCCTGCCCTCGAGGCCTTGCCGGGCCTACACTGGCCACACTAGCCACCACGAGCCCATACCGGGCACCACCTGACCAGCTCCACGGGCTCGAGCTGACCCGCCACCCAGCATCTCCCTCCCCAACCCTGTCTACCACCAGATCGCGTTTGCGGGCCTCATGACCACCGCCAGCTTCCGCTCCATCTACCTGCTCTTCCGCCTGCCTTCCGAACGCCGTGCCAAGATTGCCCGCCTGCTCCTGATCGGTCTGGCCGTCTTCCTCGGAGGCTTTGCCATCTGGAACCTCGACAACTACTTTTGCGCGTATCTCCGCGCCACCCGCGCGTGGCTCGAGGACAAGGGCCTGGGCGAGCTCGGCCACTTCACGCAGGGTGCGTCCACTATCACGTGCGCCAGCTGACATCCAGGCCACGGCTACTGGCACCTCATGACCGGCTATGGCGCCGCACTGCTCTTCACCGCCGCCGTTGGTAAGTCCTTGGTCACGACCGACCGACCCCTCCTCCCCTGCCTTCCAGCTCACACCCCAGCCCTGTGCCTCGAGGTCAAGACGAGCCCCTACTCCTGGGACTTTGACACTAGTCTGTGGGTCCCTGTTGTCTACCCCGTTCCCCATGAGCAGCGCGGTCAGCACCTTAAGCCGCTCGACGACGAGAAGATTCCTCTCGTCGACGAGACAGTCGGCGCGTCCTCGGCCTTTACCGAGGGCCGAACGACGACTGCCAGGCGCGCAAGCGACCCCATCACTGTTGATCAGGCATGATTTGTGCCGCCCCACCCACCCACCCACTGTGCGCCACCAGTATCTCCAAACACGCCGCTCGATGCGGACGTATACCACAGCTAGACGACGAGACATGCCGCTTTTGGCCGTGCCCGCGGCTTCACCCTCCCTTGCTTTGATGCCCCAACCTGCACCACCGCGCTCTGCATTCCTTTCTGCAGTTATGTCTGGCGACACATGCATGAGCCTGGCCCGTAGAACATAGATTGAATGCAACTATCGTTACGTCGAGCCTGGGCCACCGCCACACAGGTGAAATGCCTTATAACTCCGTCATGAACCCTGTGGCGTCTCGACGCTCTCCTGTCGTTTACTAAGTCGTGACGAGTTGGTTCATCTCCCTTCGACCTTGTCTCCACCACCCCTCCCCCCTCCTCCCCCTCGACAATCAACAATGTCTGACCCCTCTGACGGTATGTTTCCCCCTCCGCCTGCTCGCCCTCGTCTCGTACACGCCCCCGGCGACCTTCATCCGGCGTAATCGCACCCGCACGCACCGCCCGAGTTTGAAGTTTCACCACCTGCTCCACCAAGCAAGGCAAACAGCAAAACACTGTCCACCCTTTGTCCCCTTGCCACCCCATCCTTGCGAGGACACCAGCAGCGCCATGCGCATCGCATCGACACCGACTCGTGCCCCTCCAGTCGTCTGTCTGCGTCCTGCTTGCCGCCGTCTCGTCTCTCTTGCCTGCGTCCGTCTGTGTGTCGTCCTCGCGTCGTCGTAAATTGCCCGTTGCGGAGCTCGACACTGCTCGATACGGTGGCGGCGATAGCCACCATTGCCGTCTAGTCGTCTCGTCTCGTCGTCGCCCTTATGGCACTCAAGGTGGAAGCTGCTCGGCCATCCCGCCAATGCTCCAGCCCGCACCCCGCTCCAGCTTCAGCTTCCGCTTCCATTCGCCCCCGCCCCCGCCTCGACTAATGCCTGACGCGCCTCCCAGTCTGGCAGAACGCCGCCCCCGCCGGTGACAGCTACTCGGCCCCCCGCGAGACTCGCGAGGCCTCGCCCCGTCGTGAGGAGCGCGACCAGCGCGAGCGCTCCCCTGCCCCGCGCCGCGAGCGTTCCCGCTCGCCCGCCGCCCGCAACGGCGGCGGTGACGGCGCCCCCGCTCCCCGTGGCCGGTGAGTCTCGGCGCGCGCATGGCAGGCAACTGCCAGTACTGACCAGGTAGCAACGACGACGGCTCGGTCAACCCCGGCAACAACCTCCACGTCTCGGGCCTCGCTCGCTCCATCACCGACCGTGGCCTCGAGGACATCTTCTCCAAGTTTGGCAAGATCCAGAAGGCTCAGGTCATGTACGACCCCCACTCGCGTGCGTCACGCGTCGTCGTCCCAAGCTACATGTAGCAACTACTGACACGCCACAGAGGAGTCGCGCGGCTTCGGCTTCGTCATGTTCGAGGCTAACGACGCTGCCGAGACTGCCCTCACCACCATCTCGGGCACCACCATCGAGGGCCGTGTCGTCACCGTGACCCACGCCAAGCGTGCTCGTGCCCGCACCCCCACCCCCGGCCGCTACCACGGCGTCAAGTTCGAGGGTGGCGGTGGTGGCGGTGGTGGCCGCGGCTACGGCGGCGGTGGCTACGGTGGACGCTACGAGGACAGGCCTTACCAGCCCCGCTCGTACGACTCTCGCTACTCGGACCGCGGACCTCGCTATGATGACCGCCCCCGTTATGATGACCGCCGTGGCGGCTACGGCGGCGACAGGTACGACGACAGGCGTGGTGGCTATGGCGACGACCGCCGTGGCGGCTACGGCGACGACCGCCGTGGTGGTGACGACTACTACCGCCGTGGCCCTCCTCCTGAGTAAGTACACCTCAGATATCGACGGGACCTCGCCAACGCCAATGCTCAGCCGCTACGACGACCGAAGGGATGACCGCGGGCCGCCCCGCGAGGAGCGCCCTCGCTACTGAGCGCTGGTGAGATGTGGAATTTGACAAGAGGTTAGTGGATCCTAGGCCGACATGAAAGCAATCGCAGGTTGTGTGTATGCAAACTTGTGGTTGGAACTGGGTGGGCGGCGGCTGGTTCGTCGCTGATTTGGCACATGAAGGAGTGAGGATCCGCCTTGTAGGCGTGTGTGTATGGCGTTGCCAGCTGCCAGCGTCACTGTACCCCGCCATGGCGCCCCGCACAGGCAAAGAGTACATGCGTGCATGCGATGACAATGGTAGATGAACTATATGCTGGCCACGACCCGACCCGACCTTCTCCTCTCCCTACTCACGCGCCTTGCGCCGGTCCGGGCGCGGGGTGAACGGCGGCACCGAGCTGCTGCGTCTCGGCATGGCGACGAGCGGCTCGGCGAGGCCCGACGCGCCCGGCCGGCCGAGGAGGAACGACTCGAGGAACCCGCTCGGCTCGCGCACGCGCGGCTTTGTGCTCGCGCCGGTGGCCGGCGCGGGCTCGGCGCTCGCCTTGCGCTCCTTGCGCGACGTGGGAGAGCGCGGCTTGGGCTTGTGGTTCGACAGCGGGCGCGATTTCGGCGACACGCTCACTGCCTGCCGCGTCGCGTCGCCCTTTGTGCCTGGGCGCACTGTCTCGGACCGCGCGTCGCGCTCGGGCGGCGTCTCCTTGGACCGCGCGCGGCCTCTCTCCTCGACCTGCTCGTCCTCGGCGTCCGATGTCGACGCCGAGCTGCTGTTTCCGCTCGAGCCCGAGAGCGGGATGGCGAGCGCCACGGCGGGGGACACGGGCGGTGGCGTGTCCGTCGCCGGCCTGGTGCTTGTGGGCACGGCTGCGGATAACGCCTTGCGCACGAGCTCGTACCCGCGCGGCTCGGTGAGGTAGAGGATGACGCGGGGCGAACCCCGCGGCCCGCCGCTGGCGGACGGGGTGCGTCGAGCTCCCGGCGGGCGAGACGTCGTCGGCGACGGCGGGCCCGAGTCGGGTGTGACCTGCCGGCTCAGTGGGGACGGTGATGGTGGCACAGCCCAGTGCAGGTGCCGCGGAGCCTGGATGGCCAATGGGACCTCGCCCTCTGTTACTGACTCGAGAGACAGCTCGGTGGTCTGCGTCGTGACGGCCACATGTCCGTTGACGGTTTCACTGGTGCTGGTCGTCGTGACTGTGTGGTGGTGGAGTCGCTCCGTGAGGGTCAGAGAGAGCATGTCCTCTGTCGGGGCCTTGACCCGGCGGGACCCGCTTGCACTCGGCCCTCGACTGCCCGGCTTTGAAGACGGGTCTCGATTCCGGCTGGGAGCACGGCTCGGTACTCTACTTCCCCCTCTGCTGCTTGGTGGTCGGCTCTTTGGAGCCGGCTTCTCAACCTCGATCCGGAGCCAGACCTGCTGCGACCAAGCCTTCTTCCCCTTCTGAGACTGGCCAGCGGGTGACTGGGACCTTGGCGAGCTCAGCGGGGGGACCGAGGCTGACCGTCCCGGAGGCTGGGGTTTCTTTCCCATGCCGAGCAGGCTTGGGATCCAGCTGACGCGGGACGGCCCTGCTTCTGCCGAGCCGTTCGCGGCGGGCTCCGGTACAGGCGTCGGCGGCGGTATTGGTAAGACGAGCTGGAGAATAACGGGATGGGTGTCGGGTACGTGGTGGTAGAGTATTCCTGCTGAGCGTAGGAGATACTTGAGATAGGAAATGATGCGCTTCGGCGGCTCGCCCGTGGGGTTGCGGAGGACAATGGGGCCGAGCTGGTCTGGGTGCTCTTGATCGAGATACAGCGGTAGCGTGTACTTGATTTCCGCGGGGATGAATGACGTCGTCTTGAATGTCTCTGGCGCCTTGTAATCGTGCACGCGCTTCCGCATCTCGTCGCCGACGTCGTACTCGTTGAAGGCCGTCATTCGCCGCTGGCGATCGAGGTCGACAAACACGTTCATGGCGTTGCGCACGCGGGGCCACGCTTCGGCTTCCGCCTGGCGCTCAGCCTCGCTCAGCGCGGCGCTCGTTGCGAGTCCCATGCCCTGCCACGGTGCTTCTGGCGGGTAGAGCTCGTCGAGCTCCTGCAGCACGTCCATTGCGCGCTCGCGCATGACCTGGCGTGAGGTGTGGGTCGGCCCGAGGGGGAAGCGGGTCTGAAGGAGGAGGGAGAGCATGGTGAGAGCGATACACCAGATGTCGATCTCGGGGCTGGGCGTTAGGTCGTCGTCAATGGTGGAGACCTACCCATAGTATGTGACCTCGCCGGGCTTGTTGTTGAGCGCGTGGACGATCTCTGGGCTCTGGTGGGTCAGTTTCGTCCGTAACGACGACCCACATGGAAGGCAGGCGATCCGCAGCAAGTTGTGAGCTTGGGCTCGCTGGCCGAGAAGTGCGTCGCGAGTCCGAGGTCTGTGCGTGTCAGTGGTGACAAACAGATGTGCATATGCCGCACAGACACGCACCGAGCAGCAAAATATTGCCCGTCTCAACGTCAACCAGCACATTGTCGCCCTTGAGATCGCGGTGGCACACGCGCCCGGCGTGGAGGCAGTCGCGGACGACGGAGACGAGCTGGTCGAGGAGGCGGGCGGCGCGTGTCGGGCGGAGGGGGAGCGGGTGCTGGGGGAGGGGGACGTGAGATGACGCGCACTCCTCTGGACACGTTAGCCGGCAGTTGATAAGCCACGACTCACCGACGAGGTAGAAGTGGGCGTCGGTGCGCACGAAGCCGTCGACGCCAATGAGGCAGGGGTGGGGCGTGAGCTGGGCCAGGAGCGTCGGCTCGCGGAGCAGCCGCGCGGCGATGAGCGCGTGGTGCGGATACAGCGGGGTGTGCTTGAGCGCGAACACCTTGCCGCTCGCCGACGAGGTGCCGGCCGTGACGCGGTAGACGGTGCTGAACTTGCCGCGGCCGAGCACGCCGCCGGCCGAGGCGGGGAGGTACGTGTAGTCTGCGATGCCGCGGAGGAGGAGGCTGTCGGGGGACGGGGTGAGGAGGGGGCGGGTTGTGGGCTGGGCAGTTAGCGGGAGGCACAGCGGGCCGACGCACCAAGCTCTCCCACCGGCTCTCCTCGGGCGCAGCGTTCGGCGCATAGACAAAGAGCGTGCCGGCCCCTGGGGGGCCGGCGTCGTCCTTCTCCTTGTCGCGACGCGGGGGCATTAGAGCATGGCGGGGGGGCAGGCGGGCTGGGGGTGGGGTTGGTGCTGGGCGCGTCCGAGTGACCGGTGCCAGCTAGGCCGCTTGAACAAGGCGAGCTGGCTTGTCGGTGTCGAAGTGATGTGGTTGGTGATGGGTGATGGGTGACAAACGCGTGCAGTCACGGGTGTGATGTGTCGTGGGTGGGTGGGGTGGGGCGGGGCGAGGCGAGTGGAGGCGGGGCGGGAGCGATCAAGTCAGGTGGTGCAGTGGCAGGCGGCGACTCGAGTAATAAGATGATGATGGTGACAAGACAAACGAAGACACCGGCCAGATCCCACGTCGTCGGTCGTCGGCGGCCCAGGTCCCACGGCCGGCAGGCAGCTCGGCACCCCTAGCTGGCTGGGAGCACGATAAACGGTGCGACGGCGCGTGATAACCTCGCCTCGGTGGTGTTATGGGCTGGCTGGCTGTATTGCCCTGATTGCCGTCGCTCGCAGCTCGCAAGCTTGCCGGCAAGCCGCCAGCCGCAGCCCGAGCCAATCAGTGGTGATTGACGCCGTTTACCCCACTCTTGGCTCGTCGACCCGTCGCACCCTGTCGCACCAGCCGGCCTCACCCCGCAGCTCGAGTCTCACCAACCCCGCATCGTGCCTTTGCGGGCGCCAGTCAGATACTCACATGCTCAGCCGCCCAACTCCCGTCGACAGCCGCATGCCATTCTTAGTCCCGACACTGCCCGAAACGACTATGTACCAACTGCCTATCACAAATGCACACAATGACATGAATCTAGCATCTAACGCTATACAGATAAGGAGATCCTCTCCCCCGCCGGCCCTTTATCTCTACAGTTACTCGCGTCTACTTCCCCTTGACCCACCCCCGGTGCCCGACCCACCCACGAGATCCAGCCAGATATCGGTGCTCGAGGAGCTGGGCAGCAGTAGGCCGGTCTTGCACCTCGGGCTCGAGGCAGCACCGCACAAAGTCGGCAGCGTCCGCAAGCCGTCCTCCACCGTCCGCCTCCTTGCCCTCGTCCGCGTGCACACCATCGCAGCGTGCTTCCAGCGCCTCCTCGGCCCCAGAGCCCTTGAGACCCTCGAGCACCTCGTCGGGGAGATTGGCGAAGGGTGTCTCGCCAACGAGCAGAATGTAGGCAACCGCGCCGAGCGCCCAGATGTCTTGCTCCTTGCCTCCGTACATTTCACCGCGTAAGATCTCGGGTGATGCGTAGTGCAGCGTACCCGAGAACGTGTCCCACTTCTTGCCGGGTCTCCAGTGTGCCGCAGATCCAAAGTCGATGAGCTGGCAGTGTCCAGTCCCGTCCAGGATGACATTCTCGTCCTTGATATCGCGGTGAACAATGCCGTTGGCGTGTAAAAAGTACACCGCGTCGGTGAGCTGGCCCACGATTGATCTGACCTCGAAGGGGTCCAGTCCAGCTGGGTGGGACTCGACACGGTCGAAGAGATCAACGCCGGCGCCGTACCGCGGCATCACCATGTAGTAGAATTCGCGGTCCTCGAAGAAGTCAAGCAGCTTGCAAATGTTCGGGTGCCCGCGCTCAGGAGCGTGCTTCATCTCCGTCTTGAGGTAGCGCTGGGTGGGGTTGCTGGTGCTTCTAAAGCTTGGAGTGCTCGATCGCGAGCTGCCAGGAGAAGCAGCACGAGAGACAGCGCCATTGCCGTTCGACTCGACCGTCAACTGCTCGACTTCTTCGGGATGCTCCCAGCCTCCCTGTGGCCTTGATGGATCCCACGGGTGAGGATGCGCCGGAGGGACATACATCAGGTGTCGGAGCTGGTCCATGACATGGACTGGGGTCGTCAGCTTGTTGCCGGCTGTCCAAACTCACTCTCAACCGGGATCGGGCCCAACACCTTGTGCTTCTTCCAACAGTCGGCCAGAATTCTCGACTTAATAATGTACTTGATGATGACTTCGTCCTGCGGGTGTTAGACGTGCCGCTGTGTTGTGACTCACTCCCACAGGCTGGCCATTTGCTCCCTTGACCTTGGCTCTCATGACGAGGCCGTACGCGCCTTTGCCTGCCTCCTTCAGGATCACATAGTCGTCGATTCCGCGACCGCCGGCACCGCCGGCCGTTTCGCTCGTGGGAGTGGCGCACTCGCTAGGGACACCAACGCTTGACGAGTAGCTTGCTGCACTTCGTACGCTGTCGAACCTCGGCAGCAGGCCCCTGTTGCTCGGCTGCGCGGCCGTAGGTGACCGGAAGGGCGAGAAACTTTGCAAGTTTGCAGCCCCTTTCGGGGGAGGAGTAACCGAGGTGGCCGGTGTAACAGGAGGCGGTGAAGAGGCAGATGCTGAGCCGGGTGTCGGTGATGCGGGGGTCGCCGGTGTGAGCGGGGTAAGAGCTGGGAAAGGGAGCGACGGAACGACTCGGCCAGCGACAAGGGAGACCCGGTGTGTATCGCGTCGGCGTTCCGTCTTTGGTGGGGATACTCCATCGTCATGAGACCCGCGTCTTGACGGCGCGCGGGGCACCAATGTGTGGCGTGAAGAAATCCTGCGCGAGTAGTTGCGGATCGCTTCAAAGCGCTCAGATTCCGTGTCTTGCGAGAGGGGCGCCATCATCTGGGACGAATCGATGACGTCTGGCGAAGCGAGATCGATGTCGTTGGCAGGAGAGAGGGCTGGCGACGGGGCGGTCGTAGACGGGGCAGAATGAGAAACACTGAGAGGTTCGGCATTCAGTGGCGAAGGGCGAACTGGCACAGTGGGTGAAACCGCGTCAGGTCGCGCGACGTGGTCATCCGTCGAGTCCAAAACTTCTGATGAAGGCTCGTGCTCAACCTGACGCGACTGCCCGTCGGACTCGCTGGGGGCCGGGGGCGAGTCTGGGGGCTCCGTGCGTGGTGATGATAAGGCACCCAGAGAGCCCACAAAGTTGAAGCCACTGCCGTTGCCAATTCCCTGGACACCCCAAGAATGCCGATGGTTGGCTTCAGTCGGGCTTGTCTCTGCAATCTCCTCGTCGACCATCTTGAACAAGCGCTCACGCTCAAGTTCGCGCTTCGTTTTTGGACGGGTAGCAACGTCGACTGGTCGGCTGTTCAAGTGCAGCGAATCCCTCCGCCCAATGCTGTTGAACCGACCCAAGCCCGCGGAAGGGAATGGCGCCAGCGTCACATCGTCGTCAAACTTGGAGTCGGAGTCCGGAACCACGATATCGTGGACACGTCCGGTGTGCTCATTCTCGTCGGAGGTAATCTCGCTTTCAGTCACCTTGACCGAAGGGCTGTCAGACGTTTGTGGTGGAACCGAAGGGGCGTCGCCTGCAGTATCCGGCTCCGCTGCCCTGACCTCGGGAGGCTGCATGATGATCTTGGCGGCGGGCGAGACCACGCTCTCGCTCGAGCCAGTGTCACTGCTGTCGCTCCCTGGCACCTCTTCCTCGACCTCGGGCATGGGCTCCCCTTCGCGCCTGGTGATCTCCTTGAGCTCGCGCCACTCCTGTGTCGTCGGTGTCAAGAGGACCATGCCATGGTGACCGCGGGCGGGAGGTGGCTGCTGGCTACCCAAGGGGTCGCTCACATCTGCGTCCGGGCTGGACTGCATCGACCCCGTGTAGGGAAACGTAGGTGGAAGGTGCTGTTGGAGGAAGTGCGTGTTCGGCGACAGTGTTGCGGACAGAGTAGCGCCCGGTGGGGGCGTGTTCGAGCCGCTGGTTGGCAGAGTCACGTTTCGGCGGGCATAGATGGGTGATGCAGCTGGTGATGGCGACTTGACATTCGGCGTCAGAGCGATGGGTGAACGCGTCGGTGAACCTGCCCTCGAGTGTGGGTGCATTCGATGGTAGAAACGCGCGCTGAAAATGAGCATTCGACCACGTCGGCGGCGCAGCACTCACCTGTTGTCCCACGCTCCACACTCGCCGTCCCATGGCTCCTCCCCAATGTTCACCGAGTTTCGTGCACTGTCAAGGGTAACGGTTCGCCGTGGCTCTTCAATTGCAGATTCGGTCGAGACGCTCCTCTCTACCGTGGGGCGGGCGGCACTCATGCCGAAGCCCATGCCCTGGAGATCGATCCAGCTCTTGTTCGGCGTGAGCGCGCTCGCGTACCCGCCCGAGTTGGCACGGACACGGTGCATGAGGACGCCGCTGCGATGCCGACGCGGACTGGGAGGTGGCGGAATCGAGGAACGGTGGGCCGTCGATGGGCCAGCTTCAGCATTGTCGACAAGCCCACGGTGCGCATCGAGGTTCGAGGTGTTGATGGGCGGTGGAGGCGAGGAAGATCTCCGAAGCGACCTTGACGTCGGGTCGGTTGACGACCTTACCGGCGCCGTGGAAGCGTGCTGCTCCGTTCCATCGCTTGTAGTCGCTTGTGGTGTCGCTGTATCGAAAGCCAGACCCAACGCTGCGCGTTCGACGCCTTGTCCAGCCATCGGCGGTTACTCGAGTGTTGGCGTGGGAGAGGGAATCGCTGTGAGAGTCGCCAGGCTCTCAGAGCGAGTGGGAGATGGGAAGGGGCGAGATGCACAAGCAGGCGGCAGAGGGCGTGTGATGGCGATGAGGCTTGGAAGACTGTAGCTGTTAACACTGATCTGCGGAGGGGGGCGGGTGTGTGTGTGGGTCGGGTAGGTTTGACACGGCTGGGGGAGATGCGAGGGGGCGGCAGCAGCAGGATAGGCGAGGGAAGACACAAAGTGGTGGGTGGATTAGAGACTGTAAAGCCCGTTTTCCGTCCAGCGCGCTCTTCCCCAACCAGTCGTGCCGAGTCGAAAAGAACGATCTCCGCGAGGGAACAAGAGGGCGAAAGGATTTTGTACAGGCGCTGCGATCTGGTGCACCAAGTCTTTTTTGTCGCGCGTCGGTGGTGGGTGGTGGTGGGTGGTCCTCGTCGCCGGGGCCCACTTGCGGTGCGAAGGGCGCGAACAAAACGTTGCAGTGGGCGTTTTTGCAATGACGAGTGGCGACACGAGCGAGGAGGGGCCGGAGGAAGGCGCGAGCCAGGTGATGCACAACCCACACTCACTCTTGTTATTCTCTGGCCGAACAAACAACGAGTGATACAATGCAAGGAGGGCAAGAGATTGTGATACAATGACTGGACTGGGCAAGAGATATGTCGCTTGTTGTATTCCCCCCCATGGCGCAGGCGGCTGCAAGCGGCTTGACAGGGCGGACAACGGCGGCTGCGGGTAGCAGCACCAGGAGCACCTCTTGCTTGGGTCGTTGCCTGTCACTCACCATGTATGCGACTACTGGGTTGCGAGAGTCAGGGACGATCGACGGCCCTTGCCGCACGCGCGCCCAGCCCAGCCACACGCAGGCAAGCAGGCACAACCACGACCGAGTCATGCATTACAAACACTGTTACAATTCCTTACCATTTCCATTAGGATCAAACACTAATCACAATTCTAAACCCATAGCCACCGACGACGATCCACCATAATCCCAGTCAACCCGCCTGCCTTTTCAAACCAGTCCGTCCAGAGACAACCTCCACCTCTCATCTCCACCACCCCACTCTTTCATCGATACCACTCACCTTCCTCGGCTCATACCGCCCCAAGCCCAACCGCACACCAGTCCACGTCGCCTGCCCGCAGCCCCCTACGCTCCTAGTCCAGCGTAGCAACAAGCAGCAGCAGCGACCATGGCGACAGCGGCAACGAAAAAGGCCATCAAGGGTATCCGTGCCAAGCTCTCTGACGGCGAGAATGAGGGTGCACTCTACGAGTCTACGCAGCTACTCAAGCAGCTTGGCGAAAAGGATCCCGAGGCTCCAACCGTGTAAGTCACGCGCGTCGGTAGAGAAATCAAGACGACAACGCGACAATGCTCCCCGTGAGGCGCAGCACACTAAACAAATCAATGCAGCTTGGCGTACCGCGCCCTCGCACTCACGCACTTGGAGCGCACAGATGAGGCAGAAAAGGTGGGTCTGTCGCGAACTGGGGAGGCCGAGCCGGGTGAAAGGTGGCATCGATACATCGTGCTTGCGCAACAGGGTGGGGGAGATACTGCGAGCATTGCTCGAGGGCGAGCCATCTGCGAGCGGAGAGTCGCCTGTCGACTGCAGGAGAGGTTCTACCCCACGCCAGGCGCACCGCTTACACTGCAGTCCTACCTCCAAGCGCTCAAGCTCCATCCCGGTCATCAGCTAGCCACCCCAGGTCTCAAGAAGCTCTACACGAATCAGCAGAAATGGGAGGACCTCGCCAGGGTGCTCGAGACGGCCGTCCAAACTGCATACGACGCGTAGGCTACTGCGCTGCCTCCTAGGTGCTGACGTTCAGGCGTGATACTGAGAAGCTCACCGCGGCGTTCCAGGAGCTCGTCGAGTATCGCCAAAAGCATGGCCCGGAGGAAGCTGTAAGTGCCCCAGCCTGTTCATCCTGACACCCAGCTCTGGTCCACTCTCCTCCGCTTGGTCCCGTCGTCGCCCGTGACGCCATTGATCATGTCGAGCCTCATCCCAGCTGGAACGTATGTTCCCCTGGCCGTGCCGGCCTACCCTGCTCCGGCAAATGCCCCTCCAGTCAAGCTCCCCGACCCCTTGCCCCATGTCCACCACTTGGCGGGCTCCTTGACCTTGGTGCTGCTCCTGCTCCTCAGAACGCAGGCTGAAATTCACACGGTCACTGAGCAAAAGGTAAAGGCTGGGCGACTGCGTCTTGGGGCTGGTACCGAACGCGACGTCCGCCGCCGCGTCGATGCTGAGGTCCTCGGCGGCCCCCTCGGCTCGAGGCTGCTTTCGCTCCTGCGCGACGTCGCAGCCCATCCCTCGGTCGACGAGGCTGTGCGCCGTGACGTCGAGGTTCAGGAGTTCCAGTACTGGAAGCGTCTGGTCGAAGTGATCCAGTGAGTACATGTTGTGGTGAGTAACTGACAGCCAAGACCGCCGGAGAAGGCCAAGCCGGCCTCGAAAACGTCAGCCAAGAGTGACCCCAAGCAAGGTGCCAAGATTGTCCCTCCTGCCAGCGCCAAACTACCTGCGAAGCCATCAATGGTCATCGGTGGGAGGCCTCCGTCCAAGGATCCTTCGCCGGAGCGCAAACCTGTTGCTACCGGGCTCCCAGTACCCCCACTCTTCCAGGACGAGCCTGCGTCCACCCCCACGAAGGAGGAAGCACGTCAGCGCGCCGATGGTCTAGCCGACGGCTTTGTGCTCCTTGGTGTTGGTGGAAGCGCCGAGGAGGCATGGACTTGGGTGCTCGAGGGCCGCGATGAACCAACGATCTGTGAGCGGGACGGAGGGGAAGGAGGCTGACAACCAGTCTACGACATTGATTTCCTCCACAAGTTCGCCAACACTTTCCCCGAGTCGTCTCTCACCGACTTCATTGATGACTACTGTCGCTTGTTCAAGCTTCCCCTTCCGAAGCCTGATGAGGACGGAGCCCAAACGCCACCTGATGTCGCGGCCAATGACCACGCTGAGGAGAAGAACAAGCACAGGGGTCGCCGTGGCCACAAACTCAAGACTAATGCGCGTGCGCGCCGCAAGCAGCGCCGCATGGCGGGGCAGAAGGGCGAGCTGCCCGAGGACGTCGACGAAGAGGAGCGCGAGGAGCTCATCGCGTCGATGACTAAACTCCTGCCCCGCCTCAAGCAATCCATCTTCGCACACCGCGTGATGGCTCGTGTTGCTATCACTGACGAGGACTGGGTCAACGCCATTGCGTACGCCGAGCAGGGCCGCAAGCTCGTCAAAGAAGTCGAGAACGTGCGTGGCATCTCGCGGCCCAACGCGTGGGCGTCCTTGGATGCCGCCCTCGGTGTGGCCCTGGTGCCATACTACCCCCCCAAGCACCACAACCGCGCGACTCGCCTCCTTGATGGCGTTCTGAAGTCCTCGCCCGGCGACTACGAGGCTCGCTTTGCCGTTGGCCAGATCAAGGAGACGGCCGGGGACTGGGAGGCTGCGCGCGCCGAGTTCCAGACGCTGCTCGACCAAGGTGGCAGCGACAAGGAGATGGTTGCTGCTCGCGAAGAGCTCGGCTGGTGTCTCGTGAACGAAGGCAAGCTCGAGGAAGGCCGCGACGTCTTAGAGAGCGTCGTCGAAATCCGCGACACACGCAAGGAGCAGGAGGGCAAGGACGACGAGGCGAACCCCAGAGCCCGTGCTTGGTGGCGCCTTGGCCGCACCGAGTGGATGATCGGAGACGCTGAGAGCCGCAAGAACGCTGAAGAGTGGTTCATGGCCTCGCTTCGTGCCGACGCCGCATTTGCTGCGTCGTACACTGCTCTTGGCATCTGCTACGCCGAGGCGTACTCTCCGCCTGACACAGAGCGTGCTCTGAAGTGCTTCCAGAAGGCGTTTGAACTGGACGCTACCGAAGCCGACGCCGCTCGTCGTCTTGCGTTCGGCTACGCCGACGAGGACGAATGGGCACAGGTTCGAGCCATCGCCACCCGCGTCATGGAGGGAGAAGGTGGTGTCGAAGGTGTTGCCGGCGGAGCGGTCGTCAACCCGACCGGCCGCTTTGCTCCCAAGAACGGGTGGGCGTGGAAAGCGCTGGGCTCTACCGAAATGGTGGGTGCCAAGATGTCGTGCGGCGCTGACCCACCAGCACTACAAGAACTACTACAAGGCCATCGAGGCGTACCAGATTGCCCTTCGCGCCGAGCCCGATGACGCTGGCATGTGGCGCATGCTCGGCGATGCGTACGTCAAGTCTGGCCGCCACCTTGCCGGTCTCAAGGCGCTCGAACACGCCTTAGACCTTGACCCTACCATGTGGATGGCCAGGTACCACATCGGCGAGGTTCACATGCAGCTCGGCGCGTTCGACGCTGCGATTGACGCCTTCGAGGCCGTGGACGCGGAGACGCACGGTGCCGAGGTCGGCGTGACTGCCGCTCTGGCGGAGGCGACGTTGGCCCTCGGCCGCCGCGCTGCTGCCGGTGGCTTCCGTGAGCGCTCCCGTGCCGCATACTACGCTGCGGTCGAGTACACCCTTACCGTCCTGACCTCGGGTCGTGCCCACCGCCCGTGGGGATGGAAGCTGATCGGCGACGCGTGCCTGCAGCTTGCCGAGCACGAGGCAGACCCTGCCGAGATGGAGAAGAGCGCGGTCGTACTTCAGCCAGTGCTGGAGCACCTCGTTACCGACGACGAGGACCGCCGTTCTTCTGTCGCTGGGTTAGGCCACGCCTCCAACCTCCTGCAGACGTCCGCGGGCCCGCAGTACACTGCCAAGGCTGCTGTCTTCGCGATGGCATACCGCGTGCACTTGCTCAAGAATGAGATTCGTGTGGCCAACTCGTCGCTGTACGACCTCGCCTGCGCCCTTCACGAGCTCGCAGTGAACACTCTCAACGCGGATGAGCGCGCCGCTGCCACCAAGGCTGCGGTCTCGGCCATCCGCCTCGCGCTGGAGCGCGATGCCGGTGACGAGAGGCTGTGGAACGCCCTTGGTGTTATTTGCTCGGCGGCCGGCAAGCAGCTTGCCCAGCACTGCTTCGTCGTGTCTCTCGAGTGCTACGCCAAGGACCCGGTCGTCTGGACCAACCTCGGCTACCTCTACCTCTCGCTCGACGACCGCGAGCTGGCGAATGAGTGCTTCCTCAAGTCGCAGATCCTCGACCCGGACTATGCTCGCGCGTGGTTCGGCCAGGGCCTGCTAGCTGAGCGGGATGGTGAGCGTCACCAGGCCACTGGTCTGTTTGCGCATGCTGTTACGCTGTCGGCCGGGTCGCTCCTCGAAGCGGATCTGGCTCTGGCGGTTGGGTCTTTCAGCCGCTTCCTCGCCCCTGGCCAGCGCGACACCCGCCCGCTCCAGCAGCCTGCGTTCGCTCTGCGTCGCTACACTCACTCGCACCCGCGCGACGTTGCCGCCAAGCACCTCTACGCGTTGGTGTGCGAGCGCCTGGGTCTGGCCGATATCGCTGCCGACGCACTCGAGACGGCGGCCACTCTCCTCGAGGAGGAGTTTGAGACGTCCGAGTCGGCGCAAGTCGAGTCGCAGTATGCCATCGCGCTGTGCAACCTCGGCCGCGTCAGTCTCGCTGCTGGGCGCTACGCCGCAGCGCTGACGGCGTTCACGAACTGCGCGGAACTGGCTGAGGGCAGTGGCGACCCCCAGGTCGTATCCCTCACCGTTCAAGCGCGGCTTGGCTCTGCGCTCGCGCACTTCTGGCTCGGCGACATGGACAAGAGCCTCGAGTCGTTCCAGTCGGCCCTGGACGCGGCAAAGAACGACCCGGCGGTGACGGATGAGCTTGTGGTGCTACTCGCTCGCACGCTGTGGAGCGTGGGCGGTGAGGATGCGCGGGACGCCGCGAAAGCCCATCTCATGGAATGGTAGGTTGTGCAAGATGGGTGGAAGCTGACCTCACAGCCTCGAGCACCCCGACCCTAGCATCAAGGTTGTCGCTGCACTCGGTGCCGTTGGCCTGGCGTCTGGTGACCCCGACCTGGTCGAGGCAGCGACGGCTGAGATCAACTCGGCGCCCGCGGCACGGCGCCTTGCGCAGGACCCGGAGGGCACGGCCGACGCGGTGCAGTTTGCGAACGCCATCATCAACATCGACCAGGAGGTGGCGGTCGGCGCGCTGGAGGAGGCCGCGATGTTGAACCCGACGGCTGCCGGCCCGCGCAACCGCCTGGCGATTGGGTACATTGGCTCGGGCAAGATTGCCGAGGCCAAGGCGCTGCTCAAGGGCGTGCGCGAGGCGGCTGTGCCGGACGCCGTGGACGCCAGCCGCCTGCGGGGCATTGTCAACACGCTGGAGGGCGAGGAGGATGTGGTGGAGCTGCAGAAGGCGGTGATGCTGGCGCCGTGGGACGCGAAGGCATGGGAGTCGCTGGCGTGGGCCAGGCGTGCGGGGCAGGAGGTGGCGGCGGAGGTGGACGAGGTGGGCGAGTAGCTCGAGCATGCTAGTCGCCCGTACTTCGCCTCGCCATTTCCTAGCTGCTACACTATGCATGTCTACAACTCTACACCCTGAATGCGATTGTTGCCTTCTTGACCTCTGCGCCGCCAGCTGCGGCGAAGCCCGTCCCTGTATGTCAGCGATGCCGCAGAGACCAACTCACCCTCCTTGCCGAGCGGGAGCATGCCCGAGGCCTCGACGACGGCGTCGCAGATGGGGCACGCCTTGGCGGGGGCGACGACGGTGTCGGCGCAAGTCTTGCACACGACGTGTCCGCAGACTGCCGGGGCGTCCTCCTTCTTCTTGCCCTCCCGCTTCGCCTTCTTCTTCACCGGCTCCTCCCCGTCGGCCCCAGCGGCCGGCACCCGGCTAGCCAACAACACCCCCGGACTCGCATTACTCAGCTCCTTCGCACAGCTGGGGCAGTGCGGCTTGTCGCTCTGGGCCGGGTAGTGCAGCTGCACCGGCAGGAGGGACTTGCGCGCGAAGCCGTGCGGCTCGCCGTAGTGGCACAGCGTCTGCAGCTTGACGGCCTTCAGCGGGCCGAGCGGGGCCTCGGGCGCGAGCGACGGCAGCCAGAAGGCCGCGAGCTTGGCCTTGCGCTGCTCCGCCTGCTCGGCCTCGATCGTGGCCGCGGCCGCGGCCTCGGCCTCGCGCTGTCGCCGTTCGATCTCGCCCTCGAGGTCTGGCGCGGCGGCCTCCTTGCCTGCCGAGGAGGAAGTAGTCCGCCTCACGGAGCCGAGTCCGAGCCCCTTCTCAAAGTCCGAGACGACGCGCGCCCTTGCCGCCTCGCGCGCGTCGGCGCGCCGGGCGGCGTCGTCGGCCTCCCAGCGCGCGAGCTCGCGCTTCTGCGCCTCGATGCCGGCTTTTTGGGTTATGAGGGAGTTCAAAGCACACTCCCGGCAGTACAGGTGCGCCCTGGTACATGCGACGGGGTCGACGGCGCGCACGAGGCACAGGTTGCAGTGGTCGAGCGGCTTGAAGCTGTCCCTGCCTAGCCTGCGCGCGGCGCCCGGCTGGCGCAGGAGCGAGCGCTCGTAGTGCGTGAGGTTGGCTTGCGTCGTGTTGTTCTTCGCGTCTGGTGGGGTCAGTGGGTGGGGAGGGGCGGGGGGACGTACGGGACCGGACCATTGTGGGTTGATGTGTGCTGAGCTGAGCGAGCTGCGTTCTGTTGTTGCAGGTGGGTGTCGATCGAGGAAATCGCCAGTCGCGCCACGTGGTGCCACGTGGTTCGTCGTGCCTGGCCCAGACTCCTCCATGGGCAATCGTGCCATGTCGCGTTTCGTGTCCATCGCGCACCGCGCCGCTCTTTTGTTTTCCATCGCGCACCCCCACCCGTCAACAGCAATCAACATGGTCTACGAAGCTACCGCCACCGCGCCGGTCAACATTGCCGTGATCAAGTGAGCCGCGGCGGTGCTGGGCGCTGGGCGCTGGGCGCTGGGCGCGCTCAGCCGAGCTCCGGTGCTCCTGCCCCCAGCTCTGGCCTTTTCTAACCACTCGTGCAGGTACTGGGGCAAGCGCGACACAAAGCTCATCCTCCCGACAAACTCGTCGCTGTCGGTCACGCTCGACCAGGACCACCTGCGCAGCACGACGACGTCGCGCGCCGACGCGGCGTTCGACGCCGGCGACCGCCTCTGGCTCAACGGCAAGGAGGAGGCCGTAAAGGAGGGCGGCAGGTTGTGGA
This sequence comes from Vanrija albida, assembly GCF_041260175.1. NCBI lineage: Eukaryota > Fungi > Basidiomycota > Tremellomycetes > Trichosporonales > Trichosporonaceae > Vanrija > Vanrija albida. Next base: position 1,037,572 of record NW_027191423.1, read on the forward strand.
CCTGCATCAAGGAGCTGCGCGGCTGGCGCGCCGCCGAGGAGGCCAAGGACGCGGCCAAGCCCAAGGTGGGTGGGGTGGCTTGGGGCCTTTGTTGCCATGGCATCTGCTGACGCCACGCCCAGATCTCGACCTTCCCCCTCCGCATCGCGTCGTACAACAACTTCCCGACGGCGGCCGGCCTCGCGTCGTCGGCGTCGGGCCTCGCCGCCCTTGTCGCGTCCCTCGCCGCGCTCTACGAGCTCCCCCAGAGCCCGTCTGACCTGTCGCGCATCGCGCGCCAGGGCTCGGGCTCGGCCTGCCGCTCCCTCTTTGGCGGCTACGTCGCGTGGCAGGAGGGCGTCGAGGCCGACGGCTCCGACTCGCTCGCCGTCGAGGTCGCCCCCCGCGAGCACTGGCCCGACCTCCACGCGCTCATCTGCGTCGTGTCCGACGCCAAGAAGGGCACGTCGTCCACCGCCGGCATGCAGCAGACGGTCCAGACCTCGCCCCTCCTCCAGGCGCGCCTCAAGGTCGTGCCCGGGCGCATGGCCGCCATCTCGGAGGCGATCAAGGCCAAGGACTTTGACGCCTTCGCCAAGATCACCATCGCCGACTCGAACCAGTTCCACGCCGTCTGCCTCGACACCCAGCCCCCCATCTTCTACCTCAACGACGTGTCCCGCGGCGTCATCGCCCTCGTCGAGGAGCTGAACCGCGCCCACGTCGAGAAGACGGGCCACCTCCTCGCCGCGTACACCTTCGACGCCGGACCCAATGCCGTCATCTACGCGCCCGAGGCCAACATCCCCACCGTTGTCGCCGCCGTCAACAAGTACTTCCCCCAGGCTGAGGCCTTCCCCGACCCCTTCAAGGTCGGCACCGCCGCCGCCCTCCCCCAGGGCTTCAACGAGGCCGTCGTCCCCGCTGGCGGATGGCCCAAGGGCGCCGTCAAGCAGCTCATCCACACCAAGGTGGGTGACGGCCCCCGCCGCCTCGGCGCTGAGGAGTCGCTCCTCGGCCCCGACGGCATCCCCAAGACTCTTGCATAGATATATACCGTGCATAATGCATTATTGACTAGAAGGGGGGCGAGGGGCTTAGTACTGGTCGCGTGGGATGTCAAAGGACGGGGGGATGAAGCGCGGCGCCGTCGGCGCAGGCGCGGGGGCAGCAGCAGGCGCGGGAGCAGCAGCAGGCGGCGCCTGCCCCGACGCCGCAGCGAGCGCGGCACTGCTGTCAGCGTGCGAGCCGAGCAAGCACGTACATGTTCTCCGGGGTGAACTCGGGGAAGAGCTTGCCGCCGAGGGCGATGAGCCCGTCGCGGAGGACGATGCCGAGGGCAAAGTACTGGGGGGCCACGAGGCCGTTCTGGCATCAGCATGGTGGCGGGCAGGGATGCTCACAGCCTTGACGAGGGTCTCGATCTGCGCGAAGAGCGCGTCGAGGTCTGCCTGGGGGATTCCGGTGGCCATTGTGTATGGTGGGGAAGAGGAGGGAGGGGGGTCGTGGACCTTATGTACCCCCTCGAGGGGGACCCCCGAACCCATGCATCATTCCTTTGTGATGGCGAGACAATAGAGAGAGACGAGGCATGCAAAGGTGGTGGGTCGGCCGATGCCACAGTCGCCTCGTCGCCAGCCAGCGCCACGCCACGCGACAAACTTGAGATTCGACAAAACACTCGCCTCCACATTTCGCCCCGCAACCAAACTACACTCGACTCCATCACATCCCTCTCCCCCCTATCTGCCCGACTCTGCTCTCGGGCATCGACCACTGCCTGGCCACTGCTCCTGACGCAGCACCCCACGCAGCAATGGCCTCCCTCGCGCCGCTTGCGCCGGCCAAGGCCAAGCCGCCTGTTCCCGTGAGCTACTGAAGGGACTGTCCTCGACGCAGCTCACCCCGCAGCCGCTCGCGAGAATAGACGCCCACTACAGGGTACGTGGAGTGACACTCCTACCCCCACCGCTCACGCCGCAGAAATTCCTCGCAGCCCGCTGGACCGGCCTCGCGGCTCGCTCGGCCGTCCTCACGTCCCTCGCCCTCTTCCTCATCCCCGGCCTCGGAGCGCGTACGTGGCCGACTGGATGCCGCTGACCCCAGGATGGGACTACTCGCTCCTCTCGGCGCTTGGGACGCTGCTGCTCGCCGGGCCAGCGACGTACCTGTTCGGCACGCACGTCCTCCTGCGCGTCCGCCGCTCGTGGATCACTTGTGAGCTGTCGTGTGGAGGCAAGCTGACCCCAGCCCCGCCCGCGCTCCCGACTAGGCCGTCGCGCCCCGCCCTCGTCCTCGCCACCTTCAGCCCCCGTGTCCTCGGCCTGCTCGCGGCGTACGTTGTCTTCGGGCTGGCCTTCGCCCTCGCCTACGCCTTCACCGTGACGGCCCGCGCGCCCTCGGCCGCGCTCGGCTGGCTCTCCCCCACGCCGCGGCACAAGTGGCACGGGAATGAGCGCCTGTGGTTCCTCGTGCAGGGCTCGTTTGTCTTCTTCCTTGGCATCGGGCTCCGTGACGTGTTTGCGACCCGGCTCGGCCCGCAGTGGCCCAAGACTAGGGTGAGTCGGCTTGTTGGACGCAGCTCACGCCAGCTCCGCTTCCCCGAGGCTGTCCGCCGCTCGCTCGTCGCCTGCCTCACTGGCTTCAGCTCCGACTCTGCCCTTGGCCACGACATCGCCCTCGCCATGACCGGCAGCGTTGCGTACACGGTCGCGTATTTCGCGCTCCGCGGCTGGTCGTGGCGCTGGGCCGTGACAAACTTCTCGGTCGTCCGCCCCTTCGTCATCAACTTTGCCAAGAACCGCTCCAACGTTACCTGGTCGCTGGGATGGCACCTGTTCGTCCTCGAGGTCACTGCACTCGTGGCCATCAAGCCCGCGCTGGCCGTGCTCAACGACTACCTCACCCAGCCGCTCAACTTTGCCTCGTTCACCGCAAAGTCGCCGCTCACGACCGAGAAGTACCTCCTCACGGCGCTCGACTCGAAGAACAAGTTCTACGTGCACCACACGCTCATCGAGCTCCAGCGCCTCGCGCACAACAAGACCCAGCGTACCGCCCTCTTTGCCGACGTCGCCCGCCCCGCGCAGGTCCACCTCATCTGGCGCGCGCTCCTCGTTGAGCTCGGTCAGCAGTACCAGGTCCTCGCCAACCGCGGCTCGGCGCCCAAGGCAAAGCCCAAGGCGCAGAACCAGGCGCCGGCCCAGCCCGACGCCCACTCGGTCGCCATCAAGACCGGCGACATCTTCAAGCCCGCCCCCAAGCGCACCGGCCTCAAGGCCATCGTCGGCACCGTGTTGGAGGGCAACGCGCGCCCCACCCCCGCGCCCGTCCTCGCCGCGGCACACTCGGTCGAGCGCGCCGAGGCTGTCGTCGCCAAGCGTGTCGAGAAGCCCATCCACGAGGCTGAGGAGTGGGCCGTCGCCGCGCCATTCATCGGCCCCGTCCTCAGGGCTGGTAAGCTCGTCAACGGCGGCTTCTCCGCCTGGGCGGCCAAGGAGTGGGCCCACCGCTCCGTCGACGCCGCAGTGCCTGACCTCGACGTCCTCGCGCGCATCGTGGACAGTGAGTTACGAGGCTCCCCGTCATGCTAACTCGCCAGTCCTCACAACGCTCGCCGTCGCCTCCGCCGACGAGGACACGTACGGCTACACCCAGGCCGTGCTCCCCTCGGCCCTCGAGGCCTTTGTTCGTTTCCGGATGGCCGCGCTCGCGCTCCAGAAGGAGCTAATCGGCCCTGCGGGCAAGATTGCGCCAGATGCCGACGCCGACGTCCGCGCCGCGATTGACAAGATTGTCGAGACGTTTGACAAGGGCATTCTGCGCATCGCTGGACGCTTTGGCACGACCCTCACGGCCTTCCGCTTCCCCAACGCCATTGCCCTGGCCCTCACCGACATCTGCCGCCCAGCAGACTCGGCATGACTACCGCATACACCCTCCATAGTTGCATCTTTTCCAACATGAATTGCATAGCAAGGTTACCTTGTAGTTTACGACTTGGTTACGATTGTGGGCGGGTCTTTGGGGGATATCTAATGCGGGCATATTGCTGCTGCATACAACTCACGAGGAGACACGGCGCGTTTGTTCTGCCCAAACATGCTTTTCACAAACAAGGAGTCGGATCTAGTTGTATCGGTAGCCATTGGCAGTGCCATTGGCGCCATATGTTCCGTTTTCAATCAACGGCCCGTCGGGCGTGCGGCACTTGAAGAGGCGCACATTGCCAGACGAGTCATACCCACTCGCCGCGAGGACCATCTCGACGGGGTGGAAGACAAGGCTCGCGGCGCTGGGCATGAAGCTCGCGCGCGAGTGCTGGTGGGCCTGGTAGGTCGTGGGTGCCAAGGCAATGTCGATCGCAGACAGGCGCTTGGGCTTCTCGGGTGTCGCAAAGCCTTGCACGACCAGTCTCTGGCGTGTGGAGTGTGGGGTAGGGGCAGATGTGCTGTGGCATGTCAGCGACTCGTCGTCTCGCCGCCCAGCATCACTTACGTTGCAAACACGGGGGCACCAGAATGGACAGCGAGCGCCTGGAGACCCTGAGGCTGGACGTTGTGCTCGTACAGCGGCGTGTCGGGCACACGGCTGTCCCAGATGCGCACCTCGCCGTTCATGCTTCCAGTGACGACCTCGCGGTAGCCTCGGTGCTGGATATGCACAGACTGGATCCAAGTGTGGTGCTGACGCCATGTACGGATGGCAGCAGCTCCAACGTCATCGACACGCTTGTCAAAGAGGCGGACGACACCATCGCCAAAGCCTGCGACAAAGACGTTGCCGTCTGGCTCGTCGGAGGCGATGGCCGTGAGGTTGGCTCCGGCTTGTGTGGGGATGTCGCGCACGTGGCGCTCCACGTGAGCGTCCCAAAGGCGGATGACGCGCATGTCACCACCAACGAGCAGGTGGCCACGACGCTGCTCCCAAGACGTCAAGACACCGCTGTGGTGGCCAACGGGGAAGATGTCGGAAACGGCCCGGAAAGTGGTGGCCAGGTTGGTCTCGCCGGGGATGTCGTAGTCGCGCCATACACGGATGCTACCCTCGGTGGAGGCGGTAAGCATCAGCGACGACGCCGTCTCGTTGATGAAGTGCACGCTCGAAATGCTGCTGCCCCGGAGGTTGTAGTTGCTGAACTTGTTGATCTTGGTCCGTGTTGTCCAGTCCCAAATGCAAATCTTGTCCGCGTCATCGGTGACCGCGAGAAGGGGCTCGTGGCTGTGGAACGCAAGCTGCAGCGGCCAGGCGTCGTTGTGGAGCGTTCCGGCATCCGTGTCCCAGCGGTGGTGTGCCGCATAGTCCTCGTTGATTCTTGAGCGTTGAACCTGCATTTCGTTGCGGCTGTGGCGCCACGCTTGCTGGTTGTAGCTGACACTGCCGGGCTCATCCGTGTCGGGCTTCTTCATCTGGGGCTCGCGGAAGTACTCGACAGCCCAGTCAAAGAAGCCACTGCGCAGAGGCACAACATCATCCTTGACCTCGGCAGCGACCATTCCCAGACCAAGGTCATTGGGACGAGACAGGCCATTGTTGGCGAGTCTTCCGTCGGCATCGCCACCAGCCTGGGTGCCACGGAGTCGGCGTTGCCGGAGGCGCTCCATGTCCTCTTCCACAAGGGCCTCGATGACAGACACCGCTGTCACAGCGGTGGGGTCGACCTGATGCCGGACGGAAGTTCCCAAAACACCGCCGCGGGCAACACCGTCTGGCAGCACTCTTTGATGTGTCGAGTCTGGGTACGGCGACTTGTAGAACTGGGCCCCGTATTGGGACTGCTCCACATCGGTACGTGTCACAGGCTCGACTGGGGCCTGGGTCTCTTCGGGGATGTCCGCCGGAAGGAGGCCCGTTAACGATGCTAAGCTTCGGATAGCTCCACCGAAGGAAGTGTTGCGCTTCAAAGCGCCGTTCGGAGGCGACAAACCGTCCTTGGGCAAGTGAGTGTGGTTTAAAGGCGACCTTGGGGGCTCCGACGCGTGCGTCTGCGGGAATCGGTTGCCGACCTTTGGTCTGTTGAGGCCTTTCAGCGCCGTGTCAGGAACGCGGTTGAATGACGAGTCCAAGAGGAGAGCGACAACGTAGTCGACCACCGTTGAAGCTGTACCGGCCACTTCGGGATGAGGGTCAACCGACAGGTCCATAAGCGTTTCGAACAGCGTCTTGAAGGAGCTGAGAAGAGTAAGGTTGACCTGGTGGGCTTCCGGCGACAGGTCCTCGCTCGCAACCCAAGCCTGTAGAGCCTCCTGAACAATGTCGGGTTCGTCGTCGGATCCTGCGTCCGAGTGTTCGAGTGCCGCCTCTTGTTCGTAGTAGCACCATGCTGCAGCAACGAACCAGCCCCGCCATTCACGGACGATGCAAGAAATGACAACGACGAGCTCCTTGCGAACCATCGGGCTGGCGTCCTCCTTGACCGCCATCATGCAAGCGTAGGCGAGACCAGCTTCCAGCTCCAGTTGCTCGTGCTCGGCCATTGTAATCTGAGCGCCCATGCCACCGCCACCCTGCGGCTCTGCCGAGTTGATGGGGGCACTCGAGGCGCCGAGGAACGTGCCGAAGGCGTAAAGCGCAGCCGCTCGCACTTCCGCGGCCGTGTTGTGCAGGGCCTGCATCATGATCTCCTGGCGGCCGTGCGAGATGCCGAGAGCCTTGCCTTCGTCGTTGTCGGCCCACATCTGCGCAATACACAGCAGGCACCAGCAGCGCAACAGCCAGTCGTCTTCTTGAAGCCTTGCAAGGCAGTGGTCGAAGACGTTGTACGAGAGGCACGCGGTTTGTCCCGCTCGGAAGTTGCGACACAGCATTGAGAGGATGAACGCACACATGGCACGGTGCTCGTTGGCGTTTGGAATCACCAAGGGCTGGCCCCCGACAGGGTACGGCGCTAGGATCTGCGCAAAGTAGTTGTAGCCGTTCTCCCTGAGAAGGTCCATCTGGCAAGACTTGTCGACAGCCAGGATGCGAGCCCAGATGAAGATGAGCACCGGCTTGAGCTCAGCTGCCGGTGATTGAAGCAGCTTCTGGACGTAGGGGAAGATGCCGATAGACAGCGCCATGTTCACCGCCCATGGGCCCAGATCGACAAATTGAGACAGGAGGATAAGCGCGCGAAGGCGGTGAGCCTGTGACAACAACACCTGGAGGACAATGGGCAGCTGCTCCGGCTCCTTGCGCACAATGTTCTTGGCCAGATTGTTGTTGACCGAACCTCCACCACGGTCGAGCCACACCTCAAACGCCTGTAAATGCTGGGCGAAGAAAGATGATGGTTTGTAGACGACTGGTGGGATGGCCAACTGCGGTGCCGCTTCGCGTGCGGCCTCGGCATCCAGGAGGTCGGGAAGCTGAGCCAGACAGGCGTCCACAGCAAGGTCCCATGAGTCCCACAAGGGGTGGTTGTGCGTCGATGGGAGTTCGGGATGAGAGATTGGCGTGCAATGGTACGTCGTCATGATACGCTGTGCCAGGAGGAAGTTGCGGAATAACGCTGCGACCAACAAGTCCTGTCGGAACAGTCGCATAAATGTCTCACGAGGCAACGACAGCCAGGCGATGGTGTCGGTAACAGCCGTGAAGATCCACTGTAGTTCACCAAGAGGAGTGCGGCGATCCTTGAGATCACCGGGGATCTTCATCACCATGTCGACGTTCAGCCGCGAGCGGGGGTCATCACTGCTGCTGTTGATGTTGCGCTTCAGCGGGTCCTGTTGAACAAAGAAGCGAAGGGCGGTCTCAATCGGGGACGTAAGGCAGCAGGTGAAGAGGTCTGCTGGCAGGTCGGGCGACATGGGCAAGACCTGGTTTGCCGAACACGGCGCGAGGTGGATCGACTCGGAGAAGAGCGAGCCTGGCATCTCGTGGTTGACACCGCCACTTGACGCAGCATTCGCTTGCCGGATCTCCTCGTCTCGTCTGCGCGCACTTTGCTTGAAGTTGGTTATAATGCTTCCCGCACCAGAACACTCCCAGACATAAATACAGGGGCTGGAGGTGTCAGCAATCTGCTGTCGCGTATCCACTCACCTTCCCAGCCATTCTTGCAGGTCGACGAGACTGACGGGAATATACTGCGTGTAGCCTGCAACAGTCAGCACCAGTGCCATGACCCTCACCACACGTCCAGGCCCACCCGTGCCCGCTCGCTCTCTGAGCCCGGTGTACTCACTCTTGTTGAACACCCAGATCTCACCACCTGGCGTTGGCTTGGGAACGCCGTGTCCATTGTAGTAGAACAAGGTCCGTTCGTCTCTTGCGTTCTTACGCAGGCCGACACAGACCTTCTTGGTCTCCTCGATAATAGGGTCTTGAGCCTAGCCAAAGTCAGCGCATAGCAATGACGGCTTGCCACTTAAACTCACAGGCTTGTACCGGACCCGGGGATTCAATGTCTCAAACTGCTGCTGAAGGCCTGGATGTTGTTAGCCGACATGCGCAGTCTGGATCGGTTGCGAATAGCTACTCACTTCTTCCAATGGCGTCAATCGCCTTGTTGGATGGAAGGCTAGTGGGGTCAATCCAGCACTCGGTCTTGGCCGCCGGGTTGGTCTTGACAATGTCGGGTGGGTCGACGCCAATGTTCAAGCACAGAAAGAGGCCACCGTTGACCGTCTTGAGCCTAGATCGCAATCTCCATGGCAGAGCAGTCTCCTCGTCCGTCTTGGACTTGCCCTGTCGACTCGAGTGACGCTTGGTTGACCAGTACTGAGTCGCGGCAACCTGCTCTCCATCCTCTTCTTCCATGTGATCGCCGAGGTCGCCCTCTGCCTCGTACTCCTCGTGTTGGGGGTAGCTGGGGTAGGCAGACAGTTGCTGAGATGTCGATGCTTCGTCCCGAATGTAGGGAAGGGAAGGTGGTTGGGTGACCGCCATTGTAGTGAGCGGCGGCCGCCGAAAGGAAGTGGTGGGATGTGGGGGCCGATTGCAAGTCGGCTTGCTGAGTGATTAAAGAGTAGAGCTTGAACGATGCAGCTCGAGTGCCGGTGAACTTTGCAGTGGGTGATGTCGGTGGATTATAGAGTGATTGATATGACCGACTGTTCAAGTAGATGATTGTGTAAGGTGGGGTTGAACGAGAGAAGGTGGGGCTGCTGGGGTGGTAGGTTGTAGGCGATGGTGGTGGTGGTGGTGGCCGAAGTTGCAGCATACAGCAGCCGTATCAGTCGACCAGGTGAGTTGGGTGGGCGGGCGTACGGTAGGTAGGTGGGCGGGGTCGGCGGGTGCAAGGCTACTGGGCGTGGCCGGCTCTGCTCTGATCCAGTGACGTCCATCTTTACCCCGCATGACCCATTCAACGTCCAACGGAATCAAAAGTCACGTGGTTGACAGTTGACTAGGCGCGTTCCATTCCCCGCCCGCCCGCCCGCCCTGCCGTCATCGACACCTTCCTTCCTTGGCTGGCAACAACGACGACAACGACGACAACGACGGATAAGCTCACTCGACACTCGACAACGGGTCACTCTATCTTTCAACTCGATACCCCACACAACGCCGTCACCGAAACCAGAGGAATCACCAGTCGCACACCAGCAGCTCTAGACGAGCAGACCCTTACGTTACCTCGCATACACAACCACAGACTAGCCCAACATGTCCGACGACGAGTTCATGATGGAGGTAGGTCGCGTGGACAAGGAAGGAAGCCAAAGGCAGAACTGACTTGCATCACAGGATGCCGCCGACGATGAGGTGAGAAGGCTTAGCGGCCTCGTCCACTTGACTCGACTGACCACCGGCTACAGGAGTACGACTTTGAGTTCGACGATGACGACGACGATGTCATGGACGACGATGGAGGAGACGTCGAGAACCAGTACTACAAGGCCAAGTGTGAGTGGCCAGTCCCTCTGGGAGTAGCTGCTGATACCCGCAGCGCTCAAGGAGGATGATGCCGAGGCCGCATTGAAGGCGTTCCGCACCATTGTCGAAGACGAACCAGAAAAGGGGGAATGGTGAGGAGAGAGCTGCTGCAGACGCTGACGACCAGGGGCTTCAAGGCGCTCAAACAGATGACAAAGCTCAACTACCTCCAACTCCATCGGCCAGATGAGGCACTCAAGACGTACCGCGAGCTGTTGTCATACACCAAGGTGGGTTGGGTGGCTTCGTCGCTCTCAGCAAGCTCATCAAGAACCAGAGTGCCGTCACGAGAAACTACGCCGACAAGTCGATCAACAACATTCTGGATTATGTCGGAGGCGAGGGAAAGCACGCGGCAATCTCACCCAAGGTCCCTCTGGACACGCTCGAGTCGTTCTACGAGGCGACGCGTGTAGCGTGTGAGGAGGCCAAGAACGAGGTATGTTGATAGCCCGTCGACCCATGCTGACACGCCGCAGCGTTTGTCAACCAAATCCAACTTGAAGCTGGCCAAGCTGTGGCTTGACCGCAAGGAGTACACCAGATTGACTCCAATCCTCCAGTCGCTGCACGCTGCATGCGCTCCAGGAAGCACCTCGTCATCAGATGACCAGACCAAGGGATCCTTGTGTAGGTGAAGCTGATCGACATGCACGCTGACAGTTACAGTGCTGGAACTCTACGCAATCGAGATTCAGATGTACTCGGATCTGAAGGAGAACCGCAAGCTCAAGGAGATTTACAACGCGGCGATGAAGGTAAAGAACGCCATCCCCCACCCGCGTATCATGGGTGTGATTCGCGAGTGCGGTGGCAAGATGTGGATGATGGAGAGTGGGTAACACGACACTCGGTTAGGACAGCTCTGACACACGCACAGAGGCCTGGGACAAGGCGTCGACCGACTTGTTCGAGTCGTTCGGCAAGTACGACGAGGCCGGCTCGCCCCAACGTATCCAAGTCCTCAAGTACCTGGTTCTCACCCACATGCTCATGGGTAGCGAGATCAACCCCTTCGACTCGCAAGAGACCAAGCCGTACAAGAACGACCCGCAGATTGTGGCCATGACCTCCCTGGTGGCGGCATACCAGGCTCGCGATGTAAAGCAAGCCGAGAAGATCCTGTCTGCCAACAAAGCGACCATCACTTCCGACCCGTTCATTCGCTTTTTCATCGACGACCTGTTGCGATCTCTGCGGACGCAGTACATTGTTGACATCATCAAGCCATACACGCGCCTGAAGCTCGACTTCCTGGCGGACGTGAGCCCTGAACTCACACCTTGAGGCTAACAATCTCAGACCCTCAGCATCTCGACGAGCGACGTCGAGAACCTCGTTGTTTCGCTCATCCTGGATGGCCGTATCAAGGGCAAGATTGACCAGGCTAATGGCATCGTCGTGCTTGATCGATTGTGAGTTGAGCAAATGTTGGAGACGCAGGCACATTCTGACACGCGCACAGCCACGCCGAAGCGGATGCCCGCTACGCTGCCCTGAACAAGCTGGGCAACGAGCTGGGCACGCTGTCTAACCGCATTGTCAAGGACAAGCTGTCGCGCGACTCTCGCAACTGGGTCGGTGGGCTGGAGAGCTTTGCATGAGTTGTAGAGAGAGCAGCAGTAGTAGTAGCACAAGAGTACGGCGACGTGACGCATGTATGATAGACCTTTTGTGATCGTCGTAGAGAAGGGAGGGAGGTCGCCACAGGGTGAAGGTCGGGACGACGGAAGCAATCTGTTGCATCTCGTGGGTGGTGGATGTGTCGTCAGGGGTCGCCGCGTCAACGAATGTCGCGGGAGGGAAGGTTGGGCCACCATCCAACGCGACGAGACATCGACTGCCATCTCGACTTTTGCATTCTATCTTGTACATGGCCACGACTCTGGCCTAGTCCACAATGGCTACAGATCACACCCAAAACAACACGGCACAGCCACCATCCGGCGCGATCAAGGACGACCCGCCCACCGCTGAACCAGCTCCGGCCGCCGCCGCCGGCGACGACGTGGACGCTGATGGCACCGCGCCGGTCTCCAACGGTTCGGCGTCGCCCGTCGAAAAGGCTTTGCCAGTGACGGAACCGGCCGCCCCCACCCCGCCTCCCGCCGCTATTGAAAAGGACGAGACGCCAGACGAGACGCCAGCAGCACCCGCCAAGGCCGACACGCCGCCTCCACCGCCGCCAAAGGCGTCGTCGCCCAGCAAGCCCGCGCTGCCCGCCGGCGTGGCTGTCGTCTCGGCGCCCGCCGCGTCGCCCATCGCACCGGAGAGCATGGACGACGTGCCGCTCAGCCGGGCGAGCACGCCTGCCGCGCCGACGCCGCCGCGCCGCGAGAGCGTCGCCTCGGCGCGGCGCGAGAGCATCGCTGCCGAGTCGGCACGCCGCCAGAGCCCGGCCGCGTCGCCACGGCCCTCGGTGACCCTCTCGCGGCCCGCGCGCCCGGCGTCCGCGTCCATCTCTTCCCCCGTCCGGCCGCTGTCCCAGGCATCGCGCCGTGGCGCTGGCCCGGCGCCGACCCACTCGAGACAGTCGTCGGCGGCCACGACGCTGTCGCTCGCGCACGTCAACGGCCCGCCGGGCCACCAGCTCTCGGCCGTGCTCATCACCCCGCCCCTCCAGGTGCTGGTGCAGAGCAAGGAGGCGCGCAAGTCTGCGTCGTTCTTGGCGGCCGCCCAGCGCGCGCTCGACCTCTGCCAGACGGGCGAGGGCTCGTCCAACCAGGCGTACCTCCACCCGCGTGAGATCTTCGAGCCCCTCCGCCTGGCGATCAGCAACCCCCAGACGACGAGCGTGCCGATTCTCATCACGTCGCTGGACCTGCTCTCGAAGCTCATCTCGCACTCGTTCTTCTCGGAGCCCAACGGTCCGCCGCCCGGCATGCCGCCACTCCCGGATCTCATCACGCACACGATCACGCTGTGCTACTCGGAGAACTCGCCGCCCCAGGTCGCGCTCCAGGTCGTCAAGGCGCTCATGGCGGTCGTGCTCAGCACCGACCCGGGCATGCTGGTGCACCAGAGCAGCCTGCTCAAGGCCGTGCGGACAGTGTACAACGTGTTTGTGCTGTCCAACGACACGAACAATCAGGTTGTGGCCCAGGGTGGCCTGACGCAGATGGTCCACCATGTGTTCAGCCGCGTTGTGCGCCCGGAACATCGTGCGCACTCCAAGCGCGACAGTGTGGCGACGACGGATGGCTTGAGGCTCAGCACGCCCGCGCCGCCGGACACACGCGCGTCGACGCCGGGACGGGAAGAGGAAGGGCCGAAGTTGACGCTCGAGAGCTTCAACGCCGCCAACCCGAACGACTCGATCCCTATCGTGCCGGCCAGCATCGCGACGGACGCCAACGGCAACGGGGCACCCGCGCCCAATGCTGTTCCGAATGGAGAGGCGCTGGACACACCGCCAGCTCCGGTCGCCGAGGGTGCTGATGGCGACGGGTTCGACAACCAGGGCCGTCCGATCCCCACCGAGGAGCTGTTTGTCAAGGACGCATTCCTCGTCTTCCGTGCGCTCTGCAAGCTCAGCATGAAGTCGCTCGTGACTGAGAGCGAGCTCGACCTGCGCTCCGACGCGATGCGCTCAAAGCTGCTGTCCCTCCACCTCATCCTCACCATCCTCAAGTCGCACGCCGACCTCTTCACCGACCCGGCCGTGACGATTCCTTCCAACTCGTCAAACGAGACGACGCCGTTCCTCCAGGCGACCAAGCAGTACCTCTGCCAGAGCTTGTCACGCAACGCCGTCAGCTCGGTCAACCAGGTGTTCGAGATCAGTACCGAGACCTTTTGGTGTGTCCTCAAGAACATGCGCGCCCCGCTCAAGGTTTGTGACTGGTGTGTGTACCGTGACTGACTTTTGCAGAAAGAGATCGAGGTGCTGCTCAACGAGATTTTCCTGCCGATCCTCGAGATGCGCCACTCGACCCTCCGCCAAAAGTCGCTCATCCTCGGCGTCTTCATCCGCCTCTGTCACGAGCCCCAGGCGCTCGTTGAGATCTACCTCAACTACGACTGCGACCGCAACGCGCCGGAGAACATTTACGAGAAGCTCATGAACATTGTGTCCAAGATTGGACAGACGCACTTCGCGCCGCCAAGCAAGGAGGAGCTCAGCGCTGGGTCGTCCAAGCAGCAGAGCTCGTCCCATGGGCCGTCGATTCCTCCCTCGCTCAGCACCATTGCACTGGCTTCGCATGAGCCACCGCAGTACGCTGGCCTGTCGCCCGAGATCAAGCTCCGCCGCCAGTCGCTGGAATGTCTGGTTGCCGCCCTCAAGTCTCTGGCTGCGTGGTCGAGCTCCGCCCAGCCACCGCAGCGCCAGGGGACTGGCGACGACGCGTCGTCCCGCCCCAGCGAGGACATTGAGCGCCCACTGTCTACCGGCTCGCACCTTGACCTCCACGCCCCGTCTCCTGGCCGCGATGTGCCTTCTGGTATCGCCACGCCTGCCGAGGGCGCCGAGGACGATGTCACCAAGCTCGAGACGGCCAAGCAGCGCAAGACCATGCTGTTGGACGGCATCAAGAAGTTCAACTTCAAGCCCAAGCGCGGTATCGAGTACCTCCTCCAGAATGGTTTCATTCCGTCCCGCACGCCAGAGGATATTGCTCAGTTCCTCCTCCAGAACGACGGCCTCAGCAAGGTCATGATCGGCGAGTACCTCGGTGAGGGCGAGGACGAGAACAAGGCCATCATGCACGCCTTTGTCGACGAGCTCGACTTTACCAACCTCCGCTTCGTCGAGGCCCTGCGCATGTTCCTCCAGACGTTCCGTCTCCCCGGCGAGGCCCAGAAGATTGACCGCTTCATGCTCAAGTTTGCCGAGCGATACATGCACCAGAACCCCACGGGCGTGTTTGCCAACGCCGACACGGGCTACGTTCTCGCCTTCTCCGTCATCATGCTCAACACGGATCAGCACAACAAGAACCTCAAGCAGAAGCGCATGACAGTGCAGGACTTTATCAAGAACAATCGTGGTATCAACGACGGCCAGGACCTTCCCGAGCAGTTCCTCACCGAGATCTTCACCGAGATTCAGGGCAACGAGATCATCCTCAAGGACGAGCACGATGCCGCGGCTATCAACGGCCCTGGTGGTCTTGCTGGTGTCGGTCGTGACCTCCAGCGCGAGGCGTTCCTTGCCCAGTCGGAGAACATGTACAACAAGACCGAGGCCCAGCTCAAGTCGATGGCCCGCCAGCAGCGCCGTGGTAATGGCCGTGCGGGTGATCAGTTCTTCACAGCCTCGCGCACTGAGCACGTCCGGTTCATGTTCGAGGTGGCATGGATGCCTTTCCTTGCTGGCCTCTCGGCGCAGCTCCAGGAGACTGACGACATGGACGTTGTCGAGCTGTGCCTCGACGGTCTCCGCGCCGCCATCCGCATCGGCTGCATCTTCGACATGGAGCTGGAGCGCAACGCGTTTGTCACGACTTTGGCCAAGTTTACCTACCTCAACAACCTGGCCGAGATGAAGCCCAAGAACATGGAGGCGATCAAAGCGTTGTTGGATATTGCCGTCACCGACGGCAACAACCTCAAGTCGAGCTGGAAGGATGTGCTCACCTGCGTGTCGCAGCTCGAGCGCATGCAGCTGATCTCGAGTGGACTGGATGTTCCCGACATCGGGAGGCGCGCGTCCACGTCGAGCCGCAAGTCGACCAACAGCAAGAAGGAGGCCAGGCGCCGCCAGCCAGCCGAGGGCCTCGCCGAGGAATCTCGCTCGACACAGGTCACTGTCGCCGCCGACAAGGTCTTCTCGCTCAGCCAGAACTTGTCGGGTGCAGCGATCGTCGACTTTGTGCAGGCGCTGAGCGAAGTGTCATGGGAGGAGATCCAGTCGTCGGGCGCCTCCACCCGCCCGCGCATGTTCTCGCTGCAGAAGCTGGTCGAGATCTCGTACTACAACATGGGTCGTATCCGTCTCGAGTGGTCCAACATCTGGCTCATCCTCGGCGAGCACTTCAACCAGGTGTGCTGCCACAACAACCCCAACGTGTCGTTCTTCGCCCTCGACGCACTTCGCCAGCTGGCCATGAACTTCTTGCAGAAGGAGGAGCTCGCCCACTTCCGCTTCCAGAAGGACTTCCTCCGACCATTCGAGTACACGATCGTGCATAACATGAACTCGGACGCGCGCGAGATGGTCCTGCAGTGTCTCCAGCAGATGCTCCAGACCCGCGTGCAGAACCTGCGCTCTGGTTGGCAGACCATGTTTGCCGTGTTCTCGGCCGCATCACGTGTGCTCACCGAGCGCGTCGCGAGCTACGCCTTCGACCTCGTGTCGCTCATCTACCGCGAGCACTTCTCCCTCATCGTCCGCTTCGGCTCGTTTGCCGACCTCACTGGATGCCTGACCGACTTCTGCAAGGTGTCCAAGTTCCAGAAGATCAGCCTCCAGGCGATCGAGATGGTCCGCGGCCTCGTCCCCAAGATGCTCGAGAACCCCGAGTGCCTGCTGCCCCAGCCTGGCGAGGTGATGAACGGCAAGGGCAAGAGCAAGGCGGACGACCCGCTGATGAAGTACTGGCTGCCGGTGCTGAATGCGTTTTACGACATTATTATGACGGGCGAGGACTTGGAGGTGCGCCGGATGGCGCTCGACTGCCTGTTCGACACGCTCAAGACGCATGGCCACGGATTCAGCATCGCGTTCTGGAACACGATCACACAGCAGACGCTGTTCCCGATCTTTGCCGTCCTGCGGGCCAAGTCGGCCGTGCGTTTCCGCAGCGCCGAGGACATGAGCGTGTGGCTGTCGACGACCCTGATCTCGGCATTGCGCGACCTCATCGACCTGTACACGTTCTACTTTGAGACGTTGCAGCTGTACCTCGACGGGCTGTTGGATATCCTCGTGGCGTGTATCTGCCAGGGTGAGTGGGATGGCGGAGTGGGAGGCCAGGGCCAAGCTGACGGTGCAGAAAACGACACGCTCGCGCGCATCGGAACGAGCTGCTTCCAGCAGCTGCTGGAGAACAACGTGACCAAGCTCAGCGCTGAGAACTGGGAGATTATCGTCACTGCGTTTGTGCAGCTGTTCCGCACGACGACGGCGTACCAGCTGTTCGACCCGGTCCTGCACGCCGAGGTGACGGCGCCGGCCGACTACCAGGACGACGACGGGCCGTTCCACAAGTTTGTGGCGCCCGCACCGCTCGAGCCGGTCGTCGACAACCCGCCCGACCTGCCCCCGGCCATCACGTACGGCGAGCAGCGCCGCATCTTCAAGCAGATCATTGTCAAGTGTGTGCTGCAGCTTCTGCTCATCGAGACGACGCACGAGTTGCTGCAGAACGACGACGTGTACAGCACGATCCCTGCCGAGCACCTGTTACGCTTCATGGGCGTGCTCGACGACTCGTGGCGGTTTGCGCGCAAGTTCAACGCGGACAAGGACCTGCGGATGAAGCTGTGGAAGGTTGGGTTCATGAAGCAGCTGCCCAACCTGCTCAAGCAGGAGTCGAGCTCGGCTGCGACGCTCATCAACGTGCTGTTGAGAATGTACCGCGACCCGCGCGAGGCGCACCAGGCGACGCGGGGTGGCGTGCTCGACCGGCTCGTGCCCCTCGGTACGGAAGTCATCCGGGACTTCATCGCCATCGACGCGGAAGCGCAGCCGCGCAACGTGGCGGCGTGGAGCCCGGTCGTCGCGGATATCCTGCGCGGCGCCGTCGACTTTGACGACGCGGCGTTTGACGCGCACCTGCCGGGTCTGTACCCGCTGGTGACGGACCTGCTGCTGCGCGACGTGTCGGCCGAGATGCGCCTGGCGGTGCGGGCGTACTACGCGCGCGTGGGTGCGCTGCGGCTGGGGCTGGGGCGGGAGGCGAAGGCGGACGAGGCCAAGTGATAGGATCTTGAGGCTGCTATAGACTGCCGTGCGAGTGCACGCGGGCGTGTATGGGTATGCATGGGTAATGGACCGAGGCGCGCCCGAGTCGGTCGCCGAAGGCGAGCGACGAAGGGAGGGGGGGGGGAACCAGGGGGAGAGGTGAGGGGGAGGGGAGGGTGGAGGGGGGAGGGGGCATGGGAGAGGGGAGGGGGAAGGCACCGGGGGTGATGGCACGACCGAGTGGATGAAACTCGTGGGAGTCGAGGACGCACGCGAAACGAAGTTGGCATCCGCCCTTCCCCCAGTCGCCGGCGGCCCAGGCCTCGTCCCAACGCGCCAACGCGCGCCCAACCGAATCCCTGCGTGGCCGGGTTCCGGCCAGCCGACAACATGCATGACAGCGTTAGCGCCACCGGCCCCTGGCATCCCACAGCCGGCAGGAGTTACCTTGCCTCTCATCGTCCAGTCTGGCGGGGGCCAGTCGGCGGGTGCCTGCTTAGAGCAGGTACGACCGGGTCGGGTTACCAGGGCGTGGCGGCGTCGGCAGCGGTGGCCGCGGCACGAGTCGCTCGGCAGACCAAACGTCCACGCGCCGCGTCTGGCAACGTCGTCAGGCAGCAGGCGGCGCACTCTGCGGTCGTTGTCGGCGCCGGCTCTCACCTCGCGACGGGGTCAGCACCGCGAGCTCCTCCCAGGTGTATATAGGCAGTGCGGATCCAACTCCTCCCCCCCAACCACACGCCATGCTCCTCAAGCCCCTCCTCCTCTTCACCCTCGCCCTCGCCGCCGGCCCCTCCCTCGCCGCGCCGAGCCTGCGCGTGCGCTGCTGGCGCGCGCCAGAGTGCGCCGGCGAGCAAGTGTACGACAGCGGCGAGCTCCTCTCCGTGCCCCCGGGCGGCGCGCACCGCACGACACTCGACGCGACGGTCGGCGACGACGTCAGCTGCCGGTTCGACACGTGGGGCGGGTGGCGGGGGGAGTTTGCGGTCGGGTACGCGCGCCGCAGGGCGCAGCAGAGCGCTGCTGGCCGGCAGGTCAAGAGGTCCAAGAGGGACAAGGGGGACGGCGAGTTCGTCGCGTACTCGCCCAGTGGGAGCTCGGACGGCGCCGGCGCGGTCTGCGTCAATAAGGGCAAGTGGCGCTTCCAGGGGGCTGGGAGGCCGGCGCGCAAGGTCGTCGCGTATGCGCGCCGGTCGTAGGCCGCCACTCCCCATCACCTCGACGCCGGCCCGCTGGCCTCGACGCTGGCCTTGCTGGCGCGTATCACTAGGCGCGCGCCTCGCTGCCCCCGTATCACAGACACCCCCCTGGACCGTACAACCTGGACGCTCGCCTCCCCCATACCCCTTAGACTGGAGCGCACCCGTATGTACTGTATGAGTTGGAGTCGAGGCTGTTTCAGGCGACCGGAGAAGGGTGGCGAGGTGGCACGCGCCGAAACTGCAAGCCAGCCGCCGCGTCAACCGCCTCCACACGTCCCACGGCCCCACAGTCCCCGGCCAGGCCGACGGTGTATGCATTGCACACACTGCACATCCCAAACCCCGCGCAGAGCCAAACCGGCTCAAGGTTTAACCATGACCGACATGCGTAAACCACAGGTTGCCAGGGTTACCACGCAGCCAACAGCCGCCAGGGGCCGCGCTATGCTTGTTTCACGGGTCCGCTCCGCCCGGATGGTCCCACCGTGCCTTGCAGCCGGCCGTCTCCTGGAACGAAGCGAGCCGGGCGGAGTGTCTTGCCAGGCTCCTGCTCTCTCCCCGCACGTCGGGCTCCACGTCGGGCTCTGCTGTTCCTGTTCCAGTGGACAAGGGCCGTGCAGTGTGGCGCCGCCGGTGGGTGCGAGGGCACGTGGCGGCCCCGTCCTCGCGCTCCTCGCACCGCTCCCCCTCCCTCCTTCCCCCTTCCCCCTTCCCCCCCTTCCATCCTCCTCCTCGCCACCCCCAAAAAGCACATGCCGCACACGCCGCACGCACAAAACGTTGGGCTCAACCCCCCTGCCTTCTACCCGAATCGAACGGGTGACCTTTCCATAGCACTCCATACTAGTGGAAAATTCTAGCCACTGAACTAAGAAGGCGAGTGTCTGCTGCCGCCGCCGCGCCGTCGCCGACGCCGCGGCCGCCGCCGCTGCCTGCCCCACACGGGCTCGAACCGTGGACCTCGGAGTTGTCGTCTGATGATAACAGCTCCACGCGCTAGCCAACTGAGCCATAGGGCAGATCAGATTGGTGTCTCTGGGTTTTGGCGGTGGGGTATGAGCGGCGAGGTGTGGGACTGGGGGCGTGAGTGGCACGCCTTGCTCCAGCCGCTACCGAAGCTCCTGCGATCCCAACTCAACCCACCAAGTCCCTCGAAGCCCCGCCGCCGAGTCATACTCATACATGCTCGGTTCCCTAAAACTATACTCCTAGTACGCCTCGTCGTCGCCCGCGACCTTCTCCTCGACATAGTTCGGCTGGTGCTTGCCCTGCATGCGGTCGACATCCGCAAAGTTCTCCATCGGCTCGTTGAGGTGCTTGAAGTACACGGGGAAGATGATGGCGCAGACGAGACACAGCGCCGCGACGGGGATGTACGGCCAGATGAGGTTGGGGTCGGTGATCGCCGCCGAGCAGGCGAGCGAGATGGCGGCCGAGATGGCCGACGAGAAGAGGCAGATGGCATACACCAGGCCCTTCATGCGGGCCGGCGCGCGGGTGTAGGCCAGCTCGTAGCCCGTGACCATGACGAAGAGCTCGCCGACAGCCGGCACCGCATACAGCGGGATCATCCACGCAATGCTAACCGGCGAAACGTCGTCGCACGTCGTCGCGCCCCAGCCGCAGGGCGACGTCTCGTAGATGCGCCACTGGATGAGCGCGCTAAAGATCATGGTGAGCATGCCGAGGATGAAGCCGATCGACAGGCGGGTCATGGGCTTGAGCGGGAGGCCGATGCGCTCGAAGAACGGGTACACGCCCCACGTGAGGATGGGGGTCGCGACGATGATGGCGAGCGAGTTGAAGTTGTTCATAATGTCGTTGGGGATACCGCCGAGCTTCATGGCCACACTCATGTCGTTGTACTGGTTTCCGATGGCGCCGTCGGCGAGGATAAAGATGGGGGTGAGGAAGAAGACGACCGAGGCCGAGCACGACGCGCGCAGCTCCTCGACGAACAGGTCGTCCCAGAACACGCCGGTCTCTCCGATCGCGCCGGGGGCCATGTGGCTCGGCTTTGCGTTGTTCCAGAACGCGTCGCCTCCGCGGAAGATCTCGCCCCAGCTCGACTTTGCGAACAGCGTCTTGAACACCTTGAACGCCTCGAGCACGACCGAGCCCTGCGGGGGCGCCTTGTACAGCCTGCTGTAGACGAGGGCGAGGACGATGGGGCAGAGCATGTAGACGATTCCGGGCTCGAGGAAGGCGAGCCAGAAGCCGACCAGGCGCTCAGAGTAGGACGTGGCGATGGCGAAGAAGGAGCCGATGCTGTGGGTCAGCGCGGCTCAGCCAGCCGACTCACTTGATGGCCCAGTAGAAGATGAGGAGGTAGCGCGTGACCGTCGTCTGGGGGTCGAGGATGACGCGCTCGCCCGCCTTAGTAAGCCTGATCACGGGCTTCTTGACCGGGCTCTGGTCGCAGAGCATGGGGCCGAGCGAGGCCTTGATGAAGCCCGACGCAAAGGACAGGATGAGGACCGCGATGATGAACGGCGCGAACCCGTGCCCGCTGGCAATGACGCTCGGGATGCCGGGAATAACAAGCAGCACGTGGGCAATGGCGCCGACCGCGACGCCGACACAGATGGTCTTGTACCGGCCCCAGTACGAGTCGGACACGATGCCGCCCAGGATGGGGGTCACGTACGCGAGGAACGTGAAGGTCGAGCTCACCGCACTCGCGGACACACTGCCCATGCCGAGCGCGCCAGCGCTCTGGTTGGCGCCGGCGGCGCCCTTGGCGACGGCGCCGGCGCCATTCCCACCAGCAGGGAGGGGGTTGTTGACGAAGTTGGCAAAGATCTGCGAGCTGCCAAAGTAGGACGCGCGCTCGGACAGCTCGACAAAGCACAGGCAGAAGGCGGCGAACGCGAGAGGGGCAGGCACCTTCTTGAGCGTGGAGAGCTCCTCGGGCGTAGGGTACTCCTCGCCGTCGTCGTCGTCGGGCGCCGTGACCTCGGCGCCGGCGAGGGACGCCTTCTCCTTCTCGGTTGGGAGGCCCGCCGGCGGGAGCGCGGCGGACTCGTACTCTAGCGTGGTGTCGTTTACGTCTGGGGTGAGCGGGTGCGGGGCTCGCTGGACTCACTGCTCATGGTGTTGGGTGGCAAGAAGTCGCGCCGCCGTCAGTTTTGTATCCTCGCACCCTCACCCTCGCCCACACCGCCGCCCCACTCCCCTCGCCACCTGACCCACTCGAGTCAGCCCGAGGATCTTGCCCGCCCTTGGGCCGAAGCTTCGACCCAATCACGCCGACTCGAGCAGTCAGGACAGCGCGCACAGAGCAGAGATTAGCTCCCAATCGCAGCGCGGCTCGAGCCCGCGTCCACCGACCACCGACTCGGCTCGGTCGGCAGCCAGTAGCCAGTACGGCGGCTAGCACAGCAGACAGCAGCACATGGTGCCTCGCTCTCGCTCGTGATACTCCACTCGGGACGCGCGATATCGCCACCCACTCCTCCACCTCGCTCGCTTGCTTGGACAAGGCCAGGGCGATCACCCAGGGCCAAACGCGTCACCATGTGCTGCCACTGCCGCAGCTGGCGCCGCCACGCCGCACAAGGCGCACCCGCCGCGCACCCACCGCTGCGAGTCCCGAAGCACCGCGTGTATACGCTGCTGCGCCGTGCTATTCTGAGCGCGGCGGACGGGGCCGATGCCGTTCACCGGCGCGCACGGGAAAAGGGCATTGTGTTGATTAATCAAATTTTGTCCACCTCGGTCATCAGGGTCGGCACGTCGGCATTTATTCTACATAATCGGGACGTCAACAATGACCGGCCGTCGGTCGCGTGACGCTGTCATCATCAAGATGCATCAATGCACATTGTTACAGCCTAGTGCAGTCGCCGAAAGCAGATCACGTACCACGCTGCCCATGTCACAGTCATACTTGCATGCTCGCCACGAATACACATTTTCTTCTCATCGGCGAGTGCTCACGGGGATGCGCTATCGCGTATCCCAAGGGGTTTTGTACCCAGGCATGGAACCGAGTAGGCGAAGGGGACATGTCACCCCCCTTCCGACTCGGGGTATCTCTCGGAAATGAACAAACGGAATCTACGACTCGACCAGTCGTGCTTCGGCCGGCGACAATGGCCGACTAGAGCGCGAGCGCCACCCTACCACCCACCCGTGTCCGACAGGACTTGCTTGCTGTCGTCGTCGGCAGTGGCGCGGTCCGTCCATTGGTCGGAGGGTCCTCCGCCGTGCTGAGATGGGCCGCCGTGTTGAGATGGGCCACCGCGCTGAGATGGGCCACCGCGCTGAGGCCAACCAGAGTTGGTAACACCGCCACCAGAGTAAGGGTAGCGTCCACCACCGTAATCACGCGGAGGGCCAGAATAGTCGCGGCGGCCCCACCCACCGGACTGCGGGAACTGGTTGGGAGGCTGGGGGTATCGTCCGCTGTCGCTCTGGAATCCGCTACCGCCAGGAGCTCCGCCGGAGAAATCGCCGGGAAGTCTGCCTCCGACGCCACGGCCGGAAGCGTCTCCTTGGAAGCGATTATCACCGCCAACCCGGTTGGGAGGAGCCTCAGGAAGGCTGTTGGTAGAATTGCGTGCGTGGCTGCTGCTGGGTCCACCCGTCGGGTTGGTTTGGATGCTAGGGGGTGTCACGGAAATGTTGAACGAGGCCTGGTTGTCGTGTCCTCCGCTGGACAGAGGAAGGAGGGGTAGCTGCTGAGTGTTGGCGGGGGCAGTGGCGGCGGTGGCAGCCGTGGTGGCAGCCTCGGGCCTGTCCTTCGGAGTGTCCTCCGGAGGTGGCACAACCGCCTTCTCCTCCTCCTTGATGCCGTTCGCCTCGCGCCATCTCTTGAGCTCATCGGCGTCGTAAATCGGCTTCAAAAGGCCGTCCTCAAACTTGGTGCCAAGGACGCGTGGGTGGCTTCCATCGGGAACAGTGACAGCGGACGGCTTTGCCTCGAGTTGCTTCAGAGTCGAGTCACGAACAGGCGCAGTGCTCATCGAGCGAATTGAGGGGTCTGCGGCCACCGACTCGGGGGCTCCAGTGGTCTGCGACACAACAGAGGGCATCTGTGGCTGTGGCCCGAGGTTGAAGCCGATAGGGAAGGGGAACCACATCTGGCATCAGCACGAGCCTTGGGGGTTAACTCACTGGGTAGATGGCTGGACCATGCGGAACCTGCGAGGGGTTGAACTGCGAGGGGTTGAAGCCACCGTGGTTCATGCCACCAGGGAACATGAACTGTGGAGGGAACCAGGGGAGCATTTGAGGATCGCTGTTCTGCTGCTGAACAGGCGCAGTGTTCTGCTGCTGCATCCAAGGAATCGGGAGAGGAAGGGGAGCCGGGCTCATGGGCGTCATGGTTGGCGGCGTGCGGTTCGACGGTGGCGTGCGAGCCGCAGGCGGTGTGCGCGAGACTTCTGGGGACGGCGGGGTGTACTGGGCCGCCATGGTAGGGCTCATGGCTCTACCGATGGGGTCGACATACATCTTGCGTGCCTGTGTGTCAGTGCCACCTTCTTTGTTCGCTCACCTGAACATCCATTGGCAGAACTTTCCTCGCTTCGACCTTGATAGCGGAGCCGTAGGAGACTGCTCCGTCCTCATACTGGATCGCCTTCCACGCGGCGTCATTTGTCTGGAAAAGAACACGCGCCGTGGCGTAGGTGGTCTGAGTCGAGCCAGGGTTGTACTCGATCGTTACCTGCGTTGTCAGTTAAGCCGCCTCCAGCCCTCACAATCTTCCCATAACGCTCGAAGCGCTTCAAAAGGCTGAGATGTGTCTCCTGGTTCTTGACGAGGCGCCCGACGAAAATGGCGGCATCGTCAAAGTACTTGGGCTCACCGTCGACATACTCTTCGCGAAGGAGGCGACCCTTGTAGGTTGGAAGAACCAGTGCGCGGAGGTGGGGGTGAATGAATTCGGGGGAGGAGGGGGAAGGTGTCTTGACGCCAGTGTCCAGAGTCGGGCGAGGCGGCGTGGCCCAAGGTGGCGTCTTGGCCTTGCCAGGGGCCTTGCCGGATCGTGCCACACTGCGTGCGGCCACGTCCTCGGTGGCCGCAGAAAGGCTGACACCATCCTCCGAATGCTGCTCGCTGGGAGACCCATGAGCAGAGCCAGAGTCCGAGATGCGGTATCGGCCTTCGCCGTCGCTGCTATTGGCATAGCGCACGGTGAGGCCGGGAATGTTCTTCATCTTCTAATCTTGTCAGCGGGCTGCGCAGACTCGACTTACGTTGAGCATGAAATCGGTCTCGCGTGCCGGGCTGACGAGGAAGATCCATCCCTTGGAGTCTCCCGTAGGCTTGATGGTCTCGTGGATATCGCAAAAGCAGTCGACGAGGTCCGGGAGGAACTGGCCGTCAGTTGCGAGGGCACGGCAGAGCACATACCTCTTTCTCGCTAACCCTACGTCCCAGGTCAAACACCTTGACCTTCTGGGCCTCTCCCTCGGCTTGAAGCTTTGCCTGCTCGAGGTGCTCGTTCTTGATACCCTCGGCCTCGAGGTGGAGACGCGTGACCGTGCGGCCCGACGGGGTGAGGAAGGGGATGGCCCACACAGCGATCGAAGCTGGAAGAGGCTGCTTCTCCATCCACTCCCTACCAGGGTTCACAGGCGCAGCCGAGTCATCATTGATAGGTGGTGACGCTGAGCGCGACCGAGCGTCGTGGCGAGGTCCGCTGACGTTAATGTAGATGGCGCGCAGCTGCATCTCAGGTGGGACCGTCTTGATGCTGAGGGTGATCTCGATGAACGCACTGCGGCTGGTTGACTGGTGAACGCAGCGGTTGCTGTAAGGGTCCTCCAGAACCTTGTGAACAGAGTCTTCATCCTGCGGATGTCAGCGGGAGTGTGGCAGTAGTGACTTGCCTCAAAGATGACGAACAGCGAGTCGCCTTGCCCGTCATGGTGGCGGTTGGGGATGCTACCATTAGCAAAGGCTGCTATCGATATACCACTTACATGCAGCGGATGGTACCGTAGCGGGCGAAGTGGTTTGCACAGAGCTCCTTGTAATCTAAGGTGCGGATGGGGAATGGCGACCTGGGAATCAGCAGAGCTCCAGGGACACTTCTTACCTGACATAGAGCCTGCGGCTCGCGAAGATTGGGCTCGTCGTCGGGTGAGGCTCCCTCTTCCAAAAGAGAGCCTGGTTCCTTACCACGCCCCAGGGAAGCTTCTTCGGAGGGTCGGCGAGGGGCTTGGACAGCCTGATGCTCGTCAAGCCACTACCACGGCTGAGGTTACGGCCGCGTGGCGCCGGAGCCGGTGCTTCGGGGTATGCCTCTTGGTTATGAGCAGTTGGTTCTCTGCCCTTGTCCGTCGGAGGCTTCTTGCTCGAAGGCGATCTGCCTTCGTTCGACGCCTCGCCTGAAGCCTCATCTGACGCCTCGCCTTCGGAAGGTGAGCTCTCGTCACCCTGGGTCGAAAGCGAGTTTCGGCGGGCTGGGGGGCTGGCGTCCTCCTCATCCTCCGAGTAGAATACCGTCACGGGCGGACGGCGGGGAGGAGCACTGTCGGGGCGAGAAGGGGCGGTGCTGTGTGCTTGCGACGGAGCGTCACTGCGGGCATCAGAGGAAGCGTCGTCATGGGCTTGAGACGGGGCCGAGGAAGGAGGGCCGGTGGGGATGTTGCTGATCCAACGGCTGACGCTGTTGCTGGGTCCCCAGCCGCCGTCTTCCTCGCCCGGGGCAGTGGGCTGGTTGTCACCCCAAGGACGTGGCTTGACCACCTCGGTGTTGTTGCAGTCGCGTCTCTTGGTCATACGCGGAGGCTGACCGTACTTGGCGCCCCCAGACAGGTGTCGTGGCACGGGAGGGGGTGGTGGTCCGCGAGCCGAGTACTGGCGGGAGGTGCTGTCACCCCACGCGGCGGGGGGTGGCAACGTGCCATACTGGCGCGACTCGGGGCGGTGGTGGGCAGTGGCTGTGGCCTCACTGCGCCTGCTTCTGTACTGTGTGTTGTTGTCACCAGGCTGAGCCGCTCCCCTGGAGACCGAGCGACCGCGCTCGCGTCCGCGTGAGGAGACAGGACGCTCGAGTGGTGGCAAGGGGCTTCTGGGGCGCGGCTGCGACTCGAAGAGCGACGCCTGAGGTGTCAGCAGATGTAGGGACGAAGAGCTCAGTCAACTCACATTCTCTGCGGTCCAGCTGCCCTCGGCACGAGAAGGCGGCGGGGGGAGGTAGCGTGGTTTCTCCTCCGAAAGTGACTGGGGGCGAGGATCAGCGTCGCTCAACTTTTGTACTCACGGCAGGGGGTTTCTGGAGGGGGCGTTTCTCCTCCCACGCCTCGCTCGTCGGTGATGTGGGGTGAGTGTGCTGCATGTCAGCTATTGTCGCTTGTAGAGAGCTAACCTTATCCGCAGCGCGCGGCTGAGGGCGTCAGCAATGAAGGAAGACACGCCCAAACTCACCACTCCCCCCTCGTGCTCCCTGCGCGACGGCTTCTTGACGGGCGAGTCCTCGATGGGCGAGAGACGCGACTCGCCCGCGACGCTGGCCTTGGGCTTGGGTTTCTTGGTCGAGCGCTTGGTCTTGGTGCGCTGGGGTCAGCTTGAGGAACGGTGGAGGCAGCTCACCTCTCCACCGCGCTCAGACATGGTGGGTGCTGGGTGCGGGGTGTGCTGGTAGGTGAGGGGAAGGTGAGTAGGGGTGAGGTGACGCGTTGTGAGGTGTTGTGAAGGGGTAAGGGGTTGTGAGGGGGTGTGAGGGGTGTGGGGTGTGGTGAGAGGATTGTGAAGGGGTGTAGGATGAAGAGTGTTGGAAGTGAGTGGGAAGTGAGAGTTGTCGGGTTAAAAGCGTCGAGAAAGAGAGACGGGCGTTGGGAGAAGGGCGGCGGTGGCGAGACGAGTGGAAACAAGATACGGCGAGGGGAAATGGAGAATGAGGGAAGACGGGCGAGCGCCGGCGGACAGGCCGGCGGGCGGGCGGACGGGCGTATGTGGCCAGGCGATAGTCCTGCGACAGATTGGGCGCAACAATCAGGATAAGCATGTGTAGATCATACCAACTCTCTGTCCTCGTCTTTGAGCCAAAGCACCGTCAGGCCGTCACCCAGCGACAGCTCGACACGGGAAACGTCAACCGGTCGCCACGGCCCGATACTCGGCTCAAGGCGGCCTCGCAAGCCCCAGAGATCAGATTCAGATAGACTCGTGCATGGCGACCCGGCCGCAATGCCATGATACGCAGCACGCGCCAGGAGGGAGGGGGAGGGGGCACGCACACAGGCAGTGCAGCAGGTGGCGGGTAGCACACTCGTCCGCCCTCGCTCCCCCGCCCCTCCAGCCCTCGTCTAAACCGCCTCGTCCGGCGAGGACGCCGTCGCCCGTGCATGCGCGCAAGTACGGCCGGCGCTGTCCTCCGCCAAAGACGCCGATGCATGCACTCATCACCCAGGCCGCCGCCACACTCACGTCCCAACATAAGACGGGATCAAATCCACGTGGACAAATACGTGTTGTCGTCGTCATCAGCTGCCCTGATAAACCAGCCCCCGCCCCGACCTCCATTCGCGATTTTCTAAAGTCGCCAGTCCAGCTGCCTGCCGTCAAGATCGTCAAGATCGAGCTCGACGTCCAACACACCCCACGCGACACCCCACACGACACGACCGACCATGCATCTCATGTACACTCTCGACGCGCAGGGCAACCGGTGAGTGCGGCGGCGGCGGGAAGCGGGCAGGAGCTGACATCGCAGCCTCTACACGCTCAAGGTTGGTCTCTTCGAAGCTCGGCCGGGCTCTGCGAGAAGGCGCCGGGCCCGGCTGAGACGTGCCCTCCGCAGCTACTGACCAAAGCAGAAGAAGACGGCCGAGGGCAAGCCCACCAAGTCGGCGCACCCTGCGCGCTTCTCGCCCGACGACAAGTTCTCGCGCCACCGCGTGACGATCAAGAAGCGGTGAGTGGGCTGCTAGCGACCCAGAGAGCACGACTGACGCCGATGTAGCTTCGGCATCCTCCCCACCCAGCTGCCTTCCAAGCCGCTTTAAGATTAGAGGACAGCATGTTGTACGATAGGGATGGAACCTGACTAGACTTTGGTGGTTGGCGGCTCGTCTGGCCGGCCCTGCTGCAGCGTTCTCGGCCGCAGCGCTGTCCACAGCTGCAGTGCTTCCACAGCCGTAGCGACTTCACAGCGACTTCACAGCTGTGCCGCGTTACGCGGCCAGAGCCGATACTAATCGGCTTCGCAACTCAGCGGAAGGCAGCTCAACAGACCCCCCGCCTCAGCACTCGGCGCCTACGGCGCCTCGCTGCCTCGCCGCCTCGCCCGCGTCATACCGATACATGGCACCTGCAGCACCTGCAAGACAGCACTAATACACCTCTTTGACGTTCATGAAGGCGTTCTCCCAGCCCTTCTCCCGCTGGCGCTCGTACTCGTCCTTGGCCGCCTTGGGCTGCTCCTTGCCCTTTGCGATGCTGTAGTACGGGAGCACGCCGTTGTACCGGTTGAACTCGATCCCCTCCTCCTCCCACGCGTCGAGCACCTGCTCTCGCCGCTTGCGGAACCACTCGTCGTGCTTGATCCAATCTAAAGTCAGCTCCTGCACCGCTGGCTACCACCCACGCAATGCCACGGTCGCAACGCTAATGTCGAGCTGGTTCCAGTCGCCCATGGACCATCCGAGATCGATACGGGTGACCGGATCAACGGCAGGGTCCAGAGACCGGAGCCACTGGCCTGTGCGCGCGTCCTCAATCTTGACCACATGCGCCGGGGCCATGTCGGCGTTGCCAATCCACGAAACAAGGGGCCAGCTGAGCGCGTAGGCCAGGCCGCGGAAATAGTCGTTGAAGTGTTTGGAGCGCCCAGCAGAGGTGCCCCAGTAGATGTTTTTGCTGCAGTCGAGGTTGATAAAGTTGGAGATGATGTTTGGGGCGACGAGGAACGTCTGGATCGTCAGCGTCTCGGCGCGGCGGGCAGGGGGCAACGCACATCGTCGTCCGTCTTCATGACAAACCGTGGCCGGCCCTTGACCTGTCCCGGGCCGTCGTACTCATGTGCGATCCACTTGAAGAACTCGTGGGTTTTACCATGGTCAATGTTTTCTTTTACCTGGGCGTGAGCTGGGCCGAGAGCGCAATACGCACTGGCAGAATAACAATGTCCTTGTACTCTTCTATCTCAGCCTGGACACGGGCAATGTCGTCCTCGCGCTCCTCGGCCTTTCTCCTTCTCTCCTTCCACGTGAGCTCTCTAGAGGGCTTGGGCGGGACGCCCACGATAAACTTGATTGTAAACAGGTCTGATGGAAAGTCTGGGATCAGATGCTCTCGGTATCTGGCATGGTCAGCGCCGCCTATCCACGCCGACTCACATTCTCCTCCTCTTCGCCTCCTTCTCTGCCATGGTCGAGAAGACACCGATGAAGGCGAGCTTGCCGGCGTTGGTGCCGTTGAGGGGCACATCGCAGCCAATCTCGTGCGGCGGCGTGGCCGACAGGAGGGCAAAGTTGGGCTCCTCAAAGCTGCGTTTGGGCGGGTCGGGCACACCAGCCGGCGACGGCTTGCGGTCCACTGGCAGGGGCTTGCCGCCGATAGGCTTTCCGCCGATAACGATCGTCTCGACGTCGGTGTGGGCGGCATTGACGGCGAGGACGACGAGGGTTGCGACGCCGACGACGAGGACCAGGAGCAAAGTTTTCAACCGGAACGACGGCCGGACGAGGAAGCGCGCCGCCTTGGAAGCCCACGCGAAGGGGAATGCTGGTGGTCGCTGGGGCGCGGCGGCGCGGCTCAAGCGGAAGGCCATCAGCGGGAGCGTTGGGCCATGGGGTGGGGGCTGGTGGGTGGGGTGGGGCGGGGCGGGGCGCTGGGCGTCGGAGGCGGCCGGTGACGGTGACGAGGGGTAGGATGGGGTCGTCGATATGCAGAGGAGGGCCGGGACGAGCGAGAGGCGGTGGTGGGTTGTTGTCGCTCGCTCGACGGGCAAATCGCGTGGTGCGTGCGGGGTGGGTGGGTGAGGTGTGTGGGTGGGTGGAGTGTCGGCGCGCGCGCGGTGTCCTCGTGTGATCACAGGGTTGATTATAGAGAGTACGAGTGGAGATGTGTTTGCAAGAGAAGAGCGAGTTTGCGCGTGCGTGCACTGCCTCTTGCTGCGTGTGATGTGATGCTGCAGTACGACGAGACGCGCCGGCTCCAGTTCCGCGATGCGCGCGAGTTGCGGCCCAGCCCAGCAGCCAGTCCAGCGCCGAGCCAGCCAGTGAAGGAGCGACTGTCAGGACTTCAAGCTCCACCAGTCACGTGTCCCGCCGCGTTCCGCGTGGATACAAAAATCAGGCACGGCATTAGGATTCGGGTTTCGTCACTCGCCCCAATAAGCTTAATCCTGCCAGATTTTTTCTAATGCAATAGAAAAGGGTCCGGCGCGGCGCGCTGCGCTTCCACGCGGCGCCGCGACACCGCGAGCACTGACATCATGGGTCACAGCGGCCACAGCCAGCCTCGCAACCACAACATCGCCATCGTCTTCTCAAAATGGCCGACCCACAGACGCTGCGCCAGCTCAAGATCAAGACGGGCGTTGTCAAGCGGTGCGTCGTGTAGCCGGCCCGTCGGCGCCTCCCCGCAGCCGCGCGCTAGCTCCGCTATGTCCGCTACGTCCGCTAACTGGCACAGCTTGTTCAAGGAGGAGGCGCTCTACCGCGAGGAGGTTGTGACGGCTGCCGCGCAGGTCGACCGGCTCAAGGATGCCGGCGCGGACGGCGCCGACGTGCGCAATGCTGTGAGTGGGCGTGGGCCGTGGGAGGCAACGGGAGGGGTGCAGGGGAGACGCGAGCTGGAGGGAAGGCGGGTCGAGGCGACCTTCCTCGGGTTGATGGGCGCCAAGCATCGTTTGTGGGCCGGATAGTCGTCGACGGGCGGAGCGAGCAGCCGCGCAGGGGTGGGTGCGAAGGTCGGGGGGAGTGCGCATCTCGCTCTGCGAGTCCGGCGCCGTTCCTCCGCGCCGGCGAGGGGCAGCCCTAAGAGCTGTGCAGCGCGTATCGATTCCTCCGGCCCGTCGACGCACGCCACACCTCGTCCCGAGCCTCTAGCCGCGTCCTCGGCTTGCCTCGGGCTCACTAACCGCGTTCTCGGCTTCCTCGGGCTCGCTGACTCGCTCGCAGGAACGCGTCAAGAAGGACAGCGAGCAGATGATCCCCCGCACGCGCAAGCAGCTCGAGGAGGGCCTCGTCGCGCTGCAGGACCTCGTGGGCGCGCTGCACGCCGACGCCGACGTCGCCGCGTCGCAGGAGTACAAGGACGCGTTTAGCATCGTGCAGCAGGTCGAGGCGGCGTGGAAGGGCGAGGGGCAGTAGCCGGGCGTGGGCGGGCGCGTGAGGTCGCGCTGGCGGGTGCGACGTGCACAAACTGCATGCCACACATTGTACATACTACGCATCCTTCTTCTTCTCTATGCGCTTGAGCAGCGCCGCGCGCAGGCCGTGCGCGCACACTGGGCAGAAGTCTGGCGGCGACGTGAGCTCGGCACACCTCTCGACTCACTGGGATATGTCACATCGCGCATGAGGCACTCCTCGTTCGTCGGGCGGAGGGTCATGTGCCCCCGCACATCGTAGGTGGGGTACGCGCCGACCCCTCCCTTTCTAAACCCCTCCGCGTACTCGATGACCTCGAACGACGAGATCATCTTGCCGCCCTGCCCCGCCTCCGCGGCCCGCCCCTCGGCCGTCAGCGCGACCGTGACGTTCCAGCTGCCCGGGGCGAGGCCGAACGGCAGCTCGACCTGCACCCAGCGCCTGTCGCGGCTCCCATCAGCCCAGTGCATGGCGAGCGCGACGCCGTTGAGCGCGACGAGGAGGTGCGCGCTCCTGGGGATGGAGGAGAGCGAGAGGCGCACCAGCGCGGACGTGTACCCCGCCCCGCTCGAGGTGAAGGCTGCGCTCCAGGCCCCCCCGTCGAGATCGTGCCACGGGTACGCCTGGAGCGGGACCTTTGCGTCCTCGATGCGCGGCGCGGCGTCGAGGAACGCCGCCCACTTCAGCTGCTGGATGTTCTCGGCGCGCTCGGCATTCACGCCAGAGTACACCTCGCCTGGGGTCAGCTGTGCCAGAGAGGGACCCACCGCCGTCGTACTCCTCCCCGACGGGGATGAGGCTGTGGCCCAGCTCGTGCCGGAGCACCTGCGCGCCGTTCTCCGCGCTGGCGGTGATGACCCTCGGCGTCGGCGTCAGCGCACCCCCCCCCCCCCCCCCGCGCGAAACGCACGTGAACTCGCCCCCCAAGCCCCCATACAACCCGTCGTTGCCGAGCAGAATCGCCTGGTCGCACCCGCCGGTCCCAGCGCCCCGCCAGTAATCACACGCGGCGCGCGCGCGGCCCGGATAGGCGGGGTACACGCCCCGGAGCTCGGGTCCGTGGCGGTACAGCCCGAACGGCGCGCCCTCCAGCGGCGCGTCCTTCCCGAGCCCTTCATGCTCAGAGGGCACGAACACGGCCCACACGTCGACGAGGTCGCGCACGTGCCCGAACGCGCCCCCGTCGTCGAGCACCGCGGCGGTGAGCGCGCGCGCGTCGGCGACGAAGCGCGCCTCCTGGGGCGCGGTGTAGCCGTCCGAGAAGAAGGTCAGCGCTACGCGCGGGCCGGCGCCCACGGAGAGGGGGTAGAGTGTCATGTTGGGGGGTGGGGTGCTGCTGTCGCCTGCGAGGGAGGGGGCGGGGTCGCGCGGGAGGTGGGGGCCGAGCGCGGGCGGGGCGGGCGCGAACGGCGCTTGCTGCGCCGCGGCTGTGCCCAGCGCGAGGGCTAGGGCGGCGCTGGGGTCAGCTTGGTCGTCTTGGGGACGTACATCCTTGCGAGCATCGGAGGGTGTGTCGAAGAATGTTGTCCGAAGAATGTTGTCCGAGAGCAATGTTGTCGGCGAACGAGTTGCCCATGTGGTCGCGGACTTGGCCGGTGGGTCGGTGGGTGACATCATCCTTGGTCGCCGAGTGGCCGAGTGGCAGACACAGTAGAGTATTCGGCGACAGCGGGCGGACGGAGCACGTCTCGGACCCCGGACGCCTTCACGGGTTTGTGCTGACAGCAGTAGATAGCAGTGGCACCCTCCATGCACCTACAACCTCCTATTTGCAGTGTATCGCGGGTAGGCTGCCGCCACCTCGGCAAGCGCCACACCCACCACCCGCGCCGGCTCGTCTTCCCCCATCTTCATCTCCTTGCCCCTTCGACCGCTCCTGTAACGACGGCTCGGAGATCCGGCGCCCCACCACCCTGCCGTCTCTCGGCCAGACAAGCCGGAGCCGACCCGTGGCGCTCGTCTGCGACCGAGAACACCTGGTGAGTCAACCCCGGGCGAGCATGCCGACCAAGCCTCAACGGCGAGCGCGCACACGCAACACTGCACTGCCACAAAGCCTCGCCCACATCCTCTAAACCTTCGCCCCCTACCTGCCACTTGTGCAGGTGACGGTGGTTGACGGCGCCGAGCAAAGACCACGACCACAAGAGTGGGTGCGGCCATCCTGAAACGTCGCCGGTGCCTCGTGAGAACATCCTAGCTGCCGAGCCGCCAAGCCTGTCATGACCGCCGACTTGCTATAAGACAGACCTCGATACATGGGCAACGGCGTACCCTCGAACAACTCACACGCCTAGCCGCCATGCCCCTCGACGCAGCAGGCTACCCGCACCTCGTCGGCACGATCCTCAAGGCGGCCGCGCTCCCGCCCGCAACTTGGCTCGCGCTGCGCTCCTCAAGCCGGCAGATGCGCGAGCTCGCCACCGAGCAGCTCCTGCAACACGTGGCCATCACCACGCGGCCAGCGCCCGGCGGCGCGCTCGAGGTCGAGCTCCGCCTTCCGGTCGCGCCGTGGAGCGTGCTCCCCCTGCCCCCCGGGGCGCCAGACACGCCCGACGCGGCGAGGTGGCGCCTCGTGAAGCGGTACACGCGCGCGGCGGACATCTGTGGCCCTCGCGCGGGCAGCGGGGCGGGGGAGGGAACCGAGGCGGCCGATGCGTGGGTGCACGCCCTCCTCGCCTCCGTGCTGGCCGACGTCGCCACCATCCGGAGGGACGAGCCGCGCCGCGTCCCGCACGTAGGCCAGACGTGGGTCACCCACGTCGACCTCACGGACCAGCGATACCACGAGCACCCTGTGCTCGGGGACGAGTACTGGCCCGGCGACGACCCCATGGACCTGGACTACGACCCCGCGGCCGATAGCGATGTCGAGGCGGGGGCCGGGGGGGCTGACAGCGAGAGCGACCTCGACGGGGAGAACCTTGCCTGGGACGCCGATGACGAGCTGGCGCCCGAGGGCGCGGCTGAGCTCAAGACCGAATACTTTGTCCCCCAGGCGCCGGTGCGCATGACGCCCCGAGACGCGGTGCACTGGGGCCGGGGGAGCGCCATGATCCCGCTCCCGGTCAACGTGCAGCGCGCGGTCGTGCACCTGCGCTTCGACGGCGCGTCTCCCCTGCTCTCGTACGCGGGCCTGTGGCTCTTTCCCCTCGCGCATAGGGTGCGCGAGATCGTGCTCGTGCTCCACCCGTACGGCGAGACGCGCGAAGACTGGCCAGAGTACCTCGGGAGCTACTCGCTCGGGTGTCTGCGCGTCTTCCTCCTCCGCGCGCTCAACGACATCGCGGCCGGCGCCGACCTCACCGTCGTCGGCGCCGAGCGCTGCCACCCGGGCTACTTGCTCGCCGAGGAGCCGCTATACGAGATCCGGGAGAGGGCGCATATCTCGACGCTGAGGGGGGCCGCGCTCCGCCAGGCCCTGAAGGACGAGTACGCGCTCACGATCGGCTGCGATAACCGGTTCGGCGAGTGGTGCCGCGCCGGCCGGGGGGGCGTGCCGGCCCCGCTGGCGGAGGAGCTCGCCGCGCGCATAGAGGACGGGTCGCTCGAGGACGACGCCGTCGCCATTCCCTGCGCGTACAACCGCGAGAAGCTCAACCCCGGGCAGGGCGACTGGAGGCACCTCATCCCGCGGCACTACAGCTTTGTGTCGTTTGAGGACTGGGCTGCGTCGCTGCCGCCGGAGCGTCGGCTCGAGGCGGACACGTACGACGCGCTGTACGCCGGCGGGTTTCAGCTCGAGCCGTTCGACCTGTTCAGCTACGAGCGCCTCGCCGTGCTCCAGCGCGAGGAGGAGGCGTTCCTGCGGGAGGAGGCGGGGGCATGACGGGGGACGTATAGTGAATGCAGATGTAAGATGCCACTGCCGGTAGTAGGTGGCAGCCGCAGCAGCAGCCACGAGCAGCCCCGGCTCCCATCGGCCCAACGCACGCACGCCCGCCCGAAATGACTAACGCCCGCCACCCGCGCGGAGCCCGCCCTCCGTGCGGCTACTCTCGTCGGTGTCTTCTCGGCGGACGGCGGCCGCTCGGCGAGCCGAGGGCAGGGGCCAGGGGCAGGCGGCAACGGCGACATGTGATCGCGGTAGCGAATGGGCGGGCGGTGCTGCGGCGCTGCAGGGCGGATCGTTGACGTCGCTGACTGACCGACGTCGTGTCAGGCTGAGATTGCTCGCGTCTGACACCGGCTCGACGCGTGGAGAAAATCTCGTCGCCTCCACCGAGCGGACGTGGCTCCGCTCGCTACGAACACCGTCCATTGCCGCCGCCGTGGCTCTCGTCAGCCAATGCACCCACATTCCCCATCGCACCTGCCCGCGCAGGCGTATTTCCGGCCGGCGCTACATCCGCGACCGTCACCGCGGTGCCGCCATATAAAGACGCTGCTCCCCATCGCTCCCCCCCCTCCTCCCTCCCCACACTACCACCCCCCCACACACACACCATGGCCCCCCTCCGCGTCTCCATCCTCGGCACCGGCCTGTCGCTCCAGGCGTTCCACTACCCCCTCATCACGGCCCTGCCCGACAAGTTTGTGCTCCACTCTGTGCTGGAGCGCACCCCTCGCGGCAAGGCGCAGGAGGTCGCCGGGCCCGACATCAAGGTCGTGACGAGCATCGACGAGGTCGTCAACGACAAGGACGTCGACGTCGTCGTCATCTCGACGCCCAACAACACTCACTTTCCCTACGCAAAGGCCGCGCTCGAGGCCGGCAAGCACGTCATGGTCGAGAAGCCCGTCACCCCGACCGTTGAGGAGGCCGAGCAGCTCGCCGCACTCGCAAAGAGCAAGGGGCTCGTCTTCTGCGTGTACCAGAACCGCCGGTGGGACGCCGACTTCCTCACGCTGCAGAAGCTCATCAAGGAGGACAAGGTGGGTGGGGCGGCGTGTGAGAAGGGAGTGTGTTGCTGACGGCCCAGCTCGGCCCCATCCACGAGCTCACGTCGCGCTTCGACCGCTACCGCCCCCTGCCGGCGGGGCACGTCGCGGCGGGGTGGAAGGAGCTTCCGGGCAACCACAACGAGGCGATCTACAACCTCGGCTCGCACATCATCGACCAGGCCATCACGCTCTTCGGCGTCCCGGAGCGCGTCTTCAACCGCAACGTCGACCAGCGCGGCATTGGACTCGACGAGGCGGTGAGTCGTCCCTAGGCCCTAGGGCGGACCATACAGCCACTGACGCACGCCAGTTCGAGATGACGCTCTACTACCCGCCCCAGGCCGGCTCCAAGACGCCGCTGACGGTCAACCTCGGCGCGTCGATCCTCTCGTCCGTGCCCGAGCAGCTGCGCTACCTCGCCAAGGGCGGCCGCGGCTCGTACACAAAGTTCAGGCTCGACCCGCAGGAGCCGTTCCTGCGCGGCGGCAAGACTGTCGCCGACACGGGCTACGGCATCGAGCCCGAGTCAGCCTGGGGCTCGGTCGCGACGTTTGCTGACGGCGCGTGGGCGACCGAGAAGGTCAAGTCCGAGAACGGGTGGTACCCCGCCATCTATGAGAGCCTGTACGAGGCCGTCGAGGCCAAGGACCCGTCCCGGCTCGCCGTCAAGCCCGAGCAGGCCATCTGGACCATGAAGATTATCGAGCTCGGCAACCAGTCGAGCAGGGAGGGCCGGATCGTCGACGTCAAGAAGTAGATGTAGCATATGTATGGTAGTACACTGGGCCCTCAGAGCCACTGGGCCCACTTTGCCCGGAGGCGCGCCGCCACCTCGACGGGGTCGCCGACAGTCCCCCACGTCTCGCCCTCGCGCTCGCCCCAGCGCTCGGCCTGCCACTCCTTCTCGTACGCCTCGAGGCGGGCGCACCACGCGGGGTGGTCGTATGCGTCGGGAGGGGTTTCGAGCACTGCCGAGGTGTCAGCCCCGCCCCAAGCGATCTCCCAGCTGCCCAACTCACAGTACTCGGCAAACAGCTCCCAGCTGCGCGCGTACGCGGTCCCCACGACGCCGTGCCAGTGCTTGGCAGCGTACCGGTCCAGTCCCCAGGGGGTAGCGCTGCCGGTGCCCCAGAGCAGGATCTGGTTACGCGCGTCGAGCTCGAGCGCGTCGGCGTCGGCCTCGGTGGCGGCGTGCGCGCGCGCGGCGGCGATCCACGGCGCGAGGAGGTGGCGCTCGTTCGTGGCGAGCAGGGCGTCGACGTCGCGCAGGAGGTCGGCGATGAGCGCGGCCTGCGTGCGGATGCCGGCGGCGTCGCGCGCGTTCCAGGCACTGATGAGCGCGGTGTAGAACGGCACCCCGGCATTCAGGAGCGCCTGCCGCGCGACGTCGACGAGGTCGTAAAAGAAAGCGGGGGACGTGTTCTCCGCCGCCAGGAGGTGGTCGAGCGCGCGCACCACCCCCGCGGGGTCGTAGGGAATGATCGTGCCGAAGAAGTGGCCGCCCTTGCCGAGCATGCCCAAGGCGGGGACCATGTCAAAGACGGAGCGGTAGACGCCGTGTACACGCGCATCGTTGCTGCTGTAAGCCGAGGCCGCGAGCTCCGCCCACGCGGCGTGCGCGGGCGTGTCCCTCGCGCCAGGGGAGAGCTGGTACCGCCTCGCGACCCAGGCCCCGAGCCACGCGCCGAGGTCGGCGCCCTCGTCCCACCCGGCGTCGAGCGCGCGCTGGTACACGACCTCGTTCTGGTCCAGCCCCTCCGGTGCGAGCCCGATCCCGACGAGGTTGCCGCCGCGCTTTCGGGCGTCCGCCAGCCCGGCCGCGTACGCGTCGAGCGCGCCGAAGAGCCCGTGGTTCTGCCCGTAGTCGTGCAGCGTGCACCACACCCACCGCTTGCCGTGGTAGTTGGCGCTGCGGTCCCAGTAGGGCATGTGCTCTGCCGCGAGGTCGAGGATGAGCTGGGGCGTGAGCGGGGGGAGGGAGGGGGGGGGGGGGGAGGAAGTGGCGCCACATACATGCTCGTCCTGCGTCGTGCCGCTAAGGAAGCCCTGCACGGCCTCCGGCGGCCAGTGCGCCACGTCGTCGCGGAAGCACCACGCCTGCATGACCCACACGGCGTGCGGGTCGGCCGCCTTGAGCGAGTCCATGGTCGCGCGTGCGTTGGCCGCGAGGTAAGCCGGGTCCGTCGACGACGGGTGCAGCTCGTTGTACAGGTCGACCGCGTAGTGGTGCGACGTCCACCCGCCGTACAGCGCCTGCTGTTTGCGCAAGAAGGCGGCCTGCACCGTCGCGAAGCTGTCCCAGGTGGGCTCGAGCGCCGAGTTGCAGCTGTCTGCTTGTCAGCGGGGCACCTCCACCGACCCACACTCATCGGGCATGTCGTTCCACCGCGACGCGAGCAGGAACTCTGGCCCGCCGAGCTTGTCCTGCAGCGCGGCGGGCACGAAGCTGTCGTCAGCCGCCTTCGCACACCGCGACGTACCCGCTGAACCCTGGCAGCACTGGCGTCATGCCGAATGCCACCATCCTCGCGACGACCCGCTTCTGCAGCTCCCACTGCGCGGCGACGTACTCGAGGCTCACGCGCTGCGTCCACGACCCGTGCGTGTTGCCCATGTACATCCACGCCTTGAACCCCGCCGAGGGGAGGTACGTTAGGATGTCGGCGTCCTCGAGCCCAAAGTCGCGGAATACCTCGAGCCAGACGGCCTCCTGCCCGCCGACGGCGAGCGGCATCGTGATCCCGTGCAGGGCTGCCCAGTCGAGCAGGCGCTCCCACGCCGGCCAGTCGTAGTACGCGAGCGTGTAGCTGTGCGCGACAATGTTGAGGAAGTAGCGCACCTCGGCCCAGGCGCCGCCCGTCAGCTCGGCGTCGGCGATGCGCGGGGCAAGCGCGTCGGTGAACGTGTCGCCCGACCAGAACATGTCGCCGCCCAGCGTGCGGAGGTACGCGAGCAGGCCGCGCGAGAGGCCTGGCGTCGTCGCCGACGTGATGGTGACGTGCCCGCCGCGGGCTGAGACGGCGTACGCGTCGAACTTGTCGCTCTTAGCCGAGGGGTCAAGCACGAACGTGAACTTGTCGTGCATGCTGTGTGTGAGCGGAGTCGGGGGGGCGCACGCACGACGCGGGGAGGCGGCGCTCCACGAGCGCCTGGAGCGCGCCCGGGCCACTGGGCTCGGCGCCGACTGGTGTCCAAGGTGCTGGGGCTGTCATGGTCGTGGTCTTGATGAAGAGAAGACGCGCGCAGGCTTAAGAGTGGTCAAGCTCCCGACCTGTATCGCGCTCCCTACGCTCCCACTCGCCGTTTTGTCCGAGAGATCATGGATGGATCGGTGTCGACAGCCAAGCAAGCCGGAGCGCGGACCGAACTGTTACGTGGCCGACCGCACATTATCCGGTCGATTGCTGATCCGATTCGGCGCCGATCGGCCCGGCAGCAGTGATGGGCAGCGCTGCACCGCGCGCACGGGCAAGACGCCGCGGGGACGTGCATGCGTCGTGGGTGGTGGAGACAAGCTCGATGCTCCTGATCTGGTGCGTACTCTGCATGTGGAGATGCGTGGTGCGCACCGGGTTGTCGCGTAGCCGAGTGCTCCGGCTCGTCGGACAACTCGCCAGGTATATTAGTCCTCTGCACCCCGCCTGCTCGTCATCGTCTCGCTGTTCTCGGTTATCGGGCCCGTGCGCCCGATGCAGCGCTGCTACATGCATGCCTGTCGTGCTGCATGCACTGTGGCCTGCTCGCTCTGCGCGTCGCTCACTCTCACAATGTGCCATTTTCTGATATCGCCAGCATGGCGTCATCGGGCATCACCGACGCGCCGGCGTGTGGATTGTATTTCTTGGTTTGGCCGCGACTGATGCCACTACACATCCCCCCCCCTCTTCTTCAACCACCACCATGTCGGTCCAAGTAAACCGCACGCTCGGCGCCGCGCCCGCCGGCGAGACGGACGAGCAGCGCCTCGCGCGCGAGTTCAAGGCGCTCGCCTCGGGCCGCTCAGTCGTGTCCTACGGCGACCCGTACCTCTCGTTCGACGCGAGCGCCGAGCCGGCCCTCACCGACGACCTCGTCGCCAACCCCAAGGCGCACGGCTCGAGCATCCACGTCAACCCTCCCCGCCCGACGGCCGCGGGCGCCAAGTCGCCGTCCTACGGCCCGCTCTACCGTGGCCGGGACGACAACCCGCTCAGCGCGCCCATCTGGGACTTTCACATCTACTGGAAGGTAGGCACCCAGACTGCCCCGCTGACGGCAGCCAAACAACCTCGACGAGAAGGAGTACGCGCGCAAGCTGCACGCTGCGATTCGGCGCGAGTTCCCCGAGCTCCACGTCAAGCGCTTCTGGGAGGTGGCCATCGGACCCCACGTAGGTGTGTACCATGCCCACCGCTGACCCCAGCCCACGCCCATGTTCGAGGTCAACATCTTCAACACGGAGGAGCTGGGCGCCCTCTTCTCGTACGTGGTCGAGAACCGCGGGCCGCTGTCGTAGGTGTCGAACTGTGTCACCACCTGCTAAGCCCCAGCGTGCTCATCCACCCCAACACGGGCGAGTCGGCCGGCGACCACACGACGCGCGCGACGTGGCTCGGGCCCAAGATTGAGCTCGACGTCGCACCGCTGTACGCGTTTGACATCCGTCAGAAGGCCGCGCTCGACGCCAAGGCGGCGGCCAACGGCGCCAAGTAGGGACCCGAGTCTCATCATGTAGTATACCAACTCTACCGCGCCTGGAACTTCTGCCCCGCGAGCCACGCGCCGTCGATGACAAAGTTCTCGCCGGTCACGTACTGGTTCTGGCTGTCAGCTGCGCCACTCA
The DNA here is from genome assembly GCF_041260175.1 of Vanrija albida. NCBI lineage: Eukaryota > Fungi > Basidiomycota > Tremellomycetes > Trichosporonales > Trichosporonaceae > Vanrija > Vanrija albida. The sequence continues at coordinate 1,079,440 of NW_027191423.1, forward strand.
ACACCCACTTACGACGACGAGGCTGATGATGCACTGGGCGTAGTCTGTGGCCGTGCCGACGCGGCCGAACGGGATGCCGTACTCGTCCTTCCAGTGCTTCTCGTCGCCGCTCTTGTCGCCAAAGTCGGCGACCGACATGCCCTAGCAGGTGTCAGCCGAGTCGCGCACATCACCTACGCTGGGGAAGTAGCCCGGCGACACCGAGTTGACGCGGATTCCGAGCCCGCGGCGCGCAAACTCGGTCGCCTGCATCAGGCTCAGGTGGATCGTCGCCGCCTTGCTCGCGTTGTAGTTGAACTGGCCGCGCTGCGACGTGCGCGTCAGGCCCGAGAGCGACGCGATGTTGATCACGCTCCCCGGCTCGGGGAAGCCCGCGTCCTTCGCCGCCGCGAGCAGGGGGAGGAACGCGGCCGTCATGAAGAAGGGCGAGGATACGTGGATCGCGAAGAGGTCGCCCCTGGGCTCAGCACGGCCAGTCGCGTCGCACGCACCACTGCTCAAACGTCTCCTCCTCGAACATGGCCTTGCCGAGCGCCTCGGCAGTCTGGGGCTTGGAGTCGAGCTCTGCGCGGCCGAGGAAGACGCCGTGGTCTGGCGTGTCAGCTCCGCGGCCCCACCCACGCACTGTTGATGAGGACGTTGACAAACTTCTCGCGCGCGGCGACGTAGTCGCGCAGCGCCGCGATGCCGTCCTTGGTCGCGAGGTCGGCCTGCACGGCGATGATCTTGCCCTCGCCTGTCCGGGGCGTGAACCGCGCCGCCTCCTCGATCGGGCCGAGCCGCCGGCCGGTGATGTACACGCGCACGCCGTTCTCGGCCAGCGCCGTGGCCGTGACGAGGCCGAGGCCGGTGCCGCCGCCGGTGACTGCGGTGTGAGCGGGGTCAGAGGAGAGGCTTACCGATCGCGACGCGGCCCGACACGCTGAAGAGCTTGGACACGTCGAGCGCGTCGCCGCTGATGCTCTGGTGCAGGGAGAGGGAGGAGGCCATGGTGGGTGGGGGTTGTTACGATGCCTGTCCCACATCTCCACATGTATACCCCGCGCCCAGCCCCACCCCGCGCTGCATCGCTCCGGCCCCGCAGCAGCCCATCTCGGCAACCATGCTACGGAGCGATGGCACCGCGGATGATGCGCTCCGCTCTGGCGCTCGGCGTCATCCTGCGGAACGGCGCGATCCGAGGCCGGAGAGCGGGCGCCACTCCGCTGATCAACTGCGGGTCGGCCGTGCGCTGCCCGCCACTGTCGGCAGCCTGTCTCCCGATGCCCAAGGCCTGCGCCGTCTTCCCCCCTCCCCTCCCCGCCCCCTTCCCCCCCCCCCCCGCCGCGAACAAGATACGGGGCAGGTCTTGCTGGACTTGCTCAGCACGGCGCACGGAGGGCAGTGCGCCGTGCGCGCCGAGATGGAGGGGACGCCGGCGGGGCGGGGTTGAGCGCCGCGCCGACGCGGGTCGATCGCCCCGACGGTCGTGCTGTCGCAGCCGAGTGCCTCGCTCTCGGTGGCGCGTATAAGAAGAGAAGAGGTAGCACACCCCGCGCAGCTCCCCCCGCGATTAGTCAGACGCTGCACTGATGAATGGGTAAACGAGTCGAGGTCTGGAACACCTTGGCGACAGAGTCGTTTTCCGCCTCAGGGGCTGGTCGCCAGCCCGGCGGCAGGCGATGAGCCGATATACCGAGACTGCGAGCAGCTGTTTTCTCCCACTGACAACGCAACCCACCACCCATGCGCGCACAGCGACGCCCCTCGCCGTCGCGCTCGCCGTCGCCGACCAGCAGCCCCGAAGATGCGCACAGGCGCAAGCGGAGCCGCATCCCCGTGGCCTGCCTCCCGTGCCGTACGTCCTCCCCCCCGGCGCCGCTGACGCCAGGCTCCCGCAAGCAGTCGTGTACCGGCGGCCACCCGTGCCTGCGGTGCGAGCACGACGGCCGCGCGTGCAGCTACGGCGAGAAGGAGGCCAAGACGCCGCTGACGCGCCAGCGCATGACGGCGCTCGAGGAGCGGTGAGGTGCGGCTTGGGGCAAGGCTGACGGCCAGGATCGCACAGTACGACGCGCTCTGGTCCGGCGTGTTTGCGCGGTACGACTTTGACGCTGCGTGCGCGGACTTTGAGGCGCGCGGGCCCGAGGCCGTTCTGGCCAAGCTTGCCGCGCTGCACCTTGGCGGCTCGGCGGCGGCGCCAATTGCGGAGCAGCGCCGCGTGACGCCGCAATCTCCGCCGCGGCGTGCACCGGCACTGCCCGACGGCGACAGCAGCGAAGACGACGACGACGAGCCCGCCACGCTGCCCCCGACCCGTGCGGCCTCACCGGCGGCCGTGCCGCTCCTCATCGAGCCGGAAGAGACGTACAACTACGAGTGGGCCGAGGACGCGGGGGTCGCGCCGCGCGATGACGCGGGCATGGGGTCCATGATCCACGGGCGGGGCACGTCGTACTTTGGCCTGTCTAGCGGCGCGGCGTTCCTCAACGCGATCCACAAGCTGACGCCTGGGCGGGTCGCCGGCGTGTCGCCCGTCCAGGCGAGCGAGCACGCCGCGGCCGGCATGATCCTCGGCGACCCGTGGTGCAGCTCGGCGTCCCCGCACGACTGGGACTCGCCCTGCGCCGCGACCGTCGCTATCCCGCCCTACTCTGAGGTGCGGGGCTACGTCGACGGCTACTTCAAGTACTTCCACCCGATCACGACCATCGTGCACGAGCCGACCGTGCGCGCGCAGGTCACTGGCGCGCTCCGCATCCCCGCCAAGCCCGGCACCGAGGTGCTCCTCAACATGGTGTTCGCGATGGGCGCGCTCGACTCGGGCACGAGCGCGCAGAGCGCCGACGGGAACAAGTACTACCTCGTCGCGCGACGCGCGCTCCAGCGCGACATCCTCGAGGGCGGGACGCTGGCCCTCGTCCAGGGCCTCGCCATCATGCCAAACTATCTCCAGCGGTCCGGGCGCCCGAACGCAGGCTACATGTGCCTCGGGTGGGCGTTGCGCATGGCCATGACGCTGGGGCTGCACACGCCCGTCACGTCGCCGCGGTGCACGCCGTTCGAGCGCGAGATGCGGCTGCGCGTCTGGTGGGCCGTGGTCACGATGGAGGCGGGCTGCTCGGTGACGTTTGGCCGCCCGCACCCCGCCGGCGCGTTCCAGCTCGACGCGGCACCCCTCCCGATCAACTGCGACGACGAGCACCTGACGGTCGGGAGCGCGGCCGCGCCGGAAAACGTAGAGGGCGTGACGCTCTACTCTGCCCTCGTGGTCCAGTCGCGCCTCGCCCGCGTCACCTGCGCGCTCGTCGACCGCATCCTCCACTCCAACCCCGCCCCGGCTGTGCACGAGCTGAGGAAGTACGACCGGCGCATTGTGAGCGTGCTCGAGGCCATGCCAGAGTACATGCGCTCGGCGCCACCAGGCCCATACTGCCTGGCGATGCTCGTGCAGCGCTGGCGCGCGCGGGATATCCGCGCGATCCTCTACCGCCCCCTGCTGCTCGGAGCGGCGTGGGGCAACCGGACCGGCCTGAGCCGCGACGTGCTCGACGCGATAGAGTAGGTGCGCGGCGTTGGCCCCTCTGACACGCAGGATATGCCGCTCCCTCGCGGTCGAGAACGCGCAGGATATCGCCCAGTTCATGGCAGACACGGACGACTCGTCGCGCTGCACAGAGTGGTATGCCATCTACTTTGCCTTCCAGGCGGCCCTCACGCTGCTGCTGAGTGTGGTCGCCGAGCCCGACCACCCGTCGACCGCGCTCTGGCGCCAGGTCATCATCTCGACCGCCGCGTGGTTTCAGCAGTGCCGCTCGATGACTTCGGTGAGTACCGCGGCGTGGCGCTGCTGACGGCAGCTCGGCGCAAGCTACGCCCGCGTGCTCGAGAACGTGTTGGGCGCCATCGCGACCCCGCACTCGGCCGAGGCGGCCGGCCTGGCCGGGCTGCAGAGCCTGCTGTCCTCGTGGGCGGCGCCCGACGCCACCGTGCAGGACGGCAACGAGCTGGGCTTCGACATGGACCGCTACTGGCTCGAGATTTGGGGCCTGACGTCGGGGATCGGTGCGAGCTTGGACACTGCGATCGACGAGGCGGGCTTGGCGCCGGTGCCGCCGGTGCCGGCGCAGCAGGCGCCACAGCCGGACATGTAGTGTATGTAGTATCTTATCTGTACTAATGTATTTGGCTCGGTAACGATGCTCCTCCTTAGCTGCAGCAGACATCCCAGGCGATGGATGCATCTAGGCCGAGCCCGCCTAAAACGCCTGGTCGATCATCCACCCGCCGTCGATGAGGTGCTCAGCGCCGGTGACGTACGAGTTTGTCGCCAGACTCAGAATCGCGCCGGCGTACTCGCGCGCGTTGCCCGGCCGGCCGAACGGGATGCCCCACTGGTTCTTAAACTCGGCCGTGTGCGCCTCCGAGCCCGTGTTGGACTCGTTGGGGATGACGGTCATGCCCTAGGTGTGGGTCAGCGTGCTCCCCCCACCCCCACCACCACCCCCAGCTTACTCACGCTCGGGAAGTAGCCCGGCAGCACCGTGTTGACGCGGATGCCGAAGCCTGCGCGCGCGAACTCTGTCGCGAGCTGGTGGCTCAGGCTGAGGGTTGCGGCCCTGTTGGGTCAGCAAAGCTCCTCTCCCCCTCCCCCCCACTCCCCACACGGTACCCACTTCGACGCGTTGTAGTTGAACTGGCCGCGCTGCGACGTGATGGTCACGCCCGACATGCTGCTGATGTTGATAATGTTGCCCGGCTCCCCGAACCCGCCCTTGCTCTTGGCCGCCGCGAGGAGCGGGAGGAAGGCAAACGACGTAAAGTAGTAGCTTGCCGAGTTGATGCGGTACGTCGAGAGCCAGGTATCAAACTCCTCGCCGTCGAACATGTGGGCCGAGAGCGCCTCGGGCGTCTGCGCGACGGCCGTGATGTCGGTCGCGCCCTGGCTCACGCCGTGGTTATTGACGAGGAGGTTGACGAATGTCTCGTGTGCGCCGACGGCGGCGACGAGCTCTGGCGGGGCGTCAGCTGATTGATCCCAGCACTCCCCCCTCCCCCGAACCAGACCCACTCTTGATCCCCTCCTTGGTGCTCACGTCAGCCGGCACCGCGACGATCGCTCCCCCTCCGGCATCCTTGCGCGCGGCAAACGCCCGCGCCGCCTCGTCGAGCGGCTCGGCCCGCCGGCCAGTGATGTACACCTTCGCGCCGTTCTCGGCCAAAGCGAGCGCGGTGACCAGCCCGAGGCCGGTGCCGCCGCCCGTCACGACGGCGACCCAGCCGCGCACGGCGAAGAGCTGCTCGGCCTTGAGGCTGCTGCCGGGGCCGGAGAGGGCGGTGATGAGCGCGGTCGCGGACATTGTGGGTGTGGGTGGAGAGATAGCACGCACAGCAGCTTATGTAGTGCTCCTGTTGTGGGGTAGCGGGGTCGCTGCCGCTCCTCGTAGGCTCGTCGGGAGGGAGGCTGCCGACGCTCCACCGGCCCACAGTCTCCCGCCCGCCGGCACGCGGAGCCGGCGGCAAGTTGTGGCACCAGGCAGAGCCGTTATCGATATCCTCGGCCTACCCCATGCACTCTCACGTATGTACGTGTGCATGGATTCTCTCGCCGACATAGGGCCGCAGCCGGACGCGGTGGTCCGCGCGCCGGACCGCACCCCGCCGCCTTGTGCTGTGCTCCGTGGCCGCAGCGACTTGCTGGCTGGTGTGTCTCTGTGCTCCGAGGCCGCGACGACGTGCACACCGGTCATACAAGGGCTCCGTGGGGCAGCTTTGATGACCCCACCACGCCGTACCCGCGTTCGGTATCTTCCTCGGTGCCCCGCGGCCTTCGGAGGCTTCCTACGAGCGGAGGGAATGCGCCGATGGGTGGGGCATGGCGTGGGGAGGCAACCAACGACCCCAGGACTCAAACCCAACGTCTTGTGGATCTACGGCGGGTGCTACTACGCTGCCTTCGTGTTCGCCTACTTCGTGAGCCCGTGCGTTGGGCCCGCCACTAACCCCAGATGATCCCCGAGACAACCCAGCTTACACCCAAGCAGATCGACCTGCTGAGGCCCAACGCGACGCCGCGCACCTCGCCCACGTACCGCCGCTACATTCTCGAGAAGGACACCCGCCAGCACCAACCCGGTGGCGGGGATGTTACCAAGCCAGGGACCGAGAACGTCGAGAAGGCGGCGAGGTAGGGGCCGTGGGGCAGCGCGGCAGTGGGGAAGAAGCCAACGGCGATGACCAAGAACCCAGTAAGATGTATCACGCTCTCTTCAAAGTCGTGGGGTGCCAGTCGTGGGGTGCCCACCCCCAGTTGCCTCGTTCTGCCCGGATAAGTAGTCGAGCCAAACACGTCGGCATGCAACGACAATGCCGTCCACCCCCAACACGCCCCACTCGGACAACGCCTCAGACCCCAGCCTCTACCTCTCCTCCACGCGCCGTTTGACATCCTCAACCCGTTCATCCGGCTGGGGTGGCTCGGGCGCAAGTACAGACGCAGGGATGGCTGTGCGCTGGCCGGCCGTGCCGGGGTTGGGGTCATACCTGACGTACCTACCACCGCCCCACTCAAGTCTGCTCCCCAAGACACCGTCCTCGCCACCCAGTCTCGGTGTAGATAAGTAGCCCAAGCCCATCGATGTAACCCGTTCCGCCCCCAACCCCCCGCGCCACCCACCCACTTCACAATGACCGACGAGATGATCGAAGTGATCCCCATGATGATGATGGTCATCCTGATCGCTGCGCCCTTCTGGATAGCCGGAAGGATCATCACGTGGCCCGTCCGCGCGCCCTACAATGCCATCGAGAAGCGCATTGAGAAAAGACGACGGAAGAAGCGGGAGAAGATGCGGGCCGCGTCGCACGCGGAGAACGCGAGGAGGGGGGGCTGGCATAATCACAATGGACCGATACCCTAGTGACGAGCCGTGGTCAGAGAACGAGTTGGACGGGGATCGTTGTGTAGTATCTAGGCTGTCGAGAGCATGTCAGAGGTTCCGGGATAGAGTGGCGTCGAGCCGGTGGCAAGTTCCGCGGAGAAGGGGCGAGTCAGTCGTTGAAAACCCAGGAGTCTCCAGCTGCCAATACATGCCCATGGCCTGCTACCTAGCTCCCGGAGGCAGAGGCGGCAACGGGTGCTCGCCCGACGGACAGGGGTGCCCACCCGCCGGATGCGGGGTTGGGAAGGCGACGCGCCCCGCGGGGTCGAAGTAGTCCGGGTCCCGGTGGCGGGGGAACGCTGGCGTGCCCGCTCCGTCGTGCGCCTCGGCGAGCGCAGCGTGCACGTGTTCCCGCCCGCCGAGGGAATGCCCCGTCCCCACCGGGGCCGGGGGCCGTCCCGCCGCCGACGCCGGCGCCGTCGTCCACTCGACCGGCAACGTCGCGGGCGCGCCGCCGCCGAGCGCCCTAAACGCGTACGCCAGCACCACGCCGTCGCGGAGCACGCGCTCCCACAGCTCGAATGTCTCACCGAGGATCGTGTTCGCGGGATAGTCCTTCAGCAGGGGCTCGAGCGCGGCGAGCGCGGCGCGGTGCCGCCCATTCCCGGCGTCCGTGAAGCCCGCGAGCGCGACCAGGTCGGTCATGGGCGCCGTCTCGCGCCCGTCGAGCACGATGGCGCCCGGGGCGGGCTTGGGGTCCTTGTGCTTGTGCCTCCCGAACAGGCTGTGCTTGTGTTCGTGCTCGTCGGCCTTCGTCTCGACCGGGATCCCGACGGCCACGCCGAAGCTCTGCTGCACGTAGCCCCACGCGTCGAGCAGGTCGAGCGCCGTCATGTCGGCCGCGTCGTACCGCGACTCGGCTTGCGCCCGCTCGCCCAGGCGCGAGAGGTTGTGCTCGGCGATCAGGTGCCGGTGCAGGTGGCCGGGGAGGAAGGCGGCGACTGCCGCGGGAGACGTGAGCAGGGCCTGTACCCCAGCGAGCTGGTCATCTGGGGCGTCAGCGGCCGTATGCGGGGCCGAAGAGCTCAGTGTTGTTGGCAGGACTAGCCAGCCCACGTGAAGCCGCTCCTGCACCGCCCTCGCCCCGGCTTGGGGAAGGCTTGGCATTGGCGCCGTGGTTCAACTCACCACCTAGCAAAGGCCAGAAGTGCGGCCGCTGTCCCGAGCTGAACGAGTGACTTGAGTCCATGGAGGTGGTGAGGTGGGTAGGGCAACATTGCGAGCTATAGATCCAGCCTGTATGCATGCGTCGTCGTTTGACGCGTCGTAGTGAGCCTAATAAGTCGCGTTTCACCTCCTCCCCGCGCCGCGCGGCATATGTATGGCCGCCATATGGATACATATGGTCGTGATGACGTTATGCCACGCGACGGGATCGTCCGCCGGTAAGGTGGAGTCCGAGGCTGTGCTTGTTGATGCTTGGCACTTCTCGACGTCCAACCATAAATACCTACATCAAGCATACAAAGCCAAGCCCAACAACAAGCAGCAGCACCAAACACCTCATTGACCACAGGCAGCCATGTCAGACCCCGTCGTAACCACCTCCAAATCCCCCTTCTCGCGCCTCTTCGGCTCCAAGCCCAACCCCGACCTCGACTACGTCGAGGGGCAGGGCTTCGACCGGAAAAAGGCCAAGCGCGTGCTCGACTCGTACGAGGGCGACGTCAACAAGGCCCTCGGCAAGCTCAGACACGACACACACGCAACCGATGCCGACGGCAAGCCGCTCGACAACTTCCCCTACGCCCCCGGCTGCGCCATCTGCGCCGCGCGCGCTGCCAACGACGCGGCCGCCGCTGATAACCGCGCACACGACCCCACGCACATCTTCTGGGACACGGAGAAGAACAGGGTCCAGTACCGCGAGGGCTGTGACATCTGCGCCCGGATCAGCAGTCAAGGCAGCCAGGACAACATCCCTGTCAACATGGGGCCATACCAGCTGCCGACATTCGAAGGGGGGGCTGCATGGTGACGTACGGGGGCGGGGCGGAGGCAACGAGAAGTCACAGTATGCAACGACAGTAGTAATGCCCGCGGTAAGCGAGGAAGCGGCAGTCGTCTGTGGCCAACTGCAAAGGTCACGCGCCAAATTGCGATGGGAGTTCGACTGCAGCGCCGTCTTGCAAGGTTGAGCCTCAGCCGATGGCACCCGACCTCGACTACATCGCGGACGAGCACGCGGACGCGACCCATCTCTATTGAAGGACAAGAGGTGCCCCAGGAGGACTAGCAGACGAACGCGGGCCACTTCCGTTGGCGTCCGAACATTGCTACGCCGTCTGAACATTGCTGCGCCATCTTGAACATTGCTGCGCCACCCGTCCAACCTCTCAGTCAAACACACAGGCACCGTACCGTAGAACCTTGTCGGAACTGTGCCGCGCATACAGCTGACAGCCCACTCTCCCGGGGGATCCAGTAAGAGATGCCGCCGACGCTAGGTGGCCGTGGCTGGGGCACCACTGTGGCGACTGCGGATCCCTTCCGCTTCCTCCAAGAGTACCCGGCACTAGGCGACGTTGCTCGGGGGAAGGGAGATACTTAAGGCTGAGGGGCGTGTCGATTCGTCGAGTTGACGATAGCAACCATGTTCACGGGAAGGAAGCGAGTAGTAGCGGTTAGCCGACTAACAAGCTCACTTCTCAAGCTGCAATGGACGCGGGCCACTTCCGTTTGAGGGATGGCTGGCGCCCCGGGCGGCAGCCATGCAGTGGTTCACCACCTGTCAACGTCCTGTAAGCGACTCGGCAAGCGCGACCAGACGACACCGGCCCCCAAGCCCGCCAACCCCGCAGTCGAGTCGACCGTCGAGAACTTTCCAGTGACAAGCCTCGAGCCCAGATCGTTCCTCGCCTATGCCACCACCATGCTCGTAACCACTTCGCTTTCAGTCCTTTCCTCAACTGTCCATGGGTCGAGTCTGCTTGTCGCCTTCGGACAGCTCTCACAATCCACATCTTCACTCAACTGCAAGCGCTTCTTCCCAGCACGGTGGGAGCAGCGACGCCCGCCCAAGGCCCGTCCGCCACAGAGTATGTGTGGGTAGAGGCAACTCATTGCGCAGCCGCACCCGCCACCAGGACACCGACCGCTGTCCCGAGCTGAAGGGGACTGTGGCCCATGTAGAGGTAGAGGACGACGCCGAGTCGGGAGCATCGCGCCGTCGTTTGCCATGGTACGCGTCCCACATCAAAAGCCCCGCCGCATTGGCCAAGTTTGTACCCCACCCCGCGGCGCCCTTTTGCAAGCAAACTCGGGCCCCGACCAACGCTCCATACCCCCGCCTCCGCCCCGCCGCGCGGACATCCTCGTCGACAGAACGCGGCGACTACCATTCGGAGCACGACCAACGGGCCCGAGGGGCGTGTGTCTGGTCTCGTGCGCTGACGGCACGACCGTTTCCCCCGGCTCGGGGCAAGCATATTCTGCCCCGCACCATCCTATCGAGATGCTGCGCCGGGCGGACTCAGAGCACCACCGCGCCGACAGCTGGCTACTCACTCCCCCAGGTTCGCCGCCGACGCTCGGTGGGTGCGCCGGGGTGCACGCCGGTGTCGCGACTGCGACCCCCTCCCGCTTCGTCTAAGAATAGCTGACGCGAGGCGACGTCGCCGCGGGGAGGGAGATACTTAAGCCTGTGTGTGCGCTCCTCGAGTTGACGACACTTGGTCGAGGTGAGCCAGTGGTTGGGAGTCGTTCGCCGCCGACTGTCAACGTCAAGTCTACTGGCTGGAGAGTACCAACCTCGACTCGGTTGGTCAGGCGACTCGTTCGGCTCGTTCGCTACCTCGCCACGTTTTCTCGATCGAAAGTCTGGCCCGTTCCCGTCACCCACGTCGGGGCCATCGACCGAACCCCACGCTGCCCCGTCCTAACCCACCCTCACCCGTCCCCAGCCATCCCGAACCGCCCATCCTCACCCATCCGGCCTCCCGATCTTCCACTTGGCATGTTCCACTTGGCGATCTACTCAACACCGCAAGCTCACGTACTGAAACACCCTCATCGCCAAGTTTCACCTTGGCAGCAGAAGACGAACTTTTTCCAAACGGCGTGAGACACCTGCCAATGGACATTCGTCGTCACTACGACTGGTCTGAGCGGCGGCGCCACACGACGCCCGGGGCGCCTTGGCGCACGCGGTGGGAATACGTTGCCTCGAGGATTTACACATGGGCATGCGGTAGCAGCAGCACACACAGCCGGTATGCGAGCTCAGCCGCGACACTCGCCCCATCGCCGAGGCCCCAGGCCACAGTTTGAGAAACCCACACCCTCAGTTTGAGAAACCCGCCCTCCTCCTACCCCCCTGCTTGGCCGGGCGCCCGAGCCAGGCGGCCCCTTGCGTGTGAAAACGTCCGCACGCTTCTCAGCCAGTCACTGGCCACGGGGCATGTCCACAAATGGCCGCCGAAGGCTTGGCGTCGCGCACGGTGCTGCGGATCGGGGGGTGTCGGCTCAGCGCGGGCGGAGTTTCGCAGCCCCCGGAGGGGGTAGAGCGGGCGCGCTGCGCGGGGACACACGGCAGCCAGTGACTACCCCTTACTGCGCGCGCTGGCCCAGCCGCCGGCCCAGTGCGGCCCATGGGCGCGGGATGGGGCTCACGGGGGCTCGTGTGGCGCCTTGTTGGCGCCGATACCCGCCGGCGGGGGCCAGTTGGGCCCGAGGGTCGGCTTGAGATTGGCCAGAGGCTGGGGCCCCACCTACCAACTTTTTTCTGTCGTGGCGGCGACAAACTGAGTAGTGACCAAGTGGGGTTTGGTAGTGTGCTTGCCATGGGTACCCACTCCCCTCCCCCGACCCCGCTCCCACACCCCGCTCTCGTCGGCGAATCTCGCGCCGAATTCACCACGACAAAAGGATTGCTTACCAGTGCGATTACCCCAGCCACAGCCCAGGTGATGTGCGAAAAGCGCCACGAGCGCGCACGCGCCACGCCAAGCCGACGCCACGGGGCAGGCCACGGGGCGGCATGCGGCTGATATTCGAACGCGGCCGGCGGATCTGTAATTAACGGGCGACTTCTTGGCGCTCGTCGCGCTCGAGGTGCATGGGGTGCTGGTGTCAAACCGCCTGGGCAGCCCCACTCGCTGGCGACACCTCGCGGATGGGGAGACCGGGTGGTGGCCCGCCGGTGCCGCTGGTGCCCGTTGGTGCCCCCGGCGGCCTGATCGCGCGTGGAAAACTGCGAGAAGGTCGCGCTGGCCTCGCTGGCGCTGGTTAAAAAGACGACAGGCTCGCCCATCGTCTTCCCCAGCAAGCTCTGAAAGCGTCGCCCCGCCTCTGCCTGCGCCTCTGCTTCAGACCACAACAGCTACCCCAACCACCCCCACCATGTCCTCCGACAAGATCGACAAGATTGAAAAGTACGGTGTCGAGACAGTGGACGACATCCACACGGTCGAGGACCGCGAGTTCCTCGAGTCCTTCTCCGAGGAGCGCAAGAAGAGCCTGTACCGCAAGATCGACTGGCGTCTTGTTCCTATGCTCTCGCTCCTCTACCTCTTCGCCTACCTTGACCGTGCCAACATTGGTAACGCCAAGATCGGTGCGTACTGGGGGCTTGCGAGCAGATGAAAAGGGTCGGCTAACTTTCGCCAGAGGGCATGCCCAAGTACCTGCACCTCAGCGACCAGCAGTACAACATTGTGTTGTCGATCTTCTTCGTGCCCTACATCATCTTCGAGGTTCCCGCCAAGTAAGCCCGAGTCGCGCCACCTACTGACCCCCCAGTGCCATTCTCCACCGCTACTTCTCCCAGCGTCCGTCTCTCTGGATTGGCGGCCTCACCATCGTCTGGGGCCTTGTCATGACCTGCCACGGCTTTGTCAAGAACTTCTCCCAGCTCATGGTCGTTCGTGTCCTCCTCGGTGTTACTGAGGCCGGCTTCTTCCCCGGTGCCGTCCTCATCTGCTCGACTTGGTACCCTCGCCACATGCTCCAGGTCCGCATCGCCATCTTCTACACTGCCTCGGCCCTCGCCGGTGCCTTCTCCGGTCTCCTTGCCTTCGCCCTCGCCAAGATGGATGGCCTCGGCGGCTACAAGGGTTGGTCGTGGATCTTCATCATTGGTAAGTCGGGATGGCGAAAAATATGGAGGTCTGTGCACAATCGCTAATATTTTTCCCTTTTCTTTTGCGCCACAGAGGGTCTCGCCACCACGCTTCTCGGTCTCGCCGTCCCCTTCGTCCTCATTGACACCGCCGCCGGCTCCAAGTGGCTCAGCGACGATGAGAAGAAGTACATCAAGATCGTCATGCGCGAGCAGGATGCCGAGGCTTCCAAGGGCGAGCACGAGGGTGTCAACTGGAAGGTCATCAAGTCGGTCATCACCGACTGGCAGCTCCTGGTCCACACCATCATCTACTGGTCCAACACGGTCCCCAACTACTCGATGAAGGTGAGCTATTGCATCGGACCACGATTAACCCCCAGTTCTCTATGCCCGCTATCATGACCGCCATGGGTTACAAGAAGGAGGCCGCCCAGCTCATGACCATCCCGCCCTACACCATCGGTGCCGTCGCTGCCTGCTTTGCCGCCCTCTACTCGGACAAGATGAAGCGTCGCTGGCCTTTCATTGCTGCCGCTCAGACCCTCGTCTGCATTGCATTTGCCATTCTCCTGCCCCTCGGCTACACCGTCAAGACCCAGAAGTCCAGCCAGGCCGGCTCGTACTTTGCCATCTGCCTCGCCTGTCTCGGCTACCCCATCTCCCCCGGTGTCAACTCGTGGGTCGCAAACAACCTCGCTGGCCCGGCTCGTCGCTCCGTCGGCATTGCTTTCGTCATTGCTATGGGTGAGTAGACGTGTAGACGTTCGTTGAGCATGTCTGACGCCTCAGGCAACATCGGTGGTATCATCGGTTCGTACATCTACATGGACAAGGAGAAGCCGCGTTACACCACCGGTTTCGCCGGCTCGCTCGCGTTCGCTGCTGCCGGTCTCATCGCCGGATGCTGCCTGGAGATTGCCCTCATCCGCATCAACAAGAAGCGTGACGCTATGTCGAGGGAGGATGTTCTTGCGAAGTACACTGAGGAGGAGTTGGCCGCCATGGGTGACCGCTCCCCTCTCTTCCGCTACACTCTCTAAGCGTTTGCTTCCGCAGTCAATCGTCGTGTCTCTCGCATCTAGTCTCCAGTTCCGTAGTAGGTATTGTACATAACAGGATGCAGGGAGGTAGCGTAATGTTAACATAATTGATGGTGCCACGGGCCCACGCCACACTAGAGCCAGACCACGTGGCGGTCACGTGAAAGCCCACCTCATATGTTCGCTGTAACGCAGATGTTCGTCTGTAACGCATATGCGCGTATACATATGTAATACATATGTGAATATATGTAATACATATGTGCATATACATATGTAACACATATGTAACACCTATATGTGCATACATGTAAACATATGTGCATATGTAACACGTATGTGTAAGTGGACAACTTAAGTCTTGCGCGTGCACTCTCCCTGCATGCCCCCTATGTAGGTGAGACAGCGAGAGACCAGACATCATGCTTCCCCCGACCTGTGGTGCTCGCTGTCGTCGGGCCAAGCCGAACAGCTTATCACCGGGCATCTCCACGGCCAACCCTCATGAGGCACCCACGCCCGCCCGCGCAATACCATCCCTAGCCGCCATTCGCCGTCTCCGCAATGACAGAACGGACAGAGCGGCGACAGAGCGGCGTGGTCACCGAGCACCGAAGCTCCATGCACCGGCCCGCGTGTCTGCTTGCCGGCGCCTTGGGCGGCGGACACCTTGGCGCTGAGCAATGGTTCTCTGGCGGCTGCGGGTGTGGCCGTCCGGCAAATCCGGCCCGCTGCAAGGCCCACCGCCAAGCTCATGGGTGTATTCCGCTGTGGGCTAATTGGGCGCGCTTGACAGTCAGTGCAGTGAACCGGGAGGCGGGTGACGACCGACGATATGCTTGCTGCAGCGTGTGCTCTCTGGGTGCATCGTATCGCCCTCGCGCGCAGTCGGCCACCGTCTTATCACTAGCAGCATGCACTAGCTGCTATCTACGTATCTCAACTATCATCTATCGTGGCCAATGGTGATCCTTTGGACACAAATAGATATGCCGACGGACTGACGGTCGGGGGCAATCTCTCCCTACGGCACAGACTGCGCGCCGAGATCGCCGCGTTGTGTATTGTGGCACTGCGGGGAGGCACGATGGCAATACCCCTCCTTGCCCTCGTCCTAGCCTGCCCTCCTGTTGCAGCGCGTATGCAGCCAGAGAGCAGAACCCGCTCAACCGCCTTACCGTCAAGCGGCACCGGGCCGCCTAGCCGAAGACATTGCCGTTGTTGCCGGGTGGAATGCCGGCAACCCTGGTTGGTCCCATTTTAGCCCTGGTGGTGCAACCTGACTCGCTCCTACCACTGCTCGATCTCACACAATCTCGCCCTCACGCGCGCTCCTACGACTCGCCGCGCCTCGCATCTCGCGCCGCACACGACCCGCCGGCGTCTCGTCCCTGCCTTCGCCAGAGCGCGCCTACACTTGTTCCACCCAACCCCCTCCTCCCCTCCTCGGCAGTGGTGCGGAGACCCCGTCTCCCACCATCCCCCTCGTCCGCATGGGGCTCCCCCCACCTCGAATGCACACGCCCCGAGACCCCCCACCCCGTTGAACGGCTTCGGGTGAGACGCCGAGATAGACTAGCCTCGCGCGCCGGGAATGGATCGAGATGGGACGGCCCGGCAAGGCGAGACAGCTGCCCACGGGCTATAACACTGGCTCGAGCAGTCGCCAAAGTTCACCTCCGCCCATATCGTCTTCGCCGCCCACCGAGTCGACACCCCTCCTGCACAGCTACTACACACCCTCCGACGCTGCAGAGAGCTCGCGCACAGCCGCCACCCGTACCCCCGCATCTTCGTCTTCCTCGAACCGCCTCCCGAACCAACTGGACCAACCGAACCCAATGGCCAACGCCCACATGTTCTCGGCTGGCGTCGAGCTGCCCAACCAGGGCATGGCGCCGACCGTCGGCACTACCGACAAGCTCGAGAACGACCTTGTCAAGACCGACTCGGGGTCACCCAACCCCGTTGTCACGATCGACAGCGAGTCCATCCCCATGGACGCGGAGACCGTCGAAGGCCCAACCACTGGGAAATACGAGGAGTGGGCCTATTATCTGTACTACAATGGAGATAAGTGGGTGGAACTCTCTGTTCTGTTCTGGAGACAAAGCACTGACGCCGGCGCTAGCGGTGTCGGACCCATCGGGTACGCCGCAACCATGTTCCAGGTATGTGATCTGAGGCTCGGCCTAGCAGGATCCGTGTGCTCACGCCCATTAGAGTTTGGCCAACTCGGCGGGAAAGGATCAGGTGACGGGCCTGGCATGCGACGAGAACACGGTCAACTGCATGCTCAAGTTTGCTGGCAAGGAGCGCAGTGTTCCATCGATCGTGCTTATCGTCAACGGTGGGTGCCTTCCGCGATAGTCTGGGTTTGGTTGCTGACAGTGTCTCAGGCATTGCCTTCGCCATCCAGACGGTGGGCAGCCTCGGAGCATTGCAGCGTTCCCGTTGCTGACGTCCCCTAGGTTCTCTTCACTACTATCGGGTCGACCGCAGACTATGGCAACCTTAACAAGTGGATCCTCATCGTGGCCACCTTGATGTGAGTTTTGTTGTGCGGGGCATCAATCCATTGGCGCTGATATGACTCTTCAGCTGCTGGGGGTCGCAGTTCGGCTTTATCGACCTTCACCTCCCTTCGCACTGGCAAGCGTCGGCTGGGCTCTACGCCGTTGGATTCATCAGTTACGCCGTCACCCTCGTCTTCTACGCCAGTGTCTTCCCTCGCCTGGCCCGCAACACCGCCAAGACCAAGGATGCACGTCGCCAACTTGACAACCACGAGATTTCGGCGGCCGAGTATGAGAAGGTCGAAATGATTGAGCGCAACCGTATCAGTACCATTAGTACCGCGCATTCAAACTGTTCGTGGCGGCAGCGTCAGGTGCTAAGAGCCATAGGCTGACCTTGCCCAGGGGGTTACCTGATTACGCTCGCGCTCAATCTCTCGCTTCTCCTCCCGCTCGCCAACAACCCCAAGGTCAACAACGTGAGTGCTGCGCCGGAACGCCCCTCTAACCCCCAGTACGTCATCGCCTTCACCAACTGCTACTGGATCGTCGTCGGTCTCCCGTGGTTCTTCCTGCAGAAGAACCGTCCCGGTCCTCCCCTCCCCAAGGGCGAGCACTGGCTCACCATTGGCTGGAAACAGATCGGGAAGGCCATCCAACAGTACAGGCGCCTCCCCTACACCTTCGTTTATCTCTTTTCCTTCTTCCTACTCGCCGACGCCCTCAACACCACTGGTTCCCTCGTCGGCATCGTGCAGAATGAGGTGGGTTATGACCTCTCATGCTCGTCTAACCCCCTAGCATATCGCGTTTTCCTTCTTACAAAGTACTTACCTCGGTATCGCTCAAGCCGCTACTTCGATCACATCGTGTTATGTGTACTTTTACATTCAGAGACATTTCAAGATCCCCACTAAGCGGATGTTCATGGTGAGTGCCTGGGGCGACCGACAATGCTGACAACTCAGGTCACCAATGTTATCACTGTGATGATCCCCCTCTGGGGAATGCTCGGCCTGTGGACCAAGAAGATTGGATTCTGGAACACTTGGGAGTTCTGGGCCTATGTGAGTTAGAAAGCTCCTCGGAGGAAAGCTGCCTCGGAGTTGTCCAACTGACACGCGGAGAACGTCGTCTTCGGTCTCGGCCAGGCCCCATACTACGCCTACTCGCAGACGATGATGTCGGACCTCACGCCGCCGGGATACGAGGGCATGTTCTTCGGTCTCTTCGGCATCACGAACCGCGCGTCCTCGCTCATCGGCCCCAACGTCGTGTCGGCCATCATCGACCACTCGGGCAAGACGCGCGACGGCTTCATCTTCCTGTTCATTCTCGCCATTTGTGCCGCCTTGGTCATCTGGATCTTTGTCGACATGGAGACGGGCCGTGCGCACGCCGTCCGCTTCGCGATCGAGAAGCGCGGTCTCACGGGGGACATCCGTGCCGACCAGGTCAACGAGATTATCGGCTCGGGCCACATCATGAAGCATTGAGGGCGGGGGGATGGGGGTGATGGGGTGATGAACCATGAGTTGTCGGGAGTGATGGACCATGAGTTGTCGAGGAGTGCGGGGTCGGTAGTCTGAGTCATTAGTAAAGCCTTGTGATGAACAAAGTTGTGGTATGATGCGTTATTCTGGGACAGGCTCGGTCGACTGGTGTACATGTACCTACATTTGCCACGCACAAAGCGGCACACCTCGACTCTGCTGCAGTGTCTCTCCACAGACCTATGTGCCTCTGCTGGCCAAGGGTGTGCACAAGATGGGCGTGAGTGCATGAGTCCGTCTGCCCGCCACGTCGCCAATCGTCACACAGCCACGCCCCAGCCTGCCATCATCTGTAATCCACTGCTGCATGCGCAATGACCGCTTCTATGAATTGTGACGGATCGGCGTGTGGCTCGATACGGGGCGCAGCAGCAGGGCGCCATACGTGATCCGGCGTGCTACCTCTCTACTCGACTTGCCTGGGCGTCAGCTCCCCCCTCACGCACGACCCACCTCCCGCCGTCCCAGTACTTTGCTTCCCACTGCTTGAGTCCAAAGCGCTCGTAAAACCCGACCATGGACACCCAGTCGATGAAGCACCCGTCTGCGCCGCGCTTCACGAGGTCGATCAGCGCCGCGGCGCACAGGCCGACACCGGCGCCCTCGCCGCGGGACTTGGCAGACACGCCGACGCACGCGATGACCGAGCACTTGGAGCCTGGGGCAACGTAAGCGGCGGGTCGTCTGCGAGACATCTGGACCCACCCAACAGATCGGGCCACGCCATCTGCGCGTGTACCGGCGACCCGGGCATCGCTGCCAGCGTGGCGCCGATGATCTCGCCCTTCTTGCTGAGCGCGAGGAAGATGTCGCCCGCGCGCCCGGCGGCGATGAAGCGCGGGAACTGGTCCGGCCAGCCCTGGGGTCAGCTCGCACGGGGGAGGGGACGCACGGTGAAGCTGCCAAACTCGCCGTACTCGAGCTCCATGAGCGCTGCCTCGTCCTCGGCCGTGGCGGCACGGAACGTGATCCCGTGGGACTTGGCCGTCTCGGTCTGCTTCTCGAGGTCGACGCCGTTAGGCAGGGACCCGTACAGGTCGATGTTGGTGCTGTCCTTGATGCTCCACCCGCGCTTGTTGAGCCAGTCCTTGGCACCGTCGAACGCTGGGATGGCTGGCAGGCCGGGAAAGATGCGCGGGAAGGTGGACCCGAGCTGGATATCGCCTGTCGTCGGGGCCGGCGTGGAGCGGGCAAAGCTGGCGCGCACGTCGGCGGAGAGCTGGGCGACGGCCGCGTCGTTGAGCGCGCTGCCCACCCCCTTGTGCCGGTGTGCGGGGAGAACGATCAGCGCGGCGAGCGAGCCCTTGTCGTGCTGCTTTGCCTTGTCGACGGCGCTGCCCACGCGGATGAGGTAGGTGAGCGCGAAGCCGACCGCCGCGCCGTCGACGGCCGCGACGTGCGCGACTGCGCGGGGGGCGTTGAGGAGCGAGTGGAACTTGGCCGCGGGGAGCGAGTAGGCTGCGTGCACGGCGCCGACGCCGGCCTCCCAGATCGCGTGGAGCGCGTCGGTTGGCGCTCCGGGCGTGTAGGTTGAGACTGTTGCCATGGTGGTCGTCGAGGATGAGATGGGGTCGAGGTTGTGCTCGTCGAGTTTGGTGAGGCTGTAGCCTTTTGTTATTACCGCGTCTGCGCGCTGGCCCGGCGGTCGGGAAACACGGCGAAGTTGGATGCGCCGTGGATGTATGTCCCTGTGCGTCGAGGGATGCGGCGTAGGATCGAGGTAGTCGGCGCCGAGACGAGCGGCGACGTCGAGTCGAGGAGGGTGGGGGTTCCCCACTTCCCCACTCGACTGCCGGCAATGACCCCGGCACACGGCCCGAGTCGGCTTTCGCCTTCGGCAGCACCCACTATAACAACCATCCATCGCTACTGGTACATTTACAAGATGCTCCGTTTGCTCCGTTGCTCTTCCTCTTAGCGTGCAGCGCCTACTTGATCTCGGGCACAAACAGCGTCGCGTTGCGGTCGTACCGCGTCCCGGCGAGCGCCTGGGCCGGGCCGTTGCTCAGGTCGATCTCGTCGAGGCGCACGACGCGGCTGCGGGTCCACAGCTTGAAGCCGAGGTACGCAACGGCAATGACGGGCATGGTAATGTAGCTCGCGACGAAGCCCTTGGCATCGAAGCGGTGGACAAAGTTTGTGAAGCCGTTGAAGATGAGGACGAGGGAGAAGAAGCAGATACACGTCCACGCCATGTACGGCTGGAACCAGCTGCGCAGGATGAGCTTGCGCCGGTCGATGCCCTGCAGCTCGAGCGCCTTCTTGAACCGCACGAAGCAGTAGCAGATGGAAACCCAGCCGACGAGCGTGCTGAGCGCTGAGAGGTTGGTGAGCCACAGGAAGGCCTGGTTGGAGCCCTTGGAGAGGGAGAGGTAGGAGAGCAGGCCGAAGGCCATGGCGACGAGCACGCCGGCGAGGGGGACACCGCGCTTGTCGGTCGTGAGGAAGACCTTGGGCGCGTAGCCCTGCTTCGCCAGCGCCATGAGCGTGCGGGACAGGGCGTACACGTTCTCGTTACCGCACGAAAGGGCTGACGTGATGACGACGGCGTTGATGACCGACGGGAAGACCTTGACGCCCATCTGGATGCAGATGACGACGAACGGCGACGATGCGGCCGTCTGCCCGCCGAGCTCGACGGCGTGCAGCAGCTCGGGCGAGTGCTGGGAGACGGTGAGGCCTGGCAGTGTCAGCCCGGTCTTGAGCCCACAACGCACCGATGATCAGAATGGCGATCACGTAGATCCCGACGATGCGGTAGAAGACGGTGCGCACGGCCATGCGCATCGTCTGGCGAGGGTTGTGCGCCTCGCCCGCGAGCACGGCGATGGCCTCGATACCTAGGTAGCTGAAGGCCACCTTGGTGAACACTGCCCAGAAGCCAAGGAAGCGGCTCAGCGAGACGGGCTTGAGGTCGAGAAAGCTGTCGTTGAACGGCTCCTCGCGCCAGAACCGGCCGCCAATGTACTCGCGCTTCGGGGGGATGCCGCCAAGGTTGGCGACTAGACCGAACAGGATCAACGCTATCAACATCGTAATTTTTATGACGGCAAAGACAAACTCGATCTCGCCGTAGCTATCGTCAGCTGGCGCCTCTCCCCGCGACGCACTATCGAACCCCGATCACGTTCATGAGCAGTGTTGCGATGAGGAACGCGGTGATGTACGCGCCGGCGTGCTTCTTGTTGTCGTCCCAGTAGCTAATCAGAATTGCGATCGCGCTCAGCTCGCCCGGGAACGTGAGCCCCGTCTGCAGGATGTAGTTGATGCCTGGGGTCAGCGTGCCCCGGCCCCGCACACACCCATCATGAAGCCGAACGCGGGGTCGACGTAGCGCGTGCCCATCTCGATGAAGCCGCCGACGTTTGGCGCGAAGCACGTCATCTCGCCCTGCCTGTCAGCATGTTCGTTCGGCGCGGCGCACCCACCAAGCTGTACATCATGCCGCAGACGAGGACGCCCATGATGAGGTACGCGAGCCACGCGCCGACCGGGCCACCGAGCTGGCGTGAGTGACTCCCCCGTGCACAGGACCCACCGTCAGCGCCGCGCCCGAGCCGAGGAAGAGGCCGGTGCCGATGGTGCCCGCGATGGCGATCATGGAAACGACGCGGGGCGTCTGGCGTCAGCGTTGTCCTCCCCACTCACGCACCAAGTCGCGCCGGACGCCAAACTCGCCGTCGTGCGTGTGCTCGAGGTTCTCGTCGTCGGCGGCCGCGCGCTCGACGTACGCCGAGCCGCCGTCGTACGCTTCCTTCTCGCTGTCGTACGCCATTGTGGGGTGTGGGTGGTTGAGAGACGGCACTGTTGCGTACTGCTGCTCTTGTCTTGTTCGCGGCGTTTGGCGTTTGCCTCCAGCCTGGTGTACCCCCCTGCCGCCGTCTGGGGCCACCGGGGAACGCCTGAAGCGCCTGAACAGCTGATCACGGAGGAACTGCAGGCTCTGCTGGGTTGCAAACCCTCAGCCCTGGCGGCCTGGCGGTGTTCCCCGCCAAGCACCCTGGGTCGTTTGCTCGCTCGGCACCGCGGAAACGCGCCGCACTGGGTGGCCCGGACTCGGACTCGGCGCCGACCGACCACGGGCCGGCGGCGCGAGGCTGCGGAGAGTGGGGCTCTGCTTGCGCCCCAGCATACCCCGCTCCTACTCGTAGGCAGCTGCACAGACTCGCCCGTCGGACTCGCACCGCGTCGCGATAAGCAAGCCGTCAGCTGACTTCTTGCTCGCAGATGGCCGAGATTCCGGTAACATGGTAAGGTGGGCTTGGAGCGGGCTCTGGGCCGTTACGAGGTAGGCACTACGGCCGCGGGAGACAAGCTGGCGAGTTTTGCAGTTGTGCAGTGTCTGCGGTGGGTGGGTGGGTTCGTTTACGGATGCCAAGACTCACGTCCCGAGCGAGGCCGGCGGCGTCAAGTCTTGTTTGTTTGCGTTGTACAATTGCACTTCGACTTGCTCATCCATTCGCGCACCTTGCATAACTGCACACAAGCTGATCGAGTAGCAACTGAACCCCGGCGAGACACACCCACCCACTGAGCGCTCAGTCAGCATCCGACGCCCAGCCCCGGGCAGAAGGCAGCCTGAAGTGCTCGCTCGATCAGCACTGTGGCACTCAGCCGCGCCCAACACGCACTCCCGTACCAATTCCCGTTCCAGCTTCCGTTTCCAGCTTCCGCTTTATAATACCCGCTGACCGCTGCTGACACTGACGACGTCGTCCCAAGTGGCGATTAGCTCGGCTGTCCGACTGGCCCACGTCACGGCAGAGCGGCGCGCCTGGGCAGTGGCAGCGACGACGTCGCCCACCCCGCTCGGGTGCAAAAGTCTATCTGCATCAAGCCGGGCCGAGCAGCTCATTGGCATTGCCGAGGCAGGAGCCGGCGCTGACGACGGCGACTGGGCCCGGCGCACGATGTGGCCTGGCCCGCTCCCGGCCTCACTGTGGCCACTGTGGCCAGGCACATATCGCGCTCGTACTCTTATCGCTCGGCCGCTCGCCACTGGCATTACCATGCGCGTCGTTGTGCGCTGCGCACCATGCCTTCCAGTGCTGCCAGTGGATGATCGTGCATGCGTGCCTGCCCGTCGGAGGCGGAGAAACGCCCCTCCCTCCCCATGGCCGCGGCTCTTACCCCGCGCATGACTGAGCAACCCCGCCCCATGGCGCGTCCTGCCCGATGGCCCGATGCCGAGGCCACCACAAACCCGGCCAGCTGGGCCTGGCGCTGGGCCTACTATCTCTTATTGACGCGTCTGCGGCGGTGCAAGTCCTCGTCGCCCTCTTTGCCACCTACCCACGCATTCCAGCCGCCACCATGGGCAACGTGCACGCCAGCATCACCACGCCCGCGTTCATCACGCGCACCGCCGCCGAGTATGCCACCGAGGAGCACGAGAAGACAACGTCGGCGTGCGATTACCTCCCACACGCGGACGAGGGGAACCCAGCGGTGTACATTACCAAGGTGTACTGGTACACGCCGGACGGGCGGCGGTGGTGTGTGAGTGGGCCACATGGAGCGCCGTCGCCCCCGTCGCAGCCTCATCAAGAACTAACACGTCCCCCCAGATGACCCGCGAAGCCCTCTGCTCGGCGTGGATCAACCTCGCCAACCGCGAGCTGCTGTACTCCTCCATCGAGGCGTACGCACAAAACGTCGAGGTCATGCGGCCCGCGTCAATGCGGCCAGAGTCGGAGCCCTACCCGAGCCCAGTCAGCCCCGTGGCGCGGCGCCTCTCGCTATCCATGAGCCCGACGATCGTGCGGCGCATGTCCGTCGGCGCAGCGGCCACAGAGTTCGGCGAGCGGCCCGCGCGCTCAGCGCCGAGCTCCCCACCAACGCTTACAAGGCGTATGACCCTCGCCGGCGGGGTGCGCGCGCCGCCGCCGGCCGAGCCCTCGTCCCCGCCAAAGCCGAGCCGCCCCCGCCGCCTCTCGTTAAGCATCAACACGAGCCCGGCCGAGCCGAAGCCCCGCCGACCCGGCTCGACGCCAGCAAGCCCCATCAGCCCAGGGTTCCGCAGCCTCCGCTCGCTCTCGATGAGCGCCGTCACCCGCCCGGGGCAGAAGGAGCCCGAGTCGGAGAGCAGCAGCCGGTCGCCGGCCTCCAGCGGGACGGCGAGCCCCGCCCCGCCCGAGCAGCTGGGCCGCGTCGAGGTGAGTGGGTGTGTTCGGAAGATGAGCGGGGCTAATGGAACCCAGATAGGGCGGCTGCGAGGTAAGCCGAGCCGCTGACGCCCCTCCCGCGTACTGACACCCCAGGCGAGCTCAACAACCTCATCCTGTACCTCCAGAACGCGGAGGAGCGCGGCGTGCCCCCGCGCAAGCCGGACGCCGAGCGCGCCGCGACCCTCGACGACATCCTCGAGTTTGCCATGTCCCCCGCGCCCTCGGAGGTCGACCTCGCACAGGGGTGGCGCGACAAGCTTGAGCGCGTCGAGCAGACGTTCGGCGACGAGTTCAGCCTCCCGCCCGTGATTGAGCCTGGATTCAAGGTGCGTACTGCGTTGAAACCACTCTGACACCCCAGGACGACCGGAATTGGCGCGTCCGCATCAACGACGTCGAGTACGCCGCGGGCGACGAGGTCCCAGATCCGTTCCGTACCAGCTTGTGCAGCTGCTCCGTGTGCTCAATTTGAACATTCCGTATGTACAACGCAAACAATCAACATGCCCCGTACCACTCTATAAACCAGATGCATGGCAACGTCACTACAACACCCACCCTCTGAGCTTGCCGATGGCCACGAGCACGCCCTTGCGCTCGCTGCCCACCTTGTCGCGCCACTCGGCCTCGTCCTTGCATTCCGTCGCCTCGCGCCACCGCTCCAGGTCGTCCCACTCGACGTCGAGCGCGCGCACCGCGTTCGAGAGGTACCCCAGGTCGGACGCGAGCTGCGCCGCGCCGGGGTTGGACAGCACCTTGATGGCTGGCAGCGTGCTTTTCGTCAGGTGCGAGAGCAGAGACAGGGCCAGCGACGATACCCAGGTGGAGAGAACCGCCTCGGCGCTGAGCACGGGTGGGGTGGGTGCCGTCGCCGCTGCCCCCTTGTCCACCACCTTGTCGAGCACGTCGGGTGTGGCAGGCTTTTCGGGGTGCAGGAGCTCGCGCAGCGACTCGGTGTCGATGAACGGCAGCGTCTCGATGCTGAACGCCAGCGCGTCGTCGTCCGCGTACACCTCG
The DNA here is from genome assembly GCF_041260175.1 of Vanrija albida. Classification (NCBI taxonomy): domain Eukaryota; kingdom Fungi; phylum Basidiomycota; class Tremellomycetes; order Trichosporonales; family Trichosporonaceae; genus Vanrija; species Vanrija albida. The sequence continues at coordinate 1,104,714 of NW_027191423.1, forward strand.
AACACTCTGAGCAGGTTGAGCAGGCCTTCGGAAACCCGTGCAATGGTGTCGGTGGGTGACAGCGAAAACGTCGGCACGTGCAGCTCGCCGCGTCGCGGCGCCTTGTCCGGCTGGTTCCACACACTGAGGGTGGGGTACGACTCCAGCTGGGCCTGCAGCGGCGACAGGATGATGCTCTGGAGGAAGACCTGTGCCTTTTGCGTGTGCTGCGATACTGCCGCGCGTGTCCGCGTCAGTTCGTACACCGGCGGCGTGATCGACGAGATGAGCGCGTGCAGGTCGGCCGAGTTGAGCACCGACTGCTGCAGCAGTGTAATGGCGCCGAGCGTCGTGTCCGTCCGGGTAAAGGCCGTCGGGTCAGCCGGCGAGAGATTGAGAGTCGGCGTAATGCTCTCGAGCGCGACGAACAGCTTGCCCTCGAACGCGGACAGGCGGTCCCGGATCCCACGGCACGACTGGAGCACATGCAGCGCGAGCTGGAACGCTCCCCAGTCCTCGGTGCTGTAGTCGAGCCCCTCAAAGTCCAGCTCGTCGGGTGCGCCGGCTCCCCGCCGTGCGGCCTTGCGCGCCGCCTCGAATATACCGGCATTGTCCTTCAAGAACCGCTCCACCATGTCGTTGAGCGCCGCCACCAGCCCGATCGCGCCGTACCCGTGCGTAAAGGCCAGGCAGCGCGAGATGGCGTCCTCTCCTAGGGAGAAGACGGCAATCGCGCGATCCGTCAGCGTGCGCGCCGGGTCGTCCTTTGCCGCGTCGATGAATGCAATGTCAATCTTGAGCAGGTGGGCGAGATACCGGCTCTCGAGCGCGGGGTAGTCGGTCTGGAGGTCGAGGAACGGCTCAAAGACGGCCGTCTCCCAGCCCGACGGATGCGACGGCACGGCCTCACCGACGGAAAAGCTGCGGCTGAAGCGGTGGCTCACGCTCAGCCTCTGATTTGGTGTGCGTGCTGACTTTGGTGTCAATGGCGAGTTGGGCGAGTGCGACGTCGGCGAAAGCGGGCCGGCACCGCTCAACAGCCCGCCCTGGGTGTTGAACGCGAGCTTGTCAACCACGTCCTGCACCGCGACGGCCAGGTCCTCGGTCGCCTTGTACGCGCGGATGACCTGCGGGAGCGCCTCTGGCCCGTGGTGCTCTGACACGGACGTCAGCCGCGAGTGGAAGGAGGGGGACAGCTCGTCGAGGGCCGACTGGAAGAATGCCTGGAGGATCGCACCGGCCGATGTCGCGGGGAAGATGAGGGGGATCTGCTGGCGCTCGGCGTTGAGCGTGGCCAGAACGACCGCGTAGAACTTTGGCAGCCAGTCGGCAAAGTTGAGCGGCTCGTCGGGCCCGCTGCGGCGGTCAAGGTCGAGGCTTGGCCGCTCACTGCTCTGCCGCGGTTCGAAGCTCGCGCGCAGGTCGACGCTCTGGCGCGTGGCCGCGCCCGTGTCGGACAGAGTCGCGGATGCCCACGCCTCGGTGATCGGTGCGCGCCGCGCCGCAAAGTAGTAGTTCTGGAACTCTTGCCCGCGGTCCATCATCCTGAAGATGTCGTAGAAGCCCGCGCACGCCTCGGTGTCGACCTGCGCGATCGCGTCCTTGAGCGCCGTCGACAGCGCGGCCTCGAGCTCATTCTGCAGAGACACCAGCAGCGCACGCTTAGATTCGTACTCGCCCTCGGCCGACTGGAAGACGACAAGACTCCTGCTCGCCTCGGCCAGCCTTTCCGCCGCCTTGGTCCACTCCTTGTCCTGCACAAACGACGTGATCTCGCCCTCAAGCGTCGACCACGACTCGGCCTCGCGCAGAATGTCGCGCGCGCTCTCCATCCGCGTCTTGAGCTTGTCGAGATGCGCGAGCTTGTCGAGCGCGCGGTGCGTCTTCGCCTCGTCGGTTTCGGCAGCCGCCGAGCCGGGCTTGGTCTGGCGCGCGACGCGGTCCTGCACGAGCTGCAGGCCCGACTGCAGCGAAACAGCCGACTCGCGCATAAACTGCAGGTCGTACGTCAGGCGGGGGACGGTGCGCGACACGTCGTGGATCGTCTGCTCGAGCGACGACGACGTGTCCTGGGACAGCAGCGAGAGGCGGGTGAGTAGCTCGTTGAGCTGCTTTTCAATCGGGGGGAGCTTGGGCGGGAGCGCCTTCTGCCCCGCACCCAGTGGTGGCTCGAGGTGCTGCGCGAGGATCGAGTTGACGAAGGCCGGCACGTCGTCATAGTAGCTGTCGAGGGTCGTGGCCAGCGCGCCAAGCGACGAGAGCGGGTCGGGCGCGCCGCCGGTCGGGCTCACCGCGCCGTCTAATGGCGGGTCGGAGAGGTCGACTACCGCGGGCGGCGTCGCGCCTGGCGTCGTGTTGTTTGCCATGTATGTGGTGTGGGTCGGTGCAGCAGCAACCGCGAGTTGTCGTTGACGTTTGGCTCTCGACGCGGCGGTCGCTGGATCGCTGGACACGGTGGAGGGCGATGGAGCGGGAGCAAAGTCGCGTGGACCACGTGGGCGATCAGCCAAGATCAAGGCGGCCGGCTCGAGCGATCCGCGACCCGAATGACGCGCCGATAACATCAACAACCTGCATTCTCGACCTCCGCGCCCACAATGTCAATGTACAACGAGGTGGGTACCCCCCGGCACGACACACTAATCCCCAGCGGTACGACGACGCGCTGTTCAAAGCGGCGTGGGTGTCGAAGCGCGCCGGCGGTCGGACCTTCCTCTTCGTGCGTCTGCCCCCCCGATGCCGCTGACCCCAGAAATACGCGCCGCACCCCGACCGCGAGGGGTACCTCTTCGTCGCGACCGACCTCGAGACTGTGCACTTCGAGGCTTTGACCGCCACGAGCGTGCCCACGCGGCTGGGGCAGATCGCCGCGCGCACCGGAGGCGAGGCACCAGACGAGGCAGAAGCGCTCACCCGCCTCGCGGACGTTTTCGACTCTGGCTGGGCCAGCGCCACCGTCGACACCGACGACGACGACTACTTTGTACGCCTGTGTCGCGTCCCCACTGACCCCAGGACGCGGTCTTCGAGCTGCGCGCCGGCACCTTCAGCTGGCTCTTCCACATGACGTAGGTGTGGCCACGGGTGCGCTGACAGCAGCGAGCTGCGCGGGCGCCAGCCGCTCGCGTTCGTGAGCAAGCAACTCTTGCGGCCGCTGTCAGGCCTGCTCGCGCAGGACCGGGGTGTGGAGGTGGGTTCATCGTCTGTGCCATCGCCTAACCCACCAGCCAGCAGGCGACAGTCCGGCCGAGGCCGTGGGCGCCGTCGTGGCCGACGCGGGCGTCGCGCGCGCATTACGCCGGATCACGGGCGCGCCGCCGCCTGCGTCTGCGCGCGTGACCCCCGCCCCGCGCTCCCAGCCGCCACCGCGCACAAAATCGCCCGAGGACCGCACGCCAAAGCAGCCGCCGTCCCCGCCGCGCGGGTCGACGACGCAGGCCGTCCCTCCCAAGCTGCCCCCGAGTTCCCCGACGCCGATCGCGCGGAAAACGCCGTACGCCTACGACGCGGGATTACCCTCCTCGAGCGCGAGCCCGACGCAGCTCAACGGCCCGCCGGCGCCGCTGCCCTCGTCCCCGCCCCCACTCGCCCCGTCCGTCTTCCGCTCGTCCCCGCCCCCGCCGTCGAGCCCACCCCTCTTCCCATCCTCCTCCGCGCCGGAGACCGACCTCCCGACGTCCACGCAGGACCCCTTACTCAACACCCAGCCCAAGAAGAAGAGCAAGAAGAAGCGCGCGAAAGAAGAAGAGGCAGAGGAGGAGGCCGCGGCGGACAAGCGGCGCGAGGAGATGAAGAAGAAGATGGCGATGGGGGGCGGGCGCGGGCTCGGCCGGCGGAGGGTGTAGCGGGGGGAGTGGAGGAGGGAGTAGCTGTTACTAGAGTTGTCGTCATGCCTCATGTCACTGGTTGTCATTGTCCTCAGGACCGCGGCATGTGGCGGTGGCGTGGCGCTCGCACCCACGCGAGGGCTCGTGTGCCCGCACCCCATTCGACGAACACCAAGTTCTTGATCGTATAACGGTTAGTATGCTCGCTTGTCACGCGGGAGATCGGGGTTCGATTCCCCGTCAGGAAGCAACTCGAGGCCTCTGGCTTCCCGTTTTTGTGTTGTCGGGCGTGGGGGAAGGTGAAGTTGACGAGGTGGGGGTGGAGGGACTCTGTTTAGCTGTTCGTGGGCGATTACAATGTTGAGTGATGGGCGCGGGGATTGATCGGCGTCGCGGTTGTATGTTTGTCTGCGCCCGACGCTCCCTCCTCATCCACATCCCAGGCCATTTCTAGACAATGCATGCCAATTATGCGCAGCTCTGCCCGCGCCAGTGCTCTCACACCGGCCGCTACTAACCAGCCGCCGTGCCCTACGCCAGCACGCCGCGGCCAGCAAAGTCATCCCGCGCGCACGCCGGACGACGACAACATCTACACCTCCACCCACGCCGCTGCACCACTCTACTGCTGGGCCTGGGGGACGAGGGCGAGACGGCCAGCGAGCTCGACCTGGGAGCGGACAAGGCTGGCAAGGTACGAGACGGTAAGAGTCTCCTGGAGGCCCTCCTTGACGCCTCCCTCGTCGTCCTTTGTGCCGGTCGAGGTCCAGCGGCCGACACCCTCGAGGAGGTAGCGGCCGACCTCGGGGTCGCCCTTGATCTTGCCCGAGTTGACGTCCTGGACGTACTGGAGCGCCTGGTCGATCAGGCCCGACAGCTGGTTCAACGACGTCGAGAGGGCGGGGAGAGGGGGGAGAGCGGGGGAGGGCTGGGGCGCGGGGCCGGTGATGAGGTCGACTGGTTTGGTTAGCTTGTGCAAGAGAACCGTAGCGGGGCCGAGCAGCTCGTGCTCGTAGCCCCTCTTCGACACTCACGGCCTGCACGCTCAGAGTCGGCGTACTTGATGACCACTGGGACAGGGAGGAAGGCGCAGTTCTCGGGCTTGGGGTTGAGGCCGAGCGAGGTGCTGACCCAGCCCTTGATGCCGAGGCCCTTGCTGCCCTCGGGGCCAAGCTCGGGGTCGACGGTGAGGTGGATGGTCTGGTTCTGGCCAGTCTCCTGCGAGAAGTAGTTCTGGATGAGGGCCGAGTTGCCGTTGAGCGTGGGCGACGTGGCGTACCAGCCGACGACCTGCTCGTTGATGCCGTTCTTGGCGAGGAGCTCCATCATTCCCTGCTGGAAGGGCATGTCGATGGCGACCTCCTCGTCCTCCTCCTTGTGGGCGACGGCAAACGACGTGCGCACATCAATCTCCTGGCCATTCTCCGAGCGTGTGCCGAGCAGGGTACCGATGACACGGGGCGCGCTGCTCTCCTCTGGCCTGCGCGAGTGGTGGGTGAGGATCGAGGCGATGACCGAGGGGTGGACGGTGATGAGCGTCGGCGGGCGGCTAAAGGGGCAAGTGTCAGTGGGCGGTCGAGTAAACGCGATTTTCGTGCGACTCACGACGCCGACGAGCCGCTAGGGGCCTGGTTGAGGTGCAGGGCGGAAGAAGGCGCGTCGAGCGACATTTTTAACGAGGTGCGGATGGGTGTTTGTGGTCGAAGCTCGACCTTTTGTCGTCGTTCAAGCCGCCGTCGACGTCGAGGAGGAACAAAAACGGAAAGGGTCTGGCGTGGTTAAATGGGGGTACCATTTTACGTTTGGGGGTTGGCAGCCGTCTTGGTGGGCGCTGGCTGGGCTGGCGTGCGTTGGGCTGGCTGGTGGAGGCACGGCCAAGCATCACAGAGAGCATCAACAAAGTCGTCGACCTGCCATGCATCTTGTACTCTCTGAACATAACAAGACAGTCCCACTCCCTCGCCATGTCTGAGAACGCATTAGAAGGCCAGCAGCAGCTGGCTATTGAGAACAAGGCCGCCCAGGAGTCTCAAACCGGCGTCCACTCGCTCGACCTCGGCAACAACACCGTGGTCAAGCTCGACAACCTCGGCCCCATGATTGTAAACTCTGACGGAGTGCGTGTAGCGTACAACAGCTTCGTCGGCTTCGTATCCAAAGCTGGCAGCTAACACCCACCAGACGCTCTCGCGCATCTCAAACTGGGCCGAGCTGAGCGACATTGAACGCGAACGCACCGTCCGCCTGCTCGTCAAGAAGCGCAACCTCGTCCGCCTGAGCCAGCAGGACAAGGAGCAGGGCGGCGTGGCAGACGAGGACAAGCTCAGTGCGCTCAAGGCGGCGCAGTCGTCCTAGGCGCCTGTCACGCCCAACTCTGCCGCCACGCACGCGAGCAGTGGGCGGGCAGGCGGGCAGGCCCATGGCCCAAGCGCACCCCTGCCGCGTCGTGCAATGCGACCACCCGTGTACCAATAGCCCATTTATGCATTGAACTCTCGTTGTTGTCGCTGTCGTCGTCGTCGTCGTTGTACCAGTCACCGTCGCCTACAATGTCTGGCGGTGTCTTCCTTGTGCCTTCCTCGTCTTCCTCCACCGGCGCCAACTCGTTCAGGGGCGTCGCAGCCACGCGTCACCACCACCACTCTCCGCGACATTCCTGGTCGGCCTCGACATCATCCCCCCTTTCCTCCATCGCATACTCGTCACAACAGTCGCGCTTCTCAACTCCCACTGGCACCACCTCGTCCCGACTGTCCCGCACCGCCGTCGCTTCCGCAGCCATGTCCGCCGAGTCCGCCCCCGCGAGCGTCCTCGTCGTCGACTCTGGCCGCTTCACCGGCGAGGGCTCGGACCTGTCCATCCTCTCGTGGCTGAGGCAGGCCGACCAGGCGCTCGACACACTCCCAGTCGAGGAGATTCAGGCGGCCGTCAACCCTATCCACGCGATCGTGCTCAAGCTGCTCGTCCCCGGCCCGACGACGCCGCAGACTGCGCTCCCAAAGCCTGGTCGCCCCATCCGCCATCTCGTCGCCCGCGTCGTGGTCAAGCTGCACAAGAAGGTTGAGAGCAGAGCCCTCTTTGATCTTATCCAGGCGCTACTCAAGGGTGTCTCTGATGGCGGAAACAAGAACATGAGCGCGGCGGAGAACGTCCAGCGCGTCGCGAGCTGGTACACGATCGGCGAGGTCATCAAGGAGCACGGAGGAAACGTGAGTTGGCAAGGCTTTGACTCACAACTCACACCCCCAGATGATGTCGTTCATGGCCGAGATCTGCACGTCGTCGGTCAAGGTGCTGCGCAACTCGAACCTCTCGATCATCCTGCGAAGCCATGCCGTGTACGCCTTCTCCAAGTCGCTCTACTCGGCTGGCCGTGCGCTTCCGGACGCGCTTGTCAAGGACCTGCTCAAGCACCTGCGATCAGGTCTGCAGGACAAGGCTCTCCCTATTCAGAGAGCATGCGCCGACACGTTCGTCTCGCTCCACCTCTACTCGCCCGTTCTCCCTCTCCAGGCGACTCTGGACAGCATCTCGCCCCTCGCGCTCAAGAGTCTCGAGACTGCCGACTACATCACGCGCCGGCAGCTTAGCAGGCTCGTCGCACACTTCCTTGCTGCGACTCAGGTTCCAGGATCCGGTGCACCAGCACCAGAGCCGAAGAAGGCTGCGCCGAAGCGTGATTCGGAGGAGCAGGACAATGACCCTCAGATTATCACGTCGGCGCCAGAGGACAAGGCCAAGGCACTGTACACCACTGAGCAGATGCTCAAGCACCTGTCGTCCCACTACACCCGTCCCAACGCGCCGCGTAAGCTCAGAAACGCCATCATCGACGTGTACGCCACCCTATTCACCCAGCTCGGCTCCAGCTACGTCGAGAGCCACTACGCTGAGATTGTGAGGCACATCATCGACGAGATTGTCCTGTCGCCCCGCTCGCACAGCACCCGTTTCGAGGTTCTCGCAAGCCGTGAGGCCGCGGGTATCCTCCTGCGTGACCTTATTGGCCAGAGCATGCTCTCCGAGGCTGGACAGGTCATGGCCATCAGAGAGTGGGCCAACACCTACCTCCGCGCATGGAACCTACAACCGTTGGCAGGTCAGAAAAACCCACACAAGCTTGCCCTCATCATCGCTCTTCGCGAGGTGTCTGGTCTCTTGGGTCAGCTTGGCAATGCCCCTCCTTCTATCCTCGAGCTGCTGGGCGAGCCCCTGGTTCGACTCCTGTCGCACGAGTCGTACTCTGTCCGCCTGGCGACCTCGTACGCCCTCCGCCAGTTCACGACGACCAACCCCACCCAGCTCCCCCGGCTGCTCGGTGGACTGGTGGCCGATGTCAACAAGGACCTGGGACTCCTCTCGAACCCGAACGCACCAAAGGACCTGCGTGATCGCATCATTGGCCGGACGTTTGCCCTCTCGGCGCTCATTTCGGTTAGCCAATCCCGCCCCCTCTACGTGTCCAGCGACATCCCATCCAAGGTCTTTGATCTTGCCGTATCCCTGCTCAAGAAGGCGGGAGACCATGACGTGAGCATCGCCACGGTTGAGGTGCAGGTAGCGTGGTACCTCATCGCCGCGCTCATGAGCCTCGGACCCGGGTTTGTCAAGCTCCACCTCCCCCAGCTCCTTGTGCTTTGGCGTAACGCGCTGCCAAAGCCAAGCAGCAAGGACGCGGTTGTGGGTGACCGTGGCGAGGCCGAGTGGAACTTCTTGCTGCTGGTCCGCGAGTGTGCCCTCACTGCCGTCCTCAACTTCCTCCGCCACAACCAGACGCTTGTCAACATCGACGTCGCTCGTCGCCTGGCAACGCTGTTCACCAACTCGCTCAACTTTGTCAACGGCTTCGCAACTGCATACTCCGAGCTGCTTAGGGAGCAGGCCAACAACCCAAACGCCCCGCCCATCTTCTCCATGCGACCATCTCTTGTGGATCGTGAGGCCAACCTGCGCCGTCGAGTGCTCCAATGCTTCACTGGACTTGGCGCATCGTCTGCCACCGAGTCCATGCAGCCGGCTCTCCTCCAGGCCGCCGTTACTGTCTTCGCCGACCCTGAGAACTACTCTGGCTCGGCAGCCCAAGCTGCGATCGCTGCCCAGGCAGGTCAGTTCACGAATGTTTGGCAGTCGACCGACGGCTACGCGTTCGGTGTTACCAGCCTGCTTAGTGCGAGGGAGCGCGAGCGCGGTGCCAGTGAGGAGGACGTCTTCCTCAACCGTGACAAGATTGAGATGGCCATCGAGGGGCAGTTGTCCTACCCCATCCCTGGATCTTTGGAGTATGACTACGTCGAGCTCCTCCGCGCTCAGCCCCTCACCGACACCCCCAAGCCTGCTCCGGCCCAGACCGCTGTTATCGACGCCGGCGTCGAGCTCTTCTCGGCCCTGTTCGCTCACCAGAACCTCGAGGGCCAGGTTCAGTCTCTGGCCACCCTCAGCTCGCATGTGCGCTCTTCCAAGCTGGAGCGTAACCCCGGTCGCAGACAAGCGGTTGTTGCCAACACGATGGAGGCACTCCGTCGCTCTCTTGTCTCGGCCGACGCGGCCGGTGTCAAGGCCCGCCGCACGCTTGGAAGCCCTCAGGTCAGCGATCTCATCAAGTCGCTTCTCCAGGACGCCGTGCTCGACTCGAACCCCAGCATCCGCGGAGCAGCGGCCCAGGCAATGGGTCAGATTAGCAGCCTCGCTGGCAGCGCATACTTGTCGTCTCAGGTGCAGTGGCTTGTTGACCAGGTGGTGAACAACCGTGTTCCCGACAGCCGCGCAGGGTGCGCCGTCGCATTCGGCGCCATCTACAGCAGCGTTGGTGGCCTCTCCGGCGGTCCCATCCTCAAGACTATCGTCAACATTCTCATGTCTCTGGCCACAGACCCACACCCAGTCGTTCACTTCTACGCCCTCGCTGCTCTCGTCCAGATTGTCAACGCGGCCAACTTGTCCTACTCGCCTTATGTGCAGACGACCCTCGGCATGATTGCCAACATCTACCTGCTCGAGACCCACGAGCCGGACGGTGGCTCGCTCGGCAGTGTCAACTTACGTGGTGACCTCCCCGCCTACCAGGTGATCTGTCGCCTCTTGCATGCGCTTATCGGCGTACTTGGCCCCGAACTTCAGGAGCAAGGCAAGGTCCGTTCACTCGTGTTCCTCCTGGTTCACGAGTTCCGCGAGGAGACGGACGAAGGCCTCGAGGTGGAGGCCATCAAGTGCGTGCAGCAGATTCTCATGTTCGCTCCCAACGAGATCGACATTCCCAAGCTCGTGTCCGACTTCCGCGCGTACCTGGCATCGACCCGCCGTCCTCTCAAGGTCGCGGCGATCACGGCGCTGTACCAGATTGTCCAGCGCGATGCTGTTCTCATGTCTCGAGTTGGTGGCAACCAGCTTGTTGAGGAGCTCTTTGGCCTTCTTGACAACGACCCGACGATCGAGGGCGTCAGGGCGGTCATCACGAGCTGGCTCAAACAGACCGCTGCGTCCCTGCCGTCGGGCTGGATCGACCTCTGCCAGAGGATCATGACGCGCACGGCGGCGGCGGCCAAGGCAGCAGCGCCCAAGAAGGGTGCGCAGCCCGCATTCATTGACGACGAGGCCGAGTCGCTTGGCGCCGGCACTGCGAACCAGACTTCGGCGCTCAGCTCGCGCTGGCGCACGCAGCTGTTCGCGCTCGAGTGCATTCACAACGTGATTGTCGCTGTGGCCGAGGGCGACAAGCCTGAGAACTTCAACCCTCTCCTTGCGCGCCAGCTCGGTCTCAACTCGCGGGCGCTCCTCTTCTCCCGCGTGGCCGACCTCATCCGCATGGCCTTCTCCGCCTCGGCCGCACTTGTCGAGGGTGTCCGCCTTGCGGGCTTGACGGTGCTTCGCGACGTTATTGAGCGCTTCGCCGCGTCCCCAGACCCAGACTTTGACGGCTCGCTCCTCCTGGAGCAGCACCAGGCCCCCATTGCTGCTGCCCTCACGCCGTCCTTCAGCGCGGAATCGACACCCGCGGTCCTCGCCTCGGCAATCCAGGTGTGCGCCGTGTTTGTGGGCTCCGGTGTCGTCAAGGAAGTGTCTCGCATGGGCCGTATCCTCAAGCTCCTGACCGGTGCCCTCACGCAAATCAAGAGCGGCGAGATGGTGTCGCTTGGCGAAGTGCAGGACCTGTCGACGAGTGCGGCCGTGATGCTCAAGATCTCGATTCTGGCGGCGTGGGCAGAGCTCCAGATTGCGTCGACAAAACAGCCGTACCTCATCGAGGTTATCAAGCCTTATCGCTACCTCCTCGGGCCATTCTGGGTTGGGGCCCTGCGCGACTATGCCCAGCTCCGCACCGACCCGGAGATGGGAGCGGGCGCTGGCCTTGATTTCAGCTCCGGTCTGGGCCGCGACGTGCTCCTACCGTACTACGAGGCTGCGGTCCCCAAGCTCCTCCACGCGGTCGCCATCGGCCTCGCTGCCAAGGACCCATTCGTGATCGGCGCCGTCGACGGCCAGACGTTCACCTCGGACGTCGAGCCCAAGGTCGAGTCGGCACCCGCTATCCGCCCTGAACCAGCCTCCACGTTCTACATCCTGTACGGCCTGGCGTTCGAGACGCTTACTCGCGCCATGGGCAACGACCCCGCCATGGCAGGTATTGCCCTCCGCGCTATGAGCAGCCTCGTCCACCCACAGCTCTCTGGCACGATAGTGTTTGACGGCGCGTTCTTTGACGAGATGATCACCATCTGCTACCGCATCGCCATGAGCGAGGGCGCCACGGTCAAGGGCGACATGGTGGACCTCGTGGCCAACTTTGCCGTCAGCCGCAAGGGTACTGCCGGTGCCAACGAGGCGCAGATCCGGCGCGCGCTCGCCGTCATCACGTTTGTGTTGAGACAGACGATTCCGTCGCCCAACTCGCCGTCGGCATTCTCCCCCTCCGAGTCGGTTGCCGACCGCGCGGCGTTCATCAAGGCCGGCTTTGCGGCGTACTCTCGCGTGGTCGACGTCATGGACCTAGGCCAGCGTGCCGACCTGTCTGCAGTCGCAATCCACCTCTTCACCGATCTCCTCCGCGACGAAACGACGAATGCCGATCTGGCTGGGGCGTGCCTGCCGTCTCTCAAGCTTGTGCTAGACCAGACGTTTGCCGGTCAGGTACCAGCCATCACAGCCACGAGCGACCGTGTGGTCCATGGCCTGCTTAGTGCGTGCCTGAAGAACATTGACGACGTGAGGACGCGCGTCAACCCCGCGGCGAGCATCAAGATCAAGAACAATCTGCTCGCTCTCACTCTCATCCTCACGACATTGCCGCCGTCGGTGCGTGTCAGCAAGGTTGTGATTGAGCAGATTGCGATTGATCTGGGACGATACATGGGCGCGGCAGCTGAGCGCCCCGAGCTTGGCCTGACGCCCATTCACTGCGCGTCGAGCATCCTGCTCGCGTCTCTCCGGCCTCTGCCGTCCAACCCGCCCCGACCATCACCGGTCCTTCAGCACGCGGCCATGTGCGTGCTGACACCATTGATCGGCTACGTTGCCGACACGGTGGTGGCGTACGCGTCGGCGACGAGCGGCGGTGGCGACGAGCCAGCGCCTGCGCTCGATGGGCTCAAGGAGGCTATCCGCGGCCTCGTGGGCTGGAGCAACGGCCTGCCCGAGGACATTAAGCCTCGGGGCTATGGCATCTTGCTACCGACTCTGAGCCTGCTGCTCGACCCGTCGTCGACCGCGGCGTCGGCTGCGCCGTCGGCCCTGCACGCGCTGGCAACAGCGACGCTTCTTGCCCTCGCGCAGTCGTCGCCCAAGGCGTTCAAGGACGCGACGCAGGCGATGCCCGAGGGCGAGCGCGCGCAGCTGGAGAAGGCGATCCGCGAGGCGATCGGTGGCGGGGCTGGTGGAGGCAAGGGGGCGGCGCAGGCTGCGCCAGAACGCAAGGGAATCGAGCTTCGGAGCTTTGGATAGTCTGGATCTGTACGGGTGTTGTGAGCCGGTGTGCCACGCGGTGGCCGCGGTGGGCACGGTGGCTGTGAAGATAGAGCATGTGCATGGATGATTAGAGCTGGTGCGAGGGGCGTGGGCGGGGGTGGGGGGTGCTGGCGGGCCGGGCGGGGGCCGAGCGTATCTGTCCGCGTGGGGAGACGCACGGTCGCGGTGCGGTGGGTGGTGGGGCCGAGCTTGGGAGGGTCATTGATGACGCGGCGCGATTCGGGGGTGCCGGTGGCTCCAACGACGCGGGAGGTGGCCATGACGTGGTGCGGGGCGGCGGCGGTGGTGAGCGGGGCGGCAACGGCGTGATGTCAGACCTCGGGCGTAGAGAGGCGCGCGTGGGGCTAGACAGGCGCGCGGTGCACCGCGCGCAGCTGGCGTCGCATCACGATGCAGCTAGCAGCTGGCTACCACCGACGCCGCCAAGACTCTTGGGTGCTGCGGGCCTGCGGGGCAGAGTGGGTTATGGTTATTACGCGCGGGGCAGGCCGGGGGGGAGGGGGCCGGTCTACGGCCGGGGCGTGGGCGTGGGCGGGTGTGGGCTGCGGCAGGCCAACACCGCGCACACGACGGCCGGCGCGATCGCCGCCTGCTGCGCAGTGCACCGCTGTGCGTGTGCAGGGGTGCGGCGTGGGCCGAGCCGAGCAGCGGTGGGTCGAGCCGGGTGCAGGCTGCGGCAGCGAGCGCCACGGCCGTAAACTTCGGGGGTGGCCCCCCCCCCCCCCTTGCAGCTATACCGAATCGCGCGAGTCGCTCCGTAGGATCCCGACCGTTATCGCGCACGGGCGGCGCGCACGCCCGTCCACCCACGCACAGGCGTGACGCCTGAAACTCCAAACTGGCAATTCCGTGCAGCTTGCGTCGGCGTCGACGTCTGCTCGCTTGGCTGCAATCGCCAGAGTTGCCAGCAGCCGCCCCGCCGCGCGCCACGGCGTCAAAACACAGGCACGACGTCACCCCCTCCCCCCTCTTCCCCTGCACGCGCCGCACGTCGTCCACTCAGCACCGGCACATTTCAGCTGAAAGAGGCAGCATTTCAGCGAGCCAAGACTGGCCCGCCTAAATTCGGTGCGTGCAGGGGCAAGTGTCAGGAGCGGCAAGGGCGGCGCCACGGCCTCAGTCCTGTACCCCGGATTGGCGGGCTCGAGCTCGCTGCGGCTGGCCTACTGGCCCAGGCCTTCGGATTTCCGGGAGAGCTCGAGCTGGTTGGCGCTGGCCCACGCGTGGACGCATCACAGAGGCCAGAGGCACAGGGCAAATCTCGATCCACCCGGTTAACCTGGGTTGGGTCAGCGGCTGCGTCACCGCCAGCGGGCCAGCGCCAGCCGAGCCAGTGAGCTGTTTGGTCCGCCGTCTGTCTTCTAGGGCGGGGGCGGCGGGCGGCGGCGGCGAGCGTGGGCTGGGGGGCGGCGCGGTGCGGCGCCGCGCCGGTGCGCCTCCGCCCCGCCCGCCCAGCGCCCAGCTGCCTCGCTCGCCCGTCCCGAGAGCGCGCGAGCACGCAGCGAAGAGAAGCAGCACCCCAACCCCCCCCCCCCCCCCCGTGTGATTATGAGTCCGTGTCATGGCCTTACGGCATTCGTCATGGCGGTTACCACGCTGGGCAGTTTGTGGTGCGATGCGGCGTGTGGTGCGGCCGGTGGTGCGGCGTGGGTGCACGCACGCGCGTGGGGTAAGGGCACCGGGACGTGTAGGGTCGGGACGAGGCAGGTCGGTGAAATTGGTCTGAAGGGGGAGCAGGGGGAGACGGGGGGGTGGATAAACCTCGCCTGACCTGAGCATTTGAGCCTGTGCACCTGAGATTGGGGAAGCGAGGGGCAGCGAGGGGGGGCAGCGTGCGTGCGTCGGCTGCCGCTGCGGGGCAGAGAGGCATGTGTAGGCCTTTGATGCGCGCGGCACGGCGAGGCGCGGCGCGGCGCGTAGACGTCGAGCCCATGTGTGGGTGGGTGGGTGCGTGTCATTCGGCATTCGTGCCTCGCCAATGTCCTTTACTCACAGGGATCACTGTTTTTTTTTTTTCCTCGTCCTGGTCCTCCTGCCTGCTCGCGAGCTCACCCTCTCCTCGCACGCCCCTCAGCGGCAGACAACGCCAGAGCCAGGCCCATGCTGCTGCTCTGCTTTCCCTCCCCTCGCTGACCCAGTGTAGCCGGCGGGCCGGTCGGTACCTGCCACCCACACTGACTGACCGACCCACCCACACCCATCTCTCCACACCCACCACCACCCCCACCCGTCCCCCTCGGCCAGTATATAACCCCCCGCGACACACACCCAAACACGCTCTTCCTCTCATCCTCGTCCATCCTTTGTTTCTGCGCTTCCGCCCCCCAAAAACAAAAACCCAAACCACTCTCCACAATGAAGTTCTTCGCCGTCGCCGCCCTCGCCGTCGCCGCTGTTGGTGTCAACGCCCAGCTGTGAGTGTTTTTCTGGCGCCATCTCGTCGACGACGAGATGGGCCTCCCCCATCCCCCCCTCCTCTCTATCCGCACGAGCGACCTCGCACCTCGGCGTACTTCGCACCGCACCGCACCGCGGCGACTGCCGTCGCCGCCGTGCTCGCTCGCTTGCCCGCCAACCAACCACCACCCACCCCCCGTCGATGTCATTGCCGCCCCGCATTCACCCCCCCCTGAATCACCGCTGACCCTGTACAGTGACCCCTCGACCATCAACCCCTGCATTGTCCAGTGTGTCACCACCGCCGCCGGCACCCTCGGCTGCTCGGGCGTCACCGACGTTGCCTGCCTCTGCGGCGCCGGTGACGGCCTCGTTACCGCCGTTGCTCCCTGCATCGCCTCGTACGTACACCCCCCTTGCTGTCCATTGTTCTCGGCTAACCCCGGCCCCAGCAACTGCCCCGACCAGGTCCAGGCCGCCCTTGCCCTCCGCCCCCAGCTCTGCCCCGAGGGCGGCGCCGCCTCGTCGGGCGCTGCCTCGTCGGCCTCGGAGGCCGCCACCTCGGCCGCTACCTCGGCTTCGGAGGCCGCCACCTCGGCCGCCACCTCCGCCTCGGAGGCCGCCTCGTCGGCCGCCTCGGCCACCTCTGCTTCGGCTGCCGTCTCGTCGGCTGGCTCGGTTTCCGCCTCGTCGGCCTCGCACGCCTCGTCGGCCTCGGGCGCTTCGGCTTCGGTTTCGGCCTCCAAGTCGGGCGCCTCGGCCTCGGTCTCGTCGGCTGTCGCTTCGGCCAAGCCCTCGTCGGCTGCCAACCGCGGCACCGTTGCCGGTGGCGCCGCCGTCGCCGCCGGTGTCCTCGCCGCCGCCCTCTTCTAAGCATCCGCTTGGACTTGAGTAGTAGCCCGTCTAGTGTCGCTGCCTAATCCCATGTTCGTATTCTTGCAGCAGTCGCACTGGCGGCTACAACCACGATCATTCCAGTTTGATACAGACCCCATCACATTCTAGTAGAGCGTCGTACCAACGCCGTTCGTTTGTTAGTATGATGCAGAGTAGCGCAGACTTGCGAGCGGTGCGCGCAGCGCGCCGCGAGGGCCGCGAGGAGCAAGCTGGAGCAGAACTTGAGCGCCGCGAGCAGTAGCTCGAAGCCGCACTGGAGCCAACGTGGGCTCGTAACTGATGCCAAGAGTGCTGCGCAGTGTGGGAACGGGGTGGAACCGAGCAAGTGGGCGGGGGTACCATGATCGAGGTAGATCTGGCCGCGAGGTCGCGCCGCGGCCGCACCAGTGAGCAGACGCGCAAAGCAAAGCGGCGCCAGGTGCCCGGGCGTGCGTGCGCAGCCTGGAGGGCGGCGGCGGGGGCGCGGCTTGGCAGGTATGTGCGCGGGCGTGGGTGCGGGGGATCCGCGGGCGGGTGGGGTGGGTGGGGGCGTGGGTGTTGGTTGGTCGGGGTGGTGGGGTGGGGGTGGTGCGGTTGTACGGTGGGATAGAGTTGGCCTGTTTCTGCACTTGCACAACAACACACGTTATCTTATCGCGTCGGCCTGCTCAAGTGCGATCTGCGATATCTCGCAAGGCCTGGATACCGCGCAGCAAGCATAACTCGCAGGGACGCGCAGCCGGGGACGGGCGGGGACGACGGGCGGCGCAGCAGCGGCGGCAGGAGCCTTGTTGTTCGGCCTGGCGCTGGCGCTGGCGCTCGGCTGGCGGCGCCCTGTTCCAGCTGCCGTTCCAGCCGTTGCGCTATCGCTGCCTCTCTCTGCGGCGGGTTGCGTGCTAGCGCTACAGCCGTCGCTATGCGGGCCGCGGGCATGCAGCCCGCCCCGCGACATGCCATGCCACATGCCCCCCGCCCTCCCCCAGCCCATCCCCAGTGCCTGCCGCCCGCCCCATTTGACGCGACATGTCGCCACACTCGCCGCGGCCGTCGTGACCGCGCCCTAGGCGTCGTGAGGCTGTGGCCTTCGACCTGTGGGGCTGCGGCAAGGAACGCCTCGTGAGCTGCGACTCGTGCTGCGTTGCTGCGTGCTGCGTTGCGTCGCTGCGCGCTGCATACCGCGCTGTTGCGCTGCCTTGCACTGTGTTGCGCTGCCTTGCGCTGCGCCGTCTTACTCGGGCAGCTGGCTTTGGCACGTCGCACTAGCCCACACCCACGACTCCCCCGCACACACACCACACTCCATCTTACAGTGTACAACAAGTCATGCGTTTGTGCTTATGCCTAGCCTAGCTCATGAGCTCCTCCTGCTCCTCCTCGTCGTCGTCGCCCAGCACGCACACGCTGCGGATCTCGCCGCCCGGCGCGTACACGACCGTCTCGTTGGCCGCGCCGCCACCGACATAGTCGTCGACGAGCTGCAGAATGTCCAGGTGCGACACGGAGCGCGTGCGCGTCGTTGGCGTCGACGGGTAGCTCAGCGTAGGCGCACGCAGGCGGCGGCGCGTGCCCGACGGCGACGCCGGGTGCAGGTATGGCGAGCCCGCCGGCGACACGGCCTCGGACTGGGGCGCCATCGACAGCGACGCCGTCGTCTGGCGTCTGCGCCGCATGTTGGTGATCGGCGACGACGACGGCTGCTGCGGCGGCGCCGGGGACGCCGCGCCGCCCGACGCGCTGCGCGTGTGCTGCGGCTGCGTCGTGTTGGCACGGCGCAGGCGCGGAGCCGGCACACTGTTCGCCAGGAACGGGTCGTGCTCGTGCTCCTGGCTCGGCGAGAACGGGTACAGGTTGGTGTACGAGCGGTGCGCGCGCGTCGGCGACGTGCTCGGCAGCTCGGTGTGCTGAGCGCCGGGTGTACGCGCGCCAGGTGTCCGCGCGCCGGGCGTCCGACGGCCCGTGTAGCTCGCCTGCCGCGAGTAGCTCGGGCGCACATTGTCGATGTCGAGTGCGGGGACGTGAGGTGTGCGCCGAGGCGTGCGCGTACCCGGCGTGCGCCCGCCTTGGGACGCCACCTCGGACGGCGTCGGTGGGTGCTCGGCAGCCGACTCGAACGCAGCCTGCTGGTCAGACGGCACCGTCGGCGTCGGCGAGTTGTCCTCGACGCCCTCGGCAATCTCGGCCTCGGCCTGGCGCTGCTCCCACTCGATGCGCGGCAGCGTCTGGCGCACCCAGCGGCCGATGCTGTTGATCGCGGCGTGCGTGGCAGGGAGCCACGTGAACATCTGGAAAACGTGCACCATGTCCTGGTAGAGCTCGTGCGTGACCTGGACGCCAGACATGGTCGCCTTGTGCGCCAGCAACGTGACTTCGTCACGCAGCACCTCCGAGTCGCCGCTCTGGATGAGCATTGGCGGTAGGTTGCTCAGATCGCCGAACAAGGGCGACGCATACGGGTGAGTGATGAACCTCTCCACGCCGTCGGGGCCGAGGTACGAGCCAACGGGGTTGAGGTGGTCGTCGGGCGCCGGGCGCGGGACCACGTCTGAGTCCGCATTGTCGTCCCATGAACCGCATGACATGGTGAGGTCGACCCAGGGGGACATGAGGACGAGGCCAGCTGGGAGTTGGTACCCGTTGTCGCGGAGGTACATGCACAGGGCGAGCGACAGGCCGCCGCCGGCACTGTCGCCTGCGATGACAATGCTCTCTGGTGGGATGGACAGCGGTGGGGCAAGGAGGCGGAGGTAGCCATGGAGCACGTCGTGAAGCGGGAGCGGGAAGGCCGCCTCGGGCGCCAGCCTGTACGTGATGGCAAACACGCGCGCGTTGCACGCCTTGCTCACGCCGACGGTGACAAGTCTGTGGGTCGCGGCATTGCCGACGTAGTACGCGCCGCCGTGGATGTAGTAGATGACGCGCTCGCGGCGGCTCGTCGGTGCGGCCTCTTCGCCCTCGAGCTCGGGCTCGGGGGTCGAGCGGCCGTTGCTCGAGCCCTGTACCTCGCCATTCCCATTGATGCTCCCGTTGCCGTGGACGCTGTCCGAGTCGCGGCGTCGGTGTGAGCGCGCAGTGACAGGCGAGCCGGGGATGGACCCGAGAGCGCTGTCGCCGCTCCCGCGCAGACGCGACGGGCCCGGCACCGACCGGCGCTTCATCTCGGCATGCCACTTTGCCCTCCGCTCCGACTTGAGACGCTTCCACACGTCAATGCCCACGACCCATTCGCCCTTGAGCTCGCGTGTGCCCGACTCGTCGAGGTCGAGGTCTCTGCGTTGCGTCAGCCAAGCGAGCACGTCGCGCGTGGTGCGCGCACGGCCACTCGTACGACCGCCGCGGCCGTGATTTGGGGAGCGACCACGACACGAGCGGCCCGAGCAGGCGACCTCGAAGAAGACAGAACCATGGCCAGGCCGCTCCAAGATCGCCCACCCGCCCCTAGTGTTACCCACCTCAAGAAGCCGCGGCACGAGTCCGCCGCCTTTCTCTTTGGCACGAGGAACGTAATTGGCGTCACGACGGCGTCGGCCGGCAGCGGGATGAGATATGTGATGGAGATGAGGCGGCGGATGAGGTTGAGGTCTGCAAAGTCGGTGTAGTTTGCCACGTTGCGCATGAAGGACGTGATCTGGGGCGTGTTAGTCGCTGCGTTCGTGGGGATCCATGGGGGCTGCGGAGCGGGCCACACTGTGTGCAGAAGGCGCGACGCGAAGCAGAAGCGGCGTCCCCTCGTCCCCACTCACAAAGGTCATGCGGTATCCCCAGCTCTTGCGCTGCGGCCCAAACAAAAAGTGCTTGAGCAAGCTCCAGAAGATGTACAGCC
This sequence comes from Vanrija albida, assembly GCF_041260175.1. Taxonomy (NCBI): domain Eukaryota; kingdom Fungi; phylum Basidiomycota; class Tremellomycetes; order Trichosporonales; family Trichosporonaceae; genus Vanrija; species Vanrija albida. Next base: position 1,124,571 of record NW_027191423.1, read on the forward strand.
CCTTTGCGGCGATGAACTGGACGAAGGCAATCCAGGTCGGCAGCGTCCAGAGGAAGGGCGACGCCGACGTCGGCGGCGCCTGCCGCTGCGCGACCTTGGGGTTGTGCCGCGAGCTCGCGGGTAAGGGCGACGGCGAGCGGAGGGGGTGCGACGACGTGTACGACTTGAGCAGGGCCGCGAGCGGGCCCGGCTGGTGCGGGTTGTCGGCGTTGCGGAACGTCGTCGCGGACATGGTGGGCGGGGGTGACGGGGAGGGAGGGGAGGGGAGGGCGTCGCGCGGGAGGCCGCTTGCTTTGTTGTTGTCGCCTGATGCCTTGTCGTCGATGCCGATGCAATGCAATGCTGTAGTGTTGTTGCTGCTGAGCACCGACGCGTCGGTCGAGATGAGATGAGACAAGAAGGAGAGAGATGGCCGCCTGGTGTCGTGTAAGGTGTAGGGCCTCTTGTTGAATGACGAACGGCTAGTCGACTTTTGTTTCTAACCGAACAAGGGCCGCACTCAGCCAGCGAGCACTCAGTCACTCATCGGGGACCTGGCTGCTGCATAACGATGCTGGAACGCGGCACCCGGCGCGCGACGAAGACCTAAGTACGTACCACCCACACCCAGCCAGACTGCCAAAACTGGCTGCCCACCCGCGTCATCATCATCCACTAAGGGTTGCCCAAATGCAAGACAAGACCTGTTGACATGTCTATACTCGTCTACCAGCTCTCCTCGCCACCACGTCCATTGTCAAACATCTCGTCGATGTACTCCGTCGCAGCTTCCGGCTCCAGACTACCCGCTCCGTCTGTGCTAATGCACCATGCCAGTGCTTCACGGACCTCGCGGGGCATCGCATTGGACGAGCTGAAAGGGGAAGAGCATGTCAGCACGGCGACGTGTCTCAGCGGGGCCCGCCACGACCCGCGACGACCTTGGCAACGGCCAAACCAACGGCGAGGCAACCAACCACGCCTGGGCGCACAACTCACCCTGAAATAAAGACGTAGCCGCCTCGTTTGACAATCCACTCGTTGATGAGCGCAGCGTCCTCGCGCAGCAGGTGCTGCACATAGACCTTGTTTGGCCCATCACGAGACGGTGCGACGCGCACCCGAACCCCGCGCGCTCGGTGCTCGTCCCACTCGGACGCGTAGTAGTAGTCGCTCCTCAGGCTCCTGCAGCCAAAGTACAGTGCTGTGTCTGGTCTTGTCAGCCGCCACGTTGGCCCCAGACGTAAGATCACCCACCTTTCGCGGCCCCGTCGCGCACCCGGTCCTCGACGAACGCACGCATGGGGGCGACCCCGGTTCCCGGGCCAACGAGGATGACAGGTACGCCGGGTTTGGGGAGGAATAGTGTTGGCGGGAGGATCTCGAGCGCAATGGTCGTGTCTGGGGTGTGAGCTATGGGGAGGGACAGTCGCCTCACCCTCTGGAAGGGACTGCAACCACGAGGAGCACAGGCCACGGCGCGGTACAGAGAGGTTGGTCTTGTACTCGACCATAGCGACGAGGAGCTGCACATGGCCGGGGTGGGCCTGACAGTGTCAGCTGATGCCCGCACGCAGCGACCTCCAGCTCACCTCGGCCGAGCTGGCGATCGAGAACTGCCGCCTCCTCAGAGGGGCCAGCACCTCGAGCACATGCGACAGGGGAATCTTCGTCTCTCGAAAGTCGGCGAGTGTTTCAACAATCGTGCGCTTGGGGCGCGACGCATAGTCATGGATCTCGTCCTGAAGTTGTCAGCACGCCGCGGGCGAGGTAGCCGACGCAGAGCAGACGCACAGGGTCGTCAAGGAACTCGTCGAGGCGCTCCTGCTCTCTCTCGTCAGAGCTCAGACGGCGTAGCCACTCGAAGAAACTCTTCCGTGGAGGCTGCCGGAGGTCGAGGTGGTGCGTCAGGAGGGTCCGGAGTGTCGTCGGCCCCGATGGGAGGTGTGGGGGAATGTCCTGCTCTGTGGGGGTCAGATGAAACCATGAATAATGAGCATCAAACCCACCGGGCAGGTTCGACCGGATCACCACGCGCTTGTCTGCTTCCTCGACCAGCCCGTTGATCTCGAGAAACTCGTCCACCTCCTCGTCGCTACACCGGGGATGGAGCGAGCAGACTGATCCTGGCGGGTAGTTGCTTGTTGTCAGCCCACGCCCGCGAGGCCACTCACGCGACCCTCCCCTCGAGCTCGAGGTCCACCTCGCGCACATCCTGATACCATCCTTCCTTCGTGACGCGTTTGTTCTTCCTCAGCGTGGCCTTGAGCCATCCGTCCGGGGCGAACGGCTCGACGGCCGACTTGTCGCTGATAGCCAGGCGCGAGAGATCAATGTCAGAGCCGGACGCCGCCTCGAAGCGGTAGATCGGCGGCGGGAGCGCCGTGTTGGCGAGCGGCGGCATCGACGGGCCGGGGAGGTATGGCAGGAACGCGGCGACGGTGCGCTCGAGCCATGGGAGGAAGTCCTGCTCCAGTCTGGTGTGTTAGTAGACTTCCCGGGGGGCGACCTACCCGTCCGGAGCTCGCTCGTCCCCCCATCCCGGCTCGGTGAGCGCGTGAGCACCGAGCGAGTCCATGCGCCGTGCGAGCATTTTGCCGGCAAAGCAGAAGCGCTCGTACGAGGTGTCGCCGAGGCCGAAGATGGAGTAGTGGACGTCTGGGGTGTGAGCATGGCGAGGTTCCCCGAGGTGCCGTCCAGCACCTTCCTTCCTCCTCCTTGTCTCGTCTCCCCCTTCCCCTCCTTCCCTCCATCATCTCTCATCTCCACACCACTCACCCTCCAAGATATCCGAGGGCAACCCAGCGCGGATCAGCTTCTCCCACAGACCGCGCATCGCCGGCGGCGGATCGCCCCGCCCATGCGTCGACGTGATGAGGATGAGGAGCGCCTCGTGCGGAAGGTCGGTCACGTCGTACTCTGCCATGCTGAGGAGGACGGCCTCGCGGTGCTGCGCGCGGAAGGCGCGCGCCGTGCGCTCGGCCACGTCCTGCGCGTTGCCCGTCTCCGAAGCGTAGAGGATCACGACGTGCTGCGGCGCCAGGTCGTCGGCGTAGTCGACATGGTCGCCGTGGTGCACGTGGTCGGCGTTCTCGGGTATATCTGCTGCTGCCATGCTGCTGTTGTACTCTGCTGAGAAGACCTCGATGAGAGGAGAGATGCTGTCAATGTTGTTGTTTTTGCCTGGCGGCGACTTTGGAAATATCTAAGTCAGCGGCCCATCTCGAACACGCGGAGCAGGGTCACTCCGGCCCGACGTTCGGCTCTCCCCAAGCCGCCGGGATCACGACATTGCACTCTCCCCATCTCAGACTTTTGTTTGTCCACTTCAACTCGATATCACCGCCCGCCATGGCCGACCTCTACAAGCCCGCGTTCGAGCGCTACTCGCCAGCCGACAAGGCAAGGTAAGCTGTCAGCTTGGTGAGCCAGCTAACCCCACAGCTTCTCGTTAGTAGCCACCCTCCCCCACGTTCCTTACTGACCCACGGATAGCTACAAGACTGTCGTTACGCGGTAAGCTGTGCTAGCCCCTCCAACACAGCTAACCCCCAGATGGCCCGTGATCATCACCAACATCGTCTCAGCCGTCAGCACCGTCAACCACCAGCTCTCGTCCGACTCGAGCGCCGACGCGCCGGCCAAGCTCGCCGAGGGCAAGGAGATTGTCGCCAAGCTCAGCGCGCTCAAGCACAACATGGGCAGGAACGGTGTCCTTGAGTGAGTCGGGAAGCTGTAGGCCGGCTATACCTTCTTTGTCGCTTCAGCCGGCCTCACCTACTCGCTCTTGCTGACCACCGAGGCCTATCCCCGACGACGGCAACGCCAACCGCGCGTGCTACAACGACGAGCTCGCCGCGCTCGCCGACGACGACAAGCGGTGGTTCACCGCCAACTGGCTCTTCGCCGAGTGCTACCTGTGGGTTGCCTCTGGGACTCGAGCTTACCCGCCAGCTACCGCCTCCTCCGCTCGTACTTTGCCCTCACGGCGCACTGGAAGTCGTATGACCCGTTCTTCGAGTCCAAGGCCGAGACGTACAAGTCGTCCTCGGGCGCGATCCTGCACCTCGCGCACGCGCTCAACTCGATGGTCGAGAGCAAGGACCTGCAGCAGGGCTTTGAGAAGGAGGGCAGCGCGCTCGAGATTGCCTTCTGGTCAGTTCGCTCAACCCACCAATGGCACAACTGACTCGGCAGGGAGATGGTTCAGGCGGACCTCTGGGGCAACGCGACCGACCTGTCGCTCCTCACCGACCTCAAGTACGAGGACCTGCAGAAGCTCCAGGCTGTCGGTGCTGCCGCGCAGGCTGAGCAGGCCGAGAAGATCCTGCGCAACGACCTGCCCAAGGTCTGGGAGCTGCTCAAGACGCTCAAGGACGGCCGTGTCGACATCGTGATGGACAACGGTGGGTACCTCATGGTTTTGCTCTAACCCGCCAGCCGGATTCGAGCTCTACACCGACTTCATCTTCGCCGACTTCCTGCTATCATGCACGCCGTTCGTCAAGGAGGTCGTCTTCCAGTAGGTCAATTGCCACCTCCGCTCTGACCTGCTCAGCCCCAAGACGATCCCGTGGTTTGTGAGCGACGTGCTCCCCTACGACTTTGAGTACGTCAAGCACTAACTCGTGACCTGCTCACACCCCCAGGTGGGCCATCGAGTCGCTGTTCGACACATCGTTCTTCGCGTCCCACGCCGCCCTCAAGGACGGCGACACCGAGGCGCTCTCTGCGCTCGCCGCGCGTTGGAAGGCGCACTCGACCTCGGGCCGCTTCCGCCTCTCCGTGCCGACCAGCACGCCGCTGGGCGCCGACGTCCCGGCCGCAAACTTCTGGACGACGCAGTACGCGTACCAGGACCTGCCGGCCGTCGACCCCGCGCTGCTCGCCGAGCTGCAGAAGAGCGACCTGGTCATGTTCAAGGGCGACTTGAAGTGCGTCCGGTCCTGGCTAGCCGCTGACGTTCAGCTACCGCAAGCTCATCGGCGACGCCAAGTGGCCCGTCACGACGCCCTTCTCCGAGGCTCTGGGTAGGTTCTTCGTGCCTCTTCCAACCTACTCACGCCCAGGCCCCCTCGCTGGCAAGTTCAACCTCCTCTCCCTGCGGACCAACAAGGCCGACACGATGTGAGTGGCTACCGAGTGCGCCGCTGACAGCCAGCTGCGGCCTCCCCGACGGCGTCGAGGCGCGCCTCGACAAGGACGCGCCAGACTGGCGCGTGTCGGGCAAGTACGCCGTCGTGTCGTTCGAGCCCAAGGCATAACCTAGACAAACGTAGAATACATGGATGGGTGATACAGTACACTTGCTACAGTACACTGCCGAGCGCTGCTCGTACCATCTTATGTCTACCGTGTGACAGACTAACTTGTACACGACTAGCAGCGCCGTCTGCCACCGGGGCGGGCGCTCTTAGCTAACAGCCCCTCATATATGGGGCTCTACAACGATTCTCTGTCCTCCTCGACTGATATCCCGTGGAACGCGGCCTCGAGGCTGACGCTCCGGGAATGGTGGTACAGCGCCCCGTCGTACTCTGCCGCGGCGATCATGCGGCTCGCGCTGCGCGGCGTGAACAGGTCGGCTGGGGGCGACTGGCGCCCGACGCTGCCCGGCTGCACTTGGCCCAGCCCGCCCCAGATGTGCCCTTGGCGCTTGTACGCCGCGCTGCGGGGGGAGATGGGCGGCTGCTCGGGCGAGTCAAGCTGGATGGCGTTGGCGTCGCCGGCGGGCAGGGCGGGTGCGCTCACGTCTGCGGGCTTCGCGCCGCCCGCGGACGCGAGCATGCTCAGCGTGCCAGGCGGGAGCACGGGAAGCGCCGACAGGTATGGGACGTGCTTGCGCTCCGACGTCGAGCTCGCGTCCATGAGCGGCACGGACCCGGTCGTCGGCGGGCTCGACGAGCTCGACGCCGTGCGCCCGTGTCCTCGTAGCGGCGGCAGCGGCGTGGTGCCGCTCTCCGGGGAGGTTGTGGCGGACGCCGTGGCGGCCGGCAAGTTGTGCCCGCCGCCAAGCGACGACGCGAGGCCCGCTGCGATGGGAGGGCGCGGCGGGAACATGGCTGAGCGGGGGCTCGACACGCTGCTCCGGCTCCGCGTCCGCGTCGGCGTGTGGCTGTCGCTCGGGAGCGCGATGAAGACGAGCTTGCCGGTCGGCTGGCCCAGCGCGAGGGACAGGTTGACGCTGGATGCGAGCGGCGGGGCGTGGGCGACCGACGAGCCGGACGCGAGGGGGAGCGGACCGACGGGCGGAGCTCCGCTCGTGCTCGAGCCAGTCTTGCGCACCACCACCTCCCAGCGCACCTCTTCCTCCTCGCGAGCGGGGAGGCAGGTCACGAGCACCTCGTAGCCGCCGCGCTGCTCCCCGGGCTCCGGGGTACGGCAGACAGCCGAGAAGCGAGGGTTGGTGGACGCAGAGCCGGAGCGGTTGTGCTGGGTCCGCAACGGGGCCGAGTTGGGCGTCGAGGGGCTCACGTCGGCCAGCTGCTCCGTGTCCTCGCCGAGGCGGGGGGAGGCGCCCATTGTTGGCGTTAGCGGCGGCGCATTCTCCTCAGCGTCGGTTGTCGGGTCCGTATTCGCTCCTCCGTCCTCGGCCGCCCCGTCACTCGCCGAGCCAGTCCCTCCAGCAGATGCTTCCGAGAAGCTCTCTGACCGGCTGTAGTGCTCACTCTCGCCGGCGACATCGCCCGCCGCTGTTTCCGACGCGTCGATAGGGGTGGCAGATGAGATTGGGTTGAACGTCGCTGCGGCGACGGCTCCAAGCGTGGCCGCTTCAGCCTTTCGTCGGCGGCCGCTCGGCTTGCGTGCGAGCCATGCCGCGGTTTCCGCGCGCCACGCCGCAGGGGGGCTGGGTCTATTCTGGAGGTTGCTAAAGTGAGTGCGCTGGGGTAGAGCGCCCTCGCTCGAGGTGGGGGACGGTGGCTGGCTTCCGTGCTTGGCCGTTGGCGTCAGTGGCGCTGCGAGGGGCGATGAGGCTGCGGAGGTCGCGTTGGTGAGACCGCTTGTGCTCGGCGTGTGTGGGACACCAGTGGCGATGCTATGTGCGCTGCCTGTGGAGTGCTGGCTAGCGTGGGCGCTGCGTTGAACGCGGGGAGAACGAGGTGACGATGTGCGCAGCGCTGACGTGTGAGGCGATGAGAACCCTTCTGGCGCTGGTGCCGATTCCGCAGAGTTGCTGATGGGGCCGTTCAGGAAGGGGTGGTAATGTGTCTGAGACGAGGGTGGTAGGTGCTGGGGCAGTGGTGATACTGGGCCATCAGAGGGCTGAGCGGTGATCACGACGGTCGACGGCGGGCTATCGAGATCTTCTCGTGCGCCAGGATTGTGGTGGGAACCAAAGAAGCCAAAGCCGCCGTTGGATCTGCCGTGCTGGGCGCGTTCCCGTTCGGCATTGTACGCCGCCTGCGCCTGGCTGTGCGCTAATGCCGAGCCCGTGACGACTGCAGCCTTGCTGGGCGGCGGTAATGGCGAGCCCTGCGTGGATGTCGAAGATGAGCCCGCGTCATCCTTGGAGTCCTTGTGATGGTGGTGATGGTGGTGGTGGTGCTTGCCTCGGGAAAATAGTCCGCCGCCAAAGCCGGTGCCGCCTCCGCTTCCTCCGGAGTCGGGCTCGACTCTTTCTCGGCTGCCCTTGGAGCTAAGCTTGCGCCGTAATAATCGCGCTGGGTTGAGGCGTGACGGGCTAGACTCGACGGGCTGGGATGAGACTGATCCGGGGCTCGCCATGAGGTTGCCAGCAACAGAGGAAGATCGCGGCATGGCGCCTGGCGGAGGCGTGACAACGTTGCGCGCGACATTTGACGGCGGTGGTGGCTGTAAGAGGATCTGGGGCTGGGTGTACGAGCTGGGCCCGGCGAAGCCAGAGCTCTGGGGTGGCGAGGAAGCCATCGCAGGAGCGTGCTGGCCACTTGGTAAAGGAGGTACGCGTCCGTCGATGTCGGTGGCCATGTGTGTGCTGAGCTTGCCACTGGCGTTTGCACTCTCCTGGCTGTATATCGATGCGCTCGTTCCAGGCCGATGGAACGGGTGCGGTGCCATGGTGCCGACGGCCGCAGCGGCGCTGTATCAGACGGATGTAGTGGATGAATCAACGGGTTGTCAACAAAAGGAGGACTGTAAAGGAGGGGGTGTGTCAGCGTACAGCGTCGTCGTCGTCGTCGTCGGCCTTGTCGACGTCGTTCGGCCGGTGGCCAAACGTGCGCCATCTGGCGAGTGAATGGGCATCAACCCATCCACCATGCCATCCATGCACATCCATGGCGGCGATCACCCGATTCAGACACGCACGATGATAGTCCGCCTTGGCGCTGTCACCAAGACTGGCTAGATTGCTACCACCGAGACGTCTGAAAAAACGCGTTGGATGGAGCGGCCCGAGGATTGAGATGACGCGGAAGTGGTTGGCGGGCAGACGTCGATTGCGGGCGGGCTGGTGGTGCTTGCTGGGGGGCTGGTGCTGCTGCTGGATGCCCTTTAGTGCGCGTCGGCTTGGGGAAGGTTGGTAGTTGTCGTGACTGCGGCCGCTGCTTCGATGTCCTCGAGAATTTGTTGATGTTGTCACGCAGTTGTTGTCGTTGCTGTTGTCGAGATTGTCGTCCAAGATGGTGGGGCCAGGGTACGGATAGCATCCATTCACGCCGTGGCTGGCGGGAACGAAGCGGGTCGAGCTTAAGTCGTTGTAAGCTCTGTCGCGTCGTCGAAATGACAAGCAAGCTTAAGCCTGGCCGAATCTGCCCCGAGTGATGGGGAGCGAGATAGAGTTGGGGGTGGAATGGGAGGTAGGTTGGAGATGGGAGATGGTCGTTGTCAACATTACCTTGGTGACGACGGGGATGGTGGTGCTGGCTCGTGGTGCTCGCTCGTGGTGGCTGCAGCTGCGAGTCCTACTCGCTATCCGCGGCAGAGTCAGTCAGTCTGGTGTACATGGCTCTCATGTCTCTCTCAGTGTCGCGAGCGGCAGCGCGGCAGGCAGCAGGGAGGAGCAGCGCAAGGCACTTGAGCAGCAGGTAAGGTTGATTCAAGCTCGGGTCTGGGTCAGGACAAAGACAGAGGGCAAAGGCGGCAGGGCGCGGCCGGCCAGCCAGTGGCAACAAGGTCTCAGCGGCACGGCACAGGCAACAGACTCAGGAAAAAGACAAAACACGGCAGGGTCAGAAGCACAAGAAGGTCGCATTCAGCGTCATGAGACCCTGAGAGGCGGCACAGGCGGCAGGAGGCTTGGGCAGGAGAGCAGAGGACGTGGACGGGGGGAGGAGCAGCAGGCGTCGTCTGCCCGTGATGATCCTCTTAGCGCTCTTGGGTCAGGCCCTGAGAGCCCATTTAGCGCTGCCGTGGGGCCTCTCGTCTGCTGCCGACTGTTTCATCCATGACCCAGGGTGGGCAGGAGAAGAGGAGTGCAACTCTGAGTTTATGTCAGCCTAGCACTGGATGCACCTCGCTCGCGCTGGTGCCTGCCCCACCTGGCCGCAATTCACATCCGCCGCCAGACGCGCGGGCACGAGCAAGCAAAGCCCAAGCAAGCCCAAGCTCGAAACCTAGTCGCTGTTGTCGCCTAGTCGCCTCGCCTCGTCGCCGCCAGCGCGCCAGTGGCGTCGGCGACCCAATGGATGGATGATGATGAATCAAGGGAAATCAAGGTGGGCCATTTTGCCTAGAGACGCGTCCGTGCGCGTCCCTGAACTAGTCATTGTCCGCCTGCTGGTTGGGACACTGCGCGTGCAGAGGGAGCACGGCGAGTCGCTGTTCGGCCAACGCGACGGTGGCGACGACGACGACGACAGCGGGGCCGAGGAGGGCGGCGACGGCGAAGAGGAGCGGTACGGCCCCCGCCGTCCCCGCCAGCCGGTCCGTTTCCCTCACAAGCCCTCCCGGCAAGCCACTCGCCTGCTTCCGATGGCTTTGGCGAGTCGGCGGCAGACGGCTAATGGGCCCGCCGGTCGGGAAGCGCGCCAGTCCGACGCCAGCGCCGACGACGGTGGCGTCTGTGGCGCGTGGCTTGTTCTCGCCGTTGCCTGTCGGCCCGTGTCTTCTCGTCGTCGCGTCGTCGTCGTCGTCCCGGCAGAAGCAACCACGCCGAGTGAGACAGCCCGCGGGCCATGTCGCGCGTCCCTCGCCGCGTCAACCCCCGCTGCCCACCGGGCGGCGCCGAGACATCGCATGGGCACACAGGCGACGTGATCGCCGCAGCCGGGCATGCGATGCTGCTCCTTGTCCTCGTCCTCGTCCCGTTCTGTCGATCCACACGCCCCCGCGCCAGCCCAAACCCACGCCCAAAGTCAGACGCGTCGAGGCCGCTGCACGGCCTTTGGTTGGCGCGCAGTGAAACACACCATCCCCTGCTGCCTGCACCCGGCCCATCCTGGCCAAACGGCTTCACCCGACGCAGCGGAATGTGGCCGTTTCAATGCGAGCACAAGTGTCCAAGCAACACCCGATGTGGGCTGGCGTGGGTGTGGGCTGGCGCTGCTGTCGTGTGGCACAGTGGCATCGACACCATGTCCAAGCAACACCCGTCATGCGGTGGGCTGTCGTGTGGCAGTGGCATCGACGCTCCCAATGCCCAAGCCACACACTCCCAATGCCCAAGCAACACCCGGCATGTGGGCCGGCGTGGGCTGTCGTGTGGCACAGTGTGGATCGGCACGCTGATGACTGTAGGCACGCACACACGACGAAAAGCAGCCGCCATGCGAGGTGGGAAGACGGAAACGTGCGCCGCCTCTGCCACTGCCACCGCCACGGCCCCACGGGCGGCTTACGTCTGGCGTTCCTCCCGCTCGAGGTTGCGTACCCCGCCGCTTCACGGCCTCGCGGGCACACTCGCCGCTCCTGGGGTGCGCGGAACGGCGCATCCGCGGAGTCGTCGGCCTCGGCGCCACCCCCCACCACCCCAGATCAAGCTGAATGAGGGCCCCTTCCTAATTCAAGGACCGCTCCACCGCCACGCATGCCGCTGGGTGACGGGGTACGCCGCCGACCAAACCGCGGTACTGCCCTCCGTGCGTCCCGTGACGCTCCGCGAGCCCCGCCTAGATCTCCGGCGTGGGCTTACGGAATGCTCCGCTCGCAGGTGACGACGCCGCGGCACCGAGCCGCCGATGAACCGAGCGAGGGGGGGAGGCCGCGGGAATCGTATCTCGATTCGATCGATCCGTCTCGCTGCTCGCCCCCGGCATCGCTTCGGCGGCATGCATCTCCGTCGCCAGGCTCAGGCTCCACCGTCACCTGACGCCCTTCGAGAAGGGTGCCTCGCCGACCCAGAAGCGACCAGCGTGGGAGGCTCCCAGCCCGTGCCTGCAGCAGGTTGGGCCGATCATGTCACCGGCGACTGCAGAGCGCATGACAATCGCTGCCGGGCTCGAGGCTGCATGCCGACCGAGGCGCCACCCGCCGACCGAGCTTGGATCTAACCTCTGCGGTCGAGTACAATCAGCTGCATGCTCGTCGTCGTTGTCGCTGCAGGTCCGGCCCTCCCAGGCCCCAGAAGCAAGAGCCGGCATGACACGGCTCCCCTTGGCAGCACGGCAGGCAGCACGGCACACACACGTACATGTCGTTGGTGGTGCACGTACTCTGGAATGCATTTGGGTTTGGGTTGGCCAGCGTGTGCTGTGCTGGCGGTTCCTCGCGGCTGCTCTAGACGTTTTCTGACGCATTCTCACACCGCCGGCTGTGGGCGGCGGCTAGCTGCTGCGCCGGAGGATGCCGAGGTGGGGCGTGGTGGGTGGGGTGTGTGGGTTCAGTGTGGGTCAAGGCTTGCTTTTGCCTTTGGGGGGTACAGCGGCGTTAGACGTCGTCAGCCAAGCTCCGCCCGCCTTTGCACGGTTCTGCGAGCAGCGTGCGACGGGCGTCTGGATGCATGCGGGTCGTCTTGGCTTGGGGGGAGGAGGAACACTATGTGGGGGTACGCATCACACTGTGGGGTACGCACGGTGTGGCCCCACACGAGGGCCTGGAGACCGACGATGGATGGCAGCGACGCCGGTGGCAGCGACTCCTGCATCGACGCCGACGCCCGCCATGACTCTGGTCGCGTCGAGGCCGGCTTCGCGCCGGGCCCGCCTCGCGCTGTCGACGTGGTCGGCGCGTCTACGCCTCGTCCCCTGGTGACCAGGCGGCCAGGGTGTCGCACAACACAGACGCGTGGCCCTGTGGCGTGGCAAACAGAGGCCAGACCTGCCACGTAAGCTGTTTGTGCGACGTCTAGCCTTTGCACCAGTAAGTCACCTTGGGTGTGGCGATAACGACGCGGCGTACGACTCGTTAATATTGATCGCGACCGGCGCGTCTGGAAGAGACACGCGACGACGAGTCGGGACGACACGGGTATCGGTATCGGAGCGAGATAGCTCGGGACACCGGACACTACGACTCAACCGGCGACACAACCGCGGCACTCGATGGACAGCTGCTGCAACAGTTCAAGCTCACTCTACCATGGTACATGCATACTATTCTCAATGTATCTAGCTACAACCGCCTCGTGTGATGACATGACGAGGTGGTAATCCTACAACTAACTAAAAGGAGAGGGAAAATGGGGGTTTTTAAGTGCCGATGTAGATAGATGTTGATGCTGGGGGTTGAACTGAAAGACCGAAATAATAACACAGCAATGGAAAATTCAGTTGATGGTGTTGACGTCTCAGACGTTACATGAACATTGCGGGCGTGGCAAAGGGCGCGGGGGAGAAGCGTGGCGACTTGCGCTGGCCGAGAGCCTCAAACATGGGAGCCGTGAGGGACGAGACCGAGGCAACGCGCGGCGTAGGCGCGACGAGGTGCGAGTGGTCACCAGAGTAGCCGAGGCGCGGGGTCGCGGGGAAGCGTTCTTCCGTGGACGAGGTCGAGCCCGATGACCGCAAGGGGTTGGGCGAGAGCGAGCCAGAGTCTGCGCGGAGGGACGGGGGAAGCTCAGTGTCGAGCTCGGGGTCGTCAAACGAGAACACGGGCTCGGCGTCGTCGGACACGGGAGAGTCGTAGTAGGTGGCGTCGATGGGAGCGGTGGGGACGTAAACGGGGGGAGGGACGGGGGGAGGCTTGACGGCAGCGGCGCGGGTGGCAGCGTCGTCGGTGAACGAGTCGAGCTCGTAAATGAGGTGACGGAGGCGGTCGAGGCTGATGCGGTGCTCGGGCTCGAGGGTGAAGATTTGGGTGAGGATGTCGAGGCACCCGGTCGAGATAGGGAGGATGCGGCGGAGGAATGCCGGGTCCTGGAGGAAGGCGGCAAACGACTCGTCGGTGGGTGACGCGCAGCGCCATGGGTTGCGACCACAGACGAGGTTTACGAGGATGACACCGAGCGACCAGACGTCGGCCGTGCGCGTGGGATACGAGCCGGCCGTCGAGTGCCACTCGCCGAGGCATTCCGGAGCAATGTAGAATGTCGAACCGCAGCCAAACTCTGTCGACGTGGGTTCGGACGTGGCAAGACCAAAGTCGACGATGCGGACGCGCGTCCCGTCTGCCGAGCACACAATGTTCTCGGGCTTGACGTCGCGGTGTGCGATGCCGAGCTGGTGGAGCCAGTCGACGCCGTCGAGAATCTGCAGGAACACGGAACGAATGAGGTCGTTGTCGCCCGCGTACTGGGAAGTATTATTAGCGCCAGTCGACGTTGGTGGCAAAGTGGGAAGTGGAAGTGGGGGAGTGTGGGGTGGTGGGAAGAGGCAGGCAGTGCCAAACTTGGCACTGTGCCTCAATAATGCGATGAAACAAGTACTCACCCGCTGCTTTTCGGTGATCATGGCGAAGAGGTCGCCCTCGTCCCCATAGTCCATGACGACGTAGACGGCCTCTGGCTCCTCGATGAGGCGGTCCATGTTGATGATGGACGGATGCCTCGACGCGCGGCGGTGAAGGGCAATCTCGCGGAGCTGGAAGCGGCGTTGCCTGTCGTCGATGCCGTGACGGCGGAGCTGCTTGACAGCGCGCTTGATGGGCCTGCCATAGCGGTAGTCGAGGGCATAGAAGACGACGCCGTACGCGCCGTTGCCGATCACGGACACGAGTTGGACGTAACCATTGTCAATGAAGCGAGGGTGGGGGTGGGTCGAGCACGACGAGACGGTCATGATGTAAATTTCGTAAATGGGGTTTGGTGGCGGCGGCGGTGGGGGATGTGTAAGCCCGTTGTTGTGTCGTGGGCGTTTGTTGTTGAAAGGTTGTTGCAAGTGGTGACAACCCAGGTGTGATGTGGCAGGCTGGCGGCGGCGACAAGACGTGTTGGCGGGGGGGCTTCGTAAAGAGGCTTTGGGCAGCGGCGACGAGGTGGCGCGCGACTGGGTATTAAAATGAGGAAACGAAAATCTATATGGACAATGAAGATGAGAGAGGAAAATGAATCGTCTTGGGACGTCAAGACGAAGGAGGAGGGGGGAAATGGAGATGAATCGAGACGACGAGTCGGGTTTGATGAAGGAAGGGAGGAGGGAGTGGGCCAGGAGGTTTCAAGGAAATGAAGGTAAAGAGATGGCGGGGAACTGGCGCGCGACGTGCATATTCTGGTCAGGTCCATTTTTGCCTTGTCCTGTGACATAGTGCAGGCGGCTTGGACCTTGGGCATCTGTTCCAAGGTTGGGTTGGCTGGCTGGGCCGGCCAGCCTACGTGCAGTGCAAGGTCCCTGGAGAAACCAAGGCTTGGGCGGGGCAGGGGCAGGACCAAGGGCAGGGCCACAACCCTCTGCTCAGCCGCAGCACTCTGTTCCGTTGTGGGCAGAATAGGGTGGGTTGGTCCCGACACGAACAGGGCAGGGGGTCAAGTTACGGGAAACGAGCCAGATGGCAGCGGCACGGAGCCTAGGCAGGCGGGCGGGCGGGGGCAAGCGGCAAGCACAAGCGCAAGCAAGCATGCATGGTGGCGGTGGCTGCGAGGGCAAGGCAAGGCAACGCCGGCGTCATCGCCTGCGGCAAGACGTGTCGCATTCTTTTTTTTCCTATGGCAAGGCAAGCCAAGGGCAACGCTTACGTTGATGGGGCAAGCAGGCGTGTGGCCGTTCGGGCCAAGGCAAGACAGCCGCATGGCTCTGAGCCTAGATCGATCGTCATGCTCCGGGGCGGGAAGCGGACTGTGCGTTGCGAGAGTTTGAAGCATGTGCGTTCGTTGGTGCTGTGCGTGTGCTGCGTGTGCGCGGCCGTGCTGTGCCGTGGTCTTGCTCTTGGTGCCGTGCCGTGCCCGTGCCGTGCGCTGGTCGGTCGGTCGGTCGGTCGTTCGTCGTCGTGCGTGCGTGCGTCTGCCTGCCGGCGAGTGCGTGCGTCGCCCATCGACGGCGAGTGCAAGCATGTGCGTACGTGCGTCGTGTGCGTGCCCAAGGCAAGGTCGAGGACCAGGGCAGGGGGGGAGGCGAGGGCGAGGGCAAGGCCCAGCAGGCAAGGCACAGTAGTCGTCCCCACAACGGCCGCCTTGGTATCTTGGCCTGGAGGAGGGGGGAGGTGCCGCGGCCGACCGACGGACAGAGGCCAGGAGGATACGTCAACTAGCCTCGTGCAGCGGCTCGGCTCGCCTCCCTCTGCTGGCGTGCCCCGGCCCTTGAGTGGGCTGATGAATAAAGAACTCTGCGGCACTCTCGTCTTGCCCGATACAGCATGTGGGCGTTTCAAGTAGCATGTGCCTCGGATCCCCACACCTGAGAAACATGCGCGCTATACGACCGGTGTACGAGAGCGGCCATCCATAGGATCCCTGTGGGCTCCAAACCCGGCCGCCGCCTGCCGTTGCCGCATGCTCTATTGCGCCCCCGTCCCTGTCACCGAATGCATGCCGCCCTGCGCGAGTGAGCAAGTCACGCCCACTCTACCCCGCCGCGGCTGTGCCTCCCTCCCGCGGTTTCCCACCCGCGAGGATGCCAGTCGCCAAGTGGCCACTGCCACCACCCACCGCCACCCTGAATCTCTCCTGGCCTGACACAAACTGTCCCCAACAAACTCGCCCCGTCCAATGTGTGCGTGCCATACGACGAGGCAATCGAGACGACAATGCTTCGCTGCTCGCCAGCCGATCTGCCCAACTCTAAACGTGCCCCAGGCGAAACAGTATCACGGCAACCTTGCTCGCCCTTGCCCTTGTGGCTTTGCTGCTCTCGCTCCTGCCCTCCTGCCCTGCTCCTCCTCGGCACTCGGCAGAAGGTTGGAAAAAAAATAAACGGCACCATGCCAAAAGAGTTGTGAAATGCTCCCCGCAGCCCACCGCAACAAGGCCGAATGCATGCCTTGTGGAATGTATGGTAAACCCCTCTTTGAACACCACCACCTCCAATTGCCCGTTACAGGGATTTTACCCACCACCCTCGCAGCCCTCGCATGCCTGCCTGTCTTGCCCGGGGGTGCATGTGCGAGGCTAGCGGTGCCAAAGTTACCGTAAGGCCTAGTCCAACTAGTGCGTTACATCAAATCACAGCCTAGCACTCGTACCAGAACTTTAGCCCAGGTCTGGCCCCAGCCTGCCTCGTACCCGACCGACTCCTTTGTGCATGTTGCTGCCCGCGGCCGATGAAACGAATCTCAGCATGCCGACAGGGTGTGCACTACCGTACGACGCCTTCTGGTCGTTCATGTAGACGCGTCATGATGTAAACCCCTCGAGACTATTGCTGTCGAGGACGTAAGCCCCCTTGCCCGTGGACTGCGCAGGTGCGGCCGAGTGGCAGATGGACGGGCCGAAGGGCCACGGGCGACGGAAAGAACACGGGTCCAGTCAACCTTCCAGGCCTCGTTGTTGAGATGCTTGCCTTCTAGGTCGAACGCGTACGCGCCGCTGCGCAGCAGCTGAACGAACGCCATGGCGACGCCCGCCCGCGCTTGATTTCGCGCATGTCACTGCCTGCAGGACCGATCGACGTGGCGACGCGCCCAAGTGGCACATTACGCCACGCAGGGGACAAGTGGCACCTCCTCCCCGATGACGGCTCTCTCTAACTCCATGGTGGCGCCGACGCGCACCGTGCTCGTGGGGTTAGTCGCTTGGCGAGGGCCCGAGCTCGCCCTGGTGCTCTCGTGTCACGACGTCATGCCCCCCACGGCTCTGGCAGACTGGTGCTTCAAACCTTGCTGCCTTGTCTGCAGGCCCACTCAAGCTTCCGCAGATCATGTGGCCCACCCAGTCCAGATCATGTGGCCCACCCAGTCCACCAACGGCCATTCCAGCGGCCAAAACACACCGCTGCCCGTCGCAACGTTGAGCAAACACTAAGCATCGATGGCAACGGCATGGTCGATGAGAATAATGTGACTGCAAAGGATGCCCCACTGTCATATAAGGCGGTCGTTTCGCTCACCGGCTCGCTACTGGCGTCCTCACGACCTCACAGACAAGAGCTCAGCCCAACCACTGCACGCAATGCGTCTCGCCATCCTCCTCAGCCTCGCTGCCGCCGCCGCGGCAGTCCCTGCACCGAACGAGCTCGACATTCGCGACGCGATCAAGCTCGAGCCCCGAGCCGAGTACGAGCTCGAGCTCGAGCAGCGCGGCTTTATCGATTTCGAAGCGCGTGGCTGGAGCGACATTGTCGATCTCCGAGGACGCGACGCAGAGCTCGAGGCTCGTTCGTGGGGATGGTGCATGCTTACGAGTTGGCCCCCGAAGTATGGGAGGTGCTGCTTCAGCAGATGTGGCGGCACTATTTCCGCCTAGACAAGTTACTGTGAAAGACTTGCATGTATCAGTAGCTATGACAGGCCTGTAGCGTGCATATCTCGTGCACCACGTCGCGCCACATCGCTTCGACGTCCGTCGCGGTGGAGTCGACGCGCGCGTCTCCTACGCGACGATCCCCAGCTCCCTAGCATGCCCTAATCCTCATGAGCCCCATTAGGATTCAGACTCCATCGGAGACAACAATACAGAGCCTCGCCGATCACCATTCCCAAAACACGTCCTTCCCCAACCCCTCACGACCGTTAAACTCACCCCTTCCAGCTCACTGGGCGTCCATCCCCTGAAACTCTGTTACGCCATGGCGAGCAGCCCACTCCGTCATCGGTTGTAAAATGGGTGGTAAACCTTACAGCATCAGATAGACACAAGGTTCAGTAGACCCTCTCCGCCCACAGCTCGTCTCCGTGTTGTTGTGGAGCGCGGCACGCGCCCTGGCCCTGGCTTGGCAGCCCGGTGTCATCTTTCCTTCGAGTGATCGCGGGGACAGCGGCGACTGCTTCTGCTTCCTCCGGAAACAGCAAGCGCCGTGCACATGCACATGTTTCGTTTTGTTTGGGGCGACGCCGGGCTCATGTTGGGGGCGGACCAAGCGCGGCCCCGAATGCGTTGCGTAATCGGGTTGGCACCTGCCCTGTCACTGATGGATGTATCACACTGGGCGAGATCAGGTCCGCCAGGCCCGCCGGGAAGCTGCCGCGGGCAACAAAGGCGCGGATAGCTCGCTCCGCCCGCCGCGGGCGCACACTGGCCAACTCGCTGCGAGGTGTCGTCGTAGTCGCCTTACAACATCCGCGACACGTCGCACATCGCGACTGCAAGGGGCACTTATGCTTTACGGACGCCACTGCCACTTCTGGCTCAGTCCCAACGATCACGAGGACGCAACCCGTCCTGTCAGTTGGGAGCAGTGTACGTTGCAGAGTATGGTACGGGCCGTCCAGCGAACACGCGGGGCCGGATGCAGCAACCCAGCAACGGCAGTGGCGAGGAATCACTCTAGGCAGCGTCTCCATCACTACCATCCAGCAGGTTACTAACCCCGTGACATGCACACGCACACGGCGGGGACGGGGAGGCCGTCACGCCTCGGTCCGCCCCCACACCGGCGTCTGAGAGACATGCATTGTGCGTCGGGCGAGATTTACGCTTTCGGGGTTTGGGTCGCGCTGCTGGGCCCGCCACGGCGTGCATTCAGTGCCCCAGCAATGGCTCGATGGCTTGCCAGTCGTCCAACGACAAGTCGACGGCGTGCATGTAGTTTCATGTGGCGTCGTTCTAGCCCCGGACGCCATTGTGTGGGCCTTCGCTCCCGCCGCCACCGAGCAGGGGAATGGAACTGTATGCATTCACGCCTTACTCAGGAACGGAAGCGGCTTGCTTGTCGTCGTCGTCGTCAACAACTAGGACGACGCCTAGCCCGTCAACAAAGAACGCGCCGAAGTGTTTGGCATCAAACCTTTTTTTCTCCTCAAGCCGCCGACGCCTCACAGCCACCCCACCCCTCCCCACCCAGCACCCGTGTGCGGCGATCGCGCTGGATGTCACTCGGGAAGCCTTACCCCTGAGCCTTCTGTGCCGAAGGCACTGCCATTGTTTTTGTCTGCGGATGCTTCAATTCAGGCCGCAGTTCCAGTGTAGCGTTGGTGGCGCTGGCTGCGACATGGCAGTAAAAGCTACGCGCAGTGTGCAGGGCACTGGCGCCGACGGGAACGGCACGCGCCTGCCCGCAACCCCCCATCTCGTAGATTTAACAATGTGGGCAGCGGTGGTGGAGCGTGCAGTGGCTCTCATTCCGATGGGTAGGGTTGGCAAGGGCTCGTTAGCACCAAGCAAGCATGCTGCATGCTAGGCCAGGGGTTGGCGGGCACGACGGCAGAGGAATCCCTCGAGCACAAGGCACGGATGGGGGTCGCTTCCGAGTCCCCAAAGTCCGTTTCCGCGTCATTAACCTGTGCCTGTCATTTGGCCGCCGCCAGCACAAGTTTAGCTGTGCAATGTTGTCGCACACGCATGCGCGCGGGCGAGCGAGCACAGCTGCGCGCCGCGCTGCCACTCCTCGTGACTGCTCCGGTTCGCACAGTCGCAAGTCGTACGCCTCGCTGGCCTGTTTCATCCTACTGCTATTCATGCGATCGCGGCAGCAGTTGGAGTGCGTGCATGGCATGTCCCGGTGTCTGCTTCGCCCACGGCTGCGGGGATCGGGCACCGAAGCTATGTGCACTGCACCGGGCTTGCAGCCGCTGCTGTACAGAACATTGCTTTGCGCTCCGCGAGCGCGGACAGCAACAGCCGTGACGGCACTCGCCACTGGCCCGGCACGAGCTTAGGCTAATCTGGGCTGGCGGCTGACTGTACTAACTGCGACGGAGGCGGCGGCAGGCGGCACTGGAAGCGCTAGTGGCCATGGCGTGCCATTAAACCGCCGAGGCACTGTTGCCGCCACACGCCAGTTTATAGCACCCCAGCCAGCCGGTCCTTCCCAGCCTGCCAGCGCCCACTGACTCTGCCACCCCAGGCTAATTTGGCCGCATCAACCGAACTCGAACCCCGGCGGTGACTGCACTTTAGCTCGTTTCAATAGGCGGTGGGCTAGTCCTTTTGCAGATCACTTTGTGTGATTAATATGGCCGCTCCCCGCTCTTACGCATATGGGCTTGTGTGAAGCCGGGTGTCCGGTGTCGTGATTCTTGGCACGGCTACTTGGCTGGGGGCGGGCGGCCTTGTGCTAGTCGGGTGGGCCTGGGTGGGCCTGGCACGCATTCATTGTACAATTTTACGGCTTGGTACTTAGTGGCAGACGCATCGATCCGCATGCATCGATCTCGCTGCCTGTGTGACAGACTGCCACAGGCAACCAAGTCAGTCGTGCACGACGGGTGGCAGAGACTGCCGCCACGGCCGCCTCCCGTGCCGAACGCTCTCGGCATAGGTGCCCAGAGTGGCAGACGGCTGCTCTGTTTCATGTGTTGAATAGGCCTACGAGCCCAGTGTCGAAAAAGAAGACAATCAACGTAATGGTGCGCACCAGCAATCGGCTAGTGCAGTACAGACGAGCGTTATGCCCAGCCGTGCCGAGATACACTGCGTTAGCGACCGAGAAAGAGCGACGGGTGCATTCCAGACTATGCCCAGGCCGGGCCGGCGGGAAGACGCGCCTGCCTTCGAGGCTCGACCCTCGGCACGACGCGCCGCTAGCGCGCCATGCAGAGTGCTTGGCTGGCGGAGGCGGGAGCGGCAGTGGCGAGCATGCATCTGCCGCTGCGCATAGGTACGGGACTGCTTTCGACGAGCGAGCGGGCCGTTGCCATCTAGTCGTGTGGCATCAAGTCGCATGCTGAAACACACTGAGGTAATCTCCCACGCGTGCCGACATGCTCATGGCGGCGGGGTGATCAACACGTACGCGGGAGTGGTCGACATGTCAACAGTCCCGTGGCGGGCTCGGCCATGTGCATCTCCAGCCAACTGTCGCTTGCTCATGTCACCTTGACGCGTGCGGCCCATGGGATGAAACATGGTTGTTTGATGGTTGACTCGGTATCCCGTTGCTCGCTTGGTCGCGGCATGCCCACCGCCGTCACAATTCACAATTCACCTTGTTCTTGCCAACTCAATCTCCCCCCTGGCCCTGGTTGATCTGTATGTTGGCATGCGACAGACTCGGCCTTGACGATAGCATAGAGCACGGGGAGACGTTAAACTGGAGCAGCTGCGGGGTGTGCCTCGACGTGGCACTTGGCACTGGCCTGGCAGGGGAGTGCCTCGTCTACCGTTTCGTTGTCAAGCTACCAATGTGCCTCACACCAAGCGCAGTGTGGGTTACCTTGACGCCATCGGTGCTGCGCGGCGTCGTCGTCGACCCCAGCGCCAAACTGTATCCGAGCGCATGTGCACCCGCAGCGAGCTATCCTCGGCGCTGGCGACGGCGCGAAATAGAACATTCCGCTCCACCCGCCGTGGGATGTGGCGACGGCGGTGCTCCGAGCTGCGAGCTGCGGCGCGGGCCTGTGACGACGGCGGTGATGTCGGCGCAGCCAACTGGGGCCGCTCTAATTCGAGGTGCCTGCGCGCTCCACCACCCCCGATCCATCCACCGAGCTCGCTCGCCTCGCGAACATGGGGGCGGCACGCAGATCGTCGCGACATGTCGGATGCGCCACCTCGATGTTGCGGCACTAACGAAACGTTACGCGCCGAAATCAAACGCGCTCCACCACCCCGATTTCATTAGCACCTGCGTCAAACGCACCGGTAACTCAGCCCCTATTCGCCCACCACCCTGCCTAGGTTTAGCTGCAGATCTTCAGGTGCCACCAGGCGTGTCCGAGGCGGTGGGGGTGGTGGAACGCGTCGCGGGCGTAGACCGGACCCGGGCCCGAACATCAAAGTCACTAAGGGCGCCGTCTACGGTCTACCGAGCTGACGCGCCGTCGACCGAGCGGGTGAATTGCTCATGTCAAGGCTATGTTACGGTGCTCTCGGTCGGCGACGACGCGTAGCACCGAGCACGCCAGGTGACATGACATGTGACTGCTAGGGCTATTCGCCATTCACTCTTGGTTCCCCCGCGCCGCCTGTTTACAACATTGGGCATTGAGTAAACTAACTGGCACGGCGGGCACTTGGGAGCTTCCCTGACCGCGCGGTGGTGGCGAGCGGTGGGCGGAGTGGGCCTCGGTGTCTAGGAAGGGCGTCTGATGTACAGGTCACCGATCTTGGAGCCGGAAGCGGCGGGTGGAGAGTGGCGAGAGCAAGGTGGCGAAGTGAACGATTGGCCCCCAGTCGACTCCTCCAGACGAAGGTCGTTGTACTCGGTGGTGAATCGCACAGGGCACGCGTGGTGGGTGAGTTGTGGACATCAGCGTGGATGTGCATGGTGGTGTGGCTAGAAGGAGGGATGGTAGCGATGACGGACGGCGGCCCGCTGCTCGGAGCATGGGTGCGATAGTCAGGCGTGAGTGGACAGCGAGGTGTGCAGCGCCGATGCGGTAGCGAGCGCACCGGAGCTCGCTACGACCCCGTATGCCGAGTACCAGACGGTGCCATTCTCAACACCTGCCCCATGGCATCCAAACGATGGCGGTAGCGACGGAGACCGCCGGCGCCGCCGCTGACATGCCCGCCGCCACCTGCTGTCGGCCGCCACCCGCCTCCGCCACTCGGCTCGGCCAAGTCCGGCTTCGCACTCTGGCCCGACGATTGCGCGTAGATATCGCCATCGCCATCGCCATCGCCATCGACGTCGCCTCAAGTCCCTCCGAATGCATCGTCCTCGCTCATCCCCCCACTCGCTGTGCTCACCATGGTCGGCATCCAGGCCGACACGGAGCGGCGCGCGCGCATCGCCATCCTCGGCGCGGGGTACGCGGGCGCGACGGCCGCCATCGCGCTGCAGCGGCTCGGGGCGCTTGACATCTCGGTCTTCGACGGCGCGAGCGCGCTGCGCGAGGTCGGCGCCAGTATCGGCCTGCAGGCGTGCGCCCTGCGCGCACTCGACAAGCTCGGGCTCGGCGACGCCGTAGAGGAGATCGCGTACCGCCACGGCTCGCAGCCGCTGACGCATAGACACTGGAAGACGGGCGAGGTGCAGCCCACGCCGCTGCCGGACCCGCTGCCGGAGGAGCGGCACCAGATGGCGCGGTTCGCGCGCGCGCACCTACACCAGCTGCTCCTGTCCCGCGTTGAGGCGCCGGTGCAGGTCGGGAAACGGGCGAAGGAGGTGGTCGTCGGGGAGGAGGGCGTGCGGGTCACCTTTGCCGACGGCACGACGTGGGAGGGCGACGCGGTGATTGGGGTGGGTTGGGGGATGGGGGAGGAGCGAGCTGACAGCTAGGCCGACGGCATCCACTCGGCCACCCGGAAGGCCTTCTACCCCGACTTCAAGATCGACCCGGGCAACGGGGTCACGCTGCGCGGGATATTCGACGCGAGCCTCCTCGAGGGGACAGACGGTGTCGACCTGCCAAAGGAGTCGTGCCACTGGCTCGGGCCTGACCGCGCCTTCTTCACCAGTCCGCTGAGTGAGTCGGCGCGCTCTTCTGTATCTAAACCCGACTCCCAGAACGCGGCCTGTACGCCCACGTCGCCTTCCTCCCCAACCACCTCATCCCGTCCGTCACGCGCGAGTGGGACGCGACCACCGACATCGACTACGCCGCGCTCTACGCGCACTGGTACCCCCCGCTCGCGGCGCTCACGCGCGTCGCGCCAGAGGTGCGCGTGTTCCCAGACTACAACGGCCCGGCGCTGCCCAGCCTCGTGGTCGGCGGCGGGCGAGGCGTGCTCCTCGGCGACGCGGGGCACTGCCACGGCGGCGCATTCGCGGCCGGCGGCACGCTTGCGATCGAGGACGCGTACACGCTCGGCCTGGCGGTGCAGGCTGCGCTGGAGCGGGCCAGGGCGCGCGGGCAGCGGCTCGGCGCGGCGGACCTCGCCTTCGCGTTCGACCTGTTCGACAAGGCGCGACTGGCCCACGTTAACCGCCTCCTCCGGGCCGCTAACGACCTCCGCAAGGCCAAGAAGCACACCGAGGGCCAGGTGCTCACCGAGGAGGATATCGAGGCGTACGTACATCGCCATGTCGACATCTCCTGGGTCAGCGATAACGATGCGGATGCTGTTTTTGCCAAGGTGCTGGCTGAGGCGGGGGGCGTTTAGAGGCATCGGCCGAGAGCGACCCCGGTTCATAGACTAGACGCGCGTTGTATGTGTATAGATGCATGATGCTGGACTTCTTCCTGCGTCTGTCGCCGAGCCGATGCGATGCATTTGCGTACGTCGCTCGTCGCGATGTGTTGGTGCCGACATGAGAAGAGGTGCCACCCCACCCCGCCTGCCCCACTTGGTGATTGGGCCGAGCACGCAGACGTCATTGCTGCCCCACCCCACCCTCCCAGATCCGGTTGGCCACCACCGCAGTCGACGACCACAACGCCATCGCACCATCCACCCTTCCTTGTACCACCTTCATCCATAGACTCACTCTAGACTCCATCCCCCACTGCATCGCCACCAGCCTGGCAATATCATGAGGCTTGCGCTGCTATTATCGGCAGCTGCGGTGGCTGCCGCTGCCGCCAGCACCGAACGCGCGGGCTTCGGCGCCATCGCAAAGCGGCATACCGCGAGCGAGGAGCTCCTCGACCTCCGGGGCGCCGGCTCGGGCTTCAGCAACGTCTCGGTGGGTGGAGAGACTGACGGCGACGCTGACGACAAGTCCGAGCTCATCCCCCCACGCCGCCCGCCCGCCGACAAGGACAAGTGCCCGCCTTGCTTCAACTGTCTGCTCCCCGCCTTCAACTGCGGCCAGTTCGGCGAATGCAACCAGTACGACGGGCAGTGCCGCTGTCCTCCGGGCTTTGGCGGGCAGGACTGTCTGACGCCGCGTGAGTGGAGCTGTGTGGAGCGCGATGGGGCGGAGATGGACTGACGCGCCAGTGTGTGGATCCCTCAAGGACGGCGACGCGCGCTTCCCCCGGCCCGATGGCAAGCTGTGTGACTGCAACGACGGGTGGGGAGGCATCAACTGCAATGGTGGGTAAGCCGGCGGCCCTGGAGCTGACCGCAGTGTGCAAGGACGACTCGGCGTGCAAGGGCTTCAAGCTCCGCAACCCCATCGATGGGCTTGACGCCGCGCCCGCCGACGGCGACGGCGACGACGACGACCCGTCCCAGCAGATGGTCTGTTACAAGGGGGGCCTGACGGTCGACCGCTCCTTCCAGATGTGCGATGTCACCAACCGCAAGATTATCGACACCATCCCCGACCAGAAGAAGCCGCAGGTGACCTTCAGCTGCATTGCCGCCGAGCCGGCGACGAACGTGTCCGCCGCTGTCAACTTTGGCGACCTCGGACGTGGCTTTGGCGGCGTGTCGACCCTCGAGGACAAGGAGTCGATGGGCACCTGTGGCTTCCAGTTCTGGGTGGACCGCATCGAGTCGTTCTACTGCAAGCTCGAGCAGTGCCAGTGGTACGCTGAGGAGACGCCGGGCGCCAACGAGACGCACTTCAACTGCGAGAAGATTGAGTGCGCGTGTATCCCCGGCCGCTTCCTCTGCGGAGAGAACGGCAGTGTCAACATCGACGACTTCCTCAGCGAGGAGGTCAAGGGCCCCGGCTCGTTCAACTGTGTCGCGGGTCAGGGGTGCACGTTCGAGGAGCCGGCAATGAACCAGCTCATCAACGACATCTTCGGCGACAAGGCGATCACCCTCGACTGCGACTCGGGAGAGTGCCTCCACTACAGCCAAGTGCCCGGCTACTCGCCGCCCGCGCAGGCCGACAACTCGTTCCTCGTCGCGTTGAGTGCCGCGCTGGCGCTGGCCATCTTCGCCGCTGCTTGTTTACGTGGGTTTGAATTACAGGAAACAGCTGACCCGCCCAGTGCTGTGGTACCTCGGCCGTGCCCGTCGCAACCCCCCTGGGTTCGCCGGCGTCAAGCTTCCCGAGGACGAGGCGGCCAAGCTGATGGCGGATCACGTCCCCGCCACCCTTCACTTCTCCAACATCTCCTACACGTTGCCCAAGGGGCGCCAGGTGCTGTCCCATGTCACTGGGACTGTGCGCCCTGGTGAGATCCTCGCGATTATGGGTGCTTCCGGTGCAGGCAAGTCGACGCTCCTCGACATCCTCGCGCGCAAGGCCAAGCGCGGAAAGGTCGAGGGCGTGACGTACGTGAACGGCCGCCAGATTGACAACGCCGTGTTCAGACGCGTGTCGGGCTTTGTCGACCAGGAGGACACGCTCCTCCCCACGCTCACAGTCTACGAGACGGTGCTCTACTCAGCCCTCCTCCGCCTCCCCCGCGACATGAGCTACGAGGCCAAGGTCTACCGCACCCTCGAGACGATGAACGAGCTGGGCATTCTGGGTATCAAGGACTCGCGGATTGGCGAGAGCGGCAAGCGCTCCATTTCGGGCGGCGAGAAGCGCCGTGTGTCCATCGCGTGCGAGCTTGTCACTGGCCCCTCGATCCTCTTCCTCGACGAGCCGACATCCGGTCTCGACAGCTACAACGCGTACAACGTTATCGACAGCCTCAAGACCCTCGCCAAGCAGTACCGCCGTACTGTCATCTTCACCATCCACCAGCCCCAGTCCAACATTGTTGCGCTGTTTGACCGCCTGCTCGTGCTCGCCAGAGGCCAGCTGGTCTACTCGGGCGAGGCGGCCAAGGCCCAGGAGCATTTCGAGGGTATCGGCTACGTCTGCCCTGCAGGCTACAACATTGCAGACTACCTCATTGACGTGACAGTTGAGGCCGCAGGCGACAGCCGCCGAGGGAACGGCAACGGCAACAACGGTGGTACTGACGGTGCCGCCGGCTCGTCGGCAGTCCAGGTTGAGGGCGATGCTGAAGCTGGATTTGCCAGTCGCACTCGCTCGCCACCTGACACTGGGACCTCGACGCCGCTGCCGACGGCCATCCAGAACAAGGCTGCTAGGATCCTTGGCCTGACGGCCCCCGGAGCTAGCGGGTGGTCGACTGCCGGCGTCGCGCTCGACGCGGCAGGCGTCCCACAAGTCCCCGAGGCGCTGGCGGCGCTTGTCGTGGCCAACCGTGCGGGCGACGCGACCAAGATTGTCGAGGCCGAGATCACCCGCATCCAGTCGGGTGAGACGCCTGACGGTGAGGAGCGAGACGTCGAGGACGAGTTCGCCGAGCTGCACATCAAGGGCTACAAGAAGGCGTCGTTCGGCACGCAGTTTGTCCTGCTGTCTGGCCGCGCATTCAAGAACCTGTACCGCAACCCCCTGCTCATGGGCACGCACTACCTCGTTGCGATTGTCGTGGCCCTGCTCTGTGGTTTCTTCTTCTACCATGTCACGAATGACATCCCCGGCTTCCAGTGAGTACAGGCGAGAGACAACGCTCACACGCAGGAACCGCCTGGGCCTGTTCCTCTTCATCCTGTCGCTCTTCGGCTTCTCGACGCTGTCGTCCCTGGGCATCTTTGCTAGCGAGCGTATGCTGTTCATGCGCGAGCGTGCCAACGGGTACTACTCGCCTGCGGCCTACTTCCTCTCCAAGGTGCTGTTTGACATTATCCCCCTGCGCGTCATCCCGCCGTTCGTGCTCGGCTCGATTGTCTACGGCCTGGCTGGGCTGAACCCGGACGTTGCGAGCTTCTGGAAGTTTATCCTGATTCTCGTGCTGTTCAACCTGTCGGCCGCGGCGATCGTGCTCTTCCTGTCTGTTGCGGTCGCCGACTCGGGCGTTGCCAACCTACTCGGCTCCCTCGTCATGCTGTACAAGTGGGTTACGATCTGCACGAAGCCTGCTAACCCGCAGCCTCCTGTTCGCCGGCCTGCTCATGAACTATGATCGTGTCCCGCACGGCCTCAAGTGGATGCAGACGCTGTCCTTCTTCCACGCGGCGTACGAGGCGCTGCTGGTCAACGAGCTGCGGTACCTGCAGCTGATTGAGCACAAGTTTGGGCTCGACATCCAGGTGCCGAGTGCTACGAGTGAGTCGATATTTGCGATTCGTGCTAACGCCCAGTTCTGTCGTCGTTCGGCTTCCACGCACAGGCCTTCTGGTTCCCGGACACGACGCTGCTGGTTGTCGTGTTTGGAGTCTTCATCACTGCGTCGTATGTGGTGCTCGAGGTGTTTGTCAAGGAGCGGCGCTAGATGCTGCGTTGAGGTGCTAGATACGAGGACATTGCATGCAATGTACCAGACTGGAGTGGGGGGCTGGGTGGGTGGGTGGCTGTAAGAGTTGGTTGGGCCAGTCGAATGCATTGTTATCACGGCCTGCCGGCTGGCGGGTGGCGGCTGGCTGAAACCGAGCCGGCTTCCGTTCCCGGCGGCTGTATCCATAGACGAGGTTGCCGTTTGACCCTGCCCTGGCTGGCGGGGGTGGGTGACGGTGACCCCTGGAACTGTTGCTTGGCTAAGTCAGAGTTGTGCTTGTAGAGCCCGACGTGTGCCGTTGCCGTGCCGTGCCCGTCGTCGTGTCGCGCGCAGCAGCACCAAGTTCTTGCCATCGCATGCATGCATTGTTGCAAAGTCTCAACTGCTCACAAGTCTTGTATTTTGCATCTGACCGCCCATCGCACTCACACCCACTCCACCAAGGCGTCGCACGCCCACGCTACTTTATCGCCCCCGTCGTCGTGGACATCTCGGCCTCTTCAGCACGCACACTCGGCACCGCACATCGACATCGCCCATCGACACTACCCATCGCATCGCCATCAAGCAACCCCGCGCCACCCCACCCCCCCCCCCCCCCCACCATACCACCACACCACCGCCCCGCCGCGGGACCCCCCGCGCCGACCCCCTCGCCGACCATGCTCCCGCGGGATACGCCCACGACGCCGACCGGCGCGCCTCCGCCCCGGCCCAAGTCAGCCACGGCCGCGAGCTCCGCGCGCCCCCCGCTCAACCACCACGCGTCGGTCGGCTCGCTGACGCGCTCGCGCGCGACGTCGCCCACGCGCGCGGTGCTTCCGCGCAGAGACTCGGACGAGAGCAGCAGCAGCAGCTCGGGCGACTCGGCCGCCGACGCCGCCGTGCGCGAGGCGCTCGGAGACGAGCGCGAGCGCGGGCTCGAGGAGACGCTTGAGCAGCTCGGCTTTGGTAAGTATCGGGAATGACGGCGCTGACGCCACGCCCAGGCCCGTACCAGTGGAGACTGTTTGCGCTGTGCGGCTGCGGCTGGATGTCGGACAACGCGGCGCTCGTGTGCGTCGCTGTCATCCTGCCCCGCGTACGCATACACTGGGACTTGAGCGAGAAGCTCGTCGGCGTGCTGAGCGCCAGTACGATGGCGGGGGTGAGTGGTGGGGTGGGGCTGGCTCCGGCGCTAGTGCTGACAGTGTGTGCCTCTAACTCTGTGCTGCGTCGCAAATCGCTGCGTCTTCGCCTCTCGCCCGCTCGCTCGCTGCGCTCGCTCGCTACGAACAGATGATGGCCGGGTCAGTCGCCTGGGGCGTAGTATCCGACCTCGCGGGCCGCGCGCTCCCCTTCAACGCCACCCTCCTCCTTACCGCCCTCTTCACCATCTCGGCCAGCTTCAGCCCGAGCTTTGGCGTCCTCTGCTTCTGGATGTTCTGCATGGGCACGGCTGTGGGGTAAGCAGCGCCGTACAGACCACTACTCACACGCCAGCGGCTCCATGCCTACCGACGGAACCCTTTTCATCGAGAACCTGCCCCACTCGAAGCAGTACCTCCTCACGCTTCTCTCCCTCTTCTTCAGTTTTGGCGCCGTCGTCTCCTCGCTGATCGGGTACGCGCTCCTCCCGGGCGCCAGCTGTATCGCGCACGAGGGGTGTGATATCAAGGCCGGGGATAACAACGGCTGGCGCCATGTGCTGCTGGGACTGGGGTGTATCAACCTCCTCTGTGCCCTCGCCCGCGTCGTCCTGTTCCGCCTGCACGAGTCGCCGCGCTTCCTCGTCTCCAACGGGCGTGAACAAGAAGCCGTCGTCGTCCTCCGCGCAATCGCAAACTTCAACGACCACACGATGGAGATTCAGCGCGACGACGTCCGCCAGACCGAGCAGCAGACGGCCATGGACTCGGCCATGATCGAGACCAACGGCGCGTCCCACGACCCCGAGGAGCAGCACTCGCTCATCAACGGCCACCGTGACGAGGACGGCTTCATCGAGACCCCGCCCCACTACGAGGGCGTGCCCGGCGAAAGCTTGTACAGCGTCCCGCCACCGGCCGAGCTCCCGTCGCCCACTCTCCATCGCCACCACAGAAAGCACCACCATCAGCAGCACCAAGGCAGATGGGCGTGGCTCCACAAGTGGATCGCCCAGGTCGCCCGGCTGTTTACGCCAAAGTGGCGCAGGACCGTCATACTCATGTGGATCATCTGGGGCGCCATGTCACTAGGTGGGTCTGGGCGTGAGGCGCGAGCTGACCAACAGCATACACAATGTTCAACGTCTGGCTCCCATCTGTCCTTGAGATGAAGCAGAAGGAGGGCACCGACAAGATCAAGGGGTCGTTGAATGACGTCGTGTTGTACGCGCTCGCGGGCTGCCCCGGCTCGGTGGTGAGTCGGTCTGCTGCTGCCCGCGCTCACACCAGATTGGCGCGTGGATGATCCAGACAAAGATTGGCCGCCGCAAGAGTCTGGCACTCTGCACCCTCGCCACGTGCATCTCGGTCTTTGCCTTCATCCCCGTCACGGCCAAGTCGGCCATGGTGGTCAGCTCAATGTTCATCTCTCTGACCGGTACGGCCATGTACGCCGTGTTGTGTGAGTCGACCAACTCGAACACCACTGACAGGCCCAGACGGCATGACGCCAGAAACCTTCAGCACGAGTATCCGCGGCACGGCGTGCGGCACGGCCGCTGCCATCTCGCGCCTCACGGGTGTCATTGCCCCCGTGCTCGCTGGATTCCTGCTCGCAATCCACCACAGCTTGCCGCTGTACGTCTCTGCGATTGTGTACATGATCACCGTCGGGTGTTCGCTTGGCCTTCCAAAGGGCCGCAAGAGCAGTGGCGGTGGCGGAGCCGCGATTCACTAGGACGTGCTGCCGCTGGCGTCGCCGTCATAGACTTGCCGACTGGCGCCGCCACGGTCCTCGAGATCCAATGTATGACGATTTGCTTGATGGGGAGGGTGGACGCGGCGCGCGACGCACGGACCGTCTGCCACTGAGCGCGACACGCTGCAACGCCCGACGCAAGCTGCAATGGCTCGAGCGTGCGCCCGCCCGCCACCGCCCGTCGCGCCGCCGCCGCCGCCGCGCTGTTTGCACCCAGACAAAAACAGATCCACTCGATCCACTCGATCCACTCACCCACCCACTTACTCGTCGTCGACACACAAACACTCGACCCGCCTTCTCCTTCTCCATCAACCTTCCCCTTCTCCCCCACCCTTCTTCTCTCCACACCCACCCACATCCACACAATGGGACGCACACCCGCCGCAACCTCAAAGGTACGCCAAGACACGACTGACACCGAGACGGTCACGGTCAGCCGCCCGCGCGTGCATGTGCGGCCTCGCCACTGACCCCGCGCAGGTCAAGCCCAAGGCCGAGGACAAGCCCAAGAAGGTGTCGTCTGCGTCGGCGGCGGCCACGGCGCCCAAGGGCACGGCGCGCACCGCCGCTGCTGCGAGCAAGAAGGCCGAGGCGGCGGCCGCGGCCAAGCCCAAGGCGGAGAAGGAGGTGAAGGCGAAGGTGGTCAAGGAGAAGGAGGTCAAGGAGAAGGAGCCCAAGGAGGCCAAAGAGGCCAAGGAACCCAAGGCCAAGCCCAAGCCCAAGGTCGCCGCTGCCGACAAGGAGGACAAGCCCAAGGCGACCAAGGTCGCCGTGCCCAAGGTGACGGTGACCAAGCCCAAGAAGGAGAAGGAGCCAGCCGACAAGGAGAAGGCCGCCGACAAGGAGAAGGTGGCCGAGAAGGAGAAGAAGAAGGCGACCAAGGCGCTCGCCGCGGCCGAGACCAAGCGCTCGTCGGCGCCATCACCGGCGGCGGCGCCCGAGGCGCTCTTCCTCGCCAGGGCCAAGGTGCTGGCCGTGGCCGTGGGCGACGAGCAGCTATCTGCCGAGCCACGGCTCATGACGACTGGGTAAGTGGGCGGGGGGGGGGCAGCGCTGACAAGCAGCAAGATGGGCTGGAGCGGGACCAAGAAGAGCAGCGTGCTCGTGGGCGAGGACGAGGTGGACGTGCAGGTGGGTGGGGGGGCTGGCATCACTGACGGCAGATCACGGTCAACGTCCTCGTCGTTAAGAAGGCCAAGGCCAAGGCCGAGAAGAAGAAGGCGGTGAAGAAGGAGGCGGCGGAGAAGGTCGTAGAGGCGGACGGCCACGAGCAGCACGACCACAGCGACCATGAGCACGGCGACGACGAGCACGAGCACGAGCACGGTGACGAGGCGCAAGAGGGCAGCAGCTCGCCCAAGAAGGCGACGACGTACCGCGCGTCGTCGTCGGCCAGCAAGAAGCGCAAGCTCGTGGCGGCGTCGGGCTCTGAGAGCGAGTAGATAGCGGCGGTTGGGATGCAATGTCATGTCCTTGATGCGGGCGCTGGGATCGGATCGGATCCGGGGCAGCAAAAGGCAGGGCAGTGATCAGCCCGCCGATCAGCCCGGCGACGACGCGTCGTTGGTTGCCGTCCACTGAACTCGCGACCAACTGGTGCACCTGCGCTCCTCAACGCACACGCAAAACGAGAAGCGCTGCGCGCCAAGCTCTTCCTGACGGGGAATCGAACCCCGATCTCCCGCGTGACAAGCGAGCATACTAACCGTTATACGATCAAGAACTGTGTGTCCCGGGGCCGGTGCGAGCGAGTAAGAGGTCGGGTGCGAGCGAGGTGCGAGCATGTGAGTGGCGCTGCCGCCGCCACTGACGCGCGACGAAATCTCGAATCGCGAATCGATCTCGCGTGGCGCGCTTATTCAGTCCTCCCTCGCCACCCACGCCTGCCCGCCCGCCCGCCAGCCTGCTCCCACGCGCGCCTGAGTCACCCACCCGCACCCTCGCCCAGAGTGATGAGCGTGCGACCGCCGTCGTGCATGACGAAACGCGCAACCCAGCATATTGACTCTTGCTATCCACCTTCCTCCTCATCACTGCGACCTCTCGCCTTTCTCTCTTCCACCTTCCACCCAGCCGACCCGCCCCCCCCCCCCCCACAATGCCACCAGCCGCACGCGCCAACGCGGGCGCAGCGACCCCGCCGTACCCCCCCTCCCGCCCCGGCTCGAGCAAGCCCGGCACGCCGCTGTCGGCGACGGCGAACAGCAGCCTGCTTCTCCGCAAGCAGCTGCGTGGTGCGTCGCTATCGCTCCTGAGCCAAGCTGACGTCCGCAGACCTGCAGAAGAACCCCGTCGACGGGTTCTCGGCCGGCCTGGTCGACGACGACAACATCCTCGAGTGGCAGATCGTCATCATGGGGTGCGTGGTGCGGCATGCGCGCGGAGAAGACGAGCTGACGCTGTGTCGCTGTGTCGCCGTGTCGTCCCTACCATCTGTGCCTGTGCTCACTGGCCGATCTACCCCGCGCTGCCGCCACCCGCTCGCGTGCTCACTTCTTCCTCGCCTTCCCCTCACTCCACGACCAACCCTCACCCCCACAGCCCGGCCGACACGCTCTACGAGGGCGCCATCCTCAAGGCGCGGCTCATCTTCCCCGCGGTGCGTAGCTAGTCCGCCGTTGATGAGCCAAGCTGACGCGTCCCAGGAGTACCCCATCCTCCCGCCAAAGATGGTGTTCGACAGCGAGATGTGGCACCCGAACGGTGAGTTGGCGCGGTCGCGTGCGCGAGCTTGCTGCTGGTGCGCCGATCCAGGCTAGGAGCTGGTGCACTGGTACCCCGATCCAGGCTAACACGCGCAGTGTACAACAACGGCAACAAGAAGGGCGAGGTCTGTGTCTCCATCCTGGTGAGTGGCGCGCTGTCGTCTGGCAGCAGAGCTGACGCGAGCAGCACGCGCCCGGAGAGGACGAGTGGGGTTACGAGGACGCCGGCGAGCGGTGGCTTCCCGTGCACACGGTCGAGAGTGTGGTGAGTTGTACGCCTTCTGTTCGGCAACTCACACCCAGCTCATGTCGGTCATCTCGCTCCTCTCCGCTGACGTGCCCGACCTCAACTCGCCCGCCAACGTCGACGCCGCGAAGGAGGTTCGCGAGAACTATGAGTGTGAGTGGAGTGACGTGCAGGCCCGCCAAGCGTGCGCGCACGCTCGCACGCCCCGTACCTGAGCCACACTGACCTCGCCTCAGCGTACAAGAAGAAGGTCAAGCGTCTCGCGAGACGCTCCGCCGAGGAGGCTTACGACTGATTTTGCCCTCTCTGTTCATTCGTTCGTGTCATATTAGGTCGTTTACATGGCAGATACTGCATGCATGGGCCCCAGCAGCCTATGCCTAATCAGTCGCGGGCCCCAACCACCTATGCCTAATCAGTCGCGACAAGTGCGACAAGTACATTACAACAGGTAGTTTACAACAAGACTATGCCGCCGCCCTCATCCCAAACACCGAGTAGACGAGCACCTGCAGC
The DNA here is from genome assembly GCF_041260175.1 of Vanrija albida. Taxonomy (NCBI): domain Eukaryota; kingdom Fungi; phylum Basidiomycota; class Tremellomycetes; order Trichosporonales; family Trichosporonaceae; genus Vanrija; species Vanrija albida. The sequence continues at coordinate 1,159,194 of NW_027191423.1, forward strand.
TTGTTGCACGTCGCAACGTGGCTCTGCAGCGTCATGTCGATGATGTACTGCGGGCGGACGCCCGACATCTTGGCGCCCATGAGCACGTCGTAGGCGCGCGTCGTGAGCTCCTTGATGCGGGTGCGTGTCCGCTGGATCTCGTTGACGCCGCCATGCACCGTCGGGAGGGCGGGCAGCATGATCTCGGCCTCGCCGTCGGACAGGACGGCGGGCCACGTCTGGCCCGGGTTCTCGGGGTCCTCGAGCCAGAGCACCATCTCCCACCGGCACGTGGCGTGCGCGTGCTGCGTGTCGCCGCACGACATGCAGTGGTCGAACTTGAACGGATGGCGGCACTTGCGGCAGTAGAAGACTGCCAGGTCCTGCTCGAACGTCGGGACGCCGCACGGCCGGACGTCGACGACGCGCGCGCGCACGCGGTACCGGTTCGGCACGGTGCGGTTCGCGAACGCCGCGGTGAGCGACGTCAGTGGGTGGTCGATCTCGCTCGTGTGCGTCGTGCCGACGTGGATCGTCACTGGCTCGAGTGCGCCTGGCACCGGCTGGGGGAGATTGGGGGTCGCGACTAGCGCGCCTGTCGTGGCAGGTGGAGCAAGTGGCGGGAGATCGGGGACAAACGGAGGAGGAGCGGGCAGCTCGACCGGCACGACCATGGGGAACGAAGCGGGGGCAGCAGGCGCCGGCGGCCGAGATGCCTCTCGCCGCGGAGGAGGCGGCAGCTCGCCCCTCTGCTGCTGCTGCAGCGCCTTGATCCGGCTGGGAGGTCAGCGGTGAAGAACGACGAACCTACCCTTCAATCGCCTGTGCCGCCTCGTTCTCCTTCGGCAGGACGATGACGTTCTGCGGGCGCCAGCCGTCGACCACCTGCTTCTCGGTGAGCTTGTCCGACCAGTTGAGTTCGAGGCCTGCACGGTCTTTGCTGCGCAGGTTTTTGAAGTGGAAGTACTTGCCCGGCTCGAAGAGGCTGGCCCGTTCGTCGGTCGTGTCGAAGACTGTGAGGCAGATGACGGCGCGGGGAGGGATCTTGGCATCTACATTGTGGAAGTTGCGCGTCTCCATCGGGCTGACGGTCCCGTCCGTCACATACAGCTCCCAGCGCTTGTGGAAGTTGTTGGGAACGACAAAGAGTAGCTGACTGTCAGCGCCTGTCAGGTCGGGCACACACCTTGACCTGCATGGCGAAGAACTTCCGAGGCTGCACCTGTTCCAGCAGAAGGATCTGCCGGCCATTCGGGTCGGTCGCGCCTTCAGTGTTTTGCAGGGCAGGAGATGCGTGTGAAGGACGGCTCGCCGCCGCACCCCCGTCCAACTTGCGCCACCACTCGGCAAGCAGGTTGAGGCGCTCGCCTTCGATCGGGCATAGGGGAGGGTCGAGCATCTGACCTCTTCCGGCCACAGGGCCTGTAGGCGAACGAAGAACGGCCCAGCCAGACGTACCCGCTGCACCAGGGAAGAGGGTGCCCTTTAACTTGTCTTTGTACACGCTTATCTGCACAGTGTTAGCACCGCGCGTGAGCGAGCTACTGACCTTCAACTGCCTGAAGAGAACGGGTGTGCCAAGCTCAAAGCCGCCCAGTTCATGCCTGCTCTTTCGAAAGAGGGTGATTGCAAAGTCTTCCCGCTCCCGGCCAGGCGTGTGCAACGACGGGTCAGTGATCACGATTGTTTGATGCCAATCACCTGAAGAATTAGGGCTTGTTCTCATTGTCAGACTCACTGCCCTGGCCAGTTCGAGGATCCTTCGGCTCCTTGGACTCCACGACGATGCCCATTACGTTGGCATGCGTTCCGTTGACCAGCCGGTCGATTGGCGTGTAGACGATCGTCTGAATCGTCAGCTACACTTCACGAGGTGGCTAGCTCACCCCAGTGTTGAGTGCAGACTCGAGGACCTGAACCTGCGCCTCTGCTGCCCGCGTAGCCTCGTGCTGCACTGCCAGGCGCTCCTCGGCAGCCTTCCGGGCCTTCGCCTCTGCATCAGCCCGCACCTGCGCCTCGAGGCGCTTCTTTCGGGCTTGGGCGTCGTCGAGCTCCTGTCGAGGACGCTTAGCGGGCTGCTCAGCAGGTAGAGGCGGCGGAGTGGGAGGCACCGCCGGCTCCTCGAATTGGCCGCTCTCCTCCATTTCGGCCAGCGCGATTTCTTGCTCCCAGTCCAAATCCTGCGCGTCCGCCTTGCGCTTCCTCGAAGGCTCGGCCTCCTCCGCCATCCGGGCTTGCACTTCCTGTAGCGCGCGTTCACGCTCCTGTCGCTCCTCCTCTGCCCTTGCAAATCGCAGCTGTTCCCTCCTGTCGAACGCGGCGGCCGGGGCTTTCGCAGCGGGTAACACTTCAATGCTGCTGCTCGGGGCCGACTGTATCGGGTCAGGCGTGGATGGGGGGTCGGTATCAGCCGTCCAATTGCGACTCAGGCGGCTTGAGGACATGGTTACAGCTCCACCGTGGGGCTGGGGAAAAGGACGGAATGCTCCGGGTCCAACGGCCTTCGCCTTCGAACTGGTCGCCACGCGCGCTGCAGGCCCATGAGAGGGTTGCGGCTGCCGGGGCGGGGCGAAAGCCTCGAGGGGAGGCCACTCGAGCTCTGTCAAGGGTCGCATTTCCTTCGAGTTGGTGCGAGCGAGGGGTCGAGATGCCGCGCCGTTGTCGGGTGATGGAGAATGGAACCACGCGTTGGGTTTTGGTGGAGGGCTTGGTAGCTCTGACACTCGTCAGAAAGCTGAAGGCAGACAGGGAAGACAACTTACGCAGGAAAACCCTCTCCGTGTCCTTCACCAGGAGGGTCCTAGGGCCCCAGGCCTCAATAGCTATGCGGTTCATCCCATTCGACCGCTGGTGAAATGTGACCTTGCCGCCGGTGCAGTCGACCGTGATCGTCCGCTCGGGGCTCTGCAAGGTTTCCCGAAGGACGGCGAGGTCGGCCTCCATCTGTTTCCTCGTGGCAGCGTCATCGGCAAACCGGTCCCCAAACAACAGGAGCGCGATTGTGAACTCGAGGTTATTCTGGCCAGTCGACGACGCGACATAATCTGAACTGGCGTCGAGCCTGGTCCCAATGGAGAACTGGACACACGGTCCACGCTTGTCGCGGTCGAGCGTGTTGGCCGTGTAGACGAGCCTACCGCGTAGCCGTCCTTCCGTCAAAGTCGCGCCCCTTCCGAGTTCCCGGAGAGGTATGTCGCGCGTAGGCAGCGGCATGGTGCCGTTTGCTGTTGCAGTTGAAGGCTGAGGGTTGCAAGTGGTCCTTCCAAAACGCGCCGAGAGGTTGATTGTGTTGTTGACAAGTCGCGTGGCGAGTCACGTGACTGTCGCGGTGAGGAGAATACCCCCGCCCAGTCTCGGCCCGCCCGCCTTCGGCGATGGCCGTGCGCGCTGCGCGTTTCGTGAGAGTTGCCGCGGTAACGCCATCACAACGGAAGTCGCATCACGACGACGACAACGGCCCAGTGACAATGTCGGCGTTGCATCGTACACAACTTCACATAGAATCTAGAGCCGACCCACCGGCAACTTTCATCGGCCGCGCAAGGACATGTTTTGACCGCTTCCTGTCTTTAGTAACCACTCTACCCTCCCTCATGCCGACATTCTCTGTCCCCAAGGACGGGCCGCAGTGCGCGCCGGACCCGCTCAGGGCGGCACGCATCGTGAGCTTTGTGGCCGCCGTGTTTGTCGGCCTCGCAAGGTGCGTTGTGGAGCGGGGCTGTGGGCGGCGCTGACGATTGCAAGCGGCTCAAACTACGTGTATTCTGGTGTGTGGTGGCGTCGCAGGACAGAGCGCGACGCCAAGCTGACCGCGTCACAGGGTACGCGCCGCAGCTCACGTCCAAACTCGGCATCACGTCGACGCAGGCCAACCTCGTCGGGCTGGGCGGAAACCTAGGCGTGTACCTCACTGGCCCGATGTAGGTGGCAGCTGAAAGAACTCATCGGTTGCCTAGCTGACACCGCAGCTGGGGCAAGGTTGTCGATGCGCGCGGGCCGAGGATGTGCGTGACGCGTGTGGAGTGCGACGGCTGTGCTGACCCCCCAGCCCGCTCATCTTTGGCGCGGTGCTCAACCTCCTGGGCTACTCGTTCGTGCGGCTCTTCTACATCGGCTTCTTCCCCATCCGCGACGAGGTGACGGGCGAGACGTCCCACCTCCAGCTCTTCTTCCTCACGCTGTCCATGTTCCTGACGGGCGTCGCTGGCTCGGCGGGCCTATCGGCCGGTATCAACGCGACGGCGCGGTCGTTCCCCGACCGCACGCGCGCCTCGGCGACCGGCGCCGTGCTGGCTGGATTCGGCCTCAGCGCCTTCCTCTTCAGCACGCTGGGCCACGCCATTTTCCACGGTGAGGCGGGCGGCCTGCTCCTCCTCCTCGCCATTGGCACCGCCACGCCTGATATCATCGGGAGCATCCTCGTCCGCCCTTATCCACCCGTCGACTACGAGGAGGCACTGGTATTCCACGAGGAGGAGGAGGAAGAGCTGCTCGACCCGGAAGAAGCCGAGAACACGCTCGCGCGGACTGTGAGCCTCTCAGAAGGCTTTGGCGTCACACCCGACTTTACGGAACGTGCCGTGCGCCGCAGCCTCGAGATGTCGCATTCTGGGCATCTTGATCCCGAGGAGGGCCGCGGCAGGCCCAACGAGCCCCTGCTTCCCAGAGCGCGCCTCGACTCGAGCGCATCGCTGCCCCCGACGGCAATCAGCTACACACCACTGCAGGTGTGGCGTAGCACCGACTTTCACATCCTGTTTGCTGTCCTCGCGCTGCTGTGTGGTGTGGGCCTCGAGTGGATCAACAATGTCGGGGTGGGTACACATGACGTCACTCTGGCGGGCGTCCCGAGCTGACACTCGCGCGACATCACCTCACAGGCGGTCACACTGGCTCTAGCTCGCGATGGCTGGTCATATGATGCCCGTGCAGTGGCTGCGCTGCAGGCTAAACAGGTTGCCACAATCTCGCTACTCAACTGTGCCGGTCGTATTGTAGCCGGTGGGTTGGCTCTTCGGGCGTCCCGATGCCGAAGATGATGATGACGCCAAATGCTCACACAAACGCCACAGGTGCCGTGTCCGACTTGTGCAAAGCTCGGTTTGGTGTTAAGCGGGTGAGGAGTGTGCACTCTGTTGTGGCGAGCTAACACGGTCAGGTGTGGTTCCTCCCAATTGTGGCAGTCATGTTCCTCGGCTCGCAGCTGGCGGTGCTCCGCACGACTGACGTCAAGAGCCTGTGGCTTGTGTCGGCTGCTCTGGGCCTGTCATACGGCTCGCTCTTCAACGTCTTGCCGATGCTCGTGCTCGAGTGGTTTGGAATGGGTGAGTCGGAAGTGGTGGCGCCTCAACCCTCTCCCATCCTGACGCCTTTGCAGCCCATTTCAGCCAAAACTTTGGGTGGATGAACCTCGGGCCAGCCATCGGCGGCAACGTGTTCAACGTTGTGTTCGGAAGGGTCTATGATTCGAACACTGTAGGGCGCGTGGGCGGGCCGGAGCCCCCAACGACACCCGAGGTGGCGTCGAGTGTGGGTGTTGGCCACGCCGCTGCTTTTGTTCAAGACATTAGTGAACGGTTGTTGGCGGCGCCACCTGGACCCGACCGCAAGCACGAGTGTCTGCTCGGGCGGGGGTGCTACAGCACTGCGTTCCGAGTGAGCGTTGTGGCGTGCCTCGTTGCGCTGGCGTTGAGTGTGGTCGCGGGTATCCGACGAGAGCGACTGTCGGTTGAGCGTAAGCGCACACTGTGAGTTGGGTTGTGTGGAGCAGGAACAGGCCCGTGTTGTAGTTGGTGGGCGAGGGGTGACGGGCGAAGTGCGTCGATAAGCAGCTGACACTGGTGGCAGACGAGCCGAGCGAGCAGCCGTGCTGGGCCGTGACGAGTAGCGGGGGCGTTTGGCACCATGTGGCGTGGCCACGAGAGTTGCATGCCGACGGGATAGTGCGCAGCAGCCAGGCTCGCTTGGAGGTGGTGTGGTGGGGTGGGCGAGGGCGTGGGCATGTGCCCAGTGGTCGGCGGAGTGCCGACTCTGACACCGTGACGAGTGACGCGGTGACGTCGTAGAGGTTTCATGCACTAGAGTTGGAAATGCAGCAGCTGGGCGCGGTGGGTGGGCGCGAGCGTGCTCGCGGCGAGCATGCCATGCATTCCAAAATTTCCGTGAGCGCGGCGAGTGGTGTTGACGCGGTGGGCTGCGGCCAGGAGGCGGGCAGAGGCGGCGGCAGAGACGGCGAGTGGGTGGGTGCCTGCCGGATAGCAGGGACGGGGCGATAGCCGAGCCTGCCCCAACAAACTGACTTTTGCGACAGGCAACGGCTGGTGGGCCAACGGGCCTGCGCGCCGGCGCTTCTAGATCCGTGGTCGCTTGTGGTCGTGCGTGCGTGTCGTGTCGTGCCCTGCTGCGTGCTGCAGCTCCTGAGCAGCCAACAGCGCCAACAGCCAACACGCAGCGAGTCGGAGATTCGACATAGCCGCGTCACATGGCTGCTGGGCAGACAGCGATGTTTACGCGGTGCCCCGTCATCTGTCGGCCGACCCGCAGCTCGAGCACCGTCCATCGCGCATCGCGCTCGTGCATGTATGTCTACTGTGCATAGGCAGTGGGGCGGGTGCTGCGGGCGGCGCGGGCGGGCGGGGGGAGCGAGCCGGGCTGCGGCTGGGACTGGACGAACAGAACACGGCCAGTCACCGTGGTGTAGGCAGAGGCCTTACGCCCGCGCGCCGGCAACCTCGTTCCCGACTGATAACTCCCCCAAAGGGTGGCAGCGGCGCCGAGCTGCACCACCACAAGCACCACCTGCGAGCACCAGCACCACCTACAAGCACCACCCCTGGCCAGCGCATAGCGCATAGCGCATACCCGCCTGTCTTTGCCTGCTTGTGATTGCTGGCCCCCTCGCTACTGCTCCTGCTCTACCCTGCCCAGGGCCCGTCCTCCCCCCCACCTCAATTTCCAAGCAACGACCCAACGCGGCCGCGCGACTCACCTGCAGCGCACTGCTCGCCGCCACCAGTTGCCGGTCCAAACCCCAACACTCCGACCGGCAACCACTTGCGCGCCAGCCGCCAGACGCCAGCCAGCCGGACAGTGGGCGACAAACGAGTCTGTCTTTGGCCAACTCAACTCTGCTCGACCACTCACCACATCACTCCACTGTCCTTTAGCTACACGGCGCGGCGACGACGACGGCGAGACGAGCACCGACACCGACACCGACGGCGACCGCCACGCCCCCCGACTCCACCTAGCCCCCTTTGGCTCCTCCGAGCCCACTCCGCCTTCCCCCCACCCCCCATGCCGCCCATAACATCACCACGGCGCAGCGCGTTCCCGCACGGCGCGCCGCCGCACGCGCACCCCGCCGCCTCGCGCCCAATACCCGGGTCCGGCGGGCCGAGCTCGTCGTCGGCCGCCTCGTCCCCCCAGCGGGCGGCGGCACACGCCTCGCTCGCGGCCGTCGCGGCGGCCGCGGCGTCCGTCTCCTCCTCCCCCTCGACAGGAACCTCACCAAACGGCCTCTCGACGTCGCCGCACCCGCCGTACATGGTCGCGCTGGCCGGCTGGCCCGAGCCCGTGTTCGTCGCGGAAGCACGCGACATGTGGGAGAAGCGCAAGTCGCGCCCCGGCAGCCCGACGGGCCGCATGGCGCCCTTCGGCGCCATGGAAGTGCGCGACGGCCTCGCCCTCCCCCCTCCTCTCGCCGCGCTCGACCCGAGCTCCGGGCCATACCGCGGCGCGATGAGCCGCAGCCAGAGCAGCGCAAGCGAACACCGCAGCCGCGGGGGCTCGCCCGGCGCCGCGCCCAGTCCGGGGCGGCACGCGGCCTCGCCCGCCTTCCCGACTAGCTCAGCGCGCGACCGCTCGCCCGAGACCCCGCCCGCAGAGGGCGAGCCGCTCGGCCCGCCGCCCGTTCCGGGCGCGCGCCCGCGCCGCCTGGTAGGCGGCTTCACCGACCCGCGGTACGGGCTGAATGCGGCAGCGGTCGGGCGGAGCGCGAACCGCGCGGCGCTGCGCGTCGCGCCCGCCTGGCACTCGGCGAGCAGCACGCATGCCCCGCCCTACGCTGGCACGCACGGCCCCGTCGGCGCGGGGCGCGGCGGCGCCGGCGCGGGGGGCCGCAGAACGCCAGGGACGATGAGCCCGCCCGCCGTACCCGGGCACGCGACGAGCGCGCTGCGTACCCAGCGCGCTGGGGCCGCGGCACACCGCGCCAACCCCGAGGTGTGGCCGCCCCCCGCGGCGCCGGCACCGCACATGGCGACGGCGGTGTACCCGCGCGACCCGGACAGCCCGTTCGTGTGGCAGGGGCTCAGTGCGCCTGCGTCGGCGAGCGCGAGCGGCGCGCCGAGCCCCGCCAACGGCGACGACGAGATGGACGTTGACGAGAGGTAGCGGAGAGAGGAGGGACAGCAGAGCAGCAACAGTAGCAACAGCAGCGGGGCGGAGAGAGGGCACGCCGCAAGAGTAATTCAGACGTGTAGTGTTAGCAGTAGGCCACTTCCTGTACACATTATACACCCGACATGTAGGTCGTGGTGGCGACGGCGTGGTGGCGAGCGGCGTGGGTGTAGTGGCGAGCGCGAGCAGCACGCAGTGGCCTGGGGGTGGGGCGCAGCGCGCGGCCCAGCGTCCACCCGCGCCAGCCACTGACGTTTGCGAGAGCTTGCCGAGCTTGTCCATGGCCACAGCCCACAACCCACCGTCGTCATCCTCCCCCACCCGGCACACCACAGCCGGCTCCAACACGCGTGCCTGCGGCGCCGACCGCGCGTCAGCTGCACAAGTTGCATCCGACGGCTGCAGCTGGCTGCGACTGCTGCTTCACGAGTCTTGGTTGCGTGCATGTGCGCGGCGTCTGCAGACTCGTGGCGCGCAGATACCATCATGTCAGTGCCATCATGTCAGTTCCATCACCAGTGCCAAGACCACCAACTGCCACCTGCCCCACCCCCACCCTCATCCGCTCTAGATGCAAACGTGACATCACCTCAATACCAACAATCATGCGTAAATAACTCGGCGGCCGCCGACGACTCTCTTAGTTGTAGACGTGGAACTCGTCCTTGGTACGGCCGCGCATCTTGTGGGGCTCGGTACCCTTGTACTGGGTGGTGTTAGTGGGTGCGCGGGGCGGGTGGAGGCAGAGCAGCGCAGCTGCCCACGCGAGCTCGCTGCGCTCGCTCGCTCTCGCATCACACTCACGTAAATGTCGGTCCAGAACTCGTGAAGACCAGGCATGGGGCTCTGCTTGGCCTCCTCAACAGCAGTGTTGACCTCGTCCTTGGCCTTCTTGTCGATGGCCTTGAGCTCCTCCTCGGTCGCGACGCCCCACTCGAGAATGTTCTTCTTGAGGCCGGCAATGGGGTCCGAGGTCGAACGAACCTTCTGCACCTCGTCACGGGTACGGTACGTGGTTCCGGGGTCCGACATCGAGTGGCCACCGTAGCGGTACGTGACAAACTCGATGAGCAAGGGGCCCTTGCCAGAAACAGTCCAGTCCTTGGCAAACTCGCACGCCTTCTTGACGGCAAGAATGTCCATGCCGTTGACCTGGATACCGGCAATCTGGTCACCACGGGTGAAGTACTGAGTGTTCATCGACGAACGCTCAGCCGAGGTACCCATGCCGTACTTGTTGTTCTCGCAGACAAAGACGGCGGGGATGTTCCAGAGCTTGGCCTGTGCGGTGTGAGCTCCAGCTTGCATACCACCGTAAACACGCCACGCACCATGTTGTAGGCCTCAAAGACCTGACCCTGGTTGGAGGCACCGTCACCGTAGAGGGCAAAGGTGACGGCGGGGTTCTTGAGGTACTTCTGCGCAAAGGCGACACCAGCACCAACGGGAACCTGGGCACCGACGATACCGTTACCGCCGAAGAACGAGGGGGTGAAGATGTGCATCGAGCCACCCTTGCCGTGCGACATGCCGGCCTCGCGACCTAGAGTGGGTCAGCTCGGTCCAAGTTCGGTCGTTGCCCGCAACGCCACTCACCCATCAGCTCAGCAAGCACACCCTTGATGGTACCGCCACGGAGGACGGCAAAGGTGTGGCAACGGTACGAGGTAATGACACGGTCGTTGCCGTCAATGGCGTGCTCCATGCCGACCGAGACGGCCTCCTGGCCGATGGCGAGGTGGCAGAAACCGCGGATAAGCTTGGCCTTGTAGAGGGCGTCGGCAGCCTGCTCCATGCGGCGCATCGTGGTCTGGGCGTGTCAGCGGCTGTCGCAACGCGTCCCGTGTCCCGCGCCCGCCGCGCCCGCCGCTTGCGATCCAAGCGATAGTCGCACAGCCGGCGGCAGTTGCGAGCACGATGGTGTCGGCGAATCTCGACGCGCAACACCCCGCAAAGATTGCGGCAGTTGCACCTTGATCACGCTCGTGACGTAACACTCACCATCTGGTCGTACATCTTGACGAGCTCCTCCTTGCTCGTGTCGATCTCGTTCGAGGGAGGCTCGCAGCGGTACGAGTGGAACGACTCATCGTGGAGACGGACGTTGAACTGGGCGTGAGCACACAGGCCGTCTTCCCAAGCCTTACCTTCTCGGTCGCCGACTCGGGGACGGTGCCCTCGGGGCGGGACGTGTCGGCGTCGGTCTGCAGGCCGCGCGCAAAGGCGGCACGGAGTGCAGAGGGCTGCGTGAGGTGTCAGCGTCGTCGTGGTCGAGCTATCGGCGGGCCAGGCGGCAGGAGGCGGCATCGCACCGCCCAGCCCAGCCCTTGCAGCAGCCCGCCTGCACAAGTACGCACGGCACCAGCGACGCGGGTCGCGCGGAGGCTCTGCGCACGGAGGGCGGTGAGCATGGTTGTTGTCTAGATGTTTTAGAGAATGGATGAGAGCGAGATGTCGCTCGTTTGTGGGTTGCCGCAAATACTGCTGGTAGGTGTGTCCTGGGCAGCCCCCGCCAGGAAACGATGTGGATGCCGCAGACGGAGTACCGCGCGCGGCAGTTGCCAGGGCGGAGGGGGGAAGGCCAGTGACGGGCGGGCGGGCGGGCGGAGACGGCTAGCACAAAGGATGTGGGGATGCAGGCGGCATATCACGTGGGGGTATTATTATTATTCGTTTTTTATCCCGTCGTTTAATGACGCGTCTCCCGGCGGCAGTGGGTGGGTCACGACGGAATTTGAGTGGGTCGGATACCGAGTGGGTGGGGGAGCGGGGGGGGGTGACGAGTGGGGCAAGTGGCTCACCACGTCCATTGGCACTGACAAGGACGACTGATCGAACAGCAACACGCACCCTCCCACACACACCACACACACTGACGCGCAAGAAAAATCCATCCTGGCCGCGGAAACGCGTTGCAAGCAGCGCACACTCGCACACTCACCCACACGCGACACGCCACGCACAGACCCCCTCGCCACCGACGCCGCCTGGCTGGCTTCTCTGCACTCTGCACCGTTGCCCCTCGTCGCGTGTCTTCCTCGCGCCTCGTCTTCTTCCCCGCGCCACCCACCCATTCATGACACCTCGCACTTCTCTTCTTCTCTTCTCACTGTCACCCTCGCACCCTCACTGCTCACTGCTCACTTCTGACATGGCTCGCACCGCACCGCTCACCCCAGCACAAACCTCACTTCTCACCATTGGCCGTGCACGCAGAAGCCAAAGGAGGGCAGCGCGAATGCTGACGGCTCGAGCGCCCAGGGCGAATCGGCAACTGACTGAATGGGGTCCTCGCGTCGCGACTTCTGCCTGATGCTTGCTACTAACGCACTCATATCGCGTCGTCGCCACGGCCTCGTGTTTTTTTTCTGCTTCTTGACAACGACTCTCACTCCCTCGCGCCTCGCCTCACCTCACCTCGCCGCACCCACTCACCCCACCATTCACAGCCAGCTCGGCCTCCCCTCGCACCTCTCCCGGCACCTTATCTACCCGCCGCCGCTGACGACAAACTCTTTAATGCTCTCCACCCACTCTCCCCGGCCATGAGCAACCACTTCCACCCCTTCTACCTTGGACCCGGCCAGCCCTTCGGCAGTGCTCCTCGCCCGACCCACCCTCTCTACCAAGACCCGTTCATCGCTGCCGCCGCGGGGGTTCACGGCTTCACGCCCAACCATCGCCCTCACCACCACCACCTCCATCACCACCACCCACACCCCCACCCACACCACCACATGGGCTCGTGTTGCTCCAAGCCGCCGCCGGCGCCGCCGCCCAAGAACTACCTTCACAACCCCTACGAGACGTTCTACGGCGGCTCGCGCCCTCTTCCGTCTGGTTACGGCACCGAAGGTCCGCCTGCGGCACCTGCGGCGGCCGCCGAGAGCAGCGGAGCAGCGACGACCGCCGAGGTCTCTCGCAGCCATCCAATCTTCGCGCAGCCGGCGTCCGCGTCCGCCCGTGGTGTCCGCTTCGCTGACCCGACCCCGAGCGCTGCGTCACGCGCCCAGAGCCAGCAGTCGGGCAACGACCTGCCATTCACGCCGCTCGACCCGTTCCCGCCCCGCCGTCAGTCCGCGAAGCAGCAGGCCCACCACAACACCGACCTGCCCTTCCAGCCGCTCGACCCGTTCCCGCCCCTCAAGCGTTCGGCCTCGGCCAGCGCTCCCAGCACCGCCAGCACCACTGCAGGACCCGACGTGCTCGCGGGGTGGGCGGCGCGCGGGTACGACCGCGAGGCTGCGTGCCGCTCGCTGATCGAGCGCATGACGACGGCGTCGGCCCCGTGGGCGGACGCGCGTGCGCACGCTACCGTCAAGCAGCTGTGCGCGGCCGCGTACGTGCAAAGATGGCCGGAAGCATGGCTGACATTCACAGCGACACGTGCGCGATTGTCGTCGAGGTTCTCAAGGCGCGCCTCAGCCTCGGCGGGATCCAGGCGGCCAAGGTGAGTAACTGGGCAGGGACAGCCACTGACCGCAGGCCATGTACTTCCTCCCGCCGATGCCCGTGGCCATCATCGCTCAGTTTGTCACCGAGCTCAACAAGTTTGTCAAGGACGCGGACGACTACTACGCGACGCACGCGGCCAACCTGCGCGACCGCGCGATCGCGGCGCAGGCGGCCATTGACAGCGGCAACGAGGCCAACTTTGTGGCCTACCTCGCGTCGATGGGCCACTCGTCGGCGCGCATGATGCCGGGTGCTGGCTTTGGCGGCGCGCGCCAGCTCCCGGGCGCGTTCCCCGGCGGTTACCCGTGGGCGTGAGCGCGGCTGCGCGCCAGTGTCAGAAGCTTGTGAATAAACAACCCCTTGGCCGCCTCCACCCCCGGACATTGATGCGGGAGCACTGTGCGGGGCATGGCCCGACGTGTATAGTTCATAGCCACGATATGAGCGCGACGAAGACGATGACGACGTAGGCGACGACGTTGGTGACGATCTGACGATCTTTATGACATGTATTGATACACCGAAGGGGCGGCAGCGGCCATCGGACATCAGTTGGCCGAGGGGGCGGCACTGGCATGGAGCAAGCTGACAAGTGCGCCGGCGACGGCGCTGAGCAGAGCGGCGGGGACATGCGGGTTGGGTCGGGCAGCAAGACGGAATGGGTCAGCGAGCGGTTACCCACAACAACAAGATACGAGTGTCGGCCATCGCTTGTGTGCCTGGAGATCGACGAGGCGGCGAGGCGAAGGCGACGATGCGGCCTGCGCATGCGCCGGCCCAACGCGGCCAGGCTACAACGCAGCGACCCGACACAACCTCGACGCAGTGTGCACTGCTGCGGCGGCGGCCAGACGCGGCGCCACGCCCCCCTTCGGCTTCTCGCAACGACCTGCCACGAGCTCGCCTGGCACTCGCCCGCCCCCAGCTCCAACACACGTTCAACACCCCAGTTGCCCAACATACGCCCAGCACCCCCCCTTGGGAGGGCCAGCACCCCGCCTCCCGGGGGATAAGGTTGGCGCCGGCTCCCGACCGCAACCTTCGCGTACGTGATGTGTGTGTGGCGGGAGGGCCTCCGCATAGTGGCTAGTACAGACAGATGCATACAACGGCGTGTTGTCTATGAGGACCAGACTGGGACTTGGGGCTTGACTTGGGACCTGATGCAGACTCGCTCATCTCCCGGTATCAGCGTGCTCCTCCCCAACCCAAGCCCACTCACTCGACAGCGCTAGCAAGCAGACAGAGCACGCGCGCGCGGTCCATCCCGCCCAGCGCGAAGACGGCGAGAAGCGCAGTCGTGGTGAGGACGCGGCGGAGGCGCGTGAGCGGCCCGGAGCGGGCGGCGGGGGCGTCGGCCGCGGCGGACATGGCAGGCGGGGTGGGGGTGTGGCGGGCGAGCGGCGGGCGAGCGGCGGCCGGGGTGCGGGTGCAAGAGGTGCGGCGCAGCGGGGGCGAGGAACAGCTAGTGTGGGAGCTTGGTGTTAAGAGGCGCAGCGCGGCACACGACGCCGGCGCGGCTGTCGGCGACGTCGGCAGCGACGTGGCGACGCGGTCGGGATGGGCGGGGCGGGCCGCCGCCGCCGAGTCATCGGTTCCCACCGTCATCGACGCGCCTACGCGGCACGCGTCGCGCCTGGCGCGGCGGGTCGCGTGCGTGCGTGCATAAGCGAGCGCGAGCGTGAGCCCGGTATGATGCTGGCAGTTGCTGTGGCTGTGGCAGGCCGCCACGAGCGATGCAGTGCGCATGGCGAGCCACATGGGATTGGGGCAATGGCCGTGGGTGCGGCAGTTGTGTGGCGCTCTGTACATACAAGCGTGTGGGCTGCTCGCCCGAGGCGGCAGCTTGGTCAAGAGCAGCGAGCTGCGTGAGGGCACAGTCACGCCGCATCAATGGGCAGCGCGATAGACGCCTCGTACGTGACGCGACAGCAGCCTGCCACACGCGCGTTGTAGGCTCGAGCAGTGGACCAGAGCAGCCAGCACCGGCCAGCCGCCGCCTGCACTGCGCATCTGCCACCCGCGCGTCCTTCGCGTCCTCCTCGTCCTCCGCCGCGCGCCACCGCGCGCCACCGCACGCCACGCTCGCTGCACCCCGCGACCCCCAGAGGCACCGAAACACGCGCTAGCCAGATCTCTGCCGGCGTGTGCCGGCAGTATCTACCAGCGCCACTTCCGGCGGCACTGGGAGTGCGCACGGCGACGGGCCGGTTACGGTCACTGGGCGACGGCGAGTTGCGTGACGCGGTGCGCTGGCATGCCTCTGCCTCTGGGCGATACCGGCGTGCTGGGACGACGAACCCTCGGGCGAGAGCAGCCAGCGGTGCTCGTGTTCGCTGGCCCACCCCCGCTGCGAGTGACCCCGTCTGTCTGCCCTGCTCCTCGAAGACGGCAGGGGTCGGCGCTGACGACGAGCGACTGCCGACGGCGCCAACGTGAGCGACAGAGGCGAGGCTCGAGCCGTCGACCAGCACGAGCGCTGGGCTGGGGTGGCGGCCAAGTCCGCTTGCTCTTCCCCACCCGGCGAGCGGTGCCCTCGCCCTCGCCCACGCCCTCGCCCACGCCCTCGCCCGCCACCCCGGGGTCGGTCAAGACGAGAGCGCGGTAGACGAGCATCAGCCCGTAATTCCGTTTTGGTCCGTCTCGCCGTGAGCTGGGCGCCTATGGCACCGACGGATGGCGGGCGTTAGTATCTCGCCGCCGGGGCGTCAGCATCGCAAGCCGCAGGACCGTCAGCATGGCACATCGCCGGGCCGTCAGCATCGCCCCGCCAGCCCCACCGGGTGTGCGGGCTCGCGTGCCGACTCGAGGGTTTGGCAAGGGGCGAGTGGCCTGTTGCTGCGACGCCGCCGCTACCGCCGCCGCGTCGCTCGGCGCCGAGCTTGGCCTTTTGGACTACCGGCTGCTGGACGAAGCAAGCCCGCGCCGTCCGACTCTCCGCGCCGTCGGTCCCCACCGGCACGCCCCTCGAATGCGCCCAACAGCCCGCCCGATAGAGGAAGGCCAGGCGACAGTGTGCGAGCGACGCCGGCGACGCCGGCGGGGACGAGGGCCCAGCCGCTGCTCACCGAGCGCCGGCAGGTGTCGCTCCTGCCGGACGGGGCACACGCCCCAGACCTGGGAAGAAATGTCGAGCTTTACGCCGCCAGTTTGCTGCGGCGCCCAGCTGTGCTGCCCGGCGACTGGCAGGAAGCGCCGCCGCCTCCCGGTCCTGAGTGAGAGCAGTGGGCGTCGAGTCGCGGCAGTGTGTGCGAGATGGGCGCCGCCGTCGCCGAGCAGTGCACGCGTGATCACCCGCGCCGTCGACGCTCGCAGCGAGCCTTGTATAGCCCAGTCGACTGGTCGCCATTCGACTCGTCGCCACTAGCCTGTCACCCCGCGGCTACGGCGCACGCCATTCGGCCGGCCGCAATTGCGCTGCGGCCACCGCTGCCACACCCTCCCGCCAACGTAAGGCTTAGCGACGTGTATCCGTGTATCCACGGCCCACGGCGTGTGGGCCCGATCGGCCGCTTCCCTGTGCACGCACGTCCACGCCGCCGCGTGCCACACTCACCTCCCGCGACTGCACTGCCACGGCACTGGGCAGGGACATGCTGGCATGGGGCGGGTGATGCTGTCAGCGGTTTTGAGGCGGTTCGGCAGCGGTTCTGCTGCGGCTGGCGGTGGAGCGTCGCCCCGACATTTTGCCTAGCCAGTCGACCTGAAACACCTCGCTCTGCCGGCCGTCGACAGATGCTCGGTCGCCATTGCGCTGGCGCCGGCGCCACCAAGAATGTTCTCCAGCCCCGCAGACGCTCACGCACCGTCTGCATCCGAGACAAACAGCACCTGCCACCGGCCGCCACGCAATATTAATCCGCCCGGTTCTTGGCTCTTGCTGCGGCACTGCCCACAACGATAGCCCTTGTGTCTTGTGCCAGCCAGCGCTCCCCTTACAACAGCCGCTGTGGCAGGGAAAGGGCACGACCTCGCGGCGTCCCTGGTGCCTGTGGTACGCTTATTGGCGGGCGTGCACTCGGCGTGCGTGCCACTGGGGCCGTCCCACGAAACCGGGCGCGAGCTACCGGCCATCGTGGTCGCCTTGTTGCCAGTTCCGTGCGGCGGGTTGGCCGTCCCGCTAGGGCTGGGCAGGAGCGTTTCAGATGCGCACAGTGTGGGTGGGATATGTAACGTGGGATTTGGCGTTGGCGCCACGACACCTGAGGGTATTACAGCACCGAGCACGTCCTGGGCGAGGCTCTCGACACTATGACGTGGGCGAGCGACCGAGGGTCCTCACTCTCGAATGTGGCACCGGCGTGGGGCAGGTCGCCGCCGATCCAGTCCCTCGGATCGCAAAGTGAAGGCACGGGGGTTGGGTGAGCCCCGGCGCCACGAGGCGAGGCGAGGCGAGGCGAGCCCGCGCAGGCTGTCGTGGCTCTGCGTCGGTCGGTCGGTCGTCGTCGGCGCCAGCTCGGTGCACGCCGCGCAGCCCAACGCTACTCGCCCATGCATGGCCATGCCCACCCGCGCCGCCCACCACCGTCGCCATGTGTGAAATGCAGCAGACCCGTTCCATTTCCAAAGGCACATCGACCCGTCCGTTCCCTGTTCCTCAGGTCTGTTTCATCGGGCCAGGGGAAGCAGAGCGCTGGCCGAGAACCGCCGCAGCGCGCCGTGACCCGAGACGACGCCGTTCCGATCCAAAAAAATGCCAGCACCCTGCGTACCACGACACTGCCCGGAACGATCTCGCAAACCGCAGCCGGGGAAATTAAACAGCGGCGGCGCGGGTCGGGCTCCAGACGGAGCGGGCGGCGTCTTGACTGGAATGCAGGGCTGGAAAATCACCCTTGTGGGAATGAACCCGCGGCGAGTTGATTGCAGCGAGAGGGAGGGACAATGATGCGGCGTGCGTGTGTGCTGATGTTGCATGCAGCACGGGCAGCGAGCACCGAGCTGCTGGGTCGCCCGCCGGCTGGCTGCGTCGCGGGCTCGTCGTTGCCGTTGGGTTGGGGGGCAAACTCGTGACAAGTGACTGGACCCGTGCCTTTACGTAGGCCCATTACGTTGGATGCGGCAAGCTACAGGCGGGTGGGTGGGTCGGTGCCGTCGGTCGGGGGGTGGGCGTGATCGACGCCGGCGGCGGCAGGGGGCAACAGTCTACGTCAAAGAAACATTGCTGGTCGCGGTGGTCGGGGCGGTCGTGGCGTCTGCGTGGCGGATCGTGGCGCGGCATGGCGCAGGCATGGCCCGCCGCGCTCTCCGCGCTCGCGGCCCACCCACCCAGTTATAGTTTGTACCGAGTGTGTGGGTTCAAGGGGAGCCGACCAGGGGCGCACATGGCGGCACACGGGCGCAGGCGAGGGGCGGACCCAGGGGGCGCCAGTGATCCGCCCCGACCCTGAGTCTCATGCAGTGCAAGGATTCCGGCCCTGAGGCCCCTGATGCAGGCACAATGCCAGAACCCTGACCCGTCCCTTGACGACTACCATCCAACGGCCAACGGCTGGCGGGTTGCTCGCCCCGTCGCTCGTTCGTATCCTCGACGCCGGCCGCTTGCATGACGGCGACGGGCGGACAGGAGCGGCAAGAGCGCCAGCGTGCAGCACCAGCACCACCAGCACCAGACGACAGCCGCGAGCTTGGCCCACTCCACACACCCGGGCCAACTCGTGTGCTGCCTTGGCCTCGTGCCTGCCCCTTCCCTTGCAGATGATCACAGGCCACATTGCCCACTGGTACCAAAGACGTAAGCTGCGTGCGCGGCCGACCGGCCGGCCGTCACGCCCACTCCCTCGCCTCGGGCCGTCGTCGTGGTCTCGACCTGGGTGCATGGGTGGGCGGTCATCTGGCCCGGTCGGTGCATGCAGGGCGGCGACGATGGCAGGCAGGCAGGCAGCTCGCCGCTGGCCGTGTTATGTCATTGCCGGGATGCTGGGCACGTCGCAGCCGCCGTCGCCGTCCATCCCACACTACCCCCCTCGATTGAACCGAACCGGCGGGCGCGCCCAAACTTGCACGCCGCCGCCGCTGCCCTAGCATCATGCGTTTCCATTCCTCATGCTCGCTGGCGCGCTCGAGCGTCGTCGCATCACCTAGGGCTTACTCGGCGACGACACGACGACGACTCACTTGCGGTAATCTTTGGCCCTAATCACCCTTGTTCTTCTTCTCCCGTCATTGACCATTCCTTGCCATTCACGGCAATCCCGACCCAACCTTGTTGATTAATCATTGCTTCGCGTTGCTGCTTTCTGCTCCTGATTCATTGACAAGCACGCATTGCCTGTCCCGTCACCTACCCACCCCCTCGCCCTCGCCCTCACCCTCCACCCCCACATTGAGCGATCTCTGTCGGTTGTTCCTTGGGTTACCATCCGACTAGCCCTTCCATTTCAGCCCCCGTTTGGCCCTTGCCTGCCCTTGAACCCGGCACACGGAAGCTCCCCAACTCTACGACGGCCCGCAGCGCAGACGACGACCCGACGACGACGACGAAAAAAAAAGGAGTCCTTTGCAACCCACGTCCTCGAAACCCTGTATTTTCTCCGCGTGCCGCTGTCACTGTCTGCAGCCAGCTGCTTGTGTTGGGCCGACCTAGGCCCCGTTAAGTCAAACAAGCGTGTGGGCCAAGCACCTAGCATCAAACAGACTTTAGCGCTAGACGCGCGGCACAATTCTCGGGGCATTCAACATACAGGAACGCAGAGCCCATACTCTGGGCAACCAACGAGGCCACCCACAAGCCGCTGCTGCTGTCGCCGCCGCCGCCGCCGCCGCCGCTGCCTGCTCAACTCTCCTCCTGATCCTAGTAGTCGGTCGTTACACTCTGCCGAGAGGCTTGCCATCCCACTCCACCCATACATACCCACCTCCCACCCCTCGTCGTCGATTGCGACGCCGCTTGCACACAAATCCGACCGCCTGCCTGATCCTGATCTACCAACTGGCCCGCGCCCCACATCTCCCTCGCCTCGTCTCCCCTCGTCCCCTCCCCCCCCCATTGACTTGACGCCAATTCATCAACTCGTCGTCGTTGCTTCTCTTCATCTCACACACACGCAAACTCTTTCATTACCACCAATTCTCCGCCTACCGCGCCCAGATTCGGTCCTTTACATTCCTGTCGATCTCTGGCACAGTCACCGTCGCCGCTGACGCCGCCGACGCCGCCGCCGCCTCCGTCCCAGTTTTGAAAACGCCTCTTTCCCTCCGGCGTACCCACTGGATCTGTCGACCTTGCTTTCTGCCTGCCAAACCTAATCACCGTCACTGTTGCAATTGCATCAACTCGTCGATACATCTAGTTTGCAGCACAGGCATCACGCATCGTCCATTTCAACATACACGCACTCCCATCTCGCGCCCCCCAGCATTCACTCTCTACTTGGTTTAACCGCCGCTTCTCGGTCAGCGGCAACGTCAAAAGATAGCTCCAACGAGCTAAGCATCAAGTGTATTGGTGACGACGCACGGTACCAATAGTAAGCAGGTAGGTACTCGAGTTCCGTGGCTCGACTCGTGGCCGTTTAGGGTTTGGCGGCTCGCAGTAAAGTAGGCCCGATGGTCCCCGTGGGTGGTTGGAGTGACACCTGTGACGCCCGGGTCGTGGCGAGGGGAGGGTCGAGAGTCGAGCGTCGAGCGTCGTCGCCTGTACGGAAACACTGCCAATCCTTGTCGTCTATCTTGCTTCAAGGGTAAACGGCCCGCATTTGTTCCCAGACCCAGATCCGACCCCCTTTGCCCTAGGTTGTCGTCGACGCCGCTGTTGCCGCCGCCGCCGCCCCTCCTGGGCCCTCGCCTAGCAAGCCTCGGGTGCCCCTCTCCCCATCCCCCGGGCCCTTCAACCCCTTGCCCCTCCCCTGCGTTTGGTGCCTTGGCTCGTCCCTTGTCCCTCAGACACGAGCCGGCAACCATACCGTACACTCCAACTTGTTCTCTCTCTCCACCCAATATCCCCCCTTGCTAGCTGCTCCAGTCGCGTCTCTTCCATCCAACACACGCTTCATTTTCCCCTTCTCATCACTTGATTCCTGTGCTTATCATCTTGCTTCGTTGCCCAGGTCGCCAAACCCAGCTTGGCTTGCTTCTCCCAACACTCGGCTAGTCTTTGCAACATCCACCCCCATGTCCTCTGTTGTTTTGAGGCAGCAGCCCGTGTCGCGGGTCAGCCCATCCCGCGACCACACCGACATGTCTTCGGAGCACGATCGTGCCGCGGGCAGTCACACCCCTCGACGCACCCAGCCAGCGCAAGCCGCTCGTCAACCAACGCCTCCATCATCGTCAAGCCGCCGCCGCTCAAATGAAGACGGTAGCCCCGTGGACCGACCAGCAGCTCCGAGGGCATCTCCGCCCGCAAAGGGCTCAAAGGCAACCCCATCAGAAGACCGCAGCAAATCGGGCGGCCGTCCAGGCTCGTCTGGTGCAAGCTCGACCTCGGGCGCTGGAGCTCCTTCTGAGGCCACCAAACCCAAGGCCAAGGCTGGCACGGAGAAATGGGTCGAGAGCGTCGACTACGCCTACGAGTATGTGCCCGTCTCACAGAAGCGTGAAGGGCGCAAAGACATGTGAGTGTTGTGGTTGGTTCTGGGGCGCCCCTTGGCGCCGAGGGACGGGGCGGCGCGAGCCGTGTGCATGTCGACACCATGCCAATCAAGGTGTGGCATGTCGCGACCAACTTCCCAACCGCGAACGAGTCCTTTGCCGGTTGCTGACACATACTCTCCTTCCCTAAACGCTGCAACGCCTTTCTTACTGCCGCCCTCGACGCGCCCTCGACGCGACGCGACATTCACCACCCAGAAACTACGAACTCGTCATCCGCCAACAACCACTGCAGGCGCGAATGTGTGGCGTCGGCGAAAAGTGTGCGTTTAACCGGGCTCTGGCTGCAATGGCTGACGTTTTCGCAGCCGACCGCCGCCCTGTGGACCCAACGCCCATTATTCAGCTTAAGGTTACGGCTGACGGCGAGGACGTTACTCCCGTTGACCCTCGCATTCGGGAGACGATCGACAACAAGGCTGGACCTCGGAGGCAGAGTCCCGGCGGCAACGGCATGCTGTTCATGCAGAGTGCGTCCTGGGCGATTTCGAAGGCTTGGCTGACATACAATAGACCCTTACTACTTCCTGTTCGCATGTCTTGTTGGCGGCGACGACCAGGACTCTGAACTCCACGTGATTGATGACGGGCGTACTAGGTTCCTTACTGGAACGCCGGTGTCGTCACTGTACCACCTCAAGGACATCGACAACAAGGACGCCGCGTTCTTCGTGTTCCCTGACCTGGGCGTTCGCAAGGAGGGCAGGTACAGGCTCAAGTTGACTCTGTTTGAGATTGTCGAGTGCGTACTGGCGTCGAAGGGCCAGAAATTTTCATCTGACGTTGTCGTAGGCAGGAAGTGTACTATTGCACCACTGTACACACCAACACATTTTCCGTCTACTCTGCGAAGAAGTTCCCTGGCATGTCGAAAGCGACCGAGCTGTCGAGGGCTTTTGCCGAGCAGGGCTTGAAAATCCGCGTGCGCAAGGACCCAAGGCGTAAGTTGCTGGTGACGGAATCGAGTGCTAACACGACACAGCTGCTGGCCGCAACAAGCCCAAGCGCAAGAGCAGTGGCCTGTCCGACGACGACGACCCTTTCACGAAGCGTACCCGCCATGGTCTCTCCCGTCCAGGCGCGCACCCGTACCCCCCGTTGGAGCGTTCGTTTACAGACGACGTGGATAGCAACCCATATGTGTACGGCGCCTTTCCTCCGGGATACGTGCGGATGCCCCCACCACCTCCACCGCCGACATTTGAAGGGTATCGCCCAGGGTCGTCGGGTGGACCCCCGGGCCATCCTTCACGCCCGCCCGGGCATGGCTACCCCCCGCAGCAGGGTCAGCCATTCTACGCCAGCACGCCGCCACCTCCGCCGCAGGGTGCGGCATTTGGCTACCCACACGACCCACGCGACCCTCGCGACCCTCGTGACCCACGCGACCCTCGCGACCCTCGCGACCCTCGTGACCCTCGTGACCCCCGTGATCCCCGCGAGATGCGAGACCCACGCGACCCTCGAGGACGACACCACTCGATCCCTCCCCCAGGCAACTATCCTCTAGAGGTGTTTCACCACGGCTACCATCCTGGGCCTCCTCCGGGCGGTCCTCAGTATGGGCCTCCTCCGGGCGGCCCTCAGTTTGGGCCTCCTCCTGGCGGTCCTCAGTTTGACCCTCGGTGGGCTGAGCGCGACCCGCGAGAGCTACGCGACCCACGCGAGATGCGTGATCCTCGCGAGGTTCACGACCCTCGGTTCATGCGCGACCCGCGAGAGATTCCTCGCGACATGCGGGACCCAAGAGAAGTGCACCGAGTCGACCCGCGCGATATCCGCGATCCTCGAGACATGCACCCCAGAGACCTGCGCGACCCTCGCGAGATGCGAGACCCCCGCGACCCAAGAGACATGCGGGATATGCGCGACCCGCGCGACATTCGTGACCCTAGAGAGGCCATGATGGCCATTCCGCGTGATATCCCCCCTGGCTACGGAGAGTCGCCGAGAAGCGCTGGTGGTGTCCCTCTCCCGCATGTTATGCACCACGCCGAACGCCACCACCGCCCGTCCACTGGGCCTCGCGAGCACCACCGTACTCCGTCACAGCCGCCAGCGGTGCGGCTCCCGCCGCTGTCGTCGCGTGCCGATGGGCCTCCGGCTCTTGGCGGCGGCTACCCGCGCGAGTATGAGGGGTCGCGCCCGGGCTCTAGCTGGAGCCAAGACGCACGGTCGCGCAGCCACCGCTCGAGCGAGCGACCAATGTCGCCCGACTCGGACACCAAGCCCACTGGCCGTATGGGCCTGGGGCATCTTGTCGACTAGTGTGGGGGAGGGCGAAGAGGCGTGAGTGTGACGGCGAGGAATTTTTTATCAAACCGAGATAGAGATGGTGTCGTTGGGCCAAGTCTAGGCAGTTGTATGTCGCATCGTTTGTGATCATTATCATCGAATCTGGCGAGGTATAGTGCAGCAAAGGTATGAATAGGATAGAGTGTATGGGTGTAGGTAGTGTGGCCATTGATTAAACCGCCACTCGGAGTGCCTGGGAGCTTAATTTGGTGAGGGGGGCGACCGTGGGAGAGTGGAATTGTTTTCTGAAATGACATGAGGTTGTGGGCTCAAGTTGGTTGTGCAACTCGATCGCGGCAGTCACAAGTCCAACACCATAACCATGGCGCGCACACAGAGCCCGCTAGACCAGATCAAGGCGCTCGAGCGGCAGCTGACCGACACGCCGGCGAACCCGAACCCGCTGCTGGCGCTGCTCCAGCTCGCGCGGCACGCCGACCCCGAGGTGGTGCACCGCGCCGCGTGGGCGCTGTACCGCGTCTTCGGGCTGCTGCTTGCGCAGGGCCGCGTCGGCGGCATCACGGGCGCGGGGGACGCCTCGGCGGCTGCGGTGCCGTCCGAGGGCGGCGGCGGCGGCGGCGGCGCGCGCGAGGTCAAGGCGTGGGTGCGCGACCGGCTGCTCGAGTACGTCGGGGTGCTGGGCGGGCTGTTGTCGGATTCCGAGGCGTCGCTGCGGGTAAGTGTGCGCAATCGGCAAAGCTGACCCCCAGACATCCGCCCTCTCCCTCCTCTTCGCGCTCCTCCCCCCGCTCTCAGACGCCGCCGGCGTGCCCCTCCACCAGCCCTACTTCCGCCTGCTGGTCCGCGCGCTCCTCTTCCCCGCGCCGAGCCAGCGCGGCGTCGCGGGCCCGAGCAAGCGCGCTGTGGCCGCCAACCAGGCCGGCGCTGGCGTGTCCCCCGACGTGGCGGCTGCCGCAGTGGACGACTACTGGGCCAAGTACGACGACCTGCGCCTCTTCTTCTTCCGCGAGGTCGCGGCGCTCGTGGCTGCCGGGGGCGTCTCGCCCGACAACGTGCTGGCGCAAGTGTTCCCGCTCACCAACCTCCCCAAGGTGGCTGAGGACTTGAACGCCTTCTTCCTCCCCTCGCTCGCTACGCCGCCGGAGGCCGGAAAGAAGGCGAAGAAGGCAAAGACGAAGAAGGGCAAGAAGGACGTCGAGGCGCTGCCGGACTGGATGGCGACGTACGAGAGCGAAGACGAGGAGGAGGAGGCGGTGGCGGGCGGCAAGAGGCAGCGCACGACGGCGCTCGGCACCGCGAAGGCCGTGCATAGCGTGCAGGCGCACACGGCAGCCTACACGGCGTGCTGGGAGGCCATCCTCTCCCACCTCGCCCTCGACGACATGTGGACGCGCCGCATCCTCGCAGGGCTGCACGGCGAGCGCGGCATGCTCGCGCACCTTTCCCCGAGCAGGCGCGTGCGTATCGCCGACTGGCTCGGCGGCACAGTCGACGCGGGCGGCGCGCACGCCATGCTCGCCATGAACGGGCTCTTCGTCCTCATGACGGCGTACAACCTCGACTATCCCCTCTTCTACGACCGGCTCTACGCGCTGCTCGACGGCGAGGTGCTCCACGCGCGCTACAGGGCGCGCTTCTTCCGCCTGCTCGACACGTTCCTCCGCTCCCCGCTCCTCTCGGCCGCGCTCGTCGCGAGCTTCATCAAGCGCCTGTCCCGCCTCGCGCTCGCCGCGCCGCCCGCAGGCGCCATCCTCGCCATTCCCTTCGTGTACAACCTCTTCAAGCGCCACCCCGGCACCATGGCCATGCTGCAGCGCCTCCCAGAGGACATGGAGGACGGCGACCCCTACGACGAGCGCGAGACGGCGCCCATCGCCACCCGCGCGCTCGACTCGTCGGCGTGGGAGCTGGCCGCGCTTCAGAACCATTACCTCGCGAGCGTGGCCACCCTCGCCAAGATCTTCGCAGAGCAGTTCACAAAACCAGAGTTTAACCTCGAGGACTTTTTGGACCACGGCTATGCGACGGTGAGCACTGACTTTGGAAAGTGGGGACAGTACTAACCCGCGCCTAGCTCTTCGACACCGAGGCCGCGCGCAAGCTCAAGAACCCCCCGGCCCTCGCCGTAGCCCTCGAGCTCGGCCAGCCCGCAGACCTCCCCCCGCTCTTCCCCAAGGCCGCAGACGCCGGCGAGCGCGACGCAGTGTCCCAGCTCTGGGCATTCTAGACTCCCTTCCCTTGTACTCTTATGCAACGCTTCGCTTACTAAGAACGGTGTGCATACGGCGCGCGCAGACTACAAATGTGAAGAGCGAAGCGAATGTGTGTTAAAACAGCGGGTAGTATAAATCTCCCAGAAAGAACAGTCTGCGCGCCACCAACTCGTCCTACCTCCTCTCTCTCATTACATGTGGCCTCGGCCTCCACGTCCGCGGCCAAAGCCGCCGCCGCGGCGATAGTCGCCACGGCCTCCAAACCCGCGGTCGCCAAAACCACCGCGGTCTCCAAACCCACCGCCGCCACGAGAGCTGCCAAAGCTGCCACCGCGGGTCGGTGGGAACGGTGGCCGCAGCTGAGACACTGGCGAAACAGGGCCGCCACCGGAGGATTGATGGCCAGGTCCCGTGCCACCCGGACCTGACGCTCCTCCCCAGCTGCCGCGCGGGCCTGTAGGTGGCACCCGCGGACCTGTCGGCGGGAGTCGATGATGAGCGTGACTACCGTGATGCGGGGGCCCCTCGCGTGCCCCGAGTGCCGGAGGCATGTCGGGCAGCGCGTGGGAAGACTTGGGTGGCGTCTGTGCAGGCAGCGGCGGGCGCACCATGGTCGGGCTCGGTCCAGGTGCATGGTGATCAACGTCCTGGCGGGGAACGTATGCTCCGAGAACGGGCGACTGCTGCGGCAGCGCTGAAGGTTCGTCGACCGGCGTACGAGGCACAAAGTTGGGGCTTGGGCGCGGGACATACGCCGGTTGCGTGGACGACGAAGAAGACGGCTGGCTGCCGAAGTAGTCGGTGCGGGGAACATAGGCCGCGCTGGGGGTCGCCGAGGTCAAGGGGACTGATGGCGTAGGGCCTGCCGACGTGAAGGGCGTACCCAGGCCACCCGATGAAGGCGGCCGCGCCGAGGGCAGGTGCTCAAACAAGTTGAGCTTGGACTCGGCTTGAGCACTGCTCGGTGTAGCAGTATCAGTCGACGAGACAGTGACTGCGGTAACAACCGACAGCGGCTTCTCGTCGACGGGGGTGGCGGTGGCAGGGGCGGCAGCTTCCTCCTGAGCAGCAGTGGGCTGGGACACCTTGCGAATCTTGTGGTTGGCAAGGTACTCCCTCATTGACACCTTCTTGGGCGGCGGTGGCGTCGGCTCCTTAGGTGGCGGGGTCGGCTCCTTCGGCGGCGGGGTAGGTTCCTTTGGCGGCGGAGTCGGCTCCTTGGGTTCCGGCGTAGGCTCCTTGGGGGCAGGCGTGGGCTCCTTGGGCGGTGGGGTGAGCTCGCGCGGCGGCTCGGGCTTCACATCCTCCTTGGGTGCAGGAGGCGCAGGTGGTTCGGGCGTCGCTGCCTTGACCACCTTGCTGGCGCGAGCCGAAGTCCTCGACTCGATGTCGCTCCGGTCTCCTTTCGAGGCCTTCGATTTGCGGTTGACATCCACGTCCTTCTCCTTCTTGACAACCCTCTCCGTGTTCTTGTCCGCACGGCGGCTGTCAGTCGAGTCGGGCCTGGGACCGCGGACCTTGGCTGCCCCCTTGCGACTGTCGGGACGGGGCCTTGGGGCCACCTCTTCCTCCGTGTCATCCTCATTCTCGTCCGCATGTCGAATCTTCCTCGCCTTGGGCTTCTCCTTTTTCGGTCGGACAGGAGAGCGAGGGCGCGTCTGCTTCGGGCTGACGACTGGCGGTTCATCGTCCCCACTCAGGTCCTCGTCGCTGGACGCGATCACGTTCTTGCGGGGGCGGCGTTTCACGTCCTTGCCGTGCTTAGGTCGAGGAGGAGTAGACTTGGTGCTGGAGGACGACGGGACCGTGCGTGCCTTGGGGGGCTTCGGCTCCTCCACAAGCGGCGGAGACTCCAGCACGGGCGAGACGACCCGACGGCCGCGACGAGTTGTCGCTGAACGTACAGGCTCCTCGACAATGTCAGAATCCGGATGGGCGACGTCCTCGTTGTCCGAGTCGTTGTCGGAGCCGCTGAAGTGGGAACGGGCGACCGTGACCGTGGTCGCATCAGAGGCGTTGCCGTCGTCGTCCTTGCTCTCAGGAACCTCAGTGGCGTCATCAGGGATGGAAGACAGGATCGAAGATGACGGAGCGACGAGAGGTAGCTGGGAAGCCTGAACAGGAGTAGCGGGGGCGACGGGGGTTGCGTCGGCCATAACGACGTCTTCTTGAGGTTGCTCAGAGGGTTCAGCCTCAGCCACTGGAATTTCCTTGGTAGGCAGCTCCTCGTTGGCTGGCTCCTCCTTCGCAACAGTCACAGGCGACTCGGGCTTGACGGCTGGCACGTCCGCAACAGGTTGTTCGGCGGGGACGGGCTGAGCCTCGGCGTCGGTGGCTTTCTCCTCAACGGCTGGTGGGACGACAGGCTCGTCCACGTCCATCTTGGAGTCGGCTTCGGCTTCGGCAGCGGGTTCGGCAGCGGCCTCGGCAGGCTTCGGAGGCTCATCCACAGAGATTGGCTCCGTAGCGGTAGGCAGTTCGACTGCGGGAGCCGTCTCGGCAACCTCGTCCTCCTTGGCGGTCTCTACCTCCTGCTCGTCCTCAACAGCTTCCTCGTTCTGCTCTTCGTCTTCCGAGTCTAGACGGTCGGACGGCGACGATTCAGACGATTGGCGAGGCGAGGGGCGGTCGGCAACCTTGTCGCTGCTGGTCGCGGCGGATTGCCTCCTGGGACCGGCGCGCCAAACTTCCCATTCTCCGGAAGAGCGGTAGCGTTTGGCGCTGGCAGCGGCAGCCGCTTCAAGTTCTCTGCGGCGCCAGCCTCGGACGGCGCCGATCAGTTCGCCAAGGTCGATCCTACGTCTGGCTCGGCCTTGACTGACACCGTGGAACGGCTGCCCAGCAACTAGCCTGCGCATCTGGGCAAAAGCGCAATCATGCGAGGTGGTGCAGGCGCACGATGAGAAAGTGCCAAAGATGTTGGTTAAGATCGAATCAAACTTGCTGGCGAGGAGGTCGATCGTGTCCACTGGAATTGGCTCGGAGCCCTTGAGAAGCGCGGCGTCCATGATTGAGCGGAGAGTGTGGACGACATGTTGGTCATCCCACTCCCACCCAGTCACAATCTCCTCGTTCCTTCCAATGTCGCGTGCAGCAAATATGCCGAACTTGAGCTTCGGTGCCGAGTCGTCATCGGAGCGCAGTAGCAGAGGACGCAACACGGCATTCGGGTGGCAGCCGCTGCGAACGAACCGCATATCGCTGCCGTAGGAACGGGAGTCGATGATCAGGTTGACGGGGGGACCAATCGAATGAACAAAGGGCTTGGGGATGCCCAGGCCAGCGTACTGGTTGATGGGGTCCTTGCGGTAGGTAGCTGTGTCCAGCACCTCGCCACGGAACTCGCCAATGAAGCCGCCAGTGGGGATCGCCTCCACGGCAAACACACCATACTGAGTAGGGTGGGCGTAGACGCCAGTGCCCGACTCGAGGTACTTGAGAGGTAGGAAGCAAGTCGAGTCGTCGATCTGGCGGATAGTGGTAGGCACCGCGAGGGAGGAGAGATCGGTTCCCGAGAGGGCGACCGGGGGCACTGGTGGCGCCAGGATGGAGAAGTCGGGTGGGGTGGCGAACAAGCCATCAGGTGAGAGGCGACGTGTTCCCGATTCTGTTGGTGAAGGCAAACCGGATTCGTTCTGAACAGCGCGGCGTTTTCGAGGCGCCTCCTCGTCGTCCACCCATTCGTTGTAAACCTTGGCTACTGCTTGTCTGGCAACGACCCCTCGGATAATGTTGTCCTTGATCGGCGTGAACTCGAGCTCCCAGGGGAGGATGCGGAAGAAGTCGTAGTCTTCCTGCATCGAGCCAGCGGAAGGGTTGCCGGACTCGCCGTTCTTGGAGCGCGGTTTGCCTCCAGGTTTCCGTTTGGGCTTAATGGCAGGGGGACCCATGGGACCTGGGGTCTCCTTGGACTCTTCCGCTGTCGTCTCGCGCTCTGTCGACGGCGGAGGCTGGGTGCTTTGCGACTCTGGACGCTCCGCTCGATCCGTCCTGTCCGTCCGTTGCCGTTTTGGCTTTGGCCGTGGCTTCTTGACCTGTTCCACGAGTTCATCGCCTGGTCGGACAATTCGCCGACTGTCATACGACACCCGCGCCTGCATCTGCAACGCGCGAGCAGCCTGAGTGTCGACAGGCCGAGGGTCGCACAACTCGCAGAAGTACGTTTCGGGGACTGAAGCCTCGTCGCGATAGCCAAAGCAGAGGCCGTGCTCCCAGGCGTTGCAGCCCTCGCATTGAATGGTGAAACCGTCATCCTCCGTGAAGCCGCAGATACATCGGATCATGCCGTTGTCCTCGCCCATCCAATGCGGTGGCCTATCCCGCTCCGCAGACGGTTGTCTCGAGGGACCGGCCGTTGCATTCCGCTTGCGCTTAGGCTTGGACGGCTTGGTGGTGGCCTCGGGACTCGGCGCAGAGGGCGTTGGGAGACCTGGTGGTGAAGGCGGGCCGGCGACCGACGAAGGGGCGGGGACGGAGGAACGAGGCGAGTCGTGGGGTGGCGTGGCCGGGTAGGCTGTCGGGGCAGCGGGCTCGGTAGGGTGCTCGGCGACGGACGGCAGTGGATACACCGCCGAGAAGTTCAACAACAGTGCTGCTGCCTCCTCGGACGGGCCAGAGCCGGGCGGCGACTTTGCACGCTTCAGAGGCGGAGGGGTCGACATGCCGTTCGCAATGGGACCCGAGGTGGTAACCCCAGGCTTTTGGTCCACGTCGAGGCTCTGCGATGGTCCCGTTTCGCGACCCGCAAATGTCTCGTCCGCTCCCGCCTTTGGCACAACCTCGTTCTGCGACATGTGGGCGTCCTCTGTAGTGCTCTGGACGGGAGCGTCCGAGGGCGGCTGTGTCGTGGATGCGCCGTGCACGAGCCCCGCGGGCGTCTGGATGTCGGCAGCGCCGCTCATGATGGGTGGCGAGCCCCCTCTGGTCGTGAGGGCGTTGAGAGGGAAGGCTGTCAACGAAGACCGCCCAAGTAACGGCGGGCGGTGCGTGTCGACAAGGCGGAGCGGGAGCTGGCACGAAGGACAGACGGCCGCACGAGTCGTTGGGGCAAAGGATGGTGATGGTGCTTGTCAAGCAAAGGCGAGTCGGTTGGTGATGGTCACGCTGGGCGCGATGGGGATCACAAAGGGCGGTGGTTGAGTCACAAGGCGAGACGGGCAAGCTAATACAACCTAACGGAGGCGTCAGATGGCGTCGAGCACAGCAAAGGCCAAGCCTACTGGGTGGGGCAAGAGTGTCGACGTGGTGGCTTTCAACTTTGAGTACACCCAGCTAAGGAGACCCGAAAAGTCGTTTGTCGACAACAGAGGAAGCCTTCCCCGAAAGAGCCCTCACGCGTCTGTCGTCTGGACGGCGAGGGGTGGTATCGTGCGGCTGGGGT
The DNA here is from genome assembly GCF_041260175.1 of Vanrija albida. Lineage (NCBI taxonomy): Eukaryota > Fungi > Basidiomycota > Tremellomycetes > Trichosporonales > Trichosporonaceae > Vanrija > Vanrija albida. The sequence goes on from NW_027191423.1 coordinate 1,190,469, forward strand.
GACCAAAGAGACTAGGGGGTAGCGTGTCGAGCAAAGGAATGGTGACCTGTGGTGGCGAGGGGGAAACTGGGGTCGGAGAAGAGGGGGTGCGGGAGTGCAAAACGACGATGTGTTTTGGAACGACAGGTGGCGGCGTTTGTTGAAAGTCGCAAGTCTGTCGTCTTTTGAGAGGCTGAGCCGGAAGATGAGGAGAAGGGAGGGAGGGAGAGGGCTGTTCGAGCCGTGACGGCCGAAAGAGTGCCGTTTGGGGGGTAACCTGGAACAGTGAGAGAGTGAGTGAGTGGGTATGAGAGGATCGAGTAGTGGAGTCGTTTCGACTTGTGCAAAAAGGTGAGGTGTGCCGGGCAGGCAGGCAGGCACCGCAGGCGGCTGGGCTGGAGAGCGAGTGGCTCGACTACCGCGGCACTCCACTGCAAAGGCAAGCAAGTCAGCCAGGCAGCCAGCGCCAGCCAGCCCAGCGTACGGTGGGATGCTTGCTAGACTTGGGGTAGAATGGCACGCGCGGGATCAACTGGCCAAGGGCGGCAAGACGGCGGGCGGAGGCGCAGAGGGGCGCGCGCATGTGACATACAAGTCAACAACGGGATCAGTTTTTCGCCTTCGATGGCACGCGGCGGCTGAGTGATGCCTTTGAAAAAAAAATCAGGGAAAAACAGGTCGGACGACATGGGGGGCATAAACAAGGAGCCACCAATGTTTATTCAGTCCCTCCCAACTCCGACCACATGGCAATCTGATTCCGCTCCATCACGTCCTCCTCTCCATCTTCGACATTCAGTCGGCCACCACCACAAAAGCAAAACCATCCTCCATCTCCCCCACCCCATCCCGCTTCATCCCTCTTTGCAGCCCCTCGTCAGTCCACTGGTAACAGCGGAGACGATAGAGGAATACGCGGAGGAAGGGTTTCCACCTTGATCGTCCAAAACGGGCTTTGCTTCCCGACTAGAGTTCGACAACAAAAGCACCTTCTTTTCGACCCGGTCCAACTTTCGCAAACCACTCGCAAGCAACCGTCTCCGCATACCCAGGCATCTCCGCCGCCATGTCGGGAAACAAGGGAAAGAAGGACTTGTCCCAGTTCAACTATGGTGCTATCAGTAGTCTTGTGGTCAACCAAGGTGAGTCACCGATGATCAGATCGTGCGCGCGGCTGGTGGCAAACACTGACCGCATCGCAGACCGCTCGGTCATCCGCAGCGATGAGCCTACTGGCCAGCCCGAGACCCTCAAGGGCCGCATCAGCGTCCGCGAGATGGGTTCGCGCGTGACCCGCGACGCGCCCAAGGACCTGGAGAAGAAGAAGGCAAAGGCGGCATTGAATCAGGCCGATGCCGTCGAGCGCTCGATCCGACGCGCGCAGGAGACGTCTTCTGCGCGCACTGGCGCTGCCGATGTCCTCGCGTCCGTTGCCGAGATGGAGGGCTTGCGATACAGGCCACGGACGTCGGAGACGATGGAGACGTACGAGCTGATGCTCGGCCTCGTTCACCAGCAGCTCGGCGACCAGACCCAGGAGGTTGTTCGATCCGCCGCCGACACTGTTCTCGAGTCGCTCAAGGATGAGGACACCAAGGAGTTTGACAAGCGCAAGGAGGTCGAGTCGGTCATCGGCCCGGTTACCGAAGAGGCTTGGTCAACACTCATGAACTTGTCCAAGAAGATCACCGACTATGACGAGGAGGAGGAGGGACCCAGGGGCGACGACCGCGAGCGCGCCGTCGACGCCGAGGGTGTTGCCGTCTTGTTCGAGGATGAGGACGATGACGAAGAGGAGGGATTCGAGGTCAAGGCTCGCGGCTCGGACAGCGAGGATGACGATGAGGACGAGGACGAGGAAGAGGAGGGCGATGACGACAACGACGGCAGCGAGCCAATGGACGAGGACGACGCCGTTGTTGTGGGCAAGGGAGCCGGCAAGCAGAAGGAGAAGTCGGACCGCGTCTCGCCTCAGGATGTCGATGGGTTCTGGCTCCAGCGTCTCATCGGCTCCTACTACCCCGACCCCGTCCAGTCTGCCGACTTCACCGCCCAGGCCATCGACCTCCTTGGATCAGAAGCCGAGCTCCGTGACCTCGAAAACTCGCTCGCCGAGATGTTTGGCTACGAGAACTTCGATCTGGTCGCCACCCTGACCAAGAACCGCGAGGTCATCGTCTGGTGCACCAGGCTCGCCCGTGCCAACGACGACGAGCGCCAGGACATTGAGGTCGCCATGCGCGAGAAGGGCGCTGGATGGATCCTGCGCGACCTCCGCAGCGGCCGCAAGGCTGCCGATGCCGAGGCTGCCCAGCCTGTCGCCGTGCCCACCAAGGGTACTCTGGCTCCTGGCTCGGTCGCCCAGCCCCAGCGTGTCATCGACATTGACTCGCTCATCTTTTCGGAGGGCGGCCACCTCATGTCGAGGAAAAAGGTCAAGCTTCCCGAGGGCTCGTTCAAGCGCCAGTTCAAGGGCTACGAAGAGATCCACGTCCCCGAGCCTAAGCGCAAGGAGCCCGCTCCTGGTGACCTTGTCCCTGTGTCCGCCATGCCCAGCTGGACCCAGCCTGTGTGGCAGAGCGTCAACGCCACTCGTCTCAACACTATCCAGAGCAAGGTCTACCCTATCGCCTTCGAGTCGGACGAGCCTATGCTTATCTGTGCGCCTACTGGTGCCGGTAAGACCAACTGTGCTGCGCTCGCCATGCTCCGCACCATTCAAGAGGCCCGCGACCCTGAGACTGGTGTCATCGACCGCGACTCGTTCAAGATCATCTACGTCTCGCCGATGAAGGCGCTTGTGCAGGAGCAGGTCGCCGCCTTCACCAAGCGCTTCAGCGCTCTCGACATCAAGGTTGCCGAATTGACTGGTGACTCGCAGCTCACCAAGCAGCAAATCTCGGAGACCCAGATCATTGTCACCACTCCTGAGAAGTGGGACGTCATCACCCGCAAGGCTACCGACACGAGCTACACCAACCTTGTCCGCCTCATCATTGTCGACGAGATCCACCTGCTGCACGATGACCGTGGACCCGTTCTCGAGTCGATTCTCTCGCGTACCATCCGCAAGATGGACCAGACCCATGACCGCGTTCGTGTTGTCGGTCTCTCGGCCACCCTTCCCAACTACAAGGATGTCGCCGCCTTCCTGCGTGTCGACGTCAAGAAGGGCCTCTTCTACTTTGATGCCTCGTACCGCCCCGTTGGCCTCAAGCAGCAGTTCATTGGTGTCACCGAGAAGAAGGCCATCAAGCGGCTGCAGACGATCAACGAGGTCTGTTACGAAAAGGTTCTCAACCAGGCCGGCAAGTCTCAGACCCTGGTCTTCGTGCACTCGCGCAAGGAGACGGTCAAGACGGCCAAGTTCCTCCGCGACATGGCCATGGAGAAGGAGACGCTGGCCCAGTTCATCAACCCCGAGGGTGCCTCGCGTGAGGTGCTGATCCACGAGGCCAACGAGACTCAGGATCTCAACCTCAAGGACCTGTTGCCCTTCGGCTTCGGTGTCCACCATGCTGGTATGACCCGCGTCGACCGTACCAACGTCGAGGAGCTGTTCTTCCAGGGCCACATCCAGGTTCTTATCTGTACGGCTACTCTTGCTTGGGGTGTCAACCTCCCCGCCCACACTGTCATCATTAAGGGTACCCAGGTGTACAACCCCGAGAAGGGCCGCTGGTCTGAGCTGTCCCCTCAGGATGTCCTCCAGATGCTTGGTCGTGCCGGTCGCCCCCAGTTCGACACGTTTGGCGAGGGTATCATCATCACCAACCACTCGGAGCTCCAGTACTACACCTCGCTCATGAACCAGCAGCTGCCCATCGAGTCGCAGTTTGTTTCGCGCATGGTGGACAACCTCAACGCTGAGATTGTGCTCGGCACAGTGCGCAACCGCGACGAGGGTGTGCAGTGGCTGGGTTACACCTACCTGTATGTTCGTATGCTCGGCTCGCCTGGCCTCTACAACGTCGGTGGCGACTACCTCGACGGTGACCCGACTCTTATCCAGAAGCGAGCGGACCTGATCCACTCTGCTGCTGTGCTGCTTGAGAAGGGCGGCCTCGTCCGCTACGACCGCTCGACCGGTGTCTTCCAGTCGACCGACCTTGGCCGCATCGCCTCGCACTACTACGTCACCTACAACTCCATGGCCACGTACAACAAGCACCTGAAGCCCAACCTCGGCCTCATCGACCTGTTCCGAGTCTTCGCCCTGTCCAACGAGTTTAAGCTCATCCCTGTTCGTCAGGAGGAGAAGCTCGAGCTCGCCAAGCTTATTGAGCGTGTCCCGATCCCCGTCAAGGAGAGCGTTGACGAGCCCGTTGCCAAGGTCAACGTCCTCCTCCAGGCGTACATCTCGCAGCTCAAGCTCGCCGGCTTTGACATTGTCACCGACATGGTGTTCGTCCAGCAGTCTGCTGGCCGTATTCTCCGCGCCATGTTTGAGATTTGTCTGAAGAAGGGCTGGGCCCAGCCCACCCGTCTTCTCCTCGACATGTGCAAGATGGTCGAGCGCCGCATGTGGAAGGCCATGAGTCCTCTCCGCCAGTTCCCCCGTGTCCGCCAAGAGATCATCACCCGTGCCGAGCGCAAGGAGTTCCCTTGGCACCGATACTTTGACCTGGACGCCGCCGAGCTCGGTGAGCTCCTCGGCATGCCCAAGTCTGGCCAGCTCGTCGAGTCGCTTGTGCACAAGTTCCCCCGCCTTGATCTCCAGGCGCACGTCCTTCCCCTCACGCGCTCGCTCCTCAAGATCAACGTGACGATCACGCCCGACTTTGTTTGGGACCACGACATTCATGGCCACACCCAGGCCTTCTGGATCATGGTCGAGGATGTTGACGGCGAGAAGATTCTGTTCCACGACGCGTTCCTGCTCCGTGAGCGCTTCGCCACCGATGAGCACTACATCACCATCACCGTGCCCATCTCGGACCCGGTGCCCCCCAACTACTACATCTCGGCCATCTCGGACCGTTGGATGCAGTCCGAGACTCGTCTTCCAGTCTCGTTCCAGCACCTTATTCGTCCTGAGCCGTTCCCGCCTCACACGCCCCTGCTCGAGCTCCAGCCTCTGCCCGTCTCGGCCCTGCACAACAAGGCGTTTGAGGCGCTGTACCCCTTCGAGTCGTTCAACAAGATCCAGACTCAGGTGTTCCAGGCGCTGTTCACCACCGACGACAATGTCTTCATTGGCGCTCCGGCCGGCTCGGGCAAGACGTTCTGCGCCGAGTTTGCGCTGCTTCGTCTCTGGAACAAGCGCGACCCGCCGCGTGCCGTGTGCATCGAGCCGTACCAGGAGATGGTCGACGCTCGTGTTGCCGAGTGGCAGGCCAAGTTTGCCCCGCTGAACAAGGAAGTCGTCGCGCTTACCGGCGAGGCCACGGCCGACCTTGCTCTCCTCCGCAAGTCGGACATCGCCGTCGGTACACCTGCCCAGTGGGACCTTCTCTCGCGCCGCTGGAAGACCCGCAAGGACGTGCAGTCGATCGGCCTGCTCATTGCCGACGAGCTCCAGCTCATTGGCGGTGATGTTGGCTCCACCTACGAGGCGATTGTCTCGCGCACGCGCTACGTCTCGCAGCAGACGGGCGTTCCCACGCGTATTGTCGCATGCGCCGTCTCGCTCGCCAACGCCCGCGACCTGGGTGACTGGATCGGCGCGTCGTCGCAGAACGTGTTCAACTTCTCCCCGTCGGCGCGTCCCCTCCCTCTCGAGGTCCACCTCCAGAGCTTCAACGTGCCCCACTTCCCGTCGCTCATGCTGGCCATGGCCAAGCCCGCATACCTCGCCATGGTCGAGCACGCCCAGGGCCGTCCCACGATTGCCTTTGTCGCCAGCCGCAAGCAGACCAAGCTCACTGCCAATGACATTTTGACCTATGTCCTTGCCGACGAGGACGAGTACCGCTTCCTCAACGTCGAGCCGTCTGACCTCGAGCCACACCTTGCCCGTCTCGAGGACCAGGACCTCGCCGAGACGCTCAAGTACGGTATCGGTTACTACCACGAGGCTCTGAGCAAGGTCGACAAGCGTATTGTCACTGCCCTGTTCGAGACCGGCGCCATCAAGGTGCTTGTCGCATCCAAGGACACGGCGTGGTCGCTCCCCGTCACCAGCTACATGGTCATCATCATGGGTGTCCAGTACTTTGACGGCCAGGAGCACCGCTACGTCGACTATGCCATCGCCGACGTCCTGCAGATGATGGGCCGCGCCTGCCGCCCCACCATCGACACGAGCTCGCGCTGCGTGCTCATGTGTCAGCAGACGCGCAAGGACTTCTTCAAGAAGTTCCTCGCCGAGGCCCTTCCTGTCGAGTCGAGCCTGCCCAACTACCTGCACGACCACTTCAACGCTGAGATTGTCGCGCGTACGATTGAGAACAAGCAGGAGGCGGTCGACTGGTGTACCTGGACGTGGTTCTACCGCCGCTTGTCGCAGAACCCTGGGTTCTACAACCTCCAGGGCACGACGCCGACGCACATTGCCGAGTACCTGTCCGAGCTGGTCGAGAACACGGTGAACGATCTGGAGCAGTCCGAGTGTATCATTGTTCAGGGTGAGTTGGGGGTCGACGAAGCCGAGGACACCGCGCTGACACACGCAGACGACATGGACCTCCTGCCCAACAACCTCGGCATGATCGCGTCGTTCTACTACATCTCGTACGTCACCGTCGAGACCTTCTCGGCTTCGATCAAGGACACGACCAAGCTCAAGGGCTTGCTGGAGATTGTCTCCTCGGCCCATGAGTTCGAAAGCGTGCCTATCCGCAACCACGAGGACTCGCTCCTCGAGCGCATCTACGACCGTGTGCCCGTCAAGGTTGCCAAGCCCGACTTCCACTCGCCCTACTTCAAGACATACCTCCTCCTCCAGGCCCACTTCAGCCGCATGCACCTGCCGCCAGACCTCGCCATCGACCAGGCGTCGATCCTCGGCAAGGTCACCGGCCTGCTGTCCGCATGCGTCGACGTCATGTCGTCCAAGTCGTACCTCAACTGCCTTGGCGCCATGGACCTGTCGCAGATGTGCGTCCAGGCCGTGTGGGACCGCGACTCGCCTCTCAAGCAGGTGCCATACTTTGACAAGGACGTCCTGGAGCGCTTCAAGAAGGCCAACCTCGACTCGGTCTACGACATTATGGAGCTTGAGGACGACGAGCGTACCCGGTTGTTGCAGATGAACGACAGGCAGCTCGCGCGCGTCGCCAAGTTTGTCAACTCGTACCCCAACATCGAGGTGTCGTACGAGATTGAGGACAAGGACTCGCTCGACTCGTCCACTCCCGTCACCGTCAACGTCACGCTCGACCGTGAGGCCGACGAGGAGAACCCCGACGACATGGTCGCCGACGCCCAGTACTACCCCGGCCGCAAGCTCGTGCAGTGGTGGGTCGTCGTCGGAGACACGGCCAGCAAGCAGCTCTACGCCATCAAGAAGGTCACGGTCAAGGCCCGCCTCGAGGCCAAGCTCGAGTTTACTCTGCCCCAGGGCGAGCACAACCTCAAGCTGTACCTCATCTGCGACTCGTATGCCGGCGCAGACCAGGACTTTGACCTTGAGACGCTCAAGGTTGCCGAGGGTGACAGCGACGACGATGACGACGACTCGGACGACGCGATGGACGAGGATTAGAATGTAGCCGGGGATTTAGAAGCGAGGTGGTAGTAGAAAGGGCAGAGTAGCCGTAGTGCCAGACTGGCAGTGTAACAGTTCTCCTGCATGCAATGTTCCGCTAGCGTCTGGGTGGGGAGTGGAGCGTACAACTCGTGTAAATGCGATTAATTCGGCCAAAAAACCGAAGGACCCTCCACCGCCACCCACCTCCCTTCCCTGAGCATCTCCCCAATCAAAACCAACACCCAAAAGCGAAGATACTTCAACTGAAGCACCAAGCATACACCGTAAGGGAGTCGAACCCCTGCCGCGTCGATGGCAACGACGCATGATACCGTTTCACCAACGGTGTGTTACGTGTTGGCCAGAGGCAGAGGGTGATGTTGACCTGTGCGCCGAGGTCGACAACTCCCCCAGTCCAACGGGAGCCAATCTGCCAGGCGGGGCCGCACGTCGACTTCGGTACCAGCCAGCGCATGTAGACTGTTCATGCACGTATGCGCAGCACGTTTACACTCGTCGGAGTAGGCTCTGGCCCCAGCCACGGTGGCATATGATGAGGTTTCCCGACCGCAGGTTTTGCCAGAGATCTGTGAGAACCTCGAGAACACCTACGCCAACTACATTACATTGGTCCCAGCACAACCAGTTGCTGTCAATATCCTCAGTACAGCCGCGTACGGGCAACCGCTTCCTGGGTAGCCATGAGCGCGGCATGCATGACCGAAAAGCCTTCATAGCCCAGTCGCCAGCGACGGGGACGTGAGGTTGCGCCTCACCACCTCTTGATAGCTCAGTTGGTAGAGCGTCGGACTGTAACTGGTTACCCTTCAATCCGCAGGTCCTGTGTTCGAATCACAGTCAGGAGAGCAAGAGAGCGCGCGAAGCGTTCGTTTTTGTGCATATCGAGGGATGGTGCAGTGCGCTCGCACCAGGGAAGGTGCCACTGCGTGGTTCCCGATTGGGTGGCGGGCCGCCACATCCGCCAGGGCGACAGGATTCCCTCACTCTACCATGGCGCACGGACATTACACCTCCCCCTGTCCTTGAACGCATTCTGTGCAACCGGCTCTTATCGCGGGCTCTTCGCACATTGCATCGCCAGAGGCCCACAACACAAGCTCCCTTTCATGGAGGCGCAGGTCACATGCCGCCTCTCCGTTCATTTACGTAAACGGACGGCTAGCGGTCTTGGCAACCCGCACCCCGCTTCCACTTCGAGCCACCCGACGACAGACAGTGTTCTACATCGCCACCACTGCTCTCGTGTTGTCACATGTTGACTCCCGTCATGAACCAACAGCATTCTTTAACATTGCCCGAAGCCTTCATCAATCGCCTCAAAGTCCCAACTGCTCCTACCGCGAGCCCATCAGCAAGAACCCGCGTCACCTTACCCCTACGGCCCTAGCCCTACCTGCCGTCGTCCCTCGAGTGACATCATGGCCGCTCCATGGATAGACAACTTGACTTACCCGCACATCATCGACACTATCATCCAGTGCGCACCGACACCGGTTCTCAAAGCCTTCCGCCTCGTCTCTCGTGCGCACAGAACCCTCGTCGACAGGTTGCTTGCATGCCACTTGATTATCGAGGGCGAGTTCTACTCGACTAGCCGCCGCGCAAAAGCGGTACTACACAACAGCGTGTGGGCACTCGTGGCGGACAGCGTGGTGTACGCGTGGGTCGCCAGTAACTGTCGACACTATAGCACTAACCCACAAAATCAGCGGGTGGACGGAGGAGCAGTTGCCCTTCGGGCAAGTTTATAATTGGGAACAGACCTTCCCTCGAATAGATAGGGCTCGCGTGCTAGATGTGCACGGCAACGTACGGTACACTGTCATGGCTGGCATTGGGCCACACTTGCCAGACCTGCAAACAGTGCGGACCTACTCGCGAAGCCAGGGGGTGTTCGACATGGCTATTGTTTCTGACCCCAAACGTACCGGTTTCTTCGGCTTCTGGAAGGGGGACGATGGGCCGGATTGCAGCACTATCCCTCTCAGCGCTACGCAGCAGGTGAACTTTGCGACACTCGTGCCCGTCCAGGGTTTCCCATCTCGCCTTGTCAACAGCTACACATCAAATGTCGAGGAGCTGGTTGTGTGCGTGAGCTACAACCCTCGATCTGCGGTGCGTCCGAAGTGGGACGCCACACCTTCGCCACCACCATCCCTCCAGCACGCGACCATCATCTTTCTCGAGACTAGCGATCTACCGGACGAGTATAGGCACCGCGATACCGACCTCCCAGCGTTTCTCGACTGCCTCAGGGATGAGGTTCTCGAACCCTTTCCGGTGCCGGTCACCATTGTCGGCCTGGAGCGTCTGGCAAGCACGGCGGCGTTGCCCCAGAGCTTTGACGAAGCCACCGCCGCTATCAACAGCGTGTGCTGCGACATCTCGTACGTCGCGCTGGATGACTATCGCACCTCGATCGATGGCGAGACCTGGGACCTGTATACCCGTGAGGCGCCAGTCGCAGGGAAGGTGGACTGTGTCAACCTCGGAAATGGTCGGGGAACGGCAGTAGTTAAGATGATGGAGTGGGACCATGACCGGACTTGGTCTAGGTTCGCTCAAAGATGTTCCCCGTGTGACTTTGGTGGTTTCAATCACGGTAAGTCCTTTACAACATACTGACCATTGTATTCCTACTCACACCGTCACGTAGATCCATATGTCGACCCAGCCGACAGGATCCTCAACCCCCCGTTGCCCTCTTATGCTGAATGCAACGCACCAAATTGAGCAGCACCTCGCTACCGACCTGCGCGTGCTCCATGAGGCTAGAGTGGCATTGCTTCAATTGTGACTGGGGCAAGTTGGATGGCGCCCTCGGGTGGCGATTAACGACCCACGCCGAATGTGGCTCCTTGGTGTGGCACTTCAGGAACTGGATTCGACAGCAACATGCATCGAGTTGTGGGCCACCATTATCCTTTCTCATGCCATTCCTGCGCTGTGATCAGGACAAGAACGCAGAGTGAGAGACGAGTACAGGGCCACGAAGCGTAAGGGGGCTCCTGCATCGCCGGTCTATACATACTTCGGCAGAATCGGAGCAGGGAGAGCTCAGCCCCTTCACCTTCCCACGCCATGGTCGCGACACTGGTCCTCGACACTGCCGGTAAGGAGCTAGCAGTGGTGCTAAGCCCATCATACATGTTATGATGGAGGAGGTGATACAAACTATCATCGATATCTGCGCGATCGGCGCGCCAGGCGCATCTGCAATGCACCTCGACGGTCAGCTCCGACACCAAGACTCCCCTACGTGAGGCAAAGAGCTCTGCTGCTGCTGCCTGCTGCTTGCGCAGCGAGATGCCCGACGCCGAGATGTACGTATTGCACAGGGCAACCGCGAAGCCGCCGGCGTTCCCTCGGCTGGACTTGGCCGAGCTCAGGCAGTGGGTGCCCCCAGTTGGTTTGCGCTGCAGCTGCAGTGAGTGGCGAGGCGAAAGTTCATGACCACTTACACCTCCAGCTGGAAACCCGAAACATCCACATCAACGGCGGCAGGGTGGACCAGCTCGCCCAGTACCGTGCCGAGTGCCAAGGCCCCTCATGCCTCGGCGTGGAAATGGCCGACGCCAAGGACCAGGCCATTCTGCCAGCGGTACGGGTACCGCATCCCAGCAATGGGGCGCCAGGGACTTGTGGTGGCGTAGACACAGCCGCCGGGGTAGTGTCGTCCGGCTCATTGAAACTCAGGCTGCACCCCTTCTGAAGGATGTCCGAGAGGTCGTGCGGTCTCCAACGCGAGAAGATGCAAGCCGGCCAAGCTTGGAGGTCGTGGTTCAGTCACAGTGTGCGAGGATTCCTGCATCCAGCTATCTACATAGGCTAGAGAAATGAGCAGGGAAAGAAGTGGGGAGGTAGGCAAGTGGAAGAAATGTCGGATAGAAGAAGGCACAGGAAAGAGGGAATCGGGTCGGTGTTGCGAGGCGGATGAGTGAGGACGGAAAACGAGTGTGTGCGACAGGTGAAGGAGTGAAAAAGGTCGGTTTCGCATCTTGATGTAGTTGGGAGGTGAGACAGCTCACCGCTTCCAACCGCTCTTACTCATTCAAGTCGGCTTGGAGGGAGCCGACTCGGAATTCCAAGGACCAACAGTTGCTTGCTGATGGGACGGCGACGCTGCAGTCGTGACTCCCTCCAGGGACTTCGACTGCTGCCTGGTCCCAAAGTCAGAGAGACTCGCGATCGTGTCCTTGGCCTGGGCCAAGGCTTCGTCGTAATGTCCGGAAGTTGTCCGGAGCCCGACAGAGAAGCCTTCGTTAAACCCTTCGTCGTAGCGGTCGACAACTGAATGCCTCCCCGCGGCAAAGCCTTGGGCGTACAATGGGCTCTTTGTAGGATCGTCGGCGTAAGATTGATCATGGTGAGCTTTGCTGTGGGTCCACCCCGCCGCATATGCTGAATCGAATGCTGAATTGATACTCGCAAGATTCGAGAGCCGCATCTTGGAAACCTCCTCAATCATCTCAGGCGTACGGGCGGCGGCGATGGTGCTGTGTCCGAGGAGGGGAGACCTTGCGAGCTGCGGCACGCCTTGACAGGGAGTGCTCGGCACAAGGCCCTGCCCGCTAGCATCAGGGCTGCTCACGCGTGCAGGTCCTTGGATGCGAGAGTAAGGGTGGTGACGAACGGCCGCAGCGTGGGTGAGGGAGGATGAACCGGTGTTGGTCGACGGCAGAAGGGTGCGAATTGGGCCGTGCGTGTGCTCGGGATCAGGCAGTGTCGATTCACTGGGGACAGGAGAGGATACAGCTGACGGGGCGGGCCGACGCGAAAAGGAAGGCATTGGCTTGTACGGGTGTTGCGTCACCGAGCTCTTGGTGTGGCTGAGGGTGGGAGAGGTCGAAGGAAGCGCCGAGTAGTTCCCACCGAGTGCGCCCCCCCGGTTGATAGTTGGCCAAAATCGACGGCATAAGGTTAGGGTCGTCGACAGTTGTGGCGGGGGATGCGGGGGGTTGCACGGGTGGACGCGAGAAGTCGGGCATTGGCTTGTAAGAGTGAGGGGAGAAGCCACCAGGCGGTGCCCCGTGATCGCTAGCAGAGGGGCCCATGGTGAGTGGATAAGGTGCTGGGAGGAATACAAGCCTGTAAAGTTGTTGTGAGTGGCGAGGGTGGGTGGGCTGAAGCTCGAGAGTGAAGGGGGAAGGGGGAGGGGGGGGGGGGGTGAATGAAGAGAGAGAGAGAGGGAGAGAGATAATGAAAGAGAAGAGAAACAGCAAGTCGGGGGGTTGAGTGCACGTGCAGTCAACCCGACCGCCGCGCGGCGGGTGAGTCATGAGTGGGTTGACGCATGCGCGTCGTCGTGCGACGTGAGTCTGGTTGATTGATCGGCGAAGGCAACACGCGGCGCGACGCGTCGCGCACGGGCCACAAGCGCGTCGTGGGCACCAGGGCAGTGATGCGCCCGCGGCTGTGTCAACAAGCACTTGCTGGGCCCAGGTCGGCGCCAATCACCCCCTGTTCCAAGCACATCATTGTACGGGCTTGCAAGATCGCGGGATCGCTATTGTGCCATGTGCCAGGGCAGTGGATCTGGTGTCTGGCGCGGACGGGGAGGTTGGCCCCACGCCTTCCTCCAAGCACACGGCCACACAGTGCGAGGCACCCGGCGGCCGCCAATTCTCGTTGTATTGCGCGACCGCATGGGATAGAGACCCGGTTCTAGGGTAGCCCCGACGTTCTCACCGAACAAGTCGGTCCATGTTCACGCGGTAAGTATTTCAGTCTCCGAGAGGCATCAGCCGAGGAACACGAGGAGCGAGGTTTTTGCCCCGAGTCTGGATCTGGTTGAGCAGAGGGGGCAGGAAGTCTGAGGTAGGGGGTACACATCATGCCCGCAGCAATGTCCTAGACGGCAGCGACAGCCTGGGGGAGCAACAACATCCTGCCTTGTCGCCCGAAAGGCTCGGCGAGAGCAAGGAAGATTGGGCTGGTGGCAAAATACGACTTGGCCGCCACTACTAAAACTGGCGGACACTTACGTAACGAGGTGTGGCAGAGTGGCATAGAGTGGCACCTCTTTGTGGCACTCATTCTCCTCACCTCCTCGAACTCGAACGACGTGCTCTCCTCTCACTCTTCTTCGAACAAACAGTTACGGGATGGATGCATAAAGCCAGCGAGGCGTATGTGAGCGGCCTTGCGAGCCCAATGCAAGAGAATGAGGGAGTCTACCTAAGGACGCCGGGTATCTATAGTCTACCTTCAAGGACAGAATTTGAAGTCGTTGTCGACGGACGACGGGCTTAGAGCTCTGCGAGGGTGTCAGTTTGCATTCATGGGGTTCTTTAACACGTTGATGCTCGCCTTCGTCCGAAAATACTTCCTCTCCGCGCTTGCGGCGGGCCATGCGGTCCTTCTTGGCCTTGCGGAGCTCAGCGGCGCCTGGGTTTGGGGTCAGCTGGGCCTATGTGGGGTCGACTTGGGTTCGACTTACTCTTCTTCTTCTCCTTCTTGGCCTTGGCGATGGGGTTTCCAAGAGCGTCGTACTCGACCTCGTCGTCACCCTCCTTGGGCTGGTCGATACGGGCACCGGTACCCTGGCCCTCGACCCAGTTGTGGCCCGAGGCGGTAAGGTAACCACCGGACATGGCCCAGACCTCGGTACAGATGGACTCGGAGAACTCCCTGTTGTGGGTGATGATCATGACACCACCTAATGCTTGTTAGATCCACTTCACACTGTTACATTGGTATCGGACTCACCGTCGAAGGCCTTGAGGGCGGCGATAAGAGCGGCAAGCGACTCGCGGTCGAGGTAGTTGGTAGGCTCGTCGAGACAGATGACGTGAGGACGGCGCCAGGTGGCGGCACCAAGAACGACCTTGACCTTCTGGCCACCGGAGAGACCACGCATCGAGTTGTGCGAGACGAACTCGGACTCGAGACCGAAGTCCTCGAAGTGCTTCTCGATCTCGCGACGGACAAGAGGGCGCATGAGACCAAGACGCTGAGCCTCACGGGTGTCGAGCTCAATGACCTTCTTCTCGAAGCCACGCGAGACAAGCTCGTCACGCGAGAGCCACATGTTCTCGGCGGAAGAGAGGCCCTTGAACGAAACCTCGTACTCGTAAGACTGCTTGAGCTTCTTACGGGCAACGAGCTCGTCAATGGTGCGCTTGACACCCTCCTTGACGACGGTGGCACCCTCGGCCATCTTCTTCTTCTCCTCCTCGGTGAGGACACGGGTAGCCTTGCTCAGCTCCTCGAGGTCCTCACCAGTCTGGTAACGCCAGAGCATGTACTCGAGAGGAGTAGAGTCGAGGTGCTGGTCAATGTGGTGGAAAGCGTGCTGGGCAACGTAACCAATGACGAGGTTAGGGTGCTTCCAGACGGAACCGCCCTTGTTGGGCTCAGTCTCGCCGGTAAGGAGCTTGACGAGGGTCGACTTTCCGGAACCGTTGGGACCGAGGACGGCAACACGCGACGAGAGCGAGACCTGGAGGTTGATGTTGTAGAGCTGCTGGACAGGCGAGCCAGGGTACTGGAACGAGACGTCACGCATCTTGAGGAGCGACTTCTCCTTGGTCTTGACACCGTCAAGAAGAGGGGGGTCGGGGAGCTTGAACTGGTAGTCCTCAGCAACGTCGAGCTGGAAGTACGAGCGGGCCTCGGGGACGTGGTTGATGAAGGCCTCGAGGTTGCCGGGGTAGCGCTTGAGCTTGAAGTTGTTGAGGTGGAGGACGTCGGTGATGGTGCGGTTAAGGAAGTCCGAGTCGTGCGAGACCATGATCGAGGTGCAGTGCGTGAGCGAGGTGAGGTAGTCGATGAGCCAAGTCACGTTGATGACGTCGAGATGGTTGGTAGGCTCGTCAAGGAGGAGAATGTCGGCCTTGAAGAGGATGGCACGAGCGAGGGCGAGCTTCATCTTCCAACCACCCGAGAGCGAGCCGATAGCGTGCTTCTGCTTCTCGGCGTCGAAGCCGACCGACTCGAGAGTCGAGCGGATCTCCTTCTCGTCGGCAAGCAGACGCTTGTCGGCAAGAACCCAGTCGATGATGGAGATCGACTCCTCGGAGCCGTCAATGTCGTGCTGGACGTAGAAGGTGCGGACCTGCGACGGGTCGGGGAAGCCCTCGACCTGGTTGGCGACAATGGCGTTCATGAGCGTCGACTTGCCGGTACCGTTGCGGCCAAGGAGACCGTAACGGTGGCCACGCTTGAGGCGGAGGTTGGCGTGGTGGAGCAGGATCTTGGCACCGTAGGCAAGGTTGAACTGGTCAATGTTGCAGAGGTCCTCACCCTCCTCCTCGTCGTCGAACTTGATGTCGTCGGTGGTCTCCTCGTCGGCCTTCTTCTGGAGAACCTCGCGGACAGCGGGGAGGACGTCGAAGGACGTGGCGAGCTTGAGGTACTGGGGAACAGTAGCCTCCCAGAGCGACTGAGTGTAGTCGTGGGCGTTGACGAGCGACGCGGCGAGGACACCGGCGTAGGCAATGGCGGGGTTGGCGGCGTCAACGTCGGGGCCGCCCGACGCCTTGATGGCGGCAACAAAGTCGGCAGCGAGCGAAGGGCCCTCGGCGACACGGAGAGGGGGGAGGTCGGTACCGTCCGACTCAGCGGGGACCTTGCCGATGCGGCGGAGGGTAGCAATGGCGCGGTTGGCGACCGAGCGGGCCTCGGGGTCGGCAATGGTCTCGGCCGTCTTGATAAGACGGGGGAGGAGCTGGGGAAGGAAGGGGCGGACAGTGTACTCCGAGTCGACAAGCTTGGACATGTTGTCGGTGATAACGGCGACCTTACGCTTGGTAGCGGTGGGGCGCTCATCGAGACCACGGATGAGCAGGGGCGCGATGAGGGAGATGGTGGGGGCAGTAACCTCGGAAACGAAGGTGGTGGCGGAGAGCAAGACAATGGTCTTGGGGACCTCCTCAATGGGGTTAAGGAGCGACTTGACAAGGGCAGGAATGAACTTCTCAATGTCCTTGTTCTGGACGAGCTTGGTGGCCTTCTCGAGGGTAGTCTTGGCAGCCTTCTTGACGTCCGACTTGGTGTCCCAAACGGCACCGGCGAGGACGGGGACAAGGTCGGGCATGGCACGGCCCATCTGCTCAGGGTCCGACTTGATCATCTGCTGGAGGATGAGAAGCGAGTTGGACTTGACCTGCCACTTGCCGGCAGTCTGGATCTGGGTAAGAAGAGTGGGGAGAAGGACCGAGGTAGCGGCACCGTTCATGGCCTCAACAATGGCCTTGACGGCGGCGACAGCCTGGGGAGCGACAATCTTCTGGTCCTTGTCGCCGAAAGCCTCGACGAGAGCAGGGAAGATGGTGCCGGTGGCCGACGAGACGACGTAGGGCTCGAGGTAGATGCCAGCACCGTTCTCGATGAGGGTCGAGATGGCGCCGGCAGCGTTGGCACGAACCTCGGGGGACTTCTTGTCGACGAGGGCCTAATTCATTGTGTCAGTCGGGAATTCAACAACGGAGGCAGAAAATCTTCCGCTCGCCACTCACCTTGACGATAGCGTCGGTGAAGCCAATCTGGCCGAGGAACTCGACGCCCTCCTTCTTAACGGCGGCGGCGAGGGCGACCTGGGCCTCGGTGGCGGCGGCCTTGTCGGCAACGACAATCGAAGCCAGGTCAAAGGCGCCAGCCTTGGCACCGGAAGCGGCGGCGGTAGCAGCGGGGGCCATCATTGAAAATCTGTCGTCGGGTTAGCCGGGCAGCTAGGTGGGAGTGTGTGGCGGCGGCGTTCGACGCCCGCGCCACCAGAGCGAGTCGTGCGCTCCAGTCGCGGTAGTCGTCGCCGGCCACGGTCGAGGCTCACCTATAGATATCGAAAGGTGGGGGGGAAAGATGAGTCTATAGTCTTTTTGGTCTTTTCAGAGGGGTTTTCTCTGGGGGACGCGTAGAAGCGTTTTTCTTTGCTTTTTTCGTGGGAGGGTAGGCGGATTCAAGGATGAGAGCGTGCAGCCTTGTGGGCAATGCAAACGTCTATTATGGGTCGGGGTGTTAGGGGAGGATGGAGGGGGAGAGGGGTTGGGGGGGTTGTTGGAAAGAGAAAAGGGAGTAGGCCGGTGGGGCGTTGAAGAGTCTTTAACGGGCCGTGGCCCAATGGCAGCAAAATGGATGCATCCGTTGGGCAGCTTGGTCGGCCTCAGGGAAAAAATTGCAGGCTTCGCTGGGCGGCCGAGGCAAACGGGGGCAGAAAAAAAATTGAACGGGGGTGGCGGCTGGGTGGGCGGCGGGTGAGCGCTGGCGGCGGCTGGCGACGGGCGACGACGAGCAGTGCGTGAGATTCATTCACCGCTGGGCGGGCTGGCGCATCCCACCACGACGCGCGGGAGTATTATGTGCACAATCCGGCGGTGACCGACTGCAGCCACAGCCAGGCCAGGTAACGCCGGTAGTTCCGACACCAAGTCACCCAGGCAGGCCACCCGCATGCGTCGTCGGTGGCACACTGGCGCAGGCGGAGCTCCTCGGGGACCTCGGGTCGCATACCGGCCACTACATCGCCACTCTACCCCCACCACCGTTGCCTCAGACGTCACGGGCTGCCTCTTGCGCTGGGGTTGTGCCAACGTCATTCCGACGCCCCACGGCGCGCCCAAGATAAGCCGGGCGGCGGCTGGGTGCGGTGCGTTGCGAGCTGGTGCGCTGCTCGGCCGCGCGGGAGACGCGCCCAATTCAGCGCTGCGGCACCCGAAGACTCGAGCAATTCCCGGCGGGCGTGTGCGCGCCGCTCAATCGAAGCCAAGAAGCCTGCCTGCCTCGTTTGCCACCCACTTGCTTAGCAAGGCCCGAGGTCCCAAAATTTACGCTCGCCGCCGCGCTCGCGCTCGCCGTGGCACCGCGGTGACGACGCGGCGGGGGCGCCGATGAAACAAGTCGAGCGCGTCGCGCACGTTCGAGGCAGCTGTGGGCTGTGAGCGTGGGTTGGGCTCACTGGGCTGCAGTGGTTTGTTTGTGGCCGTTGCGCCGTGAGACGCTGGCGAGCAGCGGTGCGTCCCTGGGCACGCGTTGTTTGTTCCACCGTTCGCAGCGTTAGCACTATTGATCGTCGTCGAGCTCGCTTCCCCTCGCCCTCGCCCCTCGCCTCCGAGCAGCGCAAGGCTGTACCGATGGGCTCGACGGGACGCTTCTGCTGTGAGCGCTTCTGCTGTGAGCACCGCGTCAGTGTGCCGTCCCGGGGCAGGCGGTGGCGCTGCCCGCTCGCACGATCTGGTCGTGTGTGCGGGGAACAACCCGTGAACGCCGGAGCTTCCAAGCTGACGAGTCTTGTTCCTTCCGATAGTGGCGATCACCCAAGACCAGGTTAGTACCTCGCTTGTTGCCGCGCTGGCCGATTACCATAACTCATCTGCATGAGGCAAGCAGGCAGTGCTAACTGTGGCAGACCACTGGTGTGGCCTTTTGTGACTCTCTAAGCCATATGTACCTCCTCCAATGCGACTATGCAGGACGCGCTCAAGGCCTCAGGCGGGCAGGGTCACGGGGGAACAAGCTTCCCCTGCGAATGTTCTGCAGGTTGAGGTAGAAGAAGAGGACACGCTCGAGACTGGACGTCAGCAACACTTCTCCATCCCCGACTCACCCAATACCACCACCACCGTGGGGGGGAGCACCGAGACGGAAGGCCGAGACGTAGTCCTCGAGCGAGGCCGGGTCCGCGCCGAGCTCCTTGATGCGCTGAACCAGGAAGTTGGGGTCGTGGATACGCTGGGCACCCGAGAGGATCTCCTCGCCGCGCATGAAGAAGTCGTACGAGTTGGAGACGGTGGGGTCGGTGGGGTCGGGCATGGTGTAGAAGGGACGGATGGCAAGGGGGAACTTGTCGACGATAAAGTAGTCGGTGTTGTACTTCTCCTTGATGAGCTTGCCGAGGAAGCGCTCGTTCTCAGTGCTGATAGTCAGTTAAGCGCCACGGCGTTTCACCCACCTCAGGTCCTCCTGGTCGCCCAGAGGGTTGCCCTCGCCGTCCTTGGCGCCGGCGTCCTGGAGCATCTTGACGACCTCCTTGTGCGAGAGACGGAGCGTCTTCTCGAGGTAGGTAAACTTCTCGCAGGGGAACTGCTTGCGGACGGCCTCAATCTCCTTCTCAAACTTGGCCTCGAGGCCCTTGAAGATGGAGATGAGGAGGTTGTCGAGGACGTCGACAACCTCGTGGTAGTGCTCGGTGATGGCCATCTCGAGATCAAGACCGTTGAACTCGGTCAAGTGGCGGTAAGTGTTCGAGTTCTCGGCACGGAAGACGGGACCGATCTCGTACACCTTGCCAAAGTCGGCAGCAATGCACATCTGCTTGGCGAGCTGGGGCGACTGGGCCAGGAAGGCGGTCTCTGCGGAGCGTCAGTGAAGTGCAACGCGGCTCGAGCCTCGCCCCGTCCCCCACGTACCCTTGAAGTACTGCACCTTGAAGACCGAAGCACCTGACTCGGTAGCCGCACCCTGGAGCTTGGGCGAGTGGATCTCGATAAAGTCCTCAGAGTTGAGGTGGTCGCGGAAGAGCTGGCAGATGCCCGACTGGATGCGGAAGATGGCCTGGTTGGCAGGGGTGCGGAGGTCGAGGACACGGTTGTCAAGACGGGTGGGGAGCGAGACCTTGGAGAACTGGAGGCCCTCCTTCTCGCCCTTCTCAATGTCGGCCTCGGAGCGCGACGCGTCCTCAATCGTGAAGGGGAGGGGCTCGGCCTCGACAAGCGTGTGGAGCTTGTAGATTCCGACCTCGTAGTTCTGGATGGTGCACGACTTGACCTCGGCCTTCTTGATCACACCCTCGACGACGACAATCGACTCGGCGGGGATCTGCTGCGCGTACTTGAGCATCTGCTTGGACACCTGGTGGGGGTCGTCCTCCTTGGTCGAGGCGACGAGGACACCCTGCAGCGTCTCGATCTGCTGACGGAGCTGGAGGAAGACAATCTTGGCACCTGGGCGTGAGCACTGGCACGGTGCTGCCAAACTCACCCTGAGGACGCATGTTGTGCAGACGGGCACGGAAGACGACCTCCTTGCCGACGTCGGCGTCGGTGAGCTTGTCAAACGAGAGCCACTCGCGGCCTGAGCAGTTAGCTACGGCGCTATCCAAGCCCGGGCTACTCACCGAGGCGCTCCTGCGACTGGTGGAGAGGAAGCTTGCCATAGTTCTGGGCAGCGTTGTCGACCGAGGCGGCGGCCTCGCGCTTCTTCTTCTCCTCCTCCTCGCGAGCAGCGCGCTCGGCGGCCTTCTTGGCCTTTTCGGCCGCCTTGGCCTGCTTCTTGAGCTCGGACTTGCTCGGGCCGGCGGCGGCCTCACCCTCGGCGGGGGCAGCGACGGGGACCTCGGCAGCGGGGGCAGGGGGCTGGGTGGGCTCGGACATGATGTGCGATGATGTGGAGCGATGTGGCAGCGGTCGCTGACTTTGTGCTCGGCGCTGGTCGTTGCAGTGGACGACCTTTCGAGATTGAATCGGCTCGGTCCGTGCGAAGATTAATGAGTCACAAATTGAATTACGAGTTAGAACCACGTGGGAGAGTGATAATAAGGCGCCTGGCGCGCCTGGCTCGGCTGGGCTCGCCGTCGCGCCGTCGCCCACCCGCCCCGCGCCGGTCGCTCCGACGAGCCGGCTCTGTGACGGCCCTGGGCCATCGAGTCGGAGTCACTTTATGGAGAAGGCCGATAGGTCCACGACTTTTGTCCACCACCAGGCCAGTCATAGACATCGGTCTTTGCTCTCACAACTCACCCTTTATCTTCAACTGTCCGGCACAGCGGAATAGTCGACAGCTAAAAGCATAGCCAACGCTTGCACGTTCTCCCAACCTCCCCACCCCAAACCCCCCCAACTAGCTACAATGTCCGCCCAGAAGCAGCCCATCTGGCTTCGTTGCGAGAAGAAGCCCCTCGAGCACCGCTCGGCGCTTACCCCCACCACGGCCAAGACGCTCCTCGACAGCGGCTTTGACGTCTACGTCGAGAAGGACCCCCAGCGTATCTTTGACGACGCCGAGTTTGAGGCGTGAGTGGGGGCTGCGCTTGCTCGGCCATGTTGCTATAGCCGCTGACACACCCAGCGTCGGCTGCAAGATTGTCGAGCACAACTCGTGGCCCCAGGCCCCCGTCGAGATCCCCATCATCGGCCTCAAGGAGCTCCCCGAGTCGACGTGAGTTGAAGAAATGTTGCCGCGCACAGACCCCCGCTGACTCGCCCCAGCGAGCCCCTCCCCCACACCCACATCCAGTTCGCCCACTGCTACAAGGAGCAGGGTGGCTGGAACGACGTGCTCCGCCGCTTCGCGCAGGGCAAGGGCACCCTCTACGACCTCGAGTTCCTCGAGGACCCCGAGACGCGCCGCCGTGTCGCCGCGTTCGGCTTCTACGCTGGCTTTGCCGGCGCCGCCGCCGGTGCGCTCGCTCTCGCTGCCCAGCAGACCGAGGGCGGCAAGGGTGTCCTCAAGGACCTCAAGCCCTACCCCAACGAGGACGCCATGATCGCCCACGTTCGTGCTCAGCTCGAGACTGTCAAGGGCGGCATTGAGAACGTCAAGGCGCTCGTCATCGGTGCTCTCGGCCGCTGTGGCTCGGGCGCCGTCGACCTCTTCCGCAAGGTCGGCCTCAAGGAGTGAGTCGGGCAGCTGTGCGTGTAGGTCATGAGAGCTGACACTTGCCAGGGACAACATTGTCAAGTGGGACATGGCCGAGACTGCCAAGGGCGGCCCCTTCCAGGAGATTCTCGACGTCGACATCTTCGTCAACTGCATCTACCTCTCCAAGCCCATCCCCAAGTTTGTCACGTCCGACTCGATCGCCGCTGCCGGTGAGGACCGCCGCCTCTCGGTCGTTGTCGACGTCTCGTGCGACACGACCAACCCCCACAACCCCATCCCCATCTACTCGATCAACACGTCGTTCCCCGAGCCCACGGTCGAGGTCGACACCAAGGGCGTCGGCAAGCGCGTCACCGTCATCTCGATCGACCACCTCCCTACTCTGCTTCCTCGTGAGGCTTCGGAGCAGTTCTCCAAGGACCTGCTCCCCACCATCCTCCAGCTTCCCCAGCGCGCGACCGCGCCGGTCTGGACCAACGCCGAGAAGCTCTTCAAGGAGAAGCTCGCCGAGGCTGCCAAGGAGGACGAGCGTCTCGGCATCAAGGCCTAGGCGCAGCCTAGGTGCTAGTGTTGCATCGTTGTAGATTATGCAAGGGATAGATGTGTGCGAGCACGCGCGGTGAACACTCGCGGCAGCGGGTGTGAGCGCGGCGTGAATGACAGTTGCAAGCAGTCTGAAGTGACAAGACCTCACGGCAGAGGCAAGTATGCGGCCCTGCGCGCCTCCTCGTCCTCCGACAGCCGCCAAGCAGTCCACTCGACCCCCGCGCCGGGGGGCAGCGCGCCGTCCGCCGGCGCCGGGAGAGAGTGTACGCGCGCGCGGTGGGCGTTGAGCGCCGCGAGCGAGGGGTGGAGGTGGGGCCGGTCTGGCGCCGTCAGCCGGCGTCCCGTCGTGGCAGCGGCAGGGGGAGCGGCAGGGGCAGGGACCTACCGTCAAGAAGGCAGAGGAAGATGCCCATGCGCCCCGGGTCCGACTCTGCGCCGGGGAGCGACGCGAGCGCCGAGGGCGCTGTGCGGACTGCTGTCAGCTGGTCAACCCTTCCCTTTCGGGGCCTCACAGTCGGGCAGGACGGCGGTCGGCGTCAGCTCGGGCGGCGGGGCCCAGGCGGCTGGGGGTGGCGTGGTGCCCGCCGAGGCCATTGGCACGTCTTCTGGTTGTGCGGTCATGCCGCGGACATGTGTGGGAGACTGGACAACAGAGGACTGGGAGACAACACGACGCCGACAACACGGAGGCTTGGGCGTGGTGGAGGGGTGGTTGGCCAGGCACTCCTGACTCGGACTCGGCGGCAATCCTGCACTGAGAAAACGCGACGACACAACCACGACCATGGAACAACGACGTGCAACGACGACCTGCAACCCGCGACCACTCCGCGCCGCTCGCTGCGCTCGCGCCTCGACGCAATGCTAAAGCCGGATCACATCGCCTCCTTGGAGGCATGAGAGACTACCACGCCAGTGTACAGTACACTCTACATCAAACCCCGTTACATCAGGCGGCTTAACGGAGGCGGCTGGGCGAGTCAGTAGTGCCCTTGTGTCCCACGCCGCGCGACTCACCGGGCCTCACGCTCCGACTCGAGGAGGGCGAGGATGTCGTTGACACGGACGGGGCCCTTGACGTTGCGGATGATCGAACGCGA
Source organism: Vanrija albida (assembly GCF_041260175.1). Taxonomy (NCBI): domain Eukaryota; kingdom Fungi; phylum Basidiomycota; class Tremellomycetes; order Trichosporonales; family Trichosporonaceae; genus Vanrija; species Vanrija albida. The sequence continues at coordinate 1,214,280 of NW_027191423.1, forward strand.
GGTGTCGTCCATGAACTCGACGCGGACCTGGGTAACACCACCACGCGAGCCAGTGCGGCCGAGGACCTGTTAGGGGAGCGCGGGGAGCGAGTGCGATGGCGAGAGTAGGCGATGAGGCGAGGGACAGTTCGAGAAGAGGAGCACAGGTCAGCAATTGTCACGACGATCGGCAGAATCCCTCCGGCTCCCACAACATCCAGGCTCGGGCTCTGCGCACGACGTCGACGGGATGGGCGGGACAAGGCTGGGCGGTCGTCTCGCCGACGACGAGTGGACACGCAGTCGTGGTCGAACATGTCCGTCGTCGGTCGAGTCGGTCCTTCCAAGCCTTGTCGGTCCGTTCCAGTGTCTCGCGTGCGCATCGAGCAGCCGTTCGCCGTAGCCAGCGGTCGGCCTGGACCAGCCCAATCCCTCCCCTCTCCATCCTCCTCCCTTCTCGACCCAGTCCCAGCGGCCGACCCCTCCTCCATCCCTTGCCACCTCCAACTCGAACGCCAACTCGATCTCGAACGAAACGCACCTTGAGGACACGAGCGAGCTTGACGGGGGTCTTGGAAGCGGCGGACTCCTGCGGGACGTTAGTTTTCCCCTCTCCGCGCTCGTTCGTGTCGACGCTACGCACCATTTTTGATGTGTTGACGGTTGGAACTGGTCAAGTGTCGATGAAGGTCTTGCAGATGGAGAGCGCCGCCGCCGTGCAGGGCTGCACCCGGCGCCCAGCAGCACCAAGCCTCACCGCCGTCCTGCCAGCAACCAGACGCAGGAGCATCCTCAACAGCGGCATCAAAACGACCAGCGAAAACATATCGCCGCAGCTCGGAAATTTCGTGTGGCAGATGGGGGTCGATAATGCCACGTCACGCAAGCAGGCGGAATCAAACAGATCAATCCGTGCCTGGCGTCCCAACGCGTCGCGCCTGGGTTGAGGTCATCTGTTGACAACAAGCGCGCTCGCTGGGTGGAGGAACCAAACGTCGACTCTTCTCATCATCCTCATCTTGCCACCTGCAGTCAGCAACGCCCCATGCCACCTAGACGGGCGACGACGAGGAACAAGCGGCGAGTGGCCGACTCGGACGACGACAGCAGCGACCATGCCGAGTCGTCCCAGCGGCCATCAGGCAGCAACAACAAACGCCAGCGCTTAGCCGACGCCGACGAGGAAGACGAAGAGGATGTCGAAGACGACGTCGTCGAGCTGATCTCAGAGGACGAGGAGGTCAAGACTCGGACACGTAACAAGGGGAAGAGGCGCGCTGTGTCGCCCGACGAGGACGAGGAGGACGAGGAGGACGAGGAGGACCGGGACCGGGACGAGTCCGAGCCCGAGTCCGAGGGCGAGGAAGGTGGCGAGGCGGAAGCCAACGGGCATGGAGGTTTGCGCCTGCAGATGCAGCGTGACGAAGATGGGTGGGTATGCACGTGTTTCACAGCTCACCCATGCCCAGCTTTACCCCCGGCGCCATCGTCCGCATCAAGATGCGCAACTTCATGACATACGACTTTGTCGAGTTCAACCCGGGGCCCAAGTTGAACATGATCTTGGGCCCCAACGGCACTGGAAAGAGTTCGATCGCCGCCGCTATTGTGATCGGCCTCGGCTTCCCTCCCAAGGTGAGTGGCTGCTCGTTTCAGCTGAGCTGACTCCAGACCATGGGCCGCGCGACAGACATTAAGTCCTACGTCAAGCAGGGCGCTGAGGTGGCCGAGACGGAGATCGAGCTCAAGGGCCAGATTGGGACACCCAACCTCGTCATCTGGTGCCGCTTCAGCCGTGACAGCAACAAGTGCGAGTTCAAGCTGAACGGGCGCCCCACGCCCCATAAGAAGATCCACGACGTAGTTGCCAGCTTTGACGTCCAGGCTACGAACCTCTGGTGAGCTCCACTGTCAGAACCCCGCTCACGCCAGCTCCTTCCTTCCCCAGGACAAGGTCAGCGACTTTGCCAAGATGAACTCGACCTATGTCCTCAAGGAGACAATGTTGGCCGCCGGTGACAGTCGCATGACGAAGTGGCACGAAAAGCTCATCACGCGCGGTGATGCAGCCAAGGATGTGGACGGCGTGCGTAGCCCGGCACCTAATGGTTCTGACTCTCGCACAGGAGCTGGCTACGAACATGCAGAAGCGAGATCAACTCCAAGCTCAGGTCACTGAGCTCGCACCAGAGGTTCGCTACTACGAACGGCGTCAGGAGCTGGAGTTTGAGGTGGGTCTATGATCCTGCCAGCGGCTCCACGCTAACCATACCAGCGCGCAGTTCTGAGACTTCTGGTTATGGTCTCGGAAGTGCGCGAGCTCCAAAAGGCCACGTCTGTCGAGAAGAAGAGGAAAGACAAGGCCAAGCGGAACCACGACGCTATCGACGAGAAGCAATCTGGCTTCAAGGATCTGATGAAGTGTGTATATTGTGTACCATTGCTACCCCCGCTGACCTTGGACCAGATCTCAGAAGCGGAAACAGGAGAGCTTGAGTGAGAGCGTCGAGAAGGAGCGGGTTAAACTTGAGATTGGTCACCGTGATCTGCGCAAGGCAAAGGAGGATTATCGGGCAGCCGTGAGTCTCCTCGTGCGCAACATCCGCTGACCCGCAGGAACGAGAGTCAAAGGAGCTGGAAGCCAAACTGCGTTCAATTGGATCCGAGACCCGGAAATGGGAGCAGGAAAAGCAGCGCCTCGAAGCCAGAATCGCAGACAACAAGGCCATCCTTGAGTCTCCTCAGGCCGACGTAACAACCCAGCTTGAGCTCCTTGCCCAGCAGAAGGTAGGCGATATCGCGCGGCTGGTTTCTGATAGGAAACAGAAAGAGAGGCTGGCGAAAGTGCGACCACTCGAGCAAAAGAAGGAAGAGGCTGTGGCAAAGCACCGACAGCTTACACGGGACGCTGAACAGATCAACCGCGAGATTGCCGATATCGAGGACCAGTAAGCCGCGATGGCTGATTAGTACTGACAGGCCAGGAAGAAGAAGCTCTCGTCCATCGACCTCCAGCGAAAACAAAGGGCGTTCAAGTACGACCCATCGATCCAATATGTGTGCCAGTGGCTCGACAAGAACCAGGACAAGCTCAAGGGCAAAGTCTGCTTGCCTCCTATGATCAGCGCCAATGTGGCCGACAAGCGGTATGCTTGGATGGTTGAAGCCTGTACAACAGCCAACCAGAGGAAGGCAAGTGCAGTGCTCTGGTCTGGCTAACATCATTAGACGTTCATCTGTCAAAATGAAGAAGACTACAGGACTTTGTTGAACTTGAACGGTGTCAGGTTCTCGCCAGAACCAGGAAAGAACGTCAAAGTTGGCATCCACTTAGCAACAGTCAACGTCACTGAGGAGTCTGCAAACCCGCAACGCCCTTGCTCGCAGGAACAGGTACGTCCATTCGCAGCCGGTAGAGTGCTAACAACTAGCTGCAAGCCCTGGGCTTCGATGGGTGGGCCATCGACTTTGTTGAAGCCGATGCTGCCGTGATCACCTTCCTTTGCGAGTACGCCAAGATGCACCGCTCGGCCCTCACCCTACGTGACGGAACCCGCATTGCCTCAGACAATGTGGCTCAGGCCGGTATCACTTCGTGGGTGACCAAGACGGATTCGAACCGCGCCAGTCGCTCCGTGTACGGCACGCGCGCCTACCAGATCACCAGTAATCCTCCACGCCCCGCGGTGGCTTTCAACTTGTCAGGTAGGCCCAGAGTTGCGCCACCGACATACTAACACTATTCAAGTCGATGTCGAGGCTATCAACAAGATCGCGGACAACGCCGCCAAGCTGCGGCGACAGCTGAACGAGATTGAGCGACCAACTGCGAAGGCCAAGCTGGACTCCGATCAGTGTATCGCCGAGGTGAACGCACTGCGCAGCGAACTTGTGAGTACCCGAGCTTGGGCTCGTGCTGACTGGGAAAAGGCAGAGGCAAATCAGAAGATGGATAGACTTCAAAGAGAGGCCCGCAAGTACGACACGGCCCGCATTGAAATCAGTCAGTCATGCCGCGCAGCAGAAGGGCCTGCTTGCTGATAGCCTAAGATATGGCTCAAAAGAAGCTCGATGAGCTGCAAAACAAGCCATCACCCGAGGTCAGGAAGAACAAGATCCAAAAGGCGTTGCTTGAGCAGGTTGAGGACCGCAAGAAGGCATACGCAAAGTTCCAGGTAGGAGTGGGGGAGAGACCTCGCTGACGTGAAGCGCAAATGTATGCAGACTGACTCGGATGTCGACAATCTGTTCAAAGCCACATTCCAGGCAACTAAGGCTGCAGCCAACGTGCGGGAGCTTCAGGCGGTTGCCAAAAAGCTAGAGGAGAAAGCAGAAGCCTCCTTCCAAACCGTTGAGGAAGGTGTGTACCGCATCCGAGGTCCCAGGCTAATTCATGTAGCGAATGCCAGATACAGACACGCCAAGGCCAAGTCTGAGCGCAAGCTGGACGAGTTCACGGACCTTACAAACGGACAGCCGGCCCCGATCAAACGCGAAGTCAAACGGCGATGTGACGTGAGCGAAGCTCGTATGGACGGAAACTGACAGTGCAGGACCCCGAGGCTACGGCACAAGCCAAGAACGCTTTGGTCGTTGTGGAAACCGACCTGGAAATGGCCGTTGGTGTCACAGACGACGTCATTAATCGTCACAGGCGCCTGTCTGCCGAGGTGAGCACCGTGACCATGTAGTAATGCTGAACGGTGTAGTTGCATGAGCGGGAACAGAAGGTCAAGGAGCAACAGTCGAAGCTTGCCCAGCTGCGTAGCGACATCGACTCGATTTTGGCCAAGTTCAACCCGGCTCTCGATACACTGGTAGACAGTGTAAGCACCAGGTTCTCCAACGCGTTCCAAGCTCTCGGATGCACTGGCGAAGTTCGAATGAATCGCGTGGAAGGCGACTACTCGGAGTGGGGTATCCAGATTCTCGTCAGCTATCGAGATGAGCAGGAGCTCGAGGTGTTGACTGCCAGTCGCCAATCCGGTGGAGTGAGTGTGGCAGACGTGGCAGTGGATGGCCAGCAGCTAACCACGGACGCAGGAACGATCGCTCGCCACCGTGACGTATCTGATGAGTCTTGGCGAAATGTCTCGCACGCCATTCTCACTCGTGGACGAGATCAACCAGGTGGGCGCCTTCCCCTCTTCAAACACTGACCCACCAGGGCATGGACGCTAGGGCTGAGCGTGCCGTTCACAATCAGATGGTCAAGGTGGCGTGCAGCGAGGCTGCCGGTCAATACTTCCTCATCACACCCAAGCTCCTTACCGACCTCAAGTACGACCGGGCCATGAAGGTTCTCGTCGTCAACAACGGAGTCGGCATCCCGGCCCCCTCCAAAGACAAAGCTCGCAGCTTCGGCCCGCTCGCAGCCGCGCTCGACCGTTACAAGCGTCACCACGGCATCACAGCCTGAGCGCTCTTTACGTTGTACTATGTCATGCATGATGTCAACCATGTCACTATGATAGTCTAGACAGTTAAGCCACATTGACTGCGACGTTGGGGGAGAAGCAGACAGTGGGGGGGATGGGCGACGCTGGCACGATCTCTTCGGCCGCTGCCCGGAAGTTGTACGTCCCGGATGCTAGTAAGACTGCGCCGACGACATGGGACGCGCTCTCGCCCGGCTGCAGGAGGGGGAGCGTGGCGTCGAGCACGCCGTCGAACGCAACCGTCTTGGCGACAGGTATCGGCGTGGCAGGGAGCGAGCTGACACGTCTGGGTGCCGGCGGAGGCGCGGGCGAGGTCCACGAGTTGTCGTTTGACGAGGTGGGGATTGCCTCGAGGCGGACGTACGGGCGCAGTGGGCGCTCGAGGTTGTTGGCCACGTTGATGCGCAGGTCGACAAAGTCCATGGCCTGTAGTGTGTCCTTGTTGCGGGGCTCGACCGTCAGGCTGACGGCCAGCTCGTCAAGGCGGAACGCGTCGAGCTGGGCCGGCGCGAGGGCCTGGTCGCGCAGCGACAGGCTGCCAGAGCGCAGCGACCCGGGCTCGCGCCACGAGATCTCGACGAGCTGCAGCAGGTGCTCGCGGAACCAGAAGGTCTCGCGGGTGCGCGCAAGCTCGGCCTCTGATCGCTTGCCCTTTTGGACAACATACTGCCGTCCGGTGAGCGAGGGAATCGCACGGGAGCGTTCCTCCTGAGTGAGTCCCTGGCGCCGGATTGGCAGGACAAGGCGCTCAGTCGCACCGGGTGGAACGAGCCGGGTGACGACTAGCGGCTTGGCAGACTCGTCGCTCGTCTCAACAGTGCCGAGGGCGACCTCGAACGGCACGCTGTAGACGTTGCGAATGTTGATGCAGAAGAGGACGTCGCGGTTGTCGGTTTGTGCAAGTGCCCTTCTGAGGTCGTCGTCGGTTGACGTGGAGAACGCAGGTTGTGATGTTGGCCCGTTGACACTGCCTTGCTGTTTGTCCTCCGACAACGACGCCTTTGGCGGAGGCAGACGCACTACATCGAGAGAGTAGCACTCGAGCGTGTGGTAGACCGTGAAGAGGATCGGGAACGTCAGGCGCCTGGTGTAGAAGGTGCTTGACTTATTCTCCTCCTTGCGGTTGATGTAGCCATAGTCGATCCGGATCGACCCGTCGACGCTGCAGTGTGAGTGAATGCCTACGGTGCGGCCCACTCACCATCCGACCTTGCCTAAGCAGTAGACTGTCAGAACTGTGCGCCCACCCGGCGGAATGACAAGATCGCCCGGTGAGTCCCAGGAGAACACAGGCCTGTTGAGCGCATCGTAGTCGATTTCGTACGCCTGCTCTGGTGACAGCTCGCCCTCCGCAACAATGATCTGCGCCTCCCGGGACACAGAGTCTTCAAACGACAGTTTGACAAAGTCGACGGGAACAGATGAACTGTTCTCCAGGGTTATCCGGATGATGGACCTGCGGCTGTCAGTTGTGGTCTCCTTGGGCAACTCACTTCTCGCCATTGTACAGCATCACTGTACCATGGGTAAGCGACGTCTGCTTGATCCACAATAGTGGCTGCTCCTCCACAATCTGGCACTCGAGCCACTTGTGCTCGTCTTGCTGGGTTGGCAGCGCCGGGAGGCCATCTGCCGACAGCAACAGCGAGTGGCGAGCCTCGAGTCCCTGGCGCTTGGTCCTTGCTGCGTCGGCCAGGATGTGGCTGCGCCGCTTGCTGTCGCGCTTCGAGCCCGCGGCATCCGCAACGGGCAGCAGAATCTCGGCGGATGAGCCGTCCATAAGGCGCACGTTGACACCCTTGATCTGCAGAGACCCAGCAGCAGGTGACATGCCCGTCACTCGAACGGTCTGCACAGATGATGCTGGAAGCATTATTGGCAGCGGAGTGGTCACGAAGGGCACACCATCGGTTCTATCACGGTTAGCCACAGTAGGAACAAGGTACTCACAATAGAGAAACGTCCTGGATCTCCAAGTCGAACGCGAAGACATTCTGGAGCGTAACGTAGACGTCCACTTGCTCGTTGGCAACCAAGGTCGTCTTGCCTACCCCAGGCCCCTTGAGACGAGGGTTGTATAAGAATGGATCTTTCCGTCCCTCGTTCTTCTCCGTGGGCGAAATCTCGGCGCGCGAGTGTTCGAACGGCATCTTGTTGACCGAGAGGCTGGAGATCTCTACACTCAGGACAATGCGCCCAGGGAGCCACCAAGGGATTCCGTCAAAGTCGATGGCGCGGCGGCGGATGATGCTGAGGGCTTTGGGGTACAGCTTGACCAGCTGGCTTTGATTTGATGGGGTGAGGTGGGTGTGGAGGGCCTTGAGGGCCGAGAGACAGAATCTAATGACGGCAGCATGATCTGGTGAGTTAGTGTTTTGCAGCTTCAATTCAACTCACCAGGCAAGGCCTCGGCCATAGCAATCCCCTCCTTCAGCAACTCGACCTGCAGGTCCGCCCACCCGAACGAAGGAGTATCCGCCTCACGTTCCGTCTGGATGGTGGTAGGGATCTTGGGCTCGACGTCGAGGGACAGCAGGTCGACACCGAAGACGTGACAAGCTCGTTCGAACAGAGAGATGATGCTGACATTGCCCTCTGCCGACTCTCTGCGACGAAGAGATCTTGGGTCGTTGACGGAAACCGGCAGGCCAAGCCCAATTCCAGTCGCGCTGTCGTCCTTGCCGGCGTCCGTGTCCACACGAAGCTGTGAAGCCAGTCTCTTGCTCTCCTCGCGGCCCTCCATAATGACCTGAACGAGCAGAGACGCCAGCTGTCGAGTCGCTGCCGCCTCTTTGCGTTCCATGTCGAGCCACCGTGCGAGCCAGACCACTTCCACGTAGACTGACAGCTGTTCCGTTCTCGTCATTGCGCGCTTGTACGATCCAAGCGCAGCCTCCGCATGACCCAGGATCGAGGTGCGTGTGAGCTGGGACTGGCTCGCCAGCTGATTCAAGAGCAGCCGTCTCTTACGAATCGCCGAAAGGTCCTTTTGAGTTTCCAGCAATGGGGGGAATGAGCGTGGCAGAGCATGCGAGATGAGCGAGGACAAGGCAATTGATCCCCAGCCGCCAGCGGCGAAGATGAGCAAGACGAAATGGCTGATACGCAGACACAGGGACGTGTAGAGGTATGCCAAGAGGCCCTCGCCGGTGCCAATCTGCGGGACGGAGGACCTGCCTCCGATCGGGAACGAGCCGCTGGCTGTCTGAGGCGTCGGTGATAAGATTTGGGTGGGCGGGGGGAAGGGCAGAGGCGACCTGCTCAAACAAGCAAGAGCGGAGAAGTAGTGAGATAAGATCTCGACAGGGATCGGGGATGTGGGGAACGGAGTGGAGAGGTTCTGATGTCAGTGAGAGTCCCCTCGCCATACTCACTGATCCGTCCCGTCCCTCCCATGCTTCACCAACACCTGCGACCGCTCGTCCTTCGCGAGCCAGCGCCTCCCACAGCACGTCTCCGACCGAGCGCGCACGCTCAGCACCATCGTCGTAGCACTTGATGGCGTCGGCGTACATCCCGGTGAGGAGGTACATGTCGCCAAGGAGCTTTAAGAGACGGCCGCCGGCGATGCCGGCTAACGGTGCGGTCGTGTACTTTGCCATGCCGGCAATGTCCTTTGCGAGCGCCGCAGCCATATTGGCAGAAGCGTTGGCGTTGGCAGACGACGAGCGGTTGAATGGCGAGCTGAGCACGCCCGACCGTCTGAACGGGTTGGACGACGTCTGGACGGGTGAAGGAGCGGGTGCGATCGCCGAGGCCTGGATGGGTGGTGCTGAGGGGTTCTGGATGGACGTCGGTCGGCCTCCCGGGGTAAGCGTACGCGCAGCGCCATGGCCTGGGCTCGACGGGACGATGGGTAACGAGCTGGTGTGTACGAGGCTGGACGGGCGGGACGACGCGCTATTGGCAGACTGTGGGCGCGACCTTGCTGCTGCGGCTGCTGGTGACGCTGGAGACTGGGGATGCGCCTGCGCTGGCATGGCCGACGACAGCGAGGGGAGCAGCGTGCCGGAGAGGATGTTCATGCCAGCGGGAGACTCGAGAGAAGCTGCCTGCGATGGTCAGCTCAGGTCCAGTATTAGCCACTCACAAGTTCGCCGAGCTCGCCAAAGACCTCGCCAACGAGCTCTCCTAGCAATCTAGCGACCCAGCTATCTCCGCCGTCGAGCGGAGCGCGGACGATCGTCTGGCCCCCCATGCTCGAGTTCTTGCTCGGCGCACTGCTCCTCCGTGCGGGGGTTCCCTGCCTCGAGCTTGGCGCTGGTGCGTGCGGCGGCACAAGAACCAGGCGCTTGACGAGCGGAAACGCTGAAGTTTCGGGCAGAATGGACGCGAGCGTGTGTCTGAAAGCCACGTCCCAGCTCTGCGTTTGCAGAGTCGGCCGGGGCCGTCCCTTCTTATCCTTGGCCGCGTCAAGCTTGCCGTCGATGCTGTATCCCTCGACCTCAGAGTCCTCGGCGCCATCGACAGCGATGCCGACAACGACGAGGGGGAACGACGTCATACGCAGCAGGCTGAGCGGGTAGAGGTGCTTTGCTGGCGGCTGAGAGGGGAAGGCGAGGTGGACGTGGTTTGCGCTCGCGGCGCGCGATATCGACGCAGCCGACGCGTTGGGCAAGAACCTCCCGCGGGGCCCTTGCCCGTCCTTGCCTCCGCGCTGGTGAGTCGGCGAGCGCGGCGACAGTGCACCGTGCAAGATCTCATCGCCGCGCAGTGTCTGGTGACTGCGGAAGAGACCGGCCCAGTGGTCGAACACGGCGTCGGTGAGCTCTGCGTTACCCTTGCTGCTGCCGCTTGCCGCGTTGTGGACGGGCACGAGGAGGACTTGCAGCCGGGCCAGCGCCAGCGGGTCGGCGAGCGAGGACAGCGGCTGCGCTGATGTCGAGCTCATCGTGGGTGTGGCGGGGGTTCGATCTGCGCCGATAGTGAGGGACGCGTGCGTCGCGGCGTCGCGGGTATACTAGAGATGAGATGGAACAGGCAATGTCGGGGGGATGGAGGTGGTCGATGAGGCGTCCTGACGTCGTGTCAGACGGGCCACGCGCTGGCCGAACTCTATGCAGGACGCGCCGGTAGGCGGGTGCTAGACAGGGCAGATCGGCGCACGTGGCTGCCCCTGTTCACACCCCCCGGATAAGATTTCGAACTGGCTGCAATCTTCACGCCCAAGTGTGCACCCAACGACGACTTGCATCAACAACCTACCTCCAACAACAAGAACAGCACCATGCCGAACAACAGGAAGAGTACGATGAAGAAGATCGGGGGCAAGGACGGGATCCACCCCGGGTCGCGAAAGGGTGGGTCAACAGTGCAGCGCAAGGCCAAGCTGACCCGCCAGCCGGCCAGATCACCCGCGTCCACCTGCGCAACGCCAAGCTGGCGTCGGCGGCCAAGGGAAGGAAGGGGCTGAACCAGATGAAGCGTGGGTTCATTGCCTTCGACGTCTCTAACCCGCCAGTGTTCCGCCCGCTCTTCTTCCTGCACTCGCTGTCTGGCCCCGGGGCGCTGTCGCTCACGTCGCTGCGCGCGCTCATCTCGGACGTCTTCCTCACGCGCAACGACGACCGGATCGCCGAGCTCACGGCCGAGCGCAGGCCCGGACGGCCCAAGGACAAGGAGCTGCTCGAGCTTGAGGAGCTGCGCCGGCGCGAGCACGCCGAGTGGGAGACTGGCTTTGGTGAGTGGGCGGCGAGGGCGGGCGGCGCCAGCTGCGAGCCCGCCACGAACTGCACTGAACGACGCTGACACGCTGCAGAGGTGCCCAACCTCACGGACGGCGCCACGACCCGCCTGATGTACTCGTGGGTTGAGAGCGACACCAACCTCCAGTCGTCGCACTGCGACCTGCTGCCGTGGGTGCGGCTGTTTGCCAACGACGAGACCACGGTGGTGGTGAGCCGCGCGGGCAAGCTGGGCAAGATGGGCCTGGGCGAGGGTGTGGAGGGGGAGGGGGATGACTGGGCCGCGCTGGCCAAGGAAGGCGAGGGCGAGGGTGAGATCGAGGTGGAGGCGTAGGCTGCGCGCAGCTGCAACTGTTGTACACTACTATTCATTTCTTGCATGTGAGGGGTTTGGGCACATATCTGATACGGGTGCATGAGAGCTACAGGGCCTAGGCCGAGGGCTGCTGCTCCGAGCCCTTGGTGACGCCGGGCTTGACCTCGAACATGTTGGGGTTGGACTCGACGGGCGAGTGGGGGCAGTCGCAGCGGTCGGCCTCGGGCACGCCATCGAGGGCCTGGGGGTCAGTACGTCGAGACAGAGTCGGGCCGTGGGCGCGTGGCCACCGAGATCGGGGGCGGGGGCGAGATCTGCAACCCGACGACCCGAGCGGTCGGCCTCTCGGCAACTCACGATATCAATGTGCTTTCCTGCGTCCGTCAGCTTCGTCCCGCACATTCACCCACCACATCCCCACCAGGTGGGCTTGGAGTCGTTGGGGCAGGTGACGCGGCGGCACATGGTGTGTGGTGGTGGTGATGGCGATGGTGATGGTGATGGCGGCGAAGATGGCCGCGGTGCTGCTTGCTTATGTGGGCCAGCGGCGACTGAGCATTCGGAATTAGATTCGGGACGGACGTCACTGGGTCGATGGCAGGTGATATGCGGCGGCGGTGGGGTGCCGCTTCATTCGGGATGCGATGCAGCGTGCATCAGCGTACATGCACCGCGACGGCATGTCCGCGCCGACGGGCGCGGCGCGGCGCCGGCGCAGCAGTCAATGTCGACAAGTACGCCAGGCTATAGACGCCGACTGGCCGCACCTCGTCAGCCGGCTGCCCGGGGCCCGAGGCAACGCGATACCCGGTCGATGGCCGATCAACTCCAACTATCTTAAGCGCCGCGCCGCGCGCCGCCATCCTCCATCGCACCATCAACCACCAGCAACAATGGACGCGAACAGCCTCTTCAGCATAAAGGGCAAGGTCGCCCTCGTCACCGGCGGCGGGCGCGGCGTCGGCGAGATGGCGCGTGTCCCCCTTCCTCCCCCGCCAGCTGACGCCCCAGATCGCGGCAGGCTTCGTGGCCAACGGCGCGAAAGTGTACATCTCGTCGCGCGACGCCGCGGCGTGCGACGCGACGGCCGCGGCGTTAACTGCACAGGGGCCGGGGCAGTGCGTGGCCATCGCGGCGGACTTGAGCAACTACGACGAGTGCCTCCGCCTCGCTAGGGAGATTAGCGAGCGCGAGGGCGGGAGTGAGTCGCCGGGGGGTGGCTCGCAGGCCCGCTGACCGCCCGCCCAGAACTCGACATCCTCGTCAACAACTCGGGCGCGACGTGGGGCGCCGCGCTCGAAGAGTACCCCGACAGCGCGTGGACCAAGCTGCTCACGCTCAACCTCCAGCGCGTCTTCACGCTCACGCAGGCGCTGCTGCCTGCACTCGAGAAGGGCGCCGAGGCGAGCGGCGGCGTGAGCCGCATCATCAACGTAAGCTGCGTGGTGGGTGCGACCACTCACGCCAGATCGGCTCGGTCAACGGCATCGGCGTCCCGCCGCTCCCGACGTTTGCGTACTCTGCCTCCAAGGCCGCGCTGCACCAGTGAGTCGGGGAGGGGAGGGGTGGGAGGAGGGGGAGGGGAGAGAAGGGGGAGGGGAGAGAAGGGGGAGGGGAGGGAGGGAGGGAGTAGCGCCGGCTCGCTGACGCTCGCCCGCGCAGCCTCACGCGCCACCTCGCCGGCCACGTCGGCAAGAACATCACGGTCAACGCCCTCGCCCTCGGCCCGTTCCGCTCCAAGATGATGAAGGCGACGCTCGACGCGCTCGAGGACGTCATTGCCGCCTCGTTGCCCATGAAGCGGATTGGCAAGCCCGAGGACGTGGCGGCTGCCTGTCTCTGGCTTGCTGGGCCCGGCGGCGAGTGGGTCACCGGCGCCATCGTGCCCGTCGACGGCGGGTCGCTCATCTTTGGCGAGGCCAAGTTGTAGAGCTGGATGCAGCTACAGTGTCAGCAGTTTGAGGCCTGGCCCAGCACCTGGCCCCAGGGCCCTTGGAATACACTCTGTGCATGATACAATAACTGCCAAAAGCAATCTCTATCCGTCTCAATCAACACCCTACGCCCCCCCGCTCCCCGTCGACTGCGTCGACTGCGACGTCGTAGACGCCTCGCGCGACCCGCCCCGCAGGCTCCCCATCGACCCCTGCGGCGACACGGCGTGGCGGCTCGACGACGACTCGCTGGCCAGCGACATCTGCGAGAGCTGGTATCAGCGCCACTCGCCACCCCACAACTTACATCGTCGCTCGAGTCCTTCGCGTGTACGTCCTGCCCGCCCGCCTTGGCTACCTCGCTCCGGCTTCCTCGCCGCCGCAACTTGGCGATAAAGCCCAGCTTCTTCGGCTTGGCCTCCTCGTGGTGGTCCTCGAGCACCTCCATGCTCCCGTTGCCGTTCCCGTCGTGTTCGTGCGACTCGTCCACAGTGTCAGAAACAGACGCCGGGTGCACGTCGTCAAAGTCCAACGGCGTCGCAGGCTGGACCGTGAACCGCAGCGGCGACTTTGTACTGCCCTTCTTGGCTGCCGTACTCGCGTCCGTGTCGATCCCCGCTAGGTGTCTCAGGCCCTTCTTTGACCTAAACACCGACGTCTTGGTGAACACCTGGTCGATAATCTCCTTGCGCTGCGACCACGCCGAGTGAAGCAGGTCCTTCTTGACGCGCTCGACAATGTCGGCAAAGCCCCACACCTTGTTCGTGTAGTGGAACTCTGGCGCCATGAGCTTGAACTGGACGACGTCGGGCCACACAAAGCCACTCCGCTTCTTCGAGTCGTCTCGCTGATGGTCAGTGCCGCACCCAATTCCACACCCACCTTGTAGTCGAGCACAAAGAATGTCTTGCCGACGACAATAGACCCGAAGGTCCAGTTTCTTGACGCACGCCGCTGCATCTCCGCAGCGTCATCGTCCGGCACAGTGCTGAAGCCGGGCGGCGGGGCGTTCTCGAGGATCGTGCTCGATCGGCCCCGCCCATTGGCCGTGACGAGCGCATTCGGCGACTGCTTCTTGTCATGCGCCAGCTCGCCCTTCTTCTTCGGGTGCGCGTCCTTGTGATGGTCCTTGTCATCGTCGTGCTTCTTTGTCCGGTCGTTGAACAGGTAGTCCATGGTCAGGCTGCCGACCCGCTCCTCGAGCTTGAACCGGAACGGGTAGAGATAGAAGGCAAACTCCTTGATGATGCCGATGCCTCCAACGGACGGCACGAAGGCCAACGAGCACGACACCGAGCAGTTGCTCTTCTACACTTGTCAGCACTCCCCGAAACGTGCAAACCCACCACATCGCTCTTCTTCACGACCAGCTGCTGCCTGTCGTACGGAATGATGACCTCCTGGTAGACCGAATCCGCGTTCGAGTTCAGCGCCTGCAGCTCGCCAATGACCAGCGCATTGTCCGACGATGCGTCCTTGTTGTTCTTGATCACGCCCATGGTGTGCTTAATGTTGAGCTTGAGCAGCGGGTGGCCACTGTCGCGTAGCATGTGCCACGCAATGTTGCCCGCACGAAGCTCAATTCTCGAGTCAATCTTGAGCGCTTCCTTGGCCTCTTCACGGTCCCGGCTGATGTTGATCACCTCAATGGCGGTAAACAAGCTCTCCGTTTCGTTGAGCACGTCGGTTCGAATCTCAAACAACAACCGCTTGCCCTCGTCGCTCAAGCGATCAACGTTGGCTTCGTAGTCGCGTTGCAGCTCTCCCAGCGCCTTGATGTGCCGCTGGGTCAAGTCGAGGTCGGCCAATACCTGCGGCAGGTTGCGATCGCGGCGGTCAAACTTGTAGAGGAAGTTTTGAATCTTCTCCGTGCGAACAACCGCCTGCGGGTCCCTGTACATGATCAGGTCGGTGACAATGTAGTAGAGCGCCGTGTAGTGCTGCGACGTGGCCGAAACTGTGATCATCGGGATGAGGACGCTGGTCAGGTTTTGGTGTTTGCGCAAGTGGAAGATCGGCTCGCCGTAGTCGTCCAGAGTCTCCGGCCATTCCAGCCCGCGCGGCACTCGGAGCGTGTTAAACCGGTCAAACGTCGCAATGAGATCCGTCTTGAGGACAATCCGTTCGTAGTCGGACGATTCACTCCTCACGTCGACAAAGACCTCACGGGGGAGGAACTCGAGCTCGCGGTTCATGCCGTTGGTGCGCTCCAGCGAGCTGTCGGTCGGGCTGAACGCCTGCATACCGACCAGGTCGACCGTGTTGCGCGACAGAACATCCGTGACCGTCTGATTCGGCCCGTCCATGTCCTTGATGGAGAACACCTTGAACGATATCTCATCCACCGCCAGCAGAATAACAGCATTCTCGTCGGCCGTGCTGCGGAGCGAAATCTGTGGCTGGAGGCACAGGATACGCAGACTGGGATGGACAGTACACTCTGTCGGGAGGCCCTGCTCCGCCCGCCGGACAGCCTCCCTGTCGGTGAAGATGTTGATGGGGACACGGAACTGGTCGGCATTGTGCGTGACGAGATTCTCCAGCATTTGGCGCATCTCGTTGATCGAGAAGTTCTCATCCGTGCCCATCATGTCGTCCTGGTTGAGGCCATTGGCTTTCCTCTGGAACCGACGAGAGACACCATCTCTGATGTTCCTAATGGAGCTGGGCCGTCAGCATCGCTCTCAAACACCGTACCTACGCATTCGACGTCGAGTACTCCTCACGCCGACGATCGCTGCGAGAGTAGAAGTACTTGTACAGCACGTTGCGCGAAACATTGTTGAAGAAGAGTCGCGGGCCGTGGACGTGGACTGTGTTCTCAAACGTCAAGGATGATTCATTGTCCAAGAGCTTGGTGCCGGATGGTGGCGCGTCGTGTGGGACAATCGTGTTGTCGTCCATGTGGCGATGCTCCTGGACGGCCAGCTTCTGGATACTGGATTCCAGGATACTGATTCGGTGTCGAACTTGCTCTCTTGTTGCCTCCGCGCTCGCCTGCAAGGTCAGCCCAGTCCAAGCAGCATACTCACAGTGTCCTGGCCAGGAGATGTACTCTTCTTTAGGATCTCCTGAAGCTCGGCGATTCGTTCCTCGGCGAGCTGTGTCTGCATCTCACCGACACTGGCCGCTGCACCCAAGTAACAGATGTGCGTCTTTTCGTGGCCAAACTTGGTGTATCCCATGTCGGTGTATGCCTTGTGCTCGTCTGGGAAAGGCGACGTCCTACGCGCCTTGATACGGCGCGACAGGAAGACATGCGAACAGTCTCCCAGATGGACGATCTGCATCCGCGGGTTCTTGTCGAACGGAATGCGGTTGGCATCGATAAAGTCGAAGAAGTTGTACCACTCCCGAAGGTCTTTCGGCAGCTCTGACGCCTTGGGGAAGTTGAGGTCTGGGTCCTCGGTTTGTGGCGTCTCTTCACCCTCAGAGATCTCGCTAAAGGTCGCCACGATGCCTTTAATGCGCATCTCGTCGAGCAGGAGGTCGGCGGCGTAGAAGGGTTTGTGGGTGACAGTCTTGATCCTGTTGAGTAATTCGGACCACTCTCGCTTCTCTTGCATGCGCTGATGTCCATCAAGACGGAAACGACGGACACGCATCTTGAGGCCGAGACTTTGTGCCTTGCCGATGCCCCAGAGGTCTCTCGACACCTGATCGTAAACGTGCGACATGTACACTGGCGCGAGGTCACATCGGTACTGTAATGTCAGCCATGCTCGGCCACTCGTCTCACCTTGATCGTGCCCATACTGGCGCCAAACTTCTTGGACGGTGGTGGTCCCTGGGGGAAGACTCTGCCTTGCCTGATCGGCGCCGGCGTCTTTGCCCCAAAGAGTCTCCACCAAGCAAAGAAGTGGGCGAATGCCTTGGGCGTCAAGTGCAAACTGTTGTGCGTCTCGGCGTCGACCGACTTCTGATCCTTGTCGCCATCTCTCGGCGCGTCCAGGGAGACGGAGAAGTGGATAAAGTCAGATCGGAAGCCTTCGTACGAGTCGAACGGGTGCCCAACTTCCTTCTCCATGCGCTCGTAAGCCTCTGGTGTTCGGAGGATGACAGTCTGGTGAGGGCTGAAGGTGAACGCTCGGCACTGGCGGTGCAACAAGTTGTCTGTTTCTCCATCCTCCTTGCAGGTCCAGGGGCGGCATGTTCTCTCGAATCTGAAGCCAATGCCAAAGCGGATGCCGTTGAGGAATCTCGCGCATGGCTTCTTCGCCCTACGCAAGATGAGAGCTCTGTCGGCGGCTTCCTGGTCCGTCGGTGCATCGTCGTTACCGACCGCTGCCGCATCGTGGAGTGATGTGAGGCTGTGGTGTTAGTGTCATCACGGAAACGCAACCTACTCTGGAATGGTGACGAGACACTCTTCTGCCGTGATCTGGATAAGCTCGCCCTGGTCGTTCGGCTGGTTGATCTCGATGCGGACGTTCTTTCGCCATACAAGCGCAAAGCCGGCAGCCATGCCATTGATAGCATAGGGATCTGGCGAACCTGGCCTGTTAGCATTGCCATGGGTCCCTCCTCACCTTTGAGATAGAACCGAAGCGTGCCCTTGAAGTCCACCGTGACCTTCCAGTGAAGAATAAGCCGGATCTTGTCCCAGAATCCGACTCTGGGCGACGGGTCGGGGACAGCAAACGATAACGAGTCGAACATTCTCTGCACATCTGATAGTCCTGGCGAGTATGACGTGCCCCAGGTCAAGAATGTCGGCGAAGGCGAGTTGACCTTGATGACTGGCCGAGCGTACGTCTTGATTGATAAGAGCGTCTTTGGCGTGTCGACCATCAGCGCTGGAGAGTCTTCCTGGCCACAGCCAGCAGGCAGCACAACAGCGGGGACAAAGATCCAAGAGTCCTCATTCGACATCTCCTCTGCAATCACAAACAGGGTTGTGAGCTTGAAGCTGGGTCCACCGTGCGTCCGCTGGATCCTCAGAAGAGGCAGAGGGTAGTCACGTAGCGAGATCTTGAGCTCATCCACGGCCAAGTCGAGGTTGAACGGAATCATGAGAGTAAACTCCACATCGTCGCTGAATGGCGAAGAAACGTCACCCATGTACTTGATGAGCTCGGCGCGGTTTTCCTTGGGCGCCGAAATGGACAGGTTGACACCTGAGAAGGCCGCACGAAGCAGGGGAGCCGTTTGTTCCAATGGCAGAAGGTGGATCGGCAGCTTCTTCTCAATCTTGATCTTGAGGCGGTCCTGGACAGAGTCCTCGCGGCGACGCTGTTCGTGCCTTGCGCGTTTCATACGCTTGACCCAGCTTCGCGACATGTGCCACAGAAGACGGTAGTGCGCTTCCTCAACATCGACTGTTTGCTCTGTTGTGAGTCCCGACGGCGACTTGGCCGTGAGGTCGCCGCGAAGTAAGTTGACCTTCTGATCGAACATGTCTTCCAGGTTGAGCCTAGCGTTTTGCTCGACAAGACCTGCCCGGCATGCCAAGTTGATCTTGGTCTCCACTGGGTGGTCGCGTGCCTCCACATGGAACAGCTCCACCTTGATCCTGATGGTGGGCAGCTTCTTCGGACCGTCAACGTCAGGTATGAGTCTCGTTTCGAAATGGTCCAGCTTGATGTTTTCGGCAAGCAGCTTGGTTGCCTTGAAGATCGTCTTGATACTGAGAATGAGAGACGCCAAAACGAAAGCGTATGGCAGTCGAATGCGGAAGCCTTTGGCGTTCACAGCGATAGCTCCTCCCTTGTCAAGTAGCACCTCCAAGTCCTTGATGCGGCCAACTTCGTCCCAGAAGCCGAGATACTGCGGACTCAGGCAATGAAGCAGTGCGTGCCCGGCCCGAACTGCAGGTAGCTTGCCCTGTTGTTTGACGACGCTGACACCTGACATGGAGAAGAAGATCGGGAAATCCTGAGGGAGGCCGAGGTGCACCCACACTGTTGGCATTTGAAGAACAAAGTCGAGGTTGTTCGGTCGGGGTGATGCTGGTGGGGATGGTGTGGCATCGGATGTCGGTGATGCAGGCGGAGGGCTTTTGGGGGCGGGGCCTTTGATCCGAGTGGAGATCCGATGGATTGCCTTGGCCACCATGAGGGCACAGTAGATGTCGGAAAGGTTCCCGATCATGTGAACGAGTTCGACCTGAGACCTGACCATGACGACCGTCTCGGCCTGGGGTGACGATCGATGGACGTAGCAGTTGGTGAGGAACGAAGGAATCCGGACAAATGCCCGAGTGCCAAGGTCGGTAGCTGGGGGGTAGTCGGTCTCAGTCTGGAGCGGCTCCTTTCTCATCCTGGCGTTCTTGGAGCCTCCCCACAAGGCAACAAAGGCCGAGGCTTCGTCTGGTCGTGGAGGCATCTTCCAGTCGTCAAACGGAGGTGGCCTATCTGCGCCCCCTTTGGCGGCGAACGCCTGTCCGTTGAAAACGGTGTGGATGGTGGTGTCCAGGACAGTGACGCTCATCAGAGCGGCATGCCCGCCGTCCTTCTCGAGCCCGCGAGTAGCTGCCATGGCTTCCGCAGTGATGTCGTCGTCCAGGTTCAGCTGCTCGCGCGGGGAGGACTGCAGGCGATGCTTGCAGTGCTTCGCGTACGCCGTATTGGCGTAATGGGCGTACTCGAGCTTGACAGTCGTCCTGACCCACAGGCCTCGAACCAAGGAACTGTGTTCTGGACTGAGGTCGGGGTGACCGATGAACATGGAAATGTTCCCCAGCGACACGCGGAGCGAAATGCCAGAGGGCAGGCGATCAATGAAGCGGGGCTTTGGGTCCTTGGGGACTTCCTTGACTGGTTTCTCACCGCGAGGTTTTGTAGCGTCGACGAGGAGATCGATGGCTCTGAGGACCGACGCATTCCAGAGCTCGATACGAATGCCGTTGTCGATAATCGTCTCGATATCAAGAGTAAGGGTATTGGGAGTGACAGTCCACCGTTCAATACCGCTTTCGAGGGTCGTTCTCGAGCCAAGGACGCTTCCCTGTACTCTGCCTTCAATAGCTCCGATGGTAGCGAGTCGGTAGGTCTTTTGTCTCTCGTCCTGAGTGGCGAGCGATATCCGCAGTGTGACTGGCTGTACCCTCAGGAAGCCCTCGCCACGCTTGACGAGGGCAACATCGTCGCTAGACGCCGAGTCCACTGGCGTTTCCCCTAATGTGTCGTAGGTGAATGAGCTCCCAGTTTCGGAGAAGTCTCTGTCGGCCGAGGTACCTCTTCCATCGCCAGCTGGAGCAACGTCGCTGAACTGAGAATGGGCACCGATCGCGACGCCGTCGGTCGCCAATGATATTGTAGCTTCGTCGGGGGCAGCGCTGTTGCTGAGTGCGACTGTAGTGCTACCGACTTCGAAAAGGAGCCTGAAGCGAGGCGGCAGCACAGCTGGGTCAGCTGCTCTGTGTGCAGGGCGCTGGTGCCGAGGGCCACCTGCTAGGTGCTCTTGCTGCCAGGCCCCCAGCACCTGCTCAAACAGCTTGATGTCGCCCGCCACATCAACGGACGCGATACACCCTCTAGCGATGACGATGGCCAAATTCAGGTCGTCGCTGAACAGGAGCTCTCGTGTCCAGCCACCGGGGCGCCAGGTCGTCAACAAGTCGATCTGGGCCTGCTTGATGGTGACGATTGGGATGGAATCGGCCGGCTTGCCTGACGAGTGATACTGCACGCCGATGGACCGCCACTGGATATGGGCGTTGATGCCACGAACGACGCTATTCTCCTTGGCGCTTGACCCATAGATCTGACCCAGCCTAGGATCTGAGCCGGAGTTGGTGCAAGAGAGAGCAAGCGAGAAGCCAGATAGCCCGAAGGAGACGATGTGGGCGTCATCAGGGTCCACCTTCTCGCCTGTCGACACGTCTTGTGCTTTGGGCAGCGAGTACGACAGTCCCACGCTCTGCGCTGCGACCGTCACCGATTCGAACGCTCGCAGAACAACCTGGGTATCAGTAGGGATCGAGGCATCATGACCTACCCGAGGGAAGCCTTGAGGATCCCAGCGGTTGTGCGCTGGCGCCGAGGTCTCTGGAACTGCAGCCACCTCCTCTGTATCTGGAGCTGGCTTGAGACCACGGAGCTTGGTAGCCTCATTCAGGTCGATTCCGACTCGGCCGATGTCGATGCTCAACCGTAGATTGTCCTCGTCGAGCACACCACGGTTGGGCCCAAAGCCGGCGGACAAGACAGCCTTCGAGTCGGTGTCGATATCGAGGATCTTGCCGTACCCGCCGTCGTTCGGCTTTGCGTACCAGGGTTGAGGGTGGAGGATGGACTCGAACGTGCCCATTGCTCCACTCCCAAGCGGCGTGCCGCCGCCGCCGTTGCTGGGGAATCGGGAGTGCGGCGGGGCAGCTGCGGCAGGCTGGGTAGCTGATGAGGGCGATGCGTTCGGCAAGAGGATCGCCGCTTCGGAAACGACAACCGTGAAGGCGACCCTCTCCACGCCCTTCGTTGCGTTCGTCCAGAACTTGGAAGCAGTCTTGGACACGCGCGAGTGGATGGAGTCGGATCGGCGATGCAGCCCTCCGTCGCTCTTCGTTGGCGCACTGCCGCTCGCACTCTTGGGGAAGGCGGGGAAGTCTTCAGAGTGCGCGTCGGGCTGGAGACTCGATACTGGGGGGAGCGGCCCAGAAGTGTCCTTGCTGACGCCAACCCGCACCTCGCCGATGGACGCCTCGAGATCCTGAAGATCCTCGAAGATGATGCGAACACCCGAAACGCGGATAGACACCAGGCTGGCCAGAGTCGACCAGTGGGGCAGGAGGAAGTGTGTGATGAAGTGGATCACCTGCTGGAGAGACTGGGGTATGGTCCACTGGGTCTCGGCCGTCAGCACGTCCTCCGTAACAGTCAACCAAGCTCACTTTGCGCCGAGGCGGGCTGTTATCGGGGGGAGGCTTCCTGATGCGAACGACTATGCCCTCGACATTGAGGGTGATCAGGCCGATGGGCCCTGGTCCTCGTCCGCGCGACCAGTACACCCGCTCGATACGCAGCGTCGGGACGTTGGCCGTGGCATGGGATTTGTGCCGCCATTCGAGGCCGCGGGCGGAGAGCAACGAGAGGCGAGTAGCTCTAAGCTTGAAGCTGCTGAGTATTGACAAGCCCCACGGGATGACGATATACGAGAGGATGAGCGAGACGACAATGACGCCAAGCAGGTACCCGAACCAAGTCATGGCAGGAGCCTGGCGTCACTCTGCCGATGGCGAGAGTGTGGTATGGGCAGCAAAAGGGCAAAAGGACAGCCGTGTATGCTGTCGACGCGTTTGTGGGCCGAGAGATGGGGGAAACAAGGTCGTCTGTTTACATTGCGCGTGAGCCAAGGGTTTCTTTTGTGGAGGCCTTGGAGGATCTGGGGGCAGACACCGAGGGCCGAGTTGGCTTGGACAATGGCACTCACTCTCACGACGTCGATGAATTGATTGCAGAGGTCAATGCAGCATTGCGAGGTGAATAGCCAAGATGGTTGTGAATGTCGCAGTGAGTGTTGCAGCGTGGAAGCGAGCTGGTTGCCGTGAGAGGGAGGGGGTGGGGTGGGGGTGTGTGGTAAGAGTGTCGCAGGTCACTACCAAGCCAAGGCGGGCAGTCAGTCACAAATGTCGGTCGGTCCGCCGGCTCGTCAGCAACGGGGCAGGCGGGCGACGTCAGTTGGCGGCTGCGTCCACAGCGACGTCGGGTCACGTGACGATACCCGCTGGCAGGCAGGTGGGAGCTGCAGGGCCGGGCAGACGGCCGCGGTCGACGCGCTCCGCCGGTGGTCTTGTGCGCGCCGCGTATGCACTGCCAAGGGTTTTCCGTGAATTCTTCCCGGCGAATGCGTGCGTATGCAGAAGAGCTCCAAGTTGCCCGATGGGCACTGCCAAGCGACACGGCGACTGGTGACGCTCTGGCCGCCGGCGGGCTGCGACTGACTGGGTGGGCTTTTGTTGGGCCGAAGGGCAGTCTGACCGACGTCTTGTTCCTGCTCTCATGCATATCGCTGCCCTGCAGTGGCTCTGCCCTTGTCGCTCCTGGCCGTGCGAGCCATCTCCAAGGGCCAGACGGTTCCATATTCCAACGCTGACAGTCGGCACCGACCGAACAGGGCAGACCGGGCAACCGGGCTGTTGTGGGCCACGCGATGCTGGCACGTGACCCCCGCGGGGAAGGTGGTGGAGGTCCGCGTCAACCAGACAATTCCACTGACCAAGCGACCGACGCGCGTTGTTGACATGACCGAGCGAGATTAAACATCTACCTTTTCTCACTCAACATAGCTTCATTCACCCCAATATCCCACTCACGACCGACTCGAGATGTCGCTGATCGGTCGTTTCGAGCACCTGCCGAACAGACCGCGGTCAAATGAGGCAAGGTGAGTTGACCAAGTGGCTGAGTATCAGCTGACGTCAGGCCCTTGCTCGAGAAGATTGCGAGCCAGGTCAAGCCCATCATGACCAAGCGCGACTGGAAGGTCGGAACACTGGCTGAGGTGAGCTATCGGGATCTGCCAAAAGAGCTCACACTGCAGTTCCTGCCCTCGAACCCCGCCCTGCTCGGCAACAACATGAACGCGGGGCAGCGGATCAACCTCCGCCTCCGGCCACCGGGCAACGAATCGACGTTTTACGAGTACGACCAGCTCGTGCTCGTCATGCTTCACGAGGTGAGCTAATCCCATATCATGGATATCTCGCAGCTGACACCACAGCTCACGCACATCGTCCACGGGCCGCATGACACATCGTTCTACAAGCTGCTCGCTGAGCTCGAGGAGGAGTACTACACCCTCAAGCGCAAGGGCTACGAGGGGGAAGGCTTCCATTCCTCAGGAAACAAGTTGAATGGTGTGCGTGTCAACGAGTTCGAGGGGCGCCGCCGCGGGCTCGCGGCTGCGGAGAAGCGCCTCGCACGGCAGGTGATGAGCGGCAAGGGCGGCGTGCTTGGTGGCTCGAGCACCTCGGGCAAGTCGATGCGCGAGGTCGTTGCAGAGGTGAGCTTGGCGAAGATAGACGTAAGCTGACGCTCCAGGCCGCAGAACGCCGGCTACGAGACGACAAGAGCTGCGCCACGCATGGGGAGCATGCGCGCGAGGTCGAGGAGGAGGTGCGCAAGGCCCAGGCCGAGAGCGAGGGCATCGACGCGAGCGAGCTCGAGACGCTCGCGGGGGACAGCGACGGGCCGGATATGATCGATCTCACGGGGTCCTCCGACGACGAGGCATCGCGCAAACGGCCGCCGAGCCCAGGTCCAGCTCCGCGGCCCAGGCCGCCGCCACCTCGAGTGGCTAAGCCACCAGCCTCAAACGGTCCAGCCAAGCCGGCTCAGAAACCGGGGCCGAAGCCTGTCCCGCCCAAACCCGCGCCTCCACCCCACAGCGAGTGGTCCTGCACCGTGTGCACCCTTATCAACCCCATGTCCCGCGCCGCGTGCGATGCGTGCGCCAGCCCGCGGCCAGTCAAGCCCGTGACCCAGGACGGGTGGTTCTGCGAGGTGTGTGGCGCCGGGCCGCGCGAGCTCGGTTTCTGGAGCTGCCTCGAGTGCGGGACTGTGCGCACGTTTGGTTAGGCCCCTGTTCTTCTAGTAGCATCGTCTCGTGTCTGTATGTAGCATGCATCGTGGCTCCACCATGTCAACAGGCCGGCGCCTTGCCAAGTGGTCGGCCTCCACCCGCGGGATCAAATCCCAACTTTCAACCATCTCCTCGCCAAAGGTCAGCCTGCAGTCACAACGTGCCTCCAATCTCCATCGCACCTGCAACCACACACCAAAAGAGCGCGCATGCCCTTCAGAGCACGCCTCCACCCAGCCAGCCTAGCGCGCCGCGCCGCGGCGGTACGGCGGCCTGCCCCGCTACCCTCACTCCAGCCCCCGCCGCTCCCCTCCTTCCCGCCCAGCGCGCTCGGCGGCCCAGGGCCCAGCTCGGCGCGGTTCTACGGCTCGACTGCGCCAGCCCCCTCCGCCTTCTCCGACTTCTTCGCACGCCGGCGCTCGCCGCACCGCACCGCCGCGGACGCGCACATCGCCGCCGTGCTCTCCGCGCTCGTGCCGGGACGGATCGAGGCGCTCGTGGCCGCGTATGACGCCCTGACCGCCGAGCCCGGCGCCGCCCTCTCCGCCGAGGACGCCGCGCGCGTCATGGAGGCCATCGCGCCGCGCACCGGCGCGCGCGCGCTCCCCCTCCTCCGGAGGGTGTACGCCGACCTCGGGCCAGTCCACGGGGTCCCGGCGGACGAGCGGCACCACCGCACCATGCTCCTCGGGCTCGCTGCGAACGGGTGTACTCGCGAGGCGCTCGCGCTTGCACAGCACACGGGCTCTTCCGCACCGTGGCAGGCGATTGCCGCCGCCGCGGCGCTGCACGAGCCCGACGCGTTCGCAGAGGTGCTCGCTGCTGCGCGGGAGGGCGGCGCGCTCACGGAGCGGCTGTACGCCCCGCGCTTTCAGGCGCTACTCGCCCGCGAGAGCGTTACCATGGCCGACGTGGACGACGTCGCGGCCGCGCTCGATGCCGACGGGCTAGCCCTCGGGCCATGGTGCGAGGCGGCGCTGGCGCGCGTGTACCTCCGCCTCGGGGAGAGCGAGCGGGCCGCGGCGCTCGTCGCGGCGTGGTCGCCGTCGACGGACGACCCCGAGCTCGCGGCCGAGCTGTACGACGCCGCGCTCGTCGTGGGTATGGCGCGCGACGACGTGCCCGCTGTCGAGCGGACGCTCGCCGCGCTCGGCCGCGCGATCGGCACACCGGCGGGCCAGTACCCCGCCGCGCTCGAGTTCCTCGTGCGCGCACGGCTGGGCGGCGACCTGAGCCGCGCGAACAGCGTGCTCGAGGCGGCGAACGACGTGTCCCGCTTGGCGGGGCGCGAGCTCCCGCCCTGGACATGGCAGCGGCTCATCCTAGGCGCGCTCGACCGCGGCGGGCTCCAGGCGGCGTTCGAGGTGTACACTGTCGCGCGGGCGCGCACGACCGTCATCAACATCACGCTCGCGCAGGCGCTGGTCGAGCGGCTCGCCTGGCCGCCAGTTGCCGAGGGCGCGCGCCGCGAGCCGCGCCTCGCCGAGGCGATGGAGGTCTACCGCGACCTCACGACCGCGGCCGACTCGGACCGCGGCGTCGCGTCCCTCCAGCCGACGGCGCTCCTCTACGTGCCACTGCTGCGCGCGTGCGCGCTCCTCGGGCCCGACGCGCACCCCACCGCGCTCTCCCTCCTAGCCGACATGAGGGACCGCGACGTGCGCTTCCGCGGCGTGCGCAACAAGGGCAACCAAGTGTCGGTGATCACGGTCGACCTCATGGCCGCCGCGGGCGACCACCCCGCCGCCGCAGAGGTCTACCACGCCATGCGCGCGGTGTGGGCGTACCCGCCCACGCAGGACGGGTACGACGCGATCGTGACAAAGTTTATCAAGATGGAGTGGGACAGCTCGGTCGTCCCCAAGCCCGAGTTTGTCTTCGGCATGATCGACGACATGCGCGCCGCCGGCTTTGTGCCGGGTACGCGCGTGCTCACGACCCTGCTGGCAAAGTACGCTTCGCTGAGCAAGCGCGCGCGGAGAACGTTCCGCAAGAACCCGACCGAGCTGAGCTTCCGCCTGCAGGCGCTGCTCGCGGCCGCGCGCGACGTGAACGCGCTCGTGTCTCTCGACCCCTTGATCGCCGTCGACGTGCCGCTCCTCGCGGCGCTCATGGACGCGCTGAGCAGCGCCGGCGCGTACGAGGAGGCCATGGTGGTCTGGGACGACGTGGTGCGCCGCCGCGCCGCCACCGACCCGCGCGTCGCGCCAGAGCTCTTCGCCCCCGCCATCAGCGTAGCGCTCGACACGTGCGGCCACTACGGCAACGTGCAGCGCGCGCGCAAGATCTGGTCCTGGGCCCAGCGGCACAGGCTTGTAAACGACCGCCACTGGGCCGCGTGGGTCGAGTGCCTTGCGCGCTGTGGCAAGATTGACGACGCGCTCGACGTCGTCACGCGCCAGATGGACCACCCGACAAAGGCTGTCGCGGCGATCGTCGTAAAGTTTGCCCGCGACAGCCCACAGGACCTCAACCATATCCGGCAGAAGCTCAGCGCGCGCTTCCCCCAGTGGTGGGATGAACTCGCAGCGAGCGTAGACATAAAGCCATAGCATTGATACCATGCATGAGGGAGTAGACACTTGCAACGTGCC
Organism: Vanrija albida; assembly: GCF_041260175.1. Taxonomy (NCBI): domain Eukaryota; kingdom Fungi; phylum Basidiomycota; class Tremellomycetes; order Trichosporonales; family Trichosporonaceae; genus Vanrija; species Vanrija albida. The sequence continues at coordinate 1,241,742 of NW_027191423.1, forward strand.
ACACAGACTGCCGCCACCCCCCCACACCCACCCGCACCAACTCGCACCGCATGCATTCACTCACGCGGCAGCACAGATGAATGCGCTTACAAGAGTACAGACAGCTATTACACCAATCTCTCTCGTATTATTCCCGTCTCGGGGGTTAGGGTAGTGGGACGACAAGGGTATGAGCCAGAGTCGCGGGTATCGTCGGGGATCGCTCTCGGGTATCGCGTGTATATTGTGCCGTTGAGGCAGATGGCTAGGTCCGCCTTTTGTTTCTTGTCGCCTAGTCCGTGTCCTCGCCGGCCGAGCCGTGCGCGCGGCTGCGGCTGCGCGTCACGCGCTGCGGCGTGCCCTCGAGCTCGGAGGGCGCGACAGACTTGCGGGTCCGGCGGCGCGGCGTGGCCGTGCCGTTGGCCGTGGCCTCGGCGGCGGCGGCCTTGAGCTTGGTGGCCGTGGCGGCCGCGCTCGAGCTCACGTCCGAGTCGGTCTTGTCGGCGATGCGGGACGACTTGCGGGGCGTCTGGGGCGCGGCCGCGGCCGACGTGTCCTTCTTCTCCTTGGCAGCAGCCTTCTTGGCGGCCGACGAGTAGATCTCACCAGTGAAGGGGCTGGAGTCAGCACAGTCTGCGGGACGCAACTTACCCCTCGTAGCGGAGCGCAACGGCGTAGACGATCCAGACGAGTGCGGAGAGTGCGATACCAGCGGGACTCTCGTACCTGTCGAGTCAGTTGACGTCCGCGGCAGCCATAACTGTACTCACCAGATGGCAGTGCCGAGGAAGGCGAGGGTCGAGCCGACGTACATCGGGTCCTCGAGCACGTTGAAGGGGAAGCCCGTGACGCGCTCCTTCATGAGGATGCCGCAGTAGTCACCGAGGTAAGTGCCTGTGGTGTGAGCGGCCGAGCTACACCTTCATGACGACTCACCAACAATGCCGAGGGCGTAGATCGAGGTGACGACAAACACCTGGCCCGTGACGAAGAGGGCGACGGCGAGGGCCTTGAAGGCCGGCTGGGCAAGCACCTCGAGGTGGGGCTGCTTGCGGAGCGCGGCCTGGTAGCTGGGGGCGTTAGCGCTGGCCGATAAGAAAGCGCTCTGCGCCATGTCCGGATGCGTAGCCGGTCGTGCGACTACTCGTACTCGGGCCTGAGCCAAGGGCCAAGGCCGATTCGGGCCGACGCCACGTCGCCCCGCCGAGGGTGCACTCACAGATGGTCGCGGAGGATGCCGAGCGAGAAGATGGTCACGAAGAAGAAGTAGGTGGCGGGGAGGGAGCCGCCCAGCGCCTTGCGAAGCGTGTGGTTGCGGTACTCTGCAGGTGTGAGCGGTGTGGTGTGGACAACGTATGCTGCTGCGGGGCAAGTGCCAGGTGAAGGCGGCTGCAGCCCCCCAATCACCCAGCTGCCCTGCGCACCCACGCACCATTCCGCGCGGTAATGTTCCAGTAGAGCGGGTTGAAGACAATCGACGCAACGGCGATCCACAGCGACGGCTGCGACACGTCGATGGCGTCGGCCAGGCTGCTGGCGTAGCGGTACCCCGCGTTCGAGAGGGGGAGGTACGCGGCCAGCTTGGGCGGGATGAGGGCGATGACGGTGTCGATGGTGGCCATTGTGCGTGGTGGGTGTGGTGTGAGATGCCACGAACGAGCGTGTCCGGATAGCTGATAGCTTGGGCTACACGTGAACGAAAGCTACGAGAGAGATGAGAGAGATGAGGAAAGTGAAAGAAAGGCGCGAGGATTAACGGGAGCGAAATATGGGCATAGGCGTGGACGAGTGGGTGGCGCCCGGCGACGGCCACCCCAAAGCCGAAAGTCACTTTGTTTACACTCGTCCTCCAATGGCTGACAACAACAAATCATGTACCGCATCCGGTAATTCGCCCCCACAGCGCTAGCACCACCTCTCGCCGACACAAACAACAGCGAGCGCGAGCGCCGACGGTGACGGGGTGGCGACGACGCACGCAGCAGTGGTGACGACGATGCATGCAGGTGATGAGTGATGGTGGTGATACAATGATGAATAGTCTAGGGCGCCTCCCTCCTACTTGGTCTCGTCGACGAGCCCCACGTCCCTCCACCGGTGCCGTCTCCGCTCCGCCGCCACGGCCTCCGACTGCTCCCACTTGATGTCGGGCTTGACAGCCTCCTCAAGCTTGTGCTGGTGCACCACTCCCCCCTTGCCATGCTTGTTCTTGACGCCGGGCAGGCGCTGCAGGCACAGGTCGAGCACCTTCTCGGTGCGCGCCTTGTACTCCATCGCCAGCTCGCGGTCCGGGAAGCCCAGCTCGAGGCGGTACGACAGCCAGATGTAGAGCACGAGCGACTTGTGCAGCGTCTCGAGAGAGGGGATGGAGCGCACGGCGATCGGCGGCGCGAGGTACGGCTTGGAGGCAGAGGCATGTGGCGGGAGCGGGGGCAGCGCCGCCATCGCGGCTTCCACCTCGTCGAGCATGTCAAGCAGCTCCGAGCTCTCGAGCACGTCCTCGAGCTCGACGTAGTAGCTGTCCGCGTAGCCCGTGACCATGGACTGGAAGATATCGACAAGCTTGGGGTCGCGGACGTTGAGCGGCGCCAGGGAGAACGAGTCGGCCTCGGACAGCGTGAGCACGTCGCGCGCGGGCTCGATCAGCTCGGCAATCTGGAGCCGCTGCCTCGACTCGCCGAGCACCGTGTTGGGCGGCACCTTTGCGAGCTGCTCAAAGTGCGAGGTCAAGTCGGCGAACGTCACATCCGGGGGGAGGAGAGGAGCAAGTGCCACGAGCGACGACAACGGCGGAGATACCACAGCGCGAGGGATGGCAGGGAGTGGGAGCGAGAGCATGGCCCGGAGCAGGGGCAGGTCTTCGGTGTTGAGTGTCGTGACTCCGCCGCCCTGGGATGGCTGCTCGTCCGTGTTGCCGGCGACCTTGCGCCCCTGCCCGAACCGACCGGCACGGCCAGCAATCTGCTTGACCTGGGACAGAGACAGCGGCACCTCGCTCTTGCCGTTCCACTTTGACAGGCTCTCGAAGATGATGCGGCCGATTTTGCTTCACCGTCAGCGATGCCAACCGCCGCCAACTCACAGGTTCAAGCCCATGCCGACCGCGTCGCTCGCAACCAGCACCTCGGCCCGCCCGCCGTCCTCGTTGAAGTCTCGCGCCTGCTCGGCTCGCGTCTCGGGTGGGAGCGCACCATACACCACAGCGCACTTCTTCCCCAGCGATCCCTCGACGAGCTTCTTGACCGAAAAGACGTTGGAGCGCGAGAACGTGACGATACAGTCGCCCGGCCGCACCTTCTTCCAGTCCCCGTCGAGGCTCTCGTCCTCGACACGCAGGGGCGTGAGGCGGTCATAGCGGTGAACCGTGAGCGTGTCGCCCTTGAACGACCCGATCATCGACTTGAGCAGCTCGGCCGTCGTCTCGTCGCCACACAGGTGCACCTCCTTGGCGTTGACGCCCATGACGGCGCTCGTCCACGCCATGCCGCGCGCCTCGTCGCCGAGCATCTGGATCTCGTCGACGACCACCACATCCCAGCTCTCCCCGCCGTTCCCGTTGATCGGCAGCATCTCGACGGTACACGCGACGATGCCGGCGTCGGGCTCGACAATGCGCCGCTCCTCCCCGGTGAGGAGGTTGCACGCGCGGCCCTTGCCGTCCATCTCGCCCACCGTCCCGAGGTTGACGCGCTCCCAGACCTCGTGCGCAAGCAGACGCAGTGGACCGGCGTACACGCCCGTCCCGGCCTTGGACAGTGCCTTGAGCGCGTTGTACGTCTTGCCACTGTTGGTCGGGCCCATGTGCAGGTGGAAGTGGCGGCTCACGCTCCGCGCTGCGGTAAACGTCTGCGCGAGGCTGGAGATGTCGGTCGCCTCGAGGATCGAGCGGAGGTGGAGGCGGAGGTGCTGCGGGCCCGAGGCGGTCGCGTACTCGAGGAAGTGGCGCATGAACGCCGTCTCGAACGCGGCGACATAGTCGCCCGACTCGTACGCCAGGGTGAGCGCCTGTGGGTCCCAGCCGAGCGCAGCGATGTCGTCGAGCAGGGTCGCGCTGCTCGTGTCGAGCACCTCGAGCTCGCCGCTGGATCTCGCGAGCCAGTCCGCGAGGGTCGGCTTGGCCTCGGCGTTCGAGAAGCCGTAGTCCTTGAGGCGGATGGCCACGCGGGGCAAGCGAGTCCAGCCGTCTAACCGGGACGAGATGGTACGCGGCAGGCTCTCCGGCTTCAGTTTGATCGGCTGCCGCGGCGCGACAAGCTTCTTGGGCTTCTGGCCTCCCCTCTGGCCATTCTGCAGCCGGGACCTCGAGGCGTTGGGTTTTGGCTCGCGGGTCGGGGCACGCTGTCGCGCAGTGTGCAGAGCCGGGGCCGACGCCGTGAGCGTTCGCGCCAAGGGCCGTGGTAGCCGCGGTATCAAGTGTGCCAGCTGGCGCGTGCTGGCTGTCCGGAGGAGCGCCATGGCTGTCGAGGTGGGTGGTGGAGGAGAGACTCGGCAAGGTCTGGCCGATCTGGACATCATCACCAGGCCGATCGCTGAAATCTCGGTGCCTAACGGGGGGTGCAGGATAAGGTCGGGGTGAGGGGTGCGGCGTGCCTGGGTGGCGGCGGGTGTGTGTGTGGGGGTGAGTGAGCGTGATGACGGAGGCAGGCAGCAGGGATGCGGCGAGTAAGCCAGCGCCGGTAGCGAGCGAGCCCGGGCAAAGAACTGCGGCGGCGGCGGCGGCGGCGGCGGCGGCGGCGAGTGATGAGTCTTTGCAAGTGGAGCAAGAGGAACACAGCTTCGGCCGCATGCATCATCATCATCATGACTGATGTGGGGGCCGCTGCTGCTACCGCTACCAGTGCCAGTGCCGCCGGTGTCCTAGGTCAGGAGTTTGTGCACCCCCCCCCCGACGCTGAGACCCCCGACGCTGAGACCCCCAACCCCGACCCCCCCAACCCCCTCTTACTCGTCTTCCTGAAGGCTATGTATTGTGATGATGAAGCAAAGAAGAGAGACGAGTGCTCGAGGAATGCGCGAATGCGGCGACTGAACCACAAGCCATAGAGCGCACACTGTGCACCCCCTCTCTTCCAGTTGCAGATCCCACGCGCTTGCTTGTTCACTCACAGCTCACCGTCACTCCCCGCACAGCTCACCCCCACTCCCCGCGCCGGCCCAAAGTCGCTTCCATCTGTATACGCGCTAGTTGTCGAGGCAGCGAGGCAGCGGCAACATTGTCCGTTTGTTACCTTCCCCCGCACAAGACTACTTGGCTACTACAATCTGGTACCGCCCTGCCCTTCTCCTTCCCCCCGTCCCCCTTCTCCCCCGCCGCGCCTCTCCCCTCCCCCCCGCCGTGTTGTGGTTCTATTCCAATCCAGTTCGGTTTCAACCCATCGCCGCGCTATTCGTCACACCCTTGCCCGACAACACCTTGTCCTAGTAGCAAAGCACACTCGACACCCCACCCACCCCACAATCCCATCTCTCATCATTCTCCTTCCTACATCACGCCCAGGCCATTGGCAGCATCAGTCGCCATGACCAGCCCAACCAAAGACCAGCGTAAGTCGACGCCCCCCCGCCGAGCCCCCCGACCCCCCCCCAACCCCTCCCCCCACTCCCCATCCCCCACCCACAACCCCCCTTGGGCGAGGCAAATCACTGACCCACTCGTCAGCAGGGCCGCAGCCCACGCTGCAGGCCCCAGCGGCCGCACGATCCACGCCCACTAGTCCCACCGCATCCCCCATCATCCCATCAGCTCCTCCGCCTTCACGTGCAGAGATTGAGCGCAAGCTGTCATTCAAGTCGGCACCCAGGTCTAGGTCAAACGACGGTCGTCGTCAAAAGGTAAGTGTGACGCGAGGGGTTGTGTCGTCGGACCGCGACGCGGCGCACTGTCTCACTACCATCGCGCCGTGCTGCACCCACTGCAACCTTGCTGACGCACACTCCAGGTTGCAACAAACGGCAACGAGTCGGACTCGTCCATTGCCTCCTCTACCCTCCCATCGCTCGTCACCTCGCCCGTCTCGGTTGTGGCGCAAGGGCCAACGACCGCATCGCCAGTCACAATTACTCCGTCCAACGCATCGCCTATCGTGGGTGGTGGTCATGGCAACACGCTCCCCCACCCCAACCTGAGCGCTATTTCAGAGCAAGGCGCCAAGAGCGGTCTCGTGCCTCCACGGCGCAAGGGCTCGCTGTTCAGCGGCATCGGCGAGGATACGCTGCCGGAGCTGGACGAGCTCGAGGGCGTCGACGAGGAGGGCGGCGAAGACGATAGCGACGGCGCCGACGACGACGACACGAACCCGGGCGGCGGCGAGGATAAGACTGATCTAACTCGCGGCATGGAGGGCGAGCGCGTGTTCAAGTCTGGCTTCTTGATCAAGAAGCAAGAGCGACGAAAGGTACGCGGGGTGGATGCCGGGTGGTTGCAGCACCGCTGACAGGCAACAGCAATGGAAGAAGAAGTGGTTTGTCTTGCGCGCCACCAAGCTCGCGTACTACAAGGACAACCGGGTGGGTCACTTGACACCTTGGGCTGTACTGACCCATCAGGAGTACTCTCTCTCCAGGGCGATCGATCTGAGACAGGTGCACTCTTGTGTCCCGATATCGTCTGGCGAGAAGCAGAAGCACCCCTTTGCCTTTGCGATCGTGACATCGGACCGCACCTTCTTGGTCGAGGCGCTCTCGAACGAGGAGCGCGAGGACTGGGTCAAGGCGATCAACCTCGTTCGCAAGCGCATGTCGGACCGTGAGGACGAGGCCAACCGCCGGCGTGACCCCTCTGCTACACGGGCAGTGGCCGTAACGGCGCCGGCGCGCCCTGTGGCCGGGCAGGACGAGGTCGTGGAGCCACACCAGGGCACCTGGACAAGCACCTTTTCGAACACGACGGCGTCAACCTCACCGGCCCAGTCGCAGAGCGGCAGCTACTTCCACCACGTCATTCATCCCCAGAATCCTGCGACGGTTCAATCCCACACGCACGTCGCTGCCAGCCCGTCCATTAGCAGCACGTTGACGGCTCAACTGGCGACGTTGTCCACGAATGCTGCTGCGGGCGCCAGCGTAGTTGCCGGTGCATCCAACGGCGCCGGAACGGCAGGAGTAGGCCGTACGCCATCGATCAACGCGCCAGGACCTAGCACGACGGGCCCGAGCGCGACGTCGGTCACTCGCCGCCTGTCGCACCCCATCCCAGTGCCGACTCTTCAGACGGGTCGTCTTGATGGCCGCTTGGCGGCGGGTCCTACCTCTCCCATCAATGCCAACCTGAGCCCGCCAAACGCTACGCCTCATCTCGGCGCGAGCTCGGACGAGGACGAAGCCTACTTCTCGGACCCACACACGGCGTGGGCGGACCTGATTGCAACGTCACCACCCACGCAGACGGTGGCCGACCCCAACAAGGTCATCCTGGCGACCTACCTGATGAAGAGGAGCCGCAAGACTGCACGCGAGGTGTGGCGCAAGCGGTGGTTCTTCCTCACGTCTGCGGGGATCACCTACACCAAGAGCCACATGGACAGCCGGGTGCTGACGTTTATCTCGATCCCGTCGATTCTGGACGTGTTCTCGCTAGAGGATGCGGCCGACGGCGACGGTGCATTCGACTCGTCTGGGGCCGAGGACGGCGGCAACTTCCGACACCCATCGCTGAAGAACAAGCGGGAACCGGTCGCGCCGCCAAAGAACATTGAGCATGTGATTCGGATTGTCACGTCGAAGCGGCGATACGACCTGTGTGTGCCTTCGGAGGAAGAGGAGATCAAGTGGATTGCGGCGATCCGGGCGCTGGTGAACCGCGAGCGGGAGCGGCAGGCGACGGCTGCGGTGCAGCCTCCTATCAGCCCTCTGACGGAGAAGCCGGCGGCGGGTCTGGGCGCAGGCTCGGGTGCGCCAGCCCAAACGGCTCTGCCGACGATTGCACAGCAGCCACCGACGCCTGGCAGTCAAGCCTCGCCGCTGCTCGGCGGCGGTGCGACACAGGTGCCGGCGGCGCCGCAGCCTGTCGCCGCTGCGGCCCCCTCTCCGGCCACGACTACCACGCCTGTCACGACGCACAATCGGAGCCGAAGCGCGACACAGGTCGCCAAGCACGCGGTAGCCGAGGCGACGCGAAAGTACGTGGAGGTGGGCAAGCAGTAGGCGGGGTTGTGATTCGAGCCGATAATATGACGACGATACGACGACTCTCTGGTCGAGTTGTGCAGCAATATAGTCACGCGACGCAACAATCTAGTAGAATAGCGTGCATGTACATGGGATATATTCTATGCAAGATAGTGGCAGTGGACGGACGGACATGGGGCGGCTGGGCTAGATTCTAAACTCGCTGGCCATGACGGGGAGGAAGACGACACAAGCGGTGTAGAAGACCTTGAAGGAGAAGAGGAAGAGGCCGGGGACCTCTGACCAGGCCGGCGCGGCGCGCTTGCCGGACGTCGGCAGGCCCTCGGTAAAGAGGATGTAGATGGAGTAGAATGCGACGGCGAAGAAGTGGGAGAAGAGGAGGAGGGGTTTGGGCGTGAGTGCGGACAGCAGGCCGACCGGGCCGGCGACGCACTCGCCCCCGAGCTCAAAGTACTTGAAGCACCCCTCGCGGAGCACAGCCAAGTCGTCGTCCGCCGCGCCGAAGAGGTCGTACAACGCGATAGAGAGCACATTAACCGTGCCAGACAGGCCCTTGCGCGCCCAGAACCACTCGCGCAACCGGTCGGCGATGACGTCCCACCGATCCAAAGCGCCGGCGGGCAGCTCGTCGTCGGCCGACAGATACTTTGTGAGCAGGACGACGTCGCTGAACGCGACCGTCATCCCGCCGCCAGTGAGCGGGTGCCGCATGTTCCACGCGTCGCCGACCATGATGGCGCCGGCGGGGCTCGCGCCCGTGCCCTGCATCGAGGGGGGGAGGAAGCTGTTGGGCATGGTGCGCAGGCGCTGGGTGTCGAGCGCGGTGCGGACGGCGGTGTGTAGCGCCGCGGGGAGGTGGGGGAGGAAGTCGTCGAGGATGTGTTTCTGGTCTCAGCGGCGGCGTCGGGCAGAACTCACCTTGAGGTCGCCGTTGGCGACGCTCGGCAGCTTGCCCTTGACGTCGACGAGCATGCGGATCTCGCGCGCGGCGTCGCCGATCTGGTAGAGGAGTACCGGCCCAGAGGGGGTGAGGCACACGGTGCCGTGGTACTTGAGGGGGAGGTCGACGTCCTTGAGCACCACGCCGACAAAGTGCGAGCGCAGGATGGGCGTGGGGAGGCGGCTGCCCGGCTGCTGCCGGAACTTGGAGAAGCACCCGTCCGCGATGATGGTGAGCGGCGCGCGGATGTCGCGGACCGCGGGGGCGTCGGCGCCGTCCTGCTTGACGGCCGCCCGCACGCCCACCACCGCGCCAGTGTACCCGTCCGTGATGAGCTCGCGCACCGTCCCCTCCAGCACTGAGGCCGGGGACTCGTCGATCACCTTGGCCCGCAGCGCTTGGATGAACCGCCCGTGGTGGAACGAGCGGCCCTCCTTGCGCCCGCTGGCGCAGGACACGGGCCAGGCCTCGGTGTCGCCGATGGTGGTGGCCGCGGCGCCGTTAGGCGCCGCCTTGCCGTTGGCGTGGCCGTTGGCCTTGCCATTCGCCTTGCCGTTGGCCGCGCCGTTGGCCTTGGGCCTCGTCTCGCCCGCCACGTGCCGCTCGAGGTCCGGATACGGGATCCCCACCTCCCTCGCGCCTGAGAGCACGCAGTACCCCTCGACAGGCGTCGCGTCGATCCCCTCGAGGCAGGACGCCATGCCGAGCTGGGCGAGCGCCACCACCCCGCCGGGCTGGAGCAGCTCGCCGACGATGCGGTCCGGCTCGGAGAGGTCGCGCTCGAGCATGAGCACGCGCCGGCCGGCGTGGGAGAGGGCGTAGGCGAGCGCGCAGCCCGCCACGCCGCCGCCGACGACGACGATCTCGGGCGACAGGTCGGGGTTGGGGCGGGGCGTGAGCTGGGCGTTGTTAGCTGGGTAGGGCGCAAGGCCGCCGGCTTACGCGTGATGGCCCGGCGTGGACTGGGATTCCGGTCATGGCGAGTTGAGTCGCGTGTGTCGAGTCGAGTGTAGGAGCTTGGAGTGGTGCGTTGCGTGGAGGAACGTGACGCACCTCGCGTTTTATTTACACGGCGCCGGCATCTTGAAGATTCATCGTCCCACCACGCACGCAGGAGGTGGCACCACCCCAGGCTGGATGGCCGTGGCGCGACCGCGACCCGCGCGACTTGGGCCGAGGACACCCCGCCGTGCCTGATTGACACGTGGTATCGCCCCTGAGATTTTACGCCGTCCCCCGCGGCCCACTCACGGCGGGAGGATTAGGAGGGCATGAACAACAGCGACGGCGTCGGCGGCGCGCGGCGGCGCTCGGGCTCGCCCGGTGCACATCCCCCGAGCGCCGTGGGTCTGCCGTGGACGCGGCGGCGGCGCTGGGTGGAGCCGGTCGAGATGAGATCTTGGACGATATGCCCGGGCCACAGGTCGCCCATGAGCCTGCCTGCACGGTCGCGGTGGGCCCATCACTCGTGCCGCGACCCATCACTCGATCAGTTGCTATCTGACGACCTTGTGTGCCGCCACAGTCGAGCCACGGGCCGTCACGATCCTGCTCGCGGCTCACTCCATCTCCCACATCAGTGCCACCCCCCTTCCTAATCTCGCCCTGATTACGCTGGCCCACAATGTCATTAGCCCCTGTCCTACTCCCCCCCGCTTACTAACGGGATCAAATTCCACTCACCCCCGGCCGCCTAACGCGCCTACCTCTGTCGGCACTGGGCTGCACCATAGCCGGCCCGCCCGCCGAGCGCTTCACCTCCATGCAGCGCTAAGAACATCGTCCCCACCGACACCGACTCTTGTCCATCTAGACACCTCTTGCGTCACTCTCCCCAACTCACTCCCCCCTCGCCCACAATGGCACGCAAAGCAGCGGTAAAGTACCGCTCCCTGCGGTCAAACCTCGTGCACCTCCCGCTCTCGCTGTACGCCTCGCTCGCCCAGTCACAGACGGTAAGTCGTGGTGCCGAGGCCGAGCTAACCCGCAGCGCCCACAAAGCCTCATCCTCCACCTCGCCCCCCTCGTCCCGGGCAGCAGCTCGCGCCGTGCCCCGCAGCCGGCGTACCTCGGCTGGTCGGGCCTCGCGGCCGCGTCATCCCTCTCGGGTATCGGCGGCAACCAGCTCGAGACGCTCGAGGTCGACCCCGAGGTCGCGCTCAACTACGGCTGGACAGAGGGCACGATTGTGAGCACCCCCGCCCGACCACCTCTGACCCCAGCTCGAAATCAGCATCATCCACAACCCCACAAAGGCGCGCTCGGTCAGCGTCACCCCGCTCAGCGCCGACGACTGGGAGATTCTCGTGCGTGCCTCGCCAGCCAGGCCCCGCTGACGCCCGCAGGAGCAGAATGCAAACTACCTCGAGAACAACCTCCTCGGTCAGCTGCGCGCCGCGCAGAAGGGCCAGGAGATTGACGTCTGGGTCATGGGCCGGACAAAGATCAGGATACGAGTTGGTGGGTGTGAGGACCTGTTGCAGCGCTGACGGGTGCAGATGCGACCAACCCGCCGACGACCGCGTCCTCGGTCGTCCTCATCAACGTCGACACCGAGATCTACGTCGCACCCCGCCCCCGTGACCTTGAGAAGAAGGCCCAGGTCGAACCACCTAAAGCCGTCGTGCCTGTGCCCGTTGCGGCCCCCGCGTCGTCATCCAAGCCAAAGGCCAAGGCTGCGAGCAAGAAGGAGGCGTCGCTGCGTCTCGTGCCCACGCGGGTCGCTGCCGCCTGGGGGGAGCCAGTTCTCTCGGCGGACGACTACCAGGTCGTTGGCGCCGAGCGCGTCGTGCTCACCGCGCCCGAGACGCTCGCAAAGGTCCGCAGCAGGCTCGGCGAGTCGTCCGAGTCTGGCCCCCTGTTCATCGAGGCGCGCCTGGTTAAGCCGAAGGGCGATGACGAAGAAGCAGAGCAGAAGGAGCCAGAATCCGACGGAGCCAAGGAGGAGGAGCAGGAGGACGCACCACTCGAGGCGTGGCTCGTCGGATGGGACGAGGCGCCCGAGGGCACCTTCGTGCCCACTGGCGAGGTCGACAAGGAGTGGGAGAACTGGGGCGCCGTGAGGTGGGTACCTACTCCTCCACTTTCAGCTGCTGACCCACCAGCCTCTCGTCGGCAAAGTCAAAGGGCGGCAAGGCAAAGGCCAACGGCTCCAAGCCCCCAGCAGCACTCACCTTGCAAGCTCCCCCACGCCCCGTCCTCGCCGGCGTGGACAAGATTGTCAACGACGCCGTCCAGTACCTCGGCCGTGCAGTCCTCACTGGTCACGCCAAGACCCAGCTGCTTGTGGGATCCAAGGGAGCGGGCAAGACGGCCATCGCAAAGGCTATCGGCGAGCAGCTCGAGGCCGACCGGAGCATCCTTGCTGGTGGGTTGCAAACGACGAGACTCCGTTGCTAACCCACACAGAACTCATTTACGAGGATGTCGGACGATTGGATCCAGACAACCGCTTGAATAACATCAAGGAGACGCTCACCAAGTGGAGCGACAATGCCGCCAAGCACGAGCCATGTATCCTGATTCTCGACAACCTCGACTTGTTGTTGAGCCCAGAGAACGAGGTAAGTGGTGTCCCGAGCCATCTCATGCTCACCACGCCAGCTGTCTGCCTCATCCAACCCTGCCATCCTCGCCGAGCTCTACTGCCGGCTGTTCGCGCCAACCGTGCTTCCGCCCGGCGTCATGGTCCTCGCGACGGCAACCGGCACCGCGTCGCTGCATCCCTTGCTCACCTCCAAGCACGTGTTTGGAGAAGTGACCAAGGTCAAGCCACCAACGCAAGAGGTCCGGAGACAGATCATGGAGGTGTTGGTCAAGACGCAGAAGGAGGCGGCCCCTTCCCCGCGGCAACAGAATAAGGCGCCCGAGGAGGAACCGCAGCTCGACTACGTCGTCCTGGCCACTTTGACCGAGGGCTACTCGGCTTCCGACCTGAGCGACCTCGTTGCCGGCGCCACCCAGCAGTCCATGATCCGCGCCGCCAAGAGCGACGAGGACCATTCGTTCCTGACCATGGAGGACTTTGTTTCGGCCCAGGAAGCGTTCACGCCGCTTAGCCTGCGCGGCGTATCGCTGCAAAAGTCGGACGTCAGGTGGTCCGACATTGGAGGTGGGTTCTACGGACTTGGACGCACCCTGACCCGCCAGGTTTGCATGAGCCCCGGCAGATTCTGCGCGAGACGCTCGAGTGGCCGACCAAGTATGCCAAGATCTTTGCCAACTCGCCCTTGCGACTTCGTTCTGGGTAAGTCGGGTAGCATAAGTTGCAGCACCCGCTGACACCCCAGTCTCCTGCTCTACGGCTACCCCGGTTGCGGAAAGACGCTTCTCGCCTCTGCCGTCGCCCGCGAGACGGGCCTCAACTTCATCAGTGTCAAGGGCCCCGAGATTCTCAACAAGTACATTGGTGCCAGTGAACAGTCGGTGCGCGACCTGTTCGAGCGTGCATCGGCCGCCAAGCCATGCGTGCTGTTCTTTGACGAATTTGATTCGATTGCGCCTAAGCGGTGAGCTGCACCATTGTGGATGATAGCTGACCTTCAGTGGCCACGACAGCACCGGTGTGACGGACCGCGTGGTCAACCAGATGCTCACCGAGATGGACGGTGCCCAAGGCCTGGACGGCGTGTATGTGCTCGCGGCGACCAGCCGGCCCGACCTCATCGACCCTGCCCTGTTGCGACCGGGCCGTCTCGACAAGGCCGTGCTGTGTGACATGCCGACAAAGCAGGACCGCTTCGAGATTATCGAGTCGTTTGCCAAGAAGCTCACGCTCGCGCCATCGGTCGACCTCGAGCAGCTGGCCGAGGACACTGCGGGCTTCTCGGGCGCCGACCTGCAGGCGCTTGTGTACAACGCGCACCTCGACGTCGTGCACTCTGTTCTGACCAAGACGGAGGAGGAGGCCCAGCCCAAGGACAAGGGCAAGGGCAAGGCTAAGGGCAAGGGCAAGGCGGTCGAGGGCAAGGAGAACGATATTCCGAACGGCGTGGCACCTGCCGCGCCTCGGTTCAGGCAGCTGCAACCCGAGGAGGCACCGGTGACTGCGGCCGCGCGCACTGCGTTTGCCGAGCGCATCGACACGATTGTCAACTCTACGAGCCCACACACGGCCGAGGAGGACGAGGTGGAGAAGCACAAGATGGAGACGCCTGTGATCGAGGAGCGGCACCTGCGCAAGTCGCTGGCAGGCACGCGCCCGTCGGTGTCTGCGACCGAGTATGCGCGGTTCCACCGAATGTAAGTGGCCAAGGGCAGGCAGGACTGACGCGCAGCTATGATGCGTTTGTTAACGACCGTGACGGGACCATGTCGAACGGGGATCTGGGCCGGGACACGGGGACGCGATCGTCTCTCAAGTGAGGTGCCAGTAGCTGCCCGTAGCCGTAGCCGGATATCATATCATTACATTGGGAAAGCTCCTAGGCAGGCATCACGCCCCCTTGAGGTCGTACTTGAGCTCGTCGAGCTTTGCGATGCGCGCCTGTGTGTCCTTTTGCCCGCGACGCTGGATCTCGACTGCGCCAGCCGCGAGCTCTGGCAGTGCGAGCTTGACAAAGTCAGGGAGCTCGGGGTTCGAGTGCTGGATGGCGAAGAAGCCGATGGTGAAGAGGAAGAGCTGGATCGCGACGTAGTTGCCATGTGCGCGCTCGCTCGCCTCACGCAGCGGCGGGATCCAGCCCGGCGTAAGGCTGTAGAGGAGGAGGAAGGCCTGCGACGCGGGCAGGAGGTAGAGGAGGGGCATGGTGCGCTCGGTGTAGTTGCTGAACGCGGTGTGCACGCATCTGGCCTGTCAGCGCGGCGACAGGGGCAGCAGCCCAGACGTACATCACGGCCGAGAGGATGACGAGCGTGTCGAGCCCCTGCTCCTGCTTGCGCTTTGCGATCTCGTTGCGCCGCCTCATGGCCGCGATCTCGGCCTCCTGCTCCTCGGTGGTGATGGGGGATTCTGGGGTCAGCGGCCGCGAGGGGGGCGGGCGAGCTCACCGTCGTCGCTCTTCTTCGCGGGTTTCGGCGCCGCGGCGCGCCTGCGCGCTGTGGCTTTTGGCATGGTCGTGGTCGTGTGTTGGGCGATGCGCTGATGCGTCGCTGGACTTGACTTGGATCGCGTGGGTCGCTCGCCGCCCGACTATCGCGCATGTCCGGTCTCGGGGCGGACATCACCCCATCTCCAGCCACGTGCCGCCACGTGCCGCCACAACGCTTTAATCCCGTCGAGGCAACGCGCGTCTGGGAGGGTGCTCGTCAGCGTCATTGTTGCAGCTCGACGAGTAATCATAGTCGTGCAAGGTCAAGGTCATCAGCAACAGCATCGCATCGCCGATACGACCTACTCCATCCTCGCCTGACACACCGCAACCCCGCGCAACATGTCTCGCTCCTACGACCGCGGTAAGTGCCCCTGCCGGTACCCCCGCCGCCGCTACCCCCCGCTAACCCCCCAGCCCTCACCGTCTTCTCGCCAGACGGGCACCTCTTCCAGGTCGAGTACGCCCTCGAAGCCGTGCGCCGCGGAACCGCCGCCGTCGGCGTGCGCGGTAGCGACGTGGTCGTCCTCGGCGTCGAGAAGAAGTCGGCGCTGCAGCTCCAGGACCCGCGGACGGTGCGCAAGGTCGCCATGTTGGACGACCACATCTGTGTTGCCTTTGCCGGTGGGTTCTGGCGTACTGGCGTGCTGGCGTGTTGGCGTGGCCACAGCGTCTCGCACTGCGCCCGTTCGCTCGCTGACGCTCGCTCGCAGGCCTCACCGCCGACGGCCGCATCCTCATCGACAAGGCGCGCGTAGAGTGCCAGTCGCACCGCCTGACGGTCGAGGACCCCGTCACGGTCGAGTACATCACCAAGTTTGTCGCCGGCATCCAGCAGCGCTACACCCAGTCGGGTGGCGTGCGTCCCTTCGGCATCTCGACCCTCATTGTCGGCTTCGACCCCAACGACAGCAAGCCGCGCCTGTTCATGACTGAGCCTAGTGGCATCTACTCGGCGTGGAAGGTGAGTCGCGGGCGCACGCGCGCGAGGGCGCGGAGGTGGAGTGGATGGCTAGTGGTGCTGTCGGCCGCGCCGCAGGTGTGCCAGCTGCTCGCTGAGCGCGTGCGGGCAGGTGGGCGTTGGACGTATGTGCCAGCCGTGCCCACTGCCCTCGGTGCCTTGACGACAGCACCTGTCTCCCACTTGCCCTGCTCTGCCCCTCAGCCCCCCCGCTCTCCGCTCTCCCAGCCCGCTAACCACACCCCCAGGCCTGCGCCATCGGCCGTGCGTCCAAGACGGTCCGCGAGTTCCTGGAAAAGAACTACACCGAGGAGCTCGACCGCGCAGCGACCATCAAGCTCGCCATCAAGTCGCTGCTCGAGGTCGTCCAGACGGGCGCCAAGAACATTGAGATCTCGGTCATGGAGAGCTACGGCGTGGTCAAGGTGGGTTGGGCGTGGGCGTGCTTTGCGGTTGCTGGGTGCCCCGCTGACAAACCGCAGAGCCTTGAGCAGACGGAGATCGAGGCCATTGTTGCCGAGATCGAGGCTGAGAAGGAAGCCGAGGCAGAGCGCAAGCGCGCAAGGTTGGCGGCCACCCAGGCAGGCCAAGCGTCCATGTTTGCCAGCTCATTGAGCGGCCCGGCCACCGGCGCGACGACTCCTGCCGTCGGGGAGACTGGTGGAGCGACTGTCCCTGGCGAGGAGTCGGGTGTGCAGTAGATAAGGGCAGGCGTCGCCAACGGCCGCACGACCGCACTCATGACGCGGGGCTACGGCGTGTGGTGGAGGTAGATGGTAGTCGTAGAAGCAGATAAGTGACGCCGCACACGCGGCTGCATGTCATTGTATACAGCAAAGAGGCCGATCTTGGGCTGGAACACGGCGATGTGGGCTCAAGTTAGGGTAGGCTACGGCGTCGAGCACGCGCGCGCGCGCAGCGCCAGAGCAGCGGCGCCCGTCCGTCAGCGGCGTTGCCGTCGCCGTCGCTGCAGGGTGCATGAGCAGCGTCGTGGACAGTGCAGCAGCGACAGAGTCATCAACGGCAAGTCGGCCAGGGTTTTGACAAGGTTGATGATGGGTGGCATGGGTAGGCCGACCACGCGGAGGTTGACGTCACTGGGTCGGCCGCCTTGGGTGGTGCACCGTGGCGTGGCGATAATGACCCAGTGGCGGTTTGTGGTTCCTCGTCGGTGTCGTTCCTCGGCATACGCGTGGCGGCCGGCGCATACGTATCGGCAACCAAGGTGTACAGTGATGCATGGTGCGTTGCGCTGCGTCGCCGGCGACGCAACGCCAGGACAAGGGCGACGGCACCAGGAGGCCGACGTTGCGCCAGGTCGGCGTGTCGTCACTGAGCCTGCAGCCTGCCTTGGCAGGAGGGGAGCAGCCGCCGAGCAGGTATATTATGGGCCGGGGGAGCAGTTCCCAAGACCCATCATTCCACCGCCTCTCTCTCTCTCTCTCTGCCTCTGAGCACCTCTCCACCCATCGCAACTACTACTCGCTAAGCCAACACAATGCCGCTCACCTACGACGAGAGGACCACCATCGCGCGCAAGGCGTCGGTCGCCATCGTCATTGTGCTCTTCGTCGCGTCCGTCATCGAGGGCTCGGTCACGGGCTGGCTCGTGCACAACTACAACAAGCAAGACGACTACCCCTCGTCGAGCATCAAGACGCGTATCCGCTACCTCGTCTTCGCGTCGTGGTGGTCCGTCCTCTGGACCATCGTCTACGGCGTCATGCTCATCACCCCCTGGGCCTGGTCGGTCGCCAACGTTGTCATCCAGTCCATCCTCCTCTTCATGACCTGGGCCTTCTGGCTCGGCGGCGCCGCCGCCCTCACCCAGGCCATGCGTGCCCACCACACCTACTGGGGCAACACGGTCCACAACGCCGCGCTTTCCGCCGCCGAGGGCTTCGCTTGGCTCGGCTGGATCCTCGCCACGTTCGACCTCATCGTCATCCTCTTCTCGGCCGGCGACGCCCAGCGCAACGGCGACCACCTCCTCGGCCACCACACCCACAAGGAGGCCGTCCACTCGACCCACTCGTCGCCTACCCCCGCTATGCGCGAGCGCTCCCGCGAGAACTCGGTCTAAGTGTGGCATCTACTCGTGCGTGGCGCAGCGAATGCCAAGTACGCCGTGTCGCGCGTGACCTCTACCCCCCACACCTTCTGCAGCTCTTAGCTCATCTCCGCTATACTTAATCACGTCGTATAATCCAGAGAATGCAACCGCATGATCGCTACGAGGTCTCAGGAGCGATGACTGATAGCCCACGCTGCTGCCCACGAAGCTTGTTATCGACAGGCACTGCAGCGTATGCTGACAGGCACGCAGCGTATGCTTGTTGAATGCCGGTCTATGCTATGCCTGCGTCGGTCCTTCGGCATGCGGAGGCACACTCGCCGATGGTGGCCACGCCGCCAGGCGCGGCAACTGCTGGTAAGCGCGCCCCAGGCCCCTCTTGTCGATCACATCCCGCGGCATGCAGTACAGCGGGTGGATGTCCTGCAGCCCTGGGTAGCCCAGCAGCGAGAGCCCCGCAACGCCGAACACGGTGTGGAAGACGTCAACCCAGTCGTCGGGCCGGTCGGCGATACCGCCGCCGTCGAGGTCCTGCCACCAGATCAGCACTGACCCCTCGCGCGACCCACCTGCGCCGACAGGATAAACGCGATCAACTTGTCCCGGTTGATCCAGTGCAGCTTGCCAATGATGCTCAGCGCCGCGAGGTTCCACCACGAGTAGCACACATCCTCGAGCTTCTCTGGGCGGCCATTCAGTCCGCCGTTGGCAAGCTGCCGCTCGGCCAGCCACCAGCCGAGCAGGTCGCTGTCGACGCGGTGCAGCTCGCCGAGGATCGCGAGCGACGCGACCGAGACCCAGACTTCTGTCAGCGCGGTCCGAGCCAGTTCCGGCTCACCCTGGGCACCGTGGCTCTCCGCTCCCGGGGCACTCCCGAACGCGCCGTCAAAGTTCATGCTGCCGACCAGGTGGTCGATGACGCGCTGCCGGCCCGTACCGTCATACAGCGCGTTCAGGTCGTCGAGGCGGCCGAGCAGAGAGAGCGCAGAGATGAGCAGGTACGAGAAACGCGTATCCCGCTCGCCGAACGCGTCGCCTGCCATTGAGCCGTCCTCGCCGACGAGTAATACGGCAACTGGCCAGGCCGTCAGCTCTGTCACTCTGCTCGCCCGCCCACAAGCTCACACTGTACCACCCGGTCGACGTCGCATCGGTCCAGCGCATCCTGCATGATCAGGATCTGTATCGCGCTCAGCGTCGCGTGCATGTGCGCGTCGTGCCCGACGTGTGCCCCAAACGCGCCTGGAAAGGTCAGCCCAGGCCCCCGGCACACCCCACCCACCGGCCTCGTCGTCCCAGCAGGCCATGACGTAGTCGACCATGTCGTCGCGGCTGAGCGCGTCGGCGTGCCCCAGCACGCTCAGCGCCGTCAGGCCCCAGTACACGCCATTCAGGCGCAGGTGCGAGGTCAGGTGGTACGCGAGGTCCTTGTTCTGGAAGCTGGTCAGACGCCAGCGGTGGGAATCATGGCCGGCAGCAACATACCTCATCCAGCTGCTGCACGTACTTGACGTGCAGCGGGATGTCGAGGGCCGGTGCCTGCGAGTAGTCCTTTGCCGGCGGCATTGCGTGAGAGCGAGTGGGTGGGGAGGGGTCTAGGTCGTGGGGGGTGTCAGTTGCCGACAGTTGTCAGTGCGACTCGTGCTCGACTTGATCTCGGATCTCTCGTCTGTGGATGCAATCCACGTGAGCAAAGTGGAGGTTGAGCGGTTGACGGTGGTGGAGGTCGGTCGCCACCCAAAAGTGCAACTGCTGCATTCTCCATCGCGCTCGTCCGCAAGCGACATGATCACAACCTCACAAGCATAGCCCTATCGACAGTATGAGCCGGCGCAGTACACGGCGGAGCGAGGCGAGCGACGCCGCGACCGCCGCCGCGATCCACCGCCTCTCAGCCCACACGTCCACGGCGCTCCGCTCCTCGCTCGTCATCCCGGCGCTCGCGCAGATCCTCTCCGAGCTCGCACAGAACTCGCTCGACGCGGGGGCCAAGCGCATCGAGGTATGGGTCAATGTCGCGCCGGGAAACGAGAGCCTGCGGGTCGAGGACGACGGCGCCGGGATGGGGAGCGAACAGCTGGCCCGCCTAGGCGAGCGATATGGTGAGCGCCTGGCCCTGGGCCCGCTGACCCCAGTGACGAGCAAGGGGACCTCGAGATCTCTCCTCGGCGACACGTACGGATTCCGTGGCGAAGCCATCGCGTCCATCGCAGCCCTGTGCCTGCTCGAGGTGACGAGCCGCGCGGCCAACTCGGACACGCACACGCGCGTGGTCAAGGTGGGCTCGGACGCGGGCGCGGCTGACGGAAGAACGGGACCGTCCTGTACACTGGCAAGGCACGCGACGCGGTGACCCGCCCGCACGGCACGAACGTGAGCGTGCGCGACGTGTTCGCCGGCGTGCCGGTGCGCCAGGCTGCGCTGGGCACCGGCGCGATGGCGGCCTGCCGCAAGGTGGTGGAGACTCTCGCGCTGCCGTGGCCCGCCGTCTCGTGGACGCTGTGGGAGGAGCGCCCGTCCGGCGCGCGCAAGGTGCTCGCACTGCGTCCAGTGAGTGGCGCCTCGTTCGCTGCTGACGCCCAGGCGAGGAACAGCCTCGGCATGTTCAAAGCGGTGTACGGCGCGGCCGGGGTGGAGAAGGTGAAGAGCGTGCGGGTCAGTTCTGGGCGGTGGCGCGTCGACGGGTTCATCAGCCTCGAGGGAGCGGTGACAAAGGTGGGTTGGGCTGTGGGCCCGCTGACAGTAGGCGCACCAGCATCTCTACGTCAACGGGTTTCCGCTGGACTCGGCGTCGGAGCTGCACGTCGCGCTGGCGAGGCGCTTCGCCACCTCAACATTCTCCGCTACGGCAGGCGACTGGGACGCGCGGCCGCAGACGAACCGCGCGTCGCCGCGCAGGCTGGAGCGGTATCCAATCTATGTGCTCAACGTGAGCATTCCGCCGGACGAACTGGACGCGACGTACGACCCGCGCAAGGCGACGCTCGGGTACAAGGTGGGTGAGGGGCGGGGCGCCGCTGACAGCAGGACGGGGGACGACTTGTGGCCTTTGTTGTGGCCGTCGCGGACGAGTTCCTCCAGGCCGCAGGCTTTCGACAGCGCGAGTCGGCCTCGCCGGCCCGCACGCCAACCAAGGGCACCCGTGTCGTTCCCGCCAAGCGACGCGCCGGCGATGGAGAGGAACGGGTCGCTACGAGGCTGTTTGCCCGAACAGCAGCTGCCGAAGCCCCCGGGGCTGCCGGCGGCGACCCGTTTGGCGAGGGCTGGATTCGCGACATTGTGGCTGTGAGCTTGCCGCTGGGGGTCGCGCTGACATGCAGCAACCTGCACAGGACGTGTTCCCCGTCGGGAGAGCCCAGCGAAACTCCGTCGTCGACGACGACGACGACGGCCCCGTCGGGGATGACGACAATCCCACCCTTCTCACCACAGCACTCCCCGGCCCGTTGTCCGACGTATCGTTCCCGCACAGCAGCCTCTCATCCACTGCCGTCCTCGGCCAAGTCGACCGCAAGTTCATCTGCTGCGTCCTGCGCGCAGAGAGCCCGTCGCGCGAGCCGACCACGGCGCTCGTCATTCTAGACCAGCACGCGGCCGACGAGCGCGCGGCCGTCGAGCAGATCATGGACGAGCTGTGTGACGGGTTCGCGCGCGACGCCATGCCGGTTGTCGAGGTGGCCCTCCGCGTCGTCCTCACGCGTGAGGAGGCGGCGGTCCTCGCGTCGGCGGCGGCGCGGGGCATCCTCCGCCGCTGGGGGATAGGCCTCGGCGAGCACACGGCGGGCGAGTACGTCCAGGTCGACGTGACCCACGTGCCGGCGCTGCTCGAGCGCCTCGGCAGGCCGCACGCCACCGAGCTCACGCGCCTGCTCAAGCTCTACCTCCCAGAGCTGGGCGCGCGGGAGGCCGAGATCGCCGCGACCGTGGCCGGGCTGGACGGCAGCGCCCGCGCGCGCGTCCAGGCGCTCATGCCGCGCGAGATGGTCGAGCTCGCCAACTCGAAAGCGTGCCGCGGCGCAGTCATGTTCGAGGACCGGCTCGACGCCGAGCAGGCGACGCGGTTGGTCGCGCGCCTCGCGGCTACCCGCACGCCGTGGGTGTGCGCGCACGGCCGGCCGACCTTCGTCCCCGCGTGCGCGTGGCGCACCGGGGTCAAGAGCCACAAGCGGCCAATCGACTGGAGCAAGTGGAAGCGCGCGCAGATGTTGTAAGCATGTACAGAAATGCAATAGGCTATGACAACAGGGTGTACAACTACTTCTTCTTGCGCTTGGGCGCCGACTTGCGCTTCGGCGCCGCCTCGGCCGCCGCCTTGGCCTTGCTGCTCGCCTTGGCCGCTGCCTTCGGCGCGGCCTTCTTCCCGCCCTTTGCGGGCCGCTTGGCCGCCTTTGACCCCTTCTTCGGCGCCGCCTTGGCCTTGCCCTTGCCCTTGGCGGCTGTCTTACGCCGCTTGGCGGGCGGCGCGTCCTCTTCCTCCTCCTCTTCCTCCTCTTCCTCTTCTTCCTCGCCCTCTTCCTCCACCACCACCTCCTCCTCCTCCTCCTCAACCGCCCCCTCCATCACCTCGTCCTCCGGCACGTCGACCTCCTCGACGACCTCGTGCCCGTTCAGCCAGCCGCCGGCGACCGCCTCGCGCCAGCCCGGCACGTCGGCGACGCCGTCGGCGCCCATGTCGGCCTCGCCGCCGGCCCACCAGCCGGCCGGGCTCCAGACGTAGCGCTGCGCCAGGAGCGCCTCGAGCGTCTTGTAGCTCTCGGTCCCGGCGTACGGCATCGCCGTCGACGGGTGCCGGTAGCGCGCGGGCTGGCCCGTCATCAGGTCTAGTGGCGGGCGCCGGTTGATCGGGCGGTTGCGTGGGGGGATGACCTTGACGGTCGACCAGTCGACGTGGTCGCCGAGGATGAGGTCGAGCTCGGCCGGCAGGCCGCCTGGCACTTCGCTCAGGATGAGGTAGTTGCGCATGTACTGGGCGGTGGCGGTGTCTGGCGCTGGGGTGGGAGCTGGGCTGGCCTGTTTAGTTGCTGTGGTATCCTGCTTCGGGCCTTCGCTGTCACCGGGTGGCTTGTCCTCAGCAGGTTGTACGCTGCCGTCCTTGGTCGGCTCCGGAGCAGCCTTTACCTCGTCGTCCTTTGCCGGCTCGAGAGCAGCCTTAACCCCCTCATCCTTGGCCTCGGCGTCCGCCTTCTCAGCGGGCTCCGCAGAGCCATTCGATGCGGGCACGGCGTCCCTCGCCCTTTCGCCATCTGGCTTGGGACTCGTAACGTTTGCGGTGGCAGGAGCAGGGTCCGTAGATGTGGTAGCGGCAGCATCTGCAGATGTGGTAGCGGCAGCGGCTGAAGATGGTGGAGCGGGAGAGGGAGTGGGCTGCTCATCCGCCTTGTCCGCCTTGGGAGCCTCGGCATCGGTAGCAGCAGTGTCTACCTTGTCGGCTGGCGTTGGGGGTGGTGCTGTCGTGGCGGAGGTCCCAGCAGTCGCAGAGGGCGCGTCGGCCTCCTTCGACTCGCCGGCTTTGAGCTCGTCGGCCTTGGGTGGGTCGGCCTTGGCTGCGTCGTCCTTGGGCGTGTCGTCCTTGGCGGCTTCGCCCTCAGGCGTCGCGGCCTTGAGTTCGTCTTGCTTGGGCGGGGACTGCGCAGGCGCCGCCGCCTTGTCGGTTGCCTCGGCATCTGGCTTGCCGTCTCCAGCCACAGCTGCAGGCTCCCCCTCGACAGGCTTGTCGTCGCTTCCCTTGTCCTCGCCCGGCTTGTCGCCGCCGGCCGTCTCGTCCGTGGCCTTGTCGCCCGGCCTGTGACTTGGCCCAGCAGCCTCCTCCCCCTTGTCGCCCCCCTCTGCACTCTGCTCTCCCACCACCTCGACGAGCTTGCCGACGGTGCGACTGATCCAAGTCATGCGTGGTCCGACGACGCGCTTCCGTCCAACACGTCGCAGTTCCCGCCGCTCCTCTTCGCGCTGCAGCCAGTTGGTGAGCGCCTCCTTGTTGCGCTCCTCCTCCTCGAGCGCAGCGGCGATGAGCTCGTCCTGGGTCATGGGCCGGGCGCCGCGAATCTCGCCCGTGACATGCTGCGCGCGTCTTCCCTTCTTGCTCGTGGCGAGGGCAGCCTTCTCAGCGGCCTGCTTTTCTTTGAGGTCTTCTTCCGTTCGCAACGTCGACGCGCGGAGATTTGACCGACGCGCCTCGGACCGGTTCAGGCGTTTCTGTTCGCGCTTCTGTCGCCTGATCTCGAGCACCAGCGTCGACTTGGCCATTTTGGTCGGGTCGATTGTTGGATCCAGCAGCGACAGCGCCTCGGTCGAGATTTTGGGACCGGAGGACTCGCCGGCTCGGTGGATCTTGACGAGGGGGTTGAATCCTGCTTTTTGCTTTGCCTGGGCGGGTTAGAGGAGTGGAGATGCGGCGCCGACGCACCTTGCGCCGTTCTTCGCGCCGGACCTCGCGCTCCTCGGCGTCTTCGTCTTCGACCTCGTCGTCCGTGTCGGCGAACTCGTCCATGAAGACATCGCGTTGCTCGACTGGCGGGGTTAGGATTGGGTAGGGAAGGCAGTCGCGCGGCCGAGGAAGACGCACCTGGAGCCTCGAAATCGGCGTCATCTTCTTCCTCTGCAAACAGGCCGTCCTTTTCCTTTTCGTCTTCCTCGTGCGCCTTTTCCAACAGCTCGCGCATGCTATCATTGTCAGTAAGTTCCTATGCATGGGGGGGTTGGCGGCGACGGCCGAGCTGATAGCCCGCAGGGATAGATAACGCCAGATTGCACGCGCACATCTGAGAAGGGATCACGCATTGGCAACAGCGCTCTGCATGTGACTGCTGAGTCAGGCTGCAAGCGGTCATGATGCCATGCTCCGGTGTTCCAACCAGGCGCTTTCGTCTCGAGTTGGACTGGCCGGATCCGGCGTCCGTGAGGATTGGGACGTGGTAGATGCCAGCGTTTGGGTGGCAACAACAACAACAAAACACGGACGCGAGGAAGACGTCGACGCGCCGAGACACGGACCACCAACTCACCGGTTGCCCGCCGTGCTACGCTTGGAGCGCCCTTGAGTCACTGTCGTGTACTCTGTCATGTTGGGCCAGTCCGGTGCCGTGTGGGTGGCGAGAGTGAGCAAGAGGCCGAGGGTGTCGAGTCGGCGAAGAGTGTGGTGGTGGTGGTGCCAGGCTCGACGCCTCGAATGACCGCATCGACGTGCATGGTGCTTCCGGTTGCGGACGATGCGGGACCAACTGCCACGAGGTGGAGGTCTGGCCGACCTCCACCCCCTGCCCCACCCCCCTGCCCCGGCCAAAATCTCTCCAATAGCGGCCAAGTCCGTCCATTGCCACAAAATTTATAACACCGAAAAAACCATGCCTTTTTTTTGTCAG
Organism: Vanrija albida; assembly: GCF_041260175.1. Classification (NCBI taxonomy): domain Eukaryota; kingdom Fungi; phylum Basidiomycota; class Tremellomycetes; order Trichosporonales; family Trichosporonaceae; genus Vanrija; species Vanrija albida. The sequence goes on from NW_027191423.1 coordinate 1,267,210, forward strand.
TGCAGGGTTTGAGCGCCTTTGGGTGGGTGCGGCGGGGGGCATGACGCCTGGGCAGGCGGGCGCGCGGGCGGAGCCATACCCTCCCTCGCTGGCAATGCGCCCCCACTGGCTGGCTGGATGGCTCTGCACGCAGACTCCCCCCCGGCGCTGTTCACAATCAGACATCTTGCTGATACATATCTCCATCATCTCGCACCTGCGTGCTATAAAAGCTCCTAGTCCGAGATCAACACTCCCTCCCTCGGCTCTCGCCACCCCCTTCTAAAAATCTAAAAAGACCGTAAAAAGATCATCCAAAATGGTGCGTCATGGCGGTCAAACGGCTGGGCCGTAGTATGGGACATGTTGCTGACAAGTCACAGGTCAAGTGAGTGTCTGTTCGAGTTTGTCTCTGGTTCTGGGATCGTCTCCGATAGCTCTGTCACGGCTGCCGTCGACGCTGCAGTCTGATCAGCGGCGAGAGGGCGAGCGCATCAATTTTGCGTCGCTGAGGCCTCTTGTCCTGGTCGGTCTGTGGCCGACGGCTATCGTCCACTCGCCACTTCAGCGCCGACGTGTCCTCGTATGCTATCCATCTCGACAGTCTGCTGCGGGGCTGGTGGTCTAGTGTCGGTGGGCAAGTCGGTCAGCGATGCGGTGGCGAGACCCGGCGAGTCAGCAAGAATGGCGGCGTCCCGAGAGGTTCATGATGAAATTTCTCTCGGTGGCAACCCCCCATCTCGACCCTGGCTCCCGGCTTGGTCCGTGCTCGACACTTCGTCCACCCATCGAGCCTCCACTGCATACATGTGGATGGTAGATGCGCGTGTGCACGAGCGGTACGAGCGGACTGGCAAGCGTGGAGCTGCAGTGGCACGTTTGTGGCACTCTGGCGGTTGCGACTCTCCCTTGTCGTCGACTGCATCGCTTGTCACTCGTCCATCCACCTTCCAACTCGACTGCAAGCATGTACTGACGACGTCTAGCTTCACCGTCGACGAGATCCGTCAGCTTGTGAGTGAAACGGGGCTCTCGTCCGTGGTGAAACCACCACCGACTTGGTCAAATGGGCATTTGTCGAAGCTTTGTAACGTGGATGGGACAACCCAGCCACGCATGACAAAGCTTCGGTTCATGACCCTGGTAATGTAGAATCAGCCTAACATCTTGTAGATGGACAAGCCGACCAACATCCGTAACATGTCGGTCATTGCCCACGTCGACCACGGCAAGTCGACTCTTACCGACTCGCTTGTCTCCAAGGCCGGTATCATTGCTGGTAGCAAGGCCGGTGAGATGCGTTTCACCGACACTCGCCAGGACGAGATCGACCGTGGTATCACCATCAAGTCGACCGCCATCTCGATGTACTTCCCCATCGACAAGGACGACGTCGCCGACATCAAGCAGAAGACTGACGGTGAGTCCTTTTAGTTTCGGGAGGGCTGTGCGCACGGACCCGAAAGTGCCACACGCCGATCTCGCTGCACTTGGCCAAGCGCTAACCACCTCTTAGGCAACGAGTTCCTGATCAACCTTATCGACTCGCCCGGTCACGTTGACTTCTCGTCCGAGGTTACCGCCGCTCTCCGTGTCACCGACGGTGCCCTTGTCGTCGTCGACTGTGTTGAGGGTGTCTGTGTCCAGACCGAGACTGTCCTTCGTCAGTCGCTCGGTGAGCGTGTCAAGCCCGTCCTTGTCATCAACAAGGTCGACCGCGCTCTCCTCGAGCTCCAGGTCTCCAAGGAGGACCTCTACCAGTCGTTCACCCGTACCGTCGAGTCGGTCAACGTCATCATCTCGACCTACACCGACCCCGTCCTCGGTGACGTCCAGGTCTACCCCGACCAGGGCACCGTCGCTTTCGGTTCGGGTCTCCACGGCTGGGCCTTCACCCTCCGCAACTTCGCCACCCGTTACGCCAAGAAGTTCGGTGTTGACAAGAACAAGCTCATGCCCAAGCTCTGGGGTGACAACTACTTCAACCCCAAGACCAAGAAGTGGACCAAGGCCCAGGCCGACGGCACCGAGCGTGCTTTCAACATGTTCGTCCTTGACCCCATCTTCCGCATCTTCGACTCGATCATGAACTTCAAGAAGGACGAGATCCCCACTCTCCTTGAGAAGCTCGAGATCAAGCTCTCGTCGGACGAGAAGGACCTTGAGGGCAAGCAGCTCCTCAAGACCGTCATGAAGAAGTTCCTTCCTGCCGGTGACGCCCTCCTTGAGATGATTGTCATCAACCTCCCCTCGCCCCACACCGCCCAGAAGTACCGTGTCGAGACCCTCTACGAGGGCCCCATGGACGACGAGTCGGCCATTGCCATCCGTGACTGCGACCCCAAGGGCCCCCTTATGGTCTACGTCTCCAAGATGGTCCCCACCTCGGACAAGGGTCGTTTCTACGCCTTCGGCCGTGTCTTCTCGGGTACCGTCTCGTCGGGCCCCAAGGTCCGTATCCAGGGCCCCAACTTCGTTCCCGGCAAGAAGGACGACTCGGTTATCAAGTCGATCCAGCGTACCGTCCTCATGATGGGCCGTACCGTCGAGTCCATCGAGGACTGCCCTGCCGGTAACATTGTCGGTCTTGTCGGTGTCGACCAGTTCCTCCTCAAGTCGGGTACCATCACCACCTCGGAGACCGCCCACAACATGAAGGTCATGAAGTTCTCCGTCTCGCCCGTCGTCCAGGTCGCCGTCGAGTGCAAGAACGCCTCGGACCTCCCCAAGCTTGTCGAGGGTCTTAAGCGTCTCTCCAAGTCGGACCCCTGTGTCAAGACCATGATCGGTGAGAACGGTGAGATCATCGTCGCCGGTGCCGGTGAGCTCCACCTCGAGATCTGTCTCCAGGACCTCGAGAACGACCACGCCGGTGTTCCCCTCCGCAAGTCGGACCCCGTTGTCGGCTACCGTGAGACCGTCCAGGCCGAGTCCTCGATGATCGCTCTCTCCAAGTCGCAGAACAAGCACAACCGTCTCTGGGTCAAGGCCGACCCTCTCGACGAGGAGCTTACCAAGGACATTGAGGAGGGCCGCGTCGCTCCCCGTGACGACCCCAAGACTCGTGCCCGTTACCTCGCCGACACCTACGGCTGGGACGTTACCGACGCCCGTAAGATCTGGTGCTTCGGTCCCGACACCACCGGCCCCAACCTTTTCCTTGACGCCTCCAAGGGTGTTCAGTACATGAACGAGATCAAGGACTCGGTCGTCGCCGCCTTCCAGTGGGCCACCAAGGAGGGTGGTGTTGCCGAGGAGCCCATGCGTGGTATCCGCTTCTCCATCCTCGACTGCACGCTCCACACCGACGCCATCCACCGCGGTGGTGGACAGATCATCCCCACTGCCCGTCGTGTCTGTTACGCCGCCCAGCTCCTCGCCAAGCCCGGTCTCCAGGAGCCCATGTTCCTGGTCGAGATTGCTTGCCCCGACTCTGCTCAGGGTGGTGTCTACTCGGTCCTCAACGTTCGCCGTGGTCAGGTCTTCTCGGCCGAGCAGCGCCCTGGCACGCCGATGTACACGATGAAGGGCGAGTTTTATCAAATATCGACGTTTCCCTTCGTTCTGGGTCTTATAGGACTTGGAGGAGACGTCGAGGAGGTCGAGAGGAGGTCGAGGAGGAGGATCGGCGCGAGTGTGGCGGTTTTTCTGCCACACTCACGTGACCTCCACCTCACCTCCACCAGACCTCCACCTACACCGCAGATCACAATGCTGACACTTTCACAGCGTACCTCCCTGTCGCCGAGTCGTTCGGCTTCAACGCCGACCTCCGTGCCGCTACCGGTGGCCAGGCCTTCCCCCAGGCCGTCTTCGACCACTGGGCTCTCCTCGGCGGTGACGCCTCGGAGAAGGGCTCCAAGGTCAACGAGCTCGCCGTCAAGATCCGTACTCGCAAGGGTCTTAAGCCTGACGTCCCCACCTACGACCAGTACTACGACAAGCTCTAAGTGCTTGTTAGTCTGGAGTTGTCAGAGGTCTATACATTGGTGGCGGCTTGTAGTCGGCAGCAATGAATATATTGGTTTCGAAATGTTGCGTTACGTAAGGGCAATTGGCGGTGTGTGGCAAGGACCGTGTGGCACATCGAGGAGCACCGTCGCAACAGCGCGAGTCTAGCGTCGAGCAGCACAAGGACTGAACTTGAACGACACACCAGTGAGGCGGGCAAAGTACAATATTCACAGATGCATCGTAGAACGACATCGCTAAAACTATGGGACATGAACGTGTGGTTAAGGTTGATAGGGTTTTCTGGTTTTGGTTATGTTTTTGGGCTGCTGCTGTTAGCGCGACACTCGGTGCACCGAGAGGCTCACGTTTGTGGGGTTTTGGTTATGTTTTTGGTTCACGACAGCGTACATCACATGGGTGGGACCTTGTTGGACCTGAGGATGTCAGTCATGCGCTAGGGTGGACGGCGGTGAGTCGACTTACTGGTGCGGGATGGTTCTCTTCCAGTCGTGGGGGTGACGTGGCACCTTGTAGCCACGCGTTGACTTAGCAGCACTCGGCGTGGGCAACCTCAACATGACGGGCGAGGATGTCCGTGATATTGAGCGAGTAGGGGTAGCGGCTGAAGGAGCAAACAGCAGGGAAAACGTCGAAGGCGGGAATACCCCTGCCCAGGTTGATCACCTTGCGGCCGCAAACGCGCCTGAAGGAGAGGGTGTGCCTGTGACCATCGTCAGGAGCTGATTCTTGAGTAGAGATGGAATACTCACTTCTTGTCACTCTCAAATACGAGGGGCTTCTGGCAACCGGGGGCTCGGCAGATGCCCTTCTGCACGTCGATGAGGTGAACAAGGAAGCGTGCGTCAGGCTCCTGGGCCGGGATGTCGTCGGGGAAGCGCTGAGGGATTAGTGTTGCTCATCTGGGTAGCAAAACACTTACGGCCATGAACAGTAGGCAGTAGTCGATACCCACAAGGTCATCGTGGACCGAAGAGATGACAGCCTGCAGCTGAGGGTTGTTGACGACGGGGGGCATAGCACGGATCGTGTTGATGCGTGATTCCACCCACAGCTGAACCCGGCCGGGGGTGTGGACTGCCTGCCCGAACAACAGCGTCTGAAAGAGAAGGTGCAGCACCGAGTTCACAATCTCTTGGTACGGGACCTCTTGCAGAGTCTCCTGGGAGGTTAGCGAAGCACATATCCAAACTACTTACGCGAATACGATGCACGAGGCTGGACACCAGGTCATGGTCAAGAACATACTGCGGCTGGCCCGCTCGAGCACAGTCGGTATAGCGCGAAGTCTTCATCGTCTGCAATAGTCAGTCGGCTTGGGGCAGGGCATCATGATGAAGAGATGAAGACCAGACAGACCTGCATAGCCGCTTCCTTGAACCTGTCGAGGTGAACACTTTTGTCATCGATCTCCTTTTTGAACGCTTCCATTGTCTCGTTCAGAAGACGGACGAGGGGGATGGGTTCGGGGCTAGTGCTCATATTGCTGGGTGTAGGTGCTGTAGTGGACGAGGTAGCAATGACGGCTGGGGTGAGGGGATTGGGGGAGGGTCGTGTTGGAGGAGAGGGGGTTTTGGGTGGGAGAGTGAGTCGGGCAAGACAATATATACCTGAACGGCCCAACTGGGGGACGCACAGAAGCGAGACGACTCGTCAGCGACCTGTCCATGCCATCCCCTAGCACACTCAATCCAGAACCCAGATTGGCGCCCTTTCCCACGCCCTCACTCAAAGGATGTCGGTGCCGGACAACAGCGATGCAGTTGATGGGGGTGCGAAGGCAGTTTGGCCTGTGTTGATCGAGCAATTATCGCAACGCGGGATGGTGGCGCATGACATGTGGTGTTCGCCAGGCGACGCGGCGACGGGCAATCCCAATCTATGTTTGGGATTGAGGGGAAGGGCTGGACGGCGCGCCGGCGCACCGGTGGGCTGGGGCACAATCACGGCGTCTTCCCACCACACGCCTTCACCACGCCCATCCGCTTCTCTCTCCCGTTGCAACGACCCCTGTCAGTCCATCTTTCTAGTACTGACGCTTTGCAAGCGTTGGTTGGCGTCTCGCAGTTGCTTTCGCCCAGCAACCAACGGACGACAAGGACAGTGCGGGCGGGAGCCGCGCCCATCACTCGCACACTCTGCCACGCTCCCAGTACAGCCTGACTGCGCCTGGCTCACACGCTCTCTGTTTATCCTTCCAGTGCCAATGCGTTGCAATCGGTGCTGATTTGCGGGAGATGAGGGTTTAGCCGAGAGTTGTGGCTGTGCCACATCACCTCACGGCGTTGAACCGAGCGCTGCTGTGTCCGTCCTCCGCGGCGTCATTGTCACGGAGGCTGGCAGCGTGGTTATCGACGACGCCCTCGCTTCGTACGAGAAACCCGTCACGCCCATCTCTCTCCGCCGGGACGCCCATTCCCTCCGTCGACACTTCATTGGGCAACGCCTCGCACGTCCGGCAGCTCGGACAACATCACAACCGCAGTGCCCTCGGTGTCTGCTCTTAGGAACAGCAGCGACAGCAGCAGGAGTGGCAAGCAGAAGGCTCCGTTGACGTCCACTGCCAACCAAGACGAGCCAGAGGGCGTTGACTATGTAATCATCAAGGAGCTTCACCAGCTCACATTGGACCCGGCGGCGGACGAGCTCGAGCACGGCCAGCTCCCTCTAGCCATTGGACAGGCGCACAGTAAGGACGAGGACAGGGTCGTCGACGCCCCACCTGCGGCGCCAGGTTGGGCGCTCTCTGCGTCTCTGCTTCCAGTGCCGCGGCGTTGCAGTCGGTGCTGATTAACGTGGAGAAGGAGCTGAGAGTTGTGGCGCCGCCACCTGCTATGTGTCGCGTCCTCGGGCCGAGCAGCTGAATACAGGAGGGCACGTCAGTATCCTATGCACAATGACATAAAACTGATCTGACAGAGGTAGCCGAGGGACGGGTGTCCGGTTGCAACGCTCTTACTTCATGATTGATGTTCATCTTCTACTCATCTCCTCCAACTCGAAGTGGCGCACGGATCCTAATCCGAGTCGGACCCCTGGCGGCCATCGTGCATGAGCTGCAAGAATTCGTACTTTCCGACGACCTTCCCGGCGTCCTGGAGCTCGCGACAGATGCGCTCAAGCTTCGGATGCGACGCGCCTGGGTTGGCGGCGGCGAACATGCGGGTGTTCTGGGAGGGTCAGCTCGCTCGGACATGGCACACACCCAGAGGCCAATGCCGACCATGTCGTCGTAGAGCGCGGTGATGACCAGCTCGGGAGTCACAGCGAGGACGGGATCCATGTCCCCCGCCAAGCGGGCAGAGATGTACTGCTGGGCGAGGAACTCGATGGACGCGTTGACCACCACGCACATGTGCGTGTTGGCCTGGAGCGCGGCGATCGTCGGCTCGTACATGAGGTCCGGGACCGCGCCGTCGTGCTCCTTCTTGTAGTTGTCCACTGGGGTTCAGCTGGGCGGGAGGGGTTGGACGCACGCCACTGCTTGCGGGCGAACTGGCCGAGCTGGGCGAGTTGCTCATGGTAGTCGGGCATGGTGTGGTTGTGGTGTTGGATGGACGCGGTGTGCCCGACTTGAGCCGCCTTTATACCTGCTGCTCAAGCCGCGAGCTCGCACCCACCCATACGCGCGCACACATGTATGTACATGTTCCTGCACACACACACTCGGCGCTTCTCATCCACGCATGGTTTTATTGTCCTCGGCATCGACCTCGCTCTCCGTCGTCGTGGCACACACAAGTCAGTGCGGCGGTCTCTGGATGACGTCATGGTGGCTTGGCCCTTCTGGCCATTATTACCCCGACCTGGCTTCCATCTTCAACTTGTCTCTCATTCCTCTCTCCTGTTTCTCGTTCTCTCTCTTGGGTTTGGCAGCTGCACACTATGGCTAGCCCCATAACACATGTTGCGTCTCGATCGACGACGACGTTCCCATCGGCACCGTCCACTCTCTCCACCAGTCAGCCCAGATGACCTTCCCATTCTTGGTTGGAAAGCCCGACCACACCAGTCCGTGCCTGTCTTCCCCGACTCCTCCCAACAAGTCACCTCACAACAGCGTTAACTCACGCTGGCCTTGCAACATCGCACTCACCCTCATCAAACCGACAGCATGCCGCTCGACGACACCAACATCCCAGGTCACAAAGCTCCGCTCGATCTGTACCTGGGCAACAAGATAAAGCGGTTCCCCATCGTCTTTTACGACTTTGAGATGAACTTCGCCAATGTTCGGGAGCGGGCACTCTATTGGTTCATCAACGAGGCGACTGACGATGAAGGCTGGGAAAGCAAGTCCCTGCCCCTATCAACGAGCAATCGGTTTGGGGCCAAGATCGCCAGGGCACTGGGGAGCCGTTCGGACTGGGACGCCGCCACGGTCGCCCGGTGGCGGGAGCGAGTTGCCAAAGGCCTCAAGGACCACCTCCCCTTCCTCAAGGACGGTTTCTCCGACGCCATGTTCAACTACTGTCTTCGCGAGCTGAGATTCAAGGCCGAGGAGTACCGGCGATCCGGCATCGTCGCGGTGTTGGACGGGGCTGGCGCAGTTTTGAAGTCGGATCGGGCTGTTTCTCCGGCTCTACGCACGCGGCTTCTTGAAGCCCTAACGCCGTTCTCAAATATTCCGGAGGACGAAAAGGACTGGCATCCAGGAAGCCACGGTACTGTGAGTTGTGTTCCATTCGCGGTTCCTAACACGGCGTCCAGGTGAACGTCCTCATCAACCCATCGCTCTTCCCTCTGGTCTACGGCAGGACACGTTTGGTCACGGATCGCGACATTCATGTCGATAGCTGCTTGGCATCCTACGGCCTAGGAAACTGCATCTCCGTTGCTCTGGAAGATGCCCACCCCCACCTCGACACAGAGTTCTCGCGCCGATTCCAGTGGCTTCCCGCTAATGTCGACGTCGGGAGCGGCAAGGCACGGATCGTGTCATACATCAACAATCTTCACCCAGTGAAGCACCGTGACTTGTACGGTGTGGTGGAAGAGCTCATCGACGCCGCGCTTCCCATGTGGTCAGCAGTCTACGGCCGCGTAATGGACTGGAGTGAGAGGTGGCCCATTCTCGGCTTCTCAAGGAGAGCGATCAAGGCCAAGGACCGGCAAGAGAAGCGTAAGAGGCTGGTGGGCAATCGAATTCGACCAACCGACACCCGCATCACCGAATGCATGGTGCCGACCATTTGCCGAGAAAGAGGAGAGTGCAGCCGATGGAATGCTCCATCCTTGCCGGACGACGGCCGTGAGACCGCAGTCGAACAATCAGCAAGGTTGGACAAGTGGTTTGAATCTACGCACCGTATCACGCAACCGGAACCGTCATGCGGAGACGATTTTGGTCGAATCAAATACCAGCACCCCCATGAGCAACATCAGTGGTTCAAGCCATACACGGACACCTCTCGCCTCCAGGTTATTGTCCAGTTTACCAACATCGAGCTCACTCCGGAGAAACCAGAGTATCACGGCGGCAAGTGGCATGTCGAGGGACTCATCAACGAGCGTATCTGTGCAACCGCTCTCTACTACTACGACGTTGACAACGTGACGCCAAGCAGGCTGTCCTTCGGCTCGACGAACCCATGGTATCCCCACAACGCTCCCAACTACAACAAGGAGGAGGACGGGCAGGGCCATTTAGATCTCGGCAGTGTGCAAACGCGTGAGGGGCGTCTGCTCGCCTTCCCCAACGTGTTTCTGCACAAGGTTGAGCCGTTCGAGTTGGTGGACAAGACACGGCCTGGGCATCGCAAGCTTGTGGCCCTCTTCCTCGTTGACCCGATGACCCCAGTCCTTTCGACTGCCAACGTCCCGCCCCAACAAAAGGAGTGGAGCCCGCTACTCGGTACCGTCGGCCGCCATCTCTCCCAGGAGCTTGTCGAGGAGATTGAGAGCTACTTTGAGGGGCCATTCGATCGTGCAGAGGCGCTAAGGCTTCGAGATGAGCTCATCGCCAAGCGCCGCAACGACAACATGGGTACCTTTTTCTGGACGAGGCGCATCTACAAAGTCAGCTAGACGATGCACTCCAGGCGACACGGTCAAGGTGGCCCAGGTGTCGCCTGAGACGCGCCAGGCGACACGATCCAGGCCTGGCCCGCTGGGTGTCACGACGACTTGGGCAGGCCTCTGCGGGAGAGTGTAGTGGAGGGGTCGCTGCACACAGAACTGTCACCACTCAGATCATTCATGTTGTCTACAGTTGAGTCACTCCCAAGTTTACTCCACCACCCACCCCGCCACCACTTCTGACCGAACGAACTACTTGCCGAGGACCAATCGTGCCGAGACCCAGCCTAGTACTCACACTCGAGGCTGGAGATCCAGACGCCGACGTACGGGCCGAGGTGGACCGCGGCGTCGAGGTACAGGGCAAAGTTGACAACAGCGCCGACGATGCCGAGGCCATCCTGGCACGACTGGGCGTCAGCCAGCACCAGCAATCACACTCACGTAGTTCTCCTGGCCGGGGCAGGCGCGGTACTGGGTACCACCGGGGCGGGTGATCCAGATCTCGTTGGACGACTGCTGGAAGCCCCAGTCACCGGGCGGGAGCTGGGGCACGACGTCGTTGTTGTTGACCATGTGCTGGGCGCGGTTTCCGAGCTGCGGCGTCAGCCAACTCACTGCTCACCCCACTCACCGTAGCGTCGACGTAGTTGGCCCAGGCGGGGTTGCCAACGCGGGGCGAGGCGAAGACGCGCGCGGAAACGGTCGCGCTCGAGCCGAGCAGCTTCTGGAGGTAGGTGGCGACGAGGTGGCCCTGCGCGCCACCGAGCGAGTGGCCAGTGACCAGGACCTGCTTGGTGCCGCCCTTGACTGCGTTCTGCACGGCCGGGCCGATGGCGCCGGCCATGCGCGTGAAGGCGCCGTAGAAGCCGTGGTGAACCTGCACGCCGGACGAGCCCGGGAAGTACTTGGTGTCGACGTTGACGAGGTCAAAGTCGATGTCGATGCCGATCGAGTCCGGCGAGAGGGGGTTGGTGCCGGCGATCGAGACGATGACGTGCGAGCCGTTGGTCCCGACGTAGTCTGGCGAGCGGCGTCAGCTGCGAGCGGCGCGGCGAGTCTCCCACTCACAGTACGGGTTGTACCCGTTGTCTCCGCCCGTGGCGAGGATGTTGAGCTTGGTGGTGTGATCGCAGTGCACGCCGCACGACCACGAGCGGACGCTGTCGGGGCCGCAGTACACGGCGCTGGGGTAAGCGGGCTGCTGTCGGGGGTCACTCACGCGGCGTAGTGCGCCATCGGGTGCCAGGTGGCCACGACGTCGGCGGAGAGGTCCCAGGCGCCGGCGCGCTCGACGGGCGCGGCGGCGACGAGGCTAGCGGCAGCGGTGGCGAGGGCGACGAGGGTGCGGAGCATTGTGTCGAGGGTGGTTGCCGTGTCGAGGCTTGGTGTCGAGTTGACGCTCCAGCAGCCAACCCAGCCCGACTTTTATACGCGACCTGGAGTCTCCACTCTCGCCTGCCCCCCGGGCCGACTGGAGTCTCCGGATCTGTGGGTCGCCCGATCCGGCGGTGCGGGCCCACCCCAAGCCCACCCCGCATGTAAGCGAGGCAAGGCAGCCGGTTCAGAACCAGAAGCGGCGGCCTGCGTGAGAGCGCGCGCGCGCGCGCGCACTTGGCAAGCAGGAATCACGGCTTTCCGGAGCTGTGGTCAGCGCAGCGCTCGACGACGACGAGCAGAGGCGAGAAGTGGCGCCGGCGCCGGCCTGCCGCCGAGCCCCTCGCACCGGTGACACACCTGGCGATTGAAACGGTCGGCTGCAAAGGGCGAAACAAGGGGCCGAGGCGTGCGCCGCGCCGCTAATTCTGGCCAGTGAGGCTGTGGATGGGGTCAGCAGGTCAGCTGAGCTCGCGCCGCGTGGTGCGCGCGTCGTCGTCGCCTCGTCGCGAGCGGCGCGCTCCGCCGCCGGCTGACTAGCTCCTCCCGGCGACGAACTACCCGGGGACCCCGGGCGCGACCCGACGCGCCGCACGCGAGCGCGCTCGGCCCTCGGCGCCAGGTCGCGCGAGCGCGTGGATGTGGATGACGTACTCGCGCTTCTCTAGCTGCCTTCTCTTCCTCTTGGTGGAGAAGCAGCCCGGCCCAACTACGCCAGCGCTCGCCAGGTCGCATTGCTCGCCAGTTGCATCGCGCTTGCCAGCCCACGACCGCAGCCCACGACCGCAGCCCACGACCGCAGCCCTCCGAGATCTCCGGAGCCGGCGCCGCTGATTTCCTCGACGCAGCCGGCACGTGAACGGTGGCGTGTGGCGCCCCCTGGCTCTGCTCAGCGCTAAACCTTGTCCGAGGCGCTGAGCGCACCGACACCACCAACCCCCGGGTATCGAGCTCGCTGGCCTGTGCGCTGCTATCAGTGCATGCACGGCACCCCGGCCCGCGGCCAGATTGCCCGTGCGTGCGTGCGCGTGCTCGCGGCGTCGCTGTGCCGGGGTGGAGCATCCCCATGAAACCGCCTCGCCTCGCACTCGATTGCCCCATCAGCGCGCCGCAGCGCGCCGCGTACAGCGGCGCGCTCATCCACCTTGCCCACGCCCCAGGCTCAGCAGACGCCGGCGCCGCCGAGAGCACCCGAACGTTCGTCGCCAGCCATCGCGTTAGCGCTCCGTGGCGCAGAGTTAGCCGGCGCCGTGCTATTCTTGCCACCCGTCGGCCTCACCGGTCGGCCTCACCGGCGCCAACCGCCGCGAGCGTACCAGTGGCATGTTGTGCGATAGTGGCACGTTTGCACGTTTGCTCGCTGCGCACGCCGAGCGCGGTGCTGGGCATCGCCGTCGTCGGCACTGTGTTGAGTCAGCGATGAACGTGTCTTCTGTTCGTGCTCGGTGGGTATAAAAGGCGTGCTGGGGGACGAGGGGACGAGGGCAAACACTCCGCCGACATGAAGCTCCTCGCTATCGCCGCGCTCCTCCCCACCCTCGCTCTTGCGGCCCCCGCGCCCGTGACGCTCGCCGAGCGCAGCTCGGTCGGCCTCAGCCCCGACGTCGTCAACACCTGGGCCCCGCTGGCGCAGTACGCTACGTAAGCCCGCCTCCCCCGCCCCACTGACCCCAGCGCGGCATACTGCGGCGGCGCGGTCTGGTCGTGGTCGTGTGGCGGCCCTTGCGACGCTGTCGCGCAGCCCGCGGTCCTCGCGCAGGGCGGCGACGCAAAGGCCACGCCCTACTTCTACGTCGCCAACAACGGCTCGCACATCATCGTGTCCATCTCGGGCACTAACACGCGCTCGATCCAGTCGCTCGCCGACGATCTCGAGTTCAACTTCACCACCCCGTCCGGCAGCTACTTCCCCGGCGCGGACGGCGTGCAGGTCCACCACGGGTTCTACAACACGTTCACCCGCGTCGCCGGCACCGTCGGCCCCGTGGTCCAGAACGCGGTCAACGCCGGCGCGACCCAGGTCATCGTCACGGGCCACTCGCTCGGCTCGGCGGTCGGCCACCTCACGGCAACCTACCTCCAGAACCTGCTCGGCACCAGCGCGACAGTGTACGCCAGGCTCTTCGCCTCGCCCAGGGTCGGCAACCAGGCCTGGGCCGACTATGTCGACGCGACGGTGAGTGTTGTAGGGAGGCGCCGCTGACGCCCAGCTCGGCGACCGCGCCCAGCACATGATCAACTACAACGATCTGGTCCCGACCCTGCCCCCGCGCTCGTTTGGCTTCCGCCAGTCAAGCAACGAGGTCTGGATCGCAAACGCCGCCGGTACCTCGTATGTCGCGTGCCCTGGCCAGGAGAGCACGGTGAGTGGGCGCGCGCGGGGTTCGAGGTGCCGCTGCTGACTCGCCCAGTCGTGCCAGGACAGCATGAACCTCACGGCCGACATTGAGAGCTTTGTCGAGTACCTCGACTTTGGCGCCCACTCGGGCCCCTACGCCGGTGTCAAGTGAGTGCAGCGCGGTGGACGAGGCGTGTAGCTGACCGCCTGTAGGGTTACGAGCGCTGCCTGCGCCTAGGATTCGAGCCACGGCTACGAACTGGGTGTGCGGTGGATACATGCAGAGATAGACGCGTAGTAGTGGTGACATTCCGCGATTGCGGATGTCGGAGGAAAAAAACGGCGATCTGGGCGAGACGAGGGTGTCTCTGATTGCGCTAATCAAGGCAATGTATGGCAAAGTGCGGCGACGACGGCGACGCGAGTGTAGTTTTCTTGTCCATGTCGTTGCAGGCGTCTGTCTCGAGCCGCTGTCGAGCCTGTGCATCCGTAGCGGTAGAGGACGCAGGATGCAGTTCGCGGCGCGTCGGCCGTCTCCGAACAATGACACGCGCTGCACACGCGACGAGGCACCAGCGAGTTGCAGCATGCCACTTGCCCCTTACGACAACCCGCCTGGCCGTGACGACGAGCCCTCCTCCCCCTCCCCTCCCTCCCCCCAATGACATGCACCGCCAAACACCACTCCATCTCCACCACCACCCCATATCACTCGTCCCGGCCGCGCTCCTCCCTCCCTTTTGTTAGACGCTCATACACAACGACGCACGCACTCCCCCACACACGGAGCGCACTCTTGCATACGCCCTCGCATCCCCACCCCCCGCACATCGCATCGCATCGCACACAATGACTACGCCCCCCAAGGGCCCCGCCGGCCTCGGCGCGCCCCCGCCGGGCACCTCGTCCTCGTCCTCCTCCGCATCGCAGCCGCGCAACGTGTCGACCGCGACGGTCCGTCCCGGGCTCCAGCAGGCCGACTCGTCGTCGTCTGGCCCACCCGCCGCCGCCAGCTCGTTTGTCAACACGCCGCCAGTGCAGCAGATCCCCGTCCGCCCACCACGTGCTTCCTTCTCGTCGACGTCGAGACGCCCCTCAATGGCCGCGGCGGCTGCAGGCGGCGAGTCGGACCCCAACCTCCTCGGCACGCGCACATCACTGTCGGGCCGTAGCTTCTCGAGCGCGCTCACCGCTTCCCGCGACCCGACCCCCAACCCCGCCAGCGGTGACAACGACGACCCGTTCGACGAGACCGAGCCTGGCGCTTCCACCCCCGCGGCTGGCGAGTCTGCATTCTCAAACATTGACGAGGTCCCCGACGAGGAGAAGGCACGCGTCCTCCGCCGCCACCTCATGACTGCCGACGAGCGTGGTTCCAAGTCGAGCACTCCGGCGCTCCGCGTGAGCCCCTCGGGCTCGCCCAGCGGCGGGAGCATTGCAGGCCCGCCGTCCGACGCGCCGCCAGGCGACAGCTCGGCCTCGGGCTACGGCAGCACGTCGAAGCGCGACGACGACGCCTTCCCGATCCCGTACGATGCCCCAGGCATGGACGTCACGTAGGTCTCACTCACTTGCCACTGGGACCCAGCTAACACCTCCAGCCACGACTTGTACAAGTGGCAGAACGACCATCGCCCTCGTCCAGGCCGCTCGGCGTCCTTCTCGCATGCTGATCGCAGCGATATCGTCGACCCCACCCTTCAGCATATCAAGGAGCCCGGAGGATTCCGCCGCAACTTTGTGTCGGCCCGCGCAGCCGAGCGCGGAGACGATGCGCCCCCCATGGTCCGCAACGTCATCGACTTCCTATACCTCTACGGCCACTTTGCCGGTGAAGACCTCGATGAAGACGAGGATCTGGAAGACGAAGACGAAGAGGCAGCGGCGGAACAGGCTGCGGCCGAGGAGGGCCGCCGCCGCCTCGCTTCGTCCTCGCGCGGTGGCTCACCCGGCCCAGGTACCCGGGCTGCCAATGAACGTTCGCCGCTGCTCAAGAGGTCGATGAGCCACGGCAGGCAGAAGCGCCAGAAGAGCACGCCGGGCCAGGGCACCGCCACTGTCACCCAAGCTTGGTTGATGGTGAGTACCTCACGCGATGGGCAACTGACTCGTCGCAGCTCCTCAAGGGCTTTGTCGGCACAGGCATTCTCTTCATGGCCAAGGCTTTCTACAATGGAGGTAGGTCGCAGGCTTCTCTATCCAGCTGATCGCCCAGGTATGCTCTTTTCTACTGTCGTCCTCCTCGCCATCGCCGCCATCTCGCTGTGGTCGTTCCTTCTCCTCGTGGACACTTACCTCAAGGTCCCAATGTCGTTTGGTGACATGGGTGGTCACCTGTACGGCAAGTACATGCGCCTCAGCATCCTCACTTCCATTGCCGTCTCTCAGATCGGTTTCGTTGCAGGTCAGTTGCCTTTGACACACCGCGAGCGCCCTCCTGACTCGGGCCCAGCCTACACCATCTTCGTCGCCGAGAACCTACGAGCTTTCGTTCTTGCAGTCACCGACTGCGCGCATGACATCCCTACGTCATACTTGATCTTTGCTCAGCTCCTCCTCTTCCTCCCTCTCTCCATGATCCGCAACCTCGCCAAGTTGTCCTTCACCGCCTTGGTTGCAGACGCTTTTATCTTGCTCGGCCGTAAGTCCCTTAGTCATGGCCCTTCTGCTGACACTCAGTCCTCTACATTGGCGGAACGGAAATCTCAGTCATTGCCAAGAACGGCCTTCCTCCACCCGATGTTGTGGCGTTCAACCCCAGGGACTTCCCCTTGCTTATCGGCACAGCCGTGTTTGCTTTCGAGGGTATCGGCCTGTAGGTAGCGCAAGGGCACCAGGCGAGACGCCAGCCACTAACTCCACAGCGTTATCCCCATTGCCGAATCCATGAAGGAGCCCAAGAAGATTCACGGCGCGTTAACCGGCGTCATGATCATCGTGGCCACGCTCTTCACCACGTTTGGCGTGCTGGGCTACGCAGCGTACGGCAGCAAGGTGCAAACCGTTGTCATTGTCAACCTTCCGCAGGAGGAGCACTTTGTCCAGGGCGTCCAGTTCCTCTGTAAGATACGACTCAGACCCTCCTGGCAGCCGCTGACATCCCAGACTCGCTCGCTATCCTTCTGTCCATTCCCCTGCAGCTCTTCCCTGCCGTCCGCATCATGGAGACTGGACTCTTCTCCAGGAGCGGCAAGCACAACCCCAAGGTCAAATGGCAAAAGAACATCTTCCGCGCCGGGACAGTCATCTTCTGCTCCCTCCTGTCATGGGCAGGGTCTTCCGAGCTGGACAAGTTTGTGTCCCTCATCGGCGCTTTCGCTTGGTACGTGCATCGCAGTCGGTCCGATTGGCACGACATGAGCTGACTCTGCACAGTATCCCCCTTTGCTTCATCTACCCCCCCATGCTTCACCTCAGGGGGTGCGCGACAACTCGTCGGCAGAAGCTGCTCGACTGCCTTCTCATCGGGTTCGGACTGGTCGTTGGCGTCTATACGACTATCCAGACACTCCGCAGTCTTTTCACCCCCAGCTCAGGTGAAGCTCCTCGGCTTGGAAAGTGTGAAGTACCGAGCCCGTACTAAACATCATGCTCTATCGGTTCTACATACATGGAAAGGCGGCCGAGAAATGTGACCAGTGAGCACGGAGCGGGGTGCAGCAGCGTGATGGTAGCTTCAAAGCTGGTTCCGCATTCCGGCCACTCGCAGTTGACTGTGAATGTGAACACTCAGTGAGCCGCTATGTAGGAGACAAGTCTTCACCCAACAGCGGCCCGTGGTAGCCAAGCCAGCTGGGGTTGAAGCTGTACGGCCTTGAGTAGTCCAGACATATCGGCGGGTACATGGCGGTGTAGACTGCTGGGCTGAGAGGAGGCGTGCTCATGATGTCGTTTCTCGTCGAACCTTGCAGATTTTGAATCGTGACGGGTGGAGTCAAGGGGGAGCGGTGCAAGCCGCCGTACGGCTTGACGTAGCTAGGAAGACCGGGAGAAGTGGACGGCGGGAGCACTCCAAAGTCGAGAGAGCCATCGGCACTGGGGAGGTGGGCCTGTTGCACATGCGGAATCGATATGCAAGTTGTGGGGTAGGAAGCTGAGGAGATAAACTGAGTTGTCCGGAACGGATTCAACCTGAAGTCGGCTTTCCCAGCGGCTCCCCCAGCAGCTTGGACCGCGAGCGGAGAAGTTGTTGCTTCCTCCTTCCGTGGCAGACGACGCTTTCGTGGCGCCGGCGTCGAGTCGCTGTGGTCTCTGTCCGCTTTGCGCTTTATCCCGCTAGCTGTCGACATCATTGACGGCGTCACGATGCTTGTGGCCTCCGAAGAGGAAAGCCTGCGCGAGCTCTTGTTTCCCACCAGTGCCTGCGGGGTTTGGGGTCGGCCAACTTCATCGTTTGCCGTCGAGCTTGAGGCATAGCCGACTGATCGGAAATCGGGAGGTAGAATCTGCGTCGGCATGGCCATCATCAGTATCCTTCCGGACGCTGCCAGGCAGTACAGTACTCACGTCAACCACCCATTCACCAACCTTCTCATCCAAGAAGTACGCCTTCATCTTTTGAATGAGATCTCGTACCTCCTCTCGCGTTTCTTCTCCGGATTCGTATCTCTTAATGAGGTTGGCCATGCCCGACTTGGTGCCGTGCGCCCAGTTTTGCTTGATGTTGTTCCAATTCGAGCGGCGCCGCCAGTTGGTGAAGTGCGAGTCCACGTTGCGAACTGTCACGCCCATGAGGCCCGCCCAACGGCTCTTCTCTTGAGGGGAAGGATAAGGGTCCCCTAAGTGCTGAAGGAACCAAGTGCGCAACGAAAGCAGTGATTTGCACTCCGTCTGCTCATCTTGTGCTAGTACAGGCGACCAGCTTGGTCCCAGCACCCCTGGTGGGGGCGGCGGCGATGATGCGGGTAGTGGAGAGGGCGTGGCAGCTGGGTCCTGTGAGTCTTGATACTCGAGGCGAGCAACAGGCAAGCACCGCACTTACAGTCGCTGCTATCATTCACGATCTTTTCCACCCTCTTGCAAACTTTGCTGGAGCTTAGGCGGAAAAGACGCTGAATTGCTTGCGCCCCCGTCGCTCGAGAAGGGAGTTGCGGGCGCAGGTTGGTCTTCACCAGAGGGGCTGCCTTCCCCATCCTCTTTCTTTGGCGAGTCAGGAAGATTGTGGTAGCGGGGAATGTGGTAGCGGGGAACGCAGAGTGAGGTGAAAGTGGATGTAGGAGATGGTTGGCAGGTCAGCAGTGGGTAGGACGTGTGGGATATATGGGAAGAGACAGGTGCGAGATTATCCTCGTGTCGAACAAAGCAAACAGCATTGAGAACAATGACAACAGAAATGGACCAAAGGAGTGGAGGTCAGGGGCAGTCACGTGCCAACCGCTCGCCGAGCTTGCCGAACCCTCTTTTGGTCCAGAAGGCAAGACAGTCTGCAAGTTGCTCACAAAAAATGACTGCTGCCTGCACAACCACGGCTTCCTTGCACAGCGAGCAGCTCCTACGACCATAAGTGCCCTGCTTGAAATCTAATAAGCCCACGGATCGAATGGGACGTGAGTCAAGCCTGGTAGGCAGAGTCCGGGTCACCAGAAACAAGCATGCCATACATGAACGCCGCTCACTGGCGTGCTATCCTTGTACGAACGTCTCTGACAAGGAGAAGTTACTCCTCGTCGTCGGCCTCGTCCTGGTCAACCTTGAAGTACCTCAGCGAGTAGGTGTCCTTGGAGGTGGCAACAACGCTGGAGGGTCAGAACCAGATGCCACCGGTAAGTCTATGGGATACTCACCGAAGGAAGTTCTCGAACGAGTTCTTCTTCAGGTGCTTCTTCGTAAGGTACTAATGCGCGTTAGTTGAATGGCCCTGCCCGTCAACTGGTCCTCAGAGTCTCACCTTGAGGTAGCGCTTCGAGAAGGGGATCTGCGAAGTAAGGACGAGCTTGTTGCCTTGGTTCCAGTCAGCATAGCGTTTTCTTCGTCCGGATTCCACTACGCACCCTCCTTGGTGAGCTGGATAGCGTCACCGAGCTGGCCAGCCTTGCCCTCGACCTTGATGCGGTCGTGGAGGAACTTCTCGAAAGCAGCCGGGTCAAAGACGTTGTCGTTGGCCGGGACCGAGTAGTCCACGTAGAACTTGTGCTGGGGCTTGCCCGCAGTCTTGGTGGCAGAGGAAGTGGCCTTGGGCTGTGAAATAGCAATCATTGCGAGAGCAAGAAGTTATGCGTCAGAAAATAGCGCGTCTCTTGTCTTGGGAGGAACATACCATGTCTACAGGTGTTTCTGCAAAACGTAGGTTGTTGAAGAGACGAAAACGAGATGATGGACAAGAAATACTTGTCGCGTCGAAAATGCCGGAGACCCGGAGTTATGGAAGGCCGAGGACAGTGGCGATGTTCGGGGTATCACGTGACCAAACTTAAGGACCATTACGTAATGATCTGCGGTTCTCAGTCATTTACTCGGAAAGACCCGATTGCGGTAAAGCAGCCGTCAGTCAGTCTTCATGTGCAGCCTACAGCAAAGCAATCCCACTCCCAAAACACACGAGCGCCCGATACCGTGCAGGTGTGATCCATCCGCAACTTCTGTCTCATAAGGGCCCTTTGCGGGACTGTCTACACCTCATCGTCTTTATCCCTGTAGAGATGCGTCAGTGTCAGTTGACTTCAGCAGGCAACGGGCAGCATTCCTGCTCACAATGCCACTTACCAAGGTTTGGCGAAAGCGCAACAGCGGTGCAAGGTCCTTGACCGGGCAAGCGAGCCGTAAGAAGTCGTGCTGCAACAGTGAGCTGTTTGTCCCTGGCATCATGCACGAACCTTCAGGAGCTCTGTTGATGTTGCGCGGAAGTTCACGTCCACACAAAGACAGACGCTCAAGAAGTGTTTGAGGTCTTGGCTGAGCTTGTCCGGCTGTTTGAGCGTCGGTGTGCCATTGGTGGCAATGAGGTAGAGGGCCTTGAGAGGCTCCTCGTCTAGATACGGTGGCTCGTTCTCGATCATTTCAATCGCCATGATGCCAAGCGACCAAATATCCACCTTGGCCCCATACTCCTTCTGCTTGACGACTTCTGGGGCCATCCAGTAAGGAGTGCCTACCATCGTCGCCCTCTTCGACTTCTGGTCAGTCAATTTGGCGCAGAAGCCGAAGTCGGCTTGGTTGGGTCAGCAGGTGACAGGAAGGGTGCTAGGTGACGCACTGATCTTGACCTCTCCAAAGGCATTCATCAGGAGGTTGTCCGACTTGATGTCACGGTGAATAATGGAGCGCGAGTGCAAATGCTGCAATCCGCGACAAGTCTGAGAGGGGACCAATCAGCCAGAGCCGCTAGGCTGGTACGCACCTCGAGACAGATGCAAGCAATCTGCTCCTCGGTCAATTTGTTGTTCTCGATGACGTCGGTGAGGGCACCACCCTCCATATACTCCATCACGACCCAGAGCTCGGTACTCTTGACAAGGAAGGATTCCAAGAAGTTGACAACGTTTGGGTGTTGAGATTCCTTCATGACGATGATCTCGTTGACAATGAGCTCCTTGCGAGGCTGCTGGGCGAGGTCCATCTGCTTGATGGCCACCTTCTTGCCATTAGAGAGTGTCTTGGCAACGTAGACCATTCCAGATGCACTGATCCGTCAGCACTGCTCGAGAAAGACAACGTACCCTTGGCCAACCTTCTTAATCTTGGAATACATGGTAGATGGGTCATCGGCACTGACAACGGATCGCAGCTTGTCCATAATCTGGGCTTCATTCATGGTGCTGATTCGCCGCTCGACCTGACGAGAAGGAGCAGGTGCCGAAGGCGAGGCTGCGGGCGCAGGCTCGGGACCCTTGACTGGCCGTGTAGGCACAGGCGAGGGCTCCGCCTTCGGCTGGCTGCTAGCAGGCTTTGCTTCCACAGGTTTGGCTGCTGCAACTGGTGGCCGCGGTGGGGCAGGAGCCTTACGCTCAGCGGTGAGCGTCCGTGGTGGTTGCCGAGAATCAGGATGGGGCTTGGGCTGCTAGGTTAGTGACGCCGGATACGATAATAGCTTACCTCGTCTCTTGAGACATCATGCCGCGGCAGAGGTTTCGGTGGAGCTGGCGGTGCGTCACGCGTTGCGATCGGAAGCGTTTGCCCACTAAGCCCCGTCGTGGGGGGGAAACGAGGTGCAATGGGGGGCTGGGACGCGGACAGAATGACCGATGGGCTGTACTCCGCCTGTCCCATTTGCTGCTGGGTGTAGAACTGCAGCACATCCAGTACTGCCTCTGGATTCCGAGCAGCCTCCTCCTTGGTGATGGCAGACGACGTCAGCAGCTTGGACCACTGCTGCGGTAGGCCCTACGACAGCATTAGCGTGCCACGTCCAAAAACGCGGATAGGTGAACTGACCGTGAAACCACCAGTCAATGGATCGAAACCAACGTGGACTTGGTGGACAAAGTTTGTTGGCTGGCTCACTCCCATTAAAGGTGAACGCGAGTAGATGTCCTCCATCCAGCCGTACACCTCCTCGTCCGACTTGAACGCAAGATAAATGATCTTCTCCTTGATCTCGACTTCCACGCAAAACGCCCTGTTGTTGACCCGCTGAACGTCCACTACTTCGGCCAATTGGCAGACGAATGCTGGAGACGACGCTTGCTAAAGAGGTCAGGTGTCGTGCTTGGGCAGACGTCCAGGTGCTCACCTCGCTTTTGAATATTTGAAGCTCGTTGACGGTCAACACCAGCCACTTTTTGGGCCATGGCATAAAGGGGATCATGAAGCCTTCACCGCCAACTTGGGCAGCGCCCGTGCGGATAATGGCGCTGACGACTTCATTGGAGGTAGTGGAGCCAGCTGGGCTAAGGCCAGGAAAGGAGTTGCCATACATCTTGGAGGGGTACCCAGGACCTGCTGCGTCTCGTGGAGTCGAGCGCGCAGGCGCCGAGTAGCCTGAAGGAGAATGCTTCACTCCTGGAGGTGCTGGGGCAGGGCGCGACGGGGTTAACGAAGCTTGCTGCGACCACTGAGACATGGTTTCAAGGCGGGTGATTGAGTGTGTAACGAGTCGAGGTGTGAGCGGTACTCAAGTAGCAAGCCGATGTGGGCGGCTGATGGCCAAAGGCGGAGCGCGTAAAGAGTATGAGACCAGCGCGTGCAGGTTTGTCTTGCTGCCAGTCGTGTGACTAGGGGGAGAGGGGGGGAGGAAGGGCGTGGGAGGGGCGGATGCTTGTAGTAAGTCGCGTCGTGGCGAAGGTGAACTGTCGCGCACTGTCGTAGGGTTGGAGTGAGAAGGGCCGGGGCTGGTTGAATGACTCGTGAATGGGATAGGAAGGGTGCAGAGTGGGGGCTGAGCAATCCTGTTTGTGCTCGCTGCTATCGTTGCTGCGGCCGTGATTGTCGTTGCTTGTCGTTGTCGATGTCGTTTTTGGCAACTGGAATGGATGGATGGATGCAAGATGGGATGATGTTCATGTCATACGCATTGGACGCATTGATGAGGTGTCGGCGGCGGCGGCGGCGGCGGTGGGCGGTGGGCGGGCGGGCGGGCGGCGCGTGAGGTGGGTGGGGTGGGGTGCGGAGGGAGGAAGAGGGGGGGAGAGGGGAGGGTTGAATAGAGGGGTAGGGTAGGGTACGCGGCGCGCGCACGGGTGCGCCAGGGTCAAATGGGGGAAATGGGTGGGAGGAATGTGTGTGCTGCACTGTGGATCTTTGGATGGATCCGTCAGGTCGGCGTAGAATCGACAGACGGACTGATAGATAGTTGCCCTCACGAGGCGAAGGGCCAGAGGAGCCAAACGCACAAGGGGCAGCACCAGCAGCAAGCACAAACAGGGTCTGGCTGGACAAAGAGTCGCGGCGCGCGGATTGCTGGCGCGCTTCCTTTTAGTGTGCCGGGTGGGTGCGTGGGTGCGTGTCGGCGGGAGAGCGCAGCAGCGACACAGAAATGATGGCGGCGGCAGCGCCGCGCGCGCGGCGCGGGTCCAGTTCAGTTGTGTGGGTCTGGCTGGCAACGAAGGGTCAACAGCGGCGGCGGCGGTGGCAAAGTTAGTTTACAATACTGCCGAGGTGTGCGCTGAGAGCTCACCGGCGGCCCACGAGGAGAGAATGGGGTGCGTGGCCTCAGAGAGAAGTAAGGACATGGCCCACGGCCCACAGTGTGCCGCCATGCCACCGGCCAACATTACGCGTTCGCTTTGTGACCGACGAGATTCGATGCCTTGAGCAAGAGGGGTGCTCCTTAATCCAGGGATAAAGCCGGGCAAGGCTGACTGACACGCGTCGCGCACCAGATGCGTGACAACCAAGCAAGCACCGTTGCTATCAGTCCCGCCTAGTACTCGTTCGTGTGTGCGCATTAGCAATCGGTATAGAGGTTAAACGGTGTTTACACCCGCTACCTTACATCTACTGTGCAATGTATCACAATCCATCAAGCAGAGTGTGCATCAGCCACTTCCACATCGTTTCCTTGGTGCCACTCTCCGACAGCTCATTGCTGGTAATACTTGCATGGCCAGTTTGTGAGGCCTTGGCCGTATGCTACATACATACACTACTTCCCTCGGCCATAATCATCTCCTCGGTCCCAACCATCAGCGACGCCGGCGACTTCCTTTGACCCCCGTGTCATTCAGCTTGACCGCGCTCAACGTCTGAATCTGCTGCGCGAGGAACTCTTGCGTGCCCTCCCTTCACGATCCGTTAGCACAATGAGCAACACCCGCGGGCTCTAGCCCCAACGTACCTCATGCGCAAAATCTTCATGATGATCTCAGTGTTGTTGCCTTGTTGTGGGATGGAGCGTTTTGCAGTCTTCCGGGCCCGGATGGTCCCGAGGTTCCTCTGGCCCACGATCGACTTGCTCGGTTTCATGGCCTTGTTCTTCAATGTGTTCTGGAATCCGCGAATGCATTCCTGCAGCTGTCAGTGGCCATGCGCAGTGCACTTCAACTTACCTCCATGAGATCATCGGTGCTCCAGTCGTAGTAAATGCGTACACTCATAATCTCGTTAAACTTGGCGTTTTGAAGCGTAGTGAGAGAGACACCGCTCTCGTCGCCAGCAGCGTAAAAGAAGTCGCGTAGGAACTTCAGCCACTTGAGACATATGTCCAGCTCGCTGTCTGTCAATGCCCGCATGTCACTAGGTTTGTCGCTCAATGGTGGGACGATGAGGGCTTCGATGGTGGTGAGGATCTGCTTCCACAGCTTGGCCATCACCATCTGCATGGCATCTGGCGACAGAGTCGAGGCCAGGGTGTGGTTGTTGGTCTCGAAGTAGTCGAGCAGGGGGTCGATCGCTGTTTCGATCTCCTTATCCGACGGCCCGCGCTTTTGGGATGGCGACGCTTTGAGTTGAGTAACCTCAGAAGCAGGCAATGGGATCGTGTAGTCGGCCTGGGAGGACCCCACAGCATTCCTAGAGGCCGCCCAGATGCGGCCCAGGGCATCATTGGAGATGCGAAGGGCGTCGTTGTAGTCGATGCCAGGGGCGCCAGGCTTCAAGACTGACTTGATGGCGCTTCGTGACAGAGTGTGCCGGAGAACAGGAGTCATCTGACTGGGTTAGCTTTTGTTCAATTGGCGAGCGTGTAGAGGGCCCTACCTTGTCCACAAACATGCGGACCATGTCCGATTCGGATCGCTTAAGCCATCTAAACGCTCGTCCGAAGTGGAACTGAATGTCGTCTCGCTCCCCCTCCATGCTGATCCGTAACAGAACATGGCCTTTGGTGTTGAGGGGAAGTAGAACATCTTTGCTGATGAGATCCACATACTGCGAAGGGTCTAGTCGAAGATATGCTCGCCCAAGCAGTTCATGCTTTCCAGTAAGGGTGCGATGGCGAACGGTGACCATGAACCATGCTGTTTGACGCGTTGCGATGTCGAAGGTTTCGTCCCAACGCGGGTCGTAGTCGTCGTAGATCGTGCGGGTCTTGGCGTACCTGTTCCCGTGCTCGTCGGAGAGGACAACAAACGTGTCAGGAGCCCTCGAAGACCCTTCGAGTGTCAAGCCCTCGCCATGGACGATTTTGATTGTGAAGAGGGAGGCCTGCTCGGCCGACGGGATTACGGGCTGGTTCACGTCGATGGATGCAAACTCGTCAACGCGCATTTCCTGATAGAGCTTGTCCATCTCCTGTCGTGCAATGTCCAGGTTGTTGAGCTTGACGCATGACTAGCAGTAGAGATCAGCAAGACGAACATGTGAGATGAACTTGGCCGGCTCACCGCTGCCGAAAAGTTGAAGAAAGCCTGAATTTTGCGGTCACCTTGGAGGTGAGCAATCGTGCTCTTCGCCTTTTCGATCCATGCTTGCTGCTTGACAGTTGCGGGCAGGGACTCGACTTGCTGAATCTCCGTCATCTCTTCTGTAAACTGTCGCTCGAGTTTGGAGCAGTAGTCATTGATAGACAGACTGATTATCTGCGGCCGTTAGAGACCGCGTTCCCGTCATCAGGCGTACCTTTGCAAGGCGGGTGACAAAATGAGCCAGCTCCTCCCTGTCGTCCCACTGCAGATCCAGAATGAAGGCCACTGCGCTGTGGAATGAAGCAAACAGATCCGTAACCGAGGAAGAGTGCCCGTTTGGTCCGGTTGGAGTGAACTGCCGAGTCAGCCAATGGCCGAAGCACTCATGAAGCTCACGTTATCCAAACTGAGGGCGTTGTCCGCCCATTGCCTCATCTTGATGGCGGTGTCGTCCAGCCACGCTGTGACCACGGGCGCGAATATCGCAGACAGAGAAAAGATTGACGGCTCCCTGGGATGTGTTAGCCCCTACCAGTCACAGCAACCCACATGCCAAACGCCATGCCCATCTGCTGAAGCTTTTGGGCTCTCTGATAGACCCCAAGTGATTCCTCCAGATCAAGCCCGGCATCCCCTCGAGGAACTTCGGTGGCAGACATGGCCTCTTCGAGGTCTCGAATCCAAAGTGACAGATGTTGTTGTAGAACAAGCGCGACGACGTCTACTTGGCTGAGCTGTGTCAGTTGCGCTCTAAAGCATGCACGCACGATGTCACAGGACTGGGAAACCATTTGTCAAGCTTCTTCGCACTCGATTCGATCCAAGTCGCCAACGCCAACGCAAAGCTTCGATTCTTGCCGCCTTCATGATTGTATGTTTCACTGGCTTCGTTGATGTAGTTCAGATACGCCTGCTGTCGTAAACGGTCGCAGATGGTGCGTTGGACTCGTTGCAACGAAGGGTCGTCGACATCATCGACATTCAGGGTGTGCCATTGATCCACTGCTTGCCGGAACTCGGGGGCAAGATATCCGCGGGGTGTGGCCAGCGATAGTTCGATGTCCTTGAGGAAGAACGAGTTGCGGTTGAGGAGCACTGATTGAAGAGCCTGTTGGTCTGGGATGGCCCACTCGGACACTGGCTCTTCCTCTGATGCTCGGCCGACAGCCCTGACAGCTTCGAAAACACATTCTGGGGGCACATCACCCTGCTCGTAGTGTCCTTCGATGGCATCGAGGAAAGTCCACGAGCGAAACGAAGGTGGAAGCCTCCATCGCAGAGCGCACTGCTCCAAGAGGTTGACATGTGCGGCTGAGAGGATGCCCAGAGAAACGTCTTGATCCTCTGGAAGCGTCCTCAGTGTGTGAAGATCATGTTCGAGACAAAGGCGAAGAAGGGACCGATATGCCTCGCGAGGGTCTGGTGGGATGAATGTGAGGGTGCGGTGATCGATTTGAAGTCGGTCGAGGGAGAAGGCGAGGTCTCCTTGGTCGGTGCGACTGGATCCACGATCCCGCTGCGGGTCGATTTTCATGAGCTCTGTGGTCATGTCGGACAGAGTTGAGATTTCACGGGACCGGTGACCCGTCCACAAGCTGTCCTCTGAGAAGTCGGATGGCCCGTAAGGGACAGGGTTGTCGGTTCCAAGTCGGGACAACAACACCTTGCAAGAGTCAGTTTAGAACCAAGCTCATCTTACCTTCAGGTCATCAACTGCCGCTTGAATGGTGCAGATTGGGCGCAGCGCCTCTACCTTATCGTCAAAGGCTTTGCTATCTAACTGCAGCAAACTTCGAACTGCCTCGATGCAAACAGAATCAGCCGGGTCTGGGGCTGCCCGAGAAGGCTGTTTGCTCGCCGTGGTGTCGCCAGGAGCTGCAGATTGATGGACAGCACTCTTACGGTGATCTGACTGCAGGCCAGTTCGGTAGGTTGATAGGCGGTTACGGATCTCGGATGTGACTGACCCAATGGAGTTGAGGTTATCACTCAACAGGTCGATGAAGAGGAGAGTCTGAGGGTTAAGCTCGTTCTTCCAGCCGCCTTCTGCGAGTTCAGGCTCCTTCTTCAGCGCGCGAGTTGATGCCGACACGAAAGCGAGAATCAAGTCTTCAAGTTTCCGTGATTCCTTCAGTTGGCGTTGGAACGTCTTGTCGGACCAACTCGATGACCAAAAGGTCGCAACTGAGCGGCGGAAGCGCTGGTCCGAGTACCTGAGCCATTCGGTCAGCCTCAAGAAGCTCGCACGGCTTGGTTGCCATACTTTGGATCATGGCCCATAGCAATCTTTTGCAGAGACCCGTCCAGAACCTTGATGAACTTTTCTGGATATCGCGGCGACTTGCTCGAATCTCGCCCAATGAGTGATCCAAAGTCGAGGGTGAACGAGGCAACAGAGTCGTGGGGTCGATGGCCAGCAGCGGCAGAAGCAGTGGTTGGGGGCTCTGGGGCAGCGGCGGCCGCCAGAGCCTTGCGCGAGCTGCCAATGGCTTCCTGGAGACATCTGTGGTCCTGTTAGGTTCAAAGAACGGGCGTGCCGGTTGCGGACCACGTATGGGAACGCGTAAAGAACTCACGCTACGCGCAGGGCATAGCTGTCGATCGAGTTAGCTGGTGAAGATGGGATCCAAGGTGGGGTGGTACTTACTCCAACGCAGCCTCCGACATGTCAGGCCACCTCCCTTGAGGAGCAGGTCAAGCTATCGTATGATGGATCGCTAACTTGAGTGGTAGGGTGGGGTATAGTGGGTGCCGGTATTGAAGCGGTCTGCTGGATTGTAGTTGTTGAGATGCAATGTTGGCTGGATGGTAAGTAGGACGAGTGACGATGATGATGTTGGTGTGTGTGTGTGTTGGACCGGGCTGGCTGGCTGGCTGGCTGGCTGGCCCCTGGCTGGGCTGGGCGTGGTTGGTCGTTGGTGGGTGGGGTGGGGGGCGCGTGTGTCAGGTTGGGTGGGTCTCTGACTGCACAGTCACGCCTGCACGCACGACACGAAAAGCATGAGCGGGAGAGCACTAAAACCGCACACCCATGCACAACCTTTGCGTGCTGCGTGCTACGGCGACGACTGGCTGCTCGCTCCTCGCCATCTCATTGCGACTGCCCGACTCATACAAACAAATCTGCAGACCTCAAAAGGTCACAGTGCCGCCCGCCGACGTGCGCGGCCAAAGGCCCGCCCCTCTACCCTCCTCGGCATGGGCCGTCTTGGCCGCTCACCGTCCACGGTCCATGAACCTAGCCTTCCCCTCACCCGTGCCCTCCGTGTCCTCACCTCCCTGTCTCCCCTCCCCTTCCCTCCCTGACCTTGTCCACCATATGACCATCATCGCCCATCGCGTTGTCATTGCGATTCACAGTGTAATCATTTAGATCATCAACCGCGACACGTCCCAGAGCCGTCACGTGCTTGTCATTTACGTAAACTAGTCTGACGAGCCCGTCATTAATCGTGGTATCATTCAATGTCTAATCCAGGTTGTATCTACAGGGCTTCTCCAGTCACAGCACCCCTCGACAGGTACACTCGCATGTGGACAGCATAGAGGCCGTCTCCAGTCCCAAGGTATCGTGCGGATGGCGTCTAGTTTTCACTGGACGGAGTCAGCGCCACTTCATGGTCTGGTAGCGACGGGTACTTACGGGATACGGTAGACGGTAATCTCCTGCTGTTTGAAGTACCTTCTGTTCTCCTCGTCAATCAGGACCAGGTTGAGGTAGTATCGCGTGGAAAACTTCTTGTTAACATCCCTAAAGGTCGGGGTGAGCTCGAAGCCTCCGAGGAACAGCCGAATGGGAATCGTCTCTCCTCGAACAGGCGCGCCGTCCATGATCTCGAACTTGGTGATGGTTTCGGACTCGTTGTAAAGGTTTGGGGCCGCGCCTGTGGTCTCTCGTCGAATGATAGACAGCTCCATATGCTTGATCTTGATTCGCACGAGGAGGAAGTAGATCTTGCCCACAATCACGTCCTTCAGGTGGTACCTGGAAGCGCCAGTGTCAACATCATCATTACAGTAGCGGCTACTCACTTGGCCTTGTTGTACTCGAACTCAATGTGAAGGCAATCCTCGATTCCAACTTCCATCTTGATGCTAGTGTTGCTGTCTGGTGGCATGCGATAGGAGTGAACCCAGAACTCGCGATCCTTGGTCACTTCGCCGATACGCCGCATCAGTGTCACGCGGATAAAGTAGCTGCAGGGGTGTCAGAGACGATAGCTCGCTCGGTGGATCACGAACCGAAGCTTGACATTGATGCCCGAGTAGCTCTCGTACTGCTTCTCCACATTCTTGAACAAGAAGTCGAATGTTTGAGCCTGGCGCATTTCCCCCGGGCCGGCAAGCTCTTGGCTGAGAGAAACGAACTCGTAGTGGTTGCCGCGGTCGTAGAAGAGTTCTGTTTGGTTTCGAGTTGGGGTCCAGCAAGAGGTCAAGCGATAACGTAGAGTGGAAGCCAGAGGAGGCCATTGTCAGTATGGATGCCATGGTTGATGGCTGTCGCGACGCACCTATCGATCCGACGAGCTCGATGCGGATGCCATCGTGCTGGAACTTTTTCCCATCCTTGACGCGAACGACCACCTGTAGTTTCCTTGTCAGCGATGCAGTGTCGAGTCTGTCGGATTGCGTTGATGTTTACACACCTGACCATCCACGCTTTCGCCGTCATAGTAGACGGGGCAGAGTTCCTTGCGGTCCTTTTCTCCCTTTACCTCGACTTGCTTTCGCTTGTCTTCGCCGTTTAGACGAATTTCCACGTCTACTGGGGCTGACGAGAAGCCGAAGAATGAAGACATTTGCGGCAGTGAGAGAGATGGAGAGGGGGTCGATGAGGTTGATTCGACATTGAAACCGATGCAGTGTCGGGCTGGCTGGCAGGCTGGGGTGGGCTGGCAGGCTGGCTGGCTGGCTGGGTGCCAGATGACGCGCGTTCAGTAGTCGTCGGGTCCGCCTCTGACCACCGTGGGAAACTTGGCGGCCACTGCGCGTCATAACAGCGGCGGCGGCGGCGGCGGCACTACACACTCCCCTCGTTCCCGCCTGGGGCCTCCGCATGGATCGCTCAAGTGCACAACGCACGACTGCAACTCACTCACTCACTCACACTCTCTCCATCTCACTCTACACACACTCTACAAACTTGGACGTTGGCAATCACCTCTGCAAACACGTTCATGCTCCTTTCATTCAATACATAATGGACAACCCAAGTCCAACTCTCAGTCGCTCCTGGACACCCATAGGGTATGTCATCTCAACCTGGCGTCCCCTTGAAGCAAGAGCTCATTCACCCCAGTGAAACACCGCACCAGCTCATCGTATATCACCCCCCGTCACATGCAATCCAGGTGGTCCCTCACCCTCGTCGGTCTTCTCAACCAGGCGTATCCTCTTCATCCCGGCTTCGGCTACTTTCTCCAGAGGAATCCGCCTCATTCGCCGGCGACGGCCGGACACCACCAGCCTGTTGCCCCTTATGTGGCCACGACCTTCCCTCCGATATCACAAGCATAGGCCGACAAGAAGAGGACGACGACGAAGAAGTTCGCGGTAATGGGCGTGGCGAAGCCCAATACTTTCGAGTGCTTGAGAGAGCTCACGAACTGAGCCGACCCGGAACGCCGGTGTCCAGTGGGCACCAGCGCATTTCGCGATCCGAATCCTCGTCGTTTCGCAACCCATCACGAGATGATATCGACCCGTCCGACCTGCCCGCCATGGGCTACTATCAACGGTTCTTCAAAGAGAATCGGCGCCTTGGTATCGGTGCCGAAGGAAGTGTGTATCTCGCAACCCACATCATCGGCGGCAGCGCGCTAGGTTCGTCGGCAAGCCGGGGCTAGTACTCACCATGTTAGGCACATATGCTGTCAAGAAGATTGCTGTCGGGACTTCGAAGACGTACCTCGTCAAAATGCTAAGAGAGGTCCGCCTTCTGGAGACGCTTCGCCACCCGAACATCATCCCCTACTATCATTCCTGGGTCGACGAGACCCAGTTTTCTTCATTTGGTCCACCCATTATCGCTCTTCACGTCCTCATGATGTACGCCAATGCGGGAAACCTTGACGCCTTTCTTTTGAGCCGCAGCCATACCAATCCCTCCAGTTCACCGCTTAACGCTAGCGATATCGCCGATACCGAGGAAATCGACCTGCTGCCAAAGGCCGAACGAATTAAGGCGTTCAAGCGACGACGACAGAGTGGAGCTGGAGGCCACCAACGTGAGAACCGCGGTGTTCTCCTCCTCGGATTGGAGGAGATTCTCAAGCTCTTCAGTGATGTGGTGGAAGGCCTTTCTTTCCTCGTAGGTGGAACAGTGGAGAAAGGGGTATCGCCGACTGACCACTTCCAGCACGAAAACTCTGTTCTTCATCTTGATCTGAAGTGTTCCAACGTTCTGTTGCATTGGGAGGAGGGCAAGGTCGTGTAAGGCTCAGCTACCATCCTTGCTGACAGACCTCAGCCCAAAGGCCCTGTTGTCTGATTTTGGAACATCTGAGGAAACGCTTCGAGGGCAAAGGCAGCGGACCGGTCACACTGGCACGATGGAGTACATGGTACGCTTGGTACCGGGCCTCATCCTCCGCGAACCCTAGCTGACCATTCCATCCCGCAGGCACCAGAGACAATCGTCGTCGATGCCAAGGGACACTGGCGGCCCTCGGATTCGCACGCAGACATGTGGTCGCTCGGTGAGTCAACAGATTGCCCCGTCTGAGTGTCACCCGACACTGACACCTGGACTTCGATCTTTCAGGTGTTGTCCTGCACAAGATGGTCTTCCTCAAAACGCCGTACCAGTTCACGGATGACCTCGACGCTCTGCACAATGAGATCATCGCCTACACTGGGTTTGTACCAACGGAGGAAGTGATCAAAATCTGCGAAAGGCGGCACATCCCTCGAGACCTATTGTTTCTCCTTTCGCGTCTCCTCAACCTTTCACCAGAGCAGCGGCCAACAGCTGAAAAGGTGAAGATCGCATTGGCCAAGTTGTCCGATCGCTCGTTTGGAAGCACATTGAAGGGTTTATTTCGAGGACGACGTGGCCAACAAGCGTTGCAAAGGACAGGCAACCGCCAAGGAGGGGTAAGCTCTTGGATATGAAGCCCTTGCTAACGCACCGTGCCAGCCGCCAGTAAATGAAACCCATAACCTTCGCGCAGTACTGGCACTGCCTTCGCCTTTGGAATCCGCCATTCAACCGAATCGCCCGAAACCTCGGTTGCAGGTACAACGGCCCGCAGCTCAAGGATGGGCCCATTACATGGGAGTACGCTTTATCCTCTTTGCAGCCAAGGTGTGTTTGTCCACTTTGTTTCTGGGAGAGGAGATGCTGACAGAGCCACCAGATGTTGTCGTTGCAGCCGCAGCTGACCGGGTTCGCTCTGTCGCCTGGGATGGTTGTGGCGCTGATGTCTCTGGCTCTTGTTGACCTAGCGGTCAAGGGTCACTCTGCGTACATGAGTTTGACCCTTGCGGTCATCCACCTGAGCGCCGTGGTGTGGTGTATGCAGAGCGCGCGATGATGTACAGATGTACTTGTAAGATGTGGAGGTCTGTCGTGGTCTGAGATTACGTATGCAGTGTGCCATGTGCGTGCCTCGACTGCCAGAGATGCTGCCGCTCCCGCCGCACAACGGCCACCCCACGCCACCCAGGACGGCTGCCCCCGCTTCGCGCCCCAGCCTCGCCGGCCCCGCCTGGCGCGTGCCGCGTGCTACCTCGCCTGGCTGGCTTCCCGTCGGTCGCAAGAGTGAGTCTGTTGCTTCCTATTGTGACTGTGCCTGGATCGCTGCTGGCTGGCTGCCTGGCCGACTGCCTGCATGGACCAGACAACTCTCAGTCACTCTTCCTCACTCCTCATTCTCGTCTCCAACCACAACATTCTCACACAAACACTCTCTCTCCCTCGTCAACTCATCTCGACGACTCACTGTAACACAATCGTCCCTTCAACGCGCGAACCCCCAAACTCGTGTCTCTCCCCTATCGCATCTCATTCCAACGACCACTCCTCACGACTCTGCCGCGTCTCCTCGGGCAACTCTCGCATGTCCAAGCGCACTGTAAGACGACACAGATGCACAGTCACAACTTACACCACAGTAGCCCACGGGTCTCTCATCGACTAGATTGCCCCCTGGACTCCACTCACAATGTCCTTCATGGCCCCATTTCGGCTCGATGAGACTACCACCCCAACCCTGGCTGGTTTCTCGGGCCTGGCTCCATCTTTCACGACTCAGCCACCGCTCCCTCGCCGAGAGCGTGCCACCTTGATCGATTCGACTGGCGCACTCTCCACGCCCAATCGCCCACCAACACCACCGTTGTTGACTCCAGCACCCGGCATTGCGTTTACTGCCCATGTCAAATCATGGGGTCCCCAACAAATCGCCACCTTCTTGAGCATTTACAAGTGTGACAGCTACACCACCCTCTTCCATCAGAATGACATCG
The DNA here is from genome assembly GCF_041260175.1 of Vanrija albida. Classification (NCBI taxonomy): domain Eukaryota; kingdom Fungi; phylum Basidiomycota; class Tremellomycetes; order Trichosporonales; family Trichosporonaceae; genus Vanrija; species Vanrija albida. The sequence goes on from NW_027191423.1 coordinate 1,301,581, forward strand.
ACGGCAAGGTGCTGTTGGACCTTGATATGGCGAGCCTCAAGGAAATCGGCATCGGGAAGATTGGAGACAGAGTCAAGTTGCTTGGCGGTGTCCGAGATCTGCGAAAGCGCGCCGCAAAGGTCAACTTGTCTGCCGTACCACCGACCGGGTCTCCTTCCCGCAACGGCAGCCCCGTACCGTCGTTTGAGCGCGAGCTCAACGGGGCCCAGGTTGCGCAACGGCTGGCTACTGCAAACAACAAATCAGGCCGCCTCGCGCTAGTCCAACGGCCGCCACCAATCAAGGTTCCTTCCCCTAACCGGTTGCCAGGCCCGCGGCCAGTCTCGCCACCAGGCCCCTCGGCGACGACACCAAAGCAGCCAGGGAGAACTGTTGTCATCCCTGGAAGCAACAGTGTCCAGGACCCATATTCGTCTCTGCGCATTCCTGCCACTCGCGATCTTCGGAGATCGCCTAGCCCTGTTGACGGCCCAGCCGCTTTTCCCTCTCGGACCCCTACGGATACCAAGACAAGCCCCCCCGGCATCCATCGCCTGTTGGATCCGCGAAAGCCCGGACGACCGCTGGCAAATCGGTCCGACGTCCCCACTCCCCCTTCTGCAAGCCCAACTCACCCCGGGGCGTTGTATCGCAACGGAGTGTATCCGTCCGGTCACCCCTTCTCTCGACCGAACGGCGAAGAACCGAGAAATCCACTGAACCTCGAGCTCACCATTATCAAGTTTGCCGACTCAGAAGATATGACTACCACCAAGAAGGTCGGTTTTAAGCCGGAGCTTGCCAGCGGAGTCGAGGCGTTGGAGATGGTCCTGCGGAAATTCAACAAAAAGAAAGAGGGCACCGTTTTGAATTTCAGTGCCGACGACGACGGCGACAGCGACACGCTTGAAGTGGACGGCTGGGGGGTCTACGTCAGATCTGATAAAGGCGAAAGTAAGGCGCTGCCGGTTTCCCAACACCCGCTGACTTGTCATTAGAGCGCCTCACCGATTCAGAACTTCTCGACATTTGTCACGGCAAGGTTGCGAGCCGCTTCGATGTTGCAGCGGTGCGCGAGAATGGGCTGCTGCTCCGGAAAGTGTCCAGCCGCAAGAAGAAGGACATTGAAGAGTTCATGGGAGTCAAAATGATTGACGGACTGCCAACATCCCCTCATTCCCCAAGACCCGGCATCCCCATCTTGCCCAGTCCAGGGCAGGATGTGTCAACTACAACGAACAACCGCCTATCAGTTCTGCCTGGCCTCCACGTTCCTGGCATGGAATCATCGCCATCGCAGAACTCATCAATCTCGCCGTCCGGCGGTGGTGTATCCTCCAAGCCGAAGTGGATGTACAGCTTCCGTGGCCATCGTCCGCCCTCAGAGCTCATCTCTAGTCATCTGGCCGAATACTTCCCTGCGGTGAAGAAGAAGGAACTGGAAAAGACAGTTCGACAAAGCATGCTGCGCTTGTCCCATGGACAGAGTGACCGGCTCGGCATGGCCTTTGCCTCACCGCGATCCAGCGTGGAGAATGTGTCAAGTCCAAGCAGGATAGGGCGCCCAGCTTCAACAAGAACTGTTTCGTCAACTACAACACCAGCAGCTATCCCTGAAGAGAATGAGATGGCGCCCGACGGCCCTCGCCGTGCTGCTAATAGTGGCCAGGTCGGTCCGCAACAGGCCCGTGACAGCCACCCTCCTCTCCTGCCGCCGTTCGAGTCCACCGGGGGGGGCTTTATGGATCCTCTGCAAGATTACTCTCCGGCCCCTGCGACCGTTCGGCCTGCACCAATGCGACCGCGTCGTGGATCTTCGGGGTCGAATTTGAGTCGGATCAGTATTCTGTCGTCTATTCGCATTCGAGACCGAAGTGACACCGCCAGCCTTCTCACTGTGGACGAAATCACCGCAGAGGTGGAGAATCGTCGAGCCAGCATGGGGGCACAATCGGTTTTGACTTCTAGAAGTGGCAGCGATGTCGACTCTATCACATCAGATGAGGAGGACGATTATTACGACGACGACGACGAAGACGACGATGACTCGGACGCAAACAGTGACGACGAGAGGAAGGGACCTGGTCGCGCATATACCTCCACCGGTGGTGAGAACAATCTGACTCAATCCGTGTGACGCTGACGCGCTGTGACCAGCAAAGCGGAGCATCAAATGGATCAAGGGCGCCCTCATTGGTGCTGGTTCGTTCGGCTCGGTTTATCTAGGGATGGACTCCCAGTCTGGTCTTCTAATGGCGGTCAAGCAAGTTGAACTGCCTTCGTCCTCGGGCGACATCCGCAATGAAGAGAGAAGGCGAAACATGGTCCAGGCCCTGGAACGTGAGATTGACATTCTCAAGGAGCTCCAGCATGAGAATATTGTCACCTACCTGGGTAAGCACCTGCCAGGCCGGGTCCAGTGCGTTGAATAGCTTCGCTGACGGCGTTGCAGATTCTGCCACCGATAACGACAGGCATCTCAATATTTTCTTGGAGTACGTGCCCGGAGGGTCAGTCGCGGCTCTTCTCAACAACTATGGCGCGTTCGAGGAGGCCCTCGTTCGAAACTTTTCTCGGCAGATCCTCACGGGATTGAACTATCTTCATGAACGGGGCATCATTCATCGTGACATCAAGGGTGCAAACATCCTTGTCGACAATAAGGGTGGCATCAAGATATCCGACTTTGGAATCTCCAAGAAAGCTGAAAACAGTGAGGGATATGACACGCGACTTGATGCTGACAAACAGACTTGATGGGAATTCGTGGAAACCGACCATCTTTGCAAGGCTCTGTGTTCTGGATGGCGCCTGAAGCCATGAGGCAGACCATATACACCTCCAAGGCGGACATCTGGAGTGTTGGGTGTCTCGTCGTCGAGATGCTAACAGGCACTCATCCCTGGGCCGAGCTGTCTCAAATGCAAGCGATCTACAAGGTATGCCCATTCCTCGTTAGTTGATGCTGACCGAATAGATTGGATCAAAAGAACCCAAGCCCCCTACTCCCAACGACATCTCACCCGATGCAGCTTCCTTCCTTCAGCGGACGTTCGAAATCAATCATAACGCGCGCCCCACGGCATCAGCGTTGCTGGAGCACCCCTTCATCGCAGTTTCAGGGCGAGTCTCGATGGATAGCGCCACGGCGACCCTCGAAGCCGCTGCAGCTGCCCGGAAAGCTTCTGTGCCACCAGGCGTGGGACTAGGGTTTGGCATGCCGAAGGCTGCTGCAAACAATGTATGAATGTAGAAATGCATCGTCACTCCACATCCATCTCCTGCTCGCCAGCAATGGGCAGAGTGCGCGTCGTGCCCTGCGGCGGCTTGAAGTCCTCGGACCACTGTCGAGTGTCAGCAGCCATCGCACAATACCAATGCAACTTACCTTGGGGAACTGGCGCTTGTACAAGCTCATGCAGACCGTGTCCATTTGCTGCACTGGTCCATCAAAGTGCGCTTTGAAGTAGCCATGTGTGCCCAGCGGTTCACGAATATGACCAGTCCGGCCGTACTTGGTGTGCAGCTCCACCGACTGGAAGTAGGAAACGTCCTCGCGGTCGAAGAACATGTACCTGATAGTGGCAGTCTTCTTGTGAACCTTGAATGGGTGGCCAGTAAGCACAATGCGCTTGGCAATGATACGAGTGGGATCCGAGGACGTAAATGAGCCCGTAGCGACGAGATCCGGCACTCCTAGGAGGGTTAGGTTTGTGGCCTTGATCGTGCCTGCTCACCATCTGATGTCTGCTGACGCAACAAGAGACATGGTGACTTGCCGAAACAAACTGGGCCAAATGTTGATACGACTGTTGTGGTGCCGGGCTTGAGGAATCGCTCAGACTTGTGGACGTTGTTTACACCCTTTCCACCCCCTCGTACGTGCTGCGAGAAGAGAGGGCGGATGACCAAACGGCGGGGTCCAACACAAAGCACGAGTGGCTCCTAAGCATTGTTAGCAGAACGTAGCGTTATCTCCGGTTACAAACCTTTGCGCGAACTGGCTCCGTGAACTCGGTGTTTCGTTGAACAGCAAAGTGGAGGACGGTTTGCTTGTGCTCATGTTGCAGCAGACCGTGCACGATGAGCGCAAGTCGGGGGTTACGAGAGACGAGTACTTCGCGCGGAACATCCTTGATAACCACGCTGACCCTAGTACCAATCTGAGCTTCGTTAGGGCCGGAACGGAAGCATTGCAGATATCCGACCTACCTCGACGCCATCTTCACGAGCCTCACGTTCAACCCGCTTCTGAGTCGCCGAGAAGTTCTCAAACTGGAAGATCTCGCCATACTCGAGCGGAAGGTTCTCATAGGGATCCCACGGGCTGGTGCGGAAGCTTCGGAGACCACGGTATCGCTGAAAGCGGGTTCTGGCCGCGAGATGACGAGGGGTGTCAATCTCGTCGGGGAAGGACATGTCGTCTTGTTGAGCTCGCTCGCGCTGCCGAAGGTACGTCTCATACCTTATGTTATCAGCAAGAAGAGAAAAGCCATGGGAATGTTTCACCACCTACTCTTCCTCCTCCTCCTCTGGTGCCATATCTTTGTGCGTGTCCACTCGGGAATCCAACTCGACCTCCTCCATCTCCTCCTCCTCCTCGTCGTCCTCAAAGCTGTCTAAGCCAGGTCAGGGAGACGCCTCGGTGTCAAGACTTACTGCGGGGTTCACCGTTGTCCTCGTCTCCCGAGAAAGCTTCATCGTCACTCATGTCCTCGGCATCGTCCAAATCATCAACGTCGTCCTCATCAACAATCCAGGCAGCTTGGTATGCACTGGTTCCCTTAGGAACGCGCTTGACGCGTTTTCCTTCAGCGTTCAGTCCGCTAGCCGCTGGAGCCGAGTCCATTTCTTCCTCTGTTGGCCACGTTTGCTCGTTGGCCAACAAATCGGGGACGTTGTGGGCAACGAGGTCCTCAGCGGACTCGTCGGGGGTGGACAGAGCAACTTGCTGGCCTTCGACACCAGTCATGCCCGCAGCAGCATTCCGGCGGGCGTGCAAGCTGAGGGGAGGAGCGGCGAGAATCTAGGTAGGCACAGTATCAGCTCAATCCGGTCTCCATATGCACAGCACAGCACGCACCTGGGACACCTGGAAGTCTCCGTGGCCAGGGATATGCACCAGTCGGTTGGCACTGAGGCGGCCTCCGCGGACCGTTCCTGTTATGCGAAGCAAGCCTTGGTGGGTTTGGGATCCGTCGTCGTTGGGGTATGCTTCCCAATGGACACCGCTGTCGCCTTCCGCAACCACAAACGCCCGACCCTCGGGATGGTTGATGTTGGACGGTGACGCCTCGCACAGCGCTCGGGCCAAAAGCAGGCTTTCAGCAGGAGTGTCTGCCGAGTGAATTTTATCCACGGATGGGAAGAAGTAGCGCGAGAACGAAAGCAGAGACTTGTGAACGAGCGACCGGGTTGACGGTGTCAATGGCGTCTCCAGCGGAGCCTACACATGATCAGCCGCATGGTCGCATACTGGTGCTCACCTGCACGCAGGTCATGATGTTGGACTTGCCCACCTGGCCTTGAAGACACCTCAGAATTGCCTCCCCTTCGAGTTGAACTTCGTCAGTGCTGCTGAGCAGGAGAATGATCGTGTCGCTGACAAGAGCGGCATCCAAAGTTGTGTACAGCTCGAGAGGAGGAAGCAGGTTGATTTGAAGCGTCGTTTTGAACTTGGGAGCAGGGACAATGACGGAAGCTCCTTGTTTGTCCAACTTGGACGAGATCTCTGCCGCTTCATTCTCAGAGATGCCAAGCGAAGGGAGGATGTCGGCCAAGAATCGAGGTCCGGACAACGAGGGCAACATAGGAACGATGGAAACAATTCGGGGAACTTTGCCTACAAGTGAGCGGTCAGTTGCTATTCATTGACGTTGAAGTCGGGCGTACTCACCGCCTCCAGAGCTTGTCTGGAAGAACTTGGCATCTTCACGATTGGCTCGCTGCTTGGCATCTCGCCTCTGCGATTGCTGGTTCAGCCTGGCCTTTTTGGCGCCCGCTTCCGCGACGGCCTTGTGGGATGCTCCGGCATGGCTAGGTGATGCCGGTTTGCCTTTATCGGGTCAGACCTGACTCCCAGTACCAGCGTGAGGCGACATACCCTTGGCAGCTGCCTTCAATGAGCCCTTGGACGCGTGGCGTGACTTGAAGCCTTTGTTACTCTGTGCGTATCAGTCAACGATAGTCCACAGTAAGCGCGGGCTAAGAAGAAGGCCAGCAGACATTGCAGGAAGCCTGAGGAGACTACTGACCTGCTTCAAGGTCGCCCTATGGTGGTGGGCGTGTGGAGCCATTTTGCCTCGTGCTGGGTCGTTGCGGGACGAACAAGAGCAGTCCGCGATGGCGCTACTGTTAATTGATGGGCTGCGCCGCGATTGGGTGTCGTTACGCTGAGCCTGCGCGAGTGCAAGACTGCAAGAGCGTGCAAGTGGTTAAGAGGAGAGTGACGGAGAGTGTGCAACGAGCAACACGGACCAGGTTCAACTTTTAGAGTGTCACGTGACTTGGGTTGCGGTGGCAACACTGGCTGACGGGCTGACTGCCGGCTGCTGATGATCCTGGTTCATCATCCTGCTCATCATCGACCTTTGCACGACACACCCTTTACTACTTACCCGTGCTTTCGGCCGCTCCCTCTCCCCCCTTCCCTTACGATATGGATGATTCTCTCCTCTGGTTTTCAGTGGCGTCCTTCTTCTTGTGGTGGGTGCGCAAGAGGCGACGTCACGACCACCCGTTGCCGGTTGCGCTGCTAACACTGCGGCCAGTGCCGCAGCAGTCCTTTACTGCTTCCTCTCCACATGTCTCGGACTCCAGATTCGACGATCAGATTTCTGGGAGGCTCTATCGACTCCCCAGCGGACAAGACCAAGCGGCAGCCGTCAATACCAGCGATACGATCTTCACGACATGGGCCGGATGAGCTGGGGCCATGTCCCAGAGGACACGCCAGAGTCCATCGAAATGCTGACGAGCAACAACTCGAGCCGCCAGTTCATGTAGACGTCTTGCTGAGTCATATCATGGATCGAGGCGGATAGGGCACCGATTTGCATCCCACGCTGTACATGAACTACCGACACCATTGTTGTGACTTGAACAACCCGTCATTCTACTCAGGCAACGAATGTTGCCAGGCGTCTCAGCAGTGGCACATTGAGCCAAGCTGGGACATCTGCAGGGAGTTAGTTCGGTGGCTCTGGGGCGAGGCTTGGGCTTGCTAGCACTTACATGTTTCGAGACCCGCGATGTCTCGAGGGGGAGGGATCTGATATGGTCCGACCTCGTCCTGCTCGGTCTGAAGAAGGAGCTGGTCGCTCTTGTCCTCTGGACGGACTCGGGCAGCCACAGCCCTGAGGATTTCGGGAGAGATTGGCGCTTCGTAGTCCGCGTTGTGGTATTGAGAAATGAGCTTCTGGATTTGGGATGGCGACAGAATCCAGCAGACATCGAACAGAATCTCAATGTCGCCGAGGGTTGCCTGAGACATGTCAATCCTGCGCACAACTCTGCCATGTGGTGACCGACCTTCTTGAGCTGAAGCAGCTTCGTGGCCTGCATGAGATGCTCGAGTTGAAGCAAGCCTTCTGGCATGTCATGAGACTTGCACCACTCTGCAACATGGTCAGCGAAAGGCGACAGGAAGAGTGGGGTGACTGACCTTCAATACGCGTGATGTTGTACTGGATCTGCATGGCTGGGATGCTGTCAGCACTCGATCAAGGTTTTGGCTCGTTAACTTACCGCGTTTCCACGAGCAGAAGTTGCGGCGCATGATAAGGTCGTTGAAAGCGATAGTACCAATCAACTTCAACAGCTCGGTGACGACCTGCTGCATGACACTCTCCTCCATGTAGTAACTCTTGAGGCACTTCCAAACCTTGTTGAGGAGATTGAGGATGTCGTCCATGCTTGCTGAAGGCTGACTGCTGCTGCTGCCCATGCCGATCATTCTGGAGAACATTCGGCCGCTGCCATCCGATGTAATGAACCCAGGAAGCGATTGGGACTCGACAAGGGCGGGAATAACCATCTTGCCGAGCTTCTTCTTGACTTCCAGCATCCAGGTGTGGTAGATGTTGTACTCGAGGCTGTCCAAGTCGTGCTTGACGATGCCGACCAGTCGTTCGTACGCCTCCCAGTCCAATTCACGACCACCAGGCTCGTCCATGCCTGGGGCAACTCCTTGCTGAGCGTCGGCCTCCGCAACGCAGATGAATGACAGGATCTCTTGAACATTCGACAACCAGAAAATGCCCGGCGTGATGACATCCTCGCCCTTGAATTGCTGGGTATCGAGTTAGCCAGAGCTTACAACTGAGGACATACCATGACGTAGCCTTGGATGCTCTGCATGACGTTGGCCAGGAACCTCTCGCTCTCGGGAACCATGCCCAGCTTCCACATTTCGTTGGAGACCAGGCTGATGAGATGAGCTGGGAAGATGACCTCTTTGGCGAGTGGTGGGTTGTGCAGGCTGGCGGCGGGAATCTTCAAGTTCGCGATCAAACCATGGAGTACGTCCTCGTCCAAGCCTTCTTCGTCGTCCAGCAAACGGATAATCTCGTCCGCAGACGAATCACTCAAAGTCGGAAGGCCGTTTGAATCACGGGGGCGAAGCGCGTTGCTGTTGGGGAACATCACAGACACCGCACGAGGGTTGGACGTAGGAGCCCTCTTAGCGTCAAAGCCGTCGTCATCGGGGTGGCCTCCCGCGGGCGATCCATGACCAGTTGTACTGTGGCGGCGACGGTGTCGTCGAGCACCCTGTCGGTTGGCATCTCCTTGGTGAAGGCCGTTCGCGAACTCGCGAAGACCGCGATCAAACGTGGGAGACGGGGGAGCATCACGGTGGCCCTTGGTGAGAGCTTGAAGAGCGCTCGCACGGCTGATCTGCTCCTTCAGTGTTGTGACTTCTTGTCTGAGAGCAGCAACCGTCGTGGCGTCTTCAGCGTGCTTAGCCATCGCGTTGTCGATAGCCTCCTGCCGCTCAGTGAACTCCTTGGTTGCGCGCTCAAACTGGTCTTTGAGGCGACCAATCTCCTCCTCCTGGTCGGTAACACGCTTCAAGGCGGAGCGCAAACGGTTCTCCTCGTCCGTCTTGGCGGCGACGATCTCATCGTACTGAGACTGCGGGACCGTCGGCAGCGATAACTTGGCCTCCAAATCGCGAGAACGGTGGTGAACTTCCTCGTGCTTGGTTTGCCAAACAGCGAGTTCCTTCTCAAGGTCGGACACACGAGTGTTCAAGCTCTTGTTGTCGGCAGTTCGCTTCTGAAGGGTCTTGGTGAGTTCGATAACCTTGTTCTCGAGCTGGTAAGAGATCTCCTTGAGCTTGGATGCCGATTTGGCCTCGGCCTTGAGTGCGCCGAGCTCGCGAACGGCTAGTTTGCGGCGCCATTGGCTCTGGAGCAGAACGACTCGGCGCGTTTCAGCCTTTCTCCGCGACCGCGCAGCACTGTCGCTAGTCAGATAATGTAGAGCCAGAGCACGAAGAGAATGATACGCACATGCCACGGAAGAGGCTCTGCAGCGTGACAGCGGCGGACACCGTGCGCTCCTCGGAGAATTGCTTGCGGGCAAGGTAACCGCGCACAACTGGTCTCGTCAGCAACCGTCACCGTCCGTACAAGGCTCGACTTACCAGACTGGATGGAGACAACCGCCTGCCTCGCGGAAAGGAAGGCCTTTCGTTGCAAGTGAGCACGCGCAGCTCGCTGCAACAGGATCGCGGCTGCTTCCTTCCTCATGGACTCCGCCACACGGCGACCCAGGATACCACGCCACCACGCCTGGATGGTGATGGTGCGCTTCCGAAGATCTTGGTACTGCTTGTAGGCGATCCGACGACGGACGTTCTTCTGCACAAGAGTAACCAGCGCGTTCAAACGGGCTGTGCGGAGGGACTCGAGGAGGGCTACCATGCCGGCGCGGAAGAAGATCTTCGAGAGTCCGATCTGATACTTGTTCTCGTCTCGGAGAGTCCGTTGAAGGAGCAACTGGCAGAAAGCCTTGACGTCGGAATTTCCCTCCCACTCCTTGGAGTTGACCAGTACATAGTAACTAGAGGGGGTTAGCTCTGCGACATGCAGCGGTGTGACCACTCACCGACTGGCAAACTCGGCAAACGTCCAGCGACTGGGATATCCCGCGCAGCTGATTCGGATGGTCTCCAAAACACCACACGCGCGGAGCTGGGAGAGGACTTGCTGAGGCTCAAAAGACCAAGCCTTTTTGGCCTCGTTTGGTTTAATGCACCGGATGTAGTGAACGTTGGTGTGGTTGATTGTGTCCATTAGGCTGATGAGCGAGTGCTTGAAGATCGAGCCAAGAGTCGGCTTGCGTGCATTGGCAACAGCGCGCTTGGCCGCCTGTTTGGGTTCAGCGGCAGTCGCAGAAGACGTGTTCGTAGCGGCCGCAAGTGATCTCTCGACCGCCTCCTTGAGGAATACGTTCGTGGACTCCTGGAGGAGCGCGAGGTGCTCGTCGGGGACAGTATCACGGTTCTTCTCGATAAACCCGTCGACGTCGTAGGTGACATCATGGGCGTAGTGCGCAATGGTGAAGGCGTTTTGGTTGAATCGAGGTTTCTTGAAAACCTCCTTGTACTCCGGCTTCGTAAGCTGCTGATGAAGTTTGTTCGCGAAGGAGGCATCTGCACCAGCAGGAAGGCGCGATTCCTCGTCCAGCAAGGTCAAAACGCCCATCTTGCCCTCGATGACATCAATGCAGGCTTGGTTGTCCGTAAAATCGATGAACGTCCAGTTGATCTCTTCGCGCATGTACTCCTCTTGCTCGAGCTAAGGGGGGTTAGATAGGATGCCAGTCGCCAGAGCAGGCGCGCTCACCTTGAACACGTGTGCGTTGAACTGCGGCGTTAGCAAGAACCACATCAGACACATGAGTCACTAACTTCTTGTTGAAGCTTTTCGTTGGCCCAGTTAATACAGAACTGCTCAAACGAATTCTTCTTGAAGTGCTCAAAGCCGTACTGTAACAAGTTTAGCACAACCCCAAAGCTGGTCACTGACAATGTCCAGGACTCCAATGAACTTGGTAGACTCATGAGAGGCACTGCCACTCAACAGGCTCTCATTCACCACGCTGACGAGCCACTGCGCAGATGTTAGAAGCATGCGAGCGGTCACGCTAGGAGGACTCACGTCGAACAAGCACGAGTAAATGAACTTGGCTACCGAGTCACGAACGACTGTCGCCTGAGCAGACCCCAGATTGGTGACGATCTTCTCGTTGCGAGTGGTAAGCTGCTTCTTGACCGTCCACTTTTTGAAGTCTGCGAGAGGCAACCCAAGGAGTTCGGTTGCTATCAGCAGCGCCGGGTCGTCATCCGACAACACCGCATCTGTGCGGGCCTGGGTGATCTTGACGTTGCCGAGATGGAGCAAAGCGGCGAGGACTTTGAAGATGGCCCATTGGCGCTCGACCGCGATGCCAACAGTACTGAGAGCCTCCTGGGTGTCGCGGAACTCCTTGGCATCATCCACACCCGCAATCGTGGACGACGATGGCCCACCACCGGCGAGGTAGGCGAACTGTTGCGGGTCGGTTGGAAGCGAGAGGTCTTTGCGCTCCTTTGAAGGCGCACCGGCCAGCAGCTGGTAAAAGACGTGGTAGTTGCGTTCGGTATCCGGCTGGTAAACCAGACGAGAGCGCTCGAGCAGGTAGGTACGAATCCGAGCGCCCACAATCTCATTCTCCTTGCTGAAGAGGACCTTTGCCCATCAGCGTGCTTCAGCGGGAGGTACGCACCTCGATGTACTTTCCGAAGCGCGAACTGTTGTCGTTTCTGGTCGTCTTTGCGTTTCCGAACGCCTCCATGATAGGGTTGCTGGCGAGAATCTGCCGTTCAATCTCGCTCATGCCTTCGTCCTCATTGCCTGCGTTGTCGCCCCGTCGGCGGTCCGAAACAGGGTGCTCCTTGCCAGGGTTGTGAACAGACGCAAAGTATCGCAGAATGTACTTTGCAGATACAGTCTTGCCAGCACCACTGCGCATGTCAGCTTTTGCGTGTTCGACCAGGGGCGACGCACCTTTCACCGCTGACAACAATGGTCTGGTCGCCTGCGCCAGTCAGGTCAACTCCACCATCACCTGTTCCTCGGCGCATGTAGTCGAGGGCCTCTTCTGCGATAGCGAACAGATGCGGGTCCAGTTCGCCCTTCTTCTTCCCGGCGTACGCATGGAGGATTTCGTTTCCATCTGGAGGGTCAGCTCTGGGGCTCTCCTGGTCAAGAGCATGGATCCAGCGTGTCAACTCACAAAGCGGGACGGGGCTGAACGGATTCAATGCGACCTGGAGGCACAAGTGTCAGAGACTCGCGCTCAGTGCGGCGATGCGGGCTTACGAGGACAATGCCGGAGTAGGTATAGGGCTGGTGAGCGGCATATCGGGTGGCGATTGCATGCAAGACTGTGGGACGTCAACGGCGGTGCAAAGCAATGGCATCAAGATCACATACCACTTGGCTCGTTCAAGTTGGAGAGACTTGCCAGATCCTCAGAACTCTCCAGAAGAGGGGGGTTGCGAAGCGGTGGGAGCGCGTCTCGCCCCAGTGGAGCCGACGAAGTCGAGATGCTGTTCCCATTCGACTCTGCAGCTTGAAGTCCAGCAAGAGTACACTTGTAGTCCTTGGTACCGTTCGAGTCGGTCGAGCTACTGCCATCAATCGACACGACGACCGTCACCTCGGACGTTGGTTCGGTGTCAGAAGGGAGGGTCACAGACGTAACCGTGCCGGGTACCCAGCCGGCGGCGGCGTCTGGGACCCAGACCCTTGTCCCCTTGGCATACACGGTTGCCATGAAGACGGATAGAAGGTGGACAGGAGCGCAAGGTGTGCTCCTTGAACTGGTACTTGTGACTCAGCGCGCGCGCGCGGGGGTTGAAAGCAAGTTGGTGTAAAGAGGAGCAGAGGTGTCGAGGAATGAGCGCCTGCCCTGTGCGCGTTGGAGGGAAAGACCAAAGCGACAAGAAGCGACCGAAGAGAGAATGGTGCGGGCAGCCAGTGTCTGGGGGTGGGGGAGAGGCTGGACAGGGAAGGGGAAGAGAGAATGGGATGGAGAGAAGAAGGATTGGGAGCAAGTTGAAGAATGAGGAGATGTTGTCGACAGCGGCGGCGGCGGCGACGATGGTAGCTTGCACCAACGGCGGCGTCGGTGTGCGGCGAGCGAACACGTCGTGTGTCGTCGCGCGCGCGTTGGTTGCGTTGCGTTTTGGGTGGGTGGAAAGTGAAAGCGCAACGGGCCAGGCAGCCTGCAGCCAGCCAGCCAGCCAGGCGACTTTTGACACGCGAGACAGGGTCCAGGGTGGGTTGCGGCGCGCGGCTGGCGGTGGGAAGGGGGCGAGGCGTGAAGGGGGGGGGGCCAGGCCAGGCAGGCTAGAGGGTAAGGACTGACTGGCTGACTGGCTGGCGTGAGATCAGAGCCAGGGTAGAAAAGAGGTGCAATGTCCAGGCATTACATCTCACGCGGCACGGCACGCCCATGCCACCTCCCTTTCACTCATTCACTCACTCACCCGCCTGAGGGCGACGGCGCGACGGGCCTTCTTACAAACTAAAAGGGCACGGGTCGGCAGCACGCTGCAGGGCGGCGGGGACACGCGACACGGCACTGGCGGCATGGCGGCAACACGCCTCGCCAATCTACGCGTCATGCGCCATGGTTTACTGCATGCACCATGCATTGGCTTCCTTCTACCCAACTCGCTCAACTCTCTGCAAGGCCGAGGACAATACAACCTTGGCTCTGTTGGTCGGAATGCATCGTGCAACCTGCAGCAAAAGGACGCACGGCGGCCATGGAGTGAGCGTCAAACGGCGCGCACGAAGAGTACGGACAGACATCTACAACTGCAGACGCTGGACGCAGCGGCAATGACGGCTTTCGTAGGGGCATCACCCGTGGCTTGTAATCGGACTTTACTTGTTGTTGGTCGCGAGTGCATTACCCAAGGCAAGTCACTGGGTCTGTCGACTCTCTGGCTGCTGCTGGCCTAGTGCTGGCTCGTCGGACACCATCGACAAAGCCATTGTGTGGCCCGCGACGCGCCCGACTGCCGTCACAAAGTGCACAGTCTTTTAGTAGTTTCAGGGAATAATGACACCAGCATCAGGCTCTGCCTCTATGTGACCAAGTCGACTCGCCACATGCCCATTCAGCTCACAGCTCCAACCTGCTTCCCATCGCATAACAGGTGCCACAATTGTGCTCTACGGTACGCAACATTGCATCCACATACAACCAGACACGACTTTGGCTCGCTAACTTGAGATGCAGGCGGCCCATGCCATGGCCATCGCAACCAAACGATTGTTGCACAAGGCGGCAAGCCGGGGCCACCAGTCGCTCCCGACCTTGATAATGCGTTCGCCAAGCCCGGAGGCAAGCAACACGAGTCACTGACAACCTGTCTCGTCCATATCTCTCTACTGTGCTTCTGCAAAACTGCGGACGCCGCTCAAGCTGTTTGCCGTGTGGTCCTTGGCCTTGATGATCACGTCGATGTGACTCATGAGCTGCTGGATGACATGCTCCTGTTGTTGCTGCGTGCGGTGCCGGAGTTCTTTAAACCTGCGCAGAGACGGTGTTAGCACAATCCTTTAACATGGCACTTGTGGAAGCTCACGCGATTCGCTTTCCCTCAAGGTTTGAACGGCTGGCCAACACGCCTTGCTGGCTTGCAGTGGACATTGCAGTCACCTCTGTCTCAAGCTTGGCAACAGTCCTGTTCGTTTCAATAGTCTCGGCTTGCAGTTGCTGGACGCTGAGTTAGCAAGTGCTGGACCGAGGGTTTGGCTACTCACGCTCTTTGCCTCCTCGGCTTGCTCGTGAACAAAATTGAGCCTCTCTTCACGACGTGACAGTTCCTCCTTGTGAATCTCGACCTCCTGTGCAATACGCTCGTGCTGCTCTTCGAGAGCAATGGCATCATCTTGCAGCTCGCTTGCTTGCCTTCGAAAGCTCTCGCAATACTGTTGGAGCGCTGGGCGGATGGCTTGCATCGCAGATCGGCCGCTTTCCTGAATGTCGCTCAGGCTCTCAGCTCCGAGGTCGATATCAATGGAGAAGTTGACGTTTGGCAACTCGGGGTGCTGGAACGGATCGGAGACTGAGGTTGTGGTTCCAATTTGATGGCTCAGCGCCTCGTAGTCTTGAAGCAGCTGCTCGAACCTGTCCATGGATTTGGTGACAAGCATTTCTTGATCATATGCCGCCTTGCTGGCTTCCACAATCTTGGTACGCAGTTCGTCTAGGTGTCGAGATAGACTTTCCCTCTCATGATTCATCCTGTTGACTTCGTCCGCGGATAGGTTCTGGGCAGAAACAGCCGCCTCAGCCTCCTGAAGCTCGGATGCAGCGCTGGCAATGTTTCGCGCTAGTCACAAAATCAGCCGCGCTCCTCACCAGGATACAAACTTACCATGTTCTTGGACGACGGAGCGAGCCTTGGTGTTGCCTTGCTTCAGCTTATCCGCCTTCTGTCGGTGAAGGTCAATGAACGCGATAAACTTCGTCTTGTCGCTCATGAGTTGCACGTATTCTTCCTCGATCCTCTTCAGCGGAGGCTGCCCTCAGTTAGCGGTTTCCCCCCATAGCTGAACGATACGCACCTCTTGCGCTTGCAGTTGACGAAGTTCGACATCCCGCTTGCTGACCTCAGTCTCCAGTCGCTCACACTCTTCGCCCGAAGCCAGAGTAATGCGCTCTGCGTATGGTCAGCCATTGGCTCGGGGATTCAACTAAGACGTACCAAACGCCTCCTCAAGCTCTCGTTCGCCGTGTGAGAAGTCGTCGTCGGTCACGCCATCAAACCACTCCTTGTACATCTTGGACGAGAAATCCCACAGGAGCCGGTCTTCCAGCTGGGGGTAATCCAAGGGTAGCTCATTTGCTTGCCAAAGCAGCGGGTCTGAAACGATGTCCGGATCATGCCAATGATCTTGAGCCTAAGCCATCGTCAGTATTTGCTGCGCCAAAGTTTCCCCACCTTGCAGAGCTCAACCATCCAATTCAGCATCGCCAACAGATTTGGCCAGTTCTGATAGCCACCTGGCGCAGCTAGGGCTGTTTTGCTCACAGTCTCCATTGCTGGATAGCGGAGATCGCGGAGGATGGACAAACAGTCGTCGTCAAACTTTTTGCCCCATGGGAATCCCGGTCCGATGAGGCTGTCGGCCAAGAAGCGAAACAGGTTTTGAAACTCTCGCTGGGTAGGGGATACGCTCCACTTGGCTGAAAGCTCCACCTGAGACCCGTGTTGTGACAGGTAGCTCTGGATGTTCTGAGACGACTCGGTCCTGAATGTTGCGTCTCGAATCGGACGAGTGTCTTTGATGGCGGTCGACGAATACGACGGCATGATGGATGACCTGCCTCCCGCTGAAGCGAAGATGGAGGATCGGCGAGTGCTGCTGAAATCAGCTGCAGTGCAGACATAGTAGACTCACTTGGCCATGTTTCGAGCGGTTTGGGGCGTTCGGCCGTACACCCCGGCGTCACCGCGAGAGGCGCTGGGAAGCGAATTAACGTCCCCGGCACCACGACCAGAAGGTGCAACACTCCTCCTTTTCGACATGGGCGGTTCTTGCCCACTGTTCACAAGTGATTGGCGAGAATGGCTAGACAAGGATCCGGCCATCGACATCCTAGCGCCGCCGGCGTTGCCACCTCGAGAGGCTGGTCGCTTGATTGCCGAGCTTGGGACGGGAAGCGAGGAGTAAGGATTCACAGAGTTCCCGGCTGGGCCATCTGATGCCAGTGTTCGTCGGCGATAGTCCATGATGCCGAGTGCTTGTAGATGGTTTCAAGTCAAGTGGGATGGCAGAAACGAGTTGAGGGCAGCAAGCAGGATGGACAGACCAGGTCGTTGTTTGTTGACAAACACGGACTCTGGCGTTTAGACCCGCTCTATCATTACATAATCACACCTTGCATTGTTTTACGTAACCATATCTGACGTCATGTGCGTCCTTGAGCAACCACACCCCTCTGTTGCATGTGGTCACTAATGCATCGGGCCATCGGGATGCAGAAGGACTAGAAGTATCAATGATGGGTCTACAGCCCTTCATCACTCTCCTCTTCCCAGTCAACACTGTCCAGAATGGCCTCGCTCTCGGCGTAGAGCTTATCCAAGCCAGTGACGCTTTCCAGAAACCCGGTTTCATTGAACGCCCGACGGAGAAATCCAAATCCTTGCTCTTGATATGCCTGGACCACCTGCGAAAGTCAGAAACGCTCTCTCATGTGATCACACTCACAGTAGCACTGCAAGCAGTGCAGCGATCATAGGCAGAGCCTTCGACTAGCACCGTGTTCCACTGGCTCAACATGCCACGAATCTGATGCGGCACAGGTCCCAGTGGTGATCCAGTGGACAGGCCTTCAGATGGCGCGCGCTCCGCTGGCGCAGACACACTGTTCAAGGTTCAGCATGCAGATGTATCGCTAACACTCACCCCAATGGATGCTGGACAGTCGAAACGAGTAGCTCTACCGCCGCCGCTGCTGCGATGGGTGCAATGCCTGGTCGCGTCACTGTGCACATTTGATCAAGTGTCCTATCGGTGAGAGACTGAGTTTGTAGTCAGCTCCAGTAGGGCTCGTTTGCTTACATCCGTGGGGGCAACAATATCGTTGCAGAAGTAGCAACCGAGACGCTTTGTTGCTGGACTGAGCGGCGAGGTGCCATGCCTCATGACTAAGTAGCTGTCGAATCCGAGTGCAGCGTTGAGGACAATCTTTCCGGCACTCGCCCCAAGGAGAGTAGGCAACCACCGGGATTCACGCGAGTCCATTAGGAGGAAGATGGCGTCATGCTGGTCGACAAGGTGTTCCAATTTAGCCACATTGGCCGCCGTTGCTTCATCACCATCGCTGGCAACTGGATGTCCAGGCATGGGGATCATGAAGGAATGGGCGGTGGCATTCTGATGGATTAGATATCACACCTCGCAGATGGGCCTTACAATAGCAGGGAAGATTTCCCGAAGTCGGTCGGCCGCGCACTGCGCTTTCGGTTTGCCGCCTTCGAGGCAATCCTCGAACTGGAACAAGGGTTGCCTCACGGGATTGGAGTACGAGACGCGAGCCGAGTCGACAAATGTGATGTTGCGGACACCCCAGCCCTTGGCTTCAGCTGCGCACACCGCTACTGCACGTACCATGAGGACTCGGGCCACGTAGCACCCAAGGGTCCCGGCGCCGAGCAAAAGGCATTTTGTGGACGCAACCTTCTCTAAATTCAAGCTGGGGAGAATGCGCCATCGCATGAGCTTGAGGTTCAGATCAACTGCCTGTTCCGCAAGCCTACGGCATCAGTCCTGTCCTCACAAGACAGGCAACCCACCTTGAGGGATCCATCATAGGCCCGAGATTGGCAACCCGACTTGCAAGCTTGCCAGTCGCGTCACGTTCCCATCCCACAGCTTGTGGCCGAGTGCTTGAGGCCATAGGCCCTTCTGTGAAGAGTTTGCCGATCCTACTGGTTGAACCTTGACGAAGGCAAACAACATTGATCCGAGTGACTCCTTGATGGGTCTGCAGGTAGTAGAGAATGTTCCTCAGAAACCACCCAGGGTGCTGGGATTGAGCAGATGAATCGCGAAAGATGACCAATCGCTATGTGGTGAGTGTGGAGCCGGATTCGCCCAAGACCATACCTCTGCCTCGTCGGCATCATCAAAGAACTGCCTGGCACTTGAAATGGTATCGAACGTGCGCTGGCCTGCCTGCCCTTTGGCGATCGCGACGCTCAAACTTCCCAGGCCATCCCGGAGTTCCGATGCATCCTGCTGCGTCAGCGCTTTGGCCTTCTACCTGACTCACATTGTCCGACAGGTGGTCAAAGCTTGGGTCAACCTGCCAGGCTGGTTTCGAAACTAGCACCGGAAACGCGAACCAGTAATGATACGTGTACTTCTTGAGGTCTGCGAAGGCAACAAGGATGAATCTATTGAGCTGAGGCTCGTTCGTCTCGAAAGACTGGAGGATCTGCCTTGATCAGCGTCGTCAAGGGTTCCAGGTTGCCGTGACCAACGCACTGATGTCACCGTGTTGTCAAAGAGCTCCTTCTTCTTCTGAGGCGAGCGAAAGTCCTCGATTGTGTTGTAGTTCTTGAACACACCTTGGAGAAGGGTGGCAGATGGCGATGGCCTAAATCGAGTGTAAGCGTACAAAGTCCAGCACCACGGGTCATGCAGTGATAGGCGACACACCTTGTTGAGCTATCGGTGAAAGCTGATTCATCCAGCAGGACGCTTCCGTCAACCGCGACATCGTCCCCAGCCACCTTGCCAGTAAGCCGATTGGCGTTGACGACTTGGCGGCCTTCGTCAAGCCAGGCATGGATCGGTATCTCCGAGTCGTCCAGTCGAAGCTTGTCCAGCTTGAGAGAAGTCAAGGATGACCAAAACTCTGGCGTCGGCTGCGAAACCAGAGGCTGGAATTGGAGAGGCGCCATGATGGGCCTAATGCTGCTGATATGGCGATTGCAACCGAATGGAATGGACGGTAGATGGCAGAGACAGTGTGGTTGTAATGGTCCAAGTGAGCGAGGCGAATGTGGCGTAGAAAGCAGCCAGTGAATGAGTGAGTGTGCGAGTGAGCGAATGAAGGAGAGACAAGACGCGCCAGGTCGACGACCATCGACGGCAACGATACGCGGCGGCGCGCGGCCCTTGCGTCATTGTGTCACCACTCTCAAGTGACTGGCTCACGTGACGAAGGCAACCTCCACAACCTCAGCCTCCACCTCCGTCAGCTCGACAAGCAACGAGCTGACCTCACACAATGCATGTAGGCTATGGAATGCACAATCACGGCGACATGGCTCTCATGGCTCACATATATCTCTTCTACGACAGGCTGGTCGCCTGGTGCATCGCATCAGCCTCTCTCAACAATCCACCCGCCAAGTCAGAAAAAAAACCCACCTTCTCATACAGGGCTTGGATCACGCTGCCCATCTGCTTCATCGTGTCGAGTGCCCCGGAGAGCAAGCCCTACTAGGTCAGCATGCATACATTAGGGGTGTGATCGCTGGAGTGCTCACTTCTCCTTGAGGCTCGTCGAACACCTCCAACGTGCCAGCCTTCTCGTTGAGCACGCCAAAGAAGACTTGGTCGAGGATCATTTGGCTCAGCCTAAGAGCACTCGTAAGCAATGGCTTTGAGGGAATGAAGGGTACGCACTTGAGCTCCACAACATCGCGACCTTGTCCGACCTCGTGAGAGATCCACGAGAGCTCCACTGATGAATACGGCTCAATGACGCGAAGCAGGTTCTGCTCCAGCAGGGTATCATAGAGCGCAGCGAGGTGGGAACGAATCAAGTTGTCCTTTTGAAGCTCTGTAGTCGGGTTAGCGTCGCAATCCTGAGGCTACTTACGGTCCTGGTACTTCTTGAGGGTTGCCTTAAAGAGCTCGAGGCTGCGCTCCTTCTGCGCCTGGGCAGTAGCCTTCATCGCGTCAAGGTCCTTGCCGGCGTAGCGACTCGCTGACTTCATCAGCAGCAGCGAAGTCACATCCTCGGGCTAGAGATGTGTTAGTGATTGATGCAGACGAGGCCAACATACCAGTCCCATCATGATCTTGCACAGCAGCATGTACTTGAGAGAACTCAATGAGCGCGAGTCAGACTCGTCGACTTGAGTGAACCCCTCGAATGCTTCAAAGAAATACGAGTATGCCGTCTTGTAGTCCTTGTCGTCCGCATTAAGGGCTCCGGCCTGCAAATCCAGCTGCGCTTGGAGAAGCGGAGGGCAGTAGATGGAGTTGGCGGTCGTGCGGGCAGACGTCAAGGCAGCCTATATGGTCAGCAATAGGCTCTGAGGCTGTTGCTCCCACCTTGGCCCTAGGAAGGTTTTGAATAGCATGGGCTGCTCGTGATTCGAGCAAGAAGACCTCTGTCAGGATGATCTTGTCGTCCAGTTGCTTCAGCTCCTTCAGCAAATCCTCTGTCATGGAGAGGGCTTTGCGATAGTTCTGCGCATCGATGTATCTTTGAATGTTAGGTGACGCTCAACCTCGTCGCCAGCACTCACAAAGCAACAAGCTTGATTTCCAGGCTCTGGCGCAAGAATACACGCTTTTCGTTCCGAGCCCATTCAATGTTCTCACCTGTGACCTTCATCTGAAGATCACGAGCAGTTGGTGGAAAGTAGTCGATCAAAGTGCGAACTGGGGACGTTGATCAACACGCTTCCCTTTGAACTGACGAGTCTTGACACATACTGAGCTTGGCCGTCTTCGCCTTGGCAATCTGGGACATGAACTGCCGTGACTCGACAACAAGTTCAGCGAGTGATTCGGGCTTGCTGCTCGATGTCAGTAACTTGGGTCCACTAGTCGTTGTGAGCCCACTTTGTGTCACGGAACAGCGCGCCAAGCTTGAGCAGAGCCGTCTCCTGGTCCTTGAGCTCATCCTCATCGTCTTTCAGCATGTCAGCTGCCATAACACGGCTCCAGACACGCCTGCGATTACTCACCTGCCTTCCTGCTCAGAACGGATCGGTACAAGGCCTCGGCTTTCTCTGGAGCCGATTGGCGAAGCGACTCGGCCTCGTTGAGGTCGGTCTCCATACTGTGGTCCTTGGTGTCAACGGCCATTGTGTAAGAAGGGGTGAAGGTAGTGGTGTGCAGTGAGGTGAGGAAGGCAAAGGAAAGAGGTAATGATGATGATGATGCAGCGCGAGCCAGTGACGCCGACGAGGACATTGTCCACAGGTCGCAACGCGCGGCGTCACCGGTGGTAACCATTACGTAAACTATTTCAGTATTTAAATGAGCCCACGGCTTTGGGTGGAGAATTGAAAGGCGCGCAAGTAGGTTGACACACCTTTTGATAATCACGTGACGTGAGGAAGGGGGTCCAGAAGGCGTCCAGCAGGCTACCGCGACTCTGTTCCTCGTAGCAACATGCAACAAGGGAGGTTGCGCGGCCTGCGCGCTGCGCGGTGCATGCATTGACACGTGACCTTGTAAAGCGCGCTGAGTGCAACGACGTGGTGGGAGCAGTACGGAGCTTGGATGTAAGTATACAGTCTGAACCCACGGGAGTCTGAGAAAACCAACAGAAGCCAGGCACAGAGTGAGGGTACAAACTGCGCACTGACTGCCAAGGACTGGCAAGGGGTTTTGAATAGAAAACAATGCTTGGTTGACGACTGGTGGGGGTAGAGGCCGCAAGGGAAACAAGCTCAAGGCTCGACGCGCGCAACCACGCGGCGCGCCGTGGGCCTTGCAGCCTTGCAGCCTGATGCTGCGGGGGGCTAATGACCGCTGATTCAAACTGTAATTACAAGCTGATCAACATCGCGCTAGTGTTTGTTATCAACAACCATAATGGGGCCGGAGTCGGACGCTTGGCGGGCCAAGTCAAAACCATGACTGATACGACGGGCCAATGTGCCCGCTCACGTCGCATGCCGCAAAGGCCCTAACCCTCCCATCACCGCTGCCCCGCCCCGCCCCGCCACCGCCAGATGCCGTGCGCGTCTTGGTCTCTGCCGTCTGCCAGGCTCAAACGATCAAACAGACCCTTTGAACAGCCCGCCGCCGCCATGTGCCCGCGCGGTTGGTTACGCGGTTGCGCGCTTGCTTACTGGGTGGGTGATGCGTGACCGTCGCCCGTCTCCCCCCCCCCCCCGCCACCTTGCAGCATGTCCCTTGGCAACTGGCTAAACAACGCCGGCAACGCCACCCTTTATACAAACGGGCGGATGGGCGGGAGGGCCAACCGGCGGGCGGGCGGTCGCGCGGGCGGGCGGGCGGGCAAGGATACTCTGGCCAAAACGTCGGGCCCCCTCCCTCGTACCAGATCCCTGAGCTTGCGCCGCTGCTGCCGTGTTACCCCAGCCCCAGCTCGCTCACCCGGTCACCCCAGGTGTCGCAGGCTCAGAGGCAAAGCAAAATGCGGCCACCATCCAAAAAGCCAAGCCAGCGAAAGGGCCAGGGGCAACTGCAGCAGCACCAGCAGCGGCGGCGGAGGCGGCGCGCGCGGGAGACACACTGCAACTGCAACACAACACTGGCTGGCAGTTGCATACAACGACCACCCACCCAGCAGCCGCAACCACCACCCACCCCACCCCACCCATAGCCGCCTTTTACGCCGTTTGCACAGCCCTCGCTTTCTCTTTGTCCATACCGCTCAGCGCACCCCCCCGGAACACACGGCACGGCACGCAATACCTACACAGCTTGGGTGTGTGCACTCTCCCTCCCTCTCTACTCGGGTACATTCACGAAGCGTTTCCTTTGATTCCCTCTCATCAACCACACACACAAACACACACTCTGCCCATACCTTCCTTTCCTTTCCCATCAACTAGACGTTCAACCAGTTTCCTCGGCTTCCCTTGGTCTGTTCCGCCCCGCCCACTGTTCGAGCCAGCCGCCACCTGATTCCCCCATCAACGACGCACACACACATACACACACACACACACACACACACCCACACACACACACCAAAGCACTACGGCAATCCCAGAGATCAGCGGTCGTCCCGACGTTATCACCACCAGTTTGACCATCGCTTGCCGCTCAACAGAGGCCGCTTACCGCCATGGCAAGCCCTCCAAGCCCCACTATTGACTACTCAAAGGTGGGCATCGTTGGGTTGTCAGTTCTGCTTGCTCACACAGTGGCAGCAAACAAACCGCCGTTATGGACCCACAGCCTCTTCCGCGCCAGTTCCCTCTACAGCTTCACTGCTTGGCGGGGGGCCGGGTGGAGGTCAACCGCCAGCTGCAGCCGCTGGTGCGCAACGATCTTCCATGCGATCCTCTGTGAGATCTTCCATGGGCCCTCGCAACCCAAGCAGCCAAGCGGCCGGTGACGGATGGGGTTGGAACGATCCTGAAGCAGACGACTACCTCCACAACCCAGACCCAAAGCGTGATCGCAAAGTAAGACTGCTGCCTTTCAGGTCGTCAATGGCGGGGCCATGCTGACAAGGGCAGGATGGCCGCGGAGGGTCGGTGTTCACCGCTCGAGGTGTCATCAACGTGGGGTGCCTCTTCCTTCTGTTCATTTGCTTGCTCACCTTGTTTGCTGGGTACCCCATCATTACCCACTTCACCGAGCCATCTCAGTCCTCCAACGGGGCATACAACCTTGGAGGCATTAACGCCTCAGGACAAGTCCCAGCTATTGTGGGCTTTCCTCCCCTCATCGATCCCGACACTCCTCAGGATGTCTATTCCCGAGTTGGATTCGACAACCACCAGTACAACCTCGTGTTTTCTGACGAGTTTAACAAGGACGGGAGGACCTTCTACCCGGGCGATGACCCTTACTGGACGGCAGTGTGAGCACACGAGTTGACAATATGGGACCAGGCTGGCTGACATTTCATCAGAGACCTCCACTACTGGCCCACTGGGTGAGATACTCATTGACCCGTGCTATCTATATGCTGACGCGCCAGTGACCTGGAGTGGTACGACCCCTCAGCCATCACCACGGAGGGAGGAAATCTGAAGATCACCATGTCGCAACAGCCTCTTCACGACCTCCAGTTCCAGTCAGGCATGCTTCAGTCCTGGAACCAGCTGTGCTTCCAGTACAGCTACTATATGGAAGTCCGCGTCTCTTTGCCGGGCAGCAACAGGATAGCTGGCTTCTGGCCCGGCGTCTGGACCATGGGCAACCTTGGGCGACCTGGATACGGCGCAACGACGGACGGCATCTGGCCCTACACATATGACTCGTGCGATGTCGGTACGGCTCCGAACCAGACCTACAATGGCCTTCCTCGAGCAGCCCTCACGACTGGAACTGATGATGGCTCGCTTTCATTGTACGTTTTGGAGTCGATTTCCACTGACAACCCCAGCCTCCCGGGCCAGCGACTGTCTGCGTGTACTTGCAAGGGAGAAGATCACCCTGGCCCCAACGTTGGGAAAGGAAGGGGAGCTCCAGAGATCGATGTCATTGAGGTGAGATCCGTGCGGTGAATCGAGAAGTGGGGCTAACCTGTCACAGGCTCAAATCTCTGGCACTGTTGGCCAGATGTCCCAGTCGGTTCAAGTTGCTCCCTTTGACGACTTTTATCAGTTCGACAACAGGTCGACCGCGGTTGAGATCTACAACTCGGACGTCACTATTTGGAACACGTACCTCGGTGGTGTTTTCCAACAGGCCGTCTCGGGCCTTACCAGCGTTGATAGCTCTGTGTACCAAGCGACCAGTGGGCGGTTCAACATCTACGGTCAGTGGTGACGACTTCGGGACTCTAAACCATGCTGACGTCGAGATAGGCGTCGAAGTCTTTTCCGATCCCAAGGACAGAAACGCAGGCCACATCACCTGGGTTTCGAGTGGCGTGAAGACTTGGACCATGTACCCATCTGCTGTTGGTCCCAACAGCCGAGTCAACATTGGTCAGCGTTTGGTCTCCGAGGAGCCAATGGCAATGGTGAGTCCCGCTGTCTGACATGTGAGTGGATCCTGACGTATCTTGCAGATCATCAACTTTGGCATGTCCAACGGTTTCCAGTCCGTGGACCTTGGCAATCTCAAATTCCCCGCCGAGATGCTTGTCGACTATGTGCGAGTGTACCAACGCAAGGAAGGTGTGCTTGGGTGCGATCCCTCCGATTACCCGACTGCGGCCTACATTAAGAGGCACCCCGAGGCTTACTCCAACCCCAACCTCACAACTTGGGCACAGGCCGGTAACACGTTCCCTGTCAGTCATGCTCCTTTGCTTCAAACTCCATTCTCATTGCTGACCGACATTGCAGAAAAACAGTTTCCTCGGCCAGTGCTAGTTGACTCCCTTTCCATTCCACATTCCATCTATGTATGCAGAACACTAGCTTCGTCAACACGTCGTGAAGAACAAGTGCGGTGTGTGTGGCGCGAGGTTCTCGCCACGCAATGGTATAATGGTATCCACCTCGAGTACCACCGCCATTCGGACTTGAGTATTCCTTGCGGACTATTGTGAAGGCTGCGCTGCAGGCTCCGCCGCGGGGGCTGGACTCGTGGCCTTGGCTGGCTCGCTGGGGGATGCTGACGTCGGTGCGGGCGAAGACGATGCGAGTCGAGCGTCAAGTGCACGAAGGGCCACAGCTCTGCCACACGTCAGCGGTCAGTTGTATTGGCAGACGTACCTTCGCCGCTCTGCCTCAGCTCTGGCACCACCTGGGCCGGGAAGGACGTTGTATCCACCCGTGTGGGTATCATCCCACGACTGAATGACACCCAAGCGGACTGCAAGGCGGAAAACGTGGCCACAAAGGATGGCAACGTACGGACTGGCCCAGTGTTAGCCGAGGGCCAACTGTTTTCAAACGCAACACTGACCGGATGGGTGGTGGGAACCAATACTGGAAAGCAAACGTCTCGCTGCGGTCGCCGCGGTACTCGCCGTTCTCGGAAAGCTTGAAGAAGCGAAGGTAGATCCACGCAACGAAGAAGCCAAACTGGATCAGGATATAGGGGGAGGGGCCCAGAACGATGACAAGAACGTTGGAGAGGAGCAGATAGAGCCCAGGAATGGTCTGTGTGTCTTAGTTGGCGTTCTCTGTTCGGTTACACCAACCTTCACGCGAGCTTTGAGCACACCGAACAGCTGGATTTGATGTTCGGGGATTATTTGCGTAAACGCGACGAGCAGTCCTGCTTGCAAGCCAGAGAGGCCATGGTATGGAAGTCCAGCACTGGTGCCGGTTAGCCGAGGCTTCGTCCGCAAGACAGGCCAGCATAAAACTTACAATGCAGCATCCGCGCCGAGGACGAAGTACATTATCCACGAGAAGCCAAAGGCAATGACGTTTGAAACGATGATGACGATAAACGAAAACCTCAACAGCTCTCGCATCCCCCAGAGTCGCTCAAGGTATCGACAAGCAAACGGGATGGAGACGAGAGAGACGAGGAGCTGAGGTGGTGGTCAGTAGGCGGTTGAAGCAACATCTAATCAGTGCATACCTCGATCGGGTTGAGTTCGACAAAGCCTGCTGTCAAGAGGGTCCATGGGTATTTCCAGCTCGACTCTGGAAGGAACACGAGCCATGGAAGCTCGTGACCGGGTGTGGGGAGAACGTCGGATCGTGAACGCACGAATGCGGCCAAGACATAGTAGGATAATGAGAAAAGGATGACAAGCGATGCGAGTGTTCGTGTACCCCAAGGGACTGTCTGAAGAAAGGGGAGAAAGGATATGGTCGGCATGCTGGTGAAGGGGATAGTTGAATGGCAAGCAGCAACTGGGAAGTGATGTCAAGCTTTGGCGTTGCGTTGTCGAAGGACCGACAACCTTGGGAGTGCACACTGGCCGGCTGGCTGGTGCAGGCAGTGGCGCGGCGCGTGGGCGGTGAGGCGGCGGCCGGTTTGACGGGCGACGGCCAAGGCTAGCCGTCAACTGAATGGCACACACACCACGCGCCTTGGGGCCTTTCCGCCCATGCCGCCAGGCCGCCTCTATCGTGCCTTCACTACAAGCGGCACCATACCAACATTGTGCAGCCTGCTCGCTGCATTTCATGAACCCAGTCATTTCACGAGCATCTAGCTCTCTCATGCATGCTGCTAGCTTTCGCCCTTTGCGTGCATCCACCACAGCTCCTCGCTTCTCACCTCCACCGCGTCCTCGCAAGAGAGGGACGACGCGTATTCATCATTACGTAAATTAAATTCCACGTGGATGGGAATACCGGCAAAAGGACATGGTGGCACCTTCAAAGTCGCCACCCAAGTACTAGCTAGCTCGCTGCGATGGATCAACACTGGCCATCATCATCATCGTCAACACCATTCAAACCACCGATAGCCATCTCACCCTTCATCGCCATTGTGTCCCCAGCCGCCACTTCTCGGCCCTTGATCTGCTTTGCCAGCGCAGCCTGAGACCATCCTCAACGACACCTGCTGGTCAAGGCGGCGGTTGATCAAGCAACTTGCTTCAGTTTAGGTGCGGGTTGCACCTTCCCTCACGATGCAATCTTCTTCGGCAACCATGTCCCAGGGAGACGATGGTGGCTCAAGCCGTATCAAGCTCTGTAGCGAGGAGGTCAACATCCTGATCTACCTGGTAGGTTGACATGGTTGTTGCAGCACTAACCTTGTCACTCAGTACCTGCTGGAGTCTAACTTCACGCATTCTGCCTTCACGTTGCTCTCCGAGTCGGCACTGCCATCCACATCGTTATTCCAGACCTTCAATCCGTCATATCCAACAACATCCGCACGCAAGGATTCGTCAACAAGAACAAATGGGACGACGAAACCTGCAACTCCTACCAGCGATGCGTTCGGCTCCTCTAGTGGCAAGATCCCGCGTGGGGAACTCATTCGCAAGCTTTGGAAGGCCCTTCGATGGGAAGAAATCGAGCGACATACGGCAGGTGACCCAGTAAGTCTTGGGGGTGAGAACAAGAGAGGCAGTTTCACTGACCTTACAGGAAACTGCATCACTCGCCTGCCGCTCGCCCTTCCACCTGCTCATACCTCATACTTGTTCTGCCGAGGAATCAGCGGATGGGGCTGATGCTGTTGCATCGCCACCCCCATCCAAACGACCGGAGCCGTTTCCGCAGCCAACAGCAACGGCCAAGCCGACAACAGGCCAGGTTGAACTGGAGCGAAGCTCGATACCTGTCGATTCCCAAGGCTCGTCTCCGTTGGCCATCGGCAAAGGCAAGCGCAAGGGCATCGCGGAGACGCCACCCCCTGCGACAAAGGACAGCACCAGAGACGATTCGGTTGGGGATGAACAGGAGAGTGTTACCGCACGGCCAGCCGACAACGAGACGTCCCTCACTCGCGAGAGCGATGGTGGCCCAGCCACGAAGCGCCAACGCGAAGACGAGGACAAGGTCGCAGACCCTGCGACCCGCTCTAAGGCACCCTCATCTCGCTCCAAGACTCAGAGCTCTGGGTCGAAGGCAACCGCTGTTAAGACGATAAGAGGGTTCCCCCCCAGTGAATCTGGAGGCGGTTGTTGGGCGGAGCATCGCGATGCGGTAAGCACCGAGCTCACCAAGCTGAGAGCTGACAGTGCAGGTCACCTGTCTTGCATGGAACCCAAAAGATAAAGATGCGTTGGTCACCGGAAGCAGTGATGGCACAGCAAAGCTGTGGGACTTCCTTGAAACCGAGTCTGCATCAGGGCACGCACTCCAACTCAGCAAGAAGCCGGTCTCCATTGCCCACAAGTCCATTGACAGTGGCAAGAAGGCCGTTACGGCATTGGGGTGGCATCCAGATGGAACCGTGTTTGCTACAGGTATGTGCACATGCTTGTGATGGCACTGCACTGACTCTTGCAGCATCGGACGGTGTTGGCCGACTATTCACTCCGTCTGGCCAGCTTCAAGGTATTTTGACCTATGGAAGAGGAACCATCAACTCTCTTAAGTTTAACCCGTCCGGCAACTCGCTCCTTGCGGCGAAGGACGATTTCACCGTCTGTCTGTTTGTCCTCGATTTCGATTTGAAGTCTCCGAAGCAGCTTAGCTTCGAGGCGCACTCGAAGGAGGTGAACGACGTCGATTGGCTCGACGACGACGTCTTTGCATCTGGGGGTAACGACCACCACATTTTCATCTTCCGCTCCAACGACCGGCGACCTCGATTCACTCTGAAAGGTCATACAGACGACGTCACGAGGGTCAAGTGGTCGCCACCGCAATCGGAAGGGACCGAGCGGCCCCGCCTTCTCGCGTCCGTTTCTGACGATGGCACGATCATGATATGGAAACTGCCACACTACCCTGCCGACCGTGGTACGGTTAGCCGGTCGCTTTCCCCGAGCAAGCAACCGAAAGACCGCGAGACGGACGACGACTTCCTTGTCGTTGCGCCTGGGTCCGAGTATTGCATCAACCGGTTAGCCGTCGTCAATGGTGGTACGGAGAACAAGAGGATGAGCACTCTCGAGTGGTCTCCTTCTAGCCGCGACGGCCGGATGATTGTTGCTGCGTGAGTGAAGACGACCCGGACTTGAAACGACACTGACATCACAGTGGCGGCCAGGACTCCACTGTCAAGCTATTCGACGCCGTGTCTGGCGAGTGCCTGCACGTGCTAGCGGGACTAGAGTCGGGCACAGGCTCCATTGCCTTCTCCCCACTGGGGTTCGGCCGTTCTCTCGGGGTTGTTGCCGGCGGAGGATGGAATGGAAAGCTGGTCGTTTGGGATGTCGAGGTAGGTCCACGCCTGCGGCTTCGCAGAGTCGATTGCTGACGAGCGCAGACTGGTGACATCCTGAAGGAATGCGAAATAGAAGAAGAGCCAGATCGACAATCGGCACGGGACAAGCCAATGATGGTGAGTTCATGGTTGCACACTGGGCGGGTGAGCTGACGATTCGGAGACGGCCATGGCTTGGCGAAATGACGGCCAGCAGCTGGCTCTTGGCCTTCATAACAAGACGCTCCTGTCCCTGTATGTCGGCGGTCTATTGTGACAGCCGCGTCTGTTGCTGCCGTGACATTCATGAATGGCAGGGAAATGTATCATTATGTTCTCTCTAGTACCCAGGCCCAAATGCCTGTTTCGGGGTGGTAAACGACTTGCTGATCGTCGGACGTTTTGGTTGCATGGCGAACCAGAGCCACCTTGTCGATAACGCGCCATCCGAGTGTATTTGGACCGTCTGCGCATGGTAGGAAGTCGAACCGAGATGACGAGTAGGATGCACAGATCCATCGGCTGCCCACTCGAGTGACACGGGCCGCGTTGTGGCAGAGTTGTTCAATGGCGTCGACTTTGCCATCAACAGAGATATCAGTCCGGTCGGCCGCTGGTCCACAAGAAATAGCGTCGGCTGTTGACTTGTCGAGGAGGACATCCCAGCCATCTGGGGGCATATGCTTGAGGAGAGACGGGAGTGAGAGCATATCCATCTCCACCAATGGCACGCCACCGATCGGCGTGTCGCGCAGAACCGAGCTAGCATAGTCCGAGTCTACAACCCGAACGCCACTCCCAAAGTGATGCTGGACATCAATGCCGAGTGACGACGTCCCGCAGCCAAAGTGGAGCAGATTGAGAGGTGGCGTTGCCGGCGGGTGCGGGAGCGACGCCTCGATGACAGGAACGAGGATATCAGATGGAACAAGCCATTCGAACGCTTTCGTTGCAGTCTCTCTGGAAAGCCTGTCCTCCCAATAAACTTTGGATGAGTAGTCGACCGTCATGGTGTGTGCTCCAAGGTGGTAGCAAGATGAAGGAATGTGGACGAGGCCAATACAACTTTTCCCCCAAGGCCGATTTCGGCAATCCACGGTCGCATCCGGTTTGGTTCCGCGTCCGGTCGGCAGCTCCGGAGTCACCCTCCGCCCATCCCCACCAGCTTGAGCTGCCGCCCGCCGAGCACAGCGCCGAGCCCCCCGCAGTCAGCAGCGGCCCCCTCCTGGGCTGGGCCCTTGGCATGTTGGCCAGTGCTGCCCGTACACCATGCAAGTCGGCCAATATCGGACATGCCCCGTCAGGGTTTAAACAAAGACGCAAAGGGACAACTGCAAGACCTCGTGCGACTGCACGCGCCGTGGTTACGAGGATCACGTGACTGGACAACGGATTTATCAGATAAGCCTCGCCCAGTCGGCCGAAACGATTGCGCTGTTGCCATTCTTCCGGCCCTCTTGGCCGTAACGCACCGCGCGCAGCATCAGTGACACGACCTTGGGGACACGCACACAGGGCAATTGAAGCATGGGACGGTCGCACCTCAAACAACACTCGGCCACCACACCATGTCTTCACCTTGAACACCCATTTCTTCAGTCCCACAATGGAACTCGGCAGCGTCGACAGCTTGGGCAACGATAGCTCCTCCAGGCATACCCTGGACAGCCTTCCCATCATGAAACCTAGAAAGTATCACTGGTATGCCAGTCGATACATGTGCGCCATCACCCTTGGCGCTCTCCTTGTTTTGTCCGCCTGTCACTTGACCGTAACCGTCAAGAGGAAACGATCCAAACGGCCAGAACAGTCAAAGTCGCCACCGCTGTCACGAGGGCAGGCTTTCCGGTATGCAGCACAGAACTGGCTGTTTCTTGCTTCATTCCCCAAGTGGATGTATGGACCAGACACGATCGCCGATGGGGTGTGCACAGTCGTCTATTGTGCCCTTCTCTTCTTCTTCTCCATCAACAAATCGAGACGTGAGTTGCAACGACTTCCCGACCCTGACACATTGCAGTAGTTGGCGGTCAAGGAAACCTTGCAAATCAGATGGGAGTCATGGTACGTCTCGCGCGTGGTGGGTCGGTGCTTACAATCCAGGCTTTCAGTCAGCTTCCTCTGATACTACTGCTCGTCGCAAAGAATAATCCGATCACTCTCCTCACGGGCATCACGTACCAGAAGCTAAACTTTCTCCATCGTGCGGCATCAAGAGCTTGTCTTCTCTGCAGCTGGATTCATGCTATTGCATGGACACCGAGGGTATGGGAGAAGGGCCACTTTTCCCATGCGTACCTCATCTCGGTGAGTCCTTCTGTTGCTTTTTCAAACGCCTTGGTTCTGATGAAGTTGAAAGGGTATTATCGCTCTGTTCGCATTCACCATGCTCTGGACAACAAGTCTTCGCATAATCCGTCGGGTGGCATGGGAATTCTTCATCGTCACACACATAATCTTCACATTGTGAGAAGGATCACTGGTGTCTTCGGAGATATGGCTCACTCCTTGCAGGTTGTTTCTCGTCGGGGCCATCTTTCACTGGAAGAAACTGATGTACTGGGTCTGGGTGAGGCTGGCCCCTTAAAGCATAGTCTGATCCCGCAGCCCGCTCTCGCCCTGTGGATCCTTGATCGTCTAATACGAATCATAAGGCTGTACAGCGGCAATCGCGAGCAAGACACCGGTCGCTTGTCCCTTGCAAGGCCAAGTGGCGAGTGTACCATCGAGCTTCTCGAGTGGAATGTCCTTCGTGTCACCATAACGAGGCCAAACATGCACTGGTCGGCGGGGCAGCATGCGTGAGTAGAGGTTCGCAGGGGGGTGGTGCTAAAACCAGCTTCTTGTCAATGCCGACTGTCACTCAGTCGCTGCACGAATCGCACCCGTTCTCCTTCGCCAACGTACCCGACGGCACAAGTAACAGTGCGGTGTTCGTCATCAGAGTCCACGCAGGAGCAACGAAACAGTTGCGCGACTCTATGTCGGAAGTCGTGGAGACGGCGATCCCTCTGTACATCGAGGGCCCATATGGCGCAGTTCACTCCCTACGGCATTGGGAGTCTGTGCTGCTTGTTGCAGGTAGGTCAACCAGGAACACTCGACAGGACAATCCTCTTACACCCTGCAGGTGGCACTGGTGTTACCTTTTGCTTATCACATCTGCACGACCTAGTGAACCGCCAGCCGGGCGAAGACGGGCCGAGGAGGGCACACCTCGTATGGCATGTACGACACCCCGCAGACGTCCTCTGGGTGGTCCCAGTTCTGACCCAGGTGGTAAACCTAAGGAGCAAAAGCCAGACAGAAGTCCTCATCGATGTGTTTGTCACCCGATCGCGACCTCACTCTACCCATGGAAGCGTACCGACATCAACGAATGGTCCCGGAGAAGAGACTTGCCTTCTAACGGAGCGAGAGCCGAAAAGATGTCCGGCACAGTCGGCTACTGCTCAACCTCCACTGCCCCTCCCTCCGAGCCTAAGATCACTCATCCGTTGGCATGAGGGACGTGCGGACTTGGCAGAGATCATTGGGCACGAATCTAGTCGAGCAGGCGGCCCTCTCAACGTAACAGGTGGGGGGTTTGAATCGTGGGACAGTCACTGACATGAGCGTGTGGTCCCCACTCCCTCCTACAAGCTTCAAGATCGGCAGTGATGAGAGCACAGTTCAGTGGCCGACCTATCCAATACTACGAGGAAACTCTCAGTGCTTAGGGCGGCAATGGCGAACCGCAGCTTTCCTCTGGCTATCACCAAACATGCACTATCATTCCCATTCTTCATGACGGTACATACTGTGCACAGTTTACTTGCGGCGCGGCCTCCCATTACGGGCCTTGAGCTGGGAGGCGTCAGCCCAACCTGGTGCAGGGCAGTTGGCACGTACCTTCTCCTTCTGTAGTCGATTGCGGCGCAGGGTATCTGCAGAATGCAGCTCTGATTTTGCTTTGCCGCTTGGAGCAGGCAGCTTGCGGTGTTTAGCAGGACGGTGAGAAGCGGGGTGGGGCTCGGTCTGAGCCGGCGACGACGGCTGCTGCCTCTTCTTCGAGGATTGCCATGTTGCAAAACGTCCACTCTTGAATGTCGCCGGCAGGAGCACACCACTCTCGCCTTTGACCATCTTCTGATTATCGGCACCTACTCCGTCACCCTTGACGAAGCGTTTACTTTTCTTGTCCCACTTCATCTGGCTGGCCTTCTGGGCTCGTTGAGCGGCCCCCTCGTCCCCTTGCAGGTCAAGAATAGCGGAGCGTGCCTGAGCGGCAAACGAATCATCGTTCAAGGAATACCTAAGCAGCCAGTCAGCTGCACGCCCGGTGCGAATATACTGTACTGACCCTTTGTTCTTCGCAGTTTCCACATTCTCATGCGGAAGGAAGAAGTTCGGGTCCCTGTATGACTTCTTGATGATCGGAGGGCGATCCTCCTCCTGCTCAGTTTAGCGTAATTTCCACACGCAAGACTTACCGTCTCCGCTTCATGGTCATCTGTCTGCGTCCCACGTCGGCCGGCTCTGTGTTTCGCCAGGAGTTGTCGACGTTGCTGCATGAGCTGGGCAGCTGGTTGCTTACCCCGGGATCCGATTTCAAAGATCGTCTCGGGGGGTCGATAGTCTTGAACAGATCCAAGGAGACGTTCGCGGAGATCACTGGATTCGGTGGGCTCACTGCTGGTCCCGCTCTGCAATACCGGAAGGACGACCGAGGACCCTTGTGAAAGTTCAGACATGAGGGTTTTGGCCTTCTGGTAGGCTTCCCTGCTTGCTTTTGAACGTGACCTCTCGAACATGCTTTGTCCGCGCTTCATGACCTCCCGAAGAGAAGGGAGTTGAGGCTCCGCCTCTTCGAGGCCATTCTGAATGTACTCCATGGCGGTTTCCAGAGATTCACGCGGGGCTGCACCGAAAACGTCCTTGTTGCCGGTAATGGGGCGGTCCAAGAAGACTTCGAGGTCGAGTAGGAAAGGCAGATCGTCTTTGGTGACGATGGTCCATGCCGATCCTTCCTGTCCAGCGCGCGCGGTGCGTCCTACTCGATGGACGAAAATGCGTGGGCTTGATGGGAAGTCGAAGTTCACAACATGCCCCATTGATGGGATGTCGATTCCTCGAGCAGCAACATCGGTGACCACGAGCAAGTCGGTGTCATCGCTCCTGAATTGACGCAGCTGCTGTTGGCGGGCTACCTGATCCAAAGAGCCGTAGATGAAGGAAGCCCGATAACCTGCCGCAGACAAGAGTGTCTGAAGGTATTCGACGTGATGTTTAGTTGACGCAAAGATGATCGCTTTTTGTCTGTTGCTAACGACAGCGGTCGACATCGAGACGCCGATGGCATCCCGGAGAAGGATAAGAAGAGCCGCATCCTTCTCATCTGGCTTCGTCCAGACAAAGGCGGTTTTAAGAGAGGGGCTGATTCGGTGCTCCGTATCCAGTCGAATGAAATTCGGGTTGTTTAGCCCGGCCTTGGCGAATTCCGCTAGGGAGGAGGGGAGTGTTGCGGAAAAGAGCAAGCTATGCCGGCTCGCAGGCAGGCGGTGGAGGATTTCGCGGAGCTGCACTTCGAAGCCCATCTCAAACAACCTGCAGTCAGCCCTCTGTCAGTTGAGATTGCTCACCGGTCGGCCTCGTCGTATATGACCATGTCCAAGCCCCGCAAATCAAGGTTCATTTCCACCACAATGTGCAGGAATCGACCTGGGGTAGCGATGACGCTGATGTTAGCAGACATCTGGTATCGGAACCTACATGTCTGGCTTTTCTGAAATCTTCTCAAATTGCTGATCCAACGATTCTCCGCCCATGATCACAGACCAGCGGAGGGCCGACGACTTGTCTGTACCAGCAAGGCTTCGCGAGAGATCCTTGCCTGCCTTCAAAATCTGAACGGCAAGTTCTCGACTAGGACACAGAATCAAGCACCGAATTCCATGCGGTTCACGACGCGACCCAAGCCGCTGAAGCATTGGGATGAGATAGGCCAATGTTTTGCCTGATCCAGTTCGGGCCATGCCCAAAATGTCTCGGGGTGGGTTCTCCAGAGCGCTTGGAATGGCCAGCCGCTGGATGGGGGTTGGTTGCTTGAAGCCTCGCAATCCCAGTGCCCTTGTCATCTGCGGAGACAGGCCTACGGGGTTATGTCAGACATGTACGGTGCACAGTTGTGACGGCGGCCACGTACCGAGCTGTTGCCAGGAGGCGGCCGACTTGCGCTTCGACGAGGTCTGGGTCTGCGAGCCGTCATTCTGAGACGGGATCCAATCAGCCTTGAAGCTGCTTTGCGTTGCCATGGTGAATCGAGAGACCGCTGTGTTTGCGGTCGACTAGACGATTCAGCGTCGAGTGTCGAGTGGGTGTCAAGTTCTGAGCGTCCGTCTTTTGCTCGCCGTGACCTGACCGACAACAAAGTTTTGAGAGTGCAGCCAGGTTGGGTGGAGGTGTTGAAGGGCGGTGATTTCGCCTTATGTAATACAGTCACGTGACTTTTCGGCTCCGGATGGGATGACACACCACTCAGTGTGCACACCACTGCAGTGGCCAAAATATTCAGAATGACAAGTCCTCTCCACCCGTCCATCCATCCACTTTGCAATCATCAACCACACTCAGCCGTCCTCTTTAGCCCACAATGTTTACCTGCATATCATGCCGAATCGCCTTTGAGACTGCTGAAGAGCAGCGGTCTCACTTCGGCACCGACTGGCACCGCTACAACATGAAGCGCCGAGTCGCCAACTTGCCCCCCGTCTCCGCATCCGCTTTCAATGAGAAGGTCATCGAGCGTCGAGAGCAAAACGCCGTGCGCCCCGACCCCAGAGACATGATTTGCAATGCATGCAGGTAAGTCTTCAACTGTCATGGACACGAGCTCACGTTTGCAGCAAGCAATTCTCAACTGAGAATTCGTACCGCTCCCATGTTCAGTCCAAGAAGCACCGCGAGCGACAGGCGGCCCTAGCGCGAGCCCCTGCCTCAGCGACAGCTCCTCCCACTGCTGAACAGGCAGCCTCATCCTCGTCAACGTCATTCCCTCGGGTTTCTGAAGAAGTCGATGAGGAGGAGGATGAGGTCGATGAGGAGAGCGACGACGATGAGATGGACATTGAGGCTGCCATCGCAGCCTCTCGCCGAAAGATCGGCCCAACCGACTGTCTCTTCTGCAACCACCGCGCCGCGGATGTGCAGGCAAGCTTGACACATATGTCGAGCACCCACAGCTTCTTCATCCCCGACCAGGAGCTGCTCATCGATCTCGATGGGCTGTTGGGATACCTGGGTGAGAAGGTGGCGCTCGGCAACCTCTGCCTGTACTGTCCCAACGGAGGCAAGGAGTTTGGAAGCTTGGAGGCCGTACGCAAGCACATGATCGACAAGTCTCACTGCAAGATCGCATACGACACAGAGGAGGATCGAATCGAGCTGTCCGACTTCTACAAGTTTGGAGGTTCAGATGAATCGGACTGGGAGGATGTTGACGATGGCATGGATGGCGACGCACAGGTGAGGTCACATGGGATCGTGAGCGCTAATATTGCTAGAATGGCGGAATGCCCCACCTCACCGCCGATGGCCTCTCTCTCACACTGCCTTCAGGACGCACTATCGGCCACCGCGCGCTGAAGGTGTACTATGCCCAGCGTCACCGGCCCTCCACCGAGCCACAGGAGGACCCGACCAAGGCCAAAGTTGCTTTGGTCCGTCAGCGTCTCGCGGATCCGACATCAAGCTTGGTCCCCGTGGCTGGCGGCCATGGAGCGTATGGTCGTGGCCTTGAAACCGTCAAGGCCAGGAACGCTGGGGAGGCAACTTGGGCGAAGAAGCAGGCCAAGGCATTCAAGGATCAGAGGACTAGGGAGGACTTCAAGACCAAGGTTGGCTTCCGGCACAACAGCCAAAAGCGTATGTTCAGGCCGTCATACACTACTGACGCTGGCAGACTTCAGGGACCCGCTTCGTAAGTTGTGCTTTCCGCTCCGACAGTTACTGACGTTCGTCAGTCCAGTGATCGTCGCGGTCTCAGCTTCATGGCTCACCGCATCCTCTGTATGTACACGCAACATGCACCACATCGCAACTTTTGCGTCGTCTCTCCGAGCATTGATTGTGAGATCCAACCTCCTTTGGCGCCGGTCCCCAGGTAGCTATCCATTGTTCGGGGCTGTGTGGGTGGTTCGTGCGTACATACCACAGTGCCTCCATTGTTCGGTCGAGAGGCGCGTATCGCTTCGCTGTGTAAGTGCCCCCGCCGGTACCCCCCCCCTCCCCCCGGGTCAACCATCCACCTTCTTCTCGCTTTCTCTCTCTCCATCTCGGCGACACTAGTCATCCATCAATTTCATCCGCTCAACCTTTCGATCATGCGGCATTCGGACTACCCCTTGTGGAATGCCATTGGCCTGCTGGCGGTCTTACTTCCAGCACCTTGGCATTGGCGCGCTCGTAACGTCTCTACGACTTGTCTTATCGCCTGGCTCGCTACCTTTCACCTCACCTCGTTCTCCAGCGCATTGATATGGGCGGATAACGTGGCCGATAGCAATCCGGTGTGGTGTGACATCAGTAAGACGGCACATGTCAGCAGAGGCTCATCTCTCCTTAGGTAGTCGCGTCGCCATGGTCGTGCAGTTTGCCGTGCCAATGTGCTCCCTATCCCAGATGCGAAGGCTGGCAAGGGTGGCTTCTCCCAGCAAACCCAAGTTCTCGCCTAAGGATCAAAGGCTTTCCCTCATCGAAGAATACACTCTCTGTCTTCTGTTGCCGCTCCTCAAGATACCGCTCGCCTACACCGTTCAAGGCCACCGGTACGACATTGTTCAGTCGATTGGCTGCGGAGTCCCGCAGGCACTAAATTGGCCGTCGATTGTTATCCACAAGGTAATCAACTTGCTTGTGGCGAGCCTCTGTCTCATTTATGCGTGTGAGTGGAACCCCTGCAGTTTTGGTCTTAACGCATAAAAGGTGTTGCCGCACGGTTCTTTCTGAAGCGTCGCTTGCATTTCCGATCCGTCTTGGTCGGCTCCGGTTTGACACCAAGTCGATACCTCCGTCTTATTGGTCTGGCCATCTCCATCAGCTTCGTTGTTGTCGCCGCCACCCTGCTCAACCTTTTGGTTCGCACGGTTGCCTATGGACACCAAGTGGTCCCAGTCGGGACTTGGGACAACATTCATCACGATTACAATCTCATTTCACAGTTCCCCGAGGAGATTGTCGAGACGGCTACTTCCATGTTGCTCCTCGTCGTGCCCTTTTACTTCGGACCCATTTACTCAATCGTCTTCTTCGCTTTCTTCGGTTTTGGAGAGGAAGCCGTCTCCGAGTACCTGGCAATCTGGGAGCATGGCAAGCGCTGGCTACGGTGGTGCCGTATTTTGAAGCAGAAGTAGGTGAACAGGACTAGCCAGAGACCGAACACAATCTCATACCACCAGGCCGGCCATCGACGTGACGCACACTCTGGGTCTAGGTTCGACTGTCGTCTCTCTCGGAGGTACTCCTTTTGCGGACGGCCCGCTTCGACCATCGCTGCAACCTATTTCCAACAGTCAAGCTCATGTTGGCGATGGGATAACTGTTCGGGTCGAAACTTCGGTGGCCTGAATGAAGCTTCACTTGTGCTCAAGTTAATCGTCAAACGTCCGTAGTCTGGAGCTGAATGTACCTCTCGTGTGAAGTCAAAGGGGTATCATCTGCACTGTGTTGTCATTGAGTGACTGGAAACTCCCCTTTGATGACGGCGAAGTCGATGCATTGCCACGTTCTTGAGACTACGCGCAGTGAAACACGCGAGCGGCGGCAGCGTGCAGGAGGAGGAGGGGGTGGGAGGGAGTATCGGGAGCATGATAGCTAAGGGCGTGTTGCCTTTGTAATCATGCGACATGATTCAGTGGGAACGACGAAGCAGGCTCCAGCGCTGCCGTATCAGGTTCGACTCGTGTTCAGTCTTTCAAAACGCGGGCTCGAAATTCGAGGCAGAATGGAGCAGAATGGGTTTCATTCCAAAGAAGCACTAGTATATACTGATCTGGCGGCTGCAGCGATCAATCCAAGCCTTGGGAAAGAAGGCTGTGGGCTGAAACAGTTAGATCAATGTGCTACTCAGGCAAGTGCTTACCGTGAGATGCTTAGGCGATGACACAGCCGTAAGGGGCCCAGATCCACATGTTGCCGGGGCCGCCGAGGCCCTGCTGCTCCTCGTTGCGGGGAGCCTCGGAGCCGCCCTGGGCGAGCGAAGCGGCGGAGGTGAAGATGGCGGTGAAGGCGTCCATTGTTGTTGAGTTGTTGGGTTGGTGGGTTGGGTTGGGTTGGTTGGATTGGTTGGTTGGTTGAGGAGTGGAGAGCTGTTGGTTTGATGAGGACTGAGAGACGGCGAGACGGGCTGCTTATATACACGATTCCGGCCCCCCCTCGACTGCGAGACCAGCAGCGAGCTCGCCATCGTCTCTGTTGTTCGAGTCGCGCAGCGCACTCGCACTCCGGATCTGGTGTGCGCGACAATAGCACCAACCCCCCCAATGGAATGGGCCGATCCGGGAGTCTGGATGCCCGAAGGGGCCGGCGTGCCATTGTCCCCGCCCGCGTGACCTCCTTTCCCGGCGGCATGTGGCGCCGCTGACAATGGCTTGCCGCATCGTCCTCGGCGGCGCGGTGGGGACGATGAGATTGGGTTGGTGGCGCGTGTTTCAGCATGCCGCGCCGCACAGATCCGCCGCGTCCCAGAGGCTGGGGTTGCCGGATACGTGCGTCGCACAATGGAAACGATGAGCAGGATGCGCGCGTGCGTTCCATAGCGCCGCGCGCCATGCACCGCCTCGCCGAGAGAGACCGCCGTACGACGCCGCGCCCATAACGCGCCGCCCCCAACCCCGCGACAATGGGCCACCATCTCATCGACGCCGCCCCATCGCACAGAGGGCCGCACAATAGTGTACATCCCCGCCCAGGCCGCCGTCCCCACTGCTGCAACGCCGCCTGCCGAACGTGGCCCACAATGCGGCCACGCGCCTGCCGGATATGGGCGACAATGCCGCGGCGCCTGCCGAACGCAGCACACAATGCCACAGTCGGCCTACGACTACCGAACGCAGCGGCACAGTGCCACGCACCGCGCCGGGCATTGTTGTGGCCCGGGTTCGCAGCGGCAGTGCCACCTCCCCAGCCGGCGGCATTGTTGGCACCAGCCGCTGTTCCTGGTCCGTCGGCGTCGCCCTCGAGGCCCGAAACCCCGGATCCGAGCCGACTCGACCGGGCTTGGCGCTCTGCATTGTGCTCGCTGGGTGGTGGGCGCATACGCATAGCTGCGCACGGCGCGGCGATGTCGGCGTACGCCGCTGCCCCTCGTTGGCGAGAGGTCGCTTTTGACTTGCACGCCAGTTTGCCACGAAAACCCCCAAACTGCCACACTCGCCCCACCATCACTCCCACCTCCCCTCCCTCCCCCACCCCACTCCCCCACCCGGCACATAATTCGTTACATGGCAACTGTCATCACTATTGTACAATGTATTTGCACATGGTATGGGAAGAAATAGTTCAGAGGGTCCGTTGAGCGTCTCTGCGACTGACTCGTCTCACAGCCCCCCGCACTACGACGGCCGGACGGGCGGCCCGCCCGGGTGCGTCCGCATCAGGCCCTTGCCGGTGAACGGGCCGCTGACGCCGTGCATGTCGACAAAGTGGCTGCCGGGTTGGGCAGGCCTTTGCACACCGGCGCCGAGGTCGATGAGGTGGCCGCCGGACGGGGGAGGACGCTGCGGGCGCTGGGGCTGCTGCTGCGGGGTCGGGCGCGTGCTCGGCGCCGACTGCCGCGCGGCGGGGTTGGTCTGCGCAATCGTGTAGCTCCGCGCATCGTACGCCGCCAGCGACAGCTTGTACCCTGTCGGGTCGTCGCACGAGACATACTGCACGTGCTCGCTCGGGTTCTCGAACGACGCCGCGGGCTCGACTGCAGGCGTCAGCGCAACCCACACTCCCCGACTCCACCCCCCACTCACATCGCTTGAAGGCAAACACGTAGGGATACGGCGCCGTCTGGCTGCGCATGCAGCTGTACGTGTCCGAGAACAACGTGTTGACCTGCATCTCGTCCTTGCCCTTCTCGTTCTTGGACAGGAAGATTTGGCCACCACGCGTCTCGAGCCAGCGCTTGGACCACTTGCCGCGCTTGGTCTCGAACTGGACCCAGCCACCAATCTGCGGTGGGGTATTCGGCACACCCTGGGGACAATGGTCAGTGCCACGTCGACAACAACGCTCCACCACTTACCCTTGCCCACGATGCAATACCGCGCATCGTGTCCTTGACCACAAGACAGTTCTTGGACGCAGTCGCGTCCCAGCCCTTGGTCACTGCAAGGATCGACTCGTAGTCGCGGACCTGGCGCTCGAGGCCCAGCTCGGCAAACACCTCGAACACGACCCAGCCAGACGTCGGGCCCGTCATGACCTCAGCAAAGTCGCCGCGCGACCGAGCGGCAGCGACAAGATCGCGCGCCGTTGTCTCGGGGTACACGTCCAGCGGCAGCGTCTTGCTGTTGCCTCGCTTGTCGAGGACGAGACAGCGCACCGCGACTGGTCGTGCACGGGGCGGCATGGGCTCAGAAGGCGGTGTAGCGGCACTAGCGCCGGTGTGGTGACGTGCGGCGTTCGAGTGCGACCGTGGGCGGCTTGGCACTGGGGACCGGCCCGCATTCATGGACGGGCCACGCGAAACTGGCTGGCCAGAGGTGTTTGGGCTTGACGTGTGTGAGGCCACGAGTGGGCTGCCAGAACGGGGCTGGTCGCCGTCGGACGCGATACGGTGCGTGCGGGACGTCGGCTGGCGACGGAGGTGCGCGTCGGGGTCAGACGCGACTCTGTAGTTGTGGTGCGAGTGGTCATGCGGGACGCCGTGGCTGGTGCTCGAGTGGCGCTCGGCTGAGCCATGGCCGGTACTCGACTGGTGCTCAGCGCTACGGCCGCTGCTGGGGCGACGCTGCATGTCGACACTGCGGGATGGGAGGACCTCACGGCGGTCGTCGTCTGCAGGGAGGCCGAGGTAGCCACGCGCTGGCGACTTGGGAGGGCGCGGCAGGGGGTTCGGGTTCTGCACGCGCGCGCGGTACGGGCCGGGGTCAGCCGAGGATGGGCGGAGGATGGGGTCGCCGGGCGAGGGCTGGCGCGGGTCGGGGTTGCGGACGCGGAGGTGACTGGAGCTGGCGCCGCTGGGACCGCCAATGGCGACGCGCTCCAGCCGGCCGGCGAGCATGTCGGGAGGGACGCCGCCCTCGCCGTCCCAGCCACGGGTGCGAGGCTGCGACTCGGACGCGTAACGGTGCTCTCTGGGGTCGCGGGTCGACTTTGAGCGGGCGACCGAAGCTCCAGGAGCGGGCGAGGCCGGCTTGGCCTCGACCAGCCTGGTCTTGCTCCTGCGAAGCATGCGTTCACGTTCGGCGCGGCGGGCTTCACGGCGGCGTTGCTTGTCGGCGAAGCGCTGTTGCTGAGCTGCGGAAGCTTGGGGGTGTAGGCGAGACAATGGGACGTCGTCTGCGACTTGGGACAATGGACGGTCGTCGTCGTCGTAGTCTGAATCGTCCGAATCGTCGTCGTCCGACGACGCCGCGGCTGGGTCGAGCGCGCTGTCAACACGAGGCGCGCGTCGCTCACGTGAGCTGCCACGCGACGAGCCACGCGAGTCGCGCCCGCTGCCGCCAAGCCCC
This sequence comes from Vanrija albida, assembly GCF_041260175.1. Classification (NCBI taxonomy): domain Eukaryota; kingdom Fungi; phylum Basidiomycota; class Tremellomycetes; order Trichosporonales; family Trichosporonaceae; genus Vanrija; species Vanrija albida. The sequence continues at coordinate 1,345,427 of NW_027191423.1, forward strand.
GATGTTTGGCCCGAGCCTCCCCCGGTTCGTCGAGGCACATCTCGCCAGCTTGTCCATACACCGCTCGTGTTTTCCGACGAGGCGCCAGAGCCGCCCTGGCCGCCACCGCCGCCACCAGCCTCCGAGCGTCCAGGGTTGGAACGCTGCGTGCCAGACGACTCGTGCATGGCGTGGCTGTGGCTTCCGACGGATTCTGTTGGCGCGATCGCCGCATTGCTCGACTGGAGGCTCTCGCGGTTGCCTCGGAGGTCGTCCAGAGAGGGGCCAGTCGCCATGGCCATCGAGTCGTCGATGGTAGGGAAGGCATTGATGGCCGCCTCCCAGCTGCTCGAGCGCAGCGAAGGAGACAAGGCTCCCTCGAGAGGGTTGTAGTCGTCGCCAGCAAATGCAGCGTTCAACTGGTCGTCAATGTGGCGGTTCATGTCGTCCAAGTCTCTTGCGTCCATGTCGGGGAACTGCTTTGGCTTTCGTTCGTCCTTGGCATAGTTGGGGTAGATGCCCAGTTGCTCGTACAACTCGTAGAAGCTGGGGCTGGTGGGCAGCTCCTCGACGCTCAGGCTCTCCGAGCGGGAGCGGGTCATGGGGACGTCGTCGAACATGTCAAAGCCAGCGGCTCTAGGCGGTGCCGACGATGGCTGATGAGGCGTCGCGAGCTCCGCAGACGAACCAGACGACGCGACATGTCCTCCAGAGAAATCGGTCTGAATCGAGAGGCTGCAGGGAGGCGAGTGGGAGCGTGGCGGGGCGCTCGTGGGCGTTGCCATTGGGTCCGGCATCGGAGGGTCAACCTCGCGCTTGGGCTTGAGCGGGGGTACAGGAGGCTCAGCCTCGACAATGGGTGCGGGTTCCGCACTAGGCGGTGAAGACACCAGGTCTTGGTCGAGCGAGTTGTGGAAGTGGGGGTGGGGAGGCTCGAGTGTTCTGCTGCCAAACGTAGAGTATTGGTCCGGCCTGCTGCCAAAAGTGTGCGTGGCAAACTCTGGGCGCTGGATAAAGTCTAATGGCGACGCAAAGGCGGCACTGCCGCGGTCGTGGCTGAGGTGAACAATCTCGAGAGGGGATGCGAGGGCTGGGAGTGGGTCGGCGTGGCCGGAGTCGGAGAAGGCACCAAAGTGTGCTTCCGACATGGCGCCGTGGCCGTGCAAGCTAGCAGTGGGCATGTGTGGCGAGGGCATACTGGGGATGACCATGGACGCTGGGCGCGCCGATCCGTCGACGGTGGCAAGTGACTTGGACTTGCGCAGGCGGGGCGTGAACGCGGCTTTAAAGTTGAGCAGACTTGGGGGGCGTGTCGGCTCTCCGACCGTCGGCGGGGGTAGCAAGTCGAGATGTGTCGGCGCCGGCTGCAGAGGCGTCGGCGCGGGCAACATGTCGAGAGGCACTGCCCGTGACGGTCTGCGCGAGTGCGACTGCGACTGCGCCACGTAGTCGACCGCCGAGGCGAACGGATCTGCCTCTGCCGCATTGTCGTGTGGCTCGAACGGCTCAGGCGTGCTGGGCGATGGAACGCCAAACGTGTCGAATCGAGTGGTCGGAGGGCGCATGCCAAAGTCGTCAACCGAGTCGCGGTGGGCCATACCAAGACTTGGGGGTAGTGGCAAGTCGGAAACGCCCAAGGCACCAGAGTGTGACGGGTTGGGCGAGTGCAAGCCCAAGGCACCAGAGTGAGATTGGTGCGTCGCGTGCATGTTGTGAGGCAGGGTCGGCATCGGTGGTGGCGGGTCGTTCTCGCTCGCGCCACGCTTGTGGTGGAACGAGTCGCGGAGACCCGACGCCGACTTTGACCGCCACAGCTTCTCGACGCCTCGCTTCCAGGCCGACTTTCCGTCGGCCTTGGGGTGCATCGTCTGCCCCTTGGCCGAGTATGGCGAGGGGTATGCTGCTGGCGGGATGGCCGGGATATTTCCAATGGGCGTTAAGGGTGTTCGTGTTTGCCTCGGCGTCTTGAGGTCGTTCTGAAGCGTCAGGAGTGTCACGTTAAATGAGCTCACCTCTGGTAACGCCTCGCTTCGCTTTCCTGCTGTCGAGCGCAATCTCGTCCTGCTCTTCTTCGGCTTGATCTCGTGCTCTCTTGTCGGGATCGTTGGTGTCGTCCTGCCATTCGACGACATTGACGGCGACGGGAACGCCGACGAGCCGGGGAACATTGACAATGCTGGCGAGTGGACGGACGCATGGGGTGAGGGCACACCGTATGGCGACTGCATGGACACGGGGGACACGAGCGAGGCCATCGGCGGTGGCGGTGGCGACGAGAACATTGGCGACGCAGTCCGCACCGGGAACGCGACGCCGCTGCCGTTGCGCGAGTGGGCCGACGGCGCAGCCAGGCCTGTCGAGCCCGAGCTAGGAGTCGCAGTGTGCGACTTGCGGCCCCACGTCCACGGCTCAGCCTGCTGCGCCATGCTGGCCGACGGCGCGCCGACAGCGGCGACAGCGTTGGTGAGCGTACCCGACCGGCTGCGGCCTGCGCTGGTGGCTGCGCTACGGGTGGATTTTGCGCTGCGGCGGTCGCCTGCGGAGTTTGTCGACGTGCTCAGACGCCGGCGCCACGACCCGCGGTGCGCGCCGTCGTTGTCCTCGTCCTCGTCATCCCACAGCCCGTTGCGCGCATAAAGCCCCGAGACGGGCGCGCCGGCGTCGGCGGCCGTGCGCGGATCAACCTCGCACGACGCGATCGACGTCGTGGCAGACGCCGACTCCTTGATCGTCCCGAGCCCGATGACGGGCGAGTGCCCGACGGCCGAGTGCGTGAGCGAGTGTGTCCGCGAGTGCGAGAGGTACTGTTGTGGTGGAGCGGCGGCCATGATGCTGTTGCTGCTGTTGGCGGCGGTGGCGGCGGCGGCGCGCGTCCCCTCGGTGTGGGGGTCTGCTCCACTTTGCGTGGAGTGCAATGTCACGGTCCGTCAGCCACCTGTCTGTGCGTTTATGGCTGGAGTGTGATGGATCGGCAGCGGCGAGATGTGCGATGTGCGACACCAAGGGATGCGGAAAGTCGCGTCGTTGCAAACGCGAGTGCTTTTGGCCGATGCCCCGTGGGTGTAGTCGTCGTCGTCGTTCGTTGGTGTCGTCGTCGTCGCGGTCCTCGTCGTCGCCGTCGTCGTCACAGTCGTCGCGGTCCTCGTCGTCGCCGTCGTCGTCACAGAGAGATGGGTAAGAGACAAGTCGTTATCGAATTGGCAGCATCTAGCCTGGACAAAAGAGTTGGCCGTGTCGGTCGTGGTTGTCGGAGCAGCAGCAGCACCAGTCGCAAGGTTGCAAGGGGGTTGTAACCGATGAGCTAGTGTTGGGTCTGTCGGGTCAAAGTGGTGCGTGCCTGATTTTTGGTGGCCACCAGCCAGGACAACCAAGGCCGGCAGCACCCCTGTTTACATTTTGGCCAAGTGTCTGCCCAACCGACGAGACGAGGCAGCCACAAACCCTTTGGCTCCCTCGCGCCAAGTGCAACTGGGGGGGTGGCTCGCCCTGCAACTCGCCCTGCAACTCCCCCTGCCTGCATACTCGGTCGCTGGATCTGCCTGCATAGAGGCACCTCCTCTCATGCTTTGGGTCGATGAGCGTCGTAGGTTGGGACGCGTGCCTCTGGCGTGGAGCTGCCTGCACCAAAACACTGGTCGCCATGTTTACGCGCCAGTAGTGTGGACCTCGTAAATTGACTGAGCCAGTGTTAATTAAGTAACAAACAACGGCCGCGGCGACCGACACTGGCGCTGCGCCACGACACAGGCTGACTGGCTGGCTGACCGACTGGCTTGCTGGCGGTGGCGGTGGCAACATCGAGAACGATGTAAACAAGTCTTGCCTCAGAAGGAATGCGCCTCGGTCCATCATTGGCCACGGTGCGCGCTACTCGCCGCCAAACTGCAACATGCACTCTGCTCTGCTCTCCACCCAATTCACTTCACCTCTGCCTCACACTCCCATCGACTTGATGGCCGCTTCGAGCTTCTTGGACCATGCATAGTAGCGGTTGGAGCATGACTACGATTGCGTCAGCCATTTGTCTCAGCGCGTGGTGTCTGTCGCTCGCGCTCGTGTTCGCTTCGAACGCAGGGTGGCAGCTGCCTTCCCTGTCCTCCCTCGGACGCGTGACGCCGTCATCAATAGGCGCGCCTGACGGCACCCAACCTCGCACCCGCACACACACGCACCTTGGCGTCGCGGCCGTTGCCGACGGCGAGCGCGACGGCGGCCCAGTCGACCTTGGCCTTGGGGTGCACGAGCTTGAACATGGCCCAGTCCTCGTCGCCGGTCCAGGCCGACGGCTTCTTGGGCGCGCGCGGGGTGGGCGCCGACGTGCCGCCAGCAGCAGCCTTGGTCGCGCGCACCGTCTTGGCCTTGGCCGTCTTCTTCTTCTTCGTCTTGGGCGGCGCGTCGTCGTCGATCTCGATCTTGACACGCTCGTCGTCGGACGCGCCGTCGCTCATGTCGTAGTCGGCTGCGCCGCGGCCAGAGGAAGCCGCAGCGGCATGGAACCCAGAGCCGCGGCCATGCCGTCATCAGACGTTCCGCGCGACGGGCTGCCGCCAGGACGCGAGTAAGGCTTTGCGCGCTGCGTGGGCGGCGACGCGCGCGGCATGCTGTAAGTGGTGGAGAGTGTAACCTTGTTGGGGGTGGGGGTGTATGGGATGGGTGGGATGCGAAGGTGAGGTGAGGGTGGGATGGTGTGTGAGTCGTGCGTGTCGTCACTTTACGCTGGCTGTGTCGAGTGCGGGCGGGTGGGTCGGGTGGCGACAGTGCGTGGACAGTGGCTCTCCTCATCGTCGCGCGTCGCTACTGTCGCTCGTGGGTGGCCATGAGGCGTCGAGCGCGAAGCAAGATGACGGTGGTGTGTGGGGGCGGGCGTGGCGCGAAGGGGGTGTGGGGCGCGGCACCGCTGTAAGTCGTGCAGCCATGCATGCAGCGTGGGTGGGTGGGTGGGGCTGCCTCGGAGGCTGCTCCCACCGACCTCGCACGCAGCTTTCTCGTCGTGCGCGGCCTGCCGACGACGCGCTGCGCGAGACGGCGCCGACGCAAGGATGGATGGATGGATGGCCACCGCCGCCGACGCCGCCGCCTCACTCCGGCGCAATGTCCCGTGCCTGAAAGTCGGCCAGCAGCAACAACTTCCAAACTCATAGTTCACCATCTCGCCGTCATCTCGCCATCCAACATCCCATCCCACCGCACTAGCATGCCCAGACCATAGCCCCGCGCTCGCCACCCCCCGCCCCCCACCCACCACCATGTCCGTCGACATCGACTGGTCGCTCCTCGCCTCCTCCTCGTCCACCCTCTCCGGCTCCCTCATCGCCGCGCTCAACACGCAGCTCAACACCGCCTCACGGCCCTCCTTCCTCGGCCCGATAACCGTCACGGCCTTTGACTTTGGGCACGCCGGCCCCGACGTCGAGATCAAGGATGTGCGCGACGTCTGGCGCGCCTTCGACGACGGCGACGACGAGGGCGACGCCGAGGTCGAGGCGCGGCTCGCCGACGAGCGCGGCGACGAGCCGCCCCCACCACCATACCGCCGGCGCCGGGGCGGCTCGAACGCCCCCTCTGCCCCGCCTTCCGCCCTGTTCTCCCCCGTCCCAGACGACGACGACGAGTCGGTCTACTCGGGCTTCGGGAGCGCGCGGCACAGCGTCGCGAGCGTCGGTATCGGGCTCGGCGCGGCCGGCCTCGTGAACCTGCGGCACGCGCGCGCGCGCCTCGCCCGCCCGACGACGACGCCGCCCCGCGCCTCGCCCCTCTACGCGCCCCCGACGGCGCAGGGCTCGCGCGCCCAGCCGACGAGCTTCACCTCCCCGCCCCCGTCCCCTCCCGCGCGGCCGGCCGGGCTGGAGAACGCGCGCGCAAACCCCCTCCCGAGCGTCCAGATCCACCTGCGTATCGACCACGCGGCGGATCTCACGCTCGCGCTCCTCACTACGCTCCAGGTAAACTACCCGTCCAAGCTGTTCATGGCGCTGCCGCTCAAGCTGGTTATCACGGGCCTCACGCTCGCGGCGGATGTCGTGCTGGCCTACTCTGGGCCAAAGCACCGCCTGCACGTCACCATCGTTGACGCGGATGACGGGCCCACGCCGGCTGGACAGCGCATCCTCCCGCACTTGCATATCGAGAGCGAGATCGGCAGCTCGGACGCCCATGTGCTGCGGAATGTAGGCAAGGTCGAGCGCTTCATTGTCGACGTCGTGCGCAAGACGCTCGTGGAGGAGCTCGTCTTTCCAAACTTTCACACTATTGCGTTGTAGCCGGCGCAGGCTCGCGCGCAGGCCTTGCAGCTGGCGACCTCTCAGCGCTCCCCCCGTCCAGGCCGCCACATCAGCCCCAACACCCTCCCACGCACCCCCACACCCACACCCACGCGCTCCGCGCGCTCGCTGCTCTAGCACACGTATGCATGATACAACATTGGTACATTATACCTCTAGTGCTGCACTGGGAACCCCCAAGACCAACTCTAACAATACACCCTACTTCTTCCGTCCCTTCAACGAGTTCCGTGCCGCACGCTCCTTGCCTGGCGGCTTGGGCGTCTTGCGGTCGCGGTTCTTGTTCTTGACGTTGGCAGTCGTGTAGTAGTTTGTCGCCTTTTGCTTGTTGGTCGTCATACGCGCAGCCTTCTTGGGCGCATCGGCCTCCTCGTCCTCCTCCTCGAACTGCACCTTGCGCTTGGGCTTGGCAGCAGCGGCGGCGGGCTTGGACGCGCCGGCCTCGTCTCCGGGGAAGACGTCCTCCCACGCGAGCTCGGCGGCCTCCTCCTCAGCCTCCTCCACCTCCTCCTCTTCGTCATCCTCGTCGTCGTCCTCATCCTCCTCCTCGTCATCCTCGTCCATGCCCTCAGCGTCCTCCTCGTAGTCGTTGCCCTCGACGTGAGGCATCAACTCGTCGTCGTCCGCCCGCCTGGCATCGTCGCCCATAAACTTGGTCATGGTGACAATCTTGGCAATGGGCTGCTCGACACCCTTGACGCGCTTCTCGCCAAGGAGCTTGCCAAGGGCGCGCTCCTGCTCCTCGAGCACCTTGGTCGTGTCCTCGGACGCCTCGTTGACAGGCTCCTCCTCGGCGACAGGGCCCTCCTTGGTCGGGCGCGCTGGTGGTGGGACGAAGAAGGGGATCTTGCCACGAATCCAGTCGTTGAGGACCATCTTCGCCGCCGCCTCCTGGTCGGGCTCACCACCCTTCAGCAGCTTGCCCGACTTCTTGGCAATCGTGCTCAACAGGATAGCAGCACCCTCCTCGCCGTGCCATCCGCCCTCGCGAGGCTCGAGGTTGTACGTCCTCTGGATGTACTCGGAGCGCACGCGCTCGAGCAGCGCGGGAATGTGCTCGGTGGGCATCTGCAGGTTCTCGACACGAACCACACCCTTGAGCACAGTGTCGGCCTCCGAGTCCTTGGCCGAGAGCGGGACGACACCGGGGCAGTCGATGAGGTAGATGCGGCGCATGAGGGTGATGTACTGCCACACCTTGGTCTCTCCAGGAATAGGAGCGACCGTGCACACCTTCTTCTTCTTGAGCGTGTTGATGATGCTCGACTTGCCGACGTTGGGGTAGCCAATGAAGCCGACCGAGATCTGCTTCTTGTCCGAGTGGAGAACAGAGAACTGGCGGAGCAGCTGGATGAGCGAGCCCTTGCCGAACGAGTTGTTGATCGAGGCGTGGAACGCAATGGTAGGCGCCGACAGCGACAGGTGCTTGACCCAGCGAGCCTGTAAATGTTAGTGTGATTCCAGCGACACGCCAGTTTCGACTGTATGGTCTTCAACTAAGGGACCCGGTCTGAACATGCCCAGAGGCCGCCCGGGTCCCAACTCTATTAGGCCATCCAACACTCCCCCTGGGTCTCTCGCCGGAACTCAGAACGAGAACCAACTTGAAGGCCGCCGTACCCCCAAGACGGGGGACAACGGTGAGACGAGGCGGGGGAGGCTCGTTCTTCCACTCTCGTAACGGATCGAATGCGTGAGGATGCGCGAAGCGCCGCAGAAGGCCCTGACTGGAGTGTGGGATGTGGGGTGGGGGATACACGACCAAACGTAAAAACAACACTCACAGTAACCCAGGTAGGGACCAGGTCGACCTTGTTGAGCACGTAGACGAGGTGCTTGTGGGCCTTCTCCTTGCGGAGGTACTCGACGACGGGCTTGCAGCGGGTGCCGATCGGGTCACGGGCGTCGAGCACGTGGATGACAACATCGGACGAGTCGAGCACCTTGTACAGCTCTCCCCAGATACGGCGCGACGTTCCCTTGGCGTAGACCGGCTCCTTCATGAGAGACGTCGTGGGGTGGTAGGCGTCGCCAGCGAGGTGGACAGCGTCCTCGGGCTCGGCGTGGGCCGCCGTGCTCGACTCGCCGAGCTCCTCGAGCGAGCCGACCTCGAGCCTGGGGCGCTTGCGCTGGGCCTTGGGGCCGAAGGTGTCGGAGAAGGGCTCGGTCTCGACAATGTGCACGCTCTTGCCCTCAGTCTTGCTCTCGTCCTGCAGCAGGCCCATGGGGAGCTTGTTGCGCTTGAGGAGCACAGAGTACGGGTCGGCCTTGTGCTGGCTGAGCGCGGTGCGGAAGTGGTCGAGCGCCGTCTGCGAGATGACGCGCGTGTTGCCGAACCAGCGGCGGTCGGGCTGGATGCGGCCCGGGAGGGCGTCCTTCTCTCCCTTCTGGAAAGCGGCGGCCTCGATGATCTTGCCGTCACGGTCGCGCACCGCCTTGCCGCCGTTCAGCATCTTCACGCGCGACGCCGCCTTGGCATCGCGGTAGAAGTTTTCACCTGGGCGGGGGGTGAGCGAGGGATCAAAGGACGGCTGCTGGCTGTGCTGCCGGCGACGGCGACCACTCACCCTTTACACGCTTGAGGGTGAACTCGCCCTTCTTCTGGGACGACGACTTGACCTTGCCAAAGTCGGGGTTGTTGGCCTTCCTGTCATGGTTCTTTCCCTTGGCCATTTTGTGTTGCGGCTGTGGGGGGATGGAGGAGAGATCAGAGAGAGAGAGATGCGGCCTCGCTCGTGCACAAGACGGACAGACGACCAGCCGCGCCTGCCAACTTTCAATTTTTGGAAGGGTGCGAGCGACCAAATCAGTCCAGCCGGAAGTAGCACGTGACCAGTGATCAATGGTTACGTAACGTTGCCCCACGTGGAAGAATAATCCCGCGCTCCGTGCCCTTCGTCCTATGAGTTTGCACGGAACAGGCAGCACTCGGCGAGGCCGCTCGCAGCCAACTCATCGCGACAACGAGACTCTCCACATCAGCAAAGACAGCAACAATGGCGTCCGTCTACCGCTACCTGGTAAGTACGGCGGTAACTGCCGCGGGTCCCGCCCAGCTGGTGCCCGTAGCCCGCTACAGCGCCGCGACGCGCCCCGCGCGCGCAGCCGCTCGTCCATCCGCTCACATCACAGCAACGCCTCAGCCACGAGTCGCCCGTCATCGTCTGGGCCCTCGGCCTCGGCTTCCTTGGTGCGTTGGACGTCTCTTGCCGCTGTATCGTGCTCACCCACTCCAGGCCCCGCTCTCGTCGTCACGGTCCCCCCCATCCGCAAGAGCCTCGGCTGGCAGCCCGCCGAGCGCATCCCGACCACCTTCCCTCGTGAGTTGCTGCTGGCTCTCTGCTTCTCCTGTATGCACACGCAAAGCAGAGAGGTCACAGTGTTGCACCCGCGCCCCGCTCACACCCCAGTCCCCGACCGTGCCCGCCGACCAGTCTCGGGCTTCGAGGACCCCAAGAACTAGGTTCTGAAGCAATGCATGGCGTAGAAGTCTACGGGAGCGGCGGTTATGAGGCGGCTTTGTGACGAAGACAGCCGCGTGGGCCGAGCGGCGAGCGGCGGTCAAGTTTACGAGAGAGACGCTTCCACGGCGATGATGAGCCTTCACTGCACTGATGTTCTCGGCGAGCGATGGCGGACACGGATCGCGACAAGTGCCCCGACTGCTGCTCCACCCAGCCTTCCAGCCTTCCAGCGTAACCTAATGCCATGCAATACTAACACAACTACTACTGCGTCATATCCCTCACGCCCTCCTCGCTGAAGCTGAGCATGCCGCCCTCCTGGAGCAGCTCAACAACCTGCTCAGCATCGGCAACCTTCATCTTGCCAAGGGCCTTGTTGACCTCTTCGAGGTTCTCAGTCTTGAGCGCGGCCTGGAGACTGGGGCTGAAGCCCTGGAAGATCTCCCATTTGCGCTCGAGGAACGCGCGCACCTGGTCCATGTCGAGCTGGTCGGCGCCCTCGCCCTCGATGCGCAGGTCGGCCGGGGGCGGGCCGTCGGGGATGTTGAAGCCGATCTTGACCGACGGGTCCTCGGCCACGAGCTGGATCTGCTCGCGCTCCTCTCCCGCCTCGGTCTCGGCCGCGAGCTCTTTTGAGCGCCGCTCGACGTGGCCGTACGTGCGCGCAAAGTCGTCCTTGAACATGGTGATGGATTTGGGGTTCTTGGTGATCATCCTGAGGGGTTAGTGCTGGTGTTCGGAGAAGTGGCAGCACATACCTCTGGAAGAAGAGTCCCACACCGTCACGGCCCAGCTCGCGGCAGTAGTTGATGAGCATCGACTGGTGCACGCAGCGCTTGGCGAGCGCCTTGTCGCCGCGGCGCTCGGCCTCGAACGCCTCGAGCAGAATCGCGTCGTGCTGCTTCTCCGAGAGCACCGACGAGTCCTTCTTGATAAACTCGTAGGACTTTTCAAAGTCGCCCAGGGGGATCTGGATGAAGGCGCGGGCGGCGGGCGTGAGGGCCGCGACGTCGCCCTCCTCGTCATCGCCGTCGTCCTCGGCGTCGGCCTTGCTAGCAGAGTCGGCCTTGCCAGCAGCTCCGGGGTTGAGAACCTCGATCGTCTGCTCTGTCTTGCTCTTCGTCGACGAGGACGGCGCAGATGGCTTCTTCTTGTCGTCCAGCGGGCTAGGGACCGCCTTGTTGACGCTGCTCATCGAGAAGCCCTCGTGGATGCCTTCGCTCGTAATCTTCTTGGCCGCCTCGTCCTCCTCGTGCTTGATCTCCTTCTTGACCTCGACGTCGCGGCGGTCAAGCTCGTCCAGGTGCCACTTGAGGCGCTCGGTGAGAGCCTGGGCCAGCAGCTCCTTCTTGGACTCGGGCACGATCGCCTCGTTTGCCCACGCCGGCTCGCCCGTCTTCTCGTCGACCTTCTTGCCGTCCTTGACGACAGCGCCGTTGACAACCTTGGCGTCGCCGTCGACGAGCCACGCCGCTTCCCGCCACAAGTCGCCCAGGAGCTGGCCGAGCATCATGTCGTACGTCGGCTGGTTGGGCGCATTCGTCGCCGGCTTCTCGTCCGAAGGGTTCTCCTTGATGCGGCGCTGCACCGCACGGTAGTGGTCCACCCCCTTGTCGGCAATGCCCGTGACGACCGACTGGATACGCGGGCGGAGAGCCGCGTTGAGCTCGAGCTCCGACTTGAGCTTGGCGATCAGCAGTCGGCGCTGCTCGCGCTTCTCGTGGATGTCGCGCTGCTTCCACCTGACCATCGACGCCTTATCGACATTGGGATGGGACTGTTTCGGTCAGTATTGCGCGCTCTTTAGCGACCTCAGAGTACTCACTTCGATATCGGAATCGTCGCTCAACTGAGGAGGGTAAGGAGGAGAAGGTTAGCGAAGGTCGGGCGGGTTGTGGCACTGCCTACCTCGAGGTTGTCCCATTTCGAGTAGTTGAGAGGCATCTTGGCTTTTCTCTACGTCTTGTCGTGTGTCTTGCTGCGTTGCTCTTTGAAGGTTGTTGTGAATGCGAATGTTGACGGCGACCAGTGCTCCGGTTGCAGGTGTTCGAATCTACGAGAACGCGAACGCCACGATGACGCGGGAGCGGGAAACACAGAGTCAAAGTGGAGGCCTCGCGAAATCATCATTATGTAATCCCACGTGGTAGCGGGGCTTTTTCTTCTGGGATTTACATCCGCGTCTCGTCGCCCTATACCGCCTTGGTCGTCTCGCTCCTCCAGCCAGCCAGCCAGCGAGCAACCAAGCCTCGTCGCCTGGCTGTCCTCAACCGCTGACCGTGACCTTCTGTCAGTGTCATTCTAAATCGCCAACACCTCGTCTTTACATCGCTCATTTGTATCGACTCTGGTCATCCTCGTCGACTTTACGGACCGCCGACTGCAACCGCTGCCGCCGCAACGACCCGCACCTCGACCCCAGGTGCGCCCTCGTCAATCGCCCGGCAAACAGTCATTGGCCTTCCTCCGCGACCCCCGACGACGATATCCTTATCCCCCCCTTCAACCCCCTTCCTTCGTTTGGCAGCAACTTGATCTGTGCTACCACCCCCGGAACACCGAGGGTGCACACGGTGAAGCTAGGTGTGTAGTCCCTTCGTCAATCAACTTGCCGGCCTCGCGGTTTGCCATCGCACCCATCGCGCTCTCCTCATCCTCGAACGCCGCCGCCGGAGACCCGCACACAAAGGGTGACATACACGCCAAGTCCGGCGGCTGCAGCTCGTGCGACTCGGCACACCTACCACTCCCACCTTATCTACTCATCGCATTGCCTTTGGGACCTTTGCTGACACGAGCAGTCTCCACCTCGCATGTCCTCCAAGCTACCCGCGTCCGCAACGACAACCGGTACCTCCAAGTCGGCGGCAAAGAAGCGAGCCAAGAAGGCGGCAAAGGCGGCGTTGGCTATCAGTAACCAGACGTCGGCTGCCGTCGCCGGCCAGGACTCGGCCGCGGCCTCCTCACTCGACGCAAAGTTTGTCTACACGCCAGGCGCGTACCCCGACCCAGCTCACGACGGCGGCAGTGCCTTTTACGAAGAAACCGACCTGCCGACTCCTGCGACCGTGGGCGTGCACGGAGGACCGACCCCAGACCAGTTCAGCTTTGCATCGTACGCCTTTGGCGATCGCAACATTGTCCCCCAAGCAAACGGAAGCCCGTTCGGTGGTCTATCACAGTCCATCAACATCACCCACGAGGATCTTTTAGAGACGGCCAACGAGCTCTGGAAGAGAATGGGCGAAACAGCTTATGGCGAGGACGACCCGTACTGGTCGTCGCTCCCGACCCATGTCCGCCAGTTCATCCGCGAGGCCATCCCGTTCAACGGCCTGAGCAACTCGTCAACGGACCCCCAGGCGACGCAGAAGGACCTCTACGCCATGGCACAGCGTATTGTTCACGCCGCGAGCCAAGGCATGGGGCTCCAGGGCATGGGTACCAACCTGCTCTCCCAGGTCAACGGCCGTGCCAACCTTCCCTCGAGCATTGCCGAGGATCTGGGCTTCCACCGCCATCCCGACGCTGTCGGCCGTCCCGAGGACGAGTTTGACGACGACGAGGACTTTGACGAGGAGCCTGAACCAGGCTATGCCATGCCAAACGGCGATGCGCCCAAGAAGAAGAACAAGAAAAAGAAGAAGAAAGGAGCCCAGGTCACAGAGCCTCCACCCACTTCGCTCCCGCCCCCAGCCGTCAAACAGCCACCTCGACAGCCGGTCCCTCCTCAACCTCCTGTTCACCAACCTGCACTTAACCCTCCACCCCCACCTATGACACCCGCGCCCTCTCAACCACCTCCGAGCTCTCGAGCGGCCGGCAAGCAGCCCATGACGCATGCCCCTGCTACCGCCAACCCTCCTGCGCGTTCGGTCCGTGCCGCTGGAAAGGCCCCTGTGTCTGCAACGGCGCACCACACCCACGCGCATCACAACCACGCCCACCCTCCGCCAGCCAAGGCTGTCAATAAGGGCAAGGCTGCGGCGACAACCCAGCCAGCCAAGATTTGGACGACTGCGTCGCCAGAGGAGCGAGACAACATCACTCAGTTCTGGCTGGGATTGTCTGAGGATGATCGGCGGGAGCTGCTTCGGGTGGAAAAGGACGCCGTCCTTCGACGAATGAAGGACCAGCAACGTCATTCTTGCGCCTGTGCCGTCTGTGGACGGAAGAAGGTCAACATTGAGGCCGAGCTCGACACGCTGTACGACCACTACTACAATGAGCTCGAGAGATATACGACACACCAGCGCGCCGCCATGACCAACGTCGACTGCCCGCCCCCGCCCGGAGCAGGGCCCTTCCCTGGCAGCGTGGAGCTCGACTCTAGTGGACAGCTACTCAAACTCGACAACCTTGCGCCGACCTCTAATCAACAGCCCAGTCTCGATGAGAGCGACGAGTATGATGATGAAGAGGAGTACGACGACGAGGAAGAACTCGACGACGATGACATTGCGTCTGAAGATGCCGAGGTGCGCATGGTTCTTTTGATTGATACTGACGCCTCAGGACTACCCCCCGCGCAAAGCCCCTTCCAAGACCCAGGCTCCCAAGGCAGATGGCGACGACTTCTTCGGCTTCGGCTCCAGTCTGGCTACCATCAAGGGAGTCATCACTGTGGCCGACGACATGCTCAAGAACGACGGCGCCAAGTTCCTCGAGATGATGGAGCAGCTTGCTGCCAAGCGCGCTTCCCGAGAGGACATCAACGTTCGCGAGCTTCAGGAGGAGACCGATGAGGATGATGACGAGGACGACAACATCTCCGAATCGCAGCGCGACGAAGACGGCAAGCGCATGTTCTCAATCTTCGCCGCCCGCATGTTCGAGCAGCGTGTCCTGCAGTCATACCGCGAGCGGGTGGCCAAGGAGCGCGAGGAGCAGCTGCTCCGTGAGCTCGAGATGGAGGAGGAGGGCAAGCGTGCCAAGGAGGAGAAGAAGGCAAAGGAGGCCCAGAGGAAGAAGGACAAGAAGAGGTGAGTTGTTCATCGATGACATTGCTGACTTTCCAAGGCTTCAGAAGCAGCGCCAGGACGAGGAGAAGGCCGCTCGCGAGGCCGCCCTTGCCGAAGAGCAGCGGCTCGCCAAGCTCAAGCACGAGGAGGAAGCCAAGGAGCGCCTCCGCAGGCAGGAGGAAGAGCGAGCCCGTCGTGAGGCCGTCAAGCGTGCTGCCCAGGAAGAGGCTGCGCGCAAGGAGGCTGAGCGCCGCAAGCGCCAGGACGAGGAACGCGCCCGCGAGGAAGAGGCCGCACGCAAGAAGCGCGAGCGTGAGGACAAGATCAAGAAGGAGCGCGAGGCCCGCGAGCGCGAGGCAAAGGAGAAGGAACGCCGCGACAAGGAGGAGAAGGAGCGGATCGCCAAGGAGAAGGCCGAGAAGGAGCGCACTGCCAAAGAAGCCCGTGAAAAGGCCGACAAGGAGCGCGCTGCCAAGCTCGAGGAAGAGCGCCAGGAGAAGCAGCGCCGCGACGAGGCTGCTCGTCGCGAGCGTGACGCTATTGAGCAGAAGAAGATTCTTTCTGCTCAGCAGGCTGCTCGGGAGAAGGCCGCCGCCGACAAAGCCGCGGCTGAAAAGGTCGCTGCTGATAAGGCCGCCGCCGCTTCCGTGCGCCCTCCGTCCGGTCCTGCTGCCTTGCGCGGCAAGTCTGCGACTACGGCTCCCCCTCCCGCCCGCAACGGCCCGACACCTGCGTCTACGACCCCCGCGCTCCACCCGTCGCCTCCTACACCCTCGAGCGCACGTCCTGCGCTCGTCCGCCCTCCGCCCAAGACACCGCAGCCCTACTTCCCCCAGCCTGTGCCCGCCATGGCGTACGGTTCCCGATCGGCTGGCGGCCCCTCTGGTGCGCCCTTTGGGCAGACCTATGGACGCCCTCCGTTCCCCTCGCAGTCGCCTGTCTTCACGGCGCCTACTCCGAACGGCCAGGGCCTGCTGCCGCCGGGCTCGCTCACGACCTCGCCCAACGCTGGATCTCGTGGGTTCGGTGCTCCTGGTGGGCCTGACGGCGCCTTCGACCTCGCCGGTCCCTCTCTGGGTGTCGGCTACCCCGGCGCCAAGAGCACCATGCCCAACAGAGTGTCATCTGCCGATGATCCGTTCCGCGCACCTGGCGGACCCGCTCCCATTGGACAGCGGGTTGCATCTCAGCCCCCATCTCTGTATGGCGAGGGTCACGAGGCCGATGCCTTCCTGGCTGGCCAGCTCGACCCTATCGCTCCGATCGGACGCCGGCCAACCTTTGACCAGAGCGTCGGTGGTCCTGCGCAGTCGAGCGGCTCGGCTGGCTCGTCAGCCCTGCGCTCGCCTTCGCCCGCCCAGCCCGACCAGGTGTTCGGCTCGGCGGCCCTCGGCGACGACGATGAGATTGTCCAGCCTGCCGCGCGGCGTGCACCTCCGCCCGGCATCCCCGCTGCTCCTGGTGCGTCGTGGGGTAAGCTCCCACCGCCCCCAGCGCCCGGTGCGGGTCGATGGAGCGCTGCTCCCCCAAGCATCTGGGGCATGGACGGCCCAGCTGCGTCCCCGTGGTCTCGCCCCGGCGCCGGGTTTGGCGCACCGCCTCCCCCTGGCCAGATCGGAACACCCGGCCTGCCCGACTTTGGCCTCGGTGCCGGCGCCGTACCTCCTCTCGGTGGCGAGGTGCTCCCACCACTGTCTGCGACGCCTGGACGCCGACAGCCGAGCTTTGGTGCGCCAGGCGGCAGCGCGCAGGGGTACAGCCAGTACCCGCCGGGGCTGTTTGGAGGGTCGGGAGGACCGCACCAGCATCAGTAGCCTCTCTATCTGTAGCTAATGGCGCCATCATCAAGTCGCGGTGTTACCGCTGCATCTTGTCTCCTGTGCCCATGCACTATGTGACGTAAACGCGGCTCGGCGAGCAGATTCGCACTCATTCATATTCAATGTCTACATGGTCTGATTTTGACTCGTCAGGTTACGTTTAGAGAGCAGCAAACTCCTCCTCGGTCACGACGTAGGCAGCGGGGAAAAGACCCTCGGCGCCGTTGACAACACCCTGCCACCAGTCGGCGTCGACACGCTCAATGTGGGTAATCTTGTCACCCTCGCGGAACGAGAGCTCGTTGTCCTCTGCCGCGTCGTAGTCGTACGCGGCGACCATGACCTCGCCCAGGTCCTCGGCAGCAGGCGCTGCCGCGGCGGGGGGAGGCGGGGGCGGGGGAGGAGGAGGAGGGGGAGGGGGTGGCGCGGCTTCTGGCTCCGGCTCGGGCTCTGGCTCCGGTTCCGGCTCGGGCTCGTGGACCGGCTCGTAGTGGTGCTCGGGGGCCCCTTGACCGCCACCCTCCTCCAGCTCGACGTAGTTGGAGGGGAAGAGGCCAGAGTGGCCCGCAGCATTGGTGCCGGACCACCATCCGTCGTCCACCTCCTCAATGTCGGTGAGGAGCTCGCCCTCAGCGAAGCCGACTTCGTTCTCCTCGGCCGCCTCGTAGTCGTACAGGGCGCGCGCGACCTTGCCGGCAGGTGCGGCAGCCGCAGGGGGGGGCGGGGGAGGGGGAGGAGGCGGGGGCGGCACAGGCTCGGCAGCAGCGACCACAGGCCTGGTGGCCGAGGGGATAGGGGGAGGAGGGGGAGCGGCCGGGGCCTCGTGGAGAGTGAGATCCTCCTTGAGACGAGTGAGCTCGCTGACGGGGTCGCTGGCGGGGGGAGGAGGAGGAGGAGGGGGCGGAGGAGGGGGAGGAGGAGGAGGAGGAGGGGCTGCCTCCGGCTCGGGCTCCTCCTCCGGCTCGGCGGCGGGGACAGGTGGCCGGAATGGCGCGGGGGGAGGGGGCGCCGGCGCGTCCCAGTTGTCGTCGTCCTCCTTTTCGTCGTCCGAGTCGGCTGGGCGGGGAGGAATCGCACGAGAGGCAGCCGGGGGAGGGGAGGGCGCGGCAGGAGGAGGCGGGGGAGGTGGGGGAGCGGAGACTGCAGCCGGGGGCGAGAATGCAGGAGCCGCAGGCGCCGGGGGAGGGACAGCAGGTCGGGTGGCCGCAGAGCCGAACGACGGGCGAGAGAAGGAGCCCCTGTTGGCAGTGACTGTGACGGGTTAGAATGGTCGCGCGAGCTAACCTACCAGCAGCGGAGGCGGCAGCGCTAGCAGCCTCCTCCTCCTCAGCCTGCTTCTTGGCCGCGGCCTGGCGCTCGGCCCATGTCAGCTTCTTGCCGCTGGGCTGGGGCACGGAGGAAGCAGCAGCAGCAGGGGCATTGAATGCCGCCATGCGGTCCTTGATGCTGACAGCAGGCGCAGCGGCGGCCTCATCGTCGTTGTCGCGGTTGCCGCCGGGGTTCCAGCGGTTGGCAAGCTTGCCCGGGGCGGAGAGCTTGACGGGCTCGTAGTTGGTGCCGACGGGCGCGATGCGGTCCTCGTACGCGGGCTTGGAAGCGTCCGAGAC
The DNA here is from genome assembly GCF_041260175.1 of Vanrija albida. NCBI lineage: Eukaryota > Fungi > Basidiomycota > Tremellomycetes > Trichosporonales > Trichosporonaceae > Vanrija > Vanrija albida. The sequence goes on from NW_027191423.1 coordinate 1,363,539, forward strand.
TGGCGCGGGCGTGGGGGTAGCGGCCGAGGCGACGGGGCGAGGGGGCGCAGGAGGGGGCGCGGCGGCGACAGGTGCAGGCGGCGCCGGAGCAGGTGCAGGCGCAGGCGGGGTGGGACGCGTCGCCGCTGGAGGCGGGGGCGGCGCCGACGCAGCGGGGGCTGGGCGCGAGAAGTTGGACACGGGCGGCGGGGCCGCAGGCGTGGGCTAGCAACGCGTTAGGACCGGTCGAGCTCCAGCACTCGTCACTCACCCTTCCTTGGGATCCACCGAGGCCTTGGCTGGGGCGGTAGGACGGCACGGCAGGCTTGGCCGCAGCGGGCGCGCGGTTGGCGACGGGGACCGTCGAGCCCGAAGAGTACTTGGATCCCGACGATTCCTGGATTCGCTTGGCAATGTGCTCGGGGGTCACGTCGAGCTGTTGGTCAGTGAGGTTCAGCGTTGGCGACTCACGTCCGAGCGAGCCTGGATGACGAGGTGGGCGCCCTTGAGGAACTTGGTCTGGACCTGGGAGAGGTTGGTGTCTGGGTTGTCAGCCTGGTGTCGACGCCATGGATCTCACGGAACAGGCCCTTGCGAGACTCGGGGACGCCTTCGCCGCACCACGCGATGAGGACGCTGCGGTCGAGCGAGCGCTGGGGCGGTCAGCTGTGGAACAGTGGGCCTGCCAATCGCATCCACGTACAGAGGGGTCCTTGACACGCGCGAACGCATACTGGATGCTGTGGGCCGTCAGCTCTGTCAGTCGTCTGGGGTTCTACGCACCGCCCGTCGAGGAACTCTTCCGACAGGTCGTCAAGCCCGTTGCCTGTCGCCTGGACCTTGAGCTCATTGCCGGCCTGGTTGAAGAGTGCCCAATCGTAGTCGGCCGTGCCGTCTACCAGGGCCTGGTAGGTGGGCTGTAGGTCGGGCGCCGTGAAGGATACCGACATTGTATGATGCGGCGATGTGTGAGGAGAGAAGATGAGAGTAGAGGTTGCACGTCGCTATGGCGCTCGTCACCCACCCACCCACCGGCGAGTGCACAGCAGTGACGACGCGCCGATGGACACATCGCCCCCACGTGGCAACTTCGTCATCAGAACGAGTCACAGTGGCGGCGAGGTGGCATCGAGCAAAGTTCTCTTCTGCATTGTACACTGCGAACATTGTGCATAAGCAGGGGCCTACAGAAGGCAGTACGGGTTATCGCAAGCTACGTTACACTTGGAGCGCGAGGGAGATGTGGAGCGGCGGTGGCGCAATAGCACGGATGGCCTCGGTTCAACAACGATCGAACGGTACGCGGATAGGCACAGCAGTGAGCGGGGTCCCTGGAGGTGTCAGCTCGGTACCTCAACCCGATGCACTCACTACTTCCAGATCACCTCCTACTCGGGATCCTTGGCATCGTCCTCTGCGTTCGCCTCCTTGTCCTCCTCGTCCTTGTGTTCCTTGCCGACCTTGCGGCCCGCATCGTTCGTTGGTGCCTGCGGACCCAAGACTGGAGACTCCATCTGCCCTACAGATGTCAGAAGGTTGCTGCTCGACTACTACTCACTCTTGTGCATGGATCCCTCGCTTTTCTCCAGCCGGGCACCCGATTCAGACATGATAGCGAGACAAACAGAATCGCGCAGCCATTGAAGGGTGGGCTGGGCCGCCTTGGCGGACGGCGGTTCGGCTGCCGAGGTCCTGGAGCGCCGCACTCAGCATATCCTCGACAAAACCGGTCCGCCCGCCCCGTGCAGCCGGGAACATGGCGTCGGGGCCTAACAGAGTCGTGAACGAGTTGATAACAACGAGGGAGTCGTAGGTCTCCTGGGCAGAGAAGCAGTTTGTGCTGCCGTTGACACCTCGCTGCCCATCCTGGATCAGGGCGACCATGCCATCATTACGAGCTAACGCGCCGACCATCTCGAGGAGCGAACCCAGGTCGACAGCGGTGCTTGAAGGCCTGAAGATGAGAAGAAGCTTGCAGTCAGGTGTGACTGGCCTCAGCATACGACAAGTACAAAGACCCACGTGTGGAGCTTGTTGCGCTAGCGGCCTTGACTTTACGGAGGTGTGTAGCCAGCTAGTGACCCGCCATCTTAGCTGTCGCTTCAAGGAAGTTGATGTCCTCGAGCAGGCGAATCATCTCCGGGAAGCCGTCGTCGCTGGCAGCTTTAGCGGTGGACATGGTTCTGAGTTAGGTCGGTGAAGCAGGTGAAGTGTAAGAATGATCCAATGACCTCAGTCGCCTGTTGTACGTCCACGTCGACAGCGAGGATCGTCGCTGCAGACTCGGGCGTAGCTTATGGTCCACCTCGAGTCGCTCGTCGCTCATCGTCCGTACGCGTCCGTCGCTCTGTCGCCGCCACTTTGCCAACTCTCGACAAAAACCACGTGACTCATTTCAAGCAACACCCTTATTAGCTTCAAGGTTTATCCGGCAGTCAAGTGACGATTACAAGTCGGCGGCGTCTATTTGCTGCCTGCACAAAGTCTGCAGTCCTTCATCTCTACTCTTGTCCAACGACCATGAGGCGCTCGGCACTGCGACTGGCTCAGGCAGCAAAACACGCACACGCTGCAGGAGGACAGGCGGCAGCATCAGGTCCCCCATCACCATACAGCTGGATCAACCCGGATCAGGCGACCGAGGGTGCAAGTGGTGGGTCCAGCAAGGCGAGCAAGGCAGGCAGAGCTGACCCTCGCAGGTCCACTCGGAGGACGCCTCATCGCCATCAAGGACAACATTTCGTACAGCAAGGGTCCGACGACATGCGGCTCAGACATTCTCCAAGGTAGGTGGCTGCTTCGTGCAGCGCCAGCTCACTCTGCAGACTTTGTCCCGCCGTACGACGCAACGTGCGTCGCGTCGCTCACCTCGGCCGGCGCGCACATCGTCGGCAAGACAAAAATGGACGAGTTCGGCATGGGGTGGGTGTACATTCGTCGACATGGCTGACCACAAGCTCGCAAACAACACACCTGCCGCCATCGTACACGCCGGTGCACAACCCGTCGGGTCCCCCTAGCGATACGCTGCCGCGTTCGGCAGGCGGCAGCTCGGGCGGTTCGGCGGCTGCGGTCGCCGAGGGAAGCTGCTGGGCGTGAGTGCGACGAGTAGTGGCCCCGGCTGACTGTCAGTGCTTTGGGAACCGACACGGGCGGCTCGGTCCGCCTTCCGGCGAGCTACTGCGGGGTTGTCGGGCTCAAGCCGTCGTATGGCCTCATCAGCCGGCACGGCGTGGTGGCCTACGCCGACTCACTCGACTGTGTGGGAGTGCTGGGAAAGTCTGTGGATGCGGTGGAGAAGGTGTTTGGTGGGTTCAAGGGCCTGGGCTAGTGCTGACTCTAGGTGTGGTTTCCCACCCAGACGAGAATGACATGACCTGCGTGTCGGCCGAGAAGCGCCAGACGGCGTCGTCAATCCTCGACGCGTACTCGCCCTCCTCGTCGTCGCTTGCGGGCCTGCGCATCGGCCTGCCCATCCAGACCCACCTCGAGGCGCCCAACGTCCAGCTGCCGACGTCGCTGTTGGAGCACTTCAAGTCGCTGGGCGCGACGCTGCACCCGGTCGACATGCCGAGCTTGACGATGGCGCTGCCAGCGTACTATGTGCTCGCCAGCGCCGAGGCTGCGAGCAATCTCGGCCGCTTCGGTGGCGGATGGTACGGCTCAGAGTGGGAGCGCGAGCGGGTTGAGGGCGAGTCTGGTGCCGCGAGGAGGCGGCGGATCAGATCACAGGGTTTCGGGCCCGAGGTCCGGAAGCGCATCCTCGCGGGTACTTATGCTCTGACAGCTGAGTGAGTGGCACTGGCTTGGAAGCATGCTGACCTGCAGCGCGTTCAACAACTCGTACCTCAAGGCGCTGCACCTCCGCCGCCTTGTGAGGAAAGAGTTTGGGGCCGTCTTCCGCATCCCCCATCCCCTGGCACCGGGCGAGGCGCCGGGACACGGCGTCGACCTCCTCCTCCACCCTACGGCCGTGCGTACGGCCCCGAGACTGGGCGAGGACAACGGCGAGGCAGAGTACCTGCAGGACGTGTTGACTGTGCCGGCGTCGCTGGCTGGCCTGCCCGCCATGTCGGTGCCGGCGGGCCGCGGGGCCGACGGCTGGCCGATTGGCGTGAGCCTCGTCGGGCAGTGGGGCATGGAGGACATTGTCTTCCGCGCCGGGCGTGCGGTCGAGGAGTGGAAGTAGGGCGTGGGGAGTGTTGTGCTAGCATTTGGTCTCGTTGTCTCTTTCCTTGGCTTTTGATAATCGGCGCATGGGCCGCATGACATGTTACAGTGTGATCCTACAGTGTGAAGTCTACGGGGTGAGATGTCTACGTCGTGGGCGGGGTGCGGTTCTATCTCTTGAAGAAGGCCTCGAGCTCCTCCTTTGCGAACGCGAGGACCTCTGCGGCAGCGGCGCGGGAGAAGTCGCGCGCGGCGTCGAACTGGCGGGTGAGCTCTACTCTCTCGCGGCCACCCACCTCGTCCTTGCTGAACTCGCCCTCAGCCTCGGCCCACACGAGCTCAGCCTCGGCCTCCTCGCCGTCGAGCTGCATGCCGCCAGCCGCCGACGAGATACCCGTGCCGAACGCCCACGCGAACCCAAAGCGCGCAGTCGCGGCGGCCTCCTCGTCCGCCGAGGGGTCGAGCAGCAGCTCGCCGTCGACAGCGGCCAGCGCGACAGCAAAAGGCACGGCCCGCATCCCAACCGAGCCGGCGTGCAGCGCGGCCAGCGTGGCCGCGTTGACGGCCGCCGCGCGCGCCGCGAACGTGCTCGCTCCGAGCGGCGCCGCAGCCCCGGCCTCGGTAAACTCCGCAGGCGGCCAGCTCACCTGCCGCCCGTCGGACAGCGAGGCGGGGTGCGGCGCGTACCCCGGCGCCAAGGACTGCACGACGAGCTGGAGCAGGGCGCGGGGGAACGCCTGCAGCGCGAGCAGCGGCGCGAACACGCCCTCGAGCGTGCTGACCAGCGCGCGGGACGACGTCCCGGCGATCCCCTCGAGCGGGCGGTGCACCACCTCCAACGTGGCGGCGTCGACGCGCTCCTCGCGGATGCGCACCTCGATCGGGCCGGTGAATGAGGCGAGGGCGGCGACGGGGCCTGCGGGTTAGCTGAGGAGGCCGTGGGGAGGAGCTAACCGAAGGCGAAGCGGCCCGAGCCGTCGGCGCGGTCGAGCTCGCCGACGGAAGCGCGGAGCGGGCGCAGGTCGTGTGGTGTGCGTCCGTCTGCGCGGGGCATCGTGGGTGTGGGTGTGGTGTGAGATGCAGCGAGCACAACTGCAGCGAGGTGGACCTTGGCCACCGCCGAAATCTCAAGTGCAGCTCGTCACCCCACGTGGAATATACACGCACTTTCGTATCACCCCGGCGCATCTCCCGAGCGCTCCAGCCGACCCCGCACTCGAAGTGGCACTCGGCACTCCACCATCCGACGACACTTTATGCACCACCTCTTCAGCAGCAGCGCTCTCCCCAACGCCCACTCACCCACTCACCATGCCGCTGGCCCGCGGGCAGATCCACGACCAGGCGGTCGCGCTGACCCCTCTGCAGCTAACCGTCGTGTTCCTCACCCTCGGGCTCGTGCTCTTCATCGCGACGCTCGACACGACGTGTGTATCCACCGCGCTGCCGGCCATCGCGGCCGACCTGGGCGCCGGCTCGTCCATAACCTGGGTGGGCACGTCCTCCCTCGTAGCGAGCACGACGACGCAGGTTGTCGCCTCGCGGCTCAGCGACATCTTCGGGCGCAAGGCGCTCCTCCAGGCCTCGCTGGCAATCTTCGCGCTCGGCAACGTACTCTGCGGGCTCGCGCGCTCCCCCGCCATGCTGTACGCCGCGCGCGGCGTGGGCGGCGTGGGCGGCGGCGCGATCACGTCGCTCGCGCTCATCGTCGTCAGCGACGTCGTCAGCCTCCGCGACCGCGGCAAGTACATGTCCTTCATGGGTATTCCCGTCGCGCTTGGCCTCGGGCTGGGCCCAGAGGTCGGCGGCGCGCTCGCCGACCACGCGAGCTGGCGCTGGGCCTTCTGGATCACCGTGCCCTTCTCCCTCGGCGCCATGCCCGTCATCTGGTGGTTCCTCCCCCTCAAGCCCGTGCCCGGCGCGCTGGGGGACAAGCTGCGCGCCGTCGACTGGGCGGGCTGCGTCCTCAGCCTCGCCGGCATCGTGCTCCTCCTCGTGCCCATCTCGGCCGGGGGCGTGACCTGGTCCTGGGGCTCGGCGCAGAGCATCGCCATGCTCGTGCTCGGCGCCGCGCTGTGCCTCGCGTTCGTCGTCGTAGAGTAAGTAGCTACCCCGAGCGCCAGCCAACACACAGGCATCACCACCCGCTCCCCATCCTCCCGCTGCACCTCTTCCGCAACCGCACCGTCGCGCTCGTGCTCGGCACAATGTTCCTCGTCGGCATCGTCTGGTTCGGCCAGTTCTACATCGCGCCACTATACCTCCAGAACGTGCTCGCCTACTCGGCCGTGCAGGCCGGCGCCCTGCTCCTCCCCCTGCTCATCGGCCAGGCGGTGGTCATGACGGGCGTAGGCTACGCCATGAAGCGGTGGGGGCACACCCGCTCCATCATCCTCGGCGGCTACGCGATCTGGACGGCGGGGCAGGGCATGCAGCTCGCCTGGGGGGTCCGGCGCGACCTCGGCGCGATTCTCGGCGCAATGCTCGTCCAGGGCGTCGGCTTCGGCCTCACCTCGCAGACGACGCTCGTGCTCGCGCAGGCGAGCTGCGCCCCGCAGGACCGCGCAGTCGTGACTGGCGCGCGCAACCTCTTCCGCACCGCCGGCGGGGCGGCAGGCCTCGCAGCATCGAGCGCGCTCATCAACGCCGTCTTCGTGCAGCACCTGCCCGCCACCCTGCCGCCCGCTGTCGCGGCACAGCTCAAGACCGACGGGTTCACGCTCGACGCCGTGCCCGACCCCCTCAAGGCCGACGTCACGCACGCATACTTCACCGCCATTCGCGCAGTCTTCATCCTGTACACGCCCGTCATTGGCCTGTGCCTCCTGCTGTGCTTCTTCGCGAGCGTGGGTTGGAGGTGGGCGTGCAACGCTGACGCCAGGACGCCGAGCTCGAGACTCGCCCGCCGCCCGCTTCCGAGGGCATCGAGATGGGCGACCGGGCCGGCGAGGCCGCGGACGACGCACCCACACCACCGCTGGTCGAGCCCGCGTCGAGCACCCAACGTGTGCGCCTCGACGGCGCCGCCGCGAGTGACGACGCGCCGAGCACGTCCATGACCCGCAAGCCGAGCCGGCGGCGCCTCTCCTCACGGCCGAAGGATGCGGCCAAGGACTAGACGATAGACTATAGAGATATGCAGCCAGTGATACGCACCCCTCGCCGCCCTCACATGCTCATGCTGTCATATGCTACTGCGACCAACGCCGCGATACAAGTCTATGTGCAAAGAGTGTTGCCCGCGGCACCCACGCGCTTACGCCTTGACGCAGAAGAAGGCCATTCCCTCACGCGCCTCTGCGACAGCGCGCTCAAACTCGCGGTCGTCGTCCGCCATCCACCTGCTCTCAGGCGGAATGTCCTCGGTGCTGCCGAGCGCGCGGTATGCCCGCTCGAACCGCAGGCGCCGCTGGTTCAGGCTCACCATCTGTCGCGGGTCCGCGTTGCCCGTGAGCACGATGAGCGCAGAGTTGGCCGGCAGCGCCGCGTGCAGGCGCGCCAGCCGCCCGTCAAAGTTGTCGAGCGCCTCGTCGAGCTCGATGCTGTCCGTCATATCGGTGAGGTCGACCTCTTGGTCGCCGCTGCTGTTCCACCGCTGCACGGTTGACAGCTCGTTGAGACGCGCAAAGACGTAGCTGTGGCTGTCGATGTGCTGGACCACTGCGTCAACAACCTCGTCGTCGGTCGTGCACCCCACAGCTGTGGTCGCAGCCGAGCCGTACCACTGTCGTGGGTTGCCGTGGTCGGCGATGAGCGTGGGGCGGTTCGACCGCGCGAGGCGCTCAAACACTGATTCACTGTCCTCGTTGGGGTCGCCAAAGTCGGGACCTGGGGTGTCAGTTGCGACCTCAACCAATGCCAACTCACCATGAGTCAGCTTCATCTTGAGCAAACCCGCGCACGCCCGCGCGTCCTCCTCCGAGTCGTGGCCGCCCTCGCCCTGCTGGATCTGCTTGCCAAGATACTTTTGGGTGAGGTACTTCAAGCTGGGCTTGAATGGGGGGCCACGGTGGTGGCGGTAGATGACACTCGTGTCGATGACGAGCGGGTGGCGGATCTTGAGCGAGTCCAGGTCGCAGTCGAGCGAGTGGCCGAGCAGGATAGTGTGTGGGGTGATGACTGGCTGCGGGCCGGTGACGAGTGCTTCCTGGACCGACTCCAGCGTGTATTTAGCAGTCGCAAGGCCCTCGGCAGTCATGCCAGAGAATCTGGGGTCAGCTTGAAGGCGCACAGGCGTCAGCTTACCGAGTGAGGTAGTCGGTGACCGGCTTGGGCGGCGTGACTAACTCGTCAAACACGCTCTTCTGTGTCTCACAGTCCACCACCGACACGCGGGCGAGCTCTTGGCCATCCTCTGTCAACACCTGGTTGTCAGCTTATGTGGCTCCTCGGGTATCTCACCATTTCGCAGTCGATGGCCAAGACAGGATACTTGCCGCCAGGTGGCGGACCCTTCGCCTCGGGCGTCTCCACCCAGCCCTCCTCGCTGCGGATGTTCCCTCGTCTGCGCCGTCCATTCTCGTCGACCTCTACAGGACGGGGGCCAGCAGGCATCACCACACCGTTCGAGTCCGGGTCGTCGAATCCAGGCTCCTTGCCCTTGCGGCTCGCGACGACCTTAGCCACGTCCTTGGGCACGGTGCCCGGAATGAACAGCTCTGACCCGCCTTTGACGTAGCCAGGGAGTCTGTAGCCGTTCGACGACATTTGGTTCGGAGTCAACAGGAAGAGAACGGGCGAGTAGTCTTCACCATTCTTGTGGCTATCTGGGAAAGTCAGCTATGCCCACTCACGGCAAGCTCACCTTGCATCGTCTTCGTCTCCTTCTCCCGCCTCTTCTTCTCCTTCTCCGTCAATGGGCCGCGCAGGAGGCCGCTGATGACTGAGTGCATCTTGCGGCTGTCTCCCGGTGCGCGTGTGGGGCACCCGTACGAGAACAGCTTCTTGATGCTCTGGACGCGACCTGGGGCATCACCTTTGGGCGGTGTTGTCACAAACGGTAGCGAAGCAGCGGGAGGGAGCTGAGATAGGCCGAGATGCTGGGGCAGCAGTCCAGCAGCCAGGACTACGACCGTGTGCTTGACACTGCTGGGGTTCTGAGTCTCGTTAGCCACCCGCCACCGCACGCGCACTCACGTCCACGACAATCCAGTCGGGTCTCCGTCCGTCGTTGGCATTCAGAAACACTGAAAGGTCGCGAATGTGCTGGATTGTCAGCTGAATATCCTACGAAGGCCTCCATCCCACTCACTGCGATCCCTATCTTCTTGCCTGTACGGAAGTAGGCCATGTCATAGTGGAACTCGGGGCGGTGCTTGTCGAGCTTCTTCTGCTTCCTTCTCTGCACCGTCGTGAAGCCGTCGTCGCTCGCCGCCACGGGATCGGCCTTGACTCCATTCCCTCCCGCATACTTGCGCTTTAGGTCTGACGAGGAGGCCATGTTGTCGTCGTGTCAAGAAATGAAGGAATGTGCAGCTCTACAAAATGTTGATCTCGACAATGTGCACTGCAAGAATCCGTCGTCACAATGACCACGTGACTTCTTTCAACTCGTCATTTAGCCCAGGCGCGACGCGTTTAGAAACGACGAGAAAGCAACAACCTCCACTTTTGCGTTCCACTCACATCGCAAAGCACAATGTCAGCAAAAGGTAGCTGCATTGCACTTACAGTGAAAGCTAACAGCCCCAGTCGAGTGCCCGATCTGCAATCGCAGCGTGCCAGAGGCCAACATCAACCTCCATCTCGACCTGCAGTGCCCTGGTGCACCGGGCGGCTCTTCGCCGCCGGCTTCCGCCGCCGCGGGCTCGAGCGTACAGAAGCGGCTGTCGACGTCGCAGGATGACAGCGAGGTCGAGGCGCTCGATCAGACACCTGTTCCGCGAAAGCCAGCACGGTCACGCCCTCTGGCGGCCGCCGGGCCGTCGGCTGGACCTTCCTCAGCACCGGATCGCGAGCCAAGCGTCAAGCGCGAGGCGAACGAGTATCTCAGCAACTCGGGCGCGGAGAAGCGGCGGAGGGCGAATGCTCTGGTGGCTAATCAGCCGTGAGTCGTGTTTGTCATGGCTGCAGGGGCGGCGACAAGGCAGCGAGGAGGCATGCAACTCACACACGCCAGACTCGCGGAACGCTCACGGCCTTCCTCGCTCGCGACGTACATTGGCCAGGAAGACATTGTGGGTCCGGGGAGCCTTCTCCGGTCGCGGATAGAGAAGGGAGAGGGCGTAGGAAGCTGCATTCTATGGGGGCCGCCCGGGAGCGGCAAGACGTGAGCAATTCACCCGTGGTCAAGCTCACACTGTAGTACCCTCGCACGACTGATTGCCAAGACGGCAAACGCAGACTTCAAGGAGCTGTCTGCGACAAGTGCCGGGACAGCAGACGTTCGCCAGGTGTTTGAGCAGGCGAAGAACGGGCTGCTGTTGACTGGACGGTATGTGGCGTCGGCCCGTGTGCCGATTCTTGGCAAAGCTGACTGGACCAACAGCAAAACCATCATGATGGTTGATGAGATCCACAGGTTCAACCGGCCGTAAGTCGTGGTGCAATAGACAGTGCTAATTGTCAGACAGCAAGACCTGTTCCTCCCTTATGTGGAGAACGGCTGGGTGCAGCTCATCGGCGCAACGACCGAGAACCCGAGTTTCAAGGTGAACGGGGCCCTGCTCTCGCGATGCCAGTGAGTATGCCCGAGGTACACAGAACTAATGTACAGAGTCTTCGTCCTGTCGGCGCACTCGCCAGAACACCTGGAATCGATTCTGAGAAACGCACTCAAGTCACTCCCGGGGCCAGTTCCCCGGCTTCCGCCGCAGCTCCTACCGTTTCTTGCAGACGTTGCCGACGGCGACGCACGGCAAGCGCTCAATGGACTGGAGCTGGCCCTCAAGGTGTGCGAGACGCCCGAGTTCAGACAGACGACGCTGGACGCGGTCGTCAAGTCTGAGCCTTCAAATGGGGCTATGAAGAGCGAGCCGTCATCAAGCGCGGATCCCGACGACGATGACGACGCGGCTCTACGCGATCGATTAGACGAGCAGCTCAAACGCGATGAGCAGCTTATGGAGGCCGTGCGCCGCGGGCTGAGGAAAGGCTACGACAGGACGGGCGAGGAGAGGTACGACATGATCTCGGCTCTGCACAAGTGCCTCCGGGCGAGCGACGGGTCGGCCAGCATGTACTGGCTCGCGAGGAGTGAGTGTGGCCTCTGTTCTTGCTGACACGCAGTGATCACAGGTGGTGAGGACCCGCTGTACATTTGTCGCCGGCTGGTCGTGATGGGTGAGTTGGTGGTTGTGTCCTTCGCTGACCTGATTTAGCGAGCGAGGACATTGGGTTGGCAGATCCGCATGCGCTGCCTCTTGCCATGGCGTAAGCATCCTCAGTCCAGATTGAGCACCACTAACTCGGGCTCAGAACCTATCAGGCCTGCCAGGTTATCGGTCTGCCGGAGTGCCGGATCAACTTGGCGGTGGGTTACGCGTCGTTGAAAGTTCTGACCCATGCAGCACTGTGTCGCATACCTGGCAGAGGCGCCGAAGAGCACGCGCTCATACGAAGCGTACAAGCGTGCGGAGAGCCTTGCCACGGCACCACCGCTGCCGCCCGTACCTCTCCAGGTCCGCAATGCGCCGACGCGACTGATGAAGAAGCTTGGGTACGGCAAGCACTACTCGTACAACCCCGACTTTGCACACCCCGTGTGGAACGAGACGCTCCCGCCACCGCTCGCCGAGCGCTCGTCAATGGACCCCAAGGCGCCGATGAGGCACATCCTCCGCACGCCAGAGCACGAGGCGAGCGACAAGACGTGGGACGAGGAGCGGCTGAAGGAATGGGAGCATCACGCCAACGGCGGCAAGCCGTGGAAGGGACGCGCTGTGCGACGGGAGAAGATGATGGCGGGCGAGTGGGTGCCGCGCGCTGCGCACCAGAACGCGGAGGAGCAGTACTCTAGGGGCACGGAGCAGCAGCCTGCACGTGAGCAAGGTCGCGGATAGCTGTAGCCACACAACCCTAACAATGCATAACTCGTAACTATATCTAACACAAGCCCAAGAGCAGATGCAAAATGCGGTTAATGACGCCAGCTGGGGGGTCAGCGAGGTTCCAACGCGCACCACTCACATCTTGACCGTCTTGTCCCGCCCACCGCTGACGACCTTGTCGGCGACAAAGTCGACGCAGTAGACCTCGTCAGTGTGGCCGGGGAGGTCAGTCTTGATCTTGAACGTCTTCAAGTCCCAGAGCTTGATGGTCGAGTCCTTTGACGCCGACACGAGGAGGCGCGAGTCGGCCGACCACGCGAGGCGGTAGACGGCGGCGACGTGGCCGCGGAGCGAGGCGACAAACTTGCCCGTCTTGCCCTCCCACAGCTTGACAGCATTGTCGAAGCCGGCCGACGCGACAAAGCGGCCGTCGGGCGAGAAGGCGACGTGGTTGACCTGCTTCTGGTGGCCGGTGAGGCGGGCGAGCGGCTTCTTGGGCGTCGCGCTCGACGAGAACGACGACGACGCCTGCTCTGGCCACAGGAAGAGCGTGTGGTCGTCCGAGCCCGTGATCATTGTTTCGGGCTGGTTGGCCGTCTGCGCCTTGTACCGTGCGAGCGCGAGGCTCTTTGCTGGCGGGTCAGCGGCTGCCGGAATCTGCGACCCACCCTCCTCGTCGTCCTTGGGCACCTTGCCCGTGTGGTCGAACGGCCCGGTGCGGAGGACGAAATCCGTGCTCAGCGCCATCGTGTTGACCCAGTGCGCGTGGTCGTTGAGCGTGCGGATGAGTTTTCCCTGCGTGTGAGCTTTGCCCCAGTGGCACCACTTACGTCGACGCCAGACCACACCTTGACGGTACGGTCCGAGGACCCGGTGTAGATGACGTTCTCTCCGCCCCACCGCACGACGTTTACACTCGCCGCGTGGCCAGTGAGGACAAACTCGAGTTTCCGCGTGCCCGTGTTCCAGATGCGCACCGTGCCGTCCTTGCTCGCGCTCGCCAGGCGGGGGTTGTAGTTCTTTCCGCTGACGAGATGCACGGGCTCGAACGCGAGCGACGTGACCCACTTCGAGTGGCCGAGCAGGGGCTGGCCGGCGGCCTGCCCCGTCTTGGGGTCCCAGAGGCGGACCTGGCCGTCGTGTCCGCCCGTGGCGAGCAGCTTCTCGCGCCCGTCCCACTCGACGACGAGCACCCAGCCCTTGTGGCCCGAGAGCGTGTGCTTTGGCGTCTCCGTCTCCATGTCCCACACGCGCGCCGTCGCGTCGCCCGACCCCGTGGCAGCGTACCGGCCCGTCGGCGACTGCGCGCAGCAGAGGATGGGGGACGCGTGCCCGCTCAGCGTGGCCGAGCACCGGCCGACGGCACGCACGCGGAACACGGCCTGCGGCTCGCACCAGAGCTCGAACACGTCTTCGGGGGAGAAGGAGGGCGCGGTCGAGCTCGAGGCCGCCGGCCGCAGCGCGTCGGCGAGGATCGAGTCGTGGATCTGGACTCTTGCCGCGGCGTCGGCCGCCTTGGGCACGAGGTGGAACGCGTACGGCATGGGGTCCTCGTCCTGGGCATCAGCGGGAGAACAAGCCAACCACCCACCTCGCCCTTGAGCTTGTTGACGAGCATCTGGAGCGCATCGCGCGCCGTGTCGGCCGGGAGGTTGATGGCCGGGCCGAGGTTGAGGCCCGTCTCGGCGTTCTTGAACTGAACGACGATGGACGGGACGGGCGCCTCGGGCTCGGGCTCGGTCTTGGGGATCAGCGACTTGGCATAGTTCGACTTTTGCCTCTTGGGCGGCGGGAGCTGGGTCGCCATGGTGGGTTTGGTGTGGGTGTGGTGGTGGGTGTGGTGGTTGTGTGTGCGATGCACTTGCCTTGAACTTTTGGACCTCGTTGTGGAGGAGATCTCAAAATAAAGGAAAGCACGTGACTTAAGAGACAGAGGGTAATGGGGCTCAGATCTCTATTAGGAGTGCTTTCTAATACTCAAAGCTAATGGCTCCGCGCCGCCGTCCTCTCCCCCACCCACACCCATTTTCCCTCGTCTTTCTTTCTGCTTTTATCCCCACCACCCCACCACCCCTCCACTTCCCAAGTCCACCACAACATGGCAGAGGACTACCCCTCGCCCGAGCACGGGGCCGACACGCTTGCGGGGCAGATGGACATGTCGAGCGAGCTGGCCAACCAGGCGGCGGCCGAGGCGGCGGTTGCGGCCGCGGTCGGCGCGATCGCGAGCGAGCCCGAGGGCAACGCACAGGCCGGCCCATCGCACCACCACTCCGCGAGCCCGGACCCGCGCCTCCCGCAACCGGGGCAGGGCCCGCCCCCGCCGCCAGCGTACCAGCGGCAGCCGCGCGCGAGTGGGTCGTCGGCGCCGACGCCGCTGCCGTTCCAGTTCGGCCCGCCGCACCGCCAGGCGCCGGACTCGCACCTGTCCAACTCGCAGCAGCTGGTCGTTCTGCGCGAGTTCTATGCGCGCAACCCCAACCCGTCGAAGAAGGAGCTCGAGATGCTCGCCGAGAAGACGGGCCGGCCGTGGACAAAGATCAGGGAGTACTTCCGGCAGCGGCGCAACAAGCTGCGGGGGCTCGTGGATCTCGAGGAGATGGAGGAGCCCGGGCGCGCGACGGGGTGGTGAGTGGGGCTGAGCGGGCCGATGGCACTGCCACTGACATCCCAGGCTGCAGGTCACGTACCGGCCCGGCCCGGCCACGTCGACCGTGTCCCAGCTCAACCTGTACAACGCGTACAAGACGCGGTTTGACCCGTACGCGTCGGCGTCGCCGCTCCTCGGGGGCCAGGAGCTCATTCAGCTCGCGTGCGCCACGTTCCCAGGGTGCGAGATGGCGCGCGACGACGGCGACTACGTCGTGCGCGGGCTGCGGGACAAGGACGGCGTGCTCGCCGACAGCGAGTGGGACCGGGGGCTCGACCAGCTCGTCGAGCCGTTACGCGGCTCGACGTGGCTGCTGAGCAGCTTCCAGCACCCGGCCGACCCGGCCGCGCCCGCGTCCATCGCCCAGACCGAGCTGTACACTGCGTACGCGGCGCGGTTCGGCACGCTGCAGCCCGACGCCGGGGCCGAGGGCAGCGCCGAGCCCGCGGCGCACGAGGACGAGTTTGAGGCGAGCATGCGCGACGCAAAGCTCGAGGCCGAGATGGACGACATCAACTCGTTCCTGCCGCCCGCGCCCGAGGCCGAGGGCAGCGACGAGCGCGACGAGACGGGGGCCGCGACGCCAGCGACTGAGGCCCCGCGCGAGAACCGCTTGCTCAACCCCGTCGAGCTCATCAACCTCGCGCGCATGACGTTCCCAAAGTGCGAGCCGGCGGTGGACGACGACGGGCGGTTCGTCATCCGCGGGCTGGAGCGGCGCGAGGGGGAGGAGAAGGGGCGGGGGGTGCGGCCGTTGGACATGTTCCCGTTTGCGCTGGCGTCGGGTGGGTGGCGAGCTTGATCCGACGCGACCTTTGCTAACCCCCCAGGCCCCAAGCCCTCCGACCCAACCCACCCGTTCACCTCGCTCATCAAGCGCAAGCTCGCGCTGCTCACGCCCGAGCCCGACCCGCCGGCCAAGCGCCGCGCGTACGACGGCGCGCTCAACGGCGTGGGGTCAGGCATCGGGGTGAACATCGGCGTCGGCGTGCCCGTCGGCGTGGCGGCCACGGCCGCGGCGGCCGACGACGAGCTGGCCGAGGCGGACCGCGAGCTGCTCGACGGGCTGCGGCGGTTCCGCGGCTCCAAGCTGGGCAAGGAGGTGCGGGATACGTGTGTGCAGCAGTAGCGCGCAGTAGCGCCGACTCTTATAATCTATGCTGCATGTATACTAGCTTCCTCGTGGCCGTGGGCCGTACCCGCTGCTCTGGACATGGCCGTAGCGCCCGACCATGCCGCCGGCGGTCGTGGACACGGCGGACGCCGGCGCGCCAGAGGCCGGCCGTCTGAGGCCGGAGCCCGCAGACGTCGGGCGCACCGTGCGGGACGGGATACCGCTGGCACTCGCGCCGCGGGCCACCCCGCGCCCGCGCGCGATCCCCCGGCCGCGAGGCGCGCCGCGAGACGCAGCCTTGGCCGCCTCGGCCCTCCGCGCCGCCTCCTCCTCCTCCTCTGCCCTGCGCTGCGCCGCGGCCCGCTCCTCCTCCGCCACCCGTGCCGCCTCCTCCGCCGCCGCGATGCGCGCCGCCTCGGCCGCGGCCAGCGCCGCCGCGTCCTTCCGTCAGCGTGGCCCGTACACCCACTCACCCCCGCCGCGCCCGTCCACTTGGGGTTGAGGAGGAGCCGCTGTGTGTGGTGCGTCTGGCCTACGAGGCGGACGTAGGTGTCGAGCAGGGTGCGGGTTTCGTTTACGCGGGTTGCGAGGCGCTGCGTGCGAGCGGCGAGCGTTAGCGAGCCGCGAGCTGCGTGCTGAGCCGGGAACATGAGGACCCACCTCATTGTGCGCCTTTGCGTTTTCCAGCGACGTCAAAAACCCATCAAACACGCCGTTCATGGCGCGCAGCTCGGCAAGCGAGGCGCGCAGCCGCTCGTCGCGGGATGCTGCGGCGGAGGCTGAGAGGGGGGCGGCGGGGGTGGGGGCGTCGGCGTCGACATCGACATCGACACTCTGCTCGCTCGCCTCGGCGCCATCGTCCTCGTTCGCTGCGCGCGCGCCGCCGCTCGGCGTAGATTCGACGCTCGCCGGCGCAAAGAGCGAGAAGCGCGGCCTCGCCGCCGAGCGCGCGGGCACGAGGGGCGTCGGCGCGGCGGACGCGGGGGCCGGGGCGAAGGCGACGCGTGATGGCCCGGCACCGGGGCGCAGCGGCGAGTCCGGCGCGTCGTCCGATACGATGCTTAGGTCGGCTAGCACGAGGCTGCCGTCGTCTTCGAGGGCGCCCTTGCGCGCGAGGAAGGGCGAGTCCATGGTTTGTGGGGGTGATGGAGGTGAGGTGGGTGAATTTGTTGTTGTTGTCGTTTGGTGGCGCGTGCTTTTGGCGCTCGCTGGGTGGGGGGCGTGCCTGGCGCGCGGTATGGTGGAGGCTGGGGTGAGTCTGCCTGCATGCCGTCGTCGGCAGTGCATGGCTGCTCAGCACTGCGAGCTGCATGCAGCCACGGCGGACTCCGACGCCGAGTCACCCGCGCCGCAGCATGCCGCCTCCGATCACCCCGAGGGCGTGCAGCACCACCACCTCCCCACCCCACTACCTCGCACGCGCCTCGCTCCGCTCGGCGCCTGCTCGACAGACTACATCGCATGTACATATAGCCGTCGCAAGCCCAAGGCCCTGCCGTAACCGCAGACATGAAAGATATGGTACAGGTCTAGTGTGGTGTGTAAAGTGCCGGGTGACATCGACTTGGACATGAAACACGCGTCGCTCACCGCGCGCTCCGCTGGGCTGCGCCCAGCTCCGCGCCAGCTCCGCTACGCCTTCGGCTTCCCCTCCTTCCTCTTCTTGCTCGTCGCACCCAGCCCCCCAAACTCCTCCCTCGCGACCAGCCACATCGCCGTCACGTTCACCACATCCTTCAAGTTCTCCTCCGTCAGCGCCACCTCGTCGCGGATGCGCGACGCAATGTCGTTGTTGACCGACGTGCCCAGCGCCGCCAGCGAGATCGCCTTGAGCCCGCTCGGGATCTTGAGCACGCCAATAACCTTCGGATGGTGCGGCGCCGGCGTCAACGTCGCAAGCAGCTGGCGCTGGCCCGTCCGCTTGACCCACACCGAGCACGCCCACGGCGTCTCGCTGTCCTCCGGGTCCGACTCGTAGCCGTCGTCCAAGTCGCCAGAGCCAGAGCCCGACGACAGCGCGTCGCCGTTCTCTGAAGCCAGGGCCGACGTCGTAGTGCTGCCAGGGCGCGGGGTGCGCGATCTGCTGGGCGACGGCGAGCCCCGGTGCACGTCGGCGCTTCTCGCGTGGATGGCCGACGGGTCGATCCCCAGTGTACTTGGCGCGTGTGTCTGGCCGACCGTGCTGCTGCGAGTGCGACCAGCTGACAGCACCAGCGACGTCTTGGATCCCCGTGGCGAGCCGCTGGGGCTGTCGATGCGGGTCCCAGGCGCCACGGGCGTGGGCAGGGTCGACAGCCTGCGGGGACGGGGACGAGAAGGCCGACGGGCACTGCTAGCCGCAATCCCTTCCGCAGCCGGGTGAAGCTTCAACGCCAACGCCGCCGACTCTGTCATGGGGTTCAGCCGCAGCTTGACCCACTCAAACACGACTTCGTCGGCTCCATCGCCGGGGAGTGCGCCGGCGTTCAGGTCGAGGCCCGCAGCCGCAGCCGCCACAATGTGCGCAGCCCAGCCCTCCGTGTTCTTCTTGGCCCACTTGCGCACTGTCCAAGTGTAGCCAACAGGGCGCGCCGAGCGGAAGAGCGAGACAACATCGTCATTGTCGATGGACGGGACGTCGGACACGAGGCCGATGATGGCACCAGAGCGGTCCAGATACGTTTCGACCTTTGGCCGCGTGACGACACACGGGGCGAGCCCAAATGTAGCCGAGGCGAGCTGGCTGCTTTCGCCGTTGAAGTGGACGGTCGGCACCTGGGGCGAGCTTGGCGCCGACGTGTCACGCGGGAGCGGCGCGGCCGCGTCGACCGACAGAAAAGGCGACGACTTGGACGACGAGATGGTGTTGGAGAAGATGTTGGATGCCCGGCGCGATTGCTTCTCCGACACCACGGCGAGTTGATCCGCAGTCGACTTCTTCTTGAACAGCTTGCCAAAGAACTTTCTGGCATCACCACCAACCTCGTCACGCGCCACGGGCGGTCGCAGCTCGGTGCTTCGTCGCCCGTCCTTGACGTCGACGTCGAGGCGGCTGCCCGCGGGCGTGAGCGAGGACATGTTGGAGATCATGGACGCGGGGCGAGGGAGGCGCACGCCGCCGTTGGCAGCACCCGCCGCCTCAAAGGATGGCCGTGGCGAGCCGCCGACGTGACCCGCCAGCGGGTACCAGACCTCTGAGGGCTCGAGAATGCCAACACCGGCAATGTCGAGGGTGCGCTTGCCAAACTTGGCCACCTTGGAGTCGGTGCCCGCGTCCGTCACCGTCGTCGGCTGCATGACATTGTGGACCGCGAGGTTGTAGAGCGGGATGATGCGCTTGTTGGACCCAGCCACGACGACCGCCGCCGACGCCCCGCTTGTTGCAGAAGAAGTCGTCGAGTGGTTCGACTTGACCGACCCCGAGCGCTTGAGTCCAGACCCAGTGGCCGTCGTCTCGCCGACCGTCGGTAATGGAGGGTCCGACGCGTCGGATCCTGTTAAACTTGTCTGGGGGACCATGGCGACCGGGTCGATGTCTATTGACGTACGGAGGGCTGATGGCGGCAGGTCGCCGGGCGCCGGGGTCACGGATCGCACAGCCTCGGAGCCGCCCCGTGGCCGTGATGGCTTTCCTGGCACGACGAGCTGGACCTGAAGGTTGAGGGGGTTCTTTGCCGACGTTGGGGGTGGCTTGACCAGGACAAAGGTCTGGGCAGACGTCAGCTATGTCCCGCACAGGCAGCGACAGATCTAATCTTACCTCAAACTTTCTCCTCCTGGCACGCGTCTCGCGCTGCTCGCGCTCGACACCAGAGCCCGAACTTGGCGCGCCCGACACGCGGCTGGCCGAGCTCAGGCCTCTGCGGCGGCCACCCGCTTTTGAGACGGCCCGCGGCGTATCTGAATCGGGTCCCTCGGGGTCGGTGATGGTGATGGCCGCGCTTTGCTTGCGCCCAGGACTTGGCCGGCCGCGCACTGACGACGCGTTGGACGACCCGCTCGACGGAGCCTCTGTCCGCAGAACGGGGGCGGGTAGTGGGCTGCCGGCCAGGGGACTCGTGACCGCCGGCGCCGAGAGGTCGACCGTTGTGCGCGAAGGAATGGCACGCGAGCTTGGGCCGGGTCCAGCCTCTGCAGTCGGGGACGTCATGGGTGATGATTGTCTTGATGGCGAGTTGTTGTCGTCCGACGTGAAGAAGTTGAGGGGGTTTGGAATGTTGGCCAAGAGTGGGACGCTGGAGAATAGGCCTGGCATCGTGCAAGTGTGGGACGATGCCGGCGTTGCGTCGTGGGCCGAGGCAAACGGGGAAGAGGGGGGACGAGAATCACAAAGCGAGAAGGAGAATGCGCGCGCGCCAACGGGAGCGAGCGGATCGACGACAGTGCTGCGTCGTGCGTGGCGTGGTGGTGGCGTCACAATCGAGCCGACGGGCGACGCGGCGGCGGCCGTGAACACGACGAGTGTGGGACGACGAGGTGCGTGTTGCAGACTTGTCGCACCCGTGCACAAACTGCAAGCTTGTGCAGGTTACAACCACAAACACGAGGTTGTGGTGCAAAAGGGTTTTGCAACGTCGTCACGCTCCAAGTGCGCGTACGACTGCGGTGCGTCGTCGGTCGTTTGTAGGTGAATGACGTACAGAGGCCGGCCGGCGGGCGACCTCGGTCCCGAGGTCGTCTCTCAATGCAACCGAGAGACGCCGATAGGATGCGGCGATAGCGACGAGTGGCGAGCGGCGAGCGGCGAGCGGCGACGAGTGCCGTGCGCGCGGCGACTGGTAGTGATCGCGCGGTAGAGCGGTGCAAGTCTCGTCTATATCGAGAAGTGCAAAAATCCGAACGATCACGGGCCCGGGCACTACCGGCGGGCGGTGGGGGCGGGGGGCGGCGGGGGGCGAGAAGGCGGCGGCGAGTGCTGTGCAGGTGCAGGTGGTGCGTGTGCAAGAGAGGCGGCTTGTGGGCGTGTTGTTGCTAGCAGCAAGATGCAGATCTAGATTGATCTTGCAATGCTGCAATGGCTACACAGAGGCATTAGCAAAAAAACGAGATAAAGAGGTGTGACGACGACGACGCGTGGATGGGCACGACAGGACAGACACGATCGACCGATGGCCAGGTCAAGTTTGGCCCCCCGTCGTGCGACTGTCTGTCGGGCTGGCCGAGGTAATAATCAGGCGGCAGGCCCAACACGACGGGCCAAGCGACACAAACGTCACGGGTAGTCGCGGGGTGTGCGCGGTGTGCATTACACTTGGACTGGCCATTGACTGTGCCGTACAGGCAAATTCGGGCATCCAGACGTGGTTGGAACGTGACACGATCAAAATGTTTAAAGCCAGGCTGGGTGGGGGAAGAGGGAAGGCAAGGGAGGGAAGGGAGGGAAGGCGACAGACACGGGCAGGCAGGGCAAGGGACCGAGGCCGAGTCAAGGGGAAGACGGGCCGAGGAAGGAGGTGAGGGGTCACAACAAGCCGCCCGCAGTGCCGCCTCTGACATAACACACGCAGAGTAGAGTTGGCCAGGCTGCGCGGGCGGCAACGAGCCGGCCAGTGAGCCAGCCAGGCGACCGGCGAGCAAGCATCCAAGCATCCAAGCAGCGCAGTCGACGACAACATGACACCTGCAGTATCAAGGCCGCGGCCAAGGTACCCCACGCACTGCACTGCTCTGTTTCAGACGGCCAGACGTGCTCTCGTCGTCGTTGCCATGACCACCACAGACTGCCCTCCCACCCTGGCTCTCCGCTATCCGCTCGCAGCAGCATGTCACAGCCAAGCAAGGGTAAGCAACAAGGTAGTGGTAAACAACCTCGTAGCGTTGCTTGTTCCTGAGCGCCGCCGACGCCGCCACCGCCGCGTCCCCACCTCGGCTTTGGCCTTTTGCTTTTGGTTGGCTCCCAAGTGCCCCAAGTGCCCCAAATGCACCTCTTGCA
Source organism: Vanrija albida (assembly GCF_041260175.1). NCBI lineage: Eukaryota > Fungi > Basidiomycota > Tremellomycetes > Trichosporonales > Trichosporonaceae > Vanrija > Vanrija albida. The sequence continues at coordinate 1,385,351 of NW_027191423.1, forward strand.
CCACTCGGGTTTCAAGTCGAGCGACGCGAGACGATGCAGCCGAGCGGGCGGCATGCGGCACTGCGGGTGGGCGGCGATTCCGAACCGACCGACCCATCCCATCCACCCATTGCATTGCGCACAACGGCCGCCGAGCGGGACAATTGTCGCCGCCGCCGTGTGTCAAAAGTCGGAGGAGGGGGGAAGGGTGCGGGGTGCGGGATGCGGGCGCCGAGAAGCAAGACATGCAACTCACCTGGAGGGCGTGGCCACATGCACAGACTGGTGAGGTGATGTGTGCTGCAAGCGTCGGGGCGTGCGTGTTGCTGGGTCGTCGTCGTCGTCGCCGGCGTCGCTGCTAGGTGCTGGTGCTGGGTGGCTCGTACGACCGGGGACAATGGCTGGACCAACTTGGTCGACTGGCGTCGATCGGCAGGCGGCAGTGGGACGATGCGATAGCGCGCTGGATCTCGAGTAGTTGTACGCGAGTTGCTGGATGCTGCACCGGGCGTGGGGCGGCGTGGGGCGGGCGAGCTGACGGGCGGGCAGTTTACAGCGAGCGAGCGGAGAGCGGAGAGCGTGGTGTCAGGGCGGGCGGTAGGTTGCCGATGAGGACGGTGGTAGCTGGTGCCCGACTAGGAGGAGCGGGGTTGGGGGGCCGAGTCGCGTCGAGATTATCGAGCGATGCGATGATACGTCGAGATGCAACAGTGATGTCGAGCAGGCAGTTGTTGACCCAGGCAGGCTGCAGGCTGTCGCCCTCGCGGCCGTTGCAGACGCAAGCCGAACGACGCCTAGTCGTCGCTTTGCACTGCGCAGAGAGGAGCAAGGCAGGCACCGAATGCTTGGCGGCTGCGACTCGGCCAGCAATGACGATGTCGTAGACTTTTTTTTTCCTTGTCCCTCCTCCCCTTCCCCCTCGTGCCCCTTTGACTTGCACGCGAGTTGACGAACCCGAGGCTAAGGTCAATTACTGTGCCGTTCCGTGCGTGCTAGTGCGCTGCCTGCTTTCCAAACATGGCCTGCCTGCACAAGCACAAGGTTTACCTAATGATGCCATGGAGTGAATGAGGCCCTAAGAGCTAGGAGGGGTAGAGTGGCGTGGCGTTCCAGGCCAGCGACAACGACCCTCGGGAACGCACCCAGAGGCCACACGGGAAACCCGAGGCAACTGTGCGCTCGCTGCACTCGCTGTACTGCGTGCCGTAAGGGCCGGGCAGTACCGTTTCGATGCTCGACACCCCTCGCACAGGCCACCAGGCCGTCTATTTTGGCCCCAGAGCACTGTCAGCAAGCCCACGTAAAGCGTCCGTCGGTGCGATTCCGACGGAAACAGCAGCAGCGACACTCAGTCATGCTCGGCGTGCGCTCGCCCATCTCGCACTATCTCGCACGCCTCGCTAAGTGGTTTGTATAATGGCACGCTCCCGATTCGACGGCGCGCCAAACGCCCACTGCTCACTCAGCGCTGGGGTGTCACGCAAAGCATCACAAAGCACGTCGGTCAGAGCGCGTCGGTCAGCAGTCCTGCCCAGCTGAGCGGCACACGTCGTCGATACCGCCGGCACTGTTGGGAGTGGTCGCGGTCGCCGGCGGAGCGAGGACACATGTCGCATAGACTCTTGTCGCGGTCTGTGACGATGACTTGAGGGCAACGCGCGGGTGTGGCCCCCAAGTCATGGTCACAGACCGCGACAAGAGCCTATGCAGCGTGTGTCACTCGCCTCTGGCGGGAGCCGCACGCCAGTGCACCTTGTGAAGAGGATCCAGCAAAGTGGCATCGCTCGCTGGGCTGCTGGGCGCCGTCGCGCAGAGTGCGAGTCGCAAGCCAGCGAGCGGGGAAGGCTGCCTGCGAGCCGAATCGCACCAGCCGGCGTTGTTTGAGCCAACACTGCTGCGTGGTCGTGTGAGCGTTGCCGGCGCAAACAGGTCCGGCTGGTGTACAGACGACGTGGGGCCAGGCACTCGCACCCACCGACACCACACCAGTGGTACGGCGCCAGTCGGTACCGCGGCTGCTGGGACGCGTAACGGTGCAGTAGGCCATGGCCGTGACGTTGGCTTGGTGGTGAGACGACGCACCAGTGGGCCAGTGGGCCCTGGGTGAAGTAGCCGACAGTCGCCGTAGACACGAGCAGGCGCATCGCATCCCCCGCCAGGTTGCACTCGCCACTCGCGCACGCATCCACCGCTGCCTCTGCCACACGCAGCCCACCCTCCCACTCTGACGGGTCAAGAAGCCGATCTGCATCGTGCCACGCTTCGGGCGGGAGCAAATCTGCCCAACTGCGGACAATATCCGGGCCCGTTGTAGGCGGGTTGGGCCGACGACGTGGGGTGGGGCAGCAGTCAGTCAGTGGCTTGCAATGTAACGTCGCAGCCCAGTTACAGTTACAAGTGGAACATCGTGACAAGGGCAAGGGGGAGGGACATGGGGACACAAACATCCATGCAATGTAAACACGAGCAGCGGATTCGTCGTCGATAATGGCGACGGCGTCGAGAGCGTCGTCTTGCATGCAGTCTGTGCTGGCGTCAATGGGGCCTCGGAGCACACACACACACACACACTGGCTTTTGATGGGCCGTGATTGGGCGGGCGGCGGGGGTAAATCCACGGGCTATTATCAGATAGTAGCAGCGGACGGCGGCGGCGGACGGCGGACGGCGTCGGTGTCGTGGGTGTGTCAGGTCGAGACTCGCTCATTCTCCTGACTGACCCAGTCACGACTCGAATAAGAACTGCCTTTGCTTCTGCTTCTATCCTCTTCTCATCCCTCTACCACCCCACACACACACACCCCACCCCCGCCCCCATGGCATCCCCAATACGAAGCAGCCTCAGAGAGGACCACGACGAGACGTCGTCGCTCCTCTCAAACGAGTGCTCGACGCCCATCCGCAAGCCCTCGCCGCCGGGCAACAGGCTCTCGCGGCAGGCCGGAGCGGGGCATGCGCTCGACTCGCCCTCGGCCTCAAACGCACACCTCACGCCGCAGCAGGTCGTGTCGCGCCGCATGAGCCAGGCCCGCCTGCTCCGCTCGCGCTCCCTCGTCACCCTCAACGACCCCGACAGCGACCGACAGCTCACCCGCAGCAGGCTGTTTGCGCTGCTCGCCGTCTGCACGCTCAGCATCGGGAGCCACTTGTGAGTCGCGCCACGGGCTAGCACCCGCTACTCACCCCGTCTGTGCACTGCTCACGGCCCAGCACGATGTACCTCCTCGGCCCGCTGAAAACCCGCCTGCACAAGGAGCTCGGCACGTCCAACTCGCAGTTCTCGCTCCTCGTGTCGGCGCTCAACCTCAACTCGACGTGGATGCCCCTCGTAGGCGGCATCCTCGTCTCGAGGTTCGGCACGACGTGGTCCAGTGTAGCATGTACCGGCTCGGTGCTGTTCGGCGCTCTCGTCCTCTTCCAGGGCGTGCTGCACTTCTCCATCGTCACCATGGTGCGTTGTCCCCAGCTGGCCCTGCTGACCCCAGGCGTTTGGCCTCTTCCTCTTTGGCCTCGGCATGACCCCGCTCATGGTCGTGCAGGAGACGCTCATCGCGCGCCTGTCGCCCGGCGGCCACCTCGGCCTGTCGCTCGCCCTCGGGCTCGTCAGCGGCAAAACGGCCTCGTTCATCTCGGCGCTAGTGTCGCTCCCGCTAGCAGAGCTAGGTGGCGACAAGGCCCCGTTCCTCGTCGCCCTGCTCCTCTGCGCCGGCTCGTTTGTCGCAAACCTCGCCCGCCTCGGCTTTGGCTGGGGCGCCGAGAAGACGAGCGACGTCGGGCCGCACGCCAAGCGCATCGTCAAGTGGGACGGACTGAGCCGCCTGGGCGATGTGTTCTGGCTCTACATCTTGCTGTGAGTGGCGTGGGTGGCGGTGGCACCGCAGCAGCTACTGCGCTGCGGGGCCGCGCCGCCGCAGGCTTCGCCTCCTGGTTACCCCGACTAACCCCCCCAGCAACCTCTTCTGCGGCGCAATCTGGCAGCCGTTCCTCCACCTCTCGGCCAACCTCGTGCAGGTGCGCTACGGCCTGACAGAGCAGCAGGCGTCGTTCAACGCATCGGTCCTGCTCGGCGGAGCGATCATCCTGTATCCAATTGTGAGTGATTTGCCAGAGACCAACACTCACACCCCCAGGTCGGCTGGATTACAGACCACTACGGTCCCAACACGCCGCGCACCACCTTCCTCCTCTTCCTCGGCACGTCGGTCCTCACGCTCTTCTGCTACGTGTGGCTTTCGCTCCCCGTGTCGTTTACGCACTCGCCGTGGCCGGGCATGATCGCGTGGGCGCTGGGCCATGGCGCGTCGACGCTCCTGCTCGTCGTGCTCATCCCGCGCATCCTCCCGGCCGAGCTCGTGCCGCTCGGGCTCGGGCTGCACAAGGCGCTCGAGGTCTGCGCGTCGACGCTGTGCCAGACGCTCTCGGGCCTGTGGCTCGACTGGGCAAAGGAGCACCGCGGCGGGCAGGAGAGCGCGGTGCACTCGCTGCTCGTCATCTACGCGGCCATCAACGTCGTGCAGTTTGTGCTCGCGTACGCGCTGTGGCGGTTTGAGCGCGCCCGCAGACACGCGTGCGGCCGGCGCCACGCCGCGATTGTCGCGAGCGAGGAGTATGAGCGCCTGCCGATGTACGGCGACGAGGGCTCGCCCGATTCCGCGCTGGCCGACGATGACGACGACGACGACGTGTCCGACTATGGGAGCGACGGCTCGGAGCGCAAGGAGCACGACGCCGACGACGCGGGCCCGCAGTCTGGCCTCGCGCGCAACGACGCTGAAAAGGCGCGCGGCAAGGTGTTCTTCATGCTCGGCCTGGTGCTCATCGCCGTCGTGTGGATCGTGTGGATTGTGACGGCGTGGCGCAAGCTGCGCTAGTAGATCTCGACGAATAGTAAACCCTAACGAGCTCTTGCACCATGTTTCACCCCGCTGTAGCAGTAGCAATGCATTGTATGTGACGACGTGGCGGAGAAGCGGGGCAGAGTCAGTGGCACAAGTGGACGAACGTACAGGGAACGGCATCACATCATGCACTAGTACAACTGTTCTACAGTGTGGCACCTGGCGCCACATCTCACCGCGGGCAGCAGTCACACACGGCGGCGCAGTCCTCAACACGGAGGAAGGCAAAGTTGGAGGGCACGGCGCGGGGGAAGACGTGCTCAGCCGCGACGGTGGCGAGCGGCGTACCGCCGCGCGCGCGCCACTCGGCTGGAAGGGGGAGGGTACGGCCTGCGTCGTGCGGCAGGACGACGGTGACGCCCGACGCCGAGCCGACCTCAGAGCTGACGACGCGGAGCGCGCGCGCCATGCTGCCCCAGAGCTGGTCGGCGCGCGTCGCCGCAATGCGCTTGCGCTGTTTGCCGGCCTTCTCGACGCCGGGAGCGCACCCGCCGCACTGGGAGAAGACGAGGACGTAGCCCACGCCCGGGCGGAAGAGGGCGCGGCGCGAGTCGGCGCTCGCGTGCGCCAGCACCACTTGGGCAGAGTGCACCGTCACGCGCGAGAGGCGGGTCCACGCCGGCAGGAGCCAGGTGGAGAGGACGAGCGCGGCGAGGCGCGGCGTCGCGGCAGCGTGCCCGTGCGCCGCGTGCACGTCGACGCAGAGACTCGTGGGCGATGCCAACCCACGCACCATTGACGCCAGCAGCGTGCTCTCCCCCAGCGCAGCCCAGGCCGGCTGCGCAATCGCGACTGTTTCGGCGGCGGGGCAGAGGGGCAGCGCCGGGTATCCCTTGACGCCGATCCAGGCTGCCGCGGCCGGCGCGGTGGGCGGCAGGCTAGCGATGGTGACGGAGCGGACGAGGCGGCGGAGGCGCGCGCGCCGGGCCGCGTCGGCGCCGACCCCTTCAAGCGGCCAGGTAAGCGTGTTGACCAGCGCGGGGGTGCTGCTGGCCGTGAGGACGATGTTGCGGTACAGCTCGACGGCGGCGGCCGAGTACGCCGCGTGCGAGACGCGCAGCAGCGTCGCGAGCGTGGCCGTGTCCCCCGCGCTGCGGAGGTGCGCTGCCAGCAGGCCGTACACGCGCTTCTCGGTGCGCGGCGAGCCGCAGAGGTGCAGACGCGGCGCCTGGGGGCGGAACTTGGGCGGCGTGCACTCGCGCGATAGGCGCTCGGGCGTGGCGGCGCGCCACGCCAGCTGCTTGTGGCTGTATCTGCGGCGGGGGGACGCGGGCGCCGGCGGGGGGCTCATCGGGGGCTTGGGGAGCGGCGAGGGCGACGAGGGCGACGAGGGACGGGGGGAGGACGGGCCGGGGATCTCGAGGTCGAGGTCGAGCTCGCCCTCCTCGAGCTCGGGGATGGCGGGGAGCGCGCGGCATGGCCTCCGCGGGCTGGGCGGCATCTCGGTGGCGGCGGAGGCGGTGTGGGCCGTGTTGTTGTTGTTGTCGTCGACGTCGTTGCAGGCATCGCTCCCAATGCCAGCGGCACCCCGCCCGCTTGCTGTTATCGCTTGCGCGCCCGGGCCGGCGCGGTGCGAGGAAGGCGGGGTCGTGGGGTCGTGCGCCTCTGCGTCCGCGTCGAGGCGGGGGCGGCGGCTGGGGCTGGGGCTTGGGCCCGGGCGCGTCGCTCGCTTGCGCTTGCGCGGAAGCGCGAGCGCGAGCCCCTCGTCGTCGTCGTCGTCGCTGCTGCTGCTGCTGTCGCTGTCGTACCCCGCCAGCAGGGGCGATGCCGAGCGCATCTTGACGTCGAGGGTAAAGGAGAGCAGGCGGGGTGTTGCGGCGCCGTCGGGCGAGTCGGGCGACGCGTGCCAGCCCATCCTGGACACTGGGCGCGGTGGCGGCGAGGACGAGAGCATTGTTGTTGTTGGGGGAAGGAGGAAGGAGGGGTGCGTTGGTAGTGGTGGCGGCGTGGGGTGCCAACCGAGTTTGTGAAGGAGAGAAGGAGGGACTGAGAGAATGAGCAAGTGAGAGCGAAGGAGTCGAAGGATATGTACTTTGTTGTTGTCGACGATGCTGGCGCTGCAGCAGATGAGGATGAGGATGATGAAAGGTGACGATGCCGTTGGCCGTCGCGCCGCCGCCGCCGCCGTCGTTGTCTTCCTCGCGATCTGCAACAACACGCCGACTGCGTGATGAAACACTGCCACACTCGTCATTTCACTCCAACACGCAGCCACCACACGCCAGGCCGCACCCGCACCCACAACGCACCACGCCCCGCCCATCACGATCAATGCATGCATGCCCCTGCCTCCCGCTTCTGATCACCCCCAGCTGCACCCCCCTGCACCCCCTGCACCCGCTACAACGAATGATCGCCGCCAAACAGATGGAAGCTGCGCGAGTAGCTCGCGCTCGCGATGAACTTGCCGTCGCGCGACACGTCTGCGCTCATGACCTTGCCGGCGTCGGTCGCGAGGTTGCGCACGCGCGCCCACTCGTCGGCCGACCACACACGCACGTTCGAGTCAAAGCCGGCAGTGACGAGGAACAAGCCCGAACGGGGCAGGTCGGGCTGTGGCGCCTCGTCGTCGGCACCCACATCCATCGCGCCTGCGCCGTTGCTCGCCACCGCGTCCAGGCCCTGGAACGGATTCTCGCCCGCCGCGCGGTAGAAGCGCAGATCCGACACCGAGCTCGAGTGCGCCGGGATGACATGCTGCGTCTTGAGCGCGCGCAAGTCCCAGATGCGGACCGTGTTGTCGCCCGATCCCGTTGCGACCTGGAACCCGTTGGGCGCAAAGTCGACCGAGAGGATCTCCTTCGCGTGTCCGTCGAGCACCATCGCCGTGCGCCCCGTTCGCAGGTCCCACACGCGCCCGATGGCGTCGAACCCGCCCGACGCGGCCAGCGCTCCGTCATCCTGGAAGGCCAGCGCCATGACCTCCTTGCTGTGTCCCTCTTGCACGAGCAGCTCGGCCTGCGTCTGGACGTCCCACATCCGCCAGGTGCCGTCGAATCCCGCAGCGCCGACGTACGCGCCGCTCGGGTGGAACTCGACGCGGCCGACGCGGTTGGTGTGGCCCGACAATGTGGCGAGGGGCTTCTCCGCCGCCAGAGACCACAGCTTGACGTCGCCCTCGCCTCCGCCCGTCGCAAAGTTGGCTGCAGACTCGGACAACCCGACCGTTGCCTCCGGATGCCAGGCCGCGCCGCTGACCTTGTCCGTGTGTCCGCGGCGGACCGCCACGTTGTTGAGGTTTGGCAGGTCCCACACCTTGGAATCACCGGTCCACGACGTCGTGAGGAGCAGCTTGGAGTTTGGCGAGAAGCGGATCGTCGACAGCGGTCGGTCGTCGCCAAACTGCGAGCCGAGGTTCTGGAACGTTTGCAGCTCGCCAAACACCTCTTTCCGCACGTTGACAATCTTGCTCAGCGGGAGGTTGACCTCGATCCGTTGCCTCGCGATGCGCTTGCCTGCGCGTGACAATGAATACCTTGCGATCTTTCGCCTTGCCTCGAGCAGGGCTTGTGGGCCTTCGGTGTAGAACTCTCCGTCCTCGTCGTCAGAGTCGTCGCTCTCGTCGTCAAAGTTGACCAGTGGCCGGCCCTTGTCCCGCTCGTATGACTCCTGGATCTCTTTCAATCGGTCTCGACGGTCGCCTGGCTAAGGAAGTGTCAGCCCAACCAGTCCAAGTCGCCGCCCCACACCACTTACCCCTTCGCCGAACAGCGTTATTGGCTCGCCGAACGCGCGCAGCCTCTCCCTGACCTTCCTGTCGTCTGTCGGCACGGCCATGCGGCGCATGCGGTCGCGCCGCGCCAGCTGCTCGTGCAGCAAGGCATTTTGGGCACGCTCTCGCTCGTCATCCGAGCCTCCGAGCTCGTACGTGTTGTCGACGGCTGGCGGGGTCAGCGGGGAGGTCTGTAGCGCTGCTTCTGTGCTCACCAAGCTCGTCGATATCCATGTTGGTGGTGGCTGTCGCTTGCAGTTGATGGTGTCTCTGCCCAAAGTCGATCGACCTCCTTCTTGTCAACATGGCCACTGAAGTCATTGAAACTGGTCTGGCTCGGCGGAATCAAATCGCCACGTGGCCGCAATACTCTATCCGAGTTGTTTGATTTTTCTCCCGAGGCGACTTCGGCCGGACGTTGCAGTGATGGGGTCGGCTGCGACGACTGCTGATGTCGCTGCAAAAGTCGAGTGCCAAGTCGACCCTTCCTCGTCGTGTCATCACCCACAACCCACATCACACATCGACATGCTCGCACGGCGTCTAGCGGCAGGGCCATCCCGCGCCCTCCTCGCACGCTTCGCATCGACCGCCACGGCAGAGGTGCAGCACGCCCAGCAGCAAACGCCATCACCATCATCTCGGCCCTCGTCGTCCGCCCAGCGGGCGCGTACACCTCGCGTGCCGCTGTTCACCGCGTCCACCAAGAATCTTGAGCGCCTCATCAGCCTGACAGAGCAGGCGCACAAGACGCAGGCGGAGCGCGGCGAGATCTGGTACCTGTACAGCGGCCTCACGCCCGCCCAGCAGCTCGACCTGTCGACCGAGCACCTCCGCGCCATCCTCCGCAGCGTCGTGCCCCGCTTCGACGATGCGTGGCGCGTCGCCAACTACGGCTCCAAGCGCCAGCGCTTTGAGAACAACCGCCGCGAGTCGAAGCGCTGGGAGTGGCGCCTCCGGACCATCCTCGACAACCTCGTCGCCCGCCGAGAGGCAGACATCGGCGACTGGCTGTTCACCCTCAATGCGCTCGCAACCGTGGGCCACGTCAAGGGCTGCGAGGGCGTCGTGGCCCAGATGCCCGACGAGATCAAGAACAACCGCACCGTCAGCGGCCTCCGTCTCGGCGCTGTCCTCCGCTGGACGCGGCACCTGAACGAGGCGAGGGCCAGCAACCCCAGCGCCGCGCTCGTCGATCTCGCCCACAACGCATTCTGGGATATTTTCCGCGGGATCCAGAGCAGTGACATGGCCATCTGGACGGTCACGCTCAACCTGCTCCTCACTTCCACGAGCGAGCTGACCAACCTCCTGGTCAAGCTGGGCAACCCGGACGCTATCACCCGCTTCGACGGCTTCATGCGCTTCCTTTTGAAGGAGGGCTACGGCATCGACCTTGATGACCTTCCCGCCAGCCTTCAGAGCCGCGACCCAACCCGCGCATACGCAGCGCTCTCGGCGCAAGGCCTCAACGCCGTGCTGAAGCAGCTGGCTATTCGCGGCACGGACCCCTACACCCTACTCCGCGCGTACGATCTGCTGTCCACCGACACAAGAGACGGCGCTGTGTTGGCCGACGATGTCGCATCGGCGTATGGCAATGAGGATGCCGACGACTTTGTTCCAGGGCTCAGTGGGCTCACGGCGGCTGAGGAGGCCGGCGACGGCACCCCCAAGCGCGACTACTTTGGTGGCCTTGGTGCAAATGCGTCATGTAAGTGTTGACGGATATGTGCACGTTGACTGCATCTGACGTTTACAGTCTTTGGCTCCTCTGTGCCCGATGCCCCCGGGAGTGCGGATGGAGAGGTTTCGCAGCGGAGACGGCGCGTGGCAGACTTCTTCCCTCAGCCAACGGCCCCTCAAGACGTCGTCCCCGGCACCGCTGGCACCTACCCCTCCAAGGCTCGCTCCGACGCCAACAGTGTTCTCGTGCTCTTGGAAGCCATCTGTAAATCGGCCAACTGGAATCTCTTTGAGCGGGTCTTGCAGGTGTCTCTGGTCGACGCTCAGCAAAGACAATCAGAGTGGTTTGCGGCATACCTTGCCTGCCCTCAGGAGAACCGCAAGCAGCTCTTCAAGCCCATGAGGGTGTCGCCCGAGTGGTTCCGTGTCGCCCTGGGATACAGCAACCGCGAGTTTGGACGAGGAGCAACGCGGCTGGCATTTTCAATCGAGAACGCGCTCAAGTGGATCGACCAGGAGATTGATGTGGTCATTGCCACCGAGGCGCGTCTGGCCAAGGAGGCTGCTGCTGCTGCCACCACCGTCGACGCCGCAGGACGCACGACCCTCCCCCTCCCCGACTTTGCGACAGACCCTCGTGCCAAGCAGCGTGCCGTGAACCGCGAGATTTTTATCGCGTCTGACGCACTCAAGACACTGTACGACGACCGCGATAAGCTCCAGCATCACCTTTCTCGGGCCATTCAGCTCCGCGACAAGAGGGCGGAGCGTGAGGTAGCTCGCCGGAGCCGTGCGGAGGTGGCTCGCGCCCGTCGAGCACTCACCGATGCCAAGGTGGCGGAGCAGGCGGCCCGAAAGGCAGCCCTCGAGGAGGCGTCATTGGCGGCCGCGACGCGCAACGTGGAGCTGGCATGAGCAAGTAGGCGAGAGCATATCACCGAGAGTAGCGCATTTGCATAGCATAGGATGTGGTAGATGCATAGACTGCATGGACGAGTAGAGAGTTGGAGTCGAGCGGAGGCAGATTACAAGTGCCACTGGCCACGCACGACGCGCGTCATTGCAGTCGTCGCTCGCTGCTCGGGTTGAGCGGCACTTTTGATTGAAATCAATCTCGTTCCAGTTCCGTCTTGTTCTATTCCACTCATGCCTCCCTCGCGATCTCAAGACGCAATGAATGGTGAGCGACGATGCGGGATGTGCGCAAGCAACCTGTGCTCACTCCGACAGTGACAATCAAGCACAGCGGCAAGTCGTACCCCGTCGAGGTCGACGTCTCGGCGCCCGCGACGGCGTTCAAGGAGTCGATCTACAAGGTCACTGGCGTGCCTGTTGGTGGGTTGCGGGCGCCGAGCTCGGGCTGACGGCAGACCGCATGAAGGTCATGGTGAAGGGTATCCTCAAGGTGGGCGAGCTGCGCGGCGCGCCGGGCTAATCAGCAGGACGACGCCGACCTCTCCAAGCTGGGTCTCAAGGCCGTGAGTGTGGTGTCGGGTTGATGTCGAACACCACTGACACTCCCCAGGGCCAGGCCATCACCGTCATCGGCACCGCCGGTCCGCTGCCCGAAGCCCCGACGCAGCAGGTTGTCTTCTGTACGTGCCCTGCCCGACGGCGCTGACCCGCAGTGGAGGACATGGACGACTCGGAGCTCGCCCAGAGGGTGGGTCGCCGCTGCTGTGCGCGCTGACCCAACAGGCAGGCATCCCCCCCGGCCTCGAGAACCTCGGCAACACGTGCTACCTCAACTCGACGCTGCAGGCGCTGCGCACCGTCCCCGAGCTGCAGGGCGCGCTGGAGACGGCCTCGTCGAGCAACAGCGCCGAGGGACGCCTCACGACGTCGCTCAAGAACCTGTACACTGGCATGTCCAAGACGACAGACGCCGTCAGCCCTTTCGCGCTCGTCACCAACCTGCGCACGCTTGCGCCCCAGTTTGCCGAGCAGGACCAGCGCGGCATGTACTCGCAGCAGGGTGGGTGAATACCGGTGTTCGAGCTAACCCACCAGACGCCGACGAGGCCTGGACGCAGCTCATCTCGGCGCTCCGCGCGTCGCTGCCCAGCCAGGGCGGCCGCGGCACCTTTGTCGACGACTTTATGTCCATCACGCTGACCAAGACGTGGGTTAGCAGCGGCGGAGGTCGACTAACCCGCCAGGTTGTCATCGCCCGAGGCGCCTGAAGAGCCCCCGTCCGTCTCGACCGAGCACGTCCTCAAGCTCGAGTGCAACATCACCATCGAGACCAACTTTTTGCTCTCGGGTATCCTCGACGTGAGCAGGGGGCCTGGGCGACACTGACGCCGCAGGGCTTGACCGAGAAGATTGAGAAGAACAGCCCGTCGCTCGGCCGCACGGCCGTGTACGACTCCAAGTCGCGGTTGTCACGCCTGCCTCAGTACCTCGCCGTGCACCTCGTCCGCTTCTACTGGCGACGCGATATCCAGTGAGCTGATCCGCCGGTGCACAAGCTGACAGACCAGGAAGAAGGCAAAGATCATGCGCAAGGTCAAGTTCCCTCTGCAGCTCAACGCGCTCGAAATCTCGACCGACGAGCTGAGCAAGCAGCTGCAGCCCATCAACACTGCGGCCAACAACATTCTCAAGACGCGCGACGACCGCGCAAAGATTGCCAAGCGCGCAAAGGGCAAGGGCGCGGCGGCCGAGGAGGTGACCGAGGAGCAGCACCGCGAGAAGGAGCACAAGGAGATTGAGGAGCTCGTGTCGGCTGCGGGTATCACGGAGCAGGGTGTCAACACGACGGGCATGTACGAGCTGTGCGGTGAGTGGAGCCGGGTGAAAGGTGTAGCCGCTCACACCCCAGCCATGGTCACGCACAAGGGCGCGTCTGCCGAGTCGGGCCACTACATTGGCTGGACGCGCAAGGACGACGGCGAGATTGCCGCGTCGGGCGAGGAGCAGTGGTACAAGTTTGACGACGACAAGGTGTCGGTTGTCGGCGCCGACAAGATCCTGACGCTCGACGGCGGCGGCGAGGACTCGGTTGCGTACATTCTGCTGTACCGCGCCATCAACTTTTAGAAGCAGCATATAGTGGAGCCGATGTGACGGAGTGGGTGTGACTGGTGTGGTGCGGGTATGTGATGCATGGTACAACAGGGCGGCGGGATATGGCGAGGGGGTTGCAGCTGGGCGGGGTCGCACCGTGGCTACGCCTTCTCGACCTCGCGCTCGAGGACGGCCTCGATCTCGCGCACGACGGCCTCGCGGACCGAGTCGGACACCATGCCTGGGGGTGGTTAGTGGGGGACATGGTGGGCGGGGACGGCGGCGAGCGGGGAGGGGGAGGCGGCGGCGACGGCGACGGGGGAGCAATCGCCGCCGACAGCAGGAGGAGCCGCAGCAGGAGAAGGAGCAGGAGCCAGAGGCCAGGTCCACGAGCAACCGCGCCAGGAACAAGCGCCAGCGACAGCGGCCCGACGGGTCCGTGCCAGCCGCTCGCGCGGGCATGCAACCGCCGTTCGCGCCATCACCGCCCGTGTGTCCCGAAGGACGGAGTGGGGTCTGCCGCCCGCTCTCCGCCGCAACCACAGCGCTCGCCTGCACGGCTCAGAGGAAACAGGCTCGCTCGCTGCTCGCCCGAGGAAACAAACTGGCTCGCCCGCTGCGCCCGCTCGCAAAGACAGACGCGCTCGCTGCGCTCCCTCGCGCAAAGACATACCCTTCGCAGCCGGCGCGACCTCGGCCACAAGCTTGCCGAGGCTCGGCGCGCCGGCCTTGCGCGCCTTTTCTGCACGTCAGCACACCCCAGCCGCACAGCGCACCCTTAGCAAGGTCCTTGACGTCGTCGTCGAAGCCGCTCTCCTCGAGCTGGGTGCGCAGGAGGCGCGATATCCTGCCGTTAGTCCTGTCATCGGGGAGGGGGGGCGCACCGCTCCCAGTCGCCTGTTTCGAGGAGGCGCTTGCGGATCGCGTCGAGGAGCGCCGCGTCGGACATTGTTGTGTGGTGGTGGATTGGGAGATGGACGATTGAGAGATTGAGCTGGTCGATCACGCCGCGGCCTCCACTTTGGTTTCGGTGCTAGATTGGCGAGTGGCGGCGGTTCGTTGTCGACTCTGCCCCCTGCCACCACCACACTCCACCTCGCATGCACGCCGTACGCCGCACGCCGCACGCCGCACGCCGCTGCGCAGACGACACTAACACGGCCAATGTTGCATGTACAATCGGCATATGGATGCAAACTAAACTGCTCGACACTCTCTCGCGACTCGGCCCCCGTCGCTCGCTGCGCTCGCGACTCCAGCGCCCGTCGCCGCTCGCTCCGCTCGCTGCGCGGCTACATCTTCGAAAACATGAGCCCAATCACCACGTACACCAGCGTCAACGGCGGCGTCAACACCGCATAGCTCCACGAAATCGTCTTTGAAATGAGCCGCTCAAACGCATCGCCAGACGCCGCCTGCGTGATCTGCGCCAGCGTGAGGGCCGGCGGCGACGACACGAGCAACACGGCACACAGAATAAACACCGGGTCCTCGGCCGCCTGGAACAGGTCGTACCGCGCCATGAGCGCGATAAACGGCAGGAAGATGAGCGGCACCACAATCATCCGGCTCACGCAGGCCACAAACACCGTCTTGTTCTCGCCAGGGTACGACGGCCCGCGCGTCGCCTCGCTGCCGCCGCCAGCGAGCTTGTGGATCTTGCCCTCAATGTACCCGCGGATAGACTTGGGGCGCTCCTCCGTATCGAGCGCAATCGGCTGCGGCGGCGTGTAGAAGAAGGCGCCGAGCACAACAAGCGTCACGGGGATCGAGCACTGGCCGGCGCTCTTGACGGCCTGCACAAACGGCTTGATGCCGCCCAGCCACGCCTGGAACGACGGGATGAGCGCAATGCCGATTGAAATGAGCGCAGACCACATCGGCACCGTCATGAAGCTGTTGAACGTGTTCCAGCCCGACACGATCGACGACTTGATGCGGTCGCGGAACACCTGCCACGGCGTGCCAACCGTCGTCGGCGACCGGCGGCGGCGGAGCGACGGGAGCTCGGCGCCTCCCCACTCGTCCTCCGACTCGGCCTCGGCCTCGCTCGCGCTGCTGTCCTCGGCCAGGTCCTGCAGAGGATGCCTGCTGCGCGGCTGCTCGGGGAGGCCCCAGAACTCGCGACCAGAGTCGGTGCGCGAGCGCGCTCTGCGCGTGCTGTTGTTGGATCCTCGGCGCTGGACAATGCCGCGGCCACGGAGCGAGCCAGGCTGCGCGGCCGGGTCGTGCATCGAGATCGGAGACCCGGTCAACGGGAGCGATGGCGACGGCGAGCGGACGCCCACGCCGTGGGGGCTGAGCGCGCGGGGGCGGAAGGTCTGCGCGGGCACCGACGCCGCCGACGTCGGCCTCTTTGGTGACCCCGCGACGAACGGGTCGGGCCTGGTGATGGGCTCGGGCGACAGAACCTCTTGCGCGTCGATAATCTGCGACACGGCAGAGTAGCCGTTGGGTTCGGCGGTAATTCTTGAGAAAACGGACGCATGGATGGCGTCGGCCGGCTGGGCCGCCGAGAGATCAACGACGGCGTCTGGCTTGATCTCCTCTTCCTCGTCGTCCGCCCGCGACAGCAGCGCGACGCCCCAAGACCAACGGAGCTGTCTCATCAGCAACTGCCCACGCCCACGCGCCCTGACCACGCACCATCATGCCGAGCGTCGAGTACAGCACCATGTAGGTGAGGGCACGGCCGAGCATCGTGTCCTTGGTATCGTCGGCACCCCACTTTAGGCCTGGGACTTCGACCACGAGGGACTGACGTCAGCGCGGCGTCGCAAGCGGCGGCGGCCTACCTGAACGAGCGCGATCGGGAGCGAGTTGCTGTGTTGTGAGCGGCGCTCATTGCGCTCATCCCTACCTGTTCTGGAACATTGCTGCGCAGATGGCAAACGCGCTGGAGGGTTAGCCGCCGGCCGTGTCTCAAAAACTCACGTTTGCGACCGTTTGAGCTTGAACAGCTTGGAGAGGAACCATGCCACGCCGGCCGAGGCACCGGTGATGAGGACAAAGCTGGTGGCGTCAGCGAGTGCGTCGGCGTCGTCTGCCGTCGTCACACGACTCACCCCAGTGGGATAATCCACATCTCCTTGAGCTTTGACGGCGTGAGGGAAAACGCCACCTGCCGCCGCCGCGTTAGCCTCGGCGTGCCGCCAACCTCCCAATTGCGTGCTGGGTGGCGAGCGCCGCCGTACGCACCTTTGAGAAGAGGAGCGCAGGGGTGAAGAGGGACACATTGATCACGTTGAGCTTGCGCTGTGTCGCCTTATCGGTCACGCCAGTGGAGGCGAGGACGTAGCCTGCGAGACATAGTAGGAAGACTTCGGTGATGGACTGGTGGTTGTGTCAGTGGGCGGCGGTGACGGCGGCAGGCGGCGGATGTAGCGTCCGCCGCTCTCGGCATGGTCTCACATTGAAGACTGTGAGGAGTAGTGTTTTGACTGTGGTGGTGTGAGCGAGCGTCCGTCGATACATCGTCGCAATGGCCGCTGGCCGCTGGGGCATGTCGTTGCGTGCGCCGTAGCGGCGAGCAGGAGCAGCAGGAGCAGCACCACCGAGCCGCTCTCACGCGTCTCGCGTCTCGGGTCGGAAGACCCAGCCCCGCTCCAACCGTCGCAATCTTTCAACTCACTTGGCAAGGCGGCCGCCCCCAGAACCATGCTGCTGTTGAAGCGCTTGTCGGTGTGTCGTCGTGTCGAGCAGGCAGGTCAAGTGTGTACTGTACACGAGTGTTTTGGAGAGTTGCAACGGCAAGCGACACACAAGAAAACCACAGACGCACGTTCTCAGTCAGACAGCGGTGTCACAGGATGCGGCGCCATGCTGCCAGCCAGGGCACCAGGGGCCAAACACCCCAATGGCGTCACCGTCAGATGCGCTCATGCTGCACTCTCACCGCTCCCGGCGGCACAACAGACTACAACCTAGGCTAAAAGCAGCGTGTTTTCGCTTGCAGCTGCCCCTTGGCAAACTCTGACAATGCAATACTACAACAGGCTTCTATGTACATAGCATACACGTCGTCTAGTCCTCTCGGATAGCCTCGGCCACAAGGCCCTTTGCCAACGACTCCACCTCCTCCACATCCTTGAAAACGACAAGGGGGATACTGACAGGCAGCTCGGCCTCTGCTCGCGCAAGCCTCGTCTCCCAGTCGGCAGCCTGCCGCAGGATTTTCTGCTGGGCGTAGGTTAATAGCTCCAGTTCCTCGACGGTCTTGTGAATCTCTTCGGCCGTCACTTGCGAGCCCTGAGTCGTCGGCGTAGACGCGCCGCTGGGCGTGGCAGAGCGCTCAGCCGCAACGCTCCGTTCCACCTCGGACGCCGCGTCGCTCAAGTTGAGCTGGGACATTCTAGGCGTAGAGTCATAGACTCCGTTCTTGACAAAGTCACCAACGCGACCACTGGTGACGTCACGGATGAAGATGGCCGTCACTTGGTCGGGTCGTTCACGCGCTAGCGAGGTGTAGACTTCGAGATCTTGCTCGCCGGAATCGCCAATCATGATAAACTTGCTGTCTCTGAACTCGTCCATGATCTCGACGATGCCGGGGCGCTTGCGCTGGCCAGCGGGCTCAAACAGGCTGGTGACGATGGACCGCCCGCCGTAGTACTTGAGCTTGAGCGAGTAGTAGGTCGGGAACGTGTGCAGCTGGAAAAACTCTGTGATGACGGGGAAGAGCTCGAACGGCGAGTTGGACTGGGACGTGAGCGCTGTGAATGCGTGTGTGTGCTGCTTACCACAAAGTGGATGCCAGACGCTCCGACGGAGATGAGCTCCTCGTACAGCGTGTTGATGCCAGGAACACAAATGTCTTCGAGCTTGCGACAGAACACATTCCTGCAATACGTTAATCGATTTCCCATATCGGACGACCCACCTGAATACCTCACGGGCCCCACTGAGAATATCGCTGTGCTTGACCGTGTCATCCTGTGAAGTGTTAGCTCACTTGCCGAGACACTGCCACGCACAATGTCAGAGATGATCCGAATACCACCCGGACGTGAGATGCGCAAGACTGCAGTGGCCTCTACGGCGCTTGTTCCGAGTCCGAGCACACCGGCGCTGGCATCACCAGCCGAGGGCACGGCCGGAGTCCCGGGCGTGGCCCCACGGGCTGATCTGGGCGCGTATGGCAGGTGGCCACCAGGGATGACGTCTGCGGGCTGAGTGTCCGGCGCCGATGGCAGCTTTGCAGCGACATCATCCGACAGAAGCTCGGCTCGAATGACGAGTCCCCAGTCGGCGAGGTGGTGTGTCGACTCGTCGAAGGCCATGGGCACCGATTGCGTATGGGAAGCGATACGCTCCCAGGGGATGGTGAAGTGGTGGGCAAAGTGGCCCTGGGCGTTGGTCGTAAACGTCGTGCGCAGCAGTGGTTCTTGGGCAAACAGCTCGGCGTCGGGCGTGGGCGGCGGCTTGCCCGGCTCGAGGGGGACCGTGTAGATGGCCAGGGCGATCCGGCGGAAGGCAAGAACGCTGGACCAGAAGGGACGCAGGCGCGAGTCCATGTACTCGTGCGCAAGCGTCAGCACAGACGGGTCCTGGAACACGATGTCCGTCTGCGTCAGAGTGCGACCCGGCGGTGTCGCGGTTTGGACCGACTGGCCGGTCGAGGATCTCTGCGGTGCCGCAGGTGGAGGGACCGCGGGTGGAGGGACCGCCTCATCGCCAAAGTCGATCAACGGCGACTCCTTGTCTGGCGACGACGACAGCTTGCTGGCAATAACTGGCGCCTCGGCGATGTCGAGCGGCACCGCAGGCAGTGCAGCGAAGCCTGTGGCCGTCAGCACCCAGCACACCGCATGACGCACGTTTCGCAATGCCCATGAGGGCACGTTGCGTGCGCGAAGCGCTCTGCGGGTCTCTCACAAAGGTGCAGTACCCGACTGTCGAGACGCTAAGGTCGAATGCTGGGGGGGTTAGCACGTTGTCAGCCCGCTCTCCAACCTTTGGGATCATCCTTGCGGGGCTTCTTGGCCGCCCAGCCTGGAAGCACATGGATAGTCTCCTTGCCGGCGATGGAAGCACGTTTGCCATCTCTCCAGTCTCTCGCCCAGTCCTCCCACGCTGCGCGGCGCTCTCCCGACGTCTGTGCCGAGGCGACGGCCGCGACAGTGCTCGCTGTGCTCGCGACGTACGTGCCGGCGGAGAAGAAGGCCGACTTGGCTTTGGACGCGAAGGTCGACGTCGAGCCGAGGTACGATGACAGGCCGGAGCCGGACGGGAGGCCGGGGCGGCGCGAGGCCGTGTCGAGCGGTGGCGCGGCGGATCTGGGCGCGGGCGTGACGCGTCTCGGCGCGGGGGGTGGGGATGGTCTGCCCGCCGGATGTGGTGACGCGAACGACGAGCCTGATGGCGTGTGCCGAGGTGGACGGGGTGGTCTACCTGGCGGCATGTCTGACATTGGCGAGGAGAAGAGGGAGCGGGCGGGGGAGGGTGGGGCCGGGCTTATAGGGGAAGGCGGTGGGGGGTAGTAGTGGTGCTTGCTAGCTGTTTGGTTGGCTCTGCTGTATCGACTGTTGTAAACACGTTTGTCGAGCTTGGAGGGATGCAATGCACGAGTCGGTTCGACCTCCACCGCCTTGTCGACCGCCGACGCGCGACGCCGTGGCGCGTGGCGCATGACGCACAGATGTGGCATTTAGGCTTGTGCCACAGCAGGCGCATTACCCAATTGGAGGCCTATTCAACGCGCGCCTTTTTGCATCTTCCCCGTCAGCCCCTGTTCGACACGACGCGCGCCGCTCACGATCACAGGTTTGCTGGAGCACGCACTGGATCCCTCGCTGGATCACCGGGAGGCAAAGTGTTCCTGGGGTCGAGGCTCCAACGCGCTCCTGGGGCTCGCCTGGGCTCGCCTCCTCAGGTTGCCACGCACGACCGCCCTCCGCACACCCGCGCGCTCCCTATGTCGATTAACCAGCCCCCGAACGCGCCAAAAACCTAGCTGGGGGAGGGTAAGTTGCATCAACGACAGGGTGGAGCGGCCGGCGTGTGCACGCGGGGGCGGGTGGCGAGCCGCCACGGCCAATGGGGCTCGGCTTAACGTTCTGATCATTGAAGGCACGGGGGATCGAATCGACGCGGCGGGGGGCAGCGCGGCGCTGCGCGGGCTGGCGCGAGTTGATGAGGTCAAGGCCCGGTAGCGACGACGCGTGCAGCGAGGCATGCAACGAGGGTAAGGGAGCGCCGCGGCGAGGGCGGGGGCGCCGACTGACCGACCGACCGACGTGGGTCTGGCCATTACCTGTTTTTCCCTTGAAGACTAGAGTGAACAAGGCCTGATTTTAGTCTCTCTGGGCTCGGAGAGAGTGCGCGGGAATGGCCGAGTTTGGGTCTCAGTCCCCGGCATCTCCTTGCGTGCCAGACGAGATTGCACCGTTTCCCTTGATGGATTAGGGCCGTCGTCGCTCCGAGGGGCTACGGGCCAGGGGGGGAGAGAGCGACCAACGACGCGGGAGCGCGCACAAAGTGACGTTTTTACGCAACCTCGGCTGGGGTGCGGCAAGCAAGACAGACGAGTTTCAGGCCTGTCAGGGATCTGAAGCGCTGCTGCCCCGCCCGTGTCAGTTGTTCAGCCTGGGCCTCGGTCCCTTGCTCATTTATTTGTATTGCTGCTTGATGCCTGCTGCCTGGTACCCGGCCATGTCATTCGCGGCGCGCGGCGCGTCCGCTCTCGGGGGCAACTTGCTTGTTGTGCACTGGCCAAGGGAGGGAGAGGGAGACGAGGGAGCGCCGCGGCGCCGCCGCCGCAGCCGTAGATGTGCGCATAACCTGGGAGAAGTGGGGAGTGCACCAAGAGGCAATCGGGAAGGAGGCAGCACCCACACTCTCACACCACGCGCCGCGTCTGTCGTCTGTCGGCCGAGGCCGGTCACATCCCAAAAGTTGCCTTGCTGGGATAAAAGTAGGAAACGGGGGGCAGTAAGCTTCCACTGGAGTGAGAGCTGCGACTTTGGGGCCAAGCCCACAGTCTTGGAGTGAGTAACAATCACGGTAGTGGCGCGGGTCGTCGTCGTCACCGGTCGTCTTAATGGAATGCAACCCCAATAGTAGATGAGCAATTGTGTCACACTTGCAGCAGCCAAAAGTGTCGCGGGCGTCCCTCTGCCTCGTCCTCCCTCCTCATCCCCCTCCCCGTGGTGATGGGTGGGTCACCCGTCGCCCGGGTGCATGGGCGCGTGGACGGATAGCGCCTTGATGAGACACTCTTTCGGTCTAGTAGCTTGCAACTCTAGGAGATGCTAGTGGGCAGAAAGGGTCACAGTCAAGCCAAGCTCTAACACGGCACGCATCAAAACCGGAAAGAAGTGTGAGAGGGGAGGGTCGACCGGGAAGGGGGGGAGTTTAAGGGACAAGGGTGGCTCCGTTGCCAGTGCCCCTGTATTCGCGTCTTGCGGGATCACCCAGCACCCAGGCTCCGGGCTCGCCCTTTTGTTCCTCCTGTCTCTCGCTGCCTTCCCTCCCCTCTGGCCCTCTACCAGGTGGCATGCCTTAACGCGCGCGCGCCCCGCAGTGCCACGGCCCGCCCGCCCGTCCGCCCACTCCCCCTCCCCCCCGTCTGCGCCCATCTGCCCGTCCACGCCTCCTGCCTGCTCATCCGCTCACACCGACGGGGAAAGAAGGGTTTGGTTTCAGCACATTCTCGTTCTCCTCTCTCGTCGTTGCCAGTCTCGTCTCGTCTCGTCTCCTCTGTTCAACCCGGCAAACGCGACGACAGACGGCCCTCCCTCGCCTCGTCAATACCCCCCTCACCCGCACGCGCGCCGCAGTCGTTGGTCGGTTCCTGCCCATCACAACCACGTCAAACGACGGCGCGTACTTGGCCCCCCCCCCCCCGCCCCCCCTCCCCCCCTCCCTCCCTTTCGCCCCACCTTCAAACGTCCGTCCGTCTCAAAACCAAGTTGAAACACCTTACGGGCCCTTGCGACCTTTCCACCCACACAATCTCTCCATCAACGATCTTGACGACTACAACTCCATACCCCGCTCGGCTCGATACAAGGCTCGACGACGCTGCTTGCGACGCATCAACAGTTTCGACGAGGCCAACTCGTACCTCGATCCCCAGACGACCTCCCGAACGCGCGAGACTTGACACTCCCCCCCTTCCTCCCTCCTACCCGCTCGCCCGCTCGCTCTCGCTCGCACACGCACTCATCAGCACCGCACACACACACATACACCCACACACCATCACCGCGCACCCCTCCGACGTTTCTTCAACCCCTTCTCCGAGGCCCCTTGCATCACCGGCCAGCAGCAGCACTAGACCGTCTGCGACACTTGCTCCTCTCGCTCGTGCACCATAGCCGTGACACTCGCCCCCATTGTCAACGTAGCGGGCATTGGCCCCAGCATGCTTGGAGGACCCACCGAAGTAGAAGTATACCACGCCCCTTACAAAGAGTGAGTCGAGACCACCCTCCCCACGCGCCTTTGCTCGTACATCCCTCTGCGCAAGTGACACACACCTACGCGCGCGCGCGCACGTACACATACCTGCCCAGGCCATCACCTACTCATCACTCACTCGTCATGCCGGGCGCTAACCGTTACTCAGGGGACCTGGGATGGAGGAAGCGATCCTTTACCCTCTGCCACCGCCGGCAGATGTCGTCCCGCGCCGCTTGACGGATGCGGAGACTGCCCGTGTTGATCTTCTGTGCCGTCTACTTTTCGTGAGCAGCCCGACATCTATTGTTGTTTCACGAGTCTGACTCAAACCCCCCCGCAGTTCCTCGCCACAGCGCCCACAAAGTGGTCATCGTTGCCCCAGAGCGTACGTCCCGGCATGGGCCCCGACATGTCACCCTCCCCACCTCGCTGACGGTTCTCACAGCACCTCCCCGACCTGTCCAAGTTTCGTCTTCCCAACGGCGAAGATGTCGCATGCGTTCTTTGGAATGGCCTCTACCACATCACTGGAACGGACATTGGTGCGCACCCTTGCCTTGCGGCGCGTTGAACCGTGTCTGACGTTTCAAGTCCGTGCACTCCTCTTCCGCTTTGAGGCGTTTGGCCGTCCTGTCAAGCACACAAAGAAGTGGGAGGAGGGCGTCTTCTCCGACTTGCGCAACCTGAAGCCTGGCGTCGATGCCTGCCTCGAGGAGCCCAAGTAGGTCTTTCATTCCAATGACGCGTGAGAGTGTTGCTAAACGCGCCACTACCAGGTCGGCCTTCCTCGACTTCCTCTTCCGCAACGGGTGCATCCGAACTCAGAAGAAGGTAATTTCCTAGATGCGAATCTGAAACCCATTGCTAACCCGCGCACAGCAAAAGGTGAATCTTGTCACGCGCGGCCATCTGAGACGCGTAATGTCGTCGACTAGTTCTGACCATTTCCCCAGGTGTTCTACTGGTTTAGTGTGCCTCACGACCGTCTCTTCCTCGACGCGCTTGAACGCGATTTGAAGCGTGAGAAGGCAGGCCAAGAGCCGACTTCAGTTGTGGTTGGCGAACCGGCGCGGAGCTTCAAGTGAGTATTCGTCGTCAAGTGAAACCGAAACCTGTAGAGGCGGTGCTAATGCCGCAAGATATGACCCGCGTCGCGGCCTGTACGAGCAGTTCATGGGCAGCAACCGCGGCATGGAAGCGGCAATTTTGGTGAGTAACCCCTGGTGTCTCTGTTCATGACCTAACTCTACACAGGATCAAGTGTACCCGCTCCAGGCACGGATGCCCGGCCAGATGGTGCCCCCAAACGTCGCAGCCGATGGGTCACGTCAGTCGAGCATTGACCCAAGCCTCTACGACCCGAGGCAAATGGAGCAGCAGCCAGGTAGCGAGACAATGTGGCAGCAACGTGTCGGTGCGGTCGCATCCGGCAGACCACCCAGCGTCCAAGAGTACCTTCCGCCGATGGCAGATCAATACACCCAGGGCCCAGGCGGCCTTCCCCAGTTTACGGTGACCATGTTTGAAGGGAGCTCGGCGTACAAGCGCAAGCGCGCTCGTTCGTCCAAGCGCTCGTCTCCATCAAAAACCGGTCCTACAGAGAGTGAAGATGAGGAGGCGAGCGAGCGTGATGAGAGCGCCATCTCCACCACTGCCGACGACGACAACACAAACAACAAAAAGTCACGCAAGGCTCCTCGGTCCACCTCGCGATCTTCTCCCTCAGCTCCCCCCGAGAGTGGCGCCAGTGCCAAGACGTCGACCCCCGCACACAACGCCAACGGCAACGGTGCCACCGACGAGAAGACATTCGTCTGTGTCTTCGAGTTCTGTCGGCGTCCCTTTAAGCGATTGGAGCATCTCAAGCGCCACATCCGTACCCACACTCAGGAGCGCCCGTTTGCGTGCAAGCTCTGCTCGCGCGCCTTTAGCAGGCAGGACAACCTCCTCCAGCACTTGAGGCTACATCGCAAGGACGACCCTCCTCGCGCAAACGATGTCGCAGAGGACCGTCTCAGCGCCCCGCCTTACGTCGGCCGCCGATGGCCGACACAGTCTCCAGCTCCCACCGAGGATATGGTCGCTCACGTTCCCGTTCCGTAAGCTTTTATCCACTGCACATGACGGCATAGCTGACACCATCAGACACAATGCCCAGTACGGAATGAGCAACTACGGTTCAGTGCCATACCGCTCGACGACTGTGCCCCCCGACTTCCTGTCCATGCCTCCGCCTGGCGCGGCCTGGTCGACGTCGGCGTCGGTGCCCCACCCATCCTTCTCCCCGGCGGCGCAGCCCATGCGCTTCCGCTCTGCGACCCCGCAGATGATGGCGCCGCCCGCCGCATACCCCTACGGCTCGATGCCACCTCCACCAGCACCCGGCATCCTCCCCGGCGGCGGAGTGCACTCTGTGCCACCTCCAGGCGCCGCGGGATACCCTGTCTACCCCGACGCCCAGGGCCACGAGTATGGCTTTGTCCCTGCTACGGCCCAGTGGGCGCCAGGCGTCGACGGCAGCGTCCACGGTGTAAGCCCTGGACCTCCGGGCGTCGAGGACGGAGACAAGAGCTTCGACTCGAACCCCGACGTTAGCGCTGGATGGCAGACCAGCTAGAAAGCTGCCACACCTCACTTTATTCACGAAACGATTACAAGCTCTCCAGACGCAGAGCGTCGAGACGGACCCTTTCATTGCTTGGTGATACCGACCTCCTTATTCCTTGTCTGGTCTTGTGCCATTCAACACCTAGATACCCCCATACCTTATCTAACGACCAATGCCAATCAGTAGTAACTTGTTCAAACCGCGCAGCAGCGAGTTGGCACTGCAATGTGTTGCATACATTTACGATAATTACCATCACGCCTAGTCGTCACGCCTGTCGCGCTCATCGTCGCGCTCGTCGGCAGCGGCGGGCTCCTTGTCGTCGACGGCGATGCGCTCAGCGTCGCCGTTGTTGCGGACCGGCGACGCCGAGGCGCGGTCGTCGCGGCGGTCCTCACGGTCCTCGCGGTCATCACCGCGGGCGTCGCCGTTGTCGCGGTCGTCGCGGCGGTCCTCACGAGGCTCGTCACGCTCGTCACGGTCATCGCGACCATCGCGGCGCTCGTAGTCGCGGTCGCGACGGTCGTCACGGTCGCGGTCACGGCGGGGCGAAGGCGAACGGCGGCGAGGAGGGGAGGCGCGACGGCGATCGTCACGGTCGCCACCACGGTCACCACCACGGTCGCCACCACGGTCGCCACCGCGGCCACCATCGCGCCTGAAGCTGCAACAGAGTCAGTTTGCGACGCACGTCAACTCCACTCTAAACCTACTCCTCGTGCCTCCAAGCAGCGCTAGGAGGGCGCTTGGCCCACTGAACAGTGATGCGGCGACCGTCAATGGAGCGGCCGTGCCTACTGGGTCAGCGCAATGAACACGGACGGCCCTTGTCTAGAAAAGCACGTACATGTCATAGTAAGCGTCCTCGGCGTCATCCTCGCGGCGGAACTCGACAAAGGCGAAGGCTGGGATCGGGGTGGCGGGTGAGCATACGTTACATACATGGATGGGGAGTCCTCGAGTGGGTCGATCGGCAGTTGCGGAGCGAGGTGTGGGGTGATCTCGAGCTCGCTCGCATGGCGTCGGCTCGACTCGCGGTTCGCTCGCACTCGCTCTTCACTCTTCTCGTCTTCACCGGTCCATCATGTGTGTGGCGGGCCGGCCGCCGGCTTCGCCTCGGGGATCCCACGCTGGGAAGAACGCCCTCGCATCGGTTGTCCGCGCGGCGTAGATTTCGCAACGTACTCGCCATCGTGCTCCAGGCCTCGCGCGATGGAGCGGCGGGTTGGGCGACACGGATGGATGTTGGATCGAGTCGACGTCGAGCTCGCACTCGACCTAGCCGTCGCACTCGTTCCGCGCTGAGCGGAAAGAAAAGAATGAATGTATGAGGGTGGGGCTTTTTACAGGGAGAATGCAGGGAGCGGGGACACTGGTGAAGCTGTGGCGACAATAGCCATGGGTGAAGATGTGTGTGGTGGTGGGGAGGAAGGTATTGTGTTGAGGAAACACGGATCATGGGAGCCAGACTTACGCGTGGAGCTCGACGTCTTGAGAGCAGGGATGTCGCAGCGAACAAGACGGCCGTAGCGCTCAAACTCGTAGGCGAGGTCGCGAGCGCGAAGGTTGGGGCTGAAGCCGGTGACGTAGAGAACACTGTTGAGGACGAGTGGGGGGGCGAGTGGGGTCGCGTGGTCAGTCAAAAGCCGGCGGCGCGGGGAGGGGGCAGGAGGGAGGTAAATGACTTACGTCCTGTTCTGTGAACTGTTAGCTCTGTGCTCCTTTCAATCTCGGGGTGCTCGCAGTGCTCACCATTTTGAGAAGACTTGTGTTGTGGATGAGATGGGTGCAAAGTGGAAAGTCGAATGTTGGATCCAAGGTTGCCGCCGCATTTGGGTGGGTGGGCTTCTGACCGACTGGAACCAAAGGTGATTGCGGCGGCGGCGGCGGCGGTCAGGTGGAGAAAATGGGGGGATCGTTTAGGTGAGGGTGAGGCTGGCGGAAGTAAATTGACATGAAGCAGTTTCAGGCTCAGGGTGTGGGAACGACAGAGATCGGCAAACACGCAGATACACATGGTCAATACATTGAGCCCCTCTAACCGTGGTAACTTGGCAAGGAATGGTGGGGGAGGGGGATCGACAGTGAGAGAGAGAGAGAGAGAGGGCAGCAGGACATGAGTCCAAAAGACGAGACAAGAGTTTGTAACAACAAGGCGAGGGAAGAGACGGGATGGTGGCTTGATGCACCCACGGCCCACATGCACACAGGAGAGGGATCGTCCAACCGAGAAGATGCTCTGCGCCATTAGGCTTTGCATTTGCATCGACACAACAAGGGGGGAAAGGGGTTATAGTATTGGATTAGGGTGAGACTAATGTGAACTGCGGCAGGCAAGAAAAAAGTTGTGCGGGCAGGTGGGGAGGGAAGATTGGGCACAGCATCCGGGCAACGGCTGGCGGGTTGGCTGGCCGGCGGGCGTGCGGGCGGCGTGCGGGCGATGGTCAGCACAGGGTGGGTGGGTGAGAGTGCACGTCGTCAGTCCTGGCTGGCTGGCTCCGGCTGGCTGGTCGTTGCCACTTTCCCCCCTGGCCTTTGGCCTGTCTGCCTGGGCAATTGGGACCTGTTTTGTGTGCCCTGAGCCAGCATTCCAAGCGTGCACTACCAAAGATGTAACAGGTCTGCAACAACGCAGCGAGCGAGCGTCGCACTGGCACTGCATGCCTCCAACAACATACTACACACACTCTACACCTCTTCCTCTTCCTTGACCACCCAAACCTCATTCGTTTTCTTCTTCGTAAACTCCTTCTCCCACCCCTCTAGGCCGTCCTGCTTGCATTGGGCCAACAGGCCATCAACGCAACAGCTGCGGCACTAACGACACCGCACACCCAACAACGGGGCAAACAAAACGAGTCTAGAGTAGAACGACACATCGCATCGCAAACTCGCACCTTCCCCCACCACCAACAACCACAATGGCCTCGCTGGCTCCCCCATCGGGCCAGGCCAATCCAAGGCAGAGATTCTCATCTCGCTTTGAAGGCATCACCGACCTTTGGTAAGTCGAATACCTCGACAGCACACCGGGGCGTCCCGTTGCTGCACTGGCTGACACTGCCCTTAGTGCCCTTCCCTCCATCGCCGAGGACACAATCTTGGCCACACTCCGTGAGCGCTACATCACTGGACAGCCCTACACCTCGGTCTCGTCGTCGGCGCTCGTCAATGTCAACCCCCTCATCTACCTCCCTCTGAACGGTGACGCCTCGCTGCAAGACTATGTCACCGAGTACTACCGCTCCGCGGGCGACGACACTGTCGGCGACCCAGAGAACATGACCAAGGAGCGTCTCGGACCTCACATTTTCCGCCATGGCCTCAGTGCCTACTACAACATGCGCCGCACTGGCCAGGACCAGATTCTTCTCTTGTCGTGAGTTTCGGTACAGCTGCCATGTCCCTGAGCAGTGGGAGCTCCCACGGTGATAGACAGGGCCAACGTGCTGACATCTTCGCAGTGGCGCAAGCGGCTCTGGTAAGACTGAGATGCGCCGGTTAGCCATCAAGGCCATTTCAGAGGTTGCAGTTGCACCGCCGGGCAAGAAGGGCTACAAGGTTGGCCAGCAGATCGCCAATGCCGAGGTGAGCACAGGGCACAGGAATTGACGTAGGCGGTTGTGACAAGACACTGACCCTTGCCCAGTTTATCCTCGAATCATTTGGTAACGCCCAGACGGTCGGCAACGAGAACGCGTCGCGCTTTGGCAACTACACCGAGCTCCAGTTCACCGACCGCGGCCGTCTCGAGGGTCTCAAGACCATCGAGTACTACCTCGAGCGTTCGCGTGTCTCGCAGCCTCCGGCGAGCGGCGAGCGCAACTTCCACATCTTCTACTACCTCGTCTCCGGCGTGGACGGTGAAGAGCGCCAGCACCTCCGCCTCGGCAATGTCAACGACTACCGCTACCTTGTCAGCCGTGCCCGCCGGACGGGAACGAGTGACCGCCAGCGCTTCAACCAGATCAAGCAGGCTTTCAAGTCTGTTGGCCTGTCGAACCGTCTGGTCGCCCAGGTGTGCCAGTTACTTGCCGCCATTCTCCACATTGGCAACTTCAACTTTGTGGACGACCCCAGCATGCGTGAGGGTGCCACTGTCACCAACTACGACTCGCTGGCCACTGCTGCCGAGTTCCTCGGTGTTTCGAACGCTGCCCTCGCCGAGCTCTTTGCCTTCAAGACGGTTCTCGTCCGCAAGGAAGTTTGCACAACCTTCCTCGACTCTGAGCAGGCAGAGGATGTCCGTGACGAGCTTGCCCGCACGCTCTACTCGCTGCTGTTCTCGTGGCTCAACGAGTACATCAACCAGAAGCTCTGCAAGGAGCAGTTCGGTTCGTTTATCGCCATCCTCGACCTGCCGGGTCTTCAGAACAACGCCGGCCCTTCGCTTGGCGTCAACTCGGTCGACCAGTTCTGCTTCAACTTTGCCAACGAGAAGCTGCACAACTGGATCCTCCACCGGATCCACGAGGCCCCACTGGCGGAAGCCAGCGCCGACCAGCTGCCAATGAACCGCATCCCCTACTTTGACAACACCGAGTGCCTCAAGATGCTCGCAGACTCGAAGGGTGGCCTCATCGCCATTGCCGACGACCAGGCCAAGAAGAAGAAGACGGACGCAAACATGATCGAGGCCATGGCCAAGTGCTACACTGGTCATTCGTCGTTCCAGGTCGGCAACATGGACCGCAGCGGCACCGCCTCGTTCACGATCAACCACTACGCCGGCCCGGTCACTTACACTGCCGAGTCGTTTATCGAGCGCAACGCCAACGAAACCAGCGCCGACATTCTTCGTCTCCTCCGCGGCACAGCTACCGGCGCCGCTACCAGCGTCCCCGACCACCAGGGCTCCAACAACCCCTTCATCCGCAGCTTGTTCTCCAACAAGTCGATCGCCACGCAGGCGCATCCCCGCAACGACGAGACCATTGTCGCCGCCCAGCAGCCCGTGCGCCCCATGCGTGCACCTTCGACTCGTCGCAAGCGTGGCCCGCGTCTCTCGGCCGTCAGCGAGGAAGCCGAGGAAGAAGACAATGAAGTCGGTGGCGGTAACGACGAAGGCAACGCCGGCACGCATCTTTCTTGTGTTGCTGGCCAACACTGGAACTCGCTGTCGACACTCTTCGCGACCTTCGACCAGATCCAGCCCTGGTTCGTCTTCTGTTTGCGACCAAACGACTCGCAGCTTCCTGCCCAGGTCGAAACTCGCTCTGTCAAGGCTCAGATCCGCAGTCTTGGTCTCACCGAAATCACTCAGCGCCTTCGCTCGGACTACGAGGTTCGAATGACTCACGAAGAGTTTGCAGACCGCTACGAGGACGAGTTCGCGGAGCGGGCCATCGGCCACCAGGGCGCTGTTGTTGATCGCCTTCGTGACCTGAAGCGCGTTCTCAAGCTCTCTGATGAGGACATGGCCGTTGGCAGCAGCCGCATGTTCCTCTCGCACCACGCATTCCACCGTTTCGAGGACCGCCTTCGTGAGGCTGAGGGCCTGGAGGAGCCTGCCCACCTCGATGACGCCAGGCAGAGGCAGAGAGAGGACCCATTCTCGCCCGGCCACAGAGCAGCCACGCCCGAGAACGAGGCCATGTTTGACTTCAATGACCGCAATGACTCGGCAGTTGCCCTGCCTCTGGTTCACAACGCGCAGCCTCTTCCTCAGGCGTCACCCTCCTCCTTTGACGACCACGAGCGTGGCTTTGCACCCAGCCAAGTCACCAGCCCCTTTGGCGACCGCGACACTCAGTCCCATATTGGTTCCGAGTCGTACGCCCCTTCGCGCAACATGTTCCGCGACATGGACGACAAGCGCGGTGAAAAGGATGTCATGGATGACTTGCCTCAGGACGACGAGGTCACCGAGGTGTACAAGGAGAGTGCGGCGCGTCGCCGCTGGGTGATCCTCTGCCGTATCCTCACTTGGTGGTGCCCGGACTTCTTCCTCGACAAGATTGGCCGCATGAAGCGTCAGGACATTCGTCAAGCATGGCGCGAGAAGCTCGCCATCAACCTCCTCATCTGGTTCATCTGTGGTTGCACGATTTTCGTCATTGCTGGTCTCGGCCTCATCATCTGCCCGAGGCAGCACGTCTACACGGTATCGGAGCGCGAATCACACAACGGCAAGGGCACATCTGCGTATGTGTCGATTCGAGGCGAGGTCTTCAACCTCGACCAGATCCTGCCTGTGCACCGTGCCTTCGTGCCCATCGTCGACCAGAAGACCATTTTCACCTACGCCGGCAAGGATGCCACAGGAATCTTCCCTATCCAGGTTTCTGCTGTCTGCAGTGGTCAGGACGGCCAGGGCGTCAGCCCGTACGTCACGACGTCGAACACCAACAACACCGCGACCGACATTTACGCCAAGTACCACGACTTCCGCGCGTTCACCAACGACTCCCGTCCCGACTGGTACACTGAGCAGATGATCGGGCTCCGTTCGCGTTACCGCACGGGTTGGATGGGCTACACCAAGAAGGACCTCAAGTCGTTGGCTGGGCAAGGCTTTATTGTCGGCATCTACCACAACCTCGTCTATGACCTTACGGACTATGTTCGCGCCGGCGGCGGTGGTGTCAAGTTGCCCAACGGCGTCCAAGACCCCAATGCCGAGCACGACCGTCAATTCTTGCACCCTTCTATCGTCCAGGCCTTCCAGCAGTACTCCGGCCAGGATGTTACCAGCGTCATCGACGGCCTGAGCTCTTCGATTGGCAAGGACATTATCAACATCCAGGGCGCCTGCCTGCGTAACATCTTTATCAAAGGCAAGCTTGACACCCGTGACTCGGCCCAGTGCCAGTTCTCGACCTACATTCTGCTCGCCCTCAGTGCCGTCATGGTCGCGGTTATCGGCTTCAAGTTCCTGGCTGCCATCCACTTTGGACCCGCCCGTGCTCCTGAAAACCACGACAAGTTTGTCATCTGCCAGGTCCCCTGTTACACTGAAGGTGAACAGTCGCTGCGCCGCACCATCGACTCGCTGGCCAAGCTCCGTTACGATGACAAGCGCAAGCTGCTCTGCATCATCTGTGACGGTAACATCAAGGGTTACGGAAACGACAAGCCGACGCCAGCGATTGTCCTCGACATTCTCGGCGTTGACCCCAACCTCGACCCCGAGCCGCTGTCCTTCCAGTCGCTTGGCGAGGGCTCGAAGCAGCACAACATGGGCAAGGTTTATGCTGGTCTGTACGAGTGCTCTGGTCACGTCGTCCCCTACCTCGTCATTGTCAAGGTTGGCAAGCCCACGGAACGCCCCAAGCCTGGTAACCGTGGTAAGCGCGACTCGCAGATGCTTCTCATGCACTTCCTCAACAAGGTGGGTTTTTGGTGTCAACGACATGCACATGCTAACATTGCCAGGTCCACTTCAACTCGCCCATGAACCCCCTGGAGCTGGAAATGTACCACCAGATCAAGAACGTCATTGGTGTCAACCCGAGCTTCTACGAGTACCTGTTCATGGTCGATGCCGATACGACTGTCGACGAGTTATCTCTCAACCGCCTCGTCTCGGCTTGTATGCACGACAAGAAGATTGTCGGCATCTGTGGTGAAACGTCCATCGCCAACGCCAAGCAATCGATTGTCACCATGTCGCAGGTGTACGAGTACTTCATTTCTCACCACCTCGCCAAGGCTTTCGAGAACCTGTTTGGCTCCATCACCTGTCTGCCCGGTTGTTTTACCATGTACCGACTGCGCACGCCGGACACGCACAAGCCGCTGTTCATCGCCAACTCGATCATTCACGACTACTCTGAGAACCGTGTCGACACGCTTCACTTGAAGAACCTTCTCCACCTCGGTGAAGATCGTTACCTCACGACTCTGGTCCTCAAGCACTTCCCGACGTACAAGACCAAGTTCGTTCGTGACGCCAAGGCCCAGACTGTGGCGCCCGACTCTGCCAAGGTTCTGTTCTCTCAGCGTCGTCGTTGGATCAACTCGACTGTGCACAACATGGCGGAGCTCATCTTCCAGGAGAACATGTGCGGTTTCTGCTGCTTCTCGATGCGCTTTGTCGTCCTGATCGACCTCGTTTCGACCATTGTCGCCCCGGTCACTGTCGCCTACATTGGCTACCTGATCTACATTATCGTCAGGGACGGCGGCAACCTTCCCATCCTCTCGATCGCAATGCTGGCCGCCATTTACGGTCTGCAAGCCCTCGTCTTCATCTTCCGAATGCGTTGGGACATGATTGCGTGGATGATCTTCTACATCCTTGCCATCCCCGTCTTCTCCTTCTACCTGCCGCTCTACTCGTTCTGGCGCATGGACGACTTCTCTTGGGGTTCCACGCGTCTGGTCGTCGGCGAACGCGGCAAGAAGCTCGTCATCCACGACGAGGGCAAGTTCGACCCCAAGTCTATTCCTCTCAAGAGCTGGAACGACTACGAGAACGAGCTGTGGGACCAGGAGTCGAACCATTCTCAGGACACGTGGTTACCGCCTCAGAAGAGCGAGTACCTCGAGGGCTCTCGCCAGTCGGCGTACAACTCGCAGTACGGATCTCAGTACGGCCTCGGATCCATCTACCAGCCCTCGACCTTTGGACACGACACGCAGCCCACGCAACGCTCTCGTGGTGCCATCTCGCCTGCAGGCTCGTACAGTGACATCCGTGGTGCCTCGCGCAATGGCTCGTACCAAGACGTGCCTGCTCGTGGCACCTTCTACGCCGCTGGCGGCCGCGGAGGAGACACGAGCTCGTACGGCCACGGTGACGCGCAGAGCCTGTATGCTGGCTCGTTCTACGGCCAGCCGCCGCTTGCACCCGTGTCGTCCAACCACCACGGCGCTGTGCCCGCTGGAGGCGATGCCAGCGACAGCATCACGGACGCGCAGCTGCAGGCGTCTGTCCGCCGCATCTGCCAGGGTGCCGACCTGGACACGCTCACAAAGAAGAGCGTGCGCAAGCAGCTCGAGGCCGAGTACGGCGTCTCTCTTACGTCTCGCAAGGACTACATCAACCAGCAGATTGAAGAGGCGATTGCCGAGTAGACGGCTTCACGACAACGGCGCGATTTGTGCGCCACCACCACCCACCCTCATGGACATGGACAATGATTGTTATGATAACAGACTCACGCAACGCACGCTGCATATATGCCCTAATTAGACTGCATCCATAGGGCATGCAATGCATCCCTCTCTCCTTGATGGCGGTGTGGCAATGGCGCGGGAGGGGGGGGGGGGGTCGGGAGCGGCAGTCGAGTCGGGGGAGAGGGCCCGTGCAACAAGTCGACTCGGGTTTGCGAGTATGCTTCTTGCTTGTGCCATGGCTGAGCTGCTGGTGGCGCGACGCGCCACGCACTGCACGGCGTGCACTCTGCGCCTGTCGTCTTGGAGGATGGCCGTAGATGTCGTCGTCGAGTCGAGGCGCCAGCCAGGGTGGGGGTCGAATAAGATCAGTGCCACCAAGTCGCGCTGATCCCGATTTCTTCGTTTCACGAGTGTCTGTCGTGTGTCGTCGGTCGTCGCGAGCAGGCAGTCCAACTTTCGTTCGACTCAACACCTATCAGTTCTTGCACCCTATCATAATGATCGACCTTATCCACTGTGAGTGGCGTGGGCTGGGACTGCGCGCGCGCGCTAGCCGACGCCGAGGACGGCGTGAGCAGCTCGCTGACGACACCAGTCCAGACCGACAAGGGCGGCAACCCCGACGTGGTGCGCGAGAGCCAGCGCAAGCGCGGCGCGCCCGTCGAGATTGTCGACGAGGTGATTGAGATTTTTGCGCAGCACAAGGCTGGTGGGTACGCTGCTGGCCTAGGCCAGCACGCAGGCGGGGAGGGTGTAGCTGACTCGGCCCCGTGCGCTCGCGCCTGTGCCCTACACAGCGCAGTACGAGCTCGAGGGCGAGCGCCGCGCCGTCAACGCTCTGCAGAAGGAAATCGGCGCCATCAAGAAGGCCAAGGGCGACGCTGCGGACCTGCTGGCCAAGAAGGCAGAGCACGACAAGAAGATTGTCGCACTCCAGGCTCGCGCGGCCGAGCTCGTCAAGCTCCGCGACCTCAAGGCTAACAGGATAGGCAACATTGTCGACCCGGCGTGCCATGTGTCGCAGACCGAGGTGGGTGTCGGCGTGTCGGCGGCGCCAGCTGCCGACCGTGGCGCTGGAGGCGGACGGCTACCGCCCGACTGGCGCTGCTAGTTTCGCACCTGCCCCTCCCCCCCGCGCTCGCTGACGCTCGCGCTCTCCAGGACGACAACCCCATCAAGCGTGTCTGGCACCCCGAGCCCAACCACAAGGGCAACTCGGAGCCCGGCCTCGGCGCTGACGACAAGCGCACCGACATCCTCCCCCACCACGAGGTGCTCTACCGCCTCGAGGCGTTTGACACGGAGCGTGGTGAGTAGACTTTACCGATCGGCACGCCCCTCTTCTGACACCCACCCCAGGCGCCAAGATCAACGGTCACCGCGGCTACTTCCTCACCAACGACGGTGTGGACCTCAACCAGGCCCTGATCAACTACGGCCTCGACTTCCTCCGCAAGAACGGCTACAAGAAGGTCCAGGCGCCGTTCATGATGCGCAAGGAGCTCATGGCTGCCACTGCCCAGCTCGAGGAGTTTGACGAGGCGCTGTACAAGGTGGGTGCGGCGGCGGGACGTGGCTGACGGCAGGTCTCGGCCAACGACGGAAACGAGGACAACGACAGGTACCTCATTGCCACGTCGGAGCAGCCCATCTCGGGCATGTACGCTGGCGAGAACCTCGAGCCCAAGCAGCTCCCCATCCGCTTTGCCGGCTACTCGACCTGCTTCAGGAAAGAGGCTGGCTCGCACGGCCGTGACACGTGGGGCATCTTCCGTGTGCACCAGTTCGAGAAGGTCGAGCAGGTGGGTTGCAAGCCACTTTCCGACCCGCTAACCCCAGTTCATCCTCTGTGACCCCGAGTCGTCTCCCGCCATGCTCGACTCGATGATCGACATCTCGCGCCAGTTCTACGAGTCGCTCGGCATCCCATACCGTGTCGTCAACATTGTCTCGGGCGCGCTCAACAACGCGGCCTCGATCAAGTACGACCTCGAGGCGTGGTTCCCCTTCCAGGGAGAGTACAAGGAGCTCGTCTCGTGCTCCAACTGCACCGACTACCGTGAGTGGCGGGCGACACAGTAGTGGTGGCGGCTAGCTCACCTGACCCAGAGTCGCGCTCGCTCGACGTCAAGCTTGGCTACAAGAAGGCCGGCGAGAAGACTGGCTTTGTCCACATGCTCAACGGCACGCTTTGTGCCACTGAGCGCGCCATTTGCTGCCTCGTCGAGAACTACCAGACGCCCGAGGGCCTTAACATCCCCAAGGTGCTCCAGCCTTACATGCAGGGCCGCGAGTTTATCCCCTTCACTGCCGAGCTGCCGACACCCAAGACGGCCAAGGCCGCTGCCAAGAAGTAGAGGATAGATGGTGTTATCTGATAGTGGCGGAGGGGAGGCGTATGCCGGTGATCTGTGTCATGCATGGCGTGGTTCAGAGTGGCGAGGCGAGTGGACGGCGGCTGTGTGCGTCGGATGACTCGGTAAGCAACGAGTATTTTTTTCCAATGCCTATATTTTTTTGTGGGCAGTCGGATCAAATGGACGAATAGCTACAAAGGGTTTGTCACTAATGGGCCGTGGTAAATCGAGCCAGGCGCGCCGCGCGGGGCCAAGCAACCAAGCGGCAAACGTCAATCGGCCGGCCGGCCGAGCGACAACTCTTTCTCATTCA
This sequence comes from Vanrija albida, assembly GCF_041260175.1. NCBI lineage: Eukaryota > Fungi > Basidiomycota > Tremellomycetes > Trichosporonales > Trichosporonaceae > Vanrija > Vanrija albida. The sequence goes on from NW_027191423.1 coordinate 1,422,375, forward strand.
TCTCGCCGGGTCTTGATCTCGGCATCTCTCCTCAACCCACACTCGCTCCCTCCCTCCGCGTCGTCTGTCACCCCATACACAACCTGTACACTAGCCCGCACCCACGCACCCACGCAGCATGAACCCCGCCCGCCTCCGCGCCCTCGCCACCCCGCTCCGCGCCGGCGTGCGTGCGCAGCTCCGCGCCGCCGCCCCGCGCGCCGTCCGCACCCTCGTCGCGCCGACCACGCCCGCAAGCGCCAGCGTCAGCGAGGCGCACGTCGTCGAGGAGGCCGTCGCTGGTGAGTTTTGGGCCGCCTACCGGCGTCGGAGTGGCGCCGACGGCCGCTGGCTGCGTGGGCTGCGGCGTGCTGCATTCCGCGGCGTCGCGGCCGCGGATGTTGCCCGCCGCGTGGCGTCATTGAGCAGGCAGCGCCGCTCGTTACGCCGCTCCCACTCCCCCTCGCCGCTCGCTCCGCTCGCGGCTCGCTGACGCTGCCCCAGACGTCCCCGGCTTCAAGGTCTCGTCCAAGGGCGGCAAGATCGCCGGGCGGCCAATCTACCTCGACATGCAGGCCACGACCCCCATGGACCCCCGCGTGCTCGACAAGATGATGCCCCTCTTCACCGAGCAGTACGGCAACCCCCACTCGCGGACACATGCCTACGGCTGGGAGGCCGAGGAGTATGTCGAGGAGGCGCGCGAGAACGTCGCAAAGTTGATCGGCGCTGGCGCAAAGGACATTGTGTTCACGTCTGGCGCGACAGAGTCGAACAACATGATCATCAAGGGCATTGCAAACTTCCACAAGAGCAAGAAGAGGCACATTATCACGACGCAGACGGTGGGTGGGGAGGCTGGGATTGTGCTAACGACTAGGAACACAAGTGCGTCCTCGACTCGTGCCGCTTCCTCTCGACCCAGGGCTTTGAGATCACGTACCTGCCCGTGTCGCAGACTGGCCTGATTTCGCTCGACGAGCTCAAGGCGGCCCTCCGCCCCGACACGTCGCTCGTGTCCATCATGGCTGTCAACAACGAGATTGGCGTCATCCAGCCGCTGGCCGAGATCTCGCAGCTGCTCAAGGCGTACGCCAAGGAGCAGGGTGTGACAAAGCCTCTGTTCCACACGGACGCTGCCCAGGCCGTCGGCAAGATTGCCATCGACGTCGAGGCCATGGGCATCGACGCCCTGTCCATCTCTGGACACAAGATCTACGGCCCCAAGGGTGTCGGCGCGGCTTACGTCCGCCGAAGGCCCCGTGTCCGTCTCGAGCCCCTCATCCACGGCGGTGGCCAGGAGCGTGGTCTCCGCTCGGGCACTGTCCCCGCGCCCATCGTTGCCGGCCTCGGCGAGGCTGCCCGTATCGCCACGGTCGAGCGGGAAGCGGACCACGCTCACGTGTCCAAGCTGTCTGAGCGCCTGATCAACGGCATCACGTCGCAGGTCGAGCACGTTGTGCGCAACGGCGACGTCAACGGCTACCCCGGCTGTGTCAACCTGTCGTTTGCCTACGTCGAGGGCGAGTCGCTCCTCATGGCGCTCAAGGACGTTGCGCTGTCGTCGGGATCGGCATGCACGTCGGCGTCGCTCGAGCCGTCATATGTCCTCCGTGCGCTTGGCGCCGCCGACGACATGGCGCACTCGTCGCTGCGCTTCGGCATTGGCCGCTTCACGACCGAGGCCGAGATCGACATGGTCATTGACCGCATCGTCAAGGTGGTCACCAAGCTGCGCGACATGAGCCCGCTGTGGGAGATGGTGCAGGAGGGCATTGACATTAGCAAGATTGAGTGGAGCGGGTGAGTGGGGTGTGTGTGGGGGCGGGTGGCCGCTGGGCTGGTGACAGGTGACATGCTGACACGGACCCAGCCACTAAACCGAAAAAAGTCGTGCGCCGCGTGCAGCGCGGCGCGCATGAGGAGTGGGATGGCCGGGCGGGCGCGTGGTGCGAGTGAGGGGTAGCAGTCTTGTAGACGCAGCAGTGATTCAGTATGCGACATCATCGGAGTGTGCAGGAGCATGCCGCGACCCAACTGACGGACCAGAGGCAGCCGCCGTTTGCTCCCGCCACCCGCCTCCACTACAACTGGCCAAGTCAACAATCGCCACGTCTTGTTATCACACCGCACCGTCACAATGCTCCAAGACGTCTGGGCGCTGATATCGGCCTGGGCGCGGCCGCTGGGCATCCTCGCCATCTTCTTCGGCCCAAGGATCCTGGGCTACGCCGTGCGCTACCTGCGCGGCGGGCACGCGCACCACTCGCACCTGCCGCGGCCCCCTCCAACCCCCCCACTGTCCCGCACGGCCAAGACAATCCTGGCCCTGCACGCGCTGTACGCCTTCTCGGCGCTCCTCTCGCCCCCGTTCGACGTCTTTACGTCGCACTCGCTCTCGACCGCGTGCCCGAAGGAAGCGCTCCGCGCCGCCGTGCTCTCCGACGTCGGCCTCGACCCGCGCACGCCGGCCCCCGCGCCAGAGGACATCGCGACGTCCGAGGCGCCGGCAATCGAGACGCTCCTCGCGCGCCTCGCCCTGCCCGAGTCCCGCGCGTCCTACGCGCGCTGGGGCCACGCCGCGTTCGTGCCGTGCAGCTGGTGCCGCGACGACACGGACTACGCGGCCGCGGCGGCCCCGTCCATCCTCGCGCCGTACCTCTCCCAACTGCTCCTCCTCGGGCTGCTCTCCTTCGCCGCTGTGTCGGGCGCCGGCGCGCGCCTCCGCGCAGACAAGTGGGCGGCGCTCGCGGGCTGGGGCACGCTCGCGCTCGCGGCGACAGAGTACGCCGTCCGCTGGAGCTGGGACGTGACGCCCCCGCGCGACAAGAGCGACACGATCACGCTCTCGTCGCTGGTTGGCGTCGTGCGCCCGTTCGCGCTGTTCGGCGTGACGGCAGCGTACCTCCTCGCGCCGGCGCGCCTGAGCCAGAAGGCCGCGACGCAGGCCGCGACCGTGTCGGCGCTCGAGGCGGCGCTGAATGCTTCCCGGCTCACGTCGCTCGCGCACGGCGCGGTGGCCCGCTCGCCCGCGCTCGCGAGGCACGCGTTCGAGCGCGGCCAGCTGCGCGCGCGCGCCGAGGCCGGCGCGAAGAAGGACGAGGCGGTGTTGGCGGCTGCGCAGGGGGCTGGGCTGTTCGCCGGCGCCGACCATGTGCCCCAGTCGCGGGAGGGCGCCCGCGCGTGGGTCACGGGCGAGTGGCGCAAGGTGGTCAAGAGCGACGACTAGGGGGAGGGGGTGGGCAGCTTGTAGCATAGTGATATGGTAGATACGATGCAGACTCGCCTACGAGCCGCACCATGTCTCGGACCGCGCGGCTTGCTGCGCCCTCGGCGGCGACGCCGCGCCGACGCCGACGCCGACGCTTGTGCCACCGCGCCGCCGCGTCACGTGACTTTTCCACGCCCCATTTGACCCCGCCCAATGTTGCATTGTGCGCCTCAGTCATCATGGCGATAGCAACAGCCTGGTCGAGCGAGCAGTAGCGACGCGACAGCATCCAACACCCCCCATCGCCCCTCTGACCGCTCTTGGAATGCCCCGGAGGTCGCACTCGGCGTAGACACATCGCCCGACCTGCCGAACAGCTGCCTGCCCCCGCGCGATACCCATAGACCTACAGCCGACCATGGTAGTCGACAGCGACCACCTGATCCTCGCCGCGCCGCCGGGCGAGTCGGACCCGGACCGGTGGATTGAGCGGGTAGGTTTGGTGCGGTGTTGCCTGTGCCTCTGCTCTGCGGCACAGGCCCGCTCGCTCGCGCTGCGCGCTCGCTCGCTCACACCCCCAGCTACGCAAGAACCAGCACCTGCCCGAACGGCAGATGAAGCAGCTGTGCGCGCGCGTGACCGACATCCTGCTGGAGGAGTCCAACGTCCACCTCGTGCAGAGCCCCGTCACGGTCTGCGGCGACATCCACGGCCAGTTCTGGGACGTGCTCGAGATTTTCCGCCAGGGCGGCGACCCGCCGGCGACGAGCTACATCTTCATGGTGGGTGGGCGTGGGGCCAGCGCTGACGAGCAGGGCGACTTTGTCGACAGAGGATACTACTCGCTCGAGACGCTCAGCCTGCTCTTGGCACTCAAGGCGCGGTGAGTGGTGTGGGGCGCGGGCTGGGGCCTACGCCCGCGTCACTGCCTCGCACGCTCGCTGACGCTCGCCTGCCCAGCCACCCAGACCGCATCACGCTCCTCCGCGGAAACCACGAGAGCCGGCAAATCACACAGGTGTACGGCTTCTACGACGAGTGCATGCAAAAGTACGGCAATCCGAGTGTCTGGAGGGCATGCTGCAGCGTCTTTGACAACCTCAACCTGGCGGCGGTGAGTGGCCCTGCGCGTGCGGCACTAACCCCAGATCATCGACTCGTCCATCCTCTGCGTCCACGGCGGCCTCTCGCCCGACATCCGCACGCTCGACCAGGTGCGCACAATATCGCGCGCGCAGGAGGTGCCCCACGAGGGCCCGTTCTGCGACCTCATGTGGTCGGACCCCGACGACGTCGAGACGTGGGCCGTGAGCCCGCGTGGGGCGGGCTGGTTATTCGGCGCAAAGGTGACGGCAGAGTTCAACCACGTCAACTCGCTCGACCTGATTGCGCGCGCACACCAGCTAGTCCAGGAGGGCTACAAGCACATGTTTGACAACCAGCTCGTCACGGTCTGGTCGGCGCCAAACTACTGCTACCGCTGCGGCAATTCGGCGTCCATCATGCAGGTCGAGGACGGCGGCAAGACAAACTTCAAGGTCTACGAAGCCGCCATTGAGAACGAGACCGACCAGCGCAACCCCGCCATGCGGAGAGGCGGTGCGCCGTCCTATTTTGTCTGAACGAGCGACGCAGCCCGCGTTGCGTTGTATAGTACAACATGCATCTCATCATCACAGTGCGTGTGGCGGCTATGGGACTCGGGCCTCGGCGGGTGCGTGTGGCGGCTACGGGACTCAGGCCTCGGCGGCCAGCTTGCGCTTCTTCCTCCGCTCCTCGACCTTGGGCGCGGCGGTTTCGGCGGGGGCGATAAACGCCTCCTCGCGCTTGGAGCGGCGCGTCTCGGCCGCGACGGCGTGGCGCTCCTCGCGCTCGCGCTTGGCCGCCGCCTCCTTCTCCTTTGGCTTGAGGAAGTACTCTCCGGTCTCGAGCTGCTTGTCGAGCTTGCTCTGGACGGGCGCGGGCGGGAACGGCGTGTACGTCTTCTTCTTGGGCGCAGCGGGCTTGGGAGCGGCGGCGGGGGCAGCGGCAGCGGCAGCGGCAGGCTGACCAAGCGGCGTAGAGTTGGCGTCGGCGCCGTCGCCCTTGGACAGGGCGGCGTTCTTCCTCGCCGTCTTCTCCGACGTCTTGAGGTGCTTCTTCTGGAACTCTGCGGGGTGTGAGCTGGCTTTCTGAGGCTACTGACACCGAAGCCGACTCACTGGGGAGGAACCGGTCCCAGCTCTCGCCGGCGAGCTTGGGGTCCTTTGCGAGCTCGCGCCTAATCATGAGCTCCTTGATGCGGTAGATCGGGTGGATGTTGTTCATGCAGTCGACGATGATCCTGCGCACCTCCTTGAGGCCCTTGAAGCTGCCCATGGCCGACACGGTGTTTCCCTGCACAAGCACGTAGCAGTCGGTGAGGAGCTCGATGGCCTTGAGCGTCGAGCCGTTCGGGCCGACGATGCGCTGGCGGCGCTTGACAAAGCGCTCCTTGTTGCGCACCAACCCAGAAATCTTGATCACGTCGCACGCCACATCGTCCTGCAGCACCTTGAGCGCCTGGGGCGCGGCGACGCCACGCGCGAGCAGCTTGAGCAGGTCGCGGCCCTTGAGCACGATATACGGGTCCCACGTCTTGCGCGTCGTGCGCACCGTCATGCGGCCCTGCACCAGGTCGAGCTCGCACGCGAGGCCGAGGTTGTCGAGCGCCTTGGTGACGGCGCCCCAAACGCTGCGGAGGTACGGCTCGCGGTACTTGGGGAACAGGAGCGCGAACGACGACTCCTCGAGGAACGGCCGGTGCTCCTTGTCGTCGGGCTTGGCGAACGCGTCCACCTTCCAGTGGTCAATGTCGTCCGTGTCCCATGCTGCGGGTCAGGTTTGTGACGAGACGGAAGTGCTCACGCTTGTCCTTGCGGTGCCGCTTGTTCTTGTTGACGACGGCGTCGGCGCCGTCGCCCTCGGCCTCAGCCTCGGACGCCGCGGCCCGCTTCTTGTCCTTCTTGGACTTTTTCGACGACGACGACGGGTCGGCGCTCATGGTGGGTGTGGGGTGAGAGATGGGTCGGGCGAGCCGGCCAAAATATATTGACTCTGACGTCTAGGTCAAAATCCATCGGCTTGTGGAGGAATAGGCGTGCTCTGAATAGGTGCACCATTGAGTACTCGTGCCTAACGATTTTCTGTAGGCCCGCCAAATCTCCTTCAAACAAGAGTGCGCCAGTGACACCCCCTGCATGCCCACAGCACACATGCACACGGCAACCAACAGCAGCACGAGCACGACGCGGACCGCCTCAAGCACGCATGCCTGGCCACCAGGCCCAGCCCACGCGGGGCCTGGCCTCGTGAACTGCGACTCGCTAGCAGCGACTGCCTGCTGAAACGTGTTGCCTGCCACGGCGTCTGCTCGACAAGTGGCGGCGGCCGGGCGGCGCATGGCTGCTGCCATCTTGACCGGCCAAACGAATGAGCACAGCACACGCCTGCTGGCTGGGTTTCAGCATGACACCTGCACGGGTCGACGACTAGCTCGAGCTCAACCAGCGGCCACATGCCACAAACGCACCACTCCGCTGCCACTTGCCGGGCCCCAGGCACGACGTTAAAGGTAGTACGCAGGCCGACGCGTGCCGTCGTCAGGACGCCAGAGCCAAGCCTACTGCGCGCTGCGTGAGCATTGTCTCGGCCGCATCGTGACGGTGTCGTGTGCGTGCGTGCATGCATGCGGAGACTTCTTGGCGACGAGCACAACAACAAACACATGCACGTACACCTCATCTGGCCAAGACCGCAGTGTGGCCGTGCTCCAAGAAGCAATAAGTGGGCGGAGCGGGACTGGGATGGAAATCGGGGGGAGGGTGCACACCAGGGTCTGTGCGCGTCTGCCGCGCGCCAGGTTGCCGCAGACGACGCGTCGGCCCTAGCACCTTGCTCGCGGGTCCTTGTCTTACTCTGGTCGCGTTCGACGTCTGCCGTCGCCGATGCCAGCGGATGACTAGGCAGACGTACGTGCAGGTCGTCGACTCTTCTGCCCACTGCCGCTGTTGTTGTTGATGCACAAACTGGCCGCTGTGGAAAAACCAAACAAACATTGAGCAGGACGTGCGGCCCAACTCGCGGGACGGCGACAAAGCTTGTTGTTGTCCCTTAAGATCCTAGTAGGCTCTACCCAGTTTGCCGTTTACGCAACCTGCGTGCGTATAGCAGGGGGGTGGGCTGCAGTCGTTGTGCGCTCGAGTTGTCGTCGACAGTCGCCTGTACATTGTCGAGTCTTTTGGGTGGCCGACCTGAGCCCTGTTTTAGTGACAGGGGTATCCGATTTACTGCACCCTGCGTCGTTGGATGGCACTCCCGGGGGCACTTGGGGGGTCACTGGCGGCACTGGCGGCACTTACCCGCGGGTTCGACCAGTGTCGGCGAGTCCTGAGTGCTCTCTTGCCGGCCAGGCGCCAGGCCAAAAGTGGTAGACGGCAGAGGACCCCGGTTTCCGCAGTGGTAGGTCCAGCCAGCCCTGTAGGCCCTAGCGCACCAGCACACCGCGCCGCGCGCCGCGCGCATCCCACTACCCACGTCCTCCCCCTCCCCCCTTCTTCCTTTCGTCGTCGCTACCTCGCTCGCATTCATCACTGCTCATCAATCATAGTCAATCATAGGCCTTGCTTGAACAACGACAGCGACATCCTCGACAACCACGACACTTCGACGGCAGGCTCCGTCGAGACCGACACTCGTTGTAACACCCACACGGCAACCCACTCGCCACCACCTACGACAACAATCACGTTCGCCCGCTTGACGCGATCGTTCACCCCCCGCCACGCCCACGACAGACCCCATTCCTCGGCCTGGCATCCCCTTACCCCCGCGACAAAGCCGGCATCCATCACAATGCTTCTCGACATCAAGGCGCTCGCGGGCTTGCCCAAGCACAAGCGTATGACCCCCGACGAGATTGCCTCGTACCAGTCGTCGCTCAGGGCCGGAGCTCAAGTATGTCGCCGACTGTGGTCCTCCTTCGTTCCCCACTGACAGCTTTGAAAGAAAACCCAGACCCCTAACAGCGGTGTTGCCGGCCAGCCTGCCGGCGGCAAGGCTACGGTCGGCACCCCGCTCCAGCCGTCGGCCCCTGCGACCACAACTGCCGGCCGTCAGCCGCCCGTCGCCGTCCAGCCCTCGCCTTCCTCGGCCCCCAACTCGGGCACCCCCGTCACCCCGCAGACCTCGAGGACCTCGTCGCAGACGCCGGTCGTCGCGACGCCCTCATCTTCGGCTGCCCATACTTCGGCGGCGCCGTCTGTGCAGTCGTACGCGCCGCCTCCTCCCCAGAGCCCCAAGATCATCACCACGTCGCACTCGACGACCACGGCGCGTTCGTCCAACACGGCGGCGTCATCCGCGTCGGCGTCGTCGTCGGCTTCGGCTGCCGCTTCCAACGGCGACTCGTCCAAGGGGTAGGTCGAATGCGGAAGAGGGCGGTGGGGATTGACACTAACGACGTTTCAGCATGTCCGGTGGTACCATTGCCGGTATCGTCATTGGCCTGCTCGTTGGCTTTATCGTCCTTGGTGCCCTTGCTGGCTGGGCCTACCGCAAGTACAAGTCGCGCAACTACAAGGCCAACAACCCTTGGGCCAAGATGGACAACGATGACATTACGCCCTTCCCCCGCCACAACAACAGGGACTTTGAGAAGAACTCTGACGAGGACTTCTATGGTGGTGCCCCCTCTGCCGCCATCGGCTCGAACCGCGCCCTCGCTCTCGCCCGCCAGAACGGATTCTACGCCGACGGCAGCCTGCGCCCCGACACCGAGTATGGCTCCGGCATGGCTGGCTACGGTGCTGGCCGCAACTACGGCCCTTACCCCGACGTTGCTCCTGTTACTCCTGTTGCTGCCGCCTACGGCGTGGACGCCAACCGCGTCCCCTCGGGCCCTCAGTACCCTCAGCAGCAGTACGGCCAGCTCATCGACCACGGCGGCCCCTTCGACGACGAGTACGCCCAGCACCAGCAGCACAACACCTCGCCCAACTCTGGTCCCCGTCAGCTTGTCGGCCCTGGTGCTCACTACCAGGCCCCTGGCCCTGCCCCTGTTCCTCTTGGCCGCCCCGACGCTCCCGAGACTTATGACGAGATTGCCGCTGCCGAACTCTACGCCGACGACCGCTACGCTGATGACGAGCTTGCTGCTCCTCGTGGCATGGTTCCTTACTCTGAGGGCGAGCCGTACACTCCTCGCACTGCTGCGTCTGCCGGCGAGTGGGCTGGTGCGCCGACCCGCGGTTCTCAGATCTCGTACGCTTCGCCTCTTCCCGAGGCCGTCTCGCTCCCATCGCCCGCGCCTGCCCCGTTACCCACTCTGCGTCCCATGTCGCCTCTGATGCCCATCGACGCCTCGGCTCCCGCTCGCCCCCCTTCTGATGACGACCACGAGACCCGCCGCATGTACCAGGAGGTCGCCTCGGCTGCTGGCATTGACCAGGTGATGAACCCTACCTCGGGTCTCGCTTCCCCTGCTCCTGTCCGTCTTCCTACCTCGGCGCCTTCTCCTCCCTTCCACGCGCCGTACCAGCACGGCCAGCCCCTCTCGCCTCTTCGTGAAGTCCCCACGCCGATGAGCGAGCGCACTGCTTTGCCCACCCTTTCGTCGCAGGACGCCCACGACCGCAACGTGCCCGGTCGCACCGGTCGCCCCCTGCCCAACACGCCGAGTATGCTCATCGCCGACTCCCCATCCAGTGCTCCCACCCGTCTCCCCCCCACGCATGAGGAGGACGCCTACGGTGGCATCTAAGCACTGTTGACTACGAGGAGCCACGATGATGATACTGTACTTTTGCTATATATTACACCCTACTACCTCTCCAAGGCTCAGCCGGTACGCGCTGGCGCGTCACCGTGACTCCTCTCTACCCCCTCTCTCATCCTCGGTTCGCTTTGGACTCTCGGTACAAGTGTGATGAAAGAAGTTTTGCCTTGAGAATGAGCGAGCGAGCGAGTCCTGCCTGCCCGGTTGCGAGCGGCCTGACTGCCTCCCGTGGTCGTGATGGAACACCAGAGATGATGCGGGATGACAATGTGATGCAGCCAGCCTTGTGAATTGCGTCCAAGCTATGCATACAAGATGATCCGTGTCAAGAGTGGTGGCTGAGGCACGCGCTTCGAGTATGTAGCCGCCCGCCAGAGAGCCGTTGTCACCCTGGCGGCCGCCACATGGGAAAATGCCACGCCACTCGGCGCCACGCAGACTGGCAAGGTGGAGGGAGCAAAGCAGGTTGGCGGGGAGCGGAAGCAAACGCGTGTGACGCCGCCAACCCATCTGACCGCGCAGCGCGCGCGCCTGGGTTGTTGACCCACCCACCTACGCCGGCCGACCCGTCAGTCGCAGTGCTGCCGCGTTTCCCTCGGTTGCTTGATACAACATCCACTCTCATCGGCCAGTCGACATCCACGTCCAACCATTCGACATTGACGCGGCATCTTTCGGCACCACGCGCCTGACTCTAGTCTCTATACGATCAAGCGGTCCACGGCCCCTTGCACTCGAACGGTTGCCGACATTTACCCCGCTCAAAAGGTGGGTACACACGCGTCGGGTCCACTGGGCGCCGCCGTCACAAGCCTCCTAACCCGCAAAAGGTGGCTGCCTATCTTTGTTGGCTTTAGCCACGGCACACGCTCGTGATTCAACCGGCAAGACGTTGGCCACAGCGACGCAGACGTCACTGTGCATGAAGACTGGACTGCATTCGACTGTTGCACAAGGATTACTCGACGAGTCAGAGTGACAGGGACAGACAGTGTTGGCCACAGGTCCACAACAAACACCATCATCGTCATTCGCAACAACAACATCCACCACCGCCTCTCCTTCCCCGAGCCCAGCAACAGGGCCAGTGGACAGACACGCCGACAGGCTACACACACACCGCCTCGGACCTCGCACCACCGGCCCACAGCAGCATGCAGCAGCAAGGCGGATACCCCGGCGGGCCACCACCTGGTCCGCCTCCGGGCGCCGGCCATGCTCGCCAGATGAGCGGCCACGGCGCACCCATGCCTCCACATCAGCCGCACCACCAGCGGAGCGGGTCGCAGCACTCGGTCCACTCGGTGCACTCGCAGCACTCGCAGCACGGCGGCCCGCCCCCGGGACACCACATGCCGCCCGGCCCACCGCCACCGCACTCGCGCACCCACACGCCCCAGCACAGCCAGCACAATGTGTTCCAGGCCGTAATGGGCGCGCGTCCCGGCCAGGTCCCGCAGGAGGACGTTGGCGGACCAGGACAGGTCAAGGTCTACGCGAGCGCGTACTCGCAAATCCCAGTGTTCGAAGCCATGATCCGCAACATTTCAGTCATGCGCCGCATGTCCGACTCGTGGGTCAACGCGACGCAGATCCTCAAGGTCGCGGGCATCAGCAAGAGCGTGCGCACAAAGATCCTCGAGAAGCAGGTGCAGACGCAGATGCATGAAAAGGTTCAGGGCGGATGTAAGTGGTCGATAATAACACTGCCGCGTGTTTGCTGACGTTTCAGACGGAAAGTATCAGGGCACTTGGATCCCCCTGGAGCGCGGCCGCATCCTCGCCGAGCAGTACGGCGTGCTGCAGTATGTGGCCCCGATCTTCGACTTTGTGCCCCCACCGACGGGCCCGCCGGCTCTGCCCATGCGTGGCGGGAGCTCGACGCCGACGGCCAAGACGCCGGGAGCCGGCGGCGGAGCGGGTATCGTGCCCGGGTCGGCTGGAAGCGCGACTGGCCGCATGATCTCGCCGTATGCGCACACGGGCAATGTCCCTCCCCCGCCCCCACCGCAGTTTGTCCAGCAGCAGATGCCCCCTCATGGCGGCTACGACCAGCATGGCCAGCCCCCGCAGATGCTGTACCCGCCCCCAGGACAGCACCCGCAGCAGCCGCAGGGCGGGCACATGTTCTATGCCCCCGGGCAGCCCCAGGGACCTCCTCCGGGCCAGCACATGCAGCATGGCCCTCCCCCGCCCCATCACATGGGTGGCCCCATGGGTGGACCGCCCCAAGGGCCTCCTCAGCACCACGGCCACCAGAGGCATCCCTCGCATCCCGGCATGCCGCCCATGGGGTACACGCCCGAGCACCAGCCGCGTCGCCTCGAGCCCGCACCGCCGCTGGACATCGGCCCAATGCCGATCCCCAGTGGCATCCCCCAGGGCCTGGCTCCGGCTGCCACGATCAACGGGCACGGCGGTGGCGGCCCTGGTCGTCACCAGGTGGCCAGCCTGCCGCCACCACAAAGTGACGTGTACATTGACTCGTACGGCCAGCCTCACGGTATCTCTGGCTCTGCGCAGGCGCCGTCATTCGGCGCCGACATTGCTGCGCCACCAGCCAAGCGGCCTCGCGTCGATGGCCAGCCAACGATCCCAGAGGAGGAGCCTCAGGAAAGCGGACCTGGCGAGACGGAGGAAGACGACGACGAGGACGCCCGCGACAAGCCCCCTCTTCCGGCGTCGTTCCGCCTCTCGACCAAGCCGTTCAAGCCTCGGCTCAGCACCGCTAGCCATCGTCGGCGTCAACAGCTGTTGTCCCTGTTTCAGGGTGACGGCCAGCAGGTCGACGTCCGTGCGGCCTTTGAGCTCGCGTCTGGCGAGAAGCCGGATTGGGACGTCGACATGGTCATTGACGAGCAGGGCCACACGGCGCTTCATTGGGCCTGTGCTCTGGCGAGGATGGGTGTGATTGCCCAGCTGATCGAGCTGGGTGCCGATATCCACCGCGGAAACTACTCTGGCGAGACGCCATTGATCCGCTCGGTTCTGACGACCAACCACGCCGAGGCGGGGACCTTCTCACAGCTGCTTGACCAGCACTTGGGACCGTCGATCCGCACCCTCGACCACGCGTACTGCTCTGTCATCCATCACATTGCGCTGTCGGCTGGGCTCAAGGGCCGTGCGGCGTACGCACGAGGCTACATGGCCGCGGTGCTCGAGTGGGTCGCCAAGGAGCAGACCAAGGAGCGCAGCCTGGCGGCTGCTGCTGCAACGCCCAGTGCCACATCTGGTGAACCCAGCCCTGTGGATGCGACCGCTCCCAAGACTGAGAACGGCACGGGCAGCACCCCTGCCACGAACACAATCTCGCTCAAGCGCCTCGTCGATCTGCAGGACGTGCGTGGTGACACGGCGCTCAACACTGCGGCGCGCATGGGCTCCAAGCCCTTGGTCAACCTGTTGCTCGACGCCGGTGGCGACAAAACCAAGGCCAACAAGCTTGGTCTCCGTCCAGTCGACTTTGGTGTCGAGGTCGAGGCCCTGGCCGTGTCGACGAGCGAAGCGACGCTCGGCGGGCTCAAGAACGATGTCAAGCGGCCAGAGAAGCGAAGTGCGGATGTGCTGAAGAGTGAGTTGAAGCCTGACGACGTTCGCTGACCCCAGACATCTCGGCGCTGTTCGAGGACGTCAACAGGACATTTGACGAGGAGATGGAGAAGCACATTGAGTCGCTCAACGGTGTTGAGAAGTCTGTGCGCGTCGCGACACGGACGCTGGCCGAGCGGAGACAACAGGTCGAAACAGCTCGCACGCGCCTGGGCACCCTCGAACAACAAGCCGAGCGTGTTGACAATGGGCGACGGGCACTCGAGAAGCCTGTTGGGGAGTGGACTGGCCGGACACCATTGCGGACAGAAGCGTCACTGCCTCCTGCCTTTGAGATGGTACCGCCGTCCCTCCCGGGTGTGTCTGACGTCAACGACGCACAATCCAACGCACACGTTAGCGATCCGGCGCTGCCGGAGTCCGGTGAACCAGGAGCGCTTGTCAAGCTTCGGCGATTGGCGGCTTGGGAGGACCGTGTGGCCAAGCTCTTGGAGGAGCGGGCGTCCGACCTCGAGGGTGACAGCGCCGATCGGGCCGTCAAGTACCGAAAGGTCATCGCGGTGTGCGCCAAGGTGTCTGTGGACCAAGTCGATGACGTGAGTGATTCTTTCTGGGTGCTGTGCACGAGTTCTGGGCCAATTGAGTGGCCGCTCGGTGTCCGGGATCGAGGTAGTCGTTGTCGGCCGGCGACGCCTCGTGGAGTGACCGACACGAGTCGTTGGCCGGCCGGCAACTCCGCCTCCCGCGTGTACCTTTTCTTTGCAATCGGGGGACGAGTGCGAGCTGACACGTGCCTCAGATGCTGGACGGCCTCATGACGGCTGTCGAGAGTGACGGCCCGGCCATCGACTTGACACGCATCGCCGGCGTTGTACAGCGCTTACGGGATGCGCCCACGGTGGCCTAGCCTCGGCAGATGCTCGGCGCTCCACGAGACGCGTGTGGCTGTGGCTGCACGCGACGTGCAGGGTCAAGTTGCAGGGTCGGATAAGGCTGTCTCGTCTCCATGACGATGGCCGCGACGCCGTCGACGTGCGATGAGGCCGGTGAGGCGAGGGAAACAGGGGAGTAATCAGGTATGGTGTGAGATTCCGCGCGCAGATGGTGTTTTGTCGAATGTATAAACCGACGTCATAGTGACAGTGACGTCAGAGGTGGCGGATGTGGGTGGCACGGGTAACGGTCGGCGAGGCGCCGGCGCGGCGCGGCTCTGGGCAGCACGCATTCACCAGCCACCGACCTGACCAGACAGAGTTTGTCGTGGTTGCCGCCTGCGGCTTGTTGCTCTCTACCCTTTGCTGCTCCCTGGGAGTCGCGGCGCCGGGCGCCGGTCGAGCCAAGGTGGGCGGGCAGCCAGCGGCCAGCGGCCAGCCTACGAGCCAGCCGCGCACTGAAACGCTCGCCCAGGAACGTTTGCATCCGACGAGAGAGAGGGGGGGGTGGGGGATGGAGCCAGCCGCGGCGGCAGCGGCAGCAACGAGGCGCCGCCGTCCATGATGTCATGAATGAGCATTCGGCGCGGCACAAGTGGCACCCGGCACGCACGGGCAGCGCTCCACAGATGGCACAAGTCGCACTCATCAACTGACCTGACTGTGCGCAGCAGCAGCAGCAAGGCAACAGCAGCAAGGCAAGAGCAGCACGAATGTGAGCAGCATGCACGCTGGCAATGTCGTCATGGCTCGCTGTCGCTGGCGAGCGTGCGAGCCGCGTGCGCAAACGTGTGTGTCTGGGTGGCCTGGGTGGCCGTGGACGTGTATATAAGCGGGCAGTCTTCCGCCGTTCGTCTTCTCATCAACAACTCTCTCTCTCTCTCTCTCTCCCTCTACCACCACCACCACATAACAAATAGCAAACATGGCCGACGCTGGACGCCAGTCTCTCACCGACAAGGTAGGTGGCGCCTGGGCCAACAGGCCAGCTCGCCCCGCTCGCGCTCGCTCACACAACCCAGGCCGGAGCCGCCCTCAAGCCCGACTCGCAGAAGACGTACCTCGAGCAGGCCGGTGACGCCATCAAGGGCGCCGCCGACTCGGTCGCCTCGGCCGTCCAGCCCCAGCAGGAGAAGTCGACCACCCAGAAGATTGGTGACGCCGGTGAGTCGCTGCCTCGCCACTTGGAGCCACCAGCCGCAGCCGCTGACAGCCACAGTCTCGGGCGACAACACCAACCGCAACGCGGCCTAAGTAGTGTGCGAGAAGTAGGAAGTTATGCATCTGTAAACCCATGAGCCGGGCCTTTGGGCGTTGAGAGTGTGCTGTGGCGGGGTTGACGATGCGCTCGAGTGTGGTAGCCACCGCTGTGGCGACTTGTTTGGCCTAGTTTTCCGCTCGCCGCTCAGCTTGCCGTGTTTTCCCGCCATCCACACCCCCACGCCTCCACGCCGCCTCCACGTACCCACCCCCCCACCCCCGGCTATCTCTGCCGACACCAGCGTGCCTGTATCTCGCACTAGCAGCGCCGACCGAGGCGAGACGTGGAGCCTGGCGCGAAACGTATAGACGCCGCCGCCGCAGAGTTGCCGGGCGACACCCTGGATCTCTCCCATCTCACCGCCCGACGTCATCGCCCCCGTATCAATACAACATGCATGCGCGTGCGCCCACACGCCCGCCCGCACCCCCCTATGTAAATAGAAACGCGACGACCCTGCCCCACACGGTCGTCGGCCTCGTCGGCGGCTCGTACCCCGTCTCCTCGTCGGTCGGGATGTTGGACACAAAGTCGAGGTCCTTGAGAGGTATAGGCCGCACGCGCTTGGTGAGCACGACCCCCGCGACCAGCAGCAGCGTGAACACGGGGATGGTGATGTACGAGATGAAGAACTCGGACGTGTCCCAGTGCCCGCGGGTGAACACCGGCCAGCCGTGCAGCAAGACGAGCAGGACGGCCCACACGACGACCCACCACGCGAGGAACGGCTGCAGCGGGTGCGCGTAGTGGAGCGTGCTGCGGTCAAAACCCTGCGCCTCGAGCCCGCGCCGCCAGCGGATGTAGGTCGCGCCGACGGTGCCCCAGACGATGAAGCCCGAGAGCGACGTGAGCGCCAGCAGCCAGGTGAGCGCCGTCTCGGCCCCGCTCCCGAGCGCCATGTAGCTGAGCGTGAGGAACACGGAGGTTATGCCGACGGCGACGATGGGCAGGCCGCGGCGGGTCGTGTACGCCACGAAGCGGGGTGCCATGCCCCGCAGGCCCAGGCTGTAGAGGATGCGCGAGCCAGAGTAGATGCCCGAGCACGTGGCGCTGAAGGCTGAGCTGAGGACGCCGGCGTTGACAATCGACGGGAGGACCTTGATGCCGGCGTGGGAGAAGGCGATGACGAACGGCGACGAGGCGGCCGTGCCGCGGTTCCTCAGCAGGTCGGGGTGCGTGCTGGGGACGAGCATGCCGATGATGATGATCGACACAATGTAGAAGAGGACGATGCGGATGAAGACGCGCTTGATGGCGCGCGGGATGGCCACGCGCGGGTTCTTGACCTCGGCCGCGGCGATGGCCACGGCTTCCATGCCGACGAAAGAGTAGCCAGCCGTCACGACGTTGGAGAACCACGAGAGGAACTTGCCCTTGGCGCCCGGGTACAGCATGGGCACGAACGCACCCGGGTCGCGCCAGTACCGGAAGCCGATGCGCTCGTGGTTTGGCCCGCCGCCGAGGGACACGACGAGGCCCGTGACGATGAGGCCGAGGATGAGGATGATCTTCATGGTCGCGACTGGAGGGGGTGTGAGCGACCCTGGCGCCAACGACGACTCACACGCAAACTCAAACTCGCCGAACCAGCGCACGCCGAGCATGTTTACCGCCGTGCACACGACGATAAACAGCGTCATGTACCCCGCCTGGTGGGCGAGCGTGAACTGTTTGTCCCAGAAGCTGATGAGGATGGCCGAGGCAATCACCTCTGTCGGGACCGCGACAAACGTCGTGAAGACAATCTGCCAGCCGACGGCGAAGCCCATGGCGGGGTGCAGCCAGCGCTCGGCAAAGTGGATGTGGCCGCCGGATATGGGCGCGAACGTGCTCATCTCGCCGAGGCACACGGCTGGGGGTTAGCGAGTTCATACAGCCACTCACTCACTCATGGCGTAGGTCATGGTCCCGCACGCAACGTACGCGAGCAGCGCGCCCGCCGGCCCGGCGCGGTGCAGCACCATGCCCGAGCCGAGGAACAGGCCCGTGCCGATCGTGCCGGCCAGGCCGATCATCTGGATGTGCCGCTGCTCCATGCGCCTCTGGACGCCGTCGTCTGCGCGGGTTAGTGTTGGCCCGGGCCCCGGGGGTAGCGCTCACATCGCCGCGTGTGGACGTCGACGTTGACATTGTACTGCTGCTCCTCGCGCTCGGCGAGCGGCAGCTCTCCCGGCGAGTCGAGCGCGGGCTTCTCGGTCGAGTCGGACGAGATTGTGCGAGGGTTCATCGTGGGCAGCGGCGTGGTGCCGACGGCGGGAGGGGTGTGTCGTGCGCTGCGGGGGTGAATGGGGTGTGGTTTAATCGTGAAAAACGCGCTGCAGGTCGTGAGATCGTGAGGGGGGTGAGCTTCGGATACGGCCGCGAGCCTCGGCGTGAGTGATCGCTCGCAGGCGCAGGCGCGTCCTCGACGCAGTGTAGGGGCCACAGGGGCAAGTGTACACGGTTCTATGTATACACGTGCCGCGCTCAATGCCGATGCCCCAACGGCGACGGCGGTGGTGCCGAGGTGCTTGCCGTTCGGGGTTGGAGGCCCTCGGTTGTCAACACGATCAGCGCCTCTTGGGTGACGGAGTATCTTTCGGGACTCTTGTTTCCAGCCGAGCCGTTCCCGCGCGCGCCCTGACTGGGGTCGATCTCGTTACTCCACCCGCCCGAGACTAGGTGTCGGTGTGCCCCCGAAACGGCACGCTACGATGGCTAGCATCGGCGAGGCGTTGGAGCGTGTGGAGCCTGCGCCGAGATGCCGAACGGCTCGGAATGTGGAGGGTGGGGCGGGGTGGGGGACGTGACTCGGGTCACTTTGCCTGTTGGTAGACGTACATAGGTAGTGCCGAGCGGCAGGCGATACGTGCATCCAACATCTGCTCGAGATATGCGCCAACACAACGACTCGATACACTTGTGCCACAGCCAAGTGCCACGCTCGTTATCGAGCACGCTATCGGGGTATGCGGCCGGCGCGTGCCACGGTGCCGCGGCGGTAGGGTGGCGTGGCGTCGGAATGGCTGACGGCCTGGCTCGCTACCTTGTGCAAGGCATTCCGCAACGAGCTCGGTCGTGCGTGACATGACGAGCGGCGGGCAAGCCGCTCTCGCCCATCCTCTGCGATGCACTCGAGTCAACAGCTCGCCACAGCCTCCACCCCCCTCGGTGCCGCCCCATGCCCATCGGCTATGCCCCGCAGCGCCCAGCATGTCTTTCGGCTATGCGATGGCGCCATTGTCAAGCGGTACACGCGAGCTGAGCGGCCGGCGCGCGTCCGACGCCGCCAAGCAAGTCATGCTATCGCGCCTGACCGGCGCACGATGACCACGGACCTCGGTGATGGCCTCTGCGCATTGGACAGCGCGGGGGCGAGCGAGGCGAGCACGCCGAGACGGTCGCCTTGGCTGCCGCGGCGCCCGAAGTCATAGCCGAAGGGCTGGCTGGCTGGTGCATCCTGGCCATGGCCTGCGGGCAGCGGCAGCCAGTGGGAGCGAGGGTAGCGAGGGCTCACTGCACGAGCATACGGTCGTCAGCAGAGCACGTTGCCAAGATGCCGACGACGCAGACCGGCCGGTCCTGAGAGAGGCCTTGTGGCAAAGCACAACATTTGAGGCAGGATTGCGTCATGCCGCGAAATGTCTTTCGCCATTCATCGTGCATGACACGGCGGAGCGCGACACTCGACCGGCCTGGCGAGCATGCACGGCATGCACGGTGGGGGACTCTGGCGCGCCTGGCTCATGCACAGGCGCAGGTAGGTAGTGAGCGCGCGGCTCGGCGCAGCGCTCGGTGCAGCGGGGACAGCGAGAGCAGCAGTGTTCGCCGTCGCTGTCGCCGTCGCCGTCGGCGTCCAACACGACCACTAGGCGTCAACCGCCGGCAACTGCGCTGCAGCGGCGACGGCCTGGCGATGACTGCGCAGCCTGGCCGCCTGCTTTCCCTGCCCGCAACCCCGACCCCGACTCGCGGAGATCACCGAGCGAGCACACATTTCATGTTGTCAATATGACGAGCCGTGTAGCAAACGGGCTGAGTCACCACCGCTGGCGACACTATGCGCCAGCGTACGTGCGAGGTTAGTTGCTGCATCGCTGCCCCGATCGGTGCATAAGACGGCGAGGGTACGATAACTTGGCCTCTCCCATCTGCTCGAGTGCATCTGGAGCCTGTGCATTGACTGCGTACACCCACAACCACACCACCACCACCAACGTCGCCGCCATGTCCCCCGCCCCAGCCCTCCCCGAGTCCAAGGACCTTTCGCACCACCTCACCAAGAGGATCCTGGCGCAGACCCCTTCCGTCATGAAGGCGTACGGCAAGCTGCTCCAGGCGCGCAAGACGCCGCCCGTGTCGCTGGCCGGCGGTCTCCCCCACCGTGAGTTGGCAGGGCGCCTCAGAGGCACCGCTCACACGCCCAGACACGCTCTTCCCGCTCCAGCACGCCGAGTTCCGCATCCCCTCGTTCCACAGCCTCGACGGCGACGTCGGCTCGTGGATCGACGGCACGGCCGAGACGGAGAACGTCCACCTCAACAAGACGGGCCCCGGCACCGAGAATGACGAGGACGGCATCCTCGACTTCAACCTCGTCCTCCAGTACGGCCTGACCAACGGCTACCCCGAGCTGCACGAGAAGCTGGCCGAGTACAACCACCTCGTGCACGGCCAGACGACCGCCGACCAGAGCGTCTACCTCACCCTCGGTAACACGGACGGCGTGTCCAAGGTGTTCCAGCTCTTCATTGAGCCCGGAGACAACGTCCTCGCCGAGGAGTACAGCTTCGCCTCATCGCTCAACTCTGGCCGCGCGCGCGGCGCAGTCTGGTGGCCCGTCAAGATTGACGGCCACGGCCTCATCCCCGAGGACCTCGACCGCGTCCTCACCGAGTGGGACGAGGCCACCCAGGGCAAGAAGCCCCACCTCCTCTACACTATCCCCGCGGGCCAGAACCCCACCGGTACCGTGCAGCCCGCCGAGCGCTACGACGCCATCTACGCCGTCGCGCAGAAGCACGACATCGTCATCGCAGAGGACGACCCGTACTTCCCCCTCCAGTACACGCCGTACGAGCCCGACGCTGAGAAGCGCGCCGCCCACTTCGCCGCTGCGCGCGCTAGCCTTCCCCCGCTCCCGGAGAAGCCCAACGACGAGGACGCGCGCGCCGTCGCAAAGGTCTTCAACGAGTACGCCAACATCCGCTCGTACCTCTCGCGCGACGTCGACGGCCGCGTCCTCCGCATCGACACCTTCTCCAAGGTCTTCGGCCCCGGTATCAGAACCGGCTGGGTCACGGCCTCGGCTGCCTTCCAGGACCGCCTGCAGCGCGTCGGCGAGACATCGACCCAGGTCCCCAACAACGTCGGCCAGGCCCTGCTCGCGTCCTACCTCTCGGACAAGCACTGGGGTGTCGGTGGATGGCTCCGCTGGGTGTTCGGCGTCCGCCTCGAGTACCAGCGCAAGCGCGACTACTTCCTCGACAAGCTCGCAGAGTACGCGCCCAAGGACATTGTCTCGACCGTGCCCGCCCTCGGAGGCATGTTCCAGTGGCTCGAGATCGCCATCGACAAGCACCCCCGCTTCGAGCGCACCGTCGTCGACGGCGTCGAGAAGACCAACACCCAGGAGCTCATCGACGAGCTCTGGTCCTTCATCCTCGAGCAGGGCAACGTCCTCGTCATGCCCGCAAAGCTCTTCCAGGTCACGGCCCCCGGCGGCGATGAGACGGCCCGCGCCAACAAGTTCCGTGCCACCTTTGCGGGCGACCTCCCCACCATCGACAAGGCCCTCAAGGGCTTTGGCGAGGCGGTCGAGCTCTTCTTCAAGGAGCAGAAGTAGTTGGTTGCAGTGTTACTCATCTCTTTCTATCTCGGTCAGCAAAAGGTGGGCGCGCGGACGCCCGTTGTAGTCAATACCATGCATCTTGTCACGTCAACCGGGAGTCGTAGTTGCATGGGTTGGTCGTATCGGCGACCACATCTCGGCGACGGCGTTGCAGAGCCTGGGGATGGGCACGAGCTGGCGATCCAAACCACCCCCTGAGCTTTGTCCTCGTCCGCGTGTCAGCGTCCCCACCACACGGCCAATGATTAGTTCAATGCATTGCAATGGTAGTACACCTTTTGACGCGCTCGTGGCACGCGCCTAGTCCTCGGCCTCCTCGGCCTCCCACCCAAGAAGCAAGTTGTCGATCAACCGCGTCTTCCCCACAAACATGGCGCCGGCGATCGCGAGCTGGCCGGTGGCTGGGATGCCCCGCACTGGCGTAAATGTGTCCTTCTCAAAGACCTCAAAGTAGTCGAGGCGGAGGTCGACGTCCTCACCCGATGCCTTGACCCGCTCCTCCTCAGCCTTGACAACAGCAGTGGCCGCCTCAATGATCGCTTCGCCGGTGCCGCCGCTGCTCCATGCCGCGCGGCCCGCCTCGAGCGCTCGGGCCAGCGTCGGGGCCACCTTCCTCTCCGCAGCTGAGAGGTACGCGTTCCGGCTCGACAGCGCAAGGCCCGTCTCTGGGTCGCGTCGCGTCGGCAGAATATGCAGGTTGTCCGAGGTCGGGTGGGAAACCAGAAGGTCGGTGAGCACTGTGGCGGATGAGTTGTTTGCCACCAGCAGAGCGAATCCGACCCACTAATTTTCAGCAACAGCGCTTGCTGGATGTCCTTCTGGCCAAAGTAGGCGTGGTCTGGTTCAACGGCGTTGAAGAGCTTGGTCACGACCGTCGCAACGCCGGTGAAGAACTGGGCTGGACGGCACGTCAGTACATAGCCGAGGTGACTACCAACCAGGCAGGCAGTTTTCGGTACTCACGCCTGGAAGCCCCCTCCATAACCTCTCCCCAACCGCGCACCTCGACGCTGGCGCCTTTTCGCCGGCTCATGTCCTGCAGCTCCCCGCGGAGGGGGTACATCACGTCGGCTGTGGGCGCGAACACGACGAGCGGGCTGTCGGACGGCTGCCGCTGGCTACGCGGGGTCGGGCGACCGTCGTACTCTGAGATGCCGAGGCCGTGGATCGGCGACTCGGGGCCGGTGGGCAACAACGAGCGCAGCGAGTCCATATCGCGCTCAAAGGTGCGTGGGTAGGCCGAAAGGTCCTCGTGCGGCGCAAACTGCATGGGGTTGACAAAGAGTGTCATGACGGTGAATGGGTGGCGTTTCAGCGACGTCTTGACCAGGCTCAGGTGTCCTTCGTGCAGTGCGCCCATCTGGGGCGTCAGCGATGCGCCTGTGCAAACAGACGAACAGTGGGGACACAGCCAACATCGAGGTGGCGATCGCGGGCGTCACGGCGCCATCGCCGCAGTGCAGCAAGCGTCCGGAACACGGGGATGTGGCCCGGCGGCTTGGACGACTCTGCTAGTGTCTTTGGAAGCAGTGGGACGGGTCGCGCCGAGGACGAGTATGCACGCGCCAAAGTCGCCGCCCCTAGAGTTCTGAGCATGTCGCTGCCGTTGTTGCTGGGGGGAAGTGGTGTATTGTTGTTGGGCAACAGCAAAGCTGTGGGGAGATTGCAGCTCGAGTCGGTCGATGGCGTAGTAGGCAACTACCGGCTCATTCTTGCTTGGCTCGGCCGGCCGGCCGGCCAGCACTAAAGTCGAAATATTTGGTTCCGGGGGAAGGACATGAGGAAGGGGCGTGCGGGTTGACGCGACCTCCACTTTGGAAGACCACCAGTCGAAGCAAGACGATGCATCCTCTGCAACGCACAAGTCGACCTTGCATTCCCCTCTTCCTCTTCTCATTCTTCAACTTTCTCCTCTCCCCCCACTCTCTCTCTCTCATTCTACTCTTGTCTCTCTCGGCTTCACCTACCTACTCCCTCCCTCAACCTCCTGTACCAACACCCACCTAGGCATTCTCTCACCCACCTCCACCTGACGCTCAAGCACAACGAGAAGCCATGGCGACTGGCAAAGTGGACCCCGCTCACAACAGAGCTGGGATCAAGAAGCCCGAGCTGGAAACCGTCACGAAGGGCTACTATCCTTACACCGACATTACATTCCTCTGGGCAGATATTCTTGGGGGCATCGAGGTGGGTCATGATCAGTGCCAGCAGTTTACGCTGATCACACCACTCATAGGGCTATGCCGTCCTTCAAATGATCAGCGGCCTTTCGGAGAAGGGTAATCCGCTTTGTAGGGAAGGCCAGGATCACGCAGACCTCTACATTTGTGGGTTGATGGTGAAATGCCGCGGCACTGACCTCCGAGGCGAGTTCGCGGACGGCACTAAGAAGGTCTGTCTCTCCCTCCAGCAAGTGCAGTTCATTCAGTTCTACACTTTCACAAAGCGTTTCACGGATGTTGCATACGTGGAGTACCTCGATGAGTGCGCGGCGTGGAAGGAGGGCATGCCGAAGCCTCAAGTCCCCCCGGTGGACCCGACCATCAAGCCCATCCCCCTTCCCCCCAACCTCATCCCCGCCTGCTATGTTACTCGTGTGGTGAGTCACCAACCTTCTGTGCATCTGACCGCGTCCAGGAAATTGTGCCCTGCACCGAGAAGTACCGGGGCAGAGACCTCCATAAGCAGCTTTCAAAGCACAACAAGCAGATCCTGAAGGACAAATTGGCCGGTGGGTGCCGTGATTTGCTTAGCTCCGAAGAAGCTGACGCAACATGTATACATAGGCATCTCACTGTCCGTTGTTTCCGCAACGCCATCGGTCCCCTCGCCTTCGTCCCCGTCCTTGAAGGGCGAAGACACGGCGCCCTCGTCGTCGTCGTCCACTCTCAATGTTGAAGACGAAACCACTACTCTCAGCGACGGCGACGCCGTTACCGACGATGAAACGGATACCACTGCCGAGGATCAGGAGGACGAACCTGCATTGTCATTCGACCCGGCTTCAGCATATTTCTTCAACGTCCGAAACTCGTATTCCATCGCAGTAAGCGGTGGAGTCGCTGGAACACTCGGGCGTTTGAGCAAGAGCACCGGCTTTGAGATCAACCTGCAGGCTTTACCAGCAGGGTTTGGCCCCTCAACCGGCCGTGGACTCTTCGTCGCCTTCGATGTCCGATTCGATCCAGTCGAAAAGACGTACATTGATGTCGGGTACGCGGCCTATTGGTTCGAGAACACCTCGCTTGAGGGTTCTGGCACCCATAGCGAGGACGAGATGCCCGAGCTGAGGGCTGTGTTTCAGCGCAAGCACTGGCTGTAGGTTCAATACTTTGGTCGTTGATTAACACAGCAGTGTCAAGAGCGCCATCGGGACCAGTGTCAGCGCCGATGTGGACGGTGGAACCACCACCCCCATCGATCCAGGGGAGGTTTCCAAGACCATCGAAAGCGAGCTTGCCACGCTCTGGCACAAGTCTGGCCGGGGTGCTATATGTGAGCAATACCGCGACCTCCATCTCTGAACTCTTTCCCAGATGTGGTCACAAACAGTCCTGACCATCGTACACACGGAGTTAGCGGGACAGAGGTCGGCACATTCGACGGTCCGGAGGAGGAGGCGGTCCATACGACCCCCCTGGGTGTTCAAAAGAGGTTTGAGATTGTGCGTTGAGACATCGGGAGCACCCCAGCAGGCTGACGCTGCTCACAGGATCTCGCCAAACTTATCAACACGGTCGAGCAGAAGGATGGGCGCCATGCCTCAGCCCGCAAGCTCGAAGATGTGATGTCCATTGTTTGTCCTGAGGTCCCCGTGGATGCCAATGATAGCAATGCGGGCAACTACGCACATGTGAGTGCATCTTAGTGAGTGGTGTTCGCTGACAGTTAGTGGCTCATGACCGCCTTCGACGCCTGTAAGTTTAATGTAGGTGACCATGTAAGCTCACACTCCAGTCATGGGCATCGTGCATAATACCTCCATTGCCGACGTTTGCGCCATCTACGACAACCTGCTCATCCAGAAGACTGCTACCGATGCGGCCAAGCAATTTAGCAGTCTTCTCGCTGTCAATCCTGATGATGGTTACGACGGCAACGACCGTGACGCCCGCGCCGCCCGCCGTGCCGAGCGCCGTGCCGAGGCAGCCTACTTTGGTGAAGAATTCGTGGACGACTCCGACTCAGAGGACGAGGACTCTGACTTTGAAGGCATTACCGTCCTTGCTGGTCATCTCCCCGACGAGTAGATGAGCCACCAGAACTCGCCAAACTTGTCTGCCCACATCCTTCCGCCATTGCACCGCTTGTACAATATCTCATCACCATAGAATCAATGTAAATGCATGAATCTCGACACTCTGTAACGGAGCAATGACATGAGATGGGAGGGAGGGAGGTTGGACAAGATTAGCTGCCACCGCCATCAAGTTTCTTCAGTAAGTCGAGCGCCGTGCTGGGGGTGGCCGAGATCGACTGGCGCTTGTTGCGGGACAAAGACAGACCGCTCAGAAAGCCACTGCTGCTCGTGCCCACTGGATCATTGGAGCCGAGCGGCGAAGGCTTGAACAGGTCGTCTGCTTTGGTTTTGAGGGATGCAACCGACGTCTTTTTGGCCACACGTCGCTGGGTAGGGCCCGATTCACCAAAAGACGACGGAGACGGCGAGCCGTCTGCCGACGTGGTGATTGCTGCTGCGGGTGATCCCTTGGCCGAGCCGGCAGGAATGGGGAGCCCGCGTGGGTGGGACGAAGTGGATGACGCCACAGACGCTGGGCGTCCCGCAGACGATGGGGCAAAGCCGCCGTCCCGTGTAGGCGGGGAGGCAGTCGACGTCAAGCTCGCACGGTGCGAACGCTTGGCCGCCGCCACACTGGCGAGGTTGGTTGGGCTGGTCGGTGACGAGTGTGGCGGTGGGGGAGATTGGGCGGTGGGGCTAGTCAGCTTGGCCAGCGTCGGCTTGTTGGATGGTGTGCCGACGTCTGAGAAGCGGATCGGCATGGGCGATACTGACGCCTCGGATGTGCGGAGTGGCGGAGGCGAGGTGACGCGGGGCTGTGGTGACGTCTTGCGCTGGACGGTAGGTGTCTGATGCAGCAGCGTCGGTGATGTTGGCTGCGACGTGTGTGGCGATGCAGTCGTTTGCAGTGGAGACAAGATCGAAGTTTGGTCATTCTCCGAAGCCTTGGGGGTTACCTGTGGGAGGTAGGAGCTCTCCGAACGGATCCGGGTTGGCACCGGCGTTACTGGACCTCCTGGCCGATTTGACTCGACGGCCACACTGGCGGAGACGGCGCGGCGGGGCATGCGCGGCTGGGTGGGCGTCCATTCCTCGACCTGGTGCGTGTAGTAGCGCAAGCCCTCGGCGAGGCCAAACGGATTGGTTGCTGGCGACTGCAGGTTAGAACAGTGCCACGTGCAAGGAACTCACGTCGCCATTCACCACGGCCTCCTCAGTACCCGCGATCCGCGCAAGGTAGTAATCCTTCGACGCAAGCTGCTGCTGAATGGCGTCGGTCACATGGAGGAAGTGGTGCGGGGCAGAGATGTTGAAAGCCGCCCAGGCCTTGACAGCAGCGTTCCGCGTTGGGAGGAAGAGAACCTGCGGAGTTAGTCAATCCTGGAGGTGGTCAACTCACCAAGTCGCCCTTCCCAAAGTTGGCAATCGTTATCTTGTTGCGCGACAGCTCTCTGTACTGCTTCAAGCTCTTTGACAGCTTTCTGGTCAAGTTGATGGTGCGCAGGACGGCATCTGTGAACGATGGGAGCTCAAACGCGGCAGCAGTCTCAAGACTGCGCACCAGCACGGTGCTTTCGCGGAGGTCGGCGCTCGTAGGGGATGCGATGGCGTCGGGCGGCGGAGTCTTGGCACGGGCAGGTAGCGACAGGGAGCCTGAAATTGTCGTCGAAGCTGCCAGCGCGCCCATCAAGCGCTGGCACGCGTCGTGGTACTTGCCAGCAAGGGCAACAGCGTCCTTTGCCAGATCCGCGTGATGAGACTCCTTCTGGGTGAGCGCCTGAGAAGCGTCACGGGCGCGGCCAAGATCGTCCGCCAGCATCGTCTCGCGGCGTTGGACCTCGCGCAGCTGGGCCTTGGTTAAGCCCAGCTCGGCCTTTAGGCCGTCCTCGCGTCGAATCGAGGCATTCTTGAGCGTGGCGATTTGTTCTGTTAGGCGGGTCTTGACACTCTCCAGCTCCTTGGTCAAGGTGAGATTCTGGTGCTCGAGGACAGCCCGGTCGCCGTCGGCCTCGGCGATATGGTCGCGCATGAGGCGCTCAGCCTGCTCCGACTGGCTCTTGAGGGCTTCGTCACGGTCCTTCTGGGCCTGTAGCAGCTGCACGGCTGTCGCCTCCAACTCGGCCTTTGTCCCTGCGAGCTCAGACTCGTAGTTCTGAGCCAAAAGCTGTGCCTCGCCCAGGTCGGTGAGTGTGCGAGTGCGCTCCTCTTGCATCTCCCGGATCTGGATGATGAGAGTGTGCTCGGCACTTCGCAGGCCATCGACATCAAGCAGGGCCTCTTGGAGCCGAACGCCGAGATCGGTCGCGCGGTCCTTCTCCTGCTGCATGTCGACCTGGACGGCGGAGAGCAGGTCGCTCTGCTCCTCGTGCTCGCGCACACGGTCTTCGAACTCGCGATTCTTCTCCCCCAGCTCGGTCATGAGCTGCTGTCGCGCAACCATTTCCTCGCCAAGATCCTCCCTGAGGCGGACGAGCTCCTCCTGAAGCTCCCCCTGGCGAGTCTGCATTGCGTTCAGGCGCTGTTCGTGAACATCCTCCAGCTCGTTGATGCGGGCGAGGTGTTCCTGCTCGAGCTCGGCGAGCCTCCTCTCGTGCTCGGCGTTTGCAGCGCGCAATTGGTCAACCTCGCCTGGAGCCGCAGCACCAGCGACCGATGCTACTGCTTGCTCGAGAGACTGGCTGAGCTCTCCGTTCAGTGCGTTGAGGGTGGCGACCAGGGCGTTGACTTGCTCGGTCAGGGCGGGGATGGGGTTCCTGTCTGCGTTTACGAGGGAAGGGTCGCGACTGAGGTCATCGAGCCACTTCATGATATCTGCGCTGTCAACGATATTCACAGCGCCTGTGCGCAACTCACCATCGATATCACCACGGCCCAGACCGACCGCCGCAAGAGCGTCCACGCCGCCCCCAACCGCAATGTCAACCCTGGGTGTCTGCGACTCTTCCAATGGTGCGACTTCCCAGGGAAGTTGGTTCTCAATCTTGTGCTTCTTCCTTCGCTTCGCCTCGACTGCAAGATACTCGTTGACCGCCTGGGCGATCTTGGCCGTCCAGCTGACCAGTGCCGTGGAGAACTCCTTGCGGTGGACAATTTCGACGACGTTTGCCGCGTAGGCGAAGGGGAGATGGTGTAGCCGCTCTAGATGGGGGAATGCATTCTTCTGGCGGAGGTCGAGGTCGAGGTCGGTCATGGGGCGGCTAAACTTTGTGATGCGGACTTGGAAGTCTGCAATGTGTCGTAGATGCAGATGCAGGTCTAGTGTAAAGTCGTTCTTGATTTGCGTCATGCTTGTGAGATCTGCCCTCATTGCGTGGTCGAGTTCGAGCAGGCTCTGTTCAAAGTCGACTGGGGTTAGCGAAGAAGCATGCGCCCATAACCCACCAGTGCTCGACTCCATCAACGCCTCGACTTGCTGGCTAGCGAGCTCGATGCGGCCGAGGACGTCTTCAAACTCGTGCGCGATGCCTTGAATCCGTGCCTCTGCCTGGTCTCTCTCTCCCTGCGACTGGATCGCGAGCTCGTCCATCTCGGCCACGACAAGGTTGTAGCGGTTGACATAGTCGGCTGGTGGGTCAGCTTGCACACCACATCTTCTACCCACTATGCGCCGACTGGCACCAGTCGCGGACCTGCTCCATCTTCTTCGTGTGAATCCAGTCTACGAGCGACTTTCGCTTCGGGTCGTCGACGTCCTTATCGCGGCGGCGAAACAGGCTCTCGTGCACCGTGACCTTGGGGAGCATGGCCATGTCGACGTCGTACCCGCGGAGCAGCATCTCATGGTGTTCGAGCTGGACGTCTGCGCGCTCTGCGAATTCCCGAAACGCATCGATAATCGGCTGCAGGTGGAACGAGAGGTTGTCGTACGCGATGCGCAGCGCATTCGCCTGCACCTTGAACAGCGACTGCAGGTGACACAGGTGGTCGTACGCGACTGCGAAGGGGGCCTGCGCGTGGGAGAGGTCGAGAGCGGCGGATGCTGTGTCGAGTCAGTTTGCCTCTCGCCGTCTCGGGTCCGACCCACCGTCCAACGGTGGCGGGAGGACGACCTCCTCGCGCAGCTCGTTCACCCAGCGCTCGGGCTCGCTGAAGAATGTCTCGCGGTTGAAGAGATACACGACCTGGCGGCGGGGCTGTGGCTATCAGTACAGCTTCCCTCCATCTGGCTGGCGGGTCGACTCACGCTCGACTGCCCCGCGCCGTTGCCGCCGCCGCGCTCCCACAGCTCCTCGAGCACCTCCTGCTTGAGCTCGCGCCCGTCCTCGGTGAACAGGAGCACGTTGCCGCTCACGAGGCCCGTCGCGGCCGACACGTCGGCGTACACGCCCTCAAGGCTGCGGCTGTGTGAGTGGCAAACGCTCGTACGAGCAGCGGCAGGCTCACCTGTCATAGTCGCTCAGGGCGTGGGGGCTCTGGATCAGGCTCCCGTCTGAGGCTAGGTAGATGTCCATGGTGTGCTTGTCGCCATGGGGAGTGGGAGAAGGAGAAGGAGAAATGCTGGCCGAGTCAGAGTTGACTGTGCGGTCACTTCGGCCGGCACGACGATGACGATGGTGACGGGGGAAGGTGAGCACAGACGGGACCCCACATGGCAACAAGGCCGGGCGGAACCAAATACGGGCACGCGAGGCGTGAGGATGGATGGCGCCTTGGCATTGTGCGATGGAGGCAATGGGGATGGGATGCATGCACACGGCGACACACTCGCAACATGACGAATGCATAGCTTCGAGGGAAGCACAAGCACCCGAGAGCCCTCCTCGCACCATCACGTCAGCCACCGCAACGCCCTAGTCGATGCATGCTACACTACGGCCGAATGGCGCCGATCTCGGCGAGATCCTCCTCGTCGTCATCGTCGAGGTCGAACGCGCCGCCCCCGAGCCCGAGGCTCTGCATCAGGCGCGTGACCTCGCGTCCAGCGCGGTCGCGGCGCTCGTCCTCATCCGCCACCTGCGAGAGCTCGGCGCGCACCTGCTGCAGGTGGAGCAGAATGGGCGTCGGGTCGAGG
The DNA here is from genome assembly GCF_041260175.1 of Vanrija albida. Taxonomy (NCBI): domain Eukaryota; kingdom Fungi; phylum Basidiomycota; class Tremellomycetes; order Trichosporonales; family Trichosporonaceae; genus Vanrija; species Vanrija albida. Next base: position 1,453,187 of record NW_027191423.1, read on the forward strand.
GGGAGGGCTGGGGCCGCGGCGCGCGCCGTAAAGTTGTCGTCGAACCCGTCGCCCTCGTCGTCGCTCTCCGGCGCGCGGAAGCCATGCAGCCGCGCGGCGCCGGGGTGCGCCGCGAGCTCGGCGAGCTCGGCGAGCGCCACGTCCTCGGCCGTCGGGGGCGGCAGCTCGCCGTCGTCGTCGAGCCACGCGTCGAGGCGCGCGTACTCTGCCGCCGAGGGCCCGGGCGCCGACGCGAAGCCGCCAAAGTCGTCGTCCTCGTCGCCGTCGAGCATCTGGGCGTAGTCCGCCTCGTCACCGCCGTGGCCATTCCGCTCAGCGGCAGGCAGGGCGGGAAAGTCGCTCGCGGGCCCCGCAGCGCGTGGCGCGTCCACGGCCCCAAAGCCCACCGGGAAGCGCGGGCCGGCGTTGCCCTCCTCGTCGCTCCCGTCGTCCTCCACCTCTGGGCGGGGCAGCGTCCGCCGGCCGGCCTTGCGCTCCATGTTGGGCCACATGTGCGTCATGAGCGTCTGGCGCACCGTCTCGAGCGGGTCGAGGGCTGGGGCGTCAGCTCGCTCACTCTCTCACTTTGCCGCAACACGCACGCCGCTCGTCGTCCAGATCTGCCACACCGCCCTCATCCACCACCTCGATGCCGAGCTCGTCGAAGCGCTCCTCGTCGCCTACTGGGTCCCACGGAGCCAGGGGCCGGGGGTCGGCCTCGCCCTCCTCCTCCTTCCCCTCACCCTCTCCATCTCCCTGCACAACCCTTACAGCCAGCGCGATGTCAGGCGGTGGGTCGGCGAGCACGGCGCGCGCCAGTGCGGCCGGGAGCGGGTCGGGCGCCTGGGCGTCGTGTCAGATTTCCTCCCAACACCCATCCCTGGCCACTCACGCCGCCCTCGAACAGGTACAGCAGCACGGCCGCGGGCGGGACGCCGCCCGGCAGCGCGTACACTGCAAACTCGACGTCGGCAGTGTAGTACTTGTTGTCTATCCGCCACGGGACGGCGTCGCCGTCCTCCCTGCCGTGGGGGCCGATCAGTCCTGTCGTCAGCTGAAGAGCGAATCGCGGCAGCTCACGCGTCAGAAACGCATACGCGTCCACGCCTGCCTCGTGCAGCACGGCTATTGTCGTCGCGGGGTCGGGCGCGCGCTCGTACCCGTGTTCCTCTGCTGTTCGTTCTGTCAACTCTGTTGTCATGGTGGTTGGTGCAGAGTCAAGATGGACAGCGCCGACTAACACAGTCAGCATTCACTCGACCCAGCCGATTCCAGCAGACACCCTCCACCTCCCACCCTCCCCCCCACTTATGGCCACCGCATTACAAAATACTCGGCGTCGTCACACCATAGCATTAACCAAATTACTATACAGCCATTATGTCGTAGTTGTAATAACAATTAACCCTTGACTTCATGCTCTTCACGACCGTCACGACCGTCACGACCCTCCCTTACCTTCTCAGCCTCGGCCGCGACTGGCCCATCACCCTCAGGAGGTGGACCGTCGCCCTGGGGGCGGTACGAAAGCGTGCGGCGCCGGCTTGGCGGGACATCCACGGGGTCGATGATCGCAACGAGGCCAGCAGCGGCGAGGCTCTCGACCTCACGCTCCGCCACACCGTGCTCGTCGGCCGGGAGCCACACATCGGGGCTGCCAACGAGCAGCTCGGGCGGGTACAGCAGACCGCGAGATGAGTTCTCTTGCGAGACGATGATCGATACACGGTGCGCGGTGTCGACATGGCCGCGGTTGAGCTCCGGCGTGGCGCGCGACGCCCGCTCCGTGCTCACCATGTCGTCGATCGCCTCGGTTGCGAACGGCAGAGGGTTGTCCCATGCGAGGCGGGAGAGGCCGGGTAGCAGCTCGCGGGCGTTACCTGGCTGGGTAGTGACGGAAGAGCCAGGGGCGAGAGACGAGTCCTTGCCACTCGGTGCGCGATGACGAGAGAGCGCAGTGTATGTTCCTTGAGGTCCAAAATCGGGAGAGGAGACAAGAGACGATTTGGGCGACGGGTGTCGCCCTATTGTTAGGTATTCTGAAGCTGCCAGAGCTACGGCGGCGACACCGATGCTAGCCGCACCGATGCCCCATTCTTTCCTGGAGAGAACCACGAGCCCAAAAAGAAGAGGAGGGAAAACCACGGTCCAGCCGAGGCGGCGGATGAGCCACAGCGCGGTCGTGCCGTCCGACACGCCGCCCCGGGTCAGGCAGTACACCTTGGTTGTGAGCCGGTGGTGCACTACTAGCGAGAGGTACGCGACGACCAGCGCCGGGATGACTACCAGCGGGCGCAGGCCGGCCAGAGTCTGGGCGAAGATGATGGCCGCAATGACTGGAGCCAGGGTGATTGTGGGGCTAAAGTTCGGAGGGTAGTTGACTGAGTGGGTTAGCTCATGTCGATAATGACTTAGAACCCACGTCTAAAACGCTCTCTTGGCGTCTCGGAGGCCCGGTAGCCCATAAGGTATCGAATCAGTCGAAGGGGTTGTACCAACAAGGGGAGGGGAAGTGTGACCAAAAGGATCAATACAACCAGCGGGAGGCATGCTGGCGTCAGCTTGTGTCCGACACACACAAACCCACCAGAGAATACGAGCCCGTCGGCAAGGGCCCTGCCTACGCCCGAGTGGGCAGCATACGCCTGCAGGGGGTATTTGAACGTGTTGCTGACGATAAGCCACAGGCCGCCAACAATGGACTGGGGGTTAGCGGGAGCATCATCACGGCACACTCACTATCAAGTAGACTGAGCCCTTGAGCGCCAGTGCCGTCTGGCGTGTATACGACGCAAGCCGGAGCTCAACTGCGAGGCCTGTCGTCAGCGCGCGCACGAGGCCACCACTCACGATTGATGACGCCCAGCGCCACACCAAAGAAGATGAACACGACGATGGCAGGTACCAGCGTCTGTGCCAAACCGGCGCCGATGTCGTTTCTGTATGCCAGGTGGCCCAGGAAACCAAGATACTCTGCAAAACCCGGAGCGGCCGCCAGCGACAGTGAGGAGAAGGGTATCACTGGGCCGTCAGTGGCAGTTCGACCACCTCGGTGGCTACTCACAGAGGAACGCGACGCCAAGGGACACCGCTGTCGTCTTGTACCAGAACCCACGCTCGCTCCTCGAGTGCCCAAGATTCGTCCACTGAATATCCTCTTTCGTCCTGCCTTCAATGACCTCAGCATACGGGATGCTCTTGAGCCCGCGGCCGACAATGATCCAGCCGATGGCGCCCTCGCCCCTGGCCAAGCTCGACATGGCTTGGCGCTGTGCTGCGCCAATCTGCGTCGTGAGCTTGGTGATACGGATGCGACTCCACACGACGTCGCCGCGGAGTCTGGCGAGCTCCAACGGAGGTAAGGCCGACGTCGGGACAGAGAGGGCATCGTCCGGCACCTGGGGCCGTGTGTCTAACGCATCTTGCGACCCCTGGCCGGGGTAAGTCTCGAATGTGTCGGCGTCGCCTAAATCGTCCTCGACAGTTCCGGGGGCAGGAACAAATGTTCCGTCGTGGTCGCGGATGACACGCTGGCCGACGGAAAATGGGCCGTGCTCAAAGGTCACGCTTCTCCGTTGTGTGACCTCGAGGAACGCCGAACCCCTGGCGTCTGTTGCGACCGAGGATTCTGCGTCGGGGAACGTTGCGAACGCCCAGGATTGGGGCAGGGATCCTCTCGAGCTGATAGAGTTGTGCCCTGGTGTCGAGCGCTGGAGCGATCTCCGTGGGACCAGTGCAGCCCCCTGCGAATCAGTCGGAAATAGCGGGAACGAGTTGATGTAGTGCGCCTCTGCCTTTTCGAGAACCTCGAGAATGCTTTTGCGTTCGCTGACAAGCGCTTTGACAGTCGTCGTGTTGCTGCAGTCAGTGAGGTTTGCATTCGCTGCACCCACCCAACGGAGAAGACGCCGACGACACTTGGGCCGCGGTCGTCGACGGGTAACACGTCCTGTAGTCTTCTCTCAATGTTGGATTCTGTCAATCGCGCCAAACCCGGCGCGTTGGCCGCCGACAGAAAGATGATGTCCTGTCCGGCGCTCGCATCGTCGACGGTTCGCCTGTACGCGGCGACCCTGGCATACGCCCTGGAGACGATGAACAGCGTACCACCGACCCAGAGCAGGGCCGTAAGCACGCAGAGGACGATGAGGCGGGTCCGCGCAGACGCCGTGACGGGCGCGCCGTCACCCGCAGCCCTCTGCACTAGGCCAGGTACGGGCACCAGTACGTGGGCGAGGTTTGCCAGTCTGTGAGCGGCGCCGGGGAGGGCCGAGGGCGACCCCGCCCCAGGGCTGGGCCTGAGCGCCTCGAGGAGGCGTATCAAACTGAGGTCGGTGAATGCGTTGAGGCGCCCGCCATGGAGGTTGGGCGGGGCGGTGGAGCTGAGATGGGGCACGCCCGCGACGAACAGGGGGAGGGAGATTGCGAGGCCGAGCACTGTCGTGATAGCCGCGACTCCGAGCGCCGAGGCTAGGAAATGCGTGACGAGGTGCGCGTCCGAGGTGGGAGCCGCGAGGGAAGGGAGGGCGAGGAAAGGCACGAGTGCGAGCGCGGTCGTCACGGCCGGCAGTTGCCTGCAATGTCAGTGTTTCATGCAGGATTCACTACTCACGAGGGTGACAGGAACCATGTCCTGGGCCTGTGAACTGCCGGCCAGCGACGCTTAACGGCGACCCAGAGCGCGACGGAGGTCATTGCGCCGGCGAGCACGAGCACGGACGTGAGCGCGACTGCTTTGGACGTCGCGTCCCAGTGCCCCGCGTCGGCGTTGCGTAGGACATCACCCCCTGTGAGCGCCCGCGAGGCGGTCACGGCCGCGCTCGCCGAGGACGTGCTCGGGTTGCCGTAGATGGTCGAGTAGCGGGTCGCAGAGCTGGACGAGGCGGTCGAGGTGACGACACTCGAGGTCGGTGGCCGGGAGCTCGTGCTCGTCGGCACCACCGTCGAGGGAAGGGGCGCGGCCGTCGACGGCGCACTAGGACTCGGGGCCAGGCTGCTCGGGGCGGCCGACGTCGTGAGCGCCGGCGTCGTGCTCGGGGCCGGGGTCTTGCTCGGCGTCGGCGGGGCGGGCGGGGGCTCGGTGTTCATGCCCGGGCATCGCGTGACCACGACGGCGGGGGGCGGCGCGATGGGGTTCCTGCTCTGGCCTACAGAGTTGTAGAAGCTCGTGGCGTCGAGGTAGAACGGCATCGTGTACCACGCGGCTTTTGGTCAGCTCGGCGTCCGCACGCGCGACACCCACAGTCCCATTCCTGGAGCTGGCCGTCGCACGCGTAGACGAAGCGCTTGGCCAGGTGGTACGGCGGCGGCGGCGCGGCCGTCACGGGGGCGGGGGCGGGCGGCATGGTGTGTCGGCGTCGGTCGGAAGGTCGGCGTCGGGACCAGCCAGCTCGCGCAGTGTCAGGAAGCAGAGGCAGGCAGTCAAGAGAACAAGGGCATGGTGGTGGGGGGCCGAGATGAGCAAGTGAGGTGGTGGCTTGGGCGGGGGGCTGGGGGGCGACTTGGGGGTGATGGGCCGGCCGCCTGGCGCGAGAAGAGTGATGGCCCGAGCGTCTGTCGGTGTGTGGCTATGGGCGTTGTGTGTGTCGTCGCGGTCGTCGGTCGTCGTCGTGTTGAAGGAAGGAGGCTCGTGCGTCGTCGTCGTGACTCGTCGTTGTTGGCGCCGCGTCTCTGGCCGGGCCAGTTGGAATGTTTGCGCCGCCGCAAGACTAGGCTCGAGCGTCTGGGCCGGCTCGCTCGACGATGTATAGTGCCAACGACGAGCTAGCAGGCGGGGGCGACGCGGTGGTGGAGGGCTAGAGGGCCAAGCCAGAGCAGAACGGCGGCGTGACGCCATGACCGCCGCCGCCGCCACCCACCTTCCTTTTGCCTTTTGCCCACCTTGGCTCGCCTGGCCCACATTAGATCCAAGTCAAATGACCCTGGCTATCCTTGTTCCTAACAACCCTGATTGTTAAACATCACTTGACGGCACATCAACGCCGACTTTCATTTAGTCTGGCACACAATGGCGTACGAGGCGCAACGACCAAGCGGCAATGACCGCGGCATGGCCTTCTGCCCACCCTCACACCCTCGTTACAAGTCAAGTCACAATGCATATCACCGTCTAGAGGTACAAACTGCACACGACTGTCAGCCCTTGCGCCCTCGCCCACACACCCCACTGTCACTCACGATGGGTTAAACACCACAGTGTTGGGCCGCTCGAGCAGCTCGAGAGCCTTTGTAAACTTGTCCTCGAGCTCCGTGTTTCCAATGGCGTGCGCCGCCTGGCCCATTTGCCTGAGAAGCTCCTGCAATCGGCGGAAGCAGCGGATAATGGATCCTTCGAAAACGTCGGTCAACTGCAGGGAGCAAGCACAATGTGTGAGCAAATGGCCGCCGTAGCATTTCTTCTTGCGCAGCGCACATGACGCCTCCGCGCCTCCTCCGCCGGGTGACGGACAACGGCAGTGCGCCACGCCACACACGCGCACAACGTACCTTGCAAATGTCCGAGAACTTGGCACCCTTGCACCACTGAAGCACGGCCTCCATCATCTCCACCTTGAAGCTCTGGACATACTCGTCCTCGACTAGCGCAATCTTGGACTCGTTGGAAACCTTGGCAATGCGGCGAGCAGTCTCCTGCATCACACGCAATGGCGCGGCCAGGTCCTCCTTGATCTTGACCTTTGCTTCCGACTGGATGATGCGTCAGTAAGGCACATAATAGCCTGTCGGCCTCTGCAGAGCCTGTTCGCGCCAAGGCACTGCACCTACCTTTTCTTGGAACACAAAGCAACTCAGCAGTGCGGCGCACTGGTCGGGCGTCAGAGGGTTGAAGACGCCGCCAAACATCATCTCGGTCAACAACAGCTCGTCGCCCGAGCTAATCTCGCACGCCACTCGGCCCTTCATCTCCACAACGTCGTCGGCGGTTGTGAAGCCCAGGCGGCGGAGCACACGCTTGCGTCCCTTGAGCTCCTCGAGCTGCAGCACGTCGTGCACCGACGAGATGCGCTTCTTGAGCGCGCGCACAGACGCAATCGCCTTGACCTTGCGGTCGTACGTGTCGAATCGCTCTGGCAGGTCGGGCGAAGATGTGATCGGCAGTGTGGCGATGCGCTCCTCGAGCGTGGCAATCTTCTTGACAAGCTTCTTAAACTCGTCGTCCTTGATGCCCATGTTTTGGATAGGGTCAAGCAGGGTGATGCCCTTGGGGAAGCGCTTCTTGACCTCGCCGACAGACTTGAACGCCGTGTTCTTTTCAGACTGCGAGCGGAGGTCCTTGGGGAGGTGCAGGCGCAAGTGGGCCACGGCCTGGATGGTGGACAGCAGGACGGCGATAATCGCAACCTCGCCCTGGTCACCGGGTCCAGGAGGGAATATGCCAGCCGATGATCGGTCCTTGGGGATCGTCGAGCCAGAAGCAACCTTGACGAGGACATCGACAATGTAGCCCTTCTGGGGTGGGTCGTTCTCCGTGACGACTGGTGGGCGGCCCTTGGGGTTGACAATCTTGTTGTAGCCGACGACAACAGCCCAGCCAAACTCGCGGTCGCCGTCAGCGACCTCGACCATACGGCCAGGCTGAAGGAAGGGAAGGATGTAGGTAGGGTGGGTGATGACGGCCTTGAAGTCGTTCTCAAGCTGCTTGAGCTGCTCGCGCATGTCGTAATAGTCGGCAATGTCGTCCTCGCCGTCAATCACGATCGCGTCGCGCTCGTCCTCGGCGGCCTTGAGCTGCTTCTCGAGAACTGGAACGCTGAGCGAGTTCTGGAACTGGTAGAAACACCTCTCGAGCATGTACTCTGGGCTGATGCCTTCGACGCGCATGAGGTTGATGATCATGTTGTAGCCGAGGTGGAAGGCCGAGTCGAGGCGGTCTGCCTGGCCCTTGACCATGCCCTTGGCCGCATCGGGCTCAATCTTCTCGTCGCACATCATGATGACGATACCACGCGCGTCGAGACCACGACGACCCGCACGACCAGACATCTGGATGTACTCGCCACCCGAGAGGTTTCGGAAGTCCTTGCCGTCAAACTTCCTGACGGCCGTGAAAACGACCGTCTTGGCCGGCATGTTGAGACCGATCGAGAAGGTCTCGGTCGCGAAGAGCGCCTTGATCAGACCCTCCTGGAACAGAATCTCAATGACCTCCTTGAGGATGGGGAGCAGACCACCATGGTGGATTCCGATACCACGCTTGAGGAGCGGCAAGAGGTGCTCAATCTGGGGCAGCTTCCTGTCGTCTTCTGACAATGCGCTGATGGCGTTCTCGAACACCTGCTCCACAGTCTTGGCCTCGTCCTCGGTGTTGAAGTCGAGCTTGGACATCTGCATGGCGAGCGACTCGCATTCTCGCTTGGAGAAGGCGAAGATGATGACTGGATTGAGGTTACGCGTCATGATGAGCTTGACGATCTTGTAGATGTCGGACGTGCCCTTCATGGCGCCACCCTTGCGTGTCTTGTTGCCCTTGCGGCCACGGCCTGCGTTGGGGTCGGCAGAGTCCTCGCCCTGGCCAGCGGTAAGCGCCGCCATGGCCTTCTGGAAGTTGTCCTCGCGGAAGTTGGCGCGCTCGTCGACGACAAGGTAGATACCCTCTGATCCTGCGGGGAAGAGGTAGTGCTGCAGTGGCGTTGGTCGGAAGTCGGTGTAGACAATGTGACATGGCTGGTTGTGCGTCTGGCAGATCCACTCGGCGAACTCCATCGAGTTGGGGATGGTGGCGGACAGGAAGACGTAGTGGACGGTGTGAGGCAGGAGGATGATGGTCTCCTCCCACACGACGCCACGCTCCTTGTCGCGCATGTAGTGGACCTCGTCGAACACGACCCATGCGACCTCGCGCATGACCTCGGAACCGCGGTAGAGCATGGAGCGGAGAATCTGCTGTTAGCTGGCGTACCTTAGGTCAGCTCACCTCGGTGGTCATGACCAGACACGACGCAGTGGGGTTGATCGTCACATCACCCGTCATGAGGCCGACGTCGCCGAACGTCTCGAGGAATTCACGGTACTTCTGGTTGGACAGGGCCTGGGTGTGAGCTCTAGTCGAGATACGGAAGAGCTCACCTTGATGGGACTCGTGTACACCACACGCTTGCCTTCCTTCAGACATGTCGCAATGGCGAACTCGGCAACGACCGTCTTACCGGCCGAGGTATGGGCCGACACGAGCACACTCTCCTCACGCTCGATACACGACGTGGCGACAAATTGGAAGGGGTCGAGCTCGAACGGGTACGACCTGGCTGGTGGGTCGTGGCGCTTGTGCTGAGAGATGGGGACGTAGGGGTAGTTTGGTGGAACGGCGACCTGGGAGAGTTAGCCGTTGGTCTCTGGTTGCTACATCTCGGCTCCTTCACTCGCACTCACCTGGTGTCGGACCTGGTGGACAAGCTTCATCTTGCCCTCCTTTCCATCCTCTGCCGTCTCGCCACCGAGCCCCTTGGCCGCGTCGACCTCGCGCTCGGCCTGCGTCTCGAACTCGTCGGCGCGCACTGGTGCCTCTCCGGGGACGGCATCGGCACCGTCGGCCTCGGGCACGGCGTCGCCGTCGGCTCCGCCGTCTGCCTGCGACTCGAGTGCGGCCATGGGGTCGTCCACTGGGCCGGCGGCGGGGCTCGGCTCGTCGTCGTCGTCGCCCTCGTCGGCGATCTGCTCAGCGACGCGCTGCTCGACCTTGGCGACCTTGGCCGCCTTGGCTGGCTTGGTCTTGGACGCCGAGCCGTCGGCGGCGCGCTTCTTCTGGTTCTTCTTGCCGCGCGGGGTTGAGGGCCCTGCTGAGGCTGAAGGCGGCGCCATGGTGGTGATTGTGTTGATGTGTTGCAACAAGTCTTGCCGCCCTTGGTTATGGCAGTCGATGTGGGTCACCCTCCGCGCCAAAAACAGAAAGTGGAGGCGAAGTTGAATGTTGTCGCGTGGTTGGATTGGATTAATACAGGTAAAAATGACAAAAGAATAATTCCCCCGAGTGTCCTCGGAGCGCGCAAGATGAGCGCTTGCAAGGCCGACTGGTCCGAGCCGATCCACCCAGCCAGCCAGCCAACGACTGACTCGCCGCCCGGCACCCACCCACCGTCGCCGCCGCCTGCTGGAAATTCAAAACCGGTTTGTCCGCTTCTCCAACATTCTCCACATCTTACACCTCAAACCCACAAAATGTCGTTCCTCGGCGGCCTCTTCGGCGTCTCGTCCCCCCAGCCAGAGAAGGAGGCCTCGGCCTCGGCAGACCTCTTTGGCTCGGCCAACATCCGCAGCAACGTCGTCCAGGCGCCCGCACCCGTCGCCGACGGTACTCTTCCTCAGGCGCCCGCCGCGCCGCCCGCCACACCGGCGCCGTCGTCGCTCGACCTGCTCTCGTCGTCGTTTGACGCCGCCAAGCTCCACCCCATGGCCGACCTGGGCGACAAGCTCGACTTTTTGGCCCTCGACGAGGACAAGCTCACCGAGGTGCAGGGCGCGGCGTCGGTTCTTCCTTCGCGCGGATGGACCGACGACCTCTGTGTCGGCACTGGCACGACGTATCTCTCGGGTGGGTGTAGCTGTGATCGGCGTAGTCAGCGTAGCTAACCTCCCCAGGTCTCGGAATCGGTGGCCTCTGGGGAATGAAGGAGGGCCTCTCGCGGCCACTGGGACCCAACGCCTCGATGCGTCTGAGGCTAAACAGCGTGCTCAACTCGTGCACCAGGAGAGGAAGCTTCACGGGTAACTCGCTTGGTGTTCTGGGTAAGTGGTGTGGCTGGAAGTGGATGCGTCGTCGCAGCCGCTGACCACTCAGCCATCTTCTACAACCTCTCCAACTCGTCGCTCGACGCGGTGCGCAACAAGCACGACGCGCTCAACAGCATGGCCGCGGGTGCGCTCAGCGGCGGCATCTACAAGTGCACTGGTGAGTGGTGTGGTGGGGTGTTGACACAAGCGATCGCACCCCGTCTGTCTCCGAAGCGCCCGCTGACCCCGCAGCTGGTGTCCGCCCCATGCTCGTCGGCGCCGCGCTCGGCACGGCCGCTATGGGCACCTGGTCGTTTGTCAAGACTCTTGTGTAGACTGTGACTGTCTGTATTCTAGCATGCATGCCCCCACTCTCATTCCACAACAAGGGCGCGCGAGCGCAGCGAGCGCGGCGAGGCTGGTCCGGCGACGGCCGCGCGTCGTCGCGCGAACCAATATCGAGGCCGCAGGGGCCAGGCCGTAGGCGTGCGAGGCTGAGATCGGTGCAGGACGTCGGAGCGTGATGGCGGCGCGCGAGCGGCTCCGGCCAAGCAGAGCCCGCAGGCGGCGCACGGTGCCGACAACAACGTCGCCGCTACTTCTCAAACTGCTTCATCTTGCGCGCGACCACCGAGGGGATGGGGCAGCTCTCGCTCTTCGCCTCGGCCTCGGGCACGCCCGCGTCCCGCGCGCGCGCGTACATGGCCGCGCAGCACGCGTACAGGTCGCGCACGGCGGCGGCGCAGCGCGCCTCGGCGTAGTTGTTTTTCTGGAGGCAGGCCTGGATTGCGCAGGCTGGCGAGGCGCGTCAGCGCCGAGCCGGGCGGACTTTGCGTTGCCGGGGAAGACGTGCACGTACCTTCCGCCTGGCACTCTTGGGCCATGTTGTTGCTTGTGGATGGGTGGAGGAGAACGTCAAAGTTAAGTGGGAGCGACGTCACGTGAAGGCTGTGGAGATGGGCCGAATGAGGCACCCCTTCGGTAGCGCGACTCGCTCGACTCGACAATGCCATGCATATGATACAGTGAAATAAGCCAGTGTGAATACAGCCTGCCCCGCCCTACCGCCAGCCCCCGTTCTCGAGCAGCACGTCGCGCGCGGCGGCGTCGACGGCCACACGCTCGCCGGCCTGTGCGCCGACCCACGCGCGGCCGAGCACGCGGACCGGGTGCGCGGCCTCGCGCGGCTCGAAGCGCCACGCCGTCGTGGTCAGGTGGTGGTCGAGCACGGCACGGAAGTCGTCGATGGCTAGGTCGGGGGCTGCGGCGCGGCGTCAGCTGCTGCGGGCCATCACTGTCTTCCTCCGCCCCCTTCCCCGCCACCCCACCCAACCCCACCCAACCCCACCCCGCCGCCACTCACCGTCACGCTCCCGCCCAACCGCCGGGCCCCAGCGCAGCGCGCGCGCCTCGACCTCGCTCATCTCCAACACGCCGGCGAGCTCGTCGAGCCGCTCGGCCCACGCCTCGGGGTCGTCGTCTGGATCATACGCCGCCGAGCTCCCCTCGCTCTCGGCGTACGTCGTCTCCTGCTCGGGCACCTCGGTGCCGTCGACCTCGATGCCGTCCTGCTCCTCGTACGACTCGTAGCTCCCCTCGGCGAAGCTCGCGTCGGCGTACCCCTCGGCAGCGAAGCTCTCCTCCGCGTCCGGATTCGCGGCGGTAAACAGCGGGCCGGCGCGCCCGCGCGGCACCGGCGTACTGTTGCGCGCGTACAGCTCGGCGCTGTCGTCGTCAAACTCGAGGCTGTCGTCGGCGTCCGGGGCGGCCGCACTGAACCCATGCGGCCGGTAGGTCGGGTCCGCGGGCGGCAGGCCGTACTGCCGCCTCGCGGCGGCGTGTGCGCGCTCCCGCTCTGCGCGCGCGGCGGCGAGCGAGCGCGAGTGGCCCGGTGGTGAGCGGAGGTCGCCTGAAGAGCCGTCGAAGAAGAGCGAGTCGTCGCCCGAGTGCGGGTCCATGGTGTGCGGTGACGGTGGGTGATGAGACGTGAGTCTGCGTTTTGTTTGTGCGAGCAGAGTGAGCGGTGGAGGTCGCCGCGAATTCCGTTGTGGTTACATCTGATTACGACTTGTCCGATTAGGACCGCTGTTCTAATCCAAATGGCCTGAATTACCGAGGTTATTTCCAAAAGTGGAAATGAATATACTCCCGTTGTTGACTGCGGGTGTAATACGGGCGGTGCTTCCGGCTCTCGGGCTGGGCTGAGTGGTGCCATCGCCACTGCGTGAGTGACGGCGGCTCGGGTGGTACCCCACCAATCTCCCTGTCGCCGCCGCCGCCGCCGCCGCCGTCTCCCTCCCATTCCATCCAATCTACTGCTGGTTGTTATTCCCCTCCCTCCCTCCTCCTCCTTCTCTCCTCCTACTCCCCTTCCGACTCAACATGATCATCCGGATAGCCAACTAATCGGCTCTTCAACACCTACTCAAGCATCGCCCACACCAGTCCCGTTGCCACCAACGCCCAGCCCAACCGCTCCGTGCCCAGCCGACGCGTCCCAACTTCGTGCACGTTCTTATCACACAGCCCCCCACGACGCTCGACGCTCGCTCGCTCGCTCCACAACAAGCAGTCCAAGCGCCAGCACACTGATTGCCAGTGTTTGCCATCGCCCACTCTCCCAGTAACCACAAGCGCACACACACACCCATCGCCATCGCCGACGCGCCGACGCCGTCACCCACGTAATCCGCGTCACCGATTCACTCCCCGCCTACACACACTCACACCACACCGACACCCCCTCACGATGAAGTACCTCGACTACCCCATTCTCACGCAGCTATCCGGCGTGCTCTCCGCCAACCCGTCGCCGGAGGCCCGCATCAACGTGCGCGTCGAGGCCTACTCCATCAAGCAGGTCGCCAAGGAGCGCAAAATGTTCAAGGAGATGGAGGAGGCCTATGTCAGCGGCCAAGAGGAAATGGAAGAGTGAGTATGGCGAGAGCCACGGTTGCGTCCATGGCCACCCCGCACGGGCCCTCGGCGACGCCGGTCGACCCCGCTCGGGCCACACGGACCCCCGCGGCCGTTATCAATGATGGCCTTGCTGACGAAGCCACAGAATGTCCTTTTCACCAGAGATGAAGGAGGCCGGCCTCTCGTCCTGCTTTGGCCGTCTCGACGTCAAGGAGTCTCGGTGCGTATCCCCTCTGATCGACATGGAAACGGCGTCTTACAGCCAATAGCAAGGTCCACTTCCTCCTCGTGTCAACCCTTAACACTGCGTTCCCCGAGTACGACTTCTCGGCGCTCAGACCTGATCACTTTATGCGCGAGATCTCGGCTGCCCAGGCTCTCTCGCATCTCTCGTCCAACCTGCTCGCTATCCAAGGCGTCGACTTGACACCGTGAGTCGTGACGGCGCTGCCGCGGAGCCCCCGTAGAACAGCCCCTGACAGATATGCTCCTCGACGCCGACTTGCTCGCACCGCCTCTCGCACCGCCCTCCTTTCGCACCCATCACAGGCTATCTGGCTTCCAGCCCGGATCACTCCCAAACAACAATGCGGCCGGATTGTCGCCCACAGTCACCGCTCAGGGCCTCTCGTCGCCGCACACTGGATCGCCGCCGGCGTCGCCCGATGTCGGCAACCCAAGTCTTTACCGCATCCTCAACGAAGTGGTTCCGTTATCCGAGTGCGAGGCCTACTCATGGGTCCCCGAGCCCGAGTATGACCCCCATGTCGACCCTGAGGAGAACGAGGAGGCCACCGAGTACGAGGACTCGGACAATGAGGACAACTCGATGGACCAGGACGATGTCGGCATGGACATTGACATTGACGGCGGCGGTGCCTACGTCAGTTGGGGCCAAGCAGGAATGGAAATCGACCTCGATGATCCTCCTACCGCGCCCCTGAGCCGCCGCAGACGCTCGCTTGGAAACGTCGACGAGCTCGACGACCTGAGCTTCCCGAGCCCAAAGTCGTCCCTCAAGGGCATTGATGAGTGGAGCCCGAAGAAGGTCGGCGGACTGTTATGGTCTGCAAACTACTTTTTCTACAGCAAGTGAGTGTGGCGTCGCGATCCTCGGCCTAACATCCTAGGCGCCAGAAGCGTGTGTTGTTCATCACGACTTGGTGCCGCAAGCGGCCATCGCATGAGCGTGCTCCGACCGACTTCCACGAGTCTGGCAGCATGCCGCTGCCCATCTCGTCGTCATTCACGCCGCCCGTGTCGAGCCTGCAGGGCTTGTCGCCCCAGTCGGGCAAGTCGTCTCGCCCACCTCGGGTGAATCACCACAACCTGAGCAACGCACGGCCCAACCACCGAAGATCCAAGCTGGCCAAACTCACCACGGGCAAGAGTCTCACGTCGTCAACCATCCCGATCAGAGGGTTACCTACACCGGCGTCGCCTGCCACGCCGTCACGCCTTGCCGCGTCGGCCCCAAGCACTATCACACCCATCATCTCACCATCCATGTCCCGTCTTGGCGGGCCAGGGATCAAGCCCCGCCAGACTGCGGCGCGGATGCTCGTCAACGCTGCGACCACGTCGCGTGCGCCACCCATGACGCCCGTCAGCCCGATCGTCAGCCCGAACAGTGGCATCGGTGCCAGCCGGCCCAAGGGGAACGAGACTGACAGCCGCGTGCGCAAGGAGCGCAGCGGCAGCCTCACTCCTGGCCCGGGCTCTGCCCTCGGCGGCATTGTGGAGTCTATTGTTGGCTCCAGCGTCGTGACTGACGCTGCCAAGGGCAAGCGCGTCAAGGTGTAGCTAGTTTCGTTGTTCCGCAGTAGTGTCACGTCGGTATGGTTGTGTCTGCCATGTTTCCATCGTGTATGATATGTAGAGAGTTGCTATGACACACGTGAAGATACAAAGCAGTGGGCAGGGGGCATCAGGCTACTCCGCCAGCCTAGTTGCAGATGTGAGGCGGGGCGGGCGTGTGCGGGCGGGTACTGGGGGCCGAGTGCTGGCCGCTGAGCAGGCCCTGCCTCTCCTCCTCGGTGCCCGACTCGCGCTTGCCAAAGCAGAAGACGCGGCGGAGGCCCTTCTCGATCGAGGCGACCAGGCGGTCCTTGGCCCTGTACAGGGCGGGCTTGCGCGAGTCGAGCCTGTCCGAGCGGACGCGCTGCCTGCCGTCGACGAGGGTCGTGAGGGCAAAGTACTCGGCCGCGAGGACACAGAGGGCCGACGATGCCGAGATCATGAACATGATGATCACTGGGATCAGCCTCGCTCCAACCCCAACTCACTCTGCAGCCTGGCGGCCTGCTCGACCGACTTGCCGCCGACAATGGCACCGGTCATCATGCCGGGGATGGAGATGAGGCCGATGATGCTCATCTGGTTGATGGTGGGCAGCAGGGCCATTGTCAGGGCCTCGGTCGCGATGGGCTTGACGGCCTCGAAGCGGGACGCGCCCATGGCGAGGTACGTCTCGACCTTGTCGCGGTTGTCTGAGAACTCCTTGTTGATCGTGTTGATGGCGACGCCGATCGCGCTGATTGCGTTGCCGAGGAGCATGCCGAGGATGGGGACTGGAGTCAGCCGGCGGAGCCCGGCCGCACTCACTGTACTGGTCTGGCTGCCAGAACGGGTGCTGGGCCATGGCGAACTCTGAGCCGAGGATCGAGATGGGGATGGTGCCGCACATCATCGAGAGGAGGATGCAGGGGAACTGGGCGTGAGCGTGGAAGGCGGCCCGACTTACCATGTTGGTGAAGCGCTTCTTGGCCTTGTTGAAGACTGCCTCGATCGCGCCGAGGACGTTGAGGAGCAGCGCGATGCCCGCCACGGCCCAGATGTTGTGGCTTGCAAACACGCGGCCGAGCACGAGGCCCATGACGCTGAGCTGGATGATGCAGCGCAGCGCCGAGATGACGAGCGAGCGGCCGATGCCGAGCCCGAGCAGGCCGGAGAGGACGGCGTCGAACACGATGAACAGGAGGCCGATGCCGACATTGACCCAGGAGAGGTAGGGCCCGGTGCCGCCCGGCGTCGGGACGGGCGCCGTGCCGTTGAAGGACGCCATGTAGTCGAACTGGAGCGACATTGTGGTGGTTGCGGTGGTTGCAAGAGAGCAAGGCAAGGTTGGAGTCAAGCGAGGGGTTGTGGTTGACCAAATTAGACGAGGCGGGGTGTGATGTGCGTCATTTCTGCCACTGTTGGTTGGGTGGGACAGACGTCGAGTGCGTGCCTGACTCACAGTGTTACCTGGCCGCCTGCCGCACCCCGCTTGTTGCTTGTCGCTCGCCGCCCACTTTGGAATGGTCACACAACATCCCCCCTTCACTCACTCAACTCATCAACCACCTTCCTCTCACTCTTACAGTCACCTGTCTCTCTCACTGCGAGGCCACCGGCCATGCCTCCTCCGCCAGCGCAGCCCCCGCCGCCGGCAGACGCAGACCAGGCCCACGCACAGGGCCAAGCCCCACCAGCAGTCGCCGCCGCCGAGACCCTCGAACCCAGTGGCCAAGCAAGCGGGAGCACGGCTAGCCCGACCACCACGACCACTACCACCACGACCACCTCGCCGACGCTCACGCAGCCGCCACCGACCCCCGCGACTGCAGGCACATCCCGCCCCGACCCGGCCCACACGCGCGTCCTCCTCCGCTCGCTCGAGGAGCTGCGCGACTCGCTCTCGGTCCGCGTAGAGCAGCTGTCCCTCGCCGTCGATCGCCTGCGCGGCCAGGCGACCGAGCTCGAACGAGCAGTCACCTCGGGCACAGCCCTCGCACCCGGTTTCGGCCGCCCCGTACCCACCTCTGCCGCCCGCTTTGACCCCCTTCCTGCGCCGTCGCTCGCCCCGCGCCGATACACGACGGCGGCGGGTACGGCCGCTGACAGCACGGCAGATCGTCCGCGCGAGGCTGGCACTCTGGTAGGAGGGTCTCGCCGGATTGCGAGGACACCCACCGTTGCCGCTGCGGCTGGTGCGACTGCGACGCGCCTGTATGGCATTCCTTCTCGCCTGGCGCCGACAAGCAGCACACGCCGCGGAGCGGCGGCGGCGGCGGCGCCGTCGCCGTCGCCCACCTCACCCGCAGCGTCTCGATCGGTGGAACACTCCCAGCCCCGTGTCGGATCGGTGCCCACCAATCTCAAGCTGACGGCGGCACAACCAAAGCCTATTGTCGTTCGCTCGCCCCGCCCGTCTGTTGAGCCCGCGGCGCCCACGCCAGCGGTCACTGTCACTGACGACGGTGCCGGGTCGGGCGCGTCCACCCCGCAGGCTCACGCCACCACCGTCCTTCCACCGACTCTACCTGTCGAGGATGACGCCGCAATTCTCCTCCGTCCTCCACCCCGCCCCCAGTGGACCCTCAGCGCTGTCATGGAGAGACGCCCATCCCCCGAGCCGCTCGATCTGCCGGCAAGGCCCATTCGTGTTCGGAGAATATCAACCGTGCTTGACCAACAGAACCGAGCCCCCACGCTGGCCACCCTGTCTGCCCGCGGTATCACCACCCGCGGCATGATGGTTCGCGAGCGACAGGGCCTCACTGCACCGGCACCCGCAACAGCAGCCAGCACCAGCTCGAGCGACTCGAGCAGCGACGAGTTGCTTCCATTCACCCCCTTTGATCGCACGATGCGCGAACGTACACCTGCTTTTGCCGACCTCTTCCGCTTCCAGGACGTCATTGCCGACCACCCGCCACCGGCGCGTGATATCGAGACGCTCGACCGCGAGATCCAGCTCTATCTCGGCCGCTTGGCCTCGTCACAGCGCGAGTGGACCCGCACCTGGGAGATGGAGCGCGACAGGGCGATGCAGGGCGGCCGCGTCCCAAACGAGTACTCGGCGCAGCGCGAGAGCGCAATGCGCAATCATGTGGCCAACTCACACAGGCTGTGGTATCTCCTCAGCCGCCGTGCGAGCCGCCACGGCCCTCGCGAACGGGACGGTGTCGACAACCCGCCATCATTGGATGCGACGGCCTCACGCCTGACGCGTGGGAGTCTTCCGCCTCTGAGGACCTCGAATGCCCGCCCGGTCAGTGTATACGCCGGAGTCACCCCTGCCATTCCGAACGACGCGACCATCGAAGACATGGAACGGCGCTGGATCGAGCGCATCGAAGCTGAGCGAGCGGGCGGGCCAACAGAGGCCAGCGAAGATCAGTTTGAGTACGAGTACTATCGCAACTACCTGTACGAGAACCGGCGCTCGCGGCGGACGTTATCGTCCGCGGCCGACGATAGCGGGGAAGCCGACGACTCGTGGCCGCAGCGCCGACTCGAGCTCCTCGAGTTAATCGCCCAGTCGAGGTCGTATGTGACCGGCGCGGACGCGCCGAGCAGCGGCCTTCTGCCGTCGGCGGCAGCCGACCCAGTCGCCGCGGCCCCAGGCGTCAGCGACAGCTTCTTGCCCTCGGACGTCCTTGACGCAATCGAGGGTTCGGCAGGCCCACCCGACCGCCCGGCTTTTGACTTTGCCAGCCTCCCTCTGACCTCGACAAACCCCGGCGAGGACGACTTCTGGCACTCGCGGCGCCGCGACTTGCTCGAGTACATTGAGCAGTCGCGGGCTAGAGTGCACGACATGGCACGCGAACTATCGCCGAGTGTGCTCCAGGAAGAGCGCCCGGCGCTGCGCCGCGTTCTCGAGGGCCTGGAACGCATGCTTGCGTTAGACGACGACATGTCGCCCGACATGCGCGCGCGTCTCGAGCGCCTGGCCGCGCGCGAGCGTGAGCTGCTGCGAGACATTGGCGAGGAGCCGCCCGCCCCCCTGGCGCGGACCTCGGGTCTCGGCAGCCTCGCGAGCATTGAAGTGACGACGCGCCGCGGAGACCGCCAACGCCAAGTCGTCGAGAGAATTGAGCGCACGCGCTCGAGGTTACGCGAGCTGTCGCGCATCCACCGCGACCTGAGCACGGTGCGGGCGGGTATGGGTCTGGCGCCACCGCCACGCTCTCTCCAAAGCCCGCTCTTCTCAGCGTCACCGACGGCGCGGCGCGACAGCGACGCTGAGACGGTTGTGCCGTCGCTCGGCAGCTCGCCTGGCGAGGAGACGTTCTGGGCGGCCGACGAGGACGCGGATGACGCCGAGCCGACGTCTGGGCCGACAACGGGGTCCAACACGGGCTCGGGCTCGGAGGCTGCGCCCGTGGCGTCGTTTGCGTCCCTCTCGCTGTCGGCGGCTATGCTGTACGACTCGTCGGACGCGAGTTCAGAGCCCGAGTCGACCGACGCGCAGGAGTCGGGCCCGCGCGTGTTTGCGTTCGAGGACGACGGCGTTGCCGACAAGGAGGGCGGGCTGCTGAGCGCCGAGACGTGGCCCGAGGCGCCGCGCCCTCTGCGGCGTGCGCCGCGGCCGTACGTGTCGCTCGTTGATTTGTAAGATACCCAGCATCGGCGTTGCGTGTGCGTGCGCCAAGTACCATTGTACGAGATACCAAGAGCGACGAGACGTCGACGACGAAGACGACATCGACCTGTGAGACAAGACCACCTGTGACCAACAACAACAACACCATGACGACGACCATGACCACCAGCACCGACCACCGAGTCTGTTCCATCACCTGTACCCATTCCGCTGTGTCTATTGTGATATAGTTCATGCAGATAGTGATATGAGCATGGGCCGTGGCCGCCAGGCCACGGCCACCGCGCGGCGGTTGAGGCTCGCGCGATGGTTGAGGCCGCGTCGCGTCGCCTAGTCCTCGGCCTCGATGATCGAGTACACGGGCGCGTCGAGCTTCTCGTGCCCCTTGAGGAAGGTGAGGCCCACGACGAAGAGGTACTCGAGGGTGACGCCGCCGCTCTTCTTGATGAGCTCTCCGGCGGCAGTCGCCGACCCGCCAGTGGCGATGAGGTCGTCGACGACGATGACCTTCTGGCCCGGGGTGATAGCGCCCTTCTGGATCTCGAACACGTCGGTGCCGTACTCCTTGGCGTACTCGGCCTTCTCAGTCGCGCCGGGCAGCTTGCCGGCCTTGCGGACGGGCACGAAGGCGGCGCCGAGGCGCAGCGCGATGACGGGCCCGAAGAGGAAGCCGCGCGCGTCGAGGCCGACAATCACGTCGGGCTTGACCGCCGCGTGCGTGGTGGTAATGTGGCTGATCAGGTGGGTCACCAGCGTCTCGAACGCGAACGGGTCGCGCAGGATCGGGAAGATGTCGAGGAAGGTGATGCCCTGTCGCCGACGATGGAGCGCAGCGAGCGAGGGAGTGGGTGGCCAGTACCGAGCGAGCGCAGCGAGTGAGCGAGACCCAGGCAGGACGGAGCAACACCAGTGTTTACAAAAGGCACAAGTCAGCAACCGCCCGAGCATCCCCCCACCCCACCCACCTCCTTGGGGAACCCGACATGCACACCGAGTTGCGACTTGAGGTAGGCGACGTCAGACATGATGGACTATGCGATGCCAACAGCTGCCAACGCCCAACTCGCGAAACGTGCGTGCGTGAGCCGCCCCAACACCCGGCTCAAAATCTCGCTCGCGTCTGATCGCGCCATGCGGTCATCTGCCAAAAATGGATCCTTATCGCTAAAGTGGGGGGCACACCGCACACACCACACATCCTACAATATCGTGCATTCACTACTGTCGCTCGCTCTACGCCGACGGCCCCTACACAATCTCGTACTTGTCCACCGTCAGCACCTGCTCCTGGCTGAAGACAATCTCCGAGCCGTCCGCCGCGCCCTTGGCCGTCGCAATGCCCACGTTGGCAAGCGAGCCCACAGCAGCAAAGCCCACGTTGACGGGGAAGAAGCTGTCGGCGTCGCCCTCGGAACGGAACTCGAGCGAGCCAGACGGCTCGTTGGCGTCGACCTCGTCAATCGTCCACGTGAAGAAGCCACGGTCGGCCTGCCAGTTGCCGTCGCCAGTCACGACGGGGAGGGCGTCGTCGCTGAAGCGTGGCGTCAGCAAGTGCACTACTAAACCAACCCTCGCCGCACTCACGGAATAGGGATCGAGATCACAACGTTGCGCAGCGTCAGGTGGCTCGCCTCGAGCTCGTACTCGATAGCAACGTCCGACGTGCCGTCGCCACGTGGCTGAGGCCAAACGGTAACCGTGAGCGGCACCTTGCTCTCGTCCTTTGTGACGAGGCGCCAGCGGAGCACTGACACGTTGGGGGGGAAGCTGCGCGACGCGTCCTTGAGCGCGACAACCTTGGTGCCCGAGCCGGCAAACTTGGCCAACGACGGGTGCTGCTTGAACTGCACGTCCGACAGGTCCTCGGACGCGAGCTCGAGCTTGACCTTGGCCAGGTCGGGGTTCGAGTGCTGCAGCTGCAGCTCACCCTTGAGCTCAAACTCCTTGAGGCCACCGTCGCGCAGCAACGTGACGTCGAGCTGCTCCTTGATGAGCACGTGGATCTCCTCCTTCTCGACCTCTGGGAGCACGTCGGCAGAGACGGCCACCACTGGCTCGGGCTCGGGCTCGTGGATCGGTTCTGGCTCGGGCTCGACCTCGGCCTCGTGGCCCAGCGCCGAGAGGAGGTCGTTCTTTCCCTTCTTGCCGCCGAGCTTCATGCCCGAGCCGCGGAACGCCGGCTTGGATGGCGCCGCGGCCGGCGCTGGCGACGGCGTGCGGTACTCGTGCTGCGCCTGCTCGAAGCGCGGTGTGGTCGACACGGGCGAGTAGCCGCCCGCCATGCCGCCCAGTCCGTGGCCGCCGCCGCCGTGGCGGCTCGCCTGCGCAATGCGCTGCTGCTCGCGGCGCTGCATCTCGAGCTGCTTGGCACGGCGCTTGAGCTCCTCCTTGGCCTCGGCCTCCTTGTTGCGCGCGATAATCTCCTGGATCTTCTCCTCGTGCGACTCGCCCTCGAGCACGCTCCGCACCTGCGACAGCGTCACCTGCTCCTTGTACCCGAGCGAGACGACCTCGTCGAACGCGCACAGCAGGTCGAAGCTGTGATGCAAGATGGCGGCCTCGCTCATAGCCGGCGTGAGCGACGAGATGAGGCGCACAAGCAGCTGGAGCGTGTTGATGTCCTGGCGATCAGCAACGGCACAGACATATCACACCCACCTGGAGAATGTTGCTTCCCTTGTTGGTGATGAGCAACACGTAGAGCTCCTCAAACGGCTGGTAGACGAAGCGCACGTCGTTGGTCTCGACCGTCGTGTGCTGCGAGTTGGCCGGGATGAGCTTGGGGAACGACGCGAGCAGCCCGTCGACGCGCGACCGCGGGATGGGGCGGAACTGCCTAGAAAGCAGGGCTTGGGGGTGTCAGCACGCCGCGTGTCAACAGTATCGGCAACGCTCACGCTTTCCGCTCCGTGTGCAGATTGATGCTGCGAGGACAACCTGGGGAGGTGTTAGGGTGTGTGCTGGCGCCGTAGAGCCTCTCTGAGCTCACCATTTTGGGCCTTGTCGCTTACAGCGGCTCTTGTAAAGTAGATTGCGGATGAAGGCAGGGAGGGGTGTGTCGTGTCGTGGTTGTGTCGTCGCTCGTCGCTGTCACCAACCGACATTGGCGGGTGAACGGACGTGGAGGAGGGCGACGGGAGCAAAATGCACCACGACCTCGTGCCAGACGCGTCTAATGGGGGTGGACTGAATAACGGTACTCAAGTGTCTGCAACCCCTAGTATACAATGCATAGCTCGCTATAGCTCATCGCTTCTACACACTCATGCCTACATGGATCATCGTCGACGCTGCACCATCTTTATACACGTGATGAATGGGTGGAACTGGGGCACTCGCAAGCCGCGGCGCCACTGAAGATACTCGCAAGACACCTGCCACACACTGGCCAGGCCACACTAATCCACCATCATCTCCTGCTTGACAGGCGATCCGCCCCACTTGGAAGGCGACCCACTCCGCGACTTGGGGGGGCGGCTGCCTCCCCGACCGCTGTTGCTCGAACCAGCCGACGACGAGCGGGCCCTCGGCTGGCTGCCAGGGAAGCCGTAGCCGTTACCGTTGCCGTTTGACCGCCCACCCGCACTGCCATTCTGGCCGGGGCGAGGGGGCGAGGACGCTGGGCCAGCGTCCACGGGTGTCTTTGGCCCGCCGATGCGGATCTTGATGGGTGG
This sequence comes from Vanrija albida, assembly GCF_041260175.1. NCBI lineage: Eukaryota > Fungi > Basidiomycota > Tremellomycetes > Trichosporonales > Trichosporonaceae > Vanrija > Vanrija albida. The sequence continues at coordinate 1,476,839 of NW_027191423.1, forward strand.
CGCGGGAGATGGGGCTCCGGCAGCAGGAGGGAGCGGCGAGGGGGCCCGTGCTGAAGACGGTCCGGGGGACGCCCCTCGCGGGTCGACGACGCCAGAGGCCTTCTTGCCCAGCTTGAAACGCAGTTCCTTGGCACCTTCCGATTCCCGAGGGTGCGTCTGCCCTTCGACGCGACGGATGACCTTGCGGCCCTCGGGAAGGTTGCCGTTTTGCCATCGGTCTAAGCGTTTCGGCCCAGCGTCCCATGTCGCGCGAAGGTACACCTCGGGCTCCTCGCCAGTCGCCTTGCCACGCGCCTTTGCAAGGGCGGCCTCGTCGGGGCCTCGCACGAGGTCGCCGTATAGGATGGGTCCGCTGTCGTTGGACTGCACTTGTGGGGGGCGCAAGGACGTGAGGCGCTCACGCAGCATTGGAGGCAGGAATGGCGACCGTACCTGTCGGATGAGCGACGAGATGATACCCGACTGGTTAGGGTTGACGGGGAGAAGTGTGGGGGGTAGAATGTCCGAGTGCGATGCCACAATCGGCGAGAGGTGTGGGGGAGGAAGGGCCTGCGCCAGGGTGTCCTTCGTGCTGAACACATCCGGGTTGGCGACAGTCAGTCGCAGCAGGTCAGCCGCTTGCCGTCGGCCTTCCGTCTGGCGAAGAGCCACAGATGGCTCCTTGGCCGTGGCCTCGTATGTTGTGAGGAGGGAGTCGAAAGACGATGGTGCCGGTGGGAGCGAGATAGCAGATGCCGGTTTGGGCGGGTCGACAAACTCGTGCGCCTCGGCAAGCTGCGATGTGCTGTACGCTACTGGGCGCCGGTATCGCTCCAAGACGGACTGTGGAGCCGGGACCGACTCGACAGGCCCCAGCGCGCTCGTGTCGAACACCGATCCGCCATTGTCGCTCGGCAATGGTGGGAGCCAGGACATGTCTGGTGATCGCGGCCGGTACGATACTCGCACCGGGGACGCGACTTCGGACTTGGGAGAGGACGACAGGGCCTCCGGCTTGGCATCCACGTCCATTGCCTCGTCCTCACTCTCGTCGTCCTCATCCGAGTCGTCCTCGTCCTCCGCCGCGGCCGCATCATCCTCGGCATCGCTGTCGACCGGCACGAACCGCAGCTCGACGTCCTCGGGGGTACCCAGGCCGTCATGCAGCGAGTCTTTGAAAGTCAGCCGCCAGCACAGGGATAACCATGAGTCATTCTCAACCTCACCTGCCAGCTCGCCCAGCTTGCCACCCGTCAGCACGACCTCCTTGTCGAGATCTGCTGTCCACTCCTCGAGCTCGGCGACGCCGCCGACTCCCATGTCCTCGAGGGCTGTGACGACATCGATCGCGGCGACCTTTGTTCGTCCGGCAAGGGCAGCGCGCTCGGCGCATGACGCTGCAATGTTCTCGAGGTATCGTGCGAGCACCGATGTCAACGTCATGGACGCTGCACGCGACGTCGACGCGAATCCCGCTTGCGCTAGCGTGTGCAGCGCCACGAGGTGCAACACGGCATCTGGGGACGCGGCCATGGCCAAGGCGTGGGCGGTGTGCGCTGCGTGGTGGGTGGTTTGTGAGCCGCGAGGTGGTTGTTGTGAGTGATGTGTGAGGTTGTTGTCAAGCCTAGCTCAATGGACCGGTGCCCTGAGCCAGCGGCGACACGCGAAGCCGGAACCGCCACGCGCGGAGATAGTCGGCGTTGTCCACGTGGGGCGATAAGGCCAGTTGTTAAATGGGTGGAGGGCCGATTAGAAGCGATTAAGTTGTGATTAGAATGGGGGGTGGTCGTGTGCAGCTTGCACCTGCAGGGTATAAGTATGACAGTCGAGATACCGAGGAATGACGGGAGAGAGAGCACAAAGACATGACCCTTGTGCACGGCCTCGAGTTGGCGGCAGGGGGGCCACCGCATGCGGTGATGTGACGACGTGCTGATTGTGAGTGACTGGAAGCGAGCGGGTTGAAAGCGAGTATTGTGTTGGGCACAGGCCTCGGCTTGAGACAACAACAAGGAGGACAATACAGGCCTGATTGGGGGCTGACTCCAAGTATTGTCCAAAGCAGCCACGCCATTAGGACGGATCCAAGCCATGTATTACCAAATATGGCATGCGGATTAGAAGCCGCCTCCAAGGCCACACTTGACTTGGCACCCACAACACCTGTCTTCCCATCGACACCTGCACGCACCCATGTTGCCCCTCATGCATGAGACGGTTGAGCGCAGACCATGGACGGGGCACAGGCCTGGCAGACAAGCATTCCAACTCGTCACCGTATGCGTGCGAAAGGATATGCATTGACTCTGATACAAGCGACGACGACTTGGCCTCCGAGAGCTTGGCGCCACGCTCTGTATTGCCGAAACGCCGCTTACAGGTTTTTTGCCTGGGTGCGCTGTGCAGTGGTGGGAGGAAGCAACGCTGTGGAGACGACGGGGTCGTCGAGTCCCAGCTGTAGGCGACCACCCTGGCGCGGCGCCAACTTCATCATCGACGTCTCATCCGCCTCTCTATCCTCTATCTTTTCACCACCCCCCTCCAACTAAAAAACAACAAAATGTCTGACGACGAGCACCACGAGACGTTCGAGGCCGCCGGGTGAGTAGCTCAGCACTGCTGTGCACGTCTTGGAGGCGACAGTTTTGCTGCATTCCGAGCAGAAAGACTTGTCTGCCGACCCAGACGGGCACCCAGGAGCCCCTCCCTCCCATGCCGCCGACCAGCTGCTAACACCCCCCAGTGCCGGTGCCTCGCTCACCTACCCGTACGTATTGCGCCCAGCATGTGCACCTCGTCCACGGCGACGAGAGCAAGGACCCGAGGACCATGGCAGCGCGTGGAGAGCCGTTCGAAATTTCGAATGTTTACCCACGCGCTTTGACATGGTCCTCGGATCCCCGCCATGCTGCCCCACAAAGGCTGGCCCGACTGACACGCTCGCAGCATGCAGTGCTCGGCGCTCCGCAAGAACGGTCACGTCGTCATCAAGGGCCGCCCCTGCAAGATTGTCGACATGTCGACCTCGAAGACCGGCAAGCACGGTCACGCCAAGGTCCACCTTGTCGCCATTGACGTGAGTGGGGCGCCGGCGCCGCCGGCCCTAGCACACACCCACACCGCCCGTACTCACACCCCGCCCAGATCTTCACCGGCAAGAAGATGGAGGACATCTCGCCCTCGACCCACAACATGGACGTCCCCAACGTCCGCCGCACCGAGTTCCAGCTCCTCGACATCCCCGACGGATTCCTTTCGCTCATGGACGGCGACGGCAACTCCAAGGACGACGTCAAGATCCCCGACACTGACCTCGGCAAGGAGATCGAGCAGGCCTTCGAGGACGGCAAGGACCTCATGGTCACCATCATCTCGGCCATGGGCGAGGAGCAGGCCATCTCTTGGTGAGTTGTCGTGGCTGTTGACAGACTGGGGCATATTGCTAACGACTCTGCAGGAAGGAGGCCCCTCAGGAGAAGTAAATGGTGTTATGCACCTCTTACTGTCGTAGTTTAGCATTTGATGGGTCTGTTGCATCCAATCGAACTATCGAGGGATGGTGGTGCGCGTGCGCGTGTGCCACACTGAGCAGTGCCACTAACAATAAGCTATCGCTGCCTCTGACCTCTAATCGTGCTTGTGCGCTGCCAGATGTGTTGTCTCATGATGCGTTTCGCTCTGTGTGCTGCTCTTGTGCTCTCGTCGACGACCTCTGCTCGCTCCACTAAGCACCACAGCGCGCTGTGAAACTGGTCGCACCCGGTTGGACCTGGTTCCCGAAGAAAAATCCGGCGGGAGTAAAATGGGCCCAGCCACGTCACAGCCCTGAACCAGTGGGCTCGAATAAGGAGTGGGGCTGGGCCTAAGGTGGAGGCAGTCCACTTGATACGTGAGCAGAGTGCCCACTGCATCGACCGCAGACTGGCCTTGGGACGCCAGCGCAGAGCAGCTTGCTGGCCATCTGGTGGCAAGAGACTCGCCGCTCTACCTCATCACAGTCGTGCATTTCGTGAGTCATGAGATATACTACAATCGTTTGGCTAGATATACTACAGATCGCCTCGAGTGGCACTTCAAACACGGATGACCGGCCCGTTCGACGCCTTGCTCCGGCGCTTGCGACCGCCAAGCATGTACCCCGGCCCCGCATTCTCCTTGTCGGCGCTGACGAGGCTCACACGGGACCCGCCCATGGAGTTGGACTTCTCCGTGAGCACCGAGAGCGCGCCGCGCCCGCTCTGCGTCGACGTCTTGGAGGGCTTGGAGTGACCAAACGTGTCGGTCGACGCTGTGGGGCGGTGCCCGTTGCCAACGTCGTAGCCCGAGACTCCGGTGTGCGCCTCGTGACTCGACACGACGGAGAAGCGGTGAGCGGAGATGAGCGACTCGCGGTAGTCGCTGTAGCGACGGTCGACGGGCACTTGTGGACGGGACTGGCTGTGGGGGCGGGACTGGCTCGGTGGGCGAGGTAACGGGCGCGACTCGAATTCGGTTTCGGTTGGAGATGGACTCCGCGACTTGGCCTGGACGAGCGAGTTGCGCTTGGCGACCTCTTGGACGAGCCTGAGGGGCCTGAGACCGGGCTGCGTCGGAGTAGCGGGAGTCGACGGGCGCTCCGCAGTGGCACGACCAGCCCCACGGCTCGGAGTCGGCGAAGCCGGACGCTCAATCATCGACCTGGTCGAGTGACCAGCCTCACTCGAGTCCTGGTGACTATCGGCGCTGCTCTCGTGACTGCCCTCGCTTGACGGCACGGCGCTGGCCAGCGAGACGAGTGCCTCTGTGCTCAGCGTGATAACGCTCGCTCGCATCGCGCGTCCGACTGTGGCCTTGTACGTCTCACCAAAGGACGTGTCGGAGTTGAGACTCGTGTTCGAGTCCTTGGGCTGGAGGCGGAGGTCGCCCTTCGAGTCGAGCGCCGAGGGGAGGGAGCCGAAGAACGAGCCAGAGTTGGAGTCTGCTGGGAATGCAGCAAGCGGCGGGGGGTGCGGGTGAGCCGCTGGGAGAGGAGCGTGGCTTTGAACGGGGGGCCTGTAGAGGTAGACTGGGAGAGAGGGCATAGGTGGCAGCGGAGGCGGGAACGGCCCAAGCGACTCATCCGTCGTCGTGGTCGTTGCGTTCTCCGATGCAGTGACAGACGCGGTCGAGTGAGTTCTGGCACGGCTCAGAGCGGAGCGAATGGATCTCACGCTGCCGAGTGACCTGAGACTGGCCCTGAAGCCTGAGCTGGTGCTCGCCGAGGTGCCGTACAAGTCTTCCGGGGAGGCGTCGTCTTCGAACTCGCTCGTCAACTCGCCAGCAGGGTTCGTCGTCGGTGCCGTGACGAACGAGGGCTCAGTGAGTGCATGGGGGTACGATCCCGACGTGCGAGGCGGAGTGTAGGTCCTCGAGTCGTCGGAATCGCCGACCGCTACGACCAGTTGCGTCGGTGGCTCGCGGTAGACGACGCTGGCTCGTGCACGTCTGGGGCCGCCGATAGCTGCCGAAACGTAGGTGTCGTTGTCGGAGACGGTGCGTGCACGCGACGCCGGTGTGCCAGGTGCAGTGCTGCGGTACCCGCTGTTGGAGAATGCCTGGGCGATGAGAACGTCGCGCATGAACGAGCTGTTCTGCAATGCCGCCCACTCAGCCGCTGCCGCCGACTCGTCGGCAAGTAGAAGACGCGCCAGTGCCGCATTGTTCGCAATGCTCATGTCCATCTCTTGGTTTGCCGCGATTGCCTCGATGGTGTCCATGTAAATGCGCTGGGATGGGGCAGTGGAGGTGCGCGGGACGACGAAGACGGGCACAGGGGGCAGATCAATGCCCGTGTCCGAGGGACGCGAGAAGAAATCGCCGCGGGAGAAGTCGACAGCAGGCAGAGAAAGGCTTGACGCCTGGCGAATGTGTCGGCCTCGGACGTGCGGCGTCGAGCTCATGGGTGCGTGGCTGTCGGTCGACATGTCGATTGAAGAGAAGTTGCGGTGACGCTTCTTACTTCCACGGCGATACGAGGAAGGCGTCTTTGAGGCGATGTTGTCCAGCGAGGGACTGAAGGGGAGGCGGACGTCGGGCTGGCTGTCGGATGGGACCGACTTGATGGTCGAGGCCTTGGAGCGTCCCACCTTGGAAGCTGAGCTCTTCTTGCGCATGGTTACGGCGTTGCGGAGGCTATTCACTGATTTCGTCTTCTTGACGTCCTTCTGCTCTGCCGGCTTGCGTTGCGAGAGGAGTGCAGGCAGTAGCGCGGCGGGTAGCCACCCAAGGTGTGTGTTGACCTTGTCCTCTTGTCCTTCGAGGCCCAGAACGAATGAGGGCGAGGCAGACAGGCGAGCGACTGACGCTGTCCGAATCTCTGCAGGCGAGTCATGGACATCGTGTGAGATGCCACTGTGCCTCACATGCGAGGGTGGCGGCGATGCCGTTTGGGAGGTGGCTGAAGTGGCAGCCTGGATAGTGACTTGGGTGACAGTGGTGGTCGCCTGGGTGGTCGCCTGGGTGGCAGTGCCTTCGATGGCCCTCTCCTCGTCTATCACAGAGACATCGCCAGCGAGCATGGAGACAATGCCACCGCGGAGCCTCCTCAGCATGCCACTGTTGCGTCGCGAGTCCTCCATGACACACAGTGCGGGGACCGGCTTGAGCATCTCCATGGCGCGACCGGCAGCACCGAGTCCTTCCTTAGCCTGGCCTGTCTCACTCCAGATCTCCTGCGAGCGCCGCTTGTGCATGTTCTTGAGGGTCTTCTCCGCTGCCTTCTCCACTGCGTCGATCTCTGCACCAGTGTACATGGTGTGACGGCGAAGCTGGTTCGGCCCAGCGAATGGGAGTTGGCTGGGGGGAGAGTAGCCAGGAACCCTCGGAATGAAGCCGAACGTGGTGAGAGAAGGCTTGGGACGCAGGATCTTGTCGGTGCGCACCTCGCCTCCGTCGGTGCGGAACGGCTGCTTGAGAGGCGGAGTAAGCTTTGGCGAGAGGTCAATCGGGAATGGCAGGTCGACTTCGGCCATTAACGCGAGCGAGACGTGGGTGTCGGCCGAGCTTGTGGACGTCTTCTTCTTGCGGTAAACCTGCGCCTTGCCACGACAGCGCATGAGGTAGGAGGCGACACAGAGGACAGGCGCGGGGAGGGAAATAGATACGGCAAAGGACCAGAGAGCGGCGGTCGTTGGACCGAACACGAGGAGGGGCATGTCAAGAGCCTGTGGTGGGTTAGATTGTCTCATACTCGGAAACCCACATAGCAAGCGAGAACACAAAGCACAGCAAGGGACACTGCACCGCGGTCGCTCCTTCCCCAGTCTTCCACCCTCTCACCACCAGGGAGAACCGTGACCCAGTCGCCCGTGACCCAGTAGTCGAGGTAGAGCTCGACGTCGTTGTCGTCGTGAAGAACCCACGTGTCGCGGGGTGTGTGTGTAGGCGTGGGCGGGAGTGGCAGGTCGGTGGGAAGTGGCGGTGGCGGCGGTGGGCGGGAAGAAGTGCGCTTCTTCGGGGTGTGAATAGACGAAAGTGACGGCTGGATCATGCGACCGCCCAGCAGCGAGGTGCTCGACTCTTGGCGGTGCAGAGGAATTTCCATGTGCTCGAGCTCGTGCGGCTGGAGCGCGGGCGTCATGAGGCGCGTGTATGCAGTGCTGGGAGTCGGGAGAGACTCGCTTGACGCAGCGAGCGTCCAGGTCGAGCCGCGAGGAATGAGACCCGAGTGCGAGACCATCGAGGCTGGGCCCCTCAACGACGCCGCACTCGGCAGGCTCGGAAGCGGCGGCATCGAAGCGATGGACTCAAAGCCGCGGGGTAGCGGCGCGAACAGGCTGGCCTCGTACTCGCCGAGAATCGAGCCACCAGCCGAGGCCGTCACAAACGAGTGCGACATGTTGGACGAGCTGTTCGCGCCCGTAGTGTTGGGGTTGGACGAGTCTGCGTTCATGCTCACATTCCCATGCACTGGTGACTGGGGGGGCGAGGGCGATCGCGAGACCTTGCGTACCGCCGGCCTTGGCTTCTCAGGCGACTCGAACGTCCACTCGGGGACGGAAGAGTGCGAGTCAGCCGAGTTACGTGACGAGATCCACGACGTTGGCGAGCCGTTCTGTGTCTTGCTGCATATGCGCTGGCGCTCCGGCGTCGTGTGGACCTTCTCCTTGCTCGGGGGCGTCGGCGCCTGCGTCGACGGGGACAGGTCAAATGCGCTGGGCATCGTGTCGTTGTGCGCTAGCGTCAGCCCGGCACCACCGCATCACTCACAGAACGAGGTCAGCCAGCTGCTTCCCTCCATCATGCGGCGGATCGCGTCGTCGCTCGTATCCGCCATCGGGCTGTCCGGCCGTGACGCGAGGAAGATCGGCGGGCGGCTCTGCCTGCGGGCGCGGTACACGCCCACTGCCGTCAGGCCGATGCTCGCGGCGGCGAGGACCGACGTCGTGCCGAGCAGAATCTGTCGTGCGTGCGACGGCATCGTGCCGGCCAGCGTCGCGGTGAGCGCGGTGGGAACAAACGCGAGGGGGAAGATACGGGGGAAGACTGTGGCGTGGGTGACCCCGCCGCCCGCTAGTAACCAGCCGCCAAAGCGCTTGTTTGTGTCTTTCTGGGCCTCGGCCCCCTCGTCCTCCTCGCCCCCGTTCCTGCGCGCACCGACGCCCAGGGCGAGGCTATAGCCCGCCAGAAGGGTGATACAGGCCGGGATGGGGGTGAGGGCAACTGCGAGGGCGACGGTTCTGCCCGCCCCGGCAACGAGGTAGACCCAGCCGCCGACGAGGGCGACGGCGGCGTGCGCCGCGAGCGTGAGGCTGATGGCGCCGCGCAGCCCGAGCTTGGAGAAGGCCGACGGCTTGGCTTCGCGGCGCGGCGGGAGCCCGAAGAACTCGCGCGGGAGGTTGCGCTGCGCCGCGGGGATGAGGAGCGCGGGCAGGTTGAGGCTCGGGATGAGCGACAACAGCGGCCACAGCTGGTACAGCAGGAGCGCGGCGAGCAGCGCGCTCGCCGTCGCAGGGAGAGCCACCTGCGCGGCGTCCATTCGACTCGAGGGGGGAGGTAGGTATGAGTCAAGTAGAGTGTAGTGTGCTGGAGTGATGTGTTTGGTGTCGTGTGACGATGTGTGTGTTGATGTGCGGGCCGAGAAGAATGTTGGGTGAAGCGTTATGTTGTGTTGCAGTCGCAGAGTGCAGAGGGAAAAGAAAGCAAACACGTTAGTGGAGTGGGTCTGAGCGTCGACTCGTCATGTTTGTGTCGGTGACCGAGGGGCGTCGAAGTGAACACAAGGTTGAGTGAGGGCGAGCGGGGAGGCGCGTGTGGTCATGTCGGGTGAGTGGGGTGGGCGTCAGTGTGTGTCAGTCCTTTGGCACAGGCGTGTGCATCGCCCAGTCCAGACGCCAGACAAGTGATCACTCAACCTTGCCTGCTTGGCCGCGCTCAGTCTCCAAGGCAAGGGATCTTGTTTGGTTCGACATCCTCAAATGGCACCTTGGACCGCCACACAGACCTGCGCTTGTCGTCTCCCACCCTTAGTTCGCACCCACCGCCCCCGCTCCGACCTTGCTGCAACGTACCCAATCTGTAGCCAAAGCAGCACTGGTGTCAGTAGCTACAACTCTAGTCAAGATACTAGTATAACACAAAGCCCTCTCTCTCTGGGCGTTCGACTCGATGATGGAAATGATTGATGGTGTCATTGGGGGCCAGTAACGTCCGTATTGTTGTTGCCCAGGTTGTCGTCGTCGTCGTCTTCGTCGTCTGGCTCGTGTCGAATGGATGTCCGTGCACTACTCCTCTGTCTCTCTCCCCTTCCCTCTATTCTCGCCTCGTAGCACCCGCTCTGACCGACATGGCCTCGTCGAGGGCGCGGGCCTCATCCCACGCACCGCCAGGGCCGTCAACGTCCTCGCCAAAGGCACGCCGACGCTGCGCCCAGTCGTCCTCGCTCTCCACCTCGACCAATGTGGGCCAAGTGGTCGTCCACGTCTTGCCGCTCTTCTCGACATGCGTCGACAGCAATGTCGACAGGTTGCGGGCGTACTCGACCAGCTGGAAGACGAGCGAGACGTTGGGGCCGATCCAAGCAGACTTGCTCTTGACAAAGTCGTAGGCGTCCTGCATGGTGCGAAGGTTGTTGAGCTGCTCTGGCATGGCACCGGCAGCCGCAAGGGTCATGACGTAGGCTACAGCCAGGGTAGCCGAACGTGAAACACCGCACTGGCAGCTGGGGAGGTGGTCAGAGCAGAACTACGGCGTTGAACGTGTGCAAAACTTACTGAATGATCACTGGCGTGCCAGCCTTGCGGCGGACCTCGAGCCAGCGGATCGCCTCCCAGAACCGCCACTTCTCGGTTTCCTCGCCGACGTAGTCGCCGCCGTTCATGAGCTCGGTGAGCGAGGCGGTTCCGGGCACCTCTGCGAGGCCTGCTTCGCCGTGGGACCAGCGCAGATGGGCATAGTCGACGATAGGTCGGTCGTCCTCGGCCGGGTATGACTTGATGACAACCTTGGGCTTCTTGGAGCCGGCAGATACCGAAGGCTGGGGCCATTCCCAACCGTCGTCTCTTGTCGACTCGTCAAACGGGTTCTCAATCTCCTGGGCGACATTGATGACGGCAACACGAGTTGCTGCAGGAGCCCAGACGTCCCAGCGCCAGAACGAGTCTTCAGCGCCAAGCCACACACCAGGAACAAGCTCGACCGGGCCGTCATAGTACGGCTCGAACGATGTTTGCGGGTATGCAATGTCGAAGGATTCACCTCCAATGGCAGGTGATGTTGACGACAAGCTCAACGAGTCGGTGGCAGAGGCTGAAGATGACGTGAGGCTGGCCGACGTCGACATTGGCGGAACGGTGTCGGAACATGAGCTCGAGACACTCGGACCGCTGCCGCGCTCCTCAATGGTGGGAACGCTGCGCAGGCTGGGGTAGGCCGACTGTGATGTCCGCGGGTCAGGGACTTCGGCATACGTTCCCGACGGCGTGCCCGCGCTGCGCATCCGAGCATGACCTCGGCTTCTCATTCCAGGATAGTGGTAGGGCGCGCCACCAGGGGTGGGTGGAACGGCCAAGTCGTCTCCGCCTGGAGGGTGAGTGATGAGGCTGAGAAGGCTTGGCCGCCGCGAAGACTTGTACGTGTTGCGGCCAAGCGATGTGATCAAGAGAGCTGGTGTCCGCGGTGGACCCGGAGTGAGCGGTGTTTGCGAGGGTCCGGCGGCTTGGTGAGAGGCGGCCGTCGTCGGGGTTGGGGTCGAGTTTCCGGTCGACGGCGTGGACGAGTTGTGGAACGACGTTGCACCGCCGAGGGACAAGGACAGGCCCTTTGGGTTCAAGCGTTTCAAGCTCAAGACGGGCGGGAGCGACGGGGGAGACGTCTTGCGGGCCGAGAACGAGCTCTTGGGTGCAAGTGTGGAAGTCACTGGCGGGGCAGACGCGTCGGGTGATGGGTCCACGGGCATGGGCGAGGGCATGGGTGACACGAGTCGAACGTCCTGGATGCCATTGATGAGGCTCGATGTGAGGGGTGTGGACGCGCGGGGAAAGCCCTTTGGCGAGGCGGGCATGATTGTGACGGTCTGTTCGCCGCTATCTTCCAAGGGCTCGTTGCCAGAGCCCACTGTTGTTGGTGGGCCCATTGGGATAGAGAGGGAGAGGCGGAGAGGCGCCGGGCGGTGGGCGGAAACGGACGAGGCTCGTCGACGGGGTGAATCGCGCAAGGGGTGGCTCGGCTTGACGTTGCTCTCAGAGTCGCGTCTGAAGCGCTTTGCCGGGTGGAGCGCCGTCGACGACGAGGGCGGCAGTGTGGATACTGGAGCGGCGTCAAGAGCACGCGGCCGCTTCAATACTGCGATAGGGCGACACTGGGCTGCTGCTGCCGATGTCGAAGGGGATGGCGGCGCGGATGAGGATGAGGAGAGGGCGCTTCTCGGAATGGTGAGACGAGGTCGGGGCGATGAGAGTTCGTGCGGGGATACGGACAGCGGAGAGAGGTCGTGCGGTGAGGATGGTGGGAAAGGGAGGCAGAGCATCAGAACTGATGTACCAAGGGTGTCGGCGGGGCGGGTCGAGGGGGTGGTGATGGTGATGGTTGTGATGGCGACCAAAGTGGCGCGAGTGGGTGAAATTGTGCGACGAGCGCGCGTTGATGGGAGCGAGGTCGAAGTGCGAGCGAGAGGGGGAAGAAATTGTTGTCAGCACATGGGCATTAAACGTGGGATGGGCGATGGGGGATGATGGGTAACAAGAAGAATGGGACAAGGGGGTGGTGGGTGAGATGGGGGGGTTGCGACTCGTGACGACGGCGACTGTGACGACTACGACTTGATGGAACAAGAGTGCGTAGCTGCCTTGCCGTGGCAGTGCAGTGCAGTCGCGGAAGTTTGTCGTGCACAAGAGGGCGAGGAGTTTGTTGTCACAGCTTGAGACAGAAATGCACAGCGGTGTGGGTGTGGGGGGGTTGTCGCTGGTCGCCGCTGGCTGCATGCACGCAGTGCGGCGCGGCGCGGCGCGGCGCGGTCTCGCAGTGAGCGTGTCGCAACGCCAACTTGCAAGGGGATCCTAGGGGGTCGCAAGGGGCACACGGACAGGGGCAACGGGGGGGGGAAGGCAAGGGGGTGGAGGGGAGGGGAGAGGGGTGACAGGGCCAGAGGGAAAACACGGCCAGCAAGAGGGAAGGTGCGCAGGCAGGGTGAGTGGGAGGTCGGGTGGGGGTGGGGGGGCGAGCCGAGGCGAGGCACAAGGGTGAGACACGACGAGGAGCAGCAAAGACGACACGACAATCACCTGGCCACGATGCTGCTGCTGCTGCTGTTGGGACGAGTAGTGCCCATGTGCAGTGTCAAGTGATGAACGTGATGGCAGGGGGTAGGTGGTAGTGCCGTTGTCGTCGTCGTTGCCGTCGTCGAGACAACAAAGGAGAGTGTGTGTCAGAGTCGTCGGGCCATGGTCGGTGGGTAATGTCGCCGTGCAAGTCGCAGAGTGGAACAAGGCAGACGGGGAAAAAAAGGAGAGTGTGAGATGAGACAATGCGTGGGATACGATGCGTCAAGAGCGACAAGAGTCGCAGCAGCGTCGAGACAAAGGCAAGCATGCAGCATGCAGCATGCAGCGGGGCGGAGGGGGAGGAGGGGACACTTGCAGGGCCAGACAATGCAATGTACCCGCCTAATTGTCACAGGCAGCGCCAGTGAGCGCCACCCGCACGCGCCAGCCCGTGACCTTGTTTCGATCCTCGCCAACCCGTTTCCGTTTCCGGTACGCGCAGTGGGGTGGTGTGCGGGGGTCGAGTGCAAGGCGATCGAGGCAGCAGAAAGAGAGCAGGACTCACCATGGCAGGTGCACAGACGATGGGTGGTGCTGGGTGCTGGGTACGGGCGCGCTTGGGGGTCGAGTTAAGACCTGTCGAGGTGTCTGTCGCAGAGTGGATGCGTCGACGTCGTTCGCCGGTGGTGTCGCACTCGCTCGGTCGGTCGCTGAAACGCACGAAACGCAGGGCCTGGAGCTGGCTGGCCGTGTCTGTCGCGCTTTACCGCGGCAGTGAGATGGGCAAATGTCAGACGGCAAGATGACGCCGAGTGTGTTGCGTCGCATACATGCATGCAGTCTGTCGTCGTCGTCGCCGTCGTCGTCTATGGCTACGGTGTCCCCCCTCCCGTCTTCTCTGCCCGCGCGCCAGCCCCCCGCCCTCGCCGGCCGTCGAAACAAGACCCCCTGGCACAAAGGCTTAACGTGGAAACATCAGAACCAAAGCTTGATTGCCCACTCGCCAGAGTGACCCCAGGCAGACGCCGATGCATGCACAGCACTGCACACCCCGGTGCATTCGGAGCTTTGCATCACACATCCACCCTCTCGACATCTGACCGCAATGCCCACACCTTATGTCACCTGCTAGCTCGCTACATACTTGAAACGGCATGGGCAGATTTCACAATCTCGACGCCGCCGCACGCTACCTAGCAATGTCAATCACGCGCCACCGCCATGCAGCGCCAGCCCAGCCCAGCCCAGCCGCTACGCTACGCTACGCCACGCCGCCGCCGCCTGCCTCCCCCGCGCTCCCCCCTTAGGCACTTTCGGAATGTGACCAAGCTAAACCGGCCTCTGCCCATTGTTTTACGTTGATGCTACAGGTCGCGGTTGCCGTTGCTCGTCGGCAAACCCGTTGTTGGGCTGGCAACCCGTAGTTGCGTCGTCGCGCTCGCTGCGTGCATACCGCTTCAGGGCATTCTCGTCCCAACTCTGTGCCCTGACCTTCTCATGTCCTCGTAGTGCCTCGCGCCTCAGTACTGCCTCCCCCTGCCCTTGCTCGCCCTTGCCCTTGCCTGCCTTTCTGCTGCTTGACTCCCCCCTCTTGCCCCCTTGGGCCGCGACCGATCCCCCTCCCCCCACCCCTCAAAGTCAAAATCTCCATTCGACTTGCATCGTCTACTTGCTACCAAAGCCGCTGAAACTAATGCAAAACACACGTAAGCGCTCTTTCTCCGACACAAACTCTCCTTGTACACCACTCACCTAAAGAATCCTGCTGGCTTGCTGCTCGGAGCACCGCTGCTGTTACTCGCTTCACTAGAAGGCGGCTTTACAACGGACCCAAATAACGTCCCCTGAGAGGCGGTAGGCGCTGGCGGGAGTGGCGTGTGGCCAAGCCTGGCAGCGGACCCATGGGCTCGCGTAGAAGGAGAGTTGCGGCGTGAAGACGGAACACTCGAACTAGCCAGCGTCCCGGGATCGAGCACCAGTTTGATTCCCGAGAACGAGCCCGCGACAGGTAATGGCGAGCTCGTCGCGACATTATTGGTCGATGTCGCAGGACTCGGCGGAGCGGGAGTCGGAGACTGCGCAGCGCCGCTAGCGGGTGCATTGGATGAAGCACCAGGGGTAGGCGCAGCGGCCGCAAATCCAGCAGTTGCAGCTGGTGGCGACTTGACGTACTTCGGCGTTCTCGAAGTGGAAGCCTCGAGGTTCGACTGCTGCTTTGGGCTCTGCTTGAAGCTGCCGGGCACAGGCATGCTGTCCACATGCAGGGGCCCCTTGGCGACAGATGAGTGCGCCACGAGGCTCGAAGGCACGAGACGGCGCTGCTCCTTGCCGGGCTCTAGCTTGGTGACGACAGCGGCCTTGCGGTTGATGCGGAGTCGGCGCGACTGGTCCAATGCAGCCGCAGCGGCCTTGCGGACATCAGCGGTCGGCTCAACCGATGGCTTCGAGGTGGCCGCCTTGCTGCTCGTCGCCTGGGGCGTTCCGAACAGGCCGCCTGACCGCGGCGCGGGCGATCCGGCAGCCGACGCAGGCGAACGGCTAGCGGAGATGCTTGACCGCTGGCGAGCCGGGGTACCAGGCCCAGGAGTGGTCTCGCGCATGCTGCGGCCCAGCCCAAGGTCGCTGTACCGGCGCGACAGGTCGTCGATCACCTGGTCGCGGTCACGAACCGCCGCGTCGACGTTGCGCAGGGTGCGCTGGATGCGCTCGAGCGCTGGCTGTTGCGACAATCGGCGGCTGTCGCGATTCTGCTCGGAGCGTCGTTTCAGGCCAGCGATCCCAGCATTCAGCTCGTCGAGCCGAGCCTCGTTCATCTGAACGACCTTGCGCAGGCGAAGCTGCGCTGCGGCCTGCTGGGGACTGAGCTCCTTGATCTGCATGGCTCGAGCAAACGACGGGTCCTTCCGAGCCTTGACAAACTTTTCAGCCTGCCCCACCTTCATGTCGGCTAAAAGAAAAGTCAGCACGGGGACTCGGACTGTCGCCACACTTACTCTTCAACATCCGTGACTGCAGTTCCGCAAGCGTAATGTCCGACTGGCGGACCTCGTAGCGCACGGACGCAATTTCCTGCGACAGCTCATCGGTGATGGCGAGGACATCCTCGAGTGCGGAGAATGGCAGAGTTGTCTGCTGCGAGATGGTGGACGACGTCGCCGCAGGGAAACCAGGCGAGTCGAGTGCGGCGTGATAACTCGCGTTCGACTTGAGTGTCGTCTTGAGCTTGGAGACGTCAGCTCGGTCAATTTGAGGTTCAGCCCACTTACCATGTTGAGATCAGCCTCGACATCGGCAGCGATGCGCTCCAGCGTAGCTGCCATGGTCTTGGGGTGCGCGGCCGGTGCGGCGGGGGTCGTAGGCGGAGGAGGGCGCTTCGGAATGGTGAATGTCTGCACAGGCGCGGCGGCAGGAGCGGGCGGAGCAGCTGGGGTAGCAGGAACGGCGGACAGTGGCGGGGGTCCCTGCGCAAGGCTGAACGGCTTGGGCGTGGACACGGCAGGAGGTACGGCCGCGGGAGCAGGCGAAGCAGGTGGCTTGCCCAGACCGAGGCTTACAAACGGACTGGCGGCTGGGGCCGAGGGTGCCTTGGCCCCGAACAAGCTGCCGGGGGCCGGGGCCGGAGCAGCAGGCGTCGGCGGCGCAGGCGTGTTACCAAACAGGCTGCCTGGGGCGGGCGCGGAGGTCTTGCCAAACAGGCTGCCCGCGGCGGGCGCGGGAGTGTCGCCAAACAAGCTGCCGGGGGCCGGAGTTGTAGCAGAAGCGACCGTGGCAGGCGACTGCTTGCCAAACAGGCCACCTGCGGCCGGAGCCGCGGTAGGGGGAGCAGTGGCAAGGGGCTTGTTGCCGAAGACGCTGCCCGGAGCGGGAGCAGCAGTCGTCGAACCAAACAAGCCCGCCGGTGGGGCCGACCCGCCTGGCGGAACCGCAGCAGTTGGGGGCGGGGCAGTTCCAGCAGGCTTAGCAAAGCCAAACGACGCCGGGGTGGTCGTCGCGGGTGTCTTGGCACCGAATGCACCGAAGCCACCGGCGGCTGGGACGGCGGGGGGGTTGGGAGGGCCAGTGGCCGCCACCGCTGGCTTCACACCAAGTCTCGGCGCCTCACAGACTTGGCACTTCTCCTTGGCAGAATCGGGGTTCTTGAGCTCGCAATCATAGCAGGTCCACTCCGGGCCGGACGACTCCGCTGGGACAGGGGCAGCGGGCTTCTGGCCAAAGCTGAAGCCTCCAGCCTTGGGGACTGCGCCTGCCGGGGTGAAGCCGCCAGCCGGCGGCGCTGAGGTCGTCGACGTCGAAGGTGCGGCCGGCGCCTTTGTGCCAAAACCTGCGAACCCGCCAGCAGCTGGGACAGTGGGGGGCTTGGGGGGGCCAGTGAGCGCCGCGGCGGGCGCTGCACCTGGTCTCGGCGCCTCACAGACAGTGCACTGCTCCTTGGCCGAATCGGGGTTCGTGAGGTCACACGTTTTACAAGTCCACTCAGGGCCCGATGATGCAGCCGGAGCTGGCGTTGCAGGCTTCTGGCCAAAGCTGAAGCCGCCTGCCTTGGGGACCGAGCCGGTGGGGGTGAAGCCTCCAACGGCGGGTGCAGACGACGAGGAGGCTGGCGCCTTGACTCCGAATCCGGCGAAGCCGCCGGTGGCAGGGACAGCTGGCGGCTTGGGTGGGCCAGCGGGGGCAGTGGCGGGAGGAGCAGCCGCGCCGGGGCGAGGGGCTTCGCAGAACTTGCACTGCTCCTTGGCCGAGTCTGGGTTATCGAGCATACACGTATCACAAGTCCACTCAGGGCCTGACGATGCAGTGGCGGCTGGCGTTGCAGGCTTCTGGCCAAAGCTGAAACCACCGGCCTTGGGCACTGCGGCGGAGGGTGTGAATCCTCCCGTGGTGGGGGTCGAGGTCGGGGCAGCAGGGGTCTTGTTACCGAAACCGAAGCCAGCAAAGCCACCAGTGGTAGGCACAGCGGGGGGCGCGGGGGGCTTAGGTGGTCCAGCAGCTGCAGGAGGGACAGCAGCACCAGGTCTAGGAGCCTCGCAGACAGTGCACTTTTCCTTTGCCGAGTCGGGGTTCTGGAGCTCACAATCTTTGCAGGTCCATTCGTCTGGCGGTGAGACGACGGGCTTGGTGGTGAACGGAGGGGTGTCGGAGACCTCCTTGGCGTCCCCCTTGTCGTCTCCGCCAAGGCTGAACACTGGCTTCTTCTCATCCTTCTTGTTGCCGAATCCGAATGGCGAAGGAGCGGCGGAAGCAAGGCCGAGGCCGACGCCAAATTGTGACTTGGGCGACTTCGACACCGCCGCCTCCTTGTCCTTCTCGTCAGGCGAAGGCGGGGTCGACGCAGCAGGCGATCCAGAGGGAGTCGAGGCTTCGTCCTCGGCCGAGCGAACAGGAAGCGCACTCAGAGGCGACGAGGTCTTCGGCGCATGCTTGTTCGTAAAGGTCGCCGAAGGGCTGCCAGGCTGAGGATGGATCGGAGTCTGGTTGGCAGGGGGTCCCAGTCTCGATAAGAGCGATGGAGGCGACGATCCGGGCTGGGTAGCGAACCAAGTAGGCGACTTGGGGGGTTTGGAGGGGCTCGCCTCGTCGTCGTCGTCCTCCCCCTCGGAGGCCGTTTCGTCGTCTTCGGGGATGGTGTCCATTTCTGGCGCGTGGACAAAGGAAGGTCTGCTGCGAATCGAGTGTTCCTCCTCGTTCAGATCCTCTTCATCCTCGTCGCCCTCCGCGTTCTCGTCCTCTTCGTCTTCGAACCCGGCGGCGTCCTCCTCTTCGTCATACTCCTCGTCATATTCCTCATCATCGTACGCCTCTTCGTCGTAGTCGTCATCGTCGGCGTTCTCATCGACGTTGTCCTCGGGGTCGACGATCTCGTCGGGGAGGCTGACGACCTCGGGCGCAACTGTGGGAGTGGAGGCGGCAGGGCCAGGTTGTTCGGGCGCTGGGGTCTTCACGTCGTACCCCTCAGGCATGACGGCCTTCTCGGGCTTCGGAGCGTCCACGGGCGTAGGCTCTGGCGATTTGGAAGGGGCTGGGGCGAAGACCGAGTCCTTCTTTGTGGTAGAGCCAAACGAGAAGGGCTTGGCAGGACCGTCGCCAAACACCGATTTGGTTGTGCCAGAGGCAGCAAATCCAGCGAACCCGCCAGTGGACTTCTTGTCGTCGCTGCCTGAAGCTTTGGCGGCGAATCCACCGAAGCCACCAGAGATGTTGCTAAAGGCCGAGCCAGCTGCGGGAGCGGAGGCAGGGGAGGCCGTCTTGGTCTGGCCAAAGCCTGATGACTGTCCAAAGGCGGAGCCACCAAAGGCCGTTGTCTGACCGAACGCGGGCTTGGAGGCCTGGCTCGACGGGCCGCTGCCAATGGCGGAAGGCTTGCCGAAAGCGGATCCTGCGGTGGGTGGAGCGGATGTCGGAGAGGAAGCGAAGGCAGAAGGCGTTCCGGAGCCAGTGAAGGCTGATGTCGCCTTGGTGGCACCACCACCGAAGGCGCCAAAGCCACCAGCGGTGGCAGACGCGAAAGCAGTAGCGGGCTTGATGAACGACGAGGTCGATGACGGGGCCGGTGGGGTAGCGGGCTTGGACATGCGGGCCGGTGCCTCGTCATCGTCGTCTTCGAGACCTGGGACGCGCGCCTTGCCAGCGGGTGGCGAGGGAGGCGGAGAATCAAGACCGGGGACGGCCTTGCTGGACGAGAAACCCGTATCCAGAGAGCCGAGGCCGAAGGCGTCACCACCAGCAGGTGCTGGAGGCTTGTCGTCGGCCTTCTTTGCGAATGGGTTGGTGTTGCTACCCTGGCCGAAGAGATTCGTTGGTGGCGTCTTGGAGTCGGTGGGGGCCGCCGCAGGCTTGTCTGAGGGGGCCTTGTCGAACGCACTTCCGCTGCTGCCGCCGAACGCGCTCTTGCCGAAGCCGCTGCCGCTGCCAAAGGCGCTACCGCTGCCGAATGCACTGCCACCGCCAAACGCACTGGATCCGAAAGCTGGCTTGGCTTCCTCTTTCTTCGGCGCGGTGCTGGCGCCTCCAAAGTTGAAGGCAGGCTTCGAGCCGAACGCAGAGTCTTTGGGCGCAGAGGAGCCGAAGGCCGAGCCGCCAGACGAGGCGCCGAACGCGGTGGTACCGAAGGCTGAGCCAGTGCTTGCCTTGCTACCAAACGCGGATTGGGCAGTCGATGACTGGCCAAAGGCTGACGGCGTGGAGGACTGCCCAAACGCTGATGGCGTGGAGGACTGCCCAAACGCTGAGGATCCGAAGGCCGAGGGGGTGGAAGACTGCCCAAAGGCTGACGAGCCGAAGGCAGGCTTGGCGGCGGGCGTTGTGGATAGGGTGGACGACTGGCCAAACGCAGAGGAGCCGAATGCCGGCTTGGCCGGTGCAGCGGCCGGGGTAGTGGTCTGGCCGAAGGCTGAACCGCCGAAGGCGGGCTTGGCCGGCGTGGTTGAGGGTGTGGTGGACTGGCCGAACCCAGAAGACTGTCCAAAGGCCGGCTTGGAGGGCGTAGCGGACTGGCCGAACGCAGGGGCGGGGGTGGATGACTGTCCAAAGGCAGACTTTGCGCCGAACGCAGAGCCACCGGCTGGTGCGCCGCCAAACGCGGACTTGCCAAAGCCGCCGAAGGCGGGCTTGGTCGCCTCGACTGTCGCGACGGGTGCGATGGTTGCGGCCGTGGGAGCCGGAGTGGCAGCTCCTGAAGCGGAAACCATGTAGGGGTAGGGCCCAGCGGCGTCCTGGCGGACGTCAAAGCTGATGATCTGGCCCGACTGGCTGTAGACGAGGAGGCGAGGGGCCGGCGGCAGATCTGGGAGTTCCTCACCGGCAACCATGCCACGCTTGATGACCTTTGTGCTGGTGAAGTCGAGCTCGAGGCCGAGGGCAGACGTTCCATCCCCTGCGGCAGGCAAGCTTCCGCGGGCCGTCTCCTCGAGGGCAACGATCTCCCACTCCGGCGTCGATGTCTTGTCCGCCGGTGGCTTGCCCACCATCTGGCCAATCTCGGCGGCGGCAGCTGACAGAAGGAAAGCAACGTGTTTGGCTGGTCCCCACTGCTGGAGGGCGGCGTAGAGACGGAAAGCGGATGCGCGGCTGGGGTAGCCCATTGTGTCGCTCATGTCGAAGAACTTTGTGTATGTGATCTCCTGTTTGTTGCGGTGGATGACGTAGAGGTCGAGTTCATCTCCGCCCTCGGCGCTGTAGCCAGCGAGGAAGAGGTCGTTCTCGAGCCACTGCAGGAACGCGGGCTGCTCGCCATTCAACTCTGGCGGGGCTGGCACCTGGTTCTTGACCTCGCCCTCGGGGGAGTACTGGACGAGCTTGCCATCGGGGGTGCCGAGCACGATCTGCTTGCCCTTGACCGACCACGATCCGGAAGTGAACGGGCCAGCGAGGGGCTTGGAGACCTGGGCCTTGGCAGCATCGACGAAGACGAGGCCCTCCGGCGCGAGCAGCGTGACCAGGTTCGCCTGCGGCTCGGTCGGTGCGGCCGGGTTGGGCAGCACATCGAGCAGGTTTGACGGGATGCCCGATGTGAGGGTAGCGTACGGCGCCGTGTTTCCCGCTGCGAGGTCCTGGAGCTGGAAGAGCAGCACGGCAGCGTTGGCGGTCACGACGACGAGGCGCTGGTCTCCGGTGGCGAGTCTGGAGTCGGTCAGCACACATCGCGCGCCCAAGCCCAACTCACTTGATCCACACGGGGCGGGCCGGCAGGGCGACGGTAGCGACGGGGGTCGAGGTAACATTCGTCGCGTCCTTGACCGCGTCTTCCACGAGCTTGTGCAGCGCCGAGAGACGGTGCACGCGAATGTCTGGGGTCAGCGAGCCCTCTCCACCTCGCCTACCATTGTTGCCGCCGACGATGAGCAGGTCGGCCGCGTTGGCGACGGCCAGCAGGCTGGTCTGCGCCGGCAGGCCGTCAAGGTGCACTGGGTCCGAGACGCGGACGTACACCTCGTGGTTTGTCTTGACGAGCTTGAGCCACTGAGGGGGGTTAGTGTTGCCGCCGGCGCTCTCGCGACCCACGTCAATGTCCACCTCGTCGCCCTCGAGCAGGCGCGTCGAGGGGCCAGCGGGGGTGTCGCCCATGGCCAGCGCGCCGAACGCGTTGGAGCTAGCCATTGTGAGGGCGCCGCTGTGAGCTGGTTGATGAGAGAGGGAGAGAAAGCGAGCAAGTGGATGCCTTGACGACATTGTTGAGCTGCAACTTTC
The DNA here is from genome assembly GCF_041260175.1 of Vanrija albida. Taxonomy (NCBI): domain Eukaryota; kingdom Fungi; phylum Basidiomycota; class Tremellomycetes; order Trichosporonales; family Trichosporonaceae; genus Vanrija; species Vanrija albida. Next base: position 1,498,717 of record NW_027191423.1, read on the forward strand.
GGTTGTGTGGGGATTTGCTCCCGCCGCCGCAACGAGTTGCATCTCGGCTTGTTGTTGTCGGTCCGCTGCAATGCTTCTGTCCACTGCCTCCTTCTCCCCTTCCCCCCACCTCACGGCACGCACCCGCACCCGCACCAGCGCATGCCCTACGTCCCGCTGCACGAGCGCATCGACCCGCCGTCCAGAGCGATCCGGTACGCGTCGCCCGACCTCGACCCGCGCGCGCCGCTGGTCACCGACTCGCCCGCCATGTCCGACGACGAAGCTGGCCCGAGCCGCAAGCGGCGGCGCGGGGGCGACGGGGACGGCGAGGACGGGGGCGCGCCCAACGGCGAGCCCGAGCCGAGGGCCTCGTACACTCCCCGCGGGCCGGCGGCCATCGCGCCGTCCATATTCGGCATCGCGCCCCGAAACGAGTTCACAAAGGTCGTCGGCGAGTTCATCATGGCCCACTGCCGCGGGCGCGAGAACGTCGAGGTGGAGATCAAGCTGGGCACGCTGCATGCGCCGGGCGATGGGCCGCCGCGGCGCGTGCGCATGCCGGCGATGACTGAGGCTAGTGAGCAGCTGTTGTTGGGCGTCTCAGTATTGCAGCTGACACCCCAGTCGTGCCCTCCGACTGGCCGGTGGGCCGGTTCGCGTCGACCATGAACAAGGTGAGCGAGCGCCGGCACGCCCCTCTGACCCCAGAAACAACACTTTGCGCTCAACGGGCTGCTCAACTCGGCGGTCGAGGGCGCGGCGCGCACGCCGACGCCGCTCAAGTTCTTCCGCGCGCGCCAGGTCGACAGCTTCCACTCGGCCCAGGGCGGCAAGGTGCGCGTCTCGCGCGACCCGCAGGGTGCCGTCATCCCAGACGGCGTCGTCAAGAAGAGCAACATTGCGCACCTCAACGTCTACTCGCCGCGCGAGGCGTTCGACTGGCGCGTCAGCTGCAACACTGAGACGCCGGCAGAGCTGCCCACCAGCCCGGCTCAGAATACCCGCCAGAAGGACCGCGCGTGCTACCGCCACCAGCTGTGCCAGGTCGACTTGACAGTCGTGACTGCAAGAGAGAGCGCACACGACCCGAAGGCACATATCACCTACGAGCTCGAGATTGAGATCCTCGACGTGCCTGCGCTCATTGCCGAGGGCGAGAAGGAGGAGCGCGGCGACCCAAACAACCGCTTCGATGAGATCCTCCAGAGCGTGCTCGACACGGCGCGCATGCTCATCAAAAACGTCAATGCCTAGCCCACCCCCACGTCTATTCCATCTGTATATGCATCAAGATACTATGCCTAGAACCACTTTGCGTTCAGGGCTTTTCGCGAGACGGCCGGCGCGGCGATGACGCAGCCGACGAGGAGCACGCCAAGCGTGACAAGCAGCTGGAGCTTGTTGAAGCCGTCGCCGAGAATGTCAAATGTGCCGCTGGGCTGGACGCTGCGCGAGCAGAAGAGGTCGAGGCCGCCGGCAAAGATGAGGCCAGTCGACTCGAGGAGCGTGGGCGCGGTCGTGAGGAACTCGAGCCCGGCAACGGGGTACTTGTGCGAGACGACAAAGGACGCCGGCGAGCGCAGGATGGGCTCGTACGGCATGATGCCCTCCTCCTTCTCGGCCGTGGTCGGCTTGCCCTTGGGGCGGCGTGGGTCGAGGATGCTGCGGGGGTAGGACGCGACCTGGCCCGCAGAGTTAAGGTAGACGACGTCCTTTGTCGTCACGCCGTACTGCGATGTCGTGAACGCGAGCGCGTTGGCCTTGGTGTCGATGATGAAGGAGGAAGACAGAGCCTTGATCTTGGGCACTGGCGCCAGCGTCGACCGCCCGGCGCTCTGCTCGATCCCGTCCTCGTAAAGCTCGACCGAGCCGAGACGCCAGCCGCCAAGCGCCTCGCCCGGGCCCTCGAGCCATGTATACACGAGCCAGTTCTCGACGAGCGCGGCGTTGACGTTCTCGCCAACAATGTTGGCGAGCTCGACCTCGTGCACCGTCGCGCCGGTCGTCGTGTCGATAACGTACACGTGGCCCGTGGCCGTAGCCTCCGTGAGCGTTGTCACGACGGACAGGTGCGGGTTGAGGTACTTGTACAGGACCGACTTGTCGCCGAGTGCGCGGCCAAACGACGCGATGCTACTCGGCGCGGTGGGGCTGTTGGCGAGGACCTTTTGGCCGGGGAACGAGCGGGTCCAGAGCTCGTTGCTGGAGAACACAAAGCCCTCGCCCTGGGCGGCAGGGGAGAAGCCACGGAGCGTACGTCCCTCGTCCAGGCGGCTGAAGAAGAAGCTACCTGACTGGGACTGGAGCAGGTCGGCGACCTTCTTGCACTTGGGGAAGATGTGGAGCTGGTCCTTGTCGTCGATGACAGCGACGACACGGTTCGAGGTACAGCAGTTGATGTAAGTCGTCAAGAACGACTGCTTGGGGGCGCCAGCAAAGATTTCCTTGCCGGCGGGGACGCCCCGCTCCTCGTCGACATCGCCAGCAACCTCGCCAGTGAACGCGTCGATGTGGTAGCCGACGGTGGCCGTGTTGCCGCCGCGGGTGCGCGCGGCAATGACAGCCACCTGGGGGTTGCCGACCTCGCTGAGGTTGCGGGTGAAGTGGACCTGGTGCACCTCGAGCTCTGGCCCGTCGCGTGCAAACACGCCGAGGTTGCGCGACCACAGGATGTTGCCGTTGGCCGAGTCGAGGCCAAACACCTTGCCGCCGCGGGTGACAGCCACGAGCAGCTTCTGAAGGCCGAACTGGTCGCGGTGGAGGCGGTCGAGCGAGAGGGGCGGCGTGCGCGTGACCACGTCGGCAGAAGACAGGCGCTGGGCGAAGCGCACGGCAAACGCGGGCAGGTTGCGGAGGTCTGAGATCTGGCGGGTGATGCGGCCGACGAACGACTCCTCGAGTAGCGTCTCGAGCGTCTCGTCGAGCTCTGGCTCGCCGAGGTCGACGAACCGGACGTCGACAACGTCGGCGAGCGACTCTTCGCGCGTCCACTCCACACCACCGTCACGGTCGACGGACAGGATGGCGCCAGACGCTGTCGTGAGCACAATACGGCCAGCGCGGCCAATCGCGACGTGCTTGACGGGACCGTGGGCAGCGATGTCCGGGAGCACGCTCTCCCTCGTGGACGGTACTTGCTCACGGTACCGTTCTTCCTCTGGAAGGGATTCGTCGTAGGCGAAAGTGGTGGTCTGCACGACAGTCGCCTTCTTCTCCGGGGCGTAGTACATGCGCGAGAACACTCTCTCACTACGCGAGGCGGCGTAAACATCACCAGAGTGGCCGTCCGAAGATTGCTGCCATCAGCGACGTCAATATCACCACTCACCGATCCCTCAAAGCTGAAGACGATCGAAGGGTGGTAGAACCCCGCCGACACGATCGACACGGCACCGTTCTCCTCCTGCGCGAGGAAGTAGTTGGGGCGAGGGCCGGCCTGCACGAGGCTCACGAACCGCCGGCCCGAGCCTTTGGGGAGCATGTCGTATGTCTCGCCGATCGAGGCGACCGTCTTGTCGTAGGTGCCGCCCAATCTGAGTTCAGCGGAACGGACGCGCCCCGCCTCAAGCCATACGGCCGAGACGGTGCCGTCGCCAGGCGAGACAAGACGCGCACTGGCTCCGCCATCATCCAGCGCGCTGGGAATCTGGATCAGGTCGGTCGGCGACCGCTCATCCCCGAAGCTATCAATCGTGAGGTAGGAGAGGGAAGGCTTGGAGAAGCCCGATGTGACTGCCAACAGGAAGAGCCGGTTGTTGCCCAAGGTCATGCCCTTGAACCGCACAGTATCGGGCGACGGGAACTCCCATTCCCAGGTGACCTTGCCGTTGTTGGCGATCGCGGTGACCCGCTTTTCGGCAGACAGCACATACGTTGTGGTGTACGAAAGCACCGCGCCCGACGCCTCGGCGATGGGACGCTCCCACAATGGCTTGCCAGTGTCGACGGCGAAGAGGCGCGCGCCGCCAGACGAGAGGAGGAGGACCGAAGAATTGGACCCACTGTGGTGGTAGCTCGTGATCTTGTCGTCCTTGGCCAGGCTCTGGCGCCACACGACAGCGCCTGAGGCATCGACTGCGGCGAGCACGTTGGCCTCGGTGACGGCGAGCCAGAGGTCGCCAATGTTGGTCCTGGCGATGGTGGGCGGCGTCGGGGCAAGCAACGGCTGGCCGATCTGGGCGCGGTGCCAGTCGACCACGCCGGCCAGGTCGGCCTGCAGCCCTGCGACGAGGCTGACCAGCGCGAGGAGCGCGGACAGGAAGAGGAGGAGCGGCGGGGGGGTTGCTCGTGGCCGCATGGTGGGGTGGGAGATGGAGCCTTGTGGATGCTGCCAGCCGAATGTTCAGTTGGCTGACGCGCGCTGTCGTCGTCCCAAGTTGGCGGCGGTCGTGGCCCCGCATTGACGGAAGCAGAGTGGCGGCGCCGACGACTCGTCCTCTCACCGAAGTCCCATGCATCACTGCGAGACAAGCCCAACTGCATTGCACTACGAATACAACTCAAAAATAATAACAATGGGCAGATGCCCTCTTCTGATGGCACGGTAAGCCGCGGCACAAGGTCGCCGCGGCCACCGCGTTGCGCGCACGGCCCGCCTAGTACTCCGCAATCTGGATGACCTTGCCGACGGCCTGCCGCCTCCGCTTGCCCTGCTCTGCAAGCGCATTGCTGGCACCGACATCAAAGTAGCCAAAGCCGCCGAAGAAGTCCTCCTCGTCGTCCAGAGTACCGGCTCCCTCTTCGTCCTTCTCGTGGTCGCTCAAGCGGCGACCAGTACGCGCGTCGCGAGTAACGCCCGAGTGGTCGACGAACGCCTGCGGCCGCTCGTTGGCCTCGCGCCAGAGCTGGATGATCAGACTCCTGACCTCGAGCAGGTACGCCTGGAGCGTCTTGAGCAGACGGCGGGTCTGCAGGTGCTTGGACGACATGCACACCGAGATACCCTCGTCCTTGATGATGTAGCCGATACCGTAGCCCTCGGGGGTGACGGGACCGAAGCCGAAGAGGCGAAGGGCGGGGTTACCGCAGTTGGAGGTGGAGAGGACTGACGACGAAAGGGTGGAGTAGCCCGGGTCGGTGAAGAGGGCGGGGACGGTCTCCTTGGGCAGGCCGGACTTCTCGTCGGCGTGGATGACCTTTTGGATGAGCGAGTACATGGCGTAGAGGTGGCGGTCCTGGCCCTGGCCGGCGCTGCACTCGCGGGTGAGCTCAGTGTGACGCTTGCACGCCTTGCGGAGGGCGTCAATCTTCTGAGCCGGGGTGGCATCCTCGGAGCAGAACGTCTTGACAAACTTGACACTGGGTGTGGTGACAGAGCGGATGGCCTCGGTACGGCCGTGGCGGAACGCCTTGGTCATGGCGGGCTCGTATGTGGACTCGACTCTGCCGTAGAGGCTGTAGTAGGCAGCCTGGAACGCCATCTGGACAAATGCGTCGGGCGAGAAGCCATGGCGCTTGATAAAGTTGCCGCCGTAGCCGCGGAACTCGAGCGCCTTGGTGTCGTTCTGGCAGATGAGGTCGGAGATACGCGTCTCGGCAAAGCGGACACCAGCGCGGAGGTCGGGCGTGAGGCGCCAGTCGAGCTTCTTGGGGTTGGTGTCGACCTCGACCTCGATGTCGTCGGGCTCGCGGGGCGTCTTGGAGCCCTTTGCGAAAGGCGAGAGCTTGGCCTTGAACAGCGACGGCGTCGACGGGTTGATGGTCTTGGCGAAGAGCAAGACTAACTCGGTGAAGACGTCACCGACGTAGCGGAGCACGGTGTGGCCGTCGACACCAGTGTGCTCAAAGTTGACACCGGCCTCGCCGTTGCTGCAGACAATGATCTGCAGCTTGTCGTACCAACGGTTGAGGCACGTGCCGACCTGCACACCGTGCTCGAGGCGGTAGCCACCACAGAGGAAGTTGGCGCACAGCTCTCCGACGTCTGCGGGCTCGGCATCGTCGAGACAGACGACGAAGAGCGACGACTCGACGATCGACAAGCAGCGCGAGTTGTGCTTGTTCGAGTCGCGGAGCTCGCCGCGCATGCGCGACCAGATCTTGCGGTTCTCGGTGGTCAAGATGCCGACGGCGTTGGTCGAGGTCTGGTTGACGGGGATCTTGTCGGCGTCGGCGACAATGCCCTGGAGGTTACTCAGGATCTCGCGGTCGCTGAGCATGGGGCGGTTCTTGGAGTCGAGAACGTCGAACCAGTAGAACTGGCCACGGCGGATGACGACGATGTGACGCGACTGGTCATACGTCTCCATGCGACAGCCGGTGTCGGTGGGAACACGGGAGGTGGCAAACAGGCGCTCATACTGGCTCATGTCCAGGGGTGCTCCCCTGATGCTGTCTGCCTTGAGAACACCATTGCGGAGGTCGTGGATGAAGAAGAGCGACGAGAGGATGAGGGAGGATGCACGGGACAGCTGAGGGTCGTTGCGTGGGGTGACGTCTGATGAGAGGACAAAGAAGGGGTTGAGGCTGAGCACGACCGAATCAGAGTGCGAGAGGTACGATTCGTCTGTGATGAAGGAAGACGTCAGCGATCGTCGCGGGGCTTCGGGGCACACCCCTCCATCGCATCACCACCCCCCACCCCCACCACCGTCGCGCCACTCACACCAAAACTCTTCAATGTAGCTGTCTACGCCCTGGTCATAGTCGACGAGGCGCTGTTGCCACTTTGCGCCTTCTCCCGACTTGAGGAAGCGGTCGACGACGGCCTTTGTCCTCTCGTGGTCCTCTGGTTCCTGGAGACCCTCGAGTGAGGCAAGGTAGCGGCGGCAAGTGTCCTCGAGCTTTGGGATGGGAAGCTTTGCGGCGACGTTGGGGTACTTTGCGAGGAAGCCCTCTGCCTGCTCGCGCTTTGGTGTGAGGGCGCCTGCCGGGATGGGTGGGCTAGACGAGAGGCCGTTTGTGCCGTTTGTGCCGTTTGCGGCGGCGAAAGAGGTCATCGAGTGGGGTGTGTGGGAGGGGAGTGGGGGGGATGTCGGGGGGTAGTAGGCTGAGGGGGAAGAGATGTGCGACATGTGTGATGACTTGTTTAAGAAGGGCTGGCGGGGAGGGGGAGGGAGGGGAGGCGACACTGGTGGCTGCGTCGTCGGAACTGTCGATGCGGGGGTGGAGTGGGTGGGTGGGTCGCCGCCGCCAAGCCTTGGGTCGAGCCAAACAGGGGTGGTGCTGGGTGCTGAGTGGGTGGCTCGGATCGTCTCTGGGGGTCAAGTTTTGCACGTCGACCCGACCCGGTTAGAGACAAAACCGACAAGAGTGTGCCCAGACTGAGGCCGGCTGCGGCGTCGTCGTCGACAAGAGAGGAGGCCCATTTGCCCATTTTGCGGAGAGATGCGGGGCCATTGGGCACACAAGTGACGACGACGGCGGCAACGGCCGTGCCTGGCAAAACAGCAACACCCGAGTGTCATCGGGCAAATCGTCGTAACAAATCCCCCTCTGGGCTGGCTGGCTCTCACTCAAACCGACCACTCATCACTCGTCGTCGGATCATCGGAGATTCCACCGTTGTAATAACTCCCCCCACCCCACCACAGCCAAGTGACTGCCTTCCCTCCACTCTTGTACCAACTGCATTACCCGGTAACCATCTCTGCCTTCCCTCTCTGCCCTCTCTGCCTCTCGACGCCGCCTTGCTCGCCTTGCCCTCTGACGCCTCCGCGCCTCCCGCCTCCAGCCTGCCAGCAATGCCAAACGACGACGAGTTGTGGGCGCGCCTTAGTGCCCTGAGGGGCCCATCATCATCATCCAAACTTTCCTTGGACCCCACCATCTCCGCGACAACAACAGAGGCTGCAGCACAAGCGGCAAAGGACGAAGACGACGAGCTAGAGCGCATAGCAAACTCGCTCCCAGAGGAGACACGAGACGAGGACGAGGACGTGGCTGCACTCCTCGCCAGTCTCGGCGCCGCGGCCGTCCCTACCACTGTGGGTGTGAACGACCATGACGACATCACCACACCGGACCGCTTCACTTCCGCCCTCGAGAAGGAAGCCGCCGCCGCCCTCTCTGCCGCCCACGCGTCGGGCTATCTCAACGCGCCCGACCACGCACCAGAGTCGCGGAACACTGCCGCATACCGCGGCGTCGACCAGGGCCCCGCGGTCGAAGACTTTGAAACCGAGGACGAGATCCTGGCGCGTGCTTTGGCCGAGGCTGCGATCGAGGACGAAGAAGACGCGGCAGAGGCAGGGTTGACGGCTGGCACACCGGCGCATGGCTCGCGAGCCGGGGCATCCACGGGGCTCGAGGGCGACGACGCGTCGGCCGCGGCGGCCCTGGCGTCGCTCTCGGGCCTGCAGACGCTGCCCGCGCTGCCCGACCTCGAAGACGACGACGAGCCGCTCGACGCCGAGTCCAAGGCGAAGATGGACGCACTCCTGGGCCTCCGGGGCCCGAGTCTCTTCCCCGCCACGCCCACACGCGACCCCAAGCCCAAGGGCGACACGCTCGGCCCGCCGCCCCGTGCGCCTGGCCAGGGGTGGAACATTCCGGGGTACGACGACGGGCGCGACGAGGATCTCGACAGCTGGTGTTGTGAGTGTGCTGTGCCGGAGCTGCTGCCGCGGCCGAGCTGACCCGCAGCAATCTGCAACAAGGATGCCGAGCTCCGGTGCCGCGGGTGCGACGGCGACCTATACTGCCGCGAGTGCTGGGCCGAGGGGCACGGTGCCGGGCCGGGCAAGGAGCAGGGGCACAAGGTCGAGCGGTTTGCGTGGTCGCGGGGGGCGTGAGGCCGGGTGGAGGTGTTGTGCCGACGGTGTGGGTGCTGCCGACGGGAGATTGGCGAGCAGTTCGGCAGGCGCGACAAGGACGCGCGCAGACGACGACGCGCGACGCGACGACATTTGACCGCCGGCAGTTGAGGTCGCCGGCGGCAGGTGGGATAGTTATCACGCGCATTCCTCCTACGTCAGTAGAGGCGGCATGTGCCATTGTTGTATCATATATCATGCATAGTTTGAGGTGCTCGACAAGACCAAGCAGCACACGTACGCCGGGACACCGCCGCACGCACACCACGTGGTCTCGTCTTGTCTCGCAAGAATATCAGCGACGTATAGTCCTCGACGAGCCAAGGGGAGCGAGCTCCAAGCAAGTAGAGGGTGGACGTCGCAACGCCGGCCGGGCAGCTCGAGAGCCGCGCGACACAGGTTGTCTAGACCTAAGCCGTTTTTCTTCCAGTGCGGCTAGTAAGGGCACCCCGGGGGAGGTAGGTGCGCCCTAGGCAAATGCGCCTGGGTGCACCTGCCGCTAGGCAGGTGCTGGGGGGAGGGAGGGGGAGGAGAGAGAGGGGGGGAAGAGAGGGGAGGGGGAAGGGATGCCGAGGAGCGAAGACGAGTGACAGCCTACCGCCTCGCCTCGGCCGGGTCAGTGCGTGAGTCGTGCCGTTGCGCCGCGGGTCACGTCTCCATCGGTTGTCGGTGAGAGGTGAAGTGTGGAACAGAGTGTTGTGGGCTGGAAAAATGCTTAAGAGGGGGCGGGGGAGGGGGCGGGAGCAGATTGCAGTTTGGTGCGAGGGCCTCGCACCCACGACCTCCACATTACAGCCAGCCAGACGCGACGCAGCGAGCAGCTCAAGGCCGCCTCGCACCCGACGCGATTGACCTCGTCCTGCATCGAGTGCATGTATCGGCGCCGATTCAGCGGGGATCGGCCCGCTCCGCATGCTTGCTTACTCAATTACTCAACCTGCGCGCCGCGTGGTCGACGCACGCAGCCGAGCTCTTCCTGGCCTGGACCACCTGCGAAGTGTGAAAGTGCGAGCGCGCGAGCGTGGTGCGCGACGCGAGGGGTGGTGGGTCGAGCCAAGTCAGCTGCGTGAAGTGCACCACGCTCGCAGGGATTACTTCCGACCGGCAGCTTCTGCAAGCAGTAAAGACGTCGGCGCGATCACTGTAATCAGGTCCACGCGGGGAGGCGTCGGCTCTGGCTCACTGCCGACTTGGGCTAGAGTCGATGCCGCTGCACGATACCGCTGTGCTGGATCGTGCTGCTCCACGCGCCAAGCAGGTCCACGCGAGATCGACGCGCACTGCATATGACGGCCTGGTGCACCGCGCACCGCGCGACGCACCGACGCGCGCACCAACATGGCAGTGTGGCGTTTGTGGCATTTCGCCCGCCCGCACACATTGCCATGCCGAGAAGTACGACATGTCTCATGTCGCTGGCGCGCGCGCGCTCGGTCGCTCCGTTCCCGCGAGCAGGGAGCTGCCAGAGCCGCGCGCGAGCGAGCCAGCAGGTGCAGCCTCGGATGCATGTTTCGCACCTGCACGCATGCTCCAGCGCCGTCCGCCGTCCGCCGTCCGCCGTCCGCCGTCCGCCGTCCCGACCCCGCCGTGCCTGGTTTCGAAATGGCCCGTCCCCCTGTCAGCGTGTCTCATGAGATGGCCGCTTGGTCAAAGGGTAGCGGGAGGCAGAGCCGTACTGGCCGTACTGGCCGCATACTGGCCCGCAGCTTCCAGACGTCGACACGGGAGTCATGCTCTACCGCTAACGTACTACCCAGGAATGTCGCGGTGTGCTGGGGCTGCTGGGGCTGCTGGCGCTGCTGGCGCTGCTCTGCTGCTCACTCCCAACCTACCCCTACCTAGGGCCGCTGGACGCAAGGCACACCACCTCGGGCCTAACTTTATCGTCTATGCCCACGACCCCGACGCCGCCGCTGCCGCCGCCGCCGCTGCCACACCTCCGCGTCCACGCCCACGCCCACACTCACGCTCTCAACACCACACACCTGCTACATAAGGGGATGGCGGGTTGCGAAGCTGGGAACCCGCGACCGACAACATGTCCCCAGCACCGACGAGCTGACGTTGTCCTCATCACAACAATATAATCGCGACCGACGATCTCAAGCATGCCGGCTCTCAACACACCGCTGGCGCCGCCCATCCCAATCCCGCCAGAGCCACAGACGTATCGCCCGCCACCAACTCGCACACGAACCCAGCCACCGCCACCACCACCACCGCCGCGCACCATGCCGCCCTCGTCGCACCCCTTCCTCACCGACCAGACGCCGTACCTCGACCGCCGGTTCAGCTCGGCCTCAGCCCGCAGCACGAGCAGCGCCGGCTCGTACCGCACCCACCGGAGCAGCAGCGGCTCGAGCGCGGGGGGCAGCGGCTCGGCGCTCGCGCACGACCCGTGCTGGCCGTTCAGCCGCGCGTCGGCCTCTGGCCCGAGCTCGCGCAGCGGCAGCAGCAGCAACAACCCGCCGGCGTTGCAGCCCTCGGCGCCCATCTACCCCGCGAGCTCGCGCGCGTCGCAGCCCGTGTCCCGGACCCAGGCGTACAGCCACCTCTCGGTCGCGAGCACGCGGAGCGCGCCCTCAGCGAGCCCGCGCTCAGCCGCGCTCCACATCAACCCGTCGGGCAGCTCGACGACGTCCAACTCGCCCGACGCGAGCCCGACCACGCCGGTGCACGCGACAATAGACCGCTCGTGCCTCGTGTGGATGCGCGAGGCAGAGCAGCACGAGTACCTGTTTGGCTCGGTCGCCAGCCGCGACACGAGCCCGCGCGAGGCCCACCGCAAGCTCAGCCTCCTCCACCCCGACGAGCTGGCAGAGAGCGTCGAGGAGCTCCGCGTAGACGACGACGGCGCAGAACGCGCATGTAGGATCAACCTCAAGTGCCGCAACCGCTTTGGCCAGCGCTTCTAGGTGCGGCTGGCTGGCTGCAGAAGCCAAGTTTTCTCCGGAAACCGCGGAGAGGCGGGGGTGCCCCTGCCCGCTGTCCGCGGTGCCGCGCCGCGCCGAAACCGGAGCGGAGTACACGCACGCCGCCCGCGCGGCCCCGACATGCGAGATGCACGCTGCTGGCCACGACGCCGCCGCGCAACCCGGACCGGCGACCAACCCCTGTCCGCCTGCCCGCCTTCAGACCGCGGCTGTTGCGGCGGGCCCGCCGCAGCCCTCTGCCACATCCACCCCCACACCCCACCCCACCCACATCCACGCATATACACTACTCGCACCTCTAATTTGTAGTATGTACACGCTGGCATGCCATGTTGTATGTCCGATATGGTGCGGAGCAGCGCCGGAGTAGTAGCAGCGCCGCACGCCGTGTCGATCACTCGGCCACTCGGCCATGGCGGTGGCCAGATTTACTCCCGCGTTTCGCCGGTTAGTGCTTTACTGACACGTCGCGTGGGACAAGATGATGTCGGTGTCGCCGGCGACTTGCTACCACACCATACACCATGCGCCTCGCACATATCCTCGTCGGCGCGCCGCTGCTGCTGCAGGCCGTGCAGGTGGGTTCGGCGGGGTGGACGCTGCTGACGCCAGGCGCTGCACTTCTACTTCGAGTCGAACGAGAAGCGGTGCTTCCTCGAGGAGCTGCCATCGAACACCATCGTCGAGGGTGAGTTGGCTGGGTTGCCAGGCATGCTGGGCTAACCCACGCCAGGCCACTACAAAGCCCTGCTGTGGAGCGAGCCGACGCAGAGCTGGGTCGTCAACGACCAGCTCGGGATCCACGTCAACGTCGAGGACCTCTCCAGCGGCAACATTGCCGTCAACACGCGCGGGCCTCACGAGGGCAAGTTTACGTTCACGTCCCACGACCCGGGAGACCACAACATCTGCCTGCACACCAACATGACGGGCGGGTGGGTGTCGAATGAGCACATCAAGCTGTACCTCGACATCAACGTCGGCAGCAGCAAGCACGACCAGGAGTGAGTGGGCGAGGCACAGCTGGAGGGTTGTGCGGCGAGGCTAACGACGCGACGCAGGGCCGACCGCAACCACGCAAACACGCTCGCGGGCAAGCTCAACGAGCTCAACAAGCGCGTAGAGGACATCCAGCGCGAGCAGCGATACATGCGCGAGGTTGAGGCCAGCTTCCGCGACGCGTCGGAGAACGTCAACTCGGTCGCGGTGTGGTACTGCATCTTCCAGATTGGCGTGCTCGTCGCTGCTGGCGTGTGGCAGATGCGCCATCTCAAGGTGTATTTCGACGACAAGAAGCTGCGCTAGGCGCGCGCGCGAGTGGCGCGCAGCGCCCCGAGCGGCCAGAGGAGGGAGAGGGACGGCAGCAGGCGGGCGAGAGCGAGGGGAGGAGACGGCAGCAGGAGATTCGAGACAACCGACGAGTACCGCACAGCGGACACTGGGCCCGCCCCGCCCACACGACATGCATGCATGAGACACGAGTGGGGGTGGCTGGCACACTGACGCGCTGACCGCGACCGCGCCATGCTGACAACGCGGCGTCCGTGGATGGCATCGTCAGGCAATCCGCAGCCCACACCTCCAACCACCCACAACCCCCCACACCAATCCTATGCCATGCCATGCATGAAGACTACGCACATTCTACAGCGTACAGGGGCATCTGCCCGCGTTGTTCGCAACGCTACAATACAATCTCGCCTCAACCCCGGCCCCACCCCCCACTCTACTCTCTATGCGTCCCCGAGGAACGCCGCCGCCGCCTCCCTGAACCACTCGGCCTTCTTCAAAAAGTGAACCAGGATCGTGCCCCCGTACTCCGCCTCGTCGCCCAAGAATCGGTCCCGGTGTGACGGCCGCTTGGCCATCAGCGCCTCGACCTCGGCCCGTGTCGTCGTCCACCGCGCGTCGGGCACGTCCCGCAGCTTGCTGAGCGGGCTGCCCTCAATGAGTGCTTCCACCTGTTCCGTCTCGTTCAACTCGACGTTGAGCACCGGAGGGCGGTACTTGGTGCCAAACTCGGCGACGGTCGAGTACGCGTTCGCCTTGTAATGCGACCCTCCTCTTTGGTCCACGACATCCGAGGGAATGCCGTGCAGCTGCTCGTCCCGGATGCGGGCAATCTCATCGGGGAACAGGAAGCCGTGCGAGTAGCTGGGCCGTCAGCAGTGACTCCACGCCTCCATTGCTCAACCTACACAGTGCCAGCCTTGGGGTGATCATAGATGCCACAGCGGTCCGTAACCCAGACAATCTCCTTGGCCTGAGGGTGCAGCCGCATCCACTTGGACGTGAGCTTGTCCTCCTTGCCGACGATCATGCTGTTCAAGGATGGCGTGTCGCCGATGTACTTGACCAGGTCGAACGACATGCCGTAGCACTCGCCGGCCATGAACAGGTCGCGCACCAGGTAGCCCCAGAAGGCCTTGCGGCGGGGCGACGCTCTCAGGTGCCGCTCCAGCTCGCCTAGCATGAGGAACGCGTCGTCGTCCGCCTTGAGCACGTAGTCAGGTCGCTTGTCGCCGCGGTAGATTGGCTTGGTCGAACCACCAGCAGACGCCTGCAGCGCAAACTCGGCCTCGCTCTCCTTGGAACGGGGGTGGGTAGGGTACTCGTAGTCTGGCACAGTCGCGTTCTCCGCCGCCCACGTAAAGTAGGCGTGTGTCTTGCCAGAGTTCATGTTCTCTTCAATGTCCAAGATGACAATGTCGTTGTGGGCTGGTGGTGTCAGCGTGATTGCATTCGTGTGCCCATGCCCAGTCACACTCACTCTCCTGCTCGAGCGCAATCGCATCGCTCAACTCGGGACGTGGACGGCCCATGATGAACTTGACGCTGACGCCCTCAGTCCCGGCACGCCGCGAACGGGCATGCGTCATGTACGTTTGCCGGACCAGATCACGGCGAACGCGGCCCTTATCGTATGTGAAGATGCCGATGAGCACGCTCGTCGGCTCCATACTATCGATGCTGATACCGCGACCATCGGCGTATGGTACGTGCTGGCGCCCAGGGTACGGCCATAAACTGTCCGACGGCGTCAGAGGCGTCAAGAAGGGGTTCTTGCCCTGGAGCGAGTAGAGGGTGGGGTAGTTTGCGGTGCAGTACTCCCTGAAAGGGAGCGCTCGCTTGTCGGGGTCGAGGATATACTTGATGGTGCATGTCAGGACCAGCGCGAAGAGGAGGAAGAAGGCGAAGAACAGCACCTGGCGGGAGTCAGCGGCTGTTCAATCTATCCTCGGCACAACGGCGCCGGCGACTCACAACTCCCCATGGCTCGTTGCGGACAAAGTTTTGTAGTAGTCTGACAAGCCTGCCCGCCGTCCATGGCTCCTCGATCATCTTCTCCTTCTCAGACAGCTGCTGCGCTCTCCGCCGCTTGGAAACACGGCGCTTGGGCGCCTGGCGCTCTGTCGAGGCGGGCAAGACGCGATGCAATGGGCCAAGTAGCCAGCCCCAATGTCTCGTTCCAATAGGCAGGATTCTTGGGACCGAAGGCAAGAGGCTCGAGGTGACTCTCGAGCCCGAGGAACCGTCGTCGGAGCGGAACCACCAGAACGGGGAATCGGGCGCGTCGTCTTCCGACTCGCTGCTCTGAGAATACGCGCGCTGCTCCCATCTCGAGCTCATTGTCGACGTCGAAGTCCGCGGGCTGCTCGTGCTGACACGGGGAAGAGCGCCATCATCGCTGCTGGCGTTCAAAAAGCCGATGTAGTCGGTTGCCGCGTCGGACACGGCACTGGGCGAAGCGAGGGGCGTTCGCGGAGTCGACAGCGGGAGAAGGTTGTTGGGATCTTGAGGAAGAGGGTCGGTGGAAGTCGACGCCATGGCAGCCGTGTCCGAAATGGAGGGCCAGTGTTTCCTGCGGGGCTGCTTGGGCTCTGGTGCAGTGTCGCTTTGAACAATGTACTCGTGGACGATGGGGGAATGCTTGGACGGTTGCCAAGGTAAAGGGTCGGCCGTCTCGCTGCTGGTCGCTGGTGGCGCACTCGCTGTTGCACCGACGCGATGGGCATCAAGAGAGGCGCGTGATGGCGGTTGACCGTGCGCCACCGGGACTTCGACAGCTGCCGACGAGCGGTCGACCAATGTCTGTAAGCTGCGCCGTCTACCGAGCACGGGGCCAGCGGGGCCGACCGACATGCGACGGCGGTGCACGTTCGACTCTGATGTTGTTGGCGTGATGGGCGAGTGGGTGACGAACGTTTCGTCGTCGCCCTGTACTGGGCTCGAGGGCGAGGCGATGGTTTCAATGTCGAGCGCGTGAGGGATCCACCTGCGCGTCGGGCCAGTGCTGAGGGAAGGGAAGGGTGGGCGTGCGGCGGCGGCGGCGGCGGCATCGCTCCGATGAGTGTCGTTGGAGCTACGGCGCGAGGAGGGGCCGGGGGTGTCGTGCGAGTCGGCGACGGCTGAGACGGTGGCCGTGTCTGGCTGGTCTGAGGGTGGTGGCCATGTTCCTTGGCGTCGAGGCGGCTGCTGGTCGCTCGCCATTGTTCGTGTCGCGTGTGGAGTGGGTGATGGCGCCCAGTGCACTTGTGGAGCAACCGGGCGTCTGGAAGATGAGGGTGGTGTGTGTGTTGAAGTGGAAGAGGAGGAAGGTGCTGAAGGGCTCGGCGGCACGGCCGAGTTGGCGTGGCGTCGAGGACCAGGCATCGTGTCGAGCCAAGGAGAAGGCGGTCTGGAAGTTGGTGCGGTCGGCGCCGGATGCTGCGCGCGCCCTGGGCCTGCTTCACGTGCGGTTCATCCGGGGTGCGGCGGGGGAGCGGGCGGGCGAGTGTGGGCGCGGCTGGTGTGCGTGCTCGTGGGGCAGAGTGGTGTGCGTTGCGTTCCTTGTCCTTGGCGTTGTGCCGACCTGAGACAACGAGGAATAGTGCGTGCGTGCAGAAAGTGTGGTGTAGCGACGAGCCGAGGGCGGATGGCGGATAACAGCGACTGTCCGAGCGAGCGAGCGAGTGACGGCGAGCGGCGAGCACCACCGCGCGACAAATATGGGCCGTGTGCCGTGCAAGGCGCGCGACGGCGGCGGCAGGCGGCGGCGGCGTCAGCGCCGGGGGGGGGGGGGGCGGCTTCAAAGGGCGGAAGGGCCGGGCGGGGCGGGCCAGCACGCGAGAGGGGGGTGCAGGCACAGGGCGGGCGGGCCACCATTGGGGGAAAACCGCAGCAACCAACCCCCACTTTGTTTTCGTCCACTGTACACGGCGTGTCCTGACCGCGCGCTGACCGCCCCCGACCGCCTCCTCGGCCTCGTCGCGACGCAACCAGGCGCCTCGATTCTCGTCGCTCTGGAATGCCAATGTGACTTGGATGTGTCTGACCGCTGACCGCCGCAGCCGCAGCCGCGGTAGTCATGCATGCACTATACAACACTCTTAGACACAAGCAGCAGACGAGTGGTGGCGGTGCAATCGACGCTGCTGCAGTCGCTAGGAGCTTGCGTCAGGGCGACTTCGGTGTTGGCCGGGTAAAAGTGCGTGCAGCGTCAAAGCTCCGCGCTCATCGACGTCAACAGTGCCAATGTGGGCGCCACGTTCTCGGCTTCCTCGCTGCTTGCCAGCAAGGCAGCCTCGCTGGCGCCTTGCTGGAGCTGCTACCTGCCGCCACGCCATCACGCGAGGCCGGCTAGCCCTGCTGGCCCTTCCTGGTCACACGATGCATGCAGACGACCATGACACGCACAACGGCGTCTGCTCGTTAGCATCTGCGCTGTCAAATCGGCATGCCGGAAAGTGGTGTCCGACCGGATTTCCTCCGTGTGTTACGTAACTCTGGATTGATTTACGTAATTCAATCGAATCCTCATTTACGTAAGCCTCCACTCGGAACCTTCGGCATACATGTCTCGTCGAGATGCGAGATGCCAGAGCGCCAGAGTCATCGCCCGGCCTCTTTGCATGCGACTCGCATCAATCCTCCACACAGCCCGCAACATGTCCCTCACTGGAGTCGAAGCCGCCAAGCGCCTGGCCGCGTACGCCGCGGTTGACCGCCACATTGGTCTGGAGCACAAGGTAGGTGTGGGAGATCGGAAGGAAGGCGGAGGAGGTGGTTGGGTGTCCGGATGCCGGGCCGGATGGGCGGTGGGAGGGGTGTTTGGTGGCTGGGGAGGCAGAGGGGTAGGCTGTGGTGATGGATCTTGCTCGCGCGGCGAGCGGGTGGGTTGGTGGGCGGACGAGATGCCTTGCGAACGCAGCGAGCGGCATGAGCCGGGAGAGGGGAGCCGGGGGTCACAGAGGACGAGCTCGCTCGAAACAGGCTCGAGCGCATCGCAACTTTCTCGCGACTAACCCCGCAGCTCATTGGCATCGGCTCGGGATCGACCGTCCCGTACGTCGTCGACCGCATTGTCCAGCAGGGCCCCAAGGCCAACGCTGGCCGTGTCTTCCTCCCCACTGGTACGTCAGCTCTGACTGTGACTAGCCGCGTGCCCCTGACACCCCCCGCAGGCTTCCAGTCCAAGGAGCTCATCATCAAGGCGGGGCTTGCTCTCGGCGACGTCGACCAGTACACCCGCCTCGACGTGACGATTGACGGCGCTGACGAGTGAGATGGGAGCGCTGCGCCTTGCTAACCCCCAGGGTCGACTCCAACCTCAACTCGATCAAGGGCGGCGGCGCGTGCCAGCTCCGCGAGAAGGTGCTCGCCGACATGGCCGACACGTGGGTCATGGTCGCCGACTACCGCAAGAACTCGGAGGTGCTTGGCACAAACGTGAGTGGCTCGCCGGGATGACTCTGACAGCGCAGTGGAAGCAGGGTGTCCCCATCGAGGTCGTGCCCTTCGCCTACGCCCAGGTGCTCGCCACGCTCACCAAGCAGGGTGGCACGCCTACGCTGCGCATGGGCAAGGCCAAGGCCGGCCCGGTCGTGAGCGACAACGGCAACTTCATCATCGACGCCGTGTTCCCCAAGGAGCAGATGCTCAAGCCCGCCGAGCTGCTCGTGCGCATCAAGCTCATCACGGGTGTCGTCGAGGTCGGCCTCTTCACCGACCTGGCCAAGGCCGCGTACTTTGGCAACGAGGACGGCAGCGTCACTGTGCGTGCGCTGGGCGGCAAGGTCGAGCAGATTGCGTCGGTGCCCGACGTCCCGGCGATCGCCTCGGCCTAAGGGATGCGGCGTGGCGTACATATCCATCATTATAAAATGGCGCGGGGCGCGCTGTCGCTGTTCAGCTTGTAGATGCACCGCGGTGAAGTGTAAACGTGCGAGTGGCGGAAGTTGCCGAGGCGAGTTGACGGCTTGTTCCTGCGTCATGCTTCGCTATGGCGTCATTGGGCGCAGCGCGTTGGCAGCTCAGTCGTGACGGCGACGGCGATTGCAACAGGCTTGATCTCATTCCACCCACCCATCTGCATCTTCTCACCACCCCATCCACAACAAGCAAGCAGCACAATGGGCCTCCCGCGCTCCCTCGCCTTCCTCCGCACCGGCACCGGCGGCCAGTCGCTCGAGGTGTAGGTGGCCGGTGTAGCCCACCACTGACGGCAGCTTCATCGACCCGCTCTGCCCGCCGTCGCGCAACATCACGCGCTCGCTCGCCGCCAACGTCGTGCCCCACATCTCCAAGGGGGGCAAGTACGAGGGCAAGCTGCAGCTCATTACGCGGATCTACCCGCAGCCCTTGTGCGTGGGGCGTGGCTACGAGCGCTGACAACGCCCAGCCACTACCTCTCGGCGTACCCCGCCGAGGCGCTGCTCGTCTTTGGCCAGGAGCACCCCGACCTCTTCTGGGACTTTTTGCTTGCGGTGGGTAGCTGCCCAGACGCCGCTGACGTCCAGACCT
Source organism: Vanrija albida (assembly GCF_041260175.1). Classification (NCBI taxonomy): domain Eukaryota; kingdom Fungi; phylum Basidiomycota; class Tremellomycetes; order Trichosporonales; family Trichosporonaceae; genus Vanrija; species Vanrija albida. Next base: position 1,518,167 of record NW_027191423.1, read on the forward strand.
ACGACATCCAGGAAAACTTCTTCAACCGCCTCGTGCTCGACCAGACGCCGCGCCAGGTCACCGAGGCGTACGTCGACGTCGCGGTCAAGGTCATCCAGTCGGCGGGCAAGCTGGGCGCCGAGAGCGCCGACGTCGCCAAGGAGGCGCTGCTCTCCAAGCTGGCCGTGCACGAGAAGAACAATGGCGGGTCGACGGCCTTCCTCGACTTCAAGTTTTTGAGTGAGCCGTGTGTAGGGGTAAGCTGACCCCAGTCCGTGAGGGCCGCCAGAACGGCATCCACGTCACCCCGACGGCCCTGTTCAACGGCCTCGAGGACCCCGCCGTGTCGAGCGGCTGGGGCAAGGCCGAGTGGGACCAGTACCTTGCGTGAGTGGCGCGGCGTGTGGCAGTCGGGTTCGGGCGCAGCTGACACACACAGCGACAGGCTCGACTAGGATGCGGGCGGCGGCCCACACGCCGCCTCCAAGCCGCGATTGTAGTGCAGTTTAATGAACCGAGACGGTGCAGCAGACCCAATTCTATACAGATGCATCAAAAGTCGTCGATGGTGCGGTTGAGGTCCGCCTTGAGGTGGTCCTTCATGCCTGGGGGGAGGATAGGCTCGCCCTTTGCGTCGGTGACGTAGCCTGGGGTCAGCGGGACCGACAGCAGCACTCACGGAACGGCATCTCGATCGACTCGTGCTTGTTGAACGTGATGGTGGGGAAGTCGACAAACTTGATCTCGTCGAGGGGGACTGGGGCGTCAGGCCACTCTCTCCCTCCATGGCTCAAGCCCCCACAGCTCCACCCCACGCCACTCACCCCCGTCCTCGACAACAATCTTGGTCACCTTCACGGCGGTATCAGTCGTCATCTGCACCGGGCCAAGGTGGCGGCCCTCGAACCCGAGCCTGCGGAGCTCGCCGGTGCGGTCGCGGGGGGGATCGTCGCCGAGGATGCCGCCGTAGAGGAACACGTCAAACTTGTCCGCATCAGCGGGGGAGATGACCTCGGTCGCGCGCGGGTCGAGCAGGCACACCCTGCTCTGCGGGATCGGGGGCTCGCGCGCCGCGAGCATGTCGAGCACCGGCGCCGTGTGGAGCCCGGCCTTGGACGAGCTCGGCTTGGTGTCGAGGTACTCGCGCAGCGGCGGGATCGAGGACGTCGAGAGCGACGTGAAGTCGACCTCGGACGCGTCGCCCACCGCCACGAGCATGTGCGCGTACCTTGCGCTGTTAGCGAGGAGGGGGGGGTCGAGGTGACTCACTCGAGCCGCACCCACTCGGGCAGGGCGCGCGTCGCCTCGTCGTCCTGCTCCATGTGCTCTGGCCGTCAGTGGCATTCGCAGCCGCACGCACCGATGATGTACTTGAATCCTTTTGTCATGGCTGGTGTGGTGGTTGAAAGCGCTCGTCGCGATCTCGATCTCGATCTCGATCTCGACATCAACTTTCTCCACCTCCACCGGCGGGACTAAAATCTCGGACATCAGATTTGGTCGTCAACATCGAGGAAGACGCTGTAGCCATCACCCACACCACAACACCCCACCATGGCTCAAGGCGCATCCAAGGGCCTCAAGGCGAAGAAGGAGTCGGGCGGCCGCAAGAAGGGCGGCAAGCTGCCCAAGGGCCGGCGCGAGTTTGCGCCCAAGAAGCTCGACCACGTCCGCGAGAAGATCACGACCAAGGTGGGTTGAGGCTGCAGCCGCGGGGCTCTGACGCGGCCCAGAAACTCTCGAGCAAGATCAACAACTCGATCGAGAAGCAGATGGTCAACGCGGCCTCGTCGGGCAAGCTCACCATCATGAAGAACAAGGGCGACCTTGAGGCGGGAGCGTGAGTTGGCGATTTACGACGCAGCGCTGACGCCCAGCGGCAAGGCCAAGAAGTAGCCTGGGAGCGCATAGACCGGGGCGGTGTTGTACGATACGTGTATGGATGGCCTTGGGCTGGTGGGGTGGGGTGCGAGGGTTGGAGGACGGCTCGTGGCGAGCGGGCGGCCAGGATGTGAGCGAGCCAGCGGTCACTGACCAGCTGACCGCGGGACCGCGGGACCGCGTTCGGCTTCGGCTCGACGACGGACAACCACACATGCGTGTGGGCGGCATTCATGCCCGGCAGCAAGCGCAGACTGGCCTAGCTTCGAGGCTGAACACAACAACGCCGCAGCGGCAGCCACGGTCTGGTTGCCCCCAACCCCTCCATCCTCCTTCAACTCCTCCCCCCCCCCCCCGGCCTGCCCCACACGCCAATGTAGTGCCAATGCATATCATGATGTACAGAACCGTCTAAGGGCTCTTGGGCTTCTTGACTGCACAGTGTCAGCTGATGCTCCACGTACTTCGACATCAGACTCACCACCGTACTTGGACCGCGACTTGGTGCGGCCAACGACGCCGTGCGTGTCGAGCGCGCCACGGACAATCTTGTACCTGCAACGTCAGTACAACATCCCACTAGGCGGCAGCTTGATCACTCGCGCGCAGCGCTGCGCGCTGCCACTCGCTCGCCGACTCACTTGACACCGGGCAAATCCTTGGTACGCCCGCCACGGACCAACACAACCGCGTGCTCCTGCAGGTTGTGCCCCTCACCAGGGATGTACGCGATCGTGCTCTTGCCCGTGCTGAGCTTGACACGGCAGACCTTACGCTGCGCCGAGTTGGGCTTACGCGGCTTGACGGTGTAGACCTTTGTGAGCACGCCCTTGCGCTGCGGCGCGCCCTCGAGCAGCGGCGTGGGCTTTTTCCGTGTCCTGGGCTTGCGGCAGCCGCGAATGACTGAAGCGTCAGTCGCACCCCCACAACAGAGGCGACGCCGCTACCCACCCTGGTTGACGGTCGACTTGGACGCCGGGGCCGAGACGGAGAAGGCGCGCGCAGCGAGCGGCTGCGCGGCAGGCGCCAGGCGCACGCGCGACGACGAGGCGATGGGCTGCGCGCGCACGGCGCGCATCGACAGCTGGCCTAACGACGAGGTGAGGGCCGAGACGGCGCCGCGGGCGAACATTGTGCTGCTGGTGGACGAGCGAGATGGAGTGAGAGTGCCGAAGATGCACCTGGGTGCCATCTGCAAAGTCGGAAGTTCGTGCAAGTCGGTCCTGGCTGAGACTGATTTTTACGTGTCATTCGCCACGTGGACATATCAATCCCACCTCCACTTGAGATTTCTGCGGATTGAAGTTCTTGAGGCCAGCGACATCTCGCACAACCACAAACAACACCAGCACCATGTCCGAGGCAGACTTTATCCCCCTCGAAGAGCCCAGGGGGTCCAAGGGCGCCGGCGACAAGGGCGCGGCCGCGACGCTCTTCGTCTCGTCGCTGCCGTACAACGCGACCTCGACCGACCTCATCACGCACTTCTCCTTCATCGGCCCCATCCGCCACGGCTTCGTCGCGACCGACCGCGAGACGGGCAACTCGAAGGGTGTGGGCTATGTCACCTACTCTATGCGTGAAGACGCCGAGCGCGCCATCGAGGAGCTCGACAACAAGGAGTTTGGCGGCAAGGGCAGGAAGATCCGCGTCGGCTGGGCCGACCAGAAGGTGGGTGGCGGCGCAGGTGGTGGCATGCTGACCCGTGCAGCTGTCTATGAAGGAGCGCAAGGAGGCCCAGGCTGCCCCTCGCCAGGCTAAGAAGCCCCGCGTCGCAGCGGGCGAGGAGAGCACCGGCCCGTCTGACCCCAACGCCATCCGCACCCTCATCCTCTCTGGCCTGCCCGCCGACCTGACAAAGGCCGTCCTCTGGAAGAAGGTCCGCAAGGCCAACGACAAAGCCGAGCTCGTCTACCCCATCGAGGGCGAGGAGAACGTCAACACTGGTGGGTTGCCCCTAGGCGTTAGCCGCTAACCGCAGCCAACATCATCTTCCCCTCCCACGGCGACGCGCTCAAGGCGCTCCCCAAGCTCCACGGGCACACATATAAGGGAGCGATCCTGTCGTGCGTTCTCAAGAAGCGCCTGGACAAACTCTCGACGAAGGGCGAAGGCCGCGCTGCGTCGCACGCTGGCCGTCTGATCGTGCGTAACTTGGCATGGGACACGACCGAGGCCGACCTCCGCGCCACGTTCCTGCCCTTCGGCCCGCTCGTCGCCATCGACCTGCCGACCGCACCGTCCAAGATCGAGGGCGCGCCACCCCGTGCCCGTGGTTTCGCTTTCGTGTGGTTCATGGTCAGGAAAGACGCCGAGCGCGCCATGGAGGCGGTCAACGGCAAGGCCATCACCCGTGCGCCCGATGCCGCGGTCGCAAAGGGAAAGAAGGGACGCGAGGCCGCCAAGGCGCGCAAGGTCGACGACGACCGTCTCGTTGCTGTCGACTGGGCCTTGAGTAAGGACAAGTGGCAAGAGACGCAGCCCAAGGAGGAGGAGAAGAAGGAGGAGGCCGAGGAGAGCGGGTCGGAGAGCGAGGGCGAGGCGAGCGGCAGTGGAAGTGGAAGTGGAAGCGAGAGCGGAGAGGAGGGAAGTGACGATGAGGACGAGGAGGAGGACAATGACGAGGATGTCGAGATGGCCGAGGGCGACGAGGACGAGGACGAGGACGAGGAGGAAGCCCCCATCAAGCCAAGGCTCCCCGACACCGACGTCGGCAGCACCCTCTTCATCCGCAACCTCCCATTCGAGACGACAGAACAGGAGCTCGGTACCCTGTTCCGCACGTTCGGCCCCATTCGCTACGCGCGCATCACGATCGACAAGGCCACGGGCCGCTCGCGCGGCACTGGCTTCGTGTGCTACTGGAACTCTGAGCACGCCGACGAGGCCATCACCGAGTCGGAGCGCGTCGCTCAGGAGACTGGTGCCAACGCCATGCCGCTCGGCGACAAGAAGAACCCCTTCGCCCTGCCGTCCGTCCTGACTGCCGACCCGTCGTCATCTCTCGCCTCCAAGCTCGTCCTCCACGGCCGCACGCTCGCCGTCTCGCGCGCCGTGACCCGCGAGCAGGCCGGCAACCTCAAGGAGGACGCCGAGCGCGCGCGCGAGAAGGGCGACAAGCGCAACACGTACCTCATGCGCGAGGGTGTCGTGTTCCCCAATTCGCCTGCCGCCGCTGCCCTCCCCTCCGTCGAAGTTGAGAAGCGCCAGGCTGCCTTCAACGCACGAAAGGCGCTCCTCCGCTCCAACCCGGCGCTGTACGTCTCCAAGACGCGTCTCTCTATCCGCCAGCTGCCTCTCTTCCTCACCGACCGCGGTCTCAAGCGCCTGGGTATCCACGCTGTGCGCACGTTCGACGCCGAGGTCGCCGCCGGCACCCGTGAGCCCCTGTCCCGCGTCGAGGAGACCGACTCCACCCTCTCGCCCGCGCTCGAGGCCCGCGCCGCTTCAGGCAAGGGCCCCAAGCGCGGCGAGCGCCAGACGGCCGTCGTCCAGTCCAAGGTCGTGCGCCAGAACGAGAAGGTCGACCCGCTCACCAACTCTGGCCGATCAAAGGGTTACGGTTTCCTCGAGCTGCGCTCGCACAAGGAGGCGCTCAAGGTGCTCCGATGGGCGAACAACAACGCGACCGTCGGCCCGCTCGTGTGGGAGTGGTGGGTCGCCGAGCTGGGCGAGCTCCGCGACCGTGCAAAGGCGCAGCTCGAGCGCGCCCGCGCAGGCGAGAAGGAGAAGGAGAGCGTCGAGGAGCTCGAGGCGCGGCTCAAGAAGATTGACGCGCGCCTCGCCGAGGGCGACGACCGCAGCCAGGGCGGCATGCGCGGTGGCAAGACGCTGCTGATCGAGTTTTCGATCGAGAATGCGCAAGTCGTGCGCAGGCGCGTCGACAAGCAGTCGCACGACCGCCCGGCTGGCGCAGGCGGCAAGCGCAAGGCCGACGCCATCGCGGCCGAGGACACGGACGACGAGGACGCCGGCGCCGGCGGCAAGCGCCAGCGGACGGACAAGAAGGGCGGCAAGGGCAAGGGCAAGTTTGACGCCAAGGACAAGTCCAAGTCGCCACGCAAGGACCGTGACGCCCGCGGCGGCGACAAGCGCGACGGCGGCCGCGCCGACAGGCCCAAGCGCGAGCGCCGCTCCGAGGCCACCGTGACGGGCGCCAACGCCGAACAGCCGCGCGGTATCGAAAAGCTCGGTTCGGCGCTCGGCAGCATGATCGGCCGCAAGCGCAAGCAGCGCAAGGGCGGCAAGTAGGGCTAGGGATAGATTTGGTCTGTATCGTAATGCATCGTTAGTACTGCCGGGCTAGCTATGCAGTGCATAGGTCATCTACATGATCAATGGAGGACGCGTCCGTATGTACAGGTCCGGGGCTCATTGCGCGGCCGCGGGGGGGACGGGCGTCGCGTGCTCGGCAGGCGGCGGCGGGGCGTCGGCGGTCGTGTCGGTGGGGGGTGCGGCCGCGCCGTTGGCCTCGGCCGGCGCGCCAGCGGCAGCAGCAGCAGCCTGACCCGCCGCGGCCTGCTCCTGGGTGGGCATGAGGTCGGAGGCTGGGGCGTGAGTATGTGTAATATGGTCAACTCTCGCGGACGGTCGCAAACGCGGCCTCACTTCACTCACGCGTTGGGCGGAAGAACATGGTCGTAATGTACTTCTTCCTATACCTCGTCGTGGTGCCGACGCCCAGGGTACCGTTCTTGATCGCGCTCGCCATCAGATGGTTCAGCACGGCGTGGCTGGGCGTCGCGAGGATGGCATTGTCGTCGATGCCACCGGCAGGCGGGCCGTCCTGCTGCTCTCTCGGGTCGGGGCGGCGCGTGTCCGTGTTAAGGATGACCTTTTCGAGGATGCGCGGCAGCTGGGGCGGCTTGGGCACGGGCGAAAAGTACGGGCTACTGGCCACGTACTGCTTGAGCACGTCTGGCGGGAACATTTGCGGCAGCTCCTCGAGGTACTGGTAGAGCACGAGCGAGGCCGGGATCTCCGACGTCCACTGGCTGTCGTCGACGTCCTCGGCCTTGACGGCCGGCTTCGAGTCCATGGCCCACTCTGCCTGCAGCTCGGCCTCGGTCTTGGGCGCCTCGACCTCGATCCAGTTGACGAGCGTGCCGTCGTCGTCTGTCGCTGTCGGGATCGCCTTTGAGCATCGCCAGCTGTCGTCGACGATAAACTTGAGCTTGTACTGGCCAGGAGCGAGGCGGAGGATGGTGTTGAAGTCGTGCGTGCTGCGGAGGTTAGTGGACTGGCTGAGTCGAGTCGACTGCAGCTCGCGCGCAGTGCAGCGCGCAGTGCAGCGCGCACGGCCCACTCACCTCTTCTTGAGCTTGACGCGCCCGCGCCACTTGTCAGCAAAGTTGCCCGTGACGTAGACGTTCTTGCCGCCGCCGTTCCACTGGATGGGAACATCAACCAGTCCGTCGTTTGTCGCCGTGGCCTGCTCCGCGGGCGGTGGCGTCGGAGACACGGTGGGTGGAGGCGGTGTGAGGCCGGTGGGCACTGGCGTCTCGGCGAGCTTGACCTCTGGCCTGCGGCTCGACGATGGCGGGTGTGGCCGGTCGTGTGCGGCGTGTGCCGCTGTGGCTGGTGGCAGCTCGGCGCCCTGGCCGCGCGGGGAGCGGATCGGGATGGGCTGCGAGGGAAAGTAGGTTGACGAGTCGTTGACGGGCACGACCGTCACGCCTCCGACGACACCCTTGTCCACCTTGGACATGGGTGCGAGGCCCGGCCCTCCGAGCGGGGACGCGACGCGGCCCCCGAGCGCCTGCTGCCATTTCCTCGACGAGCCTGGTGATGTGGGCGGTGGCGCGGCGGCGTTGACGGCGGCGGGTGGTGGGGGTGCCGACGCGGCGGCGGCGGCGTTGGGTGCCTTTGCGTTGGGCGCGGCGTTGGCGTTGGACGTGGTGGTGGCCGTTGTGGGCTGGGGCGCGGCCGGGGTGAAGCTGAGTTTCTGCATGTCGGGGAGCTCGAGGCTCTTGCGCCGCCTCGGCGAGCCCGGACGGCCTGATGGTGACGTCGGGTTTGATGACTGGGGCGATACGTGTGCTGGGGGACGCTGGGGCATTGGCAGTCGGAGGTTTGGTGCGTGCCGGCGCGAGGTTGAGCCTGCGCGGCCTAGGCTTGGGCCAGCGCCGTCACCTTGTCTTGCTGGAGAGCCGTGCTGGTGTGATGGAGTGTTTCCCATTGTTGGGGGGAGTGGGGAGTGGGGGTGGTGGGTGGGTGATTTGTGGATCGGGATGAGTGATGTCGTTGGCGAACGAGGTGGGTGGTGGCGTCGACGGCACGCTGGCTGGCTGGCTGGGTGCTTGCTTGGGTGGGTGGGCACGGCAGCACTGTCTTGACGCGGGGTCAGATTCCAACAACTATTACCGCTACGGGCGATTTCTTATAGAGCACTCAGTCAGTGAGTGACACGCCTCACGGCGACGCGAGCGCGCGTGCGCGACAAGACAATCCACCGAGAGATATGCTGCACGCGACGACGACCGACAAAGACTTGGCAACAGACAGACAGACAGAGGGAGTGCACTTTGCACACGACGTGCATTGTAGCGCAGCATCAACTCAAACTCGCCACCACTGAAATGCAGTCGGCCTCACTGCCGCGCCCTCCTTCCCTCGCCACCTCGCCCTTGCCTTCCTCCTTTGAATCCCCCCCTGTTCCATCGGAAGCAACCTGGCGCAACCACCCCCACGTGCACTGACCCCAGCCGCCCCGCCGCAGTGCCGCCACCCGCCTCTCTCTCAGTCACAGGCGCGGCTGTTGACCCACCCACCCCCTTTGCCTTCCCCCCGTCTGTCCCTGCTGTGCCTGCAACACCTTTGCACCAGTTGGCACCGCTTCGTTTAGCACCATTCCCAGTGGGCTTATCGCACCACTTGGTTTGAATCGCGCTGGAATGTGACACGACAAAGGGGGCAACGGGGGGGAGCGAGCGGCAAAGTCGTGGGGCACGAGTGGGCAGGGGAAAGCTGGAAGCTGGGGAAGGCGTCGAGCGGGGTGGGTGGCACAAGACACGGCTACCCCGCAACAGCCACAAACGCATCAGATAACAAGCAAGAGCTTGCTGCAATACAAGGACGCTCGACAATGCTCTGCTGATCACTGTCGGTCTCGCCCGCACCATAGTCCGGCAGAGCGGCAGAGAATAGCACCATGACCAAGCGGCGGCGGCTTCTCCGGCATGCTCGGCGGTGACTCCGGCGGCTAGCACCGGTGCTTCGCCCTCCACCGACAGCAACCTCGAGTCTGGGTCGTCTGCTCGCTGGTACTTCTCGCACTCGCTCGCCCATTTACTCATCTACTTGCTCACTCACGCACTCACCTCCTCCTCTCGCACGACATACACACCATGCCCCTCTACCTCGTCTACGCGCCCGACCCGGCCAACAACCTCGAGAACCGCCTCGCGGCGAGGAAGGCGCACTTTGACGCGTTTGGAGAGAGCATCAAGGACGGTCACGCTGGTAAGTCGGGGGTGTCTGGGCGGGCGATTCATTTATGAGCACCTGCGAGGGGGTGAAGAGTAGGGGGTAGGGGGAGGGAAGGGGAGGTTGATGTGAAGGAAGGCGAGGAAGACGGGGATCCGGGGAAGGCGAGGAAGGTAGTCGAGTCCTAACCCGCCGACAGTCTTCGGCCAGGGCATGGTCAACGACTCGACCACGACGCACATTGGTGCCGGCGAGCGCCACGCCGACTACGACCAGGTCAAGGACCTCGACGGCTCCGTCCTCCTCCTGCGGTACGGCACGATCGAGGAGGCGTGGGCGCGCGTCAAGGCCGACCCGTACTGGACTGGCAACGTGTGGGACAAGGAGAAGGTCGTTGTGCGCGAGCTCATTGCGCAGCCCACCGACGCCGGGCTCAAGATGTACCAGTAGGCCTGTGTGCGTCGAGCAGACTAGACCGGGGGGTACGATATGCAGTCATGACTTTGCTTGGGGGTCGTATTACCCTAATCGCTTAATTGTATTTTCGTATTTACTTGAAGCTGGGCTATACGGAATCTGGCTGCGTTTCACCATACGTAATACCCCCGCATGTGGTTGATGGCTGCTGGCTTACTGGCTGAGCGCCTCGCCTCGTCGTCGTTGCCCCCGCGCGCGCGCGCCTGGCCCCTTTCCCCCTGGTGCCCTACCCCGCCTGGGCCGCCTGCCCGTTCGCCCGCCGTCACACAACTCCGTCACAGCCCTCTACAACCTGCAACCTGACACTGCTGACAACTGACTGCTACACATCACTCCCATCTCTCTCTTTCCACTCCAGTCACCCCCTGTGCAGCCCACAACCTCATCACACCCTCGCATCGTTCAGCAGCCACCACACCGACTCACCCCCCCACCCCACACCCACCACCCAATGGCTAGTCGACCCGCGCCGCCCGTCCCATCGTCGGGACGGTCCAGGCGCGATGTGCCCCCCGGCGCGACCGACCCGCGCTCGTCGCGACCAAAGCCCCGTATCGGACAGTACATTATCGAGCGGACGCTGGGAACCGGCTCGTTTGGCAAGGTCAAGCGTGCGTGCTTGTCGTCTCTACGTCATGCTGACAGCCAGTCGCGACCCATGCCATTACAGGTCACCAGGTCGCCCTCAAGCTCATCAACAGGAGCAAGATCACCACGCCCGACATGAACGCTCGTGTCAAGCGTGAGATCCAGTACCTCAAAGTCTTGCGGCACCCACACATCATCAAGCTGTGCGTTGGCGCTCGTGGGCCCACGGAGAGCGCTCGCTGACTCTACAGCTACGAGGTCATCACCACGCCTACAGACGTGATCATGGTCATGGAGTATGCGGGCGAGGAGCTGTTCAACTACATTGTAGCCAAGGGCAAGGGTGGCGTGAGTTTAGGTCGGGCCCGGCTGCGCAACGCCTCTCGGGTTAGCTAACCTGGGTCCAGATGGACGAGAACGAGGCCCGAAGGTTCTTCCAGCAGATGATTGGCGCCATCGAATACTGCCATCGCCACCACATTGTGCACCGTGATCTCAAGCCCGAAAAGTGAGTACCGAAGAGTTCTCCCGGGATCGCCCCTAATCCCTTGCAGCTTGTTCCTCGACTCGCACAACAACATCAAGATTGGCGACTTTGGTCTGTCCAACCTGATGACGGACGGAGACTTCCTCAAGACGTCGTGCGGTTCTCCCAACTATGCTGCGCCAGAGGTCATCTCTGGAAAGTGAGTGCGAGGGTGAGATTGGGTCTGACGCTGCAGGCTGTACTCTGGTCCAGAGATCGACGTCTGGAGCGCAGGCGTCATCATGTACGTCCTCCTCTGCGGCAAGCTTCCCTTCGACGACGACCACATCCCCTCGCTCTTCAAGAAGATTGAGAGCGGCATCTACTCGATGCCATCGCACGTGTCCAAGGAGGCCCAGCACGTCCTGAGACGCATGCTCGTCGTCGACCCGGTCAAGCGTGCCACCATCAACGAGATCCGCCAGATGCCATTCTTCCTCGAGAACCTGCCAAACTACCTCCAGCCCCTCCCTGCCACGCCCATGACGGAGCGCTACCCCACCCTTCCTATGGGCGACCTGAGCACCTTGCTGTTGATCAACGAGGGCCAGGCCGACCCTAAGAAGATTGCCGAGGCCAAGGGCTTGACATGGACCGAGGACCTGGGTATCATCGACCCCGACATTGTCGAGGAGCTGCTGCAGAAGATCTCGACGTACACGCCCGAGATGGTCAAGGACGCACTGCAGAAGCCTGGTGACAACCAGGTCAAGGTTGCGTACCAGCTCGTGCGGGACCACAAGCAGATTGTTCGCGACTGTGAGTGGCTTTTCCTGACCGACTCTCACCCCCACTAACGCCCCAGCCCTGTACTCGTTTGACGATGAGGACCAGTCGGCGATGGAGGACTTCCTTGCTTCATCACCACCAGCCTGGAACGTCGAGATCCCTCACCACCAGCAGCCTCTGGCCGAGGACGAGAACGACCTTGACGAGGTTGACCCCGAGATCCAGGACATTCCCAACGCCCACTTTGACGTCCTCGACAGCTCTCTCCCCGGCAAGTCTACACCCCCTGGTGGCGAGACTCGGGAGCAGGAGGATGCCGAGCGCGCTGCCCATGCCCTGCTATCCCCACCAGAGCCACCTATCCCAAACTTCGAGACCAAGCCGCTGCAGAAGCCCCGCTGGCACTTTGGTATCCGCTCGAGGTCACCGCCAATGGAGGTGCTGCTTGAGATCTACCGCGTGCTGCAGCAGATTGGCATGGAGTGGAAGCTCAAGGACGTGCCGCTGCCAGAGATTGGCCCTGTGCCGCCCGGAGGCCAGGGGTACACCGAGGAGGTGGACGATGCGCTTGCTCGCTACCAGGCCGAGAACCCTGACAAGGAGGTGGTCATGGGCAAGCGGCCCCCTGGCAAGAAGGAGGCTGCAGCGATTGAGAAGGCGGCGCAGTCGCTATTCCTGATCGAGACGCGCGCGCGTTACGACAACACATTGATTCGGATGGACCTGCAGCTGTTCTTCGTGGACAACTCGAACTGTGAGTGGTGCCAATTTCGCAGAGACGACCACCTCTGACACCCCAGTCCTGGTCGACTTCCGCAACGTGAGCTACACGCCTGTGCCGCCCGCGGACGGCGAGGAGCCCACGCGTCCGAAGGGTGCTGCGCTGGGCGGTGCCGGTGTGTCAGGTCCATTCCAGTTCTTGGAAATGGCGTGCCAGCTGATTGCCGAGCTGGCGAGTGGATAGGGGGTGGTTTGACTGCAATGCCTAGGTCATTAGATGGGTTTGTAGCTTTACGAGTTGTGACTATGCGGGGTGTGGGCGTGTGGGAGTGTGTGCATGTGCGCCGTGCGGGTTTGGACTGGGCCTAAGACTGCTGATGAATCGTGGTCGAGGCGAGGTCAAGCTGAGACAAGCAGGGCTCGCGCCAGGCTCGCGGCCTCGTCACGCGCGTCACGTGGAGTGTGGCATTTCTTGTGGTGGATCGGTGGAGGATATGGTTCCCTAGCGACATTGCGCCTCAGACTCAGACAACGGTCCGACTCTCCTCACACTGGCTCGCACCGCGATGCGCAGCACACGACATGCGCGGGACCCGTGTCAGCGTCGCCGCGAGGCTCAAGGCGAAACGCGACGCGGACCTCCAGGCCCCTTTGTCTCAACCCCGGCGTGGCGGCGGCTCGGCGGCGCGATGGCGCTGGCCGTGCCGGCCTGTGCGCGGTCGACCTGCTCCCTCCATAGGACGCGGCGCGGCCTATGCGCGCGACTTTCCCTGCCGCCGCCGTCACCACGACTTGCTGCTCTGCTGCAGCAGCATCTCATTGTCCCACCTGCCACCCACCGCACGCGCATCCCCACCCCACCCCCCTTCAGGTTCACCATTGTCACGTTGCAACAACAGCCCTTCCGTCTTGATCACAAAGTTGCAGCACACCATCTCGTCGAACAGAAACAGGCAAACAGTTGTCGACTACCGCTCGCTCTCTGCACCGACGGCGGCGACCTCGCTCACAACCACTGTTGTCTCCTCTGGCCCCCTGCCCCGTCGCCGCACTTGCGCCCCCTCCGCCCCCCCCCCCCCCCCAACCATGGTCGTCGCGACCGTGTCCCACCAGCTCGACTCGCCGCCCCCGCGGCCGCTGCCTCTCCTCTCTTCCGTGGCGAGCAAGGCGCCGCCCGGCCCGCCAGAACCCATCGACAGCTTCACGGCGCATCTCGAGTCGCGAACGTGAGTGGGCGCGCTGCACATGGGTCTGAGGTCTGAGTTGTTTCAGGTTGGGCAGGCGCGCCGGGGTGGCAGCGGCAGCGGCTGCAGCGGCGGCGGCGCAAGAGCAGCAGCAACAGGCCCCGCTGCCGCCACCGCCGTCCAAAGGAAAGCTGTTTGGCTCGCGGTCAAACTCGTCAAAGGAAAAGCTCGAGGGCATCCCACCACCGCCGCTGCCATCAAACGCGAGCCTCTCGTCGCTTCTCCCGTCGCGGATAGCGCCAAGAGGTACCGGCGCAAGCTTGAGCGCCGGGGCCGGGGTCGTGGTAGTGGCACCGTCCTCAGGACCAGGAGCAGGAGCCGCAGGAGCGGAACCCGGCGGACCTGGCAGAACACATCACAGTGGCGCTGGGGCCTCCGGACCGTCCTCGACAGGCAAGGGCAAGGGTGCTGGCTGGCTCAGGCAGCAGTCGCAGCCGCAGCCGCATCCGCAGCCGCCTCACCCGAACCCGGCGCCGGGCCAGTCGCTTCCCACCGCTGCTGCTGCCGCTCCGTGCCCGACCTGGTCGCCACCAGCTTCTGTGACGTGCCGATCGCCATCGCCGCCCCGGCTCGATAGCGTGGATACCGCCGTGGGGCTGGGCAATGCGAGCGGCGGGCCGACGCTGAGCCGCAAAAAGTCGAGCGCGTCGCTGCTGTACCGCAGCGTCGGGAGAGGGCTAGGGCGCGCGGCGAGCGTCATGCGGCGCAACAACACGGCGCCCGAGGCACTTGGCGGCGGGGGGCCCACGGCGTCGACCAGCGCCGGGGGCGGGCAGCCACGGAGCACTGAGCCCGGCAGCTCGCGGCACCACCCCACGGGCACATGGTCGTCGCGGCGGGCGCGGAGGAACCCCAGCGTCGGGTTGGCCGAGCTGAGCGAGGACACGCCCGCCCTCCCCGTGATCGCCAACAAGATGTCCGAGTCGCCGTCGCCGCCAAAGGAGGCGCCGTCGCGCATCACGCGCTCCGGCACGCTGTCGAGGAGACGAAAGTCGCGCATAGAGCCGCCTCCTGTCCCTGATGCCGGCGTGAGCCGCCCGTTCAACGTGCAGGTGAGTGGCGCAGCAAGGCCAGGCTGACAGTAGCACGAGCTCCACGTCACGGCCGACCTCGACGGGCTGCCGCAGGAGTGGCTGCAGAGCCTAAAGGTCCAAGGGCTATCTGAAGCCGACTTGCTGCTGATTACGGCGGCGCAGCGGCGCCAACGGGCCGTAGCGCTCACGCCGATCCGGCCCATCACACCGGGGACGACGAGCCGTGTGGCATCGCCGCCACCCGTGCCCCCAGTCGTGACGGTCACCGCCAGCCCGGCGCAGGTCTCGTTCCCAGACGAGCCCCCAAGGCCAAAGTCGCAGCAGAGGGCGTCAGTGACCTCGCCCAACACGCCCACCTACGGCGAGAGCAGCGGCGCGTCCGCGTCCCGGCGCGACTCGCGCAGCTCTGCCCCGCCGACGCGGGCCGACTCGCGCAGAACCAGACGGCACACGTTCATCGACGGCAACTCGCTGCAGCGGTCCTCGAGCATCATCTCCAAGCTTCTCAGCGACCTCGACTCGATCAGCACGCGCCCGTCCAGACCCGTCACGGTAGTGACGGATACGCTCTCGCCGCCGCTGACGGGCCGCCCGATGAGCAGCGGCACCCTCAAGACCATCAGCGACGCCGAGGGCTCGGCGCGCTCGTCGATCGCCGAGAGCCTGCACCTGCTCACGCGGCGCCTGTCCGACGACCTCGCGGGCTTCCGCAACATTGACGTCGGGGCCGGCGAGGAGAACTGGGCCGCGAGCATCCTCGCCGCGTGGGACGTCGACAAGGCCCTGTCCTCCGTGCCAGAGCGCGCGCGTACCTCGGTCCACGTCCCGCCCCCCGTCCACGTGCCCGACTATGTCCCGCAGCCGTCGCTGAGCGTCGAGCACGAGGCGGAAGAGACGGAGAGCGTCAGCGCGGCCGTGCAGGGCGCGACCCCGGTCCCTTCCCCGCTCCCGACGCCGCTCGTCAAGCCCGCCGCCGTCGCCCTCGCGCCAATGTCCCGCCTCTACCCCGAGGACTCGAGCGACGACGCCGACGCGGCAGACGAGAGCGAGGTCGCCGGCACGGACACGGGGTTCGAGACGACCGACGACCACGCGAGCGACGATGGCGACGCCGAAGGCGACGAGCCCGTGCACCTGCGCCGCCGGAGCCGCTCCTTCGACTGGACAGTCATCAACCGCGCGAGCACGTTCACGCCGCTGCCGCCCCCTCCGCCGCGGCACGTTATCCGGTCCCCGACGCCGCAGAGCTCGGTGGGGCACGAGCCGCCGCGCAAGATCACCGGGCTCCACCTCGGCTCCAACAAGCGCAAGAGCGTCGACTCGTTCGGCGTGCTCCCCTCTGCTAGCGCCTACAGCGAGCAGTCGCGCCGCTCGCTCGACAGCCACAGCCCGGGCACGCCGAGCTCCGAGCTCGGGCCGGGCTCGGACAACGGGGGCGAGGGCGACGAGTCGGAGGCGCAGGACTCGAGCGAGGTGTCGAGCTCGAACGCGCTCCACGTGCGGGTTGAGGGCGCGGCCCCGCTCGGCGCTGTGGCCCGCGAGATTGAGGCGTTCAGGCCTGGACACCCATTCGCCCCCCGCTCAAGGAGCAACACGTACGAGACGCAGGAGAGCGGGCACAGCACCCTCTCGAGCGAGTACTTCAAGCGCTACCCGCTGCAGGCGCAGCGCATCCAGCCGCAGCCCCAGGCTGCGGCGTCGCGCTCGGGCAGCTTCCCCGTCAGCCGCAGCTCGTCCGACCACGCCAGCTTTCCCGTGTCGGCCGTGAGCGTGCCCGTGAGCCCGACGGCCGAGAGCAGCGCGAGCGGGCACAATGGAGCGGCGCACCCCTTCTTCACGGCGTGGAACCCCACCGGCTTTGGCGCGAGCAGCCTGCCCAAGATGAGCGCGCTGGGGCTCTGCCTCACGCTCGAGGAGCCGGCGACCCCGGTTGTGGCGCCGGAGGCGCATGACGAGCCGGCGGGTGATGCGCTCGGCGACGAGGCGCGCATCAGCGTGTTTAGCTCGGCTACCAGCTCGGCGTACTCGCTCCACGAGGCGACGGTGCAGCGCGCGTGGCCTGGCGTGCTTCGCCGCGTAAACGAGAGCCTCGAGCACTGCAGGAGCGGCAGCGAGAGCGGGTCGAGCAACGACGCCATCAACGCGCTCGGGGCTTTGGAGGAGGCGGCTTGGCGCATGTCCATATCCCAGGGGAGATAGCTGTCGAGTGCGGGAAAGTCAATGTTGTTGCTCAACTGTACAGTGGTATACTGATGCATGTGTTGCCGGTCAAGGCGTGCCCCAAGCTGGAAGCAGATTAAGCGTCTAGCTCTCACCCCTCATGCCTTCTTGGCACGGGCATACTCGACAAAGTCGTCAATGGTCGACGGCCACGCGGCTGCACGTTAGCACTGGTCCGCCCTCTCGCTGCAACCCACCCTCCTCGTCGTACTCCTTGAGCTCGGCGTCGATGGTGCGGATAAAGTCGATGAGCAGGCTCCATGTGTCCTTGCTCACGGCCTTGCCCTTGCCCTGCTGGAACTCGAGCCAGAGCTCGAGGTCGTCGGCCGAGAACCCTGGCGCCTGGTCGGTGGCCGGCGACGATGGTGAACTGCCAGGGGCAATGTGCGAGAGCGCGCTTGGCCGGGCCTCGAGCGCGGGGGGAAGGTAGAGATTCCAGAGGTCAACAGCTGAGATGTGAGTGGTGTGCGATGGGTTGACGCTCCCGCACGTACCCGTCTCAAGCGCGAGGACACGCGCGCCAGGGGCCTTGCAGAGGTCAAACGTGTGCATGTACACCTTCTTGAAGTAGACGGGGTCGGCGTTCAGCTTTTTTCTGAGCTTGGGCAGCGCGGCCTTCATCGACGCGAGCGAGTTGATGCTGAAGAGTTAGTTTGAACATGGGACTCTTAACTCACGTTGGGTCGATAGAGATCCAGCCCTGGACAAAAGGCTCCTTCTCCCACTCGCCAGTGACCTTGGAGCCGAGGTCGGCAGCAAGGCAGAAGAGGACGGGGTCCGACGAGGGGTCGATTCCGAGCTCGCCACACAGCTTCATCGTGCCGTCAATGTTGATAATCTTGGCGTCGGCATCTAAGCTTCGTCAGCAGCGGCCCAGGTGGCAGAACCATTCCATGATCGGCTCCGTAGTCGAACATTCCACCATCTCCACCCACCCTTGAACTTGTCGTAGATCTCGCCAATCTTCTTCTCGGCGTCCTTGGTGCTGCTACGCGATGCGTCGGCGCCCTCGTTGAAGTAGCCGTCGATAGCGTTGGGGAGGTTGAACTTGTACTTCTTGAGCCATTTTGTGGCATCGGTGGATCTGGGAGGTGTCAATGGGGAGTCGGGGGGAACAATACGCCAAGCGGGCGGCGAGGAAGGCACAGCTCGAGTCGCTCGACTTGATTGTTGCGATACGTACGATGCACCGGTCACCTCCTGGAACTCCTTGACCAGAGCCTTCTCGCTGCTCTTGGTGAGAGGGCGAGACTGGGAGTGTTAGAGGCGAGTAGGCGAGTTGTGGGTTGAGGAGCGGTCGGCGCGGCGGCCCGACCGGTGTAGTGCTCACCATCGCGTGATCAATGCGGGGGGCGGTGGAGCTCGAGTGTGTGTGTCGGTGTTGAGTGCGTGTGACGAGTCTGTATGCGAGTACAGCTACGACGAGTGTGAGGAAGAGGGAGGAAGTGAGGCAGTGTTGGAGGAAACCGAGAATGTTGGGCAGGATGTCAGATGGGTTGGAGTGGCCACAGACGAGCAAGCAACAAGCGATGATGGCACTGCGGGTGATGCCAACCACGGCGGGCGGCGCGACCGACCGACTGGCCGACAGACGGACAGTTGACGCACCTCCACCATCACCCACCAACAAAGGGTGGGTGACGATTAGCAGGCCTATTATTCCGACGTGATTTATTTTGATTTTATCCCTGGGATTAGCGGAATCAAATCGATCACGCGTTGTGTGTGTGGTTTCCCCTGTGGTCCCGCCTTTGACCGTCTTTGGGCCCTGAACTACCTGCGACAATGGACCCGCGGGAGGGACAAGACGAGGGACGAGGGACGACCAGAGGGGGCGTGGGCTCGTGCGCGCGCGCCGCGTCTCTGGCTGCGTGCCAGGCGGCATGACGACCCGAGCGTGCCGCGCGCCGCCGTCGTCCGCCAGCCCAGCCCGCCCGCCCGCGGGACACCTCGACCTGGCTGGGGCTCTCTAGTGTCGACCTGACACGCTGCACGCACGCACGCACACTGCTGCTGCACACCACCACCACCACGCGCACCTCTCAACACCACCTCTACATCCTTGCTCACCACCATTTAATACCCACACTTCATCATGGCCGCCTCTGCCGTCGCTAGCGCCCTCGAGGACATTGTCGCCTCCTCCTATGTCGGCTTTGACTGTGAGCATCGACACCCGGCTGCAGCGCGACCCCGACCACCCCGCCGCGGTTTCCTTCCTCCGGCGCGGACACGACGCTCGGACAATGGAACATCGCGGCGGGGGTTTGGCCACGCGCATGCACACCATCCGGGCGCGAGTATCAACTGACACTCGTAGCGATCACCCGCCAGATCGAGCACAAGCTCCTCAAGCGTGGCTTCCAGTTCAATGTCATGGTTGTCGGTGGGTACCGGCCGGCGCGTAGTAGACAAGGCACTCGGGCTCACGCATCACAGGCCAGACTGGTCTCGGCAAGTCGACCCTCGTCAACACGCTCTTCGCGTCGCACCTCGTCGACTCGAAGGGCCGCACCGAGCAGGACATTGCTCCCCGCGCGACCACCGAGATCCACGCAAAGTCGCAGGGTGAGTAGATGCGCACGGGCGCGCCGCCGCCGCGGCGCGGGAAGCACTTTGGCGACACTAACGCCGGCACTAGTCATCATTGAGAACGGCGTCCGCCTCAAGCTCAACATTATCGACACGCCCGGCTACGGCGACCTCATCAACAACGAGGGCTGCTGGGACCCGATTGTGAAATACGTGAGTGGGAAGGCGGTCGACGCGTTGGCTGACAAGGCAGATCAAGGACCAGCACTCTGCCTACCTCCGCAAGGAGCTTACCGCGATGCGCGAGCGCTTCATCCCCGACACTCGCGTGCACTGCTGCGTCTTCTTCATCAACCCCACTGGCCACACGCTCAAGCCTATCGACATTACCGTGCTCAAGAAGCTGTCGGAGATTGTCAACGTTGTGCCTGTCATCGCCAAGTCGGACTCGCTCACGCTCGAGGAGCGCGAGGGCTTCAAGCAGCGCGTCATGGCCGAGCTCCAGTACCACCAGATCCGCCTGTACCCCTTCGACGGCGACGAGCTTGACGCCGAGGAGCTGGAGCTCAACGAGCGCGTGCGCAACATGCTCCCCTTTGCCGTCATCGGCTCGGAGAGCAGCGTTATCGTCGACGGCAAGCCCGTCCGTGGCCGCAAGAACCGCTGGGGTATCGTCAACGTCGAGGACGAGAACCACTGCGAGTTTGTGTACCTGCGCAACTTCCTCACTCGCACCCACCTGCAGGACCTGATTGAGACGACGAGCCAGATCCACTACGAGACGTTCCGCTCAAAGCAGCTGCTCGCGCTCAAGGAGTCGTCTGCCAAGGCCCAGCAGCCTGGGGCTTGAGTGGGGTGGCCTAATTCTTCTGGTTTGATCTAAAACTACTGCCTGTTCGACGATTCCCTCCCGATTCCCTAGTCCTTATTCTTGTGAACACCCGTAGCGGGATACCTGGTGTGATGCACTTATGACATGATGCGGGCGGCCGGGGCGCCGGCGAAGCCGGCGTCGAGGAGAGTGAGCGGCGGCATGGGCGATGTACATGTGCATGGGGTCTATGTAGTGTCTAGTGCTATGGCTCCGGGGTCGCTGCCTCGGCCTCTGCCTCAGCCTCTGCCCCAGTCTCCGCCGCCGAAATGGCAGCGAGCAAGCCCTCAGCAGTAGGCGTCGCCGCGACAGCGTCGAGCGCGTACCCGCCCTCGCGGAGGAACGCGGCGGTCGTCTCGCCAATGGCCGCGATGCGCAGGCGGCCAGCGCTGGCGGGCCGGACGCCGAAGCCCGCGCCCTCAAGCAGGGGGAGGACGTACCCCGCCGAGCTGGGGGAGAAAAGGGCGGCCCAGCGGAGCGCACGCGGCAAGCGCTCGACGTTGGCGGCGAGGGTCGGCGCCTGGGCCGTAGCGTACACCTGGACCTTTGTCGCGCGCCTCCCTGCCGCGGCCAGCGCGTCCCCGAGCAGCGGGAGCGTCTTGTCGCCCGTAAGCAGGAGGTATGCGGCGTACTCTGTGCCCCTGGGGGCCGCGGAGAGGAGCAGCGGCGCGAGGGACGCGGCCGACACCGCCGTCGGGCCGGGCGCGGGGCGGAGGTGCGTGGGTACGCAAGCGGCGTCGAGGACGGAGCCGACGGCCGGGCCGGGCGAGTATACACTCACGGCGCTCCACGACTCCGCGCCGGCGTCGAGCGCGGTGGTGCCCGCGGCCGCGGCCCACGCCTCGGCCGCGCGCCGCGACGTGATCACGACCGCCTCCCACCCCCCCGCGCCGGCGCGCAGCACGGGCCCCAGCGCGCCGGGGAGGAGGCGGTCGGCGAGGGCTGGGACTGAGGTCGGGGCGTACGGGGAGAGCGCGGCGTGGTACGCGTCCCCTGGGGCTGGGGTGCGGAAGAGGGCGAGGCGGGGGGTGGTGCGGGCGGGGTCTCGGTCTTCCATCGTGGTGGTGGGGGGAGAGATCGAGAGGTGAGTTCGATCCGGCGGGTTGACTTACGCCGGTGCGGGGTCTCCAGGTCGCAGCCGTCGCCATGGCGTCGAGCAACATGTCTGTCTCGCTCAACCTCTCTCTCTCCCCAAAACTATGCCCGCCCCCGCCCCCTACAACCCCAGCACGCCAGGCGAGGTGGCCTACGCGCTCGCGACGCCGGCCGACGCGCCGGCCGTCGCCGCGCTCGTCGCGCGCGTGTGGACCCGCTTCTTCGGGCACAGCGTCAGCGCCGACGACTTGGCCGAGCACCTCGCGACGAGCCTGCACCCCGACACGATTGGCGCCGAGCTCGCGCGGGGGGATATGGCGTTTGTCGTTGCGACTGTGGCGCGGGGGGGCGGGGACGGCGAGGACGGCGAGGACGGCGGGGACGGCGGCGACGGCGGCGACACGCCCGCCGACGACGACAACAACGCACGTTCGACGCACCTCGTGCCGGCGATAACCGTCACGCCGTCGCCGTCGCCCTCGCCGCGGCCCTACGGCGACGAGGACAGCGACGCTACCGACGCCCCCGACCCCGCCTCCCCCCTCGTCGTCGGCGTCGCGCAGATCGTGGCGGGCAGCGCCGAGCCCTGCCTCACGCACCCCGACCCCGTCGAGCTGCGCCGGCTCTACGTCGACCAAACGCAGCACGGCAAGGGCGTCGCCGACGCGCTAGTCGCGCACGCTGCCGCCCTTGCGGCCGAGCGGTTCGCCGCGCGCGCGCTCTGGCTCGGCGTGTGGGAGGACAACCCGCGCGCGCGCCGCTTCTACGCGCGCCTCGGGTTCGAGGACGTCGGCGAGCACGAGTTTGTCGTCGGCGGCGCGGTGCGCCGCGACGTGGTCATGGAGCGGGCGCTAGGTGCGCTGCGTGCGTAGAAGGGTGGAGCTGGGTGCATAGAGAAGAGGTTATAGACATTGTACGGGAGGACATAGTTGCGAGTTGCGTTGTGCAGACACCCCCAGTCGCGCAGACATGGCCCGGAGCCACGCCACGCCTACGCCTCGTACCCCGCCGAGATGTGCCCGGCCGGCACCGACCCCGCGTCGACGTCCACGCCGTCCTTGAACCACCGGTCCGCGGCGTCAATCTTGACCGTGTTGCCCGACATCTGCGGGTCAGTGTCGCCCCCATCCCCCCCCCCCACCCCCCGACCCACCTGCCGGCTCTTCATCCGCCCGTCGGCCGCGAACACCCAGTGCTCGAGCCCGTACGTCCTGTACCACTGCGAGCTGGGGTCCTCGGCCTCCGAGTGCTCGTACCAGAACTCGACGGCGCTGGGCGTCGGCGTCAGCTCGCGTCTCCTCCCTCTGCCCCCGGCCGCCCACGCCCACTCACATCCGGTTGCCCTCGAACGCAAACAGCTCTGCGCGTCAGCCATGTCCTCCACCACACCCCCGCACCCTTCCGCAGCCTGTAGTTGTGCTCGCGCGCCCACTTGTCCGTCAGAAACGCCGTGATCGCCGCCGTCCCGCTGAAGAAGTGGTCGCGGTTGCGCCACACGCTGTCGGGCGTGTACGCCGGGGCCACGAGCGCCGGGTCGCGCGTGTTCCACTTGTTCTGCGCGGCTTTCACCTTTGCGTGCGCTGTGTCGCGGGTGAACGGCGGGAGGGGGGCCAGCGGGGCGGTGGACATCTTGGTGGTGCTTGTGGGAAGGCCGTAACGACGTACGCCGGCGACTGTTATCTGATTTATTTTTGACGTCACGGCTCTCACCGCGCCTCGATCAGTCATCTGGCGTGCGGCAACTGGCCGAGTCTAGCTGGAACCCCGCCGCACACTCCGATCGGAAACCCCAACACGCACTGATACAATGCATGGCTCTACATGCTCTATCTAGACACCTGCCACACCTCCCACCGCCACTCTACTGGAACTGGAAGTGGAACTTCTGCCCTCCACCGCCTGGGAACCCGCCGCCCGGGAACCCACCGGGGAACCCTCCGCCGGGGAAGCCGCCCTGGAAGTGGAAGCCGCCGCCGTGGTGCGCGAACGGGTTGCCGCCGCCGCCGCCGTGGCCGCCCGTCGGGTCGTTCGGGTCGTGGCCGTTGTCGTACTGCTCGCGCAGCTTCGAGTCCGACAGCACCTCGTAAGCCTCGTTCAACTGGGCCATCTTCTCCTCAGACCCGCCCACGTCCGGGTGGTTCTTCTTGGCCAGTCGCCTGAACGCCTTCTTGATCGTCCGCTCGTCGGCGTCGCGCGGCACATCGAGCACCTTGTAGTAGTCCTTCTGCTTGGACACCTTGAGCAGTCGCTGCGCCTTCTGCAGCCGGTTCATAATGTCCTGGCTCTGGCGGCCAGACGCCTCGAACGCCTTTTGCAGAATGGCAACGGCCTGGTCAAACTGCTCCTCCTTGAGAAGCTTCTCGGCCTTGAAGATGAGACCAGACTCGTCCTCGGGGTCCATGTCGAGGATCTCGTTACACACCTCGGCCGTCTTGGCGCCCAGGTCGTTGGCCGCAACCGCGGCACGGCACACGAGCGCGTACAGGTTCATCCGCGACACGCTCGTCTTCAACGCGTGGAACTGGGGAGGAATGTTGCCCTCCTTGATCTGGTCCTTGAGCGCCTTGTCGAACCGCACGAGCAAGCCGTCCTCGCCCTTCTCGCCGCGCGCGAGTGCTAGTGCCCGTCTGTTGCTGCCGCCCTCAACAAAGTTGTTGAGCTTGACCGAGTCCTTGGACAGTGACCTCAGCAACTTGTGCATCTTCTTGCACGGCTTCGAGTCGGGGTCGTAATGCAGGCACTGCTTGAGGTGCGATGTGTACGTGTCCGAGTTCATAACAAAGAAGGCGATGGCCGCGAGGCGGACCGGGAGCGTTTGTGATGTTGGGTCGAGCGTTGCCAGGCGTCTGCAAGTCAGCAGGCGGCTTACCGCACTCCACTCACGTCAGGTCGCTGTATGCCCCCTCGACGTCGCCGAGCTCGGTCGCACATAGTGCTCGCAACTCGCGCAGCTCCTTCGAGTGAGGTCCGACTTCGATAGCCTTGCCAGCGTGAGCGATGCAGTTGGCCCACTGCTTGCTCTGCGCGGCCTTCTTGGCCGCCTTTTCCTCCTTGATCGCGGTGTCGACGGCGGCGGTCTGGCGTGTCAACAAATCTCCCATCGCTGCAACTCGCGCTGCAACCCCGCACTCACCAACCGGTCGGCCGCCGCATCGCTCTTCTTGCTCTTTCCAAACGCCTTGAGCTCCGAGCCAGCCCCCTCAAAGTCGCCCTCCTTGGCCAAGATCTTGGCCTTTTGGAAGTGCGCCTGCGCGAATCCCGGGTTGAGTCGCAGCGACGCGTCAAAGTCTGCGAGTGCGGGGCCGTGGCGCCCTTGCGAGAGATAGGCCGTGGCGCGTTTGTAGTAGTTGAGGTACGAGTCGGGATCCGACTCTAGGGCGTGTGTCAGCTAGTGTCGTGTGTGCGCGCCGTCACGTACCGATAGCGTCGCCGTATGCGCGCGCCGCGTCGGCATACTGCCCGGCCGCGAGGAGGCGATTGCCCTCTGTGGCCGCCTCGGTGCCCGTGCGGCCCTCTGCCAGGGCCTGGGTCGCCAGCAGGAGCGCGAGGGGTAGTGAGAGGAGTGTCACCCGCATTGTCGTGGTGTAGGGGGGTTGTACGATGCAAGAAATGTGGCCACCCGAGATATCCGCGATGCCAGCAGCGTGCCAGCTCACACTTTGAGCGCTAATCGCTCACTGCCAGCAATGCACACCCTGTCAACACGTCCATCAATTGACTATTTACGTAATACCACCTCTGCGATAATCAACGAGCGCATCATCGAGTGCTTTCGAGGACTTGCCGTCGACTGCCTCATCTCACCACCACCACTCCGTCACGCAGCAGCAGCGCCAGACGGCTCGCAGGGCCACCATGGCCTCCAAACAGCCGAGCACGACGCTCATTCAGGTCCCCGAGCGCTTCTCGATCGTCGAGCCAGGCGTGTACAGGAGCGCAACGCCGACCGCGGCGCAGGTGAGTTGCCCTTGCTTTCGCCGTACCCCAGCTCACAGCCCAGGTCTCCTTCCTCGGCTCGCTCGGCCTGAGAACAATCATCTCGCTGACGGCCGAACACCCCATCCCGGCGCTCATCCACTTCGCGCGGACCAACCACGTCGACTTCGTGCGTTGTGACCGCCTGCAGAGCTGACATGACCAGATCCACCTCGGGACCAACCTCTTCCAGCCGCTCAACGACTGGAAGCCGATAGGCGACGAGATTGTCAAGGCCGCGCTCGAGATCATCCTCGACGCGAGATCGCACCCTATCCTCGTTATTGATCCGTGCGTGCCCGTGCGAGCGAGCGCCGCTCACGCCCAGAGTCGGCATCCACCAGACGGGCATCGTGCTCGGCTGCCTGCGGGTGATGCAGGGCTGGAACTTTGCGTCGGCGCTGTCAGAGTACAGAGCGCACTCGGGCCCAACAAAACACCGGTACTCGGACGAGACGTACATCGAGGTGGGTGGGGTAGGAGGACAGACTGACACCCAGCTGTTCGACCCAGATCTCATCAACTTGCCGCCGACGCACTGCCTCCCGAGCTGGTGGGCGCCGCCAGTGCCTGGCGATGATGGGGACGACGACTGGCCCGAAGAGCTGGAAAAGCCCAAGGAGAAGAAGAAGAAGAAGGAGAAGAAGGACGAGGAGTAGGTGGTAGTGTAGGGTTTTGACGACGCATAGACTGTAATACTGCATTTGGGACCGCCCATAGACATGACACGCATGTAGATTATCGCTCGAAATGGCTGTCAGTGCTCGCTCTGCGGGACATGAAAGGTGATACATGTTGCTGCTGTCGCGGCGGGGCCCAGCCTGCGCTGCGCCGCCGGCCGCTCTACGGCGCTACCTCGCTCGATTTATCGGCCAAACGAGCCGGTCGACTGGGCCTGGCCGCCCATGGTCTGCATGCGCTCTCCGACCTTCTTGTTGACCTCGAAGAACTTTGCGGTACACCTGTCGATGCAGACGGCCTCGCCCTTGAGGAGCTCGCCCTCGGCGTAGCGGTGGTTCTGGGGGTTGGGCTGGATGCACTTTGTGTGGCAGGATGTGACGAGGCGGTTGCTGTTGGTCGAGGGGGAGCGAGGGGGAGCGAAGCGGAGCCGAGGCGAGTGCGTGTGTGCGGGGGAGGGGAGATGAAGGAGATGAGCGGCAAGAGCGAGAGGGAGCGGCGGGAGTCGAGTCAGGACGACAAGGACGGAAAGCACAGCCGGCACGCGGATCACAAAGACGCCATGTCAGCATTCTCCATCGCACCCAGCCCGCAAGACCCACAACACATCAGTGATCATGTCGAGCTCGGAGATGGCCATGTCCATCTTGACGGGGTCGACCGCGCCTTGGTTCTGGGCTGGGGGGTGAGCACGCGTCTTTCGCGGGGTGCATGACTGGCGACTGCGATCTAGGCACCCCCGCCGGCGCACTCACGAGCTCCGCCACCGAAGAGGAACGACATGTTGCTGGATGTAGAGAAAGAGGGAGGGTAGAGTGTCGATGTGTGACTGTGCCGGGAGAAAAAGTCGGCAGGCAGTGGTGGTGGATTTGGTCCCAGCGAAGCCGATGGACGCCGGCCAGGCACGGCGGCGGCGGGCGGGCGGGCGGCACAACTGACTTTACTTTGAGGCGACGTCCGTCTCTGTTCGTCGTCTGCATCGCACCATGCACCCCAGGATACGAGGACTCGCGCGCGTGCGGGCGACTGCGAGGTGCGGCGCCGCTCTCCCCGCTGCTGTGTCCCGCGCGTCGTCGTCCAAGGCCAAGGCCGCGCCGCCCGAGGTCGTCTTCTCCGGCATCCAGCCGACTGGTGGGTCGCGGCTGTCTTGACCACGCTGACAGCAGGCACTCCGCACGTTAGTATCCAGTGGCATAGCCCTCTGCTACGCGGCGAGCGACGCTGCCACACTCGCTCGCTGTGCTCGCTCACTCGGCGCTCGGCTAACACCCCCAGCTGGGCAACTACCTCGGCCTCTTCCTCCCCTTCCTCGAGCTGCAGCGCTCGACGCCGGCCAGCACGCCCGTGTACCTCTCCGTCGTGGGCCTGCACGCCATCACGCTGCCGCAGGACCCGGCCGCGCTCGTGCGCGACAGGCGCAACATGCTCGCGAGCCTGCTGGCGTGCGGGGTCGACCCCGAGCGCACCACGCTCTTCCTGCAGGAAGACGTGCGCGAGCACTCGGAGCTCGCGTGGTTCCTCAACACGATCGCGCCCGTCGGCCGGCTGCAGCGCATGACGACGTGGAAGGTGTGTGTGGCGTGTGGCAGCGCTGACGGGCCAGTCGAAGATCGCGACGGCGCGCAACGCAAACTCGGAGGACGAGGTGTCGGAGGAGGACCTGAGGCTAGGCCTGCTCTCGTACCCCGTGCTCCAGGCGGCCGACATTTTGCTGTACAAGAGCACGATTGTGCCGGTTGGCGAGGACCAGGTGCAGCATCTCGAGCTGGCGCGCGACATTGCGCAGGTGTTCAACCGGGCGTTTGGCGACGTGTTTCCCGTCCCCGAGACGCGGGTTGGTGCGTGGCGTGCCCCGTGTGTAGCTCACGCCCAGTCCCGCAGAAGCGCGTCCTCAGCCTGCGCGACCCCGCGCAGAAGATGTCCAAGTCGGCGCCCAACCCCCTC
Organism: Vanrija albida; assembly: GCF_041260175.1. Classification (NCBI taxonomy): domain Eukaryota; kingdom Fungi; phylum Basidiomycota; class Tremellomycetes; order Trichosporonales; family Trichosporonaceae; genus Vanrija; species Vanrija albida. Next base: position 1,546,085 of record NW_027191423.1, read on the forward strand.
AGCCGCATCTCGCTCACCGACTCGCCAAAGGACATCGCCACGAAGGTCAAGGGCGCGGTGACTGACTCGACGGCGACGATCACGTACGAGCCCGACACGCGGCCCGGCGTGGCCAACCTGCTGACCATCTGGTCGGCGTTCGACGAGGCCAAGCGCAGCCCGGCCGAGCTCGCGGCGGCTGCGCACGCTGATGGCTGGGGCGCCGGCAAGCTCAAGGCTGCCGTCTCGGACGTTGTGGCCGCCCACCTCGCGCCCGTGCAGGACGAGTACAGGCGTATCATCGCGGACGAGGGGTACATCCGCGTGGTGGCCGCCAAGGGGGCCGACCGGGCGCGCGAGCAGGCGGCCAAGACGATGGCCGAGGTGCGCGCGGCGGTTGGGCTGGGCGGGATCTAGCTGTCTCCATCCTGTCTCCCAGTGTCCCCCCTTCCTCCTCCCCATTACTAGACGCACAACCCACTCTACACTCCACTCATACTGCATGCACTCTATCCACCTTTACTTGCGCGGCTTTGCCTACTTGCGCGGCTTCGGCTCGCCCTTCTCAATGACGCTCTGCGGGCGGCTCGCGTACCCAGTCCAGCTCTCGTCATAAATCGCCGTCTTGGGCGTCTTGCCCTCGGCCTCAGCGACGAGCTGGGCCGCGAGCCAATCGACGCCGGCCGTCAGGCCCGAACCGCACGAGAACACGACGCCCCTCTTGCCGGCGAGCACGTCTTTCCACGCGCCCTCGCCGCCGACGGCCTCGACGAGGATGTCGCGCAGCTCGCCAGGGCTCTTGAAGCTCGTGTACGGCCGCTCGGGCGTCGCCTCGGTCAGCAGGCTCGCGAACGGCAGGTGGCCCGAGCCGGGGATGTGCCCGCTCTCGAGGCCGGGGCGCGGCTCGGGCTCCTCGCCCGAGAAGCGGCCAATGTTGCGCGCGTCGAGGATGATCTCGCCGGCGCTGCCTTTGGCGATGTTGTCCACGATCTGGTCGTATGCTGCGGGCGTCAGCCAGGCCAGGGCACCCACCCACTCCTGATGCTCTCGTGGTCAATCTCGCCGGCGGGGTACGACGCCGTCTGCGGCTTGGCCACGTCGCCGACCTCGACCTCGCCGCCCTCTGCGATCCAGCGCGGCAGCCCGCCGTCGAGCACCGACACCTTGTCGTGTCCGAACGCTGCGTGTCAGCGTTGCGCCAGGCCCAGACCCACTCTTGAAGGTGTACGCGCCGCGCGGGGACGAGAAGACGCCGATCGTGTCGTACACCACGACGTGGGTGTCTGGCGTGATGCCGAATTTCTCTGCCCAAGTCAGCCGCTGCCCCTCCCCCCCCCCCCCACACCCACCAACAGCCTCCTGGAACACCTGCACCGTCGGGATCATGTGCGTCAGGCTGAGCGGGTTGATCTCGGGCCGCAGCTCGGCGACGGCGTCAATGTCGAAGCGCTGCGCGCCGGGCAGGCGCGGGCCGGCGTTGAACTCGTCGTTGCCGTTCCTGTCCGACGTCGGCATGTGCCACGACGCGTCGAGCGCGACGATGGTCTGGGCGGGCGTGAGCGAGCGCGGGCGAGGGGCTGGGCAGGACAGAGCCGACGCAACACACCTTCGGGTCGAGCCCCTTGAGCTCCTTTGGGCTCAGGAGCAGCGGCACGCGCGAGACGCGCGCGTGCAGGCTGCGGTAGTGGACGCGGCGGAGGCCGCCGCGCACGATCGGGGCGAGGAGGAGCATGCTGGTGGTGTTGGGGGTTGTGAGTGATGCAAGGTTGCTGTTGCTTATGTCGATGGCCAGTCCACCGCAGGCGCCATGACGTGACCAGTAGACATCGGCATCCGAATTCCCTTCGGTCCTGACCAAACGCCATAACGTCCACCACGGCAAAGCCCGGTCATACTACACACTCACTGCACCCACCCCCGCCGGATCAATACTACATCACAGGTTTGCTCTAAATAGCAGCCATAACAAGCCATGTGGCCTCCTCCTTTTCTGCGCGCACCGCCAGCTCGAGCGTCACTCCCTGCCCAGACGCAAACGTCATGCGACACCTCGCAAGCACCTTGCCGCCGCCGCCCGCCACAACACCGCTCAGGTTGAGCGTGTGCACAGACGTAGACGTTGGCTGCTCGGTGCCGCCGAGCGGCTCCATGCCAAGCACCTCGATGATCGACTTGACCGCTTCTGACAACGACTCGGACGACGACAGGGCAAACGTCTCGGTGATCGACGAAGCGCCCGACAGCTTGTCCCACTCGCTCGAGAAGGTCGCGTACGTGGGCGTGATGTACTGTAATATTTTAGCTTGCAAGCGACGCCTCTGCCCGCGCTACTCACGTCACCCGCACCGAGGTCGACGTCCTCAACCTGGTACTCGTCGTCGTAGCCCTCCTCCTCGGGCTCGCCGCTCGACGGGTCGACCTCCTTGGAGATGAACTTGAGCGTCGCAGTGAACGACGTCGTGGCGTACTCGGCGGGGTCGTCGCGCGTGAACGACACGTATACTGTGCCGGCTCCAGCGGCCGAGGTGAGGGAAGGAATGGGGATGATAAAGTCCTCGGTGAGGCCAGACTCCTCTGAAGGACCCATGACAACCGCAACCTGCTCGAGAACAGTGTCGGGGATCGTGTTCGACACGTTGTACTGGAACACAATGTTCTCCTTGAAAACGTGCTTGACAACGCCAACGGCGTACTCGGTCTCGCTCTCGGTGAGCTGGACAGGCTTGGCCGACGACTTGAGCACAGGGCCGTAGCTCTTGAACTCGTCGATGGCAGCGAGCTGCGAGGCGTACGCAGACTGAGCCTCGGCAGCGCTCGCCTGGACGGGAGCAGCCTCGACAGCCGCAGTCGACGACGAGGCAATGGTCTCGAGAGCAGAGGGGCGAGACGAGACCTCGGCAGCAGCCTGCTCCCGGCTGACCTTGGGCACGGCCGACGCATCAAAGGCGGTCGAGTGCTGAGACTCGTCCTTGATGTACGACACGAGCGACGACTCGAGGGCAGAGAGCGAGTAGGTGCCCTCCTCACGGACAAAGGCATCGGCGAGAACCTTGTCGTCGAGCACCTTGATGTACATGGCGGCACGATCCCGGACCTCGTCGTCGACGTCGTCGAGACATCTCCTCAGGAGCACGCCGACACTCTTGATGACGTGCTTGTCGTCGACCGACACACCAAACTTGGCAAGGGCACTGACAGCCGCGGCACGGACAACGGCGTTTTCGAGGACAACGCGGTTGTAGATGTAGCGAATGTACTTGGTCGGGTTGCGCGTCTTGGGGCCCTCGACACCAAGCAGGTGGAGGATGCGGACAGAGAGCTTGGTGAACTCGCAGTCCTCGATAAACTCGCAGAGGTGGGCAAGGGCGGCCTCGCGGCTGTCCTGGATGTACTTGATCATGTCGAAGATGGCCTCCACAACCGCGTACTTGAAGTCGTATCCACCCTCGTCACGGAGGACGCCGGAGAGGAACGAGAGCATGACGGCCTGCTTGGCGGGGAACTTGAGGCAGAGCGAGCGGATGGCGTCGACGACGACAATCTTGAACTCGTCGGTGATGTCGGTCATGAACGACGAGATCTGCTTCATGAGGCGGTCAACCGAGGCCTCGTTACCCGTCTTGAGGAGGGTAGTGATGGCGTAGGTGGCAATGCTGCGGTTCGAGTCGGTGATGAGGTTCTCGAGGTCGAGGTTGCAAGACGTGACAGCCGAGGGGTGGGTCTGCGCGAGTTTGCTGAGGGTCTTGACGGCAGCAAACTTGAGAATGACCTTGGGCGACGACAGGAAGAGCTGGAGCACAGCAACGGGGCGGTAGAGCTCCGAGGCCGAGACATTGCGCATCTCACAGATAGCACGAGCCGCCTCGATGTTGACCATGTCCGACTTGTGGCGAAGAAGGCCCTCGAGGTACTCGTGCATCTGCTTCTGAACGCTGCGGGGGTTAGCAGGGTCACACGGCAAGCCGGCGGCCACTCACTTCGGGTCCTCGTCCATGACCTTGCGGGCAAAGCGGATGAGCATGACAATGGCCATGGGGTTGCGAACGACGGTGGCCTGCTTGCCGGCACCGAGCTGCTGGACGAGCTTGGTGATGGCCATGCGGTCCTTCTCACGCATGAGGTAGAGGAGACCAAGGGCGTGGTACTGCATGATGTAGCTCGAGCTCGTGGTCGGCTGGTAGCCGTTGGAACCACCGCCCGAAATGTAGGCGGCAGCAGCCGAGGCAGTGTACGACGACGACGAGACGGCCTTTGCGTTGACAGCCTCCTGCGCCTCGTTGGACCAGCGCTTGATGATGGGCGCGGCGATGGGGAACAGGTGGTACGACGAGATGAGCGACGCCGACGACACCGAGGGCGAGCGGTCAACGAGGGCCGACTTGAAGAAGCGCTCAACCGACTGCACCGAGTGGGCCTGGGAGGGTCAGACACTTCCAATGACGCCCACTCACGTCAATGATACGGGCCAGCGCGCGAATGGCATTCGGTCGGTAAACAACCTCGAGGTTGGGCTGCATGTCCTTCATGATCGACGACGTGACCATGATGACATCCTCGGCAATGGTCGAGAGCTCCTTGATGACAAGGTAGACCATCTGGCGAAGCGCGACCTGTCATCCACGTCAGCTGTGTCGTCACGGACCGCGGGGCAAACACGCACATCCTTGTGCTGGAAGAGCTTGGTCACGCCGAAGAAGAGGGTCGTAGCCTCCTGGGTGGTAAACGTCTCGCCGACATAGAGGAGGTAGACGATGCGCGTCAGGAGGGCACGGCACTTTCGTGGCGAGATGGGCGACTCGTTGAAGACGCGAGCTTCCTGGAGGACTGTCGACTTGTCGTGGTAGTACGCTGTTTTGCGTTTCGGTTTCAAGACGGTGAAGGGCGGTGTTGAGGACGAGGGTGATGACAAGGGCGATGCGTTGGGCAAGGGGGGGAGAGAACGGTTCAGCTGAGCAAGCTTTGGGGAGCGTAGCCAGAACATGATGCTCTTGGTTGAACGCGAGGGGGGTGAGTGAGTTGAGATGAGACTTACACATGCCGCCAGACTCCTCGTCCTTCTTGAAGGACATTGTGCGTGTCGTCGCGGGAGTAGAGGGGGGGAGAGGCGAAGAGGGCGCGAGCGTTGAGAGATGGAGAACCGTGCAGGTGACGATGTGTGTAGGAAGCGCGGAGTGGACGAGGATGTCAATGGCGTCGGGGGTGCGCTGCGCCAGGCGCTGTCCGGCTGCCAACTGCCAGCGAGCTGAGCTGGCACTTCGCGACGTGATCATCGGCGGGCGGCGTGGCTGCAACGCGGTGACGGAACCAAATCAATCTGGCTCCGTTAAGAGGGACTGGCGCGCCTGGTGACTTGCGAGCCTAATGGCACAGACCACCCAGCACCCGCCCAGCCACCAAGCACCACCACGCACACCACCCACCCAGCGCGCACCACGCATCGTCGAGGCGCTGGAGGTCATCAAGACCACCGATTTCGACATTTTTTCAGACCATCACTGGATTTTATCCACCCAAAAGCCATCTCGTTTGGCACTCTAGCACAGCAAACAAGGCTGGAAAACGCACCGGCGACGACTTACATCTCTCAAAACATCTTCTTGCAAGTTTAAATCTGCAAAAATGTGCGTTTTCAAGCCCCCAGAGCCTCAACTGATAAACCCGCAGGTCCCCCATCGTCCTCGGTATCAACTTTGGCCAGTCGTACGCCTCGATTGCGGTTATCGACAAGGAGGGTCACGCCTCGTGCATCGCCAACGAGGATGGCGAGCGCCAGATTGCGGCCGCCGTCTCGTACGTCGAGGACCAGGTGTACATTGGCAACGGCGCCAAGCCCCACCTCGTCAAGAACGGCCACAACACGATCATGGGCTTCCGCAACCTCCTCGGCCACACCTACGACGAGGTCGACCACACCGCCATCCTCGCCGCTCCCCTGATCGCCGAGTCCAAGGTCCCCGCCTACACCGTCGACATTGTCATCCCCCCTCCTGCCGCCCCTACCCCCGTCTCGCGCTCGGCCGCCCCCTCGGGCTACGCTACCCCCGTCGTCGCTGAGCCCACCCCGGCCAAGAAGACGATCACCGCCCCCGAGGTGACGACCCTCTTCCTCGAGAACCTGTTCAACTCGGCCATCGACTTCCTCGGCGGCAAGCCCACCCACGCCGTCATCTCGGCCCCCGTGTGGTTCACCCCTGCCCAGACCGAGGCCCTCCGTGAGGCTGCCACCGCCGCCGGCATCAACGTTGTTCAGGTCCTCGACGAGTCGGCTGCCGTCCTTGTCGGCTACCGCGCCGGTCTCTCTGAGGAGCGCAAGGCCCGTGGCCTTCTCGGCCAGCCCGAGGAGGGCAACGCCGGTGAGGAGGAGGCCCGCGACAAGAAGATTGTTGTTCTCGACATGGGCGAGACCTCGCTTGCCGTCTCGGTTATTGCCGTCTCGGAGGGCGAGTACACTGTCCTCAGCAAGTCGCGCGACGACAAGCTCGGTGGCCGCGAGTTTGACAACCTGCTCATCAAGCACTTTGCCAAGGAGTTCTCCAAGAAGACCAAGATTGCTCTTGACCTTCCCACCACCGAGGCTGGTTCGGTCCAGGACAAGCGCGCCGAGGCCAAGCTCCGCCTTGCTATCGAGCACACCAAGCGCTCGCTCTCGGCCTCGACCGGCCCCGCCACCTGCGCCGTTGAGTCGCTCAAGGACGGCTACGACCTTTCGACGTCGATCAACCGTATCCGCTTTGACGGCCTTGCCGCCATCGTCTACTCCAAGGTGACGTCGGCCATCCGCGACACTGTCGAGGCTGCCGGCTTTGACATTGCCCAGATCGACGAGGTTCTCCTTGCGGGTTCGTCGACCCTCCTCCCTGGTCTCCAGCAGGCCGTTGCCTTCAGCGTCAGCCCCACGACCCCCGTGACTGCCGCCCAGGACCCCTCCGAGGTCATTGCCATTGGCTGTGCTCTCCAGGCTCTCCACCTCGCCACGCTCGACTCGCGCCTCCAGGTCGCCGACGTCCTCGCCCTCGCTGCCAAGCCGATCGACACGACGGCCGCGCCCATCGGCATTGTCATCCCTGGCGCCACCGACGACCTGATCGCCGCCAACGTCATTGAGCCCGGAGCTCCCCTGCCGGCCAGGAGACGTGTTGCCATCCCCGTCGCTGCCGGTGCTGGCAAGGTCGCCCTCGAGATCTGGGAGGGCCACGAGGAGGTCAAGGTTGAGAAGGTCGAGGTCGCCCCCGTCGACAAGATTGAGGGAGAGGACGAGTTCTCTGACGACGAGGACGAGCCCGAGGAGATCAGGACACCGATCACCAAGAAGACTACGCGTCTGGGAGCTGTCGAGGTTGCCGTCGCCGACGGCAAGCAGCTGATCCTCGAGGTGATTGTCCAGCGCGGCGGCAAGGTCGAGGTTGCCGCCTGGGAGGAGGGCAACGAGGCTGGTGCCGACAAGTTTGAGGTTTAAATAGAGTAGACTGCATGGGGATATGCATAGCCATGGGATAGAGTCGCGACGGCTCGCGTCAGCGAGCCGGGCGGGGCGAGCTAGGAGTTGCGCCCTCGTACTCTGCACCATTTCATGCCTGATGACTACTGACGCCTCCACCCTACACCGGCACGACCTTGCCAATCTCCATGCCGACGCGGACGAGCGTCTCCATCCTGTTCTTGGACGTCTGTACGAGGTCGTCGTCGAACTGGACGACGCCCTCGGGGAGCACGACGATGGTCGTGCTCCCGCCGTACTGGAACCAGCCAAGCTCTTCGCCCTTGACAAACTTGTCGCCCGGCTTCTTTGACCAGCCGATCGAGCCGACGAGCATGGCGCCGATGGCGACAAAGGCCGCCGGCGTCGCCTCGCGCCCCGGCCCGAGGTTGGCGTGCACGAGCGCCGCGGAGCGCTTGTTGAGCGTGAAGACGTTGAGGTCTTCGTTGATCGCCTGAGGGTTGACGGCTGGGCGTGGCGTCAGCCGGCGTGCGGGCGCGTGTGCACCGCTTCACGTACTGTACAGGTCTCCGGCGATGTCCTTCACGGCTACGATCTCGCCGTCGAACGGCGCGTGGAAGCGGTGGTAGTCCTGCGGCGCGAGGCGGCACACCACGACGCTGGCCTTGCCCGAGGCAGTGAGCGGGTCGAAGCGGCTGTCGGCCTCGTCGCCCGTCAGCAGGGCGGGGACGGTGAACTTCTTGCCCTTGATCCTGGGGTGAGCGGCGCCCGGAGTAGCACCCACCACAACGAGGTCGCCTCCTCGAGCGTCTGGAACACGCCGATGCGGCAGTCGGCCGGGGAGGTGAGGACGCCGGGGTCGGCCGCCGCGGTGATGGGCCGGGCGGTGGCCACCAAGCGGCGCGCGAAGAAGGAATTAAACGTCTGCGTGTTAGAAGAGCAAGAGGCGCCGGCGCACGGGATACTGGTCCAGGTCTTGCACGAGGAGCTCGTCGAGCGGGATGGCGTAGCTCGTCACAAAGCTCTCGATGTGCGGGCGCACGCTCGGGCCCGTCTCGTCGTAGATCCTGCCCTCTGGTTGTGAGCCGTCGCAACACGCCGCACCCACGCTTGACGCTCTGGTCCGTGAGCAGCTTCTCGACGCGCTTGTAGCTCATGTACTCGGACCCCTCGACGAAGAGGAGGTGCATCCCGACACGGACGTAGAGGGGCATGGACTCGAACAGCTTGCGGCCGGTCATGCGATCGATGACAAAGTTGCCTAGCGTGTCAGCGCTGGCTGCGGCGGTTGCGGCTGGCTACCCACCCATGTGCTCGTATGCAAAGAGCTAGCACAGTCAGCCCCGACCTCGACAGCGGGCGAGGCTCGCGCCTCGCGCCTCGCCCGCAGCACCACCCACCCGGTCAAGCGTCTCGGCAGAGGGGAAAAAGTGCGCGACCCACGCGCGCGCCTGCCCGCCGTGCGCGTGCACCGCGTCGATGCGCTTCTCGCTCGCTGGGGTGTCAGCTGGCATACGGAGGCAGACTCACGGGCCAGCTCGTCGGCCTGCGCCGCGCCCGCCGGGCCCGCCGAGCTCGCGACGATGTGCGTCAGGCTGTCGGCGAGCGGCGTGCCGAGCGTCGGGTCGATCGCGAAGGTCGCACCGGGGTTGGACGACATGGGGGGGGGAGGTACGGTGTATGTAGGTCGTGTGGGCGAGACGGAGATGTCGAGGAGGGGACGAGTGGGCACTACCTTGCCTTGTTGTTTGCGGACGCCGGGCTCGTTTCAGCTCATTTACGTCATTGTCGCTGGAAAAAGCCACAGTAAGCGGGGCGGTGAGGAATCGGGGGGTGAAGAACCGTGCAGCGCGTGCTGGTGGCAGCGAATGCAGGTGGCGGCGCGTACAGTAGCTACAAATGTCATGCATATGAGATGCAGCAGCGCTAGCAGCCGTGGATGGCAACAGCGGTGGAATGCGTTGGACCGAGGAGGCTCTGCGCGCCACACCGCGGCCAGCGTCCACACAGACAGTGCCACACGTCCGAGCTCAGAAGGTGCATGCTCTATGGTATCGCCGCCGCCCCCTCGCCCGCTATCGCGTCCGCGTCCCACCATACCCCGTCGCGCGCCGGGACGGCCCCGCCTCCCCCTGCGCGTCGTACCGCGCCGTCTGAACAGGCGGGGTGTATGTCGCCCGTGCGATCGGCGGCTCCTGCCGCGGCTGGCCGCGCGCAGTGGCCCAGTTGTACACGCCCGCGCCGGCCGCGCCAGCCGCGACGCCGCTCCAGAACCCCGGCCCGGAGGACGGGGCGTCGGGCTTGGCGTGGCGCGCGTACGGGGGCGGCGGGGTGCCCCATGGTGGTTGGCCGCCGCCGCCTCCTCCTCCGCCCCAGCCCCCGCCCCACGGCGGGAACCAGCTGCCACCGGCGCGGGGCGGGGGCCGCGTCCCCCCCGCGCCCGCTGCGCCGCGGAACAGCTTGCGCAGGAGCCAGATCGCCACCGCCGCGTACACTGCAAAGAGGAAATAGTCGGTGCCCGTGTAGCCCGGCGCCTTGAGCGCGTCCTGCGAGCGGTAGACCTTTGCGCCGGGGTGCCGCGGCGCGCCGACGAGCTCGTACTCTAGGCTGCAGGAGCCTGGGGTCAGCGCGCACCACAACGCGCGACGTACCTGCCAGCACGTTGGTGTCACCCGCCCGCGCCCACCCCTCACAGACCACCTCGAGCGGGCCGAAGCGCACCCCCTCAGCGAGGTCGGCCTCGCACTTCCACTGCGGGCCGGTGCCGTCGTCGCCCGTGTTGACGCACTGCACGACGTCGGGCGCGTATTTACACGGGCCGGCGACGCATGTGAGCTGTGCTAGGGGGGGTTAGCTCTGCAAGAAGAGGAAGAGAAAGGCGGCGGGTGGCGGGTGGCGACTCACGCTCCGGCTTGCCGCGCCGCGCCGTCCCCCTCCGGCCGGCGTGGAACGTCAACGCCTTGATCGAGCCCAGGGCGACCTTTGTGTGCTTGCCCATGTTGTGTGGTGGGGCCGCTCGCTGCTAGCTCTGGTTTATGTTGCGTTTGGCGCTGCTCGCGCATCGACGTGGAGACGCCGAGATCTTGCACGACACGTCAGCGCGCTGGTGGACCTCGCCGGTGGAGGTCATTCCTGAACTTTCCACCATGCCAGGCTAGGCTATTCACCGGCTCTCGGCCGCTGCCATGCCGCCACGCCGCCACCTCACTATGCATACACGCCCACGCCCACGCCCCTCTATGCACAATACAGTGTGTTCTACTCCTCTAGCCTAGTACATGCCCCGGATGCGACCCGATCCCTTCAACGGCCCCACGGCCACCCAGTGCACCGCGCCGCCGCCTGCCACAGATTCGCCGCCGTCGCCCGTGTTCGCGCCCCTGGCAATCGCCTCGCGCGCCACACGCACCACGCCGCGCGACTCGAACGCGGAAATCTCCTCGTTCTGCGTCCCGACCGTGATGTGCAGGTTCTCCTCCACCTCCTGAGGCAGCACCACCGCGACCCCCGCGTCGCGGTCCACACCCTTCTGCGGCTGCAGGTTGCCCACAACCAGAGCCATGACCCGGTCGTCCCAGACCAGGTGGCTGATGTCAAAGTCGTACAGCGGCGAAATGCCAGCTTCGGCCAACGACTTGCACGTCGTCCAGGCCACCTCCTGCGGGCCAGGCGCGGACCCTTCTGCCGCCGCCTCCTTCTCCGCCGCAACGTTCTTGTTGTGCGAGAGCGTGATGTGCGGCTTCTGTGTGACTCTGCTCTTCTCACGCAGCGAGGCGACAAACTGCTTGGCCGAGGCAGCAGCCTTGACGGGGATGTCGGTAGCAAGGGCGTCGTCGATGGTAAAGTTGAGGTCGACCTCCGGCGCGAGGCCAAAGTAGCGAACGTCCTTGCCAATACGAGCGCCACCGTGGAACGGAGTGTTGGTCTTGAACTCGCCTGCGGCGGCAAGCGCCTCGTCAATGTCCTTCTCTGAAGGCGCAGTCAAGCCGAGAGCCTTGACGAGGCCGTTGACCGCCGACCCGAGCGCCGCCCGCTGGTCGTCCTCGATGTCGATGGTGATAAGCGAATCGAAGAGCAGGGGGTCGGGGGTCGTGAAGCGATGCAGGAAGCTGCCAACCACTGCCTCGTGCTCGGCATCCGCCGTAAGGTCGGGACGCAGAGTCGAGTGGTTGTCGCCGCGGTTCACAACCCGCTCCGAGCAGAGGCGCAGTAGCCGGTGGTAAGGCAAGGCGTCGACGTTCCACACCAGACCAACCAGCCTGACGTTGTACGGCTTGAGGATCTTGGCGTAGCCCTTCTCGTCACGGAGGCCGTAGATCTCGTTGTAATGCTTGTCAATGTGGTTGTTGCGGTCCGCAAAGACGACGTTGTTCTTCTTCAACAGCTCGACAATGTTGCGCTTGAACGTTGGTGCCGTGTTCTTGCTCAAGATGTCGTCGCTCTGCGTGTGGGCGAACCCAAACAGCTTGCTCAGAGCCACGCCGATAGTCGTCTTGCCGGAACCTGGCACGGCAATGGGCACCACGATCCACTTCTTGGGCAGGTCCGCGAGCTCGGCGTCCTTCTCGGCCTTGTTGCGCTCAAGTTGGGCCGTCATGCTAGGCTTCCACTTGCCCTCCTTGGCTGCCTCCCACGTGGCCTTGCCGTCCTTCTCAATCCACTCGAGGAAGCGCTCGCGGACGCGCACGACACCACGCTCGTAGTTGTCAAAGAGCCTGGGCTGCTCCTTGATCATGCGCATGCACCACTCGGCATAGACCCCGACCTCGGGGCGCTTGATCCTGGAGCGAACCTTCTTCCACACCTCCTCCTCCTTGGCTGGAGTCGTCCCAGGCTTGAGGATGGACAGCAGCGTGCGGGTGACCTCGCGCCATTGGCGGTAGAGCAGGTAAGGCTCCTCAAACTTGACCTTGAAGAAGAACGGCGCGCCGGGCTTGTATGGGGGTCGGCCAGCGACGTCTCCCTCCACATCCTTGACTGTGCTGCGGACAACAAAGCCCTCGATCATCTCGCCCTCCCACGAGCCCGTCTCAGCCAGCTTGTCGGTCACCCTCTTGACTTCGGCGATCGAGTCGAGGGAGAAGTGCTTGGTCTCGATGAAGCCAAAGTCACGGGCGAAGGCGCTGACCTCGTCTGGCGGCTTGGTAGCGAACAGGGGCGTGTTGTAGTTGAGACCGTGGAGATGCAGACCTGTCCAGTGTTCGGGAGTGGCAATGACATGCTCCTCGAACGAGTCGTCACAGAGCTTGGCGTCAGCGGGTAGCTACGCGCAGAACTCACCTCCAGTACTGCTGTGACGTTGTCGTCCCAGAGGCGCTTGGCGAGTTCCTCGGTCGTCTTTCCCTTCGCCTTAAGACTGCGTCCGACCCAGAGACGACCCATCTCGGCATGAGACTTGGACTCCTTGTCGTCCGTGTCCTTCTCCTGGTCCGATGTCGCGGGCGACTTCTCCTCAATCGACACGTCTTTCAGCTTGTCGACAATGGTCTCTGCCGTGGTAGTGCCAAGCGAATGCTTTGAAGCGACGACGAGGTGGGTTGGGGAGAGAGCCGAAATGAGAATGAGGCAGCCGTTCGACTTGAGGGTCAGGTGGTATGGCCCGGCAGAGTGCTTCTCCATCGCGTCCCACTGCAAGTCAGCGTACGCGCTACCCCAATACCCACGTTGGTCCAGGCCATTTCGTTCGTGTTGAAGAACTTGTCGTACCCTCGGGCGACGATACGCTCCTTGATCTCGGCACCTTGCCCATACGACTTGAGGGCCGAGGGCGGCACCTGGTCGGCGCTCGTGACGGGCTCGACAAACAGGCCACGGGCCAGTGTCGGGAAACCATTGTCCTTGTTGAAGTACATGTGCTCAGTCATCTTCCAGCTCGTAATATGACGGTCTGGGAGGGCATGGCCGGAGCTCGATCCCTCTGGGGCGTAAACCGAGGCGGGATAAAGGTGGACATTTGAGCGGGTCGCCTTTGGGTTTGCGACCTTGAGTGCCTCGAGGGCGTTTACGAGGCCTGGGACGTCTGGGGGGAAGCGCTGTGCCGGCGCGTTTGCCACTGGAGGCCTGTTGGATGCCATTGCTGCACTGGTGGCAACTGTGTCGTGACGAGTGAGATGTGAATGAATGTGAGAGAGCGGCAAGAGCGGGTCAGGGGGTGCGAGTCGGAAATCTCTGTGATGAATGTGTTGATTTGCGGAGCATAGTGAGTGCGGGGCAACGCATTACGAGTCGAGTGACCTGGTCGCGTCAGTCGGTTAGCTGGCCGTTAGCTGATAATAGGCCTGCGCCGCGTCGTCGTCGTCGTCAGTGGTCGGTCGTCACTCGTTATCGCGCAGCGCAGTGAGGCGAACACGAGCGCGAGCACCCCAGTCTCGTCTCAGTCTCACCATAGCGATTCGCAGCGGCGTGGAGTGCAACCGCCCGTGTCCAGCCCGCCCAGCCCCCTTCCCCGCCCGGCCCGCAGCACTCGCCGTCGCCTTGACCCGTCGCTGGGCGCGCTGGGCGTCATTGTTCAGTACTCGTCATTTCGCACCGGCAGGCTCGCAGGCTGGCGGCATCAACTGCGACACCTCGCCACCACCACCACCACTGGCCGCCGCCGTCGTGACCGCGTCCGCCTCCGTCACACCTCCCCACCCACCCATCAACCACTTGCTTCCTCCAACCTACCAACCCAACCCCCCGCACCACCCATTCCCCCTCACCCCCTTCTCTCTTCCTTTCACTCTTTCTCTCTCACTCATGCTCACAACCATCTCGTCCCCAACCCATGGCTTCGAGCTTGCTTAAAGCCTGGCTGATAGATTAGTGAATCATCATCCCCCACACCCCCCTCACTGCCCCCACGCCCCCTCCCCCAGCGTCGTCACCTCTACCAGCACGCAATCCACACTCGATGGATCGCAAAGGCAGTACCAGTAACATACATCATCATCAATCTCGACAGCATCCTCTAGCGGCACCAGACAATCCACGCGAACCAGACAGCCCCACCACTGCCAGCGCCCAGGCCACACCCGGTTCAGCAGACACCGCCGCAGTTCCCTCCACCGCCGCCGCCCCTTCCCGTATCACTCGAGCTTCAAAGCGCAAGCAAGAGTCGCCCACTACACCTTCTGCAACCTTGCCGGAACCTTCGTCGTCAACCAACGTTCCCGGCCCACGCCGATCAGCCCGTCTCTCTGCCGCCCATACGGCTGACAGCGACCAGTCGCCTGCCACTTCCAGTTCAAGCAGCAAGGGCAAGAACAAGGCAGAAGACTCTGCCGGTTCCAGCCGCAGGTGAGTCGTGTGGCGTGTGCCAGGTTGTGCCCTTGCAGAATGATGCTCGCTGGAGCACTGGGCGTCTTCTGCTAGGGAAACCACCGCCAGTGCGCGAGTGCGCAAGCTAACCAGTTTCTCCTACAGGCCTCGCACCTCTGGATCATCACCTCTTACAGACAACCCACCGACTTCTACCGACCGCAAGGGCAAGAAGCGCGCAACCACTGCTCCCAGCTCGGACAACGCAGAGGAGGCTGAGCCAGCGCCCAAACGCCCCAAGAAGACGCCTCTTGCCAAGAAGCCCAAGGGCGACGCGTCGACCTCTGCCGCTCCTACCAGCAAGGGCAAGGGTAAAGCTCCAGCCAAGAGTGCGAAGAGCATGCCAAAGAAGTCTACGTGAGCTTGAAGCGGCATTGCGGTGCTAACAGTGTAGCCCGAAGCCACGCCGTGGAGGTGGACCCTCAACGTCCAACGACCGCACCAAGAAGGGCGACGCTTGTAAGCACACGGCGCGCACCTTTAGCTGACACTGCAGCCGCCAGACAGCTCATTGACGACCACATGGACGAGGACGAGCGTGGCTGGGGAGAGGCCGGCGGATCTGGCCTTCTCGGTGATGACCAGTACCACGAGGACGAGGACATGGACGAGTCCGACCACGATGACGAGGACGACGAGGGCGATGCCCTAGGCTTTGGTGGTGCGCGCGGTGCCCTTTCGACGTACAACCGCCTCGCTGGTCTCGATGCCAACTTCGACGAGGCAGCCGCGGCCGCCATCTTTGGCTCAGAATTCCGCGCGTTTGGTGGCATGATGTCGGGCCTCTCAAACCGCTTCAAGAAGCTCAAGGCGAATCTTCGTTCATCAAAGGCGGCCACCAGGTTGTCAGCCCTGCGAGAGTGCAGTGACCTGCTCCTGGTCAGCAACGAGGATACGCTTGGTGCTTCATTCCCGGCGTCGTCATTCGCTACCGAGTTCATCGCCATTCTCAAGGGCCAACCCAACATTGACCCATCGAGTGGCGCCGAGGACGAGTTCATGGCCGACGCAGATGAGCTCGACGAGGACGCCCAGCTCGCCGCGGCTCTGGCCATGAGCACCGGTGGAGCATTCCCCGGCGGCGACGATCAGGACGAGATGGAGGCGCAGCTGCTCGCCTGTCGCTGTCTGGCCCACCTCATGGAGGCGCTGCCTGGATCAGGACACACTCTGGTGCACCTCGGTGCTGTGCCTGTCCTGTGTTCCAAGCTGAACGAGATCTCATACATTGAGCTCGCTGAGCAGACGCTGAGTGTAAGTACGCTTCGGATGTCCCTCGCTCACCCCCTCGCAGACAATGGAAAAGATCTCGGCCGAATACCCTGCAGCCATCGTCCGTGAGGGAGGCCTCGCCGCGCTTCTCAACTTCCTTCCATTCTTCTCCACCAACGTTCAGCGTACGGCCGTCACCGCTGCCGCCAACTGCTGCCGCAACATCTCGAGCGAGCACTTCACCATGATTCGCGACGTGTTCCCCACACTTCGCGAGGTTCTCACCCAGGCCGACCAGCGCCTCGTTGAACAAGCGACCCTGGCGGTTGTTCGCACTCTGGAGTCGTATCGCCACAACGCCTCGAATCTGGAAGGCCTTCTCGACGTCCCAACCGTCGTGGCCATCAATGCTCTGCTGATGCCCTCTGGCGGCTCTCCGCTCATTTCGGATGGCACCTACACTCACCTCTTGAAGGCGTTGACGTCAGCGGCTCGCGCCTCTGGTGAAGTCACCATTGCCTTCCTCGAGGCGGGTATGACGAGTACTGTCCACCACATCCTTACGGGCGTACTGCCGTCGTCGCACGAAGAGGATGAGCAGGGCGGCGCCCCTGGCGGCCAGGGTCTCGGTGGTGGCGTCGCCGACATGGTCATCATGCACAACCTCGCCCACCGCCCCAAGGAACAGGTCGAGGAGGCGCTCGGCCTCATCTGCGAGCTGTTACCCCCTATTCCACGAGACGGTGTGTTTGACCACCGCTCCTACACGGAGAAGAACCTCTCCAAGATTAAGCGGGGCCGTGGCCGTTCCGAGCGTTCCAAGCAGCGCAAGAGCGACGAGACGGAAGCGCCGTCGACGGGCCCCAGCACACCAGCCGAGCCGGCCAACCCAGCTGCTGTGGTTCAGACTACGCCCATCCCTGCAATCGGCGCCTACAACTCGAGCAAGGCAAGGCGAGACGCCGAGCAGCAGTATGAGCAACGCGTCGCGCTCCTCAAGTCCAAGTCGGACGTCGTGGCCAAGTTTATGCGTGCCCTTGTCCCCGTGCTTGTCGACGTCTACGCCGCGTCTGTCAGCCTGCGGGTTAGGACCAAGGCGCTCACCGGCCTTGTGAAGGCCGCGGCCTTCGCCTCGCCCAGCGACTTGGAGCTTACCCTCACTGTGAGTTGATCTGCAAATGTGACGCTGACTCTCCAGTCCGTCCCGATGGCCAGCTTCCTCGGGGCCATCATCTCGTCCAAGGACAACCCTACCTTTGTCCAGTATGCGCTCCAGCTTGTTGAGCTTCTTGCAACCAAGCTCCCCCACGTGTTCCTTACCTCGTTCCAGCGTGAAGGCGTTGTGTTCGAAATCGAATCGCTGGCCGAGCAGCAACTCAACAGTGAGAAGGAGAAGGAGAAGGCCAAAGAGGAGAGCAATGCGGAGGCTGGCCCTTCATCAAAGCCTGCAGCTGAGGAATCGTCGACTCCAAAGGCTGGACCCAGCACTACGCAGAGTGAGGACGTCATTACCGTCAAGCCTACGACGGATCTTCCCAACATTCTTGCGGCCTTGGTGCATGAGACTGCCGGCCACGGCACCCCGTCCCGCAGCTCTACTACCGACCCCAATGACGCCAACATCACTCGCGCACGCATCATTGGAGCCAAGAAGATCTTCGCCGTCGATGGCGACCAGCAGAACGAGGCGGCGGTTGTCCTTGAGAGCCTTGCGAGGCAGGTGGCTCGCCTGCGTGTTGCTGAGGCGACCGAGGCCGAGCTGCGAGAGTCTCTCCGTGACATTGCTGCCCAATTCTGCAACGTCGGACAGGCCCTTTCGAGCTTTGAGCTGTTGAAGAGTGGGCTGGTCGACGGCCTCCTCGAGTATGTGGACATTGACGGCATCGTGTCGTCCACGACACGCCGCGCCATCTTCTACGACATCTTCTCGGACACCGCCATCGCTTCCCCTTCCCCTCTGAAGATGCTCGTGAAGCGCCTGCACGAGTCACTTGGACGTCTGGAGAGTTTCGAGGTCGAGACGGCATTCAATGGCGCAGGAGGCTTCGGATCGTCAAGCTCGTCTTTGGGCCGCTCCATGCGTATCCGCCTGCTCGCGGAAGACGGCGAGAGCATCCCCAAGCAGATTGGATCGCTCAGCGTCACGATCCAGGCCATTGCGCCAGTTCAGGCCCTCCACGACTACCTCCGCCCGAGGATAGCCGAGCCTGGGTACCTGAGTGGATCGGCCCTGCACAACATGTTTGCTGCGTACGCCGCAAGAGGTGGCGGCGGAAACTCTCCCACTTCTCGCCTGCTGGCCGCCCTCGCCGCTGGTGCTGGGGGTGGAGCTAGTCCGTTCGGCACTCTGCCGGGCTCTTCGTCTGCGCCAGGGTCGAGTTCAGCCCCGGCGGCAGTCACGGACGGAGCCACTGCGGGGGCCAAGAAGGACGACAAGACGCCACAGCCACAGCGTCGCCGCAGCGCTCGACTCAGCGGCCACGCCCCAGCAGAGGCGACGGGCTCGGCGGAGCAGCCAAAGCCAGCCGCAGAGGCTCTCGGCACCTCGCCAGGCGAGCCCAGTGTGCTCCCCCAGATGCCCGTGAGCATGGACTTTGACGACGACTACTCGGATGAGGAGTATGATGCCGAGGTGTTCGAGGAGGACATGGAGGATGAGCTGGAGAGGCCGATTGACAAGGTTGTCAACATGTCGATGGCACCGGGTGAG
Source organism: Vanrija albida (assembly GCF_041260175.1). NCBI lineage: Eukaryota > Fungi > Basidiomycota > Tremellomycetes > Trichosporonales > Trichosporonaceae > Vanrija > Vanrija albida. Next base: position 1,564,723 of record NW_027191423.1, read on the forward strand.
TCGATGGGTCGCCGAGCCTGACCTTTAGCTAACCAGTGTAGATGGCTCGCGCGTCGAGGCCAAGACACCCGATGGCACACGTATCGCCACCCCGAACCAGGCGGCTGCCACCAGCTCTGCATCAGCAGCGGCAGCTGCTGCCACCGGAACACCGACCAGAACCGGTTCGTACGCCGGAGCGGTCAAGACGACACCAGACTGGCACCTCGAATTCAGCATCAACGGCAAGCCTCTGTCGCTCGAGGACACTATCTACGGTGCAGTTCACAAGATGGCCAAGAGCTCGCCCTCTCCCGTCAACATCTTCAACCTTCCTGTGACGTTCAAGTTCCGCAAGGTGGAAGGCGCAGCACCGGCCAAGGCTCCGGTTGAAGCCCCTTCGCCAGCATCCACTGCGAGCGTCCTTCCGTCGGTGCTTGACGAGTCGGCGCCAGTGTCCAAGCTCCTTCGCCTCCTGCGCGTTGTGCACGGCCTCTTTGTCGAGGGACGCGAGGTGTCTGGCAAGAACGACTCGGTGGACGAGAACCTGTTCATGAACAGCAAGCTCACTGCCAAGCTCACGAGGCAGCTCGAGGAGACGATGATTATTGCCAGCTCGTGCCTCCCCGACTGGGCTATCGAGCTGCCAAAGCACTTTGCCTTCCTCTTCCCCTTCGAGACGAGGTATGCGTTCCTGCGCTCGACGTCGTTTGGATACGGCCGCCTTATTGCCCAGTGGCAGGCAGCCCAGCCTCGGAACAACAACAACCGCCGTGACGACAACTTGGCCCATCTTGCCCGGCTTGTTCGTCAAAAGGTCCGCATCTCGCGTTCGCAACTGCTCGAGTCGTGTGCCAAGGTGCTCGAGCTGTACGGCACGTCGAGCGGCATTCTCGAGGTCGAGTACTTTGACGAGATTGGCACGGGCCTTGGGCCTACGCTCGAGTTCTACAGCCTGGCGTCCAAGGAGTTTGCTCGCCGCTCGCTCAAGCTGTGGCGCGACGAGGACGCGACGACGGAGGGCAACTATGTGTTCCACCCCCACGGACTGTTCCCCGCGCCGGCTGCTGTCAACGAGCCGTCGAAGGAGACGGCGGGCTCGCGTCTGGCCTACTTCAAGACGCTGGGTCTGTTTGTTGGCCGCGCTCTGCTCGACTCGCGCATTATCGACGTGAACCTGAACCGAGTCTTCATCAAGCTCCTGCTCGGCAAGCCCGTCAAGAAGAACATCGCGACGTTGAAGCTTGTCGACCCGTCGTTGGCGCGGTCGCTTGAGCGCCTGCAGTCGTACCTCCAGTCTCGCCAGGAGATTGAGGCGCTCGCGAGTCTGCCCCCTTCGAGCCGTCGCAACAAGTTAGCGACTTTGACTATCGGTGGCGCCAAGCTGCACGACCTGTCGCTCGACTTTACGCTCCCGGGCTACGACATTGAGCTCAAGGCTGGAGGCCGCCTGATCGAGGTCGACGACTCGAACCTCGAGGAGTACCTCGAGCTTGTTCTCGACAAGACGCTCGGCACGGGTGTGGCGCAGCAGGTCAAGGCGTTGCAGGAGGGTGAGTTGGAGTTGGGGTGATGCGGGCAATGCGCCGGCGCTAACCCTCTACCTAGGCTTCTCCATGATCTTCTCGATCCAGGACCTGCAGATCTTCTCTCCGGAGGAGCTCGGGCTGCTGTTCGGCAACACGGAGGAGGACTGGTCTCGCGAGAGTAAGTGGGAGCGGTGTTGCTGTCGCGGCGCAGTGCTGACGTTCTCAGCCTTGGAGCAGACGATCCGCGCCGACCACGGCTACAATGCCGACAGCCACGCTGTGCGGACGCTCATCGAGGTGATGTCGTCGTACAGCAAGGAGGACCGCCGGGCGTTCCTTCAGTTGTGAGTGGCGTGTGGCGGTGTTGTGGTTCGAGGAGCTGACGCTTGTAGCATCACTGGCGCACCCAAGCTGCCCATTGGCGGTTTCCGTGGCCTCAACCCCGCGTTCACGGTTGTGCGGAAGCCGCACGAGCCGCCGTTCAGGGCCGACGACTACCTGCCGAGTGTCATGACGTGTGCGCAGTATCTCAAGCTGCCCGATTACTCGAGCAAGGAGGTGCTGAGTGGGCAGCTTGCGCGTGCGATGCACGACGGCGGTGGGTCGTTCCACCTGTCGTAGTCGTAGGGGGGTGGCGTTGCGAGGTGTGCACCACGATTCGTATCGGCTGCACCGACAACACCGTACATATGGCTGTATTGTAGAGAGATTCGTAGCATGATGCAGGAGATTCTGCAGAAGTTGTGTGGCCCTGGGCCCTGAGCGGTATGAGCACGGGAGTGGGTGGATGCAGGGTGAGGGTGGTGCCGATAAGCTGGGCACGTTGGGCGAAGGCCTTGGCGTGCTGCGGCTACGGCGTCTGCGGGGAGGGATGGTGGGCGTGGGAGTGGGAGTGGGAGTGGCAGAGGGGTGCGGCGCGGTGTGGCAGCGGCAGCGGCGGCGCGGTGAGCGGTATCAGGAACGGTTGGTATGCTTGCATCATTGAATAAGGGTAAGGTTGGCGTGATACTCGAGGGTGGTGCAAGGGTGGGTGAGGGCAACGAGGGCAGCGAGGGTCGACTGCACTGCATGACCATGGCGGGGAAGGCAAGAAGTAAGAAGTCAGCGTCGTCATTGCGTGTGCGCCGCGCCGCGCGTGCACGGACGGACGGTGCGGTGCGTCAAAGAACAAAGAACAAAGAAGTCAACGAACAATCTTGAAGTTGGACAGTACACTACCCCGCCACCACCGCGACACACGACAATGAAGACGACGGCAGCGGCGACATCGCTGCTACTGCTAGCCACGGCAGCCAACGCACAGTGAGTGGTGTGGTGTGGTGTGGCGCGGCGAGCGCGTCTCATCCTCGACCCCGTCCTCGTCGACCGCGCTCGCCCCCTCCCCCTCCCCCCCAGCCCCCCACCGCCCGCCTTCGGCGTGCGCTCACACCCCAGCCTCACAATGTGGCACCCCGCGCTCTTCGGATACAACTACCCAAACCAGAGCACCGACGCGGTGCAGAACCGCAACCAGAACGCGCCCGTCGCGCCGCTGCGCGCGCGCGAGAACATGAACCTGACGGCGTGGTTCTGGCGCTTTGCCGACTACCCCCCGGCGCCGGGCGAGTTCCTGCACCTGCCCTCGGAGGGCGAGGTCGTCGGCGAGATCAGCTGTAATCGCGCGTTCACGAGCGGCGGGGTGCCCGACGCGCCGCGCTCGCCGTTTGCTTGTCGTGTGAGTGCTGCGTTGCTTCGCCTCTCTCCCACCCGCTCGGCTCGCTCGCTCGCTGACGCTCGCGCGCCCGCAGGAAGAAGGCCCCCTCCACACGGCCAACCGGTTCAACAAGCCCCCGGACGCCAAGTACTTCGGCGGCACGGCCCTCTCCATCGCCTACGAGTCCGACGTGCGCAAGGTGCGCCCCGAGGACTTTACGATCATCAGCGTCAACGCCACGTCGCCCTGGGCCAATAGGACGACCTACGCGCTCCCCCGGCTGCCAGAGTGCCCCAAGGGCGGGTGCCTCGTCGGCTGGCACTGGATCCACCAGAAGACAAACGGCGAGGGCTACGGCGACGAAATGTACTTTACCATGTACCGCGCCGTCGTGGACCGCCCGGGCAAGAAGGCCAAGGTCGGCAAGGGCGCCGTGCCCAAGTATTGCCCTGGTGGCGGGTGCGTCGCCGGCCCGAAGCAGCCCATGTTCCTCTTTATGAAGGAGGGGAATAATATGGACTACAAGGTCGTCGCGGCAAAGGAGAACCCGACGTACGCAAGAGACTATGGCTTCAAGGACGGCGCGCAGAAGGACGCGATTAGCGGTGCGCTGGGGCTCGCACCGAGCGGCGCCGTGCTCGCTGCCGCGCTGCTCGCGGCCGCCTTCGCCCTATAGCGCCGACTCGCCCCACCCCATCATATACACGCCCCTGCACACGCCCGACCCCACCCTGTACCCACACCACATAGACATAGAGTTAGAAGCAATGTACAAAGTAGCCACTGCAACACCGCCCGCCTCATCTCACTTGATGCATAGGATGTGTGTCTGCCTCTCGCCTGCCACGTCCGCACGACGCTTCGCGTCGCGCATCTACTGCTGCTGCCCAAACATGTTGTTCTGGAAGGCCGCCGCATTCACCCCCTGCGCCTGCGCCGCAGCAAACAGCCCCAACTGCCCGTTCACACTCGCACCCGCCTGGTTGTAGTTGTTCAGCCCAGAAAACTGCCCCAACTGCAGCCCCTGCAGCGGGTTCTGCTGCCCCGCCTGCTGGTTCAACTGGCCCCCGCCCTGCTGCGCCTGCATCGCGCTCATAAAGTTGTTGAAGCCTCCCATGATCGACGCAGTGTTGTTGGTCGCAGGCTGCTGTTGCTGCTGCTGTTGCTGTTGCTGCTGTTGCTGCTGCTGTTGCTGTTGTTGCTGCTGCTGCCCGCCATTGTTGCTCATCGCCGCGAGCACAGCCGCCTGGTTGTTCGCCGCGTTCTGCTTGGCCCGCGCAACGAGGGCAGCCAGCTGGTCGCGCGGCAGCGTCGACACGTCAAAGTTGGGCGGCAGCTGCACGCCAGCCTCCGCAAGCAGGCGCCGGATACCCGCCTTCTGCGAGTCGGTGTACCCAAAGCCAGCCTGGCCACCGGCATTCGGTTGCGGTTGGTTTGGGGCAGTGTTGGTCGCGGGCTGCGTCGGCGTCGCGTTCTGGTTGTTGGCCTGGCTCAAGCCCGCCTGTGCCTGCGCCTGTAACTGGCGCAGCTGCAGCTGCTGGATCGTCTGCGCGTTCGACTGGTTCGCGTTTGCAAACTGTTGCAGCGTAGATGGCTGCGACGCGAGCCGCTGCTGGTTGTTGTTGTTCGGTGTGTTCGGGATGGGCTGGGGCTGCGACGCCGCGCGCTGCTGGGCCAGAGCCTGCGCATTTTGCAAGTTGGCAGACGCCGACTGCTGCTGCTGTTGCTGTAACAGGTGCGCCTGTTGCAGGAACGACGGCGAGATGTTGCTTAGGTTGTTCTGGAACTGCGTCGCCTGGCCGTTGATAGGGAGCTGCTGCAAGCTCGGGCGGATGTTCTGCTGCGGCGTCGTCTGGCTCGTCGGCGTCGGCATCGTAGGCTGGGGGGCAGCAGAGTTCATCATGCTGGACGGGATGAACGGCGTCTTGATGCAGACCACGCCAAGCAGTCGGTAAACCTTGTCGGCCGCGCCACTCGGGCTCGACGAGATCAAAAGGATACCCTTGCCCGGCTGGTTTCCAAAGCGAATAAGCGCACACTGTAGAGTTAGCTGCCATCCCCCTTCTCCCACCCACCAGGCTCTTCGATCCAAGCGTCTGCGTCAGGTAGCCCATCTTGCTGCGAGCCGACGGGTCGTTCTGGTTCTGAGCCACGGTGAACAAGACGCACGGCGCTTGGTGCGTCTTGACATAGGTCTGCAGCTCAGACATGTTCATCTGGCTCATCCCTGTCATCTCGAGGTTGTCGGGCCACAGGTTGGTCTGCAGCTCGCTAGGATTGAGCTGGGCTGACAACAAGGTGCAGTCCACGGGAATGACCCATTTCTGTGGCGAGTTATCGGCAGCCTTCATCGTCCAGCTGACGGTGCCGGTCCAGACGCGTTGCGTGTTGGGCCTGCCAGCGGCAGCATTCTGCCCTCCAGCGTTCATTGGCGGTGCAATGCCCAGGTTGGCCTGTGCCGCCAGCTGCGTCTGTCGTTGCTGCTGCAGAAGAAGCTGTTGTTGCTGCGTGAGAGACGGTGACGCCGAGGGAGCACCCGCTGGAGCAGCCTGTTGAGGCTGGTTCTGGGCCTGGTTGACAATGGGCGCCGGCGCCTGCAGGGTTGGCTGTTGGTTCGCCGTGGCGTTGGTGTTCTGAGCCCCGGCGTTTTGCGCATTCTGCTGTTGTTGCCGCGCCTGCATGGCCGCAAGGAACCGCTGTTGCTGCAGAAGGTTGGGAGCGTTCTGCCCAGCGTTGGCATTGGCGCTCGCGCCACCTGCAGCCGCGTTCGCATTGCCCTGCTTGGCCTGGAGCGACATGAGCGTGCTCAGCTGCGACATGGCCTTGTTTCGCAACGTTGGGTCTTCGCTTCGGGCGTTGGCAACCAGTTGGGCCATAATGTTGGGATCGAGCCGCCCGCTCGATAGCAAGCTTGCAAGAACGTTGAAGCCACCCTGTGCTCCGTCGCCGCCTCTCGCTGCCTGTGCGGCCTGGGCCATCTTGAGCGACATGGCCTGCTTCTGGGCCATCTGGTATTTGGCCTGCGCTTCCGACATTCCGCTTGTTTCCGCCGCCCCTGGGGCTGCAGCTGGCACCTTGAGGGCATCCGGGGCCGCAGTTGCTGTCTGGATGGTTGCCGACACGTTGCTGATTGGTGGTGGAACTGAGCCATCAGCATCAAATCCTGACCATCACCACGCCACAGACCTTTGATGATGAAGCCGGTCAAGAATGTTTCTGTTTCCTGTGGCAAGGGGAACCAGGCTTCTTCTGGAGGATCTGTCGTGGTCTGAATGGGTTAGCACTGAACAGGGGAGATACACTCACCGCCTGGCACATCTTCCGCAGCTTCTCAGCGCTCGCTGATCCATCCTTCCCCAAGGCATGCTTGCCCGTCTCTGGAGAGCCGAGGATAAGACAGGAGCCCAGGACGTCCTTTTCTTTACACCGGTCCCCGATACTGTCCCAGTCCACGTCGTCATAGTCGGCGCGCGCGTCAGCTCGGGCCCATGGACGGGAGCCGCGCGAGTCGCCGTCGATTGCCGCCAGTGACGCCTTCTCCGTGAACACCAGCAGGTACTTGCGTTGGGATTCGTTGGCGGGCTGCTGGTACATCATTGAAAGCATCGGGAGCGCGGATTCGGGCGACATCTGCTTGAGCGTGCTTGGAGGCGCCACGGCCGAGTTCGAGGAGCACAGGTCCAACAACTGCACTGGTCAGTTCTGCCATCGCACTGTCTGGTGGCTCACTTGCAGGCCGCCCACCAGTCCGCTGAGGAAGTGATCACTCGGCCCTGGCTCATTGGACGTGACCGACATGCCAGACCCATCCTCAATGTCCCAAATGTCGGAGAAGAGAGATCCAGGCTTTGGCCGAACCAGAGCCGCGCGCGGAGTGAATCGGTGGATCAAAGACGGCAGCGATGTCAGGAATGCAGACGGCCGACGAAAGTCCTGGTAAAACGTAGGAATAGTCGAGTGCAGTGCCCGCGGGTTCGAGTACTGAGCATCGTGGGGTGTGACAATGAGACCGATGCGTAGCTGGGGGCCGTTGTCAGTCACTTGTCGGCGTGAGCCGAATCCGTGCTCACCGAAGCTTCACCGCCACTCTTCTCCATCAACCGCTGCACGAGCTTGTGAACGACGCCATTGGGCTCGATGAGTTGAGTGAATCGCTCGCGAGAGAGGCCAGAGTCGAAGACGAAGGCTGCCTGATGGACAGTGGGTGGGGGCGCGGTTGACGATGACGCTTCAGCCTGGTGCGAGTCCATGGCTGGCGTGTGCTGGGGGAATTATAGCGCCCGATGGGTATCTCTTGCACGCGTCGATGGCTGGAATGAATGCAGTGACGGCGAGCAAGTGAATGAGTTTGGAGGGAAGACAAAGAGTTGGATGGAGGGGGGGTATGCAACTGAGTGGGGGTGGGGTGGGTGGCTTTGAACCGAATACCTCTACGGTGGTAGGAGACGGACTGGCGGACTGGCGGAAGCAAGTGAGCAGCATCTCACACCCACCCAGGCAGACGGCCGCCAGCACTCAGGGCGGCCTCACCATACACCACACACACTGTCGGGCCTGCATGTAGCAATACATCACCCACCCAGGCGCGCGCTTGCCCCTGGCAGGTGGGTGTACCCGGCGTCGCCGCCCACCCACACCCGCCCACACTCACCCGCCCGCCCACCACCACCACCTACCACTCTGGAACGTCATCGGCCCAGCAAACACAATCCGACCCACCACCACACTCACCCATCCCAAACATCCTTATACCCCCTTCTACGACGTCTGACTCCGACGACACCTTGCTCACCTTCCCTTTTACCGACACTCTCTCATCTACACGACTCTACTCCCCCGCTGCATCCCAAAACAACTCTCAAAACAAACACACACCGAGCACGCGCGCGGGCTTGGTCCAACCACAACAACAACAATGGGTGAGATACCGTCAACCTTCACGCACGAGCACACGCTGAGCCAGGACCTTTCCCGACAGACCCGTCCATTCTCAGAGGTCAGTCACTATTGCGAAACTAGGGGCCGAAGGGACGAGTGCTGACTTGGTCAAAGGTCTCAATGACAAGATGTACGTGTTTGCTCAGTCCTAATCAGCCCGGCAGGGTCTTGGCATCAGTCGCGACGCGTCCTAACACTTCCACAGCTATGAGCGCCGAAAAGCAGCTGCTCTGGAGCTGGAAAAGTGAGCTTGACGCGTCTTGCACCACCCGACTCGCGCTGACCTTGCGACAGGCAGGTGCTGTCGTCCGATGGCGCCCGCATATCCACCATTGTCGACCAGTTGGTCGGCATGTTCAGCTCGACCAACGCGATGCACACGCGCAATGGCGGTGAGATAAGGCCATTGAGGCGACTTGTTTACTTGGCTGATGCGCAATCAGGTCTGATCGGTCTGGCCGCCACCGCCATCGCATTGGGCCAGGACGTGGCGCCATATCTCCCCACCATCATCCCTCCAGTGCTGGCGTGCTTCCAGGACAGCGAGAGCCGTGTGCGGTACCATGCCTGCGAGAGCTTGTACAACATGTGCGTTGCCAGGGGCGCTGTCGGGCACTGACGCATCCCAGTGCCAAAGTCAGCAAGGGCGAGATCCTCGTGTACTTCAACGAGGTCTTTGACGCGCTGAGCAAGGTGGGTTGTTCAAGAGGCGTATTCTAACCCGCCAGCTGTCGTCCGACTCTGAGATGTCCGTCAAGAACGGTGCCGAGCTGCTGGACCGCTTGATGAAGGACATTGTGGCCGACGCGGCGTCAAACTATGTCTCCATCTATCACGAGGATGATCCTAACCGGACGCCCCGCGACAAGCCCCTGGGCCAGTCCCTCGACGGTAGCGGCGAGCCCCCAAATTATTCGTTGACCTCAGGTGACAAGGACGCCGATGGACAGTCAAACGCCAGCCCGACGAGGAACGGAGACTTTGACCGGTCAAACGTTCAATCTCCGGAGCGGATGGGACCCGACAGACGCGCATTCTCGCTCGAGCGCTTCATCCCCCTCCTGAACGAGCGTGTGTATGCCATCTCGCCCTACACCAGGATGCACCTGGTGTCGTGGCTGATGGTGCTCAACACTGTCCCGGACCTCGAGCTCGTGACGTACTTACCCGACTTTCTCGACGGCCTTCTGTGAGTTGGACTTTCTCTCCCACCATCAACCTCTAACAATGCCCAGCAAGTTCCTCGCAGACAGCAATCTCGACGTCCGCGTCGCCACCGAGAACTTGTTGGCAGAGTTCCTACGTGAAATTAAGCTCATTGCACAACAGCAAGACAAGCAGACAGATGCCCAGCCGGTGCGCCGAGACAAGTTTCCAAGCCACCAGGCGGCGATCGACTCGAGCTTGATTCCGGCGCAGCACGAGGACAATGACTCTGCCATCGAGTCTGATGACGACGACAGCGATGACTTGGAGCGTGACGAGACGGGCACGATGGACACGCGCGCCGAGAACGAATGGGAAGGCGATGGCTCGGGCGCTTGGGAGCCGGGACAGAATGCGTTTGTCGACTACTCGTCGATCATGGACATTATCGTGGACCACTTATCATACCCCGACAACATGGTCCAGACAACGGCTATGGACTGGATCCTCACATTCCTGGAGTTTGCCCAGAACACCGTCATCTTCTACACCCCGCGCATTGTCTCTGCGGTTCTTCCCAACCTGGCTTCTTCAAAGTGAGTCTCGCGTGCAGGGGAAAGGCTGACTGGCAGCCGCCATATCAAGGCTGCGGCGAGCGAGACCAACCGACGGCTCACGGCTGTAATTCAGGCTCTCCCACCTCTGCAGGTGACCCCGGCGCCGCCAACGGCAGCTCCTGCGCCAGCTGGCAACAGCATTGGGCAGGGCGGTTCGACTTTGATTTCAACTGCGGGCTCCTCACCCCAGGCCGGACCGAAGAAGGACGTTCTGGCTGAATCGCCAGACCGTCTGTCCACGTTAACAGCGGATCCTTTGGACAGTGGAAGCGTTCCTGGAGCGACGCTGAAGATCAAGGCGCCGCCGCCTGTCCCTGTGTCGGAACCTGTGACGCCTGCCACTGGCGAGTTTCCTTCGAGCGTCAAGACGGTCAGGACGCGCCCGCAGTCCCCTGTCGGACAGCAACAGGCCCCCCAGGGAATATCGATGCAACTGCAGCAGGCGCCGCCGCCGCCACCGCCACTGCTATCGCCCGGGCAGGAGACATTCCTCGAAGACGACCCATTCGACGTTCACGAAACTGTCAACATGCTCACTCTGCAATTCTTGAGTGACCACCCAGAGACACGTATCGCGGCGCTCGAGTGGCTCCTCATGCTGCATCTCAAGGCTCCTACCAAGGTGTGCAGGTCACCCATTCGTCGTGCTGACCTGCTCAGATCCTCTCCAGGGACAGTGGGACTTTCCCAGCCCTCCTCAAGACGCTGTCGGACCCCTCGGAGGACGTCGTCAAGCATGATCTCCAGCTTCTGGCGCAGATTTCGTCATCCTCTGAAGACTCATACTTCCGCAGCTTCATGGTCAACGTGCTCGAGCTGTTTAGCACCGACCGCCGCCTCCTGGAGAACCGAGGGAGCCTCATCATCCGACAGTTATGTATTCACCTCAACGCCGAGAAGATCTTCAGAACGCTGGCCGAGATCCTCGAAAAGGACGATGTGAGTGGGCTGCGGCGGCGCTGCTGACCACGCAGGATCTCGAGTTTGCCGGCATGATGGTCGTCAAGCTCAACATGATCTTGATCACATCGCCTGAGCTGGCAGACTTCCGCCGCCGCTTGAAGAACCTCGACTCGAAGGACGGGTCAATGCTGTTCACCTCGCTGTACCGGTCGTGGTGCCACAACGCCGTTGCTGCCTTTGCCCTGTGCTTGCTTGCCCAGGCGTATGAGCACGCGTCAAACGTCCTCCAGATCTTCGCCGAGTTGGAGCTCACCGTTCCGCTCCTCGTGCAGATCGACAAGCTCGTCATGCTCATCGAGAGCCCTGTCTTTACGAGTAAGCATCGCGTTATTTGCACACCTGACGCCAGACCTCCGCCTGCAGCTCCTCGAGCCGGAAAAGTACCCGTACTTGTCCAAGTGCTTGTACGGGCTGCTCATGATCCTGCCGCAGAGTAGCGCCTTTGTGTCGCTGCGAGCGCGCCTGTCGGTTGTCAACTCGTCGGGCTATGTCCCGCCGCCGAACAAGCCAAACTACTCTGGCAACGTGGGCAGTGGCCGCTCAAAGGTTGGAGAGATCAAGTGGCAGGAACTGCTTGCTCGTGAGTGTGGAGGGGTGGAGTGTGGGGGTGGAGTGTGGGGGGTGGATTGTGGAGGGGTGGAGTGTAGGGGGCGGATTGTGGAGGGTGGAGGTGGAGATTGTGGAGATGCTGACTGATTGCAGACTTCCGGGCCGTCCAAGCCCGGCACGAGCGAGCCCGTCGGCAACTTCAGGCTGTAGAAGGCGTCTCGAGCATTCATTTCTCGTCTCCATCGCAGACGTCGGGCTCTGCGGGGAACACCAAGCCGGGTGTCACTGGCCTGCCGCGACGAAAGCCGGGTTCGAGCGACAAGCGCGCCGACCCTGGCCTTGGTTCTGGTGGCGCTCGAGTCGCGAGCGGTTTGTCGCCGCTGAATCCGAAACGCCTGGGATCTGGGCATGCAGCGGCACCAGCGTTGGTTGGGGCTGGAGGCGCCGTAGCCAGTCTGCATCACCAGGGCCTGATGCGGACGATGAGTCCCCCGCCGGTTCCAGCGGGCCGCGGCAAGCGGGTGCCAGCTCCTGGAGCGACCCGCCGATTGTAGATATTCTAGTGCTTTCATTTGTTAATAGCGCGCGCGTGCAAGTAGAGCGGGCGCGGATGTACCCACATGCATGATGGGCAAGCAAGCGACGTCCTACGCGCCGCGCCGCGCGACATGTCCGCCCACGGACTTGTTCGGTGAGCAAAGCGGATATAGGCTGGGGAGGGGTGTGGGGTGTGTACAGTGGGACTGGTCCGTCCAGGGTGGGTGCCAGGGCCGGGCGGGTGTGGGCCGGAGGTTCGGCCCGGCGGGTGGTCGGTCCGTCGCTCCGCAGTAGTGCTTTTGGGTACCCTGCCACACTGCGTCCCCCTCTTAAAGCAACACATCGTCGTCCGTTCCCCCCAACAACCCCCATCCACCTACACACACCATGTCCGTCCCTACCGAGTTCAAGCTCAACTCTGGCACCACCATCCCCGCCGTCGGCCTCGGCACGTGGAAGTCGGAGCCCGGACAGGTCACCCAGGCGTGAGTTGCAGCCACACCACCCCAGCCTGTTGCTAACCGCCCCCAGCGTCGCGCACGCCATCAAGTCGGGCTACAAGCACGTTGACGGTGCCCTCTGCTACGGTAAGCTTCTATGCACGAGCTAGACGTGTGGGTTGCTGACAGAGGACAGGCAACGAGGCCGAGGTCGGTGCCGGCATCAAGGCGTCGGGTGTCGACCGCAAGGACCTTTTCATCACCTCCAAGCTGTGAGTGGCGACGTGGGGAATATTGGGGAGTGTGGGGGGTGTTGGGGAGTTGTGGAAAGTGTGGGGGAGTGCTAGGGAGACTGGGAGACTGAGGAGACTTGCCAATACTAGGGGGACGCCACTAACCACCCCAGCTGGTGCACCTACCACGACCGCGTCGAGGAGGGCCTCAACCAGACGCTCAAGGACCTCGGCACCGACTACCTCGACCTCTACCTGATCCACTGGCCCGTCCGCACTGTCGAGAACGGCACCAGCAAGCTCTTCCCCGTCAAGGAGGACGGCTCGCGCAACATTGACCGCGAGTGGGACCAGGCCAAGACGTGGGCGCAGATGGAGGCCGTCCTCGCCTCGGGCAAGGTCAAGGCGATTGGCGTGTCCAACTTCTCCGAGCTCTACCTCGAGCGCCTGAGCAAGACGTGGAAGGTCGTCCCCGCCGTCAACCAGGTCGAGCTGCACCCCTACAACCCGCAGCACTCGCTCAAGGCCTACTGCGACTCGAAGGGCATTGTGCTCCAGGCCTACTCGCCCCTCGGCTCCAACGACTCGCCGCTGCACGCCGAGCCCGTGCTCGTCGAGATTGCGCAGAAGCACAACGTCGCCCCCGCCACCGTCCTCATCTCGTACCAGGTCAACCGCGGCGTCGTCGTCCTCCCCAAGTCGGTCACGCCCAAGCGCATCGAGGACAACCTCAAGGTCATCAAGCTCGACGCCGAGGACCTCGCCAAGCTCGACGGCCTCGCCGCCGCCGGCAAGCAGCAGCGCGTCGTCTCGCCTCCCTGGGGCACCGACCTCGGCTTTGTCGACTGGTTCGGCCCGGACAACAAGAACGCCCCGGCCGGAACCGTGCTCGAGTCCAAGGGCGAGACCTTTTAGATAGACTGGGTAGCTGGTGAGCTGGCGCAGCCAGCGTAGCCTTGTAATGCAGCATTGTACATGACCGGGGTGGGTTGGGTGCGGGCGATGGGTTGGGTGTGCGGGCGATGGTTGCTGGTTGTGGCTGTGGTGGTCTGTGCGCATCGTCCTTTGATCAGCCAGTGGTGCCACGGCGGGCGGGCTGGGGGCAACTTCGCACTGCAGCCAGCGTCAGCAGGCCTGACGGCCCCAACGTGGATGCAAAGCAGCGTTCGCAGTCCTATTGAATCATGCACGCATGCGTCGCTCGTCATGGCCATGCATGATGCACGCATGCACCACGCATCGGCTATGCACTCACTCCACGTGCCTCGATCGCTCGAATACCGAGGCCGGTAAAGGCAAATTGCTCCCGCCCTCCGTGTCCGTGCCCAGGGCGACGCCGCCGCTCGCTCGCGGCGCCCAGCATCCGACACCAACACGCCATGTTGCATTGTCTTTCCCGTCGAGCCTGATTCTCATCTACACCGTCGCACCGGCCCGCCGCGCGACTTACCCCCCAAAACTCACCTTGTACACGCGCACAGCGGCCGCACACACCCGTTCCCGCCGTTTAAAGCGGCCCCCAAGCGTAAGTAGCGCACGCGATCGGCCCCGCCGTGGTTATTTACCGAATTAACCCCCGGCTCCGTAGTGATTGTGGCGACCCCTAGCCACACCCCCTCTGCCATGTCGAGAGCGCGCATTGTCAACGGCCGGCTCGCTGCCGGCGCTGATAATGAGCAAGGTGAGCATTGCTCCTGCATGCACTGTGCGGCACTGACGCCTGCTTCCTCCTTGTACTTGCCCCCCACCCCACTCCCCATCGCACCTCACCTCCACCCAGCAGCGATGACACAGACCTGGCACCAGATTGTCGACACGCTCCGCCGGCTCCCGTCGGCGGCGGGGCGCGTCGGCGGCGACGAGGACCGCAAGGCGGCCATCCTCGAGAAGGAGACGCTCGACTTTGCGCTCGAGCGCCTCGAGTTCCTCATCGAGCTGCGCAAGGGCGGCGGCGCGGCGCCTGCCGCAGAGACGCTCACGCCGCGCGTGAGCCCGGCGCCGGGCGACGGGCTCATGACCCCGCCCTCTGGCGGCGGGCTCAAGCGCAAGCGGCGGCTGAGTGCGGGCGTGAGCGCGAGCCCCGCGCCGGCCGCCGCGCCCCAGAGCACGGAGAGCGCGCTCTCGTCCCTCCCTAGCCCTTTGGCCGGCGGGCGGGCCGGCACGCCGCTGAGCTCGCGCGAGCCGAAGCAGCGCCGCGTCGACATTGCCGACCAGCTCCCGCTGCGCCCTGGGCGGCGGATCGCGGCCAAGAGCAAGACGGAGGAGGAGTGGATCCTGGCCATGGTCAAGAAGACGATCGGCGGCGACAAGACGCGGTACGAGGTCCAGGACGCCGACGACGGGACAAAGTGGGTGACGTCGCTGCGGAGCATCATCCCCCTGCCGGACCGCGAGGCGCCGCCGAGCAGCAGCTCGCACCCGTCCAACCTCGAGGACTTTCCCCGCGGCTCAAAGGTGCTCGCGCTGTACCCCGACACGACGTCATTCTACCAGGCGACGGTCGTGTCGGCCCCGCTGCCGGGCACGGGCATGGGCCTCGGCGTGCGCGGCGGCAACGGGCGCGCCGACCCGGGCGCAAAGGCCGGCGTGTACCGCCTGAGCTTTGTCGACGACGGCGACAACGTGCCGGAGGTGGACAGGGATCTCGTCGTTTTGGTAAGTGCTGCTGGGGGAACGCTCTGACGCAAAAGGTGCCCAAGGAGAAGACGTAGGGGGCTGGGGTGGCTGTCTGGCCGTCTGTGTAGGATTTACGGGTTGTAGAGAGTATGGCGCGTATTGCGCGTATTGCGGCGTATTGCATCTATCTTACATCGCGGGGTGGGGTGGGGTTGGGTGGGGTGCGTGGGGCGCGGGTGGGTGGACTGGTGGCGGGTGGCGAGGTACATAGTTGGCTGTCAGTCGACACATCCATCCGCCATGATGGTCCAGCACGTTGCATGCAGTCGCATCGGCTCCGTGTCCTAGTCACCTCGGGAAATCGATGCACAGGGAGCGCGATATGTAGCACCCAAGCCGTGTCGGTCGGCTTGCACACGGCCCACGAAAGGCGCCGACGCCGGCACACTTCGCGCCGCTCAGCCATCGCCCCCCATCCAAGACGCACACCGGCGCACACAATCGGCGCAGACAACCCCCCGCCCAGGAACCTGCAATGTAATGGCATGAACACGGGCTGATGCGCCCAGAATGTCTATGATCGCCAACAGTCGACTACGCCGACGGAATTACCCACAATGCTATATACAACACTAACTTCTGACGTCTCTGCTGACACTACTTGGCCCACACTCTCTCGTACGAGGGGATGGCGCCGCCGACGTGCCACATGGCGTCGGTGATGCCCGTCGAGCGGAGCCAGAGCACGCCGCTCGCGCCGACGGGGTTGCCGTCTCTCATCTGGAGCAGCGCGGGGGGCTTGGCGTCGAGCTTGAATCTGGCGGCGGCGGCGGCGTGAGCGGCTGGCCCCCCAGGACGAAGCACTCACAAGCTCGCGTTGATGACGGCGCCGCTTTCGACGTCGGGCATGCGCCCCATGATGATGCCGGCGAAGACGAGCGCCGCGAGCGTCGTGGCGAGGCTCGGCGCGTGGGCGGGGAATACTCGGGAGGTGGCCACGAGGACGAGGTAGGGGAGGCCGAGGAAGAACGTGAGGACGGCGGGCCAGCGCGCGCGCAGGAGAATCTTTGCCTCGCTGGGGTCAGCGCTGTGGGAGAGGGGGGGACGTACGCGGCGCTGCCGCGCTCGCTGGCGTGCAGCGCGCCGACGAAATACACGTCCGCGGCGAGGAGGACGAACATGACCGCGCCGGGGGGCACGGCGGCGGCGTAGCAGGCGACGGAGGATGCGACGAGGACTGCGGGGTGAGCTCGCGTCTTGTCCAGTTGACGCACCGAAGAGACGCGCCGCACTTGACTTGGTGTTGTACGGGAGCTCCTGGTCTGGTTAGCGCGTTTGCCGTGGCGCTCGCCGCGGCCCACCTCGGCGAGGTCTGAATCTGGACGGGTGGCCATCCCAGCGGCGAGGTGGGCGAGGGCTGCCATGTGTGTTGGAGAGAGAGAGGATGCATCGGGGGGCATGGCGACATGGCGCTCTTGTACCCCAACACACCGCTCGCACCTGTGTGCTTGGGAGCCGCCACCGACCCCGCACCAACCCGCACCCACCCCCACCCCACAGCTTTCGCCGTCTGGCGTTGGTTGCGCCGCCGCCGGCGAGCTCGACGCAAGCGTCGTGCGAGCGCGCGAACGATCCAGCGAGCGAGCCAGCGACCGAACTTCCCCAGTGTTTACCTCGGCCTCTGCCCGCCTCTGCCCCCACTCACCCCTCGGCGTCCTTCCCCCAGTCGCACCATCCCACAGGCTGCCGTACGCGCCTAGCGCTTCCGCACTTTGCATACCACTGATACGTACTCCGTTTCGCCGACACGAGCGCATGCAGCAGCACCCCACCCCCGCCATCCAATCTGTGGGGCTGGGATCACGAGCCTGCACATCGCCGCCAGTTACCACTTGCGTACTGCATGCCTTGATCCCCACGTAAGGCTGGCCATGCCGTGTTTCAGCCTGCTGCCTCTCCCCCGCGCAGCTCCAACCCCGCTCACGTCATGGCTGCAGCGTTCACATGTCATGCATCCATGCACTACTCGCCAAAGTCGGCTACCAGCGCGGCGCCGAGAGCTGCTGCCATCGTGGGCGAGAGCGTGATATCGCCCGTGCCGTCCTCGGCGGCGGCGTCTACTTGCCCTTCGGCCTCGTCGGCCGCACCGTCCGAATCGTCGTCCGAGTCGTAGTCACCCAGGCCGGCGAGACCAGTGATAGCGGCAGGGGCTGCCCCTGCCGCTGTTGCTGCCGCGGCTGGCGGTACCGCGTCGTCTACTTTGGCGCGCTTGCTTCCGCCGTCGTCCGCCTCGGCCTTGCGCTTGGTGCTCTCGAGCAGCGGCATGACGGCCACCTCGCCGCTGGTCACTGCCGCCGCCCACGTGTCGGCGGCGAATACATGCACCACGGGGAATTCGACAAACGCCGTGCCCTTCAGTGCCGTGCTCAGTGCCGCGGCGCCGTCCAGCGGCGGGAAGAATGCGCGCCGGGATTTGCTAGATGCCAGGTCGGACCGCCGCCGGGGGACGTGATACGGCAGCGCGAAGACGACCTCCGTATCGAGCGATTCGGGGAGCAGCGACGCCAGTGTTGCGCCGGTCGGGAGAACCGCGACCCGCGGGTGCGTCGCGTCTGGCGCGAGGCCGCCGTACGCCAACCCGACGGTGAGAAACAGCGCTCGAGTTCTGGCAAGCGTCAGCTTCGCCCAAAACGACCACTTACTTTGGGTTCCAGCTCGACTGGTTCGTCTTGCGCCGCTGCATCCCGTCCGGGAGGAGGTCGACTTCCGCACCGATTTCGCTGACGGCCCAGCGCAGCCCGTCGAGCCGGCCGCGTTTCGCCGGCGCCCTTCCGCCGCCACGCCCGCCCCCTCGTCCGCGCGCCGCACCTCCCCGCGCCGCAGCCACCTCGTCGACGCTCAGCCCCTGCCCCCACTCGGCGACCTGCCGCCGCGTCGACTCGAGCCACGCGTAGTCGCCGTCCCAGGTCCCCTGGGTGTAGGATTTGAGCGGGACGAACGCCGCGGGGTCGCGCACGCCCGAGCAGGCCGCCTCGGCCTTGTGCGCTTTGGAGCATGAGAGTGAGCAGGTGCGTGTCGAGCAGCGCGGGCAGGTGTACCGCGCCTCGGAGGAACATATCGCACAGGCGTTGGATCGTGACGAGGCCGCGGCCGAGCTCTCGGCCTCGGGGGCGGCATCGGCAGCGACGGGGGCTGGAGCGGCCGCCGTAGCTGCGAGAACCGCAGCCCCTGGCTTGGCGGGCAGTCCTAGCGACGTCGGTGATGGCAGCGGCATGGGGATGAGTGATTGTTTTGTCTGACCTGCTCGCAATGACGCTCGACTTGGCAGACTTTCAGTGGCGACTTCAGTCACGTGATCCGGGGACCCCGGGTTGTTCCCCTCGGCCGATCAGATAAAGGACTGCGGCGTCGGATGCCACTGCCAAGTGCTCTGCAACCCATGCATTCTTCCGACCTCTGTCATCAGGGTGCCCGTGGCTTTCTACTGTCTCTGCGCAGCTACTTGGCATGCCAGCCCTACTCGTTGAGCGCGGCGCGGTACAGCTCGAGCGGGATGTGTCCGATCCAGCCCGTGCTGCGGGGGTCAGTCAGCTGCGCCCGCGTCCGTGTCGGCCGTGCACACTCACTTGCCGAAGCCGCCGATGTAGTAGATATCGGTAATGTCGAGGCGCGACCAGAGCGACGAGTGCGCTCCGTCAGGGTCGCCCGGCACCCACCACTTGGCGTCGGGGTGGTACTGCACAAAGCACTCCTCGAGGCGCTTGCGTTCGGCCGCGTCGGGCGCGAGGAACGTGAGGTTCTGGCGTAAGCATGCGACGGCGATCGCAACTCACTCCGGTGAATGACACACGCGGCTGGCCGTACTCGGACACGCTCTTCTTGAGCGGCGTCTGGAGCGTGTACGCAGCCTTGTTGTCCGGGTCGGCGCGAATGTTGCGCGTCATCAGCGAGATGGGGAACGAGATGAATGTGAGCGCGCCATCGGGGTGGCACGGCGCGTCTGGGGGGTCAGGTAGGCCGTGGCGGGGCATACTCACGCGACTCCATCAGCGCGTACGGGTAGCCTTGGGAAGGTTAGTGGCACTCGGGCGATGCGTGCTCGGCGTGCTCACCAGCGTTGGCGCCCGCCGTCTCGGGGAACACGCTGGCCATGGTGCCAGTGCCAATCTCCTTGACGAGCCGTTTGACGCTCTGGACTGTGGCGGTCAGCTGGCGGCAACGGGCGCGCGCTCACCAGCCTCGGGCAGCGTCTCGCGGTGCTGAGGCCCCGGCGCCTCGAGCGGCACCTGCGTGGCGATGGCAGCCGTCGCTGCTAGGATTAGAGTGGGGAGGTACATGATGGGGCTGGGTGCATTGCAGGGCAGCCAGCGGGAGGAGTCGGTATAAGTACCAGGCTGTCCGTCACGTTGCGCAAGTCGCAACAGTGAGATGGTTGCCGAAGCCAAGGCCGCAAGTGCGTCATATCGGCCGACACCAAAGCAAGCCACGGGTGGCGACTTCCACCGTCTTGATTTGCTTCCGTCACCTCAAGTGCCACAGTCTGATGAAATCCCGGAAACGCCGTCCGCTCAGTACATTGACGGAACCAAATCTATTGAAGCGGGATCAAATGTGTCTAACGGCTCGCAGTTTGGTGGGAGTGGGTGGGCCTGGTCGCCTGGCAGCCGCTGGGCACTCTGGCGACAGTTTGGTCAACGAACGAGCCTTTCCACATTCTAACCAGCAAGCAGCAAAAATGGTCAGTACCGACGGCGACAACGACCCCAGCAGCGACAACGACATCCCACGACAGCACGAGCACGTCGAGCACCGAGCGCGAGCGAGAGAGAGGAGAAGGATGCGTGGATGGGAGGCGAGATTGGAGGTTTGGGAGGCGATGTCGCGGCAGACGACTCGACATTGGGGAGACATGTGCTCGATGTGCTCGGCGTGCTCGACGTGCTGGACTGGGATGTCGGACTCGCGGGGACGGACGACGCACGCGCGCGCACAGGCTAACACAGCGTAGGCCGACAACGGACCCGTCACCATCAGGACCTCCAAGTTCATCACGAACCGCCTGCTTAACCGCAAGCAGTTCCTGCTCACGGTCACCCACCCCACGCGCGCCAACCTCTCGCGCGTCGAGCTCGGCGAGCGCCTTGGCCAGCTCTACAAGGCTGACAAGGAGCGCGTCGTCGTCTTCGGCCTCCGCACCAAGTTCGGCGGTGGTGTCACCCAGGGCTTCGGTCTCGTCTACGACGACGAGGAGTCGCAGAAGGCCTTCGAGCCCAAGCACCGCCTCGTCCGCTCCGGCCTTGCCACCAAGGTCGAGAAGGCTTCGCGCAAGCTTCGGTGCGTAGCCGCTTGTTGGTTGTCGTGTGCTTTGGCTGACCAAACCCAGCAAGGAGAGGAAGAACCGCTCGAAGAAGGCACGTCGTCTGCAACGCAACCAGAGTACTCTGCTAACCATAACAGCTCCGCGGTACCGCCAAGAAGTCGTCTGGCGGCGACAAGAAGAAGTAAACCTCTTCCTAACGACGACTGGGTTGTCCTGGCGGACGGTGTATCGCTATACTGGTTCTTCTTTCCCCTGCATCGGGAGATGGATCTCTTCCTCCATTGAGCACGGTGTGGTGGTGAGGGCTGCTGGGCTGGAGCTGGGTCATTGGAGCGTGCGTGCATGTGCATGGGAGCGGGCTCGGCGTGCGTGAGGCAGCGCGGCGGCGACGGCAGCGGCAGTGGCAGCGTCAGGCAGAGCTCGGCGGTGTATAGTGGCGTCTGGATTGGCTCGACTCGCAAGCAGCCAGCAGTCAGCAGCCAGCGGAGAGTCAGTTTGCAGCTTTTTCTGACGCCACGTGGTAAAAGGGGGTGGTCGGTTAAGCTTTAGAGATCGTCGCGTGCTTGTGTGCCTGGTGGCGGACCGGAGCACTGTCGATATTGGCGTCACGCCTTCGACCTCGACGCGGCGACCAGCCGGCCGGCCATTCATGCCATGCCTCGGGGCCGTGACCGAACCAGCGTCGTGTCATGAGTGGCCAGTAATCTCAGACACGCGCAGCTCCGACAGGACATGTCCGGGGCGTCAAGGCGTTTCCAACGCGGCGAGGCGTGATCGCGCGCCACTGCCGAAGAGGCCGACGGGGCGGGGGGAAGTGGCAGCAGCACGTTCCCCAGCACTCGTGGTCACCACACCCCCCATTCAGAGTCGCGAGGACCGCGCTGCATGCACACTCCTGTCTGTGCAGCGGAGCCCAGCCCGGTCGGCCCGAGTGCGCTGCGACGCTGACCGCCGGCGATGGGATGCGATGCGGCACAGCGGTCAAGCGCCAGACTGAGCGCCGCATCGGCGATGGCCGTGCCACCACCACACGTCCGAATGGCGTCATGTTACACCACGACCGCTTGCCGTATTATCAAGCACTGGACGCATCGCGCAATCGCCGCGCGCCGGCGGTGTGTATTTGGCCAGTGCTGCGTGCGGCGTGCTGTATGCAGGCAGGCTCGGGACGCTTATAAGGAGAATGGAATGCATGCGAGTGTCCCCCACACACACCACAATGCCCGTCGAGTTCATCTCCGCCACGTTCGCCAACGCGTCGACCGAGCTCGCGCCTCTGCCGGCCGGCAGCCCGGTCGATGTCGACTTCCTCGTGCGCTACGCGCGCGTGCTCGACGACTACGGCTACAACTACACGCTGATCCCCTACCACTCTGGCGGGTTTGACCCGTTCACCCTCGGCGCGACCGTGCTCGCAGTCACCAAGAACATCAAGATCATCATCGCGCTCCGGCCCAACACCATCTTCCCGACCGTCGCCGCGCGTAAGCTCAGCACCCTGTCCCAGCTGGGCGCGGGCCGCGTCGTCGTGCACTTCATCGCGGGGGGCAACGACGCCGAGCAGGCGCGCGAGGGCGACTACCTCTCCAAGACTGAGCGCTACGGCCGCCTCGAGGACTATATCAAGATCCTCCGCCGGGCGTGGAGCAGCTCGGAGCCGTTTGACTGGGACACGAAGTACTACAAGTTCCAGGGCTTTGCCAACGGCGTGCTCCCGGTCAACAAGCACATCGATGTCAGCGTCGGCGGCAGCTCGGACGACGCGTACAGGATCGGCGGCGCCCTCGGCGACATCTTCGGCCTCTGGGGCGAGCCCCTCAAGGAGACCAAGGAGCAGATCGACAGGATCTACGCCGCGGCCAAGGCCGCGGGAAGGCCCGACGGCGACCGCCCCAGGATCTGGGTCACCTTCCGCCCCATCGTGGCCGAGACGGACGACCTCGCGTGGGAGAAGGCCCACAGGACGCTCGACCTCCTCAGCAAGGGGCGCAACGCGTCCGCCGGCGGCTGGCCCCGCGCTAGCGTCGCCGACCCCCAGAACGTCGGCTCGCAGCGCCTCCTCGAGATCGCCAAGCGCGGCGACGTGCAGGACCGCGCGCTGTGGTACCCCACTGTCACTGCCACGAACGCGCAGGGCGCCTCGACCGCCCTCGTCGGCTCGTACCAGACTGTCATTGACAGCCTGCTCGACTATGCCGAGCTCGGCGCAGAGCTCATCTCCATCCGTGGCTACTCCAACTTTGACGACGCCGTCGACTACGGCCGCTACATCCTCCCCGGCGTGCGCGCGGCCCTCGCCGAGAAGGCCGCGACCAACGGCTCGAATGGCGAGACCAACGGCGACGCCAGCAAGAAGCGCAAGGTGGAGGCCTAAAAGGGGCTTTAACATAGGCTCATCATAGACTTTGGGTTTAGAGGGTTGTGAGCGATGCAGTCATTAAGAGGATTACGGTGGTGTGGCCGAGGCGAAGAGGTTACATTAGCCGCTGGGCGTGTTTACAATACTGCGTGTACAACGGCTTAGGCAATCCAGCCCTGTTGCCTTCCCCATTCTACAAACTCCTCGGCCGACGTAAACTCCTGTACCTTGCGGACGGTTCTCGAGGGCTTGCCGCGCAGTGCGAGTGCCGCACCGAGGGCGGTCTCGACTGCCACAAGCATGTGCCACGCCGCCTCGGACCGGGCGCGAATCACTTCCTTCTCAGCCAGCACGCCCTTCAGGGGCGCAGACGACTTTGACCGCTTCACCTCGCGTGGCTTGCGCAGTGTTGGCGTGGACCGTAGTAGGCGTCGGGCGAGGTAGTGCAGCCAGAGGACATTGGTAATAGGGTGGAAGGCCGTCCATGGGTCGGGCGCAGAGTCGTCGACCACCTCGATCCTATCGCGCATCGCCCGGTACACGTCCCACTGATCACCGACACCCTCGTACACCTCATCGGGGAGGGGTGTGCTCGTCGATCCATGGCCAGGCACATCAAGTCGGGATAGGCCAAAATCAATGATTGTCGCACGCACAGCTGTGGCGCTGGTGTCGAGGTAGTTTGTAATGGGCTGTGGTGGAGTGGAGGTCGGCACGGCAGATACCAGGATCTGGCCCTCGTGCAGGTCTCGATGCTGTTGGTGTTAGCTGTCGTAGACCTCGGTTCCGGGACAGCTGACCTCGAAGCTTGTCCACGCCTCCGCGCGTCCCAACGCATCCGCCACCTGCCAGAACGCAGACGCGGCCTGGACCCAGCCCCTCGAAGCCTCAAACTTGTAGCCTTCGAGATCCTGGCCCCCGTTGGTAAGGGCGACAAGAGCGTATTGTTGGGACTCGCCAAACACGTCTGGGCGGATGCTCTTCCACTCGTTCTCCTCGTCAAACTCGTCCCAAGCTTGGAGGAGAAGCTTGGGGTAATGTCCCTCAACGAGGAATGCTCTGTATCCGTCAGCAGAACGCCCGACTTCTGGTACCCACCCCAGGAAGTTACCGAATCCACCGCCAGGGACAGTACTCATCCTCCTTGTGGTCTCAATCTCGCGAACA
Source organism: Vanrija albida (assembly GCF_041260175.1). Classification (NCBI taxonomy): domain Eukaryota; kingdom Fungi; phylum Basidiomycota; class Tremellomycetes; order Trichosporonales; family Trichosporonaceae; genus Vanrija; species Vanrija albida. The sequence continues at coordinate 1,588,809 of NW_027191423.1, forward strand.
ACGTCGGCAGCCTCGGAGCAGTCGGGGAGCTCCACCGCACTCGAGACCAGCTTGTCACCCAATAGAGGGATGATTTTGATGACAATGGCCTCATCGTCGGCCGAAGATGCAACGGTGAACACTTCAGAGTAAGATGCCTCCCCAATCTTGCGGACAATAGGAGCCGAAGTACGCCCTCCTGGTAGCACGCCACCAAAGGCTTCCGTGGCGAGGACGTCACCAAACGGCAGCAGAGTCGTAGTAGAGCAGCTTGACAACAATGTCTCGATCGCAGAAGGCTTGGGTGGTGCAACCGCCTTCGTTCTTTTCGGCTTCTTGGTGTCCCTGATTGTGACTCGCTCCAAGTGCTCCGTGACTTCGTCGACTGTCGTAACCGTGACAGTCCGCTGCCTTGAAGGTGTGGCGAGTCCGACATCACGTAAGGGGGCAAGTCGCCGAGGTGTCGGAATGACCACTTCAACAGTCGACCGACGTGGCGTGGGCACCGGCGAGCGGGGTATCACGACCTTGCGTGCTCGGGGCACGGCCTGTTTCTTGACCAGATAGCGGTCTGGCGTTGAAGGAGCACAGGCCTCCTTCCCCTTGGCCAACTTCTTTGTCGGCTGTTTGCGTGGAGTGTTGGCAAAGTCCTTGAGTGAGGATAACGGTTTCGCGGACGGCACAGCGTCTTGGGACATCTTGGCCCGGAGAGGAGGTCTCTTGGGCGCTAGTGGGGAGGTCGGCTCTGCAAGCGTGGGCGATGGTTGGGAGCGTTCGGGGGAATAGTCATTGTGGATGTTGATGATGCGCTGGAATGATGAGCAGGATGCACGGGTCGTCGCCACCTACCGACTGCTTCCGGCCATATGTGGTGACCTGCTCATTGTTAGTCGTGTGGAGGGCGGAGCTGACGGGCGTTACATCACCTTCTTGGTCTGGAAAGAAATCAGGCGCGTCAGCGAGATTGCCAAACGTCGTCCCCCGAGCTCGTACCTTCAATCCCAGGAGCGACATGGCTGCCGAGGACTTGAATGCGTGTCTCTGACGTGGATTCCGGCTTGGGCAAGGCGAAGTGAGATGGACAAGAGGCAACAAGAGGTCGAGAGTGAGGTCAATGTTTGTGCCCCACGTGGCTGGGTGATGACGAAATTGCTCCCGTCTCGGACGTCTCAACCCACCAAACCCTCTGTGAGCGCCTTGTTTACTCGCCTTCCCGACTGCTGCTCCATCCTCATCCTCGTCCTTTATGCTTGTCAACTAACACCCCAAGCGCCATATATAGAGTTTCCGTACGTAGAACTGACAGAATCGTGTGAATCCCCCTCGAAACAACCCCACATCACTCTCCTTGTTGGCCAAGTTGCCACCCGCAAACATGTCGGCAACGACCTGGCCCACCTTCCAGGACTTCACGTTCGACTTATCCGACCGTCTCCGCCAGGCTGCGCAGAGATCCCTCGCCGAGCTCGAGGCCAGCATCAACTGCGATGGGCACGACTGGCTGGAAGACTATATCGACAACATTGAGGCCCAGGGCAGGAAGTGAGTGCTGTGTTTGGTGATGGAGCGAGATGGGGCTAACACGCAACCAAGGGCCCCAATTGCCGACCTGATCAAAACCCCTTCCCGCACTCAGACGGCAAAGAAGACGCGCGCCGTTCTCACTGCAAGCAAGAACCGCGTAGAGCAGATCCGCCTGTTCAATGAGCGCGCGGCACTCAGCCCTCTGGCGAGCAACTCGCCAAACGTGAGTCCAAGTTGAACGTGTTAGGGCGGGACTTAACTGTCTTTCAGGTTCGCCAGCCATTCTCCCCACTATCCACCCATCGACTCAACACCATCCCTGCCTCTCCTACACCTGCTTCCCCGCTCAAGGGCAAGGTTCTCCCTCTGACCAAGGCCAAGAAGGAGAAAGTGGTGAAGGAGAAGGTCGTCAAGCCTCCCAAGGCGAAGAAGGGCAAGAAGCAGAACCCTGATGAGGCAACATCATCCAAGGAGAATGCGATGGAGGTTGAGCCTACCGCAAGCTCCTCGACCAAGTCCACTGGTATCCGTGGTGTGGCTCCCCAAGCCCCCGCCGTCACTGTTGAGGCTCCCCCTACCAAAGCTGCCAAGGTCAAGGTCACCCGCAAGCCGACCCCGCCGAAGGCCAAGGAGCCGACTCCTGAGCCTCAACCAGAGCAGGAGGAGTTGGAGGAGGACGTCATGGAAGTCGACCCTGTCGCTGTCGTCGAAGCCCCCGTTGTCGTGGGCGCCGAACCTGCCGAGGAGCCTATCGATGTCGACGAGGATGAACAGGAGCCCATTGACGTTGACGAGCCAGAGCAGGAACCGGTTGCTCCTGTGGAGGCTGTTGACGTCGAGGCGGAGGTCGAGGAGGAGATCGAGGAAGAGGCCGAGGAGGAGGTCGAAGAGGAAGTCGAGGAGGACGCCGACTTCCAGCCAGTTGCTGTGGCAGCGCACGAGCCCATCGCGCCTGTCGCTGCGGAGCCAGCACCCTCGACCTCCCCCATCAAGGCCGTTTCGCCTGTCAAGACTGTCATCAACGAGACATCTCCTTTCAAGGTTGCTCCGGCTGAGACTGCTTCCGTCAAGCACAGCTCGCCCGAGAAGGCCAGCTCCCCCATCAAGGAAGCCGTTGCTGCGGCACCAGCCGTTCCCGTCCGCCAAGTCCGCTCTTCCTGGCTCAGCTCAGCCCTCGGCACGCGGACTGTCCCTGTCTCTGGACTCGGCGCCGATCGCAAGTCTCATGCTTCAGGATCGCAGCCCCGAGGCAGCATCCAATACGAGTCGCTTCGCAAGAGTGTGGCTGCCGCGGGCACCTTAAAGCGCAAGTCTGAGGATGGCCCTGACGCCGACGAGCTTGAAGTTCAAGACAAGGCAAAGGAGAAGCGTGCCGACAAGGTTGCGAGGTTTGACTCGACTGCTCAGCCAACGTCACCGGTGCGTCCTGCTGCACTCCAGGCGGCTCGCACTCCGGCATCGGCTCCTCAGCCAAAGAGCAACGTCCTGGGAGACGCCCCTACCTCTGTTCCCTCCGCCACCTCGGCCCCTCACGATGGTCGCCACCGCCCCGACACCTACAAGGTCGCACGTGCTCTCGATGAGATGCGTGAGCGAGCAGCGGCTGCGGCCGCCAAGCAGAAGGCCGCCGCGGCAGCTGCAGCTGCCACAACGACGGCCACTACCAGCAAGCCGGGCGAGGCTGCGCGGGCAGTGCCAACTGCCACGAGCACTGGAACTGGGTTCCTTCGCGGACTCGGTAACCTCGGAGCTGGATTCCTCGGGCTTGGTTCTTCCGAGGCCGACGAGGCGAGGCTTCGTCGTGAGGAGGAGGACCGCCGTGCTCAGGAGGAGGCCGAGGCCGAACTTGCACGTATCATGCGTGACATGGCTGAGGAGGACAAGAAGGCTGCGGCTGAGGCCGCCGCTGCCATTGCTCTCAGTGCCACCTCAAGCAAGCCAATGACAGAAGTCCGGAAGGAGGCCATCACGGTCGCCAAGACCAACAAGCCTACCATTCTTTCAGACGACGAGGAGGACGCTGCCAACGAGTCCATCTCTCTGCCCGAGCTTCCCCAGCCAGACATTGGCGACGACTTTGACGCTATCCCCCTTGATGACGGCGTGACATCAGCACTTGGCGCTGCTGGCATCGACATTGACATCGACTTCCCCGACTCGACGACACCGCCGAACAGCCCTCCTCGTCGCGCTGTCCCTGTGTCTGGCATTCCCCGCTCGCCGGCACCTGCCGCTACGCTCCAGAAGCCCAAGGGCAAGCAGGCTCTCAAGGTGCCGGAAGTCGTTCTTTCGCCTCCCAGGGCGAAGACCCCCGCTGTCCCCCGCGCAATTCGCACCAAGCCGTCCAAGGCCTCGGTCTCGAGGCCAGGTACCGCGGCGTCGACGTACGAGGACGCGGATGACGAAAATGACGACGAGCTGCCCACGACCATGAAGAAGACCCCAGGGATGCACCGCTCACGCCTGCTGTCCAACGCCAGTGCCGCCGGCAGCACTCTTGGCGTGTCCACCAAGTCGTCTGCTTCCACGCTTCTCAGTCAGGCCGACCGCATGGCCGCCAAGGCGTTAGGCATCAAGCCTACGCCTGGCAACGTGAAGAGCATCCAGGCCGCCGCTGCTGCAAAGAAGAAGGTACAAGATCAATTCCTGCCTCAAGCTCAAGCTGACAAGGACAAGGAGCAGGAACAAACCGACCGCAAGGCTGAGCTCCGTGAGAAGATTGAGCAGCGCCGCCTCGAAGAGAAGCACCGCAAGGAGGCTGAGGAGAAGGCGAAGCTGGAGGAGGAGCGCAAGCAGCGTCTCGCTGAGGAGGAGGACAAGCGCCGCCGTCGGGCCGAGGCCGACCAGCGTCGCAAGGAGCGCGAGGAGAAGATGGAGCGGCTTGCCAAGGAGAAGGCTGCGCGTGAGGAGAGAGAGGCTGCCACTGCTCGTGCCAAGGTGAGTCGGTTTTTGGATATCCGCTGTGGCACTGCTGACAGACCTGCAGCAGGCAGAGGAGGAGGCTGCGCGCAAGCGCAAGATGGCCCCGCTCATCCACAAGAACCTTGGTAGCAGCTCTGTCAAGAGACCCACCGCTCCCGCTGCGGCCCCGCCCAAGAAGGAGCTCGCTTCGTCCAAGTCGATCTCGAACCTGCATGCCCAGTCCAAGATGGGTCCTACCTCGTTCCGTACCAACGACGAGCCAACACGCGCGCCCACAATCTCACTTGTTGTTCCTCCCGCGCCTGCCGCTGCTCAGGCCGAGCGTCGCCCTCTCGGTCCTCCTGCCCGCACCTCGACTGCCCAAGGACCCCATGGCACTCACGCTGCCCATGCCGGCCCTAGTAACGCGACTGTGCTTCAGCAGTCCCGTGCTGCTCTCCAGGCCCAACTCGACCAGAAGGCCATTGACATGGAGTCTGAACAGATCGAGCTGCCCGACATCGCCTCGGAGTACTCCGACTCGGATGACTCGGAGAAGGAGGACGACTTCAAGCGTCCCGGCTGGGCTGGTACGCCTGAGCTTCGCAACGCTCTCAAGGCGCAGGCGAGCATCAACCCCGATGATCTGTTTGGCCCTATCCGTCCCCTCAACATGGAGGAGCTGTTCAACGCGAGGCAGGGCAAGTTCCGTGCGCGTACGAGTTCGGCCAACTGGAGCGGAGCGGACCGCCTCACCGAGCAGGAGGAGCGCGAGTATGCTCGGCGCATGGGTTTCAGACCCATCAATGCGCCTCGCGAGTCGCGCCCCAGCGGCTCCAACCGCTAACTGAGTGCTTGTTTGAGTGTACCTGTGTTCCCAGGAGTAATGATGCATTGTATCCAACTGGCCACACATGCGGCCGTTTGCCCTACATAGTGATTGTTTGCTGATGAGACAAGAGTCGATATTGTTACAATGGGGCAGCCTTGCGGGCGACGTCGCGGGCGTGGAAGACGAGGAGGAGGCCCTCGTAGACTGTCCAGGCGATGGCGCTGCTTGCGGCCTTGCGCGAGATGCGCAATGATGATCCAGAGAAGAAGCCCTTGAGGCCAGAGTCCTAGAAGAGTCAGCCGGTGCCCAACTTTTGCTCAGACTCACCCTGTAGATGTGGGAGACTGCAGTGCCGATGCTGGGGTTCTGGGCTGGCGCGACCTGCATGCGGGTCTTGACGCAGTCTGCCGGGGAGGTGATGACGGTCGCAAGGACCGAGGCGGTGACAGCCGAACCCGAGTGGAGCGCGGCGTTGGGGATGCCGAGCTCTGGGCGGAGAGCGAGCGCGCGTCCTAGGCGTCAGTCAGCTTTGCCGCGTCCCATACGCACCAGCCAGCTCCTTGCACTTCTCGTAGAAGACGACGTAGATGCCCGCGTACGGGGCGTCGCGCACCGCCGTCGCCGTGAAGCCCTGGAAGAGGCCGCGCACGCCCGCCTTGGACACAATGTCGCGGAAGGCGCCCGTGACGCTCCGGTACTCCTTGTACGCGTTGCTCTGTTTGTCAGCTCGCCGCAGCAGCACCAGACGCACCTCGAACCGCGCCTTGATAATCGTCACGGGGTTGAGCACGAACCCGACCGAGGTGCGCGCGACGGCGCCGGCCACGAGGTTGCCCGTCGCCGACAGCTTGGACAGCGCCGAGCGCTTCTTGCCGTCCGTGCTCTCGACGACCGTCTTGAAGAAGGGTATGCGGCCGAGCTCGTACCGGATCGAGCTGAGCATGTAGAAGTAGATGGCGACTCCCGGGACGTTTCTGGCGTCAGCTCGGCGTCGGGCGCCGGACTCACCGCACGACAGTCGGCACCGTGCCGCGCCAGAGGCCGCGCACGCCGTCTTCAGAGAGCACCTGGCGCACGACGGGCGTCAACCGATGGCTGGTGTCAGCTTGTCCAAGCACATGGCTTACCTCTTCCGCCCCACATCGTACCCCTGCTGCAGGCGGGTCTTGAGGAGGTCGAGCGGCTGGAGGCAGACTGCGCTGGTGAGGCCCGAGATTGCGCCCGAGAGGAGGTGGTGCTGCGCCTTGATGTCGGCCTTTGTGCGCACCGTTCCCATTGTGTAGGGCGCGGGTTGAGCCGGCGCTGGGTGGGGAGATGGGAGATGGGAAGAGTGGGCGGGGTGGTGCGGGCGAAGAAGTCTGCCGAGAAGAGACAGAGTTTGCCGGTGGTCGTCATCTCTCCGGCCCGGCGGTCATTTTCCGCGGCGCCAGCCGACGACTCGATCTTGGACATTACATCACTGGCCAGCCGGCATGAGCTTTGAGGTGTGTTTCCGCGGTGACTGGCGAGCTCACGCATAGGACAAGAGCGCGAATACCGTGCAGTCGCTTCTGGCGCTGCTGCGGTCGACGCAGGACGAGGAGGAGGGCGGCAGTTCGGGCGGTGCTCGTCCGCCAGCTGCTGCGGCGCCGGCGGCGTCGTCGCGGCCATCACAATACCACCAGCACTGGGCGCCGCCGGCGTCTTCGAGCAACAACAACGTCCCGTCCTCAAAGGCCATCAGCGACCTGCTGGCGCAGCTCAAGCCCGACTCGGCACCCGCCCCAGCATCCGCGTTCGACGGCCCACGGCACGGCCTCATCGACCCGTTCGGCCCAGTCGCGAGGGAGCCAGCAGACAAGGGGAAGCGCAAGGCGTCGGACGCGGCCGACGACGACAAGGCCGAGTGGAGCTTCACGCGCTGCCTGCCCGTGCTGACCGAGCTGCTGCGGGACGACGAGTTCGTCAAGGAGGTCAAGAAGGTGGGGGCTGGCCTCGGCGGCGCTGACGGCAGATGAAAGCCGACCAGGACGCGCTCGAGCGCCGGCTGTGGGCGCGCATGGAGAAGGTCAAGGCCGAGCACGCGAAGAAGGGCGCCGCAGAGCGGGAAGTGTACGTCGGGCGCTGGGGCAAGCTGACGGCAGGGCAAAGATCACGCGCCGGCCAGTGCCCGCCGAGAAGCTGGCGGTGAGTTGGGCCCTGGGGCAAGCTGACGAAAGCAATGGCAGAAAGACCTCAAGCGCACGCTCGACGACTTCTTCACGACGCAGGTGCTCCCCGCGACCGACGGGCTCGCGGTCCGCCAGCGCGACAGGCTGGTCGAGCTCGGCGTCCCCGGCCTGGGCTCGGCGGCGGCCCACACGGCGCCGGGTACGGGCGAGGGGAGCGCGGCGCGCCCGATCAAGGTTGGGAGTGGGGTCAGCGCGGCAGAGCGCGAGCGGCGCGCCCGCGAGAAGGAGCGCATCGTGCGCATCATGGCCGTGCTGGACGGCGCTGTGGCCGAGCACTAGGGCGACGGTGGCGACTGTAGCTATAACCCAATGCATTGTACAACATGTCTGGCGGGCTGGGTACCAGCCAGATGGGGGAGAGGAGAGGGTATCGTCTAGTTCTGGCGGGTCAGCTTCCAGCAGAGTTGAACACCCACCTCACGCCACTGCCATCCGCACTTGACGCATTTGCTGGCTGTCAGCTCGCTCCCCCACGCAACCTACTAGAACGTCGTCATGGGCTCGTCGGCAGACCGGATCTGCAGCTGGCGGAAGTAGGCGCGGTGCGACTCGCACTTTGGGCAGTCGGCTGGGCGAGTCAGCGCCGTCTCGACGCGTAGCGAGCAACCCACCCTCGGTCTGGTCGACATTCTTCCACGCGTCCTCGCCGCCCATGACATCGTCGACCTGCTTGCGCGCGAGGTGGGTACGCATCGAGATCTGCTGCGTGATGACCCACTGGTACGGGCATGTTGGGCACACCCTGTGGGCGTCAGCGGGCGGGGAGGGGAGAAGAGCAGGCAGCAGCACCCCACGCACCAGCACTTCTCTGGCGACTCCTCGCCGTCGCCGATCGTGAGGTTGTTGGCGCAGTACGGGCAGAAGAGCATGGCTGCGTGGTGGATGGGTCGACGTCAGAATTTTGCAAAGCGTCACAACAAGGTGGAGGCGGGCGTGTTTCAGCCCAGCGAAGCCAGCCTCCACCGCCAGCGTCCACCTCGACTCCGCGGCCGGCGGTACCTCGCAACCGCCCATCACACCATGTCCACGCCCATCACGCTCAAGCCGGCCAAGCCGGCGCCAGCGACGCCCAAGCCGGCACCCACGCGCGCAGCCCTCAGCCCATGGGACTTTGAGTACATCCCCGCAAAGGACGGGCGGGACGCCAACCTGCTCATCATGTTCCACGGGCTGGGGGACACCAAGGCCGCGTTTGCCGGGCTCGGGCGGCAGCTGAGCCTGCCGAGCACGGCCGTGCTGTCTTTGCAGGCGCCTAATCCGTACGCCTCATCCCCACGCCGCAGCTGACGGCCCAGCGTGCCCCTGATGGACACGCCCAGCTGGAGCTGGTACAACACCTTCGACCCCATGTTCAACCCGCTCCCGAACCCCGACCCGAGCAAGACGCTGCCGGCGCTCCGGGCGCTCCTCGCCCAGCTCGTCGCGCTCGGCTGGAGGCTCCCCCAGATCCACTTGTTCGGCTGGGCGCAGGGCGGGACGATGGCGCTCGAGCTCGCGCTCAGCGTCGGGAGGGAGAGCGTCGACGTGCAGCTCGAGAGCGGGGAGAGCGTCTCGGGGAAACGGCTGGGGTCGGTGGTTTCCGTGTGTGCCGGCCTCGAGAGCTTTCCCTCCGGCGAGGGCAAGGCCGCGACGCCGGCGCTGTGGTTCACGCGGGCCGACGCGCGCTCGGTGGTTGGCCAGCGCGCGGAAGCAGCGCTGAGGAAGGGCTTTGCGCACCTAGAGGTCGTGCGTGGTGACTCGGCACGGGGACAGGACATGCCGAGGAGTACCGCCGAGTGGACGGGCATCATGCGCTTCTGGGGCCAGGTGCTCGCCCGCGGGGACGAGAGCTGGAAGGGAGACGGCGAGGTATACGAGGTGGTCAAGAGCTAGACGGTAGGGGCATAGACCTGCATGCAATGTATGTAATGACTATGGCGGGCCTGTTGAAGGTGCCGCGCAGGCAAAGCAGGGGCAGTTGGTGTTTGAGGGCATTAGATGCGAATAGGGCCAGCAGCATCAGTGTCCTTGATCGACCCGCGGCGGTAGAGGCTGTAGTGTCAGTTGTATCCCGTACATACACAACAACTCACTCCCTGTGCTGGGCCCTTGAGTGGGTGTTCTGGGGCCTTAGGTGGGTACGGGCGCCCTTTGGAGAAGACAGCGGAGGGAGAGACGGGCCCCAGGCAGGCATCGATGAAGTGCTACCGTACTTGTAGCTGCAAGCGTGGCTGTTGGTGGTGCCCTTGAGCGGACCGCGGGACGTCTTCGGCGCCACGGCATTGGGGTTGGACGGCGCAAGAGCCCTACGAGAGCTGTTCCCATTGGCGCTGGACTGGCGGGTGCGCCCAGGGACAAGAGCCGGAGTCGGCCCATTCTCAAGCGAGTGCAGGTTGATGGGCGAACCAGAAAGGCTGACGTGAACGGCCACCTCACGCTGGCGGGGAGGACGAGGAGGCGGCATGCGAGCATGGGGACGCTCGTTGGCCTCGAAAGCAGCCGCAGCCTTGAGGTTCTCCTCATTCTGCTTTCTGATGTCAGGCTGGGCACGCTGGTCCGGCGAGAAGGTGATGAAGGATGGCGTTTCGCGGTGGTACGTTGGGAAGGTAGCAGCCGACGCCGACTTGGGCTGGGCAACAAGATCCGCGACACCGCGATCAAGCAGCGCCTCTGGCTCATCAGAGTGGCGGCGGCGGGACCAACCAAGCCTCTGGCGGCGTTCAGTCGAGTTGACCCGAGCGCGGCTCACAGAGTGTGGGACTTGGAGAGTGCTGGGCTGAGCTCCCGGAGCGCGAAGTGTGTCGCCGGGTTCTGTGGCCGCCTTGTTGTACGGAAGCTGCTCACGAGCGAACTCGGCGATGAGCGGCGAGATCTCAACGTCAAAGTCCTCCTGGAAGCCACCGTAGCTCGACGTAGTTGCCGTGGTCGCCGAAATCGCACTCCCAGTCGACCCCTTCTTGTTCTGGAAGCGAGTGACGGGCGGAGGAATCAGGCCACTGTAAGGGCCAGATGTGACTCGAGCCTCCATGGACGAGGTCCTGCGATGACGAACAGCACCGCCGGTAGGCGGCTCGTCAAGAGGCTTGAAGTTCATCTGAGACTTTGCAATGAAGGCAAAGAGCTCGGCTGGGGTCTTAGGGAACTCGATACCTCATCCGTCAGCGAAAGATCTGGGGTACAGTCACTTACTCTCATTCGCCTCCCTCCACTCTTCATTGTCCGCCCACTGAGCTTCGTTGGTTCGAATCTCGTCTTCAGCTTCTCGCTGGACGTCAATAAGAGCCCGTCTCGCCATTGTCACTTTGATGTCCTCCCCGTCCCATTGGCTCTCGTCACTGGTAAAGTGGTGCTGAGGGCTGGTAGGACGAAGTGTCGCCAGAGAGGGAATTGTCGCAAGAGAGGCGACCTCGCGGAGGGGCCTGAGGCTGCTGAGGACCGACGTCTGCTGGTAGTCCAAAACTAACTCCGGAGGGTTGGAAGGGTTTGAACGGAAGGAGTGGATGGACATGCTGTCCGCCTCCGAGGTAGACGTAGACGAGCACCCGAGGCTGGGCGTGCTGTCCCTTACCCGGCGAGGGTTCAAAGCCGTGCTAGCCGTAGTGGACGTGTGATGGTGAGCGCCCAAGCGACGAGGCTTTGGCGGGCGACTGTATGTCCCGGAGAGCATCAGTCTACCCTCATTGTTGGTAGAGCTGTGAAGAGCTCTCTATCAGCTACAGCTTGGAAGCGGATGACTCACTTGGAGTACCCTCGCCAATACCAGCATACACCTTCACTTTGCTCGGGGTAGAGTTGCGAATGTTGTCGAAGGTGTCATTGACGCCCTCGACGTCGTCAGATCCGGTACTCGCATCAGAAAGAGGGCGAGCCTTGAGCGAGAACGCCTTCAACGACTGGGGCTCAATAGTGCTGCCGAAGACCTCGGTTTCAGATGCAGCCGAGCTTTGGCTCGAGTCGGTCGAAATGATCGATAAGCGATTGATCTCAATGTCGTGCTGAGCGCGGCGACGCTGTTCGTCCATACTCTCTGATGGCGATCCTGAAATGGCGGCGAGCTGGACCCCTTCCTCCCGCTGGAACATCCGCTCGCCCAGCCCGGGGCGGCCAATGCGTGAGAGGGAATCTCCCGAAGACATGTTACGCCGATGGGCTGCCCAGTCCGAGCGGCCGCGGGCGGTCGATGACTGATGTGGACGAGGGCGGGCAGAGCCTGTGTGACCCAACGAGGCATCGCCCTCGAGGACAGGTGAGGCCAGCGAACTTGACGAGAGGCGGCGTTGGCGCGAAGTAGAGTCGAAGCCCAATGAAGACTTTGGCATGAACTCATCAGGGAGAGCTGGCACGGGCGGGATCCCATTGTTGGAGCCAAAGTGCTTCTCAAAGTGGTTGGTGTACTCCCTGTTCTGGCCGGGAATAGGAGCGCCGAGGCTTGACATCGAAGCGAAACTGACCGCTGCTGAACCAGCAGGCCTGTGTTGCGTCTTCTGCTGACGGGTGACCTGGGGGAGAGGGGGGAGCGCGGGGAGCTCGAATCGCGGAGGTGGGCAGAGGAGGCCACTCGTCTGTGTCTGAACCTCACGAGTAGCGGCCTTGGGCTGAGCGAAAGACATTTGGAACTCGGTGCGCCCCTTGAATGGCACTGGTGAGGCACGGACGCGCAGAGTCGGTGACGGAAGTGGTGGGAGGGGAGGGAGTGGACCAAGCATCCCACTGGTGAGTTGACGTTGCGCATCCCCCAGTCTCTGGGGAGTGGTTTGGCGCTGGCCGGCCAGGTACGGGGCTGGTGGTGGGGCGAGGTACTTGGGCGAGGTCCACATCTTGAAATCGGCTGAAGGAGACGACGTCTTGGACTTGTGCTCCGCCTCCATGAAGCTTGCGCGATCGTTGCCGCCGCTGAGCTCGGCTGCACTCGTCGTGAAGTCAAACGAGGAAAGCGAGCCTCTTGTCACGTCGTCGGAGCCGTAGGGCGATAGGAGCTCGCTCAGCGACGCAGAGGTCTGGATTGGGTGGCCGAGATCCATGCTCCTGAGGCGGGGAGGCTCAATGGATACTCGCCTGGTGGGAGAGCTGTAGTCTTGCTGGCCTTCCTCCGTGGCCGCCTCACTCGGGGTGCCAAACGTGAAGTGGCTAGGTCGAGGAGGCATTGGAGGTACTGGCGAGTCAGACACCCCATACACGTCTCCGGATGGATTGCGAGGGACGTCAAGGTCAAGGCCAAACTGGTCGGAATAGGCGGTGGTGTTGGGGATGTCCTTGGTGGGGGTGAACTGCATGACCTCGCCAGAAGTGCCAGAGCCAGTGGAGCAGGCGGAGACACGCGACCGAGGCTGTGCAGAGATGTCGAGGTACATGGCCTTTGAGCGGGACGATGAAGCCATTGGGCTGACGACTGGAGATGGTGGTGCGAAGATGTTGCGCTGCCCAAGCTTGACCATGCTTGTAGGAGTCGAAGAGTCGCCCTTCCTGACAGGCGTCAAGAGGTGCTCCTCCATCGCGGACTTGTGAGCCAACGAAGGAGTGGCGACCGGCGTTGCCACCGTAGGTCGTGACGGTGAGCCCTTGGCAAGCAGAAGGAAAGCAGATTTCACCTTGCGAAGCTGCGAGGGACTGGTGATTGTCTGAGACGCGTGGCGAAGTGACTGAACCGAGGCGCGGGTGCCCTTCGTCACTGGCATACCGGCCGGGGATGGGGGCATGTTCGACATAAAGTCGAAAAGTTCATCGGTTGCCGAAACCACCTCTTCAAGTGTGCTGCCTGCTGATTGTTTGTCAGTATGTATCGAGTTTATCAACGACTCGAAACTCACCATCGGTATGCGCGTGGGACCTGTCAGCGCAGAAAGCCGAATCACCAAATCGACTGATGGCCTCCTTGGCCTCTGAAACAGACTGGAGGCGGAGAGGTGTGGAGGGCTGCGGTCCTCTCTTCTTTGGCGACGACGTCGGTGACACGCGCATCTTGTCAATACTTTTGCGAAGGGCAAGGTTAAAGAGGTCGGTAAGGCTTTTGCGCTTGGGGAGCGACTTCGTGCTCGAGGCTTCGGCTGGGCGGGCGGCCGGGTGCTCGAGGGCAGGTGGCCCCCACAGTGAGCCTTTGCCTCCCAAGTCTGACTGGCTGGTCGCAAAGGGAGAGTCATCTTCGACAATCGGCATTGGCTTCAACTTGATAGAGGCAGACCTGATGGAAGGCGAGCGAGCGCGAGGACGAATTGGGATGCCCGTCGATGTAATGTCGACGGAGGGGTGGGTGATGTGCAGGGTGGGGACTGGTGGGGCGCTTGTGGGTCGAGAGGCTGATCCACTCTGCTGGACGGCAGTTCTCTCAACAGTAGACAGAGGAGGGCAAACTGGACCATGCTGTCAGCGTCGTCATTCGACAAGGGGGGTGAACGTACTGGACGCCTCTGGGTAGGCCACACTCGCGACGCCGCCCTTGTGCTTCGGCTTTCTGCCCTTGAAGAAGCCCCAGACGGTAGAACGCGTCTTGTCCTTCTTCAGAGTCTTGGTAAGCTTCTTTTCAGCCTGCGAAGGGGTAGTCGGGCGAGAACTGAATGCGGGAGGAGGGGCATGGGGCATACCCCCAACGTTGGACGAGAAGCCGAATGTGGCAGAGCGTGGCGCCACACTTGCGGCAGGCACGGCCAGGCTGGTGACCGGAGCGGAAGTCAAAAGCGGAGCGGATACGCGACGGTCCTCGCGCGACGATGTTGCCATGCCTTCGGGAGGTGCATAGAAGAACGAGCTACGAAGTGGTCAGAATTACCTCTGCAACCGGGGGCTAGGGGCGTACCTGTCGGCGACCCAAGAGTCTTCAAAGTCATCTTTGACAGTTTTGACGGAGGGGGCGTGACGTTCAGCCTCAATCTCCTTTGCCGAGGGGGCACGATCGATCGGGGGAAATGCGACAACGGCTGCACCATGACCCGGTCGCCCAAATGGATCGGGACCACAGCTCGGACGCTGCTTGTTTTCAGGGACGATGAGCGTGTTGCCAGAGGGTTGGCGGCGCGCCCAGGCTGATCGGGCCGAGCGTGCATCCGAAGCGACTGGGGGCTTGGAAGAGGGTAAGGGTTGAGTTGGACCCGTAGTCGTCTGCTTGGTCTTGACTGTGCCCCAGTTGAAGAGGTTGCCGAGCCCCTTGCGCGTCTTTGGCTGCTTGGGCGCCGCAGACGAAGGGACGGGGTTGTTGAGAGTGGGGGTGGGCGAGTGGGACGAGGCGCGCGAGGGGGCGCGCACCGGGGCTGAGTTGTTGGCTCGCGAGCCGACGCCACTAGGTGGGAAGAGCGACGAAGGCATCTTGCGGATAGACTCCTTGATCCTTCTCTTGCCGCTAGGTGCCGGGCTGGGCGCACTAGCAGGAGGCTTGAGGAGCTGGGCCGAGTTGGAAGTCTTGTTCTTGTTGGTCATGATTAGGTCGTAAAGGGTGCGTGATACAGAGTCGTGAGGTCGTTAATGGAAACAGGTCGTATCAAGAGTCGTAGGGTCGTTACAGCAGAGTGGGGCTTATGCCAGGCGAGGCAAGACAGTTGGTCTTTCCTGGCCGCGGGCGAGAAGCCAGTCGTGGCTCTCGTCAAGTCGTAAAGGGGGAAGTGTCCGAGTCAAGATTCGCTTGACTTGTGCGTGGGTGGTGGACCGGGGAGCGGTACGAGCCCTCAAGTTGAGTGATTCTCTGGGCTTGTCAGCCACCGTTCGGCTAGTATGTCACTCAACTCACCGTCTAAAGGAATGAGGAGTCGTGGCTGTGGTCCTTGGGAGGGCCGAGTTGGGCGTGAAGGTCGTTCAACGTGATAATGGGAAGGGGAGGAGGGGCATCGCAAAGTGTTTGGCAATGACGAGGAGGTGATGTTGGGCGACGGTGTTTGGGGAGGAGGGTTGGGAGGGGTGGTGTTGTGCGTGAGGTGTTCGTTGGCGGGGTCGTCGCTGTGGAGGTGAGGAGGTAGCTATGGAATCGTGGGTGTGGGCGTGTGGCGGTCGTGAGTGAGAGAATGAGAGAAAGAAAGAAGTGGGTAGGAGATGAGAGTTAAAAGGGCAAGAGTGGGTGGGGGGTGGGGGGTGGGTTGAGTGATTGCGCTTCTGCTGGCTGGCTTCTGGTCCGTGTTTGCAAAGACAGGCGCGAACAGGTTGGGTGCGGGACGCGAGGGGCAACAGGGAAAGGCGCATGGAGGGGGGCGCACAAGTCGTCTCGTGGTCGAGACTTTGTGCGCGTGTGCGCGTGTGCGTCACGTTGTCGTCTTTGGCGGCCCGTGCACCCATCGTGCGCGCTTGATTTCTCTTCAAATCTGGCCACGGCAGCCCGTTCCGGTAGCCAGCCGGCAGGTAACACGCCGCTCGGACCACCGAGCCTGAGAAAGCATTGAGGGGCGGCGCCCACTTCCTGACGGTCAGTGCGGGCGACGTCGAGTCGTCGAGGCAACGAGCGGGGTGATCCATTCTCGGAAGAGCACATGAGCGGGCTTGTCGTTCCGCTCGAGGGCGGGTGGGTGCGTGGCGCGGCAGACTAGCCGTCGGTCCCTGCCACTGTGCCTCCGATGCACGCGGCCTGTTCTCATTGCGTCTCGATCAGTAGTGAGGGCGCGCCGGGAGGAGTTGGGCTGCAATCAGAGCACTCACATTGACAAACAAACAGGCATGAACGACGGGCGTGAGATGTTGCTCGGCGTGGCTTTGTCGGAGATCGCCAGCGGACATGTGATGGCCGAAACCGATACATCTGATACTGTGGCTGTGGCGGAGAGCCACGACCAGGGTGCTGCCGTATCCATCTTGATCCATCTTGGTCTTCGATCCGCTCGGGCCTCGCTTGGCGTTTCATCGGCCGCAGAGCGGTACGGCACCCGCAGCAAGGTGCTGCGAGTGCGACAGCGCGGTCGCGCTGTTGCCCGCTGTCCCGGTTCCAGAGGCAGCCGTTGCGGGTGATAAGGAGAAGTGGGGACCACGGAGCGGAGGGCCGGTGAGCCAGCGGTTTGTGTTCACAGCCAACAGGGCTACACCGACGACCCACCCGAACCCATTGACGGCTGGGTGCTCGCCACCACCGTCGGCCATGTCCGAGTTGGTTGTGTTGAAATTTTCAGTTCGGAAGAAGCCTCCCAAGCATCTTGAACGGTGACATGTTGCACTTCGCTGGCTGTGGTGTTGTTAGTGGAGTCAGCCATCAGCGCTTTGGAAGCCAAGTTAGTGGCAACCACAGCGAAGGCATCACATCCGATGCCGTCTTGGAGAGTTGCTAGAGTGATAAAACTCATCCCAGTGTCGTCGAGTGGGGCAGTCTGAGCTGCAGAGGAGCTGCAGGGGCGAGGAAGGGCGCTCTCGGCATCGCACGCGCGGGAATGTGGCCTGCCAGCGTATCTGCTCCGCGCGGTGCGGTGCTTTCGGCGTCGACTCCATGGCGGCTCAGTTAGGCAGGCGCACAGGGTACGTAGGTAGCAGGTTGCGACTGGGATGCGACAGAGAGGAGCGATGGGATCGAGTTGCACTCGGCTGCTCGACCTGCCTCGATGCATCATCCAGTCATGCAGTGACGTCAGGCGGCCCGGATCGCCTTCCCACGGTGGCCTCCACTCAGGGCCACGCACGTGGCCCCCAAATCGCAACGACCTCCACCCCGTCTCAAAAGTTCATCGACGGCGAACAAGTCGCGCAAGCAACAACAAGCACCAACCCGTGTCGACCATGCCCAAGACCAAGCGCCCATCAGCAGCCTCGGGCGCCGCGCCCTCCCCCAAAGCGTCCAAGGCCAAGGCCAAGCAGGCAACAACATACAACGGCTTCGTCGCGATCCCGCTGAGCGCGGCCAGCCCTGTCCCCATCGCGTCCTCCTCCCGCGCGCCAGAGCACTACCTCTTCGCGCGGGCCCACACCAAGCCGGACGACCCGCGCGCCGAGCGCACCCTCTTCGTCGCCAACGTGCCTGTCGACCTGAGCGCCGACAGCCTGCGCACGCTCTTCGGGCGGTGGGGCGTCGTCGAGGAGGTGGTCATCCCCGAGGGCGTGGCGGACGCGCTCGAGGCCGCGGTGCGGGGGCTCCCCGCTGATGACGAGAGCGACGAGAGTGACGACGAGGAGGAGGCCGAGCCCGAGGCCGACGCCGACGGGTGGATCACGGTCGGGAAGGGAGGCGCCGAGCCGTCCTTCCTCGGCACGGGGGAGAAGGCGCCGCGCTCCCGCCGGACGCGGCGCAAGGCCGCCGCCCTCCCCCCCACCGTGCCGGCCGTGACCCCGCTCCCGGCGCTCAACCCGCGGCAGACACCGTTCGGTGCGTCGGGCGCGCGCGTCGCCCACGTCGTCTTCCTCGACGCCGTGTCGGTGGCCCGCGCGCTCGCGTACTCCGGCGGCGCGCTGCAGCCCAAACCCGAGCTGACGGGGCTCGACTTCTTCACGGCGCAGTACGACGCGCTCCGCCCCTCGCTGGCGGCGGTGCGTGAGCACGCCGACAGCGCGATGGCGCGCTACGATCACCTGCACTCGCTCCTCCTGTCGTCCCGCGCGCGCACGCACGGCGCCGGCGCGCTCGTCGACGACGACGGCTTCACCGTGGTCGTGAGGGGCGGGCGGTACGGCCGCACCGCTGGCCGTGGGGGCGATCCTGGTGGCGCGGGCGTCGGCGTCGCGGCGAGGGGGTGGGCCAAGAACGCTGCCGCCAAGCCCAAGGGCAAGGGCGCGGGCGAGCTCACGGATTTCTACAAGTTCCAGGCGGTCGACCGCAAGCGCCAGGGTGGGTGTGGACGGAAGAGTCTAGCTGACAGCAGAACTCGCGGCCATGCGCGCGCGCTTCGCAGACGACCAGAAGAAGGTCGAGGAGCTCAAGAAGAGCCGCAGGTTCAAGCCCTACTAGGCTCGCTGCCCGCTGTACTAGGCATACGCCAGATGCATGTAATTGGAATAGTGTGGTTCCGCCGGTTTCAGCTTGAGCTTCGCTTCTAGCTTCCAGTCTTGTCTATCGGTGCACGGCAGCAACGTGCCGTGCCAGCGTCCATCCAGTCTACTTTGCCTCGAGCTTCTTCTCGGCGTCCTTGGCCCGGTGGTCGGCCTGCTCGATGGCGCGCCCGACGTCGACGACCTCGCCGTCGCTCAGCTCAAACTCGGCGACCAGGGCCGGCAGCTGCGCCTTGGTGATCATGAGGCCGGGGTACGGCGAGTCCGTAGCGGCGGCAGCGACCTCCTCGGCCTTTGCGGCGGCCGCCTTGTCCACCTTCTCGGCCTCGGCCTTGCCCTTGGCCTCGTGCGCGGCCGCGTAGACCTTGCCGAGGACCTCGCTGTCCTCCTCGGTGATGACGCCGCCCTTGAGCAGCGCCTCGATGTACGTCGCGCCACGCCACGCCTTGTAGTGGCTCCATGCGCGCCAGAGGACGTAGAAGAGGGGGAAGTTGGGCAGGATCGGGATGATGGCGAACGGCCAGGTGAGGGGCGTGCTGGGGGCAGTCAGCATGCGCTCGGCGCCGACGCCGACGCCGACGTGGCTCACAAGAAGATAAACCGCCGCATCATCTTCTTGTGGTACGGGATGCGGTGGAGCAGCGTGCGGTGCAGCTTGGGCAGGAGCGGCGGGAGGCCGAGGGCCGTCGCCGCGGGTCCGCCGGGCCGGAGCAGCGTCACCTGGGGAGTCAGCGGCCTTCCCTCGTTCTCGGACATGCCCCCCCGCCCCGCTCACGACCCACCCTCGCATCGCCAATCGGCTTGCCCGTCGCCTTGTCAATCTTGATCCCCTGCCCCTCGTGGATGGCCTTGAGGCTCCACTCCTCAAACTCGATCTTGTCCATGAGGCCCTCGCCCTTGTCGAAGAACCAGCGCATCCACGTGCCCTCCTCCTTCTTGCCGAGCTTGATCCACTCGCCCGACGCGCGGTCCAAAGCGCGCTGGTACAGTGGCGGCGGGCCGTCCGACACGGGCGGCGCGGGCTGCTGCACGTGGTAGAGGATGAGGGGGGTTTCGCGGGCCGCGACGGCGGCGTCGGCCGCCGTGCTGCCGGCCGAGGCGGTGGCCTGGGTCGCCGACGTCGACGAGTTGGCCGTTGCTCCGCCGGCAGAGGACGACGACGAGCTGCCGCTGCTGCCGCTCGCGGCGTTCGCGGCCGCGCCAGCCCCTGCCGGCGGCGACACGCGCAGCGCGCCGTGCGGGAGGCGCACGAGCGGCAGCGCGAGGATGCGGAACGGGCGGGCCGTCTTGAGCGACATTGTGTGGTGGGGGCGGGCGGGCGGGCGGTGGGCCTGCTTTTGTCGATGCAGAGAGGAGGGAGAAGAGGATGGGTGCTGGAGATCTCTGATGAAGTTTACTGGCCCATTGCAAGCGAGGCACTGTGAGCGGCAGCCAGGAGGCAGAGGCGATCGCGGCAAAGTGACGACGCGCAGCGGCTCCACGTGGGGGTAAACAAATTGATCGGCGGGGCTGGGCGGCGGCATCGGAGCGGCGACAACCCGGCGGCTCGCGGCTCGGTCGAGTCGCTTTCCGACTTTTGCACCGCCCCGAGCAGCGACAGCAGCGACAACAGCGAGCAAGTAGCAAGCAGCAATCATGTCGGGACAGATCATGTGGGGCAAGTGAGTCGGCCGGTCCCCCTTCCCCTTCCCCCTTCCCCCGCCCCGCTGACGCCGCCCCCTCCCAGGTTCCTCACGATGACGGCGCTCAGTACGCTCCCCGCATAGCCCCGCTAACGCCAGTCATGGGCGGCGCGTACGTCCTCATGACGGGTGGGTCTTGCCGCTGCCGACGGAGGGGGGAGCTCACTGCCCCAGTCACCACGCCCACCGAGGAACAGCTCTACGCGCGCCTCTCGCCCGACCTCCAGCGCAAGGTCGACGCCGTGCGCGCCGCGCGCGAGAACCCCTCCAAGGTTAAGGAGCAGCTACAGGTGCGTTGGGCTGGGCCTAGCTGCAGCACTGGGCTGGGCTGGGCAGAGTGATGGGATGGAGGGCAAGGCTGACCGCGGCTTACCTTCCCCCCTGCCGCTATTGGACAACAGGAGGCGAGCGACAGCAACAAGATTGTCTGGGCAGAGGACCAGCAGTCGCAGAAGCTCAAGAAGTGAGCGGGCTATGCTCTGCACGGCCCAGTGCTGCGGCAGTCGCGACAGCCAGCGCCGCTTCAGCGTCACCGGAGCAACTCGAATCACGCGCACCCCCCCACCCGCCCAGGACTGCCTCGCGCCGCCGCTTCGCGCCGGCACTCGGCCTCGGCAGCACTATCATTGTATGCATCCGAATCAAGACATCATTCTACATCGCAGGCATCGTTCACCGCGCATCATCTACACCGCGTATCCTGTGTACGGGTCTACAGTCGATTGGGGTCGTTGGCCGTCCGCAGCGTCCCACTCCGTGTCGGCGCTAAAGTCCTGATGCCGCGACGCCGGCCGCGCAGTTGCATTGTTGGGGTTGGGGTATCGGTTGGGGGCATAGTTTGGCGGGTACTGGCCAGAGCGGTCTTGGGTATAAGCGTCCGGAGCGTTCACAGTCTGCAGGATGGGCGAGCGCTGCGGCGTCGGTCTCCCGCGCGGTACCGGACCGAGCGTGAACGTCTCCTGGGATTGGTTGGGCCCACCGTGCAACGTCTCCATTAGCGGCGACGGCTGCTGCGGCTGGCGCGCAGGCCGAGGCGGCGGCACGCCGGCCGTCATGGAGCCATAGTGAGTTGCCCCGGTCGGGCTGAAGGATGGGGGGCTGTGCGTCGGCGATCCCTCGCCAGAGTATGTCGGCGACCTCAGTCCGTCCAAGACTGAGGGACTCGTGTAAGAGTAATTGGAGTATGGCCTCGCCTGATGGCCGTGAGGCGCTGGCAGAGGGAAGTCCTGCGTAGGTGCCTCGTGGATGACCAGCGGCGGTGGGGCAACACGTTGTCCCGACCCCGTGGGCGACTCTGTGCGGGCGGGGCTGGCCCACCCACGCTGCGACAGCAGAGGCTGCTCGGCGCTGAACGGCACGGGGGTCGAGGGGCCAGCGGGAGCCTGGAACTGCTGTCTGCTCTTCGAGTAGTGGGGCGAGTACTGTGCGGCCATCTCGGCATCGCCAGGGTGACGGCGCCTGCGCTTCTTGCGGTGGCGGATGCCGAGCTGGTCCTTGAGGTCACCTGCAACCCAGGCTTCGCGGATGATATCGCGGTCGAGGGGCATGTACGACTGACGGAATGCCTTGAACAACCAGCGCGGCGCCACGGCCAGCATGACGGAAAAGACAACAGCCGCCCAGTAGTTGAAGGTAGGGAAGATGATCGACGCGACGTAGTAGTAGTCGAGAGCGCCCCAGGCTGACCAGATGGCGATCCAAATGTACACGGACAAAATGGACAAGGGGATGACAATGGCCGGAATGATGGTCCAGTATCGGAGGTTGATGCCGACATACAGGTTGGCAGCAGTGACGCCCGCGGCGGCAATCGCCGAGGACAAGTCGTACAGGTCGTTGGTGTCGCGACCAGTCGACGACCACGTCGTGCCGTCCCAGTACACGAGGAACGGGATGAAGAAGATGACAGCCGACTGGTACAGACCATCGAGCATGTACATCCAGAAGCGGGCTCTGGTGTAGTCGAGGCCCTTGATGCCGCGCTTGTACAGCTGAGGGAATGCCATGGACGCCGCGGCGTTCGTGTCCTGGTCGAATGCGCCGAGGATGCCTACGGCAAGAGAGGTGAAGATGAGGTTGTAGAGCAGCACAAAGGTGTACTGGAAGAGGTACGTCGCCTCAAAGCTTGAGAAGATGAGGAACCAGAACATGGCGACAGTCCAAATCACATTCTTGTAGAAGAAGCTGGGCGTCAGTGGACGCCACAAAGTCCACTTACTTGGCGTGCATGTCCGCAATGCGGATGTAGGACCAACGACCGTGAACCAAGAGCAGGCGGGTGAGGAAGCGGAACTGGCCAAAGGCATAATCGGCCGACATGGCCGCCTGGGAGCCTTCAAGACCAAACAGGCCGACACCAACGTTGGCCTCCTGGATCATGGCAACGTCGTTGGCGCCATCGCCGATACTCAGTGTCATGGCATTGCAGCCTTCCTTGACGAGCTTGACCATCTGGGCCTTCTGGGCGGGGGAGACACGGCAACAGACGACGGCCGAGCACTGAGTACCGAGCTCGAGGAAGAGACCCTTGATGTCGGGCTGGAGCGCGTAGCGCAGCGTGTTGCCGTCAATAACAATCGCAAATGTCGCGCTTGGGTCCATGGTCTGTGTGACAATCTTGTTGGACTTGGGCGTGGGAGGCGGGCCGACAACCGAGGCAATCTTGTTCAACCCTGCCTCGATCTGTGCGCGAGCAGTCTCTGCGTTATCTGCTGAAAGGATCATGACGTCCATGTCGTTGGTCAACAGGTTGCACGAGTAGCCAATCTCGATGGCGGTCTGGGGCTTGTCGCCAGTCAGGATCCAGAGCTTGATACCGGCCTTGTGCAACTGGGCAATGGCGTCGGGCACACCCTCCTGCAGCTTGTCCTCAAGGGCAGTTGCGCCGAGAATGTACAGGTCGTGCTCGATGAGGGCGGCGGCGTCGTCAATCTTGTTCTCGCGGTCCGTGACAGCCGAGCTGGCAGCGTCGTATTCCTTGGACCACGACTCAAATTCCTGCTCGCTCATCTCGCGGTAGGCAATAAGGAGGGTGCGAAGACCGCCGTTGGCAAAGTTCTCAAGGTCCTTGAGCGTCGCGTTCTTGATCTCTTCGTCCTGGTCCTTGGCGAGGCGCTCGTAGATGACACTATCGGCGCCCTTGCAGTAGAGGATGATCTTGCCCTCGGGGCTGCGAACCACAACACTCATACGCTTGCGAGTCGAGTTGAACTCGAGAACACGGAGAGGCACCCATCGTTCCGGTTGGCCGAGGACCTCAATATCGATCTTGTGCGTGTTGCGCGTCACGAAAGGGAATCCGATATCACGAGCACAGGCAACGAGCGCTTCCTCGTCGGGGCTCTCGGCCTTGTAGTCGAGCACGAAAGGCTGCTTCTCGGGCTCGGGCTTGTCGGAGAGGACCGAGTGGCAGAGCGCGAGGGCACGGAAAAAGGCGACGATGTGGGGACGAAGAGGGTCGGCCGTGTCGGCAATACGCTTGGCGAGATCCGGGGCGATGAGCGTGAGCTTGTCCTCGCGCATGTAGCGGTTCTTGACAGCGCGCTTGAGGGTCGATACCATGCTCTCCTTGAACTCTGCGAGCTCCTCTTCCTGGTCCTCTAAAGAGATGATGTCTCGGCCCTCACGCTTGGCGGCGCCAATCATGGCCTCGGTGACGCCCTCGCCGAATGACACGCCTTGGACCGAGCACTTCTTGAACTCCATAATGTTCTGGGTCAGGGTGCCCGTCTTGTCCGAGAAGATGTACTCGATCTGGCCAAGGTCGTCTGAGATGTTCCATGACTTGGGTACACAGGGTGTGTCAACTGGGACGTCAGCGGTGACCTCTACGCTTACTTACGTGGCGCGTAGTACATCTCAATGTCCGAGTAGATGAAGTACGCCTGAATCGTCTTGACAAGTTCGATGGTAATGTACAACGAAATCGGGACAATGTTTTGGAACACAATAAGCGACGACACGAAGATGATGAGCGAGTCGATGTAGATGTTGTTGGAAGCCTCGGCGTCGATCTCGTACCATTGTGCACTCGTGTTCTGCAGTGATCTGTAGTAGCCGTGGAGGAGGGCCGATGTCAAGCAGAGGATCATGAGGATGATAAAGTTCATGATGACGTTGAAGTTTGTCTCCTTCTCGATCTTGGAACGCTTGGACGGGGTGTCACCGCCGTTCATCATGATCTTGGTGTCGGCGCCCGTGTAGACGACGAGACCGATGACCCATTTGGTGTTGCGGACAGTGCAGCCACGGAGCAGCATCTCGTTGATGGTGACAGCCTCAATCTGCTCCTTGCCCTGGCGGCCGTTGCTGACGGGTGTGTAGTGGAGGACGCCGTTGTAAGAGTACAGGTTGGCGTTTGGCGGCTCCGAGTCGAGGTAGAAGTAGGCGTGCTCGAGGTCCTCCTCCGACTTGATGCCCGAGGTGGCCTTGATCGACTTGCGCACCTTGAGGTTGGTCTCGCCGTCGAGGTTCTTGGTCTCGACAAAGGCGAGACCGTCGGCGTCGGAGGATGCCAGGACAATGCAGTCGGCAGGGATCTGCTCGTCGCTACGGAGGAGGACGAGGTCGCCGACTTCGAGCTTCTTCCACAGTGTGCGCTCCCACTGGGCCGAGCCTGGGGTTGAACGCCCATAGTCGATGACGCCGACGCTCTTGTGCGACGCCATGCTGGGCGCCGACGACGCAAAGGACTGCGATCGGGGGCGGTACGGCAGGTTGATTGGGAGGGACGAGTCGTTCTGATCGTCAGCATGACTGGCACAGCCGTGCCACTCACCGAAGGGATCTCCTTTAATGGATAAGACTGCCCGGGGACATGAAGATTGGGCGTGTCGGCCACCTCCTCGACACCCTCCTTGTTCTGGTGCTCCATGACGATCTGCTTGCCAGCCTTTGCCTCGGCCTCGCGCAGCTTGCGGACGCCCTTGGACGCCTTGTTGGGATCTGGGCGCTGAGTCAGCTCGCTGCCGCTGCGCCTCGGCTACCGCGACACTCACTTGGCCCAATGTTGAAGACCCTAGCAAACCAGTTGCGGGGATCTGTCGGCTGGTTGACGTTCTTCCAGTTGCCGAGCTTTGTGGCGGCCGAAGTGTTGACTTCCTCATCGAGACGCGCTCGTCGCCAGTCTTCGGCGGCGTCCTTGATGGCCGTCATTCCGATAATAGCCAACAAAGGCAGCATGGCAATCTGGGGCGCTGCGGCACCGAACATGGGGAACAGCTGGAGGATGACGAGGGCCAGGAAGTAGATGTTGGCGACGCGGTGGAACTGCTCGAACAGGTTCCTCGGGATGAACGTGATGAGCGTGTACTTTGACGTGCGAACCTTGTTGCGCGCGTAGCGAACAATGGGCTCTCCTTTGTGGTCAATCTGGTCCATCGGCAGAGCCTGGTTGACGTAGATGCTCCGTCGGGGCATGGGCTTCTTCTTCTTCTTGCCGAGGCCATGGTCCAGCGGCGTCTCAGCCACGACGGGCGGCGCGGGCGCGGTCGTCGACGACTGGGACGCGCGGCTTGACTCTGGGGCGCCAAACTCGCTGCCGGGCACAGGGGGAAGGAGCGGTCCGCCGTCGCCGATTGAAGGCGACGTATCTGGCGCGCCGGTGCTGTTGGACGAGCCCTTCTTCTTGGTGCCAAAGAGCGAGCCCTTGTCCTTGTCCCCCCTCCGCCGCCTGCTGAAGAAGCGCGATCGCTTGCGGTTCAACAGATCCTCTGATCGAATCGACTCTGCGATAACGGAATGGGCCGTCTTGGTCGTCCTCAGCCGCAGGGCGGGGTCGATGGCGTTGATGTCGAAGGGCTCCTCCTCCTCGTACTCGCGCGCGTACGCCTGCATGTGGTGCGGGGGGTGCTGGGCAGCGTGCGCATTGTACCCATAGCTGTTGTTATTGTTGCCGTCGAGGGGGTGTGCGCTGGGCCCAGCCGCCTGCTGGTACGGCTGCTCGTTGGCGTAGGCGTAAGGGTCGTGCATGTCGTGCTGCTGCTGCTGGTGGTGATGCTGCTGGGCGGCCATGGTGTGGGGATGCACCACTCGCCAGTGGCGAGTGAATCAGAACAAGTAGTGGTCGACGTCGAGAACGTGGAATGGACGATGGCGGGCTAACAAAGCCGCAGCGCAGTGGGCGGGGGCCGTGCTGCTGCTCTGCTGCGATCTCGAGGCCGAGGCGCGCGGGGGAAAACAGAACACGGGCGGGGGAGCGAGCAAGGAAGGCGGCGAAGGCGACAATGTCGACGAGCAGTGCGGCGCGGCGCGGCGCTGACTCTTGGCAAAGCAGTGCAAGAGCCTAGTCGCTCGGTCGTCGGTACCGACAAGCAACTACTACGCAGCCAGCAAGCTGCGAGCACGGCACGAGGCTGGCTTGGGGGCGGCGGGGGCGGGGGATGGGCGTAGGCGCGCCAGTGTCTACGTGCCAGAGCAGTGGCCAGTGGGGGGCACGACGAACAGCGCCGAAGGGGGGGCAGTGTCGTTCGAAATGGATAGGCCAGAGGAGTCGACGCGTCGTGGCCGTGCCGAGGCTGCCTTGCGTGGGTGTGTTGGTGCGTGCGTGCGTACGGGCGTGCGTGCGTGTGTGTGCGGGGAGCGGCTGACTGGCAGCTGGTATGCGCAATGCACGAGGGAGATAAACGAGCGTGGAGAGTGGGACAGAAGAAGAGTGTGTGACTGGGCGAGCAGCCGCGGCAAGGCAAGATTACAATGGCTCTGTTAGACTTTGCCGACGAGACTTGGACTCGTTGCGTCAAGCAAGCCAAGGGGCGACACACTTCGACGTGTTCATTCTGCGCTTCCCCCTCGCCACTGCAGGGTTGACGAGGCCGGCGGCGGGCGCGCGGGCGGCGGCGCGGGCGGGGACCACTGCGCGACAAGACTGCAGCACCGAACGGCAGCCAAGCCGCTTTTCCTAGCCATTAGAAAGTATTCAGGGCGAAGCAGGCGACTCTGACACGACACGGCACCGCGTACACGTCCGCAGCAGCGGCGTCCAGGACGGAGGAGCGCGTCTCTGCATTTCCTGTGCAGCGGCAGCACGCAAGCAGGTATGAGGGGGCACGACGGACACGACTGCGCAGTGAGCCGCTCGCACAATGGCACAAGCACAAGAAGAAACGTGCCATGCCCGCCGCTGCCGTTCTACGTGCCGACAAAGACTTGAGACAGGTACGGGATCGCTCACTGTGCGCGCGCTTGCTGCCCGGCCTGCGGCAGGCGCGGCGCGAGCGAGCGAGCCAGCCTCATTACAGTGGCCCATTATACTACCCATGGCTGCTGCGGGATCAGGACAATGACGTCCAGCTGGGCTCCTGAGTCGTCCTCAGCCCAGCCTCTCGTCTTCTGCCCTTCCTGACATCAACCTCGCGCAAGGCACTGCAGTCGTCCCTGACACATGCCGTACGCGCGTCTGCAAGCCGAACGCGCCGGTAGACGACACATTGAAACCATAACTTTTTCGGTTACATGCAACTTGACTCCTTTGCTTGGCTAACTACCAACTATGCGTGTAATGTTGTGATGATGATGATGATGGACCTCCACATCTGGTTCCTCCTCTCCCCGGCTGACACGTCGGTCCAGACGCCAGCCACTCTCCTCGGCAGACCACGAACTCGTCATGGGTGAAATGCCGGCCTTGCGGTTGCTTGGCAGTGGCCCGAGCGACGCCTCGGTCAGGTTCTCGCGACCCTCCGCCTCCGCTTTCGCCTCCGCTGTCTCACTGCCAGCACCGCGATCACGTTGCAGTGTGGTGAGCCAGCTGTAGAATGGCCTCGTTGGCCGGTATGCACGCCCCTTAGCAAGCAGAGGAAGCAGCTGCCGTCCTTCAGCATTCTCCGAGAACACTGTCAGGTCTGGCTCGCCGCCCGCAAGGATATCGACAACCAGGCTCGCCCCATACACCGCCTTGTCGTACGCCGGCTCGTCCGGGAACAGGGAGCGCCATTTGAGCTCGACCGCCTCGGCCTCATTCGTGCGGGCTGCGAGCGCCAGGTGGATCATGAGGCGGCCGACATCCGCAGACCGCGCCGCGTGCCCATTCTCGACTGCCGCGTCGAAGACTGAAAGGGCGTAGTCGAGCTTGTCCGAGCTTAACAGGGCGCGGATAAGCGGCGAAACAGTGGCAGCGCTGGACGTCAGGCCCTTGCCAATCATATCCTGATAGACGCGCAGCACGAGGTCGAGGCCGACCTCCTTGGTCTTGTCGGCTAGCGCACTGAGGGCCAGGTTGTAGGCGTCGGTAGACTCGGGGCTGTGTGGCAACTCGGACAACAGCTCAAAGGCGAGGTCGCGATGCTCTGGCTTGGAAGATCTCGCCAGTCGGTAAACGAGCGGAGTGACGGCAGCAGCTGGAAGCGCAGGCTGGATCCGACGACAGATCCTCACGCCTACTGCCACGTCTGCTGCCCCCTTGACGCCCAACCCCTCGGCAACCGCTACCACAAGGTCTTCCGTCATCGTGGGGTGGTACCAAAGGTAGTCCTTGATGTGGCGGTCCAACAAGACCCAGCGCGACTTGCTCGAGGACTGTGCGATGTGTCGGATGAAGTCTAGGGCAGACTTGCGGAAGACGGGCTGGCCATCAGCCACGAAGTCATCGTACAGCCTGGAAGCAAACGTGATGTGCCCATGGCGCAACGAGACAGTGAACAGCGCTCGCCACAGCTCCGCAGTTGTGCGATTCCATTTCTGCCGGGGTGACGTGGCGCGAGCGATGGGATAGATGTGGCGTGCCAGGCGGTAGGCATCGTCGTCGCTATGAACGATGCCCGCAACAAGGTTGAAGACACGATTGAGAATTGGGGGTGGGATGCTTTGGTTCGATGCCGCAGTCGAGTCGATGATGGCTTGGGTGAAGCGGATGATTAATGCAGGATTGAGAGGTGGCTGGGCAAGTTGCCGAACGGTGATCTTCAGCAGTGCCTCGTTGTCGGCGTCGGGCAGAAGTGGCAGGGACCGGATGCACAGTTGAACGGCGGCCTTCAGGTCGGGCTCGCTCGTGGCTGGCTGGGCGAGGACACGCTGTGCAGCACGGTGAATCTCGGGCATCGTCGCCTGCGGGTCCATAGCTGTGTCCGACGCCCTTTCCAGTGGTGACCGGTGGTTCTTCTGAATAGTGACGAGCGCCTGATGGAGGACAGCCGCGGGTTCATGTGCACGGCCTTGGCGGAGCTCGACCAGAAGCTCCTCCACTGCCTCAGTTGCCATTTTCAACCCGTCATCGCCTCTCCGAGCATGCGAAGCTCGTAACCTGTCGATCAACGTTCTGAAGAACACCGGGCTGATGTCGACCTCGCGGGTAATGGACCAAGCCGCCAGACGGAGTGATGCCTTGTGCTCTTCGGGACTGTTGCCAGTGTACGCCAAGATGACTCGAACAGCAGTGTTCCTCATTCCCTTGGCCCCCCCGTTGTCGACAAGGTACTCCAGGAGACGACGAACAGGGGATAGCGGCGACTGGTGATGCTCGTGTCGGTAGACACCCAGCCGGACTATCCGTCGTCGCAAATCGAGTGACAGGTCGCGAACACCTCGGTCGCCAACGACGGTTATCAAGCCGTCCCACAACCAGTCGATGACTGCTAGTGTATCCGAATGAGAAAGGCCGTCGGGTAACGAAGAGCCATTTTGAAGGTACCTCAGAGCGTAAACGAGTCCGCGTTCGAGAGTGTTGGTGCCAAAGCCCGCCGGGTTCATGTCACATGAGCGGGCGAGACCAAGCAACTCGACGAGACGGGGGAGCCTGTTGCCCGATCCTTGGATCTGGCAGGTGACGAGAGACACAAACACGTCGTCTGGGATAGCGGGCCGTAGGTCGGGGTGGAGGGCCTGGTAGATGTCCCACGACTCGTCGGCATTGGACGATAGCAGAGCCAGGCTCAAGATCTGGAGGTGCCGGAGGAACGGCTGCGAGTCGGGCGAGTACGGCAGCGGCGGGGGGAGGGGCAGGTGCGGCGTCGCCATGCGCATGTGCTGCAGTGCTGGCAGGGGCGGGATCGAGTGCCGGGGTGTGGTCGGCGCGAGGCCCCGGGCGGAGGCCGGTTGTGGTCGGCAGCACGAGCACGAGAACCAGCGCGAGCAGCTCGGGCCGGGCGGCATGCGCGGGCGACGCACGCCGCTCCTCCCGAGCACCGATGCGGCCCGTTGGACAGCAGCGACGCTCTTCATCGTGGCCGTGGCCCGCCGTCCGGCGGGCCGAGCGAGGAAGGTGGAGGAGAGTATCAGATGCTAGTGGTGTCAGTTTGGCGCACGACCAGCGCAGGCGGGTGGCGGGTGGAATGCTTACAACAAGGGGGAGCCAGAGCGTGTTCTGACGCCGGGCATTGCGTGCGTGCGTTGGTGCACCTTGCTAGAGCTGGAGTGTGATGTCGTCGATGATGATGCAAGTAGTCTCAATCTCGAAAAAGTAGACACGGTGACTTCCTACGATTCAGAGCATGAAACACTCATAGGCGCGAGGTAGATGCAAAATCGTTTTGTACGCCTAACTCATCCGCACGCCTAGCCCTGGTGGCACTCGCGCTCGGCCAGCCTGCGTCCGCCGCCCATATTAACGGGGTCGACATGCATCTTCCTCTGTTGGCATTCACCTTTCTCCCTCTTCGCATTTATTTGGAAGAGCATCCCATCTCGTACCCATCACCCCTAGCTTCCCCCCAGTCGCGGCATCCAGCCCCACTCACTCATCCATCAATCTTTGACCGCCCATCGTGGCATCCTCACTCCCACAACCCACAACACTCGCACCACTCACAATGTCTGACCTTCCCCCCATCACCCCCGCTGGTACACGGACCTCGGGTGGTCTTGTTCGTCGTGCAGGCAATCACCCTGCTCCCGACGCCACCAGCGACGCTCCTCACCACGTTGTTCCTTCCTTCGGCGCCGGCCCCCCTACCATCCCGCGCCCACCTTCCTCAGCGCCTCACTACCCCAACCAGCACCCGCAGTTAGTCGTTTCGACTACCACGACGCTCTACACTCCGGCCATGGGTCGGAGTGGTATTACTTCCCAGGACCCCGGCTCTCCAACGCGTGGCCGGATCTTCGATATCCCTGTGGCCAACCTCACACCTATTGCTGAGGTTCGTTCACCATCCTTCCCCCCAGCGACGCTGCGCTTACCTGATGTCAGTCCGACGGAGCCCAGCATGGGCCGTTGTTGCTCGGTCGCAATCCTGGCAACGGTCGCGCCTTTCCCCCACAGCTTCAGTCCACTCTCAAGCAGCCGATTTCCTTTCCAAAGGGCTACGGGGGCCTTCAGAAGTACCGCCCGGCGCCAACGTCTGAGCCGTTCGAAACTGCCCATCCCCAGCATTACGAGGGCCCCAACCCCCCTCGTCAACACGCGAGCACACTGAAGGTGAGTCTGGCGCGACACGCAACAATCCGTCAGACTGACGGTTCGGCTTAGCACGTTGAGAAGAACTTTGGTCACCGGGCTCCATCCCCAGCTGTCCCG
This sequence comes from Vanrija albida, assembly GCF_041260175.1. Classification (NCBI taxonomy): domain Eukaryota; kingdom Fungi; phylum Basidiomycota; class Tremellomycetes; order Trichosporonales; family Trichosporonaceae; genus Vanrija; species Vanrija albida. The sequence goes on from NW_027191423.1 coordinate 1,620,240, forward strand.
TCTATCAACCAGCCCCCTCCGCCCCGCTCGAAGACCCCCAATGACCGTCAGCCCCCCACCGGGCCCGACAACCGCTTGGCGATTCCCCCAGCTCCAGCCAAGAAGCTCGACGACGACGCGTCCCGCGTGGAGACGTTCGCCGACATTCGTGCCGCCAGCCCTCTGACCGTCATAGGAGGGCGCAAGGGAGTCACGGTAGCCAAGCCTCCCGGCCCCGCTGCAAAGACGGTAAGCACGCTGGTCAAGTTCGGCTCTAACCAACAGGGCCACTTTGTGAACAGGCTGAGCGGCACGCCACCTTCCCTTAACCTCGCGGCCATCTGGAAGCGTGCGGTCGAGGAGGTGGCCAGCGACGACCATGTCTACACCCTCGCCGAGGTCGGCCGGCTCCGTGTCGGTGAGTGGTGTCGGTGTCGGCATGAAGAGCTCGATGCTGACGGGCAGGTCTCGACGACTCGATGAACAAGATGCTGAGTCTTGTCCACGTGGCGTCTGAAACCCACCAGGAGCTCAAGAACACTATCGGAACCACGCTGGGCGAACGCAAGCGCAAGACCATCCTGTACGATGAGGAGACCGCGCGTCGCAAGGAGACGGCCTCGACCATGGCCTCGTACCAAGTGCGCAAGAAGGCCAAGTACGCCTAGTCGGTGGCGAGACAAAGCATCAATGTGCGAATCATTCGATAGGCAAGAAATCGCACGGCAAGAAGCCAGTGTCCACAACTGGGAGTCGAGGATGATGTGCCGAGATTGAGAAGATGTCCAGTATTGTGTAGTGGAGGTGTTGTTGTTGTCGTCTGTCATGTAAGGGTGGCAATAGGCCTGGAGCACAGCGGGGTGTGTATTGGTGCGCCTAATGCCTTGTTGTATTTGCCACCTTGTGGGCACACACCGAACCCTGGGCGGCGACGGCGGCTCGCGTTCCTGACGCTTTGCCGCCTTCAGTCATCTCTCGCGCGCTCTTGCTCACTCGCTCTGCTCCAAACCAACAATCTTCCTTTGCCTCGCGACTTGCTCAATCATCCATAGTCACTCGAGCTCGACCACACACACGCACACAAGACACGCGCATTGCCCATCGTAACGCCCCTCAAACGTGTAGCCATAGCCAGCATTGAGACTTCAAAGCCCCCAGTGTCCCCTCCTCGCCTCGCGCTTCCATCCCCATCTCAGACGACCACACCCAAACTGCACCTCCCCACAACGTCAATGGTACACCTCTAAGCCAGCCGCGATATGGCAGCACCAACCCCGCCAAACGCTTCGGCGTCAGCGGGTCCCATATCTATAAAGCTGAACGGAAACGTGAACGGCGCGACGCCCAAAGGCAAGGCCGCGCTCCCGTCGCGTCCAGCCGTGTCGTTTGCCATCCCCGTCATTGCGCTCGACGCGGCAAAACCTGCCCCTCTCCCCCTCCCGATAAGTTTAGATGCGCGCGCACCCGAGGCGAGCAAGATTTCGAGCTCTAGCAGCGGCGCCCACGGGCTCCCCTCACGCCCCGGCTCGTCGTGGTCGCACGCTGGACCATCACGGGAACCCGAGCGCGATCGCGACCATCGCGACCGTGATCGCGAGCGTAATCGTGATCGGGACCGTGATCGTGACCGTGACCGCGACTACCGACGGGACTCGTGGCGACGGTCGCCATCACCCGAGCGGCGACGACGCCGATCGCCGTCGCCGTCGTGGTCGCGCGACCGGGACGACTACCGACGAGACCGGGATCGCGACTGGGACAACCGTGACCGCGACCGAGACCGAGACCGATACCGCACGTACGATGACGACTACCGGGGTCCTCGAGAGCGGCCTGGCGCGGGCGACAGATACACCCCAGGCGGTGACAGGCGCGATCGGCATGGTTCCCCGGACAGGAGCAAGTGGTCGGACCGAGACCGGCGCTCGAACGACCACGGGCGAGGGCGAAGCCGAAGCAGGAGCCGTAGCAGGAGCCGTAGCCGCAGCCGCGAGCGCGAGCGACCGCGTGATCGGCGGCACGAGCTACCTCCATCACCAATCAGTAAAGCCCGGCCACCGTCACCACCCCGCGAGGGCGACGCGCCGCCCCCGCCCCCACCACCGACTGAGCCGGTCGCGCAGCCTCCTCCCCCGCCGCCCCCGTCCTCGCCCCCACCGACACCGCCGCCATTCTCGCGGCCTGCCTCGAGGCCAGTGTCCGCCCCCGCGTCCCGGCCGCTCTCACCGCGCGAGGCTGGCCCCAGCTCCAAGGCCGCGGCGCCGTGGGTGCCGCCGCCGAGTGTGCACCGTCGGCCCGGTATAGGCAACTTCCTCATCCTCCAGGACCCGTTGATCCACGGCAAGGGCAAGCCGCTCATCAAGAGGTTCGACGGTATGCTGGACGGCGTCGAGGTCAAGGTGCGCGACCCGCGCCTCAAGATCCCCAAGGAGGTGCGCGAGCGCGGCCGAGGGTACATGAAGTCGCGGCCCGCGGGGATGCAGGAGCTCGTGTTCGAGGTGAGTGTGGACGTTCCGATGTAAGCTGACCGACGCAGTGGGATGACAACTCGCCTGGACCGAAGCCCCCTCCTCCGCCCGCCGCTGTTCTCATCACGGGCCTGAACCCGCTCACGACAGTCGACCAGATCTCCAAGTTCCTCCGGCCGCACGGCAGGATCAAGGAGATTGACGCCAAGATGGACACAAAGTCTGGCATGCAGCTCGGCATTTGTTGGGTCAAGTTCGATGGCCCGCTGCAGGGACGCACCGGCACCGCGCACGACGTCGCTTCGCATGTCGTCAAGACGTGCGACGGCCAGCGCGTCGGATTAAACGGCAGCGAGCGTATCAAGGTTGTGTTCGACGGGCGTGGCTTGAGGACGGAGAAGGCCGTCAAGGACGAGATGGACCGGCGGTACAAGCCCAAGCCCAAACATGTTGTCCAGCCGCCAACTGGCCCCAAGGCGGCACCGCCCGCGCCTCCACCCGCTGGGCCAAAGGAGCCCCCGAAGCCGGAACCGCCGCGCTTTGGACTGGGAGCGCGGCCACCACCACGTCCTCCGGTCAAGTTCGACTCGTTTGGCCGCAACTACTCGTCACTCAGCCGCTCTTTACCGTCGAGAGCATACCCTCCTATGGCTCCCAGTGGATCGTCTTACCGCCCCGTGCAGCCCATGCAGGACTTCTCCCGCGACTTCCGATCCGCGCCGTTGCAACGGCGGGGCGACCTCTACTCGCCACAGACGAGCCGGTCCCGGTCCGTGTCGTCGTACTCGTCCGACAGTGATGACGACAGGCCAGCATTCCGCCGCCGTGGCTCACGTTCGCCGACACCCACGCGTCCTGCGCGCGGGCAGGCGCGTGCTGCCGTTGATCGCAAGGAGGCAGAGGAAGCCGCTTTGGAGAAGGTCAAGACGGCCCTTGCCGACAACGGCAAGGCCTACGTCTTCATCGAAAACAAGTCGCTCCCCCACGGCAAGGTTCGCGAGGAGCACGTCAAGGACCACTTCCGCGCCTTCAAGCCCGAGAGCGTGATGCACAACCACGTCGGATGGTACATCCTGTTCAGCGATGACCAGGCGGCATACCGCGCGCAGAGGGTGCTCGACAAGACGGCCGTCCAAGGCCACCGCGTCGGCCTTGTCGTCAAAACTCCCGCGGCCAAGGCCAACGGCGAGGCTGCAGTGGCCGCCGCGCCGGAGAAGGGCGGCTGGCGTTTCTTGACGATTACGAAGAAGCGACCAGCAGCTGCGGCGCCCCCACCGCCGAGTCGACCTCGTGCACCGACCAGTCCCAAGCACGACTTGCATGCCAAGTCGCGGCGGCGACGATCCATCTCATACTCTTCCAGCGACAGTGAGGCGGAGCGGCCGGCGGCGCACTCGGGAAAGAAGGTCATCATCGAGAGCGAGTCGGAAGATGAAGCTGCGCCGGCGGGACCAGCCAAAGCCGCACCGGTTTCTCCTACCAAGGAGAAGGTGGCCATCAAGGCCGAGGCGATGGTCGTGGACGAGCCCGAGCCGGTGCCTGCCGCACCAAAGGGCAAGAAGAGGCCCTCGAAGGCGGCCGAAAAGCCTACCAAGGCCAAGAAGGCCAAGCTGGAGGAAGCAACAGTGTCGGTGGACATCACTCCCGACACTGCAGTGGCCGAGATCAAGATCCCAGCACCCAAGCCCAAGGCGCCGAAAAAGCCCACCAAGACGGCCGTGGACGACCTCGTCGCCTCTGGCGCCATTGCGGACGACGAGGATGCGTACTGGTTAAACCAGGCCCTCCTGGCGGGCGACGACGAGCCCGAGCTGTCCGATGGCGAGCCCGAGCTTGACGAGGAGCACCCACTTTTCCACACCAGCGGGGCGTGGCGAGCCGAGGGCTGGAAGAAGATTGCACCCGTCAAGAAGTCTGCCTACCTCCCGCAGCGCAACCGCGCCACGCGGGAGTCAGAGCAGCAGGCCCAGCAGGCCACGGGCCGAACGGCGCGTATCACGAGTCGGCGACAAGCGCAAGATATGGAGGGCCACCGCAAGGCGATCGGTGGGGCCTCTGGTGCGGGAGGCGCGGCAGCGACCGAGACAGATCTGTTCGCGTTCAACCAGCTGCGTTCACGCAAGAAGCAGCTGCGGTTCGCGCGCTCGGCAATCGAGGGATACGGCCTGTACGCGATGGAGACGATCCAGGCGGGCGAAATGGTGTGCGAGTATGTCGGCGAGCTGTGCCGCTCGTCGGTCGCCGAGGTCCGCGAGCTGCGCTACCTCAAGCAAGGCATCGGCTCGTCGTACCTCTTCCGTATCGACGGCGACGTCGTGTGCGACGCGACCTTTACCGGCTCGGTGTCGCGCCTCATCAACCACTCGTGCGACCCGAGCGCCAACGCAAAGATTATCAGCATCAACGGCCAGTCCAAGATTGTCATCTACGCCAAGCGCACCCTGCACCCTGGCGAGGAGGTGAGTCGAGTTTCCGGCCGCAGAGCTGACCCCAGATCCTGTACGACTACAAGTTCCCACTCGAGTCGGACCAGTCGCTCCGCGTCGCCTGCTTGTGCGGCGCCGAGACGTGCCGCGGGTGGCTCAACTAATGCGAGAGGCGTACAGTTTGAGGAGGGGGGTGAGCAGCAGCAGTAGCACATCTGAGCATGAGACCCTGTACCGCACTGTAACACATGTTTCAACACCATCATGCATACAGGTTCTGTCCGCACGAAAAAGACCCAAGAGAAAACCGAAAAAGAGTACAGTTCTGAAGCGTGTGTTTACAAGTACAGGGTTGGTAGTAGATTAGGCGGCGAGGAGGTTGAGGAGCTCCTTGCGCGCATCCATGACGACGCCCTGCAGAGTCGCCTTGGGGCACGGCTTTGTGAGCCACTGATCCATTTGGCACTCGACGAGGCCGCGGCGGCGCTCGTCGTCGCTCGCGAGGGCCGTGACGGCGATGATGGTGGAGCGAACGGCCGGCGTCGCTGCCCCGCTGTCGTTGTTGTCGTCGCTGATGCCCAGAGCGCTGAGCTTGCTGCTGGCGACGGCCGCGCGACGCTTTTCAATCAGCCGCATCTCGGTCGCAGCGGCGTATCCGTCCATGCGGGGCATGTTGATGTCGAGGAGCACGATCACAGGCGAGGTAAACTCCTTGAACTTGTCCACGGCGGCCTGCCCGTCCTCGGCCTCGATGATCTCGAGGAGGGGCAGCTTGGCAGATAGGATTTTGACGAGGATCTTGCGGTTGATGACATTGTCCTCGACGACGAGGACCTTGACCGGCGGCGGGAGGACGGGGGCCGGGAGTGGCGTCTCGAGCACGTCATGGTGCGACGAGCTCCCAGGACCCAGCGATGGCGTAGTGAGGTTGGTGTGCGTGTCGGTATGAGCGTCGTACGCGTCCTCTGACGGTGTCGTGGCGGGCGACGCAATTCCTGCCGTCGACGGTCCGAGACTGGGTGAGTCCGGCACGTTGTCCGTTGAGTTGGACCCGGCTACACTCGAGCCGTTGGAAGGTGCGCGGGTGATTCTCTGACGGCTAGAGAAGTAGTCACCGAGGCAGAGCGAGGCGACGGCCTCCTCGACGCACACGCCCTTGGGCTTCCAGGTAAAGTTTCTGAACTTGCTCAGTATGGCGCAGTTGCCAGCCCCCGACGCTGACTTGGCAAGCGCTGCACTGTCAAAGTGCGGCTTGAGACGCGAAACGCCCGCGTCGTCGAGCGGCGTCACGGGGATCGAGTTCGGCTGTACGCCCTTGAGCGTCTCCTTGATGAGCGCGAGTGTGACGGGCTTGAGCAGGCGCCGGACAGCGGTGCCGTTGGCGGTGCGCTCAATCTTCGGCCGCACATTCGATTGCTCGCTGTCTTCAGAAATGAAAACATTGAGCTCCGGCGCCTTGAGAGCCTTGAGGAACGCTGAACCCTCCGGGTCGTCCTCGTACGCGCCGTCTGTCACGACGACGTCGGCCTCCTCCACAGGCACGATTGCACACCCAAGCCTCTTGTAGCTCCTTTCCAAGGACTGGCCAAGCTTGTCGTACGAGCACTTGGCGTGCCCGCCTAGCTTGTCGAAACCGACGAGGGCAATCTTGCGCACTGGCGCAGATGGCTGGCCCAGCAACTCGGCAGACGCCTCGGGAATGCCCTCCATGCTGGGCGTATCGGGGCCCATAATGACGCCGGGGAGCGGTACCTCGATAGACACGGTGCAGCCGCGCCCAGAGGCCGAGGTGATCTCCATCTGGCCACCCATGAGGTCGACGATGCGATAGGCGAGATGGACCGACAGACCAGAGCCAGTTGCGTACAAGTCTTCCTTAGCCCAGGGCTCGCCAAGCTTCTCGCGAATGAATTCGGCAGCCATGCCGCGGCCATTGTCGACAACGGTGATGGCCACGCGACGTGTTGTGGCAAGGTCCTCGCAGCCCTCGGGAGGCAGGAATCCCTTCACGTCGTCGACGTAGATCTCGACGCATCCTTCACTCTCAATGTAGCGGTAGGCGTTGGAGAGAACCTTGCTAAGGGCCTTGCGCAGCGCGCCGGCGCTGTCCTCAGTCACAAGCTCGCCCAGGCGATCGGGGATGATTTCAAAGACAGTCTCAATGTGGCCAACCTGCTGGCCCGAAGCGCGACGGCCTCGTCGGTCCTCGTTGTACACTTCGGTAATGATCTCTTCGAACATCGTGCTTAGAGGCTGTGGCGCGCCTGCCGGGCTGGTCAACAAACCCGCCGAAGGCGAGTGCGAGCTCTCCCAGCGTGTGTCCTTGGCTTTGAGGTCGAGGAACGACAAGATGTTGTCCACGATGCCGTGAAGCGTCTTGCCAGACGTGTCGATTGCGTCGAGGAAGGGTAGCAGATCGCGGATCTGCTGGAGGGTAGTGAGGCTGCCGGCGTTCGGGTCGATAGGCGCAACGCTCGGGGCCTCAGCTAGGTCGGACATGGATGAGCGTAGTAGCTGGGTTATGGCAAGGATCTGGTGTAGTGGCGTTCGCAGTTCGTGCGCCTGCAGGTTCGAGTACGAGATCTGGCTCTGCTCGATTGTCCTGACGCGGCGAAGGGCGAGTGCGGAGATGAGCGTGGCGCCCACAATCCAGACGAAGGGCAAGGCCAAGCGGCTTGTGTCGTCAAACGCCGTCGGTGCCCGCGCCCACGTCGCAAACGTGGCGTACCGCAGGGTGCCGTCAAAGCCCATGAATACTGTCGCAAGTACCGTCTGGCTCTTGGCGGGCATGAGCTTCATGACCTCCTTGGCAAGCTCGTCGTTCTCGTCCTCGCGGTCCCACCAGAAGTGGCGGGTCATGAGGTACGTCTTGACAAACTTTGCCATTGTCTGCGGTGCTGTCGTCGCGGTGAAGTCGCACTCGAAGCCGGGTGTCTCACTCTTGCCGAGGACATGCAGTCCTCGGGATGACGACCTGGGCACGTAGTTGACCACTGGCTCGACATTTGACGGCCACTCCTTGCCCTGGAGAAAGTCGCCGATGATGGCCTCTTTGTTCTGGCGTTGGTGAGGTGCGCTGTGGCGGGAGCCCAGCTTTCTAATGAACAGTTGGTGGTCGTGCATGTCGAGGATAGTCACGGCGTCCGCTTGGAGAATGCCGCGGAGTGTCGTTGCCGCGTCGTTGAACATGGCCGCCTCCGCCACGACGTCCTTGCGCTTTGCGCTCTTGGTATCGCTGGGGCTCGACTTTGTGATGGGTGCCACAACTGTCACAGGCGTTGCCGAACCCGAGGCGGTTACAGAGGAGCCGTTGCTGTGTGGCGTGTGCGGGTGCGAGTGCAGTGGCGAGTGGTGGGCTGTGACATGATGCGACTGCGCTCTGTGCAATCGTGGTCGGTGAGAGTGAGATGAGTGATGAGGGTGAGGCGAATGAATGCTGGACCGGTGGTGGCTGTTGCTCCTCGATGTTCTCTTTTTCTCCTTCTCCGCCTGCTTCTTCTTGTCCCTTGCAATGTCTGACGGCGAGCGCTCGACATGGGGGTGCTTTTCGGCCTGCTTGGCAGGCTTGAGGTGGTCGGGCACGAGGGAACGACGGAGGAAGTTGATGCTTGCCTCGTACATTCCGCTGGACCTTTTCGCCATGATCTCTGATTGCTGGGCTGTCAGCCTATGCCAGTTTGACACCACTTACCAAAGTCGCCATCTGGAACACGAGCATGTTGGCGAGGCGCATCAGGATACCCTGCTCGCGAGTGGTAAACTCGTCGCGCGGCTTGTCGTCAAACACACAGAGCATGCCAAAGTCGACCGAGTCGGCGCCACCGGGGCGGTGATAGCGCAGCGGTGTTGCGGCGAGGAACTTGTGTGTCTTGCCGACCAGCGACGGGCTGCGCTTGAACCGCCAGTCCTTTGTGAGATCCGCCACCATGGTAACCTGCTCCTCTGGATGGAGGACGGCATGGCCGCAGAACCCCTCGGTGCCCTTGAGCACCAGTGGCTTCTTCCCGCTGTGAAACTGCTCCGAGTCGTACACGACCTCGTCGTCGCCGCGGAAGATGGACACGACAACGCGTTTGGCATTGAAGAACTGGTATCAGCAGAATCCACACATATTGGACTCACCATCTGCGCTAGCTCGCTGTACTTGGCAAGCACAGCGTAGCGCTCGAGGTTGTCATCCTCGTCGTTGAGGCCGAGGCGGCGGACAGCATGCGAGCGACGTAGCCTGGTGGGCATGCTGGGCACTGGCGCGGGGAGCCAGCCTTCGTGCTCATAGTGATCGCGGATGCGGCGGCGCTCAGAGTCGATGCACTGCTTGTCCCAGTTGCCCGACTTGCAGTACCTCGGAAGGCCGACGCTGTCGATGATCTGGTAGTGGCGATCAAACGTGCGCTGGTGTGCGGGGTGCCCCTCGGGCACACTGAGGTCAACGGCAGCCCACCCCGTGGCGGGCTCGTCGTTGTCCGCCTCATCCGCAATATCCGCTGCGTCAGGACGCGGCGGCGGCGGCCACGCCCAAGACTGGGGAGTCCGTGGGCGCGGGTCCACCGATGACGTATCGCCGTCGGCAGCTGTACCGCCAAGAACGCGCACCTCGTCGCTCCAGCTGAAATGGCGGTTCATGCGCTGGCGCCAGTCTGCCGAGCGGTTGTCGTCCTGGTCACCGTCATGCAGGTGGAACGCTGGCGGCGGGAGGGGATCGTTGTGCAGGCTCTCCTGGTGGATGAGGGGGCGCGATGGGGGCGGTGCCTCGCACTGGAGAACCTCGGGCACGTTGTCGAGATCGTCTTCTGGCTCGGCGTCGCAGCCCCAGCCCGAACCATTGGCCGTCTTGGGGCTGACTGGCTCTGGGCCGACGGCCGTCTCCGTGTCAAATGTCGCCGAGTGGTGGTGGTGGTACCGTGGGCGGTCGACACCATAGCTGCAGAGTGTCAGCTCGGTGGCAACGACGCGTCCGACGGAAAGCTCCAGGCCGAGCCCAAAAAAGTTACCACTCCGGCGGCCATAACTAGCCCACCTGCGTCGAGGAAAGCTCGCAGATGTCTGTATGGCCCACGCACTCTGCTGGGCGAGCAGGAAGCCGCCCTCCTGCCCAGCCCTATGGTCGCGCGTTGTTTGCCACCACCCACCCCTCCGGCGCTCCTTCGCCGCCAGCCGCCAGACACACCCCTCCACCGGCCCCGCCTTTCCGCTCCACTCACAATTGGAGCGCACGCTCCCATTGCGCGTCCGTCGTCGGTGACACCTCGTGGCGCGGTATAGGGCCGCAGTGATAGTGGACCATTGTGCGAGGTGTGTGAGAATGGCGCAGGGAAGGTGTGTTCGTGCTGCGCCGATATCGTCGGGTTCGAGGATGCCGCCTCGTCTGTGCGGGGTTGATGTTGCCGTTTATCGGGGCGGCCCAAGACTGCTGCTGCCAGTGGCTGCCGGCTTGTCGTTCATGGGCTGACGGCCTATGGCCTACGATGCTTTGTGAGGAGAGTGCGTTGTTGACGACAGTGAGATGGAATGGGTAGGGGGCAGTTATGTCGATTGCGTGGGCTCGCAGTCGCCGGAGAGCGAGCTAGTGGTAGAGTGAGGAGAGACCAGCCAGGCAGGCGAACAAGAGATCTACGACTTGAAATTGATCCCACCCACCCACCAGCCAGGGAGTAACTTTTGACTAGACTTGTTTTTGCCCGCAGTTGCGGCCGTAATGCGTGCGTCCACTGAGTCATCCTCCCCTTGCTCGTGGTAGTGGACGACGCTCCCTCTACGACCGCTCTGGTGCACAGGCGCTCCCTGCCATCGCACGGCCCTGTCGCCGCCGCTCACCGCGGGCCACCATGGGGAGGGCAGAGGGCGACGCGATACGATACGATACAGGCGTGCTTGGCTCTGTCAGCTCTGACATTGTCTTTAGTGACTGATGGACACTGGGTAATAAGCCGGGCTATAATACAAATCACGTGATCATATAACCCATATGGGCCGTATTCTATATGCAGCTATATTGCTATAAGCATACCAGAGCCAGGTCCCGTTGTCGTGCTGATGGCTGCTTGGGTGATGAAGCCGGGGGGGTAGGGGATATCCATCAGCGGCGACCAATGCGGCGACTCTGGTTTAACCTCCGCCTGTGATTTATTGTAGCTTGCGACGATGGTCAAGGTTGGAGTAAAGACGTCACAAGGCCGCGTAAGAGCGACGCAGTGTGCATGTCATGTCGTCCCGAGGCGGTCCAGGTTGGTAGTATGCCAACCTTCCACCTTGGGGGAGGCAGTCCTGCGGCCAGCTGTTACACACACACACAGAGTGCTTGCCTTGTTGTGGGCAATGGGATATGGCATACCACGCTTCCCGCTTCAAGATAATTGATTGATGGCGGGCAGGCGAGGGGGAACGAGGGAGGAGGAAGGAAGGCGGAGGAAGACGAGTGTGCGTGCCGTATGTACAATACAGTGGTGCCTGTCCTTACTACTGATCTCGACCTTGCTCGCTTTTGTGTGCGTCGGTAATAAAGTTCCGCTTTGCTTTGGTCAATGACGTCCTGAAAGACGAGGGAGTGAGTGAGTGGTGTAACGCACAGACCACCATCGCACTCCTCTCTTTGTCTCGGTCACCCCCATCCAGACTCTCATCTCATCGCACTCTCTCTTACTTGCATGGCCCAATCGACGACGACAACAACAACAACAACATTGACAAACACCTAGGCCTTCAAAAGCCTCCAGCAGCACACCAAGTCAATGTCATGACTGCCCCCACGGCCAATCCCGGCCGTGGTGGCATCGGCTTGGCCAATGCTAGCTCTCGACCACCAGCAACAGCGCCAGCAAACGGCCACAAGCTGTGGAACAATGACGACGACTTTGGTCAAGACACGGGCGACATCTCGCTCTCCCTCGGCCCCCGACATGGCCTCGGCTTCCCAATCGCTGCATCCGACAGACTACCGTCCCGCCCGCGGCGCGATGTGAGCACGCCCACCATCCCAACGCTGTCCGGCAAGGGGGTGTTTGAGCCACCGACCAACGGCGTTCCGCAGCGGTCGGCCAGTGCAGCGCCTTCGACACCGCAACGTGAGGAAGGCGTAGGCGGTGTCGACAAACCACTGCCAGTGCCTAACGGCACACGGCATCCGTCGGCCATGACCACACCAGTGATCAGCATCAATACCCCGACGTCGCTCGCCGCCCGCAGACCCGGCGTCACCCGGTCTCGGAGTCTCAGTGTAAAAATCCCGACGGTCGACCTTGCTTCGCGGGGCAACGACCCGGCGTCGGCGACAGCTACCAGCTCGGCGACGACGTCAGCCGGCCCCTTCTCCAAGAAACACCTCGACCCGAAGACGTCGTCACCTCTAGTGGCCAGTCCGCGACCTCCACCCCTTGTCGATGACGAATGCGCGCATAAGATGAGCCGATGGGTGAAGGAGATTGTCGTGTGCAACTTTGATCTCGAGCGCGGGCCCGTCGTGGAGCGCCGCGCCGTTGGACGGAGATGGGGCACGGGGGAGAAGGAGAACGTGTAGGTTGCCTGAGATCTGGTGCCAAGCTCACCTGCCAGTGCTTTCTCGTCCTTCCCCGATACGTCCCTGTTCACAGAGGGGCATATCCAGTTCTCGTTCAAGATCAGACACCTGCCGCCTGACCCGTCGTCCCTGGCGTACCCGGAACCGCCGTCGCCACTGCCTGACCGGGTCGACGAGCCGGTGCTGGGCCGAAAACCTGGGCATGCGCGCGGGATGAGCTTGTCGAGAGAAAAGGCTGCAGAGTACCGCATCTGGGATGAGCGGGGCCGTGAGTGGCTGTACGGCTTTGTGTGGTTCCACCAGCGGCGCGACCGAGGCATCGCGCGCGGGTTCATGCAGGTGAGCTTGAGTTTTGATGAGTACAGCTGACCCCAGAAATCCGTCGTCATTCTCACCCACCTCCCCTTCCCCCAGCTCTTCTCTGCTGTCCTTGCGCGCGCCGCGCCGTCCTTCTTTCAGTATGGCTACTCGGCGCTCGAAGTCGCATGCCACGCCATTGCAAACTGGCCCGACCCCGAGCCCGACGCGCTGTTGGATCTTCCTCTGCTCTCGGAAGTTCTCACTGTCAAGCTGCCAGACTCGACAGACAACCCGCAGGTCGACATGCGTATCAACAGGAACGAACCCGGGCCGGTGCGTTGTTTGTGAATTGCCGTTCTGACTGTCTAGTTGCTCGCCTCGCTGCCCTCTTCGTCACCACTGCGTACGTTTGCATCCTTCCTCCCGTCGCTCTGGTCAATATGGGAGTGTCTGGTTCTGGCCGAGCCGGTGCTTATCATCGCGCCGGACCCAAGGACGTGCTCCGAGATCGTGTGGTGGCTCCGGGAGATTGTGCGCCCCATCCCGTTGGCCGGTGACTTCCGCCCATACCTCCACATCCACGACCACGACTTTTCGCTCCTTGTCAACGCGAGCAAGCCGCAGGCTGGTGTGGTTGTCGGCGTGACGGTGGGTACCATGCACTGCTGACACGTGCTGACACTCCAGAACCCGTTCTTCCGAAACGCAGCGTCGCACTGGCCCAACGTTATCTCGATCCCGAGTGACAGACCACGGCCCCAGGTTCCGGGAGGACCGCGAGCCGAGACACCCGAGGGCTTCCTGTCGCGTCGCCATCGCAGCGTGCAGAAGGACCGTGCGTTGTTGAAGAAGCTCGAGACGTTGGTTGCCGAGGGGAGGTTTGATGGTGGGTACCTGTGCACGGGCGGTGTTAACGTCTCAGATCCAGAAGGCAACGATGCGCTTCGGACGCACTTCCGGCAGCTCACTGAAAAGATGCTGGTCCCTCTGAACCGATATTTCCAGACACTGGTGCCTCCACGGACGCCGGTGCCGACGTCGCCGCAGCCAGGGCGGAGCGCTGTGCCGCCGCCGCCACCTGCACTCTCGCTGTCGACGCTCAAGCCGTTCTCGCTCCCAGCTTTCTTGAGCCACCTCAAGACCAAGGGCCCGAACCCGCTGTCTTTCAAGACCAAGGGCCTGAGCACCAAGTCGCGGGTGGAATCCGACTTCTACTCGTCGTTCTGCATGTCGCCGTGCTTTGCGAGCTGGCTGAGCGCGCGGGTGGAGAGCCTGGGCATTGCAGTGGCGTCAAACCTCAAGGCGATGAACGGGCTGGAGGGAGTCGGGTCGGCGATTCCCCGGCACCTGTCTCCGGCGCCGAGCGACGTGGCGAGTGCGTCGACACGGTCGAGCCAGGAGGGGAGCGGGAGGAGCGCGACGGCGTCGGCGCGGGCGTCTATCCGCGTGAGCGGGGACGTGGCGCGGGGCGGGCACGACGATGTGTTTGGGCCGGTGGAGCACCGGCGGTTGAGCGGGAGCCCGGGGATCGCTGCGGGCGTGGACCGGCTCAAGCTGGGGCGGTGAGCAAGACACATGGCATACACGAGACAGGCGCCGCGGCACGGCACATACGTAGTTATCATGTCCATCTAGTGTTGTACTTGTAGCCACGGCCAAGGATGTAGAGTGGTGCGTGGGGTGGTGGGGGGAGGGGGGGGGGGGGTGGGGGGCGGTGGAGGTGTCGTCGGTGGTAGCCGAAGGAGCCGATGCGATCGGGGCGGCGCACGCGGTTCGTTCGGATCCCTCGAGCTCGCTTCCCTCTTGTTGCTTCTTCTCTCGCCAACACGAAATGTCCGCGCCAGTGCCAGCCCCAGCACTCACGCCAGCGCAGCTCACACAGTGGGAGGAGGACGGGTGGGTGCCGCCGCGGGCCAGCTAACGCCGCAAGCTACCTCGTCCTGCCGTCCTTCTTCGATGCCGCCGAAACCGGCGAGATGCTCGCGCGCGCCCACACCCTGCTGGACGAGTTCGACGTGACGGGGCACCCGATGACGGTCTTCTCGACGGGGAGCGACGAGGCAAAGCACGTGGGCGACGAGTACTTTCTCAGCTCGGGGGACAAGGTGCGGCGAGCGCGAGCGGAGCGAGCGGCATAAGCCAGAGGGCGGCAAGTGCTAACCCCCACGCCCACGCCCAGATCCGCTACTTCCTCGAGCCGGGCAGCGTCGTCGACGGCGCGCTGACGGTCCCGCCCGCGCGCGCGGTCAACAAGATCGGGCACGCGCTGGGCGTGCTGGACCCCGTGTTTGCAAAGTACACGTTCCACGCGCGCGTACAGGCCGTCGCGAGGGCGATCGGCGCGCACAAGGAGCCCGAGGTGCTGCAGAGCATGGTGATTTGCAAGCAGCCGCGTATCGGCGGCGAGGGTACGTCCACCCTGGGGCGTGTGGGGGGTGATAGGGAGGAGCTCACGCCCAGTCCCCGCGCACAACGACTCGACCTTCCTCTACACCGACCCCCCCAGCGCGGTCGGGTGCTGGATCGCGCTCGACGAGTGCACCCCGGCCAACGGGTGCCTCTCGTTCCTGCCCGGCTCGCACAAGACCGCGCGGGTGAGCTCGCGCTTCGTGCGCGCCGCCGCCGGCGGGACCGAATTCGTCGACGTGCCCGGCGTCGAGGCGAACGAGCTCGACTGGGACAAGGCCGAGGGGTGGCGGCAGGCCCCGTGCCCGCCCGGCACGCTCGTCCTCATCCATGGTGGGTTGGCTCATTGGCCCAGCTGACGGCCCAGGAAGCGTCATGCACCGCTCCCCGCCGAACCCGTCCGAGCGCACGCGCATGATCTACACGTTCCACATGATCGAGGGCGCTGACGGCTGGGTGTATGACGAGCGCAACTGGCTCCAGCCGACAAAGGAGATGCCGTTCACGCCGTTGTATGAGGGGCCGAGCCATGCCTAGCCCAACGTGCCCAGAGATCTACTTCATATGCACCGCACAGTCTACTACGCCAGCACTTCCACCTTTGCCCGCGCAAGCACGTCGCCCGCGCGCACGTTGTACAGCTCGTCGATGAGCGCCGCGCGGAACGTGCCCGGGCCCTTGACGTCGGGCCGCGCGGCGGCCAGCTCGGCGGCAATGTTGAACACGAGTACGCTGGGGTCAGCGCTGACTTACGCCCCACTCACCCTGCCAGCGCGCCGACCAAGTGGTCGCCCTGGACGAGCTGCGAGTCGTTCTCAAACGCCTCGTTGGAGGCCAGGTAGTGCAGGCGCGCGGCGGCGCAGAACGTGGCGACAATCGTGCCCGTCATGCAGCCCGAGCCGGTAATCACTTCAAGCTGGGGGTTAGCGTCTCCACTCAACCCCCACCCACCAGGTCCACGCCGTTGCTCGTCTTGAGCACCGTCTCGCCGTCCGAGATGTAGTCGTGCTTGCCCGTCATGACGACGATGGCGTTCTTGCGGCGCGCGAGCACGCGCACAATCTCGCCGGGGTTGGCGAACCCGCCGCCCACGGCGTCGACGCCGCGCGACGCGACCTCAGTGCTCTCGGCCAGCGCGCCAATCTCGGCCGGGTTGCCCTTGATCACTGTGGGCTGCCAGTGCGCGAGCAGCTCCTTGCTCGTCGAGCGCCGGAACGACGTCGCGCCGACAGCGACGGGGTCGTACACCACCGGCTTGCGGTTCACGTTCGCCTCGCGCCCGGCGACGAGCATGCCGGCCTTGTCGGTGATCGTGCCAAAGTTGACGAGCAGCGCCCCGATCGCCGGCGAGAGGTCCTTCACGTCGAAGGGGTTGGTCGCCATGATCGGGGACGCGCCGACCGCGAGCGTGGCATTCGCCGAGTCGTTGATCACGACGTTGTTGGTGAGCTACGGCGTCAGCGAGCGGCCAAACTATCACACCCACCTGGTGCACCAGCGGCGTGTTGCCCCTCACGACGGCCATGAGCGCGGCCGCCTGCTCCACGAGCTGGGCGGGCTCGCGCGCGGCCCTCGGGCCAGAGAACACGGCCTGGGGATTGGCCGCCGCCCGCGCGCGCTTGAACGAGTCGACCTGTGCACGGAGGCCGGCCGCCGCCGCGCGCGGGTCGGCAGAGCTCACGATCGCCGAGATGACGGCGACGCCGTCCAGCGCCACCCGGTGCACGGGGGACACGGCGCCGTGCAGCAGCTGCGGCACGTTGGGCGGGTGGATGCCGCCGATGGCTACGGCCGGCACGCCGTCCAGCAGGTCGAGGAGCGCGCCGGCACCCTCGGGCCCGAGCTTGAGCTTGGCGCTCACGTCCTTGCTCCCCGTGTCCCAGACGGCGCCGACGCCGACGTAGTCTGCGCCCTCGGCGACGGCGGCGCGCGCCTCGTCGGCGTTGCTCACGCTCACGCCGATGACGGCGTCCGGGCCGACGAGCTCGCGCGCGCGCGCGAGCGGCAGGTCGCTCTGCCCGATGTGGAGGCCGGCCGGGCGCACGGCGAGGAAGACGTCGACGCGGTCGTTGATGAAGAGCGGGACGTTGTACTGCCTTCAGCTGGGCAAGGCACGGGGCTCACCTTGTCCGTGAGCTCCTTTGTGCGGCGCGCAATCTCGACAAACTCGCCCGTGTCCGCATCCTTCTCGCGCACCTGCACGACGCTCACGCCGCCCTGCAGCGCCTGGGGTCAGCTTGCCACGGCCAGGCCAAACCCACCTCCTCGAGGCTCTCGTAGTAGTCCTGCGCTGTTAGCACTGCATGCACCCCGCCCCACCTTGCCCTCGGGCAGCAGCTCGCGCCCCGTCACGAGGTACAGCGAGTAGTCGATTGCCGCCTTGCCCATTGCTTTGTGGTGTGAGATGCGATCCCAACAAGTTGGTTGCGTCACAACATTTCGGACGGGTCTTGTGTCACAAAACCGGGCCGCGGACCGCCGACATCCGACACCCGACGCCGACGACCAGTGCACCCACACGCACGCCATTCCGCCCTTTGCAAAACGCAGCCAACGCCTTGGCGAGCAGCACGCGCCGCGCCGACCTGCTCCTGCAACATTCTACTTGGTACATTGGTCTATGATGAATGCAATATGCCCACTACTTGGGACGAGGCGCCTCGCAGACCGTGCACTGCTCCTTGGCAGAGTCGGGGTTCTGGAGCATGCAAGTGTCGCACGTCCACTGCGCGCCTGTCGACGCCGCGGGTGCGGTCGCAGGCGCAGACGACTTGCCAAAGCTGCCGAATCCACCAAAGCCGCCTGAAGGAGGAGCGACCGACGGGGTGAAGCCGCCCGACGACGCTCCCGACGACGATCCACCGAAGGTGAACCCAGATGACGCAGGGGCGACAGTGGGCTTGAAACCACCAAAGCCAGAGGCTGGTGCAGACGGCTTGGCGCCTCCACCGAACGCAAACCCGCCAGAAGGAGGCGCTGGGGGCTTGCCACCAAACGAGAACCCACCAGCCGGAGGTGCAGGTAGGGCGGCAGGAGGCTGAGAAGCCGCGGCCGGAGGAGCCGACGCGCCAGGTCTTGGTGCCTCGCACACAGTGCACTGCTCCTTTGCCGAGTCGGGGTTCTGGAGATTACACGTACCACACTCCCACTGGCCTGCGGACGCAGCAGGAGCCTTGAAGGCAAAGCCACCAGCAGGCACTGCTGGCAAAGCCGGAGGGGCAGCGGCTGCAGGCGCAGCAGCCTTCTGGCCTGGGCGAGGCATTTCACAAACAGTGCACTTCTCCTTCGCAGAATCGGGGTTCTTCAGCATGCAGGTGTCGCAGTCCCACTCGCCGGTCTTGGCAACCGGGGCGGCGAAGCCACCGAAAGCAGGTGCAGAGGTCGCCGACCCGCCGAACGCGAAGCCACCAGCGGCGGGAGGGGCAGGAGGAGCTGGCAATGTCGCCTTGGGAGCAGCAGCAGCCTTGATGCCAGGGCGAGGCGCCTCACAAACCTGGCACTGCTCCTTGGCAGAGTCGGGGTTCTTCAGCATGCAAGTGTCGCACTCCCATTCCGAGCCGGCGGCAGCTGCCTTGGGGAGGGAGAGGCTCGGAGCGGCAGGTGGCGAGAAAAGGTCCGCCGAAGGAACGCTCGTCTTGCTGAGGGTGAACACAAAGGTCTGCTCGGAATGATCCTTGCGCAACGCGGCCTTGACAGCCGCAGACGGCTCAGGCGACGACGAGCTGGAAGGCAGATTGAAGGTGTAGAACGGCAGGGCTGCCTTGTCGACGTTGAGCGCCGAGTCTTTTGCCGACAGGTAGATGGCCGATGGGTCGACGCGGCGGCTGGCGGAACGGGTGGTGGTTGATGGGCCAGCTGACGAAGGCTCGGCGGCAGGGGGAGGACCAAGGCCAATGGGTGTGGGCTTGAAGACCGGTGCAGGCGCAGGCTTGGACGCTGCGATGACAGAGTCGGCAACGGCCGAGTGCGAGGCTTCCGGTGCCTTGGGAGCAGATGAAGTCGACTTGCCAAGGGTGGAGGATGACAGGGAAGGGACGTTGAAGGGCTGGTATGTGTCGGGTTCTGGCACCTTGACAGGCTTGGCAGCCACAGGAGGGGCGGGGCGGACAGGCTCCGGCAGCTTGAGAGTCGGCTGCTCGACCACCTCGTCGACCTCAATCTCGTCCTCCTCCTCTGGGGACTCCGATCTCCTCGAGGTTGATGTCGACGGCTTGAATCCACTGACGAGCTCAAGCGTTGAGAGCTTACGCCCTGGCGTGCCGCTGCCAAGCCTCTCAATCTTCTCCGCGGCGCCGCGCTTCGCAACTGACGAGCTACGCAGAGACGCGCGCATCGCCGATGCCGACTTGCGAAGCGAAGAGCGGGAAGCCTCAAACTTGCCGGTAGGCACGACGCTCGATTCCTCGTAGGGGTTGAACACGATTGTGGGCTTCGCCGGCTCGATAGGGCCAACCTCGGCGTCGAACAGGTCCTGCATGATATCGGCAGCGCGCTTCTTGCCAGCCTTGACAATGTCGTCGCTCAAGGCCTTCTGAGGAGACGCACCCGCTGCCTGGCTAAGCGGCGAGGGCTTCCCGGGGGCAGCAAATCGGCTCTTGACCTTGGCATTGAACTGGGCAGCCGCGGAGGCAGCGGCATCGTCCGCTGGGCTGTGCCGGTCCTCGGCTGTCTTGTCCTGGTTCGCGTCCAGGTCCACCTTGCGCTTCTTTCCAGACACATCATCCTTTGCTTCGTCGTCAAAGGTGAACAGGGGCTTGAAGGTCTGCTTGGGCTTGGGGTTCAAGCGGCGAGCCGACATGCCAGGGCCAAGGTACGTAACTTGGCGCTTCGAGCTCGCTGGAAGGAAGCGCGATTGCGTAGCCGTGCCGATAGAGAAAGACGATTCGGGAGTTGCCGTTGAGCGTGGCGAACCGGTCTTGGGGAGGGGCGTCGCGGCAAATGTACCTGCACTCCATCCACCTACTGGCTGTGCTGAACGGCGGGCTTCGGCTCTCAGGTTACGGGTTAAGCTTTCGAGAACGTCAACGTCCTGGGCGTTGATCGGCTCGTCCCCCTTGGCGTCAAGGAAGCTGCGCAACGCGACGGACGACGGGGACGAAGAGTAGGCCGATGGGCCATCGGCAGCCTTGGGAGTGCTAAGAAGCTGGTTCTTGAGGTAGGAGCCCGGGATGGCAGGTCTGGAAGGGAGACCAGAAGCCTTTTGCGCTGGGGTCCGGCGAGCTGACTGGTGGAACGCCGGCATCGATGGCGAGGGGCGGATGGTGCGGCCTTCGTCGAGCGACAAGAGCTCCCAGCTAGACGTCGAGTTCTGGGGCCGTCAGCGCACAGCGCACGTACACCGTGTGCTGCCAAAGCACTCACCCTAATACCCCTACTGTTCTGAGTCAAAAGTCCCTTGCTGGCTCGCCACGACTGGGCACGAGCCTCAAACTCAGGCCCTGCGCGGCCGGCCGCAGAAGCAAGCGAGAAGACGTCGACTTCCTCCATGACGGTCGGCGGCTCGCCGTTCCACCCGTCCTCTGATCCAGAGACAGATCGCTGGTCGTCTTCCAGGATCCTCCCATCCGCGTCCTGGCTGTGTCGTGGGAGAGTGCTCTTTCGGAAGGGAGCCGACACAAAGTTGACCAGAGAGGAGAGCGGGGAGAAGGCCTGGTCGGGTGTGAGCGCCTCCCTCACCGAAATTTGGGTGGCAACATTCGCAGAGCACTCACGCTGTGGCTTGCAGACCGCCTGACTTCACCCCTGGCAGGCCTTGCGTAGGGGCTCTGGTTGAGCCTCTCCGATCGTAGATCCTTTCTGGATAAAGACGTCCTCATTGTCGAGGTGGAGATTTCTGATGGCACGAGGGAGGGATGATGTTGGACGTGCCCTGTTGGTCGAGTGGGCGATGGATGTTGATCTTGCACTAGGCCTTAAGTGCACGAATGGGGAACAATGTGGGTGTGGTTGAGCAAAGACAATGGCTAGTATTGTTGAGTTGTCGTCGATGTCGCTGATGACACCGAGTTCGCTTGGTCGTTGTTGGCTGCTCGCTGCTCCGAAAAGGCAGAAAGGAACCAAACCCTTCTAGAGTTTACGTAACAAATGCGGGCGAGTTGACATCACCCGCCCTCCACATTGAAACGCGTCGCTGGCTGGCTGGGACGCGTCCAGTCATTTATCGACCGCCCCGCCCGCGGCCCGTTTGTTTGGCCACCTTCCTCCCCTTCCCGTTCCGCATCTCATCTCTTGGCTACTCACTACACACCCCATCAACAAAGCATTGAGCGAAATGTCGGGTGAGTATCGCTGTTAGCCTACCACAGCAGCACTGACACGCTGCCCAGACATCGACAGCCCTGTCAAGGCACCTCCCAAAGCCAGGAGACGCATCGTAGAGTCGGATGACGAGGATGATGTGCCGGCCACCAAGGCCGAGGTGTCGTCACCAAAGAAAGAAAGCTCGAAAAGTGGGTACAGCTAACAGTTCTGGAAAAACTTAGCTGACCTGTGACAGTCTCTTCTCCTCCTGCAAAGAAGCCAAAGCTTGAGGCGAAGCCGGCCAAGAAGCCAGCCCCCGCAGCCCCCACAAAGAATGGCAAGCCCCTCGCGTCCATCTTCGCCAAGCCAGTTCCAAAGCCCAAGGAGGAGGACGCCGACGAGTGCAAGGACCGGGCGGCTGAGGAGGAGGGCGAAGATGAGATCAGCGACGAGGAGGAGCAGGAGCAGGAGGACAAGGCGGCCGTTAAGCTGTGAGCTACCCGTCCAATGACCTACGGCTGACGAGTCAGTGCTTCTATCTTCACCAAGGACTATAGGCTAGCACCTCCCGACAAGGCATGGAAGGAGGGTGAACCGTGAGCTTATCTCCAGAGTTTTTGAGCTGACAACGCAGTCTCCCCTACTCCGTCCTCGTATCCGCCTTCGAGAAGATCGAGGCGACAACCAAGCGTCTCGAGATCTTGGGCATCCTCACACGATTCCTCCTCATGGTGGCGAAGCGGGAGAAGACTACCGATGCCAAGAGCTCCAACCTCTTGAAGGCGGTGTATCTCTGTATCAACAGGGTGGGTGCCACTTGGCGAACCGCATTGACGATATCAGCTGTGCCCAGACTACGAGGGTACCGAGCTCGGCATCGGCGAGTCCCTGCTGGTGAAGGCTATCGCAGAGAGCACTGGTCGTAACACTACCAAGATTAAGGAGGACCTGAGGAAGGAGGGTGACCTGGGCAAGGTTGCAATGGTTCGTGTGACCATCCCGCTTTTGCTAACCCGTTCTCAGTTGTCCCGCAACACGCAGCCAACAATGTTCAAGCCCAAGCCCCTCACCGTGCCTTCAGTCTTCCAGAGCCTTACAGACATCGCCAAGACGTCAGGCAACAACGTAGGTGCTAGCCAGTGGGCAACGCTGATTGTGCAGTCTCAAACCCGCAAGGTCGGCATTATCAAGAAGCTCCTCGCAGCTTGCCAGGGAGGCGAGGCGAAGTTCATTATCCGCAGTTTGGAAGGCAAGCTTCGTATCGGTCTCGCAGAGCGGTCGTTGGTTGTGGCTCTGGCACATGCCATTGTTCTGAAGGATCTTGGTGTGTACCAGCTGTAATGCGAGGGCGTAAGCTGACACACCTACCAGGTGACAAGAAGATCTCACCAGAGAGCCTCACACAGAAGCTCGAGGAGGGTGCGGAGATTGTGAAGGGTGTTTACAGGTGAGCCACATGTCTTGACGGCATGCTGATCCCAAGCGAACTGCCAAACTACGACCTGATTATCCCCGCACTGCTGGAGGCTGGTGTCGCCGGCCTTCGCGAGCGGTGCAAGCTCACGCCCGGAGTGCCCCTCAAGCCCATGCTGGCGAAGCCCACCAAGGCCATTGGCGAGGTGCTGGACCGATTCGAGGGCAAGGAGTTCACGTGCGAGTACAAGTATGACGGCGAACGAGCCCAGGTCCACTTGCTGGACGACGGCAGCCTCGCTGTGTTCAGTCGCAACTCGGAAAACATGAGTGCGAAGTATCCCGACCTCGTTGAGCAGATTCCACGCGTAGGTGACGGAGGACGGGGACCTACTGACACCACAGTGTATCAAGGATGGCGTCAAGTCATTTGTCATCGACTCTGAGGCCGTCGCCTTCGACCTCGAGACGAAGAAGCTCCTTCCCTTCCAGGACCTGAGCAGGAGGAAGAGGAAGGACGTCCGTACCGAGGACATTACCGTTCGCGTGCACCTCTTTGCGTTCGACCTGCTGTACCTCAATGGCGAGGTAAGCTGCCCGAAATCTGAACATGTAGCTGATACCTGCAGAGCCTTCTCCACATGGAGCTTCGGGAACGTCGAAACCTGCTGCTGGAGCACTTCCAGCCGGTCGAGGGCGAGTTTGGCTTTGCCAAGTCGTCCGACGGCACATCGTCCGAGGACATTGCGACGTTTCTCGAGGAGAGTGTCAAGGATGGTTGTGAAGGTCTGATGGTCAAGCTGCTGGCGACGTCTGCTTCGACGTACGAGCCGAGCAGGCGCAGTATCAACTGGTTGAAGGTGAGGTTGGCGCTTGGCCCTTACTGACCTGCGCAGCTGAAGAAGGACTACCTCTCTGGTGTGGGCGACTCGCTGGACCTGGTTGTCGTCGGTGCCTACTACGGCAAGGGCAAGCGCACCAACGTGTACGGCGCGTTCCTCCTCGCCTGCTACGACCCCGACTCGGAGAACCTGCAAACGATCTGCAAGATTGGCACGGGTTTCTCTGAGGAGAAGCTGGCCGAGTTCTACAACGAGTTGCACCCGCTCGAGCTCTCCGGCGGGCCACGAAACGACATTGAGATTGGTGGGGCCAAGCCTGACGTGTGGTTCGAGCCGAAGGTGGTCTGGGAGGTGCTCACTGCGGACCTGAGTCTGAGTCCGGTGTACACTGCGGCGCATGGTATTGTGAGCTGGCGTCTACCTGAAGGTCTAGCTAACGCCCCAGGTCGAGAGCCGAGGCATCTCGCTGCGCTTCCCGCGCTTCATCAAGGTGCGCGACGACAAGGGGCCAGACGAGGCGACGTCGGCCGAGCAGGTGGCCGAGTTCTACCAGCGGCAGGCGACGGCTGCTGGCAAGAGCCGTGGGGGGAACGTGGACGACTTCTGGTAGCGGTGCGGTGTACAATACGGCGGTACGACTCATGTGTCTGCATACGGTTTCATGGAGCATGCCGACTACGGAGGGCTCAGTATACCCAGAACCTGAGCGACCTCGAGTCCTCGTCCTTCTCTCCGCGCTTTGCCTTTTCCTCCCTGATCTTGTCGACGCGGCGGAACAAGAAGTAGATGATGACAAAGAGCACGGTGGACGCGGCCATGGCGCCGAGATACACCTTTGCCCCGATGCGCCAGTTGGGCGCCTCGGAGGCGGGGAACGCGGCGATGGGGAGGAATGCGTTCTGGATATAGCTGAACACGGTGCCGGTCGCGAACATCATGGTGCGGACCTCTGGCTCGTCCTGGAGGTATCCCGAGCCCCAGGCGGCAAGCAGCATCGTGCTCGCCGCGCCACAGTAGTTGAGGTACCATCCGGCCATGTACGCGTGGCGCGCTGGCCTGACGACGAGGATGATCTGGGACGCGAGGTTGATGGCGGCGTGCACGAGCAGCCAGGGTAGGCGCTGCCCCGTCCAGTCTGAGGCGAAGGTGAGCAGCAGCTGCGTGACGAGCTGGAGCGCCTGGCCAATGATGGGGAGATAGTTGAGCATGGCGACGGAGTAGCGGGCGTGGCCGTCGGGGAGCTTGAGGGATTTGAGCCAGAGGTTGAAGAAGGTGGCCGGGGTGGTGTTCGAGCCCCACGACCAGGCAACTAGCGAGCGTCAGCGAGCGTAGCGACTGCCTTCCGCGCCAGGCCACTCACTGGCAATGAGCCACAGCGGCCAGAACGTGAGCGCGCGGGCGAAGGTCCTCGGCGTAATCCCGCGCTGCGGGGCGCGGTGGACGCGCGCGTTCCTCCTCAGCGCGATCTCGAGCTCCCTAGGGCCGAGGTACCACCTCGCGAGGGGGTTCGGCCTCTCCGGATACCCGGGGAGCGCGAGGAACGCGACGAGCGCGACGAATATAGTGAGCGTACCGTTGACGATGAAGGCCCAGCGCCAGCCGGAGCGGCCGAGCGCGCCCTCGAGGTGCGTGCTCAGCGCGCCCTGGAGCGCGCCGCTCAGCATCGCGCCGACGGGCTGCGCGCAGTTGAAGAGGGCCATGCGGAAGGCGACCTCGTGGGGGAGGTACCACTGGGAGATGAGCGTGATGTACCCGGGCCAGGCGGACCCCTCGGCCAGGCCGATGAGGAAGCGCAGGCCGTACACTGTGCGGTAGGTGTTCGCGAGGGAGAGGGTGCAGGTCAGCACGCCCCAGACCAGCTCGCAGCCGGGCAGCCAGATGCTGGGGCCGACGTGGCTGATCAGCACGCAGGAGGGGTAGAGCATGACGATGTAGCCTGCGTTGAAGAGGGTCGTGAAGTAGTTGTACTGGGGCGTGAGCGAGCGTGAGCGAGCGCGAGGGCGGCGGCGGGCAGTATGTGATGTGCCACACCCCACGCCGCACTCACCTGGTTGCCGACGATATTGATCTCCTCCTTCATGCCCGACACATACGCGTTGCTCTGCGCTCAGCCCTGCCCACCCTGCTACCCGCACGCACAATGTTCGTCTGGTCGAGGTACTTGAACACGTAGCTCAGCCACGCGATCGAGATGAACACCAGGTCGAGGCGCCACACCTGGGGTCAGCTGGCACACGCCGCAACTCACAAAGTTGCGCTCGGCGCGCCTCTCCTCGGGCGTCAGGTCGTCCTCGCTCAAGAGGACCGGGGGGCCGACCGACGCCGCCGACTTGACCGAGGGGGCCGACTTGGTCGACCCGTCGCGTACCGCGTGCTTCTCATCCGGCGCCGACATGGTTCTTGGGAGAAGCTTGCCCGGCTCCGACGCGCAGCTTAAATGGCCGAGACTGACTGCCGCTGGCAGCCACAACGACTGCCTTGCCCCCGATGGCATCATCCCGGTCGGACACGCCATCACACCCCGCGAGCTCACCATCGCCGCTTGGGGTCGAGGCACAGGAACCGCTAGTGCGTTGCGGCACACCGGCGTTGCCCCGCGCGGCAACGCCCCCCCAGCCAGTCACCGCACATGCATCGGCCGCAGCATGCCGGCGCGCCCCCGACATCGCGCTCTGCGCGGCAGATGGCGTGCTCCTACCCCAGGTTAGTGTGCTCTGGCTAATTTCGGCACTAGGGCGATAAGCCTGGGGCGGCCTTCGGACGATTTGTGCACGCGATCAGTGGCACACCGTCACATCATACAACATACAGCTCTATACTCAGTACCCGAGCACCTCTTTGCGCGTCTTGAGCGCGTCGCGCCGCGCCTCACGGATCTCGTCGGGGATGCGCTTCCATCCGTGGTTCGGCCCACCAGTTTCTCCGCCCTGCGCGTCAGTCAGCCTTGCCTCGCACCGCACCCACCTCGCCGATTGCCAACAGCCAGTTGTCCATGTTGATGTACTCCTGCGGGTAGCCGATGCGGATGTCTCCCGGCTCGGACGACTGCTTGCGCAGGGCCGGCAGCGGCGGGACCTCGGCGTGGGCGAATGAGTAGGCGACCAGCCGCGCAGTGATCTCGCCGAGGGGGAACGGGTTGACGAGGTAGTCTGGGCGCGTTAGCAAGACTCTCGCTGGGGCCACGCCCCACTCACGCAGGTTGATCAGCGCCAGCGTCGGGTCCGGCGCGTAGAACGTCTCGCTTGGGTCCAGGTTGGTGATCGTGTGCCCGCCTGCCTTGGGGATGCCCTTGTCCTTCTCCGCGGGCGACAGTGCGGCCGTCACCGGCTGCGAGTTGAACGGCGGCTGCTCATGGCAGAAGGGGTACGAGAAGAGATAGCCCGTAGCGTAGAAGATGACGTCGACGCCAGTCACCTCGCTTCCGTCGATGAGGTGGATGATCCCACCGTCGATGCGGTCGATCTGCGCGACGACGTTGATCTCCTTGGCCCACTCCAAGTCATCGTCCCACGTTGGGTTCTTGGGGTCCACGAGGCCGTGCAGGCTCTGGTAGATCTTGCGCGTCACCTTCTCGCCCTTGAGCCGCTTCTCGTGGTCGACGACGGCGAGCTCACGCGCAATGTCTGACCCGGACGACTTGGACCCGACAACCAGCACATTCTTCCCCTCGTACTGGAATGGATTGCGCCACCACCGGCTGTGGAACACCTCGCCGGTGAAACTGTCCAGCCCGCGAACGCGTGGGATATACGGCTCGTTGTAGTGCCCATTCGACACGATGATGTGCGACACGAGCTCTGAGCGGCGCTGCCGCGTGATCGTGTTCTCCGTCACCACGGTCCACTTCTCCGCCGGGTCGCTCGTCCCGGGCGTGTGGTACACGGCCAGCACGCGGTGCTGGTACTGGATGATATCGTTGAGTCTGCCGGTCAGCGCGCGCCACTCCTTCCCACCCACCCCTTCTTCGCGGCGTAGTCCTGCAGATAGTGCTTGACCTGGTAGTGCCATGGGAATATCGGTGTGTCCTCGGGGAACGGGTAGTTGTGGAACGCCATTCTGGGGTCAGCCCTCGCTGCATGCGGCGACCTACACCTTGTTGGGCAGGTTCGTCCTCAGGCGGTCGTACACGGCTGCCGTTAGCGCCGATAAGGCATCGTTTCGACCCACCTGACGGCCCGTTGCTCCCCTCGGCGTCGAGCTCCTTGTCTGTCCTCAGCAGCGGCGTCCCGTTCTTGCGCCACTGGATGTGGATGTCGCCCGGGTGCTCTGCATAGTTCCACACGCCACCGGCGGTCGCGCGCCCCTCGTACGCGAGGATCTTGTGTGGCGGGATGCCTGCCTCGAGGAGCTGCTGGACGGCGACGAGGCCGGAGGGCCCGCCGGCGCCGACGATGGCGACGCGCGTCAGTGGTGGGAGGGGGATGGCGGGGGAGTGGCGCATAGTGAGTGGGTGGTGGGGGGAAGAAGCGCACTCGGATCGCGCGTAGTTATATTGTGTCGGATCGGAGGCGGCGATGGCGGCGGTCGTCCTTGTGACCATTGGCGCCTCTCGTTTAAATGCGGCGTTCTCGTCGTCGTCTGCGTGTCCCCCCAGATCGCACAGTGCCCCCGGAATGCCAAGCTTGGTAGTATTCCAGTTTGTCTAGCTAGCACTGGCTGGCACGAATTGCAATGTCGTGGAATGGATTCAAGTCTTGGACGAGTAAGGTCAAGCGGGGTGCCCAAAGCACGCAAGATAACGCGCGCCGCCGCCCGCCAGCGAGGACTTGTGCGATGCGCGATAATAATTCGGACCGGACGACTCCGACGGCCCTGCTTGGCCATTACGCCATCGACAGCGGCGGGCCAGCACCGACAGCGACAGCGACAGCGAGGCAGGTCGAGGCAACAGCGCATGCAGATCAGCGTCCTTCAACCAGCACCATGTCTGAAGACAAGACGATAAAGTACGAGATCTTCTACGGCGTTAGTTGGTGCAGGCTGGATAGCGAGGACTCACCACCCAGGTGTCGAGCCCGTGGGCATGCCTCGGCGCCGGGCAGGCCTATGGCTTTGGACGCAAGTACGGCCTGACGGTCCACCTCCGCCCAATCGTGGTCATCGAGGCCAACGGGGGGATCACGCTGGCCAAGCGGCCACAGGCGCGGCTCGACTACCACGCGCTCGACCTCCGGCGCACGGCAGACAAGCTGGGCATCCCCCTCGTCTCCAAGCCAAAGTACTACCCGCACGGCTCGATCCTGATCGCGGCGCAGGCCATTATCCGGGTACAGCAGGCGCTCGGTGCCGGCGCTGCCAGGGCGATCGCGTTCAGCTGGGCGATCCAGAACTCGCTCTGGCTCGAAGAGGGCAATGTGTACGATGTCGAGCACCTGCGCGGTTTGGCACGCCGCGTCGGGCTGGACGAGGAGCTGGTGCTGTCCGCTGTCGTGGACAAGCGCGAGGAAAAGGCCGACGCCGGCGTCCGCGAGTGGGAGCGAAACCTCGCCGATGCGGAGGAGCTGGGCATGTGAGTCGGCCGAGGGGGAAGCACTGACACCGGCGCAGCTTTGGGTAGGTCGCTAGAGCGCACGTGCATGGAGTGGAGCAGCTCCAACGACTAACAATGGCAGCACGCCCAACTATGTGGTCAACGGCGAGATATTCTGGGGGCGCGATAGACTCGACGACGCCGAGGCGAGGATCCAGGAGCTGCTGGCCAAGGGATACCGGGCTTTGTGAGCCGGGCGAGCCAGGGCGGCGCAGCTGCATGTCTATACTTGGAGCTGGCTACGGATGGGTGAGGGAGGGGGGGAGCATGGATGCATCGAGTGTGGCGAAGATGATACCAAGAGAGAGAGTGATCGCAGCAAACTTTGGACTGCAGTGCAGGCCGACGGGCGGGCGATGACGACCGCGGCGACGAGACGGGGATGGCCGACCGACAAAGACCGGGGGGGCATTGTTGTCGTCGTTTGGACGGTGATAAAATCCACTTTGCATTGCAACCCATCCTCTCTTTGCCTCTCTCTGCACAGCAGGGCACCTATCCCACCATGGTCACCTCTACGACCCCAACCCCAACGCCCACGCCGTTCCGCGCGCCCAAGGACGTCGAGTGCTGGGGCCATCGCGGCGCGTCGGCCTTCCTCCCCGAGAACACGTGGGTAGCGGCGTGGTGGCAACGGCCAGCAGCGAGCTCGATAGCCCGTTCGTTGGCGGCGCCGAGCTCCCCCAGTGCACCGCTGACACCCCCAGCCTCGCGAGCTTCCAGGCCGCGATCAAGGAGGGCGCCGACGGCATCGAGAGCGGTGAGTCTACCTCGTAGGGCCGCCCTCACACCCAGACGTCCACATCACGTCGGACGGCGTCATCCTCATGTTCCACGACCCGACGCTGGACCGCACCACGACTGGCAAGGGCGCCATCAAGACGCAGGCGTGGAAGGACGACATCGAGTGAGTCGGAGGCGCAACCGCGCAACCTGACGACACATTGATGACCGGCGTGTTGACACCAACGACAGGCATGTGCGCACCAAGAAGGAACCAGTGCAGCCCATCCCCCGCTTCGAGGAGCTCATCGACCTCCTCATGAAGGTGAGCTGTCGCTTCATCCACCAGCTGACGCCAGCCCGAGAACCAGCACGTCCTGCTCAACGTGCGTTTCGGGAGGTGACCCAGCTCACCCCAGATCGACTGCAAGATGCAGAATGACCCCGAGGAGATGTTCGTGAGTGCAGCGACGTGGAATCGCGCTGACAAGCAGCCGGCCATGGCCAAGATCATCGAGTGAGTGGCCCTCGTCTGGCTGCGCTTACGCCAGGTCCCACGCCGACTGGGAGACGCTCCTCGCGCCGCGCCTGATCCTCGGCCTGTGGCACCCCGTCTTCATCCGCCCCGCGCTCGCCCACCTCCCCCGCCTGCGCAGATACCACATCGGCCTGTCGCCGTCGCTCGCGCGCACGTACTTCTGGGACTCGTGCGAGGGCTTCTCGCTCAACTTTGCCATGCTCGTCGGCGCCGAGGGGCAGCAGTTCATCGCCGACGCCCGCGCCGCAGGCAAGGAGATCTGCGTCTGGACAGTCAACGACCCGAACGAGATGCGCACGGCTATCGGATGGGGCATCAAGGCTGTCCTCACGGACAAGGTGGCCATTTTCATGGAGCTTAAGAACGAGGTGGGTGACTTGTTGCAGCGGTCCTGACCCACCAGATCATCAAGGACCCGTCCAAGGCTTTGATCCCCGGCATCTATGGCTATCTGTTCGCCTGGTCAAGCTGGCGCTACTACACCACCACTCATGTACTGTTTCGGTATTTGCTGCCATTTGTGCTTCGCTCACGCGGCGGCCCCCTCTTCGTCCCCGCCAAACCCGGCTCGGCACTACCTTCACCACCTCCAGCTCTGGGTGGAGCGCAGTCAACTTGACACGATGCGCACGGCGTGCTACGAGCCCGGCCCGATCGTCAAGGCGGACATCTCGGGATATGAGAGCGTCATCGGCGACGGCTCGGCTGGCCACGAGATCGCGGCGGCGGCGTAGACAGACGCAACATACGAGCGATAGACGAACGCCGCACCGAGAGTGAGCTCCAAGACATCGAGCCACCTGTACATAGACATTATGCATATGTAGGAGAGGGCCTTGGGTGTAAAACGGAAGGAGGCTGGAGCGATCGTCCATGAGGCGAATCATCTGCGACACTCAAAACCAAAAATTGAAGTCTCCTTCAACCGTATTAGGCCACGACGGGGATTGAACCCGCAATCTCATGATTACAAATGTGTTAATCGTAGTCATACGCCTTGCCATTGGGCCACGCGACCGATATTTATGCAAAGGTTCACTTCTATATGAGCGTAGCTTCCGAGTCCCCACTGATCGGCATGATGGTTGTATTGCACTCATTGCACTCTCGTGCCCATCGTCATGCAGTGACCAGCCGTGCCGTAGTGATGGCAGCGGCGCAGTAACTTGCGCACGCCCAATCCAATCAATGAAATACATGCGCCCCACGCCCCTACTTCCTCGAAACAGTCGCCTCGATCAGGCCACTGGGGTCCGGCGCGGGGTAGAACACCTCAGCGCCGCCCTCGTACCCGAGCCCATTGTCGAGCCCAAACGCGCTCAGGTTGACGGGGATGTAATGCTTGTTCGGGAGGGAGTAGTGGATGTCTTTGACGGCCGGGCACGAGACGAGCACGCGCTGCGCCGTGTTGTACAGCGTGGCCTGGACGCTGGCGCTCTCGTCTGTCGCGAAGACCTCGAGCGTGTCGCGCCTGATGGCCTTGCTGATGGCGGGAAAGTCGAGCGCCTTGGCGATCTCGCCGACGCTGTCGGGCGTGAGCGGCGTGTTGGGCGGGAGCGGGATCGACGCGGTGGCCGCTACGCTCGTGGAGAAGAGGCGGTCCTTCACCTCTGGGGGTTAGCTAGTTCCAGGCAGGAAAACGCACCAACGAGCGTGGTCAGCTCGTCGCGCCAGAACTTGTCGAAGGCGCTCCCGCTCGTCTTGAGCACGAGCAGGTCCTTGAGCCCGAGCTTGAGGTCGGCCGTGAGCGCGCCGACCTCGCCCCCGACCACGACGGACACGGTCGTCTTCTCGTCCCCGTCGCGCACAAAGCTCCACTTGTGCTCCTCGCCGCTGACGGCGATCCGGCTCCACCTGTGCGTCGTGAGGTCGATCCACGCCGTGTGGATGTGGTCGTAGCGCGTGACGAAGTGCGCGCCGAGGTGGAGCGCGAAGGCGGCTGGGTCGAGCACGTGCGGGCTCGTCTTGGCGAAGTAGTTGACCGTGTTCTTGACTGTGTCGGTTGGGACGACGACCGAGTTGTCTGCCTTGGTGTACGACACGTCGATGTCGCCGTCGAGCAGGGCTAGGCGTGAGCTGGGGCAGCAGGGGGAAGGGGCCCACCTCGCACAGTGTACTCGATCACGTGGTGCACGTCCTTGCCGTCGACCTTGTCGCGCACGACGCGCGCGACGCGCACCAGGTCCTTGCCGTAGCGGTGCGACGAGATGAAGCCGGGCTGGTCAGACATTGTGGTGAGTGGTGGGTGGTGCAGAACGACAGACTCGGCTGGCGCCTTTATTCAGTGATAGCGGCGCGCTGGTGGGCACTTGCCGCACGGCGCGCCTCGTGTCCCGGTCTCGTCGGACGTCATGAGTGAATGGAGCTGCACCACCCAGCGCATGACGACAGTGGCCAGATACGGGAGATACGAGGCAAGCGGGAGCAGATGGCGGCGGGCAGCGACGCGCGAATGGCAGTTGGCGCCTGCTTTACACCGCTGGCAAGGGCCTGATAATCGCCCGCTGCCTTATGCCTTATCCCGGTCGTTGTCCGAGTCGCGTGGCCGCCATGCATAGTACAGCAGCCCTTACAGCGTCGGGATTATGCACGCCAGATAGTCCGTCGCCGTGGTGGCCCGCAAGTCCGTTATATCCGTCGACGGGGCCGTCAACGGACCCGCTTACCTCGCCTTGAACACGGCACGCGCCATGCAAAAAGGGCTTACGTAAACCAACCACCCGACCGGCTGGGTTGGCGTGTTAGCCGAAGTCAAACTAGACTGCGTGGAGTGCAAGTCCAAGTCGGTTCGACTTTGACTTTGTCCCCATCTCACATCCAAAAGCCTAGCCCAGCACCATGCTCGCCATCACCCGCCCCCTCCTCGCCCGCACCGCGCGCCCCGTCCTCGGCGCCGCCGCCAGCTCGCGCGTCCTCGCCCTCCACCGCCACCTCTCGTCGGACGCCAAGGACGTCAAGACGGTCACCGTCTTCGGCGCCGGCCTCATGGGCGCCGGCATCGCCCAGGTCGGCGCCCAGGCCGGCTACAAGGTCGTGCTCTCGGACGTGACGGACAAGGCGCTCGAGTGGGTAGACGCATAGTGGGACGAACTGACGCGCAGGAACGGCCTCAACATCATCTCCAAGTCGCTCGCGCGCGTCGCGAAGAAGGCCCAGCCCGACGACATTGAGGGCTACACCAAGAACGTGCTCGCCAACATCTCGACGACGACCGACGCGTGAGTTGGAGCCAGAGCCGGGGGAGGGGGTTAGCTGACGTTGTTAGCGAGAAGGCCGTCGCCGACTCGGACCTCGTCGTCGAGGCCATCATCGAGAGCATCAAGATCAAGCGCGACCTGTTCGGCTTCCTCGACACGAAGGCCAAGTGAGTGGTGCTGACTTGTTCGGCGCACGACCTGCCGCTGACATCCGCTACAGGCCCTCGGCCATCTTCGCCTCCAACACGTCGTCGCTCTCCATCACCGAGATTGCCGACGCGACCTCCAAGGAGCGCCAGGCCAACTTTGCCGGTCTCCACTTCTTCAACCCCGTCCCCGCCATGAAGCTCGTCGAGATCATCCGCACCGACGCCACCTCGCAGTCGACGTACGAGGCCCTCCGCGACGTCACCATCAAGATGGGCAAGAAGCCCGTCACGTGCAAGGACACGCCCGGCTTCATTGTCAACCGTCTCCTCGTCCCCTACATGCTCGAGGCTATCCGCCTCGTCGAGCGTGGCGAGGCCACCCCCGAGGACGTCGACACGGCCATGGAGCTCGGCGCCGGCTACCCCATGGGCCCCTTCAAGCTCCTCGACTTTGTCGGCCTCGACACGACGTCGTACATCTCCGAGGGCTGGCACAAGAACGCCGGCGAGACCGGCCTCCCCCCTACCCTTGTTGAGACCCCCGAGCTGTTGTCCAAGCTCGTTGGCGAGGGCCGCCTCGGCCGCAAGAACGGCAAGGGCTTCTACGACGTGAGTTGGGAAGGCGAGCAGCGCGCGCAGCGAGGCGCGAGCTGGAGCCGGGCGTGCGGTAGTAACGTAACGCTGACAATCGCAGTACACCAAGTAAAAGAGAGAACGCTTCGTAGCATATGCACCATGCAGGATTGTAGCCAGCTGGTGGTGGTGCCACTGACATGGGATGGTGCCACTGACGTGTGGGCGTTGAGTGAAGGGGTGACTGAACGTGACTCACCGAGAACTCACCCCATGCGGCTGGCCTTTCCGGGGATTGAACCAACTCGCCCCACCCCGCCCGTGCCATACGATGCATGCTAAACCTCTCTACACGACGCGGTGGGGACGAGGGAATAGGCGTGATTATCCACAAATTGTGAAAGAGTCAGAGACGAGACGATAACCAGAGGAGGCCACGGAGGGCAGAGTCGGTGCGACGGAGCGGATCTAGTGACAGGGGGTAACAGGGTGGTGTGGTGTGGATGGAGGTGCTACAGTGATGCGGGGTACAAATACAATACGCAAAGCCCAATGATGATGAAGCGAAGACGGTGGTGGGCACCGTGGCGCCGCCTGTGAGACAATACGCAACAGCCGCGGCGCGCGCGACTACTCGGGCTGCGCCTACCCGAGACCCCAGCTGCCCGAGCCGCTCTTCTGCGCCTCGCGCGCGGCGTTGTGCGCGAGGAGCTTTGCGAGGCCCGACTTTTTTATCTTGCGCTTCTTGGCGGGCGGCGAGATGGGCAGCTGCGCGGTCGGGCTGGCGCCGTTCGGCGCCGGCGGCGGCACGACCGGGGGCTTGGGGTACGTCGGCGTGTCGGGGTGCGACGTGGGGAGGTGGGCTAGGCTCGGGGTGCGCGTGAGCGGTGGTGCGCGGGCTACGCCAGGCGCGTCGCCGTTGGCAGCTGCCACTTGAGCGAGCTCGTCCGTGCGCTGGTCGTGCGAGTCGACGCTGGCTGAGTCATCCGCCGCGGGAGCCGCCACCGGGACGCTGGGCGGCGCAGCCTGCACCTCTGCAGCGAGGGCCGAGGCGCGCCGCGTCCGCGCCACCGTCCGCGCCGGCACGAACGGGGGCGGGGTGGGAGTCGGGCGCCGGAACTTCTCTCCGCAGGCGGTGCAGCGCGGGTTCTTGCGCCTCCTCTGCGGTGCGAGGGCTGGCGGGGTGGCCGGCGGCGCCGGCGGGCGAGCAAGCGCAGCGAGCGTGACGTGGAGCTCGTGCTCAAACTCGTCCTTTGGCAGCTCGTCGAGCAGCGCCGACGCCGGCCGCTTTTTGCTATTGCCCCCCTTTGGCGTGTTGGCGCCACTGAGGCTCATGCCGGGCTCGGCGCCGCCCTGCCCCTCGCGCAGGGCGCCGCAGCGCCCGCACCACAGGCTCCACGCGATCCCGATGCTCCGCAGCGACGAGAGCAGGCGGAGACGCGCCTCGCACAGGTAGTTTACTGCCGGGAGTGGCGTGGCCAGCAGCGCGCAGTCGAGCGTGGGGGGCACGGTCGGGTCGGTGGCGAACGCGGCGACCATGGCTGCGGCGGGGCACGCTGCCGGGCTGCGCGGCGCGAGGTCAAAGGTGAACGAGGCGGTTGCCTTGCTGACCATTGCCATGTTGACGCGACCGCAAGCCGACTTTGGCTAGTCGGATGGGGCCCGTGGGGAATGGGGAGGGGGAGGGGGGAGGAGGAGGAACGGCGGGAGGGATGAGGTGGAGGAGGGAACGGCGGGGGGATGGGAATTGAATCACGACAGCGGTGTGGGGTGGCGAAAAGTGCCGCCCACATGTTTAGGGGGGAGGGGGAGATAAAGAGGTGAGTCAGGCGCACGTGGCTGCCATGTGGGGGCCATATTTCCCGCCAAGGCCACCCTGGCCGTGCTGCGCGCTGTGCGCTTTGGCTCTTCTTCGTCGCGTCGTCGTTCGATTTCAACAACGACCCGACGACGACAACACCGACAGACACTTGTTGCTACAGCGACTGACATTGCCCAGCATGCCTAAAGGGTGGTTCAGTGGGTAGCATAACCTCATGGACTACCCACGACTGACACGCCAGACCTGGACAACCAGAGCGAGGAGAGCATCTTCAACAATGTGGGTGTTGCGCTGACCCGCCGAAAGTCTCCCAGCTCACACTCTGCAGGAGAAGCCCCAGTTCGACCTCGGCCTGACGCGCATGCAGCGTCTGTACGCCTTTATCGGATGTAGGTAGACCGCCGCAGAACGCCGCTAACCTACGCAGGCTTCGCTGCCGGCTTTCTGCTCTCCATCCTCGGTGCCGTCTTCCTTATCATCGGCCTGGCAGGAGCATTTGCAAGTGCGTAGCGGGGAGGCGGTGGTGTTGAAGCAGGCCCGTACTAACCCCCCAGTGCTCTTTGGAATCGGCGCGATTGTCAGTCTGCTCGGCACCGGCTTCCTCATGTACGTGGCCTCCGCAGCACCGCAGCACCACTGACCCCCGCAGCGGCTTTGGGCGCCAGCTCAAGCTCATGTTCAAGCCCGTGCGCATCGCCGCGACGATTATCATGTTCCTCGCGCTTGCCATGGTGTTCGTGTCGGCCTTCCTCCTCAAGCCGGCGTTCCTGTGCATCATCTTCGTCATTATCGAATACTGCGCAATGACGTGGTACTCGCTGTCATATATCCCGTACGCGCGTTCGGTGAGTCGTGGTGGCGTGGTGGCGCTAGCAGGGCCGAGCTAACCCCGCTAGGCTGTCAAGAACCTCGTCTCGAGTGCAGTGTAGTGTTATGTATGATGTATCGGGCACGCGGGCGGGCCGCGGGCGGCGGGCAGCGAGCGCCGCGAGCTGTGCGCCATTGTGGCGAGAGGCTGACTTGCGCCGGCGAACGAGGCACGGCGGCACGCGCCGTTGCGACGTCGCGCGCGTCGGCGTCGTCAAGCTGCGACTAACGGCAGTAGTTCGCAGGCAGTGCTGTCTCAAGTCGACCCGAGGCTACAAACTTTTTTTTTTTGTGCTTATGACGCGTTTTGCTCACGACAGCGGCGAGGGGAAACACCGCAACACTGCTTTGGCCGGCTGTTTCAGGGCGACGAGTTGCTTGGCACGGCAACTTGGTTCAGTCTCGTGACGTTGAAATCGGGCAACTCAGGCGCTATAAGTAGCGAGCATGGCGAGCGCCATCGACCCCGCCACCACAAACCGACCACACTTAGACACCATGCCCGCATCCGAAAAGGCCCTGGCCCGTACGTTGTCCCCCCAGCGCCGCTAGCTCACCCCAGTCGCCCTCAGCGACAGGCAGTACTTCTCCGGCGAGCCGAGCAGCTACCGCCCGGCGCGCCTGAGCCGCCGCGACCGGCTGCACGGGTTCTGGTGGATCTGGGGCGGCTCCGCGGCGCTCAGCTTCATCGGCACTGTGCTGTGCCTCCTGGCGTACACGCAGAACGAGGGGTTCGAGGGGACCAACCGCCAGGTCGGGATGGCCATGTGGCTCAGTAAGCCGCTCGACAGGACGCCAGCTGACGACCGCAGCCTGCCCCATCGTCCTCGGCATCCCCTGCTTCATCGTCGAGTCGGGCTTCACGTGCGCCTTCCGCCGCCAGTTCCGCCTCCTCGCTAGGCCCAAGCACCTCGTCCCCTTCCTCGCTACGGTCGCGTCTTGGGCCATGTGTATCTTCCTCATCGCGTACGGCGACGACTGGGCCTACGGCCTCAATAGGCGCGACTACCTCCGCGCCCTGTACCCCGTGTTCTGGGCCGCCTTCTACGCCGCCCAGCTGTGGTACAATGCGTCGTTTGCGTCCCCGCTCGGATCCTTCTTCGGCCGCCGCGACAAGACAGTCGAGAGCATCGCCGCCTGAGCGGCGCACTGCATTGCAGAACCACTACGCAGAACCACAACCGCGCTTCTATAATCACTCCTTCTAGTACACCCTACACTGCCTATAACTATACAGCCTTAACCGCCCCTATAATCCTAATGTATAGCCACTGCCTACTTCTCCTCCAGCTCGCCCACGACCGTGGTCTTGAACTTGCGCGCCGGGACGCGCCGCTCGAACAAAATGTCGAGCTCGCGCCACGAGCGGTCCTTGGCCTCCGGGAGGCGGAAGTACGTCCACACGAGCGCGCAAACGCAGGTGCCGAGCTGCAGCGTCAGTTCTGTTGTAGGCGCAGCTCAACGCAACTGACCCAGAGGAACGCCGACTTGCCCTTCCAGTTCCACGCCGTCGGGTTGAGCGAGTACGCGTTGATGATGCCCGCAGCAATCGCCGACTGGTAGAAGATACGCGCGAGGCCGACCGACTTAGCACGGAGCCGCGTCGAGCTCATCTCCCCGACGATCGGGTACGCGATGACGGTGACGGCGAGGTCCCAGACGAACACCCAGACCATGATCAGGCCGCCTTGGGCCCACCTGGCGTCAGCTTCGGACAAGGCAGGAGCTCACTTGGACGCCGTGTGCTGGCTGGTGGCGGAGAGGATACGGACGAGGAGTCTGATGGGTCAGAATTATCCAGCTCCAGTTACCCACATGATGCCGTCGACGCTCAGCCCGAAGAGGTACAGCTGCCGCCGGCCAAAGTACTGCTGTCAGCCATGCCCCACCCAGCACGCACAATCATGGCGACCCACGAGCCGAGCGTGCCCAGCATCGCGAGCATGCGCAGCCCGATGGTGAGCCCGAACGCCTGGGACGTGGTCATGCCCGCTGTGTTGGTGAGCATGACTCGAAACATGGCACCAACCCTGCTGGAAGAAGTACTCGGGGTGGCTCGCGAAAGAGGACCCAGAAAACACGATACACCCCCAGCCGACACACGATCTCGGTGCGGCGGAGGGTGGGGCGCTTGAAGCATTCCTGGGTGTGAGCTGAAGTGTCGGAGACAGGAGCTCACAAGGTAGCTCGTCCCGGCCGTCGTCTCCTTCTCGATCTCGTTGGTGCGCACCTGGGGTCAGGTGGATCGCTGAGCACGTTGACACCTACCATCATGGCGACAGTCTCAGAGGGCGAGACGCCATCCACCCCGCCCGCGAGACGGTCGACGGCGCGCTCGGCCCCGGCCAGCCGGCCCTTGCGGACTAGGAGCCGGCGACTCGGGGGCAAAGCTCACGATGAGGAAGATGGGCAGCGGCCACACCCACCGCACGACGAAGGGGATCTGGTGGGTGAGTTCGACCGGAGGCACGCACCCACCTTGGGAGCCCACTCGTCACTCCGAGGCAGAGTCACGCCGTACACGACCATCGAGGCGATGAACTGGCCAATGAGCCATGAGAATGTACCTGGCGGGTTAGAGCCTTCCTAGACCAGCAACCCACGTCGTGAGATACGCGCGCAGCTTGATGGGGGTCATCGGTAGCGTACGAGACGGCCGACTGAGGGGTGAGCTGAGTTCATGAGCACCAAACAGCACACCCACAGTTGAGAACGCGCCCCATGCAAACCCGCGGAGAAACTCGCCGATGAAGAACACCTCCACCGACGGCGCGAAGAAGACAATGAAGATGAAGGCCGTGACGAGCACAAGACAGGCTTGGAGGGTACGCCGGTATCCCCACCTGTCTTGGCAATACGACGTGATGAGGATGCCACTGGAGCGTCAGCTAACTTGCGAAAGTAATCGACAGCCGACGCACAGAACCGCGCCGACGCTCGGCGCCTGCCCGATGGCCGACTGCCACGCCGGCGTGAGCTGAAATCCCTTGGTCCCGCCGGCGCCGGCGCCGTAGCCGTACTTCTTCCTGAACGCGGGGGTCGCGATGGAAGCGTTGATCACTGGTGGGTCAGCTGCCAAAGTGGGTACGCGTCACCCACGAGAAAGGTCGTAGCCTGTCCCGGTCAGCTTCAGCATTCTGTCGCCACCCACCCTCCATGATTAGCGCGAGCGAGATGCCCATCGACCAGCCGACGGCGCCGCGGTACACCCGCAGCGCGGTCCACAGCGTCATGTCCTTCTCGGACTTCTCGGCCGCCACAGCGGCGCGGAGGTCGTCGGCGCCGTGGTGGAGTGGGGGCGATTCTGGCGTCAGCTATCGGCCGTCATCGATTCAGCTCACCGAGGTCGTCACCCTCCTTCGCGCTGAGGACTGGCGACTGCGGGGCGCCATCACGGAGGAGGACAGCTACTGCGGCGTCATTCTTGTGGTGGCTCATCGTGCTGGCGTGTGGATGACCCGAGGAAGGGCATCAGCGGGTATTTGTATGCACACACGCCAAGGCCAGCATTCAACATGTGTACCCTGTCTTCGAGATGGCAGACAATGAACGTGCCACTGTTGGGCGACATCCTAGACGTTTCAGTACATGGTACTGATGGTGAGGAGGAGGAAGATGAAACGTGACGTCGGCCGGAAAGATTGTGGTACATTTATCGCGATAGCGCGGGTTGCGGGGAACGTGGGGAATGTGGCGAACGTGGATGACGGTGGCTCACTTGGGACGGCTTGACTGCGGTAAGTCTCCAGCCCGAGAAAGAGAGAATTCGAGCCTCGATGTGGAACATCAGTGGAGCGCTCAATCCCACCATTCCCCCGCTATCGACTCGGCGTCCAACGTGGTCGAGGGAAAGGGGGAGGGGGAAGGAAGAACAAGAGAATAAGAGCTCGTCCTTCCCCCCATTCCGTCTCCTCTCGCCAGAGCAGTTCAGCAACGTTCTTTCCTTCCTGTCTTCCTCTATCGCAACAATGCCAGCCCCGACCCGCCTCGACACGCGCCAGATCCTCGCCGCCTTCCGCGCTACGGCTCCAGGCGACGTCTTCCTCTCCGGGCACCGCGGGCTGCGGTGGGACGGCATCCCGAGAACGCAGGTAACTCCTCCTTGAGGAAGCTAACCTGCGCAGAGAAAGGCGTCCGTCCTCAACGCTGCACGCTTCGCCCTCGTCTCCATCGAGGTGGATGTGCCCCTCACGGCGGACAAGGTCCCGGGTGGGTAGCTTCCGGGCCCTATTTCGAAGCTGACGCAGCAGTCCTCGTACCTGATCGCCGACTGGGGAGGGTGACGGACGTCGCAGAGGCCCACCGGCGGCCAGGTGAGCTAAGAGACCCCGAGCGCAGCTCACTTCAGACATCTACAGCCCGTTTACTGGCAAGGGGTACTCGCCGCGAGTCGACACCCTCTCGTGGTCCGAGGTCAGCCAGCGCCGACTCAAGGACGAGCATGGGCGCGTCACGTCAGTTGCGCAATTCCGACTCTTCTAACTGACCAGTGAGCACGGCGTACTCAGTCTCGCCACCTTCCTCGACCTCATCAAAGCCGAGGCGCTCGACTTCCGGGTCTTCCTCGACATGTGGGTGGTGCGGAGACCTCCATGCGTTCACCACTGACCCCGCAGAAAGGAGAAGGAGGCCATACCGTACGCTGACGAGGTGCTCAAGGCCCGAACCGACGCGCGAGGCGTGCCCGCAACTGGTGTTTCTGCTGTCCCCATCTCACCTTTGGAGCTCAGCTGATACCCCAGAATGGTGCGCATGGAAGCTGCAGCTCTAATAATCCCCCACCCCGGGGCCCTCGAGGCGGAGCCGTGGTTCCAGCACGCGCTGGGCACTTCCTCGCCGCTCATCGTGCCCGTGATCAAGGTGGCGCAGGTCCACCAGTTCGACGGCGAGGTCGCAACTTAAGATCCAGCTAACCTCTCAGTCCTCACCATGGTCAAGGCGCACACGACGCGCCGGTACACCCTCTGCCTCACGGTGGGGCTGTACTCGCCCGGTGGGGCGCTCGCGGACGTGTTGAATGGGCCGTCGGCGCGGGGGTCAAGATTGGGCGCTTGGCGACGATCGGGGACGTGCATCCTCCCGATGGGCGGCCGGATTCATGAGTCAGCTTCCGTAATCACTGCATCCCAAGGTGACTCTCAGATGTTCTCTTTGAGGGTTTGACCTCGCTGCGCGCCAGTCGCGTGGCGGCCCCTTGTGGCCTTTGACGATTGGTAAGTGAACCCGTTGAGAACCACTTACCCAGTTCCTACCCACGGCGTACGACGACTGGGTCTAGCCAGGCGTCTCGGTCGATGGCGAGGACCACCGGCACGACCTCGGTAGGTTGCCACTTTGTATGGCTCTAACCTACCAGAACGCACAAGAGGGTCGGATTCACCTGGGTCCTCGGTGGGTAGAGCTGGTTCCCCACCTCTTTGTCCAGCTGATAGCCACACCACCAGCCGACCTGTCGTACCGCACTGAAGGGCTGTACGCCTCCCAAGCACGATTCCAGCAGCCCACCGACGTCGCATGGCGGGACGCGCGTCTCACGCGCGTCAACGGGGTCTAGGTACTTCATAGATCTATGCACTACTCCCATTTGAGCCACCGTGGTCTGGGAGCGAAGTGGGTCCGCGACGGCGAGCAGCCCGTCCGCGAACGCCTCGACGTCCCCAATAGAGCCGGCCAGCACCGGGGGATCAGGCGGCGCGAGCACGGCCTTGGCGGCCAGCGCGATGCTGTGCAGCTTATGCCCGAGTGTGTACCCGCACTCGATGGCCGAGGTGCGGCCGTCACACGAACACGTGCGTCGGGTCGAACACCACACCAGTGTGGCGCCCCCACCTTTGTCCGACGGACGCGGCACCCGTCGCATGCGTTTTGCGGATCGGGGCGCCTGGGTGAGTGGGGCGGTGATAAGAGGTTGAGCCTGGTGGGCTGTTCTGTGAGGCTGGGGTATGTGGTCAACATTGTCGACATCGGCGCTAGTGGCACCGATGAATCGGAGTGGCATTGGGTGCTGAGACGACGAAGCGTCGTCGTCGCGCGCTCCGAAGGCTGTGAAACTTGGCCCAACGCATCGCTTACGCAGAGCACTATACTTCGCAGAGCACTGTAGTGCACCCCTGATTGTACGCAGAGCATTGTAGTGCACAGATGGAACACGCCGTAGAATGTACATAGAACCAGCTCCGCAATGTTTGGTTCCCTATGACGCGGTGGGCCGTGGGAGGTCTAACATGTGGTGCTGTCTCCCGCGTCCCGTGCACGTCCCGATAGCCGCGCCCACATCATCCTCCCCGCTCTTTCTCCCCCGCATCGTCATGTCCCAGCGTCGTGAAGATGCATCGTGGGTGGTCATACAGGTCAAGGGCCAGTATCCTACTCTATAAAACGGTACAACAGCGAACTCAAAGTCGGCGGGGCGGCGGGAGGCGTCGCGCTCTGTGGCGGCAACACTTCGACCGGGGCGCGGCTGACCAAGCAGGCGTTGGAAGGGGTGTAGGGGCAGTGTCCGTGCTGGCTGGCGCTTGTGTGATTATGCTATGCGAGTTCTATAAGCCCCATGGGCGTGGCGTGTCGCCGACCTAGTAATGTCCGGGAGAAGGAAGAGAAAACCAAAAAGAAGGCGGAAGCAGCAGCGCTTACCAGCACTTCTTGGA
Organism: Vanrija albida; assembly: GCF_041260175.1. Lineage (NCBI taxonomy): Eukaryota > Fungi > Basidiomycota > Tremellomycetes > Trichosporonales > Trichosporonaceae > Vanrija > Vanrija albida. Next base: position 1,663,873 of record NW_027191423.1, read on the forward strand.
GATGGTGGTCGTGTAGTATCCGGGGCAGATGGTGGTGGTAGGCACGGGCTGCTTGGTGATGGTCGAGGGAGGGCCCTGGACGACCTGGGTCTTGGTCGCGGTGCGGGTCTGGACGACAGTCGTGGCCGAGGGGACGACGACCCACTTGGTAGCCGAGCAGATGGTCTTGGTGGCGTAGCGGGTCTGGGCGCAGCCCGTGGTCGTCTTGGTGGTCCAGTCGGTGACGCACGTCGTGGTGGGGGTGCACGAGGGGCCGGCCGGCTTGGGGGGGTACCACCAGCGCTTCTCCTCGCCGCCCTGAGCGGCGGGGGGGAGGCCGAGCTTGAAGCGGTCGCCGTTGGTGAGCTGCGAGATGTCGGTCGGCTCGGGCCACGAGCCGTCGTCGCGCTTCCAGCCGTTGGTGCAGCACGTGCGGGTGACGGTGCCGAGCCACTTGGTGACGGTGGCCGTGGGGCGGAGGGTGAGGGTGACGCAGTTCTGCTGGGTGCGGGTCTGGGGGCGTGAGCGGGGGTCTTGGGGAGGAAGAAGAGTGGCGTTGTCAAGGAAGCATAAACGCCACTTGACGACGCGGCGCCGCGGTGTGGCGCCACAGCACTCGGCCAGAAGCAAACACTCACCACAGTCAGCCAGTTGGTCGAGTAGTAGTAGTTGGTGCACGTCGACGTCGTGGTGGCGTAGCACGCCTGCGCGATAGAGCGGGTGACGGTGACGGGGGGAGGGGTGATGGTGGCCCACCTGGGGTTGTTAGTGGGGGCTGGGGTGGGGGGCGCGGCGACGCAAGGCGGGCAGCCTGCCACTTGGCAGCTCCGCAGCCTCGCAGCGAGGCCGCTCGGCGCTCGACTCACTTGGTACCTCCAACAGTCTGGGTCTTGGTGCCGCACACGGGGACGGGCTTGGGGAAGGTCGCGAGGGCGGGCACGGCGGCGAGGAGCGCCACGGCGAGGTTGGAGAAGAGCATGGCGGGTTTTGGAGGGGGGAGGGAGGGTGAAGGAGAATGAGGACGTCGACAATGTAGAGTCGTTCGTCAGCCGGAGGAGAGGGGGGTGGGGGATGGGGAACGAGGCGTACGTCCTCGTCTTGTCTGCTTCTTAACTGCCCGCCTCGAGCAGCCCAGCCAGCCGACGAACGTTGTTCCGTTCCCAGTCCCCACCGACTCCGGCTCTTCCAAGCACGCAGGCAGGGGCTCGTCGAGAACACCACCTCGCTCCGCGCATCTGGCCCTGGTCAGACAGACGGGACGCGACCCTTTGCGAGGAAACCGTGTGCTGCTGTCACGGTACGAACCTCGTCCGAGCCGAATCCTGGCCAGGGAGGAGGCCGCACGCGACCTCAGGGTGGGTTTACCCGCGGCCCAGGTACAGTCTTGAGCTGCTCGCTCTGCGCGCGCGTCGTCGCTGAAACTTTGCGCCACAGCGCCGCTCCACTGCCCGCGCGGGGAGGCTCTGCTTCTCGGCATGTCGGTACCCTGCGCAGGCAATGTGACTATTCGATCCACCGCAATCCACCGCAAGCATCATGGCCGCCCTGGGGCCTGGGCGACCCGGCGTAGTGTTACTCGGCTGGTGCTTACTGCCGCGCGCCGCGCAGCGTCGCAGATCAAGCCACGGGGGGTGGACGTCAAGCCAAGGGGGTGGACAGGAGCTGGGCGCCAGGTCTGGTCAGGAGCGCAGGTTGATTGCGCGTACGAATCCCAGTACGGTAATTGATCGTGGAGGTACCACAGGCCTGGGTGCTTGAGCAACAGCAGCGGCTCGCCACTCGCTCGTCATGAGAACGCGCACACGCACGGCGCATGCATGCTCCCTCCCCGGGCAGGCAGCACGGCCACCGGCCGCCCACCCCCGGCCCGCTGGGAATGGATCGGCAGCACCAGCCGGCAAGACACACGTCTCCGAAGAAAAATCTGCGCCGCCCAGTCCTCCATCAACGTCCCGTCCATAGCACCATCTTACGTCCTAAACCCGCTGCCTGCCGCTGGAGTTACCCACTAGTCTGGTTCGGTGACGAGAGGTGGCCCAGGGAGAGCATGTTACGTGCCGTTCCAGATTCGGCGGCGCTGCCAAGAGGGCTTTAGCCCACGTCTCTGACGCTCCCCGGCGGCTCGGTTCGAGGTACAGAGTGGGCAGCGGCCCTCGCGCTGCCGCGCTGACGTTACCCACTTTGGCCCGTCCCGCTTCTTGGCATCGGTGTATGCGCGGGTCGGTCACTGTACAAACACTGACGAGGATGCACCGCACCGCAAGCACGCCGCACCCGCCTCTCGTCACTGTTCCGGCGTAGGGGTCCTCGTTTGCTGGGTTGGGACATTTGGCGCACTGGTTCAGCCAGAGCCGACAAACACTGCGGCCTTCTGGACTCTGACACGCCCGTCCATTCGCGCGGTCGTCTCTCCGCGCAGCTCGGTGGCAGTTTTGCTTGCTCCGATCCGGCGGCTCGAGGCCGCGCGTCTCTGCCTCCTCGGAGGAATGCACGAGCCCATCACCACATCGTCTGGCTCGACCGTGTGGTAGCTGCGCGACTAGGTGCGCTGGCCGATGCAGCAGGCGGCCCAGTGGGCCGGTTTTCGTCCACTGGGCCGAACAAAGTTATGTCTCACGCCTGTTCCCGGGCGGCCTGGGGCCTGGAATGGCGACCGCAGCCAAAGCACGATAGAGCCCGTACACCCACGACGGAGACCCAGCCCGCTGATGCGTGGCCGACAGACACACACCCTTGCATCGCGGCCGCCGCCAACATGAGCGCGCTCCGACGGACACCAACCCGTTAACGTTGTGATCCACGCCACGGTCGGTGCCTGATGGCCCGCGACTGCGACGCTCCAAACCTTCTTCCCACATTCTCCATACACAGCACATTGTAAATTACATTCGACTGGCCGCTGCCTCTCTGCGCGCCCACACAAGCCCGGGCAAGCAGGCACATACATAGGCACTCATGCAATATGATTGGATTCTCGCTAGACAGTGATGGATGCGCGATAAAGTACGCGTGCTTGCGCAGCCCTTAATCAGAGTGGTCGCTCAGCTCCGACTGAGAGTCATTCTGTGTTACGTCAGTTGGCGTCTCGCTTGCGTCCATGTCCTGTCACGGCACATGGCACACTCACACCAAAGAACGCAAATGCCGACGGACGACGCTGCACGCTGGGTGACTCGCCGCGTGTCTTGCTCGCTGCACGCACGCGCGATCGTGATCGCGATCTCCCCTGCCTCGGGGTGCGCACATCATCAAAGTCGGAATCGGCCCGTCGAGTCCGAGGGCGAGATTTGTGGTCCAAGTTGTCAGGGCCACTCAACGTGCCGTCACTCTCTGTCCCGGGCAGTGGGCCCAAATGATCGTTGGGGTCATCGAGCTCGTCATGCAGATCTGCTTGCGCAAGTTGACGCTCCACATTGGCCAGCTTCTCAAGCAAGTGTCGCTTGGATAGCGGTGGCGGGCCATCGTAAGCCGAGGCAAACCGGCTGGGCGATTGGACGCCGCTCTTCAACGCGTCGGCCTTGTCCCTGTTCGACTCTTTGAGCGACTGCACGCGGCTGATCGTCGGAAGCGAAGTTGAAGACTTTTGCGTCGGGAGTGGAGGCGTCTCGCCGCCAGACACGCTGCAGAGTCAGCGCCACGAACGTTTACTGCCACCTACTCATCAATGTCAAACTCGTCCTCCGTGTCTGTCTCGTCTTCTCCCTCGGTGTGACTCCGGTCGTCGCTGCTGCTGGTGCCCTGGTCTCGAGGCCTGAGGGGCTTGGCTCCAGACCTGTGGTCCTCCTCGACGACCACAAATGACTTTTGCTTCTCGCGCTCGTTCCACTTGAGGGTGCGCGAGATTGATCTGAACCAATCTGTCGACTGCTTGTCGGCACACACGGTCGGGAACGGGTACCTTGAGGCAGTGATCTTGATATGGTCGCCCTCTGCAACAGTCAGTGTTGGTGATACTAACGCAACTCACGCTTCAGCTCGACACGACCACGGCCGTCAAAGCTTGCCCAGGCGGTGGAGCGCGAGTTGTAAGGGACACAGATTCTCAGCTCCATGCTGTCGGGCAGAAGCATCGGGCGGAACGACAGCGTGTGGGGGCAGATTGGCGTGAGAAGGATGGCCGGGATCTGCGGGTGGACGAGCGATCCACCTGCAGACAGCGAGTAGGCCGTGGAGCCAGTGGGCGTCGACACAGTCAGGCCGTCGGCTTGGACGGTAGTAAGGTGGTGGTCATCACCTGTGTGGGTCAGCACACACTCGCCCGAACGCCCCGCGCCACTCACCAAACACCTCCAGAAGCGAAACGAATGGACTGGGTCCACGGTCCACTACCAAGTCATTCAACACCTCAAACTGCTCGACGGCGCGCGTAGTGTAGCACATGATCTCCTTGTGCTTTCCCTTCTGCGATGACAGCTTGGTATCCGAGGGGTCCTCGAGCGCGTCCCAACCGTCCCTGTCGACCTGCTGAACGAGAATGTCGCCACCAGGGCGGCGAACCGCCTTGTTCCGCCGCTTGCCGCCCTTTGACGGCCTGTCCTCGATCTGCTCGACGGCACGGTACACGACACAGGTGAAGCGCATGCGGAGGTTGACACGGATGCCCTCGTTGATGACCCTGTCCATCGTCGGTCGGTAGTTGGCAAAGTCGAAGTTTGTCAAGAAGCCAAGGGAGCCAAGGGCGAACGGCAGGACGGGGGGCACAATCTTCTGGCTGGAAGGGTCAGATCCGCCCACATCATCTCACTCACAATAGCCACGACGTGAACAGCACCGTGCCATCACCACCCAGCGTGACGACAAAGTCGAACAGGTGGGGCGAGTTGGAGCACATCTCAGCCGTCCAGTAGCGCAGCTGGCCTTCCTCCCTGCGTCTGTAGTTTGTATCGGTGCTCGTAGACGACAAGTACCCCGAGTTGCTCATCGACGACGACAGGTTCCATGTCGATGCCGACGCTGACGACCCACGACGGCGGGCCACCGGCTCAAACAAATGCGGGTACTCTGTCTCCATGCCCGCGGCGTCAAAACGCTTCGAGTGCCGCAACTGGGCATCGACATAGACGATCATCCCTCTGTTCCTCGACTCGGCCTGGCGCGGGAGGCGGGTCAAATCCGTCGTGCTCGAGTTTGCCGAGGCCGCCGCCGACGGCGCGGTCGAGTACGGCACCTTTGGCTTGCCATTCTCCATGAGGTACAGGGCGAGCTCGCGTGTGAGCTTGATAAGCCGGTTGTCGCGGGCCTTTGTGACGATCAGGACGCTCTGGATCCGACTGCGGACCGTCGTGCGCCCGAGCTCCTTGCTGACCTCACGCACGCCCTGTGCCGTGGCGGCGAGCTGGCGCGTGAGCGAGCTCACCTCCTCGTCGTCCTCGTCGCTGTCGAGCACGTCCTCGAACACGGCGCTGCTGTCCAGCCGCGACGACTTGTCCGAGTCGTACTCGCTCACTGCGCTCGACGGCGGCGACGTCTGCCGGGGCTGCACCGGCTGGGCGGGGGTGAGCGGCTTGATGTTGGCGCGGCGTGAGCGCGAGTGCGGTGGCGGCAGTGGGGCATCCTGGGTCCCGTCGTCAAAGTTGACCTCGCGCGCCTTGGGCTTGCTCGCCACTGGGGGGGAGCCGAAGAAGTGGTGCTCGCCCTTACGTAGCCAGTCGGAGAGCGAGCCGTGTTTGTCGAGCTGCGAGTGGATGAAGCAGGGCGTGTTGTCATCGTCGTCGGCGATCTTGACGCTCTTGCCCTGCTTCTTGGGCGCGGGCGCGGCCACCGTGTCGCTGCTGCCGTTCGTGTCGGCCATTTGCGAGAGGGGGGAGGGCGGCTGCGGGCTGCGTAGGCGCGACGAGCTCGGCGCTGGGCCAGTCGCGATGGTCACACGCTGGGTTGTAGCCGGCGATGCACGGTTCGAAAAGTCGTAGCCCACCTGCTGCTGTCGGACGTCGCTCGAGGCCATGGCTGCAAAGTTTCGTCGAGGCTGGGCTGTCGGGGCGGAGGAGGCGGCGGCGGAGGCGGCAGCGGCGGCGGCGTCGTCGGCAGGAATGGCCGGCACGTGGGCTGCTGGCGAAAAGTCGGCGCGCTAGCACTTGCGAGCTGCGGTCGATGGCAATGTTTGCTCTACCGCGGCAGAGAGAGTGCCTGGGTTGACCTCGAGGATGTGGTGAGATGTAGCAAAGTGTGATGCGATGGTGGACTTGAAGACGACCTCGGTGGAGGCCGATGACCGAATGGATTGAGTAAGGTGGTGGACGAGGCGTGCGATGAGATGAGCAAGACCGAAGCAACAGCAGTCGCCGGTCAAGGAGTGATGTCTCGGTCCTTGTCAAGCGCTCGCTGCGTGTTGCGCAACGTCTTTACGGTGGCAAGGGCGAGTGATAGAGTGACGAAGGTTGCAAGTCTTGCACGGCCGACCGACGGACGACGCTTGGCGGCCTGGACCTCAAACGACTCGTCGCTCGCTGATGGACGTCGCTGGCTGGGGCAGGCTGGGGTGGAGCACCAATCCAGATTCAGCGGACCAGCCGGCCCGATGACGCACATCACGTGATGGCCTTAATGCACCCTCCCACTTGCCACCTCTTGGCATATGGCTCTACGTGCAATGCATACGGCTCTCGAATGTAGTATCCCTCTACCCTTCATCATACATGGACAAACGAATCGTCTAGGGGCCAGGCGCATCAGGCTTCAAACTGTGTGTCACGAAGGGTCAGCGGCTGTGTGACGGGGAGGAGGAGAGGGCGACTCACGAAGACCGGCCAGCACGGAGAATCTCGTCGGTACCGAGGAGGTTGACAGCAATGACAGAGCTAGAGTGCAGCATCTGCCTCTTGACGCGGTAGTTGTCCCAGACACCCTCGGTGACAGGGTTCATGGGCTCGCCGGAGCGCAGGTCGAGACCAACGGGGTCGTCCGTCTCCTCGGCCTCCTGCTGCAGTCCAACAATCGCGTCCTGGACGTCAAAGCCACCGTTGGCAGCAAGAGTCTTGGGAATGATGAGGAGAGCCTCGGCGAACGCAAGCACACCGAGCTTGGCACGGCCCTTGGCCTTGGCCTTGAGGGCAGTCTGGAGGTGGGCAGAGGCGGCAACCTCAAAGGCACCAGCACCGGGGATGAGGGCGTTGTCCTCGATGGCGTTCTTGACGGCACGGAAGCCGTCACGGAGGGCATCCTGGATCTGGGTCATTGTGTGGGCGTTGGGGCCTGGGATGTCAGCTGCGTCACAATGCACATCTCACCCTTGATGAGCATGGTAACACTCTTGGGGTGCTCGACCTCCTCGACGAAGGTGTACTTCTCCTCGCCGAGCGTGTGCTCGTACACCAAACCGGCCCAACCAAGAACATCGGGGGTGAGGTCGTCGACCGAGTTCTGGGCAACACCACCGCACGCAAGCTGGAGACGCTCCATGTTTCGCCTCTTGGCGCGACGGAGAGCGAGGATGCCGTTCTTGGCGAGAACGTCCAGAGACATGGGGTCGATACCCTTCTGGTTGATGATGACAAAGCCCTTGGGCTTCTCGTCCGAGCCAACAGCGACGTCGCAGACGTGGTTCTTGAACTCGACAATCTTCCTCAGCTTGTCGTCGACGAAACGGCGCTCCGACTCGACGAGCTTGGAGCGCTGCTCGGCGGACGAGTAGAAGAAGCCAGAGTTGACCTCGCTGAGATGTCAGTTGGCTGGTCGGTCTTAAGAAACCCTCAACTCACGTCTTCTCGTACTCCAGCGACACGTTGAGCGTCAGGATGTAGGCGTTCTCGACACGCTTGGGCATGTCGGGGTGGCGGGCACCGTGGTCCATGACGAGACCGCGGACGAGCTGGGTGTCGGTGTCGGTGCGGTGCTGCATCTTCATGATCTCAATCATGTGCAGGTCGATGGGCTCGCGGTGGGCAGCGACGCCGGTAGCGTCGGCGGGAGGGACGGGGGGCTGGATGGCGAGGACGGCGTCGACGGCGTCAGCCGAGAGCTTCTGAGCGAGCTTGGCGTGGAGCTTGGTCGAGAGCGAGGTGTGGGCAACCTGGATGAGGTTGGCACGGTCAAGGGGGACGTTGAGCTTGAACGAGTCGAGGAACTGGAGCGGGTTAGTGATGTTCTGGGTCTCGTGTGGCAAAACACACCGACAGCGCCTCCTTCTTCGCGAGGTCAAAGCCCTCGCCGATGACACGGGGGTGGACACCCTCCGAGATGTAGCGGTCGGCCTGCTTGAGGAGCTCGCCGACGAGGAGGACGACCGAGGTGGTGCCGTCACCGACCTGCTCGTCCTGAGCGACGGCAGTACGCGCGATCATGGCAGCGGTGGGGTTCTGGAGAGTCAGCGTTGGGCCCACGACATGAATCAACGCACCTGGATCTGCATCTCCGAAAGGAGGACCTTGCCGTCCTGGTCGACTGTCAGCGCTAATCCCACACCTTGTGATAGTGCCACAAACCTTGGTCATCTTAATCTGACCCGAGCCGTCGACGAGCATCTTGATGGTACCACGGGGACCTGGAACGTGTCAGCACGACACGACGCAAATAAAGTCGGTGCGTGACTCACCAAGGTTGCTCTTGACGACGTTGGCAAGACCGACGGCACCAGCCTGCGGGCGTTAGCTGTAATCCAAGACCGTCCGTAGCTGAACGCACAGTGTTGACCTGCAGCGCCTGCGTCCGCCTGACGCTCTCTGCGCGGGGGTTGATGAGCTCGAGACTTGACGACATTGTTCGAGCGTCGCGGGGGTTGGATTAGGGGCTAAAAGTAAACTTGATTCGATCTATGCGGTTCCCGTATGCCGACGATGTGTTTGTGCTGCTGCGTCGAGCTTTTAGAATAGATGTGGGTGAGATGGGAGGATGTTGGAATGTCGTCGAAGTGTCGTTGTGGCCAAGTTCACAAAGCATGGACCATGTTGGAAACGCGTCGTGGTCAGAAGGAAGGATCCGACACGTGACTAAAAGAGGGGGCTGGATAGGGAGGGGGTGTGGACACGTGGCAAGTTTGGACCCGCCGGCCCGCCGTCGTCGCGTGGCTGATGAGATGATGGACGATGGACTGGGTCGACTGACCCACTTTGTTATTGTCGGCATCCAACGACGACTGCACCACCATGCCAGTCAACAACGTCGTCAACAACCTCATCCGCGCCGCGGCGTCGGTATCCTCGGACATCTCGGACGCCGACCTCGACGCGCACGTCGCAAAGCTGCTCGCGGCAGAGGCCAAGGCCAACGACGCAAAGTGGTCGGAGCTCGGCCTCGGCGCCTTCCTCGGCTCGGGGTCGAGCGGGCGCGACTCGTGAGCTTGTGAATTCTTTGCTTGAAGCTGACACTGCAGGCCCGACCCGTCGCTGCCAAAGCCGAACAAGCGCTTCCTCGCAAGCATCATCCGCAATGTCGACGGGCACAACACTGCCCTGCTGCGCCAGCAGGCCGAGTCGGCGCGGGATGCGCGGCGCGCACGCGAGCCGGCCGCGTCGTCGTCTAGGCGGGCGACACCCGGCTCGGCGGCGAGCAGACTGTTCGGCGGCGCGCTGCGCAGCGTGGGGCGGGACGCGAGCCGCCGGGAGGACCGCGGGAGGGGCGCGGGCGACGGCGATGAGGCGAGGGATAGGAGGGAGTCGGGGCGCGGTGAGCGGAGGGAGCGGGAGAGGAGCCGGGAGCGGAGCCGCGAGAGGGAGCGTGATGACAGGAGACGGGGCGATGATCGCCGGAGGGACCGCGACGATGACCGGAGGCGGGACCGCGACGACCGACGCACGCGGCGCGACGACTCGGACGACGACCGGCGGCGGAGGCGCGACGACTCGGACGACGACCGGCGGCGGAGGCGCGACGATAGCGACGACAGGCGGCGGAGACGCGACGACAGCGACGACGACCGGCGCGGCAAGCGCTCAAGCAGGAGGGACGGGTCCGACGACGAGCGGGACCGGCGGCGGCGCGAGGATGGCGGACGGCGACGGGACGACGACAGCGAGCGGCGGAGACGGCGGGAGCGGGACGAGGACCGCCGAGGCAAGGAGAAGCGGCGGCGTGACGACTCGTCGTCGCCCCCCAGGCGCCGGCGCGACCGCTCAGACTCTCCCCCTCGACGCACCCGCCGCTCGCCGTCGGCCTCGCCGCCGCCGCCACCCGACCTCTCGCCGCCCGCCTCCCCCATCTCCCGCATGGACAAGTACTTCAAGAAGAGCTACGACCCAGCGCTCGACGTCGGCGAGGTGCCGAAGGCGGGGCTGGTGACGGCCGTGGGGTGGGACAACATGCTCGCGGTGCTCAAGGACCGGGGGAAGAAGGTGGGTCGCTGCGTGTGGCAAAAGCTGACGGCTCAGAGGCGCAAGAACTCGCCGAGGTTGTCGGCGTCGCCCGAGCCCGGCCCGAAGGCCCGGGACGAGGGCTCGGCCTGGGCGCGGCAGCAGCGCGAGCTGGCGCGCGCGAGGCCAGAGGAGAAGGGCGTCATGGACATGGAGTACACTGCGCGCGGGGGCGTGCGCGAGTGGGACCAGGGGAAGTAGGCGCAGGAGGCTGCGGCCGACAAGATGCATCGTGCTATATAGTGGCGGGCTGGCAGGCCCGCGATTGTCCGGGGATGACTGCAGCCGACTAGACGTCGGGGTTGTACGTGTACGCGTAGAGCGCCATGGCGGCCGACTGGACCGCGACGAAGACGATGGACCTGGGGTTAGTGGCGGCCAAAGGAGGGACCCACAGCCAGCGCGGGAGGATAGTGACGCCGATGTTGGTGAGGCAGTAGAAGGCGATGACGAGGAGGAGCTTGGACGTGTTTGTCCAGCCGCTGGGGGGGTCAGCTATACCCCGGTGGACCTTGCCTCGGCCGGTCCAGCCGACTCACGCAATAAACCCAGTGCCGGCAAACTGGATCAAGGTGCCCACACCCGCCAGCGCGACATACACGACGGGCACGTACGACACGCGCGCGTACCCGTCAAAGTGGACCGTGACGATCTTGCTGCGGATGTAGAGGACGATTGCGCCGACGAGCTGGACGACGAACCCGAGGATGAGGAAGAGGGTGAAGGCCTTTGTGCCGCGGCGTTCGTCTAGCGTCGGGGTCAGCGGGTGGAAAGTTCACCCAGCGGGGGCGGCACTCACTCCAGGACATTGTGGCGAGTTCGTGGATGAGTGAGTGGGTGAGAGAGTGCTATGTGGTGACCGCTGCATGCTACGCCCTCTTGTTATGTGCTCTTCGCTCACCAGACCATACGATGGATGCCACCTGGCGACCAGGGCGGCGGCCCGCCCTGCCAAGTCGGGGTCCGCGGGGGTGTCAGTCGAGTCGGAGCAGGGGATGGGTGCAACGCAAGGGGTGTCGGTGAGGCACTGGGGCTTCGGCGCTCGCTCGCTGCGCCGCCTGGCCGCCGCCGAGACGCCGCACCGCCTCACCGCTGCACCGCCCCCCCTCCCCCAGTCATGTGCTGTGCGCCGGGAGGGCTAGGAACGCGTGCGGGGTGTTGGTGGTGGTGGTGGACTGGCGCGACAAGTGCCAAACACCACCTGGTGCCTATGCCGAGAGTGAAACGCGGGGGGTGTGGCGGGCGGCTTGGCTTTAGTCGGTCTGCTACGCCGGAGGGGAGCGAGGGTCAGTGAGGGGGGAGGGGCGGCCAGCAGCGGCGGGGTCACTGCTGCTCCGACTGGGCCACTGGCGTTGGGGGCCGGAACCGCCGCGAGGTTGTGGGTGCATCGTGAGTCTTGAGGCAGAACAACCCCCGCCACTTCTGGCAGGTGCCTCGCCAGCAAACACCACATGGCCCCATTCACCCCGCCTGTGCCTGTGCTTTCCTCGGACCCGTCGAGCACACCGCACCCGGGATCTGCTGACTCAGATCGCATCCGAACGTCATGCTGTGCGTGCGGGAGCGTCTATCTCACGCTCGCTGCCGGGTGCGCTGCCGGGTGCCACTAGTCGATCGTGGAGTGGAGTGGAGGCTGAGGTCCGCGAATAGTCTTCCCCCCGCGTGGCCCCGTCTCGCGCAAGCTCGCTCCGCTCGCCCTGCTCGCCCTTCTCATGCATGCATGCACACCTACCGCCCCAGCCCCCCGCCCAGCCCGCCAAACGCCTCCCCAATCTCCGCCACCTTGACGACTACGCCGGCGGCCGCAGCGCGCAGCCGCCCCTCCCGGCCGCCCCCAGACGCCTTCGCACCTCCGCTTTCGGCCTCGAACACGCCGTGCGCCCACTCGCCCGCGCCGAGGACCAGCGCCGGCGCGTCGAGCGCAAACGTGCGCCCCTTGTCCAGGTCGACGGCCGTGTCGAGCGCCGCGAGCGCGAGGCCCAGCGCGGCTGACACCACCTGCGCCTGCGGGCTCGTGTCGGCCTGCCCGTCGAGGTCTGGCGCGGCCTGGTGGCGCGCGCCGACGGTCGTCGCGAGCTCGAGCGCTGCGGGAGCAAGCACGGCGAGGAAGGTCGGTGCGTGGCGCGCCGCGTGGATGAGCAGCGCGAGCGTCAGGAGGAATTTCTCCAGAGCCATGGGCGACAGCACCAGGCCCGTCCCTGCGCCGCGGTACCGTCCCCCCGAGGCAATCGCGCTCGTCTCGCGCACCGAAGCGTCCTGGAAGTATTCCCAGAAGCGGTTGATCAAGGGGAGGACGAAAAACTCGGCGGCGACAGACGAGAATGGCGCCACGGGTGGCTGCTGTGCTGGCTTTGCAGCCATCTGTTTCGCTGCCAGGCTCCCCTCGACGGCCACCTTCTGCCTGGCCGGCTCGCCAACGCGCAGCCTCCGCTGCCGTGCGAGCTCGGGCACCGTCTCTTCGCCCTGTCGCGCACCCTTGCTCAGCAGCAGCTTGCGCATGTCGTCAGCCGCGTCCTCGAGCTGGCCCTGTTGCTGCTGCTCCGGCTGGTCCTGGGGCATGATGTACTGCTTGTGGAGCGCTGGTGGCAGCGTCTTGGACGGGAAGTCGACTCTGCGGGTGGTTCGTGGGGGGTCTGGCACTGGCAGTCCCGCGAGCTCCCGCGCTCCCATCGCCATGGCCGTGAGCATGACGGACTTTTGCAGCAGCGAGTAGCTCGCGGAGAAGTACTGCTCTGCGAGGAAGCTGGAGAGTCAGTTGGGTCGGTCCTTGGCAACTTACGGTGGCACGTTGCGCGGTGAACACGCCACCAACGCCGTCACCAGCCCCTGGCGCTTCTTGTCAAAGTCGTCGAGGTGGTAGGGGTCGGAGAGCGAGATGGCCGCCTGAGCCACATCCACGGCGTTCTCGACCACCTCACCGCCAAAGTTGCGCTTGGCGCGGACGAGGCCCTCGCCCCACTCGAGGCCCATCTCGATCGACTCGGGCTTGTCCTTGTCCCGCAGCAGCTCGACCAGCTGGCGGACGTAGACGGGGCGTTTGAGCTTTTTCTTTTTTGTCGCGTCGATGGCGAGGGTGGGGTCAGCGGCGACCTCCTCTAGGAACGACGGCGTGGGCGACGCCGAGCGGGACGAGCCGGGATCTGACTCGGCGTATCCCTCGAGCGGGTCGTTCGCCTGGTCGTCGTCCAGCATGACGATTTTGGGCCGGGACTGGTGTTTCCTCCCTCGTGTCGGCTCCAGTTTTGGCGATGGGAGCTCGACGGCGGACGGTTTCGCGACTTCTGGCTCCGGTTCGACGTCCTTGTCCCAGCCGAGCAGCCACGCCGTGCCGGACGGGTCGTCCGAGAGCACGGCGTCGGTGTCTTTGACCCCGAGGCTCCGCCGGAGCCACCTGCACTCGTCCTTGCCGTCGCCGCTGCCGTCCCACATGCCTGTGAACCTTAGCCGACGCGCCTTGACGGGTTTTCTGTTCCGCTTTCGTGGCTCCTCGCCCATGCTGTCGTCTTCCAGGTCGGCCTGGAGCTCGGCCATGGTCTCCTCCTCTGTCGGGCCGTCCTCGCCGCTGTCCACGATGGTGAGCTCGCTGAGAATCTCGGCGACGAGCATTCCCAGCCGGCGGATCTTGGTGCTGGGGTGGGAGAGGAAGCTCTGGACCGCCTGCATGAACTGGGCGCGGCTGGCAAGGCCGACGAGGTAGGGGTCGTACTGGGGCAGGAGGGAGAGGGCAAGGATGAGCGAGTGGGTGAGGCCTGGGGTGTGAGCTGCAGTCCAGTCCGTGAGCAGCTCAACCCACCAAAGATCTGCCCATAGACGCCAAACTTGATCTGCTTGGGGTCAGACCACACGTCCATGATGCGGTCGATGAGCTGTTTCGCGGCTGGTAGGTTAGCTAGTGCACCAAAACCTTCAACCTACCAGATACGCCGCCACCAGTAGCCCACGCGACGATACTCCGTCTGAGTGCGACCTTGGGTATGTCTTCTCCGCCCGCCCGCAACAGAGTCTGCAGCAGCGGCGCCCAGCTGTCCGCGCCGACAGCGGCAGGGCCCAAAAAGCCCGCGAGCACGACCGCCGCGCGGCGCACGCGCTCGTCCGGGACGTCCGGCTCGAGCGGGCTCGACGCCGACGCGAGCCGAAAGGCGAGGTGCTGCGCCAGCGAGTCGGTGAGCGCTGCGAGCGTCGACGCGGGCAGGGGGAGCAGGAGGGCGGGGAAGAATCCCACGGGGTACGGCGGCAGCGTGCCCTCCTCCGGGTGGAGGTGGGCCAGCGCCGGGGGAAGGAAGGCGGGGAACAGGGCCGGCGCGGGGCCGGCCTCGGCGCTCGGCGCGGCCAGCAGGCCGAGGCCAGCGAGCTTGGCGTACGCTTCGCGCAGGGGCGCTGGCTCGGCGCCGGCCTGCGCGAGCTCGTAGCTCAGCCCTTCGAGGCGGCGCGCCACATTGTCAAAGTACGCGCGGGGCACGAGCTGCGGCGGCACCTCGCCCGCCCACCCAGCCTCGCGCCAGCGGCCGACGGCGTTGGCCGCGCGCGCGGGCAGCGAGGCGAGGGCGCGCAGCGCGTCGGCCCACATCAGGGGCTGAGCCGAGGCGGCGTAGCAGGCCCAGTAGGTGTCGTCGAGGCCGTACCCTGTTGCGAGGTGCCCCAGCGTCTCGAGGAGGAACGGGCGTGACTCGGCCGGCAGCGGCGAGGGGGGGCTGGGCGCGAGCATTGCCCCGAGGTTGAGGTATGAGGTGAGCGCGACTGCGCGGCCGGCGGCGATAGTGTCCCCGCGCTTTAGGGGCACGAAGAGGCTGTCGACGAGGGTGCGGGCGCGCGCGTCGAGCGCAGGGAGGAAGGTCGGGAGGCAGGCGAGCAGCGCCTGCTGCGCAGTGGGGAGGGCGCGCGCGATTGCCCGCGGCGCGCCTGGCGCGGCGGCGATGGACGTCGGGGAGAGGCCGAGCGCGTCGAGCGCGGTGGAGAGGGCAAAGGTGAAGTCTTCGGCTGTGGCGGGCGGCGCGCGGAGCGCGTCGCGCAGGGAGCGCAGCGCGGCGGCGGGGTCGTCGCCTTCTGCCATGGTGGTGGGGATGGCGATGGCGATGTGGTCAATGAGCTTTGTGAAGGACGCCGAAAGTGGAGGTGTCATGGAATCTGGATCGGCACCACGTGGCGAGGGCGTCACGGCGCGCGGCGACAGCGTCAACTACAACTTGGCCTGCCAACTCGCTTCCCTCCTCCACAACCCACCATGTCCTCGCTCCTCGAAGAGGCGTACGCGCCCCCGCTCCCCGCGCCGACCGCCGCAGCCCCCACGGCCCCGATCCCGACGTACCGCCTCCGCCGGGCGCTGGGCGGCGTCGAGACCGAGCTCGTCGTCGAGCTCTTTGACGACCGCGTGCTCGTCGTGGTCACGCAGAGCGGCAAGGTCGGGTGTTTGGTGAGCCCCCTTCTTCACAGTCAAGCTAACGACGCAAGACCCAAGCCCACCTCCCCCCCGTGGCGCAGCTCGCCGCACCCCCCACGCACGCCTCCCCCTCGCCCCTGTCGGCCCTCCCGCCCCCGCCCGCAGCGCTGCACCTCACCCCGCTGCTCGGAGCTCCCCCCCAGCCGACGCTGCACGAGCTGTACGTGTCCCAGATCGCCACGCTCGTGTGGTGGGCGCTGCAGCTTGCGCGTGCCCCGCGCCGGCCCGTCGTCGTCGGCCTCGCGCTCAAGCGCGCGCCGCGGGCCGCTGGGGAGTATGACGAGGGCGACGAGGGAGTTGGGGAGGAGGAGAGGGAGCGCTTTGGTGGGGTTATGGACATGGTTGCGTCGTGGCCTGGGCCGCAATAGTGTCGAGGCATGGTTGAGCTCTGAGCGGCGACACGCCCGCCGTAACACAGCGTCACACGACCCACTGCCAACCCCTATAGATGGCCACCATAGACGCCCGCTGTACATGTATGATATGAGCCCCCCCGCAACACTGCCTCCTTGCGCACGATCGCATGCGCCGCCTCCCTCCACCCAGCTCCCCCCCCCCCGCCTCGGGCCTTCGGCCCTCGGGTCTCCCCCCACCCAGCCTCGCACCTCGGGCCTTCGGCCCTCGGCGCTCGGCGCGCCGCGGTCATAAAGTCCGTATGCATGTGCGTTCTCACAAAGAGGTATGGACGTGTGGCCATGGGCGGCCAATGTAATGTGCGTGTAGTGTTTGAATCATCGTCTCGTGCTATGGCGTACTCGTCGTGGCGGCTGCGGCTCAGATCCGGTTGTTGTTCCTTGCAGCCATCTCGACATCGTACACGCCGTGTTGTGCCTCGCCGTGGTCGGGCCCCGCGCCAGCGCTGTCGGCCAACTTTTCCTGCTGGGCAGCAGTCGTGGCCGTCGCAGGGTCTCCGATACCCGCGCGGGTACCCCATCCAGTCTTGTGGAGGGTGAAGAGGGCGTAGAGCTTCATGACGGCACTGGGGTGAGCTGTGTTCGAACAAATGACAACTCACAAGTAGTAGCCAAAGAGAATAAACACGGGGACGTAGATAATGTCCTGGGGGCGCGACCAGAGGTGGGGGAGAACCTTGAGCGTACGCGTGCACATGAGCCAGACGAGGTACGACACGACAATGTTCCACGCGGGCAGGTGGTAGCCGCCGTCCTCGACATGCTTGGTACTCTTGACGATGAGGTAGATAACCAAACATGGGCCGACGAGAAGCGTCAAGGGGTTGATAAACTTGTCGATCATGGTGTAGGCAATGTACGGGTGCTTTGTCCAGACGTAACGCTCAGTGAAGATGGAGCGGATGTCTGAGCGCCACGTGTTACGCGTCCAACGGAGCACCTGCTTGAGGAAACGCCAGTTGGGCTTCATGGTCGAGAGAAGCTCGGCCTCCTTGCAGACCTGGACGTACGTGTTCCAGCCGTGCGAGACCATCCAGCGGGTGAGGAACTTGTCGTCGCCCGAGTTGAGGTGGTACTTGCCGAGCCAGAGGTCGTTTGTGAAGCCGTGGAGGAAGTCGGGGTCCTTGAGGATGACGGTGCGGTACGCGGCGGTACGGCCCGAGAGACAGGGGATACCGCCGTCAATGTGGGTCGACGACGAGATCTCAATGTTGCGGATGGTGAGACGGAAGCCAGCGAGCACCTCCCACACGGTCATGCGGGGGCCGCAAGGCTTGACGCGCTGCGAGGTTCCGACACCGCCGACCTGCTGGTCCTCGAAGCACGCGAGGACGTAGGGGAGGAGGAGCGGGGGCCAGATGGCGTCGTCGTCGGCAAACACGATGATATCAGTCGTCGTGTTGCGGATGCCGTGGGCCATCTGGAGACGCTTGTTGGCGAACGGCACGGTGAGGACGCGGATGCGCGACGGGTCGACCGACTCGGCGAGCTCCATGAGCGGGCCCTTCATCTTCTCCTCGGTGACGATGATGATCTCCTTGGGGTTTCCGACGAGCCACGAGAATGCGGCCTCTGGGTTGAGTCAGCGGGCTGCAAGTATTCGCAGCCAAATGCTGCGCCAACGCACCCCTAAACTCCTCGCCCGCATCGATGGTAGGCACGATGATCGTGACATCCTCGTTGGCGTGGTCTGAAGCGGTGTCAGCGGCCACCTGCGCACGCGCCGCCCTCCCACTCACAGGTCGGCGTCTCGGGCAGGGGGATGGGGCGGTAGACCCAGCGTGCGATCAGACGGATAATGTACCATAAGTAGCGGTAAAAGCTGTACAGTTAGCACGAGCACAGCGTGGGATGGTGCACGGGCGGGGCGGGCAACGGCGCGCGCGCGGCAGGCAGCGGCGCCCGCCATCGACTGCGGATTGCACCTGGTCGGCGGTGATCCGAGTGCTAGCGTCGAGCGAGACGCGCCGCGCGATCCGACCGCGTGCATCATCCCTTTAGTGCCGACCTACCCAATAATGCCGAAGGGCACGACTGGGGGGTGTTAGCTGGTGTGTGGTGTGGGCGGCACACGGCCGTCGTGACGGCGACAGCGACGGCGACGCCGCGACGCTACTTACAGACTGGAAACTTGTCTGCTGTGAGGTCTGGGGAGGAGTCAGTGCATGCTCTCGTCGCCGCTGCTGTGCCAGCAGCTTGAGGCGACTCACACAACATGTTGGCAGTGCTGGCGCCTGCCGGCGGGGAACGGTTCCGAGCCTGACTGCTGCGCGACCGACCTGGGCTGCAGCGTCGTCGGGGGGGAGAAAATGGAGTGCGAGGGGTGCGGCGCTCGCGACTCGTCTTTATGCGCGCGCAGGCGCTGTAGGGGGAGGGGAGGGGGGAGGGGAAGGTGGTGAAGAGAGAGTGAGTAGAGACGAGACAATGAGGAGTAGCAGCAGTAGTGTTGTCGTGACCTGTGACTGTGCTGGCTGGTGCGAAAATGCGGGCGGCCAGGAGCGTGCCAGTGCAGGCCGGCGGGCGTGGTGGGAGCTGAGCTGCCTGCGAGCGTGGGTGGGTGTGACTGATACTACCAGCGACGAGCGACGACTTTCAGGGCGCCACCCTAAGTGCTTGGGTCCCAGGCGGCCGGGCGCCTTCCCCCGCCGCCTTCCTCCCCCCCAACCCTCGATCGACAAGCGGCACTTGTCCCTGGGCGTGTCAGACGCGCAGTGGGAGGGACCACTGGCGGCCGCCGGCCAATGACGCAACGTCGAAATAGCACTAGGCGTGCTTTGTGCTTCTATTGTTCGTCGCGGGCTAATGCGACTATGGGCTGTGGGCTATTGGCGACGGCTGCACGCTGCAGTGCATCGCGGCGCAGCGCGGCGCGTCTACGGAATGCAGAGTACACACGCGTAAGAGTGCAACGACGAGGGCGAGGTCGCAGTGCCTTCCTTCCCCCAGCGTCAAGTCGGCCTCGATCCAGACCCACCAACCTCGCCCACTCGCCCGACCTCAAACCCAGTGTTCCTGAGTGTGACAAGTGTTTGGTCATAGTAGCTCGTCTAAGGCCAATTGCTAATGGACAAAGTCGAAACCCCTCCCAAACATAATACAAACCTCGCTTCCCCCTAACCCTCCCCCCCGTGCCTTTTTATTTTTTCATCAGGGCGCAGCAGGGTCCGAGCGGTCGAGGGCGCGAGGCAGAAGCACCGCTTTGCGCCCGCCCCGTGTGCCACCCGACGAGGGCGCAGGGCGCGCAGGGCAGCCCCGGCGCGGCAGAGTCAAGTTTAGACCAGGCCAAGCAGAGGCGCTGGGCGTGGCGCGGAGGCAAAACTACTGCGTGCTGGGTGGCAGCGTCGCTTGTTTGGCTCGCTCGACGCGATGCAGTTGCTGCGCTCGACCCGGGGGTGAGCTCGCAGCTCGCAGCTCGACTCGCAGCTCTGCCGCAGTGCGCACCGACCGCCCGCGGGTCATTGTTTGTCGTGTGCCTATCCTCGTCGCAATTTGCAGATCCGATCAACCATTGCGACGCGCCGCGCACATCAGCGTCGCGTCGTCATTGACACTCGACTCGCACCGGAGGCAAAGGCATCGTCCACCCCTCGGCATCGCGTCGCGGCTTGCGGGAGGCCGTCTAACCATACATAGTGCAAGTACATAGTATACACCCACCCCTATCCCAAAAAGTTCTGCAGGTCAAAGACAATCTGGTTAAAGTCGTCGGTCTGGTCGTCAGCAGACTTCAAGCTCCAAGCCACTCACATTCGTCTCGGGCCACACGTCGATCGGGAACGGCTGGCCCACCGGCGCACCGAGAAGCTGCTGCAACTGCCGGGTCAGCCAAGGCACCCCTCTCGCCGCTTACAAAGTCCGGGGAGATCCCCTCCTGCGCGACAATCTCGCCCGTGTCGCCCAGCGGCTGCCGCGACGTCGACGAGATCATGTCGACCCAGATCGGTGGCTGCGTGTCCATCCCCGACACCATGGGCAGCATGGCGTCTGCAGGCAGGTCGTTGGCTGGCGGCGGCGGCAGCTCGACAGGCGGCATGTCCACGATTGTCACCTGCGGTCTGCCCTCACCGAGTTCGATCAGACGTGTTCTCCACCCCACGAGCATCAGGTGCTCCTCTGGGTCCTTGGCCGCCGGGCCGTCGGGCTCGCCCGCGGTCGAGCTGCTGTCGTGGTTCGCTGCCGCGTTACGCGCCGCCAGCGTCTTGGCCTTGGCGCGCTCGCGCAGGCGCAGGAGCCAGTCGAGATTCTTGCGCAGCTCGCGGTGCGGCAACGAGCTCAGGATCGACTGCAGCAGGTTGATGACCGACTCGAGCTCGGCCATGGCCAGGGTCACGAGCGGGGATGTCGGCGACACGGCGCAGACGGTCGCCATGCAGACGGCTGACGAGAAGGCGTGCGACTGCGCGGGTCAGCTCAGCGCAGGCGCGTCAAACCCACCCAGAACTGCCAGTGCCGCGTGCTCAGCAGGGGGAACAGCGAGTGGATGCTTCGGAGCATTGCAATCATCATCTGGAGAGTCAGGTTGGGCCTAATCCACACCTGTGTGAACCTGACTCACACTACTGCGCTCGATGACCGCCAGGTAGGCGTCCGCGTACGGCGAATGCGTTGGGTCCTCGGGGAACGTGTACAACGCATGGACAAAGTACGGCCGCAGGAGGAGGAAGACGGCCGCGCAGTAGTCAAGCGTGAGGGAGTGTTGCTGGGAGTTAAGTGACCGGTGTCTACGCGGCACCTACCTGGAACGTGAGCTTGAGGTCCTTGCGGCTGGGCTCTGGAGTCGCGGCGTCGGCGGCGAGCTGGGTCGTGTACCGCGACACCATGGCCCTCGCAGTCGCCCGACACCGCAGGTTGAAAGGTACCTCGGCCTCAGCCTTGACGCTGGTGGGTTAGTATTAAATGTGCACGGCCACCCACATGCTCTGCCAGATCTCGACGACATGCGAGTACGGCGACGGCCTGACCTGGAGCGACTCGTCCAGCGCCCTGGGAGGTGAGCCAAGCCATAATGTCACCTCACCTCTTGACCAGGATCGACAGCTTGCACCGGTGCAGCTCAAAGTAGTTGCTCGCGGGGACGTAGTAGTCGTCCGGGAACTTGGTGTCATACTGGTTGGCAGCGATGCCTGTGCTGTGGAGGTTAGTCATGCTCTGGCTGAGAAACCTCACGGCCTGTCCCAGCATCGTGACTGCGTGTGTCAGCTAACCTCGTCATTGATCCCACAGCTGACATACCAAGAACACGTCGTGGCTGAACGCCTCCCAGAACACCTTCCTCCTGTTGTTCAGATCCTCTTCGGATAGGTTCCAGCTCTGGCCATCCCGGTGCAGTCCCATCTGCATGGGTTAGCGTACTAGGTTGCTGAAAACCCACAGAAAGGACCAGGCGCATTGCCAGACCGCGCATCTGCCATGCGAGGTCTGTTCCACTGCGCATGCCCGCATAGGAGCAGTACCGCGCCATGAGCGACTGGAGAGTTGTTAGCGTCTCAACCACGACCCAACTCACAGTCGTCTGCACGCCAATCAACGTTGTCAAGGTCAAGAAGCGTCCGTTGACAAGGCACTGACGAGCCATGTCAAAGTAGAACTTGCCCGTCGGGTCGTCGAGGGGGAGCTCGAGGCTGACGAGCGTGCCGAGCGCGAGCACGATGTACACCATCGCGATGCGCTGGAACGCAAGGCAGGTATCCGTGAAGCCCTTGGGATCGACGTTGAGGTTGGCGTACACGCTGTCGTAGATGACGGCGAACTCGTCGCGGCTGAGCGCCGACCCGTTCCACGCCAAGTGTCTGTAGTTGCTCTCGACGAGGATCCAGCCCTCGTCCTTGGACGGCAGCTCGGCGACCGCCTGCGCGTACCGCCGTGTAGAGGGCACGCCGAATATGGACGACGATGACGGGTCGGTCACGAACGGGTGGTTGGGCGACTGTGAGCGCGTGGGCGAGGGTGGTCTGGTGTCCGCGACGTCGCCACCACCTTGAGGCTGCAGGCGTCAGTTCTGCGTCACGGAAGCTCGACAACTGACCTCAGAGAGCCATAATGGCATGGCCG
This sequence comes from Vanrija albida, assembly GCF_041260175.1. Lineage (NCBI taxonomy): Eukaryota > Fungi > Basidiomycota > Tremellomycetes > Trichosporonales > Trichosporonaceae > Vanrija > Vanrija albida. The sequence goes on from NW_027191423.1 coordinate 1,686,036, forward strand.
ATCCGCCGAGATATCTCGATCTCCCACCCGATACCACCAGCGTGCCCGAGTTCTTGACCCTGTCGCCGAGCTCCTCGTCGACCTCCTCGCCGTCGTGCGTGTGCGGCGACTCGAGCTGGACGCGTCGCTGCTCGTTGCGCAGCATGTCGGCGGCCTCTTCCCCCTCGTTCCGAAGGTCGAAGCTCGCGCGCGCGCCCGCCGCGCCGAGGAGTCCCAGCCCGTCCAGCGGCGCCGCGCCAGCAGGCGACCTCCCGTGCGGGTGCTCGGCGGGGCGGCGCGACAGCTCCTTGACGAGCGCCTCGAGGTCCTTGACCTTGTCCAGCAGCGTCTGGCGCTCCGAGAACCTGGCGTCAGGGGGGCCCACGCCGCACACTCACAGCTCCTTGATGGGGAACGACTCGCCGGGGCACATGGCCGCGCACCCGCGCCGCACGCACGCCGAGCACGGAACTGGGGCGGGTGAGCATTCACTCCCGAGTTTGGCCACCCCACTCACTCTTCCTGTCGCACTTGACCTTGAGGCGCCGGCATTCTGAGTACAGGAGCCCCGCGGAGGACAGTTGTGCGAATCGCCGCTCGTCAGTGACTGTTTCGCAAGAATGTGATACAAGGTCTGCCCGCCCCGACTTACCGGCACAGTTCTTGCCTGGCCTGGGCGTTGGCTGGCCATTGGCGTCTTTTGGCTCTGCTGCGGCGGATGACTCGCGCACGGCCGGCATTGTTGTTTATCAGTGTTCGGAAGTGTTGCGGCCTTTGTAAGAGTGGACGGGGTGCAGTTTGTCGGGTTGTGAGTGAAGGGCTTTGTGTGAGATGGGGGTCGGTCGCGCCGGGGAAGAAAGGCGGGGGAAGGGGGGCGACACAGGACGTGACCCCAGTCGCCACTTCCTTCCCCCAATCAAGTCACGTGATCCAACAATCGACTTGGCTTGGCCCCGCCAAACCGGCAAACCATCATCCGGTCAAGTTCTTCTTGTCCTCTGCGCTCCGTGCTCTGCCACTTGCCCTGCTCTCGGAAAGTTGAGCAGCCTGTGTTAGGGCATGAAGAATGAGTAGACGAGGTCCCATAAACCTGGGGGCAGACGGAACCACGCTTTTAAGAGTTTGGGCCTCCGTGGGGTAGCACGATCGACTCGGTCCGAGGCCGCCGACTGTTCGGCGTGGACCACTATGGTATCGACCACGACTTGTCTACTCGTACTCGCGACTATCATGACACGCGTACAAGTGTCATGACCTTCAGAGGTGATCATTCCTGACGTTCGTCGCGTACAGCCATGGCTCCCGGGTGTGTATAGGACCCGGGAACTCCGACAATCTGAGCGGGCAGTGCCCGAAAAGCCGGCCCACCACTATGCCTCCCATTCTGCCCGCCAGATTCCACCACTGCAACATCCGTCACGGATCAAGAACCGTCGACATCACTTCATTTATACCTTGTGCGATCCGCGGCACGCTGTGCATTGCCCTCCCAAGCTCCCACTCCCCAGACAAGACGTCGCCACCGACCACCCGACAAACCGGCGTTTCTGCGGAACCAAACACGCACCCAAGGCCGGTGCTCCCAGTCAACATGTCGAGCAGCCTCGTCGATGCTGGGCCGCACTGGAGTCAATGAAGAGGCCCTGGACCCCATGTCCTAGACGGAGTGGGGCTGGGTGCGAGGTTGTGTTGGGGGATGGGACTAGGTGGGTCGCAGGAGCGGAGGCTGCCATCACCCAGCCGGTCCGATGAGTCGGCGGCATGCCCCGTGTTCTCGGATCCAAGTGCCCACGGTCCCCAGTCCTCAAAAAGCCGCCCTTGAGCTGCAAAGGCGCAGTATATAACTTGGAAGAAGTTCCAACCGACTCGGAAGTGGGTCTGGCATGTCTGGGCAGGGTTGTGCATGCAGGAAGGAAGACCGGGGGAAGAGATCGGCGGTGGTGCTGGGTGATAACCTCCGAGCTGAGACTCTTCTTTTCTCCAACACCACCTCATCATCACGAACCGCGATCTTCCACTCAAGCTCACTCCTACGTTCAAAACAACGTCTCTCGATTGCGTGTGTAGTGGGTCTCAGCGAAAACCTCGACACGACTGTCTCACCGAGATAGCGGCGGGGTCCAGCGATCACACCCATGAACTCGGATTTCTCAGGGACTCGTTCACCGCTCAAACCTATTCAACAAGTCTACTGCCACACCCACAGCTCCTCTCCGCACTCACACACCTCACACGCAGCTGTTTTCAAGTTCTTCCAGGCGAGTTACAGACAATCGGTGATCCGGCTTTCGTGGGTGCCTGCGCAAGGTGTTGAGTTAACATGCCCGATGCTCAGCCCGGACATATTGTACGCTACCTCCGAGCAGCCGAGTAGGTGGCAAGGCGTGCTGGATCCCGGACACCTACATACCCAGCCGCTATCAGCTTCTGGTACGCCTTTAGTGGTTTCGGTGCCACTGACGGAAGACGTGCTCATCTGCCTCGAATCCTGCGTTGGCTCAGTCGCCTCACTGTTCGTCTACAACGCATCCCAGGCACCCGCATCTCTCCTGTGGCACTGAATGTCCTCGAGCTGCTGTACTTGGTCTAGCCGCAGTGGTACCCGTCCGACAGAATATGAAAGAGGTGGTTAGAGCTGAGGCGAACTCTGGCGTACCCTCAAGTCGACGCGACTACCTTCATCGACTGACCGATACGGAGTACCTTCAGCGACTGACCGATACGGAGAATCCAAAGAGGGTCGCCGGCAAGCCGAACGCCGGGAGGCTGCTGACGCGGTTAGCTTCCGATACGTGGACTGGGTTTGATCGCGTCGCTAGCGCAGTCGGCTCCGTCAGAGCGGACGGGGGGCTCGGCACCAGGCGCCGTGGCGCGGACGTGGCGCGAAAGCATCGCATAGGCGAAGAGGCTACCATGAACGAAACAATCAACGGCGTAGCTGGAGTGAGCTGGAGCGTGCTCATTGGGGGTTACTAGCCGCGGACGTGAGGTCATGTGACCATGTCAGCGATGATCCGGTGTCTGGATCGACTGCGGAGTTGATGGGGCCGGGCCTGAATCGCCGACGAGACTGACACAGTGACAGTGGACCTGGCGGGAGCAAAGGGGGCAGCCGATCGCATCGGTCGGGGGAAGAGGAGCGGGATGAACGACGGCGGTCTCGGCCTGCCGATGCGCCGATGACAACGAGTCGGCACTGTTAGATGGGGGTGAAGGCGGAGAAATCTGAATGGAGGGGAGCCCAACAGCGAGCCCGCCGCGTTATTGGGCACCACACACACGCTCCGCGCTCCATGCACGCGCGCTCCACGGTAGTGAGCGGCCTCGTGTGGGCTCCACGTTCCTCACTCTCGAGGAGTCGTGGCGTTGTGGTGCCTCGGCGTCAAAGTGGGCCGTGGGCGGTTACAGCGTGTACGCACTTTCTTCCTGTCGCTTGGCACTGGCTGGCGGATATCAAGTCGCCTCAGGCTCGCATATGCCAGCGCCGGTGTTTTGCCTGTGATGGGGGAGGAGGGGGTGGGTATCGTCCCTGGATCACCGAGGTCAGCGCTTAGATGGCAGCTGCGACCCACTCTGGCGATGTCAAGAGGCCTGTTTAAAAGCAAGCAGTGACCCAGCCCTACGCTCCCCCACACCCCCACGGATCCCCACAATGTCCGACGACAAGTACACTCCCCCCGTGTCGGAGAAGCAGGGCGGCGACGTCGAGGTGCGCGGCGTCAAGGAGATGGACGCGGTCGACGTCGACGCCGTGTTCGGCTTCCAGGGCGAGGGGCACATCCACTACACGAGCATGGGATGGTGCGTAGTGCCTCGCGGGCGAAGCTGACGGAAGGGTGCAGGCGGCCATCATCCTCCTCAAGACGCAGGTCGGGCTCGGCGTGCTCGCCATGCCGCAGATGCTGCAGGCGATCGGCGCCGTCCCCGGAACACTAGGTGCGGCGGGTATCGGGACAGGGGCGCTTACATCCGCAGTCATTGTGGGGCTGGGCATCCTCACCACCTGGTGCGACTACGTCGTGGGCACGTTCAAGCGCAACCACCCCGAGGTGTACAGTATCGCCGATGCGGGCTACCTCATGTTTGGGAATGTCGGGCGCGAGGTGTTCACATTTGCGTTCTGGTGCTTCACTGTCGGTGTGGCGGGCGCGGCTATGGTCGCGATTTCGATTGGTTTCAATGCGATCACCGACCACGCGACGTGCACTGTTGTCTGGGTGGTGATGGTGAGTCCATGAGTGCATGGAAAGAAGGGAGGGACGGTGGAGGCAGAGAAATGGCGGATCCGCTGACCCCACCCAGGCAGCAGTCATCTCCGCCGGCCTCGCGTCCATCCAGACGCTCAACAAGGTCTCGATAATCGGCTGGGCTGGTGTCGTCGGCATCTTCGTGGCCGTCCTGATGGTGACCATCGCCGTCGGCGTGCAGGACCGCCCGTCGGCCGCGCCGCCTGCCCCGCTACCATGGGACAAGGACACCCACGCGTTCGTGTCTGCCGACCTCTGGACCGTGGTCAGCGTCATGTCTACCGTTTTGTGTGAGTTGTCCTCGGCTTGAGCGCTGTACCTCTCTGACAGGCAGTCTCGTACTCCGGCACCCCCGCCTTCTTCGGCGTCATCTCGGAGATGAAGAAGCCGCAGGACTACAACAAGTCGCTGTTCGTGTGCCAGTTCCTCACGACCGGCATCTTCACGTCGGTCGGCCTCGTCGTCTACTTCAAGTGCGGGCAGTACCTCTCCACGCCGGCGCTCGGCTCGGCCGGCGTGCTCATCAAGAAGGTGTCGTACGGGATCGCGCTGCTCGGCCTGTTCGCCAGCGCCATCCTCTTCGTGCACATGGCCGCGAAGCTCATCTTCGTGCGCGTCATGCGCAACTCGCCCCACCTCACAGCCCTCTCGTGGACCCACTACATCGTGTGGTTCGGCACGACCATCACGTGCGCGACCCTCGCCTTCATCCTCGCCGAGTCGATCCCCTTCTTCGGCTCCCTCCTCGGCCTCATCGGCGCCCTCTTCTCGTCCCTCATGACCATGCAGGCCACGGGCTGGATGTGGCTCTTTGACAACTGGCACCGCCGCAAGAACTCGAGCCCCGGCGCCGGCTTCTGGCCCCTCGTCGCCCTCAACGTCTTCATCATCGTCCTCGGCTTCTTCATCCAGATCACGGGCGTCGTCGCCGCCGGCATGGACATCCGAAACCAGTACCGGGCGGGCAAGGTCGACCGGCCGTTCTCGTGCAAGGACAACTCGAAGTAGGCCGGTGTGGAGAGTTGGGATACGCTTGTAGGTGGGATAACTAGTAGAAGGGATGAATGCAGCAGGTCTTGGTTCGATTGGGTGGCAGCGAGTGGGGGCACGACGATGGCGCCACCTACGCGCGTCGGGCCCCGCTACACACACGCCCCAGGCCACTCCACACCACTTTATCAATGGGTCACCCCGACCCGAAGACGTGTTTCAGCGCGAGCTGATCATCCGAATCACCGACATATCGGGCGCGTCGAGGCGCGTGGCGAGCCGAGGCAGATAGCGTTGGGTACGAGTGCTCGCGTTCGGAAAGCGCCGAGGGAGGCGGCGTGGCAGCGAGGACGAGGTACCGAGTAGACTGATTGGGAATGCCCCACTACGCACTCACACCAACATGCCTCTGATCTGGCTGGTCCTAACGCCGCGAACCTGCTCGCAAGCCACGCCCACATCCAGATCCGAAGGATACCCGTGTCACCCAAGACGTCAGTGGCGCGTAGACACCGAGCGATAGTCACGCGCCCTCGGCACGTCGCGATCCGCATGCATGCCCCCGCGCGCATCGAGTACTGCCTGGCCATGTGATAGTGATACGCTGCGGGGGCCCGGTATATCGGTATCTCGGGTGGGCGGGGGACGCAGGCTTGGCGCCACCCAGGCGAGCCGGGACACGAGTCGGAGTTCCCGGTGGGCCGCTCGATGTGAGCGCGCTGGCGTGCTGACTTGATCCGATCGCACTCACGTGGCGTGGCGCGCGCCGGAACCTCGCCATCCGAACGCTGCTCGCCGTCGGGCTCGAGGCGGCGCCGAGCGCAAGCGCAGTTGTGCTTGCGGGTCTCCGTGGGGCCGGCGACGTTATAAGGGCGTGCGGGGGTTCATTCTTGGCCGCCCAGACTCGGAGTTCTAGTACCACCGAACCACGACCACCATGCCATCCGGAGCATCTGGCAACGCCACGGCCAACCCGTTCAAGGTCGGCCTCTTCCCCTGGCACTTCTGTGGGTCTTGTTTTGGCCACTGCTGACGCTAGTGACCGCGTTCATCCTCGTCACTTCCCTCTTCTTCCTCTGGGGCTTTGCGTACGGCCTGCTCGACGTGCTCAACAAGCACTTCCAGAACGTGCTCGGCATCACAAAGCTCAAGAGTACCGGTCTCCAGGTCGCATACTTTGGTTTCGGCTACTTCTGTTTCTCGCCCGTCGCGGGCGAGGTGATGAAGCGGCGCGGGTACAAGTTCACCATCGTCATGGGCCTGGGGCTCTTCTCGCTCGGCGCGATCATGTTCTGGCCGTGCGCAAAGTTCTCGATGACCAGCAACAACAAGAACGCCGTGTTTGGCGGGTTTGTGGTCTGCACCGGCGTCATTGCGTCTGGGCTCGCGAGCCTCGAAGTCGCGGCCAACTCGTACATCTCGGTCATGCCGCCCGTGTCCGTCTCAAGCTTCCGCCTGCAGCTGTCCCAGGCGTTCAATGGCGTCGCGCAGTTCGCCGGCCCGTTCATCGCGGCAAAGTACTTCTTCCGCGGGGAGAACGCCAACAACCTCACCAACGTCCAGTGGGTGTACCTCGCCGTCGCGATCGTCGGCGTCATCCTCGCACTGCTCTTCATCTTCACCAAGCTCCCCGAGGTCGAGGAGGCCGACCTCGTGGCCGACGAGTTGCAGGAGCGCCGCCCGCTCTGGAGGGAGACGCGCGCGATTACCGGGTTCATTACCCAGTTCTTCTACGTCGCGGCCCAGGTGACCATCGGCACCCTGTTCCTCAACTACACCCACGACGCCGGGTTCGAGGACCACCGCGGGTCCGAGCTGCTGTCGTACGCGCTCATCTTGTTCACCGTCGGGCGCTTCCTCGGCGTCGCGCTGCTGGCGGTCATCGCTGCGCCGGTCTTGCTCGGCATCTACGCGGCCATCGCTGTCGTCGTCGCCATCCTCATCGCCACGCTGCACGGCACGGCCGGCGTCGCGATGATCATGCTCATCATGTTCTTCGAGTAGGTCGGCTGCATGGCACGCGCTGACGCCTAGGTCGATCATGTTCCCCATCATCTTCGCGCTGGCGACAAAGAACCTCGGGTACAACACGCGCCGCGGCTCGTCCCTCGTCATCATGGCCATTGTCGGCGGCGCCGTGTACCCGCCCTGCCAGGCGGCCATTGCCGACCGCTGGAACACGCATGTGTCGTTCTGGATCATCGTGCCCAACTTCATCATCATCGCCGTGTGGTCAGTCTACATCTGGCACATTGACGGCCGCCACTTTACCACGTCGAGTGAGGCTCAGGCTGTGCGTGACGACGAAAGCAACCGCGGTGTCGGGAGCGGGGAGGAGGGCTTTGACGACGTCAAGGCCGGCGCTGAGATCGAGCACCGCGAAAAGTACTAGGGTGGGCTTGCAGGGGAAGATGCGGGTTAGTAGTTGTTTGTCTGCAGTAGGGGAATGCGGGTTAGTAGTTTGTCTGCAGTAGGGTGCCTGGGGTGAATGCGAGAGTGCGAGAATACGAGAATGAATGTGCAGTGACGTCGTGTGACTGCCACAGCTGGACCGTTCCTCGTCGCCACGGCCTGGTGTGCCATTCGCACCTGCCCGTCACTCACTCGCAATGACTCTGCGCAGGAGACAGGACGCTCCTGTCGATGACGAGGAAGCGTTTCGCACTCTTGTGAACCACTTCAGCGTCATCCGGGAATGCTTTTCTTGGCATCGGTCACTTGAACGACTCCGGGGTCAGGAGTGCCGGGGTACGCGGGGCCCTGGCTGCGGGGCATGCGTGTTCGTTCGCACCGTAGACGTGGTCATCGGGATGCAGACGCAAAGATAAGACAAGATGGTCGTGCAGTCGACGCTCGTCAGGTGCTTGAGAAGTGATGCACGTCAAGGGGGTGTTGATGTCATTGCGTGGGTGGTGTGTGGTGTGGTGACGCGCCTGGTTTACAGTGCCCGCATTCCTTGCTGTGTGTCTCTGTGCCGCTGAGTGTCTGTGTGCCAAGTGCGGCGAGCTTGCACCGGGCGTTCTCGCAGCATGGCAGCTGTGTACAGCGGTGCAGTTAGCTGTCGCCGGACAGCCGACGCATGCACGGGGTTGTCTTGGCTGCCGCGAGCCGTCGTCCACGACGGGCTCACCGCGCTCCGCTTATGTTTGTGAGCTGAGGGCTGCGAGAAACGCCAGAGTCAGTCCCATCGCCTGCGCACCTGGCCTACGCGGGACGCGACACTCGGCGGCGCTCCCGAAACGGGGCTTGCCAAGCAGCGACGCGATGCGCTGCGCCGTGGCGCTCGTCGGCGCCGCCCCCGGCGCCGTCGTCCATGTCCGCCCGCATGAATCAATGGGCGACGCAACCACGCCTCGTAAGCCCCCGGCGAGGTCGTTCCTCTCCGTCAGACTCCGAGCAGGTACTGGGATAAGCCTCCGTCAAGTGTCCGTCTGTCTCCGTCTCTCCCAAGTGTTAGGAACAGAGCATACAGCCAAGTGAGCCACCTCGGCCGAGGCTCAACACCGCCACAGACGCAGACGTAGACGTCGGCCGGGGGAAGCGGCGGAGCGGGGTCCGTCCGGTGGTTGCCCGCCGGACGGTATGCGGCGACGTGTTGTTTGCGGTGCATAGAGTGGCGCCGCTAGGCGAGGCGACGAGAGCGGCGTAGCCAAATCCCACAAACACAGCCGCTCGCTTTGTCGGCGCGCAGTCGCCTCGTTCCAGTGCACTCGCTCGGCTGGAACAGCAGCCCTGTGTTGACAGCGGTGGCTGCCGCGTCGTCTGGCAACTCTAAAGCGGAGGGAGGCGCGGGGGCGCGCCAACGCGACGGGCAAGCCCGATGGAAGTAGCCAGCTCGCCGCATGGCCCCGATCGCGTCGCGGCTCGGCAAGCAATAAACAGAGTGCCTCTGGCGTCTGCAGGCGGGTGGGGTGCCGGGCAAGTGGGTAGGTAGGGGTGTTTCGACGCGTGAGGTAACCGCGCGACGTACGTGTCGTGTCGCGCGAGTCCCGAGCGAGCTGCCGGCCGGGTCCCGAACGCGACCCATCCCGTCGGTTGGTCGGTGCGGTGACTCGCCATCCCCACTCTGCCAAGGTGTTTCGGCCCGCGCTAGCGAAGCATCTCGAGAGAGGTTGGCCCGAGCCGGCCCGTCAAGCATGCATCGGGGCAGTCCGTCAGCTGACTGACTGGGCTCAGTGGATAAACACGGACGCGTCGACGCCGACGTCACGGCCCGCGCAGTCCTGAGGTGCGCGCGCGACTGCGCCTCAGAGACGCCAGCGGGCAACACGCGTTTGAGGGTCGGGCGGGCCGTGGGCGGCGGTGATGCGGCGGTGATGTGGTCCTCGTGGAGCAAGCCGTGGACGTGACGTCGGCCAACGCGTCCTGCGGCTGCCGCTGCCGCTGCCGCTGCCGCTCGATGCCGGCTCCGGCCGATCGGCCAACCTGCTCGCTCTTCGTCATGACGAGTGGCCATCTCACACATCGGCGAGGACCCCAAAGTCCCACGGGCCGGGCGCCGTCATCGGTGCCGCAGCAAGCCGCGGGCAATTACAGGATCGGCGCAGTATGTGGCATGCGGCATGTCATTGTGTTGTAGAGCAAGCATTCTTGGTTGCGTTGCCTCGGCGACCTGTAGAGTTTGGGCGGCTTGCCCACCCCAGACTTTTGCTCGCCGTCGCTCGCCGGTGGCTTGTGGGGTGGCCCCCACTCCATTGCATTGGGCAATTCCAACCCCGGGCGTATCAGAAGATGGGAGCCCGCTGGACGGACGCGACGCGCGACTCAGGGATTCGAGCGGGAGCGGTGGGTGGGTTTAATCCTGACGCTCTTGCGGCAAGGCGGCGGCAGAGGCGCTGGAGCTGGATCTACAGGAGGGGCAAAGATGCTTCTGCTCCATGGGGGGAGGGTTGCGGGCAATTGGAACTGGGGGAGGGGGAGGAGACGCAAGAGGACGGCATGAGGAGGACGGCGAGAGGGACGACGTCCCGACGGTGCGTCCAGTCACCGTCCGGCTCGACCCCCAACCTTGTCCGTCGTCCGCTTGGCCGCAAGAATTGATTGTCCCCGGCACCAGGCCCGCGTCGAGAAGCTCGGAATGGCATATGCATAGGGGCAGGAGGGGGCAACAAGAGAGAGTGGGGGTGGTGTGGGAGCAGTGTTGTGAGAGCGTGGGTGTCGGTGTCGGCACCAAGGCGCCGCAGAACAGAAGAGGCACGGTACCTGCCCGCATTCTCGTCACGCATCGAAGGGGGATGTTTGCGACGTCTGCACTGTGGTGGTTGCTTTCGGGAGCGGGAAAACGCCTATAAAGGTTGGACGGGTCAAGCATCCCCCAGCTTTCTTGTATCCTATCCCATCTCGCCCAACTCGACCTCCACGCCCCCACGCACCTTATAACTCTAGCACAATGTTCACCAAGCTCGCTGCCCTCTCCGTCCTCGGCCTCGCCGCCGCCCAGGCCGTCACCGTCACCGTGACCGTCACCGCTCCCTGCCAGTCGGTCTCGAGCTCGTCGTCGGCCTCGGCCTCGACCACGGCCCCCTCGTCGTCGTCGACCGCTGCCCCCGGCCCCACCGGCAAGCCCATCCACCCCAACGGCAACAACAACAAGTGTCTCGACGTCCGCGGCAACGTCGTCGAGAACGGCACCCCCGTCCAGGTCTACGACTGCAACGGCTCGGCCGCCCAGTCGTGGGTTGTGAGTAGCGACTCGGGGTCCCCATGCACAGAGCTGACACAACGCAGGTCGCCAAGGGCTCGACCTCGGTCCAGCTCGCCGGCACCAACTTCTGCCTTGACGCCTCGTCGAGTGAGTGACCGCCTCCTGCCCATGCCACATGCCACAAACGCTGACACCCCATCAGGCCCCGGCAACGGTGTCCCCCTCAAGATCTGGCAGTGCTACCCGGGCCTCACCCAGCAGACCTGGTGGTACACCGATGACAACCGCCTCGCCGTCCAGGGCCAGGGCCAGTGCATCGACCTCACCAACGGCGACCTCACCAACGGTGTCCAGCAGCAGACCTGGCAGTGCACCAACGGCAACACCAACCAGATCTGGACCCAGTAAGCGGTTCGTTGCCACGGCGCTGCCACCGCCACAACACTACTTCGATTTTATATCTACTAGCCTTCTTCACCACCATATGAGTGATGCAACGGACAATACAGTTTTCGCACAACCAGCAGCACAAGCAGCACGAGCAGCACGAGAGGCACAAATGTTGGAGCATCAGTAACACAAGAGGTACAACTTGTTGGAGCACCAGCAGCACGAGGCACCACCACAAGAGGCACTTAATTGTCCATGATAACGAGAGTGCCGTTGTGGCCAAGAAGGAAAAACGATAAACTCTACTTACCCATGGGAACGAGATTAATTCTACGACGTCCACCTACTCCACCGCCGCTCATTGCGCTGGCCGTGTCAGCTCCGAGGCTTACGAGCAGGTTTCCCCACCGTTTCCGCCGTTGCCGCCGTTTCCGCCGTTGCCCCCATTGCCCCCGTTGCCCCCCTGGCCACCGTTGCCTCCATTACCCCCGTTGCCGCCATTACCCCCCTGGCCACCGCCGTTGCCGTTACCGCCGTTGCCCCCATTCCCGCCGTTGCCCCCGTTCCCGCCGCTGCCGCCTCCGCTGCCGCCGCTGCCGCCGCCGCCGCCGCTGCCTCCGCCGCCGCCGCCCGCAACCTTGTCCTTGATAAGGTACACCCAGTCGGCGACCTGGCCGTCGGCGCCGTGGAGGAACTCGTAGCTGAGGGCCGTCTCGTTGTGGATCTTGAGCTTGCCGAACCCGTAGTGGGTCTGGTCGAGCACGTTGGTGACCGGGAGCACGGGGGCCTTGCCGAGCGTCGAGTGCGACTCGACGTTGCCCGCCGCGCCGTTGATAATGTGCGTGATCGACACACCGGGGTTGGTCTTGTACGTGTTGTTGTTGATGACGGACGCCGTGTCGATCGTGCCGTTGTGCCCGACGGGGAACGTGCGCTCGTACCAGTGGATATGGCCAGAGATGTACAGGTCCACGCCGCCCTTGAGGAGCACGTCCTCGAACGCGGCGCGGATGTTGGCCTCGTACGCGGCCGTCTCGGACGAGTAGAAGGGGCGGTGCGTGCTCGCAATCACCCAGGGCGTCTTGGTGCGGTCGACCTTGGCGAGGTCGTCAACGAGCCACTGGTACTGCTGGTACGCCTTGTTGTCCTTGTACGAGCCGTTGATGGCGCCGAATGGGCCTGCATCGGTGACGTACGTCTGGTTGGCGAGCGGGTGCGTCTCGTTGCCCTTGAGGTCGGCGACGAACGGCCACTCGGGCGACTTGTAGTAGTCTGTCTCGCCGTTGAAGCTGATAAAGTGGGCGAGGCCATAGTCGAACGAGTACCAGAAGTTGCCAGCGCCGCCGCTCACATCGCCGGGCATGTGGAAGCGGTTGCTGTAGGCGGTGAAGTTGCGCTGGCTCGGCGGGCAGCTGTAGTAGTTGAGCTTGGACGTCGAGTTTGACCCGGGCTTCTTGTCGTCGACGATGACGGCCGCGAGCTCGTTGTTCTTGCCGTCAAACTCGGCGCACGCAGCCTCGTGGTTGCCGGGCAGAACCATGTACGGCACCTTCTTGGTGATGTCGACCATCCACTGCTGCCACAGGTCCCAGTTGGACTCGTAGATGGAGCTAATGTCGCCGCCCCAGGGCCCGCCCTGCGACGGGAACTCGCCCTCGGGCAGGGGAATGTAGTAGTCTGGGTTGTCGGGCTTGCTGTCGGGCGTCGCCAGGCGCGACTCGGTCCCGTTGTAGCACACGTCCCAGGACGGGTCGCACGCGAGGTAGCCGGCGTACCACTGGTCGGCGTAGGCTACGCCCAGTTAGCAACAGCACCCCTGGGAGACGCCCCCACTCACAGATATCACCGCCGTGCCACACAAACGCCGCGCCGTCATTCACCGCGTCAAGCACCTGCAGGTGCGTGCCCTTGGCGTTGGTGTAGCCCATGTCGGCGAGCACGGCGACCGTGAACTCGGACTTGTCGCCGGCGGGCAGCGCCGTGGTGAACGAGAGCACGTCGGACGCCTTGGTGCCGTTGCCGCCCGGGATCTGGTAGTAGTACGTCGTGCCGGGGGTGAGGTCCTTGATCTGCACCTCGTGGAAGAACTGCGAGCACTGCGTGACGGGGAGGAGGGAGCAGGGCGGGGTACGGTCGTACCTGGGCGTCAGCCGACTCGAGGCAGCGCCACTCACGTGTGCGTGAAGCCCGAGGCCTTCTGGTCGAGCTTGGCCCTGCTGCTTCCCCACTGCACGACGGGGTCAGCGCCGATGCCGAACGGCGTCTGGAAGTGGATGTTGATGCCGCCCGGGAAGAAGGCGCTCGAGATGACGTTGATGTTGTTGGTCGGCTTGCTCCCCGGCGCGGGGTACACGGCCGGGTGCTCCCACAGCCGCGGCCAGCCCTTGCCGTTGTCCTCGACGGTCGGGTTGACGACGTCGCCGACGGGGATCGCGGGCCCGGTGTACGGGTACGTCGTGTCGACGTCGCGCTTGGCGGGGGCCTTGGCTGGGGCGGGGGCAGCGGGGGCAGCGTTCGCCGCGGCGAGCAGCGACAGCACACTGGCGAGGGTCGAGGGGTGCATTGTGGCCTGTGCTTTGGGGTGGGTGCGTCTCTTCGTCTCCGGCCTGTTGGCTCTAGTTATGCTCGCAGAACCTCCCTCCCTCACCCCCAGTCCGCGAGCCGCGACCTCGCCGTATGGCGTCGCACCCACCCACCCAGCACCTCTCCAGAATTAGCTACCAACATGCCGATGATGCTGCCCAAGCCCATGGCCTCGCCCGCACGTGCGTAGCCGCATGCTGTCGCGTTGTCGAATGGACAAAGGCACAAAGGTCAGAGGCACGTTTCATCGCGCTGCAAGTGTAAAAATAGGCCGCGAGAGAGTTGGCGCTAGTGAGCCGGTGGGCGGAGGGGGAGGGCTGGGGGCGGGGCGCGGGGCCGAGGGGGTCCGAGAGGACGGTACGGTTGTGTCAGTGACGACGAGTTGCTCGCGGTGCATTCCGCCCTGCCTGTGCCTCCCGTCGGCAGACGCGATCCGCAGAGCAGTTGTGGATTGTCGGCTGGCCTGTGGGCAGTAGGACGAGTCAACGCGACCGACGTCATGAAGCAGGCGCAGACGCAAACGCAACACGGCGGCGACTGCTCGGCGCAGCAACGGCGCCGAAATGCCTCACGCGGCCCCCCGCGCCTCCCGACTCGGCGACCACGCGACCACCGATACTCAATCAAGCTTGACGTCTCCTGAGTGGCGCTCGGTGGGTGCGAGTTAGTCTCAACCCACGCCGAGCCGACCGCCCCGACCCCCCCTCGCGCACGTGCGCCGCGCCGCCAGCCCCGCAGTCATCGGCACCGTGTGGTCCAACCGCGGCGGGTTAGACCGGCCGGCTCTGCATACCTCGAGTGCCGCGGGATGAGACTCGGCGCGTGCCACCCGCTGGCCACGCGACCTGGCGGACTAGCTCCGGCCCCGCCGATACCAATCGATACAACATTCATATCTCGCCTAGATAAACGGGCGCTCGGCCTGGGGCGTGATACGCGCGCCGTGGCGCTTGGCCGTCGACACGGCGTCAAAGTCGACGAGCGCGCTGTGCGCCGTGATGCGGTTGTCCCACAGCACGACGGTGCGCGGCCTCCAGCGCAGGCGGACCTGGAAGTCTGCCCCCTTCTCAATGTGGCCGTACAGGAGTTCGAGGAGCGCGTCCGACTCCTCCTTCTTGAGGCCGACGATGCGGCGCGTGAACTGGCGGTTGATGAACAGCGCCTTCTCGCCCGTCACGGGGTGGCGGCGCACGACGGGGTGCTCGTTGATGACGGGCTCGCGCTTGACGATTCCCCCGCGCTTGCCCTTGCGCGAGTGCTCGGCCTGCTCGACGCCCGAGTGCGTGGCCTTGAGCGTCTCGACAAACGCCGCGAGCTGCGGCGACAGACGCGCATACGCCTGCCGCTGGTCGACGTACGACGTGTCGCCGCCAGACTTGGGCGAGTCGTACAGGAACAGCGCGGTCAGCCCGGGCGGCTGCTTCTCGTACGTCACGTCGCTGTGCCACAGCACCGACGTGAGCTGGTCCGGCCGCTCAAAGTTGAGCGTGCTGTTCGGGCTCCGGTACACGAGGTGGAACTCGGGGTAGCCTTCGGGCGCGCCCGAGGTGGGGTGGATGTGCGGCCGACCGAAGAACTGGCCCCAGTTGTTGATCTGCCACTCGGGCGTCTGGTCGATGAAGTCTTGGTCACGGAAGGCCTGCGGGTTGGGGTTGGGGGGGAGGGCGGGGGCGGTCGTGTGAGCGCGAGGGAAGAACAGTGTCAGTGTCATTTAATCTGGGAATCACCGAGGCCGTTCGCTTCGCGAACGGCGCCACCACTCACCACGACACCGCGCTGCGCGACAAACAGCGCGAGCTGCTGCCTGCCCGCGTCGTCCAGCTGGCTGAGCTGCACGCCCGAGACCTCGGACCCGAAGCGCGGAGTGAGCTCGTCGACCTCGGCGTTGGCCAGGAACGCGATGGGGTCGGCGTGCTTGAGCGCCTCGTGTGCTGGGTCCTTATGCTCAAACTCGGTGAGCGGGGGCAGCTTGAGGTGGCCGTCAAAGGTCGGGAGGAGGTGCTTGTAGGGGTACGCCTCGTCGGGGAGGCCCGTCTCGCTGAACCACTGGGGCTTGGCCTCCTTCGCTGGGGCGGGGGGCGAGAGCTTGAGCGTCTTGACGCCTGCGTCGACGGCGGTGATGGTCTCGGTGGTCATGGTGCGGGTGGGTTGCAATGGGCCGGAGAGCACCGAGGGCTTGTTATATCAGCCATGTCGGTGTGGACGCTGTTGCGGACTGCTTGAATGCTGAGTGAGGAATGCGAGGACATGGCCGATGGATGGATGACGCGCGACTGACGTGCTCGGTCGTAATGGCCGTCGCGAAAGTCGCCTCGTCGCTCGGTATAGCTCGGCCACTCGCTGTCATCGACACTGGCTCAGCAGCAACCAGCGCATCTCGTCGCTCGGCATCTTGTGCTCATCGAGAGTACTAGCGCTCGGGTGTGGGCGGGTCGATGTTGTTATCCTCCAAATGGATGGCAAAGTGGTCAGAGTTTTGGTTATCGGCCGTGTCCGACGGCCTCCACCATAGCAATCTTGGAGTGATAGCGTCTATACGACAATTCCAAATCAGTAACAGCAGCCTTGCTGCCATCTACGACGACTGCAGCATTCAGAAGAGAGGTCAGTTGGCACTTGAGAGAATAACCACATTCCTCTCATCTGGCAGAACGCGATTCCAAAAAGAAACAAGTGGGTAGGGACGATGGGGAGATGGCCTCATGGCAAGGGCGGGCGATGCCTCCACCGTCTGTGCGGGTCAAGCACGCTCGTGCTGCGGTTGCGCAACGTCGAGTGAAGACCCATTGCGTGCGTGTGAGACGATCTTGAACGTGCCCACTGAGGCCGCGAGACCCGCCGAGGACGGCGCAGGCCGTTGGTGGGGATATAGGCAAAGTGGAGGAAGGTGTTGTCGATGGAGGTCGCCTCTGAGACAGGTGGACGGTAAGCGTGGTGGAGGGAAGGTGGAGTTGGTCGAGTGGAGTGGAGTGGTGGCCATCAACCCACAACGTCGACACGTAGGGCACGGCGAGGAACGACGAGCAAGCCAGCCAGCCAGTCAAGATGGCTCACGCCGAGTGCGGCCGACACCCGCCATCGACGCAGCGACAGGCGACTGACCCATCTCAACTCACTCACACCGCTTGGCTGCCCGGTCGGCGGTCGGCCGTCGCGGCCACCCACCGCCGCCGCCGGACACGTACATACTCGGCAGCGGCGGCATGCACCGCTCTCAGCGCCGCGTCCACTTCGACAGCGGTCGAGCTGCATGGCCCTCGGCCACTGCCCATGCCGCTCGTGCCGCGGAGCACCGCGCCCCGACCGGGTCCGAATCGCCTCGCCTTCTTATCTCGCTCACAACGACCGTCCACCCAAGCTGTACTCGGCGCACCTCGCCCTCGTCGTGGCCTTCGGTCTGCGTGCACGCAGCCGAGCGCGTGCCGAGTGCCGAGAACGCCTCGAGGGTCGGCACGCCCGAAGGCCGCTGGGCACTTGCCACGTGTTTCGCAGTGGCCGAAGGGCAAGCGAGGAGGGAGGAAAAAAGTGACGTCAATGACGACCTCGAGCCTCCACACAAAGTCCACTCGCTCTTTGTGCTCCACGCCGCATACCTCGCTTGTCTTGAATGACATGGTGGAGGGCCTGTCTCGCTGCTCGGGCTACTCTTGGCAGAAGAGAGTATATAAAGCCGATGGGAACTGTAAAGTTTGCCCATCCACACTCATCCTACCCAGCCAGCCTCTAACGCACCACACCCCCCCACACCCCACACTCACAATGACCACCGAGTACAAGTTCAACGCCTGGACCGGCCAGGACGACAACGCCATCAACGGCAACCTCCAGTACAAGGAGATCACGCCCAAGCCGTGGGAGGAGGACGATGTGGATGGTGAGTGCCCGTGCCCTCTGCATGTCTCACACCCCCAGTCAAGATCATCTACTCGTCCATCTGCGGCTCGGACGTGTCTGGCCTCTCGGGCCACTTTGGCCCGGTCCAGCCCGACCGCGTCGCCGGGCACGAGATTGCCGGCGAGGTCGTGCGCGTCGGCTCGCAGGTCAAGGACCTCAAGGTCGGCGACAAGGTCGGCATCGGCGCCCAGTGCGACGCGTGCGGCGAGTGCCGCTGGTGCGGCGACCGTGAGTGCGCTGTCTCTCTTCGAAGCTGATGGCAGACCGCGAGAACCTGTGCCCCAAGATGACGTTCACGTACGGCGGGCACGACTACCCCCGCGGTAAGGCGAAGGGCACGCAGACGTACGGCGGGTTCGCAAAGTACTGGCGCGGCCCGGCCAAGTTTGCCGTGCGCGTCCCCGACGGCCTCGACCTCGCCGAGGCGGCGCCGCTCTGCTGCGGCGGCCTGACGGTGTACGCGCCGCTCGCGCGCTACGGCGCCGGCACCAAGGCCAAGGAGGTGGGCGTCGTCGGCATCGGTGGCCTCGGGCACATGGCCATCCTCATCGGCACGGCGATGGGCGCCAACGTGACCGCCATCTCGCGCGGCACGGCCAAGGAGGCGCAGGCGAAGGAGCTCGGCGCCAAGAACTACATCGCGACGAGCAACGACCTCAAGAAGGACTTTGAGAAGCACGCCCGCAGCCTCGACCTCATCATCTGCACCATCAACCCCAGCAACCTCCCCGTGGCGGACTACGCGTCGCTCCTCTCGCCCGACGGCACGATCGTGTTTGTCGGCGTCGTGCCCGAGCCGCTGGCCATCTCGTCGTTCCAGCTCATCCAGGGCCAGATTGGCGTCGCCGGCTCGCTCATTGGCAGCCCGGCCGACCTGGCCAACCTGTTCGAGCTCGCGGCCAAGAAGGGCGTGCACCCCATGATTGAAAAGTTCAACATGGACGACATCAACACTGCGATCCAGGGCGCGCGCGACGGCAAGCCGCGCTACCGCTACGTCCTCGTCAACACGGACAACGGTGGTAAGCTCTGAGCAGGTTCAAGTGTAGCAACCGGGCTCGGGCGAGCGGGTAGAAAACAAACCGTAAAGTGTACGAGGCTCGGTATGGTACGAGGCTCTGCACAGTGTACATAGATTAGGATGCGATATGATGGCATGTGCGGGGCAGCAGCGGCTCATCGATGGCGAGCAAGGGCAGGGCAGGGCAAGAACGCGAACAGACACAACATACATCCGACACACCCCTCTACACAACCCCCCCGTTGTCCTTGTTGACCAGCACGTAGCGGTACTTTGCCTTGCCCGCCTTTGCGGCCGGGATGGCCTGGTTAATCTCGTCCATGTCCCACTTGTTGATCCAGGGCGTGACCCCGCCGTTGGCCGCGAGGGCGAACAGCTCGGCCAGGTCCTCTGGCGTGCCGATGATCGAGCCGGACACGCCGGTCGCGTCTGGCGGAGTCAGCGCGGCCTCTCCCGCTACTCACTGGCAATCATCGACCCCGAGATGAGCTCCATCGGCGCCATCACCACCCCAACCAGCACGAGCTGCCCCTCGGGCGCCAGGAGGCCGAGGTAGTCGTTGAGCGGGAGCTCTGGCGGGTTGATGGTACATATAATCAGGTCGAGGGACCGTCTGTGCTTCTTGAAATCCGCGCGCGTGTTCTCAGAGGTCGCGATGTAAGCGTCCGCACCGAGCGCGAACGCGTCCTCGCGCTTGCTTGTCCCCCTCGAAATGGCAGTGACGTGCGCGCCCATGCCCTTCGCGATGAGGATGGCCATGTGCCCGAGCCCCCCGATACCCACGACGCCGACGTTGCGCGCGCGCCGCGAGCCCGCGCCCCAGCGCCGCAGGGGCGCGTACACCGTCAGCCCGCCGCAGCAGAGCGGGGCCGCGAGGGCCGGGTCGAGCCCGGGCGGGATGCGCACCGCGAACTTGGAGGACCC
This sequence comes from Vanrija albida, assembly GCF_041260175.1. Classification (NCBI taxonomy): domain Eukaryota; kingdom Fungi; phylum Basidiomycota; class Tremellomycetes; order Trichosporonales; family Trichosporonaceae; genus Vanrija; species Vanrija albida. The sequence continues at coordinate 1,705,708 of NW_027191423.1, forward strand.
GCGCCAGTGCTTCGCGAAGCCGCCGTAGGATTGGGCCGGGGTCCCCTTGGCCGCGCCGCGCTGGTACCGCGACCCGCCGTAGGTGACCGTCATTCTCGGGCAGTAGTTGACGCGGTCTGGGCGTGAGCGGGGGGCAGGGGGGAGGACGCACCCTCGTGGCACCACTTGCACTGCCGACAGCAGTCGGCCTGCGCGCCGACGCCGACAAAGTCGCCAAGCTGCAGGTGGTCGACGGCGGGCCCCTTGCGGATGACGCGCCCGACCACCTCGTGCCCGGCCACGCGGGGGCCGTAGGGCGCGATCGGGCCAAACTCGCCGCTGAGGGCCGAGACGTCGGTCGCGCAGATGCCAGAGTAGACGATTGCGACTGGTGAGTTAGTGGGAGGGGAGGGAGAGGGAGGCGCACCATCGACGTCGTCGTCCTCGAACACCTTGGGCTCGATGGCGCCGAACGTCAGGCCGCCCGTCGCCGCGCTCTCGTCGCGCCCGATCCAGGCCTTGAATGTGTCTGGCATTGTGTGTGGAGTTGGAGCGGGAGGAGTGGTCGACGTCAATTATCGTCGCTGGACGAGACAACTCGGCCATCGCCCCCGGCTTTGTCGCTTATCACTGATGACGCGCTCGGGCTGACTACAACCGGGCGTGGCACTTGGCGTCGACCAGAGACAGGCTCGGGGATGCATCGAGGTGCACTGCCACGACGCGTGCATGCTGGCAGTGCGCCTGCCTGCCCCACCGCCTGCAAAACACCTGCATGCAAACTATCTACCTACGCCACCAGCGCGTCCTTCTTCTTAATGCTCACTCCCGCCGACGCAGACACCTGGCCGTCCGCCGACACCTTGACGCTGCCGGCCAGCTTGGCCCCCTTGGGGTGCGGCACGTCGACCTCGACGTCCTCCGTCACCTCGTACGCGCGCACCTCGAGCCCGACGGCCGCATAGTCGTAGTCGGGCACGCCAATGTTCTCGGGGCCGAGGAGGAGCACCGAGTTGGGGCGCACAAACACGGGGATCAGGTCGATGGGGTAGTCGTCCTTGCGCACAAACTTGGGGCCCTCGACTACCTCGCCCGTCCAGTAGTCGGTCCAGCGCCCCTCGGGCAGGTAGTACTCTGCGTCCGAGCCGAAGACTGGCGCGACGAGCAGCGAGTCGCCGAGCATGTACTGCTTGTCGAGGTATCGGGCGACCGGGTCGTCTGGGAACTCGAGGAACATGGACCGCAGCACGGGCAGACCAGTCTTGTGTGCCTTCACGCTCTGCGCGTAGATGTAGGGCATGAGGCGCATCTTCTCGTGGCCGAGGCGCGAGGTGACGCGCACCGACTCGTCTCCATAGTCCCAGGGGACGCGGTACGTGCCGCAGCCGTGCATGCGCGAGTGGGTCGAGAACATGCCGAACGCGCACCAGCGCGCGAACAGCTCGTTGGTGGGCGGGCCGGCAGTGTCGATGAAACCGCCGATATCGTGCGAGTGGAACGCAAAGCCCGACATGGCGAGCGACAGGCCGGCGCGCAGGCTCTCGGCCATGCCCTGGTAGGTCGACTGCGGGTCGCCGCCCCAGTGCACGGGGAAGCGCTGGCCGCCTGCGCTCGCCGAGCGCGCCCACACCGCCGCCTCGTCCTTGCCGAGCTTGGCCTCGACCGCCTCGAACGTGCACTTGTTGTACAGGACCGAGTAGTAGTTGTGCATCTTGCGGGCGTCGGACCCGTCGAAGAAGACGGCGTCCTTGTGCGGGCAGCGCTCGCCAAAGTCGGTCTTGACCGTGTCGACGCCGGTTTCGATGAGGCGCGTCACGAGGCCCTGGTACCACTTCCACGCGTCGGGGTTGGTCTGCTGTCAGCGAGGTAGGCGTGTGAGCACTCACGAAATCGACGAGCGCCATACCCGGCTGCCACCAGTCCCACTGCCAGACGGCACCGTTGACGCGCTTGATAAAGTAGCCCTTCTCCTTACCCTCCTTGAAGATGGCGGACCGCTGCGAGATGTACGGGTTGATCCACGCACACACCTTGACGTTGAACTCGCGCTTAATGTCGGCGAGGTACTTCTTCGGGTCCGGGAACATGTCGGGGTCGAACTCGAACGAGCACCAGTCGTACGCCTTCATCCAGCTGGGCAGGTCAGTGTGGACCACGGCACGTTCACTCACAAGCAGTCGAGGTGAAGGACACGGACGGGGCAGTCGCGGTCGCGCATCTGCTGGAGGAAGCCCGTGACCGTCTTCTGGTCATACGAGGTGGTGAACGACGTCGAGAGGTACAGGCCGAACGTCCAGGCCGGGGGCAGCGCCGGGCGGCCAGTCATAGCGACGTAGTTGAGCAGCGCAGCCTTGGGCGAGCCACCACCAATGATGAAGTACTCGATCGTCTCGCCTCGGACGCTGACGTTGACGTTCGAGTTGTTGTCGTGGCCGATCTCATACTCGACCTCCTCAGGGTGGTTGATGAACACGCCGAAGCCGCGCGAAGACAGGTAGAACGGCACGTTCTTGTACGTGATGGTTGAGTGGGTGGCGTGGTCGTCGTTGAACATGCCGACGACCTGGCCGTTCTTGACGTACGTGCCGAAGCGCTCGCCCAGGCCGTAAATGTTCTCGTTGACCTTGAGCGAGAAGTTGCTGTGCATGTAGCGCACGAGGGCGTCGGTGCGGAGCTCGTCCATGCCCATGCCGTTGTGTCGGGCCAGCGCCCCGGAATCGCTCGAGAGCCGGCTCTTCTCAGACTCCTGGTTGAGCGTGTAGCGGTACGGCACGTCGGCAAAGCCCGTGCCCTTGAAGCCGACCTCGGTGAGCAGCTTGTCCTTGCCCTTCTTGGTGGCGTCGAGGAACGAAAGGTTGAAGCCCGACTCGGCGGTGTTGACGTCGACGCTCACGCTGCCTGAAGCAAACGAGATGGTCTTGCCCGAGCGCGAGAGCTTGGTCTTGGGCGCGGCCGGCTTGCCGTCGGGGAAGAGGTCGAAGCCGGGCCGGCCGTCCTCGCCGCCGACGTGGTGGTCGACGCGGACCTTGATCACGTCCTCCATCGGGGACGAGATGTTGACGAGGATGACGGGCTCTGTGGCGTCAGCAAAGGCAGCGACAAGCACTCACGGCTGACCGTGTCCTTGCGGTCCGCGACGTGGATCGTCGAGGCGAGGAACTCAAGCTCGTCGTCCGTCTGCTTGATGATGTCGGTGACTTCGACGGCCGCACGCCAGTTGACGCCGAGCATGGGCTCGAACCAGCGCGTTCCTTGTGTGAACTTCATGGTGGGGGGGTTGAGGCTCTGTGGGGTCCCGTTGTGGGTGATGGCCTTGGACTGGACGGCATGGCAGCGAGATTAAGTAGGAGCTGTGGGGGGCTGCGACGAGGGGCAGGTGAAATGGCCGGCGCCGACTCGGGGTGGCATCGGCAACAAGAGCTTCGGACAAGAGCGACAGGAGCGCATTGAGAGTGGGCTGTGACGAGTAGGCCGCTGCTGAGGAGATGCAACCCGAGTTGCTGACGGCGTTGTGTGTCAAGCCTCGTCCAAGTCGCCGAGTGAGTGGGCCGTAAGGCGGTCGGGCCGGTGACGATTGGAAATGTTCGGCCCGCTCCCTCGGTCTCGGCGCCACTTGGCACGGTCGAACTTCGAGATCTCGCAGCACCAACCGGACAGAGCCCCCCGGGACCCCCAACATCCTCCCAGTACCCCATGCACATTGCCCCACACACACCATGGCAGCAGGAAGCCGGAACCGCCGCTCGGCGTCGGGGGACGGCTCGCACGAGGAGCCCGAGTCGAACAAGCGTGAGTGGGCCTTGCCCCGCCTTCGGCTGACGCCGGCCCCCAGGCGCGTGCGACTTTTGCCATCATATGAAGATCAAGTGCGTGGGCAAGGACAACCCGCCATGCAAGCGGTGCCGGACGCTCGGGGAGGAATGCACGTTTGACCGGCGGCGCGCTGCCGTGCCGACGCGCACCGACAAGGAGTAGGTCGCGGCCGGGAGAGGGCTGACGAAAGGCGTCTGCTCGCGCTCGAGAACCAGATGGGGTCGTTCAGCTCGGCGCTGCAGGGCCTCACGGCCCTCATCGCAGAGAATACGGCCCAGCTCAAGGTCATGTCGGCCGGCCACTCGCCATGTAAGCTCCCCCGAGGGCTCGCTGACCCCAGCCAACGTCTCCAACCCGTCGACCCTGGCGCAGTGGGTGCGCGCCGTGCCGACGACCGTGACGCCGTCGCCGGAGGTACATACTGCGGCTCCGCTGTTCGCTGCCGGCCTCCCGCCCGTCAGCTTCTCGAGCATGTTCAACCCCCGTGGGCAGGTCTCTGCCCTGCGCGCCGTGCACGGCTCGAGCGAGACGTGGTCCGGGAGGGCGAGCAACACGGGGGACGAGGACGAGGGCGACGAGGGTGATGAGGATGCCGCAGATGCGCAGGTGCACGACGTTACGCCTTCCGACGACGAGGACGACGAGATGGGCGGTCGGCGGCCCCCGGCGACGGCGCTCGGCCCGTTCCTCCAGAGCGAGGAGACGGCGCGGCTGCGCAGCGACGGGGTGGACGTCGGGAGGAAGCGGCCGCACGAGGGCGACGGGGACGACCGGCCGCCCCGCCGCGCGCGGGTCGACTCGTGCACCTGCACTGCGAACCACAGCGTTGGCGCCGAGCCGGCCGACGACGACCCCATCACGCTCGGCCTCGTGCCGGAGGAAGAGGGCCGACGGCTGTTCGATCTGTACGTGCGCGACCTGGCGCCGCTGACACCAGGTTCCATGCGGGCGCGAGCGCCTACGTCCCGATCTTTGACCCGAGTACGGACACGTTTGACGAGTGGGTGGACAAGCTGGCCGCGGCTGACGAGCAGGGTACGCCAGCGCAGCCCGCTGTGCCTCACGGCCATTATGATGATCGGGCAGATGTGCGCCGACGCTGAAGGTGGGTGCACTGTTTGCTTGAGCTGACTGAAGTCGGCGGCAAGAGCGAGCTCGGGGTAAGGCTCAAGCGGCACGCCGAGAAGATTGCGGCGTCGACGCTGTTCTCGCCGATTGCCAGCATCAACATTGTGCAAGGCCTGAGTGAGTGCCCTGCCTGGGTGGCGTGCTGACAACAGTTCTGCTGGCTGCGTGGGGTGACACGGCCTGGAGGCCAGTCAGTGAGTGGCGCTGGAGGTGGGGGGCATCGCTGACACACCAGACCATGCCAACGCTGTCGCGTGAGTTGACGACTTGCAACTACCGGACGGACTGCTGACCGCCCAGTGTCGACATGGGGCTGTATCGATGCCTGCACAACCTCATCGCATCGGGGATGGGAGCCGGGCGGTCACCGGAGGAGCTCGAGGCAGACCGCCGCTGCGTGATGGGGGCACGGCTGTGGCTGGTGGTAAGTTGTTTGCCAGCAGCACACGCTCACACCCCAGTTGACCCGCTTCAAGCTTGCGTGAGCGCTACCCGCAAGCCCCACTGACCTCAGCATGAGCATGAACCACGGACGCCCGATCGTCAACCCCGACGAAGACGGCACGATCTCCACCGCGCGACGGCTGCTCGAGCACCCGCTCTCGATCCCAACAGACAGCCGGTGCATCGCGCTCGTCGAGCTCGTCCTCCATCGCCGTGGGTGCCGCTGCAGGACACGTGCTGACACGCACAGAAATGGCCCTCCAGATGCTCCTCACCCCAGAGTACGTCTCGCCGCCCGAGGTCGACGAGATCGTGCACAAGGCCAACGAGGCGTTCGACGGCTGGGGCGACTTCTGGGCCGACTACTACGGTACGTATGATCCGGACCAGACCAGTGCTGACAGTAGCGTCGCGGGGTACCGGCGCCGACAGCTTCCTCGTCACTGAGCGTAAGTCGCTCCTCCGACGCCGCTGACCCCAGTCTCGGTGATGAAGTCGCACAGCATCCTCCAGTTCCACTACCACGTCCTGCGTGGCGTGCAGACCAAGCTCGACGTCGACTGCCTCCCAAGGCGGAGGCGGCACTGGCTCGTCCGCAGCCTGCACGTCGCCGACGAGCTCGTATCCCACATGGTCCAGCCGGAGGCCCTCGCCCGGCTCCGTTTCGCGGACCACTACGCCTGTGAGTCGCACAGCTAGCTCCCACTGACCGCAGTCGTCGGCTTGGCCTTTGCAGCAAAGTACCTCCTGCGCCTGGCGCGTATCCTCCCCGACCGGGTCGACCTGCGCGGCGTCGTGCGCAACGTCACGACCCTCGCCGACCAACTGAACAGATGTACGTCGTGCCAGCGGGCCACGCTGACAACAGTCCCGGGCTTCAGCTTCCATCGGCAGCTGCGGCACGTCGCGGCCCGCACACGCGCGAGGCACGCGCTCCCTGAGTCGGGGATGCCGAGCCCGCACGCGGCGACGGCCGAGCTGCCGGTGCCCGCGCCGCTCCTGTTCCCCCAGGGCGACGCCGCGCTGGGCGCCGACACGGCGGACGAGCTGGCGTTTGTGCGCTTTGCCGAGGTGCGTGTGCGCCGGGGTGGCGCTGACGGAAGAACTTGGAGGCGCTTAACGGCAACGAGAGCGAGTGGCTGGATTTGCTCGTGGACGGTGGGTGAGGTCGAAGGCGGCGCTGACAGCAGGGCCATTCACGCCGCTGTTGGCCGAGTCGCCACCGCAGCCCGTCGGTGTGGTGTAGGGTGACAGGCAGAGGGATGTACTCATACTGTATGCATAGTGGTCGGGGCAATGGCTTGGAATGGCGAGAAGGCGACGAGCCGAGTCCGTTCTCGGTGGCGCATGCGTGTGGCAGAAACTAAGACGACTTGGGTGAGGGGACGTTGGGGCCTGGGGGGTGAGTGGCGACTCGAACACGACCCCAGCACTCCCCTCGACCCGTCCGTCTGAGCCGCGCCCACGTTGCCTACGAGAGCGAGCGGTGCCGACGAGGAGGAGAGCCGGCGTGACACGGCGCCGTCCACCACCGCCCCAACGCCGACCGAGAGCGGGCCGGTCGTGTCAGCTGTCCAGGTCAGGTGTTCCTCCTGAGCAGCCCCGCACCCCAACCTTGCTGCGCATGTATCCTACCCTGCCTGCACACGCATGCCACCCTGCTCGACACCTCGGCGCCGGCTCGGGGTCCCCAGACGCCGGCAAGGGGGACCGACGCCCGGCGCCGAGATTGCCAATGCCGAGCGCCGGTCTGCAGCCGGCGGCTTGGCCAGATCTCTGAGATTTCGGGAGACGACTCGTCTGCCTCCAACGATGCATACTGTTGATGCTGGACACTACTAGATAAACGGGACCCCGCACGGGGATCCCCCACACTGCTCGCTCGTATCGAACCCCTCGACACGACACACCATGTCTGACAATGGCAAGACGGACACGACACGCCTGGCCGAGGAGGCGGCCGCCAAGGAGCGCTCGATGGGCTTCCGGGAGGTGCTGGCGACCTACTACCCCGCTGCGCTGTGGAGCGCCTTCCTCTCCTGCGGGCTCATTATGGAGGGGTACGACATCGGCATTGTGAGTGCGGCGCCGGGGCTCGCTGACACCTTGCAGATCAACGCCTTCTTCGGCCACAATGCAAGTCGCGCTGGCCGGCTGGACTGACGGCGCAGGAGTTTATCAACCACTTCGGGCACACGAACGCGCAGGGCAAGAAGTACATCCCCGCCACCTGGCAGTGAGTGCGTCGAAGGGGCGGTACTGAGCCCAGGTCTCTCATGAACAACGGCGCCCAGATCGGCCAGGTCATCGGCCTGCTCGTGCGTCCTTGGCTTGGCCGAGACACCACTGACCCCAGATCAACGGCTACTGCCAGGCGCGGTTCGGCTCCAAGCGCACCTACGCGGCCGGCATGATCCTCATGACGGGGGCCATCTTCCTCCCCGTCTTCTCCAAGAACTTGCCCATGCTGTTCGGCGGCGAGCTCCTCTGCGGCATCCCCTGGGGCATCTTCCAGACCCTCACGACGGCGTACGCCGCCGACATCTGCCCCGTCATCCTGCGCGCCTACCTCGCCAGCTATGTCAACATGTGCTGGGGTATCGGTGGGTCAGAGGTCCTGCCACAGCTGAAACCAGGCCTCTTCCTCGCCGCGGGCATCGTGCGCGCCAGCCTCCAGATCCATGGCATGTGGGGATGGCGCATGCCGTACGTCCTGCAGTGGTTCTGGCCTGTGCCCCTCTTCATTGGGGTCCTGTTCGCGCCTGAGAGTGAGTTGACGCTGAGACGACACTGACCCTCAGGCCCGCGCTGGCTCGTCCAGAATGGCAGGAACGACGAGGCACGCGAGACCATTCGCCGGCTGGCGCGGACCGGTCACTACACTGAGGAAGCGCTCGACGCGCAGGTCGCCCTCCTCGTCCACCAGAATGAGCTCGAGAAGGAGGAGGCCTCGGGCCGCAGCTACGCCGACTGCTTCAAGGGGACCAACCGCCGCCGTACTGAGATTGTGAGCGTGAACCTGGTGCGGTGCTAATGCTAGTGCTGCGTCGTCTGGGCGATCCAGATCCTCTGCGGCCAGGCCATCTGCGGCTACTCGACCCAGTTGTGAGTCGCCTCCTGTGGCCTACCGCTGACAGCAGCCTTCGTGCCGCAGGCATGAGTCAGACCGGAGCGTTCAACATAAACCTCATCACATACAGCATGTTCCTCGTTGGCGGCTTTGTCTACTGGATCAGTGGGTGGAAGTGCATGGCACCGCCACTCACACCGCAGTTACCCACCACTTTGGCCGCCGCACAATCCAGCTCACCGGTCTCGGTATGATGACTTGCTCTCATGCCGTCCTCGCAGCCTTGGGATTCGTCCGCGCAGCGCACCCAGAGAACAACACGATCGCCCGTGCAATCGGCGGCATCCTCGTCATCACAAACTTCTCATTCACGACCACCCTCGGCCCGGGCACGTACACGATCGTCGCCGAGATGCCGTCGAGCCGCACGCGCCCCCAGACCGTCGCCCTCGCGCGCGTGTGCTACGTCGTCTCGGCCATCGCCTTCCACCAGCTCGTGCCCCGCATGCTCACGCCCCAGGGCTGGGGGTGGGGTACCCGCGCCAGCACGCTCTTCATCGGCACTTGCATCGCCGGCTGGTTCTACTGCTACTTCCGCTTGCCCGAGACGAAGGACAGGACGTACGGCGAGCTCGACATGCTGTTCAGCCAGAAGGTCCCCGCGCGCAAGTTTGCGAGCACGCACGTCGACGAGTTTGCCCGCGGCGGCCACGACACGCCCCACGATGTCAAGGAAGAGGAGGAGCGGGTGGAAGAGGTCAAGAAGTTGTAGCAGCCGAGAGCAAGCGGAGCCTCAGGGGGTTGGAAGGGAGGTGGCCGGGACAGTAGGGAGTTTGTACGCGCAGTAGGGGCCATCGTCCAGGACAGGGTCGAGGATGAAAGAATGGAATGCAGCTTGGACACAATGGTCGACTCGTCCCCACAAGTCAATGGGACCGCAGAATGACGAAGCTCACCGCCACAATGCTCGTACCCAAACTACCTGCAACAACACAGCCATATGTATTCGTCGAACTCTGAACTATTTCTGATTGTCTCTGTTTGGTTCTTATACTCCTCATTTTTCCCATCTCCCCATCTTCGCTCCTTCACTCCTCACTCCATCACTCCATCTCGCCAACTCTCCACCCCCCCACCTCCCTCTCCATCCCTCAATTCTCTCTCATTCTCTCTCCCGTACTCCGTCCAAATATGTCCGCCACGCAGGCCATGCTGCAGCTTCCAGGCTACTTTGAAGTGGTAGAGGAGCTGCTCCTGTTCTGTCATTGGCGCGATATTCTCTCAGCCAGTGCAGTGGGTTATGGTGCTCCTCCTTCTTCCGAGATCGTGCTCTGACCCGGCCCTCCATCCCCAGACATGTGTAAAACTGAACGACATCGTGACCAGCAGCGACGCCCTCCAGGCGCGCCTTCGAGCGGGCTACTACCAGCGCACGCCACCACTCCCAGGTCCTAAGTCCGTCGAGCGCATGATCGACATACAGCAGCGCTGGGAGGCCTTCAAACCCAAGCGAATCCATCTCCTTGGCAGCGGTGAGGACGTGTGGGGAGCTAAGGCTGGGGGCGGGGTGATCGTCATGAATGAAGCTTGTGGACGTGACGGAAGAGGCCCATGGCAAGTTGGAGACAGTAGTCGTGCCACAAGCTGACGACATCCAGGGCTCCAGTGGACCATCACACCTGCTACAGGGTGGCCTTCACGGACAATTTTCGGGACAACGACAACATCTGTAGAGGCCAATCCCTCGACCTCGGAGCCACGCCCCACAGCGTTGAAGATGGGACTGGGGTGAACGTTGTTGAGTGGGGGCCGTGCAAGATTTGGGTGTCTTCCCGCCATCGAAACCTGCTTGCTGGAGTCTCGCTCTACCAGCTGAAGGATCGACCGGGCGTCATTCAAGCTACGGTTCAGCTCTTCCCTCTCTTTCACACCGCCGGGGAACGTGGCCAGTTTTATCCGGGGGCTGCCCAGCCATTGTTGACGGTGACGCTTCCAAGTTGGGTGCCCCTTGATGAGAATATCTGGGACAGTGGGTCCCAGAGGTTCTTCCCCACGCAAGGGTGCTATTACAAGCGCACACTGCTCAAGAACTCCATCGGACTCGATCTGGGCTACGATGAAACAATCGCCTTCAGTATTTCCACCCTCAAGCACGTACAGACGACTTCGGCATACTACGTCTGGAATTGGCGTACGGGCGAGCGAACCGTGGCATGTGCAAGCCTCTCACGCCTGGCCCTCCCGACTGATTCCGCAGGATGCCATTCCTCGTATGTATCGAAGAATGGAAGCCAGACAAGAGAGCGCTCGATATCACTCCTTCTATCAGGAAGGTCGTTCCGATCAACCCTAGTGCGGCCCTTGTCTGGATTGATGCGGATGCGGACTCCTACGACTGCCATGGTTCCCACCTCGCTCTGGTCCACAGTAAGGTCGAAGAATCGGCCACCATCGTGTCTGGCGCACCATTGCTCGACTTTCGTGAGCCCGCCACACAAGTTGGAGGAGTCATTACACTTGACGAGGACAATTGGAATAGCTACTCATATGTCTTTGTTGATACGGACGACCGCACTCCTCTGCTGGTGTTCTTTCGATGCTCTCCGATGCGTCCCAGGCCCAACAAGGTTGTGGGGGTAATGCGCCTTCTCAGTCGCGGTGGTGCTCCCAGCATTGCGGAGACTTTGGAACACGATGTTCCTCCCCATACACAGACCTCTCTCAGCCTGATTCCAGAGTCAGCAATGTGGGTAGGATTGCAAGGCTTCGATTACAAGGATGCGGACTTCGTTGCTTTAACAGGAAGCAAGGTGGTTTTACTGGCAGCTACGACAGGCAATGATGTCGACATCCACATCCGGGACTACGGATTTGGCCCGGCGATTCGTCCTGGATTGCTTGGTTCACGACGAGTTGTTCCGCCTTCGAAGCTACCTGTTGTGCAGGATGGGGAAACTACGAACTGCGGCATCTCGTTGGTGAATGTTGAACAGAGGGGGGGCTCGTCTGTAGCCACACTGCGTTGGGACGATAGCTGGGAGGAGGACGAGGAGTTCCGCTTCACGTCTTTGACGGCCGACGCAGAGCACATATACATCAGCACGGTGAGCGCGTGGCGTTGGACTACCTGACCCTAGGATTGCCGAGGGCTCATCGTTATTTCCTTCTAGGCGGCTTTGCTCCATTGACGCGCCGTGGACGACATGCCGTACTGCTAGCAGCAATGAATTCATGCTACATTCTATAGATTAGAGGAGGTAAGCGGCGGCGGCAAGGACGACGGCACCCGCGCCGACGCCCGACGAGAGGCCAGCGGCCGACGAGGGCTTGGCCGAAGCGGAAGCCGAGGCGGAAGCCGACGAGGAGGCGGCGCTGGCAGCGGAGCGCGAAGCCGAGGCCGAGGCCGAAGCCGAGGCAGCCGAGGACGCCGACGAGACGGCAGCCGAGGCCGAAGCCGAGACCGACGAGGCGGCGGGGGCGGCGGACGAGGCAGCCTCGGAAGCAGCAGCCGAGACCGAAGCGGACGCGGAGGAGGCGGCCTCCTCGGCGGACGACGAGGCAGCGGCGGAGGGCTCGGCAGAAGGAGCAGCCGACGACGAGGCGCCGCCGTTGCCGGCCTCGCTACCGCACATCTGGCGGACCGAGTCGACGCGAGCAGCGATCGAGTCGGCACCGCTGGGGTTGTTGGTGCGCATGCAGGAGACGCACGAGTCGGCGAGGCCGATGAGCTCGGCGTTGCAGTCGCTCATGCACTGGTTGATGTTGGTGCGGCAGACGAGGGCCCAGTCCATGACGGGGTCGCAGGTGTCCTCACATCCGGCGAGCGAGATCTGGCGACGGACGATGGACTCGTTGGAGGGCGAGGCCGAGGCCGAGGCGGCTGGCGGGTCAGCTGTGCTCCCTATTGCTCGTGGCCTACTCACCGAAGACGGCGGCGACGAGGATAGCGGCACGCATTTTGTTAGACTTTTTTTTCGGGGGGTTGGGGAAACGGCACATTGTTCATTGGCCTTTTCTATGCCGCTGGATCGGGACATGGATCACCCGCGCGCCGATTTGACAGCGCGCGTCACGACCAGAGCAAGCGGGGACTGCGCCGGTCCTGTCCCGGGAGGGGGTGGGCCCATGTTCTGTTCCATGTGATGTGCAATGCAAGCGCACGAGGGCAGAGGCGGAAGTGCACAGAGGATTTCGGCCGAGCCAAGAGGTGCAGGTCGCGGCTCATTGCCAAGACTTTTCACGTCTCCCTTACCCCGCCTGGGGAGGGCAGAGCGGCAGAGTGGGTGAATTATCTGATAACGGCGCAATTTGACTCGACGTCACCTTGCTCTTCGCGTCGCCCGCCCGAAGTCGGGCGCTGGGCCATTGGCCGTGCGCAACCCGGCGCGCAGGGGAACGGGGCGGGGCTTGCTCGCATGCCGGCGGGGCGGCACATGGTGACTGCGCGTTACGAATGCGGTACAGCTATGGTCCGAGGTCGGCGCTGCGGCTTGCTCGGTTGCGGCCTTGCGGGAAATGAGCGAGCGCCGAAGGACGCCGTGCGGCGCATGGTGCGGTGCGCTCCCCGCCGGCATGCCGGACCCCCGCCGGCCACCGCGCCGATGTGCACGGAGCAGTGGTGTTTGCTGCTTGCTGTGTTTAGTAGGAGGGACATAGGGACAAGTGGAACCAGCGCCAGCGCCATGGCATGCCAAGTTGACCGAAAAAAAAAATCAAGCTGCGAGAGGCACAGTGATCGACCCGAGAGATCATCGTCGCGTCGACACGTCCAATGCCAGCATCGTCAATGAGCATAGCAACGCCCAACAACAGCTTGAGAATTACAAGCAGCAGCAGCGCGTCGAATGGTCTCTGCAGCTAAACACATAGGAACGGCGCCAACGACGCCCACGGCGTCCAAAAGGCGGAAGCTGTCGGCTGCGCCGCCAAAAGCCCAGGCGCCCGGCCTCTTGGCGTGGCGCAAGGGTTTCTTGGCTTGGCGAGGCCGCTGTACCTCGCGGCGCACTCGCCCTCACCCTCTCACATATCAGATAAAACGGCGGTACCCGCTCGGCCGACGGTTGCACGCGCAGTCAATGCACCCAAGAGCCTCGGCGGGTGGAGCATGCACCCCGGCGGGGGGTGAGCAAGCAGGGGAGCCAGTGCACGTCCGGGTTTTGCAAAGCTCAAGTTTACCTTCTTGATTTCCGCAGCAGCCTGCCTCCCAATCCATATAGCAGCGTGCACACACTTCTTGGGGGACGCAAAAACGACACAATGGCCCACGGAGTAGGAAGAGAAGTCGTCGGTGTCGCCGCTGGCGTGCCCGACACACCACCAACCCCCGAGACGGACAACATCGAGACCAAGAACGATGTCGAGACGCTCTCGCAGGCCCAGTCGGCCCCCACGCTCGAGCGCACCGCGTCGCGCGAGTCGTACAACCAGCAGATCGGCGTGACCAAGATTGAGACACTGTGTGAGTTGGCCCGCGAGGCCTCGTTCGCCGGGCTGACCACTCCCAAGACGTTGTGTTTGGCCGCGGCTGGAAGCTCGTCCTGCTCTGGGCATCCATCGCCCTCATCGCCTACGTGTGGTCTCTGGCCGCTATCACAACAAGCATCTGTAAGTCGCATACACACGCCCACTGTATACATACTTAACACATACAGACGGAGCCTTCGCCACGTCCTACTTTGGCAAGCACACCATCGTCGGCACAATAGCCGTGCTCACCAACCTCTCGGCGGCCATCACGCTGCCGCTGCTCGCCAAGCTGTGCGACGTCTTCTCGCGCCCCGCGTCCCTCTCGCTCGCCACGTTCATCTTCATCATCGGCTACCTCCTCGTCGCTGTCGCCCAGAATGTCCAGACCGTCGTCGCGGGCGAGACGCTCTACTCGGCCGGAAGGACGGGCATCTACCAGATCATGCACATCCTCATCAGCGATATGACCCCGCTCCAGTGGCGCGGCCTCGTGCTCGGCGCCTACTCGCTCGGCTTCCTCCTCAACGGCTTCCTGGCCGGCTTCATCGCATCGGGTATCGCCCTGTCCATGGGCACTGGCGACGGCTGGCGCTGGGGCTTCGGCATGTTCTGCATCATCATCCCCGTGTCCATCTGCCCGTCGATCGCCATCATGTTCTGGGGCCATGCCAAGGCCAAGGCCCTCGGGGCCTTGTCGCTCGCGTCGTCGTCGTACGCCCGCCGCCGCGTCCTCGAGGGCGAGCACGCCGCACCCAAGCGCACCGCCTGGGAGACGACCGTGTACATCTTCCACGCGGTAGACGCCGTCGGCCTCGCCCTCTTCGGCTTCAGCTTTGCCCTGCTCCTCTCCCCGCCCACCCTCGAGAAGGTCGTCAAGAACGGCTACAAGAACCCCGCCCTCATCACCATGTACGCCATCGGCGGTGCCCTCTTCATCGCCTTCTGCATCTGGGAGTGGAAGTTTGCCCGCTACCCCATCTGCCCGAGGCGCCTCCTCAACCGCACGTTCGTCGCCTGCCTCTTTGTCGACACGCTCCACTTCTTCAGCAACTACATCACCGACGCCTACTACAACTCGTGGGTCTACATTGTCAAGCCGCCCTGGTCGGACCGCAACTACGCCTTCTTCAGCAACACGTACAGCACGTCCATGGTCGTGTTCGCCGTCATCACTGGTCTGGCCATGCGCTTTACCCACAAGTACCGCTACATCCAGCTCTTCGGCATTGTCGTGCGCTGCATCGGTGAGGGCCTCAACTTCATGACGGCCTCGCCCTCGCACCAGGGTGATGGCAACTTTGTCGCCGCGAAGATCATCATTGGTGCCGGTGCGGGTATCGTCGTGTGCACGACCGCCGTCGGCGCCCCGGCATCTGTGCCCCACGCCGACCTGGCCATCGCCATGTCGATCCTTCACATGGTGGCCCAGCTTGGTGGCTCGGTCGCCGGCGCCATCTCGGCCACCGTGTGGAACACGAATGTTCCTCGCAACCTCAAGAAGTACCTGCCCAACACTGACCAGGCTACGCGCGACAAGATCTTTGGCAACATTCGTCTGGCTCGCCGAACAAAGCCTCACGACATGGTCGTCCGCGCATACTCTGAGGCCATCCGCCCCCTGCTCATCATCGCCATCTGCACGTCGGTCCTTGCCTTCTTCATCTCGCTGTTCGGCAAGGAGATCTACCTCGACAAGTCGCACAACGACGTTGAGAGGCACAAGATCATCGAGATCAAGAAGACGAGTGAGACGACCGACGCTATCATCGAGCAGAAGGTCAAGGAGGCCGAGGAGCGGGCGGCTGCCCAGCTGCAGGAGAAGGGGCGATGAGTAGAGTAGCATGGAGATGCATACATTTAGAGTCACTGGCCCGTGTTGCTGTCTGTTGTACAATGCCGATACGACCTCTATCTCTACGACTTCTTCAAGATCTTGAAATCACCCTGGAGATACCGCTTGGATCCGATGAGCGCAAACGCCCCAGCAAACGTGACGGCGCCGCAGAACCCAATACTGATAGTGTATGCGTCGGCGCCCGTCTTGCCGAGGTGGTTGCGCGAGTAATTGACAAGCAGGATGGCGAGCACCTGGCTGACGAGGGACGGGATCGACAGGTCGACCCAGTAGATGGCGAGTGCCGACCCGAGGTCCTGCAGGCCGACAATGCTGGTGAGCATGGGCGTCGCGGCCGAGTGGATCGTGCCACCCGTCAAGCCGTGCAGCAGGCCGAACAGCGCCATGAGGCCAAAGCTCCTGCCGGGCAGCCAGATGGCCAGCGTCGCGACGGCGCAGATGAGGTAGCTCACAATCACCATGTTGACGCGGCCGCCCCGGTCCAGCGCGTAGCCCCACACTGGTCGCCCCACAATCTGCCCAGCAGCGAGGATGGACATGACGGCGCCGCCCTGCTTCTGCGTCAGGCCGAGGCCGTCGGTGCAGTACGACGCGAGCGTGTAGATGGCGATGAAGTAGGCCATGATGGTCAAAGCGCCCCAGACGAGGAACCACGCAAAGCCGAAGTTTGTCCACACCAGCGAGACGTGGAAGCTGGCGCTCTTGGCGCCGACGGCCGTGTGCCGCCCCTTGATGAAGAAGGTGGCGATGAGGAGGATGACCATGGTGATGAGGCCGTTTGTCACCAGCGTCCACTTTACGCCGACGCGCTGCAGGAGCAGCGGGGTCGTGTTGGCCCAGATGACGCCGCCGACGCCCGAGCCGGCCTGTGCGATACCTTGTGCGAATGCGAGGCGCTTGTCGAACCAGTGTGCGACGAGGGGTTGGGACGGGACGAGGAGCTAGGAGGTCAGCTGCGCCTGGGCTGGGCTTGGGCTCACCATTCCAAGGCCGATACCGAACACTATACCCTGGCACGCGAGGAAGCCGCCAAACGACTTGGTGACGCCGGCGCAGCACTGTCCGAGGCCGACGAGCACGGAGCCTGGGGGTCAACATTGCCATATGGCCGTGAAATGCTTACCAGCGTACATTGGCGCCTTGAACCCGAACTTGCGCACGAAGAGGTTGGCCAGCGGGCCCATAGCGACGGCGATGGCGGCTGACAGGCCGCCGACCCACGCATAGTCGAGCTGCGTCGCGGCGTAGTAGTTGTGCTGGAGGAAGTAGGACGAGTAGACACCGTACGTCGTGTTCACGCCTGGGGCCGGGTCAGCTGCGAACGAGGGCGAACGGGGAGCTCGACTCACCCCAAGTACACGCGTTCACGCCAAGCACGCAGATGACGACGACCCAGCCGTATCCTCCGTTAGGGAGCTCGATCTCGTCGGTCGCCACGGACGTCTCGTCGGTCGTCGCGCCGAGGTCGTTCTCCTCGTCTGGCACCTTGATCGCGGTGTGCTTCTCATCGGTGGTGGCTGCTGGGCCAGTTGGTAGTGGTTGGACGGCCGGCTGCGATACGTCCGAGCGCGTGCCGAGCTCTACGTCTTGGGCGGATCGGTTCCGCATAGTGGTGGGCGCACAGCGTGCTACCGTATACTCGTGTGAGATGTACACATGCAAGATGGCGAGCAAGCAAGCATAAGTGAGTGAGTGATCCGATGGCAAGTTTGTGCTGCGGAGATGGAGGCAGGGTCTCTCGGCGCAGTTGGCGGCTTACGAGCGGCGTTGTGGCCTTGGTGCGGGCCGTGGCCGGTGCTGCCAGAGTGGGTCACCTCCGAGGGAGGCCAGGAACCGTCCACCCAGGCAGACCCGAGCCAGCCGAGCAACGGACAACCGCTCGGCTCGTGCCATTCGAGCTGCAGGAAAGGCCCTGTACTTCCCTTCCGGGGCGAGGGGGATATGCATGGCCGGCCGCTTAACCCCTTGTGTGCTTGGCTGTCGCGTGCTCACCGCGCATGTGTTCGGCTTGGGCCGAGAGGTGTCTTCAACCCCGCTTCTCGCCTCCACCGGCAGGAGTGGAGCTCAGTGGAGCTCTCCGCTCGGCCGTACCAGCGGAATCCGGCATCCCGACTCCATGACCCGAGTGGTGATGCATCAAGTGACCCTCCCTCTATACCCTCCACCTCCACCCCTACAACAGCTCCGGCCACGAGACGCCCTTGGCAAAGTGGCAGAGCGGCGCCGTCGGAGTGATGTTGAAGAAGCGTGCGAACGGGTCGTCGAGGGGCTTGGCCGGGATGTGCTCGAGGCCCTTTGCAATGTCGGCGGCGGCATCCACACCCCAGTACGTGCTGATCAAGGCGAAGGTCAAGTCGAGGGCGGCGGTGACCCCCGAGCTGCTCCACACCTTGCCGTCGACAACGTACCGTGCCGGCGAGATCCAGTTGGCCTTGCCCATGGCCTGCGTGCGCTTCCAGGCGCTCTTGTTCGTCGTGGCGACCTTGCCGTCGAGGAGGCCGGCCTTGGCGGCCAGCCCGGCGCCGGTGCACACGGTCGCGAAGATCTTGACCTTGGGATACGTCTTCTTGAGGTAGTCGGTCACGGCCGTCACGTTGGGGTTCATGGTGCCGAGGCCGCCGGGGACGAAGAGGATGTCGAGGTCGAGGTCGTCGGCGAACGTGTGCGTCGGGGTGAGCGTGGGCCAGAAGGACGAGTTGGCGGGGTTCATGACCTTGGACACGGTCTCGGTCGTCACGGGGTCGAGCGTCTCGGCGATGAGGAACAGGTTGAGGCGGTTGTTGGTGTGGGCGAGCTGCTGGAGCGGGTCGATGACGCCGTACACGTCGATCAGCTCGAACGCGCGGAACAGCACCACGCCGATGTTGTTCAGCTGTGTGGTGCCGTTGTACTTTGGCGCCGGGGCGGCATTGAAGCACGTCGTGTTGGGCGGGAAGGGGCGCTGGCAGGTTGGCTTGACGGGCGTGGCCTGGCTGAGAGTGGTCAAGGTGGCCACCAGGCAGAGCAGGGCGAGCTTGAGGATCATCTTTTTGGAGGTTGGAGGACGACGACGACGTGGTGTGGGTGTTGACCCCTCCGCATGCCCATATGTACGCCGCTCGCGACTTGCGCAGCGTCGCATGCTCGGCACGCCGGACGGTGGACGCCGCGCACACACCGGCATGCATCGATGCCAACCCCATTGCATCAGCACAACACGCCCAACGACTGGACAAGTTGACGACGACTTGCCCGACGTGAGGGTAGCGTCGCGTCGAAATGGCGCAGTTTGACGAGGCAGATGGCCACGACGCGCCAAATGGCCACGCGCTACGAGTTGATGAAACACGACCATGCGGCAATTGTAGTGACAGTTTTCATATCTATGCAAGGGCCTACGGCCTTTTATATAACTAGCTCTCAAATGTCCGATGCGGGCTTAGACAACGACGGCAAGGGCAACGGCAGCGAGGGTAACGAGGCCGCCAACACCAGCGAATCCGGTGCTGAGCGTGGCAGAACCCGCCGAGACGGCATGGTCGTCCGAGGTCTTGTTGCCCGGGACGTAGTCCGCGGGGTAGGTAGCGTTGGTGCCGTTGCGGATCTCAAAGGCATCCGAGGTGATAATGGCAAGAGTCTGGCGCTCCGAGTCGGTGAACTCGGCGTGGAGGAAGTAGCCCTTGCCGGCGGGGGCCGAGCTGTTCGTCTCGAGCGGGTAGCTGAAGTTGGAGGGGAGCTCAAACTCGGTCGCGTTGTAGCCGACCTTGCCGGAGCCGTACACGATGGTACGGGGGAGGGCAAGGAGCTGGGTGTTGTTGTTGCGGAGCGTGATGCGGTACTTGTAGTGGAGGAGGGTCGAGTTGAGGTCAGCAGTGACGCTGACGTTGTGCTGGGTGCCGTTGATCTCGGCGGTCGCGTTGACCTCGACGACGGTGCCGTTGGCCTCGACGGTGGTGTTGACCTCGACAGTGTGGTTGTCGATGGTGGCAGTGCCGTTGAACTGGCCGTTGAAGTCGGTGGCGTTGAGCTCGGCCGTGTGGTTGCCCTCGAGGGTGGCGTTGAGGCCGCCCGTCGTGTTGAGCTCGGCGGTGACGTTGCCGTCAACGGTGGTGGTGTTACCGTCAACGGTCACGTTGTTCTCAGACGTGACGTTGAGGTCGGCAGTGACGTTGAGCAGGCCAGCGCCCTTGAGCCAAAGGAAGTTGGGGTGGGTGGCGTTGGGAGCGGTAACCCCTAGGCACGTCAGCCATCGTCGCTCGCTCTCACTCCACCAAGCCACTTACACCAGTCGCCCTTCTTGGGGAAGTAGAAGCTAATGTTGGAGAGGTACTTCTGGACGTACGGGACCAGGACCTCGGGGATCGTGTCGTTGCCGCCGGCGACCGAGGGGGTCGACGGGCTGGGGCCGGGGACGGGCTGGATCGTCGCCGAGCCAGTGACGTTGGGCGAGATCGTCGGGATGTCGGTCGGCGCCGGGCGGTCGGTCGTGCGGATCGGGTCGGTGACAATCGTGCCCGTGCCCGAACCCTCGCTGTTCGGGTTGACGCTCACCGGGCTGACGGGGGGCGGCAGCGACTCGGAGGGGATGAGCGAGGTGACGGCGGGGGGGTCGGTGACGATGGACGGCGGCGCGCTCGACTCGTCCTGGGCCAGGACGGCGGGGAGGACAGCCAGCAGAGCGTAGGCGGAACGGAAGAGCATGGTGGCGATATGGATGGTGGGGCTCGGTCTTGCATGCGCATTCTTAAGTACTATGGCGAGTGCCGCGACTTTGCGTGATGAAACCAGTGCTTTCGCCACAGTTGCGCAGTAGCCAAGAGAAGAGGGCTGCGGCGCGTAAAACTCCAATGACGTCGCGGGTGGCATCATCATCGTTCAAAAAAAAAAACAATGACAAAGTCAGGGGTGGGACGTGAGCCTTCAGCCTCCGCCCCACCCCAGCTCCAACGATTGTGTGCTCACACGCGTCGGGGTACGTACTGGCATTAAAGCGGACCTCGTAAGTGCCTTGCCATTCTTGGCACGCCTTGACGTCAAGCTACTGCATGGGGCGCGCAGCTGGCGCAGCGGGCGGTGCTCGCTGCCCCAAACTACTGCTCCGCTCCTCCGGTGCCCGCTGCCGCTACCTCCGGTGGCCCCCACCCACGCAGGCAGGGCACGGACGGACATCGCCCCGCCCACCCGTCTGCCGGCAGCTCTCTCCGGCGGCGCCCGAGCTTTGGATAGCCCCAGCGACGTCGATCCCGGTGCACACCGCCGTCCGCGGCCCCCGCCCTCCGAGGAGCCAGTTCCGCCCGCGGACTTTTGGATCCGAGCTTATCGTCGGTGTCGTCACCGTGGTCGCTGGCTCCAACCCGCCGTCAGCCCTCATACCTCGTCTCAGATGTCGCAACTTGGCACCATCCGCCCGAAGGGCGAGGGTATGTCGGGTTGTACGGCTGCGTGTATCCCTCGTGGTGACCACATGGCATGCATGGTAACTCCACTGCCTGAGGTGGACCTGCAGCGTAGTGTCTCGTTTCAACTTGAAACAACTGCCGCCAGCTGGCCTCTGCACTAACAAAGCCGCTCCACAAAGTAAGGGCGGAATGGCAAGCACATCAAGCCGACCGCGACAGGTATGATGCCACCCAGTCCGGCTGCCACGAGCACACGTGCGATTGCCAGTGACGGCTTGACCGAGTCAATGAACCCCTTCCTTCTTTCTATGTCCTAACTCGTCTCCTCCCGCGACTCGGTCCATTCCACAGCATCCAATCATCTGACTGACTACAACACGCTCGCAACCGCGACGAGGAGCACCGCAGCAAGGGGCGTGCTCACTGCGGCGCGCCCCGCCCCGGATGGCTTCGTCGATGCCGATGCCTGTGGTCCCCCAGAGCTCTGTGGTCCCCCCGAGCTTTGTGGGGCACCCGAGCTTTGAGCGCCAGCCCCCGAGCCCTGGGCGCCCGCCCCAGTCCCCGTGCTCTGGCTCAGACCGGTGTAGTTGGTCGGGTAATCGACGTGGGTGCCCTCTGGCTTGATCTCAAACTCCTCCGAGGTCGCGAAGAAGCCCGAGTCCTCGATGAAGGGCCCGGTCCCGGGGAGTGAGTCCGTGTTGATCTGGAGCCAGTACCCAGGGCCGGGGGGCACCTGGTCCGCACTGCAAAGCATCAGCATCGACTCCAGCTCACTGGCGGCCCCCACCTCAGCCTGGTGTCGCTGAACGCGCTCCCATTGTTCAGGTTCACGGTCGACCCGGCGAACGGCTGGATCGCCTTGGGCAGGATGGACGCGTTCCGATTCCACAGGTAGATTGTCGTCTGGTTGCTCTGGTTGTACGCGGGGATGATGTCCCACTCGATGACGGGGTAGCCGCCGACGGCCCACGTCGAGTTGGCCGTTGGCCACTTGATCCGCTTCGTGTCCTTGCCTGTGCCGACGCAGAACGTGGTCCCCTCTGAGCGGCCGGGCGGGCAGCCGACGGGGCTGCGCTTGCTGTGGGCGGCCGTCGCGACGGGGGTGGGGGCGCGCGCTTCGTGGGCGGCCGTGACGGCAAGGAGGGCGGCAACGATGAGTGGGAGTGCGAGCATTGTGCGTGTGAGAGCGGAGTTGGAAACCGCAGGGGGGGCGTGAGGTGCCTGCGCCTTTATGCAAGCGGTGCGTGCACCGCAGGACGTTGTTTAGCTTCTTTGCGGTCTGAATGCTGAATGGCGGCTGCGGGTGCTTAACCGACATAAGCTTGCACGCGGTAAACACGGAGACAATAGGGTCCTGGCAACCGGCCCTGGACTGCATCCGCAGGCACTCCATGAAACAACACGCGTTCTTCTCGTTAATCCGCGCAACCGTGGGGAGCCCGGAGGGCAACAGCAGCGACTCCTAGCCTTCGTGCAGCCGCCAGGAGGAATGAAGGGGCCGCCACGCGGTAGTAACGGAGGAAGGAGTTGTCATCGTGGGGGCATGCCCTGCTACACCTGCTACAATACGCTCAAGGCAGCGACCACAAACATCGCGGCGAGCGGCATTCCAAGGGAGATGCGCTCCGCACCAGACTTCAAGCCGGCATATGCCGCCGGATAGTCGACCTTTGTACCCTTGGGCTTGACCTCAAACTCTTCACTTGTGGCAAGAGCCAAGGAATCCGTCTGATTGCTATTGCGCCTCGTGCCGATCATGACAAGCCAGTACCCTGGAGCAGGCATCACTTGACCCCCCCTAACAGGTCAGCCCCAACCAAAGAAAGCAAAACGTACACAAGGGGTGATGTTGCCCATGAACTGCCGTTCTTTAGGTCGCTTCCCCTCATCTGTATCTGAACTCGCTGAGGAAGAACCGTGATGTTGCGGTTGAAGAGATAGAAGTATGCGTTCTCGAACGACGATGTCGACTCCCACGCAACGACGGGGTTCGCGCCCGCCGACCACGACGCGTTGGCGCTTGGCCATGTGATCTTTGTGTCGTTGCTTGAGTATCCGGGACCGACACAGGGGAACTGTGTCGGTGACGCCGACGAGCCCGACGGACAGGGAGGGAGACCAGTTTGATTGTAGATGGAGAGTGGCTCCGCCCAGCCTGTGGCAGCGAGCGACAGGATAGAAACGACGAATGTGAGGGGGAGCATTGCGAGTGGTGGGTTGGGGAGCGTGGGTGTTTGGGACAAAGTCGTGGTTATGAATATGTACGCGGGTCGAGCACGGCAAGCGGAACGGCGACCCCAGAACGACTCGTAGGGTCCTGGGGACGACTGATTGAAGCCATGCGGTACACCCAACTGCTTGGCATGGTCTAGAATGCGAGGGGTAAAGGGTGCATTGGGACGCATGTGATGCTACTCTGACAATCGCCCTTGACAACCAAGTGCCTGTGTTGCATTGGATGCACTCATGGCTGTGCGTTGCATGTGGCGAGCCGCGGCAGTTGCTGGGGATGCCGACATTGTGGGCCCAGCCCTAGCACAGTATCCGCGTCTTGAAACATGCATGTCGCACATGGTCCACAACGGCTGACCTTAAAACACGTCGGGTGTTGTCTTGCGTTTGTGGCCCCCCCCCCAAACCTCACAATGTTGCTCCTCGGCCCCACCTTGGCCTCCCTCCTCCTCACCGCCTCTCTTGCGGCGGCACAGTCTCAGTCGTCGGCGGAAGCACAACCCCAGTCGTCAACACCGACCGTCGCCCCGACTGCTGCTCCCACATACCCGACAGGAGGGGTGATAACCACCTCGGTGGGCGCGTTCACGAGGGATAACGGCACGAGTTCCGACTATGAGACAAGGATTCTCGACACCGCAACTATCAAGTACATCTTGGCCAACGTGACTGTTACGTTCCCTACCTCGTCAGACTGGTGTGAGTGCAGAGGCCTCCTGCATGCCGCGTATGAAGGTCTGTGCATGCTCACACGACGAAGGGGCCGCGGACGCCCGAAACGCATGGCCCAACATCGCCCTCCTCGGCGGCCCCTTGAACAACGTATCTCTCCCGTCGCTGCCAAACCAATACTCCCGTTACTGGTACACCATCGGGTGGAACGTCACTCTACACAATGAAGACACATCGTTGTTGAAGGCTCCCACGTTCCTCGCTCGAGGAGGACTCTGTGAGTTGCCATATCCCCACGGGCAATGGGCTCTGACGTTATAGCCCAAGAGCCGTTCGAAGCGAATCTCACCAGGCGCAACGGAAACGAAATCGGCAAGAAGCAGCTGGTTGATGCCAAGTAAGCAATCTGATAGCAAACGTGCTCACACGCCGCAGACCAGGACAGGGCTACTATCTCGTCTATGAACTTCAGACGGGGACTCCGCTCACCAACTTCATGAATGTCACCTCTGACAAGTTCGAAATCAGAGCCGGAATCAATGTAACCTACCCCCCAGGCTATTACCTTCCCGCGGACCCTTCGCACAACTACTCAGAAGACTCGGCGGGCGTGGCGCTGGTATTCTCGGGCACCCTAATGGTGCTGGGCTGGTTGACCGCTGTGGCCTCAACCCTAGCATGAATGCTTAGGCCCTCATGAACCTATACAAGTACATACGTGGCGTTTATTCACAACATTGTGGTTTGTCGGCAAATGTACATGGCGACCCTCAATCGTGGTCGGAGATGAAGAAGCTACCCCTGCCTGCTACAAGACACTCATGACAGCACTCATGGCAACAACCCCCAGCACAGCGACAAGCGGCACCCCCACAGCCGTGCGCTCGGCCTGAGAGCTCAAGCTGGCGTACGCGGCAGGATAATTGACCTTTGTGCCCTTGGGCTTGACCTCAAACTCTTGACTGCTGGCGAGAATCCACTCGTTCATTCCGAAGGTGTCAGGGACCGTACTCCTGCCCACCAAGACGAGCCAGTACCCGGCTGCAGGCATCACAAGGCTCTCCCTAACGTGTCAACCGCCACCCCAGAAATGACGTACGAGAGGCGCTCTTCGCTGAATGAGCTCCCGTTTGAGATCAAGGCTCTCATGAGTAGCGCGACTCGCTGGGGGAGGACGGTGACGTTGCGGTTGTAGAGGTACAGCTCCCCTTTGGTGTACGACGTGGACGAGTCCCAATCGACAACGGGGAAGGTGCCCACAGACCACGAAGCGGTAGAGTTTGGCCATGTGATCTTGGTGTCATTGCTGGTGTATCCTGGACCAACACAGGGGATCTTGGGTGAGGCTGACGAGCCAGACGGGCAGGGTGGAAGCCCCGTTTGGTTGAAGATGCTGGCCCACCCGGTAGTGGCGAATGTCACAATTGAAAAGATGATTGCGAGGATGAGCATGGCAGAAGGTTCGTTGGGGAGGGTGTCTGAGACGCACCAGTCGTGGTTATGAATAGTCGAGCATGATGAAACGACGAGCCGAGCCGACATCAAGCCGACCCGAGAGCCGCCTTGGCATGCACGGGCCACTGGAGCCATGTGATCCTGCACCCCAGCGATCCCCGTCAGAGCCCAGTTACCAGTTGCCGGGCAGTGTCACATTTGGCACATCTAGGGATTGCTGTGCCGAGCATCGTGCGGGGGAGCTTGGCAGATGGCTTACTTATCGCCCATGGCGAGCGGTAGGCTCACCAAGTGACCTCTCACATGATGGCCGTACGCTACACTTCTACGGTTGAGCCGCTCGTGCGGCACCACTTTGCGTTCCGAACCTCCAGGGAGGGGTTCATGCTGCTGCTGCAACTGCTGCCTTTAAAACAGGGCGAGTTTCATCTCGCTCTCCTCGTCCCTCCACCGAGCTCACAATGCTGTTTCCCCGCCACATACTCGCCTCCATCGTCCTCGGTGTGTCGCTGGCGGCTGCCCAATCTCAATCGTCGTCGACTCCCACGGCAGTCCCTACTGCTGTGCCCACGTTCCCCCCTGGGGTAGTGGGCTTTACATCGACCTTAAACGGGTCGGTGAATCCGGGTGCCGAGAAGATGACTCTGGATGGCGCAACCGTCAAATACATCATGGCCAATGTGACGGTTAAATTCCCCACATCGTCGGACTGGTGTGAGTTGAGAGGCCGAGCTCGACATGGAGGTGCGTGCTCACATGCCCCAGGGGTGGCGGAGCCCCGAGACGCTTGGCCCAATGTCGCGGTGCTCAGTGGCACTTTGAACAACGTATCTCTTCCATCACTCTCTGATCATCCTCCAAATTCCTGGTACTCCTATTCTTACGGCTACAACCTCACCCTGCACAATGAAGACACGTCGCTGCTGAAGACAGCCCTGCTGGTGGGCCGAGGAGGCCGTTGTGGGTTGCCGTGTTTAACATCAGTCCGCGACTAATGGGTCAGCTGGCGAGCCGCTATTTTCGAGCAAGAAGAGCAATCTTGCTCTTAGTGATTTCAGCCACCCTGGCAAAGCTCCCTTCAGTGCCAAGTAAGCAGATTCATGGGGGTATGGGCTTCCCCCACGCAGATTTAGTCCAGGACAGGGCTACTATCTTATTTATGCCCTTGGTGTGGGGACGCCCGGACATCTCCTCACTTTTAACATCACCTCGGACAAGTTCGAAATCAGAGCCGGCAGCAACTTACCTATCCCCCAGACTACTCCGTGTCTGACTCCAGGGGTCCATACTTCCCGTCGCGAGGGGTTGCTCTAGTTTTCCCTAGGGCTCTGCTGGTGCTTGGATGGCTGGCGGCCGCAGCCTCAGTTGTTGGGTGAGTCCTGTGAAACGACGTCTTGCTTCGCACCGGACCTCATAAACCAATGCATGTACATGACCTCTGTGCTGTCTAGCCCTCCAGTGCGACCTCGTTCAGCGCCTCGCCAAAGACCTTCATGGCGCGCGACATCTCCTCCTCGGTGACAATGAGGGCGGGGATGAAGCGGATCGTGTCGAAGCACGACGTGGTGAGGATGATGACTCCCTTCTCCTTGCACTTGTTCTGCACCCGCGAGCCAATCTTCTGGGGCAGGGCAGTGCCGGGCGCAAGGCCCTCGTGCGTGAGCTTGTCCGTGTTGGAGCGGAACTCGACGGCGACCATGAGCTAGGGCGAGCGTCAGCAAGCGCGTAAAGTCGAGCCAATCCCTACTCACCCCCTTGCCACGGACATCGGCGATGAGGTGGCCGGTCTTGGGGCTGGCCTGGAGCGCACGCAGAGCGGTGAAGATCTGCTCGCTGCGAGCGTCGACGTTGGCCTTGACCTCGCCAGTGGCGAGCACGTCCTGGACAGCAACGCCAGCGGCGCAGGCGACGGGGTTACCGGCGTAAGTGCCGCCCATGGTTCCGGGCTCAAACTTGTCCATGAGGGCCTTGGAGGATGCGATGCCCGAGAGCGGGAATCCGTTGGCCACGCCCTTGGCAAAGGTCATGATGTCCGGGCGGAGTCCGAGGTCCGAGATGGCGAAGTACGAGCCGGTGCGGTAGAAGCCGGTCTGAACCTCGTCAAGGACAAGGAGGATGCCGTGCTGGTCGCAGAGCGAGCGGAGGTGGTGCAGGAAGCGCGGAGGGCATGGGACGTAGCCACTGGGAATGTTAGCCGTGGTCACTGCAAGGGCACATACCCCTCGCCCTGGACGGGCTCGATGAAGATGGCGCCGACGTCGAGGGGAGCGACCTGCTGGCGGAAGACAAGGTCCAGCTGGTGGATGGCAGCGTCGACAAGCACGTCCTCAGGGGTCGAGGGCGGCAGGCCGAGCGAGTGCCAGTAAGGGTAGGGGGCGACGAAGACACCGGGCTGTGTGTGTCAGTGAGGAACGGGCACGACCCTCGTTACCAGCACATACCATGTGAGGGCCAGTCTTCTTCGAGTAGACAGGCTTGGAGCGGGTCAGGCTCGCGCTGCCGGCGGTGCGGCCGTGGTAAGCGCCCTGGAAGGTGACGATCGCGTGACGGCCGGTCGATGCGCGTGCGAGCTTGATAGCGGCCTCGACGGCTTCAGTGCCTGGGGAAGCGTTAGTGATCCGCGCGATTATCAGTGCGTTTGTTCGACGAGGGCGAGACGAGGGCTAGGTCTCGGCGGTGAGTCGCGGGTGACATGCGCGTCGAGACGCACGCGCCCCCACCCCGCGCAAATCTGCCCTCGCTCCCAACACCACCACTCACCCGAGTTCCAGAAGTAGATGGCGTCGAGCGACTTGTCGGGGAGCACGGGGAGCAGGCGGTCAATGAGCTGGAGGTACGAGGGGTTCTGGAAGATGGAGCACTGCATGTGGACGATGTTGCCGACCTGCTCCTGCGCGGCGGCCGTGACGGCGGGGTGCGAGCTGCGAGCGTCAGCGGCACTCCCTTGCGCCTCCGCGCTACCCACTGGCCGAGGTTGGTGACTCCGATGCCCGCCGTGAAGTCGAGGTACTCCTTTCCGTCGGCGGTGGTGAGGGTGAGCCCGCGGCCCTTGACCACGACCTCGTCGTACAGACGGCCGAGGCCGCGGCAGGTGTGGTCGCGGCCAAACTGCTCCCACTCGGCGTTCGTGCGGACAGAAATGGGCATTGTGCTGTGTTGTTTCGATGGGGAGGGGAAGAGCGAGCTGCCTGGGCTAGATATACGGCGCGCCCGTCGCTTGGGAGGCGAGAGACGAGGCGGACCGTGTCACGCGTGCATGTATGTTCAGCCTGCTCTCTCGGCCGCTCGGCTGTATGCCGCACGTCGAGTGGGGGCGCAATGCGGGGGCGATAGCTATCGGTCGGCATGGTTGTTGACACTCTGCCTGGCGGAGGGAGGCGCTGGGCGTAACCGATCGCTTAGGACCACGGCGAGTCTGCCGCCGCCGCTTGCCCATCGTTGGGCCTTGCCGACGAGGCATGGTTGCTTTGGAAGCCTGGTCAGCTGTCGGGCCGTGTCAGTCGTATCGGGCCATGAGGGCACTGAACGTGTCGCGGCTGGATGCGATATGTGTTGATGGCAACGCCTGCAACTGGTTGCGAGCCGAGATGCCAGGGGGAAGTGGAGAGGGTTGCTGTCGTCGGCAACATTACTGGGTGGCGCCTAGGGCCGCACATTGCCGACGACCACAACCGCCTGGAAACATGGCTGCGGCGCCCCAGCTTACAGCTGGCACGTTCTATCGAGCGCAAGCGTGGGCAGTTGGTCCCATGACTACTTGCATGACTCATGAGCTACATGCGTGTGTTTCCCGGCAGGCCAGTTTACTGGAAGGTGGTGTGGTGGCGTGGTGAAGTCTTGGCGCGCGTAGCGCTCAGCTTGCGAGCCCTAAGCGCCGAGTGTGCAAAACACCACCGGCAACGCTTCTCTCCTCAGCACTCCCATAGCCAGCGACGGAGTAGGCACCATGACACAGCGTCTCTGCGGTGGGCGCAATGACTGCGACACGTGCGAGCTGCTGCAAGTCCATCGGAGACGGCGCAGGCTGGGCTGCCATCCTTTCCCCAATATGCTGACCCCATGCCCCACTACCCACGGCCCCCCTCGCCAACGCCAGTCCCCAACCACCCCCCGGTCTGATGTTGCCCACCATCTCGACCCACTACCTCACCCCAATCGCTGAGGCCCTCAGTGACGATAGGCCCGCCCACGCCCCGTCGCTATCCCACCCGGACGCCGGGACGGCGACTCCGAGCCAAGCCGGGGGAACCCGAGTGCAGTCCGCGTTGCCGTCCCGCCGTCCGCCGTTTCAGCCATATCTGCGTCCAGCCGGAACCGCCAGTCTTCTCACGTGAGATGAAGGGCAGAGCACAACGCGCCGAGCCGAGATTGCGCTTGTCTTATCGTCGTTTGTCACGGGGTCGCCCGTCGGCGGCTAGATCATCGTGTGGTCAGAGTTGGGTCATCACCCGACGGCCATGATAGCGCCTGCTGTTACGAGTCATGTGCCAAGTAATTAGTGGGAGAGATTCCGGAATGGAGCGCCTTATCTCACCGGAGGGAGTGCGGAGGCTCACGCCGGGCCCAACGACTCCCCTCCATCACTTCCCCACCTCCTCTCTGGGACTGGCTCTCCCGTTCCTCTTCTCTGTTTCGGAACGGGACGTTGCGCTAGAAGACCACGGACCGGGTGAGCTAACAACAAGCATGATTCAGAGCGGGTTGAGTAACGGTGCCGCCAGTTTGGTCGGGCCATCCAACCGTGTCGAGAAGCCCGAGCAGCGACCCACGTTCATCGGCCATCGCACGTTTATCGTCTCCGCGGGAAGTGGGCCATGGGAGCTAGAACCCAGCCCACGGGAGCTAGAACTCACAGAAGGAAGGATGGGAGATTGGTGAGAGACATTACGGTGTGTGAGATGAGGAGAGGCGAAGACCAACCTGCCACTCGACACGTCGCCTCGTTCGCGATGCTTGGCCATTGGCCAGCCCAGTACCCCAGTGCCCAGCCCCCCGCTCTCACCGGGCCGGCCGCTGAGCTACTCCATATCTCCCCCCACGTCCGCCATCGCGGAAGCGACAGCGAGGGCTGCGGCAATGTCTAAATTGGTTCTCCCGGCCACACAGCCGAGGCTGCAGTAGCCGCGCGAAGTCGCGCACTCACATTCTGTTGACCTTTTCATGCCCCTCAGAGAGCGCAAGAGAGCAGCTCATTCGGAGAGGAACGTGGCAGCGTGGTCTCGATACGAGGGCGCCCCCTTGTGCCGTTCGCGAGTCCAAGTGACACTGGGCAACCGGGGCCGGGCCGAATGTCTCTTGTCTCCCTCATCGAGCCCGTGCCGCCGTTGTCCCCCCGGCCCGCTTCGGTATACTTCGCATCCCAAGCATCCTCCCCACGCCGGCGCCCCACGCCACTATCTCCGCGGCAAGCAGAGTCCACGAACGCGGACGCGGCGAGGTCTATCTCTCCTCGAAGGCGGAATTGGCGCGGGGCCTCGCGGTGGGGACGAGCAGCGCCCGGGGTGAGGGACGAGCAGCCTCGCTTGCGGCGGATGCTGCAGCCTCCGCGCGGAGTCCGGGGCCTCGCCGAACTCAGCGGGCGCCGCAACGTCACTCGACGGCGCTTGGTTCGGGCGTCGGAGGTCGGCCGACGCTGGGTGAGTGGCGCCACTGTCGTCGGTGACTTTCATCCTTTGCGCACGGTCGTCGATTGTAGATCGCGTCGTGGCATCGACACTCGTGGCGCCTCTGCTGCCCGGGACCCCGTTGGGCTTGCAGCAGTGTCAGCGCATGCACATGTCCCAGCGGTGGGCCGAAAGCCCACACCCAGCATGCATCACGAGCGGCACGTAAGCGGCGATAGCGATACGCACAGGGACGGCGGCTAGCGGCCCAGCGTCGGTCGGCCCCAGGTCGCCGACCCTGTGCCAAGCGTACCTCGGCGCTTAGTGCGGCCTCGAGCAACAGCGACTCAAGTTTTGTCGTATCGCTGCTGGCTGCTCTGCAGCGAGCATCGGCGCGGAGCCAGCGCATGCAGAGAGCCAACCATATATGCGGCGGGTGGGTCCCCGCTGCCGTCTTCCCCGCACGCACGCACGCGCACGGCCAGCGACTCGCGACTCGAGTATCTTCCGGCGGCCGAAGGGACCGACTCTGCTCTTTGCTCTTTTCTCAAACCCACAACGACCTACCATGTCATTCAAGGCCGACGTCGAGGCGCGCGCCTCACCCCCAAGCTCGACGGCTACGCCGCCCAACGAGAAGTCGCCGTACACTGCCGACGTGTACGGCGCTGAGGTCGACGCCGTGTTTGGCGCCCAGGGCGAGGGGCACGTCAACTACACTTCTATGGGCTGGTGAGTGTGTGTGGGTCCAGCCTCCATACACATGCACGCCTGCCAGCACGGGGTGCGGGCCCGCGGCTATCGGAGGAGCAGTGGAGGCCGACGCGTGGAGTGATGGGCGTGGCGAAAAAAGGCACCGCCTCGCCCCTCCTTCCCGTGGCGGCGACTCGTAGCCGGCGGCTACGCGACACATGCTCACGCCCGCGCAGGATCAAGACGGCCGTCATCCTCACCAAGACGCAGATCGCGCTCGGCATTCTCGCCATGCCGACGGCGCTGCAGGCGCTCGGCGGCGTGCCCGGCACGCTTCGTACGTCGCGACCAAGGGGCCCACTAACCCCTCAGTCATTGTCGGCCTGGGCCTGCTGACCACCTGGTCCGACTACGTCGTGGGCCTGTTCAAGCGCAACCACCCCGAGGTGTACTCGATGTCTGACGTCGGCTTCATCCTCTTCGGCAAGACGGGCCGCGAGTTCTTCACGGCTGCGTACGCGCTCTTCATGATCGCCATCACTGGCGCCGCGTTCGTGCCCATCTCGATCGCGTTCAACACGATCACGACGCACGCGACGTGCACCGTCGTCTGGGCGGTGATCGGCGCCGTCGGCTGCTTTGCCGGCGCGTCGATCCAGACGCTGAACCGCGTCAGCATCATCGGCTGGATCGGCGTCGGCGCCATCCTCACTTCTGTGCTCATCGTCACGATCGGCGTCGGCGTGCAGGACCGCCCTGCCTCGGCGCCCCAGGCCCCGCTCCCGTGGGACAAGGACATCCACGCGTTCAAGAAGGCGTCGTTCTGGGACGCGATCAACTCGATCTCCACCGTCATTTGTGAGTTGGGGCAAGGGCGCCACTGACCCCCAGTCGGACTGTGCGGCACGCCCGCCTTCTTCTCCATCATGTCCGAGATGAAGGACCAGCGCATGTACAACCGCTCGCTGGCGCTGTGCCAGACGCTCGTCATCTCGACCTACACCGTCATCGGCGTGGTCGTGTACTACTACTGCGGGCAGTACCTCGCCGCGCCGGCGCTGGGCTCGGCCGGGCCCCTGCTCAAGAAGGTGTGCTACGGCATTGCGCTGCCCGGCCTCTTCGCCTCAGCCATCCTCTACTGCCACTGCGGGGCCAAGCTCATCTTCGTGCGCCTCATGCGCAACAGCGAGCACCTCACCGCGCACAGCTTCACGCACTGGGCCGTGTGGCTCGGCATCGTCGGCGTGTGCACCCTCCTGGCCTTCATCCTCGCCATGGCCATCCCCTTCTTCGGGCCGCTCGTGTCCCTCATCGGCGCGCTGTTCGGCACAATCATGTGCATGCAGTCCTCGGGCTGGATGTGGCTGCACGACAATTGGGCGCGGCGCAAGCACAGCCCGGGCCTGTCCTTCTGGCTGCTGGCCGCGCTCAACTGGTTCCTCATCATCTTCGGGTCCTTCATCTGGGTCGCCGGCATCACGGCGGGAGCGATTTCCATCCGCGACGCGTACGCCTCCGGGACGGTCTCCAAGCCGTTCTCGTGCGCAGACAACTCGGGGTAGCGTGTAGTGTAGCAGTAGTGATCATGCATTGAATGGGGCAGACGTGGTTGCAGGGGCAGCACAGATAGCTGGGTCGGCCCGACCCCCGCACGGCACCCCACACCATGTCCGATGTCGCGGACTGGCCGACGATAATCCTCCTGAACCCCGTCCCCGCGGACGATAAGGCGGCGCAGGTAAGCGCGGCGAGGAGAACGTCTGCAAGGGCAAGGTACTGCGGCGGCGCGGCCTATGCGCCGGGCAAGCTCAAGGGTGCGGATGGCCTGTCGATCCAACGGATGTCGACGGGCGACGAGCTGGTGATGTCGTACCAGCTGACTACCCCGGGTCAGGCATACCTGCCTCGGGTCGCTCTTACGACAGCTGTCCCTCGCTTCACTACGCCGAGCACAGTCATGTCTGTGAAGCAGGGCGTCGGCTCGTATCCGATGGAGCGCTGGGACGCGGTACGCACGCCTGCCAAGACGCACGACGAGGTCGACAAACGAGGAATTCTCCCTCTTCCGCACCCAGCTGACAGCATTACACAACCGCCAGGGGTGTTTCAGCAACCCTCCGCCGCACCAATGTACGCACTCTCCCTCTCTCTCTCTCTCACCTACATGCCCTCTGTACGCAGAGCAGCGCTCTCGGTGCCGGTGTGGTTGCCGCGTCGGGCGCGCCGAGAGTAGTGCCGACATCTGCTGCAAGTTCCTGCGCGCTGCTCGCGAGCGAGTGCAGCTCCGGGCACATGACATGACTGGGGTGCCTACCTCTCGCCCAAGCATTCCTCCGTGCGACGCGTCCGTCGTCAGAGACCACTCGGACGCAGCAGATCCGTACGTACCAAGGCCGGAAGGCCGGCCGGGTGCAAAGGAGCCCCAGTTGCTCACTCTTGCTCGATTTCATGTGTCGCTCGCTCCGACCCCCGCCCTAGCCAGCCGCGGGGAGCTTTACCACGCCCTGGCCCAATCCTCCGAGCCGAGGCAGCTGCTGGCGTCAGCACCTGCGCCTCCGTGTCAGATTAGCCTTTGACCGAGCAAGCCACATGCACACTGTGCAGCTTGTTCGTCGCGCCAGGTCGCTGCAGTTGGGCGTAAAGACGCGTAACCCTCTCGTCACGGCGCGGCGGATGATAGCCATGCGCGCGCGCTAATCCGTAATCAATGACACGTCGGCGTCAGTCAATGTCGAGCTACACGCTGCTATGCACATGCCCGCAAATGAATAGCAGCAGTAGTGGCCGGAGACGGAGAGAAAGCAACAAGTGAGGTACCGCGGGGCTGGAGCAGGCCCGACCAGCGCCTCGACTCGTCGGCCAGGGCAGGCAGTGCGGCGTTTAGGAGGAGTGCAACCGTGGCGAAGCGAGATTGGCGCAGCAGGGCTGGCATGGGAGCATAGTTTACATGGCACATTAGGGACCCGAGGCGACAAGGATGATAGCGAATGGCTATGGGTGAGGGACGACGGGGAGACGAGACTAGAATGAAACCACAAGCAATGTTTCGCCGAGCAGCGTTTTGTGGGGAAGAGCCATACTGATAGTGGTTGGGAAGCCTTGCGAGCCAGTCGGGGTAACCGTCGCAATACGAGGGCGAGACGACGTGACCGCCGCACGAGGGCTGGTCTATGTTAGGGATGAAACCGTATTAAGGTGCGGCGGGACGAGGCGCCGATCCAGCGGCGGTCGTCGAAAGGGCGTGGTGATACAGTCGTGACGATGATGATGATGCTGGTGATAGCGACGATGTTTATGATGTCTTGGAGAGTGTAGTTGCTGCTGGTACATTGCCGGGAGCGAGGCTTTGTGGGCATCGGTGGCGGTGGCGGATGAATGGGTGTGGGCGAGTCTGATCGGATCCAGCATCCAGTCCATCATGTTTCACCACATTTTTTGTGGGGTTGGTTGGTCACCATTCTCTCTACCACACGTTGCCCGTCTTGAACAGGCGCTCCGAGCGGCCAACCGATGGGTCGCCCAGGTCGCGCCAGCGGCGCAGGTTCTTGACGCGGTTCGACTCGCACGTCGCGAGCAGCGTAGGCCAGTATGACGCGTGGTGGTATGGAATCTGCGGGGGTTAGTCGTTGTTCACTTCATTGACAGCTGCGGCTGTGTCTCAGACAGCCGCTGGCGCGTCTCGACACAGCCGAGACGCGCCGAGTCGCGAGACACGCCCGAGTTGCGAGACACGACACGGAAAGTCATGTCTCGGCCCGGCTTGCAGGCGCCCACTCACCTCAAGGTTGCCACCGACCTCTCCCAACAGGTTGTCTGGGTCTGCGTTGGTGTGCTTTGCGGCGAAGCCACCGCAAAGCTTGTAGTTGACCTTGAAGTCGATGACCTTGTTGACCAGACCGGCGAACGCGCGCGTGATCCACGAGGCGCCCTGCAGAATCGCGAGGTTGCAGATCTCGGGGTAGTACTTGTTCATGAGCTTGAGGGTGGCACGGGTGAGCGAGACCGACGACGAGATCGAGTCGGAGCGCTTGCCGTTGAAGTCGACAATGAAGACGATGTCGCTCACGCCGTCGGCCATGAGGTCCATTGCGCGCTCGATCATGAAGAGCTGCCGGGGTGTCAGCGGGGAGCTGGTGCCAGCCAGCCGTGCCACTCACGATAACCAGTGGCCTCCTTGCCTCGGCAGGCATGTCGTTGCGAGCCGTGAACATGTAGAAGACTGGCCGCCCGTCTTCCGTGAAGCCCTGGACAATGTATTTGCCGCTCTTGAGCTGCGGGCGTCAGCAACTGATCGAGCACGGGTCCGTTGTCTCCGCTGCCGACAAGCACAGCAGCCGCAGCCACTGAGCTTGCTGCATTCGTGGTCGATGCCCCGACCTGCGGCACGCTCGCACGGCTGCTGCGCGCCAATTCAAGACAAGGGCCAACCTAAATCCTGTTTGTTCGCCTACTTACCTCTTCTTGGAACATCTTTGCCTGGGTGTACATGTCGTCCATGCGCATGGTCCTGCGCCAGACGATGGTCTTCTCAATCTTCTGGATGGTTGCGCCGATCTCGCCATGGTTTGCTGTGATGCATGTCAGTGACGGTTCCGCCGATGCAATCGCGGGACGACCATGCAGGTGCATGCATGCAGTCGGGAAGGTTGGGTTGACGTACACCTGAGAAATCTGGGGTGATGGTTAGCACCAGTCGCGATTACGGCAATGCAAAACTCGTGCCGCCTGCATGGGTCACTCGGGGCGGGCGGGGCGGCACAACAGTGCGCGTGCGCGTGGGTGTTCGCGACAAACATACCTCAACAACATTTCTTGAGACTAGTTGATCAAAATGGTGGGGTGGGTGGGCAAGTGGCGGCGCGCGGGGGAGATGGGTGCGAGACGAGAGCAAGCGAGCAGGCGTCATGGTTAGCGTGGTGGATGGCGTGCATTAAGCGTGTCGTCAGACTCACGAGGAACATCATCTCGCGTTCAGTGAGCGGCGCGGTGCCAACCGTGCCCTCGGTGCACGGGAGCGAGTAGCCGGCAGTGGAAAAGTATCGTCTGAACGAGTCGAGGGCGTGGCGCTCGGCATCGGTGGGCCACTGGGCCGGGATGTTGACGGGCGGCTGGATGAGGAGCGAGACGGGGAAGGTGACGGGCTGCGAGCCGTCGAGGGGGAGGACCTTGCGTGCGTACTTGTCCTTGTTCTTTGACTTGGACTTCTTCTTGCCCAGGCTGATGATGCTCTTGGCGTCGTCGCGGTCCCGCTCGCGCTCGGCAGCGGCATCACGGTCGAGGTAGTAGTGGTGGTGGTGGTTTACCGGCAGGCTGTCGGACCTTGGGCTCGGCGTGGTCGCCGACCCGTGGGATGTGGACATTGAGTCGCGCATCGAGATGGACGTCGTGTAGCCAGTGTAGCGTGTATCGTGGGTGTAGCGCGTGTCGCGTGTGTCGCCCCGTGTCAGGTCGGTCTGCGTCGACGACGGCGAGTGAGAGAGCGTGGTGTATGGCATGGGTAGTGAGTAACCGGGTCTACGTTGGTGGCCGCCGAGGAGGATCGATCTGAGAGAGAGAGAGAGGGAGGGTTGGGGGGGGTGCGGTGCGGGGAAGGGGGAGGGGGGGAACTCTGGAATCACCAGGCTATAAAGAAAGTGGAAACGCGAGCTGGGGAGAGGCTATGAGCTGGGTAGACGAGAGGAGAACCCCAGGACCTAGATAAAGCGTCCCCTCATGTGGCCAGGCGCCAGAGGAATGCTGTCGTACATGGGCCGGTCTCCGCGCACAGCGGTCGTCCGTCTGTCGTCGTCAAGCGGTCCAGGGGCATACATACACCTTAGCAGACAGGAACGGCATTCGGACATGGTCTCGGGGTCCTAGGCTTAATCGCAACGTACCTTCAGGGGGGGGGAGGGTGAGCATGTCTCAGTGGCGCGGCAAGGCGGCAGAGGCGTCAGAGGCGTCCGAGGGTCAACACGCCACTAGGCATGTGGGCAGAGGGTTTGACTGGGCAAAGGTAACGCGCCAGAACAAGTCGCTCCCTTGTGCTCGCTAGGTCTGCCTTGGCATGCGACGAGCTACTTGCCGTACTACCCTCAGGGACTCGAGCTAAAGTTGGATCAGGCTATAGTTTCTTGGGTAAGGCAAGAGGGCAAAGCAGGCAGGCGGGCGGCGATGTAGCCATGACCGGCAGCGCGGAGGTGCTGCGTGAAGTGCAGAGCTGCTGCAGAACCGGTCGCTTCTCGGGCTTGCATGCACGTCTCCTCTCCAGGGAAGCAAGCGAGCGAGCGTGCGTGCGTCGTGCAATGAATCTCATGTGACCCGCGGACATGGTCGTGCACATCCCCACCTCATCCGGCCCCCTCTTGTTGCTGCTTTCCGGCGTTTCGAGCCAGCGCCACCCGTCGGAGGTCAGGTCAGCGCGTGTCGTCGGTCGCCGCGTGCATCCTCTCCGCCATTTTTTTTTTTCTTTGAAGGTTTTGACTCTTGGCCGTCATCAAGCACAGCGCCTTCCCGTGTGAGAACCCTCGCTCGCTCGCACCAAGGAATGGCAAGGTGCGGCTGCGGCAGCTGCGGCATCCTTCGGCGCCGGCCGGCGGGCAGAGCCTGCATTCAAGCAAGGCAGGCAAGCACACACACACGCATGTGCTGGCTGGCCGGGTCGCTGCCCCTCCCCCCGTACGTTTCCTGTAAAAGCCATAGGGCCCGCCCGCCAATACACAGGGAACGAGCCCTGTCTGGCGTAAGCAGCCCGCGGTTGATCATGTCCCCCCGACCCGGGGTACAGGCAGCGGTACGTAACTTACCACGGCACTGACCCGGGGGCAAGACGTCATGCATGCCGGCGACGTACGGCCGTACTGTGCCAGCGTGCAGGCCGCTCGATCGCGCCTTGGCACGGCAGGAATCGGTGTGAACCGCACGCGACACTCTCGGCAGCGCAAGCCAGTCAAGCATGCATGCTTGTGCGGGGCTAGCGAGGATGCTCCTGCCCACTGCACGGCGAGTACGACGCCAACTGCGGCGGCACTTGCCCCCGCCAGACGAGGCCTACGCACCCCGGGTCTCGCTCGGCGCGGCCAGTCGGGCCGCAGGGCTGGGTGCTGCGACGAATCTGCGACGCGTCGTCGTCGCGCCAGCGTGCGGTAGGCAGCAGCGAAACTCGAAACCAGGCGTTGTAGGTGCAGTACCCCAGATTTTGAGCCACACGCGGTGCCACCTACGCCCCACGCCACGACGTCGCCACCGCACCGTATGCAGCATGCAGCCGCCTTGCGCCGTCCCCGCCTCTCCCCGGCGCCGGACGCGCACTGCTGGCACGCAGCTGCGGGGGAATGATGGCACGACGACACGACCCCACGATTGCAGGCGATTACAGAGTAGAGGTTATTTTCTGGGTCCTCTGCTCGTCGTCAAGGCGAGGTACGACGGGTCCCGAGAGTAATGTGCGTTCATTTCATCTCTGCCTCGTCGTCGCCAAGCCGGGCTGAGCGAGACGAGGCCAGGTCGCCGCTCCTGGGGCTTGGGGGGTGGTTTGTCCGAACGCCGCCGCGGCGGCGCAGAGCTGCGCCCGCGGGCCGCGGCGAGGCGAGCGACGCCTGAACCCAACTCTCTCACCTGCCGAGGCACGCCGTCCCTGCCCCAGGATGCGCACCAGGTAATTGAGTACCGGCGCGCTGCACGTTTCGCATCGCAACGCTGAGAGGGTTCGTGGTGGGCAGTGCAAGAAGAAGGAAGGGACAGCGAAGGGAAGTTACGCTTGGTCGTCTCTCCGAAGTCGTGGGTCTGGGAGCGAGGGTGAGGCGAGGGGAACTTGTCAGAGGACGACATGGCGCATGGTAGCGGCGACTGACGCTGACGCGGCGCCAGCCCCGCCAGCCTCGCAAGCCTCGTCGTGGTGCACCACCCGGCAACGATGGGCCGTGGTCGACGAGGCGTCGAGGCCGTTCGCCATGACATGACCCGGGGCAGTGCTCATTAACTCTTGTTCATTGCTTTACGGCTGCGTGATCGCGCGAGACACCCAGCGCTGGAATGCGCTTCCCCAGTGCTGGAACGGGCCCAGCGGCCCAGCACGCTTTCCAGGTCAAGGTTCGACGAGGCACACGGGCCTGCCCAAGCTCCAAAAGGCACTGTTCGCGGTGTCGCCATGCAGCGGTGCAGTGAGGTGGGGGAGGTGGAGTGTCGCCATGCGCCTTGGGCTTGCTGGGCTGGGCGGGCGCTCCGCTTTTCCCGGAGGCCTATGGTCCACAGACGCAGTCATCTAGCATCTCCGCTCGCAATCCACGACACGCGGGCTCGTCGTCATGCACCGACTCCGATCCCGATCACCACGCTCATTCACGATTGATCACGGGCTGCATAGCGTGCCCGCCAGCGTCGCTCGGTGACGGACGGGCATGACGGGCCCGGTCGCCAGGTACAGTGGGGCGCTTGACTGGAATGCCGACTGAATGCGCGGTGGCGTCGGATGCTCCTGCGCTGCTTGCCACCTGCCTCGCGACTGGGATTGAGCGGGACCGACTGCACGCCCGTGCCGAGACACGGCGGGGACACACCAGCACGCGTGGCTCGCCGGCCTTCGGCGAGCTCGCGACCGCCGAAGCCACAGCGTCATTGCTGCACTCCGTCGTCATGCGGAGCGCCGTCTGGTGTGGTCGGGTTGGGCGTCCGGCGTCCGGCGCGGACTGTCGGCGTGCCGCCGGTGACGTGCGGCGTGTCGTGTCTCCGCTGTCGCTGTCGCGTGCTGCCACCTGGTCGTGTTGTGGCGACCTCCGAGGCTGTCGCCTCTCCCAAGCTCGCCTCGCCCCACCCACGCCCGCCCCACCCACGCCCAGACAACCAAACATGCCATGCAGTCTACCTCTACAGTGTCCTCTCTAACCCTACACCCCTACGCATCCCGCAGGTCGAACGCAAATGACAGCGTGCCGACCTTGACGCCGGCGCTGTTCAGTCTTGCAATGTGGTGGTACGCGTCGAGCTTTGCGCGCTGCTCGGCGCTGCCGACGCCGAGGCGCTCGAGGATCTCACACACGGCAGCGTACAGCGCCGTGCGGTCGCCGTCCTCGATCTTGACTGCGATGCCGAGGGGCTCGCGCGTCGGGCTGGCACCGGCGCGGATCCCGACGCCATAGCACCCGTCGGCGCCGACCTTGCCGATCACGTCGCCGCCGTACGCGTCCATCAGGTCGGTGCAGAAGCGCTTGTCCCCGCCGACGTAGTATGCGTTCGCTGCCATTGCGTCAAACACGCGCGCCATGGCCTTCTCGGCGTCAAACGCCGCCGGTACCTCTGGCGGCGCGCCGTTGGCCTGCGCGCCCTCCCGCCGAGCGTCCGACGAGCGCGCGAACACGGCGTACATCCGCGCGAGGTTGCGCAGCGGCAGCGCCGGCGCGGGGAGGTTGCACCCGTCGATGCCCCACTGGATGTCCTCCTGCGGGAGCCCAGCCATGGCCGACACGCAGAGCCGCACCCGCTCCTGGATGGGGTGGCCGGGCAGCTCGTAGCCCGCGTGCCCGGCACCGAGCGCCTCGGAAGCCAGGATCATCGCCGCGTGCTTGCCCGAGCAGTTGTTGTGTATCCCTGTCGGGGTGAGGCCGGCGCGGATCCACTGCGCGTTGACGGCCTCGGAGATGGCCTTGTCCCCGCCGCAGGAGAGGGCCGACTCGCCGACGCCGGAGCGGCGCAGGAGGTCGCGGGCGCGCGCGACGTGCGCATCCTCGCTCGAGTGCGACGCGCACATGAGCGCCACGTCCTCGTCTGAGAGCCGGCTGTCCATCCCCGGCACGGTGAGCACGGCGAGCCCCTGCGCAGGCTTGGCTGCGCTTCTGATGAGCGTCGGACGTGCCGGGTCGCCGAGGGAGAAGAGGAGCGCGCCGCCCGCGTCGGCGACGGCAGCGTGCACGAGGTGCCGGTTCTCCACGATGCCGCTGCGGTCGGAGACGACAGCGTCGGCGGCGCGTGTGTGTGCCGCCGGCGTCGACATGGTGGATGGCTGCCGCTTGGTGGTGTACATTGAGTTGGAGCGAGATGCCGCGTTGTCGGCGACTTTTTCGTGTGGGGAGAGTTGGGGTGGACGGCGCAGCGCGGCATCTTTGGGTGGATTGGGTTCGGGTCGTTGTTCGGGTCGGCGCGTTGTGACTTGAAGCCTTCATTCTACCATCTCGATGCCCGTGGAGCTTGGAGGATGATGCATTAGCGTGCAACCACGGCCCCAGCTCTTGACTGTGCACATTCACTCACTCTCACACCCTCTCCCTCACCATGGACGCATACGCCTTTCTCAAGCCCGCAGA
Organism: Vanrija albida; assembly: GCF_041260175.1. Classification (NCBI taxonomy): domain Eukaryota; kingdom Fungi; phylum Basidiomycota; class Tremellomycetes; order Trichosporonales; family Trichosporonaceae; genus Vanrija; species Vanrija albida. The sequence continues at coordinate 1,747,773 of NW_027191423.1, forward strand.
CCAAAAGGACGGCTGTGCGTGCGGCTGCTGCTGCTTGGCTCTCCTGACGTCACTGACGCCGCCGCCGCCGATGCAGACTGGGGACCAGTGACCTCGACCATTGACTGGTGCGAGCTCAACTACACGCACTCGCACTACGTCGCAGAGTGGTGGAACACGCTGTCGTGCGTCCCGCCCATCGTGTGGTCCCTCTACTCGGCCACCAGGGCGTGGCGCACCGGCTCGCCGGCGAGCGTGGTGCTGCTTCCACTGTGGACCGCCGTCGTGTTTGCTGGCAGCGTCGCGTTCCACGGCAGCCTGTTGTGGGAGACGCAGTTGATGGACGAGCTGCCCATGGTGAGTGGGTGGGCGAGTGGGCAGTGACGAGTTGGGTGACAAGTTGAGGTGTGCCCAGGAAGACGCGTCGAGGAAGCCACCTGGGGTCAACGCTCACACACCAGCTCTGGCAAATGTCGTACGCCATCTACGCCATCTTCAACCTCGGCAGGTTCCCCGGCGCGCCGTGGCTTCTCGCCGCATGGGACGTGGCCATAGCGGTAGGGTAGTGAGTGTTGCCGTGGGTGTCGGGGGAGCAGTGGAGGGGTGGGCGGTGGCACGATTTTGAGGAGGAAGACGAAGACGAGGAGCTCGTGGAGGGTGGTTACCAGTCGAGAGTTACCCCCAAGTGCACCGGCTGGCCCTCGTCCTAACCGGCGCCGGCGCCGAACACCTCCCCCCCCCCCCCCCCCCGCGCCGCTCGCACCTGCTGACCCTCCCCCAGCGTCGCCTTCCCCTACCCCGTCGGCTTCCAAGCCTTCTACTTTGTCATGTTCTGGACGCAGTACCTGCGCACCATCGTCCTCCTGCGGCGCAACCCCAAGGGCCACCCCGCGCGGGAGCAGCTGTGGTTCTCGTACGTCGGCGTCTCGCTCTGCCTGCTCGCCTTTGCCATCTGGAACGTCGACAGCCAGTTCTGCCCCGGCCTGCGCGAGCTGCGTGCGTGGCTCGTGTCCAACGGCGCGGGGTCACTCGGCTTCCTCTCCGAGGGTGAGTTTGCCTCTCTCTGAGTTGGCTGACGGCAGGCCACGCGTGGTGGCACCTGCTCATGGGGTACGGGTCGTACCTCGTCGGCGTGGCCCTCGTCCGTGAGTACGCGCTGGCGACAAAGCTGACGCTGCAAGAAGCCGTGCTCATCGTCCAAAGGCCTGGCGAGACGTGGCGCTGCGACGCCGACGCGTGGTTCCCGCTCTACTACCGCGTGGACAAGAAGAAGGAGTAGGCGTGATGCATTGTTGTTGTCGGAGGAGCACGGGGCGGGCGCCACCGCGCTGGGGCCTGGCGTGGGGGGGAGCGAGCAGCCAACATGTCGGCTTCGACGTATTTGATTGTTATCGCCAGTTGTCAGCAAGAGCAAGCACATCGCGTCTACCGAGCAGTGCACGGCAAGAAGACCCCCTACCCACCCCGGCAGACCCCCTACCAACACCCCTCCACCTTCCTTCCCCGATGCGCTCCATTGCCCTCCGCCTCACAGCTGCCTTCCTGCTCCTAACCGCAACAATCTCGATCCTCAGCACCACCCTCCGCCGCTTCTCCGGCCCACTAGTAGCGCCCGGAGCAAACAGCACGGCGCCAGAGCCGTGGTGGGCGGCCGGGCCGCTCGAGGTCGCGCACGCCGGGCACTCGCCCGCGGACCCCGTGGACCTCGACGACCTGCTCCCCGCGCAGCTCGGCCTCGTCTCGCTCGACGAGCTCGCAGCGCACGAGGGAAGCGGAGGGATGTGGGTTGCGATTGACGGCGTGGTGTGGGAGTGAGTCGTGCGGCCGGGCGGCGCTGACCCCAGTTTGACGGACTACGCCGAGGTCCATGTACGTTTGTCGACGAGCGCCGCTGACCGCAGCCCGGCGGACCAGACGTCATCAAAGAGCATGCGGGCACCGACGTGTCGCGGTGGGTGCTGGTTGGGTGGGGCAGGGGAGACGGTGGACGAAGGCAGGCTGACCCGCCCAGCACGTTCAACGCGATTCACCCGCCGGGGACGATACACCTCCTCGCGGCAGAGTACCGCGTCGGCGTGCTCGAGTAGCGTGTGGCCAGCGGCGTGCGCGGTATGCATTGTTGTGACCGATTGATAAGGCTGCAATCCGCAAGACATTGTGCCAAGACGACGGGGGAGTTGCCGCCGTCGGTGAGGGTCGCCGGCGGCCGCGCTCGCGTCGTCGACGCGTCAGCGAGCCCTGTCCTGTGCACATGTCAGCTCGGCGTCGAGGGCAACGGCCAGCCGGGCGTATACGACGTGCCAAGCGCGCCGCTGCCCTCGGCGACGTGTCGCCGTCTCCCCTCGGCTTGCCTCGGGTCGCCGAGCCAGCCATCTCTCTCCAGGCGACTGAACTCCACCGACGTCATTTGCCGAATGAGTGACGGCCTTCGCCTTCCTTCCTTCCTCGCCTCGCTAGTCACCCGTCACTTTTCTCACTCACCACTCATCACTCACTCCCACTCACTCACCGCTTACTCGTCCCTCTGCCCACCTCGACGCGCCTGGCATCAGCTCCAGCGTCCCTGCCCCTGCCGTCACTCCCGCTACGAATGCGAGCGCCAAGACCCCTCGTCTCGCTCACCTCTTGGCAGCACCTCCAACGCACACTTATCAACAACACTCGCCCTCGCTTCCACATTCGCACCTACGCAAACGTCATGAGCTCGCCGCCAATGCACTCGCCGCTGACCGAGATGGAGGTCGCGCCGACGCCGAACAACAATGTGTGCTCGATCGTCAAGGGTGAGTGGGAGATGGGGGCAGGCCGAGCGGGGTGGAGGCGGCGCGGATGAGGGGTAGGTGGTGGTGACACACCTTCCTCGGGGTGGTTGCGTCGGCGACGCCTTGCTCGCGCAGCGGGGTGGGTGGGTCGGCCACTCTCCTCCGAGCACCGTCAGCATTGCGGCCGCAGTGATGTCGCGCAAGAGAGCAAGCTGGCGGCGCAAGCTTGGTCATCATCAGCACAACTCCCGCTGACCCCACGCAGGCTCAAAGTTCCGCATCCCCATCCCTGACCACCTCCAGCTCGTCCTCAACGCATGCAACGAGGACAACCCCGGCAAGAACGCCGACTACATTCCCGAGCTGCGCGACGCCGACTCGAACAAGCTCGGCGTCGCCGTGTCGACCGTCGACGGCTACCTGTACACTGCCGGCGATGTCGACATCGAGTTCTCGATCCAGTCCATCTCCAAGGCGTTCGTTTACGCCCTCGCGATCGAGGAGCATGGGCTCGAGTACGTGCTCACGCGCGTGGGCGTCGAGCCGTCGGGCGAGGCATTCAACGAGCTGTCGCTCGAGCAGGACACGTGCCGCCCGCTTAACCCCATGATCAACGCCGGCGCGATCACGACTCACACGCTCATCGGCAAGAAGGACACGACGTACGAGGAGCGCGCTGAGATGGTCCGCAAGGGCCTGTCCAAGTTTGCCGGGCGCGAGCTCACCGTCGACGAGAACGTGTACGACAGCGAGATGAAGCACGCGTTCAGGAACCTCGCCATTGCCAACATGCTGCGCAACTACAACGTGTTTGACCTCGACCCGAAGAAGGTCGTCGAGGGGTACACGCGCCAGTGTGCGGTCAACGTGACGGCCAAGGACCTGGCCGTCATGGCCGCGGTGCTGGCCAACAGCGGCGTCCAGCCAGTAACTGGCGAGCGGGTCGTTCGCCCCGAGACGGTGCGCCAGACGCTGTCGGTCATGATGACGTGCGGCATGTACGACGGCGCAGGTGACTGGGTCACGCAAATCGGCTTCCCCGCCAAGTCGGGCGTCGCGGGCGGTATCATCGGCGCGCTGCCTGGTCAGGTCGGCATCGCCACCTTCTCCCCCAAGCTCGACAAGCACGGCAACTCGCTGCGCGGTGTGCGCATCTGCAAGCGCCTCTCGGACGACATGGGTCTGCACATTATGCACCAGCCCGAGCCGGCGCGTTCGGTCGTGCGACGACACTACGTGATGAACAACTCCGAGACGGGCGTCACGGCCGCGATCATCGCACTGCAGGGCACGATCACGTTCTCGCCTGCCGAGCGTGTGCTGCGTGTGATTGCCGAGCGGTCGGCCGAGGTCGACTACGACCCGGCCAAGGCGCGCCTGGTGCTCGACTTCCGCGCGGTGCACCACGTCGACGAGACGGCGCGCCGCATGATTCGCGAGAGCGTGAGCCGCATCCGCCAGGCGGGCTTCGAGGTGAACATTGTCGACCCCGAGGGCCTGCTGCAGATGACGGCGATGTGTGCGGACAAGGAGATTGTGGAGAAGGCGCGGCACCTCGGCCGTCTCGTCGACGGCATCGACAATGACCTGGACAAGTACAAGGGCTGGGAGATTACCGAGCAGGACCGGATTAGTATGTAGCGGCGTGGGTCGTGGGTAGAGTGCGGAGCGTAGCGTAGCGCGTGCGTCATGCATGATGATTCTGAAGCACAAGCACACCATCGGGCACTGCGGCTACGCAAGAGAGGCCGACAAGGCCGACGGTTGGTGGGGTGGTGGCATGGCTGGGCATGGCCAGGCATGGCCGACGGGCATGGACACCACCCGAGAGGCAGTGGCGGCGTGGCATAAAGTGGCCGACGACATGATGCCGGCGGCAAGGTGGATGCTGCCAGCGCGAGTGCCCGTCGGCACGGGTAATGATGTGCGGGTCTGGGGCCGACGCGGCCGAAGGGCAGGCATGGGTGGCACTGAGGCGTGCACGGTATAAGACGGTGGCAGTGACAGGCCATGCCATTGACCACCACCACCCCATCACACCACCCCATCACACCCACACACCCCACCCCACACCACACCACACCACACACAATGACCTACGAGTTCAAAGGCTGGGCAGGCTACGACAAGGAGGCGGCGACCGGCGGGCTCAAGTACGAGGCGTTTGAGCCCAAGGTCTTCGAGGACGACGACGTGGATGGTGAGTGGCGGCCCCTAACTCCGCTGACGCCCCCAGTCAAGATCCTCTACTGCGGCATCTGCGGCTCAGACGCCTCCGTCCTCGCGGGCGAGTTCGGCCCAATCGAGGCCGGCCGCATCGCGGGTCACGAGATCGTCGGCGAGGTGGTGCGGGTCGGGCCCAAGGCCGAGGGCCTCAAGCTCGGCGACGTCGTCGGCATCGGCGCCCAGAGCGACTCTTGCCTGGCGTGCGAGTTTTGTACTGGCCGTGAGTCGCTATCCTGGGCGGGATGTTTCCTGACACTGACGAAATAGACAAGGAGCAGTACTGCGCGACCCCGACGTTCACCTTCGGCTCGCCGTATGCGCGCGGCGCGAGCGCCGGGCAGAACAGCAAAGGGGGCTTCGCGTCCCACTGGCGCGGGCCGGCGCACTTCGCCATCCCCCTTCCCTCTGGGCTCGACCCCGCCGCGGCGGCCCCGCTCCTCTGCGGAGGCGTGACGGTCTACACGCCTCTCAAGCGCTGGGGCGCTGGTTCTGAGCGCAAGCGCGTCGGCGTGCTCGGCCTCGGCGGGCTGGGACACATGGCCGTGCTGATCGCGCGCGCGATGGGCGCCGAGGTCACGGCCATCTCTAGGGGCACCTCGAAGGAGGGGGACGCGCGCAAGCTCGGCGCGGGGTCGTACATCGCGACTGGGGCGGATCTGGCGCAGGACCTCGCGCCGCATGCGCGTACGCTCGACCTTGTCATCAGCACGATCAACCCGCCCAAGGTCGATGTCGCGGCGTACCTCGGCCTCCTGAGGCCCGAGGGCGCGTTCGTGACTGTCGGCGCGGTGATCGAGCCGTTCAGCTTCCACTCTTTCCCCCTGATCACGGGCGGGCTCAGCGTCGGCGGGAGCAACACCGGCTCGCCGGACGACATTCGCGAGTTGTTGGCCCTCGTTGCTGCGCATCCTGAGGCGCTGCCCTGGGTCCAGAAGTGGGACATGGGGCAGATTAACGAGGCCATGGTCGAGTTTGGAAAGGGCGCGCCGAGGTACCGCTTCGTGCTGGCCAACACGGGCAACGGGGCGCGGTTGTAGTGGTGGATAGTTGGTCACTGCTGCATGCTACTACTACATTACTGGGGGTGGGCCGCGACGCCTACTTGGGCAGCGGGTGGCCCACGATGCCGAGCGCCTCGAGCTCCTTGACCCTCGCCGGCAGCCCCGCGAGGAACTCGGCATACGGCACGCGCTTCGCACCATAGTACCCGATGTCGGCGACGGCGATGAGGCGCGGGAAGGCCATGTACCACAGGTGGCTCGTAGTCGGGATGTACTCTGACCACATTTGCGCCTGGAGGCCGAGCACGAGCTCTGGCTTGTCCTGCACGCCCTCGAGCGGGTCGTACGCGTACACCTGTTCGAGGGTCGCGCCGGGCCCGATGGCGAGCGGCTCGTCCTCGACCGGGCCCTGCGCGTGGTCAAAGTACAGCGTTGTCGGCGCCTGGACGATGGGCACGCCGAGCTTGACGGCGCGCTCGGCCGGCTTGGTCCACGTGCGCCAGGCCATGACGACGCAGTCGCCGGGGACGCCGCCGTCGATGATCTCGTCCCAGCCCAGGAGTTTGCGGCCGCGCGTCTTGAGGAACGCCGCCATCTCGCTCGTGAACCACCGCTGCAGCTTGTCGTAGTCCTCGGCGCTGTTCGGGTCCAGCCCGAGCTCCTTGACCTGCTTCTGGGCGGTCGCGCTGTCCTGCCACTCGACCTTGGGGCACTCGTCGCCCCCGATGTGGACGTACGGGCTGTCGAAGACGTCGCACACCTCGCCGAGGATGTCGCGGCAAAAGTTGAGGCCGGCCTCGTCGACCCGCAGCACCTCGCGATACACGCCCCAGCTCGTCCCGACGGCCCACTGCACGCCGTCGTACCCGAGCTCGGGGTAGGCCGCGCGCGCGGCGCGCATGTGGCCGGGCATGTCGATCTCGGGCACGATCGTGATGCCCTTGCCCTTGGCGTAGGCGACGAGCTCGCGCAGCTCGGCCTGCGTGTAGAAGCCAGAGTGCGGCTTGCCGTCGTACTTGTTCAGGTAGTTCTCGGGGTGCAGGTCGTGGTTGAAGGCCTCGCTCGCGTAGTTGCCCGGCTTGCCGATGATGGTCTGGGAGCGCGAGCCGCCGACAGTAGTGAGCTTGGGCCACTTGACAGACTCGAAGCGCCAGCCCTGGTCGTCGGTCAGGTGCAGGTGCAGCACGTTGAGGTGGAGCAGCGCCATGCCGTCGAGCAGGCGCCGCACCTCGCCGAGCGGGGTGAAGTGCCGCGCGACGTCGAGCATGACGCCGCGGTACGCGAACGCGCCGTCGTCTTTCGGGAGGAGGCCGGCCATTGTGTCGTGGTGCGTGTCGGGCTGGTGTAGTGTCGGGCTGGTATGTTGGGGGAGAGTAGCTGCACGCAGTGGTGCTGGCTTTTATCGCGGTTGCCAGGACGAGTCGCCGGTGTGCGACCCGCCTGCTTGGCCGGACTCGGCCAAGTCGCCGAAGGTGGGCGGGTGGGGGAGTGGGGGGTGGGTGGACTTAGTGGGGCTCCCACTGCGCTCCACTCTCCTCTCACTCTCCATCTGCATACCTCGCAGCGCATCCCGCAGCATGCCGTACACCCCAAGCAGATGCATGGTGGGTGGATCCAAACGCCGTGTGTCCCGAGGCGCGTAAGGCAGGTGAGGGTGGCGAATCAGCCTGCTTAGCACTCGGGACGCATGACGGGGCGACATCTCCACCAACGCGGAGGCCAGCTCTGCAGACGAGCAGCAGGTCGTCCAGCTCGTCCAGCTCATGCAGAACACTCAACACGCCCTCTTCGTAGAACTCGGCCCGTCACCCGCCAGCCACACCCCTACCCATACATGCAACTATACAACACTAAATGAGCAGCACCTGCAGGTCAATCTCCTTCATCAGCTGCGGCCACAGCGTGAACCCCCGCCCGTCGTCGATCCGGAGCCACTGCTCTGTCAGGAGCTTTTGCTACGACAGTCAGCGACACCCTGCAGCTACCACTCACCCCCGCAGACAGATCCGAGCAGTACTCGTCCTTGAAGATATTGAACAGGTCGCGGATCCACTGCCGGTCGCTGGCCGTCGCGCAGGCGCCGGCGATAAGCAGCGGCCACACCAGCATGACCGGCTCCATCGAGATCTCGGAGCACAGCTCGAGCACACAGTGCACGGCCGTCTGGATGCGCTCGTCCGACGCGGGCAGGTTGAGCACCTCGGTGTAGAGCATGATCATCATGGCGTAGCGGTAGGCCGAGTCGCCAATCTGTGGGGTTAGCACCCATCTCCATCCGCTGTACCCACCAGCACCCGCGACTTTTGCGGCACGTTCAGCTGCGTGATCGACCACAGCTTGAGCTGCTCGATCATGGCGTACGCGTCCTGGTCGATCGTGTCCCCGATGTTCTCGGTGCCGGAGTCGCAGGGGAACGCGGTGCCAAGGCGTACTTTGCGGTACACGATGACCCGACACTGGGCGTCAGTTGAGGCTCCCGTCTCCAACTCACCCTCGCGACCAGCTCGAGCATCTCGCGGCTCATGCCAAATTGCCGCTCATACGCCTCCCACTGCCAGTCGCTCACGGCTGTCTTGTTGAACTCGAACCACCAGGGCGCGTGTTCGCCGAGGAGGAGCGGCTCCTCGCCCGTCGTAAAGGTGCTGAACACGTCGGTGGTGGTGAGCTGCTCGATGACGAACCGGCGGCCAAAGTTGCTGGGGTCCTCGGCAAGCAGCGCGGCGGGCCCTCCGCGCTTGTACATCATGCGAATGGCAAAGTCGAGGTTCTGCTTCCACGACTTGTCGGCCATCAGGACCTGTGGTGTCAGAACAGCTCGTACCTCGCACTCACGTCTCGCGTCTTGACGGCCATGCACGTCGCCAGGAGGAGGTCGACGTGCTTGTCCCCCTCCTTGCTCAAGCTCAGGATCATGTGCGCGCCTGCCTGTCTCTTCGCACTCGTCGTCTCCACCAGCATCTGCTGCGAGTGCTCGGCCGAGCTGCCCATGTAGCTGTGGTGGAGGTGTGCCGCGCCGAGGCTGAGCACGCCGAGGCGGAACGCGGCGCGCGCGGGCGAGTCGACGTCGAGCAGGATGAGGGGGAGCGAGACGGCGAGGAACGGGTTCTTGGACTGGTTGGAAGAGTTTGCCCTGTTGCCCATGGCGACGACGATCGACGAGGTCATGTTGAAGAACTGGTGGAAGAGGCGGCGGTTCGCAGCCGACGGGAAGGCGTTCGAGATGGGGTCAGATGGCAAAGACAGCGGCGCGGGGATCGACCCGAGAACCATGCCGTCGAGGCTGGCGCTGGGCGAGGGGGCCGACATCTGGATAACACCCCGGCGCAGGGCGAGCGTCGCCGTGTCCATGGACACGCTGGTCGACGTCGACGGCAGGGACGACACGTCGGGGATGGAGAGCAGCGGGCCGAGGATGACCTGGGGCGTGTTCCGCCGCGGCGAGGCGAGGAACGACGCCGTGTCGGCCCGGAAGAGGGGGTGGACACTGTGCGACGTGTGCGGTGTGTGCGGCGTTGTCGTCAGGGCGCCGGCGTTCGTGTGCCTCCCACTCCCTCCGCCCGTACGCAGCGCGTCGACTATCGTCGATATCAAGTTGTCGGCCTCGTTCACGGGCGACTGGACAAACTGCTGGAAGAGGTCCGGCGACGACGACGACATGGACGACGAGATGAGCGTCTCGCCCTCGCCGGCCTCAGCTACCTCTGCGTGGCCCTGTTCCTCCTCGGGCTCGTCGGGCGCCGTGATGAGCGGTTCGAACCAGGACGGGTCGTTCCTCGGCGGCGGCGACACCGACTCGGCCGGCGACTCTGAGCGCGACGAGCTGCGGTCCGCCGCGCGCCGGCTTATCGTCCCCTGCGCGCTCGTCTTTGCAGGCTTGAACGGCATGAACGGTGTATCGGGCCACACGCACTGGCGTCAGCGTGCTCCTTGCCTCCTTGCTCACAGTCTTCTCGAGGTCGAGGCACTTCTCGCACACGGGCTTGGCCTCGTCGCACTTGACCTTGCGTTGGCGGCAGGTGAGGCACCCCGTCCGGCTGCGCGAGTATCGCATCTTGCGGCGGCGCTTCACTCCGGCGTGGGTGCGTGCGGCGGCGGCGGCGGCCATGGCGGCGGTCTCCTGCGCCGTGAGGCGCGAGACGTGGGCTACGTGCCGGCTGGGGCCGGCGTCGAGCGGGTCGCCGAGCAGAGACGGGCCTGCGTGCACATGGGTCAGCCGGCGCTGTACTGCGAGGCGCGGGTTGCTCATCCTCGCTGAGGGACGTACACATTGTGCGGGGCCAGTAAAGTAGCGCTTGTTGGTTCTCGGAGGGGCGGAGGTGACTGCCGAGGGGGGCCGAAGCGACCGTTTGGATATGGTCTGTGGGCGAGCGACGCTTGTTATGATTGCGATGATGGCGACGACAAAGATGTCAGGTGGTCAGTGTCTGCGATGGGGTTCGAGCAGAGTGGAGGTGGGACAGGAACCATCATGGAGCACCGACAGGGCCAGGCCAGCGCCGAGGTGAGCTCTAAGCGATCGCTTAGCCACGTTATGGCCGCCGCAGCGCTTAGAGGTCGACGCCTCCTGTGTTAATCGATACACGTCTGCCTCTTCTCCCCCGCTTCGATAACGCGGTGCTTGAGCGGGCCCTCGTCGCCAAGCATGTGCACCTGTGTACCCCACGACGCCTCCGTTCCAGCCGACGGTCGGCAGGGTCAGCACCGGCCCAACGGCTGCTAGCCGTGTTTGCTTCGGGCCAGTCCTTCGGCGACTGCTAACCCGGGGCCGCTTGTTCGGATTTGTGGGTGGGCGGGGGGTGCAGGGCGACCTCGATAAGGCCCCCAAGCTCGTATGGTGCACCTCCCGACTCGGGCGGCCTGCCTGGCAACCTGGCCCGCCAGCGTACAGGCCAACATGCGCGGCCAACCCCATTTGCGGGTCACAAGGCTGAGACCGGTTCAATGAGCTGGTTCAGTATCTCGCGGACAGGTGAGGTCAGTTACTGGGTCCCTGGGGTGCGGCAAGGAGAGAAAGACTGAACACGCGAACACGCACTGACCATGATCGCCGCTGCCCTCTTCCCCCGTCTCTGCTCACTTCCAAGACATGATTCATTCACATTTCTATCCCTATCCCACTATGTATTCCCAGTCGAGAGCCCTACAACGACAAACGAACCACCTAACCCACACATGCCCTACTTGGAGTTGTCCGCGCACGAGAACGGACGGCTGATGGTGCCGGCGCGGAACGAGTCGCGGATGCCGAGACACGACGACACGACGCCGCTGATCATGAGGAAGGTGCCAAAGACAATGAGGAGCCAGTTGAAGATGGCGACGGTCCAGAACTTCCAGTCGGGGCTCTCCTTGCGCCTGTGCCAGTTGTCGTAGAGCCACATCCAGCCGGTGAACTGCATGCACATGAGGGTGCCGAACAGGGCGCACACGAGCACGATGAGGTTGCCGAAGAAGGGGATCGAGTTGGCGAGGATGAAGCCGAGGAGCATGCAGCCCGACGTGGTGCCGAGCCAGACGATCCAGTGCGTCTTGGTGTGCGCCGTGAGGTGCTCCGACTTGCGCATGAGGCGGACAAAGACGAGCTTTGCCGCGATGTGGCAGTAGAGGATGCTGGTCGCGAAGAGGCCGGGGAGGGCGATGCCGTAGCAGACCTTCTTGAGGAGGGGGCCGGCGGAGCCGAGGGCGGGGGAGGCGAGGTACTGTCCGCAGAAGTAGTAGACGACGACGGCGACCGTGCTGGGGGGCGTGAGCGAAGACTAGAGGAAGGACGAAGGAGTTTACTCACACGTAGGTCGAGACAACAATCGACTGGCACACGGCGAGCGACTTGTTGTAGTCCTTGGGGTTCTTCATCTCGGAGATGACGCTGAAGAAGGCGGGAGTGCCGCAGAGGCCCGCGACCGCCGTCGACATGGCATTCACGCCGTCCCAGAACGACGCCTTCTTGAACGCGACCATGTCCTTGAACCAGGGCTCGGGGGCGGGCGGCGCGGTCGCCGGGCGCTCCTGCACGCCGACGGCGATGAGGAGCGTGAAGATGGCGACGAGGATGCAGGCGACGCCGACCGAGCCGATCAAGGACACCTTGTTGAGCGTCTGGATCGAGGCGAGGGCGCAGGCGACGACGGCGGCGAGCACCATCCACACGAGGGTGCAGGTCGCGTGGTCGCTGAGCGCGTTGAAGGCAATCGTGATGGGGAGCAGCGCAACGCCCGTGAGCGAGATCATGAAGGCCGCGTAGATGCCCGTGAAGACCTCCTGCCCGATCTTGCCGGCCAGCACGCCGCCGACCTCGGCCATAGAGTAGACCTCGGGGTGGTTGCGCTTGAACGTGCCGACGACGTAGCCCGCCCAACTTGTGAGCAGGGCGATGCCGAAGATGACGAGCGCGCCTGGGACCGCGCCGACGGACTGGAGCGCCGTCGGCATGGCGAGCACGCCGAGCGCGATCTGCGTCTTGAGCAGGATGACGGCCGCCTTGATCCACCCCATCGAGGTGTAGTTGACGTGCCCCTCGCCCTGGTAGCCGAAGACGGCGTCCACGTCGACCGGGTCCATCTCCTTGACGGCGATCGCATAGTCGACCTTGCCGTCGGCGGAGCCATACTCGATGTCTTTGCTCATGTTGCTGGTTAGAATGTGTTAGTGGGAATGGATTGGGACCGTCACTTGGCCAGCGACATGCTTTATGCACACCGCCGTGCGCAGCCCGTGGCACCGTGGCATGGACATATCTCATGGCACGGACGGGGCACGCCGGTATCATGGCGATAGGCAGCCGTCGGTACCAAGCGATCGAGGCGACGACACGGTTGCGATACACGAGTGGAGCTCCAGACGGGGCCGCGCGCATCTCCCCCACCTGCTGCCAAGCGACCGTTGCCGAGCGCATAACGCACTCGATGCAGTAGGAATGGACAGGGCTGGGAGGGAACGAGGTCAGCCTGAGGCTGGCCGGCGGCGACGGTGGTGGGGAGGGACTGGCAGCGGCGTCGCGCCTTTATCGCCGCTTGCATGAATGCGCCTGGGCTGCCCAGAACAGATCTCGTTGTGGGAGCGACGGCCCTTCGTATCCAGGGGCTCCATCAATCGCCGAGGCGGCGGCCCTGGGGTAGACTGTTCCCAGGAGTCGGCAGCGCGCCGGTAGCCGCCGATGGCAGAGGGCCGACGCTCTTGCTTGGCCGCTTGGCCTTCTGCGCCATGCGCCACTTTGGCTGGTGTAGTACGGCTGCTGGAGTACGGCTCCTGGGATAATCTCCGTAACACTCCCCCACCCTCGACCCCGTACCCCAGACGTGTTGGCTCCCCGTAAAGAGATACCCACCCGGTCGGCTGCCGGTCGCCGGTGAGGTAAGTAGGCGGTGCCCTGCTGCTGCCTGGGCGAATGGGGCGCGGTGCGATGAGTGTCTGTGTCTCGGCGGTTGGCCAGCATGGAGATTGTAAGCGGCCGGGTGGTGGGCCATGGGATTGGTGAGCTGCGCCCAGCTTAGCGGAGTACTGGCCTACAGGCTCCACAATCCCCGTCGTCTATCTCACGCTCCTGGAATAGAGACTAGCCTCGTCCAGGAATGCAATGATAGCGCCCGCTCCAACGCAAGGACGGTTGGGGACGTGCACTCGCCGCCCCTCTCTTCCGTATCTCGCCCGTGGTCGAAGGTGTGGCGGCTACTTGTTATCCGCGCTTATCGCCCCCCTCCGCCTTGCCGCCGTGCCGTCACTGCCGCATAAACGACCGGTTCAAGCCACTCGGCCGTGGGATGCCGCAGCAGCATGCAAGAGCCGGACCGATAGCAGGTGATCACCGAGATACCTATGCGTCGCTTGTGCCCCGCCCCGCCCTGCCCCGCCGACTGCGCCGCTTGTCCTCGTGCGTTGACCCCACCAGGCTTGGCTGCCGGCCGGCCAAACCAGTTCGCATGACGTGGGGTGGGCCCCGGGTTCCACAAAGTCAAGTGCATGGAGGCCATGATCCATACTTGTTGTTCAACACTTGTCCATACCACCACCACAACAACACACGCGCACCATGGCCACTGACGACTTCCCGCGCCACTCGCTCAACTGCGACATGGGCGAAGGCTACTACCGCTGGGCGCTGGGCCCGGACGAGGAGCTGTTCCCGCTCATCGACTTCTGCAACGTCGCGTGCGGGTTCCACGCGGGCGACCACAACACGATGCTCAAGACTGTGCGCTCGGCCATCAAGCACGGTGTCAAGATTGGCGCGCACCCCGGCCTGGACGACGTGCGCGGCTTTGGCCGCCGCAAGCTCGAGGTGACCGACGACGAGGTGTACGCCATGGCGCTGTACCAGCTCGGCGCGCTCAAGGCGATCGTCGAGGCCGAGGGGAGCAAGGTGTCGCACGTCAAGGTGGGTTGTGTTTGAAGCTGGCTCTGACGACCAAGCCCCACGGTATGCTCTACTTTATCATCCGGGACGACGAGGCCAAGATGCGCGCGTTCATGAAGGCCCAGACCTCGATTTTCGGGACGACCATCCCGTTCTTCGGGCTGAAGGGCACGCCACACGAGAAGGTCTGCAACGAGGCCGGCGTGCGCTTCATCCCCGAGCTGTTCTGCGACATCGACTACGACCCCACCGGCAAGCTGCTCGGCGTGCCCCAGTCGCACGCGCCGACCCCCGAGCTCATCGGCAAGAAGCTCGACCGCCTCTTCTCCAAGGGCGAGAGTGGGTGCCGCGTGTCTGCCGAGCTGACCCCCCAGCCATTGACATCGACGCCAACCCCTTGCCGATGGAGGCCGCCAAGGGGCCGTTCACCATCTGCCTGCACTCTGACATGCCTACGGCCGTGGCCAACGTCTCTGCGTGAGTAGGGGACGGGTTTATCCGGGTGTGAGCCGAGCAGGCTGACCAGGGTTACTACAGGGCGCGCGAGGTTGTCGACCGCTTCAAGACGGCTGCTTAGGCGACGGGCAATGTCAGGGTTGTACTGCTGTAGGGACTCAGAAGAGATGCATGCGGGGTCTTCGTTATCGTTATGTGGCTGCTAAGCGCCAAGGGTTCAGGATGTAGACGTCTTGTTCCCCACTCCAGTCGCCGGCTGGAACATGGCTGCCTTAGTTGCCTCAGTTACCAGTCAGAATCTCCACTTTGGGGGCCAAGTAGAGAGGAACGATTGCTGCAGATGCGCTTCCCAACCTCACAGAGGATCAGCATACCGCTGCCGTAGGACGGCTGTTGGCGTTGTGTGGGGACCTGTCCAGTCGGTAGTCATGCCGAGATTCTTGGCGCCTAGTTGCATGGGTCAGACTCATTACCCCGCTCTCCCCAGGGCCACCTGACCGGTAACTGCGTGTCTCTATCCTCCCACTCCACCTAAGCGCAAGCGACCGAATGTAGCCAGCCAGCCAGCCAGCCGGGCTTCGGGCGGCGTATCGGGCCGGCAACGTGTGGGGAGGGCTGGGGTCATGTGGAGTATCCGACAAGCCCAGGCAGGCCTATCTAAGCGTCGCCAACTCGCGGCCGGTCTCTCTGCTCCTCGCCTGCTCCCAGACCCCCACAACAACCCATAGCCGACTCCCCCTCCCTCCCCCGCTTGATAAGGCCGGGCCGTGCATGGACAGTCACCCTTCTTCCCATCTCCCCCGACCATGACCACGGCACCCAAGGTCCTCATCGCCAACCGCGGCGAGATCGCCCTGCGCATCCTGCGCACGGCGCGCAAGCTCGGCATCCCCACAGTCGCGATCTACACGCTCGTCGATGCCGACACGCCCGTCGTCTCCCAGGCAGACGAGGCGTACATCATCGGCGACGGCCAGAACCCCAGGGGATACCTCGACATTGATGAGATCGTCGCCATTGCCAAGAAGAGCGGCGCGACCATGGTCGCCCCCGGCTACGGCTTCCTGTCCGAGAATGCCGTGAGTCACGGCAGTTGCTGGGCCATACTGACGCTCGTAGAGCTTTGCCAAGGCCATCGAGGCGGCCGGCGTCACGTTCCTCGGCCCCACACCATTCCAGATGACGTCGATGGGCTTGAAGCACGAGGCGCGCGCCGTCGCTATCAAGGCCGGCGTGCCCGTCGTGCCCGGAAGCGAGGGCACGATCGAGACCTTGGACCTCGCGCTTGAGTGGGCCAACAAAATCGGATACCCCGTCATGCTCAAGGCCAGCGCGGGCGGCGGCGGCATGGGCATGACCGTCTGCAAGAGTGAGTAGTCGACGGTTGCTATGATACCGAGCCTAACACCCCCCAGCTGAGCAGGAGCTCAAGGACAACTTTGAGGCGACGAGGCAGAAGGGCGAGACCCTGTTCAAAGACTCGACAGTGTTCCTCGAGAAGTACATTGCCCGCGCACGGCACGTCGAGGTCCAGATCTTTGGCAACGGCGAGGGCCATGTTATCCACTTTGGAGAGCGCGAGTGCTCGGTCCAGCGACGACACCAGAAGGTTATCGAGGAGACTCCCTGCCCCCTCTTCCTCTCCGACCTCGGCAAGAGTGAGTACTGGTGATTGGATCGCTTTACACCAGCTGACTCCCTGCAGAGACCCGCGAGCGCATGTGCGCCGCCGCCGTCGCACTCGGCAAGACGATCAACTACCGCTCCGCGGGCACCGTTGAGTTCGTGCTTGACGACGAGTCGCCAAACTACGACTTCTACTTCCTCGAGCTCAACGCCCGTATCCAGGTCGAGCACCCTATCACCGAGGTCGTCCGCCCCGGTCTCGACCTCGTCGAGCTGCTCATCCGTCAGGGTCTCAGCCCCAACCACTCGCTGCCGGCCGCCGAGCTCGACCAGAGCAAGTGGGCGCCGTTCGACGGCCACTCGATCGAGGCGCGTGTCTACTGCGAGAACCCGCTCGCCGGGTTCCGCCCCAGCCCCGGACGCCTGCAGCTCGTCGAGTGGGCCGACATTGGCGAGCGCGGCCGTATCGACACCTGGGTCAAGACCGGCACCATGGTGTCGCCCAACTACGACCCCATGATCGCCAAGGTCATCGTCTGGGGCAAGGACCGCGACGCCGCTATCAAGCAGCTCGTCAAGGTGCTCTCTGAGTCCAAGATCGCCGGTCCCACCACCAACCTGCACTACTGCCGCGCCATCCTCGAGTCGGACGCGTTCCAGAAGGGCCAGGTCACCACCGTCTACCTCGACAGCATGCCGTACGAGCCGCCAGTTATGGAGTTCATCCAGCCTGGTCTCTCGACCACAGTGCAGGACCTGCCTGGTCGCTTCGTCGGCCTCGGCATTCCCCGCGGCGGCGCGGCCGACATGCTCGCGCTCCAGGCGGCCAACGTGCTCGTCGGCAACGACCCCAATGCCGAGGGTCTCGAGATGACCATGATGGGCTCCAAGATCAAGTTCCACTGTGCCGCGACGATCGCCGTCACTGGTGCCGAGATGAAGGTCACGATCGACAAGAAGGAGGTGCCCATGTGGGAGACGCTCAAGATCGCCAAGGGCAGCGTGCTGTTCGTCGGCTCGGCCAACGGGCACGGCTTGAGGAGCTACCTCGCGATCCGCGGCGGCCTCCCCACGGTCGCTCCGTACATGGGCTCCAAGTCGACGTTCGCCGGCGCGTCGCTCGGCGGCTCGCAGGGCCGTGCCCTCTTCGCCGGTGATATGCTCGACATCGACCTCAACTCGGCCAACTTTGACAAGAAGCTGTCCATCCCTCCGGCGTCGCGCCCCCAGCTCGGCTCGGTCTGGGAGCTCGAGGTCACTCCCAGCGCCCAGTGGGACGAGGAGTTCATCACCCTCCAGGGTATGAAGAACATGCTCGCTGCCGAGTGGACCGTCACGCCCGCTTCCAACCGCAGTGGTCTGCGTCTCGACGGACCCCTGCTCGACTGGGCGCGCACGTCAGGCGGCGAGGGCGGTAGCCACCCCAGTAACCTCATCGACCAGGGCTACGCCTTCGGTGCCCTCAACTTCAACGGTGACACGCCCGTGCTCTTCGGTGTCGACGGTCCCGACATGGGCGGCTTCTCCTGCGTCCTCACCGTCGCCAGACCTAGCATGTGGAAGCTCGGTCAAATGCGCCCCGCCGATAAGGTCCGCTTCGTCCTCATCACCCGCCAGGACTCGGAGGAGCTCGACACCAGCCACAACACGTGGCTCAACGCCCTCGTCGAAGAGGGCGATGCTTCAGCCTACGCTCCCTCGGCCAAGGCCAAGCCCGCCGACGATGCCTCGTTCGTGTCTACCTCGGTGCTCTACACCCGCGGTGACGTCACTGTCCGCGAGGCTGGCGACGAGTTCATCCTGTTCGAAGTGGGCGAGATGACCTTTGACATGAAGGACCGTGTCAAGGTCGAGCTCTGGGAGCGTGCCCTCCGTGCCAAGAAGGTGCCCGGCATCGTCTACTTCAACACGTGTGTGCGTTCGTCGCTCATCCACTTTGACCCCAAGATCATCTCGATGGGCGAGCTTGTCAAGGTTGCTGTCGACGCTGCAAGGGGCCTCGACGACGTGTCCAACGTCGAAATCCCAATGACCGTCTGGAAGATGCCCGTCGTCCCCAACGACCGCTGGACGCGCGCCGATATCGAGTACTACATGAAGTCGGCGCGCAAGGAGGCCGTCTACCTTCCCGACAACTGCAAATACATTGCCCGGAACAACGGTCTGCCCGACACTGCCGTCACAGATGCGCTCCTCGGCACGCCGTGGTTCATCATCGCACTGGGCTTCTTCGTCATGCTTCCCTTCCACATCCCCCTGGACCCCAGATTCCGCCTCCTGGCCCAGAAGTACAACCCGTCGCGTGTCAAGACGACCGAGGGTGCGATCGGCCTCGCTGGTGTTATCGCCTCCATCTACCCCATCGAGTCGCCCGGAGGATACCAACTCCTCGGCCGCACGCTCACCACCTTCCGCGCGTGGAACGACAAGCCCTGCCTCGTCAACAGCTTTGACCAGATGGAGTTCTTCGAGGTCACCGAGGACGAGTTTGTCAAGATCGAGGCCAACTACAAGGCCGGCATCTACCAGCCCGAGTCGCGCCAGGACGTCTTCAAGATGAAGCAGTACCTCGAGTGGATCGGCGGCATGAAGGACGAGATCGACGCCTTCAAGGCCAAGCAGAAGGCGGCGAGCGAGGAGGTCGCGAAGGAGTGAGTTGACTGAGCGTCCACAAGGTGCACAACTGACATCCTCCAGGGAGGCAGTGCTCTTCGCCAAGTGGACCAAGGAGAAGGAGGAGGAGGCCAAGGCCATCGCGGCCCAGCAGGCCGCCGGCGGCAGCGCCGCCACGTCAGAGGGAACGCCCATCCCCGCGCCGCTCTCGGCTAACGTCTGGAAGTTCTACGTCAAGCCTGGAGACATCATCGAGGATGACGACCAGCGCATCGTCGAGCTCGAGGCAATGAAGACCTCGGTGTGGGTCACGCCAGGCGAGGAAACCAAGGGCAAGAAGGTCGTCTCGTTGGCTGTCAAGGAGGGCGACTCGGTGTCGCCCGGCCAGGTGCTCTTGTATCTCGAGTAGGCTGTACGTTAACGCATGTGGTGTTCAGAAGGAGAAGATGCATGGGTTTGAGATTCTGGAATGCTGTGGCGACACAGACAGCCAGATGGCTCCGGGCCGCAGTCCGATGGCTAACTCAAGTGGCGATCTGAGGAGAGATAGGGCGTGCATACAAATAATCGAGATACAGCAACAGGACTACTGAAGTGGCAAAGGCGGCAAGGGCACAGTGGTTAGCGTCGAGCTGTTATGCCTTCTCCCAGAGCACCTCGCTCAGCTTGCCCTTGGCCTCAAGGACGGCGAAGGTCCCAAACACAAGCCCAATGGTATAGACATTGAGCTCGCCAGGGACACCGGCGGCCTGGTGGCGCGCCGCTTCGGCCTTGCGCTGGGCGGTGCGCGCGTCCAAGCTGGCGCGGTCCGACGAGCCCCAGAACTCGAGGGAGTAGCCCTTGCTCCAGGCGGATTCGGTGGTAGCGGCGGGTTTGGCCTTGACGGAGACGGGTTTGGGCTCCGGGTTATGTGACGGTTCGATGGCCGGGGGGAGCTTGGCCTTGGTAGCAGGCCGGCTGTCGTCGGAGTGCGCCTCGAAGTGGAAGAACATTGTGGGGGCTGTCGTGGAGGTGAGGTAGAGAATTGTGGAGAGCGCGAGCGGTCTTTTATACCAGAGCCGGCGTATCATTCTTCCTACGAGAAGGAGAGAGGTGCCGTGTGCTGTGCATATGAAGCTGTTCCGAGCGCAGTGCGTCAGCGTCTGCCGCCCTCGGCGTGCAGCACTAATTGCCAAAATAGCAGGCGCCAATCAAAGAACACTAGAGCAGAGAGCCACGGCTCTGACAACGCGCAAGCATCGGCAAGTGTCGCTGGCCTCGGAGCGAGCTTGGGGGAGTGGAACATTGGGGAGACCGCACGAGTGGAGTACTGTCCGTGGCCGTCGTGCAACCTCGGCTGGGAGAGTGAAGGTCGAGTCGGCCCCCTCGGCCGATGTCGACGCCGATACAGCCGCTGACGGCTGGGGCGGATGTCTCTGTAGCTTGGTCTTCTAGCAGCTCACACTCACTGCCTGCTACGTGCAGCGCTCTACGATATTTGAAATCCAGCATTCTGTCCCACGCTGCTCCACATTAGCACCGTAACTGAATGTGGCGCCAGATGGCAAGTGGCTCTTGATGGGCCTGAGGGGGTGGCACTACTCGCCCACGCCATGCTGCCGACGATCCTCTTGACGTGATATACACACCAATGAGGATCCATCACATGTCCATCTGTGGAGAATTGCTCTTTGGATGGAAGCTCCACGTCAAGCGTGGTGATGAAGAAGCCCCAAGGGGTTCCGAACAATTACGCCACACCCCAAGAGCCGAATGCTTCAGAGCACATAGGTGGATCCCCTGCCCTTTGTTTGGCGAAGGTGCTGGCATTGCAGCGAAAACCCAACAAACAGATCAGAAGCAGTGCGTAGTAATCAAACTTGATAAGACACTCGTTTGACAGTAGCATTTGTGGACCTGCAGAGTGATTATCCTTCCATCACATCGGAGGAATCACATCGGTTCGAATAGTTGCAGAGCTCAGAGCCCACGCCATGCCTCATGTATCAAACCTGTCCCTCCTTCTCAACCTTAGCCTGCAGGGCGAGTCTCTCAGCCAGATCGGCGCGGTGCTTGTCAAGGGCGTCAGACTCGGGCGTGTACGTCACCGCGAAGAGGGTGCGCGCGCCTTCGCGAGGCCCCTCGTCGTAGAAGCTGAGCGTCACGGTGCCATCCTCATTCTTCTCTACCCCCCGGTTCGCCCCAGCGTCGCCGTAGTAGAACTTGCGCAGGACCGCAATCGCCTGCTTGACGGGCTCGATGGGCGGCGCGATGCCCTTCGCCGTGAGCGGGCTTGGGCCAGGGCATGTCGACATGCTGCGGTCAGCTGATCGACATCGACGAGGAGGCCCACATGGGTGCAGTGCCAAGAAGTGGTGGAGCTGGCGTCGCGAACATCGCCGCCTTGGCTGATTTAACGAGCACGATACCACCTGCACGGAGTATCACATGTGCGGAGGACAGTAGGCCGGTGGGCTTGCGGATGGGCTTGCCGGATGGGCTTGCCGGATCTGCAATTCAAGAGGAGGCTGCCTGACTCGGTGAGACTCGTGATGCTGAGGACATGTTCGCCGATGTGGCCGGACCGACACGGCGGCCATGGCCGCCGTCCACACAGCGTTGTGCGATTTGTGGCCATGATAACGCTACAATACCACATTCCCTAGTGCCTATCTCAGGTGCACCATGTGGACACCATCCCGCACCAGTGGTTCCACATGAGACGCGTCTTTTCACATTTGTGCTTGCCAGGCGCCAATTTGCAGCCTAACTCAGGACATTCCGCCTAAATATAGAGCCACAGGTGGCTTGGCCTACCTGCGTAGCCATACCTTCCGCTCTATACTACCGATGTTGAGCCCCACGAGGTACACATGGCCGTGGGCTCCACGCGCGGCGCGGCGCCCGAGACATCGGAGCCCCCGCAAGGATCCAAAGCCGCGGGAGCCCGACTCGTCTTGGGACACGTAAGTCGCTTTCTGGGAGAGGCGGCGCATAGAGGCACAGCACTACTCTGGCACTTGGGTGACTGACGGGCGAGTCTGTATGCCATGTAGAGCGGAGGAGCTCTACGCGCCTGATTTACACGAGCAGGGTGCGAAATGTGCTTCCATTGACCAAGGAGACCAAACATGGAAGTTCTATGTGGTTTTAGCCGCTCCAAGGGCATTTGGACATTCGGCCGTGCGGCGGGCACATGTGCTCGGCCTTTAACCCGGCTGCGGAAGGACACCGGGTCCGAGAGATAACCACGGCACGAGTTCAGGCCGTTGCTGGTACGGAGTCCATGAACACCATCCTGCCGTCCTGTAGGTCAGACATGTCGTGATAGCCACCTCGTGGGGCTTGGAGCCTACAACAGACTGGATGCAGGATGTCCTGGCAGGTACCATCCTAAAGCTTAGTCTAAGCCTAGGCTGTGGTCGACCTCCGCACCGCCGGAGCTCTGGAGCCCGAGGCCAGAGGTCCGCGGAGTGGTCAACCGAGGCCCGTGTAGTCCGCTCGCCGCGCCTCGCCGCGGAGGCCGAAGCTCTAGCGCCTTATCTGCCCCCAAGTGGCCCCGCATGGTGTTCGCCCCTAAGGCAGATGAGGTGCGGAAGTCGTGCTGTCGTGACCATCACTGGGCGATCATACTCAAGCCTCAAGGGCACCTTGGCACCTTCCTTGGGGCTCTCGGCCTCAGACTCCTCGCCGTCCACCAGGAACGCCTCGGCTCCACTGTGAGCGCACCAAAAAAAGAGAAATAATCATGAAAAATGACAATCATGTCCTGTGCCAACCCGCAATGTGGCACCATCTGGTCTCACGGGTCGCCGTATCTCGCGACATTGCGTTTGGGAGGTGCCTTGGGAGCATTTAAGACACTCTAGCTGAGCCATCCGGGACCACATCTCATCCCTAGCATCTTACGTCTGCGATTCCTTCGACAATGGCTGCACCCCACGACGATGAGAAGGACAGTGGCGGGTTGAAAGAGAAGAATGTGAGTAGATTCAACGTGGCACTTGTCGCTACACACACCTACCCTACTGTGTCTCTGAGATCACTGACTCGGCAAGGACTCGCTCGGCGATGTTCACGTTCTCAACGCCCAGGAAGTCGGCGACGAAGCCATCGATGATCTCACCGCGCATGGCGACGTCACTAAGAATGAGCTCCTGGACCTCGAGGATCACCTCGAGAGCATGCCTCTCGAGCGGACCATTCGAGTACGTAAGGGTTCTCGATCCCCGGATCCGAGCTTATCTGCCAACTTGTACAGATTATCCGCCAACTCTACAAACTCAACAAGCACATTCAGACCTTCGACACGGAAACCCTCTTCAAGATGGAGGACTTCCTGAAGGACGATGTGCAGCAGAATCCAGACAAGTACCGGGAGCTCGTGCATGAAATGCGCCTCGAAGCGCTGCTTGCGGTTGAGAACTCACCGTACTCAATCGTGCGGGCAGTGGTGGACCCCACGGATGACCAGACGATGCCGGCTCTCACCCTCCGCGTGTGGGTCATAGGAATCGTGTTTGGCATGATTGGTGCCTTCATCAACCAGCTCTTCTCCATCCGTCTGCCGACTATCGGCGTTGGCGTCAGCACCGCCCAGCTGCTCGCATGTAAGTTGGGACGGACATACGGCAAAGGCAGTTTATCCTGACGCTGCACTCAGACCCCGTCGGAAAATTCTTCGCCAAGGTGTTACCGGACTGGGGCTTCACACTCTTCGGCAAACGCCACAGCCTCAACCCCGGTCCATTCAACCCGAAGGAGCACATGCTGATTACGATCATGGCCAATTCCTCCTTCGGCGACTCGTATGCGGCCGAGATCATCATTACTCAGGCGATGCCGTTCTGGTATAACCAAGCGTTCGCTCGAGGATTTGGGTATCAGCTTGTGAATACGTTGGCAGTCAACATTGCGGGATACGGTGAGTATTGCAGAAGCCGCCCAGAGGCTCGGGTCCAGAACCATGCTCACCAGAACCCACCACAGGCATGGCGGGTATGATCCGCCGTTTCGTCGTCTACCCGAGCTTCGCTATTCATCCTGGTCTCCTCGCCACCCTCGCCTTGAACAAGGCGTTCCACGCAGATGACAGCAACTCGGTTCCTGGCCCCTTCGGACGTCTCTACAATTGGAGCCGCATGAAGCTGTTTTACGTCGCTTTCGGGGCCATGTTTGTGTGGGTCAATCACCATCCTAGGTTACGGATTTCAATTGACCTCCCAGATACTCCTGGTTCCCCAACTTCATCTGGCAAAACTTGAGCGTTTTCAACTGGATGTCTTGGATTGCCCCCCACAATAAGACGTATAACATGTTTGTCAACATCCAGTTCAACTCTGGGTTTGGTTTGAACCCTTGGCCGACCTTTGATTGGAACCGTCTGGGATACGCACCCGACTTCCCGCTTTTCACGGCAGTCAATGATTTCATTGGACTTTGGATTGCATTTGTCATGGTAGCCGCATTCTACTTCACGAACGCCTTCAACACCAGCTACTTCACAATCACCTCGAACCGAACGTTCGACAACAGAGGCAAGAAGTACAATGTTACCAGGATTTTGGACGACAACCGCCTCTTTGACGAAGCGAAATATCAGACATACTCGGAGCCCTACATGTCGGCTGGTACTCTCAACCAGTACTTCTGGTTTTTCGCAGCTTACAGCGCAAGTGAGTTATCGGCCAGCTGATTCCGTGCTGATCACATAGTGTTCACATATGCTGCTGTCTATCACCACAACGAGATTGCCTACAGCTTTCGGGTGGCGTACAGGGAGTTCAAGAATAATCTGCCCTCTGCCAAGAATGCCCAGGAGGAGGAAGATGCGGATGATCTCGCAGAGGACAGCCATGCTCGACACATGCGCAACTACAAGGAGGTTCCCGAGTGGTGGTACTTCATTCTCTTACTCGCAGGCCTCGCCCTCGGTATGGCAGGAGTGGGAGCGTTCCCCACTGGGGTTACCATGGCCGTCGTCATCTTCGGTATCATCTTGACGGCCATCTTCATCATTCCGATTGGTATCCTCTCATCAGTGGCCTCTGTAGGCGTGGGTCTCAACGTCTTGGCCGAGTTCCTTGGAGGCGCCTTCTACCCCGGAAACGCCCTGGCCATGAATTACTTCAAGATGTACGGGGTCATGACCTGTTCCCAGGCCCTGGGCTTTGCCGGCGACCTCAAGCTGGCCCACTACACCCATATTGGCCAGCGCTTGACTTTCACTGCCCAGATCGTCGCTACGGTCTTGGCCAGCTTCGTCCAGGCAGGCATCTACAACTTCATGATGAGCTTCAAAGATGTCTGCACTGATGACGCAGCCTTCAAAATGACCTGTCCTGGGCGTAAGTTGCTAGTGGGTAGCCCAGTATCAAAGTTGACGCAGCCATAGAAAACACATTCTTCACTGCCGCCGTGTTCTGGGGAACTCTTGGTCCGAAGCGCGTGTTTGGACTTAACGGGCGCTACAGGACCATTCTCATCGGATTTGCTGTCGGTCCCCTCGTCGTCCTCCGTGAGTTCTGAACTCTAGCATTGATTTCTGACTGGTGCAGTTGGGTGGGCACTCAAGAAGCTCTTGCCTCGCAGCAAAGCAATTCGCAACTTCCACCCGGTGGCAGTGGTCACCGGTGCCATTGCGTTCTCCCAGACCAACATGTCCATCACTATTCCGTCCTTCTACCTGATTCTCATCTCGTGGGGCTACCTCAAGAACCGCTACCTCGCGTTCTGGTCTCGGTACAACTACATTCTCATCGTGGCGTTCAACACTGCCATCGCCATCGCGTCAGTCATCCAGTTCTTCGGCCTCAGCATTCCCGAAGTGTCCATCGACTGGTGGGGGAACGATTTGGACAAGGCGTGTGCACTCGGTGGGTGCCCGCGATTCGAAATTCCCGCAAAGGGCTACTTTGGCCCAGAGAAGGGTCACTTTAACTGAGGTGCTCTCAAGAGCAACCCCCCCCCCCCCCCCCTCCCGAGGCCAAGCTTTCCCAGTGGGCATCCTGGGCAGACTTTCAACAGACGCCGGAGGTTCAAGCAACGCGCGGATGAATCCAGTATGTAGTGAATGATGTTGACTCATGCTCTTCCCTGCCACTGTTGCTCTAACCTCCTGATGTGCTGGTTGACAGCGAGCGAAAGGCAGGCCGACCAGACAACAATATCCGGTCCCCCAGTCCATTCAGCTAACGATGACGTGACTGTCCCCGACAATCTGGCCGCTCATTCTTTCCATCGCCTCCTTGCAATCCTCCCATCCTTCATCCAAACAACATCCTCCAAGCGGGACGGCATTCCAGGCCTTGACATGCTCGGTTCCACAGGGATCCTATCCCTAACATCATTCCAGTGAGGTCGTTGCAGCAGCAACATCCTCCAGCTAGAAACCCGCCGGTCGGACGAAAACAATGACGACTGGTTGCGACAGCGCTAGCAGGGAACTAATGCACGCCTTTGTGCCTGCACCATGTGCTGACCTCCCCGCCAGTTTCAGTCGCCCTACTAACATTGGGCTATCAGCCTCACAGCATGCATGCTACAACCGCGGCCCAGAATGCATGTGACGGCCGAGACCCTCATGCTACTCTCTATTCAACTATCATCACGCGATTCTTGCCAAGAGGCAGGCCGACGAGAATAGAAGCCAAGATCGCCAAGAAACTGCCCACCACGCGGTGCACACGCCTCTTCAGCACGACTAGGAGGAGCTTGAAGCTCCCCCGAGGAGCTAGCGGGGCACCTGGCACGGCGCCGGCAGGCGGTAGAGGGTGCCTCCTATCAAAACCGGCCACTCCCATTCGCCGGCTCTTCAACCACATGGCGGTCCGCAGCAACATCAGACCGGTACGCGTCCGACGCTGACCTACAGTGCTGCCGGCTCCGAGAGATAACCCGCGCGGGGACAGCGCCGACGGCAACAACATTGGCTCATGCTCATCCGTGCAGCCGTTGACACCACCCGTCCTTACGGCCGGCGGAGGCTAGTGTGACGGACATGGCCTGAACTAGTTGTCTGATCTCCCGGGGAGCGAGACGGCGTCTTTCTGGCTCCAACGCTTTCACCTCGTCCTCGGAATGCGCGCCTGGCCCAGACAACTCACCCGGCGCCTATGCACCACATGATCATCAAGGCACGGCTGCGCGTATGTCGTGCACTGCGAGCAGGCGCGCGGTCGCGGTCGCCATCAGCCGTCACGCCGGCTCTGCGGTAGTGGAGACTATTGGCCGCTACCACTTGCGGACGCTCGCCGCGGTAAAAATAGCCAACTCGGTAGAAGTGGCATCATTCCTACGAGTTGCTCCATCATCTAGCGACATGGTGCTCCGCGCGATGCAGGCCCGACAGGACATCGCTGGGCTCTGGGTGCAGGGCACTGGACGGCTCTGGCAGTCAGCCGGGCTTCTCCTGTTCGACCTATAAATCCCCAATAGAGGTCCCCTAGCCTCTTCAGTTGTCGACAATTCCACAGCCATGGTTGAAGCTCGCCATGACCGCAAGGACAGTACGGAGGTGAAGGAGAAGCACCTGGTAGGATGAGTGGGAGTTGAAGCCATTCTGACAGCATAGGACTCGGGGTACGACGTCAATGTCTTCGCCCCCCACAGGGAAGAGCTGGACGACGCGATCGGCGACCTGGTTAGGAATGGTGATGTCACTAGGAACGAGCTCGTGGAGCTCGAGGAGCGTCTCGACACCATGCCTCTTGAGCGCACGATTCCCGTGAGGCACTTGACACTATCCCAAGTTAACGCCGCCGCAGATCATTCGCCAGCTCTACAAGCTCAACAAGAATGACCAGAACTTCGACACCGACGCCCTCTTCAAGATGGAGGACTTCCTCTTTCTCGACGTACAGCAGCACCCCGAGCTGCACGCCGAGCTCATCCACGAGATGCGTCTAGAGGCCTTGCTGGCGACCGAGAACTCGCCGTTCGCCATTGTACGCGCCGTGGCCGATCCCACCGACGACCGCAGCCTCCCTGCCCTTACTATCCGCGTGTGGATAATCGGAATCTTGTTCTCTGGGATCGGGTCCTTTGTGAACCAGCTCTTCAGCCAGCGCCAGCCCGGTATTGCCATCTCGGTGTCGACGGCACAGCTCGTGGCTTATCCTCTTGGAAGGCTCTTCGAAAAGGTCCTTCCGGACTGGGGTTTCACGGCCTTCGGGAAGCGCCACAGCCTCAACCCGGGAAGGTTCAACCTCAAGGAGCACATGCTGATCACCATCATGGCCAACGCATCATTCGGTGGAACGTACGCCATGCAGATCATCTTTACCCAGTCCATGCCCTTCTACTTTGACCAGCCTTTCGCCAGAAAGTTCGGATATCAGATTCTCAACACGCTTGGTGCCAACTTTTCAGGATATGGTGAGGCCACATAGGTAGATACACAGAATCTAGCTGACCCCCTCCAGGTATGGCTGGCCTTATCCGCCGCTTCGTCGTCTTCCCCTCGTTCGCCATCTGGCCGCAGATTCTGCCTACGCTTGCTTTGAACAAGGCCTTCCACGCGGACGACACGGACACCGTTCCTGGGCCCTTTGGGCGAACCTACAACTGGAGTCGTCTCAAGGTTTTCCTGGTGCTCTTTGTCGCCATGTTTGTGTAAGTTACTGGGCTCTGCTCTCGCTAACCAGCAGCTGGTTCTGGATCCCCGACTTCATTTTCCAAGCGCTGTCCACATTCAACTGGATGGCGTGGATCGCTCCCGACAACGCGGCTTACACTGCCATTGTCGCGACCAATTTCGGAAACGGCCTGGGTCTTAACCCCTGGCCCACTTTCGACTGGAATTGGCTCTCGATTGGCCCCGACACGCCGCTGTTTGCGGCCGCCAACCTCATGTTGGGCATGTTCCTTGGTTTCTTCATGATCATCGCTTTCTGGTTCTCCAACGCATACAACACGGCGTACTTCCCCATCAACACGAACAGAGTGTATGACAACCGCGGGAAGACGTACAATGTCTCGAGGATCCTCACCCCCGAGAAGCTTTTCGACTACGACAAGTACCAACAGTACTCGCAGCCGTACATGGCCGCTGGAAACATCGTCGCTTACTTTTGGTTCTTTGCCCTGTACTCTGCTAGTAGGTTACTTGTGTCGGCCCTTCTGACAGTAGCCATCACCTACGCCGTCATCTTCCACCGCCATGAGGTCGCATATAGCTTCCGGGCCTCATACAATGCGGTCAAGTCTCAAATCTCCAGCATTTGGAAGAAGTCACAGCCGAAGGAGGAGTTGGAGGACGACGAGAAAGCCAGCATTCCCAAGGACGACCTCGCCGAGGACATCCACTACCGACTCGCACAGCAGTACAAGGAAGTCCCCGAGTGGTGGTACTTTATCGTCCTCCTCTTCGGACTCGGCATCGGTATGGCCGGTGTTGGCGCGTACCCGACCAACGTCAACATGGCAGTCGTCATCTTTGGTATCATCCTCACGGCGATCTTCATCGTTCCCATTGCTCTGATCAACAGTATCACCACGATGGAGACGACACTGAACGTGCTCGCCGAGTTCATCGGTGGATCCTTGGTCCCTGGCAACGCGCTTTCGATGAACTTCTTCAAGATGTACGGCGTCATGACTGCCGACCATGCGATCTCGTTCTCAAAGGACCTCAAGCTCGCACACTACGTTCATATTGACCAGCGTTACACCTTTGCCACCCAGCTCGTTGCGACGCTTGTCGCCTCGTTTGTCGAAGCCGCAATCTTCAACTTCATGATGAGCTTCAAGGGCGTCTGCACACCGGATGCTGCGTGGCAGATGACCTGCCCGGGCAGTGAGTGCTGTCGCGGGACACACACTGACATCCAGCGAACACGTTCTTCACTGCCTCCGTCTTCTGGGGCACGCTTGGCCCTCCCCGTGTCTTTGGTCTCAAGGGCCCCTACCGCACTCTCCTCATCGGCTTTGCTGTCGGCTTCCTCATCACGCTTGCCTACCTCGGCCTCCGCAAGCTGTTCCCCCGTAGCAAGCTGATCCGCAACCTCCACCCTGTCGGCATTTGCTACGGCGGCATCCAGTGGTCGCCTTACAACCTGTCAATGTACATCCCCGGCTTCTACGTCATCCTCTTCTCCTGGGGCTACCTCAAGCGCCGGTACCTTGCCTTCTGGTCGCGATACAACTATATCTTGGTGACCGCCTTCAACGCCGGAATCGCTGTGTCCGCCATTATCATCTTCTTCGGTGTTCAAATCCCAGGCGCATCGATCGAGTGGTGGGGTAACGACCCCGAGAAGGGCTGCCATGCCGCAGGCTGCCGCCTCAAGGAGATTCCAGAGAGGGGATACATTGGCCCGGAGAAGGGGCACTATAACTAGGTGGTGTTCCTCGCAACGTCGTGGGCTGTAAGTAGCCGAGAAACACTCTCCCGGGGCCGTTTAGTAGGATCCAGTGGTTCATCAATGCGATCAAATGCCTCAGCAGGAGTGACGGCAGCGCCAGCCAGCTCAGACAGATTAGTCGGGGCATCAGATATACATTGCTCCGTGGCCCAGCGGTGGGAGCACCACCCAGCCAGTATCTAGGCTGTCGGCAAAGGCTGCTCGGCCGGTATCGAGGCCGCAAGCGCCTCGTCCTTGTCCTTCCGCATCGCCCAGCTCAGGCCGCCCCTGACGTTGAAGAAGGCGATCTCTCCGTACCAGAAGTTGATCCTGCGGATGTTGTAGTCGCCCGCGATGCCCGCCTGTTTGAGCTGCTCGGCCCTTTCCTTGCGCTCGACAGTCTGACCAGGGATCGAGCCGGTGCGGATGTACAGCTCGGTGTGGTGGCCTGGCTTGAGCGGGTCGGTGTTGGCGCGCTTGAGCGCCTCGGCGTGCGCGGCCTTGTCGCGGAAGACCATGGTGAACTGGGTGGCGAGAGCGGTTGATACCTGCGATATCGCGAGGGTGGCAAGCTTCTCATATGCTCCTGCTCAGACGTGCCAGGCGCGTCGAAGCAGCTAATAATAGGTCGTCCCACATGGTGCAATGTTTAGTTCTTGGAGCAGAAGGCGAGTGTTTCACAGGTTTGTTGTGTAGATGGCGACTAGTTCGAGGTACCGAGGCAACCGCGCCAGCGTCCTCGCCGAGAGTGGCACTGGGCCTACATACGGTGAGCATCTCGCTGCAAACAACCTTTCATTCATCACCCTTGTTGACCACTATTAGACAACAACTACCTACTACCACGTATCGAGGACTAACGGAAGTGACCCTTCTCGGGGCCAAAGTAGCCCTTCTCCGGAACGGCCATGTACCTGCATCCACCTCGGCCCGCACAGCTGTCCTCCTTGTCCGGGTTGTTTCCCCACCAGTCGATGGTGACGTTGGGGATGGACAGGCCGAAGAAGATGATGACGGCGAGGATGGCGATCGCAGCGTTGAGACTGGTCGCCAGGATGTAGTTGTAGCGCGACCAGAACGCGAGGTAGCGCTTCTTGATAACGGCCCAAGACAGGAAGGAGACGTACACCGCCTGGACCATGTGACTGAGGTTGTACGGCGCCCACTGTAGTCCACCAGATGCGATGAGCGCAGGGTGGAGGGCACGGACGAGCTTGCTCTTAGGGAACGCCTTCTTGAGGCCCCAGTACACTGGTTCGTTAGCGCTGATACACTGGGCACTATCGTCGACTCACTGAGGACCATGAGGAATCCGACGGGGAAGCCGATGAGGAGGCAAGTGTAACGGCCGCCGGTGCCGAACACGCGCTTGGGACCCAGAGTGCCGTAAAACACGGCGGCGGTAAAGAAGGTGTTGACACCGGGGCAAGACATGCCGAACGAAGCCTCGTTGGTGCAGACGTTCTTGAAGCCCATGACAAAGTCGAAGATGCCGGCCTGGAGTAGGCTGCAGACGATAGTGGGGATGAGCTGAGCCCAGAAGGTCAGACGAGGAGCGATGTGGACGTAGTGGGCGAGCTTGAGGTCGCTGGCAAACCCAATGGCCTGTGCGGTCGTGATGTAGCCGTACATCTTGAAGTAGCTCATGGCGAGCGCGTTGCCCGGGATCATGGCGCCGCCAATGAACTCGGCAAGCACGTTGAGCGTAACCTCGTTGTATGTGACGGCGTAAACGAGGCCGATGGGGACCATGAAGATGAGGGCCATGATGACGCCGTAGATGACCACGGCCATGGTGACACCTGTGTCGTACGCGCCAACGCCGGCCATGCCCAACGCGAGAGCTCCGCAGAGGATAATGAAGTACCACCACTCGGGCACCTCCTTGTAGCTCTTCATAAGGCGGTAGTGAATGTCCTCGGCGATGTCGTCGGCATGCTCGTCGGTCTGCTCCACGTTGCGCCTCTTGAAGACCGACAGGAGATCGCGGAATACCATGCGGAAGCTGTAGGCGATCTCGTGGCGGTGGAAGATGACGACGTAGGTAATGGTGGCCGAGTAAACTGCAAAGAACCAGAAGTAAACGACCATGTTTCCTGCAGCCATGTAGGGCTCCGAGTACTGCTGGTACTTGTCATTGTCAAACAGACGCTGGGGCCCAGACAGGATGCGCGTGACGTTGTAGCGCTTGCCGTTGTTGGCCCAGACGTGGTTGTCGTTGATTGGGAGATAAGCAGTGTTGAATGTGTTGGTGTAGTAGATTCCACAGATCATGAAGAGACCGAAGAGCATGCCGAGGAACTTGTTCATGACCGTGTAGAGCGGAGTCACCAACGGCGTGACTTGGGCCTGGATAAAGTTCCAGTCGAAGGAAGGCCAAGGGTTGATACCGAGACCCTGGTCGAGGTTGGAGCTGACCATCTGCGCGTAGACGACATTGCTGGGGGCGATCCACTCCATCCAGTTGAAGTAGGTGAGGTTCTGCCAGATGAATCCCGGGAACCACCAGTAGCTAGGCGAGTTAGTACCAAGCCGCCGAGGTGGCCAGGCCTAGACAACTTACACAAAGCCGACGAGGAAGATGATGTAGAAAGCGCGGCGCATAGTCCAGCGGTACATGCGACCGAAGGGGCCAGGGATCGGTGAGCTGTCGTTGGTGTGGAAGGCCTTGTTCATGGCGATGGTCGAGAGGCTGCCGGGCCAGACGCAGTAGCTCGGGTACACGATGAAGCGACGGGTGAGGCCGGCGAGGCCGTATCCCACGAGGTTGGAGCCAAGCGTGTTGAGTGCCTGGTAGCTGAAGCCGCGTGCGTAAGCCTGGTCAAAGTAGAACGGGAGGGCCTGGACGAAGACAATGTCGGCCGTGTACGCGCTGCCGAACGAGACGTTGGCCATGATCGTGATAAGCCTGGCCATTTAGTCAACTTGTTCGTGGAATCCAAAACCCACATGTGTTCCTTCAAGTTGAAACGTCCAGGGTTGAGCGAGTGCCTTTTTCCGAAGAGCGTGATGCCCACGTCGGGAAGGATCTTCTCAAACAGCTTGCCGGCGGGGTAGGCAAGCAGCTGAGCGGTGGATACGGAAAGCGACACCGGGGGGTTACGGAACACGAAGAGCTGGTTGACAAATGCTCCGATGCACGAGTAGACGAGACCGATGACCCACACGCGGATGGTGAGCGCCGGCATATCCGGGTCGTCAGTTGCCGGCGCCACAGCGCGGACGATGGCGTACGGCGAGTTGGTCGTGGCAATGAGTGCCTCCAAGCGCATCTCGTGTACCAGTGCTCCATGTTGCTCGGGGTGCTGCAGGACCTCGGGGTCATGCAGGAACTTGTCCATGCGGAACAGGAGCTCAAAGTCAAAGTTCTGGTCCGACTCGTGCAACTTGTACAGCTGGCTGATGACCTGGCCAGCGCGTCAGAATATGGCTCGGGGTTGGATAGGTGACATACCGCCACAGTGCGATCCAGCGGCATCGTCTCCAGCTGCTCCTCGGCATCGATAAGCTCGGTGGCAGTCATATCGCCGTGCTTGGTGAGGTCGTCGATGGCGCCATCCTCAGCGTACAGCACATCCACCGTGCCCTAGGCTCGTTAGCCTCCGGCTCTGCCACACAAGGGGACGGACTCACGGCATTCTTCTCCTTCTCTCCGATCCCCTCGGTGCTAGACTTCTCGTGCTCAGTGATCCCCATGGCGAATGGCGACGAAATTTCTGGGGAGTCTAGCGCGCGCTCGAGTCGCCGAGCCTTTATAGTGGCATGTCACTGCGTCAACGAGGCTGGCAGTGTGTCGGCGATTCGGCCGGCCCACTGGTGTCGCGCGTGAACCTTGGGCCGGTCCCAGGTGCCCCAGAGCCCACTATGCTCCACCCGCCTCGTGACTGCTCTCGCTGCGCCCAATGGCCCGAGGATACGGCGAGGTATTCTTAGCGACCGAGGATCGGTTGGGAGATAGGCGAGCCCACCGCATGGCCACTTGATTCCTCCACTGTGTCCAGCCCTTCAACTCGGGAGCCGATTGCGGGTGGGGGACGAATGCCGAAAGCGAGCTGCTGGTTGGCGGGTGCGCCACGCCAGAGACGGTGACATAGGCGGCCCCGCACAGAGCGGGCGCCGCTGCGCAGCAGGTGTGGGTGGGCAGATAGGGCTCTGGACTGCCCACCGGCGGTGTCTGTCGTTTACCTGGTACCTAAACGCCCGTATGTCGGTGACTTCAGTCGAGTCCGCGTGGCGACCTCGGAAGATTAGAGCTCTCCCGCCAGCTCTCGCGGCCGAGCCGAGTAGGTGCATGGTCAACCAAGGCGTGCTGGGGGACATCAGCCAATACCACGTCCCAGTATGCACGCACTGTGTTCCTACTGGGTGGCAGGGACAGACGGGGCCACACGACACACTGGCACTAGTGGGTTGCGCCACGCATGTTGACGTGTGGTTGTGATTGTTCCTGGTACCTGCTGTCTTGGACTGCGCTCAAAATAGATGCGTAGGTCACGTTGCGCACGTCGAGTGGAGCACCGCGAGCGGCGACCTGGCCGCATCCGACCTTTTCCGTCGAGGAGCGAGGTGGGTGGGTGGTTAGGTGCATTCCTCGCCGCGTCGACGTCTGCTTGCTGGCGCGCCGCGGTTATCGCGTCTCTGTGGCACGAAAGGTCACTGGCGACGAGGGCAGAGCGCGCGGCGCCTCGTCGATCCTCGCGACTCGTCGGATGTTATCATCACGTGGGGTGGAACGACCTCCGTCATCGCTTCGGTGACCATGTGGGGGATGGCTGGTTGTCGGTGGAGAGCCGATGTGTGGTACCTACCCCGCAGGGCGACAGGGTCGGCGATGTCGAGCACATGGTGTCGCGTTTAGCGTGCGACTAGCTTTGGACCTTATCACGTCTCAGTCGCCGCGAATAGCTTTCCTCGGCGGCGGCGTATACCGTGGCACGGTTTGCAACAGCAGCATGAATACGCGATGCGCTCGGACGAGACTGGGCCGGCGGCTCTCGTGTCACCGAGCCGAGGCTACCGCTCGGCAGACGTCCGGCAGACGCGGGTTTCCCGACTCCGCGGAGTCGGCCGTCCATGGGGCCGCCGAGCCCGCTCCTCCGCAGCAGTCACCGCATGGTCCTTGCGACAGGCACTGTCGAGTGATTGGCGAATGTGTCGCGGGGAGATAGTGACCGAGTATACGAGGCTGAGGAGGGGGTGGGCTGGCACCCAACTTGCACACCCATGTCCACGAGAAAGCTCAGCGAAGCCCTCGAGCCGTCAGCAGCGAGCCACGCAGGCAGGACTCACAAGTCATAGCGCCCGCCTTGAGTGCATGTCTGCCTGCTGGATCCCCACGTGGTGGAGGGGGGAGCCATCCTCGGCGGCATCACGGCCCTCACTTTGCTCACTCGGCCTGTTCAGCAGCCACAACCGCAGCGTCGATCTGCAGCGATCGCCAAGCAGCCGGAACCGAGAGATAAAGTCGTCTGCGGATGTCGTCGCGGGGCAACTGCGCAGCGCGCAGCGCGGCGGACCGCGGGCAAGGGCTGCGGAGCCGACGACGAAAGCGAGAGTCGCCGGACGGAACATGGCAGCGGGGCCCAAACGGGGCGAGATCTCTCCATCTTCGATCCATTTGGGGCCCAGAACGCCGTGTCTGCGCAGCGCAGAGCATGCGCAGCTGGCATGATGGGTGGGAGGTGGGAGTTGGAACGTTCAGTAACCTCCGCATCGGCGGTCAGTTGTGGTCGTTGCGAGGTGAGGAGCGGGACCAGTTGATGCCGGTGATGGCCGAGCTCCTCGTCGGTGGAGCATGCCAGCTGTCGACATGGGACAGCAGCGACCAACGAGGCCGAGAGCCGCTGAGACGGACTGAGAGTTCAGCAAGTCTGCGGCTGCAGTTCGTGGAGTCACGGGGGGCTACGACAAAGTACGAGTCAGCGTGATCACTGACGGCCCAGCTCACGCGTAGGCAAGACTATCCCTTGCGTCAGCCCAGTCAGTCCGCGCCGCCCTCGGCACATACACTCATGATACAATTGACCGGCCACACGCGGCCGGCAACATGCAACTCTAGCGTGGTGGTACAAGCAGACAAACACTGCGCGGCGTCGACAACGCCGACATGCTAAAACTCTGAGGCCGCCCGCTACACCGTCCAGTCGCGCCACACGACGGGCACGCGGTGCTTCCACCAGAACGCGCCGTTCCCGAGCCACTCGGCAAGCGCGACGGGGAACGTGACCCCCGCGACTTGCGCCTCGCGCATGCCGGCCGCGAGGCGCGCAAGCGAGCCCGGGGCCTCGGCGTGGGCGATGAGCGTGGCCCACTGCTGCTCGGTCAGGGCGAGGGGGTCGGCCGAGGCGTCGCGGATGATCTTGAGGTGCACGTCGCGCGGGAGGTCGAGGAGGCGGAAGGGGTGCGCCAGCTCTGCAGCCGCAGCCGCCTCCTCGGCGGGGCCCGCACAGGTGCTCGAAGCGCCGGCCGACCCCGCCCCGCTGCGGCCGTTGGCGATGACCCGCGCAATTACGAGCGCGCGCACCGCCGCGCGGCGCACCCGCGCCGTCAGGATCCCATTGCGCTCGAGGTACACGGCCAGCCGGCGGACCTGGCGGTCCCACGCCTCGCCCTCGGGCGTCTCGCGCCCGTGGCACACGCACGCGGGCACGCGCTTGCTCCGGCAGTCGCACATGGTCACGGCGGCCAGGGTGGGGTTGTAGTCGCGCACCGTGTCGACGAGGGCGGAGAGGTCGAGCGGGGTGAGGCAGCGGCCGGGGAGGAAGAGCGTCTCGAGGCCGAAGCTGCGGGGCGACTTGAGGAACTCGACAATGTGGGGCACCTGGGCGGTCTCGGGCTCGTGCAGGTACAAGAGGGAGCGGGGCGGGGCGCGCGCGCCGAGCGTCCAGAAGACGCGCTCGAGGTAGTACGGGTGCGGGTCGCACACGAGGCTGAAGTGGGACAGGGGACAGGCGTCGGCGGCGCGGATGACGAGAGGGAGGTTGAACGCCTGGGCGCGGGCGTCAGCGAGCGGGCGTGAGGGAGGGAAGGTAGCTGGTGAGGATGGCCAGCTCGGCCTCACACCGACTCACGGGAAACGCCCACGCCTTGATCACGCACAGCGTGTCCTCGCCATTGCCCAGCAGCGCCATGCCCTCGACCTTGAGGCCGTACTCTGCCGCGGCGAGGGGGACCTTGGCGCCGAGTATGCTGAGCGGGTGGGCGTCGACGAGGTCGAGCAGGGGGGCGAGGGGGTTGGGGGTGGTGGGGGCGGCGGCGGGGACGGGGGCGGCGGCGGGGTGCTCGGCTGCAACGGCGGGCCCGGCGTCGTCGCCATCGCCGTCGCCGTCGCTGGAGGGAAGGGGGCCCGTCACATGCGCCCACTGCAGCGACGGGCGGAGCTCTGCGGCCTGGATCCACATTGTGCCGACTGGCGTGAGCGGCGTCGGCGTCGGCGGCGGGGCTTACTCGTTGGCTCGGCGTCGGACCTCATGACAGGCAGGCTGGGTATGGACAGTGAGGGAGAGTTGGAGGGAGACGGTGTAAACAGAGTCGAGATAAGTCGTCTCGCGCGGCGCGCGGCGCGTCACTGAGAGAAGGCGACCCACCTCGTACGTCGCATATTGTTGCTCCATTGTCCCTCCGATACGCCTGCTCGCTTGCTCGCCTGCTCTCCACGGTATGCAAGGTTTATTCGCGGCGCCTCGCATTGTGGGAACCAAACATGGCTTGCCTTGGCGCAGTGGGCTAGTGCTCACCATCGCTCCGTCGGGTCGAGCGACACATTGTCTCAGACGATCGCCAGCACCCCCTCCTTCCTGGCCTCTGGAGGTGCCTCTCTCATCTCTCTCACTGGACTGGGTCACCACGGCGCCGAGGACGCTGGCGGGCAAGCCGAGCTCGCTGGCGACCGGCGCCGCCTCAGGCTCTATCATCCCGCCAGCCGGTCTGGCAGCCACCCGGGCGTCATGCTGCTCATGGGCGGAATAGAGGGGGCAACGAGGTGGGTAGCATCTGTCGAGCGTGTTGTTGTTGTGGGGTGTCCAACAGGAAGAGAGACGAGATGGAGCACGACGAGATCAGGCGCGCCGGCCGCACGTGACTCCACCCACTCACCAGGCCCTCCAAGATCATCCCTCCCCCTCCCCCCTCAACATGCATGAACAGACTCTCCCCGCCGTGCCCAGAACAGAACAGAACGACCAGCCACCTCCCGGGACGTCTAGAACACGCAGAAGAAAGCTGGGTGCGGTACCAGGGCGGGCGGGAGATCAGCGAGCGTAAGCGGGAGAGACGCGGGGAGCGTAGCTCGGCACATGTCACTCCAGCATTCTGGTACGCTCTTGCGTGTGCGTGTAATCCGGGCGTGAGATAACAGAGTGATGGACGGCGCGTAGAGGGAGTGCATAGCTGTGAGAGGAGCTCACCTGCGCCGACGCCGTCGCCGTCGCCGACATCTCGGAGCCAGCCTCGGCGCACCGCCGACCCACTGGGCCCCGCCTTCCCTCCCCCGTCCTCCCCGCCGTGCCTGGACTCGGCGCCCATCCGACATGATGTCCACGACCATCGTCGACTTTTCTTGTTGTTCTCCATCCTTCAGCAGCATGGTGTCGGAGCAGCGATACTTGGAGGGTGAGTGGGCCTCGTACGCCGACGCCGGCGTGCTCGCTGACCCCCGCCCCAGCATCCCACGTCCACATCCAGGCGTACGGGTACAGCCCGCGCCACCCGACGTGGGACGGCGCGGCTGTGGCCAAGCGCGCGGCGTTCGCGCCCCTCAAGGCCATGGTGGACGAGGCGCCGCTCATGCTCGACGGCGTGACTATCGCCGTGAGACAGATGCCGACGACGCGCGAGGCCGAGCTGTCTGGGTTCGCCGTCGTCAAGGAGATTCCGGGCGTGGGGCTCACTATTAATGGCTACACTGTGCCGGTGAGTACATTCATTCCAGGCGAGTGGGTGTGGGGCAGAGCAGCCCAGGGAGGGTGCATTGCAGCTAGCAAGCGAGCAGAGGCACCGGACACTGGGGTGAAAAAGGCTCTGGCCCCACCCGAGATCTACGCTCACGCTCACTCACCGGCGTCCAACTCGGGTATCGCCCTAGCCCCGTCGGCTGCCGTAACACTGACGCCACAGCACATTGCCATGCCCATCGTCCTCGAGCGCATCCACGCGAGCGTGCTCTCGGCCGTCAACCTGAGCTTCACCCCGAGCCCCGTAGCGCTGCGGGTGCGCATGCTTGGGCTGCTGGCCCCGGCGTTCCCCCTACGCTCGGTGCGGCTCAGCATCCCGCTCTCGCCAGTCGAAGTGGGCGCGGTGTGCGCCTTCCTGCGCACGCGCGCGCGCGGGCTAGACCACGTCGAGCTCAACGGCCAGCTGCTGGCCGCCGACGACATTGGCGCGATCGCAGCAGCGCTGGCGGCCAACGGCACCATCACCCAGCTCGACCTGTGCTCGTGCCGCCGCTTGGCTGCGCCAGAGGAGGGCGAATGTACCTGTGAAGGCAGCCTCGCGCACCCCGCAACCCGCGCCCACCTCGCGCAGATCGCCGACATTGAGCGGCGCAACAGGCGCGCCAATGCCAGGGTGGGCTCGGCGGCGATACGTGCCTTGGTCGTGTCTCGAGTCTTGCTGCATGCGTACGAGCCGGGGCATACCCCGGGTGACGAGCGAGCTAGTGGTGCTTCTCCTCGGCAATCAGAGCCACCGCAGGCGCCAGTATTTCGCATCCTCGACCTTCCGCCGGAAATCGTGCAGCATATCCTCTCGTTCTGCACTGATAGTGCGGCGCTCACGCGACGCCAGTGGGTGCGGGTGCTGCGTCGCGCGCTCGACCGGGGACGCATCGGGGTCGAGGCAAAGCAGTTTGCGCCGTACGCCACTGGCGACGGGATCTCTGCGGCCATGGCAGAGTGGGCGACGAGCGGCGGGTTCTGGTGGGACCACGAGTATGCCCCGGAGTGAGTAGGCCTACGCCGGGGACAAGACAGTGTTGTACATTAGCTAGCTACTTGGGTGCAGTGTACGTCATGAGAACGGGCGAGTGCGTGCGAGTGGGTGCGAGTGCGTTACGCGCAGTGGTGGTGGCCGTGGTGGCCTAGCCGCGTGCGTATGTGCTAGCTAGCAAGGTACATGGCCGTGACCGTGGCCGCAGTGGCGTCCTAAGCGGATCTGGCAGTGGGGGGTGATGTGGGGCACTGGGTCGGTGGTGGGCAGTTGTGCGGGGTACGGTCGTGGTGCAGGACGTGCAGGCTCGGTCGTCGCTGGAACGTTCCGACACCCTGGCCTCCCTGGTGGCCTAATGTCGCCGGCGCCTGGTTGCTTGTGCCTGCTGTCGCATTGCCGAGTGGCCTAGGGAGTAGCCAGGTGCGAGTAGCCAGGTGAGACTGAGTGAGCGGCCGGCGCGTGACTCGCAGCTCGACGCCGGGGCCACACTCGTCGTTGCCGTTAATCGGGCTTCTAAAAGTGCACTAGCGTCATTGTGGCTCTAGTCGCCCAAGTCGGCCACAACCACCTCATTTTCTACTTGCAGCTCTCCATAGCCGCGGGCGAGCGTGTCGATGCATGGGCAGTGGTCATGAGCGAGAGCGAGGGCACGACCTCGCCGCCCGACATTGCCATCGCACACTCACTCTCACTGACTCTTCACCACCACAGTCGCCGTCGCGCACCCCCCCCGCCATGTTCGGCATGTTCGACTTTGGCATGAGCCGCGTCTTCACCGTAAAGGACGAGGCGCACCAGCCCAAGAGCCACCAGCAGCACAAGTACAACGCGCTCCGGCCTGCGCCGCCCGTGCCCCGCCCGCGGACGCCCAGCCCCGAACCAGAGCCAGAGTACACCGACGACCCGGAGGACTTTTATGATTATCTCGAGGACGCTGAGCCGGATGACACGATATCCGAGCCGTCGAGCAGCGCGACGAGTGTGCAGGATTTGCCGGCGCGTGAGTAGCGTGGTGGGGGGGGGGGGGGGCGGAGGCATGGTGGGGAGGTATCACGAGCGGTGGGCGGGTGGGAGACGGCTTGGCCGGAGGGTGGGTTACCCACCTCCTGCGCAGCAAGCAGTGTCCGGCGCGCGGCGTCCAGCGGCGAAGGGAACCGAAGCGATGGAAGCCGAGCGCGCGCCGACCCCCGCTCACACCCACCCAGAACAAGCCCACGTCAAGTTCACGCTCCTCAACCACTCGCCCGTCCCCCTCTACCCCAAGGTCGACTCGTACGCCAACCCGTACCTCTCGGACCTGCGGTGCATCGACGGCGCGGTCGACGAGGGCGGGTTCGGCGGCTCGCGCGACCCCGACCAGCGGATATGGATTCTGGGCGTGTACGACGGGTACATTACGCGCGCTGTCGGGCTCGAGGCCGTGGTCCGCGTCTTCAAGGAGCGCCTCGTCGACCACGGCACCGTCTACTTCGGGTGGAGGGACGACAACCGCGCCATCTTTGACATCTTCTTCAACATCCTCCCCGCCTTCACCCTGCGCACGCTCGACGTCCGCTTCCCCGACCCGGCGTACGTGCCCGCCTCGCTCGTGTCCTACCTCGCCGGACACCGCGCCAACGGCCTGCAGAGCATCTACGCGACGGGCGTGCACACCAACCCGCGCCTGCTCGAGAGCCTGTCCAACGCGCTGATTGAGGGACAGGGGTCCCCGAAGCGCATCTGCTTCGGGTGGTGCGGCGACCACTCGCCAGACCACGGGTGCCCGAGCCACCGGGTGCCGTGGGCGTGTGAGCGCATCAGCGAGCGCGTGGAGGACGCCGTCGCGCACAGCTTTATCCAGCAGTGTGCCGTGCGCGAGGCGTTCAAGGACTCGTTCGTGCTCGCCCAGGTCGTCCTGCTGGCCCGGCCAGGCCCGTTCACCCCCAAGCCGATCCACCGCGCGCCAACGACCCCGCCCCGCGCCGGTGGGAGGGGTGAGGCGCCGCCCACGCCACCGGTCACGCCCGACGGGCCGCGCCGCACAAAGTCGGTGCGCTGGCGCATCGGCGCCGACATGCGCCGCGTGCCCGCACGCCCCGTGTCCATGGTGGGCGCGGTGGCGCCGCTCACGCCGACGACGTCCAACTCGAGCGCGTCGAGCGGCGGATCGGTGCGCTCGGTCGCGCGCGACACGGCCTCGGTGCACTCGGTGGCGCTGACGCGCGAGCTCACGCCGCCCTCGTCGTCGAACGGCTCGATCCGCACGGCGTCCATCAACGGCTCAGTGCGGACAGCGTCCATCAACGGCTCGGTGCGCTCGGCCTCGATCAGGAGCAACGGGCGCACGCCGCCCCGGCCCCGTCGCCGCATGCCGGCGTCGCTCGCGACGCTGCCCCGCGCGCTCCAGATCCGCATCATCAAGACCGCGGCCGACGAGCCCGCGGCCCTGTCCCCGTCGCAGTGGGTGCGGCTGCTCGAGATCGCGGGAGACAGGGAGTATCTTGGCAGCCGGACGAAGAACATCCTCGAGCGCGAGGAAAAGGGCTACGAGTTTGGCGAGCTCATGACCGAGTGGATGACATCTGCGGGGTTCTAAGCGGGGTAGTGAGGGGAGAGACTAAGGCCGGGGTCTGCGCCGCCGCCGAGTTAGCCGGGCGCGCTGTCGCTTCCCAGTGAGTTTGTTGGCGCTTGGGTTTTCGGGTCGGGCGGTGTGAGTATGCACCACCCGCAGTGTGCTGGCCACGCGTGTCGTGTGCTGGCGACTTTTGATTTGTAGCAAAAGCAAAGAGTAGGAGTGTTGTAGGATGTATCGCGTGAGATGGCCTGTGGAGTGAGACTCGCGCTGGTTGCTCCCGCCTGTCAACAAGGTGTCAAGTCGAGTTGCCTCTGGCAACCTTAGTCT
Source organism: Vanrija albida (assembly GCF_041260175.1). NCBI lineage: Eukaryota > Fungi > Basidiomycota > Tremellomycetes > Trichosporonales > Trichosporonaceae > Vanrija > Vanrija albida. The sequence continues at coordinate 1,790,912 of NW_027191423.1, forward strand.
AGCATCAGTCACATACTCCTCAGCTCCCTCTCCTCCACGACATCGCATCGCGCACGTCGCACGCAGGCGTCGTCGTGTCTCCCCCCTCCTCCCCCATCACGGCCTCGCGCACACGACCACGGCAAGCCACCGACCGGCCCCGTAAACAAGCGATCGGACCCCGCCCGCCAGCGTGGAGTCAGTCGCTGACAGCATCGCAACGACGCCGAGCGGTCACCTCAGCACGAGCAGTCACATCAGCATCTTGCATACCCACCTCACCCCATCCCACGCACCACCATCTCCCCCCTCCCCCGCGCGCACGCCATGAGCCTCGCCGACGCGCGCATGCCGCGCGGCCCGACCCCGCCCCCGCCGATCCCGAAGGGTGAGCCCCCTGCCCTTCCCCCGCTGACCCCAGGCTTCAAAGGCAACGTCTACGCCACGCTCAGGCTGTACACGTACCGCCCGGCCGACGGGCTGCAGTGGGCCGCCGACCTGGTACACCTCGACGCCGACCCGCTCGCGCCGGTGCGTGCGCTCGAGTCGCGCGACGGCCACGCGCACCCTCTCGTCTCCCTCATGGACATGAACGACCCGCGCGGGAGGGACGAGCCGTTCAGCGACGTGCAGGCCGAGTGCGTCTGTGTCGGCGAGTGCCGTGGGGACGACTTTATCGCCGTGCTGCGCGCGGTCAACGCCTGCCGCGTCGACCGGATCAGCGTGACCGTCGACCACGATAACCAGGACAGCGGGGCGGATACCGTCGCGACGCTTGGGATTCTGTTCGAGCACCTCGCCAACCCCCACGTCCGGGCCGTCGACGTCCGCGTCGTCGACCGCTCCACGACGCCAGATCCGCAGTTCTGCCCGTATGGCGCGGCGCCGGCGCTAGTGCGACGCGCGCACGGCCTGTCGACGCTCGAGCTCCACAAGGACGTGCTGCATGGCCAGTCGCGCGCGATGGACGCCGAGACGGTCGTGGCGATTGTCGACGCGGTCGGCAAGCACAACAACACGCTGCTGCGCGTCCACCTGGGCGTGTGCAGCGCCATCGGGTTCAACTGCGACACGCACTTCTCGTGCTGCTTCGACCTGTCGCGCTTCAGCGACGGGCTGAAGGTCGACGGGCGGTGGGACGAGCTTGCGCGCCTGAGCAGAATACTCAAGCGCAACGAGACCGAGACGGTGCGGCTGCGCACCGCGGCGAAGAAGGCGCTCGTCCCGGCGAGGATACTGCTTCGGGGCCGGCTGCGCACGCCGCACGACCCGCCATCCCCGCTGGACACGGTGCGCGCGCCGCCAATAGCGAGGCAGCTGCGCTTCCGGCGCGAGTCGGCCATCCTGACAAATCTGGACGGCACGCCGATCGCGCCGGCAAAGTCGACGCCCATCCAGCTGCGGCGCATGTCGGCGACGATTCTGACGATGAAGAGCGCGCTCAAGCCAAAACACAAGGCGCCGACATCGCCCCGCCTGCCAGAGTCGCGCCCGTTCCCGATCCTCGAGCTCCCTGCCCCCGTGATACGGCTCGTGCTGCGGCACCTGTCGTCGGACCCGGGGGCGCTCACCCCCGCGCAGTGGACCGCGCTGTTTGACCAGGCGGCCGACCCGCGCAGCTTGGGCCTGCTGGCGACGGCGACGCGCGACGCGTCACACACCCACAACGCGCTCGTCGACAAGATGGACAGCCTGCGCAAGATCTCAAAGGACAGGTTTGACAAGGCGATGAACGAGTGGATGGCGAACGGCGAGCTGTGGTGGGAGCGCGCGCCGGTGGAGACGGAGGGGTGTTAGGGGGGGGGGGCGGGGGGCGGCGGCGACGACGACGACGACGAGGACGACAAGGACACTGCCATCACACACACATACTGTATGCATATGTCGAGCATTGCGGGGGCGCGCTTGGAGAGGTGTGTAGAGGGAGCGGCGTTCGCCGCGGCGCCGTCGACACCGCATGTGGTGCCGCCAGCCAGCCACTCCCACTCGGCGCGTTACAACGTCACTGCATACTGGTACAACAATCTAGAAAACAACTATAAGGCTCATCCACATCCGCTTCTACGTCTTCTTGCGGTCCATGCGGCGGTTGATACCACCAAGCAGGACCTTGACAATCGTCTCGGCCGTCATCTCGCCCTGGAAAGGCACCGTGTCGACGATATCGCGAATCTTGTACCGGTTCTCGAGCGCGTCGTCGAGCTCCTCAAGCGCAGCGGTCGCCGCGTTGTCGTTTCCAATCTGGAACATCTGGATGCCAAACTGCGCGACGGGGTAGTCGTACTTGTCGAGGAAGCGCGCGAAAGTAACAATAACCGGCTCGGGGTCGTCGGTCGGCGCGCCGTCGGTAATGATGACGAGGTTGAGCGGCTTGACGGTGAACAGGTCGCCCGTGGCCTTGCCGGCCGTGTAGGCGACATTAAGCTCGTTGCGGTACAGGTTGAGGAGCTTCTCCAGCCTCGCACCGGTCGGGGTCGCGCCGTACGGCCGCACCTTGTTGAAGAGCGCCTCGACCTCGGCCACACTCTTGACCCCCTTGCCGACGCTCTTGTCGTTCAAGAAGTAGATGTCGACGCCGTCCTCGTCGTACTGGATCGCGTGGGCGACGACGCCCTGGATCGCCTTGCGCGCCTCCTGCCACCGCGCGCCCGACATGCTCCCCGAGTCGTCGATGAGGAAGGCGGTATCGTAGTCCTTGAGCATGGCCAGCGCCTCCTCCCCCTGGAACATGAGCGCGCCGGCTGAGCTGCTGCTCCCTGCGCGGACGTGGGCGGCGGCAGCGGGCGGTGGCGCAGGCGCAGGCGTGGGCTTGAGGTCGATGGGCGGGAGGTAGGCCGGCGGCGGGGCCGGCGCCGGGGCAGCGACGTTGGCCGGGAAGAGCTTTGAGCGCGGGAGCCCCTTGTCGTCGCGCAGCTTGGCGAACATGCCCGCCGTGTCGGCTGCGAGCGTCTCGCTCACTTTCGCGACGGCGCGCTCGAGCTCGTCGAGCTTGGTGTTGACGTCGGACACGGATTTGCCGCGCCGCTTCTTGCTCTCGACGTACTCGCTCACGGCGATGTAGTGCGCCGTCGTGTCCTTTGTGCTCCCGAGGCGCGAGATGACCGAGTCGACCGAGGGGCCCGACGCGAAGAGGGGCATGGTGGGGGCGTGGGCGGGGGGTCGGGGTGTGTTGGTGATGGAGATGTGCTAGATGTGTTGTGGTGCACACGTGTGGGCTGATGAGCGATGAGGAGGAAGATCGACATGCATGCCCGTATTTATGCACCAGGCGAGCCGAGTCGAGCCCCGGACTCGTGCACACGTCACATGATCGCCGTCTCCGTCTCCGTCGCCGCGCCAAGCCCAGCATCGCATTGCGGTGCACCGCCGGAGTCACCCCGCCACCCCCCGCCCGCCGCCGCGCCGCCGCCTATCTAGCCGACGAAACCGAATGACGTCGTGTTTCGCCGCCCGCGCGCGCGCCGAGCTGACAGCTGACAGGCACAACGCGATGCGATGCAGCTCGACTCAGCTCGTGTCAACTCGTGCATCGCATCTCCCGACGGCCGCGGATGTCGACCCCGCCGAACAGGCACGCGCAGCGCATGACATGTGCCCCGATGGCGCCGGGTGGGCTATCGCGGCTGGAGAGTCGCCGAGGGGAGACTTGGCGGCTGGCACGTGTATGGTGTGTGGCCGTGGCCATGATCCGGTCGCTGTGGCAGAGGTCGCGATTGGCCACGTCCATCTCTCCTTCGCCGGAACATCTCGACTTGGACGACTGCAGTGTCGACAGCGTCCATGTCACCTTCGTGTGTTGGTCGCCGCTCAGTGTGGATGGTCGCCCAGTCGCCCTCTTCCCAGCTGATCTAATTCAATCGCCCTTTAGCTCCCCACCTCGCAGCTCGTGGCTCGCACTAACCAGATACGCCTGTGTGATGGCCTAGTCCCGCTGACATCAACACGGCTACTCAACACCACGCTCACCACTCACCACCCACACCCACAAATGCATCCCCCGGCGCCATGGGCCCCGCGCCAGCCTGTACGTCGGCCCAAGGCCGCCTGCCCCACCCGCTGACCCACAGTCCTCACCGTCGTGCTCGAGGCCACGCCGTTCGCGCTCACCTGGACCCCGGGGGACGGGCTGCGCGGCCTGCACAACCCCCCAGCGCCGTGGGAGGTCGCGCGGGACCGCAGCGTGCTCGTGCTCACTGGCCACGGCGTTCCGGTGGGTACTGGCCCGTCTGTGCTAATGCCAGTCGCACGACCTCCCAGCCCTCGTCTCCACCATCTCCGCCTCGAGCCTGTGCATCACGCTGACGGCCGCGGGGCCGCACACCTCCCCCGCGCCGCCGCCAGAGCCAGAGCTCTTCAACACGCTCTACCTCTCCCGCCTGCGCAGCCTAACCCTGGCCTCATCGCACGCCCCAGCGCCCGACACGTTCACCTTCCTCGCCGCCTTCCTCCGCCTCTCGTCCTCGCGCGGCCTCGAGCGGCTCGCGCTCGACCCCGGCCCCCTCACCGCCGGCGAGGTGCAGGTGCTCGCCGACACGGTGGAGCGGCACAACGCGAGCCTGTCGCAGCTGTGCGTCGCGGCGTGTGGCAAGTGTCTCTGCCGGAACGGGTGGGGCGACGGCGCCGTGCGGGCCGAGAGCAGGCGGCTCGGCGCCGCGCTGAGGCGGAACGAGCGGCTGAGGGCCCGCGTCGGCAAGGCGGCTATCCGCGCCCTCGTCCTCGCGTGCGTGCTCTTCCACGCGCGCGACGACCGCCGCGGCGTAGTCAAGGCCATGGCCTCGATGTGGGGCTCGCGTGTTGGCCCGGCCAGGCCCGCGGGGCCGGCGTTCCCCGTGCTCCGCCTGCCCCGGGTGGTGCTCGCCCGCGTCGTCCGCCTCGCGACGGGTGACCCCGGCGCCCTGGCACCAGACCAGTGGGAGCGCGTGTTCGAGCTCGCGGCAGACCGGGACGCGCTGCGTCGCGTCGGCAAAGTGTTCGCCGGCGCAAGGACGAACGAGGTCATCGCCGAGTGGCTCGCAGAGGGGGGATTCTTCTGGGACCGCGCCATCCCGCCGCCGGCACGGGGCGACGCGCGGCGCGTGTCCTAGGCCGTGGGGGGAGCTAATGCTATTGTATCCATGTAGATGCTATGCCAACGCGGCTCGTTACCAAAACCCGCCGTTCATGAGCCACTCGGTGCGCGCCTCCTCCACGCTCAGCCCGTCGATGAGCGCGGCGCGCACGCCCCCACCTACGAGAGACAGCGCGGCCGGGTCCTGCGCGTGCTGGATGAGCGCGGTCCACTGGGCCGGGGAAAGGGCGGCCGGGTCCCGCGAGCACCACCTGACGACGAGGAGCACCAGCTCGGCGGGGAGCTCGAGCAGGCGGAACGCCTTGTTGTCCTCCTCCTCCGCCGGGCGGGCTCGCAGCAATATGCGCGCGGGCACGACAGCGGCCCTCACGGCGTCGTGGACGCGCCTCACGCGCGCGCCGTGGGCCTCCAGATCCACGCCGAGGGCGCACGCGCACTCCACGAGGCCAGAGCACACCGAGCGAGCCGCGCACACGCGCGAGACCGTGGGGTTGTCCCCCGCGGCCGCTGCCAGCGTGTCGAGGTCCGAAGCGTCCAGCCGCGCGCCGTCGAACGCCAGCGCGCTGAGGCCGGGCGAGCGGCGCACAAACCCCGCCAGCGGGCCCACGGCGGCGCGCTCCACCGCCGTCGTGAGTGTCAGCGTTTGGAGGTGGGGCACGCGCAGGCGCGCGAGCAGGCGCGCGAGGTATCGCTCGTCGAGGGGCAGGCTAGAGGTCGGGAGGAGGGATATGGTCAGGTGGGCGATGCGCGCGGCGTTGATGTGCGCGATGACCGAGTCGAGCTCGTCGAGCTGGGCGTCAGCGGGGCAGCGAGCCGACTCACGCTCCGACACCGTGTGCGCACGCGCAGACTCCCCCGCCCGCCGCCCCGCTCCCCGCTCATCAGGCCCGCGAACTGCTCTTCCACGGCTACCAGCGGGGCCAGCGGCGACCCCCGCCGCCGGTCAGCGGCCCACTGCAGCCCGTTGTGCTGGGCGCTTGCGCGCAGCGTCAGGTCGGTCGGCGTGGTCGACGTGCCGACGGCTAGCGGCGAGCGTCAGCGAGCGAGCGAGTCGCCTGACTGCTGCATGCACGGCCGACTTACTGTCCGCTACGCCGGGGGTGCTCATCGAGGTGGGGTGGTGAGTGAAGTCAACGGCGATGACGCCGGCGGAGATCTCCGGCGCGTCGTGCGACAACTGCTACTGCCTTGCATCCATGCCGTCTCTCTATCTGTCTATTGTCCAGTCTCTACTGCATCTATACCCGCCGCTCCTCCCACCAAAACCCGCCGTTGTGCAGCCACTCGTCCCAGCCCGCGTCCTTCCCGACCGCTGGGTCCGCCTCGGCGGCCACCATGCCCGCCGCAACCTGGCACAGGCCGCCGGGGTCCTCGGCGTGCCGGTGCAGCCGGGCCCACTGGGCAGGCGTGAGCGCGCCGGCGTCGCCCGACGCGTGCTCGACGATGGCGTGCAGCAGCTCGCGGGGGAGGTCGAGGATTGGCAGGGGGGCCTGCTCTACTGCTGACGTCGGCTCCGCCTCTGGCCCTTCCGCTCTTCGTCCGCGCAACAGCACACGCGCCGGCACGATGGCGCGGCGCACCGCGTCGCGTACCCGCGCCCGCCGCTCCCCGTTCTCCTCGAGCACGCCGACCAGCCTCCGCGGCTTTACTGGTGCTGCGGCGCCCCTCGGCTGAGGTGGCGGGGCGGCACAACCAGCGAGCAGGCCCATGTCCGGCGGCGCCTCCTTGGCGCTGTGGGCCTCGAAGTCGATGGAGAAGTACTGCAGCCCTGCGGCACGGGGAGAGGAGAGGAAGGCGAGCGCGAGGGGGAGCGTCTCGCCGCTTGGCCGGGCAGCGATCCACAGGTGCCGGAGGGCGGGGACGTTGAGCCGGGCCAGGATGCGCGCGTACACCTCGTCCTTTGGGCTCGGGTCGTACAGGAAGCAGATGGACGTGAGGCGCGAGTTGCTGAGCGCGGCGAGGATGGCGTCGAGCTCGGCGATCTGGGGTCAGCTGCGTTCGAGCTCGCGGCCTACCTCTGCAAAGGTGAAAGTTGCGGTGTATCGCGTGCGCGCGCCGTTTCCTGGGACGGGCCGCAGCGCAGAGTACACGTCTTGTGTGTTGGCCCGCTGCGTCCATTGCAGTCCTGGCAGCTGGCCCTCGGCGAGGACGACGAGCGAGCGCGAGGTGGCGGGCGCGAGTGGCACTATTGGCGAGTGCATGTTTGTTGGGGGGAGACAAGGCCGGGCGCGCATGCATCGCCCATGCATATACCTGCTCCACGGCCAGTGAGGCCCACACAATCTCCGATACATGAAGAGACGCGCTCGCTCACTCCAACGTCGGCGTCAGCGAGGACGCAGGCCGCTCTTCCCACTGCGCAAGGCTCCACCGAAACGGATCTGAATGACGCGGTGGAGTAGGTCAGTCGCCGGAGGACACGACCCGCCCGCCGCCGTCGTCGCCGCTGCCTCCGCCTGCCTACGACGACAGCGGCCGACCGACGACGAGTTATGCTTACTTACCCGAGGTTTGCCTCGGCTGCGTGCGTGCGTGTGTGCGTCGCGAGCGTGCGTTGCAAGCTGGCTGCGCTGCTCCACGCCCCCGCCGTCATTGCCAGGGCTTGTTTGCGACCAAACGCCGGCTTGTTGGAGTCGTCTGTCGTGCAAACGGTAAAAAAATTGCCCGGCCTCCCGGCCTTGGCACTCCACATCGGTCTCCACTCGTCCTGTCCACCTGGTGTTTACTCGACGCGGTGCTAGGCGGCGGTAGTGGCCCAGCGACCGCGACGGCTTGGCCCTCTTGGCCCACCTCACGGGTGCCTCGGGCGCCTCGAGCGCCTCTATCTGATACCTCTGGGCGGGCCAGACATCGCCAGTGACGGCTGCGGCCGTAATGAACTCGCCGCACGCCGCTACAGCGCCGCCACCTCCTCTGTTGTGCGCACGGCCGCCGCCCTGGCCGAGGCCCAGCGCGACGCCAGATCTTTGCATACTTACCGTCGCCGGCCCGCCCGGTCTGCATCCGACCGTCGCGCGTCGGCAGGAGCGCCGTTCGCCCCGTTCGCGCCGTTCATTGTGGCAGAGATACAACTGGATGACCGAACAACGTACAACTACTTCCTAGTCTTCTTCCTCGCCACCAGCTCGCCGTGCGACAGCAAAAAGCCGCCATTATACATCCACTCGTTGCGGCGGTCCGTGTGCTCCTTCTCCGTGTTCCAGCTGCGCGGCATCTCGCGCCGGTTCCACTCGCGCGCGACGCGCGTAAACGCCCGCCGGTCCTCGGCGTACCGCAGCACCGTCGCCAGCTGGGGGCGCTTGAGCGTCGTGTCGGTGTATCCGACGATCTTGTGGATAATCTCGGCCGGCAGCGTGGTGAACGGGCTCCCCCCAGGGCCAGGGAGAGCGTGCAGCAGCACGCGCGCCTTGACGAGGGTACACAGCGCCGCGGTCCTCACAACCTCATGCCGCCGCCAGTTGGTCAGCTGGAAGTCGGCCCAGTTGCCCTGGTCGGCCTGCTGCTGCTCGAGCTCGCGGTTGTGCTCGTCCCAGTCGTACCCGTGTCTCGTGGTCATGCTGTAGTCGAACGGCGGCTCGAAGTGGTAGTCTGTCTTTGTGCGCGACGTCCACGTCATGTCGAGGCTCGCGGGCACCTTTAAGAAGTTGCGTTCGGCGCGCGCGCCCGTCGTCGACCCGCAGATCCGCACCTCCTCCAGGCTGTCGCTTACAGGGTGCGCGAAGAAGCGCACGAGCGCCGCCGACGTCGCGTCCATGTTGCTCAGCTCGCCCGTCTGGCTCTCGAGCGTCAGCTTGCGTAGCTGCAGGTTGAGGGCGTCGAGCACCGACGCCATGAACAGGTCGGCGGCCTCCACCTCATTCGCCTTGCCCTTGAGCGTGATGCTCAGGCTGTCGAGGGTGCCGCAGGCGTTGATCGCGATGAGGATGGTGTCGAGCTCGTCGAGCTACAGTTAGCACGGGAGGTAAACACCAAACGAACAGTAGCAAAGTCGGCGATGCCGTACAGCGTCGGCCGGCCAGACTTGACCGAGCGCTTGTTCTCGATCTTGGGCTGTGTCTGCCGGCAGATGGCGCGCACCGGCCCCAGCGGGTCGCTCTCGAGGCGCTCGAAGACGCCGTCCCCAGAGTCCCAGTTGAGTGCTATCGACGCCGCCTCGGCCTCGAGCAGCAGCCGCGCTGGGGGTCAGCCAGGCCGGCAAACTCCGACTCACTCCCGACCCTAGGAGGCTCCTTTTCTCGTCCCCGCAGTCTCGAGTTGGCCGCGCCCATTGCTCAATCGCACACGTATGGTTAAGATGGGGATAAGTACGACACCAACATCCACGCACAGGCGGCGGAGGTGTAGCGCTCCGGTATACGTAGAGTTTGGTTGCTGCGTGAAGGCACCACCCCCGCCTACCCCGCGACCCCTCCCTGCGACGCCGCTCGGCGTCAACAAGGTTTGGCGGGAGCGCCATTGAAGCGACTCGTCTCGTGCTAGTGACGCCGCCGATCGCGGAAAGGCCAGTCTACGCATGTCGACACCCTCCATGTCCGCGGCCAGCACGGTGAGGCGTCTCAATCTATCTGTAGCGGCGCGATGTAGTGCGAGCCGAATATCGGGCCATGAAGCCACTGGAGTTGTCGACATTTCGAGAGCCACGGGGTTGGTCGTTTGTTGACCCACCAACCAAGGGGCGATCTCGTCCGTGCACTGTTAGGCAGTGATTGACCCCGAACCCCCTGGCACACAACGTGCCTGTATCAAAGGCTCACATAAGCCGCACCCAACCAGTGTCATGCCCAAGTGGCCAGAGTCGGCTGGTGCATGTGCCTGGTATCATAGTGCGGAAGCACCACTGCCAACGGAAGTGCATACTAGCAAGCACAAGCACCAACCCGAGCGCTGGCGGAGGGAGTCGGGCGTGGCGAGCTCCGCAGCGCACAGCGGCGTCTGCACGACCGCGTGGCGTCGAGCGGAATGGGCGAATGGGCTCATGAGCACGCCAGGTGGTAAGCGGCCCACTAGAGCGCCACTCCGTGGTCGATCGGCGAGCAGTGGCGCCGGCGTCGGACCGGAGCCAGGGCGACGCTGCACTACTGAGTACATGCATTCTGCGGCGGGCTATCAGGCGCCGGTACATACTTCTCGCCCCGTCCGAACGCGCCCATCGCCGGCCGGTCGATCGGCGCCCCAAACCCCCCGTTGTACATCCACTCTGCTCTGAGCTCCTGCGCGAGGGGGTCGGCCCTGCGGATCGCCTTCGGCCTGCGCTGTGATCTCACACCTAGGCGGGTGAACTCTGCAGCGACGCGCGCGAGCGCCTCGCGGTCCTCGGCGTGGCGGAGGACCACGCCCCACTGCCGGGGCGTGAGCCCCTCGTGGGCCGACGCGCCGCCGGCCGCTCCGACGTCTGGCGACGTGCTGCCTGGCCAAACGGCGGTCCGCACAATCTCGTGTATCAACTCTGTCGGCAGGTCGGCGAAGCCCGTGCGCTCTGTCCGCGGCGCCGAGAGTAGCTCCCGCGCCGTCACGAGCGCGCGCAGCGCGTCCCGCCTCAGCTGGGCGTGCGGGCGCCTATTGACGACGTAGTACGCGTTGACCGACTCGCGCAACGGCTTGAACTTTGCGTTTGGCCTCACCTTCTCCCGCGGGCCGCGGTACCCCTGCCCCGGGCAGCAGTAGCCCGCCCACTGACCCGACTCGAGCAGGCCGATGAACTGCGTCATCGTGTCGGTGGCGCGCGGGGCCGCGTACCCCGCCACGCCGATCTCGTGCACCTCTGCCGTGGCGGGCGAGGCGACGTACCGCGCCATGGCGGGCACGGCGCGCTTGAGCTCGTGCAGCGGGAGGGCGGGCGAGAGGCTCTCGACCCGCAGCCTCCGGAGGGGGAGCTCGAGGCGGTCGATGAGGCGCTCGGCAAAGCTGTCGGCGCAGGGGAAGACGCCGCCCGTCTCCAGCGTGACGGTGAGCGAGTCGAGCACGCAGCTGTTGAGCGCGGCGAGGAGCGCGTCGAACTCTAGCCCCTGGGTGTGAGCGCCGACGAGGGGGATACGCACCAGACGGAAGTCGGCGACGGCGCAGAAGTGCGGCCGCCCGGTATCGGCCTCGCCCTCGCGCTCCTCTGAGAGCTGGGCCTTGGTGGGTTTGGCGCAGACAGGCCGGAGGGGGGCGAACGGGTCGCCGCGGCTGCTCCCTTCGGCGGGCGCGTCCCAGTGGAGTTTTGTGGACCGCGCCTCGGCTACAATCTTGATGCGCGTTCGGGCTGGGCCAGTCAGCGTGCGTAGAGCGAGCTCTGATCCATACGGTTCTTCTTGTTCTTGGGTGGCCAAAGCACCATGGGGAGTGGAGTGGTTCAGACTGGCATTGAGCATGTCGGTTATTATGGCAGAGGCATGGTGCTGCCGAGAGGCACCGGCTTGGCACGCTTCCTGCACCGCCATCATCTCCCAGATCTTGACCAGCCGACGGTATCCAGTCTCGACACCCTCGACACCAACTCTACATACACGCATCCTATCTAGTAGTACCCGACATGACGCTTCACATGGGCAATGTCCCACGTTATTGGCGGCCCGCGGGGCTTGCGGAACCCGCCATTGAACATGAACTCCTCTCTGGCGGGACGAGTTATGCTCCGTATCTCCTCGAGGGGCAGGTATCGAGTTTCGACGTCGCGGCGAGTGAACGCGGCCGCGACGCGCCCCAACGCCTCTCGGTCCTCGGCATGGCGCAGGAGCACGGCCCACTGGCTGTCCGTCAGCACGTCGGGAGCGCGTGCGGCGCCGCGCAAAATGTCGTGGATCAGCTCGGTCGGCAGGTCGGCAATGCCCGTGCGCTTGTCGCGCCGAGCCAGGAGCAGTACTCGTGCCACAGCGAGCGAGCGGAACGCGTCGCGCGTCATGATCCAATCCTGCTTACGCTCGAACTCGTACTCCGTCTCTGGAGCGACGTATCGCGGGTTCTCGCGTCTCTCGGTGCTGTGCCCGACGCGCTGGAGGGCCTGAGTCTTCAACTTGCCAAAGAGCCTGCTGTCGTCCTTGAGGACGCCCCACTTCGGGAACCAGACGTCCCACTGCGGAAACCAGTGCACCGATATGTGATCCATCTCCGTGGCGCGCGGCCACGCGCAGATGGTGCGGCCCACGGCGTGCGCGTCGAGCGGGAGCCTCTCGGAGAGGATGTGGATGATCAGCCGGCGGGGGCGGATCTCGAGCCGTTCACCGAGCGCTGCGATGAACGCGTCCGCGCTCGGGAACAGCCCACCGCCCTGCAGCATGACGGTGAGCGAGTCGAGGGTAGTGCTGTTGAGCGCGGAGAGGAGGGCGTCGAACTCAAAGTCCTGTGTGCGTCAGCATGTAGTGTCTGCCGAAGAGGGCCCACGCACCAGAGTGAAGTGAGCGACGCCGCAGAAGCGAGGCCGCCCAGTCTCCTCCTCGCCCTGCTCGTGGAATTCCGCCACGCGGAGCTCCTCCTCCTCTGCGATCGGGGAGCATAGGCGCCGGAGGGCAGTGAAGGGATCCGTGTCGGTGCTACCTTTGCCTTTGGAACAGTCGCCGCTCGGCCCCCAGTGGAGGGTGGTCGACGGCGCCTCGGCGATAAGCTCCACGCGGGTCCGGGCTGCGGTCAGCTCGGGAGGAACGGTGGCTCAACCATACTGGGATTCTTGTTCTTCGAGAACAAGGGCATGTCGTGAGGTGGACGGGTTCGATGCACGGATGGGATGCGCTGTTTATTTGGGCGGCGACACCGACAACCATGACGTATGGCAACAACATCGACGGGCTTGGCAGCCGCCTGCACTGCCAACAAGGCACAGTTTGATATGCCAAGCGTCTTGCTACAATGCTTGAGGCGGTTGTCTAGCGTATTGCAGCACACGGCGAACAATCCTCCTCGCCGTCGCCGACACATCCTGCACTTCGCCATTCGCGGGCTCATGAGCGCCGCCACCCCAATAGTCGCCCTCGCGCCGCACACCACCACTCCCGATGACAAGGCCGCCACCGCCTTGCTTGTCCCGGCACTGAACCGCAGTCTTGAAACTCTACACACACACTATACATACTGAAGGTCTGCCGTGTGGAAGGTGCGGAGTTTGCTCTTTTCCGGCGGTCCGCGGGTCCTGCGAAACCCGCCACTGTGCAGGAACTCCTGTCGGATGTCCCATTGCCTATAGTACTGATGGAGCGTCACGGGGGTTCGACGAAGGTCGTCGCCCAGCTTGACGCCGAGGCGGGCGAACTCTGCAGCGACGCGCGCGAACGCCTCGCGGTCCCCAGCGTGGCGCAAGAGCGTCGCCCACTGCTCGTTGCTCAGAAGGTCGGGGGAGGGTGCGGGGGGGCTCTTGCGGGGGCGGACACGACCCCACATCAACTCTTCAAACCGGTCGGCCATGCTGATACAGGGCACGGGGTAGGGAGCTGCGCGGCGCACAATATCCCCTATCAACTCTGCAGGGAGGTCGGCGATGCCGGTGCGCGTGCCCCCTGGCTTCGCGAGGAGGAGTATCCGCGCCAGGACGAGCGAGCGGAACGTCTGGCCGATCATCGGCCAATCCGGCTGCCGTTGGAAGCGGTAGTTCGTTCGAGCAACGGATGCCCATCGCCCTATGGAGCTTGCTGGGTGCTCGCGGTACGTCCCGGTATCGTAGCCTAGCTGTTTGCGTGCGCGTACCCCCACCTTGCCAAAGAATGATACGATACCGGTGGTGTCAAACCAGCGCGGGTGGGACCAGTCCCACTCCTTCACCCACGTCACGCGCACCTCATCCATGTCGATGGTGTGTGGCCACGTGGAGAAGAAGGGCTGTACTTTGTCGAAGATGTCAGATGACAGAGACTCTGAGAGGCTGTAGGCTGCAAGCCGGCGGGGGCGGTACTTCAGCCGTCCGACAAGCGTGGTCACAAACGCTTCGAGGCTCGGGAACAGGCCGGGGTCCTTCAGCATGAGGGTGAGCGTGTCGAGGGGGCTGCTATTGAGGGCCTCCAAAAATGCCTCAAACTCAGAGTCCTGGGCGGTCAGCGCTTGCTGGGGTGGAGAGGCAGAGGCAGAGGCAGAGGGGATACTCACCAGCCCAATGTGGGTGACGCCGTAGAAGTGTGGCCTGCCGGTCATCTCCTCGCCTTCGGGAAACCTCCAACCACTGGCCATCTGGGGACGGTCCTCCTCTGCGAGCTCGGTGAATACGCTCCGAAACTCAGTGAAGGGGTCGGCTCCTTCATCGCCGCCTTCGGTAGGATTGGTGCTCGGGCCCCAATGGAGGTTGGGTGACGGCGCGGCGGCAATGATCTCGACACGGGTTCGGGCTGGAGTCAGCATGGGCGGAGCGCTAAGCCATACGTAGTTTCTGTCCGGAAGTGTGGTCGGCGCGGAACGCGGCACGCTTAGCTGTGATCTCTTGCGCCTTCAACTCGACGACGGCGAGGTCGGCTCGCGAGACCAGGCGCCAATCTGAGCCCGGCACCTGGTCGACCCCCTCGACGTCGCCCCCAAGCTCCAAGATCTCTTCCCGCTGCACACGATAGCCGCGTCCCCCCCTCGACATGACAGCGACGAACGGGAGCCCGCGCTCGGCGCAGACCTCGGCAAGCCCCGTGCCCGTGCCCCCGATGAACATCTGGACGACCGTCTGCCCCGGCTTCAGGTCGCCGGACGCGCTCGCCGCGTCGAGCATGGCCCGCGCCGCGCGGGCCTCCAGGTTCAGGTTGGGTAGTAGCGGTTCGACTAGGGCTAGGAAATTGTCGCCTATGTCCCCGTCAGGCGGGAATTCGAGCAGGTACCTGAGGATGTCGACCACCTTGCCGACCAGCGTTTTGGCCGCCGACCCAATGAATGGTAGCATGGTGGTGTGAGAAGAGATCAAGGTTGTAGATGGAGTGTTTCTTCCAGCGCACACCGCACCCCAAGCAATAATGATAGCGGCGTGCTACATGGCGATAGAGAGAAGCAGGAAGATGCCTCGTCACTCGACACGTCGATAACTTGGACTGGTGGAGGCGGTACGAGCTGCGACGGCCTGCCAAGCCCGCCATTGTTTCAGTGTTGTTGTTGTCGTTGTACGTCATTGTGGTCGGCACGATCATAACTACTGGGGTCTCGTCGGGTTTCTGCATACCGTGATGCAGAAAGAGGCGAAGAATCTTGGGCCGCGACTTGGGCTCGTTGGCCTTGAAAGGTTGTGGGTGCGTCACTTTGTGTGGCCACAAGCGGCGATGACAATCGTCCACGCGCTGCCCAAATCTGGAAGGGTGTAACCATC
Source organism: Vanrija albida (assembly GCF_041260175.1). Taxonomy (NCBI): domain Eukaryota; kingdom Fungi; phylum Basidiomycota; class Tremellomycetes; order Trichosporonales; family Trichosporonaceae; genus Vanrija; species Vanrija albida. The sequence goes on from NW_027191423.1 coordinate 1,806,199, forward strand.
CTCGAGGTTTACATCAGCCAAAGCCACTTCCAAGACAATCAGTGCCGTCTTGGAAGCGCATGCATCGCCGCGCCCGAGCACCGTAGTGAGCGCCCCGCCGCCGGAGGCGCCTATGATGGCCGTGCATCCACGTCAATGCGCGTATAGCCACTGGAAACCGCTGAAACGTTATCAGCGGCCAAATTCCATTCCTCGCGGTGTGTGGTACCTCGACCTTGAGCTCTGCGGGGCCGCTTGGGGCGCGGGGAGCGAGCGGGGCAAGCAGGGGGGTGAGCATGCCGAGGAGCGCGAGACGATCTGCAATCTGCACAGTGGGTTAGGAGTTGAAGAGTGTCGTCGCGAGCGGAAATGCGCAAATACGGCACGAATCCGATTGTTGTGACTCGCGTCGGGCCGGGCGAACGCCGCGGGCCAGATGACGTCTCGGCCACAAAACCTCGCCGACCTCGGCGACCCTCACCTCCCAACCCACACCACCACAATGCCAGTCCTCGCCTCAGCCGCCGACGCGATAGGCCGCACCCCGCTCGTGCGGCTGGACCGCCTCACCACGTCCCAAGGGCTGCACGGGACCCTGCTCGCAAAGCTCGACTACCTCAACCCCGGGGGCTCGAAGAAGGACCGGCCCGCGAAGGGCATCCTCGACGCGGCTGCGGCGTCGGGCGAGCTGGCGCCGGGGCAGACCGTCGTCGAGCTGACCTCGGGCAACACGGGCACGGGGCTCGCCATCGTCTGCGCGGTGAGGGGGCACCCCTTCGTCGCCGTCATGAGCCGCGGCAACTCGCCCGAGCGCGCGCGCATGATGGCCGCGCTCGGGGCCGAGGTGGTCCTGGTCGAGCAGGCGCCTGGCAGTGTGCGCGGCCAAGTCTCCGGCGCGGACCTCGCCCTCGTCGAGGAGAGGGCGAGGCTGCTCACTGCAGAGCGGGCCGCGTTCCGCGCCGACCAGTTCAAGCACGCTGGCAACGTCCAGTCCCATATCGACGGGACGGCGCAGGAGATCTGGGACGACACGGCGGGCGAGGTCGACGCGTTCGTCGACTTTGTCGGCTCGGGCGGCACGTTCGCCGGCACGGCGCGGCGGCTGCGCGAGCTCGACCCGAGGATCCAGTGCTTCGTCGTCGAGCCGGCGCGCGCCGCGATCCTCGCCACTGGGCTCGCTGAGGAGCCCGAGCACCCGATCCAAGGGGGCGGGTATGCGATGAAGGACCTCAAGTTCCTGCGCGATGTCGAGGTCGACGGGTTCCTCCAGGTCTCTGGGGACGAGGCGCGCGCGCACGCCCGCCTGCTCGCGACGACCGAGGGCATCTTTGGCGGGTTCTCGTCGGGCGCGAACCTCGCCGCGGCGATACAGGTGCTCCGCCGCGAGGAGATGCGCGGCAAGACGGTCGTCTTCGTGGTCTGCGACTCGGGGCTCAAGTACCTCTCCACCGACCTGTGGCCCGAGTTGGTGGACGCCGACGCCGTCGCAGAGAAGCTCAGTACATTATAGCATGCATCTATCTACCACCCGAAGAAGACGGCGCCGGTGCGCACCACGCCGTTACCCCACCCCTCGTCGTCGTCCTCGGCCCGCCCCGAATCGGCCGGGACCTCGCGCATCGCCCCGTGCTCCCAGAAGAAGCCGCCGTCCGCGAGCCACTCTGCGCGCGCGTCGCGCATGCCCGCGCCGTTCGCCGCCGAGCTCGCGAGGCCGCGCGCCGCCCGGCCCGCGGAGCGCGGGTCCTCAGCGTACGCTATCACCCTGCCCCACTGGGCGTCTGAGAGTGCGCCCGCGTCGCCCGAGGCATGCCGCACGACGAGCACCACCAGCTCGTGCGGAAGGTCGAGCAGCCGAAACTCCGCCCCTCCCGACCTCGGCATAGCGGTGAGGAGCACGCGCGCGGGCGGGAGCACTCGCCTCACGGCGGCCCTCACGCGCTCGCGATACCGCGCGTTGCGCCGCAGCAGCGCGTTGACGCGGTTCACGGCCAGCCCAGAGCTCGTGGACGGGTCGCGCGCCTGGTCGCACGCGCACGGCGGGAAGCGGGTACACTGCGCGCGGTCGAGGCAGAGGTCGCTGACGGAGGGGTTGCGCCGCAGCCCGTCCGCGAGCCGGTCGTAGTCTGCCGTCGTGAAGGATGTGCTGAGGCGCAGCCACTCGAGGCCGCGCGCGGCTGGGCCCGCGAGGAAGGAGGCGAGCGCGGGCACGTCGGCCGACTCGAGGGGGTTGGTGATGCTCAGGACGCGGAGGGCGCGCGCGTCGAGGAGGGAGAGCAGGCGCTCGTAGTATGGCCGCGTGGTGCTGCTCTCGCCTGTGGGGTCGGGCACGGAGAAGGAGAGGTCGAGCTTGGTCAGGCGCGAGGCGTTGAGCGCGGCGACGACGTCGTCGAGCGCGTGTAGCTTGGTGTGAGTATGGGGAGGGGGAGAGTCAGACGCACCGAGGCGAGGGGCACGATGCGCTCCGTGTATGCGCCGCTTGGCTTCGGGTCGCCGAGCGAGGGGAGGGCGGGGACGAGCGGCTCGCGCGGCGGCGGGAAGCGCTCGAGCGGGGACAGCGCAGAGCCGCTCCCCACGCCGGCCCACTGCAGCTCGTCGGTCTGGGCCCATGCTTTCAGCCCGATGGTGAGCTCTGCGCTGGGTTCGATGTCGCCCATCGAGTGTGGAGAATGTTGACATTGTTGGAGCGATGAGGTCGGTCGGGCTAATGACGTCGGCACGTTCGGCAACCCCTCGGCTGTCGCCGGCAACGCCTCGCCCGACACCACGGCGGCCCTCGCCAGCACAAGCAATGCATCGATGCAGCTCTAACCCCAAGACGCAAGACAGGACACGCAAGACAAGACACCACCTCCCCCCTACGCCCAGTTCCCCCGCACCTCGCCCTGGCCCACCAGGCGCCAGTCCCAGCGCTCCTCACCCAGCTCCATCGGCCCCTCCTTGACCTTGTCCTTGCCCTGCTCGGCATCGATGCCGAAGAACGGCGCAATCGACAGGCGCACAACGCCCTTGAACATCTCGAGCAGGCGCGGGCGGAGCACCTCGCCGGACTGGTGGAAATCGGGCGACGCGTTGAACTCGAGCAGCGTCACGTCGGGCACGGCCAGCGCGGGGAGGGACGTGTCGAACGCGTCGCCAGGTGCAGGCACCGCGGGCGTGCTTGGCGCCGTGATCGGCGTCGGCGTCGTCGGCGTGCTCGAGCCGTCGGTTGATGGCGGGTGCGACAGGATGAGGTCGACGCCGAAAATCTGATGTAAGCATGTGTCTCACACTTCCACCCACCTCGAATGCATTCGGCATGAGCTGCAGCCCGAACGAGCCGCACTCGACACCAGCCTTGACGGCCTCAGCGACCACCTCGCCGACCTTTGCAAACGTCGCGTCGAGCCACTCGCGCGAGACGGTGCCCTTGGGCGAGTAGCCTCCGTCGCTTGATGACAGCGCCGTGAGGCCTTCGAGGTCCCAGAAGAGCCGAACGAGGTCTTCCTGAGGCACGGGCGCACCGAATCCGTCCGTCTGGCGTAAGCGATGATCGTCACACTGTGTACTCACCTGGAGGCACGTGTTGGTCAGGTGCGGCCGCAGGTCCATGGGCTCGCCGTCGGCTGAGCTCGTGGGAGGGGCATACAACGCACCCGAGAACAGCGCGAGCATTGTCCGCGACAGGTGCACAGTGTAGCTGCCCGTCACAAGCACATAAGCACGCAGGTGGAACTTTTGTCCCCGTGGTGGTGCGCCGGGGTGCTCGAGCAGATCGAACAGGACCGGGCGGGGGAGGTATTCCTGGGATGTGAGCGCGTGCGCAGATCGCCGGCGACTCACCTGGATCACAAAGTGCCTGAGGTGCGAGGTCTGCACGGCCGTTCCCTCGTCCTTGTCCTCGTCGTCGTCATTCAAGGTGACTGCCTTGGTGCCGGAGGCGAGGCCGCTGCCGTCATCTTCGCCGTCCTCGGCGTCCTCAAACTCGTCCTCGGACTCGGGCTCAAACTCTTCAAAGATGTCACGGCTGCGGGAGTGTCGCGTCAGGTCTCCATCTCACTGGCGCTGTTGTGACCGCTCGGCCTCCACCACGCCCCCACTCACAGCTCGTCCTCCGTCGAGAACAACCGGATCCCCTGCGCTCTGTCGGCGAATCCAGGCTTGAGAATAAACCAGCGCTTCTCGTCGCCGTCGCCCTCATTGAGCTGCATCGCCTGCGCGAGCTCGTACAGGTCGTCGAGGAGGAGCTCGTCGAGCTCGTCGGCAAACTGAATGTCGATCGTCCACCCCTTTGGCATGCCGCCGACGCCGCCATTCTCAGGCGCGGCGAGGACGCTCTTCTCTCCCCGGTGGTCGGCCTTGGCGAGGTACTCCTGGACGGTGGCATGCAGCTGGTGTTTCCGGATGAGCGCCTTGCGGTAGATGTACGACGAGATCTGGTACGACGGGTCGGCGTGGGGTTTGTCGAACGTCATGAGGTCGTAGTCGGCCCTGGGGGGTGAGCATGGGCACCAGCTGCAAGCCACAAACACGGCACAGAGGGAATGGGCCGTCAAAGGAAGGTGAAGAAAAGTGACCAGAGCCTCCTCTCCTGGAGCATGCCTCCCCATGGCCCACACACCTCACCCAGCTGCCTAAGCCCATACCGGCAGCTGGAGAAGCCTCGCCGGACCTCCCACTCCATGCTCGCGGCGCTCGCAAGGTACCTCCCCCCCCTCCACTGCCCCAGCGCCAACTCACCATTGCAACCTCGGCGGGTTCTTCTCGTCCGGCGGCAGGACCGTGATATTCACCGCCGGCAGTGTCGCTGCCAGCGCACGCAGCAGCAGCGTCTGGGTGTACGGCGAGGGAAAGTTGACAAACGCCGTGAGCGGGGCGGCGCGCTCGTCGTCCGAGTCGTCGCGCGACATTGTGTAGTATGAGGCAAGTGTAAACAAGTGTGATGGGTGTTTGACAAGTGACTGCCGATGCCGTTTGTCTCTCGTGTCTCGTGTCTCCTGTTGCGTTGCGCGTGTCGCCGTCGTCGTGTCTAGCCGAAACGAGCAATGGGTAACGTTACCGAGCAGTTTGCGCGCAGGAGAAGTGAGTAGGAGTCGAGCGACGAGCAATCTGAAACGGCCGCTGACATTGTAAAACTGGATAAATCTTGGCACCAAATGGGTGGAGGCGGGGGTGATGGGCAACAATTCAAATCAGACTCAAATAGTATTACAATATCGCCACGTGGAACGATTAGAAACGGCGAGAGGTTTGTAATGAGCAGCGACAGCAATGACGACAGGTCGGCCATGACGGCGTGTATCAGGCAAGGAGGACCTGTTGGTTGTTGCGAGCGGCCGGGGACCGACCCGCCGCGCCACGGACATGACCAGGGCGCGGGGGGAAGGCTTAAACGGCGGCGAGCTCGTAGTCGGCGTCCAGGCGAGGCCGACCATAAGGACACCGGCTTGAGGAGCAGCAGGGTGCTGCGCTTGCGCGCTAGCGCTTGCCGTCGACAAAGGTTTCCTCGCTCTGGCGCTTGTCTTTGTCGGCGCCGTCCTCCGAGTCGTCCTCCGCGAAGAGGGGGGTGCTCTCCATCTCCACATCGTCCCCCGAGGCCGCCCGGGCGGCGGCAGCTCTCCGCTGGGCTATCCGTCAGCATCGCCTCTCACGAGGTCCATACCTCTCTCGTTGGCGCCATTACAGCATACGGCAATGATGCAGACCAGCAGGCCGAGGACGCCGAAGCCGGCCAAGACACTCCCGACAATAAAAAAACCTTGTTGGGTGGCGGTGTACGACCCCGGCGCGGCGGAGCACACCTGGCCGCTGCTGGCGAGGATGTCGGTCAGCGTGTCGTTGCCCGTGGCCGCTGCGGCGAGACACTTGTTCCACTCTCCGAGGCGCTTGGCCATCAAGTTCTCCCCAACGCCTTGATGTGGGTCCTCGCGGAAGGCGCAGGTGTGGCCGCCGAGCCAGGTGCCCGACGCCGCCAGGCAGCAGCGGAAGCCGATCCGGGGGACGGAGAGGGTACAGTTGACTGCCGACTGGTCGCTGAGGGACATGGCGCGGGGTGTGGGCGGGGGTGGTAGTGATGAAGCGGGTGGTGTGAAGTCGAGTGGGAGAAGAGGATGGATGCGAATGAATGCAATGGCTTGTTGCCGGCTGCTCGGCTGATAGCACCGCAGCATCCTCGCATCCTCTTGCACTCCCGCGCCCACCCACCGACCCGCCCACCACTTGCGGTCGAATGCTCCGGCCCCTTGTCGCTCAGAGTACCAGAGTACGTCGGGCGCGCGCTCAACAACCACGTCAATGCCACGCAAGACAAAAAACGGCGTTCATAGCAAACAACACAGGAGGCGGCAGCGTGCTCGCTCGCCTGAAAGGCTACAACTCGAATAATCAAATAACATTGCAAAATCGTCTCAGGGGCCATTAGAAACGGCGCCGAGAGTTGGAGTGGGTGGCAAAATGGCGCAGCCGACAGAGGTCGCCGTTCCACGGCGCGCCGCAGTCCAGGCGGGCCAGTTCGTTGGCAGGCCTGGTACGTGGCGAAGAGGCCCAGGACGCGGGCAAGGCGCGGACACCGGCGCCGAGCGCAGGGGAGAGCACGAGCGAGGTCGGCTCTGTGCCGGCCTGGATGGCGGTCTGCCAATCGCAAAGGATGAGCAGCAGTTGGGGACGGCACCGTTGGCCTCCTACTGCTTGCTGTGCTTGCTGTCGGCCAAGGTCTCTCCGCTCAGCCGCTTGCCGTCGGCGCCGCGCCACTCGCCGTCCTCCGAGTCGACGGCCGTGAGGAGCGAAGCTGCCTCCATCTCGACGTCCTCCGAGCCCTTCTCGGCGGTGCCGCGCTTCGGGGGGCCTGCCCGTTAGCGACGCCTAACGCGGTACGTACAGCACTTGTGCAGCAGAGCGAAGAATCCAATAATGCCGAAAAGACTTCCAAACATGATACCTAACACCATGACCAACGTTCTGTTCGATTGCTGGTCCCAGGTGTACCAGCCGGGGGCGGCAAAGCACACCTGACCGCTGTTGGCGACGAGGTCGGTCAGCGTATCGTTACCTGCTACCGCTGTGGCGAGACAGCTGTTCCACGCCGCAAGCCGCTTGGCCATGGGGCTCCCCCCCCTTCGTAGATGATGTTGGGACTTCGCGGAAGAGGCAGGTCTGGTCGTCGACCCACGAACCCGACGCGGCGAGGCAGCAGCGGAAGCCGATCCGCCCGACAGCGAGTGTGCAGTTGACCGCCGACTGGTCGTCTAGGAGCATGGTGAGTGGTAGTAGTGTAGCAGAGTTGAAGGTCGAGAGATGTCGACGGCTCCGACTCGCTCGATGGAGTCGAGGGGGTGGATGGTGGCCCGGTTCGCTCGGCTCTCGGCCAAGCCCGAAACCAGCCAGCACCGCATCCTCATCGTCATCATGCCCACCCTCCCCATCCCGCGCCGACCACCCAGAATGTCCTCCACCCCGCTCTCGCTCGAGCGCCGGCTCAAGGCAAGCATGCTACGCACAGCGCCGCTAACAGGCAGATGCGCGACGGGCGCACGATCCCGCAGTTCGGGCTGGGCGTGTACGACATGTCCGGGCCCGAGACGTACGGCGCCGTGCGCGCGGCGCTCGGCGCGTCCATCACGCACGTGGACACGGCAGAGTGGTACTACAACGAGGCGGACGTGGGGCGCGCGCTCGCCGACCACCTCGCCGAGAGCGGCACCGCCCGCTCAGAGTACTTTATCACGTCCAAGCTGATGCACAACCGGGGCTACGAGGGCACGCTGGCCGACCTGCGCGCGTCGCTAGGGCGCGCGGGGCTCGACTACTTCAACCTGTACCTCGTCCACTCGCCGATCGGGGGCCCAGCCATCCGGAGGGAGGTGTGGCGCGCGCTCGTTGACGCGAAGAAGGAGGGGCTGGCGGCCTCGATCGGCGTGAGCAACTTTGGCGTGCGGCACCTCGGCGAGATGGTGGCGGCTGGTGTCGAGCTGCCGGTCGTGAATCAGATCGACCTGCACCCTTGGATGCGGCACGAGGACATTGTCGCTGCATGCGAGGCGCACGGCATCCTCCTCGAGGTGGGTGGGTGCTGGGGCTCGCTGACGATAGGCATGGGCGCCGCTCGCACGCGGGCTCAAGTTTGACGACCCGGTGCTGGTTGGCATCGCGCAGAAGCACAAGCGGGACAAGGCACAGGTCCTCCTCCGGTGGGGCCTGCAGCATGTGGGTTGGGGAGGGGAGAGTGACGCTGGGACATGGAACTGACCCCCGCTAGGGCTTCATCGTCATCCCCAAGTCTGCCTCGCCGGCACGCATCGTGTCCAACGCGAATGTGTTCGACTTTGCGCTCGACGACGAGGACATGGCGGCGGTGAGTGGTGGGTCTGGAGCTGCTGACCAACGCCAGCTCGACGCGCTCGACGAGTATCTCGTGACGGATTGGGACGTGGTCGATGTCGAGTAGGGCGGGGTGCTGGCTAGGTGCTGGCGACAGATGTATAGATGCTGGTTGCCGTGGCAGCTTGAGGCTGCGCTCCCACCATGCGCTGCGCCGTGAGGGGTACGGTACACTGCACCTCCGTCGAGCCGTGTCTCGTGATCTCGCCGACTCCACCGGGGTGGACTAGCGCGGCGCAGAGAGGCACCGCCGAGCTCCCATCACTGAGGCGTACGAGCCATTTATAGCTGCGACAGACCAGGAACACAGACAGAGGGTGGGAGGGTGGGGCTTATCGCGACACCGCGTGGTGCACAACCTGCGCTCCCCGTCGATAAAGCCTTCACCCTCCCCCAGATGCCCCCGCCACCAAGCACCACACCATGCTCCTCACCTGGACCGTCCTCCTGCAAGCCGGCGGGCCGAGTACGTCTTCCCACCCCCGCCGGCTGACGATGCCCAGACGCCACGCCGCGCGCGCGCCGGCTCAAGCTCCCGCTCATCCCGTACCTCCTCGGCATCGACTGGCAGCTGCAGGTGGTCCGCGAGGGGCGCGACGCGTTCGACGAGGCCGAGTGGCTGCAGCGGCCGGAGAGGGGCGCGGGGTTCGAGGAGGACGCGCAGGGCCGCCTCCTCGTGGCGTAGGCAGCCGAGATGAAGCCGATGGACGCTGGAGCCGAGGGCTGGAGACTGGCGAGGTGCGCGAGATGGGCGAGGAGCGGGGTGCTGCGTCCGATGGGAGATCTAGCGGCGCCGAGGAGAGGTGGCTTGATGCTCGGCGCGGCGCCACGAGTGGCGAGCGGGTCGCACGTCGCCATCGAGCACTCGTCCGACCAAGTCTTTGCCACTTACCTCTATACCACGATGCCTCGACGTCGACCGCTGCATGCTCCACTATGCATCTAAGCCCCTCCCATCAACGGACAGCTGTTACACGCCGCGCCGCCCGTTGACCAAGGCCGACCCACCCACCCCACCCAGCGCCACACGCCGCCCGCCGCCGCCGGCTGCGCCCCTTCGCGCACTGGGCGCAGCGAGAATCGTCCAACGGCGAGTACAAGTATGCACCCTCGTCCTCGTCTTGTCCTTTGACTCTCTCGCTCTCGCTGCATCGCACTCACTCTTACTCTCGCTCGACGACGACATGGAGCACCCAGAGGTCGTGTACAACTACACCGAGACGGTCGACCCCAACCTGGTGAGGAGGGCTCTCCCGGAGGGGGTGCGCCGAGCGAGCGAGCACTGACCGTGTCGTGTGTCCCCGGCCCTCGTCCATCCCATCGACATCCCCATGTCACCTCCCCCACCGCTCGCCGCCTCGCCGACCGCCCCCCGCGCTCGCTTCGCTAGCGCAGACCTGCGCAATATGCCAATCAGCCCTCGTCGACCCCGTCACCACCGCGTCCTGCAAGCACACATTCTGCCGCGACTGTATCACGCGCGCACTGGCGCACAACCCCTCGTGCCCGATCGACAGGAGCGCGCTGACGCTCGCGTCGCTGCACGCGTCCGAGCCGCTCGTGCAGCTCATGCTCGACGAGCTCAAGGTACGCTGCGACGCCGAAGCCTGCGGCAAGGTCATGGAGCGCGGGCTGTTGCTCGCGCACATACGGAGCTGTACCGCCGGTGTCGTGACGTGCGGGGATGAGGCGTGCGGCTTGAGTGTGAGTTGAGATGGTGGCGGGGGAGGTGGCGGCGAGGGAGGGGCTCACTCCGCAGATGACGCGCCACCGCATGCCGCACCACCGCGCGTACGAGTGCTTCCAGCGGCGGATGGAGTGTGGCAAGTGCGGCATCGTCCTCACCTTCAAGGAGGCCAAGGTGGGTGTGGCGAGACGCAGCCAGCTGACCCCAGGACGGCGAGCACGAGCACCGCGTCGCCGATGGGACCAAGTGCGAGGCCTGCGCGCAGGCGAGTAAGTACCCCCCGCGAGCGCCACTAAGTCAGTCTCCACCCCGGCCCACCTCCACCGCTGGGTGTGCCCCGCCTCGCCCGTCCCATGCCCACAGCAGCCGCGCGGCTGCTCTGCCATCGTCGCGCGCTCCGAGCTCGAGGCGCACATGGCGGCGTGTCCCTTCGAGCTGCTCTCTGGCTTCTTTGCCTCGAACGACGCGCGGATTTCCGCCCTAGAAGCGCGCCTCGACGAGCAGGGGCGGGAGAACGAGAGTCTACGGGCACAGCTGTGGAGCGTGCGCAGGGAGATGTACCGGCCCCCCGCGCCGTGGGAGTATGTCGCGCCGGACGAGGCGGCGCGCGGGCCAGAGGCACCCGAGACCCCGACGTTGGAGTCGGTGGACGGCACGCCGGGCAGACCAACCACTCCCCGCGCCACACGCCCCCCGCCGCTCGTGCTCACCCCCGACCGGTTCGCGCCCGTGCCGATGCAGCCCAGCCTCAGCGCCGCCTCGGCCGAGTGGGTCGTCGGCAGGCTGTCGGACAACGAGATGCGCGACGAGGCCATGGTCGCGCTCAGAGACTGCGTCGTGCAGCTCGCGTCGTGGCTGCAGAGCAGCGACCGCCGGAACCAGGTGTAAGTGGCGCCGTACCCCCAAGATCCCAGCTCACCCCGCAGCCGCACCACGACCGAGAGCCTCCGCGTCATCGAGCAGGTCGAGTCCCTCCGCGCCATCGTTTCCACCATGCGCAGGCAGGTCATGACCGAGCGGCCTGCGACGCCGCGGCGCCAGAGCTCGGACCACTACCCTCCCCTGCCTACCCCACCGCTCTCTACCCAAGCGAGCACGGCCGACCACGTGTCCGACGTCGACGAGGTCGAGCTGAGTATCCGCGAGAGCGTAGTCTTCTCGGCGCAGGGCGTCAACCCCCGCTCGGCGGACAGCAGCTTTGTAGCCACGGCCGAGGCGACGCGCTCGCCCCGCACGTGGACGGGTCAGCCGTGTGCGTTCCCCCCGCCTGAGCCGACGCGGCGAGCGAGCATGACGCGCGGGGGGAGGGCCAGCACGTCGTTTTCTAGGCCCGGGCCGAGCCGCCTGCAGCAGCTCGGCGCCAACCTCCTCATCCGCATGCAGCGCGACACGACGACCAGCACAAGCACCGAGCGCGACCGCCGCTCGGCCTGATCCCACTTCCACTCGACCCGGCTCCCATTCGCATCATTCACGTACCTAGACGGTACACAGTTGTACATACATGCATCACTACCTCACTTCTTGGGCTTGAAGAAGCCTGCCATCATGGACCGTTGTGCGCCGGTCGTGTTCACCTTTTTGAGCGCCTCGACGCCGCGCGATGTCTCCTTGACCGGCGCTTTGCGCTTGACGCCCTTGTCCTTCTTCTCGTTGACAACGGGGGCGGCCGCAGCCGCGGCGGCTGCAGCGCGGTTCGCGTCGTGTGCCTCGAGCGCAGCGAATCTGGTGGGTCAGCTATGATCATCCGCGCGATGGTAGCTACCCACTCATACGTTGCCACGAGGGTCGGCAACAGCGTTGGGGGGAGGAACTGCGCGACGTGCTCAATCGCAGCACGATTCCGCGCCGCCTGCACGAGCTCCTCCTCTACCCCGGCACCCAGGAGACCATCACGCCCAAGCCCGCGGACCAAGTGGTCAAACTTGTTGAACTGCTCCGGCGACGCCAGGAGGTCGACCTTTCTTCTCAAGACGCGCACAATGGCGTCAGTAGACGGGCGGTAGTACGTTTGCCCCTTGGCCTTCTCTCCGCCTTCTGGTGGCGGGGACGGCGGCGCGGCGTCCACAGCTGGCGGGTTAGCATTGAAATGCGCCGTCACCCACATCGCTTGTCGCAGCATGCCTTGAAGGCGCGCCTGAATGCCTTGAGCTGCACGAGGCGCTGCACGTCGGCGTTGTAGGACTCGACGGCGGCCGAGGGGGAGAAGGCCGGCTTGAGCGCGAATGCTGAGGAGCTCGACGCGGTCGCGAGTAGGTCGGGTAGGGGCTGGAAGGGCGCTGGGGCTTTCGCGCTCTGGTGGTCAGCTCACTATCCAGAGGTTCATAGCTGAGGGAGCAGAAAACACCCACTGGAATCAGGTCAAGCGCGATGGGAATGGCGAGGAACAGCACGTCGAGCGGCTGGTGGACGAGCATTGATCCGGCTGGCGGGTGAGCTTCTCCCGGACGTCAGGCACCCACGCGCAATCGTGTCACCGATGAACCATGTCCTTCCCTGCGCGCCGGACACCTTGGTCACTTCGCTCAGCCCCGCGCCGTCGGGGTGGGAGAGGTAGAGCTGCGGTTGGCCTGGGGCGTGAGCTGCAGATCATGGACGGGGTCAGCTCACCGGTCCGTGGGTGCGGGAGGCGGAGGTACTCGCCCCTTGCGTCGAGCAGGTCTGGCGTCAGCTGTGTAGTGGTCGACTAGCTCACCCTCCTTGATCACTGCGATGTATTCCGTCATGTCGAGCAGCAGCAGCGCAGAGCACAGAGTCGTCAAGAGTCGTCAAGAGTTGTCCAACAACAACAACAAGAAATGCGACGCGTCAAAAGTCAATGTAACGAACGAGACGCGCCGTGCCTGGGCGGAACCAAAAGTCGCCGACGACGACGGCTGATGACGATGGGCTGCTCAAAGTCGTCCATCTCGACCTTGTACTCCCCCAACACGCGCCATGAGCGACAGAATACACGTCCCGACAGCCGACCTGACGCCCGAGCAGGCCAAGCTCGGCGCAAAGCTCGACAAGCGGCGGCGCATCGTGAACCTGGTGTGGGCGCGGCTCGGCGCTGTCCGGTACGTCCCCCTTCCCCCATCTCCGGCTGACGCGCCAGCGCGCTGCTAGCCGTCATCGGCGTCGCATGGCTCTTCGCCCTCCCGCACCCCGCGCTCTGGAAGCACACCTTCATCGACGAGCACGCCCTCCAGCCGGCCCAGGTCACCATCTACTACGACTGGGCGCAGGTGTTCCGCGCGGACAGGTACCTCGCCGAGGTGGAGGCGCTGCGGGACGCGAACGCGACGTGGGCTGAGCGCGCCGACTTTCTGTGCGCGAGCTTTGGCGCAGCTGGCGTGAGTGCGGGCAACACGACGTCGGCCGTCTTCGCGCACGTCACCCCGCCGCGCAGCGAGGGTACCGAGGCGATCTTGGTCTCGGCCAACTGGCTCAGCCGGAACGGCGAGGTCAACGTGCGCGGCGTGGCGCTCCTGCTCAGCCTGGCAGAGTTCTTGCGGGGTAAGCTGAGCTCGGAGGGTCGAAAGCTTACGCCCAGCGCAAAACTACTGGGCCTTCGACATCTTCCTGGTCACTGGCGACGGCTACCTCGACGGCCTCAACGACTTTACCGAGAGCTACGCATCGCGTGCCAACATCTGGACAGCGCTGAACATTGACTACCCGTACCACTCGTTCTCGCACCTCGGCGTCTTCTTTGGTGAGTGGGCTGCGACTGGGCTGCGATCGTGGACCCGTCCGCCCTGCCTCACGCAGTCTGACACTCACACTCACACCTACAGAGGGCACAAACGGCCGCCTCCCCAACCAAGACGCGGTCAACTCGGTCCTCCATGTGGCCAAGTACGGCGTGTGGGTCGACTCTACGATCCACGACCTCGACGAGCGCCCGCAGGCCAACTACCGCTTTGGCGCGAAAGCCCTCCTCGATCACTTCAAGTACATGGCCCTCGGGCGCCCGTCGGCCGCGCACGGCCTGCTGGCCAAGCACCGGATCGACGCCGTGACGATGTACGGCGTGCCGGCCGAGGGGCCGCACGGGTTCCACACGATGGGCCGCATGGTCGAGAGCACACTGCGCGCGTACAACAACCTCCTGGAACGCCTGCACGCGTCCTTCTTCTTCTACCTCCTCCCGCACCCCGACTACTTCCTGCCCGTGGGGCACTACCTCCCCGCAGCGGTGCTCCTCGGCGCGAGCGTCACGCTCGGCGGGTTCGACTGCCCGGACCCGCTGGCCGGCGCGCTGTGGGCCCTGCCCGCGTTTGCGCTCGGCCTCGTCGGCTGGGTCTTCCAGTCGTCCCTGGTGTCGGTTGGCGCGTTGCTCTTGCCCAAGCCGAAGGGCGACGCCCGGGCGTCGCTCGCTTCCCTCGCGCACCTGTTCTACGGCGCCCTCATCCCCACCCTCGCCATGGTCAACTTTCCCCAGGCGGTGCTTCTTGCCGCGCTGGTCATCGTCGCGCTCGCCCCACTGCCACGGTGGGCGCGCGCGCCCCTCGTGTTCCTCCACCCCGCGCTGCTCGAGTACTACGGCGGCATCGACCTGCGCGCCGAGTGGCTGCAGTTTGGCAACGTCGCCTGGCCGGCAATCTTTGCCATCTGGATCCCGCTCCAGGCCGTCTCGGACATGATTTCTGTATAGATAGACCATGCATCGTACAAACCTAGCTTACACCACACCCCTCCAGTCGAGGTACTCGGCGAGCACGACAGCCGCGCCGAGGCCAAAGACGAGCAGGCAGCCGTCCTTGTAGCTCTGGGTCACGACGCCGAGGTACTTGCTGCCTGTGGAGATGGTGGCGGCGAGCGGGCGGGGCATCATGGGGAGGAAGTTGGCGAGGAGGGGGTGGAGGGCGGGGGGCGTCTGGACGAGCGTGACCCGAGTCGCGAGCAGCAGCAGCTGGAGCGTAACGAAGGCGTAGAACACGGGCTGGAGTCAGCACTGCGCTCATTAGGCAACTCACAATACTCTCCACGAGCTTAGCACCGAACGGCACGCGGCCCGCCAGCCCGGCCCAGCGGTGCGCCCACCCGCCAAGGGAGGCGACAGCGCCGTGCCGCACGGCAGCGAGCGAGGGCTCCCACCACGCCGCGACGAACGCAACGAGCGCGAGCGTCGACACAAAGTGGACGGTCGGGAAGAGCTTCTGCGCGCGGGTCGGGGGCGCGGGCGGCGCGCCCATGCCCGCCATGCCAGCGAAGGGGCTGTTGGCGCCGCCGAGCGCCGCGAACGGGTTCTGCCCGCCGAACGGGTCGCCCCCAGCGAAGGGGTTGGGCGCGTCGCCACCGTCGCCGATCAGGCCCGGCCCGTCCGGCGCACCGGGGAAGCCAGGCCCGCCGGGGAAGCCGCCGCCGCCCATGAGCGCCGCCATGAGATTCGCCATGTCCGGCGGCGCTCCGGCGCCGCCGGGCCCGCCCTCACCCGGGCTCAGCCCGCCGAACGCACCCCCTGCCGGGCCGGCGGGGCCATTGGCGCCGAGCATGGCCATCATGGCGTCCATCTGCCGGCGCATCGCCTCGTCCTGTCCACCAGCGCTGGGGTTGACGGGGCGGCGGCGGAGGGGGGGCGCGTCCTCGACCGTCGGGGCCCAGGAGGGCTTGGCACCGGCGCGGGCCGGGGTGGGCGATGCGGCTGAGGCAGGGGGGGAGGTGGGCGATGCGGCTGAGGCGGCGGAGGGAGAGCTAGGGGACGCGGCCGCGGGGGAGGCTGGAGACGACGACGCCTCGCCGTACAGCTTGTCGGCGTCCTCTCCCCTTGCGGTCTGCGCGAGCCGCGCGAGGCCGGCATTGCCGCGCGCCAGAATTTTCGCCTTGCGCGCCGCTGCGCGCTTCTGCGCATCGGTGAGGGGTGCGTCGGACATGGTGGTGTGTGTGGTCGATGGGATGCGAATGCGGTCAGTCGGTCGTATCTTGACGTCGTCCGCTTTCGAATGTTCGGTGGGCGTACGGGCGTCATACCCTGCCACGTGGGAAATGACGTGGCGGGGGGGTGGGTGTCCAGTGGGCTTGTTTACGGCGCGTATCAGCTTCGAGCTGGTTGATGCATGCTCTTGTTCGAGACACCATCCTCATCACTGTCCCCTCGACTACTAATAACCCCTCGACCCCTCCACACCGACCCACAGCGGCGACTCGCTCCGCTCGCGCCGCTGCACCATGTCCCGCTCCCTCGACACGCCGCACACCCACCTCCCGCCCGCTTCCGCAGCCGCCTACCTCCACCGCGTGATCGGCACGACGCTCCAGCGGCGCGGGTTCGAGGGGTGCGAGGCGGGCGCGCTGGGCGAGATGGAAAGGCTGATCGAGCATCGTGAGTGCCAGGGTGGACGCAGGCTGGCGGACGGCCATCGGCGGTAGTTGGTCGCTGACACTCGCTCGCCTACTCGGATCTGCCCTGACGACCACATCATCAATGGCCCCGTCGCTCCCCTCGCCGTTCGCGTCTCGCCCGCAGACATCCAGCGCCTCTTCACCCTCGCGCACGACTACGCCTCCCTCTCGGGCCGGCCCACCGCCAACGCGCGCGACCTCCTCGCCGCACAAGAAGCCTCGGGCTGGGGCGTGCGCGAGCTGTCCAAGGAGGCCAAGAAGCAGCGCATCAGCGTCGACCTCGTGGTTGAGCCCGAGCCAGCAGAACCGACACCCCCGGCCAACATCGCCAGCGTCCCAGAAACCCAGGGCGACGTCAAGCCCCGCCTCGAGCGCACAGTACCGCCGTACGCTTACGACTCGGCGCCGGGCCTGCCCGACGCGTGGACGTACAAGCCTGACCGGCCGAAGACGCCGCCCCTACCACCGGGCAACGTGACCGCCGGCGTGCTGGATTTCATCAAGCTCACCGCCACGGAGCGCGGCGACATCCCGCCCGAGCTCGGCCTGGTCGACTACCGCCGCGGAGACGGGCGCGAGGCGCGCAGGAAGTGGGGGGTGCGCGGCGTCGGCGCGGCGTAGGTTGTAGCATTATAGACATGTACACAGTATCCATGGCGTGGGCGTTACTCGTCGTGTGGTGTGGTGTGGAGTTCCCCGTCGTGTAGTGTGGGGTTACTCGTCATCCTCGTCCTCGTCGTCATCATCGTCGTCATCGTCATCGCTCGAGCTCGCAAAGTCGTCCTGGACGAGCTTGCGGCGCTTCTGGTTCGGCTGCAGGATGCTCGCGTTCTTGGGCGGCGGGGCCTTCTTCGGGCTCCCCTGGCCTGGGGGTGAGCGGGGAAGGCGGACGTGAACTCACTCCCAGAGGCATAGCGCCCGGCGTCACCCTGCCGCGCGGCCGTGGCCTTGAGGTTGAGCAGCTTGGCCTGAAGGGCAGCAATCTCGGCCTGGTGGGTTAGATCATCGCACACCGGGCACCCACCTCCTTCTCCTCTAGCTGGGCTTGGAGCGCGCGCAGTTGGCCTGGGGTAAGCGAGGAAGGCGGGCAGGCGTACCGTCTCCCGAGGCGGCGGGGCGTGACACGAGCTGATGGGTGAGCATTGAAAGACGCGTGGCACCTACATTGAAAGCGCCGTCCAATAACGCGGTCGTGTGAGTCCCGGCTTCCTCGACGTCGAGGTAGACGATCACCGCGGGCTTCGGAACGTGGACAAAGAGCTGGTAGGTCAGAGGCGACGCGATAAGAACCCACTTTCAGCCCGCCGTTCGGGCGCGACTCGACGTGCAGCATGCCCGCGGTGATGGCATCCGCGATCTCTTCCTCGCGTCCGGCGGCCTGACGTCAGCTTGACCCCAATGAAGAAGCAAGCTCACATCGCCGATGCCGGCCCACACCGAGGGCTCCGTCTTCCCCGGCCCCGCGGCGGCCCAGACCACCACGTCCCACTCGTCGCCGTGGCGCGAGAGCACGAGGTAGCGCCTTCCCACGCGCTCGTCGTAGATCTGCTGCTGGATATTGTCCAGCGGTGGGGGCATGGTGCGATAGTGGGCGGTGGGGTGGAGGAAGGCACAACTGATGTCCGGCCTCCACCATCCCCGTCATCCTGTCAACATTGAGTGACGGCTTGGCGGGGCACATTTGCTTCCGTGCCCGCCACTGGGCCACACGGCCAACGTCACCTGGACAGACGCGCCACGCCACACTTGTTTGGTTCGTCGCCCTCGCGCATCTCCGCGCGCCGGTGACCCATCGTCCACGCCCTCGGACACGCTGAGCTCGGCCTATCGGACAACGTGCGTCCACCGGCGGGGACTCCGCGACTCGCCCAAGCTCCGGGCGTCCGTGGTGCCGGAGAAAGCTGGCAAAACGTGGCAGGGCGGGAGCAAAGTTGCCGGCGGTAAGCGGCGCTTAGTGCGCGTGACGTCGGTGTCCGTGGTCTCGGACTGCTCCTGGGTGGTGTGGTCGTGTTCCGTGTTGTCGGGTGGAGCGGCCCAACTTTGTGCACGCAGCACAGCGACGAGCTCCAAGGCATCACATGCAGCCCAGGCAGCGCGTGGACAAGAAGGACGCGGTACAGAATCCTCGTCTTGACGTTGCTTTCATCTCACTGACGACGAACTGACCGTCGCCAACATGCTGTCCTCACTCCGCACATCACGCCTCGCGCCACTGCGACAGGCTTCATCGTCCCGCGCCCTCTCGACGCTGGGTATCCGCCGCGAAGACCCAGGAAGAGTATGGGAGCGCCGCGCGCCCCTCACACCCGACGCCGTGCGCCAGCTCAACGACATCTCAAAGGTCGAGGTCGAGAGCTGCACGCGCCGGTGCTTCCCCGACTCTGCTTACGAGGCGGTGAGTGGCAAGACGGCCGGAGTAGGCTCAGCGCTGACAAGCACAGGCCGGCGCGCGTATCGTGCCCACCCTCTCGCCCAATGTCGACGTCGTGCTTGGCATCAAGGAGCCGCGCGTCAAGGACGTGCATGCGCTCATCGGCTCCAAGGCAGACAAGCACCGTACCTGGATGATGTTCTCGCACACGCACAAGGGCCAGGTGGGTGGCGGCGATAAGCGGTAGGAGCTGACTTTTTAGCCTTACAACACGGGTCTGCTGTCCTCGTTCCTTGCCCCAACGGCCGGCCAGACATTGATCGACCACGAGCTGCTCACCGCACCGACAGAGAAGGGCGACCTGCAGCGCGTCGCCGCGTTCGGATGGTACGCTGGCGCCGTTGGCGCTGGTGAGGCGCTGAGTCTGCTCGGCCTGGCCCTCCTCAAGCGCGGAATCGCCCACCCCTTCCTCCACCTCCCCCGCCCATACACCTTTGACTCGCTCGCCGACTTTAAGAAGGCGCTCGGCGCCGCCGGCGACCAGATCCGCAAGGGAACCGGCGCCGGCAGCCAGGGCCCCATCGTCATCGGCCTCACTGGCGCAGGCAACGTCTCCACCGGCGCTAGGGAGATGCTCGAGGCGCTCGGCGTCCAGTGGGTCAGCCACACCGAGCTCCCGACGCTCAAGGACGGACCAGTCATCTACGCCACCCAGCTCCCCGGCTCGGCCTACTTCCAGCGCAAGGGCGACGGCGGCTACGACCGCTCCGAGTACTTCTCCTCGCCGGACAAGTACACGAGCGTGTTTGCCGACAAGATTGCGCCTTACCTTACCTGCCTGATCCACGGTGCCGGATGGTCGGCCGCTTTCCCGCGCATCCTCACCAACACGCAGACCGACGGCCTGATCCGCAAGGCGGGCGGCGCGGGCAACCAGAAGCTCGTCGCCGTGCAGGACGTGTCGTGCGACATTGGTGGCGCCCTCGAGTTCATGACCAAGTCTACGACCATTGACGAGCCGTCGTTCGAGGGCCCGGGTGGCATCCTCATCGGCTCGACCGACATTCTCCCCACCGAGCTGCCGGCCGACGCGTCTGGCCACTTCTCCAAGCACCTCCTCCCCTACGTCACGCGCGCGCTGCTCCACGCCGACGGCAAGGGTTTCAAGGGTGACCAGATTGATGCCACGCTGGACCGCGCGCAGATTGTCTCCGAGGGCGTCCTTCAGAAGCCGTACGAGTGGCTCGGCAACAACGTTGCCGCGTGGCGTGCGGCTCAGCCCCAGGCTGCCGCTCCTGCTCCTGTCGCCCCCGTCTCGGCTCTTGCCTCCGGATCGTACACCGGATTCGGCGCCGCTTCGCAGCAGCGCGCTTCGTCCACGATCGCCGGCCGCGGTGAGAAGAAGCGCGTCCTCCTCCTCGGCTCGGGTCTCGTCGCCGGTCCCGCCGTCGACGTCTTCCTCGCCCGCCCCAACATCGAGCTCGTCATCGCCAGCAACAACATCCAGGAGGCCAACGGCCTTGCCCGCGGCCGTGACCACGTCAAGACTGCGCTCCTCGACGTCTCGGACGACAAGGCGCTCGGCGAGGCCGTGTCCCACGCCGACGTCGTCGTGTCCCTCCTCCCCGCGCCGATGCACCCCGCCGTCGCCAAGCACTGTATCGCCCACGGCCGCCACCTCGTGACCGCGTCCTACGTCTCGCCAGAGATGAAGGAGCTCAACGACGAGGCCGAGAAGCGCGACGTGCTCCTCCTCGGCGAGTGCGGCCTCGACCCCGGAATCGACTCGATGGCCGCCATGCGCATCCTGGAGCGTGTCAAGAAGGAGGGCAAGAAGGTCACGTCGTTCGTTTCGTGGTGCGGCGGTCTCCCCGAGCCCAGCGCCACGACCGTGCCCCTTGCCTACAAGTTCTCGTGGAGCCCCAAGGCCGTCCTCACCGCCGCGCTCAACGACGCCCACTACAAGATCGACGGCAAGGTGACCAAGGTCGCGGGTGATGACCTGCTGGCTCAGCACTTCCCCAAGGTCAACCTCTGGCCCGGACTCGCGCTCGAGGGTCTCGCGAACCGTGATTCGATGCCCTACGCTGAGAAGTACGGCCTCCCCCCTGCCAGCGAGCTCAAGGACCTGTTCCGCGGTACGCTCCGCTACCAGGGCTTCTCGACGCTCCTCGACTCGTTCCGCCGCCTCGGTCTCCTCGGCAAGAACCCCCTCGCCTCCCCCGTCGAGTCGTGGCAGGGCTTCCTCGCCGCGTCCATGAGCCAGCAGCTCGGCGCGACCGTCAAGGAGCGCGACCTCCTCCCTGCGATCAAGGACGTCCTGGGCTCCAAGTCGTACGAGGAGGCTGTCATGGCCCTCGAGTGGTTCTCGCTCCTCCCGCCCAACATCACCAACCCGCCCGTCGCCGCGCCCGCAGTGCCCAAGCAGAACACGCCCATCGACCTGTTCGCCACGCTGCTGTCCAAGAAGCTGGCGTACGCCCCCGGAGAGCACGACACGTGTCTGCTGCACCACGCGTTCAAGCTCGTCCCGGCCAATGCACCGGTCGGCACGCCCGAGCAGACTGTGACGGCGTCGTTGCTGTGCACGGGTGACGAGAAGGCGTCGGCCATGTCTACGACTGTGGGCTGCACCCTGGCTTTCGCGGCCCTGCGCGTCGCCGAGGGCAAGGTCGCCGCGCGCGGTGTTCGTGGGCCTTACGAGCGCGACGTGTGGGAGGGTGTCCTGACCGACCTCGAGGAGATTGGCGTGGACGTCAAGGAGACGTGGGCGTGAGGGCGTGAGAGAGTATCAGTGTAATAGAGCAGCAGCAGCAGCAGTAGCAAGCAGTAGCAGTAGCAGTAGAGCATTGGCATGTGCGCCGCAGAAGCGAGCGTCGGTATTTCATGTACAGCATTGAGCAAAGAGTAATCGCGCAGAGCAGCGAGGAGCAGCAGGCAGCAGCAGCAGTGGGCGCCACTTTGGCTCGATGCGGGCATTTTGTCGATTGGTCGTTTGTTATCATTTGCCACCCACTCAGCCAAAAACAACTTCGGCGACCCAACTGCGCGATTTTGCAGAGACACTCGGCGGCGATGGGCACAACCCGCTCGACTCTTCGCATGCGTCGAGCTAGCGAGGGGGCATAGGATGCATCAGCGGATGCACGCACGCAGCAACAAGAGCAAGAGCAGGATGCAGCTCGTGCATTGACACTTACCCAGAGGCAACGGCGACATGGCGGGTGAGTGAGCGCCGGCAGCTCGTGCTGACCCCACAGCCCAGATCCAACTCCACGGCCGGCTGGACGCGACCCCCGCCTGGAGTGCTGGCCCCGCACGCCCCACGCGGCCCTTTCGCGCGCTGCACGCCTTCGCGGAGCGGTGCGACCGCGTGCAGGCGACGTTTGTGCTGCTCGGCGGCGGCGGGCGGCGCTTCGGGCTCGTCGGCGCGGGGCTGAGCGTACGTCCCCTCCCCTCTCCGGCGTCGCTGAACCCCGCCCCAGACCCCCGAGCTCATGTTCCTCGCCGACGCGCTCAACGCCTGCGCCCTCGACACGCTCAGCATACAGGTGCAGGCCACGCCGGAGGGGTACGCCGCGCTCCTGTCTCTGCGGGTACGGCTGCGCTCGCTCGCCATCCACGCCGTCGACGCGCGCATCGTCCCCGCCGTCGTGGGCCTGCTGGGGCGCAACTGCCCGATCGGGAGCCTGACGCTCGACGTGCGCGCGTGGCCGGACGACGAGCGCGCGCTCGCGCGCGCTGTGCGCCAGCGCACCGCGGAGGCGCCGATACGCAGCATCTACCCCTTACTCCCTGGCACGGGGGAGACGGTCGAGCGCGGCCTCCACGCCGTGCGCGGCGCGCGCAAGGCGGCGATGCGCGCGCTCATCGTCGGCTGGGTGTTGCTGCACGCGCGCGAGGCAACCCCCGCCACCTCAGGCCCCAGCAGCCCGTCCTGGGCGTCCGTCTTCTCGTGGTCGGTGCTGTATGCGCTGCCGAAGAGCCCAGTCCTCCAGCACAGGGGGTACGAGCGCATCGACAGCCTCCCGGCAGATACCGCGCCACCGAGCCCGCCCCCGACGCCGCCGCGCCGGCCGGCAGCCGTCCTCCGCCTGCCCGCCGAGCTGAGGGTCCGCATCGCCCTCCTCGCTACCGACGGGGCGGGGGTGCTGGGCGACAAGCACGGCCGCGCGCTGGCCGCCGAGGCGAGGGACCGCGCCGCCGTGGCCAAGCTCGCGGGGCCTGATGCCGAGCGCAGCGCCGCGCGCGACCGCTGGTTTTGGGCCGGCGGCATGTGACGTGTGAGTCTAGTTGTATGCATATAGGAACCGAGGAACGATGGGGCGGCGAGGCGGCGACTTTGTTTGGGTTTGGCCAGGCGTTGTGTTGCTTGGTGACGCCAGGACGGGGACCGCTCTGGACGTGCTCTGATGCAAGGTTACCACTGACCCATGCATCATGACATGCAGCATGTACGAAGAGTGCGAGGTAGTCGCCACGACATGACATCACTGATATGCGTACTGCCGAGCTCGGCGGCTGGCCGGGCCCAGGAACAAGTGCTGCGTCGTCAGTCGTTATCACGAGTTCGAGGGCCGGGACAGCTGCCAGAGTGGCACTTTCCACACCCATGGCACCTGGCCACCTGGCCGGGGGTCTGGAGAGCAAAGACTGCATACATCATAAGTCGCAAGCAAGCAAGCTGCAAGGTCACCAGGAATAGGCACTCGGTGTGCTTGCCTCGTCTGTCCCGTACGCACGCTTACCTCTCCGTCCTCGGGCCTCACGCCTGCTGGGTCACCTCATTCCATCACCCGCCCACCCGCCAACACTTCACACTTCTGGCCATGACAGCAGCCAACCTCCAGCCCGAGCCGCAGCCTCCAGCCCAACCCGCTGCGCTCTCGACCGGCCGCGAAGCCCCCCATCACATGCACCCCCCTGTGTGCGTCATGGGTCGTCCTGAGAGCAGGGGGTGCCCAGTGGCGAGTTATAACCTGGCCCGGTTGCGTGCGTGCCGTGCCGCGCCACCCGCTCGACTGTGACTGTCGGGCCAAGCTACGTCTACTCTAGTACAAGCCCACGCCCTCGCCACTGCCACTGTATTGTACCACACCACCATGGGTCTGTTCCACCAGAGCCCCGTCAAGGCCGAGGAGAAGCTGCTCAAGTCTGGTGCGTCGCCGCTGCTAGCTTCCGCTCACGCCCCAGAGGCCAAGGTCGAGGAGAAGGACCTCAAGATCGCCACAGAGGACCTCGCCGTCGCCCAGAAGGCCGAGGACAGCTACCTCAAGCAGATTCACCAAGCGACAAAGGAGTACAACAAGGACAAGTCGCACAACGACAAGGTCGCGCTCGAGCTCGAGAAGGTGCAGAAGAAGTACTCTGCCAGCGCGGCAAAGCTGCAGGAGGCCGAGCGCGAGGTCGAGGCCCGCAAGGCCGAGCACGAGCGCCTCAAGGCGCGCACGCGCGAGTGCCACCAGCGCATCGCCGAGCAAAAGGACATGGTGGGTTGGTAGCTATGACGGGGCTGAGGGCAGATGAACAAGCACGACTCTGCGCGCAAGACGCGCAAGAGCGAGCTCGTGTCCAAGGCCGACGACACGGTGCCCTCCCGCTCAGAGGACCTCGCCATCATGGACAACGGCGGCACGCTCTCCGGCGTCCGCGGCCAGACGGCCGACGGCGGCAAGCGCTACAGCGGCGACAACCGCGTCATCAAGGAGGAGCCGCTCGGCGAGGCCCACCTCGACAACTTGGGACGCGACGGCACGAGCGGGCCCCGCGGCGTGCTCGGCGTCAACAACAACGCGACCAACACGACTGCTAGGGACGGCACAAACTATGCCGGGACTGGCTCGGGCGTCAACAAGGTGGCGAGTAACACGAGCGAGAAGTACTACGACGCCAAGACTGGCCCGACCGGTACCAACACGGGCGCGTATGGCAACACCACCGGCACCGGCACCAACACGTACGGTAGCAACACGGGCACGTACGGTACCACCGGCGCCAACACCGGCACGTACGGCACGGGCACCACCGGCACGGGCACCACCGGCACGGGCACCACCGGCACCACGGCCAACCGCGGCATCGCCGAGACCGTCACCGACAAGATCAACGACACCAAGACGTCGACC
The DNA here is from genome assembly GCF_041260175.1 of Vanrija albida. Taxonomy (NCBI): domain Eukaryota; kingdom Fungi; phylum Basidiomycota; class Tremellomycetes; order Trichosporonales; family Trichosporonaceae; genus Vanrija; species Vanrija albida. Next base: position 1,831,040 of record NW_027191423.1, read on the forward strand.
ATGGTCGGCGCGGGCCTCGCTGCTGGCGGCGCCACGGGCCTCGGCGTCGCGGCCGCCAACAAGTCGCGCGGCAACGACAACGTCCGCGACGACAACCTCCGCAACGACAACGTGCGCAACGACAACGTCCGCAACGACAACCTCCGCACCAGCGACAACGCGCGTGGCAACAACGACCTCCGCGGCGACAACACCCTCCGCGGTGACAACAACCTCCGCGGCGACAACACCCTTCGCGGCGACAACAACCTCCGTGGCACCGACACCCGCGGCGACAACACGCTCCGCGGCGACAACGCCCGCGGCTACAACGAGGTACGTCCAACTTCTGGTAGTGCCACGTCCGACTCGTCGCGGTACGCGACGCCGAGCGAGGGTGTCGGCGCTGGCGGGTCGTACCCGTTCGGCGCGCAGCGCGACGCTGCCGCTGCCTCTGCCGCTGGCGCGACACGGGGCACCAACCCCAACCGCGAGGGCTTTGTGTCGCGCGATGCTGTCGACCGGCGCGAGGCACGCTCCTCGGTTGACTACGAGCAGCGCGACGTGCCGCCCCGCGACCCCGCCCGCAATGCCACCACCACGCGCGACACGTACCCCAGCCCCAACGAGATGGCCGCGCGCGAGGCGTACGCCACGCGCGACGGGTACGCCGAGCGCGACGTCGTCGTCGGGCGCGAGGGCGCCACCCAGCGCGACGTGCTCGCCACGGAGCGCGGCCTCGCCGCCACCGAGACGTACGCCGCGCGCGACGGCGTAGCCCAGCGCGAGCTCCTCGCTAGCAGGGACGGCGGGTACGCGCAGCGCGAGGTCGTCTCCGGGCCCGGCGGCACCGTCGAGCGCTCGGCCGTCATGCCCGGCGGCGAGAAGCAGCTCGCCGGCCAGGGCTACGGCGAGCAGCGCTACAACTCTGGCGACCAGGGCTACGGCCGTGACCAGGGCTACGGTGACCAGCGCCACGGCGACCAGGGCTACGGCGGCGGCCGCGACCAGCGCTACGCCGACAACGCTCCACCCCCGCAGAAGGGCGCCGACAACTCCAACCTCGGCCTCGCGGCCGGCCTGGGCGGCGGTGCGCTGGGCGCTGCGGCGCTCGGCTCGGCGCTCGGCGGCGGCGGCGGAGGCGGCGGAGGTGGGATCGGCGCCGCGACGTCCCTGCTCGGCGGGCAGCAGAAGTCTGCGAGCCCGCTCGGCATGCTCGGCGGCGGCGGGGGCGGCGGCGCGGCCCTCGGCGCTGCGGCCCTCACCGGCGGCGGCGGCGGCGCGCTAGGTGGTGCCGCTGAGCAGATGTACGTCGAGCACGAGACCAAGAAGGTGCTCGACTCGACGGGCATCGGCGGCGTCATCGGCGAGAGCGGGCAGAAGGCCGTCGCGCAGGGCGTGGGCAAGGCCGTCGTCGGGAGCGGCGGCGGCGGCGGTGCCGGCGGGCTCGGTGCGCTCGGTGCTGCCTCTGCCCTTGGCGGTGGTGGTGGTGGCGGCCTCGGTGCGGCCGCCGCGCTCGGCGGTGCCGGCGGCGGTGCTGGCGGGCCAGCCGCCTCAGCCCTCGGCGGCGGCGGCGGCGGCGCGTCCTCCTCCCCCCTCTCCTCCCTCTCGGGCGTGTTCGGCGCAGCGGGCGACAAGGCAAACTCCCAGGCCGCGCGCTCGGCCCAAGCTCACAGCGCCCAGGTCGACAACGCGTCCGCGGCGCGCGGCGGCGCCGGGTACGGCAACAACGCGAGCTTTGGCCGCTCGTGCACGCCCACGCGCGCCGACCCGCGCGGCGCCTACTTTAACCAGAACATGCCGGGCGGGCTGGGCACGCACACGCCGCCCGCGATGGCCTAGGTGTTTGCCGACGCGCCGAGTGAACGTATGACAAGAAAAGCCAAAGTAAAGAAACGTAGCAGTTGTAGTATTGTCAGAATCTAATGTATTCACGTCGATTCGACTGGCGGCGCCACCAGCCACTTGCGTCCCTGCAAATGCCATCAAGGCGATGGCTGAGGTCGCGAGCACATGGTCGCATCCATCTTGTCACTGCCCTCTTCACCGCTCTGTCCCATCCCAGATCCCATCCCATGCCGCTCGGCAAACACCCCGGCAGCGTCAAGGCCTCGTCGGAATGGTCGTCGAGCGGTCGCGGCTTACGGCATGAGTGAGGCACCACGGCCAGCAGCGAGCAACATGACACGGCAGGGGGCTGGACGTTGAGCTGCTCGCCTCGCCTCGCCTTGCCCTCCTCCTCGCCTTGCCTTGCCTTGGGCCACGACAAGCCATCGCGCCGCGCGCGCCTGATGCCAGCAAGCGGTACCAGGAATCGCATCCATGCACGCACATCGGCTCACCCACACCCGTCTCTTATTAAAACGTGGACAACTGTTCCTGTCTCGCCCTCGCCCTCGCCCTCACTCCGCCCGTCGTCGTCGTCAACAGCACCACAATGCCGTCGCACGTCTCCCGGCCAACCTTGAGCTAGCCAGTCGCATAGAAGAACAACCAAGAACCAACGACCGAACAAACGAACATCAACTCTCCACACAATGTCCTACGACCTCAACGGCGCCGGCGCAAAGTCGGCCACCCACCTCCCCCCCAAGCGCCCCTCGGCATCGGGGCACAGGCCATCACGCAGCATGAGCAGCGTGCCGACGCGGCCGCCGCCCCCGCCCGGCGGCGTGTCGCCCTCGAGCTCCAAGTCGGCGCTCGCGGCCGCCGCGAGCTCGGCAAAGGTGCCCCCGACCCCCGCAATCGCAAAGTGTACGCTCTTCCCCCTCCCTCCCAGCTGACCCCAGACAACGAGATATACATCCAGGCGACGGAGCAGAACGACGGACTGCGCTGGGCGCCGGCCGAGCCGCCGACCGACACGCCGCTCGCCCCGCTCGAGGCGCTGGCAGAGAGCTCGAGCTTCCGCGAGCAGCTGTGGGAGCGCAAGACGAAGCGTTGGCACCCGGACCGGCCGTCCATCTCGCTCCGGGGCAAGTGGAGGACTGTGAGTGTTGTGGAGCGCAGGGAGATCTGACTGACCCGCCAGCTCGACGAGCTCGACCGCATCGTCGCGCGCATCAACGTCTCGCGCATCGACTCGCTCCTGGTCAAGTTCTCACCGCCCGCCCACTTCCGCTTCGCGTACAAGTTCCTGTTCATGCGCCTGCACGTCACGGGCCTGCGGAGGCTCGGGATCGACGACCCCCTCCCTCCTGCAGCCATTCCGGCCCTCGCCAACTTTATCCGCAGCCCCAGGTCCCACGGGCTCGTTGAGATTGTGTTTGACGGCTCGGCGCTGAACTACGAAGACGTCGCGCCCCTCGCAGCGGCGGTGAGGGACAATACGACGCTCGCGCGCCTCTGCGTCGGCGCGTGCAACCGCCGCCTGTACATGCCCATGCGGCAGAGCTGCCAGTGCTTCCAGCCGCTCACAAAGATGTGGGGGCACGACGGCGCGTCCGGCCACCTCGGCCACATCGCGCCCATCCTCCTGCGCAACCGCGACATGACGGCCAAGGTACACAAGGCGGCATTACGCAGCCTCGTGCCCGCGAGAATACTGCTGCGCGCGGCCGACGTCGCGGCCGACACGAGCTCCGAGTACTCGGGCAACCTGAGCACCGTGCCGCGCGTCACGGCCCAGCCGTACCGCTCCAACGGGTTCACCGTCAAGCGGCCCGTTCGGAGCCCGCCGCGCGTGCCGGCCGTGCACCGGCTGCCGCGCGAGGCGCTGGCCCGGATCTTGCACTTTGCCGCCGATGAGACGGCGCTGCTCACCGACGACCAGGTCGAGGTCGTGCTCGAGCACGCCGCCGACCCCGCCGCGCTGTCGCGCGTAGCGCGCGAGATCGGTGCCGGCAGCCCCGATACCGTCGAGAGCAGGCAGGTGCGCGTCGAGTGGCTGTCCAAGGGCGGGTTCTGCTGGGAGCGCGAGGTCGCCGCGAGGCTGCAGCGCAGCCCGGCGCCGAACAAGGCCCAGGTGCCGGTCAAGCCGCTGGCCCATGTTCGGCCGCCAGTGCAGGCGCGGACGCCGTCGCAGACGCAGACGCAGCACGCGCCACTGCCGTCGCAAACCAACCACCAGACCAAGCTGCCGGCGCAACAACACCAGCTGCGAGCGCCGCCCCAGCCGCTCAAGTCTGCGCTCAAGCAGCCGTCGAACCGAGTTTAGGCTACGACCATGATGACAGGACGATACAACGAACAACGAACATTTACGTGTACATATAGTCTGTAGGTTAGGTTAGGATACATAGGGCTGGGGGAGGGTGCAGCGGTTGCACCTCACCGATCAGCTAGCGAAGGACATTACACTGGACGTCATGCATCATGTTCTACTGCTAGCTCGTGCGTAAAGGCCGTAAAGCGACAGCGACAGCCGCGGCGGCGGCGGCATGTGGATTGTGCAGGTGTCGGTCGTCACGCAGCAGTTCAGCTCCAGAGCCAAACTTGAGCCTATGAGGCCGAGGCCACAGTAGCTGCAGTAGCTGCTATAGCCGCTGCTGGCAATTACGTCCAACTCGCAGGCTAGCAAGGTAAACATTGCCATGCGCTGCTCGTCGTCGCCGTCGTCATGCCCGTCGCTGTCAACAAGGCCGCCGTGCCTGGGTGTTTGGGTCGAGGGGGTCATGTTTGACAAAGCCCGTCGTTGGGCGGTTCTCCTCTCCGCCGCCCTCCTCCTCCCCCACCCCCCTCCATCCACATCCACCTCCATCCCCAACCCGCTCCCATCTAATCAACAGGAGGCGGCCCGACCAGGGGAGGGGAAGGCGCGGGATGCGGCGGCGGCGTTGCGGGAGGCGGCATTCCAGTGCAGCGTTCTTTCGCTGTCGCTGTCGACGTCGGTGCCAAGAACACACTGCTGGTTAAAAGGGGCAATGGGGGACGTAGAGTTTGCGCCGGCCCTGCCCCAGTTGCGTTCTCTCGCAATCCTCTCGACAGGCCCCAGTCCTCTGGAACGGGTAAGATGTGGGCCTGGGTGCGCGCGGCAGCGGCGTGTGCGGGGAGGCCGAGGCGGCGAGGCGCAGGGGCTGGAGGGCTGCCCTGGGCTGGCTGGGCTGGCTCGGCCGTTTAGACTGGGTCGGAGTAAAGGCTTGTTGTTGTGGTTGCTGCTGTCGTTGTGCCTTGCCTTGGCTGTTGATGCTTGCTTGCTGTTGCTTGCCGCCGCCGCCGCCGCCGCCGCCGCCGGAGAGAAAGAGTAAACAAACATCAAGGTCGAGGCACGGCGGTCGTCGTCATTCTGTCCTGTCCGTTTCAGAACTAGACCCCGGGGCTCTTCAGCCTCCGACGATGCGCTGGTTCGACCGACCGACGGATCGAGATCGATGGGCTCTACTCGTCGGGCGGGCGGGCGATGCGCTGCGAGCCAGCGCGGGTTATGCACCCAGTCGCTGAGCAAGAGCCGTGCAGACGCAAGGGGAAGAGACGAGGGGCCCGATTGGGTGGGTCGGGCCCATCCACCACCCCGGTCCTGGACCTGGCGGCTCCCTCCCTCCATCCTCCCTCGTCCTCGCCGGCCCGAGCGAAGAGAGCACGACGACGGGGGGAGATGACAGCGGCCTCGAGGCCGGGGGCGTCAGAAACGAGGCCTTGAGTGTGTGCTCGCCATCATCTCATCGCTGCATCGCCCACTCATCCTGCCATCGACTCCAGCCATGAACTTTGGCACTGTCGAGTGTGAGTGTGCTCTTACTTGCCAAGCCCACCACTCACCGCACCCAGACTTTGACATCCTGATCCAGGCGACGGCGCAGACCGAGGCCCTCCAGTGGTCTGCGCTGCCGGCCGAGCCCGCCCCCACGGCGGCTGGCCACGGCGCGCTCGACCCGACAAAGGCGCTCACGCGCGTGTACAGGCTCCAGTTCCGCGAGAAGGCGTGGGAGCGGCGCGCGAAGAAGTGGCACGGCGACAAGCCGACGCTGCAGCTCCAGGGCAAGTGGAGGACGGTGCGTAGCCGGGACTCGGGCAAAGATCACTGCGGGTACAGCGACTGACTGCCCAGACGCACGACATTGAGACCATTGTCGGCCGGCTCAACGCGTCGCGCATCGACGACCTCGCCATCAAGATCTCCGGCGGCCCGCTCGAGGCCTACGCCACCCTGTTCGACACGCTCAACGTGCCCGGCCTGCGCAAGCTCTGTGTCGAGGACGCGCTCCCCGCCTCTGCCGGCGTCCCGCTCGAGCGCTTCCTCCGCAGCCCGCGCTCCCACGGGCTCGTGACAATCGACCTCGACGGCGGCTTCCTCCACGCTAAAGAGGTGGGCCGCATCGCCGACGCGCTGCGCACAGCCAACCGCACCGTCACGCGCCTCTGCCTGTCAGAGTGCTACCTCTCGCAACACCGCTGCGTGTGCGATCTGCGGCAGAACATCTGGTCCGAGCGCGGCGACAGCCGCCACCCCTACATCCAGAGCATCAAGCTCGCCGAGGACCGCAACCGCTTCCTGACGACGCGCGTGCGCCAGGCGGCGGTGCGCGCGCTCGTGCCCGCGCGCATCTTGCTGCGGGCGCGCGCGCCAGAGGACTACGAGAGCTCGGACTCGGACCAGTCGGCGGATACGTATGTGTCGAGCACGAGCTCGACGACCAGCCTGGCAGGGCACATTAACAAGCTCCCCCGCGCCGTCGTGATCCGCATCGTGCAGTTCGCGAGCCGCGACCCCGGCGCGTTGAGCGGCGCCCAGCTGGCCCGCATCGTCGACCACGCGTCCGACGCAGAGTCGCTCAAGCGCGTCGCGCTCGCACTCGGCTCGGCGGCCGAGCGCGGCCAGTCGCACAACCTCGCCCGGCTCGAGTGGCTCAGCCGCGGCGGCTTCTTCTGGGAGGGGCGGCAGGCGGTGGCGGCGTGAGGCGGCGGCAACCCTCCGCGCCAAGTCGCCGGACGACTCTTAATGACCTAATGAGATGTGTATTATACCAAGTATAGTTGTAGGACGGACAGTTGAAGTCGCCTGCGGGCAGCGAATGCAACGGCTGTGACCAATCAACTGCGTAACAACGACATGACCAACTAACTTTGCTACCCTACAACCCTTGTCTTCCTGACAACTCTGGACTGCTTACAACCCCCAAACATCCCCCCTCACCGGCGTCCCCCCTCACGCAGTGTACCTAAAGTGCGGGTTCTGCCTGTCGGTGAGGTCCTCCTCGGGCTTGAACTCGTGCACGCCGTTCTGCGCCTCGAGGCGGTCGCGCTTGCGGTTCTCGTAGCGATAGATCTGGTCGATGCCGACCATGCACACGCCGGTGAGCACGACGCAGAGCACGCAGGTGAGGTACGCGGGCGTGTACTTTGGCGCGTCCTTGTCGCGGAAGATCTGGGGGCCGATGAGGTTGCCGACGCAGTAGAAGATGAGGTACAGGCCGTTTACTGTCGACTTTTTCGTCTTGCCCGCGACGTTGGACGTGATGAGCGACATTGTGGCGGCCAGGCAGATGATGTACGGGATGACAATGTAGCACCCGACGAGGCGGCCAATCTTCATGTGCGGCGGCAGGAGCCAGACGAGGCACAGGCCGACGACGCTGATGCAGCACGGCACAATGCCCACGAGGCAGCGGTTGCGCAGCTTGTCCCCGAGCCACAGCCAGCCAAAGTAGTTGATCGCGAGCCACGAGTTGACCATGCCGAGGAGGAGGGTCTGGAGCTGCGTGAAGCCAAAGCCCTGGATGATGATGGTGAAGAAGCTGCGCCGTCAGCGGGGGTGCGGGGGGAAGCACCTCGGTGGCGCCACTCACTTGGTGAGCAGGCCGTTGGGGATACACGTGAGGATGCCGACGAGGCAGTACATGCCCGTGAGGGGGTCGGTGAGCGCCTCGCGGACCTGGCTCCACTCCCACTTGCTCTCGACGGGCTGCTGGTTTCCGCGCACGCGGATCGCAGCGAGCTTCTTCTCCTCGTCGGTGAGGAACCATGCCTGGTCTGGCGTGTCCGGAATGAAGAGGAGCACGAACACGCCCGACACGGCCGTCATAAGCCCGAGGAGGATGTAGATGATCTTCCAGCCCGGGATCGCGAGCTTGTGCTCCAGGTCGGCCTTGACGAGCCCGTACGCGATGGCCCCGCCGAAGATGTACCCGAAGCCATTCATGGCAAACCACGCGCCGGTGCGCGTGCCCTGCTCGCGCAGCTTGTACCACTGCCCTGTGAAGAGGGCGAGCGCGGGCGTGATGCTCGACTCGAAGAAGCCGAGCAGGAACCGGATCACCATGAGGTAGATGAAGCCCTGGTCAATGGCCATGAGGCACAGCACGCCGCCCCACGTGATGGCGTTGATGCCCGTGACTTTGGCGATCGGGAAGCGCTGGAGGACGTAGCACATGGGGTACTCGCCCACGAGGTAGCCTAGGTCTGCGGGGCCGTCAGCGGGCAGTCCTGAAGCACCACGTACAGAAGATGGAGCCGAGCCACGAGTAGTCGCTCGTGCTGAGCCCGTTGGCCTGGCGGAAGCCCATGATCGCGGCGTAGGACATGCACGTCTTGTCGAGCTGGCCGTCAGCGCTTCCCTCCTGAGGATGCGACGCACGAATTGCAACGCGTACACGGTGCACAGAATCGGCAGCATGTGCTTGTCCGCCTTCTTGCGGATACGCGCGTCGTCCTCCTTGGAGATGAAGAGGTCGCCGTCGGCGTCGGCCGTGGACGTGCGCACGGCGCCGGCCTCCTTGTCGAGGCTGGAGCGCGAGGGCGAGGGCGCGAGGTGCTTGGACATTGTGGGGGTGGGGTGCGCGGGGGTAGCGCGTGAAGAGCACACGAGGGGGCAGGACGCGCGCTTTAAGGAATCCTTCAGCACCTCGTCGTCGGCCCCACACCCCGCAGTGCTGCCACCCAATCTCCCGGCCCGAGTCAGCCAGATCCCCTAGCCCCCCTCCCCCACCCCCACGCCGCGCCAACCCCGCGCCGCACGCCATTCGCTCGGGCGCACACCGCCGACCGCCGAGGCTCGCCCGCGGCCCGCGGAGCAGCCAGTAATCTGCGGCTGTGGCGACGGCTGTGGGCGGGTCCCAGGGCTGGAGTATGGCGTGGTTGACCCGCTGGCGGGGGTAAGCGAGCGGCGCGAGTGATAACTTTGCGACTTGTCGGGTCGGGATAATTGAACCGAATTTGTCCTACGCACCGCTGGGCCGCTGATAATGGCATCGTGTTATCGTGCCGCTGCGGTTTACCCGCCACAGCCACACGACCGACCCATGATCGACCGCGTAGTGCGTTCCGCGAGTGGCAGGCGTTCAAATGTGATACACGGCCGCGGTATGCTGCGCTGGCATGTGTTCTGGGACTGGGTGGGCCCCACCGCCTGACACGGTGCGCTCCCCGCGCAGAGTCAGACCTGCTGACTATCGTGTAGCCCGCCAAGCGTCCCGATTTCCAAGAGCCGCCGGCTCCACATCCTGGGACTAGTCTCCATCCTAACGTCCGAAGCCCCGCCTCGTATCACGCTGGGCCCCCGCGGGGGACGTTGAGCGTTGCAAATGCAGCGCGCTCGCGTCTTGAAGAGCGCAGCTCGGTGGCCGCTTGGAAAACGCAGCAGCTTATTCATGTTTCTCGCAGCTCGACAGATAGGCACGGCGCGAGGAAATCTGCCACTGTCTACCCTATACGTAGCTCCCCCATGCTCAGTAAGTGTACCGGAAATGCGGGTTGGTTCTGCTCGATTAGCCCATGCCACATACCCCACCCACCTATCAGTGAGGTCCTCGGAATCCTTGAACAGGTGCACGCCGTTTGTCCCCTCCAGCCTGTCGCGCCGCGCATTTTCCCGCCGGTACACCAGGTAGATGGCTACCTGTGTCACGCCGGTGAGTGCTACGCAGACGATGCACGTCACGTAGCACGGTGTGTAGTTGGGTGCGTCCTTCGCTCTGAACGTCTGAGGGCCAATGAGGTTGCCCACGCAGTCTGAGGCATTAGTTTGGCTTGCCAGTGTCGACTCACAGAAGATCAGGTAGAGCGCGTTCACTGTCGTCTTCTTCGTCTGCCCCGCGACGTTCGACGTGATCAGCGACAGGGTGATTGGGAGTGCAACAATGTAAGGGATGATTCTTTCGTTAGCTGTGCTTCCACCGCCGCCGCCACTTACAGATAGAAGCCCGCCAAACGCCCCGCCTGCATATGCTTGGGAAGAGCCCAAACGAGTGCGAACCCAGTGATTGACTGCGCGCAAGGGAACAGCGTCATCAAGTTGCGGTTCTTGAACTTGTCGCCGAGCCACGGGTACACAATGTAGTTGATCCCGAGCCAACTGTTGATCATGCCGAGGAGAAGGGTGTCGGCGGTCGAGAAGTTGAGGGTCGACAGGATGATGGTGAAGAAGTTGGTGGCAACACCATTAGGGATGCACGCGGCGAGGGCCACGAGTGAGTACAGCCAGGTCTAAGTGTGTCAGCCACTCGACACCACTTGACCTCATCTACACACAAGTGGGTCCCGCATCGCTTCCCAGAACTGAGGCCACGACCAAGAATTGTTGCTCGGCTGCTGGTTCTCCCTGGTCCTGATTTTGACGAGACGACGCTCCCTCTCGGTGAGGAACCACGCAGTATCCGGAGTGTCGGGGATGAAGAATAGCACCAGAAAACCAGCGGCGACGGTGGCAAGACCGCAGGCGATGAAGATGACCTTCCATCCAGCAATGATGAGCTTGTGCTCGGTGGTCGCCTTGAGGAGGCCCCAGCCCATCGCACCACCGACAATGTAGCCGAGGCCGTTCATCGAGAACCACAGGCCGGTGCGGGTGCCCTGCTCACGGAGGCGGTACCACTGGCCAGTGAAGAGGGCCAGGCCGGGAGTGATGGACGCTTCGAAGAAACCAAGCAGACTGCACGTGTGAGTGAGCTGCGTGAGCCTCCCACTCACAATCGAACGACCATGAGACCCGCAAAGTTGTGCGCCACTGCCATCATGGCGAGAACTGCGCCCCAGATAATCATGTTCGCGGCAGTGACTTTGGCGATTGGAAACTTCTGCAAGAGCACGCACATTGGGTACTCGCCAATGAGGTATCCGAGGTCTGCATGTATCAACATCTGAACATCTGGACAGCGAGGGCAGTGGTTAGACTCACAGAATATACTGCCCAGCCACGAGTAATCCCCTAGACTGAGATTGTTGTCCGGCCTAAACCCCATGACTGCAGCATAGCTCATCGAAGTTTTGTCGAGCTCTATGTCAGCCCTGCACACCGTGCACAACTCACGAACTGCAGGAAGTAACCAAGACACAAGATCGGGAGCAGGTGGAGGTCCGCCTTGCGCCTCAATGTCGCGTCCTCCTCGGGCGTGAGGACGTAGTTGTCATCGATCTCATCGCTGTCACTATGCGCGAGTATCGGAACAATGTCGCCCGCGAGCTTTTCCTTGTCGTCCTTGGACATGTCGATCAGTGGGCACGGCCTTCACAGCACGTCCCGCGGCCACTTTAAACCGCACAGACCATCCACGCGACGACCTCCACACCGCGGCGTCCCACACTATTCGGAAGGAGGGTGTCGCCATCGCTCGAGATCAGTCGCGAGTGAGTGGGTGGTGAGCTCGACACTCGGCGCCGAACCCGGTCTCCGCTCCGAGAGTGGAGGAGAGTGAGGAGAATATTTCGTTGGTCGACCGGCCCAAGGCGCCGTGAGAGCGCTGTTCACCGCCGAGGGTGAGCACGTCGCAATTGTCGACGAGCACGCAACTTGTCCTGTGGTGTGTGGTGTCAGCAGCTGTGATCAGGCCGAGACGCACGTCCTCACCATCCGTTTCGGCAGGAGCGGCAGGAGCAGGCGCCACGAAGGCGACAGCCACGGGTAAACTCGGTTACCTCGCCATCATGTGCCAGATCCAGTCGATATCCGCCGCCGCTTGTCGTTCGAGTTGTCAATCGTGTGAGCGAGCAGCGAGCGGAGGAATCGCCAGAAAAACTCCTATGGGCCTGGCGAGTCGGTGGGGAAGAGCCTGACGGCGTTATCTTGCCGAACTCGCCGCTCGATATCACACAGGGCCCACCTGATATCACACGGCGTAGAAAGTCTGGGCTCGGCGCTCAGCTCGGCGCTGGCAGTCGATCGTGCGGGCTTAGGATGCTGGGTCAAGCGAGGTAGTGGGCCGGCAGGCCAGGTCACGCTGCGAGAGGGAGGAGTGGTACCTCGCTCGCGTGCTTGCCCTGCGCGGAGGCTGCCTGCCTGGGCCGTAAGGAGGGTGTGTGAGGAGACTAATGGGTAAGACAATGCCGGTGCTATGGATGCTGGAGCAGGGTTTGGAGAGGTGGAAGAAAAAGAGTGACATGTGGAGAGTGGAGAAGGGCGAGGCGACCGACGTAGGGCGGCACCACGTCGCACCGCCGTCGGCTCTCAACCCGCCACCGCGACTGACTTTACTTCTATTGCCTCCGTTGTCTCCACCTTGCAGCAGTGCGTCCGACACCAACACCAATCCATTATACTTTTATTACTACTCTACAGTACATGGGCAACACTGGGTCAGCCAAGTGTGCAAGACGTCCGGGGGTGAGTCAGTTTAAGCGACATGACCAGGTCGGGGCTCAGTTTTATGACTAGATGAGCTGGTCGCACTCGGTTTCGAGACATGAGCTGGTCGCACTCGGTTTAAAGACATGAGCTGGTCAGAGGTGGGTTGTTGTGCCGTGCTTAGCAGCCGAACTCGTTAACGCGGTAGAGACGGGCCTTGAGGTTGTTCTCGCGCTGGACCATGTCGTACGCCTGGCGCGAGCGGAACGAAAGAGGAGGTGGTGGTGGCAGGTCCTTGTCGACGAGGCGAAGCGAAGCCTTGGTGGCATTGCGGCGCTGGAGCTCGGGCCTAGGAAGGTGGGGAAGCGGCTTCTGGGTCGGCGAGGGAGGAGGGCTCGGGAGCGGCGAGAGGGGGGTGACAGTGAACTCGTCGTAGCCGAAGAGGAAGTTGTGCTGGTCCTTCTCGCAACGGTCGCAGTAAACGTAGGGGGTGGAGTGCTTGGGCTGGCCAGTCGCGATGTAGCAGTGCTTGTTGTGAGGAGTGGTGCAAGGAGCGGGACGGTAGACGATCTCGGTGGGCTTGGTGATGCGCGCGGTGTAGCTCGTGATCCAGATGCCGCCGAGCTTGGGGTGGGCGATGGCCGTGGGCGCAAAGTCCTTGGTGTGGATGGTGAAGCGGCCAGTGGCGCAGGTCGTGGTGATGTCGGTGCGGATCTCGCGAGCATGGTCGGCGAAGTGGAACATTGTGAAGGTTGTGTAAAGAGCGTGGGTGGTGGTGGTAGGTGGGGGTGGTGGTGGTGCAGCTGTCGAAGGGCGATGATGGAGTTCGAAAGACGTGAGATGGGGCGGCTTTTAAGCCTGCTCGGGAGGGGGTGGGAGTCCTCGCCGGAGCATGGCCGGAGCATGACGTGCTCGCTGCTGTGGTGTCTGGTGTCTGTTGCGCAAAGTGTGATGGCGAGGACGATGGATGTGGTCGTGAACGCATCTGGACGCGATGGGTGCGAACGACCTTAATGGGATTTTCAGGGAAAATTCAAATATAGCCAAACTATGCCATTACAAAATGGAAGCTTCTTCCTAATAACCTCGAGATGCACCACACGCAAGTGGATGTGGTGCTGCCGCAAACGCAACAACGCGCTCTCCGCATCTTTCGCGACTGAACAGTTCACGCCACCTCGCACCCCCCTCGCACCAAATGACATCATGAAGGTCCAAGAACGTGCGTGCGTGCATACATGTGGGCGGATGTGAACAGCGCCGCCGACATCGTCAGCGCGGAGTGAAGCAGGCCACCGACCTTACCGCGCCCGTCGTGACGGTGGTGGTGAGCGTGCATGCGTGCTGGTGGCAGATGACCTCATCGCCCTGCGCTGACCACCCGAATCGACACTCGGCCACTCAGACTCTGCTAGCAGTTAGCAGCGGTGGTCGGGTCGTGGGCATGCCCACGGTCAATCACACAACATGCCTAAAATACATGACAAACTAAGAATACAGGCAAACAGTTCTCGCAAACGCGCTAGTAGTCAGAGTATACGGGGTATCCACGAAGGCAGGACGCCTCGTATCCACGCGAGTCGGTAGTCGACCCAGACGTAGACGTCACGGGCGTAAAAGCCGAGTACAAGCGGGCGGGCCGGACCTCGCGGAACGAGCTGCGCGGGTGTCGGGGGTCAAACGCGGCGTTGTACTCTGCCCGGAGTTGGAGCGCGAGGTGAGTGGTGGCGTGCGACGGTTCGGACGGGCGAAGGTGGCGAAGAGGCGCCTGGAAGGTGTGGTGGAAGTCGCGCCTGGCGCAAGAGGGGCAGAAGACGCATTTGGCCGCGCGGGCCCTGAGCGCCTTGCGCCCGAAGAGCTTTTGTGCGCGCGTCGCCGGAACGCAGTCGAGGCACTCGGGGTGCGGGGAGTCGATGTCCTTCTCGGAGCGGGTCTCGCGCGAGCGCGAGCGCGAGCGGCTGAGGGCGAGGGGGGCGAGGGTGACTGACGTGAGTGGAGGGGGAGGGAGGGGGGACTTACACATTGTGCGGTTTGGGTTTGGCATGAATCTGGGAGGCGAAGAGGTAGCCCTTTGTGTGCGGTGTTGTGAGGGCTGGGAGAAGTTGTTGGGAGTCAGACGTCCTCGTCGAGTCGCCGGCTTTTATCTCTTTCGAGCACGCCAGCCACATGCGAGCTGCGCACCCCAGGGGGCTGTTATTGACCGATGGGCCCACGAACGTGCGTGCATGCAATGAGTATTCTTGAAGCGTCTGGCTGTTCTGGGCGTGCTGAGCTGCAAGATACGAGTTGCGTCAACGAGGACGACGCAACGCATCACCTGGTGCAAACGCAAAGAGAAGTGCCACGAACATGGATTGGGCGATTACCGCATCGAGTAATAACGGGACCAAATTTGGTGCGAGAGTGGCACTCGCCACCACCTTCGTGGTTCGGAGACGCAGAACGCAGATGGATGTGGGCGGAGGCTGGCAATTCCCCAGCCTTGCGGAAGTGGAAGGTGCAAGTGGAAGGTGAGTACCGCTTGGTGCGAGATCCTTGCCCGCGACGTCGGACTTGGGCACGAGGACCCGATGACATCACCTCAGCGGCCGACAACATAAACGCATGTCGCCCAGCGCATGCCATGCTTGCGACAGCACCAAACCGATGCGTCGCCTTTGCTCAGAATTGTGCATGTTATGAATACATACCACTCTGCCGCATATGCATGGAATGTTGCAGCTAATAGGACCTTCAATGATATCGATGCTGATGAATCGCGTCGCCGCGTACGGGGGCTAGCTCACTTGCTCGCCGAGGAGGGAACGAAGTAGCCGGTCACCTCGGCTCCGCGGACGGCGTGAGTCACGGAGGTGTTGGAGGTCGAGCTGCGAGAAGCGGAGGTGATCATCCCGGTGGCAGTGGACGCCTCGTCCACGACGGTAATGGGTGGGGGCACGAGGGCCGGAGTGACAAAAACCTGCTTGTAGAACTCGAGCCTGTTGGCGGCACGGCTGTAGCCCAGCGCCCCTTCACCGTTGCCGAGCGCATCGACCATGCGACGGAAGGCGCCGTGGCGGGACGCGTACTTGATGATGCGGGTGATGTGGTTCTCAGTGAGGGGTGGGATACCAGGAGGCGGCACCCAAGGCGGAGTGTTGACGGGATGGACGAGGTCGTCGATCCACTGGTTCGAAAACTGGATGGACACAGTCGTCTGGTTGCGGGGGGCCGGGGTGACGGCCAAGGGGCGGAGGAAGTTGAGGACTTCCTGCTTTGTCGGCTTGTTGGTAACATTCGGGATGGTGTAGAATGACATGATCTTGCCGATGATCTCGAGTGGAAGGCGGTGGAAGCTGGAACGCGAACCCCGAGGGCGAGAGTGTGGGGCGACCGCAGCCCAGGGGTCATTGAGTGGGCTAGCCAGAAAAGATGCGCTCGCCCTACTGAGAATGTACGGCTGAAAGATCGAATGGCAGACGATCATAACCTTGACTGCAGCCCTGAGAGCCATGAGGCTGATCTTGCCGTTGGCAACGAGCACCTGGCTATACCCCATATGCCTGTAGATGGGAGTGGCCACACATACACACTCGCCGCCGAAAGGGACGTCGCAGTTGCACACCCTGATCTGGAGGAGGTCCCCGTTGCGGGTGGCGATTTTAGCGGTGAGCCACTCGGTCCAGAAGTCGACCGCCTGACCCTTGCCGCACACCACGAGGAAGTGGAGGCCGAAGCTGCGAGAGCACGTGAGGTACCTGACGAGGTTATCGTGGATGCGGTGGAGGGGGGCGTTGGCGACGAGGAGGGTCGAGAGGGCGGGGTTGCGCAGGCGGTCAAGGAAGAGGGTGACGAAGTTGACCACGTGGCGGCGGTACTCATCGTGGGCGGGGAGGAGGGGCGCGTCGAGCCAGAGCTCGCGGATGGCCGACGTGTTCACCGCGGCGATGAGGCCCCTGAAGAACGGCGTGTGCTCCCCGTCAGCGGGCTCGGAGTCATCACCCACGCCGAGGAGGTGGAGGTTAGGCGGCGTGAGGTAGAAGATGTCGTTCTTGAGGTCGACGCGCCTCGGGTACGTGGCCTCGAAAGCCTTGAGCGGGGCAAGGGGCTGGCCGCGCACGAGGTTGGTGTCGAGGACGGGCTTGACGTGCAGGCGGAAGACGAGCTCGGCGAGCAGGGCCATGGCGAGAGGGAGGGAGGGAGGGGTGGACAATGCGCTCCGAAGGCGCTTTAAGAGGTGCAGACGGGGCAGGATGGGGGCATGGTGAGAACGGCGGCGGCGAGAATGGGGGCGAGGCGCTGCGAGTGTGGGGGGTTGTGAGAGTTCGTCTATTGTGGGAGCGCAGTAGAAGGCAGTGTGTGTGTGTAGCACCGACGCCTGCCCCAAGCGAGGGGGCTGACCAATGGACGGTGGGTGGGAGTCGGAGGACTCGAGTAAAATGACTGGATGACAAGGGGTGTTGCTGTCCTCGCCAGGATGGCGACCTCGCCAAGACCACACACTCATCCGCAGCACGGGGCGCATTAATCTCCGTTATCTGGGCGTGGGCGGCGGGCAGCTGCGGTGAGTTGGGCGGAGCGGGGGAATTGGCATGTCTGCGCCACCGAGGATCGGTGGCGGCGGCGGTGGTCGGCGGCCGGGTCGCCCCCGCCTGCGCATGCACGGACAATAATTTCTGGAGCTGGAAAGAGATGAGAGGGGCACGTACAGAAGATTGAGGGCTGTCTGGATGCTTGCGACGCCCGCACACCGCACTGGCGTCCTTCCGCCTGGCGGACGACACCGCCATGCGTTTTCCCTCGCCCCGTCACCCCTCAAGGAGACGACACGAGGCGCTGCTGTTTCGTGTGTGGGGCCCATAAATCGAGTAAAATTACATCTGGGTCCGAGAAGCAAAGGGGTTGGGGACGCCGCCGTGGGAGTGGGACAAGGGCCCTTTGTTGGATGGGGGGCGTCGGTGGCAGTATCGCTCTCGCGCGTGACGGCGCCAGGACGCGCGGCGGCGCTGATACCCCACTTTTAGTGCCAGAGATAGCCCACTCTGAGCGTTGCGTTCTCCACCCTACCCGCCAGTGGACGGCATCCTCGCCTTGGCGGCACACATCCCCGCTCATCTTTGTCGTCGTCGTCCTCGCCCCCACAATCCTCCTCCATTCTGCGTGTCGCGTGCCGTACTGGCGCGAAACTTCGCTCCTGCACCCATGACTGGATGCAACCTCGCACCCAGCCATTACTTCTTAAGCCTCGCTGCTCGCCGTTCGGCACTCCATCCCACATCCAACACAATGGTCGGCACTACCACCAACGACGCTATGGTCTCCGCCAACCCAGCCCCCAAGGCCTCCGACAGCATCCGTGAGCCCCCGCCGTGCACCCCCCTCCCCTCACGCACCCCGCTGACCTCCAGCAGCACTCGAGACCCTAGAGCTCACCCTCAAGGCCATCCCCCTCGACCCGACCGGCGCCGACAGCTTCGTCGTGCCCGTTGGCGACGACCACAATATGACTACTACCTACCCCTACCACAACAGCTTCGCCGACCTGACCAACATCGACAACGAGGTCGTCAAGCTGATCGCGGAGCACACCTACCACGTGTCCACTACCGACGTAAGTTCGTCGGGGTTCGGCACTACTCTGACACCTCAGGTCGACATCTTCCACTTCGTCATGGTGAAGATCCTGATTGCACTCAACACGTCGCTGGTCAAGTGGGCTTCTTTCAACTTCCACTTCAACGTCAACACCGAGGTCATCAAGGCCGTGTTCTTCCTCCTCAACACGATCAACAACCCGTTCCTCCGCCGCCTCACCCTCGAGAACATCGAGTCTGCCACGGACGGCCTGCCCAACTGTGTCTTCAAGTTCCTCGGCTCTCCACGTAGCAAGGGCCTCCAAGTCTTCCAGATTATCCTCGACAACAGGTCTTCTATCCACAACGGCGTTGGTGGACCTGCGCCCCCTCCTAACGGCAAAGACACCTGTCTCGATCGTGCAAAGGCATACGGGCGTGCTCCCATCGAGTTGGAGAACAACAAGAACCTTGAAGACTTCTTCGTCACCGCCCATGCCGGGGCTGCTATTTTCTGCACAAGCCCGTGCACTTGTGGTGTTCACCCACGCGTCGTCATGGGAGACAGGGTCGTGGGTGTGAGCTGGCGTCTCCTTTCCACCAACGAGGCCCGCAACTCCAAGATTGTGGGGCAGGGTGCCCGCGCTCTCACCGCTGCGCATGTCCTCCGCGGTGGCCGCGACCCCAAGTGAGTGACCTGGCGGTGACTGGGGCTAATCGTGACAGCTCCCCCAAGCCTCGCGTGCACTACTCGGACCTCCCGGACGAGGTGCGTGCCAACATCATCCGGTTTGCTGCGGCCGACGGCAAGACTGGCAGCGTGCCTGTCATCTCCCACACGCAGTGCATGCGCATGCTCGAGTACGCGCACACTGCCGGCACCCTGCTTGAGCGTGCGCGTTTCTGCGCCGCTGAGGGGCTCCGTGACTCGCGCACCGATGCCTTCACCGGGTTCATGACCTCGCTCCAGCACCGCATCGGCAACTGGTTCGAGACCCACAAGTAGTTGAACGGTTTGGGGTGGCTTTAGTAGTAGGGCGTGTTCGTGTGATATAGAAGACCATACTCGTATTCATTTCGAGGTGAGCCGCATGTGAGTGACCGTAAGCGCTCGTCCATGCATTTCTGTACCCGCAACCCATGTGAGCACGGAACCCAAAGCATGGAGGCAGCCTCTCTCGACCGCTGTAGACTGCGCAAAAATGCTCAAGACCGCGTGTGTGCCGCGACGCGAGTGGATGGCGGCCGCCGCGGGGACGCCGAGCCGAATGCCTCGGTGGGTTGAATGCGTTTGGTGGCGTGCACCCCCAACCGCCGGCGGCGCAACCGACCACGCCAGGCCGACGCATGCACACCCGCACCCCCACGCACATGCTACCACCCACCCCGTGGTCAATGACGCCATCGGTCCGCTCGCGACCCGATGCGCCGTGCGCGACGGTGCGGACTCGGCGTGGACGGAACGGGAAGGTGGCGTGGTTGTAATAGGAAATTTTCTATTCGCAGTGGCTTATCGTTTGGGGCGGGCGGGTGGCAGAATACAACTTTGGGCTAATCTTCCCAAAGCGTCACCACCGCGTCCAGTTGCGTCGTCGTTGTCGTTTCCTCTCTCGTCGTCGACTCTACTCTCATCGCACTTGCACCATGCCGGCCTCCCAACCACCCCAGAGGACAGACCCCCCTCCCCCCCTCGAGGTGCATATAAACCCCGCTCGAAGAGCCCCCCGGTCTCTTTCTTTCCATCGCCCATTGGGTTTACCATCGTCCATCACCATCCACCATCCCCGCTTTTACAGCCCCACCGTCACATTCAACCTTTACCATGTCGACTTCGACTTACAGCAACACCTTCAAGCCGACCCCGGTCGAGCTCAACATTGTCCCCACCCTCCCCCCGGCGCACCCCCAGTGCCCGGTCTGCAACCGCCCCGACGCCGCTCGCCGCTTCGCCGCCCTCTACCCCGCCCTCCCGCACCTCGCCAAGATCAACTGCGAGCGCTGCTGGGAGTGGTACCGCCGCAACAAGACCTGGGAGAGCCCCAACCCGGCCCAGTGCCACGCCCAGGCGGTCAACTACTCGTACCTCTCGTCGGTCGCCCACCCCGAGGGCTCGGCCTGGGCCCAGCACAACGCCGGCCTCGCGCGCACTGCTCCGCTCAAGGTTACCAAGGGCCTCCCGACTCCACCCACCACCCCGCCCAAGCACTACTCGTCGCTCCCGGCCCAGTACTCGGTCCCGACCGCCAACACCCCCTCGGCCTCGCCTAGGTCGTCCACCTCGTCGTACCACACTGCTGCCTCGCGCCCCGACTCGATCGCCTCAACGGCTTCCTTCCACACCGCCCGCTCCTCGATCCAGTCGCCGCCCAAGCGCGTCTCGGCCCTCGACGCCGCCATTGCCTCCATCCACGAGCGCGACGCCAAGGCCAAGCGCGAGTCGGTTTCGTCGACCCGCAACCAGATCAACGTCCCCGTCGCGTACACTATCCCGGACGTCTACAAGCCCCTCCCCACCATCGCCGCCACCGAGCGTGCCCCCACCACCAACATCATCCAGCGCAAGCCGGCCCCGACCCGCGCCCAGGCCGAGGTCTCATCTTACCACAAGCACAAGGCCCTGCCTGCTGCTTCGCCCAAGATGGCCAACTACACCCGCTACCTCGAGAGCAACCCGCTTCCGACCCCGCCCAAGTTCTAAAGGAACAGAGCGCGCGCACCACCACACATAACCACAACATAAACACAACATAAACACAACATAAACACAACGGTCACACGTAACCACAACCACAACAACCACATCAACTCTCACGGCTGGCCCGGAGAGCATAATCACACACTGTCTTGGGATTCGGATAGACTAGCATAGAGTATGAATGGGATAGAGTTTCGCCACTGCTGCGTTTGCACTGCACTGATACGGGGATGGTGGAGGAGGGAGGAGGGAGATGGAGCGGGGTGCGGGCCACCACCGCGACTGCCGACCACCTCCACCGGCCAGAAATCAGTCACGTCTTCGCCCATCGCGACTTCGGCCATGACGCCATGCCACTCGCTGGCGCGTCCGCGTCGCATGTCGCAGATGTGCATGCCCGCTAGGCCGCGACGTGGCATGCATGCATGCGCGTGTCCGTGCAGTGCTGGCCCGGTCCGACGTGTCGCGTGCGCGCGCCGCCACGTTGCCGTCACCGCCACCGCCACCTCCACCTCCAGCGACCCTTTGTTGATCGCACCGCTGCGCACTGCTTCAACTTCCAACCTCTCGTCTCGCCGCCCACAAACCATGAACATATAACGCGGAACGCGCACACCAGCACCCCAGCACCATGTGCCAGCACTGTACGTCCCCCTCCTCCTCGTAACGCGCCTCCCCCCGCCCGCCCGCTAACGCGCCAGCCTTCGACATCCTCATCCTCGCCGTCGCAGCCCCAGCTGCCCGCGGCTGGGGCCGGCCCGACCCCCTCGCTGCCGTGCGCGCCCTCGCGGCCGGCGACAGCTGGCTGGGACTCACCACCGTGCCCACGTGGCCGGGGTACGATGCCCTCGCGCGGGGGATGGACAGCGTCGTGCTCTCTGGCAAGTGCGATTTCTCGGCGACTGGGGTGAGTCCTGACCTCCCCTCCCCTCCACTCCCACCTCCCCTCCCCCCCGCCCAAGCTCACGCCCCAGCCCATCGTCGCGCGCTGGATCACGGCCGCGCTCAACCTCGCCCCCCTGACCCACCTCGTCGTGCACCTCGCCTCGTCGGGGTGCAACATGGACATGCAGGCGCACTTCTTCGACCAGCTCAACATGCCGAGCCTGCGCACCCTCATCGTGGCGGACAAGCTCGAGCCCGACGCCGTGCCCAGTATCGGGGGCTACCTCGCGACCCGGGGGGCCGCGCTCAACGCGCTGAGCTTTTCCGGGCTCAAGCACCCCGCCAACGAGTGGGACGGCGCGCCGCCGTCCGAGGCGACGCTGGGCCCCCTCGCTGCCAGGATAGGCCAGCACCGCGGGCTGCACCACTTCTGCATGTGCCGCGGGACGGTGTGCGCGCCGGACGGGCGCGGGTTTTGGGCTGGGGGGAGCTGCCACCCGAGCGACGGGTTCAAGGGCTTCGTCAGCGACGAGGGCTGCGATGCCGTCGAGAAGCGCCTCAACGACAACGCCCGCCCGGGGAGGTTGGCGCGCCGCGCGGTCAAGGACACGCTCGTGCCCGCCCGAGTGGTGATGCGCGCGACTAACGCGCGGCCCGGGGCGTGGTCGTTGTTCTCGCGACCGGCAGACCAAGGCGCGGCCCCACGCCTCCCGCCCGAGCTCTTGGTACGCGTCCTCGAGCTGCTCGCGCCGGCCGGCGTGCTCGGCCCGAGTGAGCGCAAGCGGCTGTACGTGCTCGCAGGGGACAGGGCCAAGCTCAAGGCACGCGCGAGGGAGGTAGTAGCTGGCGCCAAGGCCGGCGCGCGGCTAGACGACATGATGGAGGACTGGATCCTCAAGGAGCGCCTGTTGGCCGGGTACGGGGGCGGAGTGTAGAGGTACGGAGTGCAGATCAGGGTTAGCGGGGCCTTCGTGTTATCATAGTATAGCTGTAGCTGGTATGGCAGTGCATAGTTCACCGGGGCGTGACGCCGGTCGACACCGGTGTCGGCTCGACCACGTCCGTCATCTCGGCGTCGCGCTGCGCTAGCTCCGCGGGATCGACGTCGCTCGGCGGGCCGTGCCGCATGAGCTCGAGCCGTTCGGCCTCGAGCAGGCTGACGGGTCAGTGAACCTTCTTGCACCCCTACCCACATGAGAATCGACACCTCGCCAATCTTGCGCATCGCCGCCAGGATCACCTCGATGTCCTTCTCGAGCGCCGGGATGGCTAGGTCCTCGCCGTCGCGGCGCAGCCGCTTGACCTCGCGGGTGAGGATCTTGCCGACCAGCATCCACAGGATCTGGATCGTGACGCCGAGGGAGCCGAGTTGCTGCGCGCGTGAGCGTCGCCCACTGCCATCTGTGACTCACGTTCGGGTCAAGAAGCCGGATAATGTCGACGCACTGTCGCGCATAGTACAGCGCCTTTGGGTTCGGCGTGTCGTAGCTGTTCGAGTCGTACAGGAACATCTTGGCCGTGAGGATGAGGATGTTCTGGGTATCAGCCGCGCTCCACGTGCCGCACTCACCAAGGTCGCCGCAGCCGAGCTGATCACCGTCTCTCCCTCCCCATTCACCGCTGTCGTCTTGCACTCGGCCGGCAAGTGCGCAACGAACCGTTGGATAGCCGACTCGATGAGTTTCCGCGCCTGCTGCACACCGACGGCCTGACCAAACGGCGTCCTCGGGGCATCGGGCCACTGGCACCCGTCATTCGCGTGGGCGTGCACCTTGAACACGGCGTAGTGGAGCAGCGCCGTCGCCTTGGTCAGCCGTGTCATGTCCGCTTCGTGCTCGGGCGGCACAAACGCCGGGTCAAACAGGTCCCAGAGGAACTGGTCGGGTGGGGGATCGGCCGCGCCGTACGAGTCCCATGGCTTCGGGAACGGAGTGCGGATGGTGTCGAGGTCGAGGTCGCCGGGGATACCAGTCGCGACTGCCGCCGACATGTCGAGCAGCGCCACTGACCAACTGGGCGTTAGTTGGAATCTTGTCTGGCCAACTCACAAGCCGTAGATGCGCTCTGCCAGGCCTGCCCAGTCGCCCGGGATCAGGTCGCGCGGCTGTCGCCTCCGACGGAGGTTCATGAATGGTGTTTCTGGCAGCTGCTTGGACGAGCAAATCTGGTCGTAGCACGAGGCAATGGCTGATCGGCAGCCCTTTGAAGCCATGATGACTGCCTGGGGAGTAAGCTCCACGCGTCTGATGGCCAGCTTACCTCAGAGTGGCGACCTTGTCGCCAGAACCACTCCGTGACGAGCACCGAGGCACGCATGACGTCGAACAAGGCAAACGGGAGCGAGCGGACCTGCTGCACGCCCTCATCAATGCCGGCAAGTGCGGCTTGGAGGAAGGCGTCTTCCTGCAGGCGGATGTACTCGTATGGCGACGCGCGGCACGCGACCAGGAACTAAGACCACCAGTCAGCGAGCGACAGCCTCTACCGGGCTTGCCTGCACTCACCATGGCATTGCGAAGCGAAGAATGTGGCCGCTCCTGCGGCACTTGGCTCTTCAGTCGCTCGTAGAACCTCCTCACGTTCATCTCCAGCCCAGTGGCACGCTGGTTGGAGAAGTACAGCCGGTAGCAGTGCTCCTCGGTCTCGGGGTCCATGTCGCCGACGTCCGTCGAGCCTTCAGTAGGCAGGTTGAGGAGCCACGAGAAGTCGACCTGGTTCCAGTGGGCAGGGAGGTCCTGGTCGTCCTCGAGGTTGCCGCCGAGGGAAGGCAAGAACGAGGAGAGGGCGGCAGCCGGAGGCGGTGGGGGGAGGCGCGGTGCTGCTCTCACAGGCGGGGGCACGGGCTCGTGGCCTGGCGGTGCGGTGTGCGAGGACAGCTGGGTCAGGCCGGCCTGGGACTGCACGGCCGTCTTAGCCATGCTCTGTCCTATGGGGCAGTCGGCGTAGTGCGTCGACGTGAGCGGGTCTCGGGGGTGCTCGTGGTTGTGTGACGCCGCGGTGGAGATGCTGCGGGCGGGTATAGGGGCCGGCAGCGCGGTGGCCGGTGTCTCGTGGTGGACGGGCTCGGGGGCGATGAACAGCGCCGAGGGGCGGGGCGCATCCATCTCCATCGGGGAGAAGCCCGCGTCGCCGCTCGCGGTCCGCGCGATGCCGCTGCGCCGGGGCGCCTTCTTGCCGGGATACTCGCACTGCCGTCCGAATCTGATACAGTTTGTGCAGCGTGGTTTTTGGGCCGAGCATTTCTGGTATCAGCGGGGGAAGGGAAGGGACCTTACGATCTTGCGTTCCTTGCATGCTGAGCAGGCGGCGCCTCTGGCGGGTGACGTTAGTAACTGGGGGAGGGGGGGAAGGGGAGGAAGGCGGAGGAAGGTGGAGGACGCGACGTACTTTGGCAATGGGCGCGCATCGACTGGACGGGTCAGCGTGTTCAAGGCCTGCACTCACGTATCAGGCGCGGGCTCTGGCTCTGCAGCGGCGGCGTGGTGGGTGACGCCGAGGTTGCCGATGCCGAGGCGATGTTGGAGACGCGTTCTGGCTGGGCGGTGGCGTCGCCGTCCGGGGGCTGGAAAGACATTGTCAAGGGAGCGGGCCACGGGTTATCTGATTGCGATAGGCGTGTGGTGTGGGAGTGGCAAGATGCTGTCGTTGTCGTCAACGCGATTGAAGCACTCGGACACGAGTCTTTGGTCGGCGTCGGAGGTCGGAGGATGACCGGCGCCGAGCAAGCGAGCGGGTCAGGCCGCCCTACTCGTCCGTCGGAGGCCGATGACGATGCCGAGAATTTGCTTCCGTCGTCGCCAGCCAATCTGACTTGTCCGGCGTGACCGGGGCGAGACCGAGTTAGTTTGGCTCGACTTCCTGACTGCTCGTGTCTATTTACATCTCTAGACTGCGCGCGGCCTCACACCGCCAGGCTCCACCTTATCAACACGACAGACCAGCGCCCATGTGGTGCACTCTGACCCGCGTGCGTCCCGAGGTAGCCGAGTGCCTGTCTGCACCTCGCGCGCGCCCCCGCTGCGGGGCTCACTTGGGCAAGCGAGCCGCGGAACTGACCTGCTGAACAAGAATAGCCAGCAAATATTTAGTCCGCCTTGGCGAGAGAGACTGACCCCACTCACTACACCATGTCGTCTGAGAAGATTGATCTTGAGCAGCGGGCGGGCTTGGTGCGTTGGTGGCTTGGCGGAGCTGACAGCAGGCCCGGGACGACATCGATGTCGGCGCGCCGGTCGTCGAGGCCGAGGCGGAGCGCGAGGACGAGCTGAGGCACAAGAGCCCGCTGTTCCGCTTCCTCGATAAGGCGTTCAGCAACGGCGTCGAGGCGCGCGGCATCGAGGTGGGTTTTGATATCTCGCTAGGCTAACCCGCCAGCGCGTACCCGAGGACGAGCGCTCGTCTAAGCATGCCATCGGGCTGCTCGTGTTCTGGTGGAGCGTCAACCTCGCCGTGTCGACCGTGCCTGTTGGTGTGAGTGTGCGGGTTATCAGGGGTGGGGGTCGCGTTTGGCTGGGGGCAAGAGGAGACGGCGATGGCGACAGAGCCTCTCCAGATCGTGGACAGCGATGGCGACAGAGTCTCTCCAGGCCGCGACGGCCGGCGAGAGGCAACAGCGATAGTGGCAGCAGAGACCCGCGCGTCTACCCCACCAAAACACCGCTCACACGACCACCAGATGCTCGCGCAAGCCTTCTTCACCCTCACCCTCCGCTCTGCCGTTGCCTGCATCGTCGTCTTCAACGTTCTTGGCGCTGCCTGCGTCGGGTTCATCGCCACGCTCGGCCCGCAGACGGGCATGCGAACAATGGTGATCACGCGGTACAGCGTGGGGTATGTCGGCGCGTCGATTTTCAGCATCCTCAACATCCTCACCCAGCTCGGGTACGTCTTGCCTTCGTGACCCCCCTGACCCCAGCTTCTCGTGCACGGCCGTCATTCTCGGCGGGCAGACGCTCACCAACGTCTCGAACGACAAGCTCCCGCTCGAGGCGAGTGTCGTCATTGTCGGCTTCCTGGCCCTCGTCCTCTGCTTCTTCGGGTACAATGGTGCGTGTTGCTGCTGCTGCTGCCGGCGCTCACCCCAGCCATGCACTACTGGGAGCGGTACGCGTGGATCGTCATGTTCATCTTCTACTGCTGCATGTACGGGCTGGGCGGGCACGCCGGGTTCCGCCCTCACCTCCAGGACAGCGAGCAGGAGACGGGCCGCGCCTTCTCGGGCAGCATGCTCAGCTTTGGCGGCATCATCTTCAGCTCGGCGGCGGGCTGGGCGCCCGTCGCGGCCGACTTCAACAGCCGCCTGCCGGTCGACTATCCCAAGTGGAAGGTGTTCATCATGTCGTGGTTCGGCATCATGATCCCGCTCGTCTTTGTCGAGACGCTGGGCGCCGTGCTCATGACGGTGCCGGCTTACGCCGCGGCATTCGCCGAGGGCGACGCTGGCGGGGTCATCAACGAGGTGTTCAAGCCGTGGGGCGGCGGCGGCAAGTTCATCATGGTGGTCTTCAGTTTCAGCATCATCTCAAACTGTATCCCCAACACGTATTCCGCGGCGCTGTCGATCCAGACCTTGATGCCCGTGTTCCAGAAGGTGCCGAGGGCGATTTGGACCGTGCTCGTCTTTGTCATCTACAGTGCGTCGGGGCATGACACGGCGCCGCGCCGTGTCCTCGGCGTTCGCTAACACCGCCAGCTGTCGCTGCCATCGCCGGCCGGGAGCACTTCAGCACGGTGCTGTCCAACTTCCTGGCCATTCTCGGATGTAAGTTTCGGCGTTCGGGCGCCGCTGACCCTTCCAGACTGGATTGCCTTCTTCGTGAGCCCTATCCGAGCGCTTATCGGGCGGAACTAATCCCACCCAGATTGTCGTCGTCGCCGAGGAGCACTTCATCTTCCGCCAGTTCGTCATTCCCGGCGGCTATGACCTCAACGTGGGTGGCGCCTAGGGCTAGCACTCACGCCAGGCATACCACGATATCAAGCGCCTCCCCGTCGGCGTCGCAGGCATCTTCTCGTGCGCCGCGGGCGCTGGCCTCGCCGTCGTGTCCATGGCGCAGACGTGGTACATCGGCCCGCTGGCCGCCACGCTGGGCGAGTACGGCGGCGACCTGGGCTTCGAGATGAGGTAGGTGGCGCACTGCTCTGGTGCCCCGCTGACCACCAGCGCCATCACCACGGGCGTGCTCTACCCGCCGCTTAGATACATCGAGTACCGGGTGACTGGGCGTTGATGACGATGTGTAATTGTAGTCGACGATCAAACACGCTGCCGGCCTGCCGGGTGGGTGGGCAAGCTTTGTTCCTTGGAGACGTCGATGTAAACCCACGGGACAGATCCGGGTCGTGCGCGGGATAACCGCCGGGATAAGGCTCCATTGAGCATCCCACGATGTGAATGGCGTGGAGTGGTATGCAGTGGCGTGTCGTTGGTTGCCTAGGCCTTTGTACCGACCGAGGCAAGTAGCCGTAGCCGGCGTTGCCCCGCCGGCTCGCCGGCTGGGAAAAAGCAACCGCTGCTGCCACTGCCGCCGCAACAGCCGCCGCAGCCGGGGAGGACGCGGGGTCCGGGGCCGGGGCTGCGGGGCGCCCATCTCTCTCCGTGCCCGGTGCATGCATTCCCGCCCTCGCAGAGTCTGTTTCCGAGGCGACGAGCGCAAGCGCCTCGTAGCCAGCCGCCTTGGCGCATCCGAGGCGCTCCTGGCCGGTCGGGGTCAAAGAATGGCGAGTGTAGTGTGCCACGCGCTTGGCCGGCCAACGACCATGCCCGAGTAACAAGTCGTCACCTGGCTGGCGCCCCGCCCGTTAGTGATGCCAAGTCGATGGGTGGATCTCTCAGGCAACGCAGCAAGCGGCAAGTCTTGACCGCGTCCTATCCACGCACCGACACATGAGCGACACACGCGCCAAACTCGGCGAGGAGCAGTAGTAGCAGGCAACAAGAGGCGACTGGCATAAAGACTATGGACGCTTTCAATAGCCGGACAGCTCGACCTGTCCCTCATCCAATCGACTACAGCGCATTGACATTGCTGTAGCCCTTGCTTGTCTTTTGACATCACCCACAATGGCCGCCTTGACTCGCTTCATCGAGCCGCTACTCGACGCGCTCCCGGCCTGGACGCGGCACCCAGTCGCCGTGACGGCCGGCGCGGCGCTCACGCTCGTCGCCGCCGCCTTCCTCTACCTGCTCGTCCGCGCCCGCTCGTCAAAGTTTGCAAACCTCAACGGGCCGGCGCCGGCCAACTGGCTCTGGGGCAACATGCTGCAGGTCATCCACGGCCAGCCGGGCGAGTACAACACGATCTGGTTCAAGGAGTTTGGCGCAACGGTGCAGGTCACTGCCCTGCTGGGCAGGAAGCAGATCGCCACTGGCGACCTCCAGGCGATCGGATACATCCTGCAGCACTCGTACAGCTTCACAAAGCCGGCGTCGAGCAACCGCATCCTCGAGTCGGTGCTCGGCAACGGCCTCCTCTCGTCCGAGGGGCACAAGCATCGCGCCCAGCGGCGCGTGCTGCAGCCCGCCTTTTCACCAAACCACACCAAGAACCTCCTCCCGCCGTTCTGGGCAAAGAGCTACGAGCTGCAAGAGGTCTGGAACCGCATGGTCGAGACGGGCGGCGACTGGGACGGGCCCGACCCGCCCAGCTACACCCCGCCCGTGCCCGAGGACGTCGTGCCCGGCGCGTGCAAGATCGACGTGCTCAACACGCTCAACAAGCTCTCGCTCGACATCCTCGGCCTGGCCGGCATGAACGTCGAGCTCGGCGCGCTGAGCAACACGGGCAGCGAGCTGTCGGACGCGTACCGCGACATGGCTAATGCGACGCACCACATGTCGGCGCTCATGATTGCCGAGGCGTGGTTCCCGATCCTCAAGAAGATTATTGTGAGTGGGAAGCTTGCGAGGCGTAGGTGGGGTAGCAACTCACCCTGCAGCCCAGCAAGCGCCGTGACATTGTCGAGAAGAACATGCGGATTTCCGCGGCCCACGGCATGGTGAGTACCGCGACTAATTCCGGCCACTCACACGCGCAGAAACTGCTCCAGCAGAAGAAGCTCGCCATCGCAAAGGAGCGCGAGGCCGGCCTCAAGCAGGACGACGACCTCGCCGGCGAGAAGGACCTGCTCTCGCTCCTGATCCGCGCCAACACCGAGCCCGACCTGCGCGAGGATCAGAAGCTGACCGACGAGGAGGTGCTCAACCAGATGACGACGTTCATGTTCGCCGGGCACGAGACGACGAGCGGCACGCTGAGCTGGTGCCTCGAGAAACTCGCGTACCACCCCGACATTCAGGAGAAGCTGTACGCCGAGCTCGCGGCCGTGCCCGACCCCGAGCCCACGTTCGACGAGCTCATGGCCCTGCCCTACCTCGACAAGGTGGTGCGCGAGATCATGCGCACCGACAACCCCGT
Source organism: Vanrija albida (assembly GCF_041260175.1). NCBI lineage: Eukaryota > Fungi > Basidiomycota > Tremellomycetes > Trichosporonales > Trichosporonaceae > Vanrija > Vanrija albida. The sequence continues at coordinate 1,861,001 of NW_027191423.1, forward strand.
GATCGGGACGATGCGCACCCCCATCGAGGACGTGACCCTCCCCCTCGGCAGCCCAGTCAGGGGCCGCGACGGCAAGATGCTCGACAGCGTCACCGTCCCGGCCGGCACTGAGATCTTCCTGTCGGTCCTCGCCGTCAACACGTCCGAGGCCGTGTGGGGGCCCGACGCGAAGCAGTTCAACCCCGACCGCTTTGACAACCCCGCCCTGCAGAAGGTGCCCGGCGTGTTTGGCAACCTGCTCTCGTTCCTCGGCGGCGCGCGCCACTGCATCGGCTACCGCTTTGCCGTGCTCGAGATCAAGGCCGCCTTGTTCGTCATGATCCGCGGCTTCACCTTCGAGCCCCTCCCGTCCCGCCCCAAGATGGAGCGCGAGTGGATGATTGTGCAGCGCCCCGTCGTCGTGGGTGAGAAGAAGCTCGGCCCGCAGATGCCCCTTCTCGTGCGCAAGAGGGAGTAGGCGCGGCGAGGCGCGAGGCGCGAACGAGGCGCCGAACCATGTGAGAAATCAGCAGCAAATTGAAATCAAGTAGCAGTGTAGGAGAATGTACGCATTGTATCCAGTACATTTTGGTGTTACAGGTCTATCGCGTCGCTAGCACCGGCGCCGTCTGCATCTGCACTGAGCAGCTCGCATCCCCACTGAGCAGCTCGCATCTCCACTGAGCATTGTCCAAGCACCCCCCGCTCACAGCACAAACTCATCTCCCGTGTCCGTGCCCGCGATTCGCCGGTTCAGAATCGCCTCGGCGTACCCGTGCCAGTCGGCCTCGACAAAGTCGGACAGCCGCTTGTCTGCGCGCTCGGCGCGCATGCGCTCAAAGCGGAGAGGGTACTCGAGGGGCGTCGACAGCGCCTTGCGGATCGCGCTCACGAACGCAGTGTAGTTGAACGCCTCGATCTGGTACGCGTACGGCTCGGGCACGCGCTGCATGCCCTCGTGCTGTCGGTATCCCCAGTTGCGGTCGTCCTGCGGGTCGTCCTCGGGCTTGAGGTCGTCACGCAGCCGGTGCGGGTGCCCGAACGGCACGGCACGGCTCATGGCACGGTACGGGCTAGGGCTGAGGGGCGGCGAGCCGACGCCGAGCATCATGCGCGAGCTGGCGTACTCGCGATCAAATTCGGTCGAGTTCAGCCGCCCAAAGTTCTTGATCTCCTTCGGGATCGGGTGCTGCGCCTTCTCCTCGTCGGTCCGGTGGTCCATCCATCCGCCAACAAACTCGAAGCCCTCAAACTCCTTGGATAACTCGTTGTGCGCGTCGGTGAAGAAGCTCAGGTTGTACACCTGCTGGTGGCCGTTGTGGAACAGGTGCGCCTCCTTGGTCATGACCCACACGCGGTTCTTGCGCTCGCTCCACGGTGTGATCTTGGTTTCCTCGGGCGAAGGATGCAGCGGGTATCCGAGCCATGTGAAACGGTGGCTCTCCGGTGTCGCGCGCACGATCAAGTCCTCGTCGCCAGTGTACAGCCACGCCACGCCGTTGTGCACCTCGACGCGATGCTCCTCTGGCGGGTCGTTCTCGCACGTCACAATCCACGCGTGCCCCACCCGCGTCTGCGAGCCCGTCATGTAGTACGACACGCCAAAGTACTTCCGTCAGCTCACAGCGGCATTGTGTAGCTCACCTTCCACACAGGGATGCCGTCCGGCCGCTCGAGCGTTTTGGTGTACTTTTGCCAGTTGCCGTTGCGGTCGTCGTTCCCGTCGTCGGACAGGATGACCTTGACGAGGTTGGGAATCTGGCGATAGATGTTGTAGACAAAGGCTGGGGCGGCGTCAGTCTCGGCAGTTCAGAATTGGCTCTCCCGAGCTCGTCCCGGCCCTGTGACTCACTCCAGTCGACATCTCCACCATGCAGGACGGTGTAACCCTGGCGCTCCCACGACCTGATGAGGCCGAGGCACCACACGCCCTCGCCGCCGTGGTAGTCGTCGTCGAGCGCCCACTGGCAATGGTACGTGTTGACGATGACGACCTGGCCGAGTCAGCCGCCTGCCCATCTCGACGCGCCGCCCCCAGCCGGCCCAACTCACCTTCTCCGCATTCTCCGGGCAGTCGTCGCGCGCGATGCACGCCGTGAGCCAGCGCAGCTTGGCCTCAGTGTACCACCGGTAGTTGAAGAACTCGTTGGGGTCCGACTTCTCAAACTTGGGCGCCGTCACGAGGTCGTGGTACGCCTTGTTGTTGGCCAGGCTGGGGAAGCGCTTGCCCGTGAAGAGCATGGCGGTGGAGACGAGCGCGACCGCCGACACGGCGATGAGCAGCCAGTTGCGCTTCTGGAAGAGGGTGTGGAGTGAGACTGCTGGGCGTTAGCGCGCCGTCGCGGTGCGGGTGCCGACGCGACTCACATGTCGACTTTGAGCGCGGCCGGGGCGCATGCACGACAAACTGCTCGTGGTCGTCGTCGTGGCTGCCTGCGCGCAGCGGGATGTGCTCCTCCTCCTCCCGTTCGGCGCGGAAGCCCATTGTGTCGGTGCTGTTTGTGTGTGAGTGATGGCGAAGAGTTGAAGGCGATTTACATGACAGTCAAGACTAATAGTTGTCAATCAACATAATACTAACCCGACCCAGGATTGAATACTTCAAATAGAGCCCAGCCACGGTCTGGAACAAGTGGGCAACTAACCAACCCGCGCCTCCGGCAGTCTGACGCCAGGTAGCTTGCAAGGGGGGACAAGTGCCTTGGCATCCGGGCTTTGGCTGATGCGGGGGTGGTCACACACAACGGAGTCGTCGCCGTCGTTGAGGTACATCACAACTCAGCAACAGCCGCGGTTTGTGTACTGTGTACTTCACACCGTCTACGCCGCGACGACGACGCGACGCGTCACATCGCCATCAGTCACCACGTGCACGGCCGCGGTGGGCCGTGTCCCCGCCTCCCACAGGACACAGACTAACAATACATGGCGACCAAGGCTACACGGCCTCACCTCTCCGCGTCTCCGCGCCGCAGCTCGTCCTTCATCTGCTCGTACCCACTCGCGCCCGGTGCATCCTGCGTGGGCGGCGCTTCCGCCGGCGGCCGCAGCTCCACCTTCATGGCAGCATGCCCGCTCGGGCCGGCACCCTCGCCCCTCCTCAGCGCCTCCTTCATCTCGCCGTACCCGCGCCGGGGGGCACGCAGCGCATTCTTCATCGCGACGAACCGCTCACCCGGCGTCGGGGGCAGCGGGCGCGAGGAGCCCTGGGCCTTGCCGCCGCCGGGCTCGGCATCGGCCGAGGCCGCAGCCTTGGCCTGGGCGCGACTCGGCCCCGCGCGTGGCTGGCGAGAGCGCCGCCGCCCGTCCTCGTCCTCGTCCCGCCAGTCGGGGTTGTACGTCGGCGGCGGGCGGTCGAGCGGCACGCGGCCGGCGTCGACCTCTGGCTCTGGGGAGAGCGGGGTGCCGGTACCTGCGCTCGGCGACACGAGCACCTCTTGCGCGTTGGGCGACGTCGTCGGCGTCGACGCGGGCGCCAGCCCTCCGCCAGGCGTGAGGGGGCTGCCTTGCGAGCTGCTAGCGCCGGGCCTGTGGACGTCGCGCACGCTGACCTGGGGGCTGAGCCGGTCGTCCCACGGCCTCCTGAGCTCGCCAAAGCCCGACTTTGTGTCGTCGTACGCGTCGATCCGGAGCCGGTCCTCCGGCGCGAGGTTGGACATGTCGTTCAGGTCTAGCGTGTTCTTGGTCTCGGGGGTGAACGGTGTCACGGCACCGCGGGGGGCTGCCGCGCGCTTCCGCCGGCGGCGGAGGCAGAGTACCAGGCCTGCGAGGAGCGCGAGGAGGAGCACTCCGCCGACCACGCCGCCAGCGATCGGCCCGGCATTGTTCTTGCCCTTACCGCCGCTGGGACTGGGGTCGGCCGTGCCCCCGCCGCCACCGGAGCCGCTACCGCCTCCGCTGCCGGGGCTGCCTTTCCCAATGCCCCCGCTGCCACCCGTGGCCAGCGCGCCGCCGCCGCTCCCGCCGTCAGTCACGGTGGCCGTCGCGTCGCTTCCGTCAGCCCTGCCTCCAACCTGCACTCACGCCGAGCCCTGGTAGAACAGCATGGACGTAAGCCCCATCGTGGTGTTGTACGCCGCCTTGGCGAGCTGCACCGAGTAGCTCTGGGCCGGGTCGAGCGGCCACGCAAAGTGCGTCGCGTTCGGCACGACGAACGGGCTGTTGGCAGCCAGGATGGCGTACTCCTGCGACCACCAGAGGGGCGGCTGCGGCACGATGCGCAGGTAAAAGTTGCCGTGGTCCGGCCCCGTGGTGCCGTGCAGGCTCATGAAGGTCGTCCCAGGCGAGATCGGCACGCTGATGTTCTCCCCCGCGAGGAGGTACATGATGTCCATCTGCAGCGCCGCCTGCCCGCCGACCCCTCCGAGCTGCGTCGCGATACGGATGTTGTCCGATGTCGTGACGGCGGGATTCGGCCCGCCGTTGACGACGAACGGGAACTCGGTGCGCGGCATGCCCTCGAACGAGGTACTGATGTCAGTCGAGCCGCTAAGCCACTCACGCGTTGCTCTGCACCCCCGTCGTGAAGGTCACCCCGTCCACCTCGACCAGGCCGCTGGTCGTGCCGAAGCGCAGGATTTGAGCCCGGAACGGCCGGTTGCCCTCGCTCGCGATGACTGGCCCGTCGAGGCTCTTGACAGTAGACGCGAGGTCCGTCTCGTCCATCTTGAAGATGGGACCCGAGCTGCCCCCTGCCGCCGGGGCGCGGCCCCTGCCGAAGACGTACGCCGCGGTAAAGGGGAACACGATGTCAAAGTTACGCTGGCCGCTCAGGCCGTCCGGCGCAAAGTGGCGCGACGCGCCGAGCCCCAGCATGCCGGGCTGGAGAGAGGCCCACGGCGTGCCGTCAAAGCTCACGTTCCACGGGATCTCGGGGTTGTACCACAGCATCGGGGAGTGGTGCGGGAACGTGTAGTTGAAGAAGAGGGTCGGCGTGATGCTGCGGCCACGGGGGCCGCGAGCACGAGCGCGAGGGCGACGGCGAGCGCGAGGGCTGGCCCGGCGTGGCGGCGCTGACAGCCACGCGTGGTGGTGAGAGGGCAGTGAGGCCGCGTTCGGCACATTCTGGGAGGAATCCAACGCCAAAGCTCGTCTGGCCGCGTCAGTTGCAGGATGTTAGTGAGGGTGCAGAGTGGCCCGAAGCGGAGCTGATCGGCATACCATGCCCTCCCCGAGCAAGCCGTAATGATGGAAGTACGACGGGGATCATTGAAACGTTAATGGTCTGCCATGCCCGCTGTCTGTATCCGAGTTGCATCCGAAGCCGAAGTTCTCGGACAGTTGTGAGGGCGGGAGGGTGACTGACCAGTTTCGTGAGTGGCACTCAGTGGCACTCCTGCCGCCATTTCAACCCCTCACTCAGCTTGCTTCAGACTGCTCTTGCATCCACACTACGTGCACAAACTACCCCCACACGACACTCTGTCACACCACTTTACACTACGAGGCACTACTGAGAACAATCATCCTACTCTGCTGCCCATCTTAAACCTTGTTGTCGCCGTGGAGAGCGTTGGCCGTCGAGAACTTGCGGCCAGAGTTGACGTCGATGGGGATGGCGGCGACGTTGTTGAGCGCGCCTCCGTCGTCCTCCTCGGAGATGATGGTGTTCTTGAACTGGCGGGCGGGGACCTTGCGCTCGAAGAGCAGGTCAAGCTCGCGGTACGAGCGGCCCTTCATCTCGGGGAGGCGGAAGTAGGCCCAGACGGTCATGATGACGGCGGTGAAGGCCCAGAAGAGAGCAGCGCGACCCTTCCAGTCCCAGGCCTCCGAGTTGACCATGTACGTGTTGAGGATACCGGCGCAGACACCGATGACGTTGTACGCGTTACGGGCGAGACCGACAGTCTTGGAGCGGAGGCGGGTAGCCGAGGTCTCACCGACAATGCAGTACCTGAGATGGTTAGCAACATTCTCCTCCAATCTCCTCCTTCACTTACGTCAAGGGACCAATGGTGAAGTCGTAGGCGAAGACGAAGATCATGATGAGAGCGGCCTGACCCCAGCGAGCGCCGGCGTGGTGGTCGGCTGCCCAAGTGATACCGCCAATGATCCACATGATGCCGCTCATGAAGACCATTCCACCAAGGAAGAAGGGACGACGGCCACCAACGGTGAGGGTGATCCACGAGAGAAGAGTGCCGACGAAGGCCATGCCGGTCATGCCGAGGTTGGCGTCGAACGACTTGTCAACGCTGAGGCCGGCCTTCTGGAGGAAGTAGACGGGGTTACCGCAGAAGACCATGCCGCAGAGGTGCTGGCACATCCAGGTGAGGCACGAAATCTCGGTACGGCGGAGGTCGGTACCCTTGAAGCAGTCCAAGAACGTGCCGCCAATCTCGGCCTCAATCTCCATCTGGTTGGTGCGAACCATCATGGCGACGGTCTTGGAGGGGTCGATCTTGCGCGTCTTGCTTGAGAGACGAACGACAACGGCCTCAGCCTCCTCGAGGCGGCCCTTGCGGACGAGGAACCATGGCGACTCGGGCGCAACAACGGCGACAATGAAGAGGGGGACGACCCATACCCACTGGACGGCGAAGGGGACCTTGTAGCCCCACTGGCCCTCGAGCGAGGTGGCGCGCCTGAGGATACCGGCGGCAAGCATCTGGCCAATGATCCAGCACAGGTTGACGTAGGTGGTGAGGTAGCCACGGAGGGGAATGGGGGTGACATCCGAGGCGTAGGAGACGGCCGACGAGGAGAAGGCACCCCAGGGAAGACCGCAGAGCAGCTCACCGATGAAGAGCATCTGGACGTTGACGGCGAAGAAGTTGATGAAGATGAAACCGGTGAGAGCGATCAGCGCGACCTGAATGGTGCGTTTGTAGCCCCAGCGGTCCTGGGCCCACGAGGCGATGAAGATACCGAAGAAACAACCGATCGAGGGAGCCTGGCCAACAGCCGTCTGCCATGCGGCCGACAGCTGATACCGCTGGTCGGGGGGATCCAGCTTGCCAGTGTCATATCCAAAGTGTTGACGGAACGACTCGAGGCCGATAATGTTGCCGAGCACGGCCGTGTCGTAGCCTTCCATGACTGCCGGAGTTGTCAGCGTCGCGATCGACATGGTAGGAGCCGGCGGAGGCGCCGTGCGGGTGGGCGGGCGGGCAGGAACCGTGTCTTGGCGACTAGCCGAATTCCGCCACCATGTGACCTTGGCACCGTGCGGTACCATGCGGCAGTGGCACCAGTGCCGGACTCGGCGTGGCGCGCCGCCCACGTTTCGCAACGGCGCTACTATAGCACTCACCGATCAGAAGGGAGATGGCAAACGACCAGAAGACGGCCGTGGGGTAGGTCTTAACTGTGGAGCTGGTGAGCACTTGCCGCGCCGCTTGCCAGTCGCACACGACACTCACGACCCTCGACGAGGCCCATCTTGAGCTCGGCCTCCTCGGCCTCCATCGCGTCGTTGCGGATCTGCGTCGCCTCGGCCGAGGTGGGCTGGTCGAGGTGCATCACGTCTCCCTTCTCGGCATACTTCTCATCGTCGGACGGCGCCATGTTGTTCAAGTGGTCGCGGCGGGGGGTTGTCGGCTGGGTACTGTAGGGGGTGGTCGTGTGTGGTTCGCGTCTCTGTCGGTCACTCGCGCAGTGGCTGTCGAGGAGCAGTCACGAGGGGGGGATGGGGGCCCAACCAGCCTCTGACCAACGAGTTTAAGTAGCTCTCGTCAAAGTCCGCGTTCCCGACGTGATGACCGCCAGTCCTCGGCTCGTACCCTTGCTTGTGGACCGGAGCCTCCACACCGGGAGGATTTCGGTGGGACACCGATTGGGGAACCAACCCAGCGGGAGATCGCCAGCTCGCGCGCGCGTGAGGCGCAGACGGCTCGGCCGTGCGGCGCCCTCAGCTGCTCGCTTGGCGGCGCCGGCCCTGCCAGTGCCGCTGCCCCTCCCGCTCCTCCATGGGGTCGGCGGGGGACCGGGTCACGCGGGTCCTGTCGTCTCAATGTTTGGCTCCCTGCCGCCCAACTTGGACTGTCGGGTCGCTACACCCTCGCTGGGAAGCCTAAAGGCCTGGGCTGGGTCGGGCGCGCACGCTGCGCAGCGTGGCCCTGACACAAGCCCCCACAGATGTCGGCACCCACCTTTCGCGCGTCGTCGGGCCATCGTCGGCAGATGTTCGGCCGGCAGCTGCCGCAGCACCCATGCTGCCCGTGAGCGTGCGTTTTTTGAAGAGCTCATCTACATCTACGCACGGGAGAGTGCAAGGGGGCGGCGGGAAGTGCATGGGCTGCGCAAGAGGCGCGAACACGGGGGCAGGCAGGGAGCGTTGTAGCCGCTCACGCGGTGCGCCACGGAGGCGAGGGCCGAGGGCGAGGCGTTTTCCCGCTTAGAGAATCCGCTCGGATTTGGCTTTTGTCGGCATTGCTCTTCATGCCTGAGACAGCTGAGACAACTACTGGCCCACCGTCCCGAGCTCTCACATGGTTGCGCCTCGTGCGTCGTGCGTCTTAGCCAGAGCCGTGCCTTGGCAAGCAGAAACCGATCTTGGCCATCCTCCTCCTCCACCTCGCTGCCCTCCGTCCTCCACACTCGGTGCAGCACCGACGGTGCGCTGTTTTTTATTCGCCCGGTGGCTCGGCGCCGCGGCAAGATCTAGATGTGTGGGCACGTCAGAGTGGAGGTTTAGCGACAGTGTTTGTGGGGCAACATGCTCAAGTAATCGAGGTATGCACTGCACTGCGCCTGCGCAGGCACTGCTTGTCAGCGACTGGTGCATTGTTCATGTTGTTGTCGCCAGGTCCCTTTGTCGAGGATGGCTGGGTGCGGCATTGGAACATGTGACATCGGGAGGGGAACGCCGCAGCCGGCACGCGAAGACGGTTCCTGTCGGCTCATAGTGCCAGGGTTGCCTTGCAGCCCAAGGGGGCCTGCCTCGGTTTCTTGCCGGACGCCCCGCTTCAGCCCGACAGACGACTCCCCTTGTGGTGGTGGCGCTCCTTGTCGCTCGTTCGACGGCACGTTCATGAAGACAAGTTCTCGCTTGTTCGGAAGCCCCAGCGATCGACATGACAGCGGCGTCGTCGTCCATCGGCAGTCTGTGTGCCTGCCGGGTACTCGCTGCGCATCTCGCTCGCAGGCATTGAACTGTTTGAATGTACTCGCTTAATCCGGTTGTTGACGGTCGATCTGCCACCCGTGTCGACGTCTCGGCGCGGCGGTCGGTCGAGGGGTGCTGCACCCCGCAGTCCCCGGCTGCACGTCACACCTCTCTGTGCCCGCATCCCAAATCCTGCCCGCAGCAGGTCGCGGGCAAGTGGAGGGAGATGTGCCTCCTGCATGAGGTCGGTCGCTTCCCGCAGCAGGTACAAGTACGCCTGCGGCGCACGGCGAGACTTCGGCGCCACCCCGTGCCGCCAACATCGGACGTGTGAGCCAGACACGGCCCACTCCCACCTCCCCACTCCCCACGCCCGCTATGTGCCCGAGGCAAGTTGCGCGAGTCCATCCACGAAACAGGGACTCTGGGGCGCCCCGTGATCCAAGAGCCCAAAGCTCGGCGCAACTCCGGAGTGGACGGCAGATATCACACGTATCAAACCCCACATGTCGGGGAAGCGCCATTATCTGATGTGGAGGCCAAGTGAGAACCTCCTCTTGGCAATGACGGCCGTCGAGGCACCACCGTCTTGGGGTGCTCAGCTTGTCGGTTTCGGACCAGCGTGTGGGGCTGACGATGGGGCAACAAACAGAGGGGGGTTTGAGTGGAGCTCAACAGGAGGGGTTGCATTGGTGCCCCTCCTGCCATTGCCCACTTCCCCATGCTGATTGACGCACCCTGTCTTCGTGCGCCTTCAATGGCCCATGAGTGCCCATAGTCGGGGCGCAGCATCACCTCCCGTACAGTACCCCACCAGTACCAGCTCATGGACACCCATCATCCCCAGGCCTAGACTCGGATGTCCCCCAACTACGTCCGATACCCGTGGCGTCGGTGGATCGCGTCGAGGGCAGTGACGTCGCACCTCGCACCCCGAGGTTGGAGCGGGGTCGTGCCGGACAACGGTTGGCGCAGGCTGCAGGCCGAAGCTTCCCGGAGGGGCATGGATGGACATTGTCGGGGATGTGGGCATCCGCGGCGGCAGTCGCCGTCTGTGATGACATCGACCGGCGCTCAGGCGACAACGGAGCACGCGGTATCGTTGGTTGGCGCCGTGGGCGGTGGGGACGACTTGGCTTGCCAAGTTGTGCCAAGCCGCGACGCACCAGGGGCAGCCAGTGTGTTAAGATGGTGTGTGGAGTGTGGCTGTGGACGGTCGCAGCGAACTGTGGCAGTGGACTGTGGCAGTGGACTGTGGCTGTGGACGGCGGCGATGGACCGTGGCCGTGGAAGATAACTGTCGGCGGTGTGTGGGTGGTATTCGCGCGTCAGTTATCGCCGGCTCGTTGGCTGTCGTCGACAGACTACTCTTGGTCCGCGTTCCGACGGACGCCGTGATGTCCTCAGCTAGCCAGCATATCCGAGCTGATGTAAGTGATGGCGCGGTGAAGCGTTGTTGGTCAGTATAGGCCATGAGTGATGGTGCAATGGGCAGTGCTGATCCGCAGGTTCCGGATGGATGTTGTCGAGGCGGCGCAGCGGACGCTGATCGCCCGACTGATGGGTGATGGGCGCATGACCAAGTGATGGACGTGGCACCCGACGCTATCGGTCATCGGTGTTCCCCGCGTCCTGTTCCACTCCTGAAACTCACGGTGTGCCGCCAGCGTCGGATACGAGGTCGGCCCACCAGCGAGCCGGACTACATCGGTTCCTCTCGGCTTCCTGACGGTCACGGACCCGGCGTGGAATGGCGGGTAGGCCTGCCTCCCTGCAGTCAACACGCTGCCCAATCCAGGCCGCGGATTCCGCGCGCATGATCACCCTGGGATAGGGGGATGGCTCTCCAGTCGAGGTCGTGGCAGTTGTGGACGACGGCAGTAGGAGTGCGTAGCCGGAGCGACACGTGCTGTTTGCTTCCAGCACCGGGATGGACTTGGTGGGTCAGAGATCCAGAGATCCGGATCGGTTCTGATATCCTGATAACCAGCCTCACCATTGCTGTGGATGTTGGGTAGATTTAGGTCAGAAGATTGAGTCTTCACAGAGCTCTGCGGTCGCCCCTCGCGCCATAACATCAGTCTCGCGGCCCAACGCAGCTTCTTCTTCAGGCTGTTCATTTCACTTGGCCCCAGTCTAGAGGGCAGCAGACTGGGCAAAGGCCTTCTTGGTGAAGTCGACGGCGAGGGTGGCCGCCTCCTCCTTGTTCTTCTTCTCGCGCTCGTTCTGGTCATCGCCGCGGATGGTGAAGCCGTGCACGGCGCCGGCGTAGCGCTTCACAAGGAGCTTGGACGCGCCGAGGTTCTTGGTGAGGACGGCCTCGAAGCCGTCGAGCTGGGCCGCGGGGAGGATCTCGTCGCGGTCGCCCCAGAAGATGGCGACGGGCGTCTTGGTCACGCCGGCGATGTCGGCGTCCGAGAGGAACGACGGGTGGTTGGCCACGACCGAGTCGACGAGGGGCGATGCGCCGCCGCCGAGGAGAATGGCGTAGCGGCCGCCCCAGCAGAAGCCGACGACGCCGACCTTGCCGCTGCGTTGTCAGCACCCTCCCACCGCCTGCACCCACCTCTCAGCCTTGACGCCCTTGACAAACGTCTCGATGAGGGGCCAGACGACCTCCTGCGGGTGCTTGCCGAGCCAGGGGCCGAGGAGCTCCATCGTCTTGGCGCCCTGCTCCTGCTTGCCCTGCTCGGTGCGCTTGTCGAGGATCTCGGCCTTGGGCACGACGAGGTTGAGGTGGTCGAGGCTGACGGCGTCGCCCTGGAACACGTCGGGGATGACGACGCGCCATCCGCCGAGGCGCGCCCACTCGTCGGCGAGCAGCTGCGCGTTGGGGTAGACGCCAAAGATGTCGGGGAGGAAGACGATCGTGTCCTTGCCCGAGCCGGTCACGTAAGTGTTGAGGCCGTGGAGCTGCTTGAAGGCGCCCTCGGGGGTGCCGGCGTGGATGTGGCCCGAGGTGCAGCACGACTTGACAGAGGTTTGCTCAGACATTTTGATGCGTTGGGGGGGTTGGAAGGTTGGGGAGAGGATGGGGGTGTCGTGTGAAGATGCTGATGGGGTCTTGGCTGGTTATAAGGCCCGACCGGTTGAGACGTGGCCCGGTCTCCTCTTTTCTGCGTCATCATGACCTCGGTCACTTCTTTCATCCTCTACTGGCTCAACCATCCCCCACCCGACACTTCTCGGCGACTCAACGCCTAACCATGCATATCCTACAACAGTTGCGCAATCCAGCATGCTTGGCAGTCGGCTATATCTCGGCTGGCTCGCTCGTCTGGTCGGGGAGGATCCGCACGCTCGACCCAGCAGCCCCCTGGTCAATCAGATCCTGGTGGTAGATGGCCGCGACGTCGGGGTGGGCCCTCAGCCGGCCCTTGAGCGCGTTCCAGCCATACAGGTCAAAGTACGGATTCTTGGGGTCGCGCGCGCGGGGGCGGGCCTTGGCCTTGAGCGGCGCAGGCAGGTCGATGATGGGGAACTGCGAGTCGAGGCTGGGGTTGTAGAAGAAGGGCACCGAGATGCGCTCGCCCGGCGCGAGCGGGGATACGACGCGGTGCCGCGTCGCGCGCAGATACCCCTGCGTGCACATCTCGAGCAGCTCGCCAATGTTGACGATAAACGCGCGCGGGACTGGCGGCGCGTCGATCCACTCGCCGTCCCTCCGCAGGACCTGCAGCCCGCCGACCCCGGGCTCGACCCACAGCAGGGTGAGCACGCCGGCGTCGTTGTGCGCGCCGACGCCCTGGCTCGGCCTCTCAGTCCCGGGGTAGCGCACAATCTTGAGCAGGGTGAACGGGTCGCCGAAGTGGTCGTCAAAGTACGAGGCGCCGGCGCCGAGCGCGATCGCCCAGTTGCGCAGGAGCTTGCGCGCGACGACGCACAGCGCGCGCTGCCACTCCTCGGCCGTCTGCCGCAGCTCGGGCAGCCCCTCGGGCCACTGGTTGGGGCCCACGAGGCGCTTGTACGCCGGCGCGGCGGCGTCGGTCACGACCTCGGCCTCGCGGCAGATGTCAATCTGCTCGCGCCAGTCGACCTTGCCGTACGTCTGCTCGTCGCCGAGGCGCGTGTACCCGCGGAACTGGGGCGACTTGTGGTTGCGGATCGCGAGCTTGTCCTCGTCTGGCAGGGCGAAGAACTCGCGCGAGACGCGCAGCATGCGCGCCTCGAGCTCGGGCGAGACCCCCGTGCCGGTCAGGTAGAAGAAGCCGATCTCGTGGGTGACGCGCGTGAGCTCGTCGCGGAAGCGCTGCGCCGCGTCCTCGCCCTGGTCGAGGAGGGAGAGGTCGAGGATGGGGAGGGCGGTGAGTGGGGGAGAGGCGATGGTCATGGCGGGGGAGAGCGAGCGCAGCGAGCGACCACAACGAGTTGGCGAGGGCGTGTTGCCTCTAGTAAGAGACAAGAGACAAGAGTCAAGAGTCAAGGCGAAGTCTCGCCGGCTTTCGACCACGGTGCGTCATTGCGTCGATGACGAGCTCATGCAACAGGGGCCAAAATAGCCAAAGCCGCAGGCACATGGACACTGCGTCCCGAACGTGTCCTCGCACACCGACGTGCACTCAGTGCTTGTTGTTCGAGTCAGCTCGCTGAGGGCCGTGGGTGCCATTGATCTTGGCCGGGGATTTCGGGGTGAGTGGGCGAGGGAGGAAGTGATGGCCCGCGCTGGCAAATGCACGAGCTGGGCTGCTGAGAACGCTGCGGCCTTGAAGAGAATGGTGTGGTCCTGGGCAGAACAATAAGACGAGGTTGCTTGGGCTTGGCCTTGAGTCACAAGCAGCCAAAGCTGAGCAACACGCCCGCGGCGGCCATCCCCCCTCCCCCCCCCCCCCCCCCCCCCCTCCCCCCCAGGTCGGCAGTACCTCTCCGCGGGCCAGTGCGACCCATAACCAACGCGTACCAGCGTACAGTGCTGCGCGTTCGCGGGCAACAGAGCACTGTCGACGAGCACCGCGATGGAGGAGCGAGCAGTCGAACGACAGTTGCAACCATTTCCCGCGCCGCGATTGGCCGCGCCGCCGTCTCCCGGCTCGGCCCGACATCAACCATCCACTCTGCCATCTGCTCTGCAGCACGTCTATGCATTCATGCCTATTCACTTTTGCGCGCGCGCCGCATGTGCAGCCAGAGGGCTACCACGTGTGCGGGGAATCGCCGCTCGCTGCGCTCGCTCGCGGCTCACGCCGCGCTTAGTTTCCGCGGGCCTTGTCCTGCGAGATCTTGGTCGCGATGAAGGGGAGCGAGAAGCCGATCGTGCCGTAGATGGCGACCTTGATCGCGAGCGCCTTGTTGCCGCCGGGGATGGTCCTGCGGCGTGAGTACGGCGCCGAGCGGAGCGAGGCGCGGCGGAGGGGAGGGGGCGGGAGCTTGAGGGAAGGGAGGGGGGAAGGATGGGGGGAGGGCGGGTCCTACGGCATGCCCCGACGCCGACGCACGCCGACGCAACTCACTGGTCGACCTTGTTCTCGACGTGCAGCGCGCGCACCTGCATCTTCTGGGCGGCGCGGGTCGCGCGGACGGCGGAGCGGAGGACGAGGGACATTGCGGCGGGTTGGTGGTGGGGGGTGGTGGAGTGGTGGTGGTGGGCGGTTGAGTGGTGGTGGTGTGGTGGGAGATTTGCACCCCCTCCTCTCTCCCCCGTCCGTCCATCCCCCTCCCACTGGCTGCCCCCCCCTGCTCCCCCGACACATCGCGAGCCGGCCCGTCCCCGCCCGAGGCTGTGGTGGCGGTGAGTCACCTGGCGTCGTCGTGGCGTGGCTTGGGCCTTGGGTCAGGTGGGTGGGCGGCCGGCGGGCTGGCGGGCGGGCGTCAGTGCTGGCCTCGGTCAGTCGGTCAGTGTATCAGTGCCATTTTCTGCGCACAGGCTGTGCGTGGCCGATGGGCTCGACGCGCTTGTTGGTCGTGAGCGGGCGGATGGTGGTGAGGAGAGAGGAGAGTTGTGACCGTCATCGACATTTTCCGACGGGCGCCGACGCGTTTGCACGCGCGCCCCCCCCCCCCCCCCGGGCCCCTCGTCAAACTGGCAATTGCTACATCGGCATGGTACAGATATCGCCGCTGCGTGGGTCGGGACTAGATGGTGCGTACTGTATGACGGAGGTGGAGAATGGTGGCGACACTGCTGTGTGCAGGCGGGCAGGCGGGTGCAGGCTCAGGCCACTAGTGCTCCAATGGCACGCGCTGGGCGAGCTCGGCACGCGCCTTCCTGTGCCAGTCGGGGTCGGCGTCGCGGCGCTGCAGCTCCTTGAGCCACTGCTGGTACTTTGCGTCCGAGCCGTAGATTGCGTCAAAGAGGCCGATGGGGCCAAAGTTCTCGGTGTATGCGTCTGGCCCGTCAGTAGCGGGACAAACAAGGCGCCGGAGCAAACTCACAGTGGTGCCAGTCGTGGCTGAGCGCGTCGTACAGGCCGGGGATGTTGTAGTCCGAGCTGTGGTGTGAGCACGATGTGGCACAGGGAGGGAGGGCCGCTCGACTTACTGCGTCGCCAGGGTGCCACAGGACAGCGAGTTGAAGAACATGACGAGCATGCCCCAGTGCGTGTCCATGATGAGGAAGCCGAGAATGATGGGGAAGAGGTTGGACTGGGAGCGTTAGTGCCACTGCTCTGCCGGCGCCGTCGCCGCGCCGCTCTGCCGCGGCCACTCGACGGCTGTGGAATAGACGAGAGCTGGTTGGCGCAGCTGTGGAGCCGTTTGCCACCGGCCTTCCCTTCCCCGCCGCCACGCCTCCAATTCAACCCACGCCGCATACTCACGACAAGGTGCTCGGTCATGGTCGCATACGTCGACGCGAACGCGACGGGTGCCGTGAACTGGTGGTGCAGCTTGTGGATGCTGGCATACAGGCGCTTGTGGTGGCACAGGCGGTGGATGTAGAAGAAGCCGGCCTCCTCGCAGAAGAGTGCAAAGAAGTAGATGCCGACGGTGGCCCAGGCGCCCGGCAGGTCCTCGTACCGGGTCGTCATGTTCTTGAAGCGGGCAATGGCCAGCGTGAGCGGGAGGTTGACAAAGATGAAGTTGCGGATGTTGATGGGCAGGATCTGCTTGTAGTCGTCGAGCGTGATGCGCTTGTCAGGCTGGATCTTGTACTTCTTGACGAGGTTGTGGAGCGGGTCGATCAGGTCAAAGGCCATGAAGACGAACCCGCCGGTGAAGTAGACGGCCGTTGTGATGCCCAGCGTCCACCAGACGTTGATCTGCCACGGCGTGTAGTTTGCATTGAGCCAGGTGTAGAACTGCTTTGCGTAGATCGACTTGTTGAAGATGATCGTGCCGGCGATGAAGGCGATAACGGGGGTCAGGTTGAGGATCGAGTAGTGGTTCTTGCGCGTCAGAGGCGACACGCCCCACTTGTGCTCCTCTGCGACGTGGTCAGCTCGCTGTCGTCTCGCCGCCGCCGCCGCCGCCGCCGCCGCCGCCGCCGCCGGCGCAGACGCGACTCACTGCCGTTGTATGGCTGTGGCTCGGACTTTTCCGCCTTGCCGTTCGCCACTGCGCCGTTCGCATGGCCGTTGCCGTTGGTGGCCGTCGCCGTCTTTGTTGTGGTCGCCATCTCGTGTCGCGCCAGTCGTGCCGTCTAGAGAGGGATGAATGGATGGAGAATGCGCCGCCGAGACCGTCTGGCCAAGTGTTTTGGCCCTCTTATTGAAAGCCCGACGCTCGGCGTCCCGTCGCAAATGTGACCATGCTACACCTGCCTAGTTCCGGTTATCTTGTTCTTGTCACCCACGTAGGCACCACGCCCAGGCCGGGGACGCGTCCTCGGTCGGTCGGTAGTAACGATGCCCGAGTAAGATACGGACAGTGGCCGCGTGCAGACGCGGGATAATGGCATGCAGCATCGACAGCCGCGTGTCTGAGCACAAGTGGGCAGCCAGATCCTTGGCAGATGCAGGCGAGCGGCGGCGGCGACACTCGGAGCTTGTCCAGAAAAAGAGAATGACGTATTGATGGGCAAAACGGACAAAAGGATGCGCGCCGGCGAGCAATGATGATGCGCAGCCTGTTGACATTGCTTAAAGCTACCGTGATCGTCGCGTGTCGAGCTCGACGACTGCCATGCGCGTGCCATGCTCGAGCCATGCATCGTGTCCTCTCTCTCGTGACCGCGCTCTCGGCGTCTGTGGTCAAGGCACAGAGGCCCGGAGACGGTCCGACACTCCTCCGAGCCAGCTCCGCAAAGCGGCTCCGGCCTCCACCAGCCAGCCAGCCAGCAGCCCCACGTTCGGAGGTCTGTGTTCCGTCTCCACACCCAGCCCCACCCCCGTCCACCTTGGCGACAGGACAAGAGCTGCAGCTTAGCCAATGCATCTTGGCATCGATCCATCACCCACTGACACCATGACCACCGTGCCATTCACCGACGCCCGCTGGAAGCCGCTGCACGCCGAGCACAAGCTCGACGGCAAGCCGCAGGACGACGGCGCCATCTTCGCGGGCAAGACGACGGGCGGCACCGACTGGTGGCGCACGACTGAGCGCGACTCGAGCGACGGCCCGACCCTCGGCTTTGAGCGCGAGATTGGCGACGGGTTCGAGATTAGCGTCGAGCTGTTTGTCGAGCCGCGCGTGCAGGTGAGTCGGCGGGACGGACGGATGGGTGGGCGGGGCTAACTCTTCGCAGTAGTGAGTAGCGACGAGACAGCGCTGCCGCCCGCGACACGTCGCACTAACCCCGCAGCGACCAGGCCGCCATCTTCCTCTGGATCTCGCCGACGCAGTGGATCAAGGCCGGCATCGAGTACGACAACGGCGCGCTGTGGAACGGCGCCGTCGTGTGCAACCCGTACTCTGACTGGTGAGACTGGCGTCCCTCTTACCCGACTCACACCCCAGGTCCATCTCCAAGCGCAGGCTGTACGACTCGCCCAAGTTCACGATTGTGTGCCTGCCCAACGAGCTCAAGGTGTTCCACGGCGACGACATGATCCGCGAGGTCAAGTGGTTCGGCCCGACGGAGGGCAACGACGCAAAGGGCTCCGAGGGCGCCAAGGCCAAGGCGTTTGTCGGCGTCATGGCCTGCTCGCCCAAGGAGGGCGGCGCGGCCGTGAGCTTCAAGGACTTTACCGTCAAGGAGGGGTACACTGAGCGCGTTGCCGAGGTGACCAAGAGCATCGACGGCGAGGATGTGTAGGAGAAGCCTCGACAGGAGCCATATGAACAGTGTCGAACGCCAGCGCCACTGATCTCACTGATGTCCGAGCGCTCTCTGTCGTCCGAGCGCCCCACTGACCAGCGCGCGGGCCCCACGCCGATGCGACGATGCGGGGGGAGAAGCAGGCTGGACAGCACACACCATTGTCTGGATCGAGCGAAGCAGAAGCACGCCCCGACCTCTCCTTTCTCTCTCTCCCTCTCTCTCTCTCACCTCTCACCAACCAGCAATGTCCATGATCCTCCGCTCCACCTCACGCGCGCTCGCCCGCACCCCCGCCACCACCGGCACGCGCCTCGCCCACTTCGAGAATAAGGTGGACCAGTGGGTCGGCGGTGGCGAGCGAGCTCACACACAGCACGATCCCCGGCGGCATTTCGCGCAAGTCGTTCCGCATCAAGTTCCTCGTCTACACCCTCACGGGCGGCATCGTCGTGCCCGTCACCGGGTGGCTGTACCCCATCGCCAAGGCCGAGAACGGCGGGTCGCTCTAGGCGGCGCGGCGTAGCGTAGACGCAGTGTAGAACGAGAATGTAGTCGTTGGCGGCGTGGGCGGGGCGTGTGTGGAGAGGGAATTTGGGCGAGCGTGCAGAGCCGGCCTCGTTGCGCCATGGCCAGTGCGCCAACATGACGCGTGTGGGTGGGGCCCGCGAGCCGTGGCGGAGTACAGGCGGCGTTTCATGAGCGCGCGCTCTATCCTCGCCGCCAGCGGCACGGCGGCATCGACGAGGCGCCCGTCGCCCCGCCCCCACCCCGCCCCCGCTATCGTGCTCCACCGAGCCAGTTCAGCACGCCTTCTTCTCGCCGATGCCAAGCCAACCCCACAGCGATGCAGGCGGCCGCTCGGCGGCCTGGAGATAGCGTGCGGGCGCCGAGAGGCGGCAGGGTTGAAGGAGCATTGTGGACGGGCTTGGCTTGTGGCTGAGTGGCTGTAGCTGTGCTGTCTTTTTCGCAGAGGCGCAAAGTGAGCCGCGTCAGTTTATCAGCAGCCAGGCGTGCGACGCGACTGGTCTTGGGGGCACGACATGCCCAGCGCATGCTGTGCTATGCTTTGTAGCTGGGGCAGCAATGGGGGAGCAACACAAGGTGGAACAAACGTGCGGCATCGGCACACGCTCCGGTCGGCACCGAGCGTCGGTGGCCGAGATGCCGCCTCGCTTGGTGCCGCTTCGGCACGACTCCAGGGCGAATGGGAACTCCGGGCGCAATCTTGTCAAGCGGTGCAAACATCACCCAGCTGCAGAGGGCACGGCAGCAGAGCGGGCTGTTGACACCTTGTTAGCGGAGCGAGCTGCTGCGGAGCAGACTCTGGGGCCGAGCGGAACCGCGGCCTGCTCGTCGGGCCTGTGCCAAGCCTCGCTCTGTTTTTGCAGAGCAGTCGTGAGAAGAGTAGAGGCGACTTGCAAGCGTCTGTCGCGACCACCTGCCTCTTAACGTCCACTGCGGCGTGCTCTCGTCTCCTACTGCCCGCTCTCGTCGTCCCCCCGCGCCATGAGCTTCACCCAGTGTATGTCGGCCCGCGGGCGCGCCTGACCCACCCACCCCAGCGTGCACAAACTACACGTGCAACCCTGTCGTCGGGTCGCCCAACCTCGCCTCGGGCGAGGTAGAGTACACGGCCTACGGGTACATGGTCAACCATGGCAGCGTGTATGCGTGAGTGTGCGTGGCCGGCTGGCTGCTGACCGCAGCTTCCTGGTGCTCTTCTGCCTCTCGTTCGGCGTGCACGTCCTCCAGACGGCTTACTACCGCAAGATATACACCCTCTTCACGCTCGGCATGGGGTGTGGGCGTGAGTCTGCGGCAGAGGGCAGCACTGACGCGCAGTTGAGGCCGTTGGCGTACGTCTGCAAGAGGTGCACAGCTAACGACAGTGGGGCGGCCGCCTCTGGTCGATCCAGACGACCGACTGGGTGCCCGCGCTCGGCGGATACTGGGAGGAGAATGGCTCGGGCTTCATCATGCAGTGGGTGGGCGGCGCCGACGAATGCTGATGGCAGGATCGTGTGCCTCGTCATCGCGCCGACGTTCTTCAGCGCCGCAAACTACATCTTCCTCGGCAAGTGAGTACCCCCGCCCGGCGCCAGCTCACGGCCAGCCTCGTGCGCGAGACAGGGGGCCGGTACACCTCCATCACGCCGGCGTCCATCTCGTGGCTGTTCACGTTTGCCGACTTCATCTGCCTCGTGATCCAGGGCATTGGCGGCGGGATCACGGGCACGGCAAACGAGTACGACCAGCTCAAGAACGGCATGAACATCATGGCGATTGGCGTGATCGCGCAGATGGTCGTTACTGTCATCTTCATCGTGCTCTTCGCCGAGTTTGCGTGGCGCTACAAGGCCAGCAGGCCGGCGCGCCGCCAGCGCGACCTGCTCATCTGGGCCAAGTGGCTGCGCTGCTGTGGCCGCCGGAAGAGCCAGGCCGTTGCTGCAGGGGAGGAGGAGAAGGAGGGCGAGGTGGCGGCCCCCGGTAGCAGCGAGCCCAGCCGCCGCCTCATGTGGATCGCGCAGGCCGTCCTCGCCTTCGCTACCGTCCTCATCATCATCCGCTCGGTGTACCGCGCCATCGAGCTCCTCAGCTTCAGCAACCACAACAAGTCGAGCTCGATCTACTACAACCAGGCGGCGTTCATCGCGCTCGACGCGGCCATGATGGTGGGTTCGGGGCGGGGCGTCGCTGACCACAGTTCATCCTCGTGCTCACGTACAACATTGTGCACCCCGGCCTCATCAACGGCCGGCCTCTGTTCTAGGCGCGGTGCGTCTGGCAAAAGTTCTCGGCCGCGGCGCCGTACACATAGACTCATGTAGACCCCCTGCTTGCATCCTAGACTCATGTTGCATCTCTAGACTCGTGTTGCATCTCTAGACTCTCGCATCTATGCCCGTTGCCGGGCGATGGGAGCCGCCCAACCCAGCCCTAGTCGAACAGCGGCGCGTACTCCTCCTGCCAGTCACGCACGCCGGCGATATCCCCCGCGACGCCCTCGTCCTCGGCGATCGGCTGCCACGTCGGGCGGCTCCGAATGCGGTCGGTGTACGCCTGGAGGTTGGGGAACCGCTTGGCGATGAGCTGGTGGATGACGGGCTCCCACGTCGTCGTGACGGTGAACACAAAGTCGATGACGGTGAGGTCGTCACCGGCGAGGTACGCGTGCTTGCCCAGCTCGCCCTCGAGCACGGTGAGGTTCGCGACGATGCGGCGGAGCGCGAGCTTGCGCACGCCGCGCACCTCGGCCGGGTCGGCCACCACGGGCGCGGGGAGCGCGTCGCCCTTCGCGACGACGGCCTGCAGGGGCCCGTCCTCCATCTCGCGCACGACCTGCAGCCAGTCGCGCATGGCGGGCAGGTGCGAGTTCACGAGGAACGTGTACGTCTCGAGGAACTTTGCGCGGCCCGGGCTGCCGGGAGCGGGGAGGAGGCTGGCGTCGGGGTGCGTCTCGCCGAGGTAGAGCGCGATGGCGCCCGACTCGGTGAGCGGGGTCTGCGCGTCGCCGATGAGCAGCGTCGGGATGCGGCCCTTGGGGTTGAGCGCGCGGTATGCCGGGTCGCGCTGCTCCTCGGTGCCGCGCGAGACGTTGACCTTGATGTAGGTGTACGGCGCACCCAGCTCGGCTAGCAGCCAGCGGATCGACGTCGACGCAGTGTTGGGCCAGCCGTAGAGCGTGTACTTTGTCATTGTGGGTTGGGGTGAGGTGAGCTGGGGGTAAGCTGTGGTTAAGTAAGGCTTCGGTGGTCGGTGGGGGTGTCGGGCCGCTCGCTTTGCGGGCCGAAAGGGGTTCGACAGGGAGATGATAAGCCGTGGCGGGCGACGTCCGACGGCACGGACGCGTCGTGCTTTGCTGAGAGAGCAGAGTCGGGAGCGCACTGTGTAAGCTCGAGGACCAGTCAGTGGTCCAGCCCCGGTGCAGGTGCTGTACGACGGCATGCCGCCGAGGTGATGCATTGTTGATGATGCATGATGCGGAGTCTCGGCGCCAACAAGCATGACCCGTGAGCGGACCGGACTCGCCGACGGCCTGATCTGCACACGCACGCCGCAACGCCCTCGGTGGCCTACATAAGCCACACCTTGCGCCTTATCCACCCCTCTCATCGTCTCTTTCCTCAACCACCCCCGGCATGCCGAGTGCTCTCTACCGATGTCACCCCGAGCCCACCCCAAGCCCACTCACCTCGGCAGAGTCCGACGTTGCGGAGTCCCCACAGCACGTGGTGCCATTGTTGACGTCGCCAAATTGGCCATTCCCGCCAGACTATATCCCATTGCTAGCTGACCATCGCCCATCCGGCCCCATCACTTTCCTCCTCGGCGCTGCAGAGCGCGATTGGGGCACGCAGCGGGACACTGAGCACAGTTTTAGCGACGAGACGCGGCCAGCAGCTGAGCGAAAGTCTCCCTCCCACTCACGCCCCACCTCGCCACCGCAGCCATGACCACCACGCCGCCCACCGACCCGCCCTACATCTCGTCGTGCACCCCGCAGCCGGTGCGCGTCGAGCACACGCACGCCGACGGGAGCAAGGAGCACAAGGTCCTCGTGCTCGGCACGGGCGGGACGATCGCGTCCGAGCCCACGTCGGAGGGGTACAAGCCCATCTCGGAGCTGTGGGCCCGCAACGTCTTCTTCAAGCGGATCCGACAGCATCCGCAGCTGTCTGACGCGCCGCCGTCGAGCTTCAACGCCGAGGTGGTCAGCACGCCCGTGGGCAAGAACCTGCGGTACCCTGCGCTCCGGACGCCGCCGCTCGACGAGCACGACAACACGGTGCTCTACGAGATCCTCGACCTCGAGAACCACATGGACAGCAGCGAGATGCAGCCTTCTGGTGCGTGGCGCCTGGGGTGGTGCTGACTCCAGACTGGAACAAGATTGCCGAGCTTATCCACGAGAACTGGGACGCGTACGAGGGCTTCGTCGTGCTCTCTGGCACCGACACGCTGGCGTACACGTCGTCCATTTTGACGTTCCTGTTCGCTGGAGCCGGCAAGCCAATCGTTGTGACGGGCGCGCAGATCCCCCTGCGCGAGCCGCGCAGCGACGGGTGGTACAACCTCCTCGAGAGCTTGTTGGTCGCCGGCACGCTGCCGTTCGCCGGTGTCAGCGTCGTGTTCTACCACCAGGCATTGCAGGGCTGCAGGTGGGTGGTGGCGTGGGGCTACACTGACGACCAGAGCAACAAAGTCGTCGCCCAACCTCCTCAAGGCCTTTGAGACCCCGTCGGTCCCGGCGTGGATCAACCTCAACGTCAAGGTGACGGCCCTGCCCGACCTGCAGCGCCGCGACGACACGCCCCCGCCGCCACTCGTCACGCTCGAGTCGTTCCCCACCGTGCTCAGCTGCGCCATCTACCCCGGCATCACGGGATCGGTGCTAGCCGCGCAGATCCACTCGATGCCGACGTGCAAGGCGGTTATCGTGTCCGCCTTCGGGTCGGGCAACCTCCCCATCAAGGAGGAGACAGGCGTGCTCCAGGCGCTCGAGGCGGCCGTCAAGCGCGAGATTCTCGTCGTCGTCATCTCGACATGTGAGTCGCGTCTGGGACAAGCTGACGCCGAGGCCACGTTCCCAACATCTACCCCCTGTACGCGCTCGGCGTGCGCCTCTTGTCCGTCGGCGTGCTCCCCGGCTTTGACATGACGCACGAGGCAGCGTTCGCAAAGTCTATCTGGCTCGTCTCGCGCAAGGACCTGAGCTTCAAGCAGCGCCAGGAGCTGTGGCAGACGCCGATCGCGGGCGAGATGACGATTTGAGGCGGCTACGACACTGTACCTTCCAGCATGTATGACATACCCACGGCGCCTCGCTGCACAAGTGGTGCGAGCACATGGCGAATGGCCGGCGGCAGCACACGGGGGACACTTCCGGCCGCCTCCGGCCCTGAACTCAGCACCATCGCGCACTCAGCCCGCTTGGCCTGAACTCGTCGAATCAGAGGCCTTGGCGCATGCTGCGTCGCACCTGGCGTGCGGCCTTGTCTTGTCGCGGTGTGCTCTTCCGTCCTCTTGGTGATGGCAGAAGCGACCCAGTTGACGAGCGAGGGAGCGAGGTAGAATGTCACGATGTGCTGTGTGACTTTGGCGTTGGATTTATTCAAGAGCGTGCTGGTTGCGCTGCTAGCTCTCTCCATCTCGACCATATCGCCATGTCCTCCTTACCGCAGGGTGGACGCACCGCCAGCACCAGGCCTGCAGCCAACCTGTAGGCAGCCACTGACCCAGACGCCCCCCTCCCCCTCTCCAACTACGTGCTGCTGCCAGCCCAGTGTAGCCCGCCCAGCTTACAGGCATCCCTCCCCTCCGCCATCGGTGTCCACACAGCGGTGACGGCCCAGCGAGCTCGCCGAAGCCTTGCCTGGTGGTAGCCGCAGCCAACCGCCGTCGTCCTCAACCGCCCAACCCCCTCCCCCCTGCCACCAGACACCAGCCGATCATCCCATCCCATCACGTCCCACCCCCCGCCCATGTGTCCTCACATGTGTCCAGCCCGCCCTACCCTGGTGCGAGGTGGCGCTCAGACACGACGGCCGGAACCTGTCGCGGCGTGTCGTCGTCGACGGGCCCACCGTGTCGCCGACGGAGTGCGCTCCGCTCGAAAAATCGCTCTAGGCGCGGTTTGCATCAGCTAGGCGCGCTCGGTGCGGCAAAGGGCATTCGGATTCAGGAATGACCCGACTGGACGCCGAGCTCGCTTGGTTGAAATCATCCGGCCTGCCAAGACAATTTTTCAGTGATCGTCCGCCGGCACCTCTGCAGCATGAGCCACCACTTGGCGCTGCGGCAAGGCTGGCCGCGCGGGTTAACGGCAGGCAGACGGCGTGCGCAGCGCAAATCAGCCTGGTTGTGGCAGGTCAGCAGGCCTGGCCCCGGCGTCGCCAGCAGGCGGGGGCGCTTCGCGCGGCTCGCCTCGCGCTTCTCCGACGAGTCGGCTTTCCTCCGCTTCGTTGCTCTCCTCTGCTCAGGGCGGGCCGACATGCGGAACTTGGCCATGTGCTCTGCTGCGTGCGGGGAGCCAGGGGTGGGGGGAGTGGGGTTGGCAGGGGTTGAGGCAATGGGCGTAGAGAGGCTTAGTGGGCCGTGTCGTGTCGTGCGAGTCAGGTCGTCGCCTACCCCTAGGCACTCGCCCTGCATCCTAAGCGAGTAGTTTGTCAGAGCAGCAGATTAGCAACAGGCCGCAGGCAGTCGGAAGGCTCGCTGGCATAGCCGAAAGAGAGCAAAGCCTCGAGCAGTCGCTGGACTGGCCGCTGGGCGCCGTGGGGGCGAGTTGGGAAGTCGGGCGGGCGGGGCAAAACGCTGCCATCTCTCTCTGTTCTGTTGCATCTACACCACCACCACCATCATGTTCGGCAAGGAGAAGCACAGCGAGAAGGAGTACGATGCGTACGCGCAGGACGTCGAGATCGCGCCGGCCGTCAACCGCGAGGGCGACGACCTGGTCTACGATGCCGTGTTCGGCGAGATCTCGGACAGCGGTCCCAACTACCGTGGTGTGAGTGGGAGGGGTCTGAAGCTGTAGCCAGCTTCGGACCCCGCATCGACCTGCAGCTGTGAACGGCGCTCATCATTAGGTCGGCCCGGTAGGCTCGTGGGTCCTCATCACAAAGGCCAACATCGGCCTCGGCATCCTCGGCATCCCGTCCGTCTTCATGACGGTCGGTCTCGTCCCGGGCATCCTCATCATCCTGGGCCTGCAGTCTGTCATTGCGTGTGAGTTTGATTGGGCGCTGTGGAGCGTCGAGGGGGGGATGTGGCTCGTGAATGCCTCTCGGCGTCTTGGGGGCGCCGCCCCGTCGCAGGCACTGAAAATTGCCCGCGGCGGTGGTTGAACCCCGAGAGTGGCGTGGCATCACGGCAAGCAGCGAGCAGCGAGCAGCGAGCAGCTTGGACGCGCCGGCATGCACGGTGGTCCTGTGTTTGAAACGTCGCATGTCGCATGCCTCCCCTTCCGGCGCTCCGAGCGAGGACCAAGGACCACACTGACCCACCAGACTGCGGCGCTCAGATCGGCCCCTTCAAGCGCCGTCACCCCGAGGTCTACGGTATCGCCGACGCGGCCTACATCCTCGGCGGACGCGTGTGGAAGGAGATCTTCTTCGTCGTCTTCTGGATCAACATGGTCATGGTCTTCTCCACCTGCATCGTGTCCATCTCGACGGCGATCAACGCCATCTCGGTGCACGCGGCGTGCACGGCCATCTGGATGGTCGTCGCGTACGTCTTTGGCATGATGCTCGGCTCGGTCCGCACCCTCGGCAAGATTACGTGGATCGGCTGGGCGGGTCTCATCTCGCTCGTCGCCTCGGTGCTCATTGTCACCATCGCCGTCGGCGTGCAGGACCGCCCGGCCGCGGCGCCGCCCGCCCCCGCGCCCTGGGACAAGGACATCAAGATCTTTGCCAGCGCCACCTTCCAGCAGGTCATGGGCGCCATCTCGACCGTGCTCTTCAGCTACGGCGCCGTGCCCTGCAACTTTTCCATCATCTCCGAGATGCGCGACCACCGCGTGTACGTCAAGTCGATGTCGTACTCGATCTTCTTCCTCACCGCCGCCTACCTCATCATCGGCTGTGTCGTCTACCACTACTGTGGCCAGTACGTGTCCTCGCCTGCGCTGGGATCCGCCGGCCCGCTCCTCAAGAAGATCTCGTACGGCATCGCGCTGCCCGCGCTCATCGCCTCGCTCACCCTCTTCGCCCACATCCCGGCCAAGCACATCTTCGTGCGCATCCTCAGCGGCTCGCCCCACCTCACCTCCAACACCCCGACCCACTGGATCACCTGGGAGCTCTGCATCCTCGCTGGCAGCACACTCGGCTACATCCTCGCCTCGGCCGTCCCGACGTTCGGCGCCATCATCGGCCTGATCGGCTCGGTCGTCGTCCCTCTTACTGCCATCTGCCCGTACCCCGTCATGTGGTGGCACGACAACTTCCGCTTCAAGCCGAGCAACGAGCGCACCGCCAAGCTGTGGCTCGGCCTCGTTCTCAACTTCCTCATCTTCCTCATCGGTCTCTTCATATGGGTCGCGGGTACGTGGGCCGCCGTCAAGGACATCATTGCGGCGAGCGCCACGACCGGCCCTTGGACCTGCAAGGACAACTCGGGCAGTGTCAAGGAGGAATAGGCGTGATGGGCTGTTTGCTGGGCTAGTTGCGTCAGGCTTAGCATAGGACTGTGTATAGTAGTAGTAAAGCATGGTATTAGCATTGCGAGTGTCAAGTCTGTGAGCGAGCGGAGCGAGTGAGCAGCTCTGACGTGTTCAACCGGTGGACATCGCCGTCAGCAATCCCAAGTCGTGCCATAAGCTGGCACCATCCCGCCGCCGCTCCGCCCGCCGTCCCTCCAATGCAAAGGCTTCATGCTTGGTTCCTCTACTTGGCCTCGGGCTTGCTTCCCTCGGCCTTGGCCTCGCCGCCGGCGGCCTCGGCAGCCTGCTCGGCCTTGTACTCCTCAATGGCGGCCTCGACGACGCGGAAGCTGCGGTGGTCAGCTCTCGTCCAGTACCGCGACTCTTCCGCCCGCCGCTTCACTCCGCCCCCATCCCCACACTCACGCATTCAGGCCGACCGGGAACCCGGCGTACCCCATGATCTGGAGCATGGCCTCGCGGATCTCGACCTCGGTCAGGCCGTTGCGCAGCGCGCCCTTGGTGTGGCCCGCGAGCTCCTGGTTGTGCCCGCCGACCGCGAGCACAGTGATGACCACGAGCGAGCGGTGCTTGAGCTCGAGGCCGGGCCGGCCCCAGAGCCCGTCCCACGCATTGCGCGTCACGTACTCTTGCGCCGGGCGCGCAAACTCGGAGCTGCCCTTGGCCAGCTGCCGGTCGACGTACGGGTCGCCGAGGACGGTGCGGCGCTGCGGAGTCAGCGGGCGTGTCCCGGAGTGAGTGGGGACCGAGTCCGTCGCCTGCGGAGGTCGAGCGGACCTCGGCGTTCGGCGTGGCCACCGCCGGCGCCGGCGTCGCGAGCTACGCCGCTGCCCCCTCGGGCCAGCCTGGTACGCACCGTCTGGATGCCGCGCTGGAAGAGCACATCGAAGGCCGCTTGCTGCTCTGCGTCGGACATGGCGATGAGGATGGGATGAGTGTGGTGTCACGTCGGCCGCATCGAGTTATCAGCGGCCGACAAGGGTGGCCGGATCGACCGGTTCGCTGTGGCGGATCTACCCGACGAGTCGAGTCTGGCCACAGATGGCTGCATGACGAGTCTAGCGACGAGGTGAGGCACGGCGCTGACCGAGTAGAGTGTGGCAGCTATTGCGACTGTGGCGACATTGGCGACGCCGACAGGCATTCGGTGCTTCTGTCGGAGTTGGCGGGGTAGGCGGTACGCGATGCGCCGTGCGTTACCTGGCATGTACACAAATAGCGTGGCGCGAGCGTGGCATGAGCATGGCGCTCCCCAGTCGGCCTCGACGCGCCAGACGGTCAAGGCCTAGATATCAGAAACAGCCGCACGGCCATTGGCGTAACCTCTTGTAACGCCGGCAATGTAGCCCTCCGGCAATGTAGTGCCACTTGCTCATCTCATCTGATCAAAAGTCGGCATCGCCCCCCACACTTCCGCTGTCCGATCGTGACGCCGACTCATGGATGACCTGACCTCCGCAGGCGAAGCCAATGCGTGGACCATGTCGGTCGCCGGGTCGAGCCGCCTTGGCGCGCAGCGTTGAAGTCGGATCGCAGTCGCACTCAGACGAACGACGAGCGTGTTGCTGTCGCTGTCGTCGTTGTCGTCCTCTACATGGCCGTCCTCGTCCTCGACGCCCGTTGCTTCAGATAGCGACGGCCTCTTGACAACGAGCAGAGACCGTCGCCGAGGTGCCTTACCGCTTGTGCACCTCCCGAGATCACATCTAACGACAGCGGATCGATTGGGAGCCTCCCACATACCCTACCCCATGGAGGCTCCACGAAACAAAGCCGTGTCCACTGTGACATGCCACGGCATGTTCCAAGGCACTCCTCGGGGTCTCGCTACGAGCAAGATTATCTGTGATAACAATGTCGGAGATCAGGTCGTTCCAAGAGATTCTGTTCGGGCTAGTACAACGATGCCGACGACGACGACGCCGACGACGTAACGGTCCTCGCTTTGACGTGCGTGTGGGGCATGCGGCTCGCGGCCCCGCGTGTGGCGCATGTCCCAATGATCCTCGGCTCTTCCGCGTTCTTCGGCAGGGGGCGACTCACCCCGACTAGGTTGCAGTGCGCCCGTCGCAATCACGCACGCACGAACGCACGGCGGCTCCATCTCATCCCTCTGCGGATAGGCAGTGCCTTAGGTACGCATCAAGCAGTGGTACCGAGCAGGATCTGCTTTGGGTATGGATGACACTATGTCATGGTGACAGACCCGTCCTGCCGGCTGCCCGAACAGAGTCCATTGATTGATTGAACAAGACCCGACTCAGGGAGCCGCGGAGCACACTAGAGTTTTAGCCTAGTCTCGGCGTGGGTGGGGGAGGGAGGGAGTGTACGCGAGGTGGAGGTGGATGAGGAGTGGGACAGGACAGGAGGAGCAACTTACTGCGTGTTGTGACCCACATTGATCGGGACGGACCTCGAGGAGGGACATGGGGAGCGACATAGGGAGGGAGTGAGCACGAACAGAGGGGAGCATGCCGCCACCTCGGCGGCCCTGCCGCCACCTGACCAAACATAACTCACTGGACCCTCTTACCTCCGCCCTCCCTCTGGCCTCGTACCAGACCAGAGCCAGACCTTGCCCACCTCCTACCACACTGCGTGGGACCCCAATCTCCGTCACGTCACTCTGCCACCCTGCGGCCTCTCCGCTCACATGCTACATCTCCTCTCCGTTGCCCCGCAAAAGACGCTAACCAAAGTGCAACAGTCGACGGACATTCTACCTCCAAGGCATCCAACCACTGCCCTCGTCAATCTCATACATCAAGACAATCGGCTTGGCCCCAAGGCTCCAGCTCCCCCCGTCCCCAGCTCATCTCGAACGTTAACAAGCTCCCAACCAAAGCTCGACCTCAGCTACTCGTCTCTGCCTCTCCCCACCCCACACCCCTTCGCCGCTCGCGATCCTCCTCCCCCCCACTACCCGCCACCATTACCTCCACAATTTCCTCCGTCCCACCGTACCACCCCACCTGGGCGGCCGGCGCGACTGGCATGAGAGACATGAACATTATCATCCCGTCTTTCCTCCCAGGTTCGGGTAAGTTGGACGCGACGATCGTCGCAGCGGCGAAAACAGACCCCTGATCCCCTCCGCAGCACAGACGAGCCCGACAAAGGCGACCTCGGGCATCTCGAACGGCCAGCGCCAGCGCGCGTCCACGGCCTGTCTCCAATGCCGTCGTCTAAAGTCGCGCTGCAAGCGTGGGCCCGACCCCACCAAGCCGTGCGAACGCTGCACGTCGCTTGGCACTGAGTGTGAGGTGGTCAAGAGCCGCAGAGGACGCGTCCTTGGCTCGCGCAAGTGGGTATCTGCAGTGTCTTGCCGCCTCCGACGCCGCTTCTGACACGCATGGCAGCAAGCGCACCGGTCTCGAAAAGTCACTTGCGCATGTTCAGGCTGCGCTCGACAGGATACGCGAGGAGGCAGACCAGTTCAAGACAACGGGAGCACCAAATCCGGCTGCCGGCCCTGAGACAAAGCCGCCGCAGCAACAACAGCAGCAGCAGCCACCGCCGCCTCCGCCTCCGGCCGTCATGTCCAACCTCGCCGGTGTCAAGCGTCGTCACTCGGAGAGCGAGCTCGACGAGGACGACGACAACGACGACGAGGTCCACAGCTCGCCCGAGAGCAAGCGCCAAATGATGTGAGTGCGGGAACGATGAATGGATCCCGCGTGGCGCCGCTGACGCCACCCCTAGTGCTAGCGACCAGCCCATGGGCGGTGAATACGATGATATCGACGACGCGCCCATCCTTCCAGTCGACGAGCTCCCGCTCGAGTCGACCAGGCCGTCACCCGAACCAGAGCTACCAAAAAAGGAAGAGTCGGACCACCCCCTCGGCCTCCTCTCGAACGTCGGCAGCAGTGCCACGCGCCTGAGCGTCAGCGCACTCCCCGAAACTCCTTCCTTCCAGATCACACCCGAAAGCGGCATCGACGCCGCGAGCAGCACTGGGGGGCCCAGTGATGCCGGACAGCGCCAGGTACTGCCCGGATGGACCCGAGGCCAGCTGCAGCGTGCCGCCAACACGCGCAGTGCCTACTTTCGGCACCGGCCCGGAGCCGTCAAGCGCGACGTCTCGCCCATCCTCGATCCCATCACGCGCCGATTCTTGACCGAGGAGCGCGCCGAGTGGCTCCTGCAGCAGTGGCACGTCCACTGGGAGCCGCAGATGGGCTCGCTCGACCCCAAGATCTACACCCTGGCGGCGATGCGCCAACGCTCAGCACTCCTCACCACTGTCGTCATGGCCACCGTGGCCATGATGAACGAGTTCCCCGGCTCAAAGGAACTCGCCCTTGTGCTGTATAAGCACGCACAGAGCCTCGTCGTGACCATTGTCTCGCGCAACGCCAAAAGCACCGAGATTGTCAAGGCACTCCTGATCCTTTCGCTCTTCCCTCGCTGCCCAGAGCGTCTGGTCGACGACCGCGCCCGCACCCTTATCTCCCTTGCCGTCAACATGGCCCTCGACCTTGGCCTTAACCGAGAGCGACCATGCGCCGAGCAGGACGAGATGTCCCAGCGCTGGCACAGGGACAAGCTGCGTGTTTGGTATGCTGTGATTATTCAAGATCGATCCATGGCGGCATTCTCGGGCAAACCGACAATGATCAAAACAGAAGTGGACACGGCCGAGATGATGCGGTGGCTCGACAGCCCGTATACGAGCCAGACAGACCGCATGCTGGCTAGTTATATTGAGCTGCGTGCGATCGAGGTGAGTTTAAATCCCACAACCTCACTACGAGGGGGGGTGGAGCCACATGGATGGTCACCTGACATTCCGCCAGCGGGACGCCCGCGAGAGACTCGCCAAAGCCACGCGGCCCTACATTGTCGATAGCATTAGGCTTAGTGCCGAGGTAATGCTTGACGGATGGGTCCGTACGTGGGTCACACCAGAGATGATGGCCGAGTGTAAGTGGGCCGTGATGCAAGCGAGGAGTTCATGCTGACATACGCAGCGCCTCTGTGCGGCAACGCAATGCGCTTCCTTGCCCACCATGTGCACCTGCTCATCACCACGGCCTCGGATGCTCCGAAGTCGGAACTGCTCGAGATTGCCCGCTCGTCTATCGAGTTCACATATGCTGAGATTGGCCCTCAGCTGCGTTACATCTGCCGCACCATCATCGGCATGATCACCTGGTCAGCTGTGCTTTTGGTTCGGGTAAGTCGATAATGATGTCAGTGGCACTGGTGACTGACGTATGCAGCTTGCACCCGAGGAGAACTCCAACCTCGTACGCGACCTCGCCCTGCTGATGGCACCGTACGGCGACGGGCGGTTCGAAACCTACCCCCAGTTCTACGGCTCGTTCCTGCTCAGCCTCGTGTTTGACACGGCGCCGGTCCTGTCCCCGACGTCAACGACGTTCAGCGCGCCGACCTCGGCGCGCCCGAGCTTCGCCCGTCCCCCAGGATACCCCATCAACCAGCCGTACGACCCGAACGCGCCCGGCGAAGGAGGGGCCATGCCAATCCGCATGCCACACGCGCCGGGCATGCCGATGCCTCCTCACAGCATCGACACATCGCCCATGACGTCGTCGAGCCACTTGGTTACCCGCCCATCCAGCGGCCAAGCGCCGCCAATGTGGGGCGAGATCTCGGGCGACACGCTGCAGCTCCAGCTGTTGCTCGGACTTGAAAACTCTACGGGGCTCGAACTCCCGTGGGACGTGCCACACGCCACCGCGTTGAGCGACCCAGGAGTGGTCGTCAGCCCGCCACTCGAGTGGCTGTTCAACGACGGCGGCGTCGTGCACAACAGCATGGAGGGCTCGCATATGGCTGCTGGGCCAGTGGGCTCTGGCTCTGACGAGGTGCTCTGGGGCTACGGCCTGGAGTTTGGAGGCAACCGCGCTGGCGCGGACCAGGCCTGGCCTGGGCCCGGCGCACAAGGCTATTGAAGCAGTGTGGTATGATGACGAAGACTCAATTGTATCTGTAGTATCCAGTCGGGTTATGATGTAACGACTAGTGATCTCATTGATTGCGTGGCGAGCAACACGATGCCTCCGCCCCAACGCACGAGCTCGTGGGGATTTGTGGGAGCATTTTGCGTGGGTGAGATAACACTGCCGGCGGCAGCGCTGCTGCCCAGGCTCACCATTAACGCCGCAGCGGCGACTATGGCGGAATGCTGCGTCGAGGTGCGTGAGATTGGCGACGAGGGGATGATGCCTTGCCAGAGATTACCGTCCGCTGCGCTAGTCGCGAGAGGACGGATGATGCGACGAGCTCACCTGCCCCGATGTTTGCCATGCGCGCTTAGCACGGGCGAGGCGGGGGGCCGCCGTCGTCGCGGTACCGTCTCTCGGGAGGACGCGGCATGCATGCGGGTGCTCCCGGGTCGCCCGAGTCGAGCTCGAATGCATCGTCCCAGCAGGCAAGCAAGCAAGCAGGCAGGCAGGCAGGCAGGCAGGCAGGGGGGTAGGCAGGCATGCCAGCCTGCGGCGCGACTGTCTTGCTCGACTCGGTCAGGGACGTGCCGAAGTTCACCGCGATTCGTTGGGGTTATTGCTCCCATCGATTGACGATAGACAACCTTTGGGGCAGCGCGTGTTATTTTTCGACATGTCGCGCTGGCAAAGGAACGGGGGTGGTATGAGATGAGTCGATAGTGGCGCACAAGGCGTGGGTATCGCGCCATGCAAGCGCGGCTGGGGCTGGAGCTGGGCGCTGGGTCGAGGACGACGCGGCGTGAGATAACCTCTTGGACCACCCCAGCTCCCCCTCGGCCAACCCAATAAAAGGCAGGCCCAGCGCCGCCGTTCTTCTCCCCAGCCTCTGGTTCTGTTGTATACTCTACTACTCTCTAATCGCGCGCAAGCGTTGTCCCGGCCCGTCTCTGAAGCACTGTACTCGCTCTCTACTCTCTCTTCTTCCACCCCCCACCCCAACCAAGCCCACCATGTCCTGGATCCCCGCCACGGCCCGCGAGACGGCGCGCATCAGCCAGCAGATGAAGCTCATCCGCGCGTTCAACGACGGCGCGCGCGCCCAGGCCCGCGCCCAGGCCGTGCCCCGCGTCCCGCCTGCGCCGCGCCCGGCCCCAGTCGCGCCCGTCAAGCCCGAGGAGACCAAGCCCGCGGGCGAGAAGTCGCCGTGGACGTTCATGCCGTCCCCGCCCCAGGCGCCGTTCGAGGGCGCCGACGCCGTGCGCCGCCCGTAAGCGTGAGTAGCTAGCTGGGTCGCCCGCCTCCCGCCGCTGACAGAGCAGGAGTGCATCGCGATGACGTCCGGGAAGAACAATAGCTTGCTAGATTAGAGATAGATGCAATCTTCGGGCCGACTGGGACGAGTTTGTCCGACGATAAGTTGTGAGGTCAGGGGTGGTGTGGTGCGGTGCGTCCAGGCCCACGTGAGGCAGCGTCGCGCTGGCGGGGAATAGTGACCGAGGACGAGTACGTGCGTGAGAGTGAGTCGCCGCCGTGCAGTGCATCGGAAGCCATGGCGGGGTCACGCACAACACCCCCCCTCTGTTCCGATGCTCTCCCGATGCTGCCACTCACCTTGGCCGTCCGCCAGCCAGACTCGGGTCGCCATGCATGCACGGTAACAAGGAGCAGGTGACGCGAGTGCTTGGCAGAGAGCGGGGTATACATATGCACGACGCGCAGCCAGCGATGAGGCCTCACACTCACACTCGCCCCACCACCCCCCAGGCCACCATGAGGCCCCTCGTCCGCGCCCTCCCCCGCCGCCAGATCCACCGCGACGCAGCAAACGCAGTAGAGAGCTCGCGCGGCGCGACCCCGCGCAACGCAGTCCCGCGCCTCCAAGCCGTGCACATCAACCGGCCGGTCGAGGCGGCGCCCAACCCGGCCGTGCTAAACAAGCTCGAGACGACACGCACCGCGCACGCGCACTCGCGCGCCCCGCCCCGCCTGCAGGCGGTCCACCTCCACCGCCCGGCCGAGGTCAAGGTCGAGGGCGGGGTCGAGACCCCTCGCATGCGCGCTGCGCCGGCGAAGCCGCGCCTCCAGGCGATCCACATCCGCGAGAAGGAGGGCGACCTGCGCACGCTCCAGCGGCCGCCGGGCGCGGGCGACAGGCCACGGAGCGAGGGGGAGCCGGCGCCGGTCGTGCGAAGGGGCCTGCTGTCGTGGTTAAGTAGGTCGTAGCAGGACAACGGGACACGCTACGGCCGTACCGGATCCTGCTGGAAGCCCCGGCCGGAGAGCTGCCCATCGTTATCACAGGGGTTCGGCGAGCGCCAAGTTGGGACGCGCCGGGTGTACCGAGTTTATCGAGCAGATATCGAGCAGCGTATGCAACGCACTGGATCAACTTGGTATCGCCCTCTCTCCGTGGGGAGGGAGCCACTGCCGCCGGATGTGCAATGCCCCGCGCGCATACCTCGGCGAGGGTGTGGGGGCGGTGGGATTTGACTGCGCGAGTCGATGCCGCGGCTTGTCGATGCCGCACATCGTCTCGTGACCCCTCTCGGCACCCCACACGCGCGCATGGCTCTGCATGTGCAACGGCGGGGCATAGCGAGCGCGACGCTGCCGGCCAAACCATCCGTACCTCTGTGCCTCGACGACGGCTGCTGACTTGGTGGAGGGCGCCCTCTCACCAGGCTGCTGCGGAATGCCGTCTACTTAATACGCAGACACGGTGTGAGTATCCTCAAGCATCGAGTACTGTCTGCACGCACAATGACCATCACTACTATCCCTACCACCTGCCGCGCGGCGCGCATCGTCAACCCCGGCCCCGACGTGAGTGTGTGACCTCGGGAGGCTTGATCCTCGCCGCCCTCGTCCTCGTCGCCACATCGTCGCTACGTACCCGGCGCCGTCTCTACGCCACCCACCTCGCCGATACCACCCTCCTACTCCCACCCCATGCCCCGCTCACACCCCCAGTTCCAGCTCGTCGTGGACGAGGCATACCCCACGCCCAAGGCCGGCCCGGGGCAGATCCTCGTCGAGATCAAGGCGTCTGGCGTGTGCCAGTCCGACTTTCGTGAGTCGCGTCGCTCGCAGCCGGCTGTTCCTGTGGCTGGCGGCCGAGGCTAGCCACCTCCTCTGACGAGGGGGGCGGTTTCACACCGACACACCCACGTAGCACGTCGCAGCTTGCGCGCGCTCGCTGGGTGGCACCGGTGAAACCGTAGATCTGTTGGTTGGCCCGTGTGGCAGGCCAGGTGATCCGCGGCCTTCCGTCTTGCTCTCGTCAGCGCTGCCAAGCTGACCCCACAGACGCGGCAAACGGCGACTGGGGCCACCCGCCCAACGAGGGCGTCAACTGCATGGGCCATGAGGGCGCCGGCGTCGTCGCGGCCGTCGGCGACGGCGTGGCCGGCTGGCGCGTGGGCGACAAGGCCGGCTGCCCGCCCCTGTACACTGCTTGCCAGGCGTGCGAGTTCTGCGTCGCCGGAGGTACGTTGCGCTCGTTCTCGGTTGCGCCGCGCTGACTGATCCTCCTCGTATCTACCGTATCCGCCCCACGACCGGCTCTGCTCCTCCCTTCCGCCGTCCCATGACCTTGTCCAACTGTCTCGCAACGTAATCTCTCGCCGCATCGCTCCCTCGGCCCAACTCCCTTCAGCCGAATCACTCTGCGCGCAGCGCGAGCTCCTCGCGGTCCACCGTAACGGCACGTTCTGCCAGTACGTTGCCTTTGACGCAAAGTTTGCCGTGCCGCTACCGGCCAACGTGAGCTACGAGCAGGCCGCGCCCTTCATGTGCTCGGGCGGCACGGCGTTCGCCGCGCTCAAGGCTGCCGGGCTTAAGATCGGTAGCTTCCTCTGCGTCGTGGGGGCAGCCGGCGGCGTGGGGCACATGGTGGTCCAGTTCGCCAAGGCCATGGGGCTGCACGTCATCGCGATCGACGTTGGCGCCGACAAGGCGGCGGGCACGCTCGAGTGCGGTGCCGAGGCTTTCATCGACGTTACCAAGGAGAAGGATCTCCCGGGCAAGGTCAAGAGCCACACCGGTGGGCTTGGGGCCCACGGCGTGAGTCGGCGTGCGCCCGCGAGCTGACCCCAAAGGTCATCGTCACGGCAGGCAATGGCAAGGCGTACGAGGCGGCGGCTCCCCTCCTCCGCCCGCTCGGCGTTCTTGTGGCCGTGGGCCTTCGTAAGTGTGCTTGTAGTAGCCATACTGAGCCCCCAGCCGCCGCCGGCACCGCCATCGCCGGCGCCGACCCCGCCCTCGTCTGCTTCTCGGGCCTGACGATCCGCGGCATCCTCATCAACTCGCGCGCCGACATGGAAAAGGCCATCACCTACCTCGAGTCCGGGCAGGTCAAGGAGCACATCCAGGTGTTCCCGTTCGCGCACCTCCCGCAGGCGGTGAGCGACGTCGGTGCTAGCCGGACGCAGGGGCGCGCCGTTGTCGTTTACGACCAGTAGGCGGCCTGAGCGCCGGGGGAATGCGGCGCGCCGTGTCAAAGGATCACGAGTCAGAGTGCCAAAGTATCAGTAGTCCGAGTCTGAATGCACGTTGTTCTGGACGCTTCTGTGCATCTCGGTGTTGCCGTGCAGGCTTGGAGGTGCCGTGCGGGCTGTTGTCAGCAGCGCGAAGTACCCAGTGATGAGATAGCGCCGAGCGTCACTCGGACATGGGCAGAGTCCCCGCATTCCGAGGCTGAGTACATGGCAATCGCTATGAGCTCGACGGCAAAGGCAGCAAGTGCAAGTGCATACGCTCACACAGCTACACAGCTGACCGCGCGCGCGTGGAGACCCCGATGCGCCGCGGTGACTGTCAGTCAGTGAGCAGAGGAGTTGTCAGTCGGACCGTCAGTGGAATGCCGAATGCCATTACAGCAACAAGAGTTAGTTTAAGCGGCCAATGTCATACCCGATCGGCTAACACCGTCAAAGAGTGGAGGCTCGTTGACGACGGCGACCCACCCCGCGCAGCCGCAGCGTCGCCAAGCGCGCGCTTGCTAACGAGCTGCCAGCGAGCGAGGTGTAATGCATGTATATTGCATACAGACGACGAGTCCCAAGCAAGAGCCGCCAGCAGACACGAACGCGACGCACCCGCCCGCGTAGAGAAAGCCAAAGATTACCTGATCCTATCCGTCCCAGGCGACAACATCCGGCCGACCGGCACTCCACCTCCCCTCCCCTCCGCCATCTCCCCCATCTCTTAACTACCCCCCTTTCCCACTTCTCCCTACCCAATGCTCCAGGCTTTGCGTTCAGTTCGTCCTTTTACACACACCCGCGCCGCCTTTCGTCCTGTCCATATCGTCAAAATGACCATCTCGGTGGGTGTCGACGGTCGAGGCGAGATGGGCGACACTGACACCGGCAGACCAACCCCCCGGTCCAGCTCAACGACCCCTCGCTGTGGATCACCAACCCCGGCTTCCTGGACGGCAAGTGGACCGCCCTGCCCCAGCATGAGACCTTTGACATCACCAGTGAGCTGCCGCGACGAGGTGATCCAGCTGACGCCAGACCCGGCGACCGGCGAGGTCATCGGCAAGCTGCCCGACATGACGGTCGCCGACACGCGCGACGCCATCGCTGCCGCCGACAAGGCGTTCCAGACGTACTCCAAGACATCACCCCAGCAGCGCGCTGCCATCCTCGAGAGCTTCTACCGCCTCACCCTCGAGAACAAGGACGACCTCGCCAAGCTCATCACGCTCGAGAACGGCAAGAGCAAGACGGACGCGACGGTCGAGGCTGGTTTCTCGGCCGGCTTCCTCCAGTGGAACGCGGGCGAGGCGCTCCGTCTCTACGGAAAGGTCATCCCTAGCGCATTCCCCAACACCAAGAGCTGGACGCAGATTGAGGTGGGTCGGTGTGCTGCTGACAGGGGATAAAGTGGGCTGCTACCGGTCGCTGCTGGGTCAGCAGCCTGTCCCCTGCAGCAAAAGTCGACACGCCGCTGACCCCGCAGCCCCTCGGTGTCGTCGCCGCCCTCTGCCCCTGGAACTTCCCTCCCGGCATGGTTGCGCGCAAGGTCGCCGCTGCACTTGCGGTCGGCTGCACGTCGGTCATCAAGGTGCCGGCCGAGACGCCGTTCTCGGTCCTTGCGTTCGTCGAGGTAAGTTGTGACCAACCTATCTCGTTGCACCGCTGACATGCACAGCTCGCCCGCCGCGCTGGTGTGCCCCCCGGCGTGATCCAGGTCATCACGACCGACAAGAACCTCGTCCCCATTGGCGAGGAGCTCTGCACCAACCCGGCCGTCAAGAAGGTCTCGTTCACCGGTGAGTTGTCAAAAGGTTGCATCTCAACTCACACCCAGGCTCGACCCGCGTCGGCAAGCTCCTCATGCAGCACGCCTCGGGTACGCTCAAGCACCTGAGCATGGAGCTCGGCGGCAACGCGCCGTTCATCGTGTTCGAGGACGCGGACATTGACGTCGCGGTCAAGGGTACCCTCGTTGCCAAGTACCGCTGCTCGGGACAGACCTGTGTCTGCGCCAACCGCATCTACGTCCAGTGAGCTTTCTGGCTGGTGAAAAGCTGACAACCCAGCGAGTCCATCTACGACAAGTACTCTGCTGCCCTTGCCGCCGCGGTCGACAAGCTTGTTGTCGGCGACGGCTCGCAGGACGGCGTCAACATGGGCCCCCTGGTGCACAAGGCCGCGGTGGAGAAGTGCCAGAGGCACGTCGACGACGCCGTCAAGCGCGGCGCCAAGATCCTCACCAAGCCCCGGCCGAAGCGCGAGGGCAAGCTCGCCAACGGCAACTTCTTCGACCCTGTTGTGCTG
This sequence comes from Vanrija albida, assembly GCF_041260175.1. Lineage (NCBI taxonomy): Eukaryota > Fungi > Basidiomycota > Tremellomycetes > Trichosporonales > Trichosporonaceae > Vanrija > Vanrija albida. The sequence goes on from NW_027191423.1 coordinate 1,901,031, forward strand.
GGTGACGCACCTGCCGACTGTGTAAGCTGATTGGAGTGGGAGTCCCAGCTGACACCGCAGCTCGTCGCCGACGAGGAGACGTTCGGCCCCGTCGCCGCGCTCATCAAGTTCAAGACGGAGGAGGAGGTCATCGTGAGTTTGCCCCCCTTGTCAGAAGCTCACCCCAGCGCCTCGCCAACAACACCGACATGGGCCTCGCAGCCTACTTCTACACCAAGAGCCAGGCGCGCACGTTCCGCGTCGCGGACCAGCTGCAGGCCGGCATGGTCGGAGTCAACTCGACGTCCATCTCGCACCCGACCATGCCGTTCGGTGGCTTCAAGGAGTCGGGCTTCGGCAAGGAGGGCGGCCCCGATGCCATCCTCGACTACGTGCAGGTCAAGACGGTGACGGTCAACATTGAGTAGAGCTTGTAGGATGATGTACGATTGCAGTGCCACTGTGGCGGGGTCGGCGGGGGTCGTCGTTGTCTGGTCCCCCCTCGCGCTGGGCACATGACCCCGCGTCATGCATATAAGGCTGCGTGTGGGGTCCGGCGACGCAGCCCCCAACCCCACCCAGCACCATGATCCTCGACCTCGACAACGACGAGTTCCACGACCACGCCGAGCGCAAGGCCGCGGCGGTGGGCATCCCGATGCCGGCGGCGGCGGCGGCGGCGGCGGCGGCGGCGGCGGGCGCGCAAGACACCTCAGAGACGACGGGCACCAGCCCGGCCGGGAGGGCCATCCTGGCCGAGGACGCGCTCGTGTTCAGCAGCGTGCTCACCTCGTGGGCTGAGGGGGTGGGTCGTGGTGCCGTGCGGCGCTGACGCCAGATGCGCCGCATGTCGGGGCAGGACGAGGAGATCGGGCGGCCGTAGCGACTGGGAGGGGGCTTGCCACCCAGGCACGTGGCGACGAACAACAACGATATCGGTGGGACGTGGCGAGATTCACAAGCACAAGAGCGGGGGATGGTCAGAAGAACAAGCAAGAAGAGGGTGTATGCATCGTTAGCAGCAGCATCGCTAGCAGCAGCATCGTTAGCAGCAGCATCGTGGTAGCGGCAATGTTAGTGAGAGCAGCTGGAACCGGCGACTGATCCGGCGGCAAGCACTGCAGAACACGTGCTCCCGTCTGGGTATTGTGTGGCTCCGAGTCCTGCATACAGCCCGCTGACCGCTGGGCGCCAACGACCCCACCCCCCGCTGACCCCGCCGAGGCGGGGGCCTAGCGACGGACGTGCCGAGGGCGCGCCGAGCCATCCGGTTCCTGCGGCAGGCGCGGCAGGCGCGGCACTCGTCATCCGCAGTGATAACGACGCAGCCAATCTCGGCGAGTGCATCCGCAGCGATATCGACGCGGCGCAGCTCCCAGAGGTGCCCGCCAGCCGATAACGATGGTGCGGCTCGGTACCCGTCGGTCCCCGCCCCGGCGATACGGGGCTGCGTTATCGCTATCGGCCTACGCTGTCGCAGCCGCCCTGGTGGTCGTTGGCTTGGCGGCACGGCACGGGGGGTCGTACCTTGCGCCGGCGCGCTGCTCGGTGCGATGCGTGAGGATCGCGTGGTGGCTGCTTGCCCCAGCTCACTGCTTAGCGAGAAGGGCGTGGGGGGAACCTCGTCGAACGATGGGCTGTATCCATCTGCTCCGTGTCGCTGTTGTCCTGTTGTGGCCGTCAGAATCAACAGGCCGTCACTAGCGATCACTCCGCGCGACGTGGTGGCTGAGGGTGTCAGTCGTAGAGCTGGCGGGTAGTCAGCAAACAGCTGTCAGGCCCAACCCCCCCCCCCCCCCTCTCAGCAACCGAGGCAGCACACCGACGCAAGTCGCTCCTCGCTCCTCGTGTGGCCACTCCAGAAGGCGGCTGAATGCCACAAGTCGTCCGAGGCGATTCCCTCGAGCCCATGAACGCATGGCTGACTCGAACCGAGCACTCGAACCGAACAGAGTGGACGAACGCGCGATCCCGTGCCACCGGCGTCTGCGTATGCCCCGGGACAGCGCCACAGCCACCACACCACGCGCCGCCGCGGCCGACCTCCGTACCGAGCAACTCTGCGATGTCTCGAGCTGAGCACAATGCCACTTTGGTCGAGCGCGCAGCGACGTCAGCGCCACTTTGGTGCAAGCCGCACCGCTCCACTGACTGCCGAGCGGTGCAGCGGTACTCTTCGGGACGGATGTGAAAGTGGGACCTGGGAGGACGAGAGTCTGCCTCGGTCAGCTTCGGTCAGAATTTACCTGCGAGGCGACCTCCACAACAAGTCACACACGACGACGAGGTCCGTCAAACGTCAGTCTTGAGCCGAGCAGTGTTTCGTGCATGCACCTATGCGCGGACCGATGCACGCACACCTACCCACGAAAGCGATGCCCTGCCCCGCTTCAGCTAGCCGTTCCTCGACGGGCTCGACGGCGAGCACACCATCCCACGGCCCATCACACCCGACGGCCACGCTGCCCGCGCCGGTTTAGACGGCGCCGAGAGGAACAGGACGTCGTGGGCGTGGGTGTTTGTGGCCAGCCAGCCGTCGGCCATCACGCCGCCGCCGCCGCCAGCACCGCCGCCACGGTGATTCAGTGCCACTGCCACTCTACTCGGCCATGCAAACCTCGCTTGTGGGTTGACGTCAGCGCCGAGCAGTGTTTCAGCTATGGTAGGGAGCAGAGAAACGGGGGTGGTCGGCGCCAGTGCGGCGATGTCTGCCGCACAGTCCACTCGCCCGCCACCCAGAGCGGGCCGACCGGCAACTAGATGCCACATTTGCGGATGGACCCGCGTGTGGCCCCCCGCCACGGCGCCACCGCCGCGCCCGATACGCCCGACGCCGACCTGCCTCGCTTGTGTGGAGGCGAGTCGAGTCAGTGCCATGCGCCATGCGCCATGCGAAGTGCGGAGCTGCGCCACGGAGCAGACGTCATGGCGCGTGCATGGCCGTTGCACAGTGACACAAGTGTCCGTCCAGGTGCAGGTGCGGTGGCATTCACGCGGAGAGTTTAGCGTGGGCAAGGGCCCACCCACCCCGCAACAGCCGTGTAATCGGGATCTGCATGTCACTATTGGTGACCAAGTCGCACACACACACGCACGCAGCAGTGGTTTAGGATTTGGAGCTCGAGCTGCCCGCCCGCCCGCCGCCGCCGCTCGTTGACGACCGCCCGCCGCCGCTGACGACGGACCGCCCGCAGCAGCTGCCGTGGGCGGGACGGGCACCACTGTCGGAAACGAGGTGGGCTAGATTGACATGAGGAGATCGAGCCAGGTACGTACCTACGTATCCATACCTTTAGTGATTCTGGGTAGGTTTGGCCCTTGCCCCCCGCGGCGCATGGGATGAGGAGGAGTAGTAATCCATTGCCTGAAGCAGTAACCAGCAAACTCGGGGCAACCACAAGGGCAGGGTTATGCACACTGTGCAAGTTGGGTGCTGGACCTGGGACCTTGCCTTGACCTGCTGCTAGTTGTTGTCTACCGATCAACTCCCGAACACCAGACTCCCGAATTGGAACAGGCAGCCTGCTTCTCCTGTTGTTTGTACCGCGACTAGACAAATGCATTGTTTATGTGTTTGTTTGTTTGTTTACTTAAAGCAGAGGGGGGGCGGGCCGCTGCTGCGCGGGGGGGGGGGGCGGGCCGCTGCTGCGCGGGGGGGGGGGGGCGGCGAGGGTGGGCAGTCAGTCATGCATCGGCCTGCTCCATGCTCCTGCAGATAGCCCACATGTGCACTCGGGCAACTCGGGCAACTCGACATGGCCGCCGCAGGGCACAACCCAGATCGTGGTCGGATTGGATTCTGATTCCCAGCGCCGTTGGAGCCACACTGGTGTCGGTCGTGCAGTCTGTGGGATGAAACTCCTGTGACTGAGCCAACAGCCACTACCGTCCCTGCCCTGGCCCACAGGCTGCTTTCAAGAGCACACGACGGAGAACAGGTGGTGCCTGCTGTCGTCAGAGATCCCCACCCAGCTGTGCTGAAACCTGGCAACGGACGGCTGCTCCAAGCATGCCGAAGTGGAATGCGTTCGCGGACGCCCAGCGACCCACTGAGCCACCGACTGCGGGCACAAAGTCTACTCGCAGCAGAGCCGAGGAAACCGATGCGGGACAAGCGACGTAGCCTAAATGCGGAACATGAGGTGATGCGCCAAGTGACCTGTCACGGTGCTGAGCCGCCGCCGCCGCCGCTCTGCTGCGCCGGCTGGTCGAGGCTCAACTCGACTGCCCGCCTGCCGCCGCCTCCTCCGCCTCATATTTTGCCTCGTATTTTGAGCCCAAGTCTGGGGCCACGGTACCCGCCCTGGGGACCCCCACCTCGTGAGGCATTCTGCCCTGGTGCCGTCTCCGCGTGCGACCCAGATTATCGTTTGTCATTCAGGGTGGCACTTGGGTTCCCTGGCCTGCTCGTTGTCCCCACACCTTGCCTGGCTGATAATGTGGCGTCGTACGAAAAAAAAGGTCCCATCATTGCTCGCGAGGCACCAGAGCTGCGAGTTGCCCGACCATCCACAATGCTCCCAACAACGCTAGTCAAACCATCCACACCACCTGCACCACCCTCGGGACACTTTGTGGGCGTCCGGCTGCAGCCCGCTGCAGCCGGAAGCCCCCTCTCCTCTCACGGCCTGCAGAGTATAGCCGCCAATCAAAGCGTAATCAATGTAAACACAGCCACCGAGCGGCGAACCTGAAAGAGCAGAGGGAGTTGCGAGTCACATTGACAGCAGGCGGGCACAACAAGAGCACGAGGGAGTGTGGATACCATGACGACGAGCCGAGATGCCAGAGCTCCCCTTTGCTGTGCAGCTTCCGTTGCGCCAGTGACATGTGAAGGCAAGGCAGACAACATCGGTGCGTCAGCTTGGAGCTAGCAGCAGTGGTGATGTCGCCGTTACTGTCGCCATTGCTGGCCCCGCACGCTCCGGCGATCTTCAAGTCGCCTTGCTTGCCGGGGCCGCAGCCCGACGCAGCCGCAAGCATAACGATTGAGCCGCGCGCAGTCAGTGTTGACCGCATGGGCCAGTGTTGGGTGAAGTGGCGCATGGCGCAAGGTTTGTACGAGTACTTTGAGGACAGGCGGCGCGGGCAACCACCCAGCCGGCAGCATGAGAAATCGAGCTGCTGCCACCCTGTGTGCGTGTGGGTTGCATGCGTCTCTCAGAGTTGCTGCCTGCCTGGTGCCCTGACTATTGGCCTTTTAGATATCGCCCCTGCCCGAGCAGCCAGAAAATCAGGGACAATTGCACGCGGGGTAGCCGAACGGCACGGCACCAGAGACGGGCACCCCACCTCCCTCCCCACCCACAATCGTCATTTCACCTTTGTTTGCGATCCAACTCTGGTCTAACTAGGTGCGGCCTGCAAGGCGGGCCGAATGACTCGAGTGAGGCGGGGCGAGCGAGGCGGACGAGGAGGCTGCAGGCGGCGGCTCAAGGCGCAAGGCTTGACGCCCAAGGTCTCACCTGCCGTTGGCTGCCGCCGGATACTAGCTATTGGACCTGATCCGGTAGTCTTGACGTCGATGCCACTCGTCCTCCGTCTTGCTCGCTGCCCTTGCACCTGTTGCTAGCGTCAAGTGACCCATCCCATCCCATGCCAACAACCGGTCCTCCCTCCCCCGACAAGGTATAAAGAACCCACTCCCACTCCCTCCCACTTGTCTTCTCTCATCGTCTCTTCTTTCTCCCGTCCATCCCTCTCCTACCCACTTAGACACAATGAAGGTCGCCGTTCTCTTCGCCGTTCTCGCCGCCTCGGTCGTCGCCCAGAAGGTCGAGTGAGTATAGTCCTCCCCTCCCCTCCCCATCCCAATCCCATCCCCACCACCGTAGCAGCACCGGCAACTTGGGCAGCCATGCTACCAAGCCTGCTTGGCGGGACCAAACCGCCATGTCTCGCAAGGACGGCCAAGCCAAGCCAGCGGCCACCGCCAGTCAGGTCCGGTGCCACACATTGTCCATGCCATGACGACACCCTTCCGACGCCGGCTTACTCGGCCTTCCTTCCATACGCACCCGCTTTCCCACAACCCACCATGCACCCGTGCTAACCATACTCCAGCCCCGCCACGGTCCCTCCCGGAATCCAGAACTGTTCGCTCCAGGCCGCCACCGCCGCCGGCTGCTCGTCGCCCTTCGACGTCCAGTGCATCTGCGTTGACAAGAAGACCGAGTTCACCAACGCCGCCACCCCCTGTATCATGTGAGTAGCCAGCCGCACTTCCCCTAAAGACTCTTGTCGCTAACCACCACCAGTGCCCTCGGCGGTGACGCTCCCGCTCAGGCCATCGCCCTCCAGGGCCGTATCTGCACGGACGGCTTCGTCGACACCGCTCCCCCCGCCTCGTCGGCTCCCCCCGCTGAGTCGTCGGCCCCCGCCTCGTCGGCCCCCCCTGCTGGCTCGTCGGCGCCCCCTGCTGGCTCGTCGGCCCCCGCCTCGTCGGCCCCCCCTGCTGGCTCGTCGGCGCCCCCTGCTGGCTCGTCGGCCCCCGCCTCGTCGGCCCCCCCTGCTGGCTCGTCGGGCCCCGCCGCCTCGTCGGCCGCCCCCTCGGCCAAGCCCTCGGCCAAGCCCTCGACCGGCACCGGTGGCGGTGGCTCGGGCGGCGGTGGCTCGGGCGGTGGTGGCTCGGGTGGTGGTGGCTCGGGTGGTGGTGGCTCGGGTGGCGGTGGCTCGGGTGGCGGTGCCGGCGGTGCCGTCTCGTACGCCGTCCCCTCGGCCGCTGCCTCGTCGGGCGCTGCTGGCTCGAACGCCACCAAGGCCGAGGCCAACGGCTCGGGTGCCGCCCCCGTCGCCGGCTACGTCGGCCTCGCTTCGACTGCCGTCGTCGCCGTCGCCGGTGCCTTCCTCGGCGCTGCCCTCTTCTAAGCGACTCCGCATTAGTAGTAAACCGTTTCCTGTTCACAACGGACTCTTCATCACCCAGTCGTTTTCCACCCCTATTTAGTTACTTGCCATGACATATGGACAATTCGAATGCACGCATAATTGTGATGACCGCGGCATTGAAGGCGATCACACACGGCAATGGTGGCGGCGACGGCGACGGCGACGGCGACGACACTGACTTGTGTTCTCAACGATCTCTTCTCAGTGGCAGTGGCTGTGCACTCTAGCGCGGAAACGACAGGGAACGTGGGTGCGGCTCGATCTCGAACGGGCTGAAAGTTAGATCGATGCCGCCCGTTTTCCAACACAAGTTGTTCAGCGCAGCGCCGCCACATTACGAATGCGCAGGCCAGTGCTCTGGGACTGGCTGCACTGGGCTGGCAGCGACCGCGACGACGACGGCGGGGGCGTCAACACCAAGCCAGCACCGACCTCGACACCGCCAACGAAAGCAACGCCAGTCCACCGTCCACCGCATCATCAGTGTGCCACCGTCGTCACCGTTTCACTCGCCCCGTAGGACCACGATCACAGCCAGCTCCAACAGGCGGTCTGCTGACCCAATGTGAAATTAACCAGCTGCCCACCGCGGCCCAACTAACCGCTAGTGGCATTTCGGCACGCACACCTGCGGCGCGCGCCTGCCGATGTCATCATTCCTGTACGACCGGAACTAGCTGGTAACGGCATGTGATGGGTGACTGTCTGGGCAGTTTGGTAGATGGAGCGACCAAGAGCAGGCAGGTGATCAAGCCCGCCAAGTGGTCGTGTTGAAACGGCGGGCCGGTGGAGTGCCGGCAAACGGGAGGGTGTGTGGCGCGGCGCGGCGCGTGCTGGCTTATCGAGAGAGTGGCGCAGGCGTGCACGGCCGCTGTTTGGCAGCGGTGGTCGAGCAACACCACCACACAGACCGACGGCCAGCGGACCCTGCGCTGCAGCCTAGTGCCTCACACGGCTCGCTGCCGAGCCCTGGGCGGGCAAGTGGAAGGGGAAGAAGGTTTCGCTTGTTGTGGCTCTTTTGTGGCGGCCGAGGCTGGCCTTGTTTCGGCTGCTGGTTGCTGATTGCTTCGTTGTTTACTCTTTGTGGTCTTTGTTTACTCTTTTTCTGTGGCTGCTTTCTACCGAGTGATTGTCTACCGAGTGATTGTCTACCGAGTGGCTCGTCGCGACGGCTGGTCAGCCTCGTGGCGGGTGCGTGGCGCCGGGTATGTAAATAGCTCTGTTTTCTGCAGATCACGATTCCAGCGTAGCCAGCCTACTTGGCCTACTTGGCCTGCCAAGGTGCTGCTAAAAGCGCACCGAGGCGCTAGGAGTGCGGCGAGCTGCATAGTGCCCACTGACTCCGGAGGTTAGGCGGTGGTGTGTTGTGGCGGACCCGGTTATGCAGAGCTCGGCACCAAGTTGGCGGCATGGCGGTTTTGGTCGCTCTGTTGGCGGTTTCGTGCCCGTTTCGTGCTCACAAAAGACGGTCTTGCGCGGCGACTGCCTGTACTTCGCCCCACGTCGCGGCCATGTCGCGTCGCCTCGCGTCGCCTTCCCCCAATTGCTCGGCAGTCGTACTCGGCGTACTCGTCCCTCGACCGGACAGCGGCGCTCAAACAGAGGGTCGACGACGCCGCGAGCGCGGAGGTGTACACCCTCAAACACACGTGCCCTCGCCTACCATTCACAGCCCTCACACTGACCGCCCCAAGCTGGAGCGATCACTCGCAGCGGCGAGCTCGCTCACCCTGAAGCCGCCGCCGACACAGGACTGTCTCACCCGCCGCGCTATCTACGCATGATCCGATCCAGAACTGGGGGCGGCTGTTGCGCTGCAGCCGCGGCTGGGCCACTTATTTGTGCCTGTGGCGGGGGTGACTGACCTCGAGACTGGTGGGCATTCCCGTTGATGATACGTGTGGCGGCGGAGCGGGTTGCTTGCACAATGTGGCACTCTCGGCTCGTGTATCTTCAACGAGAAGAGCCAAGAGGCCGGGCAGGCGTTGCTCGACGCGCTCCGCTCAGTTGCGCCACACTCTGCAGGGCGGCGTGCCCTCGCCGCTCGACCACCGCCAGCGCCGCTCGCTCCTCCCGATGCAGTTGCTCGACAAGCACGCGCACCCAACTCGCAGGTGTTCCACGTACGCCGTAAGTCGGGCTCGGACATGCGCCCGGCGCCAGACACGGCCGTCATGACCCGCATCCGCTGCTCCACGATTGTTCGAGAGTCAAGTCTGTGCCACCCACACCCTCTGCGTCCTCTTCTCGGATGGAGAAAGAGCACCAGATCGCCACGAGGCGTCCATCCGCCACAGCGACACGCGACGGCTCCCACGGATCTCTCACCACATCACGAGGCACGCCCAGAAATCAATCCCCGGCCCGACCCGAGTCTGTTGACACGGGGCGCTCTCATGCCCGCCGTGTGAACGTGACGTCTTGTTCTTGCTGCATACCATTGCGACCAGGGCGGGCGTACCAGGTGACCTTTGGGCGGGCAAGTACTCCTGGCAACGGGGTTTGGCGCGTCAGTGGCGGCGCCGGCTCTGCATTCACCAAGCGGCCACAGGCTCTGCATTCACCAAAGGCAGCGCCGTTGCCCGCGATGTTGCTCTGCCCCCCCGCCACAGTGCACGCAACAACCGCTTCCTTCGGAACATGCATGCTGCTTATCGCTCCCGCGGCGGAGATAGCGAGAGACGAATGGGGTAATGCCGCGGCGCGGGGTCTTGATGAAACGGCGGGGGCGGGGGGGCGACGGGGATGGGGCGACGTGTATGTTTTTTGTTTTCGCTGTGGTAAGTGAACCTCGATCTTAGCCGTGTCCTCCGCAGTGGACAGTGGATACGGGCCTGGATAGAAGCCACAGCGGTGGACGTGGTCCTGGGCGAGGCTGCTCGCGCTTGACACTGGCAGCAATCTTCTGGGCGAGGCTTGATACGAACTAGCCCGATGCATACTGAACGCTACTAGCTACTCAAAGTCCTCGGCGCGGAGCACGACCACGCCCTTGCCGAGCTCGACCTCGCGCCGCAAGCCGCCCAGCTCGACCACGTGCCGGCCCCGCGCGCCCTCCGCGACCGCCTCAAGGCTGGCCTTGACCAGCCTCCTCCCCTCCCACTCCATATCGACGCGGACCCCTGGCCTCGCGAGCAGCCCCGTGACCCTCCCACTCCCCCACGCGCTCGGCAGCGCCGGGAGCAGGCTCACGACCCCCCACTGGCTCTGGAGCAGGCACTCAGCCACGCCGGCCACGTAGCCGAGGTTCCCGTCGACCTGGAAGGGCGGGTGCGTTGAAAAGAGGTTGGGGTAGAGCCCGCCGCGCGTGGTGAACGCGTGCCCCTCGTCCTCGTCCTCGTCTTGTGTCGGCATCGACGCGGGGCGCGTGATAAGCCTCAGCGTGGTGTCGATCGCGGGAACGTCGCGAAGGCGCGCGCGCAGCGCCACTTTCCACGCGAGCGCCCAGCCCGTCGCGAGCTCGTCCTCCCTCTCGTCTAGCCCCCGCCCCGCCGCCGCGAGCTGGTCGGCGTCGCGCAGTGTATTGCCGGGGTACACGCCGACGAGGTGCGACATGTGCCGGTGCGGCGCTTCGGCCTGGGCGTGGTTCTCGGCCCATTCGGGGAGGAGGCCGTCGGCGCCCGGCGCGACGCGGGGGAGGCGCGCGACGAAAGCGCGGGTCTCCTCCACGATCGGGTCGGTAACCCCCGCTGCGGCGGCGATCTCGAGCAGCGCGTGTCCGAGCTCAGTGGCCAGGCTGATGTCCATCGTCGCGCTGCGCGTCACGGCGTGCCGCGTGGGATCTGAGCCCACGGTAAACGTGTTCTCGGGCGACGTGCTCGGCGCCGTGGTGAGCACACCGTCGTGCTCAAACACCCAGTCGAGGACGAACGCCATGGCGTCGCGTACCGGGCCCCAGGCGCGCGCGGCAAAGGCCACGTCGCCGAAGCGCACGCGCTCAACCAGGGCGAGGCAGAGCCACGGCCCAGCCATCGGCCACCACGCCCACTGGCAGCTCGAGTGGCCCATGCCCACGGGCGACGAGTAGGCCCAGACGTCGGTGTTGTGGTGCGCCACCCACCCGCGGGTGCCGTACATCCTCGAAGCCGTCTCCCTCCCCTTCACCGCCAGCCCCTCGATCAGGCCGAAGAGCGGCTCGGCGAGCTCGCCCAGCCCGACGGCCTCAGCCGCCCAGTAGTTCATCTGCGCGTTGATGTTGATCGTGTAGTTGCTCGACCAGACGGGCCGCGCGGCCCGGTTCCACAGGCCCTGGAGGTTCATCGCGGCCCCGGAGCGCGAGCCAGCGATGAGGAGGTACCGGCCGTAGTTGTACAGCGCGGCGTGGAGCGGCGCTGTGGGGAGGACGAGCGCCGAGCGTGCGTACAGGCGCGAGTAGTCGGCCTCGTGGCGGCGCACCACGCCCTCGATATCGGCGAGCGCGGCGTCGACCCGCGCCAAAGCGGCGGCAGCGGCAGGGCGCACGTCGGACCCAGGGGCGGTGTGCGCGTCGACGAACGTCGTCTGCGCGGCGAGCGCTAGCGTGAGCTTCTTCACACCCCGCGCGGAGCCCGGCCCCGCGGCCACGCCGTCATGCGCCATCCCGAGCACGGCCGCCGCGCGCATCGCCTCGCCCGGCGCGTCGGACCACACGACGGACTGCGTCGGCTCATGCGGCGGCGGACAGTCGCTCGGCGCGCGCAGCCCGGCCACGAGCCGGCCCTCTGCCGCTGGCACCTCCACGCTCTTCAGCGGGCTCTCGAAGGCCGCGTCGACGTCGAGCGGGGTCTCGGCCTCCAGGCGGAGGAGGAGGATGTTGTCGGGATGACTGGCCACCGTGGTCCAGGAAACCCGCGCGCCCTCCACCTCATAGCTCGAGAGCACGGCCCCGGCCTCGAGGTCAAGTGCGCGGGTGTACGCCTTCACCTCGGGCTTCTCCCCCCTCCCAGCGAGCCGAACCGTGAGGCGGAGCGTGCCGAGGGGCACAAAGGCCTGCGAGTACGTCCCCTGCACCCTCTCGACCGCGCGCGTCGCGTCACTGTACCGGCCCTCGAGGACGGCGGCGCGCGCCTCCGCGATGGAGGCCTGCGCGACCTCGGGGGGGATGTCGGCGCGCCGCTCGTTCAAAGGCGAGCCGGACCACAGTGTCGACTCGTTGAGGCACACGCGCTCGTCCCACGGCTCGCTGTGCACCATGGCCCCGAGGGACCCGTTGCCGAGCGGGAGCGCCTCGACCCAGAGACTGGCCGGGCTGTCGTAGCTTAGCGGGGGGAGGGGGGTGGGTGCGGGCATTGTGTGTGGGGGGGGGAGGTGGGGAAGAGCGCGGGGAGGGGATCATATCTTGGGCGATTGCGGGGGCTCGGGCCGAGTAATCTCGGGGTGGCCGGCCCGAGGGGATCTCTTGTCGGGGGAGGCGACGACACACTCGGATCGCGCTGAGCCGAACGCTCGACCCGCTGCCCGCTCCCCGTTGGTGTGCGACTGCAACGCGCCCCCGGGTGTGCTCCCGGGCCGAGACTGCGAGGCCTTGCGCGGCGTGGCCCCATGGGCGAGACCGGCGCGTGCAGCCACACCTGTGACCCACCCCGAGCTCACGCGGGTCAACATGGGCCGTCGGGCACAGCCCACCTCCCGCGGCCTCCCGCGGCCATGACCCGCTCCCCCGACGCCCTCGCCTGACGCTGCGCGTCAGGCTCGGCGTCAGGCCCACCTCAGTGTCCTACACCATGCATAACCCAGCATGAACTCTACAATGTTTTACTGCTAAGATCGTGGCAACAACCCCCCATTACATGTGCGCCGACGGCACAAGGTCACCCTTGACAGCCTTCGACACCGAGTTGGCAAAGTAGTCAATGTTGTGCTCATTCAACCCGGCCATCGAGATACGGCCGTCCTTGGTCATGTAGATGTGGGCCGACTTGGCCAATGCGTCGACCTGCTCGGGCGTGACTGTGTGTGTCAGGGCTGGAACTAAACAGGGCACACTCCGCACTCACGACCAGTGAACGAGAACATGCCAATCTGCGACTTGATGTGGTCCCAGTTGCCGGGCGTCTCGAGCGCAACGAGCTTGTCGTACAGCGTCGAGCGCATGGCGATAATCCGGTCGGCCATCTTCTTGACCTCGCCGAGCCACTCGGTGTAGAGCTCGGGGCTGCCAAGGATGGTCGCGACAAGCTGCGCGGGGTGGAGAGGGGGCGACGAGTAGAGAGGGCGGATGACGCGCTTGAGCTGCGACAGCACACGCTCCTTCTCCTCGACCGACGAAGTCACCATCGAGAAGGTTCCCGCACGCTCGCCGTACAGACCAAGGTTCTTGGCAAACGACTGGCAGAGCATGATCTGGTGGCCCTGCTCGACAAAGTAGCGGAGGGCAAAGGCGTCGCGGTCGACGTCACCCGAGGCAAAGCCCTGGTAGGCCTGGGACGTTAGCGGACGCGCGGGCGTGAGCACTCACCATGTCGAAGAAGGCGAGGTGCTTCTTGGCCTTGATCAGGTCCGAGAGCTCCTTCCACTGCTCCTTGGTAGGGTCGACACCGGTAGGGTTCTGGGCGCAGGCGTGGAGAAGGATCTGGGGGTGTGAGCATGACACCGGGAAACGCACGCCGGCACGTCGCACTCACAACCGAGCCCTCGTCGGCGTTCTGGAGGTCCTCCTTCATGCCGATGAAGTCGAGGCCAATGTTCTTGCGGTCAAAGTAGCGGTAACGCTTGACGGCGAGGCCGGCCTTCTCGGCGATGGCGGGGTGGGCACCCCAAGTGGGGTCGGGGAGGAAGATGGTGTGGGGGCCCTTGTAGAACGAGGCCACAAACTCCATTCCGATGCGGAGGGCGCCAGTGCCCGAAATGGACTGGACAACAGCGATCTGGCAGGGTTAGTCACGCACACTCGGCCGCAGTAGCCACTCACGCGGTTCTCAGCGAGGGGCTTCGAGTCGGCGCCGTACGCGAGCTTGGCAGCGAGGGTGAGGAAGTTGGCAAGGCCCTGTGTGTGTTAGCGGGCGTGCGAATGCCGACTCGGTGCGTCACTGCGGCGTCGATGACTCGCAATGCGTCACTGCACTGCACTCGACTCACAGTGATGGGGAGGTACTCCTTGTCCGAGCGCTGCTCGTGGAGGATGTCCTCGGCCTTGCGGACAGAGTCGAGGACCCAGGGCTTGCCATCCTCGTCACGCTGCATAGTCAGTTGCCGTCATCGATGCCACCGCCGCGGCCTCCGCCGAACTCACGTAGGCACCTGTGTGTGGTCAGTGCGAGTACTAAGGGTGCCACCGCTCGACAGCCGCCGGCAACAGACGACACGGGTCGCCGTCGGCTTCCCGAGCGCGTCCGCTGCCGAGCGCCCACTGTCTGTCCATCAACACTCACCAACACCGACGTTGATCTTGTGCTTGGACGGGTCGCGCTTGAAAGCGTCGGTGACACCTGTCGAGTCAGCACAATGTTGTGGTGGCAAATGCATTAGTCGCGCGACCCCCGGGCTAGAGCGCAAGGCGCGTGCGGCCGACTCGGGGTGGCCCGGCGGCTAACGCCCGCGTGTGGGCTCTGCGCACGACGCCACGCTTCAACCCGGCAGCAGCCGCGGGGGCAGCTCGAACGAGCACTACTCACCGAGGATGGGGTCGGCGGGGCTGCACAGTCAGCATGTCACCTAGCAGATGCGAAGCATGGCTCACCCCTGGGGGACGGCAGACCAGAAATTTGTAAACGCAGCTGGGGGGAGGTGTGAGCGTCGGGTTCGAGCGATGGAGCCCTCGGGTGTTGGTGTCGGGTGGGCGCTTGAGCGGTCGGGAGCCGCAGTTACGCGCGCTGCCCGTGCGCTGGCTGTTGTGCGTCCAAGCCGTACTTACCCATAATGTCGTCTGGGAGGTAGTTGCGGGGGTGCAGGTCTAGGGGGTTGATTGCTGTAAAGTGACCGTGAACGTTTGGAACGTTGTCGTAGTGGTTTGGGTGGTGGTGATGAGACTGGAGCGGCATCTTGGAATTATATCGTCGTGGTTGGTTCGGCTAGCGGAGAGTTGGTGGGGGGTTGCGAGTGGGGCGGCGGCGGGGCGGCGGGGCGGCGGCGGGCCAGCAGGCAGGAGGGCAGGAACGGCGCTGAGTCGTGTCCGGACCGGTAAGGCGGGGTTGGGCAGTGGGAGGGAGGAAAGGCCAAGGGCTAGAGGGCGACGACGGCGGCGAGTGGGTGACGCTGGCTGGGCGGCGGGTTGAATGACGCGGGAGGGCGACGGCGGAAGAGCAGAGGAGGAGGGAAGGCGGCTGCGAGGGAAAGAGAGACGACGACTCAGAGGCGATTAGGGGTAATGTAGCCTCTCCTGGCTGGCTCTGTCGCCGCCGCTCCGGGTATTCTCTCTCTGTACAGCGCGCGTCTCGGAACGCGCTGCGCGACTTGCTTGGCCAACCAATTCGAATACAAAAAGGGACAATACCCAATCTCGCGCGCGACACGAGTAAGAGCGCTTGAGGGCTGCCTCGCGGTTTGGTTTGGGCCCCCACGCATGCATTCGACTCGACTAGGCGCCAGATGGTTATCATGCAGACGTCGCCGCGTTGTTTGTGCTCGCCGCTGCGTCCTTTGATGCAAACAGCGCAAAAGTCCCGATTGACTGACGGGCGCTGGCATTGTTCTAGTCGTCTCGGCCGTCGCCGTGTCGCCTCTGCCCCTCTCCCCCTCTACCTCGCCAAAGGCAAAGTTCTGCTCGCAACCCTCGCATGCATGATACCAAACGCGTCGCCAGAGTGATTTCGAACGGCTACGGGCTACGCGCGCGCGCGCGGGGCGACAATGCATGGCCCCGCCCGCCCGCTGTTATCGAATCCATCGTTCCGACCCATCCGGTCCTTCCCGACCAATCCCACTCAACCTCCACTGGGCCGGCTGGGGCGGCAACACTCTCACCCCGCATGCCGGTCACCCACCCACAACGACGCGCGACGACTGCTCAATGCCTATCAGCCATGACCTCCTCCAACGCCGCGACCACCACCTACTTCCCTCCGAGAGGCTTGCTTGCCTCGGGACATCCCTCACATCCCTCACCGCCGTCTATAAACCGCGCAGGGTACTAGTCTGGCATGCACACGACCAGCCCACTACGCGGCGCTTGTGTCGCCTTGGTGGTATTGTTGCTTTTCGAATCGTCGTCATTGCTTATCCGCTGGGTTCAATATTCGACGGCGGGCCGTGGGTCGGTCATGGCTCAGACAAGGCGGGCAACGCCGCCAACCCCGGCCGACGCCTAGTGGTAGCACATGCAGCACAATGTGTGCAGCGTGCAGCGTGCACATTGTGCTGCGAGATGCGTCGACGTTGTGCATGGCTCGCTGGGGGCGTCGACGTCGTGTTCCGCGTTGCACTGCCAGGTTTGGTGGGACCGGCCAAGTCCGACGGCGCGTGGCGATCTCCTGCGTGGCCCATCCTGTGGCGTTCAAAGGCCGTTGTCGACACCACATTGCAGCCTCTACCAGCAGGACAGCGCCGCCTTCTTGGAGGCTGCAGCACTCACTGAGCGTTTGACATTGACCACGGGGATGCATCACAGGTGGCTCTCCTCGGCACCCTTCAGATCGTGGCTCGAGGTGGTGTCCTCTGCCTGCTTGCCCTCCTTCCCCTTGGCAGCCGCCTTCTCAGCTTCGTCCTTCTGCTTTTGACAGTGCGCTTCGTGTTGCTGAATGTACCGCTCGCGCTGCCTAGCAACAGCCTGCGCGCCGCCCTCACCCTCCCACACCCGCGCCGCAATCTTCCGTAGCAGCCCGTCGTCGCCGAGCTCCCCCATCCGGTCCGCCATCCAAGCTCCCAGAGACGGCGGCACAGGGCCGGCCGCATCACCGAGGAACGACCTCCGGAGCCGCCACACACTGTCGATCGTCACGAGGCGGTGCGGCCCGCCGACCAGCGCGCGGAGGTAGTGGTACTTCCTGCACTTTTTCACCTGCGCCGCGAGGTCGCCCCGCCCGGCCGCCACGAACAGGTCGCACAGGCGCAGCTCGTCGCGCGACGGCCCCTCGGGCCCATTCTTCCACAGGTAGTTTGTCGCGAACACTTCGGCCAGGGGCGCGGTGTATGCCCTATGATATGGTGTCAGATTGTCCCGGGTAGAAGCGAGGCCACTCACATCTCCCAGTCGATGACGCCGCGCACGCGCCCGTCCTCTGCGAGGAGGTAATGGTCCCCGTTGTCGTCGTTGTGGCAGATGTACGTCGGCGCCGCCTCGGCCATCTCGGCGCAGCCCTGCACCAAGCGCCGGGCCTCGAGATGGACGAGGTACATCGCCACGGGGTCCGAGGCCACGGGCCCCCAGCAGTGCATCTTGTCCCCGTTGGGCGGGTAGATTGCGCCCTGGTCGAGGAGCCAGAGGACGTGGTCGATGCGCGCGAGCCACGCGGTGGCGTTCGTGCCGAAGGGGCCCATGGCGCCGGCGCTCCAGAACACGGGGTTCACCGAGGCCTGTAGCGGCCCGACGGTGACTTGGTCGGTCGAGGCGGGGGCGAGCGCCAAGCACCCGATCTCGGTGAAGGGCTTGGACGTGAGCTTGATGTAGAACGCCGCGAGGTCGGGCAGGATGACGCTCTCGAACACATCGGTCGGGTCGTCCCACTTCTTCGTCTTGAGCGCCTTGTAAAAGGTGATGCCTTCGACGTGTTCGACCAGCATGAAGACGGGGTGGGCTAATGTCAGCCGCTCTCCTCTCTCCTCTACGCACTCGGGCTGACGTTGGGTGGCAGCCACGCGTTCGGCACGAGCCCCGGCATGACGGAATGCAGGCGCGCAGCGTCGCGACCTCGCGCTCGACCACGGCGCGGCGCAGGCTCTTGGGCCAGTAGTCTTCCATCTTTACGCGCGCCTGCCACACCGCGCCGTCCTCGAACACGACGGGGAAGTGCACGTTCATGCTCCCGTACTTCCAGGTGGCGGCCTGGAGGTCGGCGTCGCGCAGGCCCTCCGGTGCGGGGGGGAGGTCGAGGCGGCTGCGGACGCCTGGGCGGAGCGCCAGGGTGGCAACTTTCACAGGTCCAGCCGCCCCCGCCACCGCGCCGATGACCTGGTCGATTAGTATGGTGTCGAAGGAAGGCGTTACTTACCCGCGCCGCGCGCATGTACACCCCCGTGCTGTTTCAATCCCTCCGCTCGGGGGTTGGACCCTGGAGCCTGTCCTGCGCGTCAGCCTGTGCAAAGCTGCACCCACCTGCAGGATGGAGAAGCACGTGTCGTGCTCGTACCCGAGGTGGAGGGCACATCCTTGATAGCCGCAGCAGAAGCATGGGCCAAGCCCGCCGCCGTCGACGAGGGCGAGGTTCGAGCAGTCTTGGTAGTGGCACAGGCCTGGGCGGTCTGCCGTGTCGAACATTGTGTGAGTGGAGGTTGGTGGAAAGTTGAAGGAGGAAATCAGTGAGAAGCTACGCAGCTGCACTGGCCTCCGTGATGCTTCGATGCCAGCGCTCTCTTGGTTCTCAGCCGTCGCTCGGCGTTCTCGTCCTCCGCGCGCCTCGCGTGGCTTGCACACACACGGCACACAGCCACGCGACGACACCACACGCGCCACCCGGCACACACACTCGCCCCCGGGCAGGGACGAGCTGCCACGCACCTCGTGCCGCACCCACGGCCGTGCTTATCAACCCCAAGCCGCCCGCGATTGTGGGTAAAGCACACGATAAACGGGTAAAACGAGCGCAATCAGCAACAGCGGCAGTGGCCGCCACCTCGCGTAGCTCGCCTCGCGAGTCGCCACAGCCGCACCCACGGCCGCGGCGTCGCGACCGCTCGGCGCCGAGTCAGTGCCGATGCGGCGTGCATGCAGATGTGGTGGGGGCGTACCGGCCCGCCCTCGAGAGCGCGCTGCGCAGGACGTACATTCGTCGCAGGACGCCAGGCTGCCTCAGCAGTTGGTCAGCCCCGCGCCGTCGGCCAAGTCCGCACGCCGGGCCGGTTTAACCGCACGTCATACTTAACCACTCGCCGGTGACCAACCGCCCCTGCTCTTACCTTTCTCCCCCACACACCATGCTTCAGGTCACAGCTACTGGAACGCCGTACGAGGTGCGTTGGGCCGCCGGGCCTCGCTCACACGCAGATCGGGCTCGCCCACGGCTCGCAGGCCAAGGCGCAGGTGCACGGCTCGGTCGCCTTCTACCGCGACTTCTTCCAGACCACGGCCAAGATGGACTGGGCGAGCGTCGAGGACGAGGGCAAGAAGTGGGGCCCGTTCCTGCAGGCCAACTTTCCCCAGTACATCGACGAGCTGAAGGGTGCGTGTTGTGTGTTGCCGCGCTGACTTTAGGCGTGGCCGATGGCGCGGGCTTGTCGTTCGACACCATCTTCGCGCTCAACATCCGCACCGAGATTGCGTTTGGGCGGCAGGCGCAGCCTACGGACGGGTGCACCGCCTTCTCGTACCACAACGCCGAGGCGCACACTGCCCTCCTCGCGCAGAACTGGGACTGGAGGTCGGGACAGGGCCCAAACCTCATAAGCCTGACTATCAAGCGCGGCAGCTCCAACGGCACATCCAACGGCAACGGTCACACCAACGGCCACGGGGACGACCACGCCCTCTCCATTATCACCGAGGCCGGCATCATCGGCAAGATTGGCCTCTCGTCGTCCGGCCTCGGCGTGTGCCTCAACGCCATCGCGGCCCTCGGCGTCAGCTACACCAAGCTGCCCGTGCACCTCGCCCTGCGGGCAGTGCTCGACTGGTCACACGAGGAGCGCGCAAAGGGCCCGGGCGTGGCGCAGCGCGTCGCCGAGCGGCTGACGCGGGTGGGCGTCGCGTCCGCAGGCCACATTCTCATCTCGGACGAGCTCGTCGCCATCGGGCTCGAGGCGAGCTCGCAGGATATCGTGCCGGTCAAGCACACGGCCCTGCGCGGCGGCGACGCCCTCGTCCACTCCAACCACTATGTCGAGGAGCACCCCGGCGTGCAGCTCGGCCAGGCGTGGGCCGACACGTACGACCGCCTCCAGCGCATCGAGCAGCTCGCGCGCGAGGGCAAGGCAGGGCACGACGGCGTCGTCACCGCCGACGAGGTGGCCATCTTCCTCCAGGACGAGGACAAGTGGCCCGCGTCCATCTGCCGCCACCCCGACTCTGGGGGCGAGACATTGTTCAGCATCATCATGGATCTGGAGAAGCGCGAGGCTAGGGTCGAGGAAGGCATGCCTGGCAAGGGTGGCCAGGTGCTCCAGCTCAAGCCTTAGGGCTGGCTGTAGGCTTGTAGGCTTGCTTTTGGTTGTATCAGCTTGATGGGATGAGGTGCGATGTGCGTGGCAGCGGTGTCGGTCGCGCACTCAGTCTCCTGGCTGAGATGTGCATGCATGCAGGCCCTGGAGGCTCATGTTGTGAGGTCCGTGCGCCACACAATGACGTGTAAAAACCCCTCGCCATTATCAGTCACGTCGAAACGCGTCCCAGTTTGATTTCAGGGCCGACGCGTCGCTCGCGCCGTCCGTCTTCCCTTTGGTCCTCATCTCGCGCCTCTTTCGCACCCCCCTCCCTCTCTTTCCACTTTGCTCTCTCCACCTCGACTCTGTCAACATTCAACAATGTCGACACCAAACGGCTCACGCCGCACCCCGCGTGGCAGCATCAACAATGTCATGCGCTCGTCGTCGCCCCTCGCCTTCCCCTCGTCGTCGGTAGGCGGTACCCCCCGCCCCGCCGCCCTGCGCAACCAGCCCGCCCCGAATGGTAAGCTGAACTCTATGGCCCCCCAGCTGACATCACAGTGCTCGCATCCTCCTCGCCGCTCAACTTCCCCACCTCGTCGCCCCGCCAGCCGTCGTCGTCTGCCCGCCCTCGCCCCGCCGCGTCGTCGTCTGGCCTCCGCGGCATCCGCTCCGACACGCCCCTCTTCCTCCCCGCTTCGGGTGGCTCGACGCCGCGCCGCCCCCACCGCGGCGACATCCACTCGTCCTTCCCCCTCTCGTCGCCGTCTTTTGCGCGCCGCCCCACCCAGCGCGCCAACCTCCTCGCTGCCTCCTCCCCGGGCGGTCTCCCGACCTCTGACGCGCCCGGAAGCGATGCCCTCCCCCACAGCAGCCTCACCATGTCGCAGGCTGACCCCGGAGAGGAGGGATTTGACCAGGACGAGAACGACACGGGCATGGTCAAGCTCATCTGGGGCACGACCCTCAAGCTCCAGGAGGCGCTCAACTCGTTCCGCGACTTCCTCCGCGGCTTCAAGCCAAAGTACCGCGCGGCGTACAACGCCGCCCAGGCCAAGGCCATTGTCGACGCTGGCGGTATCGCGCCGCCCCCGATGAACCTGTACGACAACCTCAGTGCTGCCGATGCCGACAAGCCCCTCTATGAGGGCTACCTCCTCCAGCTTCGCGAGACCGGCGAGTCGGTCCTCAACCTCGACGCGCTCAACCTTCTCGCCTACCCGCCCACCAAGAAGCTCTACTACCAGCTCCTCAACTTCCCCCAGGAAGTCGTCCCCATCATGGACCAGGTGCTCCGTGATGTCATGTACGAGCTCGTCGAGGAGGAGCTCTCGGCTGCCGAGGCCAAGGCGGCCGAGGGCATCATCAGCGAGCTGCAGCTTGCCGCCGTTGAGAACGAGCTGCGCGGCGTCGAGACTCGCGTCTTCAAGATCAGGCCGTACGCCGGCGAGAAGACCGTCAACATGCGCGACCTCAACCCTGGAGACACGGACAAGCTCATCTCGGTCAAGGGAATGGTTATCCGCGCGACGCCCGTCATTCCCGACATGAAGACGGCCTTCTTCCGCTGCATTGTCTGCCAGCACACCATGCAGGTGGAGATCGACCGCGGTCAGATCAGGGAGCCTGAGAGGTGTCCTCGTGACGAGTGTAACACGAGCGGCTCGATGATGCTCATCCACAACCGCTCCGAGTTCATCGACAAGCAGGTTGTCCGTCTGCAGGAGACTCCCGACGTTGTCCCCGACGGACAGACCCCGCACACCGTCTCGCTCTGCCTGTACGACGAGCTCGTCGACCTTGTCAAGCCTGGTGACCGTGTCATCGTGACTGGTATCTTCCGCTCGATCCCCGTGCGTGTCAACCCCCGCCAGCGCAGCATCAAGGCTCTCTTCAAGACCTACGTCGATGTTGTTCACGTCAAGCGCACCAATGTCGGCCGTATGGGCTTCGACCCCAGCACCCGTGACGCCAAGAGCAGGCCCCCTGGTGTGGGTGTTGGTGGTGAGGACGATGAGGGCGAGGTGCTCCAGGGTAGCATGCGCTCGCAGGACAGCATGGACGAGGACGACCCGGACCTCAGCCTGTCTGCCGCCGCCGAGATGGAGCAGAAGCTCCTTGAGCTCTCCAGACACCCCGACATCTACGACACGCTCGCGCGCTCCATGGCCCCGTCCATCTACGAAATGGACGACGTCAAGAAGGGCATTCTTCTGCAGCTGTTTGGTGGCACCAACAAGAGCATCTCGCGTGGTGGTGGTGGTGGTGGCCCTCGCTACCGTGGCGATATTAACGTGCTCATGGTCGGTGACCCCGGTACTTCCAAGTCGCAGATCCTCCAGGTGAGTTAACCGGATGCAGGCCTTTCCTAACTCTCGCCAGTATGTCCACAAGATCGCCCCTCGTGGCGTGTACACGTCGGGCAAGGGTTCGTCCGCTGTCGGTCTCACTGCGTACATCACCCGCGACCCCGACTCAAAGCAGCTTGTCCTGGAAAGTGGTGCCTTGGTCCTGTCCGACGGCGGTGTGTGCTGCATCGACGAGTTTGACAAGATGTCCGACGCCACCCGTTCCGTCCTCCACGAAGTCATGGAGCAGCAGACCGTGTCGATTGCCAAAGCGGGTATCATCACGACGCTGAACGCGCGTACTTCGATCCTCGCGGCTGCCAACCCTATCGGCTCGCGTTACAACCCCAAGCTGCCGATTCCTGCCAACATTGACCTGCCGCCGACCCTCATTTCGCGTTTCGACCTCCTCTACCTCGTGCTGGACAAGGTCGACGAGATGAACGACCGCAGGCTGGCAGCCCACCTTGTTGGTCTGTACCTCGAGGACAGGCCAGACACTGGCGGCAATGACATCTTGGTAGGTGTTCCTGTCGGGCAGAGTTGAGCATCACCTAACCCCTCTCAGCCCCTTGACACTCTCACTGCCTACATCACATATGCCCGTGCCAAGGTCAACCCTGTGCTTACCGAGCTCGCGTCGAACGCCCTCGTCCAGGCCTACGTTGAGATGCGCAAGGTTGGCGAGGACTCGCGCTCTGCTGAGAAGCGTATCACGGCGACGACCCGTCAGTTGGAGAGCATGATCCGTCTGTCCGAGGCCCACGCCCGTATGCGCTTCTCCGAGACGGTCGACCTCGAGGACGTTGTCGAGGCTACGCGACTCATCCGCGCTGCTCTCCGTGAGAGTGCTACCGACCCCCTCACTGGCCAGATCGACCTGGATCTCATCACCACTGGTGCTGGTCAGACGGCCCGTCGTGTCCGCGCCGACCTCAAGCGCGAGATCCTGACGCTCGTCGACGCCGCTGGGCGCACTGGTCTTCGGTGGAACGCGGCGATCAGGAGCCTCGAGACCCAGTCGTCGGTGCCCGTTGACCACCACGAGTTTGCCGAGGTGGTCAAGGAGCTCACGAACGAGGGTATTGTCAAGGTTGTTGGCGAGAGGGACAGGCGTACGATCAGGAGGCTCGCCGACTAGGCTAGGCCGCGCAGTGTAGATTATTAGGACTCTTTGCTGGGCAATCTCGCCCGATTGATACAATACATAGTGTAGATGTTAACGATGTGCTTCTTGTTTCTAAGCTGCCCGGCGCGAGCGTGCCTCGGCGAGCACCTCTTCGAGGCTATGCACGACATTGACGCTGCCCAAGTCTTCCTCAGCCTCGCGAATAGCGCCCTCGGACCACTCGCCCCACCGGCGAATCAGTCTGCCCTCGATCCCCGCGCCCGTCGCACCACGGAAATCACTCCTCGTCAGCGCCACCCGTGCCCAGACTCACGCCTCGAGCTCGTCGCCGACCATGAGCACGCCTTCGCCCATGTCTTCCCCACAGGCGGCGCACGCGCGCGCAAAGATCTCGCGGTCGGGCTTGCTCGCCTCAACGTCCCAGCTCAGCGTGGGCGGGAAGGCGAGGAGGTCCTCGATGCCCAGCGCGGTGAGCGTCAGAAGGATGCGCGGGTCGGCATTGGACACGACCGACGTCTTGATCCCCAGCTCGCGCAGGCCGCGCACTGCCGTCAGCGGAGTCACGGCCCCCACTCACGCGTGGGCAGGGAGTCGTCGAAGGCGCGGTACCCGACCTCGCTCTCGAACCGGCCCAGCAGCGCCGAGGCGAGCGCGGGCCCCTTCGCCTCGAGCTCGGGTGCGCCTGCCCCAGCATGCAGCATGCACTGGTTTATCAAGGCCGACCACCACTGCTCCGGCGAGAGCGGGGGCGCCGCGTGCTTCCCGTACAGGGGGTACTGGGCGTTCATCTCCTTGAACGCTGAGGCGTCAGCGGGGTGGGAGGAGGGAGCGCACCTGGCCGAAAGCCGGCCTTGACGGACGCAGGGGTGACACGAAGCCCGAGGCGCAGCGCCTCGGCGGCGTACTGCTCGTGCACTGGCAGCCGCGGGGTGACGAGCGTATCTGGTGTGAGCGGATTCGGGGGCGGCCCTACCGAAGACGTCGAAGAGGACGAGTCGGACTGGAGGGCGGGGCATTGCGGGCGGTCAATTGGCCAGCGCTGCTCGTTGGTCGATGGTTGCCGTTCGAGTCGTCTGGTCGAGTCGTGCTCGGCGTCGGTGCTCGACGAGTCGGATGTCCGCAAGTCCGAGTCAGAGTGGAGGGCCGGCTTTGTTGTGACGTCTTTTGAATGGCAGGGTGCGAGCCACGTGACAAACGTCAGAGCGAGATGCGAGCTGCGAGCGTCGCCGCTCGCGCAGGCAGGCAGTACCCAGACACTGATAACAACAAGTCGCCCACCTCGTTCGTCTTCTTCATACCCCCCACGAGCAGCGCACAGCCCTGCCGGCCACGACGTCTTGATCCTTCTACCACACGACCACGCAGCGGCAATGTTCGATGTCCGAGCCTAACAAGGCCGTCCAAGAAGAGGAGCTCGAAGCACTTCGGGCAATCTTTGAGGTAGGTGGTCGTGTGGGCCGCAACAGCGCACGTCCACCCACGGGGTGTGCGCGCATGTCCCTTGCCTCGGCACTGTCGGCGTGCTGATGCCCTACAGGATGACTGGCACGACATTCCAATCAAGAAGACAGCATGGGGCACCGCTAGCGAGGCCGGGTGGTGGGAGGTGCAGCTGCGCGCGACAGACGACCCGCGCGTCAGCGTGAAGCTCAAGGGGCGGATGGTCAAGGTAAGCGCGAGTGCGAGCGCGCCTGGCGCAGCGCCGACGCCATCTGACACGCCCAGAACTATCCCGACCAGCCGCCGCCGCTCTCCCTCGTCGATCCGGTAAAGCTCACCGCGGCACATGTCAAGACACTTTCAAAACTAGTACAGGAGAAGGCCAAGGCGAGCGCCGGCGCGCCCATGATCTTCGATGTAGGCGGCCACGGGCGGACGCAGCTGACCCCTAAGCTCGCAGACATGGTGCGCGAGTGGATATCGGCCAACCACATCCTCTTGCCCAAGCCGGGCGAGCCGGAGCCGACGCTGATGGAGGAGATGGCGTTGCGGGAGGAGGCTCAGAAGGCGGTGAGTGATGCTTCCTCTGGCCCTAGTGCTGTTGTTTTGATCGCATGACGTCGATCTTGTTACTCGGGTCCCTTCGCGCTTGATTTGTGCGCCCGCCCTGACACACACAGGCCGAAGAGGCAAAGGTCGAGGCCGACAGGCAGCAGCGGCGCGCGCTGGCGGCCGAGCAGGACCGGCTGCTGAACGAGAAGATCATCCTCGACGCGTCGAGGCGAGAAGAGAAGGCGCGGCAGGCCATGCTCGAAGCTCAGCAGAAGCAGCGAGACGAGAAGCTCGCAACCCTGGCCGATGGAGAGCTCGAAAAGCGCGAGCTGATCCTCGACCAACCGATCAGTGTGGAGGGGCACGAGGGCGAGTGGTCCGCCTGGACGTGTTTCGGCGGCCGGCGCGAGGCCATGTGGACGAGCTACACCGCCGAGCCGATCACGACCGGCAGCACGGCCGGCTTTGTGACGGCCTCACCGCCCTCGGTCACGGTTGAAGTTATCGACTTCAGCAAGAACTACTACCTCGGCACGCATGGCCAGAAGCGCATCGACTCGGTCGTGACTGAGATCACGCGAGTCAAGGGCGTCGTGTCCGAGCACGTTGCGAGGATTTACGCCGTGCAGCGCACCAAGAGCCCCAAGGGCTGGGAGCGTCTGATTGTCGTGGTCGAGCGCGTCGAGGAGGGCGGGAAGTTGAAGACGTGGTTGCCGAAGAATGGCTTTGGGGAGGACACGGCGAAGGTAGGTTTGCATGTGGAGCACCGCTAACCTGCCAGGAATACATCACGCAGATACTGTCTGGTCTCGCAGATCTGCATCGCAACCACCACTCTCAGAAACGTGAGCTCCTTGATGTAGGTGCGAGCTGACGTGCAGAACTCGACACCGACCTCGTCCTTATCAGTTCTCAGAAGCCAGGAGAAGCCTGCTTGAAGATGTTTGGCACCGGCTACGCTCGCCGTATTGCAGAGTACCACCGCTCCAACCCCTTCCTCAAGACGCTACCAGACTCATACCCCGACTCCTGGCTGTCACCAGACGAGATCGACTCGCCGACGTCTGCCTCGCCAAAGCGCGACATGTGGCAAGCAGGCCTTCTGCTGTTGCAGCTGCTGTTCGGTAGGGACTGCCTCTGGACATACCCAGACCTCCGAACCTTGCTGGAGCATGGTGAGCCGCTTGCCCTCGTGATGCTGGACTGGTGCTAACCCGCTCCCAGCGCCTGGAGGCGTCTCGCCGATGATCACGGCCTTGCTGAGTGGACTTCTTAACCCCTCACCCAAGAAGCGTCTGTCGGCCGACGAGGCATTGCTGAAGATTCGATCCGAAGAAGAGTCGACGCATCGCCCTCTTCGTGCGATTCCTAGTGCGTCAATCTGCCTGACACTGCTAACCTCCAGGCCACATGTCCCTCCCCATGTCTGCAACGGCCTCATCCAGCTCCAGCATCCATCACTCCCTTGGCACGTCCCCGGTGTTTGGCCAGGGATTCTCCTCTTACATCCCAGCATTCCCTGTGCGACCCGAAGTGTCTCGATACCGAACAGACTTTGAAGAGGTCGAGTTCCTCGGTAAAGGTGGCTTTGGCGAGGTAGTGAAGGCGAGGAACAAGTTGGACGGGCGCCCATACGCCATCAGTGAGTGCCAACCCGCAGCCCTCCTCTAACATGACAGAAAAGGTCAAGCTTCGCCCAGAAGAAGACTTTGGCCGCGTTCTCCGCGAAGTTCAAAGCCTGTCCCGGGTCAGCCACCAGCACATTGTCCGATACTATGGCTGCTGGCGAGAGACGGTCGGGCAGGCCGCAATTGCGCCTTCCCCTGGAGTCGACTCGAACGGGACTCCCTCGGCTGTGACCTCGTCCAATGTCTCCTCCGCGAGCGAGCCTGGTGATCCCTTTGCGATCAACTGGGACGACGCCTCCCGAAAGGATCGCTCTCGGAGCCAATCGTTCCCCCGCATCCGATTCTCTGCAAATGACGAGGATGACAGCGACGATGAGGACGACGAGACGACCGATGAGAGCAACCAGCAATTCACGAGAATGAGGGATGACTCTGATGAGTCGGAGAGCGACGAGAGCGACACGAGCAACGACAGCGACAGCAGCGAAGATAGCGCTGGGAGTGGGCGGACTGTCGGTGACCCTTCGGCATCGGTCCAGCGCGGCCGCACGCCAGCCAAGGCCATTCCCGTCAGCGCCTCCAAGCCGTCTGCGTCGTATGCGACCACGACTACTGATGATGGAAGCGTACAGGAGATCCTGTACATCCAGATGGAGTTTGTGGAGAAGCAGACTCTCCGTGAAGCGATCACCGAGGGCCTATCTGAAGAGGAGACCTGGCGTCTGCTCAAGCAGATCCTCCAGGCCCTGGCACACATGTCTAGCTTGGGCATTGTGCATCGAGGTGAGTAGTGTGCACTGGGGATGGGTGTTGACAGTCAGACCTTAAGCCGTCGAACATTCTTTTGGATACGACAGGCAACGTCAAGATCGCCGACTTTGGGCTGGCGGTGAGTTCGTTCTGGCTGGCGTTCGCTGACCTTGATAACAGACCACCGACACGTCTTCTGAGAACCCATCGGGGCAGGTTCATGCATCGGCCGAAGTGTCGGATCGCACGTCCAACATCGGCACCAGCCTGTACATTGCTCCCGAGGTGTTGTCGACCCGGGAAGTCGTGTCGACAAAGTCGTATGACGAGAAGGTAGGCTGGCCATTGGTGCACTTCGTTGACCTCCAGGCCGACATGTACTCCCTCGGCATCATCTTCTTCGAGATGTGCTTCCCGTTCAGCACGGGCATGGAGCGTGTGCAGACAATCACAGAGCTGCGCAAATCGAGCTGGGCGTTCCCAGCAGCATGGCCTCCCACCCTGATGCCCAAGCAGCGTGAGATCATCTCTCTCCTGCTGCGGCATAACCCGACACACCGACCCAAGGCTACTCAGCTGCTCGACGGCCCTCTCGTTCCTTCCTCTGACAAGGATGACGAGGTGTACCGGGAGGTCATCGGCGAAGTGACCAACCCTCGATCCGAGAAGTACCCCCAGCTTGTCGACGCTCTGTTCGAGTCCCACACAAACTCGTTCAGAATCGACACCCGCCTCGACGACTACACCTATGACACCGAAGACCACGATGGTCTCCATGTGTGGATTACTGGGACTGTGCGCCGCATTGCGGACCTGTTCCAGCGTCACGGAGCAGTGCATGATGCCCTACCGCTCCTCATCCCAGAAACAACGCTTCTCGGCTCCTTCCCTGATCTCAACCCAGCGAGGTTCATGGATCCGAACGGCAAGTTTGTCCAGCTGCCGTCATCCAACCTCCTTGCTATGGCGCGCAATGCCTCACGGCGTTCGATCGAGCGTATCAAGCGATACCACATTGGTCACCGTTACAGAGAGACAGCGGCAGGCGGGCAGCCGAGCAGCACAACCGAGCTATGCTTCGACATCATCTCGCCATTGCGCTCGCAGTGCGCCGAGGCCGAGTTGCTCGATGTCGTGGACAAGGTCATTGCCGAGTGCCAGGGCGGCAAGGTAGCCAGCTTGCATGACTACGAGATTCATGTCAGCCACGAAAGCGGTACGTCAGCTACTCGTACCGGGCCACTAGCTGACAGCTACAGTCCTAGCGACAATCTTGGCATCTGCCCCAGTATCGGTCCGAGCTCGCGTGCTCAAGGCATTCAAAACTCCTGCCACAGGAGTCTCGTTTGGCAGCTCCCGGGCCTCGCCCTTTGGAACAATACCGGGGCTTCCAAAGAATGTCGCGAACGACCTTGAGCAGATCAGCACCCCTGGAGAGTTCTTGGCCGTGCGCAAGAAGATCGAAGCGACGTTTTCGACATCTAGAAGAAAACTGGCTGCCGCGCTTGATGAGATCGCCGAAACTATCAAACTCGCTCGTGCATGTGGCGTGAACAGGAAGATCCTCTTCAGGCCTACGCTGTCCAGGAATGCAGAGTACTTCCGCGGAGGCTTCATGTTCGAGGTCGTGCGCCGCGGCAAGCACGGTGAGCTCATTGCCTACGGTGGCCGGTACGACTCTCTGCTTGAGCACTTCAAGGAGCCGGCAATGCACTCCAAGAAGGTTTACGGGGCAGGCATGTCGGTGGCGGTCGAGTGAGTTGTTTGGGGAGTGCACTTTGTCAAGGCTAATCAGGATCCCAGCCCACTCGCAAAGATTGTCCGCAAGCAGGAGAGCGCACTGGCCGAGCGGTTGATGGTGAAGCCGAACGAAGATGAGCGATCGTTTGGGTTGTTCTCGCCAACGGTGCGTCCAGTGCAGGTTACGGAACTGACAGTGCAGCGCTGCGACGTCTATGTCACGGCTACTGGCCTGGCTGACTTGGACGTGCGTCTCGGCATTGTCGGCGAACTCTGGCGTGCGGGTGTGCGAGCAGACCTGCAGTACGATGACGGACGCAACTTGGAAGACGTGACGTCCGAGTGCTTGGAGCAGAACATCCTGTGAGTCGTGGAGGACTTGAACCAGGTTCTAACAGCCCAGGTTCTTGGTCATCGCCCGTGCACGCCCCACCATGAAGGTCCGCAACGTCCTGCGCCGCTCAGAAGAAGAAGTTCCCCGCAACGAACTCACTGCATGGCTCCGCAATGCGATCGCAGAGCAGCGCAAGGTCGACGCGTCGTACGCCGCTCAGGAGGGTTCGGCAACAGCTGCCAAGGAGAAGGACTTGCCGATCGACGGGCCCACCAAGGCGTCGGATATCGATATCAAGCTTGTCCTCCCTCCCGACCCGGTGGTCACTCGTCAGACGAAGGGCAAGGCGAAGCGCACACACCGACATGCTTCCAAGAATGTGTACTACGACAAAGGTGGGTTAAAGTAGCGCACCGTGACTGACCCACCCAGCGCACGAGTTCGCAGCTTCCGTCAAGTCCACGCTCCCCATTCTCGGCGTCGACTTGCATCCGACTGACCTTGTGTGTCAGCTGGCCCACGACACGGCGTGGGTTACAGAAGATGAAGCGTGGCGCGCCAAACTCGCCGGCCTGCCGACCTCTGACCGCCAGTATGCGGAACAGATTCGTGAAGCTGTCCGCGAGTACCGCAAGGCAGGAAACCTGTGGCTCTTCTCCGTCCGAGACGCAAGGGTAGGTGCGAGCAACTCCGCCGCCGCTGACAGTGAACAGGGCTACCTCATGCAGTTCTCGCGATAGTGTCCTCCCCACCCCCTCATGTTCCGTCCCAATCACACCCCACTCACTGTAGACGCGTAAATAGAAGTTGCTCCAATGCATGTTTTGACCCGTTTGCTTATTCCCAATATGCTGCATAACATGCTCTTTGCTGCTCTACATTGACGACAGTCTCTCCCTGCCGTCCGCTTTGTCACTCTACATTGCTGTGACGGGATCGCCTCTCTCCACTAGCAATCTACGTCTAGTCCTCAAACTCGTACTCGAACGCCGCGGGGATCGCACCGTCCCAGTTCAATCCAGCGGCGGCAGCGGCAGCTGCTGAAGGAGCCGCAGCGGCAGGTTCTGGGGCAGCCGCGGCAGCAGGCTCATCCTGCGCGTCACGGGGCCACAGGCTGGCGTCGAGCTCGATGTACTCGCCCTCGGCGTCCGGCTTGGTGTCGGATACCAGGAGGATCTTGCCGCTCCATCCGACACGCGCACGGCCGGCAGCAGCCTTGTCGGCCTGGAAGGCATCGGCGTCGCCAACACCACGGATGGGGAGGTACCGTCCCTTCTTGGGAGGGGCGAGGGCCTCGGTGGAGACCGTCGCACCTGTCGACGTCGAGGCCGAGGCAACCGAAGAGGGGTCGAAGGGTCCAGTAACGTAAGGGAGCTGCTGAGGGGTGATGCGGGACATGTTGCTGACGACCGCCTGAGGAGGCTCGATGGGCTTGGACTCCTTGTCCTTGGACTCGGTCTTGGACGACGAGGCCTCAGGCTTGTCGTCCGTGTCCATAGCCTCGCCCTGCTCTGCCTTCTTGCTCTTGAGGCGAGCCTGCTGCTTGGCAGTGGTCGAGAGGACGGCGGGGTTGAACTTCTCCTTCTTCTTCTCCGCAACAGGCTTGGCAGTCTGGGGGTAGTCAAACTTGGAAGGCTTGGCCCAAGAGACGAAGTCGACCTTGGGGATGCGGAGCTTGTCGTCGACGGCAATGATCGTCGTGGGCTGGAAGGTGAGGCCAAGGAAGTGGGCCAGAGGGAACCAGTACCAGAACTGGACGAACAGGACCATGCCGACGATGGCCTTCATGTCGGGAGTTCCGGCGCGGGTGGCAAGCGAGATGGTCATGTTGCGGCCACCAGCGTCGATGATACCCTGGGCAAGCGAAGCACCGAAGCGGGCCATGGGGTCCTCGTGCTTGTCGGTGACGACCTTGGCGAAGAGCTCGCGGATCTCCTTGACCTTGGGGGTCTGGGACTCGGTCTGCTGGATGAGGATCATGGCAAGGGCAATGTAAGCTCCCTGGCGAACAAAGTCGACGGGGTCGCGGGTCATGGGCTCGAGCATGTCGATAGCAGCCTCAAGACCAGTGCCAGCACACGAGATACCAAGGGCGAGGGTGGCACCGTGACGGACGTGGGGGTTGTAGCTCTCGGCGAGGAGCTGAACGATGCGAGGCACCTGGGTGTGGTTGCGGAACAGCACGAAGCCGAGGGCGATGACGGCAGCGCGGCGGACGTCGTCGTTGACGTCCGAGACGGCGAAGTGGAGGAGCTGCTTGATAACCTTGTTGTCACCGGTGCCAACGTAGGCGAGGGCGTAGACGAACATGCCACCGTAGCGGAGGATGGCATCGTTGCTCTTGGTGAACTTGTCGATGACCGCATCCGCAGCAGTGCGCTTGCCGTACATGATCAGGGCGGTACCGATGGCAACACCGCGAACAATCTTCTCGTGCTGGGTCTCGCCGGCGTAGGCGATCAGCTCGTCGAGAACGCGCTCGCTGGGCTGGCCCAGCATGACCAGACCCATGGCGTAACCGGCAGCCTCCGACGACGTGGCGTTGTCCTGGAAGAGGATGGCCTTGAGCTCGTCATAGATGTCTGAAGAGTTAGCAATGCGGCAACGCCCAATGGGCTAACTCACCCTCATCACCGGTCGCAAGGGCCGAAACACCGAGACCAAGGGCAGCACCGTGCTGGACAATGGGGTCGTTGACGTCGGACAGGCCCTTCCTCAGCTCAGCCTCAGCTCCCTCCTTCCTGCCAGTGTAGATGAGACCAAGGGCAAACAGCGCACCACCCTCGCTGAACTTGGATGGGGCGGCACCGCCAGGGAGATACGGCCTGACGACGCGGACACCGTTGATGTAAGAGCCACGGTGGATGAGACCGAGGGCAGCGGTGGCCGAGAACTTGGCCCAGTTGGAGGCTCTTCCGAGCCAGTCGAGGTTCTCGCGGAGGAAGCGGTCCGAAGTGGTACCGCAGTGGGCATAGGCGTTGGTGAAGGTGATGGCAGAGTGGTAGATCGAGTAGCGGTCCTCGAGCGAGTCCTTGGTGACCTTGAGGATGGACATGTCGGTCTGGTTGTGCTTCTTGAGGAAGTTGATCGACAGCTCGGCGATGCGTGAGCCGTTCAAAATGTCCTCAAGGTTGGTGCGCTCCTCCTCAGTTCCCGACTGGCCCTCAGGACCCCATCCGCTCTCTCCAATCTTGGTCCTCAACGTCTCGAGGAAGCTCTGAGGAGCCATGTCGGTGACGTCGAACGCGATCTGGTACGCCTCGAGGCGTCCGCGGTCGCCGCCCTTGTTCAGGAGGTCGACAATGCCCGCGCCAGCAGCGGCAGCGTCGCCCAGCTGAACCCAGATCTGGGTGATCGAGTTGTAGTCGGAAGGCGTCGTGCTCTGGAAGAGCTTGAGGAGGAGCGAGAGAAGCTGGGTGTGTCAGCACTACCTTTGGCCTAATAATCAATAAACTCACGTCTCGTCGGAACGAGTCTGGCCACGCGTCGCTGCCACCGGCACCGCCAATGGTCTCGGCGAGGATGTAGCGAAGGAGGCCCTCGTCGTGGAGGATGCCGTCAGCCGACTTGCGCTCCACCGCCTTGGAGGAGCTGGCCTCGGAAGGCGCGGTCGACTGGAGGTAGATGGCCTCGATGAGGTTGAGGCGACGGAGGGAGAGAGCCAGACCGATAGCCTAGACGTGTTAGTCGAGTCCACGGCGAGCACATCCAACACGAAGCTCACCAGCTTGGCGCCGTCGCTGGATCCTTGTCTGATCACACCGTCGACAATCTCCTCGAGGCGCGAGTCCACCTTGTTGCCAGCGTTGGTGTCGGCAATGGCACGGTCGACGCAGCCGGCAATGATTGTCTCCTTGAACTCGCCGTACGGCTCCTTCTCGAACGCAGCCGACGCACGCAGAGCAAACTCGACGGCCTCGTCCCGCTCACCAAGGTAGAAGAATACCTTGGAGCAGAGGAGAGCAGCGAGAGGGCGCGCCTCGGCAGGCAGCTCCGACACCTGGGGGTCGGCAAGAGATTCGCTGTAGACGTCAGCTGAGGTCAAGGCAAGGGTTCAGCTGATCTCACATGTATGGGAGCTCCTCTGAGATCTCGGCCCAGAACTGGGGGACGATGGAGAGGAGGTACTCGAGGGCGTAGACGCGGACGTCGCGGTCGTCGTCCTTGAGGAGGGCGAGGGAACCCGCGGCGCTGGTGGTGACTGTTGCCACCGGCATGGCGATTGGAATGTGTTGGTTGAGGTGTAGAAAGAGTTAAACGACGACCTCCGACTGATGGTCGTTGATGGTCGATGGCCTTCCTGGACGAGGCTGACTGACGACTGACGAACGTCACTGTCGACGCTGGCTGAACGCGCATGCGCGAGTGGGCTCAGGGAATCCACGTGGCGGAGATACACATCGCCACGTGTTGTGGCACGTAAGTGTGTGATTAGGTAATCGTCAACACTAGGAAATACGACTGGACGCGTCCTGCAACCGGGCCCGCTGTAAGGCCGCGCACGCTGGCGCCGCTCGGCACTCGCTATGGTGGACACGGCGTTATCGACACGGCGTTGCGTACGGCGTTGACATTTCCAAGCCGGGCCGAGGCATCATTGACCGGCATGATGGGGCCCACACTGACCCATGCAGAGCCCCCTATCACCTTGTCCGTCCCCCAGATCAACGTCTCCATCATCAATCTCATCACCGTGTACGCTATCTCAAGATGAGTCCGGAACGGCCAAAACAGCGATTGGCGTGAGTGGCATCGCGGGCGGAGGCCGGTCGGCGCTGACGGTCGGGTCCTCCATGTTATGGTGAATTACCTTGCCTGCCATTTCCCCACCGCTCTTACTGGTTATCGTTGGGATGGTACTGCTCGGCGATTGAACTCCCCCTCGTCTCCTCATCCACCCTTCCCTTCTTCCTTCATACCGCCCCTCTCTCGACGCGACGCGACGGTGCCACAGATGCCTCATCTGCCGACACCTCAAGGTGACCTCACCCGAGGTTGAGCTAGCTGACAGTCCAGACGCGTTGCTTGGCGCCCAAAGACGGCACCGAGGCATCGCCGTGCCAGAGATGCCGTAGGTGGACGATGTTGTCGCTAGCTCACTTGTCCAGAACGTCTCAAGCTCACGTGCATCTACCAGAAGCGCCGGCGGCGAGGACAGAAGGCTGCTGCCGAGGCTGCTTCTGCTGCTGCCGACGGTAACATGGGGTCTGAGTCGGACGAGTACGTGGGACTTCCTCGCTGCTAACCATCCCTCTACCGACCAGTGCTGACCTCACACCTACAGGTCAGAGGACGACAAGCCCGCGAAACGCCAAGCGCTCGACACGTTTGCCCGCCCGCCCCTTGCCACTGAAAGATCATTCACGATGTCCCACTCATCGCCCATAAGACATGCAGTGAACACTCAAGCGCCTACCTCGTCGACCCGGCTGGAGATCGGAACCGGCCTCACGACACCAAACATCGTGTCGAACGGGTACTCGAGCTCCCTCAACAACGGCACTGGCAGCTTCGCACCTTCGCTCGGCATGTCGGACCATCGAGACGCGAACGGCTCCTCGAACGTGGGCTACAACATGAGCCCCCACTCGCTCTCATCATCCGCCCTGTCCGGCCGAAACGGCGTCCCGTCACATGCTCGGCGTGCGCAGATGGTCGACGTGAGCGAGCGTCTGGATCCCAACTTGCCTGAGGAGGGTCCAGGCACCGGCCCGGTAAACCCTACAGTGGGCAGCTTGAGACTCCACCAGCTTGACCACGCGTTCTTCGAGACGACCGAGTCGAAGCAGTCTGACCCTGGTGGGTTGGGGTGAGGGTGCTCTGCTGACAACAGTGGCTCTGCACTACCTCAGTTTGATAGAGGCCGACGAAATCCTCCAATTGTGGGTTATCTTCTCTCGGAACCGGTCTAACCCAGCAGCTTTCATCGCCACCTCAACCCGATGATCGCCATCCTCGACCCAAACCGTGAGTCCAGGAAGAGGGCTCCGCTCACGCCCAGTCCACACCCTCGACTACATTCGTGGCTCGACCATCCTATTCACCGCCGTCATCGCTGTCGGCTCGCGCTTCATCCGCAAGGAGCTTCACCAGCCGCTGCTCACGCACGCGCAGATGATCCTCAACCGCGCGACTGCCACTGGCGACGTCAACATTGGCATAATCCAGGCTCTCCTCATCTTGATGTACTGGAAGGCGCCGAGTGACCGGAGCGCGTGGGTGAAGATTGGGATTGCTATCAGGCTGGGGTACCAGATGGGCATGCACATTCCCCGGACGGAGCCGCTGCCTGAGGACGAGCGGCTGGCACGGATCATCCGGAATGCGGAGCGGACATGGTTTTGTGAGTGCGCCCGCGGGGAAGTCGCTGACGAGGAGGTACAAGCTGCTTTGATCTAGGGTTGGTCCAGTTCACGCGAAGTAGTATCGTTAGCTGACCATTGCCAGATACTCGGACATGTTTGAGCTTCCCGCCACAATTCGCCTCGAAGAAGTGGGAGAGGTAGGTGATGTGTCCACCTTGCATCGCTCACCTGCCAGGTGGAGACTTGGGCCCGCGAAGGCCCCTACAACGTCGGTCCGGACATGCACGTCGCGTCGTCGGTGTCGTTAGTACTATGTTCTAGTTCCCGGCTGACTCCAGAACACACCCCTCGCACATTCTCTGGATCCGGTACAAGCAGATGCGCCACAGCCTGCCTGTCGAGTGGTGCCGCTCGGTGCTGAATGATGTCTACAGCCAGTACCAGCGACACATGGACCATTGGTTCCCGCACGATGACCGTGAGTGAGGTGAAGGAGGACGCGCTGTCACCTACTCACGACATCCAGTGGAGTGGTGCAGTCCCGAGGAGGCGCGCTCTCTGCGATGGTTCGACATCTGGAACCTGCTCAAGGTCAAGCACGAGTTTCTGAACTACGCGACGCCGGACGAGATGGCCTTGACGCTGCACGAGTGCCTGGGCATTGCGTCCATGTTTGTCAGGCAGACAGAGCGGCTGGCAGAGGACACGTACTTGACGTACCTGCAAGACACGCTGAGCGCCGTGCTGTCGCTCTTCGGGACGGTCCTGTACAAGGTGGGCAGGCCTCGAGGTTCCGCGCTGACGGCAGCTCTTCTGGCGCGTCGACGTGTCGCAGAAGCAGCAGATCATTGACGCGATCAAGCGCATCCACACGTGCTGCTCGAAGGTTGCGGCGGGGGAAGACGACGCGCCGACGGCGTTTGTGGCGCGCTTCTTCCACCGCGTGCTGCAGAAGATCACGGTGGAGCCGACGGCGGCGTCGCCAGTGGTCATGATGCAGGAGGCGGACATCTCGCTGCCGAACCCGAGCGACCAGGTGCTGCCGGAGCATGTGATCACGGACATTGTGGGTGCGTCGTCGTTCTCGTCTAACCCACTCAGCACGAGTTCCTCCGGATGTCGGTGTTCCCGCTGCGCGACAACGTCGACATTGACGATCAGTACTGGTTAGTTGCGGGGGTGTTGCGGCAGCTGACAACCCAGGGCGACGCTGCTCGCGACGTCAACGATGGACCTGGGGCAGAACGGCCTCGGCGGGGGTATGCTGGGGCTGTAGGGGTGTGGGGGGGCGTGTGGGCACTCAGTGCCAGTTGTACAAGTATCATGCACGGTGTTGTTGCCAGCGCTGCATTGCGCCGCGTCGCGTCCGTCGCGTCGGCACCAGCCACCCTGCCCATCCCGCCGGTTTCAAACCGGGACCGCCGGCCAGGCACGATCGGCTTTGGCTGGCTGCCACGACATCAGGCGACGACATCAGAAAAGTCGTTGTTGTTATACCTCACACGATGGGCTTGATACGGTACGCTGCTGGCTCTGGGCCCGCTGACCCCAGACTCGCAGTGTGCATTTCGGGCGTGTACGCGGCCTTTTTGCTGTGGGCCATTGCGCAGGAGCGGCGTGAGTGCCCCGTGTCCCCCCAGCCAACCTAGCTCACGCACCAGTGTCCGCGCCGTTCCAGCCCGCAACGCACGCGCCGCACAGCGTCCCGCAAAAGTTCCCCTCGCCCCTCTTCTTCAACTGGGCGCAGGCGCTGGCGGGGGCCTCCGCGAGCGCGGCGTACCTGCTCCTCTCGGCGGCGCGGGACGGGCAGCTAGCCGCCCGCGGGGTCGGCGCCGTGCTCGGCCTCGACCGGTTGTTTGGCGCGGCGGAGGCCGGCGGCAAGGCTAATGGCAAGGCGAACGGCGTGGCGAGGGGCAAGGCGAAGGCCGAGCCCACGCCGCCGTGGCACCGCTCCCTCCCCGCCCTCCTGCTCCAGGTCGCGCTGTTCCAGACGACCGCCGGCCCGATCGGCTTCCTCGCGCTGCGGCATATCTCGTACCCGACCATGGTGCTGGGCAAGGTGGGTGGGGTGGGTGTGGTGGGGTTGGGGGGGGGGGAGGCGGGTGCTGGGCGTCGCCGCCGCTCGCCGTCTCTGCTGCAACGGACGCTCGCTGACGCTCGCCCCAGTCGTGCAAGCTCATCCCCGTGCTCCTCCTCAACGTCCTCCTCTACCGCCGCCGCTTCAGCGCGCACAAGTACCTCGTCGTCGCGCTCGTCTCGGGCGGCATTGCGCTCTTCATGCTCTTTGGCAAGGGGGGAAAGAGTGGGGGGAGCAACTCGGCGTGGGGGCTGAGCCTGTTGTTGATCAAGTGGGTGGTGGGGGTGGTCTGTGGCCGTGCTGACGCGTGTCCTCTCCTCTTCGACGACACTCCCGGCTGCCTTCCCGCCGCCTCTCCCCGCCTCGCCCACTCGCTCCGCTCGTGGCCACCACAGCCTCTTCATCGACGGCCTCACAAACTCGACGCAGGACCAAATCTTCGCCCTCTACCCCGGCTACTCTGGCCAGCAGATGATGTTCATCATGGCTTCCATCACGCTCGCCATCCTCACGCCCGCCATGCTCCTCCCCCTCCCGGCGCACCCGCTCGCCCTGTTCTCCGGCACGTGCGAGGCCGCGGCCAGCACGCAGTGGGCCGCGCCGATCCTCGCCCAGTCGGTGCGCTTCATCGCCGCGCATCCCGGCTCGTTTCAGCCGTTGCTCGCGTACGCTGCCCTTGGTGGGCTGGGCCAGATCTTCATCTTCGAGACCATCGCCCACTTTGGGTCGCTTACCCTCGTCATGGTCACCGTTACCCGCAAGCTGTTTACCATGCTCCTCAGCGTGCTGGTGTTCGGGCACGAGCTTTCCCCCGGCCAGTGGGGGGGCGTGGCCGTCGTGTTTGCTGGCATCGGCACCGAGGCCGCGTTCAAGTGGGCCGAGGGGAAGAAGAAGAGGAAGACGGCGTAGGCGAGCCGAGGCGAGGCGACCCAGCATTATAGACTTCATGCATAGACCATTCGTGCTCGGGTATGTGCAGCCGCCAGCCTTGCCGCCCCGCCGCTACAACAGAATACATCTGTGGGTATATACGGGGCGCGCCGTGTGCTGCGCCGCCCTAGATGAATAATGCAGGTCCTAGAGAAGCGCAGCGAGCACGCCGCCGGCCGCAAGCGCGAGCGTGATGGGCACCTCGAGGTGGCCGGCACCGTTGCGGCCAGAGCCAGAGCCAGAGCCCGAGCCCGAGCCGACGCCGCTGTTGCCGCCGCTAGCAGGGCTGGCGCCGTTGATCGGCTGCTCGTTCGAGCCGAGCGAGTTGGGCGCGGGACCGAGAGCAGTCTGGCCTTTGTTGCCGGGCGGCAGGAGGTTGCTGGCGAGACGCGCAAAGCCGACCGAGGGGGGCGACGCGCGGAAGCTCGTGTACACATTCTTCATGAAGACGTCGCCCACAATCCACTGCACGGGCGAGCCGGCGCGCGTCTGCTGGCCAATGATCGAGCCGATGCAGTAGCCCTGCTGCGATGACAGCGAGCCGCGCGTCATGTCGCCGAGGTAGATGGGGTACTCGACGCCGCCAAACGTGAACGAGATCGACGTGAGCGCGTTGCAAGGGTACTGCCAGTAGCCAGAGTACTGGCCCGTCATCTTGCGCGCGCCCTGGATAGCGCTGTACATCTTGTCGACGGCCGCCTGGGGGCCGATGACGAGGGTCGAGCCAGTGTCAATGATGGCAGAGTTCTGGCTGTCGGTCGCCCTGGCGACGAACGGACGGCCGTTGACGGTGAACGCGTCGAGAGGCACACGCCAGTAGTCCTGGCCGAGGAGGGGCACGTAGTTGACCTGGCCCTGGTAGAGCGTCTGGTCGAGGCCGCCAAACGTCACACGGCCACCAATCCAAGCAGGCGAGTTGTACCTGTCAGTCGTGGCGGCGGCGAGCGTCGTGGGGTTAACACGGGCGAGGTAGAAGCCAAACTCCTTGTCCCTCCAGCCCGAGGCAAGCGTCTGCCACCACGGCGTAATCTTGGCAATCGACAGCGTGCTCCACGCGAGGCCCATCAGGCCCGTCGTGTTGGTGCCGAGGTATCCGTCGTCGTGGTCGGTGGCGCGCATGAAGATCTGGTCCTGGACGTAGAATCCAGCCATGGCGACACGGTCCTGGCCGAAGGGGCCGGCCGAGTAGCCGATACCGAACGTGATGTTCTTTGGCTGGATTCCGGGGTCCCTGTACGTCGACGACTGCTGCGAGAAGAACTTTGTGGGCGAGTTGCGGCAGCCGGGCGCGGCGCATCTCTGGTCGAACACATACAGGTCGGACGATCCAGTGTCCATGTGCACGTCAAAGTACTGGGGCGGGGTTCTGGTACGTCAGTGGCTGCGCAGGACGCCCGGCTTACCCAATGGCCACGTTGGCAGAGTATGAGACATCACGGCCCCAGCCTGTCAACCTGCCAAGTGTTAGCACGTTGTCTTGGCCGGGGGGGCGCGGGGGGAATACGCGGCAGCGGCGGCGGCGAGGCTGTTTGCGAAGCGAGCGACGAGCGTCCAAGTGACACCCCGCTCGCGGCCTTTGCCCCCCGCCGCCGATCGCCGCCGCCGCCCCACCCCC
The DNA here is from genome assembly GCF_041260175.1 of Vanrija albida. Classification (NCBI taxonomy): domain Eukaryota; kingdom Fungi; phylum Basidiomycota; class Tremellomycetes; order Trichosporonales; family Trichosporonaceae; genus Vanrija; species Vanrija albida. The sequence continues at coordinate 1,941,895 of NW_027191423.1, forward strand.
GCCCCTCCCAAGTCACTCACAATGAGCTGCCAGAATCAAGCTGGCGCTTGAAGACGTCGCCGCGCTCCTGGTTCTCAAAGTCGTCAATGTCGCGCTTGATCTGTGCCTGCTCCCACTCGTCAAAGTGGGCAATGTATTTCCTGCGCGTGTTGAGGACGGCGGCGCGGAGGGCGACGAGCTGGATGTCGTCGTCGCCGTCGGCTGATCGCTTTGCGAGCTCGGCCTCGCGCGAGATGTCGCGGGTGAGGTCGAGGCTCTGGGGGCCGGCGAGGCCGGCATTGTCGCGCTTGTCGAACGGCGACCATGCCGACGAGGTCGCTGCCAGGCCCAGGAGGGCGAAGGCTACCGAGAGCTTCATTGTTGGTATGTGATGGAGAAGAGTGTGGATGGGGAAAGGAAAGAAGGTGTGTGTGTCGTTGTAGATCTATAGTGATGGAATAGGCTCGGCATACGCACGAGCGAGGCGAGGCGAGGTGACGGGCGACGAGGCGACGAGGGCTACTGACGCTGCTGAGTGGGCGGATGGATGGGGTGACCTGAGTGTGCGGTGCGGGTCAGGAATGGCGCGGGAAGAGGGAGAGGGAGGGAGAGCCAAAGAAAGGGAAGCGAGCGAGTTGAGAGAGAGACAGTGACGACGGCGCCACCCGCCAAGACTTTTGACACCACAGGGTACTTGGCCCAAGGACCGCCGGTGGGCTGCCGCCAAAGTGCCTGGCTGGCCTGGTGCTATATGAAGTCATGACGAGTTCACCTTGTTGCCTCTTTGGAACCAGCGCACACTCGCATCCCATGTGCTGCGCTCCCCCGCCGCGCCGCGACGACCTGCCTTCCGAACCGAACAAGGGCGCCGTGCGCGCAGGCGGGCCTGCAAGCCGTGCGTCCAAAGCACCCAGCAGCCGTGTTTGTCTTTTTTTCAGTGCTTACTCTCTCTTGTCTGTTTAACCCAGGGTCGCTTACGGGCCGATCGAGGCAATTACCCTGCATGCTGCACCAAGCATGCGGTAGCCGTATAAAGGCACGCTGTCATGGCGAGCAGCGCGAGCAGCAGCGAGCTTGTGTGCATCCACACGCTGCAGTGTACAACTTGCAGTGTACAACTTACTGGCAGATCCCCTGCCAGGAGGACAGAGCGCTGACGCGGTGTACGGCGGTGCAAGTGGCTTCTGACAGAGCCGAACTCACTCGGCGCCGCAGCACTGCCAAGCAAAGGGCTAACATTGCTGTACCTGCAACTACACAGCGATTAGCATCATACACCGAGGGTGGGCCGAACAGCCTCACCATGCAGACGCCACGAGGCTCACTGCTCACTGCTCACTGCTCACTGCTCACGCTCACCGCTACAGCGCAAGCCGGGACGGGTTAACGCCGCCGCAGGTCATGACCACGATGAGGGCCGAAGCGAACGCGGGAATGTCGTGCAGGATGATGGTGCCCGCTCTCCGCCAGCGCGACTCGACGGCTCGCTCACCACGCGGGCCATGTCCAGGCGCAGTGCCGCTCTCCACGGCCGTCTCGTCCGTATCTTGAGATCGTGAGGATGTCGTGCTCTCGGTCGTCGCGCGCGAGTCGACGCTCGAGTGCCCGCGTGAGCTCCGGCCCGAGCTCGCAGACAGCCGGCGCGCCTCGCGCTCCTGGCACGTCGCGCATCGCTTGACGCCGAGCCTCGTCTTGCGCGGGGGTGGCGCCTGGAGCAGCATGGTAGGATATGGGGTGGTGGCGGCAGGTGGAAGCGGGTGCTCGTCCGAGGCAGCAGTGGTCGGGGCAACCCCTTCTTGTCACCCGGCGAGCTCGGCTTAATTTGCGTGGGAATCGCCAGTGGCGACGATGCCAGAGATCGAGCGGCGACGGAGTCGCAGCCCCGACCCAGGTACCGCGGGCCGAGATAGGGGCCGAGATATCCGGCGGTGGGCGGCCTCGCTCGGGTGGGCATGGCGTGGCGTGGCACCGACGCGCGTATCGTGCAGCGCGAGCCGAGCCGGCGGCGGCCACTGACTTTGCGGGTATGGGGTGGCCGCCGTGGTATTGCGTACATGCTGTCGGTCGGTCGCGCAGAGCCGACTCTGCTCTGTTGCCGAGGCGTGGCTGTCGGGCTGTCGGCGCGGCCCAGACCGCACTGACGCTCGACGCCTGGCGCATGACGCGTCCACCCAGCTTCCAGACCGGTGGCCACAAGCGCACAGTCGGACGCGTCGCATGGGCATGCACTGATCCCATGATTCCCGGCTGGAGGCCTGGGCGAGTCTTATCGACTTTTTACCCGCAAGGTTGCGTCGTCGCCCCCGCCCTGGTGCCAGGTGCCGGTCGGTGCCAACGTAGGCTGGGGTACGGTACCGTACCGTACGGTACAGCTGGTACAGGTATCTGATCTGATGGGGAAGTCGCTTGCTTGTTGATAAAGGACCCGGGGGTGGCTTTCCCAGAGCCAATGCTGCACACCCACCATGTCGTCTTGCATGTCTGAAGACTTCTCGCTCCTCGCGACCACGAGCCTGCTCTCGAGCTCGTACTCGAGCAGCGCCTCGTCCTACCTGTCGCACTCGCCCTCGCGCGCGCCGGCGCTCCCCCCGCGCCCGGGACAGGCCACGACATCAATCGTGACGGTCGGCAAGCTGCAGTGCATGTGCGACATGATCGACACACGGTTGTGGCGCCTCGAGGCCGAGGAGACGCCGCCGCACAAGCCGTGCAACTGCCCCCAGTGCCCGTGGAACTGGAAGCTCGTCGCCGGCGTCGTCCCCGGCCGCGAGCGCATGGCCGTGCGCGGCGTCCCTCCCCACGCGCCATGTCACTGCCCGCACTGCATGTTCAGCCGCAGCGCGCGCGCCCACCCCGAGCGCTTTGTCCCCCGCAGCCAGAAGGACGACGTCGCCGCGCGCTCGGCCAGCCGGCGCAGCTCGGCCGACTCGACCGCCTCGACGGCCTCGAGCACCACCTCGCCGCGCTCGTTCCGCTCGTCGCCCCGCAACTCGCCCCCGCACCCCTTTGACAAGGCGCTCGCCCTCCCGCCCACCTCGCAGTCGCGCGGCAAGCTCACCCTCGCCGACATTGCCGACACGTACGACACCCTGCTCGACAGGATAGAGTTCATCGAGGGCGCGTACACTGCGCCGCCGAGCCACGACGCCTGCGACTGCCCGCACTGCCAGAGCGGGCGCGCCGGCGGGCCCCCACCCGGCGCCTTTGCGTCCTGGCGGCCCCACAACCCGCGCGGCGCGGGCTCGCGCTGCTCCCAGGGCGGGCGCGCATACTACGACTACCGGCTGCGCCAGCTGCTGGCCCGCGTAAACGAGGCGGCGCGGTACCCCAAGAACACGCCGCACGCGACGTGCAACTGCGAGTACTGCGAGTACAGCTCTGTCGCGACCGGCGGCCTGGGCGACCCGGACGAGGAGGACGAGGAGGCCGGGCTCGAGCTCAGCGTCGTCGGCGGCCTGGACGACGATGACGCGGAGGAGGAGACGAGGGGGCCCGGCAAGTGGCACCGGGTCGGGCACGCGACGGCCGTGTCGAGGCTGTTTGTCTCGCCGCTCAACAGCCCGACGTGCACGCCCCCGAGCCCACGGATGTGTCTAGCGCCGTAGGCTGGGGGCGGGGCGGGAGGCTGGCTGGGTCTGGCGAGATCGAGCTACGCTGTCGCTGTCGGCGAGGAAGGCGAGAGCGAGCGACGCGGTGATGATTGAGGGAGGGAAGATGTAGGCAGGCCTAGAAAGCAGCACTCGTTGGCTGCGTCATGACATCATGCAACTTGTATTCTAGAGACCACGTGGGTTTGGTCCCGCGGCTATTGGCAGCGCGGCAGCCTGGCTGATTTTGATTTCTCGCTGCATGATGTCGACCGGAAAAGGCAGTCTCGCACTCGCGCCTACTGCGCAGTGTCAGCAATGCACTAACCCCCACCCTGATCCAACCGACAACGAACGCGGCGCGACGGGACGTGGTCACGCGTGGTGCAGTCGTCTCGTCGCTCGTCGGTCGGGAGCGGATCGAGCGGATGACTGGCGGCCTGGCGGATGTACGCAGCACGCGCTGCACGCAGCAGCCAAGATGGCCAAGCGTGGCGGTGGGGGGGGGGCGGCGGTGGGCGCTGTGCGGGCAAGCAGTGGCGACGACGGCGGCGGCGGCGGCGTTGGTGGTCTCACTCGCCCTCGCTTCCTTCTGCCATCACATCCTGCTCACTGGCTTAGAGTTGCTCGGGACTGCCAGATGTGCATTGTCCACTGGCTAGCTTGTCGGCGGCACATGAAACGTTAAACGGCTTATGGATGTGCTTTGGGCAGAGGCCGATTCGATTGCAACCACCACACAGACACCGCAGTACCACGTCGTTGCCACAAGTGATCAAAGGGGGTGATGACTCAGGGCGCACAACCCACAGGCACTCGCAGTATTCCCCAATGTGGCAACTAGGTGACTGCCGCCCTGAACTTGCCATGACCTCTTGGGCCTTTGTCGTGGTGGCTTCCCTGAGTAATGCAGGGTGGACTCCCTGGAGACTGCGCCCGGCTGCACCCCATCACCGGCAGCACTGCTGCATACTGCGCCCGAGTGACTTGCCCCTGAGTGTTTACCCTGATCCTCGGTCTCCTGGTGCTGAGACTGTCGCCTGTCACACTGTGCCCATGGCACTCGACAGTCACCTGTCACCTGCCCTTGTCGACCACCACCAGCTCGCTCTCTCCTCTCCCCCTCCTCCCCCTCGTCGTTGTCGTCGTGCTCCTCGTCCCTCTCGGCACACTCTTGCTCGGTCGGTCGGCGTCTAACCCAGTCGTACTCTCTCGGGACCATTATTACACCCAGCCAACTTACAGGTCTGGCCTGGCTGCAGCTGCGCCGCCCACTTCCCTCGCCTCGCAAAAGCCTCACGATCCCAAGTCAAACCTTACAACGGTCCCTGTCAGTCGTGTCGCTCGACTTCCCGCCCTTACACCATTTGCCCCCTGGAGTCGTTGCACGGCTTTCTGCACCTGTGATCACTTGGTCCAACTGCGGCGTATTCAAGTCTGCACTGCGCTCGCATCACACCACACCCACCAGCATTGTCCTCTCTTGTACACACTATCCATCTCCTCTCTTGACAACTATACACACTCGTTCCCTGTCGTCGTCGCATCGGACCGCGCAACCCCTCACACCCACGTCCGTGCACGCGATACCGACACGGTGATCAGCGCCGCCGCCGCCGCCGACGACGCTCGGTGCCCCGAACCAGAACACCGACGCGTGACCCGGCCCCGCGCAACTCTTCAACCACAGCGGCAGCGCGGCAACACGCAACATGGTCCACACCGCCGGTGTGCTCACCGCGGTACTCACGCTCGCTGCGGCGTTCGTCCCCGCCCCAGCATACGCCAGCTTCGACCGCCGAGACAATGTGGAGCGACAATCTGAAAATGGCGCGTCGGAGAGAATATCCAACGCCGTGGCTGGCCCCGGCCCCACCACTCTCGCACTCCGCTACGACGCGCGCCGCGAGCTCTCTGCCGACCCCAGCGTCCGCCGCGCCTGGCTGCGCGACCAGAGCTTGCGGATACGGACAAAGTACCGCGAGCATCTGGATGGCGACGCCCAGGAGCGCGTTGATCGCGACACGCGCGCCGCCGTCGCCGAGCGCCGGGCGCTGCGGCCAAGGCAAGACGGTGGCGCCGGCGGCTCTGCATCAAATTCGAACAGCTCCGCGCCGACAGTGGAGGCGAATTTAGACGAGGCAAATGATATGTAGGTCCGAGGTTGACGCCAAGAAACGCCACTGCGGCTAACATTCCAGGTTGACAGTCTGGGGGAGGGACACGTTCTACACTACAGAGGTGGCTGTTGGGTAGGTTGCGGAATGCCACCGAGGCCCGTCTGACGTCCAGAACACCGCCTCAGATCTTTGAAATACACATCGACACTGGAAGCGCAAACTTTTACGTCTTCGACAGCTCTTGCGCTGGTGCAGAGTGCAAAAAGGACAAGCTGTACAACTCCAAGGCCAGCGCGACGTTTATCGACCTCCCAGATCTTGGAACGAGTAACCTCACTTTTGGCACGGGGTTTAGCTATGGCCACTGGGGCGCGGATACCGTGCAGATGGCTGGATACTCGGTAACGGACCTCGTGTTCCGTGAGTGGCAGCTCGTCGTGACCTTTCGAGGCATCACGCCGTTTCACCTACGCGTGACTAACCACATCCATCTCAGTCCGAGCGTCCGAGCACGACACGACGTATGCCCTGACCAACATCACTGGCATTATGGGCATGGGCTGGCAGGGACTATCTGCCCAGAAGCACACCCCATTCTGGCAGGCGCTCGCGCCACAATGGAAGGACAAGCGCATGGGCTTCTACATCGGCCGCGTCAGCTCTCTCAACATCGCCGACACGCCCGACCAGACCTCGGCCGCCATCAGCACAGCTCAAGGCGGTGGTTTAATGACCCTTGGCGGCATCAGCGATGCCCTCATCGCCGGCGACATCACCTATGTACCACTCATTGCTCTCGACTTTTGGCGCATCCCGATGGACCAGATCACTCTCAACGACTACACTCATAACCCCGAGGGTGCGAACACGGCCATCATCGACACGGGCTCGTCGGTCATTATGGGACCGTCGGCTTCCGTCGCACAGCTGTATGCCAACATCCCCGGCGCCAAGCAGATGACGGATCCCGGAATGGAGGGTTACTACAACTTCCCGTGTTCGCAAGTGACCAACATCTCGCTCTCACTCCAGTTTGGCGGAGCCTCCTACGCAGTCAACCCTGTCGACATGGTGCGCAGCCGCACTGGCGACAGCTGCACCGGGTCCATCATGGCCATGAACGTGAGCTCGAACGCAAGGTTCCAATGGATCATCGGAGACTCGTTCTTGAAGAATGTCTACACCGTGTTCCGCTACGACCCGCCCGCCGTCGGTTTTGCCAACCTTGTCCAGACCGCCCAAGCCAACCTCACCGGCCTAGGTATCCCTTTGAACGGGACGACATCGGGGGGTCGACAGAACACGACGGTGAAGAACCCGAGCTTTGGCCCGGGTATGGGTACGAAGAAGTCGAACAAGTCGAAAGTTCAGACCGCGTTAGGTGCGACCTTTGGCGCGCTCGCCGGCGTCGGCCTGCTCGCTTGGTTGCTCTGCTTCATCGGATACAGAAGATGGTACAGACCACGCAGAGAGCGTCGCAAGAGCCTCGCGGCGCAGCGTCCGGCCATCATCGACATCGAGTCCAAGTCGTCGCCAAAGCCGGCGGACCTAACGGACGGCCGGTTCAGCGACACGACGTCGTCCAACGCCAGCGGCGACGAGACTCGTGTGGGCCACTCGGAGGAGAAGAAGGTCTCTATCGCCTCGGACGACGACGCAAAGTTCTCCGTCATGACCAAGGTCAGATCTGTGGCTTCGGACGACTTGACGAGCGAGGGCTCGCACGGTCAGGGCGTCCCCGTCGCGATTGCCCAAGAGCTCGACCTGCCCGTCGAGAGCCCGATCGAGTCGCTCGCCCCGCCCGGGCAGGCACTCCTCGCGCCCCCGCGGCCCGTATCCCTCGCGCCGTCGTCGCACGTCGACCTCGCGACCGACGAGGACACTGGCGCGCCGCAGCTCACCCTGCCCAAGTTGAAGAGACTTACGATTGGGCTGGGTGGCTCGCCGAATGCTAGCAACGGCAGCACGCCAAACGCCAGCAAGCCGTCGCTGCTGCCGTAGAATCATCACTGCACGGATTAATCAATCATCATGCATATTTTGACTTTATGAGAGATCTGGGGTACGGCTGTTGGTCGTGAGGTGGCGCTATGACGCGACGACGAGATCTGGGTTGGGTGCGGTGGCGACGGGGATGGTACGCCGCACGGCGCTACAATCCGCGGATAGCCTCGGCGCCTCGGCTGCTCTTGCGCGGGGCTAGTCGATGGCGTGGACAGCAGAGTCGATCTCGCTGACTACAAGGACGCCGGCCGGGCCTGGCTGCGTCTGGGGTAGTGCTACGAGAGGGCACACATGAGACTCCCCACTGCCATTACCAAGGTGGGTTGTGTGGGCCCAACAGATGGACTAAATCAACACCACCAGCCACCCGTCACAGCAACATCTCGTTGCAGCTTTACCAAAGCTTATTGTACGCGCACGTGCTGTGCAGGCGACTCGACGCAAACAGTGGTCAGCTGCTTGAGCGCTCGTGCAGGAAGTACAATGCGGATGCCTCGATCAGTTAGCGCTGTAGTACGCCGCGCCACTGGTGATAGGAGGATTGGGTGACTACTCGCCGTCGCGTGTCGAAACGCTGGAATCGACGCGTTCGAGGGATCGAGGGCGCGTCGCGCTTCCTCCCTGTCGCCTCCTCCACCCCTGTGCACCAAACTCCCCGCTCAACCCCTCGTCTGCACTTTCGTCTGCGCCTCGGTACAAGCTCTGGATCACGCTGGAATCAGGTCACACCCGACGCGTTGGCGCGTTCGAGGGTCTGGCGCGTTTGTCTCCTTGGCCCCTTGTCTTCCCCCACTCATCCACATCCGCTCCTCTCGCAGTTGCTCACGCGTATCGCACCGCACGCTCCTTCCGCTCACATTCCCCGCTCACTCCAGCGCCCGCACCCTCACTCCAGCGCGCGCACCTCCGTCGGCGCGGCGCTGCGCATGCTCCAGCACAAGGTTGCATTAACTCCCCTCCCTCTCCCGTGCGCGGGGTGCCTCTCGATGCCGAGAGCACCGCAGCGTTGGGAGAGCGGCGCACCGACCGACGTGCAGTATCGACCAGACGAGGCGGACAGCCCACTCGCCCACTCGTGAGGCACCCGCGGTGCTCAGGACTTGAATCTTGGCTCCGTCTCTCGACAAAATACACTTTACTGGACAAGGAGAAGACGTTTCAAGCTGGCCACGCGCGGCGCGCTCCAGCGCCCAGCGAACGCGGCTCACATACCACACTAGGGGCCGCGGTAGCGGCCGAGGCACAACATCAACAGCCGGCGCACGTCGGATGCGGACCCGACGGCTGGGCATGCTCTCCCCGTGCGAGACGCGGGGGTGCAAGCAAGCACCTCATCGTTCCTTGCTCACAGAGGAGGCGGCACCGAGACTGCTGGGCCGTGCCTCAACCACGTCCGCGCACCCCAACACGGGCCCGGGGCAAGATATAACGCGGCGCACAAGAAGCGTCCCCCCCATCCCCAAGACACTGCACTATGCGCGTCGTCGCAGCCACAGCACTCGTATCGCTCCTCGCGGCGCTGCCGGCCCTCGCGGCCCCCGCGCCCGCCGCCGACCTGGCGGCGCGCGACGGCGGCCCGATCCACATCGGCCTCGTACCCCCTCCTCCCCCGCGGCGCGAGGCCGAGCCGTTCGAGGTCGTGCGCAAGCGCCAGATCGCGCGCCAGGCAGCCCACATGCGCCGCTGGGAAACCGCCCCCGAGCACGAGGTCCACGCGTTCGTCAAGAAGGAGACCAAGAAGATGAAGCGCGAGCTCAAGGAGGCCCAGAAGGCCAAGCGCACCAAGCGGGCCAAGCGCGACGGCGCCGGCGGCGCTGGTGGTGCCGGCGGAGATGGCGGAGAGGGTGGGGAGGGCGGTGATGGCGGTGACGGCGGAGATGGTGGCGCCGGTGGAGAGGGTGGCGCCGGTGGAGAGGGTGGCGCTGGCGGGGACGGTGGCGCTGGTGGGGACGGCGGCACCGGTGGTGACGGTGGTGCCGGTGGTGATGGTGGCAAGGGCGGCGCCGGCGGCAAGGGCGGTGACGGAGGCAAGGGCGGGGCCGGCGGCAAGGGCGGTGCCGGTGGCAAGGGCGGTGATGGCGGCAAGGGGGGTGACGGAGGAAGCGGCGGCAAGAAATGCCTTCCCAAGGAGGACATCCGGTACGTGCAACTACACTTGTGCAAACTGACCATAGCCTTGTCGACTGGGCACTGGACGTGGCCTACTCGGCCAACATTTCTTACGGGTAGGTAGCAGTGCATCCGTCTTGTCGACCTGCTAACCGCCGCAAAGCACACCTCCCCAATACTTCCAAGTCAATGTCGACACTGGATCGCCCTTCTTCTGGGTCTACCAGAACTTGCCGCCGCCGCCGGACGAGACATCCAAGCCGACGTTTAACCGTTCGCTCTCAACCACACTTGTCGACCAGCACTGGTTCAAGAACCTGACTTACTTGAAGGGGTGGCGCTCCGGCGATGTTGTTCGTGACACCTTCACAATCGGGTCTCAAGTTGCTCAGGACGTCGAAGGAAGTAAGTACGAGAAGTTATCGTCAACTGACCCCACAGTTCTTGTTGAGTCGACTGGCGACATGGGCGGGTTCCCTGGCTCGGACATGTCGGGCCTTCTGGGCCTGAGGCAGCAGGACAGCACAAACCCAAACATCACGCGGAGGACCAATGAAACAGTCGTCGACAGGTTGAGCCGCAACTGGGAGGACAAGCGCTTTGCCTTCTACTTGAAGCGCACAAACTTCACCGAGTATGCCGAGTTCATTGGTGCATGGGTACAGGAGAACGGCCCCCCCACCCCTGAGAATAATCCACCCTTGCCGGCTAGCGACGGCGGTGTTCTTACATTGGGGTGAGTTTGAACCGGCGGGTACTTGGCCTTGCCTTACAGCCGCAGCGGCGTGGATGACTCGCTATACCAGGGCGACATTACCTATTCGGATGTTGTGAGGCTACCGGAAGGGCCAGACCAAAGCTACATTTTTGAGTTTGAGGGAGTCACCGCCAATGGTAGTCCCATCGACATTGGTAACAGAACGCGCACCATGTTCGACAGTGGCACGTCTCTTATCCTCGGTCCCGATCACCTTGTTCGACAGATCTACGAGCCGCTCGGGGGCTTCTACCTTCCGGCCGAGTGGGGCCCTCGCTTGAACAGGACGTTCTGGGGATTCCCGTGCCCTCGGGAGCCCAACGTCACCCTCTCGTTTAAGATTGCCGGGATTGACTGGCCTGTGGCGTTCGAAGACCAGATCGCGGGAATTGAACCCCCGATTCCCGGCTTGAGCGACCAGCCCATCTGCATAGGCACCATCAACTCGTTGGGTTCTGCGGGCGGGCTGTAAGTGGCAGATGATCTTGGTGTAGCTGAACCCTTGCAGTCCTCAGCCTCCCCAAATCGACTGGATTTTCGGTGACTACATGATGAAGAATCTCTACACCGTCTTTGAGCTCGGCCAGGGCAAGAAGGGGGACCGCATCGGCGTCGCCAAGCTGGCTGACGGCCTCAACCCCCCTCAGTATGGCGTCGAGATTCCTTGGGCCGAGTATGTTGCGGCCATGGCAGGCCCTCCTCCCGGCAACGGCACTGCCCCGGGCAACGGCACTGCTCCGGGTGGCGGCGCCGGTGGTAACAGCACGGCGGGCCGCCTCCACTTCGGCTACCCTATCTAGAGCATAGAGCATCTAGAGCTGAACCGTGAAGATTTATACTTGAACAATGTTGAATGCAAGCAATCATGCGAGTGCGAGTGCCACGGCAAAGTGCCACACGGTTGCCATGTTTGGTGGATGCCTGCTCGACGAGGCAACGCCAGCCCCCGAAACCATGCCAGCGCTCCCGTGGTGCCTGCCGCGCCCAGAGACCATTCCCAGCCAGCCACGGCAAACATGGCAAACATGGGATGCATGACGGCATGACATTGCACGATGCGGCTGTTGCTGTCAACAGCGGCCTGGGATATGTACGAGCCTGGGCTCATGCAAACATGCACATTGCTCACTCACCATGCTGCTCACGGCGCTAGCGCTCACAGGGGTGGCTGCGGCGGCGTCGGCCTCGGCGCCAGCAAAGCGGCGCTTCGTCCCCGACCTGCCCCCGCCCATCACCAAGCGCGACGGCAGCACCGAGGCGTAAGCCGTTCGCCGGGACACGCTGACCCCAGCCTGACGCAGTGGAACCGCTCGGTCGTGTACTCTGCCGCCGTGTCTATCGGGTAAGGCGGCCCCTACAATAAGCCAAGCTGACGGCGCAGCACCCCGGCGCAGACGTTCGACCTGCGCATCGACACGGGCACGGGAATCACCTACGTGTACGACGGGGACTGCGGCTCAGCGCAGTGCGCGGGGCGGACGCGCTTCGCGGCCGCGTCGTCCTCGAGCTACCAGGTGGCGAACAACAACACTGCGAGCGTGGAGAGCGTCGGCGGGGGGGTTACGGGCGTGTGGGGCGTCGACAAGCTCGAGGTCGGGGGGACGGCGGTGTCGAATGCCTTGTTCTGTGAGTCGCCGCAATGCCCCTGCGTCCCTGACACTCAGTACGCGCGTCCGACGCGGCCGACGTCAACGCCGACTCGAACGCGTCCGGTGTGCTCGGGCTCGCGCGCGCCCCGGGCAGCCTGCTCGAGTCGCTCGCCGCCAAGTGGGGGGACAAGCGCTTCGGCGTGTACCTCGCCCCCGTTGGGCCGGACACGTGGCTCTCGTGGCTGCGCAAGCCGGACGACGCGGTCGAGAGCGCGGCGGGCGGCGGGCTCACGCTCGGCGGGGTCGACGGGGCCAAGTTCTCGGGCGAGGTGGGGTACGCCCCGGCCTCGGGGGATAGCGGGTGGACGATCGAGCTGAGCGCGGTCAGCGCCAACATGGCGCAGGTTGAGCTTGGGGGCGCCACCTCTGCCGTGGTGGATACGGGCTCGAGCGGGGTCTACGGGCCGAACGCGCTCGTCGAGCGGCTGTACGCTGGCGTCGAGGGCGTGCGGAGGCTCGACGTCGGGCTGAGGGCCGACGTCGCGCTGTACGCCTTTCCCTGCGGCTCTGAGCTCGCGGTCAGCTTCTGGATCGCGGGGCGCGAGTTCCCCATGCTCGCTGATTCGGCCGTCGCCAACGTCGTGAGCGTGGGCTCGGAGACGCTGTGCACCGGGAGCATTGTGGGCCTGCTGAACGCCAACGACACGACGGCTTGGACCCTCGGCTCCATGTTCCTGCGCAACGTCTATACCGTGTTCCGGCTCGATCCCCCGGCCGTGGGCTTCGCCGACCTCGCCGACGACCTGCGGCCGCCGCGCACGGCGCTCGCGAGCACGATGCTGCCCCTCGTCGCGAGCCTGACGGGCAACGCGAGCGTCACTGACGCGCTGAGCACGGTGCAGGCGCCGACAGCGGCCGCGACAAAGGCGTCGAACGCGTCCCTCCGGTGGTCGCGCGACGCCGTCGCCATCGCCCTCGTGCTCGCTACGTGGGCCACCATCCTCGTCTTTGCGCCGAGTGTATCCCCGCTCCTCGTTGTTAATTAGGACTATTTGTTGTAGTGCCCCGCTCAGGGTGTTAAGCTGTGGCTTGTGATTGTCGGTGGGTGGGAGCGACAGACGTGTGCCTGTTTCATCATGATCGCTGCCCTGGGCGCGTGTCTGTCTTTCTCTCGTCAGCCGGCACCACTGTGGCAGCAGCGACTAGGCCGTGACGACGGAGACGGGGACGGCCCAGCTCACAGGCGGGCACATTACAGCGACTCAGGGCGGGCCGACGTCTGTTCGTTCCAGGCTCGCTCCCGCCGTCTCGTCTCGTCTCCACCGGCCGGCCGGCTTCGGGAGTCCAGCCGCCTCAGTCAACAACCAAACTCATCTTGAACAACACCACAACACACCACAACACACCACCACCACTGCATGCCGCCGACATGCTCACACCGCACCTGTTCCTCGCGGCCGCGGCGGCGGCAGCAGCGCTCGTCGACGCTACCGACGCCGGCCCAAGCCACATGGCGCTGCGCGCCCCCCGCGGCGCACACCACCCCGACGCCGGCGCCCGCGCCCGCTGGCTCCGCGAGCAGCATGTCCGCGTGCGGCGCAAGTACCGCGACGAGTTTGGCGACGCCGACGGGCTGCTGGAGCGCGCGGAGCGCGACATCGCGAAGCGGGGCCGCGTGCCGCCGTCCGACGTGCCGTGAGTCGCTTGTCCCCCCACCACTGACGCCAGTCTCAACGAGTGGGGCCGGGATATCATGTACACTGGGGCCGTGTCGATCGGGTACGTGTGGAAACGACGCTTAGCGCTGACCCCCTAGCACACCACCACAGACGTTCGAGATGAACTTTGACACGGGCTCCGTCTCGATGTACGTCTTCGACTCGTCGTGCGACTCGAAGCACTGCGCCAGCGCGGACGTGTACCACGCCAACGCGAGCTCGACGTTCCGCGACAGCCGGCGCGCGCCGAGTAACTTGACCTACGGGCTCGGGTACGCCTACGGATACTGGGGCACCGACGTCGTGCAGGTCGGGGACAACAGGGTGAACAACCAGATGTTTCGTATGTGCCGAGGGCGAGCATTGCCCCTGCTAACACCCCAGTACGCGCATCACAACACCATGAAGGGTTCTGGTACTCGAACGCCACCGGCCTCATGGGCATGGCCTGGAAGACGGCCAACAATGCCGACACGCCGTTCTGGCAGTCGATGGCCACGAGCTGGAACGACACTCGTTTCGGCGTTTACCTTGGGCGCGCAAATGCCACTGACCTGGCCGAGGTTGCACGCGTCAACAATGTCGAACTCTCCCAGGTTGCGCTGCCGGGAGGGACGATCACATTCGGGTAAGCCTCCCATACGCCGACTTGTGCTCACACCACAGCGGGGTCAACGAAAGCCTGTACACCGGCGACATCAACTACATCCCGCTCGTGGGCCGCGACTACTGGCGCATTCCGCTCGAGTACATCGAGGTGAACGGCGAGGCCGTCGCCACGGGCATCGCAAACCTCGCGGCCATCGACACGGGGTCGACGCTCATCGTCGGCCCGCAAGACATTGTCGAGAACTTTTACGCCAAGGTGCCCGGCGCTGAGCCGCGCCCCAACTGGGACGGCTTCTGGTGGTTCCCGTGCGAGTCGGTGTACAACCTGTCTGTGGCGCTCCACTTTGGCGGCACGGCGTACCCCATCAACCCGATGGACATGATCTACGCGACGGGGGACGGGACGTGCACCGGCGGGATTGTGAGCTCGAGCTCGCAGAGGTGAGTGGGGGCAGTGGGGGGGAGCAGCACTGCGATGGCTAGCTGACCCCGGCCGCAGCCAAATCTCAGGCGGCCGCATCCAATGGGTCATTGGCGACGTGTTCCTCAAGAACGTGTACTCGGTGTTCCAGTACGCTCCGCCGTCAGTGGGCTTTGCGTCTCTCCCGCCAGCGCTGCGGGGACCCGTATTCGACACGACGAGTGGGGGCGGGGGCGGTGGCGGTGGCGCGAAGGGTGGGGGAGACGGAGGGGAAAGTGGTGGTGGCGGCGGCGGCGGCGGCGGTGACGGCAGCACCGTTACCAACGGTCACGGCGGCGGCGGCGGCGGTGGTGGAGGCGGTGGCGCGGGCTCCGAGTCAAACTCGACGACCCCACCCGACAGCGGCACGAAGGGCGTGTCGGCGCTCGCCTCGGCGTCCATCACGCCGCCTGGCCCGACGGCACCGGAGGCGAACGGCGCGGTGCGCGCGGCCGCCGCGGCACCACTCATCACAGCAGCATGGTTTATTGCATTACTCTGGGCTTGAGGCCCACTCCTATAATCAGCATTCATAGCATCGGCGTGTAGATGTACACGGTGGCAGGGGCAGACTGGTGGCGGCGGGGAAAACACACTATGCACGGGCGTCATGCGACTCGTGCCGCCACAATGCGTTGTGAGGCACCGCGAGAAACCCACTACGCGTCCGGGCATTTCGGGGAAACAATCCCGTCGAGACGTGGTGGTGCGTCGAGTGGCACCCACCCCACCCGGCAGCGGCATCTGCCGGGGGCCAGGTGCCACAGACGCGAGCAGCGCCACGGCTTGCAGCCCGCGCCCGAGCGCAGACTGGCGATCGATCGGCGCGCACGTCCCCTCGTCGCAATACGCGCACCGCCGCGCCGCG
The DNA here is from genome assembly GCF_041260175.1 of Vanrija albida. NCBI lineage: Eukaryota > Fungi > Basidiomycota > Tremellomycetes > Trichosporonales > Trichosporonaceae > Vanrija > Vanrija albida. The sequence goes on from NW_027191423.1 coordinate 1,957,695, forward strand.
GCCAACAGCCGTCGACTGACATGTCGACTCTGCCCACTCGCTCGCCCACTCGCCCACCATGATCCCAGTGCCGCCCGTCCTCGCGCCGTACCTCCACGCGCCGTGCTTCCCGCTCCTCGTCGCCGGGCTCCACGGGGGCGGGGTACGCCCCACGCCCGCGCTCGTCGCCGAGGCGAGCGACCTGGCCGACTTCGTCGCGTCGGGCGGGAGCGCGCGGCACGTGTCCGCCGCCGAGCGGCTGCGGTGCGCCGTCCTCCTCGAGCAGGGTACGTCCGCGCCTCCCTCCTCGCTGACGCTAGCCCGCGAGTCGCTCGACTCGGCCCCAGCAGCAGCGCAGCTCGCGGCCCAGCTCGCCCACCTCACGGCCGAGCTGCGCGCCGTCGTCGCCGAGCTCGCGAGCGTGCGCGCCAACCTCGCGGCGATGGAGGCCGAGTTTGCGCGCCTCCAGGCCGCGCGCGCGCCGGCCAGGGCGGTGTGGGGCCCGCCGCTGGTCCCGTCCCGCTCACCGACGCCGTCGCCGACGCGAGCGCGGTACCCGTGGCCCCCTTCCCCGCCTGGCCGGACGCGCTCCCCGCCACTGACGCGCATTCCTTCCCCGCCAGCGACGAGCATGCCCCCGCCAGCAAGCAGCATGCCCCCGCCAGCCAGCCCGGATCCGCTCGTGGCGCTTCCCGATCACCGCGAGATCCCAGGAACGAGAATGGGCAGCTTGGGCCTGGAGACTGGCGCCATTGGGGAAGCTGGGCGCGTGTGAGGCTTTTCGTGCTTCGTCGATGGCGCTGACTTGCAGCAGCGCGGGTCGGAACGTGGTAGCCGATCTGGAGGCCAGCGTCGGGGTACCCTCCGACGAAGAGCCAGACCTCATCACGTTCTCGCCCGTCCTGTCGGCCGCCGAGCTACCCGACGACAGCGGCTACCGCGTCGACGGCGACAGCTCCACCCTGCCACAGGTACCCACCACTAACGTACACCGGCTGATGCATGCAGCCACTCGTCATTACAAAAGGAGGGCCAGACCTGGCCATCGCTACGCATTATAACCCCTCGCTCGCCTCGCTCGCCCCACCCCCTGCGCCACGCTCCCGCGCCGACACGGTCGACACGCTCGTCCGCGCCATCGTCCTGCTCGTCTATGCCGTCGGCGTCGCCGTGCTGTCGTCCAACAAGGACGTCTGAGCGACCCCGCCTGGCGACGCCACGCCCACCACCTACTGACTCCCCTGCGGCGGATACTTGTACACTAGGATATCAAAGTCTGTGCTCCAGAACGTCTCGTCGTCGATGAGGAATAGTGCCGTGCCGCTTGTTACCGGCCATTCTGGCGGGTCAGCGCGCTCCGTATCGCAATGTATCGTGGTAGCCTACTCACGACCTGGGACAGTGCCCCGTCTCCCAGTCTTGACCTTGACGAACAGGTGGATCGGCACCCGCGCAACGTAGATTGGCGAGCCGTCGTCCCTCTTGCCAGCCTCGACCGGCACGCGACCTGGTGGCACCTTGGGCCTGCCCTTCTTGCCCTTGTCGACGGGGACCCACTTGAGCGCGTCCATCGTGCCGCAGAGAATCTCGTACGCCTTGGCGCGGTGCCCAGGATGCAGGTACCACGTCTGGGTCGAGTACGGCGGGTCCGACGCGATACTGCGGCGTCAGCACAGCTCCCAGCCCTCGCACCCACTGTCCGAGCCTCCACGAGCCGCCGATAAACGTCCGCGCAGCGTACAGCGTCAGCGCCGAGAGGTTGTGCGGCTCGACCGCAAACCCGACGGGGATCGCGTCGTCGGGGACGGGATCCCCCGGCTCGACAAGGCACCAGCAGACGTGTGGAACCGTCGTATCGGGTGTCTGGGTGCTCGGTGCGCGCAGCGACGTCGACCGCGTTATCGACGGCGCAATCGACCGTGTGATGGACCCCGCACGCGAGCCCCCGACACTGCTCTCGGACGGGGTGTAGCTCGTCGACAGCGGCGAGGGGCGGTAGTTTGCCGACGCCCACGAGTGCCGGCGGCTGTCGACGGCCGCCTCGGCGCTCGGGACCTTGAGGTGCGAGTGCGCGCTGGCCGAGGGGCTCGGCGGGGGGAAGTAGGCCGAGTGCCGTCGTGACGACGGCGGCGTGTGGGTTGACCGCGGGCGCTGGGCCAGCACGAGCCGGTACGCCTCGGTGCGCTCGCGCGCGTCACTGTGCCATTGCTCGTACGTTTTCGGCTGGGCGCGGGAGGCGAGGTTGCCCATAGTGGGGCGGGGAGGCGAGCTGTGAGCCGAGCTGCGAGCGAGTGGGCGCCGAGCAGGTCAGGTGGGTTCGCGCACGCTGGATGGCGAAAGGACGCAGATGGCGATGGCAGCGCCGGCACGCGAGATGAGAAACTGCGGCTTACTCTTCACGACGAAGCGAGAGGGATGCATTGCGCCGCGAGGTGGCGGTCGGTGCTGAGCTGCTGCTGGCCGGTGGGCCGCGCGAGCAGTGAGCTCATTGTCGCGACTGGCTGGTGTCTCGTGGGTCAAGGGGTAAGTCAGGACTTGGGGGGGTACGTCGGCCCATGGCGAGCGCAGGGAGGGGAGGGGGGCAGGTCATAGCGCGCCAGCCTCCCTCTTATAGACACGCCGGGGTCCGCACGCGCTGCGCGCGCTGCGGTCGGTCGAGTGGCGTGCCGCGCGGGGGTGCGGGGCAAGTCATGTCGGCCGGGACGTGATGGCGGCTGACAGTCGAGTTGTTGCGATGCGCGATGGCAGCCGGCCCATCGCGTCATTGACACCCACTGCGCCGCCGGGTGGCCTCGGCGAGCTCACCGAGGAGATTTGTAGAGCACGTCGGGGACACGGACACTGCGGTCGGCCGAGCGTTGCGCTGCGGGCTGCGGCGTCGCAGCAGGCTGTCAATCGCGTCAAGTGTCGTGTTGTCGTCGACGCGTCGTCGGGAGAATCAGCGCCGCGCGCCCATCTATCGGCTATCGGAGATGTGCGACAAGTGACGTTTACAACCTCCCCACTCACCACTGATGGCGACATCGACGATATTATTATCAAGCATGCGTCGGACGCTGCAGCATGCAGTATAAAGGCAGGCTCGGGGTCGTCGGCAGCAGCATCCGCAGCAGAAGCAGCACCGACCAGCCCGCCCCACACCATGCCTCGCACCTCCAACCCCGTCGAGTTCATCTCGATCACGTACGCCAACGACTCGAACGAGCTCAACCCGAAGCCCGGGGCGCCGGTCGACCCCGAGTTCGTCGTGCGCTACGCGCGCACGCTCGACGACAACAAGTTCAACTACACGCTCGTGCCGTACGGCTCTGGGGGCTTTGACCCGTTCGCGCTGGCGGCCACGATCGCGGCCGTGACCAAGAACATCAAGGTCATCATCGCGCTGCGGCCCAACACCATCTTCCCGACCGTGGCGGCGCGCAAGCTCTCGACGCTCGACCAGCTCTCGAGGGGCCGCGTCGTCGTGCACTTTATCGCGGGTGGCAACGACGCCGAGCAGGCCCGCGAGGGCGACTACCTCTCCAAGGCGGACCGCTACGGCCGCCTCGAGGACTACATCAAGATCCTGCGCCGCGCGTGGACGTCGTCCGAGCCCTTCGACTGGGACTCCAAGTACTACAAGTTCGCCGGCTTCTCCAACCAGGTCCTTCCCGTTAACGGGCAGATCCCCGTCTCGGTCGGCGGGTCGAGCGACGACGCGTACCGCATCGGCGGGGCCCTGGCCGACATTTTCGGCCTGTGGGGCGAGCCGCTCAAGGAGACAAAGGAGCAGATTGACCGCATCTACGCGGCCGCGGCGGCGGCAGGCAGGCCAGAGGGCGACAGGCCGCGCATCTGGGTGACGTTCCGCCCGATCATCGCCGAGACCGAGGACCTCGCGTGGGCCAAGGCGCACCGCACGCTCGACGCGCTCAAGACCAACCGCGCGGAGGGCAAGCTGCGCGTCTCGGCCGTTGCGGCCGACCCGCAGAACGTCGGCAGCCAGCGCCTGCTCGAGATCGCCAAGCGCGGCGACGTGCAGGACCGCGCGCTCTGGTACCCCACCGTCACGGCGACCAACGCCGGCGGCGCGTCGACCGCGCTCGTCGGCTCGCCCCAGACCATCATCGACTCGCTCGTCGACTATGTCGACCTCGGCGCTGATCTCATCTCGATCCGCGGCTACGACAACCTCTCGGACGCGATTGACTACGGCCGCTGGGTGCTGCCTGGTGTGCGCAAGGTGCTCGCCGAGCGCGACAACGCCAATGGCCACGGCGTGCACGCGTGAGTGCGGTGTTGATGCCGGGGGTTTGTATACGTGATGCTACACTTTGGGTTTGTGCGGTTACAGGCTGCATCGGGTTGGGCTCGGGCCAGCGGGTATAGACTACTAAACAACAGAGTCCTCTTGACGGCTCTACATGCGGACGCTGTCTCTCCTGGGCAGCATAAGTGGCGGTATCTACTGCACAACGCACCCGCCCGCAAAGTGGAACTGGACTTCGTCATTCTTGGGGCGCCAGCGGAATGCGTGGAGGTAGGGTGGGTGGGATTCGTCCTTGGGCAGGAGCGGCTCGGTGGGGTCAGACGGTGACAGCGGTCGCGAGGGGCCGGGGGACACCAGCGTTGGCGATGGCGACGGCGACGGCGACGGTGACCTGGCGCGCTCGGCGAGTCTGGGGTACGGCTGAGGCGAGAAGACGAGGACCTCAAACTTTGTCGCCGTCCAGATCGACTGGTTGATCCAGAAGTGGGCGCGCCGGGTGCCGACTATCCATTCTGGGATGTGAGCAGTGCGACATCAGCCAACTCACGGCCCAGGACGGTTCCTCTGCGGCGTCAGCGTTGGGTCCCGTACGCCCACTCACAACTGGTAGTGCAGACGCGCGAACACGATGACCTTGCCGTCGCGCTCGAGGCCGGCGGCGACGGGCCGGAGGTGCGGGATCTTGGGCTTGCCGCGCCACCCCTTGCTGACCTCGACCCACTCGACGGCGCCGCGCGGCGCGCAGAGCACCTCGGCATGGCGCGCGTTGTGGAGCGCGTCCTCGAACCACTTGTCCTCCCACTTGTCGCCGCGGCCTGGGTTGTGGAGCGGCGTAACGCTGCTTATCAGCTGTGCGAGACAACTTGCAACTCACTGGCCGATACGCAGCCCGCTGCCGGCCCACGTGCGCGCCGCGTACAGCACTGTGCCGGGCCCGCCCGAGGGGTCGCCCTTGAGCCCGATGGGGACGGCGGCGTCGGGCACGCGGTTCTGCGGGCCGATGAGCTGCCAGCGGATGGGGGGCGCGGCGGCGCGCGGCGGGAAGATGGACTCGCGCATGGCGCGCCGGTAGCGAAGGGTGCGGGCCGATGCCTTGCCGAGCCACGCGTCGTACGCGAGCGTGTCGCTGATGGGCCGTTTCGGTGGCATGGGGAGGAGGAGAGACGTATCGTCGTCGACGGCGGCGGCGGGCTTGGAGTGCCGGTGGCCCATGGTGGAGGCGGGTTTGTGTCAGCGGCCGAGTGAAGTTGTGTCATTTGAGTGGGCGGTTGTGGTTCGATGTAGCTTGCCTGGCGCTGCCGGCTGCGAGGCGGCGGCGGCGGTGGACGAGGCAGGAAGCATGGCGGGGTGGGGGACGGTCAAGACGATAAAAGGTGGGTCGTCGAGAAGACTGACGACGGCGACGGCACGAGGCCACGGCGACATCGTCCGATGCGCGACCCGTGCGCGCACACAAACACACACGGCGCATACGGCGGGGGGCGGGCGCCTGAGCATACGTGCACTGAAGCGCGCCGCGCACATCCACGCTGCATGCTGCGGTGTAGGCATCGCACGACGTGTGCAGGCGGGCCTAGGGGCACGCAGCTGAATGTGGCGGGCGGCGGGGCGTGTGGCACGCGGTGACTCAAACCAGCGCCCAGCGAGGTCCCGTGGCCAGTCTGGCGCGCATACACTCCAACCTACCGTCCCAACCGAGCATCGTCTACCCACCGCTCCATCACCCACGATGCCCGCGCCGACGTCGACGCCGAGTCTCCCGCCGCCCGCAGGGCCAGGCCCCGCACTCCTCCGCATCCCCGACCCGCTGCTCAAGTGGCCCGAGCTGTACACGCAGGGCACGCTCGCCGCCGGGCTCGAGACGCACGGCGGCATCCCGACCCCGCTGGCCCCGCAGGCGATCACCGAGCTGTTCACGCTCGTGTCCTCGGTCTTCAGCAGCACGTTTGCGACTGGGCCGCAGCTCGAGGCCGGGCGCGCGCTGCTCAACGACGTGATGGCGCGGATTGGTAGGCCGCCCCGTCGGCACCGCTTACCCAGTCGCCGCGCCGAGGACCGAGCCGCCCCCGAACCCCCGCTCGGCGGCCTCGAGCCCTTGTGCGTTTCCCAGGGGGCGTAGTTGACCCGCAGCAGCGTCGAAGCAGTCGTTCAGGGAGGGCGTGTCGTCGTCAGTGTCGTCGGGCGCGCGGCGCAGCGAGGCGGCTGCGATTGCGAGTGCTGGCGCATCGGTGTAACTGTGTGTGCGATGAGATGAATACTTGGATGCCATTCGGCGGGCCACTCGGCGCGGTCACTTCCGGTCAAGGCCAAAGGAGTGGAGAGGGGCGAGAGTGAAGAGGGCGGTCACCACGGAACCACCTCCAGGGCGAGCGACTCGTCCCTCGTCCCTCGTCCCTCTGTCACAGCGCGCGGCGCGGCGCGGCGTCGCTCGCAAAGAACGGTGCAGAGGAGTGATCGATGGGGTCGTTTTCGCCGAGACGATCTGCACAATGCACATCGCGTGATCGCCGGCAATGTCCAGGAACTGTCCGCGACGACACTGCTGATGACGTGCAGTCTGTGCAATGGGCGAGTCGAGCACTCTGCCGCGTGCAGTCGACACATGCACGGGGCAACGCACCGGCACACGGCACGCCCGGCACGGCACAGCGCCGCCTCGTGTCGTGCAGGGTGGCTGCCGACAAAGTGGCGGTCCGAGCGGTGGCCCGCCGTGCCCATTGGCGGCGGCTGCTCGCCCCACCCGGGTGCCTGTCCGCTGGCGTCACTGGCGGGCGTGGCGGCCTCGAGGAAGCGTGTTGGCGCTATGGATCTAGGGCTTGTCACCGTCGAGTGTGGCGACTTGGCATCCAGAGTGACGCCTGCAGCACATGGTGCGACGTGGACTGGCCTGCCTGCTGGGCTAAAGGACCGGCACGCGAGCGGGCACGAGGAGCCGGCCGCGCCAGTACCGGGCATGCGAGTGAGCGAGCGAGCGACTCCTTCGCCTTCCCCTTCGTCGTCGCGTCTCGAACGCTCACCCATCCCAACATGATCACGATCCCCGCCGCCGTGGCCGAGTGGCCGACGTTCCAGGCGTACGGGCAGCTGGCGCAGCACTATGCCGAGTACGGCGCGATCCCGACGCCGCTCGACCGCGGCGAGGTCGCCGACGTGCTCTTTCTCGCGAGCAGCATCTGCACGAGCCTGAGCGCGAGCGTCGAGCAGGTTGCCGCGGCAAGGGAGATTCGTCTCAAAGTGCTGGGTACACTGGGTGAGTCTGGACAAAGCCCGCGACTGAGTGTCGGCCCGCTCACGCCCCAGACCCCTCGTTCCTCGGCGAGCAGTACGACCACCTCGCGCCGCTCACGCCGCTGTCGCCCATGCCGAGCGGGAGCAGCACGTTCCACACGTCGGTGTCGAGCCCCAGCGCCGCGAGCCGCGGGGCCGGCTCGGCCGGCACCGGCGGGCTAGAGCACCTCACCCACGCGATCGAGGGGATGCAGGACACGCTGGCCGAGAGCGTGAGCCAGCTGAGCCAGCTGAGCAACGACATCCTCGCGTTCCGGCCCGGCCCGGCCCCTCTCGACGCGGAGGTAGAGAGCACCTGCACGGTCGAGGTGCTCGCGCTGCGGCGCGACAACGACGCGCTCAAGGCCGAGCTGGGCGCGGCCAAGACGCGGCTCAAGAAGGTCGAGGAGGCGCACCGCAACCGGTAGGTCTGGCACCGGGCTCGCTCACGGCAGCATGCTCAACGGGCTCACCCCGTTCTCCAAGTGGAACCCCGTCGAGGCGCCCCACGGCCCGATACCCCAGGACCTGCCCGTACGTCTGCCAGGACGAGCGGCTCACCCCAGCCCATCGCGTCCCGCGAGGCCTTCCTCGCCATGGACCAGCCGACCGTTGCCCGCTGGGCGAGCTACTACCTCGGTGTGGCGAGCCGCGTGCGCGACGCGCGGGATGCAAACTACCTGCGCAGCCTGATCTGCCCGTTCATCGGGATCCGGGTGGGTGGGGTTTGGGGCTGGGGGAGCTGACGGCCAGCCAGAGCTTACCAAGTGGGCGAGCGAGAGCAAGGGCTCGGCGGGGGGCGCGGCGCCGGCGTCGGTTCAGTTTGTGCACCAGTTGTAGATGGGATAATGTAGTGTACATAGTGTTGTGGACAACGAGGGGGGGGGGACAAAGGTGCCCGAGAGGCAATTTCCCGGCTCCCCTTGTCTCGCTGCCCGTCGCGGTATTGTGGTCGCCGATTGTTCACGCTGTGAGCTCGTCGTTTGTTCACGACTATGAGCTCGCCACGCCTGATCATAAATGACTAGGTGCCGCGTCCCGAGCCCCCCAAGGCCCCCCATGTCGCCGTCCGAGTCAACGCAAAGCGCCACAACGTCCCCCTCCCCCGCGCCACACAGCACACCGCCCACCTCGCCGTCCCACCCCCCGTCACCGGTGCCACCCACGCCGTCAGTGTTCAGCTACTCTCCACCCCCCAGCCCCGTCCCTCTCCGCCCCGCGCGGCGCACCTACTCGCCGCCCACCCCCCCGCCACGCCCGGAGCGGCACAAGCGCGCCCGCTCTTCCACCACAACCACGCCTCCCTCGTCGGCGCCCGCACCCCCTACAGTGTTCAGCTACTCCCCACCCCCCAGTCCCCCGCCCGCGGCCCCCACTCCCCGCGCCTACACACCCATCCCCATCCCGGCCGAGCTGTCCACCTGGCCCAGCTTCAGCGCCTATCCGCCCCTCGTGCGCGCGTACTACACGTCCGGCGCGCTCCCCGTCCCCGTGAGCCAGGAGGCGCACGACGACGTGCTGGCCCTCGTAGGCGAGGTGCTCGCTGCCGGGGGTCCCTCCGCCGCCGTGTCGTTTGCGCACGACGTCGCGCGCTCGCGCCTCGCGCACCGCGCCCTCCGGAGAGTCGTGAGTCGCGGGCAGGATTGCTGACGATAGCATGCGCACGCGCCGAGGGATACAGGCCCGCTTTTGATTAATGACGTTGGTGAGAAGGATGGGAAGGAGGCACAGGGGGGGAGTGGTGGGGAGGAAGGTGAGACGCAGTAGTGGCGCCACGATGCAAACCTTCACTGGTCACCACGTCGAAACACCCCCCCCCGCGGCTCGCTCGCCCCCTCCCCCTCCCGGCCGGACCACACCTCCTTTGGGAGAAGACCCACTGTGGCGGCGGGCCGTCTCCACGCCCCACTGGCATGTGTGCGTGGCGGCGCACCGCGGCCTTGGTGTGTGTTTCGCCGCTGGCTCGTCCGCTGGTCCACTCCTTTGCCAAGTTGCTCCCCCGCGGCCAGGTCGCCCCCGCCTGTTTTCAATCACGCCAACACGTCAGAGCCCCGCCGCCGTCTACGGCTCGGATTTGGCGGGTGTCGGCGGGTTGCCCTCGCCTTCGACGCCGTCGTCGACTCGTCGCCGCTCGGCCCGCGACGTGCTCGAGACGAACCCCAGTTCTTCGGGATACGCTCGTCCCCACGTCGGGCTTATCTCTTTTGGGGTGGGAGAATGAGAAGACTCTACACGCAGCCTGCGTGCGGCGACACACCAGCCCCGTGCATCTTCGCGCCACCTTCGACCCCCCCACGCTGGTGCAAGCCTGCAAATCACAGCTCGTCGGCCCATTGTCCCCGCCAGCGCCTGTGCGCGCGCCACCAGATTATTTGGCAGAGCGAGTGTGTGCCACCCCGCTCGAGCCGCGCGCCGCCAGCCGCCCCCTCGACTCCCCCTTGCACGTGCGGCTGGGGGGCTGGGGGGCTGGCTCGCTCGCTGGCCGGCTGCAGCGCCGCCGCCGCCGCCTCGGTGTGGACGTACGTGCAGGGCTCTGTCGGCCAAACACGCTGCTGCTGTGCCCGCCAGCGAGCACTCGCGCCGCCCGCGCCCCCGCCGCCCACCCACCCCATGTTGACAAACTCGTGTTATCGCCAGTCGTAGCCGACGAGTACAACTAGCGGCGTCCTCGTTGCCGTTCGCTTTCCCTCAACCCCCACCTCCAACCCCAACTCCTACCCCAACTCCTCCTCCCCCAACCCCCGCCCCCACCCCACCCACCCATGGTCCTCCCAATCCACAACTCGCTCGCCGAGTACGTCGACTTCCACCAGTTCAAAGCCCTCGTCGCCGCGTACAACGACAACGGCGGGCTCGTGCCGCCCGTGTCGCGCTGGGCGGCGTCCGAGGTCGTCGAGCTCGCGCGGCTCATCGGCGCAAGCCACCAGAGCACCAGCGAGCAGCGGTACGAGGTCGAGCTGCTCAAGTTTCGCGTGCTGCAGGCCCAGCCGGGTGAGCGGCTCCAGTCAGTGGCGATGACGTCTGACTGACACACTAGCGCCCGACTCGGCCTTGGTCCCCAGCCCCGCTCCGTCGTCGCCCGACCCCGCGGCGCCCGGGGCAACGCCCGTGCCGGCCCGCAGCGCAGTCCTCACCCCGGCCGACTCGTTCGAGTCGTTCAGCAGCTCGCCGTCGTCCGAGCTCGCGCTCATCACCACCGCGCAGCTCAAGGCGAGCAACGCCGAGCTCGCGAGCGTCAAGTCCGAGATCGAGACGGTGCGCCGCCAGCTGCAGGCCGTGAGCGCGCAGGTGGCCGAGGCGCGCGCGCGACGGCGCGAGGTGGAACCGCGAGCGCAACGCCATGCTCTGGCACACGCCGGGCTACGCCTGGCTCCCTGTCGCGAGCTTGCAGGGCGCTATCCCGTCCAATCTGCCGCCCATCACCTCGCTCGCGGCCTTCAACGCGCTCGACCGCCCCAGCCTCGTCGCGTGGGCAAAGTACTACGCCGGCGCGGCGCACGCGCGCCTCATCGACGCGGCCGCGGCCAGCACCGACCGCGACGGCTTCCTCCGCCGCCTGGTGGGCATGGGCGTGGGCGTGGGCGACCCGGCCGCTGACGCCGCCTGAGCCATGGTCCGCCGTGTCAGTTTGTTCCCCTGTACCAGTAATTGCTCGGCCGCTGTATGCTCGTACAATTGTCCATGCTACCACCCGTCGTACTCGTCGTCGTGCCCGTGCAGCGCCGCTAACGCGGCATACACGCCGTCGAGGGCGTCGAGCGCCGCGACTGTCGCCGCCGTGGCTTCAGTCAGTGGGGTCAGTCGGCCGTCACTCACCCGCCGACGCCCCCGCCCCCGCCCCCGCCGACGCCCGCAGCTCGTGCTCCACGGCCAGCGCGGCGCCCAGCAGGCGCGTGACGGCCGGAACTAGCCCGGCCGGCTCCGACGGCGAGGAGCGTCTCGGGCTATTGTGGGCTGCCTTGTTGTTGCGCGTCGGGTCATTGTTGCTGCCCATCGGGTCGTTGTTGCCCATCGGGCCGTCGTTTACCCACGGCCCGTAGCCCGCGGCCTTGTTGCTGTCGCCCATGTGTCGCGCAAGATGAGTGGTGAGTAAGTGGGAGACAAAGAAGCATCGCAAACAATACCCCTTCCCCCCTCCCCCCAATCCCGCTTTCCCACACGCACGCATGCATCATCAGATCAGGCTAGACGTACCTCGCAGAGCAGAGACAAAGGTCAGAGGTCAGCGTACCACCGCACTACTCACCACGACTACCCCCCCGGGATCGACCTGCGGCGTCAGTCCAAAGGCAGCCAGCCCCAGCGCCAAGGTACCCTTCCCCATGTCCTCGGCGGCGTCGTCATCATCGCCGCACATTGTCGACGCGCCAACCCAATCTGTCCGCCGCCGTGCGGATCTTGGGGCGGCCCGACGCCGACGCCGCCGGCCAGGCCCAGATTCGATCAAGTCAAAAAAGATTGGTGGTATGCTGTCGGCGCGACGGCAAGTCGGCGCTCGGCGCCGCCCTGCCGCCCGCCCGCGGCCACGAGGCATGCTCGCGCTCAGCTCTGCGTCACTCGGCCACACTTTCAGTCCATCCCAGCGGCCACGGCCGCGGCCAGCTCCCGCCACCGCCGCCACCCTTCAGACACAGGTCTCTGCATAGAAAGCCCGTGTGTTGGGAAACAAAACGGGCATGGAATGACGCAGCGCGCCACCGCCGTGGTGTGCGCCACGGCACAGTGTTTGGGGTTTGGGTTTTGGTTAAGGACATGATGGGAACACGACGACACACACACACGCTCGACTCGACTCCACGTTCGCCTCGGCCTCCTCTGCACAGCCAACCTCGATATCGCCACAACCATTCGTCGCACCACTCGCCCAGGAAGCTGGTTGAGTGCCGGGACGACCCAATGTGACGCCGCCTCACTTACTGCTGCGCATGGCAGCCCTGGCGTACGCTCCGGCCTCAGCTTTTGCGTTCAGCCAGCCACTCCTTGTAGAGGCCGTCGAGACTCTTGTGGATCATGTGCGTGGGAAGCGACTTGATGATGTCGGCAATCTTCTCGTTGAGCACCTCGGTCTTGACTCCCGCTTGCTGAGCAAAGTCGGTCGTGAGCTGGTACATGGCGAGAATCGCCAGGCTAACGTGCGTCTGGTGGCTGGCGTATGGCGAGTCGGGACGGATAACTGTCGCCAAGGGCCCGTTTGCCGATGATGGGCCCGTGCCGATGGACGCCGTGGGGTTGCGCTCGCCACGGGTGAGGCGCAGGAGGATCTCGAGGAGATCGTTGGGCGAGGCCAGCAGCGACGTCGTGAAGTCGTTGCGGTCGGCAGTAGTACCGCTGCTCGAGCCGTTCTTCCACTGGTCCAAGATGGTGGACAGAGTTGGCGGCGCGTCGGGGTCCACAATCTCGAGCTTGCTGCGCCAGCCAGCGTCTCCGCCCGTGCGGCGCCCAAACTGTTCGTACAGCCACTCGTCTGCCTGGTTTGTGCGACACCACTTGGGCTCGCTCAGTGGCTTCTTCTTGTTCAAGTAGACTGTGAGGGTGATGGGCTTGGCGCTAGGGAATGCCTTTTGCAGAGGCGGGAGGGTTGCGTCAGAGCCGGTCAGCTCGTCCAGTCTGTCTCCTGACGTGGCGATGAATCGCTGTTCGGCTTGGTCGTAGGTCTCCACCTGTGCTCGTTAGTCGTGCCTGCAGAATGTGACCCACCAGAACACCCTTGGGCAGCTCGGAAACGGGGTTCTCCTCGTCCTCAGCCTTGGGAATGACGGGTGCAGCACCAGGCAAGAGGTCGACCTCGATGCGGCCCTCGCCACGGAAGATGCGAATCTTGTGCACAACTGATGCGTCAAACACGAGACGGCGGGAGCTCTCCTCGTAGATGACAGTCACACGGTTGTGAGATGGCTGGTGGATGTCACCGTGCAGGGCAGCGAGGACGCTCTCTGTTCGGCTATCGGTGGTCGAAGTTGACCAACGCCTGGGTTGCTTCGAGCCGCGGTTGCCATATGCTGACGCCGCGTTCTGCGCCGACTCGGCGAGTGCAGCCTCCATCTCAGCGGCGCTGGCCTCGGCGCCGGTAAGTCCAGCGGGCTTGTCGGCGGCATCGGCGTCGGCCTCCTTGGCCTCGGTTTCTTCGGCGTCTTTGGCCTCGGCTTGGACGTCGGCTGCGTCGGTCACCATCGAGATGTCGCCAACGTCCTCGGAAGCGTCCTCTGGAGCCTCCGGGGCAGGCTCTGCAGACTTGTCTGCTTGAGCCTCAGTCGGCTCAGCAGGTGCATCTGCCTCTGGCTCGGCAGTCTCGGCCTCTGCCTCTGGCGCGGCAGTCTCGGCTTCTGCCTCTGGCTCGGCAGTCTCGCCCTCAGTGGTGGCAGCCGGCTCGGCGGCTTTGGCATCGGCGGTGGGTGCAGGTTCGGTCGACTCGGCAGCCTCTGCTGGCGCCTCTGCGCCATCAACAGGGGTAGCTTCCTCGGGCTTGGTCTCGGCGTCGGCCTCGACCTCGGCCCTAGGAGCGGGCTCGGCATACTCCTCGCCGCCGGCAGCCGCGTCATGGCCCTCCTCTGGTGCCTCTGCTCCCTCGGTGTCCTCGTGACCGTCCTCTGTCTCGCCGATGCGGCTTGGGGCCACACTGCTGGACTCGCGACGCCATCGCTTGTTGGGGTTGCGGCGGGCCGATTTGGGGACGCGGTCAAGCTCGGGCGGAGATTCAAAGTAGATCCTGAAGCGGTTCTGGTTGGACTCTGAAGATGGGGGCTTGATGTCGGACAAGTTTGGCTTTCCGTGTGTCGAGAGGAACGACGAGTTACGCTTCTTGGGAGATTGGTTCTCGGCGTCTGATGTGAGCTGGGGAACTGGCGTTTTACTCACCACCATCGACACTGGACGCCTTGGCCTTGCGCTTCTCACCGCGCTTCTCGTCGGTTGCCTCGGTCGCCTCGGTCTCGGGCTCTGCATCAGGCTCCGCCTTGACGTTCTCGGCTTCCTCTGGCTCAGCCTTGACTTTGGGCTCGGCGGCCTCCTCCTGGACTTGCTCTTCCTTGACCTCGTCCACAACATGCTCGCCGACAAGACCCCAGCTCCAGCCGAGCTCCTTGACTTCAATGCCTACGATCCTAAAGTCGGTCATGGTCGTCCTGGCCTCCTTGTCGGCCTTGTCCTTGCGCTTCTTCTCGCTAGGGCGCTCGCGTGGCAGTGGCTCGACGCCACGGCCCTGTCGTGGGCCAGGGGTCCGGTTGAGATCGTTTCGGCGCAAATGACTAGGACCGCGAGGAGCGCCCATCATGCCACCGCCACGGCCGCTCATCATGGGTCCACCACCGCGGCCCATACCGCCGCGCATGGGGCCGCCGCCGCGAGGGGGAGTGTTGAAGCCGATACGCGGAATGGAAGCGGAGGACATTGGCGATCCGCCTCGTCCGCCGCCGCCGCCGCCACCGCCGCGGCCACCGTCACCACCCATGGGGCGAGCCATGCCCGAGCCGAAACCACCACCTCCCCCGGGCCCGGACGGGTTTCGTCCACCCTGCGAAGGCGGCCTCGGAGGGATGCCTGGTCCGCCTCCTGGTCCGCCTCCTGGTCCGCCTGGTCCGTCGAAACGAGGTCGCTTGGCTGGAGGGAAACCACCTGGTCCACCGCCTTGTCCACCGGGCGCGGGCGGTCTCGGCGGGATCGACGATCGCTGCGGACCCGGCTGAGGCTGGTATGGTCTGTTTGGCTGGTTTTGCGGGCCTGGCGCTGGTCGATATGGCTGGTTAGCCGACGGCGACGCATGGCCGGAGGGCGAAGACTGGGGGTAGTAGGGCTGCTGAGGAGCATTGTAACCTCCGTTGTTGTAGCCCTGCTGGGGCGCCTGAGGGGGCTGCTGCTGGTTCCAGCCACCGTACCCCTGGTTCTGCTGGTTGTTGTACGGAGGACGCGCGTTGTATCCGCCGGGGCTTGCCGCACCGCCGTTGTACCCGCCCTGAGGCTGCTGCTGCTGCTGCATTGGCGACGCGTAGCTCTGCTGCTGCTGCTGCTGCTGCTGCTGGGGCGGAGGGGGGCGGTATCCACTGGGACCAGCATTGTAGCCTCCAGCCGCGGGTGCTGCGTATCCCGCGTTCTGGTTCTGCGCCTGGGCGGCGTGGGGCGCGCCGGCACCATACCCATAGTTGGCGTACGGGTTGGCCGCCGCCGCCGAAGGGTCGGCTTGAGGTGCGGTGTAGGTTGTGGTCACCTGCGCCTCGGACCCGTCAGCGCTGCGCCCGTCGCAAGTGAAACTGTGCATACCTGGTAGTAGGCTGCCCAAGCAGCAGCGTGTGCATTCTGTTGGTCGTGCGTGTAGGCCTGCTGCTGCTGGGTTGGAGGGGGACCAGCGGGGAGAGGCGGGGCGGGGCCAGGGGTGTAGGGTTTTGCGGGTAAGCCCATGCCTGGGTGAGGCCGCTTGTTCATGGCAACGACGTCAAGTCGAGGCAAGTGGGGATGAAGGATGTGGGATGAGTTGTTGGACGAGGATGAGTTGTTGCGCGACGCTAAGAGGCTCGCCGTGTCGTCGACTGATTGGGAGTGGTCGTGGGAGGGAGTGAAATTACGTAAGTAATACTCCGCCCGCATCCAGCCTGATCCAGGCTCCACCTCCTCCTCCTCCCTCATAGCCAGCTCCCTGCCGATGTCTGTCTCCAAAAATACACGACAGATTCATCTAGAATGTATCGCCCCTCTACGGAAGTGTATCAATCTAAATGTAATTGTTCTAACAACTATAGTAGGGATTACAGCTTGGCCTTGGCGACCACGGGGGGGTGGTTGGCGGGGCGGGCGGCGCCGGCGCCAGCCGCAGCGGCGAAGGGGCATCCGCCACCCTTGACGAGGTGGGCGACACCAGTGCCGTCACGGTCGACGCCGAGCTCGAGGAGCTTGCCAAAGGCAGCGGCAAAGTCCTTGAACAGGAGCTGCTGGTCGGCAGCGTACTTCTCGACCCAGGGGCGGAACTCGGGGTCCTCGATGAGGGCGATCTGAGGTCAGCGCGGTCGTTGGGCATGACTTACGTCGGTGGGCAGCATCATCAGGCGGGTGCCAGCAACAATGGCCTCGTACTGGAAGGGGCCGTCCCACTGGCGGGGAACCCACTTGCGGGTAAGCAGAAGCTTGAAGTACTGGTTGGAGAAGCGGATGGGGTTGACGACCCAAGGGCCGTCAAAGCCAGAGCGGTCCGAGTGGCAGCGGCCGAGGTTGTGGGCACCCGAGAGGGCGACAATCTCCTGGTCGTTGAAGCCCATGCGGTAGAAGATGTCGCGGATGTGCTGGGCACCGAGGGCGGCGTCGGGGAGACGGTTGTCAATGTTGCCGCGGTACTCTGTGGCAGCGACCTCGGACTGGAAGTCGGTACGTCCGGGCTTCCAGGGGATCTTGGGGCCGCCCATGGCCTCGACGGCGGTAGCGCCAGCCAGAGTCCACAGGTCGGCGTACGAGATCCAGGGGTTGGCCTTGTGGATGGGGTCGATGAACTCGCGGGCGTGCTCGAGGCCGGCGTTGGCGCCGTCCGACGCCTGTTGCATTGTTAGTGGCGCTCGTGACCGTTGTCGCGTGCACACTCACCTCTGGTGCGAAACGCATACCGGCGCTGAAAGATGGTTAGCAGGCTTATCTCGATCGCTTGCGGATTTGCCACCGAGCCCGCGGGCGCCGATGACGCTGCGAGTGCTCACCCGTTAGATCCGCCGTTTTTCTGTTTTCATCAGCTCGGCGTCGGCGCGTCGGCGTGAGCAACAACTCACCTCCTTGGCCGAGTAGGTGCCGCTCGCGTGCCAGGCAAGACTGGGGAGGTGTGAGCATGGCGGCCTGTGCAGGGGGTGTCGCGTTCGCGCTCACCGAACGAGGACGGGGCCGATCGAGCCGTCGTCGTAGCCTGGGCGCTTGAGGATCTTCTTGACCTCGGCGCGGATGCCTGGGCTGTCAGCGGGGTGCTTTACGCGGCTGAGACTCACCGTCGTAGTCTCCCTTGGGAACGGTGCTCATTTTGGATTGCTAGATGGGATGGAGTGCGATGGCAAAAGTTGATGCACGCGTCGTAGTATAGTTGATTGTTGACCCCCCCGTGGCCCGCGTTCTCCCCGCTAAACACTTCAGGTTAACCGGCGCCCATTGACCCTCTTCATGGCCGATTTTCGCGGCTTTCCACTGGTCGATGCAGCAAAACAGGCTCGTCGTCCAATCTTTGCTGTTGCATTGCAGCGGCGCGGGCTACGGCCACCGGCAAAGTCGACAGCGAGACCGCCGGCGACTACAGCCAGCGTTAGCGGCCCTTGGTCATGGCCGCCGCCAGTGGCCAGTGGCCCATGACGTGACCCAAGCATCATGGAGCATGCACGGGCAGCTTCGGGGGGTGTAGTGTAGCCTTGGCAGCGGTGGGTGGCGCGGCCACTGCCCGCGGGCGGGGTGACCCGCAGAACGCCAGCGAGATCGCCGGAATGCGCGAGCATGCGCAAAGTGGCCGCACACTGTCGCATGCACCATCCCATGCGCAGGCGACGACATTGGGCGTCGTTGATCGACAACGACGCACTCATCGTCATCCACAAGCCGTTTGATTTTTTTTTTCTCAACGCATCCCGTTGCGACTGATTAAGAGCCCACCCACTGCCGCAACATGTGCCTCTGCTGTTGCCGCGCACATTCCAAAGATAAGAGCGGCATGGGCAGGGTGCTGCATTCAAAGAATCGGTCAGCTGACACCAGGTCACACCCGCCGACACTATGTAACACGACCAGAGTGGATGGCCAGAAGCGTTACGTAATGATGTCTCGTCATGCATCCTTAAATGAGGTGCTCGATTACAGTTGCCACGTGTTGTCTAGTCGATCCGGTCACCCCGCCTCGGCCATTTCCGATGAAACCTGGTTGTTGCGAATGTGCCGTCGCTCGCTTGCGATGCACCCACGACGACGACTCCACTTTGCCTGCTGCGACTCACTCATCATCACATTTGCATTGACGACTCGTACACTACTACTCGTACGCACGACAGAACACGCGCATTCTCCTGCATCTCATCTCTCACTCCCGGCACCACCAACACCCAGAAACCTCAACCACCACTCGATGGCGTCGCCCCGCAATGGCGACGACTCCCGCAGCGCCTCCCCAGTCGCCACGCCTCTGATCTCAAGACGGAGATCATCAGCAGCAAGGCGCCCCCGCTCCGACAGCACCCTCTCGCGCGCGTTTGACGGCTCGGACCTCAGCCCAACCGGCACCTTTGCCGTCAAGCCTCTCGTTGAGAATCGCGACACGTTCGCCGAGGATGAGGAAGACGATGACGACGACGGCGACGACGACGACGATGCCGACGAGGTGCTCCCGCTCCACTCGAACGGATTTGTCGACCTGCATCTCGTCGGAGGCAGCAAGGAGAGAGGTATCCGCGCGTACCTCCACCCCACGATCCTGCAGCTCTACGACCACAACTATGGCCTGTTCCTCATTGCCATGGCGCAGTTCTTCTTCGCGTCCATGTCGACGTCGGTCAAGTTCCTGATGGAAACCACGGCCATGTCGACTCTTGCGCTCATTTTTGTGCGCATGGGCATCACGCTCATCTTCTGCTGGATCGTGCTCTTCGCTCGCGGCGACCCGCACCCCATCCTCGGCCCGCCTGCTGTGCGCAAGGTTCTCGTGCTGCGCGGAATGGCAGGCTTTGGCGGCCTCGTCTGCGCGTACCAGGCGCTCCGGGCGCTCAGTGTGTCGGACGCCGTGACGATTGGTTTCCTCACACCGAGCTTTACCGCCCTGTTTGGATTCCTCCTCCTCGGCGAGAGCTTTGGGCTAAAGGAGGCCATCTCCGGCTTCGCCTCCCTCCTCGGCGTGATTCTCATCTCGCGCCCGCCGTTCATCTTTGGCCATGGGTGGGGATCCCAGCCGGTCGATGATACGACTCGCAAGGGAAGGCTGAACATTGACCTGCCAAATGGCGAGGCCGACGACTCGTCTCGTCTTGTCGCGGTGACTTGGGCGCTTGGAGGCGTGCTGTTCTCGGCTACAGCTTGTAAGTCGACCGTCGACCGCTTCGAAGCAGAAATTAACCTGCAGACCTCACGATTCGCTACATCGGCAAGCGTGCCAACGCCCTCCACTCGATCGGCTACTTCTCCATGGCGTGTACCTTTACCTGTGGCATGTGGGTCTGAAACTGGTGCCATGGTGCCCCCTGCTGACCGTTCAGTGCCATGCTACTCTTCCCCAGCAACCAACAGTGGCCCAGTGACACATATGGCTTCGCCCTTATCCTGCTCATCGGCGTCTTTGGGTTCTGTGCCCAGTGCCTCCTGACCTTTGGCCTGCAGCACGAAAAGGCTGGCCGCGCCGGTCTCGCAATGTACTTGCAAATCTTCTTCGCCGTAATCCTCGACCTTGTCGTCTTCGGCACCATCCCCTCTTTCCTCAGTTTCGTCGGTACCATCATCATCCTCTCGTCGGCGGTGTGGGTCGCCATGTCGAGCCTCAAGACGGCGCCGCCGGCGCTCGACGTCGACGAGGAGACGCCCCTGTCGCGCAGCCCGTCCCCGCAGCCCGTTGGGTCGAAGACTGTCCGGGGCCAACTGTACTCGTACACCTCTGTGCCGACGAGCGACACGCCGTCGTCCTCGGCCACCCTGCATGTGCCGTCGCCGCAGCCTCGCCCGCCTCGCAAGGACGAGATTGGCAATAGCTGTGGCCTGTAGCTGTTTCGTCTGTAGTTTTACTGCATGTTGTTTCGAGTTCCGTGTGCGCGCTACGGCAGCTGTGGTGCGTGCTACGGCAGTTGTGAGATGTGCGTGAGCTTATTCTGAGGCCGCTGTGCGCGTTGCGCTACAGACTCCTCTCCACGCAGAGAGCGCTGCATGCATCGGAATGTCGCCTCGCTGGCGGCACCACCACAGTGCCTCGTGTCGGCAGGCACACTCGCACGCTCATTTTCACCTCCAACTGTGCGAAGATGACGAGGAGGTGGGACGGAAGCCCCGGCGATCCTGACGAGATAAGTGAAGCGAGCCGAGCCTCGTCCCACATGTCAGGCCCCGATGACGGCAGGAGCAATTGAGCAGGCTCCCGCACCCCCGGCGCCTTCACTACCAGACCAGATCGGCGGGAGCTGGCCGGCCGGCGCTGCAGATCTGCGATACATGCATCTCGGCTGGTCATGAGCGTTTCAGGACGCGCCGATGCATGGTCCTGGCCCGGGTACGGCAGCGAGGCACTGGGGTGCGCGGTGACGCCCATCTCGGCCAGCGAGCCGTGGTGGACGTGTCCCACGCCCGGGGGTCGCGAGGGACGGGGCGTGCGACCACGACGACGGGGGGTGCTCGGGCGTGCGCGGGTCGTCATACCACGATGCGATGCAGCGAGCGAGCGAGTGGGCGAGGTGGTGGCCGTCGTGGGTGCTATAAGTCGCTGCTCGAGCACGGCCGCGTCTCGCTCCGTCACACTGCATCTGCCACGAACGATAGCCACGAGCGCGACGAACGCACGCACGCACCACCCATACGCACGACTCCGAGACACGCGCCTTCCTACCCCACCGCCCCACGCCTCCACAATGCTCACACTCACGCTCCGATCATTCCTCGCTGGCCTGCTGCTCCTGGCGGCTCTGGCCGCCGCAAAGCCCGTCGCCCTCCAACGGCACTTTACGCTAGCCAATCTGCATACCAACCTCAACTGTCCGGTGAGTCGAGTCGGGCGTCGCGGGCATTCGCCCATTCGCCGGAAGTGCAGTGCAGCAAGGTTGGAGCCAGGCTACTACTAGCGGGCTACCGCGGCTGCTGGCTCTGCTCCAAGCCTGGCCTGGTCTGGTCCGGTCCGCCTCGGCTCGGCTTGTCCGTCCGTTAGTCTTAGTGCCCGACATCGCTGCGAGCGAGCAATAAAGTGCCGTGGCTGAGTGATCAGCGCCACGCACAGTCGGAGGGGAGGGTCACCACCGAGGCACCTTTTGGGCCCGCCCGTCGCCGCAGCACCCACTACGATCGCAGGCTGACGGAATGCGTTCGCATGCAGAAGGGCAACAGCCTCTTCGCGGCCCGAAGCGAGGGCCTCGTGCGCGGCCGCTCAGCGCACGAGGTCTGGCAGCGCGCAGGCGACTGGTGCCGCCCAAAATGGCGCGACGACATCGAGCTGAGCGTGAGTAGCGACGTCGGCGGCGCCTGTAGTCCCTTGCCCCCCCCTCCCCCCAGCACCCGCAGGACTTGCGCCACCGCCACTGCTCGCCACCCGGGACCAGACGGGGAACCGAGATAGCGCGCGCGCGCGTGGCGTGGCGCCGATCCCGGCCGACCCACCATGCCATCCCCATGCGCCATGACGTCCGCGACCGCGCACTTGCCGACCCCGCCGGAGCTTTGCTTGGGGCGAGCGGCGAGTGCGCCGCGCCGGCGACCAACGACGGGGTCTAATCCCGTCTCGGTCGGTGGCAAGAGGTGGCACATGCCGCCGCCAGCCCAGCCGCGGACTGGCGCCGAGCGTGCGTGCGCTGTTGCGTGCGTGCTCGGCTCTGCGTGTTCGGCTCTGCCGCGGTGCGGGGGATAAGCGAGGGTGGAGACGAGGCGAGACGACGGCAATGAGCGCGGCTGACGAGCAGGGACGGCACGAGTGCACCAACGCGCCCGCCTCGGTCCGCGCCTACACGCTGCACGGGACCGAGGTCGTCGAGCGGCTCAACAAGGTGGTCGGGTCGAGCACGCCCAAGCGCTGGGAGACGTGGTTTGCGCACAGCTCGTCGTGGGTGCCCCAGCGCGGCGGGACGACGCTGCACGGCGCCCAGCTGAGCAACGTGCACGTCCTGTTCAAGGTCGAGCAGAAGAAGGCCGGCGCGCGTGTCAGGTGGACTGCGGTTGGTGAGTACGTCGGGATGTCCGCGCTGTGGGCCCGCCCGCAGGCATACCGCGATCACCGCCTACGCGCCTACGCATGTCGCAAGCTTACCTCTTCCCAGGCTGCTCGACCAACACGGCCAAGTCCAGGGCCATGTTTGAGGACCTGCACGCCGGAGCCATTGCCCGGCTCGAGTCGCACTTTGCGTCGTAGCAGCAGGCCACGAAGCGAAACACACCCTGCTGGCGCTGTTTTACTCGTCGCTAGCTAGCACCAAGCAATCGGGAGGAAAACACTATTCCTCATTACCACTTAGCATCCATAGCATATACCACCATCGGTCATCGGGCCTATACAGTTGCATTTGCAGAGTAGAGTTTCGCTGCAGTCGCCGCTGGCTGGAGCCCGCTAGCACCGTTCCTCGCAATTGCATGGTAGTGGAAACGGCGACCGGCTTGGCGGTAGAGTTTCAAGCTTACCGCATGTGTGGGTGGGTGGACAAGCGGCGAACGGCAATGGGCTGGCAGACAGACAGGCAGCTGCGAGCGAGCGAGCGAGGGACAAGCCGAGTGCCTGCCTCGTAGACGGACCGAGTGACACACCGTCGGCCCGTGGCTGGCCACCAAGGTTCAATCTCTCGGCGCCATGGATGCCGGCCGGCGTTGGGCGCGTCGGGCGCGTAGATGGTGGGTGACTGCCGGCGCTGGCTCGCGCACGCTCACGCTTCAGGAAGGTGCGTTTGTTGGCGTTGCAGTCAAACTCTAGCGAGATCGGGGCATTCAAGCCACTGCCCAGCCAGTCACCCCAGGGACCGGCCGACGGGCCACGCTCCGCCACGGTCACCACGATCCCACGACACCGGCCAACCCCTCACGTCTCGATCCGATCTCGTGGGTGGCTCGCGCCGGCTCGCTCCAGCAAACCACGTCGAGGCTATCAGTTGGGTAACTGGGAAATACCAGGAATGATCACACGGTCGGCGGCAGGTGATCGAAAAAAGGGATCTGGCACAAGATCTGTGACGTCGAGCCCACCCAGCCAACCCAGGGGCCCCTATCACTACTGATGCATGCACGCCGCCGCTTGCACGCCGCGTGCCCCGCCCCCCCTCTCACATGACTATGCACCGTGTTTTACTGCGGCCAACTTAGACGAGCACGCAGGTACAGCTTGGTCGGCCGGTGTCAGACCCGGCGACGTCGCCATACGGCTGCTGATCACGCCTTTGTCTCGCGTACTCGCTCAACACGCGCCCGTCGACGCCGAGTGCCTCGCTTCCATCTGCGTCCGTCTCCGGCGCGCCAAAGGCTTGGCTTGCGCCGGCTTGCCAGCCTTCTCCGCTCGGCTTCCACACCCCTCAACACCTCGGACCGACGGCACGGAAGTATACACACGAAGACCAGCTCTCTGGCGCTCGGCTGCTGGCTGCTGGCGCCGCTGGTGGTGGTGGTGGTGGTGGTGGTGGTGGTGGTGGTGGTGGTGGCGGCGCGTCCCGCCATTCGTACGCAGGGGTAGGCTGGACGTGCACTCTTGCCTAGTGGCGTTTCAGCGCGAGCCAGCGGCGAGCCAGTGTCCGGCCCATCTCGGAGCAATCACTCGACGCACGCCCCAGATTCATTCAGATTCATGGCCACCGGCGTCGCGTCGGCGCTCTGCGATGGTGCTGCGCCGCGACCGAGCGAGCGATAAACAAGGGGGGCGTGGAGGCGCGGCGGGGTAGCGCCGCTAGACTGCCGGCTGCCGTCTCGAGCCGTATGGCGCCGACGCGACACCGCCACCTTGCGGCCAAGGCCAAGAGCGGGAAAAGGCCCAATAGCCATTCATGTCTCGGTGCCACTGGAGGCGTCTAGGGCGACAGGTCCGATATGTGCGCGGGAGTAAAACGCGATCATGTTGAGACCCAGGGTAGCCGCGTTGGTGGGGCTGGGCTGCGTGCATGCACGAGCAGAGAGCAGAGCGCGGCACGCACGAGAGAGCAGAGCGGCTGTGCGT
Source organism: Vanrija albida (assembly GCF_041260175.1). NCBI lineage: Eukaryota > Fungi > Basidiomycota > Tremellomycetes > Trichosporonales > Trichosporonaceae > Vanrija > Vanrija albida. The sequence goes on from NW_027191423.1 coordinate 1,981,991, forward strand.
GCTCGACCGGCGGCGGTAACAGCCGCTCCGTCTCGACGCTAGGTTCGAGGGGGCCGACGTCGCTGCCAACCAGATCCCTCCACCCCCGGGCGGTTACTCGCATCGCTGCGCTGCGTTGGGAATCACATGGGTCCAAGATTAGAAGGCCTGGAGTCGTCGACGTTCGTTCCGTCGGACGGCCAGCCAAGTCGGGGTTCGGTAGCCGAGATCCCCGCAGACGCGTCGGTCGGGGCGGGCAGTTGTGCACGCGGTGGTGGCTCCCCAACGCCAGCGGCGTCGTCTCCACTTGGTCGAGAAGGATCAGATTCGCGCACGAGGCAGGTGGGGGGGGGGGCGACGTACAGCCAATCGCCTCTGAGAGCAGAGGGACGGCGGGCCCGTCGCGCTCAGTGGCGCAGCGAAGCCCGCCCGCCCGCCGTCCGCCCCCCGCCCGCCCCAATGCGAGCGCTGCGCCTCGCCTCTCGCCTCCCCCGCCAGCCAGCCGGCGCTTCTGCTACCGCCCGCCCCGACGCGTGGCGCGCTCCACGGCAGGGGCTTATACCCCCGTGTACATACGTCGGCGGCTGTGGCGGCCAGCAGAAGGATCTGACGGGCCCACAGCTGGCTCCAAGCGCCCAGGCAGCGCCCATAGGCAGCGCCCAGAGGCACGGCCATTTTGATATTTTTTTTTTCTGCCATGTGCCTTGCCTCGATGCCCCCTATTCATCTGTCTCGCTCGGCCGTCTCGGACCCCAGGGTTCGGATGGTGACGTGAGCACCGCGACTGTATCTCTCGCGCTCTTGCGCGCGCCCACACCACGCGGCAGTGGGTCGTGGCGTTCCAAGGATTCCACCGATTCCACCCCTGAACCAGCAAGCTACCACCGACTAAACCTGCCTGCCCACTTTTCTTGGGGGCGGTGGCCAGGGAATGGACGAGTGGAGCTGACGACGCTGCAGAGCCGACCCAGTGTTGTGGTGGGTGTCTCCCGTCGCCCCCCACTCTTGCACTCTTGCACCCCGTGCCCTCCATGTCCTCCTGACCCTCCTGACCCCCCACCTAACGCCCTGGCCGCAAGCGCCAACTTTGCTTCATACTCATGAGGCTTACTTTTAATCCCTTGCCCTCGCTAGACCCTGGCACAGCCAGTGACGCTAGTCTCATGCAAGATTCACTCGACGGACGGACGGCAAAGCCGACCGACTGCACCAGGCCCGCAAGAGATCTGGCCGTAGTAGTAGTTGGCAAGTCCTCTGCCCCCGTCCTCTGCCCTCTGGCCGCCCCTTACCTCTCTCTCTACCCCCCTTCCCCCCCGACCCACCCGACCTCCCCCCCGACCCCCACCCCCCCTTCAACGCCGCGGCGCCACCTCCAGTCTCAGACAACATGGCCCATGTCGTAAGCTGCTGCTCACGGAATGCAAACCGAAATGGCCTCCTGCTTGCGTGTCATTGCTGCCCGTAAGCCCCTTCAGGGGCGTGGGATGAACGATGGCCTGGTGACACACTGTGGCACAGTCGGCTGCGATCGATGCGCGCGGCCAGTCTAGTCCTCTGCTCTTCTCCAACACTTGTCGTCGGTACCTCGACTCGCACGTCGCACGCGCCGAGCCCAGCCCAGATACCTCGTCAGCCGGCTCGGTCCTCTTTAAGATCTATCACAACAGCCGACTACCCCACCTCGCCCATCTCTCCCCCCTCCTCGCCTTGCCTCTTGCAATTGATACACGATACCATAGCCGTGTTCCACAACTGCCCCTTCCTCTCCCTTGACCACACCACCTTCCTTGATCTCTTAACACAACACCTCGTCGACCGCGGTCCTTGTAATATCTTGTTGCTTCCACATCATGGCAAAGCCTGCCCCCATCACCATCCCCCCTACAAACTTTAGCCAGTCGTACCACCACCGCGGCTCGGATAGAATGTTCGCAAACTACTCAATGTCCACCCCGGCATCGGCAACCCTTGCAGTCCACCCCATCCCCAACACGCCCCTGTCACCTCTGACGGGCGACGCGCCACTGCCCCCAGCAACAGGCGACTACTTTGCATCGCGCCGCTCCATCTCGGACGCATCAACATCATACGCGTCGCCGCCCAGCTATGACAAGATGAGCTCTCCCGATAACCGCTCCTCGCCCGTCACGCCCGTGTCCCCCGACTATGACCTCTACTCGCCATTACACTCGACCACGGAAACGGACAACATTGTCATTCCCCAGCTCGTCCCCCCGAGCGTGCAGTGGCCCAACAACTCGTTTGACGACTGGGACTCGCTCCCAGAGCTCCTTCGCCAGGACCGCAAGGCAGACTACACGCCCCGCCGCCCCATGAACAGTGAGTGGAGTGTGGGGCACGTCCGGGCACGTCGCGAGTGGAGCATAGTGTCTCGCGTCGAAAGCCTCGGCTGTCGTGTTGATCCAGGATCGTCTCGGCGCCGCGCCACATGTGGCTGACACAGAACAGTCTACTTCATCTACATGCGTGTTCGCAGGCCCGAACTTGCACTCCACAACCCCAACCTCTCCACCGGCGACCTCTCAAAGCTCCTCGGCAAGGAATGGAACTCGATGACCCCAGACCAGAAGGCTCCTTGGAACGAGCTCGCAGAGCGCCTCATGCGCGCCTTCAAGAAAAAGTTCCCAGACTACCAGTACGAGCGCGGCGGCACGAAAAAGCTCCTCAAGAAGCAGCGCGCGCGTTCTGCTCCCAACGCGCTCGCGCTCATCACATCGCCCCGCTCCATGGCGGAGACGGCATACCGTGTCCACGGAATGCACCCTTACCACCACGCCCGCGTCGGTTACCAGCTCCAGCAGCCCCTCTCCCCCCACGACGCCTACTACCAGCAGCAGCACTGGGAGGCGCAGCAGCAGCAGCAGCACTCGTATGGCGCGTCGTACAACCCTAGGGGCGGCCTCGTCTCGCCCACCGCTTTCCCAGTCTACGGCGTCTCGCCCCTCCAGCAGCACCAGCCGCTCCAGCAGCAGCAGCTCGCACCGCCCGCAACAACTCCCCCGCCCTCGTATGCCTCGGCGCCCCGACTCCAGCAGCAACAGCAGCACTATCACTTGGCATCAGACCCTTCTCCTGCCGCCGGCGCCTCGGCCGGCGCCCCGGCGCCACCAGCCACCTCGACGGGAGCATACAGCGACCCGGCGACCATGGCGGCGGCCGCCAGCGCCGGGCTGACGCCGCTGCGTAGTAGTGCCGATCAGCCTGGTAACCCGCACGCCTCGTACTTCCCCGCACAGTACGCCGTGGCGGCGCCGCAGGCGCCAGACTCCGCAGCCGCTCCCCAGGGGTCATACGCCGTGCCCCAAGCCACTTACGCGCACTACATGCCCCCGCTCTACGCCGCCGCCGCACCGCCCACCGCCCCACCCGTCGTCCCGGCGCCCTCGCCGTGGGAGGAGTACATTGTCCAATAGCCGGCACACGGCGACGAGGCTCTTCGAGGCGTCGACCGTGTCGCACAAACAGACGCCCTCCGCCATACGCCTTACGCCTCTGGACCGCCTCGCGAGTGAAACCGCGCCCAACGGACTTTTCTTTTCTTTTCTTCTCCCGCTCCGCTCCGTCCTCTCCGTGTACAGTTTCCCTCCCTCGTGTACGACTACTGCTCCAACGCATCTGTACCATACGCCAATCACCTCCAAGCGCGATTCCCCAGCCTCGCGCGACCCCACCATGTCGTGCGAGCTATTGTAGATCACCCTTGCGGCTCTGCCTGTGCTCCCTAGTTATGCCTACATGCCACGACCTTTTGCGCCCTTTGCTTTGCACACGCGCGCGCCACATTGTACACGCGACGTAGGCACCACCTCATATTTACAGTTTAGTAAACACAAGCCTCTGCAAACCCAGAGTCTTTCACCGCCCCCGCCACCAAACTTGGCAGGGAGTCGTGCTCTCGCCAGGCGTTATCAACTGGAACGCAGGCCAGGAACATGCGCCCTGGAATGATACCCACCAAGGATTGGGATTCCTCGGTTGGGAGATTCCTAGGGCAGCGGCGTTTCCCAATTGCTCAAACCTTGTTACTGTTGTGGCACTCCGACTGCATTTACGACAACCGACTAGAGCTCAAGGCCTAGGTCCTTAGCGATCATCTTACGCGCAATAGGGTGCTGTTTAGACGCGGAGGAATGGATGTCAGCGACGTGTTGCCCACAAAACCTAGTGTTCCACCAGTTGCGAGCCTCGCGCCCACCAAAGCTTGAATGGACGCGTAGCTCCCAACTTTCGTGCGGACGCGCTTTGGCCGATGCCGTTCGGCATTCGCTTAACTCACGTAGAAGTCCGCATGCTCCGTAAACGTCTTACGGGCGAGCTCCGGCGCTTGATCGTTCAACAGACGGAAGATTGGCTGGATTTTGGGTTTAGCGACACGCGTTTTCCTTGCTCGGGACGCGAAAACGGAGATTGGCGACGTGGATAGCCATGCCCACAACCACAGAGTTTGGGGGACGTCATGCCCACCCAGATGCCCACCGAAGGGTTCGAAGGCACCTTCTACATCGAACACTTACTCGGCAGAACTTCATGCGTCCCTTGGTCACTACCCAGCCTGACGTCCTCGTCAGCACCAAACCCAACTTTGGGGGCAATGTGACTCACCGGCAGCGCTCTCGGCATACTCCGGCCCACTCTTTAGGGCGATCTTGTAGAATCGAAGCTTGATTTCTGCGTTGTCTTGGTTGTTCAAGGTGTACGCATGGTCCAGTGCCTTGGCGGCCGCCGGCGTGAACGATTCCGCGGCCTCGCCGAGCTTGTCAAGGAAGACAGTCTTCTGAGTGGAAGAAAAGTCGGCAACGTCCGCGGCCGTGAACTGAGAAAAGTCGCCCCCTTTGAGCGCCTTCTCCCACCGGTCGGCCAGCTCATTGCACGGCTTGGCGAGCGACTGGTCGTAAAGGACATCGACGCAGAGGTCGAGGCCATCACCATGAAGCCACTTGCACATCAGCACACCTTTCGCCACATAAACCCACCTCGTCAAAGTCAACTTGGCCGAGCTTGCGGAGGTACTGCTCGCCGGCCGGCTGGCGGCCGAAGAAGTCAAACAGATGGTCGCGCCACTGGCCAGTGGTGATCGAAGTGTTAGTGAATGTCTTGACATAGTCCTTCATGTAGGGGAGGAAGTGGTCGAGGCCGCCGACGGTACGCTCGAGGTACAGAAGGAAGTTGGAGCCCTTCTCGTAGGGGACCTGGCTAAACGCATCGTCGGCTACGTCGGTCAGCTCGGCTGTCCGCCGTCAACCGACTCACGGTCCTCGTGCTTGCGGAGGTCAGGAAGGAGACGCTGGAAGCGCGGCTCATCCTTGTAGCCCTTGAGCGACTCCTTGAGGCCGACGCGGCCGATGATGAAGGAGCTAAGTAAGCACCCGGTGTGCATCATCACTCACAGCTGACGAGACTCCTCGCCCTGGAGCTTGCCAATGATGAGACGCTCGAGGTAGGTGGTCCAGCCTTCATTAAGCCAAAAGTGGCCCCACGAAGCGCAGCCGATGGAGTTGCCGAACCAGGACTGGGGTCAGTTCTAAAGCGCCTTGCACAACTCACGTGGCTGATCTCGTGGGCGATAACATCGACGAGCGAGCGGTCGCCGGCGATAAGTGTCGGAGTGGCAAACGTCAAGCAGCAGTTCTCCATGCCGCCGTAGGGGAACGAATCGGGGAGAATGAGGAAGTCGTAAACGCCAAAGCGGTACGCTGAGGTGAGGTCCTCGGCTGTAGCGACCTGCTTGGCAGTGTCCTCCTCAAACTCCCAGTATGCAGCCTTCATGGTCTGGGGCTCGGTCCAGACACCAGTACGCCAGTTGCGGCCCTTGACATCCTCAAACGCCTTGTAGATAACCTCACCCGATGCGATGGCAATGAGGTACGAGGGGATGGCAACGGGCTAAGCGAATTAGCTGGCAGTATAGGGCCAGAGTAACGCACCTGGTCGTAGACATACTCGACCTTCTTGCCAAGCTCGAGAGGTGCCTCGGGAGGGGGCGACTGGCGCAGACCCGACATGAGCACGGGGAGAGTAGAGGTCACGCGCGACGAGTAGGTGGCCTTGATGGCGGGCGTGTCCTGGCAGGGAATCATCGAACGGCCGTGGATCGCCTGGCTCTGCGAGTAGAGGTAGGGGTACTTGCCACTCTTGGTTTGGCTGCGGGTGTGAGTCCAAAGCAAGGTGCAATCGTCCGTGCGCAGTCCACATGGAGCAACCCACGCTTCTCGCACTTACACCGGGTTGAGCCATCCCACAGCCGTGCACTGCGGGGTAGTGGAGTAGAGGACCGTGATGTCGACAGTCTGTGGTGAGCTATGTGGAAGGTAACATCGAGCTCACCTCGCCCTTGGTCAGAGCCTTGGGGAGCTTGATGTGGAGTGCCTGGCCCATGACCTCGATGGGGTCGTCAAGGCTCCATTCCTGTGGACAGTTAGGTCGACTCGTCGCACCCGACTCACCGCCTTCTTCCCCGCAATCTCGACGGCCTTGATGTCGAGGAAGCTCGTGTCGAGGATGACCTCGTCGAGCTTGTCCTTTGTAGCCTCAAGGGTAACGACGGCCTTGCCGCCAAACACCTTGCGGTCCCAGTCAATCTCCCACTCGAGGTCGGTGTGGGTGGTGCGAACGTCCTGGTAGTTTGAGAGGGTCGACAGGTCGGTGTCCTGCGGGGCGGGGACCTTTTGGGGGTAGAGCTCTGAGAATGACATTCTGGGCAGGGTGTGGAGGAGAGGACGCTGCGGTGAGGAGTGGAAGCGTCGGTGTGATGGAGCTGTGATACGAGGTTGTTGCAGCTGTACAAGTGGTCGCGATGAGGGTCGCTGTTGAAGTCCTTGTCGTGTGGCTGCTATTCTCGCCGCTTCCCTCCACTTTGGACGCATGGTGACGTCGAGAGAGCGACAGACTGTGCGGAAGCAAAGTCAGCAGTGATCAAGTGACCAGGCCATGACGCGCCGTTAAACTCAAATGCTCCACCCTTCCACGTGGCTTTCCTAATGGTACTGCTCAGCTCCTAATACCCTCATCAAGCATCTAATATCACATCACGTGACCATTAGAACAATCGCGAATCCGCTCTCGGCCGTGTGCGGGGTTCGGCATGGTCCGGCCAGGCGCGGCGGTTGATATTGCCGGGTCTCGGTATCCCCAATCGGCTCGGACTGCCAGTGCCTCACCCAGTCCAGCAGCATCCGACGCACAACCCCACGGGCCACGGGACGACCCCGCTCTCAAGCTCCAAGACGCGCCCTCACGCGAGGTGACCGACAAGCGGAGAAGGAGCGGAACATCGGCACACCGATTCCATCTATCCAAAACGACAGCCCCCCTCTCGGCTCCTCGTTGCTCTCCACACCATCTGCCATCATGACCACCACCGCAGCTGCCGACTCTGATCTCCTCTGGCTCCCAGCGCACCCCGAGCGCGCACAGTCGACGCTCCTCCGCGAAAAGGTCGCGCAGAAGTACGGCCTCAAGCTCGACACGTACGAGGACCTCCTCAAGTGGTCGATCGAGCACCGCGGCGACTTCTGGTCCGAGGTCTGGGACTGGGAGGGCGTGCTCGGTGACAAGGGTGCTACGCCGGTGCGTTGCTTGAGGGCACTGTCGGAGCTGCGCGCTGACGGATACTTCCAGTTTGTTGACGAGGCGGTTCCTCCGCGCTCCAACCCCGTGTGGTTTCCCAACGCGTCTGTCAACTGGGCCGAGAACCAGCTCCGCCACGCCAAGACGCACCCCGACGACATTGCTGTCATCGACACGACTGAGCACTCGCCTGAGGAGGGCTACACCCCTGCCCCCCGCCATATCACCCAGCGCGAGCTCCTCAACCTCGTCGGCCAGATCCAGCGCGGCCTCAAGGCGGCTGGCGTCAAGAAGGGCCACCGTGTCTGCTACTGGGGCGGCAACCGCGTTGTAAGTGGCCGAGTGCTAAGCCCGCTGACGCGACTAGGAATCCGTTGCCGTCCTCCTCGCGACCAACTCGGTCGGCGCCATCTTCTCCTCTGCCGCTGCCGACTTTGGCGTGGACGGCGTGATCGAGCGTCTTGAGCAGGTGGGTCGCTGGCTCTGACTTGCGCTGACCGCCAGATCAAGCCACACGTCCTCTTTGTCTCCAACGGTGTTGTGTGAGTTGCCAGAGTTGGACGTCGCTGACACCCCAGCTACAACGGCAAGGCTCGCCCGCTCATCCAGCTCCTCCCCAAGCTGTTCTCGGCTCTGGCCACTCCCCCGGCTGTGACGGTCGTGATCAACCACCTCCCTGACTCGATCAACCCCCAGTCGGATGTGAAGAAGTTCCTCGCAAACCCTCCCGACGCCCGTACAAAGTTCGAGACCTTCGAGTCCTTCATTGGGACCGAGCCCGCCGAGCCCACCTTTGAGCGTGGTGGCTTCAACGACCCGATCTGGATCCTGTTCTCCAGTGGAACAACGGGCAAGCCAAAGGCCATTGTTGTGAGTTGTATTGAAGGCTGGCGAGCTGTCCCGCTCACACCTGCAGCACCGCCAAGGTGGCATGCTGCTCGACTCGCTCCGCGAGCACCACATTCAAGGCGATATCACGCGTGGGGATGTCTTCTTCTACTACACGACACCGTGAGTGGTATTTCTGGGCGGGCACTGACGTGCACAGCGGATGGATGATGTTCCAGTACCTCGTGTCGGGCCTTGCCACCGGTGCCACCATTGTCTGCTACGAAGGCTCGCCTCTCAAGGACCCCGCCACCATGTGGAACATGATTGACGAGCACGGCGTCACTGCGTTTGGCACGAGTGCCAAGTACATTGAGCAGATCTCGGTGGGTTCATAGTGCACAGAAGCCCGCTAACCCGACCAGAAGCACTACCCCGACGTTGGCAAGAAGCACAAGCTCACGACGCTGCGGCAGATCATGTCGACGGGCTCGCCACTCGCCGCGCACCTGTTCGACTTTGTTTACGAAAACGTCAAGAAGGACGTGCTCCTCGGCTCGGTAACTGGCGGAACCGACATTTGCTCCGTGTTCGCGGGCCGCTGCACCAGCCTGCCCGTGTTCCGTGGCGAGATCCAGTGCCGTATGCTTGGCTTGTAAGTCGCGTGACTAGACCCCACCCCACCCATGCTGACTCGGCAAGCGCGCTCGACACGACGACCGACGCTTCTGGTGACGCCGGCGAGCTCATTGTCCGGAAGGCGTTCCCCATCGAGCCGGTTGGCTTTTGGCCATTGCCTCGTGACCTGCTGCCCGATGGCCAGAACATTGCCGAGGCCGATGTCAAGAACGCACAGGAGCGCTTCCTGGACAGCTACTTCAAAGACGACGAGGGCAACTGGTGTAAGTGGCAGCGAGAGCTTTGACCAAGGCTTGGCGCTGACGGATACAGACCATGGCGACTAGTGAGGCCGACAGATGCCGGGATACCCGAGAGGCGTACTAACATGCTGCAGCGTGCAGATCACCCCCTCGCGATACGGCAACGGTGGTGGTTTCATCATGCTCGGACGGTCAGACGGTGTGTTGAACCCCAGCGGTATTCGTTTCGGGCCGACCGACATCTACTCTGTTCTGGAGAACCCGGCATTTGCCGCACGGGGTGTCGAGGAGACGCTCGTTGTGGGCCTCCTCGTCGAGGGCGGATCAGACGAGAAGGTGGTGCTATTTGTCAAGGTGAGTGGTGTGCACAGGCGCGGGCTAACAATGTCAGATGCGCCCTGGAAAGGAACTGGACCCCGAGCTGCTCAAGCTCATCAAGGACTCGATCCGCACAGCCCGCTCGGCTCGCCATGTGCCCGCGAAAATCATCCAGGTAGCCGACATCCCCATGACGCTTACTGGCAAGAAGATTGAGGGTGAGTGCTGTGGTGTCGCGGGTACTGTCGCGTTGCTAACCTGCGCAGTGCCCATCCGCAAGGTGATCAACGGCTCGCCCGTGTCGGCCATCAACCCTGCGACCTTGCGCAACCCCGACTGTTTGGAAGAGTACGTGGCACTGGGCCTCAAGATGCGCCAGGAGGAGGGCATGGCCTAGGCGTGGGCTGTAGACGCATTGTGTGTATTCTCGTCTTGTATGGCCCCAGCGCATTGTACCGCGGGCAGCAGCATGAAACGGATCGGACCTGTGCGGGGTGTGTGGCCGGGTACAGAGCTGCCGGAGGGGCGAGTGTGGTGGGGTCGTGGGGGTCGTGCGGGGGATGTTATGGCAGTAGTCGCGAGTCGCCAGTGTGGCACGAGCGCGGCCGCTCGGTGGGCGCGGTGGGACACACTGTTCGGTGCGTCGTGCGTAGCGTCGTGCATCGCAAGTGACCTTCGGCAATGTGCTCGCATCGACGTATGCTTCGCCCTGGCCCAGCGTAGGGGGCCCGCGGGCTCGTCGCTCGCCCCACGCCACTGCGCGCAGGTACTTAACCCAGCAGCGTTGGGTGCACACCACCCCCCACCGCGCCGACAGACCCGGCCCTCGAGCTCGCTCCAGCCTACCCAGCGCCCCGACCCGGTTTCGTCCCCGCCCCGCGCTCCCCCCTAACCCGACTCCCTACACAATGTCCGCAGCCCGCTACGACGCCGAGAAGGGCGACGCCGTGCCATCCGACTACCGCCACACAGTGGTCGCGCTGCCGCCCAGCCCGCCGAAGCGCGCCAACCCTACGCCGCTGGGTGAGTCGCAGCCTCGCCGACTAGTCGCTCGCTGCGCTCGCTCGTCCGCTCGCCCGCTCGCCCGCTCACGCCCCAGGCCTGTTCAGCTTCGCGTCCACCACCCTCCTCCTCTCCTTCCTCAACGCCAACACGCGCGGCCTGCACGCCGCCAACATGGTCGTCGGGATGGCCTTCTTCGTCGGCGGGCTGGCCCAGTTCGTCGCCGGCATCTTCGAGTACTTTGCCGGCGCGACGTTTGGCTTCACCGCCTTTGTTACCTACGGCTGTTTCTGGGGGAGCATCGGCCTCATCTTCTGGCCGAGCAGCGGCATTCTGGCCGCGTACAAGACTCCCGAGGACCTCAACAACGCGCTGGGGCTGTTCATGATGGTGTGGTTTGTGTTTACGACCATCATGACGGTGGGCACGATCCGGTCCAACGTCGGGCTGTTCCTCGTCTGTGAGTGGCAGCGGCCGCGAGAGAGAGCGCGCTGACGCGCACCCCCCAGTCTTCACCGTCGATATCACGTTCCTCCTCCTCGGCGTCGGCCACCTCATGATCGCGCCCAAGGTGCTCCAGGCGGGCGGGTACGTCGGCTGCGTGGCGGCCTTCTTCGCGTTCTACGTGGCCACGAGCGCGCTCTACGCCGCCGAGGGCATGCCCTTCTCGCTGCCGGTGAGTGGATTGCGAGGGCCCGCTGACCCCAGGTCGTGCCCCTTGTCAAGAACGACTAACGTGTTGGTGGGCGAGAGGAGGTGCAAGGAGACAGGCGCAAGGAGACAGACGCAAGGAGAAGCAAGGTAGCCCAGTTGTATGTACATACAATGGGCATGCAGTGGATGAGTGGGTGCCGGCTGGGCTGATGAGGGGTGGTGTGAGAGGGTGACGGTGACGAGGTCAAGGTCAGTCTGTCGCCTGCCGCCACACGCAGCCGCCACTTGCCCCACTCGCCCCACTCGGCCCACTCGGCCCACCCTCGCCCTGCTCGCTAACAACAATCTCCTGATTACGCCCTCGAGACACCGATATCGGAGAGCTGATCTCATAGCGCTGAGCAGCTGACATCTACTCGAGCGCCGTGGAACTGCCCCGCTGAAGACTACACCACCAGGCTTCCTTGCCCGCACCGGAGCTGTGGGAGCCACGACCCCCGCGACCCACTCCCCATCCTCTCTTCCCTGCTCTCCTCGCTCACTCACGCAACCACCCCCTTGTCGTCGGCTGCCGTCGGCGCACTGACCGTCTGGCCCGGCACCGAACGCCAGGGGGTCGCAATTTCTGGGCCGACTGAAACCGATGAGCGCAATGAGCGGCGGTGCGTTATCGGGGGCCTGTGCGACCCATGCCAAGTCGCGCCTATCGCGTCGTGTCCACCCCTCGACTTTCTCAACGTGTCGTTCTTGTTCGTTGGATCGTTGGCACTGTCGCCATCTGGGCTGGGCCGGGGGTGGTGTGTCAGCTCGCGCCCAGAGCCACCGTTTCAGCCCTAGCCGACCGTGGCGAGATGCAGATCAGCGACAGCGATGGGCAACGCGAAGCCGAGTCACGCGAGCATCTCGACCGCTCATCATGACCTCCAAAGGCCCAGCAACCCCAGGATGCCCAAGACGGGACCCCTCGGCGCCGTCCTTTGATTGGCGACTGAGTGACTGCGACGAAGTGTGTGGCTTGGCGGATCCCGGGCGGACCCCCAAACAGCAACGGCAACGCCCGGCAACACCCCGCTCGGTGCAGAGTGGGTCGTCGTGCCTCCGGCCCCCGCGTCCCCGCGCACCCCGCGGCCCCCTTGCTCGTCATTGTTCATTGTACGCCCCGGCCTCGTCGCCGCGCGCGCGCTGAGTCATGCAACAATGGGCAGAGTGAAGCGGGGCGCGGCGGGGCCGGTGCGCAGTCGAATCATAGCAACGTTGCTATCTTTGGCACGCTTGGCGTGGGGGCGCGTGGGGGCGCGGCAGGGCGTCGGTCGGCGGGGCGGGCGGCGGCGGCGGTGGTGAGCTGCGGCAACTGTCGTCACGAGGGGTTTTAGCATGACACTAGTAGGGGCTATTGCCGCGGGTCGCACGCTGCCACGCAGGGCGAGGGGCGGTCAGCTGCTCGCCCAGGTGTCCCAGGTGCTCACTCGCAGTCAAGCCGCGCAGAGCCGATGCCGAGGAATGGAATGGACACGAGTGGATCAGTCGTCGTCCGGTCGTCCACTCGGGACGGCGCCGCCCACAGCCGCAAAGGGGGGTCAAACACGACGAGACGAGCGAGTGGGAGTCAACACTAGGCAGCAAGCAGCACACTACGCGCCCGCCCTCCCGCCCTCACCCACACACATCGGGCAGTGTGCGAACAGTCTTGCTCGACACTGCTCCAGTCCAGTCATTCCTCGCGCCCCTCCGAGTCCAGCCCCTCCGACTACCCCCCTTCCTCCCTTCCTCCGACTATTAAACGCCCCCCATCTGCCTTCCCTCCTTCCTTCCTCCCTTGTCCCCACTCCCTGCTCCTCCCATAACCCAGCCAGCAGCACGCTTGCTCACCTCCCTCTCGTCCAGACCATCCTCAAAGACCCAGCAACACCTTCCTCTTCAACGCAGCTACCATGTCGACCCACGAGGAGCCCAAGGTCGCCGGCGAGGTCCACGTCAACGACCACAACGGCTACAACAGCGGCCAGCACCTCAGTGAGTAGCCCCACACCGCTCTGCTCACACCCCAGACGTGTACAACTCGCGCCAGCCGGGCTTCCCCATCTACGGCCCCAAGAAGAAGGCCAACCCCGGTCCTCTTGGTGGGTTAGCTCTTGCTTGCGTGTCTAACCTGCCAGGCCTCTTCTGCTTCGCGTCGACTACGCTCCTCCTTAGCTTCATCAACGTCAAGGTAGGTTCTCCACCATCAGCTAGACTGACACCTGCCAGGCTCGCCACCTCGCCGAGCCCAACATCGTCACGGGTCTCGCCTTTGCCCTCGGTGGCGCCGGCCAGTTCCTCGCCGGTATCCTCGAGTTCTGCGTTGGCAACACGTTTGGCCTCACTGCCTTTGTCAGGTGAGTTGGAATGCGTGTATGGCCCGATCCAGACGGCCGTAGCGTGTGCGACACACAAAGCCGCCCACTCTGCCACTTGGCGTGCCTGGCTAACAAACAATCAGCTATGGTGGTTTCTGGATCTCAGTCGGCTTCCTCTTCTGGTGAGTCAAGTAGCCCGTTGGTGCAAGGCCACGCTGACGCGCTACCCTCAGGCCGTCGTCTGGCATGCTTGCGGCGTACAAGGGCACCGACCTTGACCAGGCGCTGGGCTTGTTCATGATGGTATGGTTTGTCTTCACGACGCTCATGCTCCTCGCCACCTTCCGCTCGAGCGCCGGTCTTGTGGCTGTGTGTGAGTAGGCCCGTGCACACCTGAGACAACCCACACTCACACTACAGTCTTCTTCCTCTCTCTCACCTTCCTCCTCCTCGGCATCGGCTACCTCCTGGTCAAGCCCGTCATCCTCAAGGCGGCCGGGTACTTTGGTATCGTCACCGCTGCCTGCGCCTACTACACTGCGCTCCACGGCCTTCTCACGGCCGAGGCTGCGCCGTTTGGCATCCCTGTGAGTCCAGTTGAATCGCTGTCGGAGCCTCAACTGACCGCCCAGAACCCCTCGCTCGCCCGCAAGGAGGACTAAGGCTGCCACACTTGGGGCAGATGGAGGTCCCACGGAGACCCCATCCCTCACGGACACGATTGGTAATGTGAGCGAGAGAGAATGAATGCGGACGTCATCGGGCAATGCTCTTCGTGCAGTGCCCGAGTGTGCACAGTTTCCTGTATGTGTATGTAGTTAATGTGAAGAAGCATGAAGTCCCAAAGGTTGCCGTCGTGTCGCGTCGCTGCTCGAGATGGTCACGGAACCAATCGACCACCTCCACCGCACCACTCAGCGTGGAGGTGTCCATCTTCGCAACGACCTGCGACATCTCATCGCCGCATTCCACCTCATGCCCATCGCGATTCAAAGCATGTCGTCCAGACTAGAGTCGAAATCAGCAGTGGTGAGTAGCGCTGGGCGTCGTGCTGCGTCCCGCTGCTTCCCCAGCCACGCCAGCCCCCCTCCCTTCCACCCATCCCCATTGCACCTGCTGACTCACCAGCTGGGGCAGTACATGCTCCAGGGCTGGACGCTGACCGACCTCCAATGCGACGAGTGCGGGGTCACGCCTCTGATGCGCGAGCCGTCCGGTGCGGCGCAGCGCGCGGGGCGCGCCGCGATCCAGTTCTGCGCGCTCTGTGACGGCGGGCCCGAGGCGCCGAACCGCGCGCGTGCAAACGAGCCCGCGCCCTCGACCTACGCCACGGCCTCGGCGACGCCCGAGCCCCTCCCGGCCCCGAGCACGCCGGCGCGCGCCGCCCCCTCCTCCTCTTCCGCCGTCTCCCCACCGCCGCTGGCCAACGCAGCAGCCAAGCGCGCCGACCCCGAGGCCGCGGCCGACGCGATCGCCGCCCTCCTCCTCCAGGGCTACTCGCTCCTCTCGGCCGCGTGCCCCGACCCCGCGTGCGCCGGCGTCCCGCTCGTCGGCTTCCCCCGCAGGAAGGACGGCACGAAGGACCCGCGCCGCGAATGCGTCAGCTGCGGCAAGCGCTGGATCAACGAGCGCGACCTCGCAGAGTCGGGCCTCAGGATCCAGCAGGAGGCCGCGGCCTCGAGCTCGGCGACGACCCTCACCCCGGCCATGGGCCAGGCGACCATCGTCTCGGCGACCGTGCCCTCCAACGTGCCGACTACTCGGCCGGCGGAGGATGAGCCGGAGAGCCCGCGTACGCGTGCACGGAAGGACCTGTACGCGCAGGGCGAGGTCATCATGAAGGAGCGGCGCGCGGCGGAGGCCAAGAAGGCTGCTGAGGCTGCTGAGGCCGCCGCGGGTCCGTCGCGGGGGTACGCGGTGCCCAGTGCTGGGGAGCCAAGTTCCGCTCCGGCTTCAGCTTTGGGACTCGTATCGGCGAAGGCAGCGGACGAGGACGACGACTTTGAGATGGCCGACGACACACCCGCGGCGGCCCGCAAGCCGTTCGCGTCGGCCGACCACCGCCCCGAGCACGCTGACGGACGGTTCCGTGTCGTGCTCGTATCCACGGGCTCGGTGGCGAGCGTCAAGATCCCGCTCATCGTCGAGGCGCTCAAGAAGGACCCCAACGTCGATGTGCAGGTCGTCGCGACGCGCCCCTCGCTCCACTTCTACGACCGTGCGGCCGTCGAGGCGAGCAACCCCGGCGTCCGCGTCTGGACCGACGAGGACGAGTGGTCGGACTGGAAGAAGATCGGCGACCCGATCCTCCACATCGAGTTGCGAAGGTGGGCGGATCTCGTCGTCGTCGCGCCGACCTCGGCCGACATCCTCGCAAAGATCGCGGGTGGCTTGAGTGACAACCTTGTGGTGAGCTGCGCGCTCGTAAACGAAATGCAGCTTGCACTAACCCCCCCCCCCCCCAGCTGTCCATGCTCCGCGCACTTGCCCCCGAGACCCCAGTCATCCTCGCTCCGGCCATGAACACCTTCATGTACGAGCACCCCCTCACTGCCCGTCACGAGGCCTTCATCCGCGAGGTGCTCGGCTACTACATCCTCGGCCCCCAGGGCGCCGGCAAGCTCGCCTGTGGCGACGCTGGCGCGGGCAAGATGACCGACTGGAAGGACATTGTCTCAGTCATCCTCAGCTACGCCGCCGTGTTCCTCAACCGCTCCAACCAGTCGGACACGACCCTTCTCAAGTCGCTGCTCACGAGCATGACCAACCCTGCGCCATCGGCCCTGCTTCAGCCAGTCGTGACCCCAGCCGCACCGATTGCCGCACGCAACTTTGTGGTCCCTCCCGCCCAGCCTGTCCTCGTCCACCCTCAACCCCGGCCCGCTGCCCAGCAGTCTGTGACTCGCCCCATCCCCAAGCTCCGGAACCGTTTCCCGGTGCGAGACCTCAAGCGTCCATTGTCGGGGACGACGCCCAAGCGTCCGAAGTCCACGGCCGAGCGCTCGCCTCTCCACTTCCTCCGTTTCCTTCTCTACCCCTTCCTCGTCCTCCTCCACGTTGCATTCACCCTCTCGTCTATCGTCCTCCGCATCTTCCAGGCCAACCCTACGCCGCCTGATGAACTTACCAAGGACCCGCCTCAGCACGCCGCGCTCATCTTCGTCCCTGGTGCCACCAAGTCGGCCGAGTCGCGCCGCCTAGTAGCTGAACGCTACATTGAGAGCGTGAGACGCGCCGTGCAGTGGGCTGGCGAGTGGGGCGTGGGCACCATCAGCGTGTGGGACGGGGAGGGCCTCGGCATCAAGCACCACTCTGTGATCACGACGAGCTTGCTCCACCTTCCCCCGTCGCCTCCCAGCTCGACACCGCCGTCCCCGCCCCTGGGCATCGAGGAGATCGAGGACCTCGGCGAGAACACTGTCAAGGCTGCAGTTTATGTTGACACCGGTGAGCTATGATTCCAAGGCAAGAATCAGCTGACAATCAGACGCCGGATCGCGACGCGTTGAAATCCTCTTCTTGGCCCCTTCTGCCACCGACACGCTGACGCGCGTGACGCGTCAGTACGCGCGCGGCGGCGTCGCGCCGTCCGACGTGACGCAGGTCCACCTCGACCACGATGTCAAGGCCGACCTCGGTCTCCCGTCCGACCCCGACCTCGTCATCATCCACCACCTCTCGCCTCCGGGCTTCATCCGCGGCCTCCTTCCCCGCCCGGCACCAGAGCTTTGGGGCTACCCGGCTTGGACTTTGCGCCTCTCCGAGATCTAGTGGGTGGAGCTTGTCATTCCTGCTTGGCTGAGCTAACCCCTCAGCACCCACCCCCCCACGCTGCCCCTCTACCTCATGACACTCGGCGAGCTTCTGCAAAACTCGCCCCTGCCTGTACTGCGCAAGCTTGGGACCCTGTTCCCCAGCGCCGACAGCAAAGGCGTGCTCTCGGTCGACGCTTGGGAGGGTGCCCAGGGCGCTTGGGAGAAGGTCGAGCAGCGACGAGGCAAGTAAGGGTGGCGAGGTTGTTGTGTTTAGATACGTCGCCATGTCCGCAGCAGATGCACAGCGTTTGAGCTCGGCGACGGCTTGGCCGCAGCGTCCACAGCTGCTAACCCCTCCTTGGCGACTTGGCCCGGCCAATGCGCGCGCCAAACCCCGCTCTCCCGATCGCGCATCGGTGCACGGTGCACGCGACCGCGCTTTCCAGGTGCAAGGTGCCACGCGCCACGACCGTGTCTACACGCGTGCGCCCGCATATCGCGCTCGGTGGTCCAATTCTGTACATGAGCCGAAGCTCGGTCTATGCATGATGCTATGAAGGGTTCTCCCCCGCGAACACGTCGCGGGGGCCAGCCAGACGCCGGCGCCGGCACAACACCGTTTCACCGCCGTGTCGTCAGTCCGAAGACCGGACCCCCTGTTCTGTAGCAGGCGACAGTGTCTGTTCGCGCCATCCCTGTGTGCCAGCCCGTGGCACCAGCAGCAGCCCGCCACCGTCACCCTAGGCGGCGTCCGTGGCGTCCAGGGGCGTGTGCCATGCCTCGACGGCGTAGAGGATTGCGAAAATGAAGAAGGCAAAGGCGCCCAGTAGGGAGACTGCGAAATGTCAGCGAGGCCCGAGTGGCATCCATCGGGAGACGGTGGCTCGCAGTCACCCGACACGTCGTCCGACTCACTGTGCTTGACGGAAATCTTTGTGGAGAGATACCGGCCGCCCATGACGGCGAGGAAGGTGCAGAGCGAGTGGCCGAGGATGGTGCCGAATGCAATGACCGGAATGCTCTAGGGGATCGATCAGCTCGGCCGCCATCGCCAACTCACATGAGCGCCAGCCATGGCAATCGTCGTGATCTGGGAGCGGTCGCCCCACTCGCCGAGGAAGGTGAGGATAAAGGCCTGCGCGAAGACGGGGTTGGTCATCATCTGGATGCCGTTGCGCGTGCCCTCGCGGACGCGGAGGATGAACTCTGACGGGCCCTTGCCGAGCGCCTTGCCGCCGGGGAGGACGATCGACTGGGAGCGGGTGCGCGACGGCGAGCGGCTGACGGCGCGCGGGCCGGGCGGCGCAGGCGAGGTCGGGCGCGACGGGCGGCCGCTGAGCCCGTTCTCGAGCGGGCCGAGGGAGCGCCCCTCCTCGAGCGCCTCGAGCGGGACCGCGCCGACGTCGAGGTCGTGCTCGGCCGCGTCTTCCTCGAGCTCCTCCTCGACCTCGCGCATCTCGTCCTGCAGGTGCGAGCTCGGCATCGCGAGCGCCTCCTGCACCATCTTGACGCCGAAGATGACGAACAGCGCGGCCGCAGCCCACAGCGTCCACACCTGCTGCGGTTAGTGCCCGAGAGAAAGAAAGCGCAGCACTTCACATACCTTGGGGATGAAGCCCAGAATAGCCCGCCCCAGCGCCGCCGACAGCACCGACATGACGACGAGCGAGGCGAACGCGCCGGCGAACACGGTTATCCGCGGGTGCCGCGACGCCATGATGGCCGCGATGAGGAACGTCTTGTCGCCTGGGTGTGAGCTGGGATCTGGAGCCAAGACCTACCAATCTCGGACACGACAATCATCACAAATGACTGGACGAAGGCATCTGGTGGGTGAGCTGGGCTGGGCTGGGGGGAAGCAGCTGACGCGACAGCCTACTCACGGAGGTTGCCCTCCTCGCTAGCGACTTCGCTCATTGTGATGTGAGCAACGTGCAAAGTCGAAGATGCGATGGGGGGAATGTTGAAAGGCGTTGGAGATTTTGGCGCGTGTCGTCGGCGTCGTCGTCACGGTTGAGGGTGGTGCTGCGGCTTTTGCTGCCAGCGGGCAGCGTGCAGAACAATTCGGCACACGGCCGTCAGTTGTCCAGGCACCGCTACTTACCACGTTTCCCGCAACGCCCTGGGTGGGGTTTGAAGTCAACTGCCGCAACTTAGGCGTGCAACAAAGTGGGGGAATATAGGCCTGAGGGAGTTTAGGCGCTTCAGCCACTGCAACGCGTCCCCTCGCCTGCCTCGTGTCCCGCTCGATCGATCGCGCTGTCGTCAATGCAATGTTGTGCTGGCCGCATTTGTCGACTCGTCGTCGTTTCCTTCCCCCCCAACTCGAACCACATCTTGCACATACCCATGTCTAGGCAGGGTGAGTCAGGCTACACACCTCTGTAGCACCCACTTACACGCACCAGAAAAGGCCCAGACAGAGCGCAACGCGCGCATCCTCCGCGACCTCGTCAAGCAGCCCGACAACAAGGCCTGTGCAGACTGTCGCAAGAACGGTACGTCGTGCGAGCGCTGCTGCTTGCTTCGTGAAGACCCAGCAGCCAGCTCCCGTCCATATCACTCGCTGACCATCCCCCAGACGCGCGCTGGGCATCATGGAACCTGTAAGTCGACCCCCGGCCCTCCCGTACCGCGCTCACACGACAGCGGCGTCTTCCTCTGTATCCGGTGCTCCGGAATCCACCGGTCCATGGGCACGCACATTAGCAAGGGTGCGTGAGGCGGTGCATGCCTGTGCTGACAACTTCCAGTCAAGAGTATTGACCTCGACATCTGGACGCCGGAGCAGATGGAGGTGAGTTGGGTGGCGGCGTGCACGGCCCGAGCTAACGTACGCGAAGACTGTTCAGAAGTGGGGAAACAGGCGCGCCAACCTGTACTGGGAGCGCCATCTCAAGGCTGGACACGTCCCGCCCGAGCAGTGAGTAGTGGCGCAGCGCCTGTTGCGACACTGCCGCAAAAGAGCACGTCCTGACTGTACAGCAAAATCGAATCGTTCATCCGGTCAAAGTACGAGTCGCGCCGCTGGGCCATGGACGGTCCGCCACCAAAAGACCCCAGTGTCCTCGAGGACGGATCCGCACAGCCACAGCAGCAGGCGGTAGGTCGACGCGATGAGCACCGCCTGACACCACAGCCTCCCGTCAACACCGCGACGCGTCCTACGCCGACCGCGCCAGCAGCCCCACCAAAGCCCGCGTCGCCTCCCAACGCCGCGCCGCGCCAGCACCCCCTCCTCTCCCGCCAGACGCAGGCCAAGGCCCAGCCGGCCCGCCCCACACCGCAGGCCCAGCCTCTCTTTGACATCTTTGGCGACGAGCCAGCGCCGCCGGCCGCTGCGCCGACCGCCGCTCCTGTGCCGCAGGCGCGCTCGCCCCCTGCTGTGACGGCCGCGACGGCTCCTGGCCCCACCCCTGCTGCGGCCCCCGCTGCGCCTGCCTCCAACATCTACGACCTCGACTTCAAGGCGCCTTCTGCCACGCCGCGCGCGCAGACCGCCAAGGCTGACATCATGTCCCTCTTCTCCCAGCCTCCCGCAGGTTCTGCTGTCGCTCCTGGTGGCTTCTTCGCCGCCTCCAATGCCCCTCCGCCCCAGGCGAACCCCTACGGATCGTGGAACGGCGGTATCACGTCGACTGCGCCTCAGCAGTCTCAGACCCAGGCGCCTCTGCCTGCCCAGAACAACTGGGGCGGCTTCAACGACCAGGCCGCGTGGGGTGCCCCGGCCCAGCAGCCCCAGCAGCAGCAGCAGCAGCCCGCCCAGTCGCAGTGGGGCCAGCCAACACAGCCCGTGCAACAGCAGCAGTGGGGCTCGCCGACGGCGACCCAGCCTCAGCAGCAGGTGCAGTGGGGCGCCGCGCCGGTCCAGTCGCAGCCCGTGCAGCAGCAGTGGGGCCAGGCGCCTCAGCAGCCCGCAGGCAACCTGTGGGGCGCAACGGCCGCGGACCCGTGGGCTCAGCCCGTGGCCGCGCCTGCGCCACCGAAGAAGGACACGCGCGACCCCTTCGCCAACATTTGGGAGTGAGCGCGCGTGCGCATAGGAGGATTGTATACGGCTAGATTGTGTAGAGTTGAAGTTGCATCTTATCAATGCGGTAGGGGGCTGGGTCGCAACTAATGGAGGCGGCGTAGGCGTCGTAGGCGTCGTAGCGAGTTGGGCTTGTAGCAAGCGATCTGATGCATCGAGATCTGATGAGATGCATGAGAATAAGGCGACGAGTGCGGGGACCCCGCGCGGTGACGCGCAGCCGGCCACGACGATTCGCTGGTGCTGCGGTGACCGTCGCTGCCCCTCGCGCGCTTCATCTCACACGTCGACGCTGGGAACAGCTCTTGGCTTCACACACTCGCCAACAATGAGCAGCAATACGCTACGCGAGCGTAAACCGGCGGCGTCGAGCTCGGCGCCAGCTGATGAGAAGCGCAGCGTTGAAAGGGCGACGACCAAGGTGAGCTCGCCGCTGTGGTTTCAGCGCTGACAAGAAGAAGGATGGAGATGCGCCGAACGGCGGGCGCCTCCTCCTCCTCCTTGCTGGCCTAGCCGCAGCCGTCTTCTTCGGCGCAAAGGTGAGTACTGCCTTCCTCTCGGCGCGAGCACGAGCTCGTGCGGCTTGCCCGCCTCGTCTAGCCCAGCTCACACACCCAGGTCTGGCCCGAGGCCTCCAAGCTCGTGTTCGGCACCAACAACGAGCCGACCTCGGCGCAGACCTTCCTCCCCGGCCTGCGGTTCGGCCGCCTCGAGCCGTCCGATCGGCCCAAGGTGTCCCCGACCGAGCTGCACCTCGACGCTGATGTTGAGCGGCGCGATGCCGTCCGCGAGGCGTTTGACGTGAGCGCCAAGCCCTTCGTCGCTGACCCCCCTAGTGGAGCTGGAAGGCGTACGAGCGCTGCGCGATGGGCGCCGACGAGCTCCACCCGCTCTCGTGCTCGGGCTCCAACCTGACCTCGGCCGGCGGTGTCGGGTACACGATCATCGACTCCCTCGGCTCGCTCCTCGTCATGGACTTTGTCGACGAGTACAAGCGCGCGGCGGTGTGGTGCCGCGCCAACCTCGACTTTGACCGCGACGGCGTGTTCAACACGTTCGAGACGACGATCCGCGTGCTCGGCGGCCTGCTCTCGGCCCACTACCTCACCAGCGTGCACCCTGACCCGGCGGTGCAGGCCGACGCGCCGTTCTTCCTCGAGCGCGCGACCGACATTGGCGACCGCCTCCTCGGCGCCTTCGACACGCCCACTGGCATTCCCTACTCCGGCATCAACCTGCACACGCGCCAGGGCATCCCTGACCGCGACAACAACGGGCTGGCGAGCCTGGCCGAGGCGGCGACGCTCCAGCTCGAGTTCAAGTACCTCTCGCACTTGACCGGCGACATGATCTACTGGCGCAAGGCGGAGAAGGTGGGTCGTGGTGCCGACCGTGCTGATGGGATAGGTGCTCCAGGTGATTCGCAACCAGGCAACGAACGACGGCATCGCGCCCATCTTCATCTCGCCCCAGAACGGCGGTTTCATCATGTCCGACATCCGCCTCGGCTCGCGCGGGGACTCGTACTACGAGTACCTGCTCAAGCAGTGGCTCCAGACCGGCCGCCAGGAGTCGGTCTACCGCGACATGTACGACGAGGCCATGGGCGGTATCAAGAAGCACCTGGTCGGGAGGACCAAGAAGAGCGGGCTCATCTTCACCAAGGAGCTTACGCCTGTGCGCATCCCCCAGACCGGCCAGATGTGGGTTTGGAGTGCAAGAGCCATCGCTAATCCGTGCAGGACGTGGCAGGTCACCCCCAAGCAGGACCACCTCGTGTGCTTCCTCGGTGGCTCGTTCATCCTCGGTGTCACCGAGAGCGGAAACCGCGACCTCGACTGGAACAACCTCGATGAGAACGACACTGAGGACTTCATTGTCGGCAGCGGTATTGTCAAGTCCTGCGTCGACACGTACAACACGGCTACTGGCCTCGGTGCCGAGATCGTCATGTTCCGCCAACCCACTGAGGAGAGGGCCGACATGGAGGATTGGTACATCAAGCCGGGCACCGGCCTCATTGACGCACGCAATATCCTCCGCCCCGAGACTGTCGAGTCGCTGATGCTCGCGTACCGCTCGACCGGTGACGAGAAGTACCGCGAGTGGGGCTGGAAGATCTTCCAGGCGTTCCAGGAGCACTGCCGTGTCGACAGCGGCGGGTACGCCATCATCCAGGACGTGCAGATCAACCCGGCCAAGCAGGAGGACCGCATGGAGACGTTCTGGCTGTCCGAGACGCTCAGTGGGTTTAGCTTGGCGCGTCCCGTTGTGCACAGCTGACTCTGCGCAGAGTACCTGTACCTGCTCTTTGACGACTCTGACCACATCCCCTTGAGCAGTGAGTCGGCGTGTACTTTGGGCAGAGACTGAGAGCTAACACATCCAGCCCACGTATTCAACACTGAGGTTTGTTTACCCCAGGGAAACCACCCGCATACTGACCCGCCCAGGCCCACATCCTGCCCGTGTTCACGCCCGCGCAGCTCACTGCGTTCTCGACGTCGTGAGTCAAGGCGGCGGCGCCCCGCGGCCATGCGGCCGACGGACATCTTTGCATAGATTGAGCATGTGCATATGTATGCGATTGATGCGGGCGTGGGGAGAGGTTGCAGCGGTAAGCATGAAGCCGCCGGCAGTCATATCCGAGAATGATTACAAAGTGGTGGGTAAACTAGCTTTGTCCTGGTGGAGGTTGTTACGTTGTTGGGGCGGGCGGGGCAAAGGGGAAAAGGACAGAGGTGATCGGCAGTGAGATGCAACCGCGCGCGTCATGGAGAGACGGACGAGGGACGAGGCAGGTAGACGGCCTCTGAAGCGAGGGCCGAGGGCCGTCGGCGACTGGCTGGCTGCCTCGTCCACCGTCCACCACCCCCCACGGAACCCTGCCACATCCCTCGCTCCCTTGGCGTCGGGCCACATGTGTCGAGCGGCGTGCAGATTGACTGGCTGGCTGCGTGCTCAGTGTCTGGGCCATGAGGCCGCAGCGGCAGCGGCGTCGAGGGCGGCGGCGGCGGCGGGCGGCTACAGCCAAGTGCCAATGCCGCCTGGTAGGCCCTGAGTGTCGTCGTCCCTTTGCAACTCCCCACTCCACCCAGTAGAGGCAATCAAAACGTCACTCGACCGACCACCCGGGGCCTGCCTCTGCCTCGGCCACTCTCTGCCTGCCTCCGCCAACTCAACTCCCGTTTACAACAGCTTCGCCCACTCCACCGTCTTGCCACTACACAAAGCACGCACGACCCGACACGGCAAGCCTACACCATGTCGGCGCGCAAGCTCCAGTCAAAGCTCTTCGGGGCCGTCAAGGACGCAAAAGAAGCAGCAAAGGACGCCGTGACCCGTGAGTCTGCAGTCTTGGCCGCTGATGCTGACTGACCCGCAGCCGCCGCAAAGAAGGAGGTGCCGGTCGAGGATGCGCCAGGCTCGGGGGCAGCGACACCCGTCCCCCCCTCGTCGGCCTCGGCGCCCGCCGCCGCGCCGGCCCACGAGGGCCCGCTCAAGATCAACATCCCCGCACCGATCTCGGCCGCACCCTCCGCCGCGCAGGTCCAGAAGTGAGTACCCCCGCCCGTGCGCTGTCCTGACGCCCAGCCTGCCGAAGAACCCTAGGGCGCCTGCTGCGCACGACGAGAGCACGCCGCCCGTCGCTGCTGAGAAGACGCCGCCCGCGCCGGAGAACGGCGCCTCGCGTGAGTGTTACTGTGAGATGTCGCTCAGACCCAGCCAAGCCCGCGAGACCGGCCAGCGCGGCCAGCGACGGCACGCCCGGCGCCGCGCCCAAGGTGAGTGTGCGGGTCTGGGCTCGCTGACCTTAGACGTTCCGCGATCGCCTGAGGGCGCAGCTCGGCACACGATACCGCTCGGTCGAGGAGTACCGCCTCCAGCAGTCAGACTCGTACGAAAAGCACTGGAAGCGCTGGGGCCCGTACCTCAGCGAGCGTCAGTGGGGTACCGTCCGCGAGGACTACTCTGAGAACGGCGACGCGTGGAACTCGTTCCCCTTCTCCATGTCCAAGAGCCGCGCGTACCGCTGGGGCGAGGACGGCATCGCTGGTATCTCGGACAACCACCAGCGCCTGTGTCTGTCGCTCGCGCTCTGGAACGGCAAGGACGATATCCTCAAGGAGCGCATGTACGGCCTCACGGGCGAGCAGGGAAACCACGGAGAGGACGTCAAGGAGCTCTACTACTACCTCGACTCGTCGCCGACCCACTCGTACATGAAGTACCTGTACAAGTACCCCCAGGGCAAGTACCCGTACCAGCAGCTGCTGGACGAGAACCGCAACCGCAGCCGCGACGTGCCCGAGTTTGAGATCATGGACACGGGGCTGTTTGACGAGGACAGGTACTGGGACGTGTTCGTCGAGTTTGCAAAGGACGAGGAGGACGAGAACTCGATGTCGATCCGCATCACGGCCTACAACCGTGGTCCTGACAAGGCCGATCTCCACCTCCTCCCGCAGATCTTCTTCCGCAACACCTGGTCCTGGCCAAAGGAGCTGCCCGAGAACATGCCCAACCTCAAGCAGATTGCCGAGGGTGTCATTGAGACGTCGCACGAGTCGCTCGCCCCGACCAGGCTGTACTGTCTCCCGTCTCCTGCGCCCGCCGCGCCGACCAAGAGCGGAGGTGTGGTGCTCGTTGACGGCGAGAGCATTGTCCCCGACCTCCTGTTCACCGAGAACGAGACCAACTTTGAGCGCCTGTACGGCGGCCACAACCGCACCCCGTACAACAAGGACGCGTTCCACGACTATGTCATCCCCTGGCACCGCCCGCCCATGCCCCAGCCAGAGAAGCCGACCGAGGACGAGAAGACCCCGACCGGTCTGCAGGACCCGACGCTGGACAACAAGCTCGCTGCGACTACCCTCGAGGACAAGGCGGCTGGCGACAAGCCCGCCGAGGCCAAGGTCGAGTCGGCAACTGTCAACGGCGAGCCCGTCGAGCCCGAGTACTGGCCCGCTGACAAGTTTGTCAACCCCGAGAGGACTGGTACCAAGGCAGCCGCGCACTACGTCTTCAGTGACGTCCCCGGAAACGGCGGCTGTGTCGTCGTGCGTCTCAAGATGACGCCCAACGCGCCCAGCGAGGACCCCACGATCCTCGACGAGGAGCTCTTCGATGACAACATTGAGGGCCGTCGCCAGGATGCCGACGAGTTCTACTTCAACCTCGCCCCCAGCGGCATTACGGATGACATGCGCAACGTCATGCGTCAAGCTCTTGCGGGCATGATGTGGACCAAGCAGTACTACCAGTACATCCAGCAGGAGTGGCTCAACGGTGACCCGTCCCAGCCACCACCGCCCCGTTCGCGCCGCTTCGGCCGTAACAAGGACTGGAAGCATCTCTACATCAACGACATTCTCTCCATGCCCGACAAGTGGGAGTACCCCTGGTTCGCTACCTGGGACACGGCCTTCCACTGTATCCCCTTGGCCATGGTCGACCCGGCCTTTGCCAAGCGCCAGCTTGATCTCATGACCAGGGAGTGGTACATGAAGCCTGATGGTGCTCTGCCCGCGTACGAGTGGAACTTCTCGGACGTCAACCCGCCCGTGCACGCCTGGGCCACTCTGCGTGTCTTCAAGCAGGAGCGAAAGATCTACGGCCGCGAGGATCTCAACTTCCTCGAGCGTGTCTTCCAGAAGGTGAGCCATGACGAAAGTACCCGCTGACAGTGCCAGCTGCTTCTCAACTTCACCTGGTGGGTCAACCGCAAGGACGCCGAGGGCAACAATGTCTTCGAGGGTGGTTTCCTCGGCCTCGACAACATTGGTGCCTTCAACCGCTCCGAGCCGCTTCCTTCGGGTGCCAAGCTCCGCCAGGCCGACGGCACGGCGTGGATGGCCTTCTTCGCGCTGCAGATGCTCAGCATTGCACTCGAGCTCTCAAAGCACAACTCGGTCTACGAGGACATCGCGTCCAAGTTCTTCGAGCACTTTATCCACATCGCCGACGCCATGACGTACCCTGCCTCCAACGACCAGGAGCTCTCCCTCTGGTCAGAAGAGGACGGCTTCTACTACGACGCCATCCAGTGGGGCTACGGCAACGCCACGCAGATGCCCATTCGCAGTATCGTCGGCATCATCCCCCTCTTCGCCACGCTCGTCCTCGAGCCTCACGTGCTCAAGAAGAACCCCGGATTCAGGAAGCGCATGCAGTGGTTCGTCGAGAACCAGCCCGAGGTCTCGCAGCGTAACATTGCTAGCATGAAGTGTAGGTTGGGCTGGAAGGGTTTGGCTGACGTGTAGCTCGTGGTCGTGGTGACCGTGTCCTGCTCGCGCTTGCGGACAAGGACCGCCTTGTCCGTATTCTCGAGAAGATGCTCGACGAGGATGAGGTTAGTTGCTGGAAGACTGGGTTTCCGATGACAACTAACGCCGACAGCTGCTGAGTGACTACGGTATCCGTTCGCTGTCCAAGTACCACAAGGAGCACCCGTACTCGATCACTGTCGACGGCCAGACCAACGAGGTGCCATACTGGCCTGGAGACTCGCACTCGGGCATGTTTGGTGGCAACAGTAACTGGCGGTGAGTTTACTGCTCCACAGGCTTCGAAACTGACAATACCAGTGGACCAATCTGGATCTGCATCTCGCATCTTGCCATGGAGTCGCTGCAACGATTCCACCAGTACTACGTGGGTGTTCGATCCTTTAGCAGTACCCGCTGACCTTAACAGGGCTCCGACCTTGCTGTTGAGTGCCCCACCGACTCGGGCTACTACATGAACCTGGCCGGTGCCGCCGAGGAGATCCAGCACCGCCTGATCCACATCTTCGCCCGCGACGACAACGGAGAGCGCGCTGTCAACGGTGGCAACAAGAAGCTCAACCACGACCCGCACTTCAAGGACTATGGTGCGTGCAGGTTCTTGGGACATGAACTAACCTGCCCAGTCCAGTTCTACGAGTTCTTCCACGGAGACACTGGACGTGGTCTCGGCGCGTCGCACCAGACTGGATGGACTGGTTTGGTCGCTTGGGTAAGCTTCATCGTTCATACGGTCAAGCTGACATTCAGCACATCTACTCGGTCGGCGAATGGTGCCGTCTGCCCAAGACACCCAAGAGTGAGTTGAGATGCCAGACATCGTTGTTCTGGACAGCTCTGACCCCACAGCACCGCGTTCCGTGGCCAAGCACTACTTCGACGAGGCCATCACCCCCAGCGAGGCGGGCGACGGCTCGCTCTACTCGGCGTACACGGACGTGTCCGAGGCGTTCGACGAGCCCGAGCCCGACGAGCTCTAACCTCCCGCAAGTTGTGTTAAACCTGCATAGTAAGCAAGATGGCCGTGTTTCCGCGGCCTGTAGAAAACTCATAAGCCCTGCCGTGAATGCATCGATTGCACCAGAATTCACTGCACCTCACTCAACTTTACACTTTGATACATTTAGTCTACAAGACAACAACAAGCCATTTGGCTAGATCAGGCCAAGCCACTCGCGGAGTCCGCTACCGAAAGTGGATTCGAGCGGTTCAAGTGTCTCGGCGAGCATGTTGGCCCAGGTGCCGCGGACGAGGAGGAAGCCGATGAGCATCCAGATCCAGTCGTGTTTGCCCGTGCGCTTTACGAGCGCGCGCTTCTCGGCGGCGGTGTCCACCAGGCCCTGGGACGGCGTCTTGGCGACCTCCTTCTTCGAGCCCCACGAGCTCGTGAGACGGCGGAGCTTGTCGAGGCCGAGCGCGCGCTCGAACCCGTCCCGCATCGACTGCAGCCGCATGAGGAAGAGCCACAGCAGCGTCTTGACGAGGTCGCGCTTACGGTTGCGCCCGTACCGCGGCCGAATGGTGTAGCCGTCGCCGGCGGGGACGCGGACGACGGGGTAGCCGAACCACGGGTTCTGCGACGTGTACTGCACGTCGCGCGCGGACACGGGCGTGCGGGCTGAGAGCACAACGGCCTCCGAGTCTGACGACACGCTCGGCGACGAGACGTCGGGGCCTGGCGGAGGCAGGGAGACGGGCACGACTTGGTGGTAGTACTCGTCATCGTCTCCCAGCTCGGAAGGCTCAATCTCGTCATACGGCGTCTGGATGGCGGTCGTGGGCGCGGCCGTGTTCGGGCCGGTCGGGGGCTCAGATCCGGGCGTGGAGTCGGAGCACTCTGGGTCGTCCTCGGCCCGCTGGCACAGGCCGAGCGCGGCGGGGCGGTATTGTTCCACACCGCGCGCGTGATACTCCTGCAGCATGGAGGCGTACTTGTCGCGCGGGGTACTGGGCGTGTCGGCTCCAGCGGTGCGGCGAGCCGCCGCACGGCGCTCAGCAAGCGACAGAGCAGAAGGGTCGACAAGCGCCGGGCGGAGAGTGCGCCGGAGCGGGATGTGGACTGGCGGAGGCATGTCGTCGTCGTCATCCTCCGAGTCGGAGAGGAGATCGCGGTGTGCCAGGCGTGACGGGGACAGGTAGAGGTGGAAGTCGGAGAGCGACTTGATGCGTTGGATGGCGCTCTTCGGCGGGGCTTCCTGCTCGATGGGCGATACGTCCGAAGCGCCAGTGTATGACGTTGCGGGGCCGCTTCCCGTGTCAATGTGCAGGTCAGGCCTTGGGGAGACCTCGGGCGCGGCTTGGAGGAGGACGGGTGAGTCGTTGGGTCCGAGACTGCGTCCGCGTCCGCGGCCACGCCCGCGCCTGACTTCATCGCTGCGGTCCGGACCATCGGCAAAGTGGACATGGTCATCGTCATCGTGAACAGCCGCGACGGCGCGCACATCGCTGTGGCTCTTGGTCATGGCGAGGCGGGAGGTGAGGCCCGTCAGGCCAGAAAGGCCGCCACTGAGTGCCTGGCCAAAGCTCGAGCGCCGAGAAGGCGCACGGCTCGTCGCCACGCTGCTCGCCGCGTAGCTACCTGCGCGACTGGGTGTGTAGCTTGTGCCGTTGGCGCTGTAAAATGTACCGGAGGGCGAGGGCGGAGCCGTGTAGTAGATGTCGGCGATCGAGGCCATCGATGTGGAGCGTGTGGGCGGTTCGCGCGAAACGCTCCGTGATCGCCGGCCAGGTGGGCCGAGGGAAGGGGCGCGCGACGGCCCTCGCGACCCGCCGCGTGAGCGTGATGGGTCGCGGGACGGCGGACGCGAGTTGGCGCGCGAAGGGGCGCGCGAGTTGGCCACCGAGTGGACGCGCGATTGGCCGCGTGAAGGCGCGTTTGGCCTGGCGTGCGAGTACTTCCTCAGTGAGGCCTCCATGTCGACCTCTGGCCCGGTGCCGCCATACTCTGGTGGCAGAACGTCGAGGTCGAACACGGCCGCCTTCGACTCTGGCGTGTCGAGGAACGACACCTTCTCAAGCGACGAGCGGGGCAAGACTCGCTTGACGACGCTGTTCCACATGGCCCGATGCGACCAGCCGGCGTTGATAACGTAGACATTCTCGAAGAGGCCCGGGAAGTTGCCATGGCCAACGCTAAAGACGGTGGGAAGCAGCTCGACTTCCTTTACAACTGTTAGCCACACGCCATGCGTCTGTGCGTCCGTCGCGCTGCTCACCATGTTTCTGTAGCCAGCTCCACTGACGTCAATGAGCAAGACGGCGCCCTCTGCACCGTTTCCCCTCCGCCCGTGGACCCAGTAGTCTCGGAGTGCGCGGCGGACCAGCTCGAGCCCCCACCATATCCACTCTTTGAGCTCGGAGAGGGAGCCGGACGAGTCGCGGACAACGTCGCGGAGGGTGAGGACGGCGATCGGGCGGCCGAGCCGGTCGACGACCTTGGGCAGCGGCAGCAGCGAGAGCAAGGGGGACGGCGGTGGCGGGATGACACCGCCGAGGCCGCGGTCAGCGCGGCGCTGCAGCGCGCCGAGCAGGTGGTGGTGCGTCTTGTCCGTGTTGTAATGGTTTCTCTGTTATTGTCAGCGGCGGGGACCAGACTGGTCTGTTGGCCGTGCGTGGGCTGTGTGCGTGGGCTGGCGGCGGCCATAGAAAGGAGGGCGATTTTCGGGCAGCCAAGGCACCACAACCAGCCACCGTAAACGATGACTCGGTGCCCGACAACAATGAGATGGGGTGGGTATCGAGCGCGCCGACGACCGCTGCTCCGCATGCACCTCTGCCCAGCGCCTACCTTACTCACTCTAAGAGCGCGGAACACCATGCCATAGTCGCTGGCCCAGTCCTGCGCGCCGGCGGCAGTGGCGTGGTCCCAGCCCTCCTCGTTGATCAGGTCGTCGACGTCGTCCTCGAGCTCGCGCTGCAGCTGCGCCACGAGCGGGGCGTGGGCTCCGAGCTCGGCGCGGCGCGCGGCGGCCGTCGCGAACGCTGGCGGCGCGGCTGGGCCGGCAGAGGAAGATGGCGCAGAGCCAAAGCCGAAGGGGAACGCGCTCGGCTCGGCGCGCTTGACGGCCACAGGCCCTCCTCCGGCGCCATCTCGGTCCGTGTCGAGCGCCATGGTGGATTGTGCGATGCAGACGTGTGCGTGTGCGCCGCTGCTTTGCTGGCGACGATGGCCGTAGTGTGTGTGTAGTACGTTGTTGGCGCGCCTGGGCCCCAGGCTGGCTGCGGTGCGGGGCCAGGAGTGGGCGTCGGCCTAGTGTCGGTCTGTCCCTTGTCGGTCGTTGCAACCCGACTGGGTGATGGCGCATGCGACTCGCGGCTGTTTGCTGGACGGCTGTGGGATGCGATGGAGAGTGTGTAGAGTGGTGTAGAATGCAACGACTCGGTCGGTGTCGATTGATTTTTTTGTGCCGGGTAACAGCTTGGGTGGGTGTATGGGTCAGAGGGGAGCCGGGTAACTGTGCAACAACAACGACGTCGACGACAACCAGACCACCTGATCACAAAATAGGCACACCGAGCAGCTGCTATGCAGTATCTTGGGAAACCCCGACTAGCGCGCAGAGATCCAAACTCGGCATGCACTGGCTCGCTGCATTGTCTCGCCTCTCGTCTGTAGGTAGGTGGGTGGGTAGGCAGGTGGGCTCGCAGCAGGAGCAGCGGCAGTGGAATGAAAAGGCCACACATACCCGGCCAAGACCAAGGGGGGCTGCCCGTCCTGCCCGCCCGCCCGCCCGTTTTGCACTAAGCTAAGCACCACATCGTCGCCGCCGGCTCAATCGTCGATGCTTGTACCCGCTGACTCTCTCCTCTCTCTCTCTGCCTTGGCATTCTGTCGTCATGGATGCTCAATGGGTACGGGGTGGGTGGGCATCATCAAACACCGAGCAAGCAGGCAACCACTGCCGCAGCAGCAACCAGATGCGCACATACCGGCAGTCGATCACATGCACACTCTGCACGTCACTGGCACCGACCAGCCCTGCTGGTGACCCCTTACCCCCTTGCCCGCCCCTTGCTGGGAGACGCACAACAAGCCATGCGAAACGCCAAACGATTCACACGGCTCTGCTCACTCACTCTCCAGCGATACAACCAGCGTCTCGACAACGTGCGAGTCATGGATCTCGAACACGAGCATAGACCCATCAGTCGCATGTGAACAAGCCATGATGCAATGTGAAAACCAATCAAGTTATCGCTCCCTCTCCCTCTACCTGTACACCACTGCCACTCCCTTGGAACCCACGCCATCGTCGAGCTCGTCGAGGCCAAGCACGTTCTCGAGCTGGGCCCAGCTCATGCCCATGCGCACCTGGATCTCGTCGGCATGGTGGCTGCCATCGAGGTAGCCGATCAGCTCGTCCTCGCGCTCGAATTGCCGCCCGCCGTCCCGCGCCCGCGCAGCAGCAATGCTGTGAAACGAGCTCATCGCGGCGCCCCCGCCAGACCGTAACGTGCCGTTCCCGTTCGTGCGCCGGCTCGATATTGACGGGTGCGTGTCTGCGGCAGAGGTGATGCTGCGGCCCATGGTATCGGCGCGGCCAAGCTTGCGCCCCGGTGACCTCGCGACGACAGAGGGCGGTGTGCGTGGCGCAATGCCGACCGTGCTGCCAGATGGCGACGCGCCGAGCTGCATCGATGTTGCCGAGCCGGTTGACCGCAGGGTGAACTGCGAGTCGCCGGCTAGTGTCTGGGCGCGGGAGAATGCCGAGTCGCCACCACGCGACTGCCCTGCAGAGTGCTGGAACCCGACGCGGCGTTTACTTGGCTCATGCGAGACGTGAGGGCCCAACCCGCCCTGCGCGGCGGCACCGACGGCGAGAGTCGAAGGCCCTGGGCCCAACCCCGAGCCGAGTAACAAGGGCGCTGTGCGGTCAACAATGACTGGCCATCTTTGCACGCGGCGGAGGAACCCCTTGATGATGCCAAACGACGTGAAGCGCCGCGGGTCGATGCCCTTGGCAATGATACCGTTGGCCTCGCACCACTGATGTACTGTCGTGCCAGGAGTAAGCTTGGTGTAGAGCGCTGCAAGAATCGGCCAGTCGAGCACTGGCGAGCCGGCGCGCGTGACGTAGGGTCCACACTCTTGCATGACGGTTTCGTCGGACGTGAGGCGGGGAAAGGCTGGCGTGACGGCGTACATGTTCGAGTACTGGAAGATGTCGACCATCATGATGACCTGGTAGAAGAGCATGTGCCGGAGCGTTTCGCGGACGAGAGCCGGATCCGCGTCGGCGAGCTGGGCGATACGCGCAGAGTGGTTGATGCCGTTGATGTGCTGGGCCACGCGGGCCGCCGTGATGTCCCAGTTGTCATCCTTGAGGGCGTTGATGTTGACAAGCGCGACTGGGACGTCCCAGTCGGTGACATCGGAGGGGTTGGCTGGGCCGTCAGCTCATAGCCCGCAAATCGTTGGTCTGCGCACGCACGATAGAAGGGGAAGAGCTTGAGCTCGAGCGTGTTGAACCCGTCGAGCGGGATCGACGTCTCAGAGTACGAGTTGAGGTCCTCGAACAGCTGCTCGAGCACGGCCAGCGTCGGCGTGTGCTCCGGCTTCGGGTTGGAGAGGTACTCTGATTCAATCTGCCGTCAGCGCCGTCTCGCCCGACCAACCCACCTCTGCGCTCCTGAGGATACGCGCGACCTTGCGCACGACGGGCTCGAACGCCTCGAGTCTCGCAGTCGCCCGGAACACAAAGCACAGGTTCCAGATGTACTGGTTGCGGTCGTACTTCCTCGTCTCCTCGCCCAGCACGCTCGCGAGCCCGATGATGCGGTACTCGTGCTTTCCGCGCCTGTTGGACGCGTCCCACTCTGGCCGGCCACGCTCGTCAAACTCAAACTCGTTGCGCTGCCCCTCGTCGCCGACGTCCCACGCTCCCGGCGCACGGCAGGTCACGAGCTTGCCGAAGAGCGGGGGCTTGGGGATGACAAACTCTGCGATCGAGGCAAAGTTGAGCAGCTTGGGCTGCGCGCGCTGCGCCGGCCGGACGGGCGACCCATGTCTCAGCGAGCCCGACCGGGGCCGTGAGCGCGACCGTGACACGGAGCGCGATGGGGCCACGTCCTGGCCCGGCGAAGTGATGAGGTTCTCGGGCACCTGGTGCCGGACTTGTGGGCCGGCGACCGTGTCAAAGTCGGTGTAGAAGAGCTGCGAGTCAGCGAGCTGGGCGGGGTGAGGGGAGCGATGCGCCTCGCGCCAGGACCGGGCCGGGCACACCGGACCTGATGCGCAGGGCGAGGCGAGGTGCGAGGCTGTCGCCGTAGCTGCAGCCTCTGGAGCCAACTCACGCCGACGATCTGGGGCAGAAACGACCTGGGGGCCATGGTTAGTGGGAGGGCAAGCTGAACAGCAAAGGAGCACAACCCACTCGTCAGACCCGCTTCTCATGCTGTTCTGCTTCCCAGGTGCCTGTGCATACAGCCGCCGGCCGTGTGGATGGATGCTCTCCAAACAGGTAGGTAGTCACTGTCACGTTGTTGGCGTTGCGCGCGGGGTGTGCGTGTGTGCGGCGGCGTGTGTGGGGTGGGGGGCGACGGGCGATTTGGATCTACTCGTGGCTTGGACGTCGTGGGCCCCGCCGAGTCAAAGGCGAGTCGGGCAGAGGAGGGGGGAGAGCAGCTGAGCGGCGCGCGCGTCGTGTGATGGCGCAGAACGAGATGCAACAACAATGGACGAGGTGCGACAAGCTTTGGCGGCGCATGACGTCGAGCAGCGAGCGGCAAGCGCGTACAAGCGATCTCGACACCACGTGGCGCGGGTGTGGCGAGATCCAAAAGTCAGACAAGTTGCTGCAACAATACGGCCTCCGAGCCTGGTGCATGCTCATTCCCCTTTGCATGCCTCGGTAGAGCACCACGAGTGCACTACCCACCGCTCCTTTGAGCACAGGCGAGTGGGTCCGAGGCGGGGGCCGGTCGACCGGCCGAGGCCGAGCCACAGCCGCTCGGTGCAAGCCGGGTAGCCGCCAGGCAGCCAGCAACCCCCCCACGCCGTCTGAAAAGTGCTGTTCATGCTATCCAATGCAGTCTACGATGCTGTCTACCTGTTTGATCTCCCCTGCCCACTCATGCCGCCTTGCCCTCGGCGCCGGCCTTTGGCGCGTGCTCGTACTTGTCCCACCCGAGCGTCTTGTGGACCACCTCCTCGGGCGCGTCGGGCTCGAGGTGGCCGCGGTCGTTCCTGCGCGCGCGGAAGAAGGTGTAGGACAGGACGACGTCGTCAACGTTGTCCAGTGTCGGGTCGTCGACGATATCACGGTCAATGAAGAAGAAGACGGGCAGGTCGACCTCCTCGCCGGCACGAATCTTCTGCTCCTCAAAGCAGAAGCACTCGACCTTGGCAAAGTACTGTGCGATCTGGTGTATGAATACGGCGTCGGTGACATGTGACGAGCGGAGCAGCCGGAGCAGACGCGTCAGCGAGTTTCTCCTCGGAGCGGACAGTGTCCGCGGGCAGTGCCCGCGACCCTCTCAGCCACGCACCTTGTCCGGAGTCATGTTGTACGTCGCGATACCAATCAGGTCCTGGTCCGAGTTGTTCTTGGCCCTGTAGAAGGCGAGCGCCGTCTGGCCCGGCACGACGCGGACGCTGCGCTGCTGGGGCTCAAAGCTCCACGGGAGCGCGTCGTTGGACGTGGCCTCGAAGCGCACCGTGATCGGCCGGCCCTTGCTCTCGTCGGT
Organism: Vanrija albida; assembly: GCF_041260175.1. Lineage (NCBI taxonomy): Eukaryota > Fungi > Basidiomycota > Tremellomycetes > Trichosporonales > Trichosporonaceae > Vanrija > Vanrija albida. The sequence goes on from NW_027191423.1 coordinate 2,018,336, forward strand.
CGCGTACAGCCTGTCGGCGGAGAACCGCTCCGGGTCCGTCATGGGCGTGCCTGCAAAGCCCGTGGCGGCACAGAAGGCGCGGTAGGCGGGCACGGCGGCGTACGTCACGCCCGTGGCGATGGCGAGCGCGCCGACAGAGTACAGCAGGATGGTGCGGTTGCGGCGCATGTTCTCGGCGTACATCTTGTCGCGGGCTGCCTTGATCGCGGCGCCGCGGGCTGCCGAGGCCGAGGCGGACGCAGAGGGGGCCGCTGCTGACGAGGACGGGGCGGGCGGCTTGGGAGGGGCCGGGGTGGCGTAGGCGCGTGCGAGGCGGGGCACGACGGGGCGCGCGCACGACGGCCGTGCTGCCGACGCCAGCCTCGAGAATGCTGGTGTAGCCCGCATGGTGGTGGGTAGTTTGTTGTCGAGCTCGATGCCGACGAGACATTTTCCGGACAATGCGCGAGATGCGGAGGATGGCCGGTGCCGGTGTGGGCCGAGGGCGTGGTGTGCGCGTGGGTGTCGCGTGGCAGAAGGAGGGGCCGCATAAGCCCCTTGCCCGCGGTGGATTTCGCGCACGGTTATCTGACGCGCGGATTAACTTGAAATGACGATGCCCGAGAGAAGTTGGGCGCGCGCCGGGCGAGTTGGCCGGCGACAGAGACAGACGCCTCAAGGGCGTTTAAGCAACTCAACTCATCCAACTCACTCACACTCGTTTCTCCTTCTCTCTCTCCCATCTCCCCCCTCCCCCCTCCCCACGCCATGTCCACCGCAGTCCTCATCTTTGGCGACAGCCCGTTCAGCGAGAGCGTCGCGCAAAAGGCCACGGCCAAGGGGTGGGTCGGGTCGGGGGTGTGACGCAACTGACGCCGCCAGCGCGACTGTGTACTACGCAACGCCCATCGCACCGCCGTCGTTCAAGAAGTAAGTAGGGTGGGCTGTGCGGTGTGAGCGTCGACTGCTGGCTCTGTCGTGTCCGTCGTCGTCGAGCTCGCTGGCGACGATGCATGCACGCCCCCGCCCCCGCCCCTGCCCTCGCCATACTCGGCGATGGCGGGCTCACACCACCGCGCCACACTAGCGCCGTTCCCGGCTAACACTGCACGCAGCATTACCGTCCTCACCACGTCGTTCAAGTCGCACGACTCGATCAACCAGGCGTTCGCGACCGTCTTTGACAGCAAGCACACGCGCGTGTCGGTCGTGACGGCCTTCACGCCGCCCCCGCCCAGCGCCGGCATCCCTGGCGCGGACCAGGCCGCGCTCGACGCCGTCGTCGACCCCGTCATTCGCGTTACCAAGGTCGCGCTGTGGTACGCCCGCCGGTACGAGAACATTGCCAAGCGGCTGGTGTTCCTCGCCGTCGATGGTGAGTGCGGTGTGGTGGTGTGGTGGTGGTGTGGTGATGTGGCGCGCTATCCGGGGGCCGGCACGGCAGAAAGGGATAGGACTATGCTGGACCGTAGCAGTCCAGTCCTGCTCATGACAACGTCGCCCGCTCGCTCCGCTCGCCCGCGCTGACCCCCCAGGCCAGGACCCCATGACCAAGGCGGCGCGCGGCTCGGTCCTCGGCCTGTGGCGCTCGCAGCTCGAGCGCTTGGAGGTCATCGGCGTGCTCTCCGACTTTGTCGAGGCGCAGGACCTGTCGGACACGAACGCGCCCGTGGCCGCCGACACGATTGTGCGCGCGGCGACCGACGCGTCGCTCAAGACGGACAACGTGTGGACGGTGCGCGGCGGCGTCGTCGAGCAGAAGAACAAGGAGGTCGGCATGGTCCTCGGGTCGCAGTACACGCTGCTGCAGACGCGCTTCAAGAGCATCCTGCGCTCGCAGGAGCGCGTGGCGCGCCTCCGCGCCTTCTCGGACACCAAGGGGTCCACGTTCCCATACATCTTCTTCTTTGCGCCCGTCAAGCTTCTGGTGTGGCTCCTCGCCATCCTGCGCAAGGTGTCCAACAACGGCGCGCCGGTTGCGAAGAAGCTCAAGCAGTAGTGGGCAGCAGCACCGTTGACGCCGTCATGGCCACACCCCCTGTACCCATCCCATACCGTTGTCTACCGTTGTCCATGCAGATGTTATACAACCCACGCCTACGCCCCCTTGTTCGTGACCCTGCCGTCTGCCCGCCTCCGCAGCGTCACGCCAGCCCGCGCGCCCGTCGTCTTGCCCCCCGCGAGCGCCGCGACGCCGTTGACAAAGACCCACTCGATGCCCTTTGCCGGGAGCGTCGGCTCGGCGTGCGTCGCCATGTCGGCGACGGTGTCGGGGTTGAAGAGGACGAGGTCCGCGGCCGAGCCGACCGCGACGGCCCCGCGGTGTGGCCACACGCCGAGGCGCTTGGCCGGCCTGCTGGTGAGATGCGCGACCATGTCCGGCACGCTCGCGATGCCGACGTCGCGCGCATAGTGCCCCAGGAAGCGGGGGAACGTGCCCCACGCGCGGGGGTGCAGCGTGCTGCCGTGCAGAATCGCGTCCGAGCCGCCCATGTGCGTGCCGTGCGCCATTATCGCGCGCACGTTGGCCTCGTGCCCGACGTGCATGAGGCACGACGTCGCGAGCGCGTCCTTTGTCAGCACGTCGAAGAAGACGCTGATGGCGGGGCGCGACTCGGCCCGCGCGACGTCCGCCACGCGCCGCCCTGCGTAGCCCGCCAGGTCGGGGTGGGTGGTCGACCCGATCTACCGTCAGTGGCGCCACAAGATCCGCCCACCTCAATCTCGGCCCAGTTGGTCGGGATCCCGTGCCCGCCGTCGCAGCCCGTCACTTCGACTGCGACGCGGATCTTCTCGCGCGTCATCTCGTCAGCGAGCCGCGCGAGCGTCTCGGCCGGCCCGCCCGCGCTCGCCCAGGACGGGAGGAGGGCGGCGAGCGTCGTACAGCCGGGAAGGTAGGGGTACGTGTCGAGCGTTATGTCTGCGCCGGCTGCGCGCGAGTTGTCGATCAGCGCGAGCAGCTCGCCGGCCCGGCCCCTATTCTCGGCAAAGTTCATGGTCGCGTGCGTCAGGTGCACTGGGCACCCGGTGTCATGCGCGAGGCCGACCATCTCGGCGTAGCTCTCGAGCGCGCGGTGCCCGTAGCTCCTGTGGTGTGGGGCGTAGTACGCGCCTGGGTAGGTAGCGAGGACGCGGCACAGCACCGCGAGCTCGCTCGTGCTCGCGTACATGCCGGGAGTGTACGTCAGGCCCGAGCTCATGCCGACCGCGCCGTCGGCCATCGCGTCGCGCAGGAGCGCAGCCTGCTCGGCGATCTCGGAGGGGGTGGCCACCGCGTCGTACGGCCCGCAGGCGAGCAGACGCAGGTTGCCCTGCGGGACGAGCATGGCGACGTTGGTCGCTGGCCCGTTGCGGTCCAACGTGTCGAGGTACTCTTTGATGCTGCGCCACTGGAACATGCCGACGCTGGCGAGCGGGGGCGCGGTGCACTCCTCGTCCGAGGGGTTGCCGTTCCACCCCGCGATCTGGGCGCGGATAGCCGTCATCTGCGCGGCGGTGCGCACCGGCGCGTAGGATATGCCGTCTTGGCCCACGACTTCGGTCTGGAGGGGAGCGAGTCGGGGGTGCGAGTAGTAGTTGGGTCGCAGCCGTCAGTGCCACGCCACGCCCCACGCCCCAACCCACCGTACACCCCTGCGTTATCTTCGGCGCGTGCGCCGGCGCCGTGAGCAGGTACAGGTCGGAGTGCGCATGCATGTCGATGAACCCGGGGGCGAGGTAGAGGCCTGCCGCGTCGACCACGTCGGCGCCGGGCGCGTGCAGGCCCTCGCCGATGGCCGCGATGAGCCCGTCGCGCAGGAGCACGTCGGCGACGTAGGGCGCGGCGGCCTCGTCGCCGCTGATGACGGTCGCGCCTTGGATGAGCGTGTCGGTGGCCGCGTCCTGGGTGAGCGTGTCGGTGGCCATGGTGTCGTCTCGTCGGGGCCAGCGACTGTGCGATGCCAACTGCAACTGCGCGAAGACGTCTTTCTCTGCACACCTCCCCACTCAAGTGGGGTCGCAGGAGGCCGCAGGTGGGGTCCTCGGGCGACGAAAGCCCACCCCCACCTTGCTTGTTGTCGGTGCAGCGCGTGCAGCGCATTCCGAAGCAAGTACGGGTGGAGCGGCGCAAAGTGGGGGAGCGGGTGGGGGAGCGGGGCCGGCGGTTGCCGCGCAGGTGCGCCGCGCACTTTCTGCGTGGGGGACGCCGCGTGCACCGAGGGCTTGGCCGAGAATAGGGCGGGGGAGGGCCATGGACACGGAGAGGCAGACGGTCGGCCAGGCCGCTCAGCTCACACGCTCACGCCCTCGGTATCCTCGTTGCGTCGACGGGTGTTGTGCGGTCGGTCGGGGGTCGGGCGGTGGCAGCCTGGCTGAGAGGTGGCGACTGTGCCGCCAAGTGCGCGCCGTCTACCACTGCCAATATCGGCCAGCCAGCCTGGCCGCTCGATTCTGCCTGAGGGCCTGGGTGGACAGATGGGGCAGAGCCAGCGGGGCCTTGTCTCGGAAGCACGATGCAGCAGCGCCGTGTCAGAGTGGGTGAGCCGGCCGTGGCCGCCGCCGCGACTGCCGTCTCGCGACGGCCTCCCACGACATCGGTGATACTCTGCATGCAATAGCAACTTGCCCAACTGTTCCAATGCCTATTGCAAGTCGAGTATACCACGAGATGGCGTACAGCCCGCGGCCCAAGCCCCCCACTCGTTGTCCGGGCATTCGACGCCTGACGTGAGCCACCCACCACCCCACCCACCGCCAAGGTCACCCACCCACCCACCGGTGGAGGTCTCCAAAAAGTTCGCGTCCCGACCCCACCCACATCGCCGTCAACAACGTGCACCTGTACCGCACCTCACCGGCACCCCACTCCCCCCTTGCCTCCACCCCCACCACAATGCCGCGCGGGGTGCTCCCCACGCAGCTCCTCCCGCACCTCCCGCGGGCGGTGTACACGCTGTCCCCGCTCGAGCCGGCCGAGCTGCTCGCGCACATGGCCGTGCTCAAGGAGCTGTACATGCCGCCTATCCACGGGGGCTTTCTCGCCGGCGACGTCGAGCTCGACGAGGGGGACCGGAAGCGGCGCACGCTCAGCGGCGGGGCGGTCGACCTGCCCGCTCTCGGCCTGCAGATGGAGGGGCTGGGCGTGGAGGACGAGGAGAACGGGGAGGACCCGTTCGACTTTGAAGACGACGGCGACGACGACGACATGGCCCACAACGACCCGTTCGAGCGCGAGTGGGCGGAAAAGTGGCTCAACGGCGTCGTGCGCCGCGCGCAGGCCGTCATCGAGGAGGCGGGCGACGACGGCGACGAGGATACGGAAGCCGTCATGCGCGAGGCGACGGCCGTGCTCTCCATGATGGCGGGGACCTCTGGTGAGTAGACTCGCCCTGCAGCGCTGACGCCAGCCGCCGGCTCGCTCACGCGCCACCTCCTCTTCCCGCTCGCGCCCGAGCTCGCCCCGGCGCTGCGCGCGCTCCGCCCGCAGCTGGCCGCGCCGAACCCGGCGCTCTCGCCCGAGACTGGCAAGTTCCTGCAGTCGCTGGCCACGAGCCCCGTGTCTCCGATGGTACCGATGCGCGCGATGCCCCGTCGCGCCTCCGAGGCGCGCAGCGTGAGCCCGACGTCGACGCTCTCGCGCTCCCCCGTCGCCGGGCGCCGCGCGCGCCGCGCCGTCCTCCCCGTGCTGCTGCACGACGCCCCGATGTCCGACCACATCAGCGTCGGCGTCCAGACGTGGGGGAGCGCCATCCTCCTCGGGCGCGAGATGGCGCTCCGGCCAGCAGACTTCGGCCTCTTCCCGCAAAACGACGAGCCGTACCCCCACGGCGGGGGAGTCCGCGTGCTCGAGCTCGGCGCGGGCACGGGGCTACTGTCCATCCTGTGCCGCAAGCTGCTCGACCTGCGCGCCGTGCGTGACGGCGCGGCCTCGCTCTCCTCCTCCCCCGACAAGGCGCAGCCCACCGACGCCGGCCTGGTCGTAGCCACAGACTTCCACCCCGACGTCCTCGCAAACCTGCGCATCTGCGTCGACCTGAACGCGCCGCCGCGCGTGCCCGGAGCTCCGGCGCTGCCCGCCATCGAGATCGCCAAGCTCGACTGGACGACCTTCCCAGCGTACATGGCCGCGCAGGCCGGGCAGGGCGCCTTCGACGGGGAAGAGGAGGAGCTCGCACGGCACACGCACACGCCGTTCGACCTCGTGCTCGCCAGCGACTGCGTGTACGACCCGACGCACGCGGCGATGCTGCGCGCCGTCGCGAGCTGGGTGCTCTGCCCGCCCGAGGGGGTCGCGGGCGGCGGCGGCGCGGGCGGGACGATGCACCTCCTCTCGCCGATCCGGCCGACGTTTACCCCCGAGCTCGAGAGCATCGACGAGCACTTCCCCACGCTGGCATCGTACCCCCCGCTCGCCGAGCGCGCGGCCGCGGCCAAGGCCGCCGGCGGGGACGTGTGCGCCGTCGATGAGCGGCTGAGGGGCGAGGGGCTCGGCGCCGCCCACGGCCTCCGCCTCGGCGTCCGTGGCGAGGGCAAGAAGAGCGTGCGCGGCCGCAAGGGCGAGGGGAGGACCGACGAGGTTGCGGGATACTGGTGGTGGGAGGTCGGATGGGGATAGGTGGGGGGATAGAAAACACTACAGGAAGTAGACGCGATAGAAGGATGCAGATGGAGCAAGGAAGCCACTCAGCACGCCCGCCGAGCACGCTCTCGCCCTCGCCCGCTCGCAGCGCTGACGTGCTGCTCACTGCTCGCTGCTCGCTGCTACACTCGATGCATGCTCTATGCGCACTGACGCACGCGGTGTCTACTCTTCGCGCCTGCTTTCGCCGCCTACTTCCTCTTGCGCTCGGCCGCCGACGCAATGTTGTAGTCGACGCGCCTGAGCACGATGAACACGAACAGCAGCACACCCACGACGCCAGTGACAATCAACGGCTTTTGCAGCTGCGCCGACAGCGGGTAGTTGTACGACACGTACACGTTCTGCGCGTGGTTCTCGGTCACGAGCGCCTTTGTGATGGTCACGACGGGGCGGCCAGTCGTGTCGAGGTACGTCTTGTGGACCGAGTGCTCGATCGCGTCGACGGGGAAGGGCGTGAACACCTCGACGTCGGTCGCGCCGTCGGGCAGCACGATGCGCAGCTCCTCGTCGTCGACGACCACGTCCTTGAGGCCCGTGAGGAACGGCACGGCGAGCACGTGGCGGCCCGTCTTGGCGTCGACGCGCAGCGCGCCGCTGAGCGGGCTGTCCCAGCCGACGGTGAACGAGTAGTTCCAGCCCCCGAGGACGGGGTAGCGCGGCTTGATCTCGAGCGTGCCGTCGACCACACGCGGCGCGCGGCCCGTCAGCGAGGCCGTGCTCGCGCCCTGCCCGGGGCGGAAGTGCGACGTCGACACGTTGCCAATCACGTCGTAGTAGTAGACCGAGTGGGCGGTCGGGGGCAGGCGGAGCGTGAGCTCGGTGAGGATCTGGGCGGGCTTGGTCGCGTGGAACTTGGACTGCTGGTGCGCGAGGCGCGAGAACTGGCCGCGGAGGCTGGGGCGAGTGTCAGCGAGCCCACGGCGAGCAAAGCACCCCTCCAACAACTCACGTAGGCCCGTCATTAAACAGCGCAATCTCGTCCTGGATGTTGAGGTTGCCGCCCCAGTGGCTGACCTCGGCCGCGCGCTTGAGGCTGCGGATCCCGACGATGGGGTTGGTCGTCTCGTAGTGGACGTAGAAGGGCGCCTGGTCAGCGGCTCCGGCGCCGCCGATCGTGGGCGGCACGCCGTAGAACGGGCCGAGGGTGAGCGTCGAGCCCGACTTGGTCACGTCCGTGTCGCGCGTGTACGTCGTCGGCACGTTGCCGTGCTGGAGGATCGAGGGGGTGGGCGCGCTGGGGTGGGCGTGAGCTTAGCCTCTTCTGCCGGCGGCACGTCGTCCACGCCGCCACGCCACACTTACCGAATCTTGATGCGCTCAACATCCGACTTGTACGCGCTGTCGACGAGCGTCGAGTTGGTCTCCCAGAGCAAGTACTGGGGGTCGCGCTGCCCGATCTCGTGCGGCAGGGGGCGCGACGAGTGGGCCGTGAGCGCCGTGAGGGAGATGACGACGGCCGCGTCCTTTGCCAGCTTGCCAACGGGGACCGAGAGGGCGGGGGCGCTGAGTAGTCAGCATCCATTCCCCTCCTAGCAGTGAATCCCCTCCCCTCGCCCCCACTCACCCGTCCAGCGACCCAAACTCGACCCCGTCCACGGCCTTGCCGCCAACCAGCACCTCGTACCACGCCGGCGGTGGCGCGCCCTGCCCGCCCAGCGCGAGCACGTACGCGCCAGGGTTGTCGACTAGCGCCTTGGCATTGTACTGCGTCGTGACGAGGCTCGTCGCGCCGCCCAGCTCGACGGTGCGCGCGACGGCCGTGTTGACAAAGCTCTGGGGCGTCGCGTCGTCGCTGTCGAGGTGGGAGCGGCGGGCCGAGGCGGTGGCGAGCGCCGCCGCGAGGCCGAGGAGAGGGGTGATCCGCATTTTCTCGAGTGGTTGTCGCCTCGAGTTGTTTTGGACGATGCGATGGACGCGGGGTGTGGGAGGGGTCACCGACTTGTCGAGCTCGACACGTCGCGGTGACGATGGGTGGGTGGAATGTGCCACGTGGGAAATTTACGTAATAACTCCAACGTGGCAGCACAGACCATGCCAGCCTTACTTGCTCGAAGCTCCCTCCATGCGCTCCATCCTCCAGCTTGCAGCCAAGTGCGCAGCACCCGTAGTCTCAATCTTACATTCCGACCTATCATAGGCAAAGTACCAAATGAGCGTGGTGTATGGAAGGGGTATGTGGTGGCATGAAGAAACGAAATGTCCGCAAGTGTCCTGGCTGCCTCCCGACGAGACGGGACGCGCCTTCCCCGTTTCTACTAGTCTACGGCTGAGTGGCAGCAGAGACACTGCGGATGGGTAAATGGGCCAGCGGCCGGTACAATCTGGGTGCAGCAGCATCTCGGCTGGCCAGCAGCACAAGAGCTTACTGGGTCCAGGGCTCGAGACAGCTGACGGGCACGACACCACGGTTATTGGCGTCGTCCTCACACAGGCACCATCCGTCGTCGTACGAAGTGTGCAGGTACAGTTGCTGGCCCTGCGTAATGGCAAGCTCGTCCTCGAGCGAGCGGACAAATCCAACCTTGACGCGGACCATCATGCCGTCGTGCAGCGCGCCAGGAGCGCCACCAGCAGCAGCGCCGGCGGCGGCGGCACCGCCGGCGACAGCGGCACCAGCAGCGGCGCCAGCGGCAAGAGGAAGGCCAGAGGTCTGGTTGACCGGCGAGGTAGCACCGTTGGGCGAAACAACGTCGCGCTGAGCGGCGGCGGGGTCGGAGTGGTCAAAGCCGTGCTCGGCACCGTACTGACCGGCACCGTAGGCGCCAGCGCCGGCGGCGGCGCCGGCAGCACCAGCGGCAGCGCCGTCAACGTACTGTCCGGGAGCGGGGAAGGCGGGGTAGCTGCCGAAGCCCTCCTGGCCGACATAGCCGCCCTCGGGGTACTGGTTGCCGTAGTAGTTCGAGTCGGCGGGGAACTGGCCCGGAGGGTACGAAGGCGTGGCCGTCTCCTGCATGGGGTACGTGGCCTTCTCGTAGGGCTCCTCCTCAGTGGCCGCGGCAGTCTGCCATGGCTCGAACATTGACGCACGGTGCATGCTGCGGCGGGCACGGCTGCGCTTGCGGAGCCAGCGGGTGAGCAGAAGAGCGACGATAACGACGGCGGCGAGGACACCAATCACGATACCGGCAATGGCACCGGCCGAAAGACCAGACTTGCTGCCAGACTTGTTGCCAGCGCCCGCAGCGTCAGCCGTAGCCGAGGGCTTGTTGAACGTGTTCGTGTTGTAACCAGGCTCGGTAACAGTCTTCGGGACAGTCTGAGTCCTCTGCACTGAAGAGGTCGCGCTGCTGGAAGACGAAGTAAGGCTGCTAGAGGCGGCGGCCGTAGTAGATGGCTGGGCGGAGGTAGTCGGAGCCGCAGAGGTCGAAGGGGTCGTGGACGTGGTGGGGGGGTCATTGGACGAGGGCACAGCCGACGTGGTCGTCTGCGACGTCGACGAAGGTGGAGGGGGCGCTTCGGACGCTGCGTCGTGTCAACGACGTTCGTTTGCCGTTCTCCGCCAATCAAGATACTCACTGCTCGAAGGAGGCGGCGGCGCCTGTGTTGAAGGCTCGCGGCTCGTGGTGACGGGAGGGGGCGCGGACGACGTCGTGGGAGGCGGGGGAGCCTGCGAGGTAGACGAGGGCTGCAGGGGAGGGCCGGCAGTGGGGGCGCCGCCTGGTGTGTCGTTAGCGGCGGGCGGGCGGGCGTCACGCAGCAGCGCGCTTCTAGTCTACTCACCACCACCAGATGTGGGCGGATTAGCCACGGGTGCGTTGTGCGACTCGGCCATGGTGCTCAGACTGTAGCGGCGCAAGATCCAGTCGAGTGGTAGATGACAACAAGGCGGCGGCGGCGGCGGCGAGGAAGAGAACAAGAACAAGATGGTCAGCGCGTTATTCACGGTCCGCATAGAGTGTGTGTGTGTTTGGAGCGAGCTCGCCCCTTGGACCGGGCTTCTCCCGAGGGCCTTGGCACAATGAGCCTGGCCTCTCTCGGGCCCCCTTTTCGTCGCGCGCCCAGAAGCAAGGTTACCGGAGCACCGCGCGCGTCTGTGCGGCCAACTCAATGTGCACATGCATTTGCACGCGCACAGGCGTTTGCACAAGGTTGATGGCTGCTGGCTGATTGCGGCAAGCAGCAGTGCAGTGCCGAGTGAAAGAGTGCGTACCGGGGGCAGGGGGCTGCGTGTGCACGCGCAGCCCAACCCGCGTACGCCGCCCGCCCAGCGCGGCGCGCGCCGGCCCTTAAACCCAACCGTCTATCTCGCTGTTGTCTAAAAATGAGACGGGACTCACCACTGTGGCTTGCGAGGTGATCAAAAGTGTGATGTGCGCGATGGATGATGTCGCGATGTCGAGTGGGTGGAATGAAGGAGCAGGGCACTGGCGATGTCGGGCGATGCTAGACGGTCAAGTGCGGGTTTGCTCGGGCGGGGGTGTGCGAGCGGGGCGGTGGTCGGTGTTGCTGCGCGTCGTATGTGCGTGTTAGGGATTACCACGCCGAGTGTGTGTGTGTGTGTGTGTTGATTAGGTGACTGGGAAAGTAGAAGGAAGGAGTGTCGTGTGGGGGGGTGGAAGAGTCACGAGTGAGAGTGCCCGTCTTGGTGTTGTTGCCAGGCAAAGCAAGAAGGACGAGTGAAGAGATGCTGAGTGAGTGAGTGAGTGAGCCGGGTGGGCGGGTGGCTGCTCGCTGGCTTGGTAAACCGAGCTAACACTCGTCCTTGCTCTATTTGCCTCTCTCTCAGCGTCGTTCCTAGTTCTGGTCGCGCCTGCGCTGCCTGCCTTCCCCCGTCTTCCCTCCTGTGTCGCCTGCCTTCCCTCGACACAAACAAGGAGGATTTTCGAGGGTGACGCCCCCCCCGGGGGTCAACCCTGAAAATACTTCCGCTAGTGACACTGGCGTGTGGGCCGTGGCTCTCGTCCTGCGCCCTAGCCAGCAAGTGTGGCACTCGACCCAAACAACGCCAGCAGCGACCCCCGGCCCGGGCAGCCTCGGTCTGGCCCAACCCCCCTTCTTCCTCCCCCTCCCCCTCCCCTACCCCCCCTGTGCCTCTATTACGACCGTCGCGTCGGGTCACAACATCGCCTCGAGCAGCGGGAACGAGGGGTGCCTGGTCCGATCCACACTGCCAAACTGCACAACAGGCTGCACCGCGTACCCAGACACGAGGGGGAGGGACATGTGTCGAGGAGCAGAGAGTACATGCACGCACGCAAGTAGGCAAGCACGCCTCGTCGGCTCGGCGATGGCCAGCCCACCCAGCGCTTGCCGGTTGCGGTCAAGCGAGCCAAACGCCGAGCCGGCCGCGCTCCGGGCAGTGGCAGCAGAGTCATGTGCCGCTGCTGATTGCGAGTAGCTGCATGCATCTTTCGGCTTGCTCTCGTCTGATAGAGCCGGCCCTGGTGCGGCTGCAGCTGGCTCCACCGGCGACTAGGCGGTTGCTTGTGTGGTGATCGTCAAGATACGCCAGCAGGACGCCGAGCAAGCCGATGTCCGAGTTGGTCGCCGCGTAATGTGCACGGATCTCAGTCTGCCCTGCCACATGTCGGCGCTCGTGGCACATGGCACACGAGCACAGTACACTGATGAGCTGCATGTCGACGGGCACGGCTCAGAGCATGGCGAGGAGAGGCGACCACTGCGCACCCCGCTCCACACTCGCTGCGTGTCAGCCCTCCTGCCACACACGCCCAGCGCCCGCCCACCCCACAGACCCAACGTGCCATTCTGTAACACGATAACGTCAGTGGTTTCAAAGCACGGTCGCCGCGTGCGTGTGCGTGTGCGTCGGTCGCGGCGTCGCGTGCGCGCGCGTCGTGCGTGTCCCAGTGCCCAAGTATGCATGCATGTAATGTACCCGCCCCGCGTGCCGCGGAGGGCCGCCCCTCTACTCGTGCGCGCTCGTCACCCACCCTACCCAGCCGACCCAGCGCGGGCTCGCGCCGTCCCACGAGCCCATGGCGCCGTCGCCGAGCCGCACGATCGTCCACCCGGCGCGGTCGTTCAGCCATGTGTCGAGGAAGTGGGTTAGCTGGGGTGTTAGTGGCGTTGGTTGGGGGGTCCATCGGCCAGTAGACAGAGCGCTGCTCGCTCGTCTTCCACATCAGACGCGCTGACAGAGTCCCGACTGCAGCCACTGGCTCCTGACAGTCGCCCCACTCACCACGTCCGAGCTCCTCAGCTCGACCACGACCCACGCCACGGCCCCGCGCGCACACAGCACCGCCAGCGTATCCACCAGCGGGGCGACCAGGCTCTCGTTGTAGATGCAGTCGACAGCGATGACGAGGTCGGTCTCCCCAGCGAGCGGGGACGCATAGCCCTCCTTCGCCCGCGCGCGCGCCACGTCGACCCAGTCGAGCTCGTCCACTCGCGCCGCGCCGCCGTTCGCCTCGACGTTGCGCCGCACGAGCTTGAGGTTCTCGCGTCTATCCGTGGCGGTGTAGGACGCGCACAGTGGCGCCAGCAGGCTCGCCAACACGCCCGTGCCCGCGCCGAGCTCGAGCACGCGCGCCGAGGAGAGCGCCGCCCCGTCCAGTAGCGCGTGACTTGGCGCAGCCGGCGGGAAGTGGTGCTGCGCCAGTACGTGCTTGGCGAGGTGGAGGCTGGGGTCAGCGGCGTCGGGAGATCGCGTACCTGCTGCGCCAGAGCACGCTGCCCGTGTCGCCTGCGCGGGCGCGCAGCGCGGCGGGGTCCTGCACGACCGTGAGGTCCACGCTGATGGCTGTCGGCGCGCGGCGCTTCCCCCGCCCCTTTGGCCGGGCCTCACCCACCGACGACGGCGGGAGAAGCTCGAAGGCGACCTCGATCTCGGCCGCCGTCGGGTCGAGGTAGCCCAGCCCGCCAGAGTTGCCGCCCGGGAGCGCGACGCTCGAGAGCGCCATGTACAGCTCCATGATCTGAGTCAGCTCTGCCATGGGGAGTGGCCCACCTCCTCGTCGGCGTCCTCGACGACGTGCGAGCCCGGGGGCACGTGGAATATGCCGCCCGGCGCGGAGACGTCTGGCATGGTGGTCGGGGTGGAGGGGAGGGGGGAGGTGGTGATGTAATTTGTTGTAGTGGGTGGGTGGAGGTGGAGGAAGGTGCGCGGTGGTCGCGGCGGCGACCGAGGCTGGCTCGCTGGCCGGCTCGCCTGGCTTGGCCAACTGCCCACTCTACTCTGCGCAGAGGCGACGACGCCGAGTGACGAATGCATGAGGTGGGGCACAAGTCGCCGCCGCCGCTGGCGCCGCAAAAACACACACCGCACCCACTGGGCATTATCGGCCCGACGTAGTGTGTTTCTCAGGCCGACGCAATACGCACAGCGAGGGTGGGCCCGAACACCGAGCGGCCTGGTCTGCACGCCCGCTCTACGAGCCAGCGCTGCCCCGCAACCCGCCGCGAGCACCGACTCGCGCCGCTGCATGGCCAGTAACTCCCCATACCACCCCTCTCGGGCCGATTTCGCCGTTTGCGCCACGGGGGCCAACGGGCCTCGCCGAGCAGCGTAATACGTTTCTCTTGGCCACAGACAACGCATTGTGCAGCATTTGGGCCACGGATGAACAGTCGTAGTGTGTTTTTGGCGTCACGTGCTGGACGAGGAAGTGGAGCCCGCAAGATTGCGAGCCAGCAGCGCTGCTCACGGAGAGCCGACGCCGCCGACGCCGCCGACACGCCTTGCCCTGTGCGACGATGGAGCGATGCATGCATTGGACCGCGCCGGCATGCGTCTCGGACCTCGCTGCCCTTGCCATCGAGTCGATCCGGCGTCGGTCGTCGAGTCGTTTGCCACCCATCTTTTTGTCAGTGATACGCGCTTGGCACGATTGGGCGCCTGGAAATTTCAGTTGGCCCCGTTTCAACGTCACACGCGCCGCCCGCCCGCGCACCACTCGCGCACCGCCGGACCCGCCGTCCGCCGCCGCTGCTCGCTCTAATTATCGGCCTTGGCCAACAACTCTCAACTTTCTACTTCACCCAACACCCACTCTCTCTCTCTACTCTTTCAACTCAAACAAGATGGGCCGTGGTGGAGGAACATCATCCCGCGGACGCGGGTAAGTCTGCTCCAACCTTCCCCTCCCCCCTCCCCCCTCCCTCCCTCACCCCTCACCCCTCACCCCACCTCCCCGACCCCCAGCTCACACTCGCAGCAAGTTCAAGCCCTCGCGCGGCGGCGGTCGCCACTTCTCGCGCGACGTCACTATGAAGGCGTACGGGCGCAACCCCGAGGCGTCCGAGTCCGAGTCGTCGGAGGAGGAGGAGGAGTCTGACGAGGAGGAGGAGGACGCGCCGGCCCTCACGCCTGCCATGGCCGCGCTCAACCTCAAGCTCGGCAACACCGAGGAGGCGGCCGCGCCCGAGGAGGAGGAGATGAGCCGCGCCGAGCGCAAGGCACTCAAGAAGAAGCAGGCCGACGAGGCCGCCAAGAAGAAGGCACCCGCCAAGGACGAGAGCGAGGAGAGCGAGGACGAGCTGCTCAACCCCTTCAAGGCGAAGAAGGTCGAGCCGAGCAGGAAGGAGCGGTGAGTGGGGCGTGGGGGCCTGCTGTCCACTGGGTGGCGTGTGTGTGTGTGGGCAGCACCGCCCCACACCCTCGCCCCGTGGACAACCCCCCAAGCCAGCCCCCAGCCGACTGACACCCACAGCGAGGCCGCCGAGAAGAAGAAGGCCGCCGAGCGCTACGCCAAGGCCCACGCCGCCGGCCAGACCGAGCAGGCCAAGTCGGACCTCGCGCGTCTGCAGGAGATCCGCAAGAAGCGCGACGCCGCTGCGGCGCAGCGCAAGGCCGAGCAGGAGGGTGGGTTCCCGCTTCAGTTTGGTCATCCCCGCGCGCTCACACGTCACAGAGGCCGCGCGCGAGGCTGCCGAGAAGGCCGCCAAGCAGAAGCGCCTTTGAGCAGCTCACCGCTACCCAAGCCCCATTGTATAGACACGACGCCGGCTGGCTATCGCCCGCCGTTCGCTTCACGCTCACGCACACGCACACGCTTCGCGACCACCCTTTGGCATTCTCGGCGCCATGTAGAGGCCTGGGCCATGACAGCATGCATAGACAGTCTAGTCGCGGTGTGGGGTATGAGGTATGAGATATGGGGACGGCGTAGCTCCGGCCGTCGACAGGCGACACGGCGCCGCTTAGACCTCCTGGCCCGCAATCAACCTCTCGCCCTTGAGCACGACGCCGGGCTTGGCCTCGAATCCGGGGCCAAACTCGCAGTCCTTGATGGTCGCCTTCTCGCCGATACGCACATTGCCGCAGAGAATGACATTCTCGAGGCGGGCATTGTCCTCGACAGTGACCCAGTCCCAGAGGATGCAGCCCGTGAGCTTGGCACCCTTGCCAATGTTGCAGTGGCGGCCGACGACGCACTTCTTGATGCTCGCGCGCTCGCCGATACGCACGCCGTCGCCGATAAGCGAGTCGGGCGAGATCTGGGCCGAGGGGGCGATGGCGTCGGCGGCAGCGGCGGCGGCGGGCGCACCACCAGTCGTCGCAGTGGCACCTGCCCCGACGTGCTGCGCGCCGCTCGTGACCTGGTGGTGGACGGGCGCGACGCCAGCAGCGTGCGCAGCGGCGTTGGCCGCACCGACGGACCGAATCAAACGACGGTTCACCTCCCAGTAGCCAGCAAGGTTATTGGCACGGATGAGCACCTCGGGTTCGGAGGAGCCAGCAGCGGCCTTGCCCTGCTGCTTGCCCTTTCCTTGCGCAGGCTTGGTCTGCTCCTCGACAGGCTCCTCGGGCTTGACGACAATGACACGGCACGTCCATCCGATTGGCGTTGGCTGCTTGCTCTTGCGCGCCGACTTGCCCGTCTTACCGACCTCCTCCTTGAACGCGATGAGCGTGTCGCCGGCGCTTGGGCGGCGAAGCGACGGCAGCGGCGTCTCGACACTCTGTGTCGACGAGGGCGTCGACAGAGGCGCGTACGACGCGGCCTGGTCGTAGGGCGTGGAGATACTGCGCGCGAGGGCAGCAGCGAGGGGATCTCTCCTTGGTGGGGCCAGAACTGCAGTGTCAGTGCGTGCTCCAAGTCAGAACCCACTCGTCGCCCAGCGGTGGCCCAGACCCTCCTGCCATGCGCCCTTGATGAGCCACGGGACGAACTGCTCGCGCAGCGAGCTGAGCTCCTTGGACCGGCGGGTGGCTAGCAGGTCGAGGACGGTGCGGCGGAAGACGTAGACGTGAGAGTCGAGGAGGCGCTTGGAGAGCGAGATGGTGGGGTGCTTGTCGATGAGGGCCATGCGGAGCTGGAGGTCGTACTCGATCGTGTCGAGACCCTGGATGAGGAGGAGCTCGTCCGTGTCCTTGTCGAGGCCGACGAGCATGGTTTCTTCGCTTTCGCGGACGGCGTCGGTGGGCTCGTAGAAGATGGAGGTGAGGACGGCGTCGGGGGTCGAGCGGTGCTTGTCGAGGATGGACGCGAGGGTGAGGTTTGAGGGGAACGAGATGTCGCAGGGGAGGAGGACAAAGTCGGTCTGCGAGCGCGAGCACACGAGCGTCAGCGAGTGGGCGTGGGGAGCGACGGCGATGGCGACGGCGACGGCGCCAGCTCAACTCACCCTAATGAGCGACCTAAACCGGCGCAGCAGACGCGCCGTGCCGACCTTGTCCTCGAGCCCGCCCATGCCCTCGTCCTCATCCTCGTCGTCGTCCTCGCCGTCGGCGTAGCTCTTGAGCGTGATATGCGCGCGGGGGTGCGAGAAGGACGAGTAGGTCTGCTGGAGGTACTCTGAGATGGCTGCCTCGGCCGTGGGCGGCACGATGATGAGGATGTCTAGTGCGTCAGCTGAGCTCTGGCGCCGAGCGTGACTCGAGCTTCATGTCCGAGCGCGAGAGCGCGCGTCAGCGGCAAGCCGCTCACACCCCCACTCACCCGTCAGGCCGCCGGCAAACACCCAGTCGAGCACAATGTTGATAATGGGCACGTTGCCGACGGGCATCAGCGCCTTGGACTGCACGTTGGTGCCCTGGTTGAACGGGTACAGGCTGGGAGAGTGAGCGTGAGCGAGCTAGCCAGGAGGGGCGCGCGCCGCGCAACCCACTTCTCGCCATATCCAACGAGGATGACGGCGCTAAAGTCCTGCGTGTCGACGCGCCGGGGCGCGTGGGGGTCGAGGAGGGCCGACATGGTGTTGTGGTTGTGGGGAACAACAAGAGTCGGGGTGGCTTTTGTCGAACCGAGCCTGGTGGGTGACGGCGCGAAATGTTGAATCGATTGCCGCCGCCTCCACTCATCAGAGAAATCTGGCCGAGTCGCCCTGCCCAAGGTGCCCACTGCCCACACCACAATGTCACAACAGCAGACAGAAGCGCGGGCCGGCGCCGACACCCAGCCCCCCAAACCTGAGCCAGAGCGCGCAGAGTGGAAGGACTGCATGTGAGCGTGCGCCCCACACCCCAGCTGACGCCCAGCGAGTGCCGCTTGACCGGCGCGGCGACCTTCACCGGCGTCGGCGCGTACGCGCTCTACACGGCCGCGCAGGGCGGCGCGTTTGCGCGTGTGCGCCCGCCCGGCTCGCCTGTCTTCGCGAGCAAGGTGCAGGCCGCGATCGGTGTTGGTGGGTCGTTTGACTGTCGGCGGCAAGGCGCTGACGGCAGTGTTCCTCGGCCTCGGCGTCGGACGCTTGTTCGTCTAACCTGGCCACCCTGCATTGTACGGCCACGGCCACCCGCATTGTATCTGTACGCATGTACTCTCCTCTCACTGACGCCGCGCTCCTCTCGCTTACCCCGCGCTCCTCTCACGGACGCCACGCCGCTCTCACCAACCCCGCCGCACACTCAATGCACTACTAATACATCCGTCATCTAGCTCAACCGGCTCATGGCCGCCTGCGCAAGCGTCATGTCCAGCGCGCCGCGCAGCTTGACCAGCTCGCGCTGGAACGCAAGCTCGCGCTCGACGCTCGTGTGCATCTTGGCGAGCAGCTCGTCCACCAACGGCGAGTGGCCCAGCTGCGCGGCGTAGATGTCCACCAGCACGGCCACGACGTCGGCCGCCGCCTCGCCGAACCGCGGGTCGGTGACGTGCCGTGCGAGGAAGGCGAGCACTGGCTCGAGCGTCACGTCGTCGCGGCCCGTCAGAGCCACGCGAAGCGCATCCCGCTGCACCAGCTCGTGGATGAGCGCAAACGTCGTTGTTGGGCGGACCGTCTGCAACGTCAGATCTGCTCCCATGGCTTCTGCGCACCTTTTTCAACGATGCGTCCAGCGCCGCACTGTACTTGAACGCCTTGAGGTAGCGGTCAAACTCGCGCAGCTTCTCCCGCCTGCGTGTCTCGATGCGGATCTCGTCGGCGGGTCCAACAACCGGCGGCAGGGCGGCGCCCTTGGCCTTGACGTGACCCCGGCCAAACACGGCCTCCATGTCGGCAAAGTACTCGTACGCGCCGCCCGCGATCGCGGCCTGCTTCTTCTCCTCCTCGGCGGCCTCGGACGCCTTGGCGTCTCGTCGTCGCACGGCCAGTGTACCGTCCGTCATACCGGCTGCGATGTGCGTGTCGTCGGGTGACACGGCGAGGGCGAGAATCGGCGCGGGATACCGCATTGTGTGCACCACCTTCCACGACTCGACGTCGTACGCCTTGACCATCATGTCGAGGCCGCCCGTCAACACGCGCCCGTACGTCCCGTCGAACGCGATCGACGTGACCGTCTTCTGGTGGTTGGAGAGCGCGCGCACGCACTTGCCCATCGCCAGGTCCCAGACGCGCAGGATCGGGCCGCCGACCGACAGCGCGACGCCGCCAGACGGGAACGCAGCCACGTCCTCGACAGGCGCACCGCCGTGCCGCATCGTCATCGTGTTGCTCGCGTGTGGCGGCGCGCGCACGTCCCATAGCCGTACTGTCGAGTCGTAGGACGATGACAGGATCGTGTGCGGTTCTGTGAACACGGCCGCGCGCACGTAATCCGTGTGGCCCTCCATTGTTGCGAGGCAGGCCTGCGTCGAGACATCCCACAGCTTGACCGTCTTGTCGTCGGAGCCGGACAACACCTGGCCCGAGTGTGGCGAGAAGTGCGCGACGTGAACCGGCCTGGGGTCAGATCCTTGCCTCTTCTCCGTACCCACTGGTTGTGCTCCTTGAACGTCCTCAGAACCGCGCGCGACGCAACGTCAAACACCTGCACGACGCCGTCGTCGCCGCCCGCGACCATGAGCTTGCCGTCCTTCCTGAACTCGCCGCTCCGCGCCACGTCCTTGAACCGCGTCACCGTCTTGACCACCTTGCCCGTCTTGGGCGCGTACACGAGCACGCGGGTCGACGTCGTGACGGCATACCGGTGAGGCTTGGCCGGGCTGAAGTGGATGTGGGTCACGGGGGCGGCCTGCTTGATGAACAGCGGGTGCCGGAACGAGTGAAAGTGCCGCGAGTGGGGGTTGATCGACGAGGTCGCTCGTGGCGCCTGCGGGAGCGCCGCGGTCGGGAGAAAGTCCATCGCGAGGGGGTCGAGATGTGAGTGTCGATGTCGGCTGTGATTGTGGTCGAGATCGTTGTTCGAGGTTTCAAACTTCCTCACCTCCACTTGCAGGCAACTCTGAAATCTGGGAGTGGAGAATTTACACGGAATTTGCCACGTGGCGGAGGCTGCTTATCAGGTCGCAAATCCTCTCAGTGAGACAGTGCTCTTGTTTCAGCGCGATGCATGCGCAGAGGAGATGAGGAGATGCTCGACAGTGACGATGCAGGATGCTGATGAGGAGGGCAACGACGTGGAAGGAGCGAGGCAAAGGTGCCGAAGGGGCATGACACTCACCCCGCCGGATCACTGCCTCTGCCGCCGGCCACTCAGCGGCCTTGGTTCCAGCATTGTTGATTCAGCGCCATGCATCTGTGGATATCAACAGCGGCCTCGCACTCTACTTGTGTGCACCAGTGCTGCTCACGCGACGCGCCGCGCCGCCGCGTCGTACCGCGGACGGACGACGCGGTTACAGAACTGTGCCATGTGTTTTCTCGACGGCCGTGACTTGCCGCCCGGGGCTGCCGGTCCGGACATCCGGACTCCCGCCGCCGTTTGCCTCGACTAGCACTTATATTTGCCCCAGCTGACCTCGTTGCATACGTTTTCCCACTATCCCCATCGCACAATGCCTTCCTACATCGAGGAGCTCTTCGGCCTCCACGGCCAGACCGCTCTGTAAGTAACAAGCAAGAGGCGGCACACCCGGAGCCAGCCCCAGCCCCAACTCCGGCCCCCGCTCACACCGCCCAGTGTCACCGGTGCTACCCGCGGCATCGGCCAGCGCCTCGCCCTCGCCCTCTCCAAGGCCGGCGCCGACCTCATCCTCGTCCAGCGCAACGACACCAACGTCGAGACCAAGACCCTCATCGAGAAGGAGGGCGGCGCCGACGGCAAGGGCGGCAAGGCCGACATTGTCGTCGCTGACCTGGCCGACGCCAAGTCGGTCTCGACCATCATCCCCTCGGTCGTGGCCGCTGGCCGCGTGCTCGACATTGTCGTCAACTGCGGTGGCATCCAGCGCCGCCACCCCGTCGAGGTCTTCCCCGACGAGGACTGGAACGAGGTGCTCCAGGTCAACCTGAACGCCGTGTTCGCCATCTCGCGCGACGCCGGCAAGCACATGCTCGAGACGCGCGGCGGCGTCGCCGGCGCCCCGGGCAAGGAGTACACGCGCAACGGCAAGATCATCAACATCTCGTCGCTTGTTGCCTTCCAGGGTGGCCTCAACGTCGTCGCCTACGCTGCCGCCAAGCACGGTGTCCAGGGCATCGTCAAGGCCTTCTCCAACGGCTGGGCCGGCAAGGGCGTCAACGTCAACGCCATCGCCCCCGGATACATTGCGACCGACATGAACGAGGCCCTCATCGCCGACCCTGTCCGCTCGCGCCAGATCCTCGAGCGTATCCCCGCCGGACGGTGGGGCGCGCCCAAGGACTTTGAGGGAGCTATCGTGTTCCTCGCGTCCCAGGCGTCCAACTATGTCGATGGAGAGTGTATCGTCGTTGACGGCGGCTGGATGGGCCGATGAGCGATGTCGTTGTGTATCCATAGTGTTGTGCATGCAGGGTTGGGCTTTGCGTAGGGCGAGAGGGTGAGAAGGAGAGGCTCGACCACGCCAGAGCCCGGTGCGGCTCCTGGTCCTACTGACGCAAGGAGAGCAGCATGGATAAGGCAAACGATGATGCGTCTGGAGAGCATCGCCTGTGCCGAAGCAGCGAGACGCATACTGCTGGCCTGTTGTGAGCCGAAACAGAGGTTGTAGGAGCCAACGAGACCGCGAGACCATCGGCTTGCGAGCCGCCTTGGCCATGACGTCCGTCGCCGTCCACCTCCACTCTCCGAGTCAAACTCTTGTTGACACTTCCACCCGTCGGCTCGGTGCTGACAAACGCGACTTTCAACACGACACGACACGACAGCATGAACATCGCTTTCCCATCAACGTATCGATAGAGCTGCCCCACCCACGATGCGCGTCTTTGCTCTCAAGGTCCCGCCCACCCTTCCAGAGGAGGTAAGCCCCCCTCCCTTCCTCCCGCTCACTCACCCACCAGACCTTTGACCGCCTCCTGCACCACCTCCCCGAGCGCGGGGCCGACCGCGTGCGCAAGTTCCGACACGAAGCCGACGCGATCCGCTCCATTGCGGGCAGGCTCCTCCCGACGTGGTACCTGCGGCAGTCGGGCCTCGTTCCCGCGCCCACGACCCCCGAGTTCGCGCACGGCCCGCGCGGCAAGCCATACCTCTCCTCGCCGGTGCTCGAACCCCGGATAGATTTCAACACGAGCCACGAGGGGGACTATGTGCTCCTGGCAGTCGTGCAGGGTGACGGCGCGGGGGTGGTCGATGTTGGCGTCGACGTGATGGACCTACCGACTGACCCGGACGAGTTGGCCGAGTCGATCGACTACCAGGTGAGAGCGGGTCCTCCACCGCAACTGACGCCCAGCTTGTGACGAGAGAAAAGCTCCACCTGGCGGGCACGTCAGGCCGCATCAAGTCCAAGCTGCTCACGACGCTCTGGACAATAAAGGAGGGGTACACCAAGGCGACGGGCGACGGCATCGCGTTCGGGCTGGACCGCATCGCTGTCGACTTGGGCGACGGGTCCGTGGCCGGCGTTAAGGTCGACGGCCGGGATATCGGCGAGGACGGATGGCGCTGGGCCGTCGGCAGCCTCGAGGGCGGGGCGTACGGGTACGCTGTGATCTGGCGCGGGGACGCGACGGAACGGGCCGACCTGCGCGTCGAGGAACTCGCGTGGGACGAGTTTGCCCGCGCGTTTATCGGTTCGGCCGGGGGTTGGTGAGCCTACCCCGGGTATCGCCAGCGCGCCGGAGTGGTCAGACGCCTCTACATACTGCGCGGGTCCGACTCCTCCACTGCGCAGGTCAGGCTCCTCCACTGCGCGCAGCCTGCGCGCAGCCACGGTCGGCACCGGGTGCAGGGGCAAGTGGAGGTGTCGCGGCCGGAGGTCGGTACCGAGGCAACAGGCAACAGGCAACAGAGCACAGTGAAATGGGTTAGATTGTAGACGTCCGTTCGGCATTGCAGCTTCCGAATGCCCGGCATGCCGTCGCAGCACGACAATGCACGACTCTGCGGGAACCACCCAGCGCGAAGTTAGCGAGATGAGCGACTTGGCTCCCACAGCGCCCACCGCGCTGATAGGCCGTACGGCGCATGTGCCCCTCCCCCTTGTGCTGCAACGAACCCGAGCAACCCGAGCAACCCGAGCGTCCACCTCGCGCTCCCTCCCGCAGCTACCACTCGAGCTCCACGGCGTGGCGCTGCCAAGGGCCATGCGGGGTGACAACCTCTCGGTGCCGGTGCCAAGAAGCGTGCGCGCGCGGGAACCGAAAAGGAAGCGAGCCTTGGGAGATATATAGGGAGACAATTCATGAGGGGGAGTTGAGTTCCCCCTGCTGCAAGATGTCTTCACGACGATGACGGCCCATGGACTCGTCTTGTGACTGGCGGTAGAACATGCCCCCACCACTCACGCGACCGCCGCCACCCCCCTCCCCCTCCCCAACTCACGACTCCCACCCCCACCCCCCCTCCCCTCCCCCCACTCACGACTAACGATCTCACCTCGGCGCCACTCCCACTGTAAGTCCACCACTGCGACGCCCGGCCGAGTCTAATGCCACAGAACAATGCTAGCGGCTGGAAGCAGATCTTATTCACGATCGGATCGTCCTCCGGATGGACGCCGATACTCTGGGCAGCTCGCTTCTCCGCAATACCCTCGCTTCTCCGCTTTACGCTCGACGGCCGAGGCGACCGAGGAGCGGCCTTGACGCCGACGCCCATCGCCGGTGCCTCGGACGGTAACAGGCGGGCTCACGGTCAGAGCCGCCCGTCTTCTTCGGCGCGCTCGTCGGCTCCCCTCCGACATGACACTCCGCCCTCCTCATTGCTCGAAATAACTGCACCCTCGGTTGTGAAACAATAGCGTTCACACTAGAGTTTCGAGCTGCTTGCATCACATAGCCCTCGAGCTGCTGGAGCGCGGGCCATGCACCGAGGTCACGGGAACGCACACGCGGACTCGGTGCAAAGTTTTACAAGCTCCACCACCCTCCGTTGCCATCCGCTGCCGGCATGACCCTTTTGGCGAACATTTTCGGCCGTGCCACATGGGTGCCAAGCCAGAGTTGACAAAAAGGTTATCTGATAAAACGGCCGAAAGTCAGGATTCGCGCCATATCGTTGGCCAGACGACCTCTGCTCCACCTCACAGTCGACCCGCCAACAGCCAGCTAACGGCCCGCTCACGGCAGAGCGCATGGGCCTAGCCCTGGGGCTACGAGCCCTGAACATGACAATACCCACCAGTTCCCACATCGGCGTCTAGAGGCCCTCCCTCCCCTCCCTCCCTTCCCTCCCCTCCCTCCCCCGCCCGGCATCACTCAACCTTGCTGAGGTAGATCCCTCGCCCACCCTCGAAACCCTCAAGCGCTGCTAAGAATCCAAATTCGTTTTCTTGGCACACACGCCATTCACGGCCGCGAGATCCGAAACGCTCGCCTGCTGCTGCGCTCGCGAATGGCGAGCGGCTGAATGGATGTCGGCCTCGGGTCGACGACCGGCGGCCTCACCAATCATACGGGCGGAATATGCACGCAGCGAGACAGACTGGCGAAGCGAGGCGAACCAACCTAGGCGAAAGTGGAGCGTGCTGATGGCGGGGACACCAGCGCAGAGCACGAACCCGGTGCGCCTCGGTGAGTAAGAAAATTCCGCAGGGCCCGGCTAGAATCAGATAAAAAGCTCGAGGCGGTCGACAGAGGGTCAGGCCGTATCCCCGCACCGGCGCAGACTCGCCCACCAACCTCCCAGACATGTCTTCCTCGGCCACCTCCGTGTCCGCCGCGGCGTCGAGCGCCGTCTCCAAGGTCGCCTCGGCGACCAAGGCCGCGGCCACCACCGTCAAGATCGACAAGGTCAAGCGCCTCGCCCACCGCAAGACGGGCATGACCTACCAGTGGTACATCATCACCGGCTGTGTCTTCGGCCTCGGCGTGTGGTACGCCATCAGCCTCGTCCGCAGCTCGTACCTCCGCCGCAAGGGTGCCGCCGCCCGCGCGGCCGGCACGAGCAAGGAGTCGGCCGCTGCCGCCTCGGGTGGCTCTTCGGCGGCCAACGTCCCCAGCGCCCTCGGCGTCATGTTCAACAACTACCGCAACGTCGCCGTCCTCCCCCTCTACATCTACCAGCGCTCGACCCTCAACGAGTGGTTCTTCACCATTGCTTACACGGCCATTGTCATCGCCCTCGGTCTCCGCGCCTCGGGCTCCCAGAACACTTGGGACATTGCCAACCCCATGGGAATGGTCGCCTTTGCCCAGATGCCCTTCATCGTCGGCCTCGCGTCCAAGAACAACGTCCTCTCGGCCCTCACCGGCATCTCGTACGAGAAGTTCAACTACCTCCACCGCGCTGCCGGCCGCGTCTGCGTCCTCACCACCGCGCTGCACACCTTTGCCTGGATCAAGAAGGGCCTCGGCAAGCACGGACCCGGCGACGTCGTCTTCACCACCGGCGTCGTTGCCGCCGTCGGCCTGCTCATGATGTTCCTCACCAGCTTCCAGCCCATCCGCAAGATGTTCTACGAGTTCTTCCTCATCGCTCACATCGCCTTCGCCCTCATGTTCATCGTCGCCGCCTACCTCCACTGGCCCGACTTTGACTACTGGGTCTGGCCGTGTCTCCTCATCTGGGGTCTCGACCGCTTCGTCAGCATGGCCCGCATGATTGTCATCAACAAGGCGTGGCTCCTGCCGTTTGCCAAGCGCCGCGCCGAGCACTCGGCCTGCAAGGTTGAGCTCGTCGACCCCAACGTCGTCCGTATCACCGTCAACCGCCCCATCCTCCGCTGGATCCCCGGCCAGCACGCCTACGTGACCATGCCCCAGGTCGCTGCCCTCCGCTACGAGCAGCACCCCTTCACCCTGGCCACCATCCCCGACGAGTCGGGTGACGCCGTGTTCATCGTCCGCGCCCAGACCGGCTTCACCCGCCGCCTCGTCAACTCGCTCACCACCGACGTGACCACCGACATCAACGCCTACATCGAGGGACCTTACGGCACCACGCACCGCATGAACCACTTCGACACGGTTGTGCTGGTTGCCGGCGGCACCGGCATCACCTATGCGCTCTCGCACCTCCTCGACATTATCAAGCACGGACGTGAGGGCAACACTGCCGTCGGCGTCGTCCACCTCGTCTGGAACGTTCGCCAGGGCGCCAACGTCGCGTGGATTGCGCCTTTCATCAACGCCGCCCTCGAGAAGGGCTCGGGCAACACCCGTGTCGTCCTCTCGGTGTACATTACGCGCTCGCACGCTTCCGACGAGCCCAACGCCGACGGTACCGACGACGCCGACGTCGACCCCAACGGTGTCGACACCCCCGCGACCGGCTCCGACTCGTCGACCACCGAGGTCAACGAGAAGGACCGCGACCACTCGGAGAAGTACGTCGCGGCTTCGGGCCTGTCCCCCGCCGCCGCGGCCGTCACCCGCTTCTACCACGGCCGCAGCCACGTCGAGCACATTCTGCGCTCCGACCTCGCCGCGTCGACCGCCGACGGCGCCGGCCTCGGTGTCGCCGTGTGCGGACCCACCTCGCTCCTCCTCGACTCGCGCCGCGCAGTGTTCAAGGTCAACTCGGCCAGCGCTGTCCTCCAGGGCCAGAAGCCGCTGTCGCTCCACTGCCAGACCTTTGGCTGGTAGAGAGGCAGTCAAGGCAGTCACGACGCGACGACCAACGAAAAGTAGACAAACATACGAACATAGATAGATCATAATGCATTGGGAATACGGATACAAGGGACGAGGGGACCGTGACGCGGCAAGGGGGGGTTGGTGTCCGTCGGTTGTGCTGGTGACGACGCCTGATCATGTCACCAACGTCACCATATCGCGTGAAGCAGCAGCGTCGTGCAGGAGTTGCCCAGGCCGTATCCCAGATCCACTTTGCAGCGGCGTGCGAGGCGCGCGCAATAGGCTCCAACTCCAAACGCGACCTCCTGCAACCCAAACGCGTCTCCTCGCGCGTCACAATTTCGACCTTGACAACCACCCGAGCTTTTGACTTTTTACCTCAGATCCCCTTCTACAGCCCTGCAAGGTGAGGTCCAGACCAGACCGAACCCAGTTGTGCGAACCCAGTTGCGTGAACCCAGACGCGGCACCCTCTAACACTAACCAAGTCTACTGCCGCCAGTGAGCGCGAGGACGGCAGGCGCGGTCGAGGACGAGGTGGTGTGAAACACGCCGAGGCACTGCCATCACAGTGCCAACCAACTGTGCCAACACCCCGGTTTCTGCGTTTCAGCAAACAGTGACATGTGCGAGGTCGCTAGAGGTGCGCTGGAGGTGCGCTGGAGGTGCAGCGGGGTACAGCGGTATAAGAATGCAGAGCGCTGCGCGGCCTGACAACCCCACATAACCAAAATGCTCACGAGTACCGTCCTGCTGGTAGTGCTCGCGACCGCCTCGGCGGCCGGCGCGCAGCGCGACGCCGTCCGCATCCCGATCAACACGGGCACCGAGGCGCGGTACCACGCCGACCCGGCGGTGCGCTCGGCCTGGGCGCGGGGGATGAGCGCGCAGACGCGCCGGCGCTGGCTGCCGAAGCGGCAGGTCGCGCCCGGCAACCTCACTGGCGTGGCTGAGGGGTAAGCTTCCCCCTCCGAGCGGCACTGACCACGCAAGCCTCATCAACTGGTCGATCGACAAGCTCTACACGGCCCAGGTGGGCTTCGGCACCCCGCCGCAGGTGTTCGACATGCACCTCGACACGGGGTCGGCCGACCTGTACATCTACGACAAGGAGTGCACGGCGACCGCGTGCTCCAAGGGCGGGCGGTACGACGCGTCCAAATCGTCGACGTATACTGCGCTCGAGCTCGAGCCCGCCAACATCACGTACGGCGTGGGCTTTACGCGCGGGCCTTGGGCCGCCGACAACATTGAGTTTGCGGGCATCCGCGCCGTCAACCACACGTTCATCCGCGCGCTCGACACGGACGACACGTACGCGACGACCAACATCTCGGGCCTGATGGGCTTTGCGTGGCAGAACCTCAGCCACCAGAACGTGCTCCCGTTCTGGCAGGACGTCATCGAGCAGATGGCCGACCAGCGCTTCTCGTTCTACCTGCAGCGTAATGAGAAGTTTACAGAGTACTCTACCGCCGGCGGTGAGCTCGTGATTGGCGGCACGAACCCGGCGTCCTACACTGGCGACTTCCACTACGTCAAGTCGCGCACCGACTTCTGGTCGATCCCGATCGACAACCTGGTGGTCAACGGCGACTTTGTCGCGACCGGCCCCAACAATGTCAACCTCGCCAACGCGGCCATCGACACGGGCACGTCGCTCATCATCGGCCCCGAGGACAAGGTGGCGGCCATCTACGCAAAGGTGCCCGGCGCTCACAAGGCTACCGAGCCGGCGTTCAAGGGCCACTGGAAGTTCCCGTGCAACACCAACTTTACGTTTGCCTTCTCGTTCGGCGGCGTCGAGTACCCGATCCCGTTCCGCGACCTCGTCATGCTGTCGACCGGCGACGACTTCAACAGCGCCATCTGCATGGGCTCGATCTACTCGATCGAGGGGCTGAGCGCCGGCGTCAACGACTGGATCATCGGCGACGCGTTCCTCAAGAACGTCTACACGACGTTCCGGTACGAGCCGCCCGCTGTCGGCTTTGCCCAGCTGGCGCCGGCGTACGTCCTGGATCCGAACGCGCGGCCCAGTGACGGCGCGGCCCCGACCAACGCGACGCTCGCGCCCAACGCCACGGCCATCCCCGTCCTGAACAACAAGAGCGCCACGCTCAACGTCCCCACCGGCGTCGCGGGCGCCCACTACTCGTACTCTGGCACGGCCAAGGGCCCGGGAAACCCCGACAACACGGCGACCATCAGCGCGTCGTACAACCAGACGGCGCCGACCAAGAGCAACATCCAGGTGCTGAGCACGAGCGGCGTGGCCAAGACGACGGCGGTGCAGTCGGCGCCGTCGTCGGCCAACGCGGCCAGCACGAGCGCTGCCTCCTCCGCCGTCACGAGCAGCGGTAGCCGCATCTCCGCGCCCACCAGCGGTAACAGCACCAGCACGCCGCCCGCCAGTACGCGCTACTCCACGGGGGTCGAGCTCAGTGGGCACGCGACCGACACGGCCGTCCCCGTCGCTGCCAGCAGCGGAACCACCCCGCCGCCCAGGTGCCGCCCGAAGCACAAGCGCGCGCACATGCGCAAGAGCTGGGCCGTGGCTGGCCCGGCGTAGCCCGCTGGCGGGAATGCATAGACAAACAAGATAGCATACGGAGTGACATACCATACTAGATGTAGCGATACCGGCGGCGTGGCACGGGGGTTGGCGGCGGTGGTCTCGGCTTGTGATGGACGCGACTGACTTTCAGGACGTGCTCGTGACGCCGTTGCCCGTGCCGGCTGGGCGGTCGACGAGCAGAGGCCAAGCCCACGCCGTAGCCCGAGCGAGTCATCGGGCTGCCTCCCCCTCGGTCGAGGCAGACAGCAGCATACCCGCCGCCTGCCTCCACCGCCCTGCCTAGAGACGATGGGCACACCCAACGTGGCACTCACGTTCCCACACTCCCTCTGAGCTCCAACGAGCCTACGCGGGCCGCGGCCTGCTCCTTCTCCTCCAGATGCTAGGGTGCAGCATGCTTGTCTGCTTAGCGCTGTCTTGGCGAGACGCTGCCCGACGCCACCTGCACGAGGACATGTTGAAGGTGTTGCTGCTGCTGCAGCATCGGCTTCATTGTTCTGTGGAGCCGCCGAGTCGGCTGTGCCTGCCCACCCCCCCACCCCAACTCCACCACCCACCACCTACGCATGTTTATGCATGTGGTCCTTTATGCCCTCGGCAGCATAGTGGTCGCCGATACGCATGCAGGCCGCGCAGGTGGACCTCGTCATGATGCCCAGTCGTCGCCGGCCTGTAGTCTATCGTCGACGTCCGAGATCGCTTCCTGTCCGCTATATGATGAGCAGCATGCTCCCCAGCGCGCCGGTGACTCGCCCAGAACCAACACGACACGACCATGCTCACCGCCCCCGTGCTCCTCGCCGCCGCCGCCCTAGGAGCGAGCGCCAGGCCGCCAGCACCTTCCCTCTCCCCTCCGGTCCACCTCGAGCTGCGGCGCCACCCCGTGCCGCCCGTCACCCGGAGGCGGCGGGACACGCTCGGAATAGCGCAGGAGTGAGCCCCTCTTCCTGCCCCAGCTGACCCCAGTCTCGTGCTCACCAACATCGTAAACAACCTGTACGCGGCCGAGATCAGCATCGGCACGCCGCCGCAGCCGTTCATCGTCCACCTCGACACGGGGAGCACCGACATGTACGTGTACGACTCTGGGTGCCATGTCGACGCGTGCGCCGTCGCGGGCGAGACGCGCTTCGACGCGGCCGCGAGCAGCACGCACAAGGAGCTGGGGAAGGTCGCCAACATGACATACGGGTTCGGGTTTACCGACGGGGTGTGGGCCACCGACGTCGTGAGCTGGGGGCAGATGACGGTGGGCGAGCAGAGCTTTGGTGAGTAGAGCGGTGGGGAGCGGCACCACGAGCGGCTCGCCGTCCGCGCCACCGCGAGCCGCTCGACGGCAAGCGGCCTCCCCTCCGCCGCCACGACCCCGCCCTCTCGCTAACGCTCGCTCACAGTCCGCGCCCTCGACACAGACGACACGTACAAGCCCACCAACATCACCGGGCTCATGGGCATGGCGTGGACGCCCAGCTCAACGAGCAAAGAAGTGCCGTTCTGGCAGAACATGGTCAGCCAGTGGGCCGACCAGCGGTTCGCCTTCTACCTCGGGCCCACAGACGACCGGACGCGCGAGACCAAGGCGGGGCTTTTGACGCTGGGAGGCGTCGACACGACGCTGTACACCGGCGAGATCCACTACGTCGACCTGGTATCCAAGGGGCTGTGGGTGATCCCGCTCGACGGGCTGGCCGTCGCCGCGGGCGGGAGCGAGACGCCTCTGCCGACGCCCAAGGCCCGCGCCGCAATCGACACGGGCACGTCGCTCGTCGCCGTGCCGCACGCCGACGCCGAGGCGATCTACGCCGCCATCCCCGGCTCGGGGCTCGACGCAGACCTGTCAAATGACAACCTCAAGGTGTACGCCGTGCCGTGTGATACTGACGCCGTCGTGAGCCTCACGTTCGGCGGCGTGGCGTACGCTATCCCGCTCGAGAACTTTGTGCTGCCCAAGGACAACTTTCCGGGGCAGTGCATCGGCGCGATCCAGGGGAACGCCAAGGTCGGGTACGTTGGCTGGGCGCAGAGAGACAGCTGGCTAACCCCCGCCCAGATATTGGATCGTCGGCGACGTCTTCCTCCGCTCAGTCTACTCGGTGTTCCGGTACGACCCGCCGTCGATCGGGTTCGCGGCGCTCGCGCCCGGCCTGCAGAAGGACGCGCCGTCGTACCCCGACGTGACGGTCTTCAACCCGCCCCTCCCCGACCGCAAGGGCTCGGGCGAGGACAAGGTGGCAGACGGACAGTGGAGCGCGCTCGCCCCGTGGCTCCTCGCCCTCGCCACCATCATGTATTACTGGTAGCGTGGACTCTGGAGCGCTTGTAGCGTACATCTGTAGCAGTAGTACTAGACACTATAGTAGCCAGGCGTAGTCAGCCTCGGACATTGTTGT
Source organism: Vanrija albida (assembly GCF_041260175.1). Lineage (NCBI taxonomy): Eukaryota > Fungi > Basidiomycota > Tremellomycetes > Trichosporonales > Trichosporonaceae > Vanrija > Vanrija albida. The sequence goes on from NW_027191423.1 coordinate 2,050,080, forward strand.
TGCAACTTGTTGGCTTGTCGGTGGCACGCGTCGACCATGGCCGACGACAACACCGCCTCGATGACGCGAGGCACTAGGAACCACACCACCGCGTCATCCGCCACCCGCCAGTACAACACCGATACATGCCCAAGATCTATGACGCCATGTCCATGCCGACAATCCCATGCCATGCAGCCCTACGCCATGCTCCACGCAACCACCAGACCAGCCACCACGGCCCCCGCACTGCCTGCTACGCTCGTCGCGCCGCTGTGGTACCCCTGTGCCGAGAGCATCGCCGCAGCCGCCGTTAGCACCGGCGTGAGGTCGCTCGGCGCCGACGGGGTGAGGCCCGGCGCGAGCGCCGCAAAGCCCACCGCGGGCGGCTGGTACTGGTACACGCTGTAAACGTTCTTCAAGAAAGTGTCGCCAACGATCCACTGAGCGCGATTGTTCGTGATCCTGTGCGTCAGCGGTGAGTGGGCGTTGGCTTCGACTCACTTTGAAATGTGGTCCGTCGCCACAATCGCACCGTAGCACTCGGGCGTCTTGGTCGTCGGGTCAACGTCAAACACCAGGTCGTCCTTGAAGATTGGGTAATCGACCCCGCCGAACGTGAACGACACGTCGGCGGCTGACGCGCACGGGAACTTGTAGTACCCCTTCTCCTGGGGCACGGTGGACGCGAACGCGCCCTTGATGCCAGCGTAGATCTGGCTGACGACCGCCGTCGGGCCGTAGACGAGCGTCGTGCCGCTGTCGACCAGCGTCATGTTCGCCTCGGCTGGGTTGGCGATGCGCTGCCCGTTCACCACGGTGCCGTCAAACGCCACGCGCCAGTAGTCCTGCGGACTCGACACATAGTTGATGTCGCCAGTGTACCTGCTGGGGTTGACGCCGCTGGCCATCAGCTCGGCCACAAGACCACACCCACCCTAATGAGAACTCGCCGGTCACCGCGCTGTTCGCGCTCGAACCATTCATGCCCTCGATGATCGTCCAGTCGGCGACGGTTCTCCGCCCGAGGTAGAGTGCAAACCGCCCGTTTGTCCACGAGTGGGCCACCTGCTGCCAAAACGGCGTCGGGTTCTTCGGACTCAAGCCAGACCACGCGAGGCCCATAATGCCCGTCACGTTTGTGCTGTTGAAGATGTCGGCGGTGCTCTGGGCCTGGACTGGCGGGTTAGCTTCTGCGGTGCAGCGAAACTCACTGAACCCCTGCTTCGTGACGTTCGCGCCGGCGAGAGCCACAGTGTCGGTCGCCCAGTTGCCGAACGCATATCCCTGGCCGTAGGTCGCATTGTACGTCGCCACCGAGCCCGTGTACGACGACGACGCAGACGAGTCGAACAGCGGCACGCCGCCTGACCGGCACACGGTCGACGAGCAAGACGAGTCGTACACATACAGTGCCGAGGAGCCCGTGTCCAGATCCACCTGGAACTGTTGCGGCGGCGTTCTACGGGTCAGTGCGACGTCGAGCCGGCGTTCCTACCCGATGGTGATTTGCGCCGAGTACATGTTGTCTCGTCCCCAGTTGGTAAGCCTGCGCGAGTCAGTATGTCACGCTTGGCAGTCCGCAGCACTCACTCAACGTCGCCGGTCTTGTCCTCTCCGCGCTTGTCCAGAGCGACGTCGTCCAGCTCAGGAAACTCGCGCTTCACGGCCGCGCGCTCCTCGGGCTCGAGGTTGGCGAGGTGCTTGCGCTGGACGTAGGCGAGCTCGTTGAGGAGGTTGCGCCGCTGGCCGGGCCCGGGGTTTAATGGCACGGTGCGGAGGGTGAGATGGACCGGTCCGGCGTCGTCGCTGCCCCGAGTGGGCGTCGGGGAGCCAGCGGCCACAGCCGCGGCGGCCAGGAGCGTAGCCCACGCGCCGAGGTGCATGGTGCGTGAGTTGGGGAGTGAGCAAACGCAAGAGACGTGATGACTAGGGGCTGTTGTCGGATTGTTGCTGCGGCGGGCCGACCTCCGATCGAGCCTTGGTGGTGGTGGATGGTGCCATTTCAAAACCACCAGCGAGAAACGTCTGGACACTGGGCTCGCTCTCGACGTCGCCAAAAGCCGCGCAGCCACCGCAGCGCGCGCAGCATGGACAATGGAAGAGCATCAGCCACTGCGCGCAGCAGCAGCAGCAGCAGCAGCCAGCAGCATGCACTCGACTCCACCTTGTCCAGCTCCGGAGGAGAGCACAATGGCCAAAGACTGCGACGGCCTTCGGCCGCGGCCGATCAAAGCGCCGCAGCCGGCTGCCGCACTTCGGGTGGCACCGACCACTCGTGATACAAAATATACATGATGCGTACAAGTCTAGCGGCAGTCTCTATAGTGGCACTACTGCCGATGCAAGGTATAGTACATGACCACGCCGCGCTCCTCCTCGAGGCCGTCCGTGTTGGGTGCGTGCGGGCCCCACTCGCCGTCTGGGAGCCATTGGACCTCGGTCTCGAGCTGGGCGCGGAGGCCGCGCTGCGCCGCGAGCGCGAGGAAGCGCTCGTGTGGACCGCGGCCGGTATGCAGCCCGGCCGCGACGTGAACAACACCGCTGGGCCCCAGCAGCGCCAGCACACTGTCAAGCAGGATCGGGTGGTAGTCGGTCTGCCAGAGCGTGTCGGCGAGGATGAGCTCGTCGAACCCGCCCGGCGCGTGCGCGAGCAGCGGGGCCGGGTCCGTGCCCCACGAGTGGCCGAGGACCGCCCAGCGGTCCGGTCCAGCGCCACACGCCTCAAAGTTGCGCCGGATCGCCGAGATGACTTCCGGCGCGTCGTAGTCGGAGCACACGACCTTCGCAGCACCCGAGTCGCGCGCCGCGACGATGGACGGCAGCCCGGCCCCGGAGCCAAGCTCGACGACGGTGCGGCCGGCGAGGGCAAGCTCGCCGGTGCATATCCTGTCGGCGAGGAAGACGCCCGCGAGCCACAGGTTGTTGGCCTGCAGCGCCGTGTGCAGCGCCGCCGGGGGCTGCGGCAGCCAGACCTTGACGGGTGCGCGGGTCGCGGCGCCGGCTGGCGGGGTGTATGTGTAGGGATCGTCTGGGGAGGCCGTACTGAAGCCGATGGGCGGAATGGCGAAGAGAGCAAAGATGCCCGTGTCGAAGATGTCGCTCACGTCTTCGCTGTCGCTCTCGGCGATGGACGGGGCGGTGGACGTCACGGCCGACGCGGGCTGGACGTCGACGAGGACGGCATGGGGCGGCTTGGCGGGCTGTGCTGGTGCGTGGGCTTGTGTGAGCGTCGCTGCTGCCATCTGGGGTTGTGCTGAGTGTCGTGCAAGTCGTCTTGTCGATCTCGCCGTCGTTGCCGGGTTGATTCTTGGCAGAAATGTCTGGCGCAGCTCCAATCTGCCCAGAATAGGCCAAAGCGGCGGATATCCCTGCAATGTGAAGGCCATTTTACACGTCATTATATCACGCAACCTGTCTTCCCTTGTCAGTCTGGAGACCCCGGTTCCGGTCCGCCCAACGATGACGGGTCGTCTGTGAGGAAGGAACGAGCAACAACGACAACACAACCAGCAACAACATCTTGCAGGTCACAACTACCCATTGTCATATCCCATCTTATCCCACGACATGGCAGAGGAACAGTCAAAGGCACCAGTGCCAGACACACCAGCAGCGCAGGCGGCCCAGCCAGACGCCAGCGCCGGCCCATCCACGGCCAACACCGCCACCGACGCGCTGAGTAACGTCAAGGTGTTCGCGCCGCCCGCCGAGACGAGCGGCCCGCAGCCAGGTGAGCTGAGTTACGCGCCTGCACAGCTCACACCCAGTCGAGCTCGACGACGCCTTCTTCGAGCACTCGATCTCGGACGTCCAGGCGCTGCATGCCAGCGTCACGGGCCAGTCGTCGCGCTTGAACAATGCGCCCCTGTTGACGAACAAGCACCGCGACGCGGACCGCGCGGCTAGGGAGCAGAAGAAGGCGGACAAGTGGCCCACTGTGGGTATTTCTTGCCGGTACTCCCCTAACCCACCAGGCTACCATCCGCGTCAAGTTCTCGGACGGCACACAGATCCAGAGCACATTCCCATCCACGTCCCCGTGAGTCAGCTGCCGTTCTTGAATTCAACTTCCAGCTGACACCCCAGAATCCAACCCGTCTACGACTTCATCCGCCTCTCGCTCTCCCCTGCGGCACTGGAGAAGACCTTTACCCTGTACCAGCCCCCACGCACGCTCTACCCCGAGAAGCCGCCGCCCCCAGACCCGAAGAAGGCCAAGCCCGTCAACCCGTTGATGAAGGCGCACATTGTCCCGCCGGCCAACTACGGACATGTGCGTGGTGGTGTCGTGTCGGGCCTGCAGGGCGGCACGGGCGGCAAGGAGAGCCTGTCCGACCTCGGGCTCGTGCCACAGAGTGTGCTCCTCGTGCACTGGGACGACGCGGCGATGAATGGTGAGCTAGTGAAAGCTTGGCTTCTAGCTGACAGCCAGCGTCGACGTTCCCCGCGCCGCTAGCAGACCACCTCAAGGCCAACGTCGCACCGCTGCCTGCGCCAGCCGTCAAGGCCGAGGCGCAGAAGGAGCGCAAGCCGCTCATCGGCTCGGGCCCCGATGCCAAGATTCCCAAGTGGCTGCAAAAGGGGCTGCTCAAGAAGAAGTAGAGACGTAGATGCTACAGTGCATGTATTATAACGTTACAAGGACCACCAGTGTCTGACCTTGCTGTCCGCCCCAACATTGAGCTTGAGCCCCTTCGCTTCGTCCACGTCGGCGGTGCCGCGATACCCCACCACAATCTTGCCCTTCTCCGTCCGCACCACGACCTTGGAGGTCGACGCCTTGCCGAGGGCAGCGTACCCGCTCGTCGCCATGTCGACGTACTCGTTCTGCTCCTTGAGCGCCTTGGGCACCCACCGCCCGACGGCCTTCATGAGGCGGTAGTCTGCGCCGCCGCGCGCGCCCCGCCCCTCGCCGGGCGGGACCACCGCGGTGGTGTAGTACCCGTCATACGGACAGGCGACGGGCAGCATCTGCGCGCCCAGAACGCCAAGCACCACCGGCGGCTCAGGCGCGTGGAAGTGCACCGGGCCCTTGAAGCCCTCGGGGAGGAGGACGAGGATGTTGCCCGATACAGTCTGGACGCGGAGGTCGATTGTGCGCGCGGCGTCGACCTCGATCTGGCGTCGGCCCTAGCTCTATGTAAGTCACTCACCAGGTCGACGAGCACCCCTCCCTTCTTGCTAGCGACGTCGACGCGCGCCTTTGTCCGGCCCTTCGCCTCCACCCCCTCCCCGACAGCGTCCACCACCCCGATGGCGACGCTGACCCCGCCGCGCTCCGTCTCGAACCGCCCGTCCGGGGGCACGACCCACCCCTTTGCGAGCTTGGCCATGCCGTCGATCGGCGCGCCCGTCGTCGGGTTGAACCGCTCCTTCGGGTACGCGCTGGCGCCGGACAGCGCGGCCTCGGCGAGCGACGTGAGCGCGTGCGGCACGGGGATGAGCGGGCTGTGCAGGCACGGGTCGAGGTAGTACGTGCCGGCGAGGGGCTGCTTGCCCGTGAGGACGCGCTCGACTTTGGCGACGGCGGGTGGGTGGGCTGGTGGGTAGGTGGGCCGGGTTGAGGTTGGGCTGGCGACGAGGGGACTGGCGAGCGGGCTGGCGACGAGGGGGGCCGAGGTGATGGTACCGGCAGGCGAGGTCGGCGGGGTGGGGAGAGCGATGAGAGTGTCCTTCGCTGGGACCGGCGGCGCGGCCTGCGGCGCAACGCCGTCGACCGGGGACGATACCGGCGTGGGCAGCGCGGCCGGCGCCCTTTCCTCTCCCCCACGCATGTCTGGCGGCCTAACCTTGGCTGCGACTGCCGACATCGAGGAGATTGTGCAGATATCAGCTGTCAGGAAAGATTACGGGGGTTATCAAAGGGGAACGCGTGACGAGAGTGGCGACGCCGGCCTACGTGGGCACTCGGGCGGGCGGCGTACGGCCGGCGGCGGGCAGTTGCGCGTGTCAGGCCAGCAGCGGGCAGCTTGGACAAGTGCGGGGGTTCAGTAGGACGATAGGGAGAGGGAGGAGGTTGGCATGCGTTTGATGTGGGAGGTTGAGAGCTGGGGGCTGGGGGCGTGATGACTGCCATGGTAGGACCAAATAGAACCAAACAAGCATGACGTAGGGTGATACCGGGGACAGAGCAGTCGAGTCGCCGAACCTGCCGCCCAACTGAAAGGAGAGAGTGAGTGAGTGAGTGAGTGAGTGAGTGAGTGAGTGGGACAGTCGAGAGTAGATGCGCATCAGTGAGATGAGCGATTGACGACGCGCCGCACACCTATGCAACGACGCGAGCCAAGCGATGGCGGCGCCGTCACCGTGTCTCGGCATCGACGCCGCCGCCCGCCGTCTCGTTCCTCGCCTGAAACAAGTAGCGTCTCACCCCTCCGTAACCTGTTCAAACCGCCAACTCGCTCTCATAAACGCGCCGCGCCCTGCTTGGCTCTGTCGCCAGCGCAGCGCCACACCCACAATGACCCATCGCCCGCACGGCCCCCTTAGTCGCCAGCGGTCTAGGCGAGGCGGCGCCGCGCGAGGCTTGCGGCTCGAGCGCGGCCAACCCGACCCTCGAGACCGCCGCCTCCTCGGCCGCTGCCGCCGCCGCCTCGGGCGTCTCGGCGTACGTATCGGCGGCGGCGGCTAGCGGGCCCGAGTGCACCGCGACCACGGCGTTGGTGGAGCCACGGGCGGGGCGATCCTGGCTCGCAGCAGGCTTCTGGCGGCCGCTGGCTGCCTGGCTGGCTGGTAGACTTCGCGTCGCTCACCCCTGCGCGCGCTGTTCGCGCGCCGCCCGCCCGCCCGCTATGACACGCGCTGCCCCCTCCCCTTCCTCGAGACCAGTCTCGCCCGCCTTGATCGCTCTCGAGGTTGAGCATCGATCAAGTCTAGTCGAGCCGTCGACATACCCCCCTCCCTCGTCCCTCCCTCCTCCCCCCTCCCCCTTCCCCCCTCGCCTTGACCTGCTTCTCACTATTCACTTTTCCACCTCGCTCGCTTCTTCATTCTACGATACTCTCTCCCACTCTTACTCTTGACGACAAATGACAGACATGACTACGCCCCTCTAACAAATCTTGACCGCTTGTGACGACACCATCAACCCCACCGCCGCCGCCGACGGCCCCCTTCCCCCCTAGGTGTGCGATGGGCTCGGTACGCGCGCTGACACGCACCAGATATCTTGACGACACTCGACAATGTCCCAGCATAGACACAAGAGACAGAACAGGTCCCGCGCATCGGTGTCAGTCTCCTTTGGCGCCTCGGGATTCAACCCCGGCTCGCAGCAGTTCACTGTCGGCGGCAGCGGAGCTCCTGGCGACGACTACTATGGGCAGAACGCACCCCCGGCGCAGGCACCGGCCAACGCGTCCATTGCATTTCCTGGCGCGTACCCCTTTGGTTCGGTCGGCGGCGGCTTCATCGCACCGGGCAACAGCGTCGATGGCGGCCACCCGACGAGGCCCGTGATCGCCAACAGGCGGACACGATACGGCGGCGGCGGTGACAGGTCGCTCGGGATGGGACACCCAAGTCGACACTCGATCGCCATGGACCTTCCGCCGCATGTGTCGAACGGCGGCCCTCCGCACCTCTCGGGACGCCCGGGTGATAGCATCGGCGGACCACATCGCCCGCCCCCGCTCGCGCTGCCGTCGCGCTTCACCAACGGAGTTGGCCCCGGTCCCTCGTCCCCCCTGACACCGCAGAGGCCCGGCACACCGCAGGCCGTAATGCTGCCCTACAACGACCGGTCGTGGACAATAGACAGTGCCACCAGGCAGACGCTCAGCCACTTTCCACACTCGTCCCTCTCGCTCCCACTCACGACGTCGCCTCTGCCCCGTCACACACCCCACTCGTCGGTCAACTTTGCGGCCGGACCATCTGGCTTGGGGATTGCCACTGCCCCGCCAGGACACCCAGGTCGTCGCGCAGTCACACACGCTTCCATGTTGTCCCAACCTCACGGCCGTGTCCCCTCCATTGTCCAACGCACCGGTCCACCACCAAAAGCCATTCTCGGCGGCCCAGGCGGCAAGACTTTCGACGAACTACGAGTAGCCCCAATCGCCTCTCGGAGCGCTTCGACCGAACCCAGCCCTGCCGCGTCTGCACGGTCCATGTCCCCTCTCAGCAGCCCGGCCAAGCCCAACTTTGCGGATCAGGAGGTAAAGTACCTGGGCACAACGGTGCGCGTCGCCCTCCCACCCGAGTCGTACAGCCCGCCCGACTCTCCACCTCGTGACCAACAAGACGTCGACGAAGAGACCGCTGTCAAGGTCGTGAGGAAGGAGACGTACCCCTGGCCCCCTGGCCTGGTACACGGTGGGCCAGAAGACATCCCCCTCCCTCCCTCTCCCACCGAGGAGGAGCTAACCGGCGTGGACAACGACATGGTGTCTCCAGTGCCGATTGACCACACGCCGCATGGAAGCCTCTCAGCCCCTATCTGGGAGGGTAAGCAAGTTTTAGTCTCGGTCCCGAGCGTATGTGTTGGTAGTGGTGACGAGGACTGACGCTGCAGACCGCATGGGAGCCGCTCAAGCCTCCAAGCCCGGAACAAGACGAAATCTCCACCACCACGTACGAGACGGCTGCCGACTCGACGCCGGCAGAAACTGCCTACGAGTTTAGAAGCAAGGCGGCTTCTGAAGTCGCAGAACCGGCCGATCATGGCGTGCCGAATGGTCATGGTCACACCGCCCACAACAGCCTTTCGGCACAGACCGTGACCCTCAGCAACGGTGACGACAGTTCAGTTCCTTCGGCGTCGAGACACGGGTTTGGCAGCCTCAGCACAGATCGGTTCCTCAAACGCTCGCTGGGTGACTTCGACGACAACCCTGGCACTTCGCAGCGTTCCCCCCCTTCATCGCCGCAGGCCCGGCCTACCCTTCTGGCCAGCCCAGCCCAGCCTGAGCACGAACGTCCAAAGCCTACTCTGCGACCAACAGCCCCAGTCTTCAGCTTCCTCAGACCCACTACGGCGGCCTTTGTTCCTTCCTCGTTCAAGCCTCTAGCACCTCCAGCGAACAGCGATGCCTTGGACGCTCAAGACGGCCCAGAGCCCTTCATTTCGCCTGCGTCAAAGTTCTTGACCACGTCGCCAGAGTCTCAGGCTGACGAGCTGCAAGATGACTCCGACCTCATCAATCTCCAGCCAACGCCACATGTGCCCCATAATTCGCTGCCAACTGGCCAACCTCACTTCTATCCCACAGTACCCTCGCCTGCGTTCATGGCGCGGGTTCTGGCGACACCGAGAAGACTCAAGCCGGGTGCGGCAGTGTTCATCCCCCGCGACCAGCCTTCAGGCCCGTCGACGCCGCAGAGTCAGGTCGGTCTCCTATCGCACACCAAAAACGACTCGGATCCTCCCAGCTTCTTCAAGTTTGGTGACCACTCAGGTGCCCCTTCGATCCCCTCGATTGCAGGGTCGCCTTTCACCTTTACCATGCCTGCAAGCACTGCCGCGACTCCGTTGCCAGCACAGCCGCTGTCGATCGTTGAACAACCCCACACGGCGTCGACTGTCAAGTCGGCCTCGATCACGTCCCTGCCAGGTGGTTCTGGCACCGAGAGTGGCGGAGCACTGGGTCTGTTCACATTCACCCACAAGCTTCGCCCTCAGGCCGCCGAGTTCAAGCCCAAGACCCCAGCGCTCGGCTCACCTTCGAAGCCTCCGGGATTGCAGCTGGGGCTGTCCACCCCAGGACCTGCAGCCTTCATGCCGCTCTCGACAAGAGTGAGACCTTCCACTCTCCCTCTTCCAGCCAATACGCCTGCCCGCACGCCATACGTGCCACTCGGCTCCGCCTTTGGATTCCCCGGCACCCCAGCTGCCATCAACTCTGGTCTTACAGAAGACTCGGCAGACGTGTCGCGGCCAAACCTCGAGGATATCATTCAACCGCGCCGGCCGATCCCCATTCTCAGCCCGCAGCTCCAGCCGATCATTCCGTGGCGCAACGCCGTATCGCCACCTACCGAGGCTGGGTCTGTTGTGGAATCGCATTTGTCAGAGGTGAGTGGCCAAGGGTTGGGGGGAGTGCTGACCAGCAGCAGGACAATCGGTCTGTTGAGGAAGAGCGCGATACCCCGAGGTCTCGAATCCACACGGCCAAACGCTCGTCCCAGAACTCTCACCAGCCCAGGTCGTGGGCGGAGGCTGCCCGGTCGCAACCGAGCTCGCCGATCAAAGTCCCCACGAGCACTGTGCTGATTCATCCATCCTTGCCGCTGATTAGCCAGCATTCCGTGACTGGGTCGTCCAGACAGACCCCGTCCAGGAAACAAACACTGGTAATCTCGGGATCGCCTCGGATGCCTGGATCAGGAGAGTCGTTCTCCCCGATCATGGCTCTTCCCTCGGAACACGAGCACGAGACGAATGTGCCCAGTGCAGCATTGAGGAAGTCGATGGAGCGCCGTCAGAGTGCCCCCGCGCCTGCGACCAGCCTCAACGCCGACCCCAAGCCGTTCTCGTTTGGCTCAAGGACATACACCCCGCCGCCACATCCGCCACCCAAGCAACTCGACTCGCCCCAGCGGTTCTTTGATCAGCTGCGTCACAGCACCCCAAAGCACAACCGGCTGTCACCCATTCCTGCTCCCAAGCTGCTACTCGATGGCGAGGACTGCCAAAAGTTCCGCGAGTGGGTCTTCCCCAGCAAACGCCGCCACAGTGGAGACGACAGAGGGGACGAGCGAGAGCTGCCTGACATCCAGGACTCGCCCAAGCGTACTCCTGCTGTCGCCGACGCGAGTCTGTGGCCGACTTGGGCACAGGGGGGTACACCGCGTCCTGCCCTTGCCCAGCCGTCGCCTGATCCATTTGCGCCCCGACAGGTTGGACCGTCCGACAGCCCACAACGCCTCCTTCCACCCACGATCCTGCCGCCATTCTTGCCCAGCCCTCAAACGCTCCCACTTTCTGTTACAAATGGAGTGTTTGGCAGCACAGTCGACAATCCCATCCACGATGTTGTCTCTTTGCTCAAGACTATCGAGGATCAGATGACCCTTGTCAAGCTGGATACGGACCAGTTGATCATGCTGTCTAACCGTGGAGCCAATGAGTCGTTCCATCGATCCAACGGCGCACAGGAGGCTGTCCACGCGATTAAAGGTGAGACCGAGTTGCGCCACAAAGCTGACATCAGCGCACCTTCCCAGCCCTCAGGCCATTGACAACGTCACTGGGATGCTCGAAGCGCAAAACGGCATCTTGCAGGACATTGTTCGTCGGATTGAGGAGGAGACGACGCCGTCGCCTACTCAGTTTGAGACATCAGACCACACACAGGAGATGTTCCGCGCCATCATCTCTGGTCAACACGCCATGATGGCCAAGTTCTCCGAGCTCACCGACACGCAAAATGCGATTGAGGACCTGCGCGGGGCCACGGACGCCTTACTGGAGGCCCAGGCCGACTCACGCGAGGCCAAGATCGACCACCGTCGCGGGTCTCAGCTCGTCGACCTGCACACGCAGATCAGAGAGGAGGTTGCCAAGACACACCGAGCGGAGCGTGATGCGGCGATCCTCTCCACTAGAGTCGACGAGCTCACCAAGCATGCCAAGGAGAAGGAGCTCGAGGACGCGTGGCGGGCTCTTATTCGGGCGGATGTGGCTGCTGTCACCGCATCGCTATCCAAGCTTGCACGTACACATGACAAGACGCACGGGGACGTGGCCGAGATGCGCGATCAGCTCACACAAGCTCAGAGTGTGATTGAGGCGCTGCGTACGGAGGTGGGTGGTTGTGGCCAGATGGAAGCTGACCGAGCAGCGAGATTCGATTAGCGAGCTGGCAGCGGAACGGCACACGCAGATCGTTGGGCTGCAGAAAGAGGCGGCAGTCTTTGACCAGAAGCTGTTTGACCTGCTGGGTGGCCTTGGACAGGCCGTCTCCCGCAACCGCGACGAGAAGGTGTCGGAGCTGGAGCAGGAGGTCAAGGGTTTGCGAACCGAGGTGAGTTAGGCTTGTTGGCGGGGCTGACCTGCAGCTCCACGACGTTTCGAACGTGAAGAGCGACCTGCGCGTGCAGCTGGCCGAGGCACTCGGTAATGTGCAGCTTGAGAAGGAGAAAGCCCAGCGGTTCGCCGATTCCGAGGCTGGCGAGCGGAGAACGCTCGACCTGCAGCTCAAGGCCGAGAAGGCGCGCACGTCGTTCCTCGAGAGCCGGATTCAGAAGTTGGAGGCACAGCTGCAGGACACGAACCATAATCTGGACGTGTGGCGCTCTGCCGCGCTGGAGCAGCGTCTGCACGCGGAGCGGACATCTGTGAGTTGCCGCCAAGGTACGCCGCTAAAGCCCAGGCCCATGTCACGGCGCTGCAGAACGAAAACTACCACTGGCGCGAGTTTGCGCTGAGCGCGGACCGGGACCGCCTCGATCAGTGGCTCGCGACCAAGCCGTTCCACGGGATTGCTCCGCAGCATACGGGGGGCAGTCCGAAGACGGTGCGGGCGGGGACGCCAGTCATGTCGCCGAAAACTGTGTCTTCCAAGACGGTGCAGCTGCCACGCACGCCTGGGCGGTCTGCGCTGGCCCTGACGTCGGCGACGCCACCACCCGTACGCCGTGCGATCCCGACGATTGTCGAGCCGACGGGGGAGTAGGTTGCGGGTGCGAGCGATGCTCCGCCCTGAGACGAAACAAAAGCTAGGCAGATTAACCCAGATTAACGATTATGCATGTGTATGGGTGGGCTGGTGTGGGCGTGGGGCGATGCTGGTGGGGTGTCCGGGAGGCGGGGAAACTCGAGTCCGGAGCGGCCCGGGCGGAGTCGGTGGATCGATCGGTGAGGATCGCGTCTGCGCGGCGCGGGGGAGTCGCACGCGCGGGGGTGCACAATAGAAGTGGAATGGGCGGGCGGGCGTGTTGGCGGCGGAGGCGCGCGGCGAGACACGGCGAAGCGCACGGATCAAGTCGGCGCGGGGGGTTGGGGGGGGGGGGGGGTGAGCTGGGGTGAGGCTGGAGTGGTGGGGTGAGGCGAGCGTGTCGTCGTGCGTGCGTCCTTTGTCACGACCACCTGCCAAAAGTATCGGGGAGCGAAAGCAGCAGCAAGCAGCCCCATCGCAACCCAGCAGCACGACACCGGCGACGGCGACCACCACGCCGCCACACGACCCCCAACCCTTACCCACGAGCCGCTCGAGTGGCGGCGCGCGGTCCCCCGCACAGACGCGCCACACCCCGTCCTCAGAGTCAGAGTCACCGGCGCGTCGGTCGTCTGGTCTCTTGCTGCGTGCTTCGCGCTTCTGCTCCCCTCTAATGCCCAGCGCAGAGGCCGGCCTGAGTTTTTCCCATCGTCTCGTCCATCTCACCTCGTCTCACTTCCGTCGTCACCCACACTCTTTAACCACCTCGCCCGTTCTCGACCCCTCGAAACCCAACCAATCCCCCACACCGCCATGAAGTCGATGCTCGGGTCCTCGGGCCTCATCCACACCGCGTCCGCCGTCCCCGCCGCCGAGAAGGCGCGCCAGTGGAACCGGCTCGCAGACGGCATGGAGCGCTTCCACGGCCACTTTCGCTGGGAGTTTGACAGGCTGTATAATGTGAGTGGGCACACCGAGCGCAGCGCGGTGTGCGGGAGGGGTGGCGCGGCGTTGCACGAGCAGCGGTGGGCCTGCCCTCGTCGCGCTGCCACTCCCCTTGGTGCCCCCCTCCTTCCCGCTCGCTCGCGCTGACGCGCGCTCGCCCGCCAGATCGCATCCGGAGGATACCTCGCCGAAGGCCTCACCCTGCACCAGTACCTCCGCGAGGCAGAGCAGCTCTCGCACCACCTCGACATGCACCACCGCATCGAGGAGACGTACATCTTCCCGCTGCTGGCCAAGCGCATGCCCCAGTTCCGCGACAGCGGCAAGTCGATGGGCGCGCACATTGTGGCGCATAGGAAGATCCACGAGGGTGGGTGGGGTGGGGGTGGTGGTGCCTTTGGCTGCGCGCTCGCTGACGCTCGCCCGCTCGCCAGGCCTCGACAAGTACAACAACTACATTGCCGAGGTGAAGACCAACCCCAAGGTGTATGACCCCGAGAAGATCCGCGACATCATGGACACGTTTGCCGACACGCTCTTCAAGCACCTCGAGGACGAGGTCAAGGACCTCAACGGCGAGAGCATGCAGAAGCACGGGTTCAAGCTCGACGAGATTCGGCGGTTCCCCATCTAGGTGTGGCACCAGGCGAGGGGGAGGAGGGAGGGAGGGGGGAGGGGGAAGGCGGAGCTTGGGGGAGGCTAGTGGAGGAAGGAGCGACGAGACGGAGCCACCGCGCCGACCCGTCACGCCGTGACGAGAGGTGGCGTGGCGGCGCGGCCGCGGCGGCGAGGCGAGGCGGGGCGAGGCGACGGCCGGGGCATCCTCGATCGCGTCCGCGCCGCACTCGGCCGGGAGATGGCGGCGGCCCCGCCCCGCCCCGCCGCACCCCAGATACCCCTGTACACTTGTAGACACGTACATTCTTCTTACGATATCATGCACATTAGTAGTGAGTTTGTTGGGGTCGCGCGAGGGGCCGTGGGTGGCGGTGGCGCGGGGGGCTTGGGTGTGGCGGAGGCGCGGGGTGGAGGTCGATGGGCATGTTGACCGTCTCGGTCAGGTCTTGGTGCGATCTCGCACCGGCGTGAGTGGCCATGTCGGCGGCGGCAGCTCGCACCACGGCGTCAGTCTCGTGCCCAGCCCCATCCCCACCGTCGCCTCCTGTCTCGCTCCCTCGCACTCGCGCTGCGCGCTCGTGCTGGCACACATCTACTCAATACAACCTACTTGTAAACAACAGGCCGGGGCCAGAATAACTAGATATCACAATGTGGCAGCGTGGCGTCGTGTGCGTGCGGAATGCGGGTGCCGAGCAGGTGCGGAATGCGTGTGGTAGCCGGGAGTCATCACCGGGCGCGTCGTGCACGCGTGATACACCGGCCCAACCGGTGGACTAGCGCATTCCGCTACCGGTTGCGCTCGCTACACCGGCGGCGTCCACCGCTGCGCGGCTACACGCGCACACGCACAGCCCAGATGCCGCACCCGACGGCGAGCGCGACGGCGCAGGCCATGACCACACGCGACCACGGCGTTCGGGCCAGCACGTGCTTGACGCCGCCGAACACGCCGTCGAGGAGGTCGGTGAGGCCCACCGAAGCGGCGGTTGCGCGGTGCCTGGGGAACAGCGGCGCGCAGGGCTCTTTCGCGCCGTGTGGTGGGCTATGCGAGCTGCGGCGGCGCCGTCCGCGGGCACGAGCGCGCGCACCCCGCGAGCTGCGGTGCACCGAGGCGTCGACCTCACGGCGCTGCGCGAGCCGGCGACTCAGCGTTGCCTCCCACTCGCCCCCGCCGACGGCCCGCGCGACAGTCGGCATGGGCACGCCTCCAACGTCGTAGTTTGAGCTTGCGGGCGACGTCGTGTCCGCAGTGAGGGAGGACGCCTGGGTTGGCGGCACAGTGGGGAGCGAGTCGATTGTCGAGCCACCTGGACGCCACGCGAGGAACGTCGCAGCGGACGCCGTGCGCACACGCTGTGGGTCATCCAGGATGCGCTCGATCAGCATGACCGTGTCTTGGATGGTGTGCGCGCCGGGGGTGAGCGGATTGTCGTCGTCCGGCCCGGGTAAGGCGTCAGCGGGGTTGTCTCGCTCGATCGCTAGCGGCGTCTCATCCGCATCATCATCCAGCAGATCTGGAATCGGCGGCGACGGCTCGATCTGGTGCGAAGACAGGCGGGGCGTCGGCTCGGGGACGGTTGACATTGACGGCGTTGGTGGCGTTGTGGAGCGGCGGCGCTCGCCCTCGTCGTCCACGCCCGCCGGCTCGACGACTGTCTCGATCGCCTCCTGCACCAGCCTTGCCTTCTCCTCGTCTAGCGTCGTCACAGGTACGACGTCCACACCGTGGGCGTCGTGCTCTAGGCCGTCAGAACCGTCGTCGCCCCTCCACTCACCGTCTTCCAGCGCGACAACGAGGTGCACCCAGTCCGGCGACGTGCTCGCGTAGTTGCTGACCATGTTGCCGACGCCCGACTGCAGCGGCGAGAGCGAAGGGTGCAGGAGGGCGTTGAGGGTGTGGTACGCCGCCATTGTGCGCGAGCGCAGCTCGGCCACCGACAGGCCCGATAACACGGTCGCCTCCAACCCCTCGCCACTATGGTCGACAATCCCCACCTCACCACGGCCAAGCTGCACACAGCGGCGGCGCGCAGCCAGCGCACCGAGCACGTCGCGTGTACGCTCAGGCGACGCGAGCAGGGCCACACGCGTGCCCTCGCCCGCGCCGGGCCAACGGTCCAAACCGAGGTGGAGGCTCGTGCTCGGCAGCGATAGGGTGGGGAGGACGAGCTCCTCGCTGCCGCGTGGCCCGAGGCCGAGCGAGGCCAGCGAGTGCGTGTCGTACTCTGCGTCGTGGTTTAGATCGAGGGCCGTCACGCTCGACGAGAGCGGGTGGCGCCAGTCCCAGTCTGCGGGGGACGACATGCGACTCAGGCTCGACAGCGAGGCCGTGTACGACGGTAGCGAGGCGTTGGACACCGGCGACGAGGGCTCGGACGGCGCGTCGGCCAGCGCGTCCAGGAGCGCGTGGTGCGGGATGGCGAGGTGCGGGTGTGATGCCGCCGGGAGCTCGGCGGCGGGTGACGCGTCTGCGCGGCACGGTGGTGGGGCGTGTGGCTCGGCCGTCGGCGAGTCGGTGGCGACCGCGGCGAAGGGTACGCTCGCGGCGCTGGCACTTGCCTCGGGCGTGGCGTCGCGCGACGATGTGGGGGCAGCAATGTCATGGGAAGACGACTCGCCACGCGTCGTTTCGGCACTAGTGGGGTCGGCGGCGGGGTCGTGTTGTGGTGGGATCGGTGGGACGCTGTCGTCGGTGCTCTCTGCGCTCTCTGTGCTGTCTGCGCCGTCGTCGGCCTCGGCGTCAGACCACTCGACGCTCCCCTCTAGGCTGCGGACGCCATAGCAGCTGTCTGTCCCCGGCGGCGGGGGCGGCGAGTCGTGCTGCCGCTGGGTGCGGCGCGATGCGAAGGGGTGGGAAACGCCGGCGAGTGCGGCCGAGAGTGCTGCTGCTCTCTCAGAGGGCATGGTGCAGTGTGTGGGTGGGGTGTGGATGGGATGCAGTAGATGTGCGAGCCCGAGTTGGGTGGCAAGGTGAGTGGTGCAATGGGTTGACGTTGTGTCTGCCAAGTTGTGTGTGTGTGTGCGTGTGTGCTCTGCCGGTGGACGGCCCCCCCACAAGGACAATGTGGAAGTCGGTTGGTGGTGGCCAAGTCTGTCAGTGGCGAATGTGTCAATCAGTCGTCTGGTCTCTGCTCACGCGCCTCCGCCGTCCACCTCTGCCTACCAGGCTGCACACTGCACACCACCGCCTGCCCGCCTGATACACCCCACCCCTTCCCCCGTGACAATGACACCATCGACGAACCGCCTATTCAGCCCGCCCACCCCGTTGTATCATGACGGCATCGACGACGGGCTCCCAAACCTCCACTCATCACTGCACAATGCATCATCAACTCCCGTCGGCCGTGGCGTGGCGGGCGGCCCATTCTCACCATCACACGCCGTCCCTTCCTCAACCTCTTGCCCCTTGGCGCCGCCGCAAAACCGCGCCCCTCCTCAAACGTGCCAAACCTTCTCATGCATTAGAACCTAGGGCACACCCACGCCCGTCTCTCAAGGTTACCGCGCGCAGTTAAGTAGGGAGGGGAAGCAATTGCTATCTAATAGCAAGAGCCCAAGCGACCCACAGCACGCTTGGACTTCTATGTGATCGGCATCGAAGCCGCTGTGGCTCGATGAGATTACTGGGCCTTGTCGGCGCCCTCGACAGTCTTCGGGGGCTCCTCATCCTCGTCCTCGTCGTCCGAGCGCTCGTCCTTGGCCACCTTGAGGAAGACAATGCTGAGGGTTAGCGCCGCTCCAAGTAGCCCACGTACCGGAAGAGAATACGCCAGATGAGGAAGTACCAGAACAGGTTGATGCACTGGAGGAGGAAGATGGGGGCGAAGATCTGCCACTTCATCCACCACACCATCCACATGTCCTCCAATGGTCGCCAGGTGGCGCGCTGGTCATAGCTTCCGAGTCAGTTCCCGTCAAGCATCCACCACCCACGGAATGAGGTCGAATTGCGTGTACACGCCCCACAGAATCCAGAGGTTGAGGTAGTGGCGGAAGTAGCTGGGAACTCATCAGCACTGAGATCTACGGGGACCCCGGGTGACGTACGTCCAAACGCCAACGAAGACCGCAAAGAACGGTGTAGAGGCCGACTCGCTGACGTAGTTGACACACTTGGCGAGCTGCAGGAGTCAGCGACTGTAGGCAGAATGCACACCCACCGCCAGGAAAATGTCCGAGACGTCCATGGACACGAAGACGGAGACACCGATGTATGTGAGCTGGGGAAGTCAGTGGATGCGACGTCATCACGACACCACGACACGTACCGAGATGCCATAGCTCCATCCGATGAGCCAGAGGGTCACGGCGTGCTATCTAGTCAGTTCTGGACAGCGCGCAGACATACGTGAGCGACGAGCTCGTTAAAGTCCTTGCGGGGCTTCTCAATCTTGAGGGCAAGGATGATGGTCTGCTGGCACCAGTAGGCGGCCTGCACGAGGTAGTACGTCTTGAGGCCCCAGGTCATCTCCTTGTGGGGGTAGTCGATGAAGAAGTACTCGGTCTTGTACCACCAGGTAGGCAGCTGGCTCATGACGAGGATACCGGCAACGCCCATGATGCCAAAGTAGAAGATGGCGTAGCCCTCTACATGGGTCAGCTGTGGCCCGGACATCCCACTCACGCTCAGTGAAGCGCATGATCTTGGCTCCCTTGATGCCGAGCGACTTGGCGAGGGGGCGGAGGATGTAGATCGTGACGAACTGGCGAACACTGACGGTGTGAGTGCCTTCCCCCACAGCCCCCACCTCCACCCCACTCACAAGGACCAAACAACAATGTAGTACGCGATGAAGGCGAAGTCGCCGAGGCCCTTGGTGTACTTGCCGTTGGGGAGCTTGTTGCTGGGGAAGAGCAAGTACTTGAACGGGTTGAAGGTGAAGGGCCCCATCATGCCCGTGTCGATGAGGATCCATTGGTTGGCCCAGAGCAGGATGGGCAAGACCATGAGAATGAACGCCGAGGCTGGGGGTGAGCTGGGCTGGGGTCGCCGCGACTTACAAGGGACAAGCATCCAGCGACCGGTCCGCAGGTCCTCCTTGAAGCCGAGCGAGTGGTATCTCTCTGGGAGGCCGTCGGCTGACGGGCGGGGCTTGCCCTTGGGCAGCGGTTGGACCTCGCTCCTAGCGTCCATGTCAGCGACAGGGACGGCGGAAGGGGTGACGCGGTATACTCACGCAGTCATCTTGGACGTGTGCTGGTTGAGAGGAATTTGCCTGGCCAAGGTCAGCATGGGTACGAGGAACGGAGGGGCCGGCGGACTCGGGCCTTGGGGCCTTGAGGGGCGACTGTGATCGCCAGCCGGTCTGTGTGTTGTTGCAGACCGAGTTGTGCTACTCACTTGAGCGCGCTCGTCACACTCGAGCTTCGTCGGCGGTTTGCAGGCTTCTGTTGGCTGGACATTGCCAGATTCTAGGCTTGTGTGCCGATGTGTGTGTGGATGTGGGGTGTGTGCAGGTTTGCGCGTCACGATTGATGCAGTTGGACGAGTGGGGGGTTAGTGTTGCGACGTGACGGGGACGTCTCGCCGCGTCGTTGGTTAGATTGCAGGATGGATGGAAGGCCCCGACCACTAAATCTGTCCTAAATGTTGAGGGTGGTACGTGCATGGGTGGGTGAAGTGGGTGGGGTGGGCCGACGCTGCCTCGCTACCTGGCCGCCAGTCGGCGTGGCCCTAGCGCACACACACTCCCTCCTCTCTCCCTCACTCTCGATAGATGCCCTTGTCCCTTGCCGGCAACCTGCCTGCAGTCTCTCTCTCTGCCGGCCTTTGGTGGCGCGTCGAAGGCCTACGCGCACCTGGCTGACTGACCGCGCTGACCGTTTGCCGCGTAGTCCGTAGTCCGGCATCCGGCAGCGCGGCGCGGCGGTACGGCAGGCAGGGCAGCACCGCCCAATGACGATGACACTGCAGGTATCCCACGGTGCCACCAACCCCTACCACCGTGTCAGGCTCAAACCCTTCTGCCTGACACTGACGCCGCCTCACACCGCCACGGGCCACTGCGTCACTGCCTGCAGCGTTCCCCGTCACCACCTCTCATGTCGACGACGTGAACCCCAGCCAGACTCACCTTCCCTCATCCATCTACATCTGCATCCAACTCCCATCCCACGACTAGACACGACACGCACAGGAGAACACGGCCATCATGATTCTCTTGGAGGTGAGGCCGGCCTTGACCCCGTTATCGACCAACCCGCTCACTAGAATCCCAGTCCCACAACGTCATCATCCACGATGTCCTCACCGACCGGTTCGAGAAGTGCGTATCGGCGCATGGTTGGACGTGTGCCGTTCAGCTAGACGATGCACTCTCCCATGAGCTAGCTAACCGCCCCAGGGAATCTCGGGCCGACATCCAGTTTGTCGACTTTGACAGCGTCCGCTTCCATCTCTCCACGCCCGAGTCCAAGACGGTCATCCTCCTCTCCATGGGCATCCTCTGCTGGCCCGACCTCGCCAAGTACGGCGCACGCGAGTACCTCGAGCAGGCTTACGCCGGCTACATCCTCCCCGAGAACCAGACCGAGCCAGAGTACAACGTCTCGCTGAGCATCGACCTCGAGAAGCTCCCCGCGTCACCTGGTGCGTTGCTTGCGTTGCTCTGCGATGGAGTGTGGCCCAGCTGACACTCGGCAGAGGAGAGGCAAGAGCTGATTCAGCACCTGTCGCTGCTCAAGCGCAACGCACTTGCCGCGCCCTTCCAGGCCTCGTTCGAGGAGCAGAAGACGCTGCAGGCCAACTACAAGGAGCCTGCGGGCGCTCAGCAGGTCGACCTCGCGCCGGCCGAGAGCAAGGGAGAATTGAAGATTATCAACTACCGCGAATCCGAGGCTATCTTTATCCAGGCCAACCACGACCGCGTGACGGTCATCTTCTCGACTCTGTTTGCCGATGAAACGGACCGTGTCTACGGCCGCACCTTCCTCCAGGTACGTGTGACCGACGACTGTCGGTTCGGCACTGACCCCCTGCTAGGAGTTTGTCGACGCACGTAAGCTGCAGTCGCTGCAGAGCGCGCCCCAGGTTACATACTCGAACCGCGAGCCACCCCTTGAGATTCGTCATATCCCCGGCCTGAAGCGCAGCGAGGATGTGGGCTATGTCACCTTTAGTGAGTCTCCCGTCCCCTCTCCGGAGCTCTCCCCTCGCCGTCACATGCGCATATTCGTTGGGGTTTTGGGTTTGCAGTTTGATTGTAATATGCTGCCCATTGTGCTCCATCGATTACCCACACTTCCCCTCCCCCCTCGTGTTCCATCTCGAACTACCCCCTTCTTCTTGTTCCTGTCGCCGTCATCGACAATTCGTACTAACATGTGCAGTCCTCAACCCCCGCCACTACGCAAACCCGACGCAGGCCCTGTCGACCATCTCGCGCATCCAGCTGTTCCGCGACTACCTCCACTACCACATCAAGTGCTCCAAGGCGTACATGCACTCGCGCATGCGCTACCGTGTGGCCGAGTTCTTGAAGGTGCTCAACCGCGCCAAGCCCGAGGTCGCCAACGCTGAGCGGCGAACCGTCTCGGGCCGTACCTTCCGGTCGCGTTAGGGGCGGGGCACACGACAACTAGACGGTGGAGACGAGAGGGGCCGCGATTCGTCTGACCGACCTCCGGGCACTGCGGAGGTATCCAAGACGACACGCGGTTTCATGTTCAGACATGTGCGACGGTGGCCGTACGTACATGGGTTGCAGTTGTAGACGACCACGACGGGCAACGGTAGCACAGGTGAAATGTATACAGATCATCCAACGGGTCAAGCTTACGGCTGCGACCAGGCAAGCAGGGGGTGGTTGCGGGCTTTGTTGTTGCGAGCCATTCAATACGAGTGTACCACAATGCTTAAATTCTGGCCGGCGGGGTTACCGCCCTGAAGGCTGAGGAGGATTAGGGTGCCGGTTGCCCACATGTTGTTGTCACTGACCGCGGGGCTGCGCCGTGGCCGTGTTTGTATTATTGTGTTATGCTTTGGTTTAGGCTAGCGTAGCGCCACTGTTTCCACTGTTTGCAGGATCACAGGGCTATGCAGTGTTTGAGCAGGCCAGGCAGGTGGGTGGTGCTGCTGGCTGGGCGGGTGCCGATCCCGCCAAGGAGCGGGACGTCGCAGTGTGGATGCATGCGGCAGGGGGAGGTCAGATGGCCTAGTGGGCCGGATGTTGGGAGCTCCTAAGGAGCATTGTTTCCTGGAAAGCGTGCGTACGACGTAACGGGCCAAAGTGGGGAGTAGGTTTGGGCGCTGGGCCGCAGCCGCCTGGTTGCCTCGCCTGCAGCCGACGCGCCTGCTCTTTTTGATTTTTTTTTTGGGTGCTTGCTTTCGGCCCACCCCGAGACCCTTGGTGCACGACTTCCATCGGTGATCAACTGACCTCTGTGGGGGCGGTGAGTCGACCGTCATCAGCAGTGGACATGGCATGCGGGTTGGGCTTGGAGGACGCGCTGTTGCTACAAGTGGTAGTGGAGCAGGATGCATAGATGCATAGCGGCTTTGGTCTGTCTGCGCACAGAGGACGAGGCGAGGACTGATGACGCCAAGGTCAATATGGGCGTCTGGCTGTTTACGCTGTGTGGGCGGGAGCATTTTTGTGGAACCGACGCCATCAGTGAAGGGTTGGGTGGTGCCTTTGGGTGTTTGTCGCTGGGTGTCTGGGTGCTGCCTGCCTGCCTGCCTGCCCGCCGCCGCCGCCGCTCGCCGCCGCTGTCGCCGCCCTTTAGACCCTTGTCGTCTTTCCCTGTTGAATGCCTGCCTATAGGACCTGTCTAAGAGCCAACAGCCAACAACCTAACCAGCCAGGCAACTCGGCCCAGCAAGCCCAGCAAGCCCAACCCAACAACCAACACAACAAGCAACAACGACAGTTGCATCCTCCTCATCTCTCTCAACCCCCCTCCTCCTCTCCTCTCTGCTCTTGTCGGCAGCGTTCGTTCCCAGTTTGCCTTCAAGCACCGTCTGCACTCATTTGTCGGTGTTTTGACTGTTTACTTTGGGCTCGTCCGCACCCGGGGCGCCACTCTCCTTTTGCACCCAAACACACACCCAGCCAGCCCAGCTTGCTCGGGCGCCAAACGGCATACCACCACCACCACCCAAACCATCAACCCGCCTTCTCCCTCCCCTCACTCTGATTCCATTCTTTCCGTCATCAATCATAACAACCAACAATCCCCTTCCCATTCCCCTCTCCTCAAACTTGAACACTGTTACATAGTCTTGCACCCCCTCCTACTCTTTAATCCCTACTCTCTTCCCCTGCTTGTCTCCTCTCTCTCTCTCTCGCCCTCGCACCTCAACCGACGGCGGCACAGCGGATTGTTTCGTCGACTACACAACGCCGACAACCAACTCGCCTCCACCCGTCCGTCAACAGAGGACAATACAACCTTCCCCCCCCTTCCCACCGACATCAACACCGCCGCGCATCACTCAACATGAACAGGGTAGGCATCAAACACGCCGTCGCATCACTCACACCATAGGCCGCAAACCCAAGGCGAGTTGCCACTCGTTCCTCCAAAGTCAACGACGAGAATGCCGTCCCAGTACGTGCTGGTGACAAGGGTGCACCCAGTCGCCTTGGCCCCAAGGTCGGCGCCGTGCAGCAGCAGCAGCAGCCGTCCAAGGCAGGCAAGGCTCTTGACAACGCCAAGGCTGGCATCAAGCGCGAGCGCAACGTCTTAGGCGCGGTGACCAACATCAGGGTGAGTGCGCAATGTTTGGCCCAGATCCAAACACCATGCACACGGACGCTTACAATGTGCTAGGACAATGCCGACGATGTCAAGAAGCCTGGTGCGTTCGCCATCCTCCCGCCGTTTATGCATACTGACAATGTTCAGCCAAGGCGGCCGTCAAGGCGGAGGCTAGGCCACCATTGGCTACCCGCCCGTCGCAGACGCAGCAGGCTCGCCCCATCGCCCCCGTCCCTCATCGCATCACCAAGCCGACCGTCTACTCCAATCTCGACCGCAATGCTGTCGCTGCCGATGACGAGCTCATCCGCTCGGAGATGGATCTTGACAAGCTGGCCCCCGCCTTGGCAGACGACATGCTGGACATGGACGACGAGGCAACGCTTGGAGCCATGACCGACGATAGCATGGACGACGAGGAGGAGTATGACGACGAAGACTGGCTTCGCATGACTGAGGAGGACGAGTATGCCGCCCATGCCGAGCTCGACATGGTCCGCAAGTCTTTCCAGGACGACATCGACCTCTTCGACACGACCATGGTCGCCGAGTATGCCGACGACATCTTTGCCCACATGGAGGAGCTCGAGGTGAGCGTAGCGCTCGGACCAAGCTGACTCTGCAGGTCGCGACGATGCCCAACCCTCGATACATGGAGTTCCAGACGGAGATCGAGTGGTCAGTCTTTTCCTTTTGATTGCCGTGTTTGCATCAATTCTGACCCTGAATAGGACGATGCGCACCACCCTTATCGACTGGCTGCTGCAAGTCCATCTCCGCTACCACATGCTCCCCGAGACTCTGTGGATCGCCGTCAACCTTGTCGACCGTTTCCTGTCTGTCCGTGTCGTCTCGCTCAACAAGCTCCAGCTCGTTGGCGTCACGGCCATGTTCATCGCGGCCAAGTACGAGGAGATCCTCGCGCCCAGCGTCGACGAGTTTGTTTACATGACCGAGAACGGCTACTCGAAGGAGGAGATCCTCAAGGGCGAGCGCATCATTCTGCAGACCCTCGACTTCACCATCTCGTCATACTGCTCGCCATACTCGTGGGTCCGTCGCATCTCCAAGGCCGACGACTACGACATCCAGACCCGTACCCTGTCCAAGTTCCTCATGGAGGTCACCCTCCTCGACCACCGCTTCCTGCGCTGCAAGCCAAGCATGATTGCCGCTGTTGGCATGTACCTGGCCCGCAAGATGCTCGGCGGTGACTGGAACGAGGCATTCGTCTTCTACTCCAACTTTACCGAATCACAACTCGTCTCGGCTGCCATCATGCTCTGTGAGCGTCTGGTCGAATCCGGCTTTGAGAAGGTCTACGTCTACAAGAAGTACTCGAACAAGAAGTTCCTTCGCGCGTCGACTTTCGCTTGTGACTGGGCTCACAACCATGCAGCAACTACTTGGTCTCCTAGAGGTGGGTTGAGCTCAGCGTCCGATCCTAACCCCCCAGAGTAAATGGACTTTCTACCCTTGTGTAAACACGCAAAGGCCTCTTGCCCTGTTGATAATGTGCCACCCACTGGCTCTCGACCCCGCAACACCGGCCTGTTCCTTGTTCAGTGTCCGATAATGGTGTACTGCGTGACCCAGGGGCACGATCCCATGGCCTTTCCCCCCTACCTCCCGCGCTCTCTCTCTCTCCCCCTCTCTCTCCGCCCTGTCCCTCTCCCATTCTTACCGCATAGTTTCATTAGTCTTGTGTCCAGTTCCCCCCAGCGACTCGCTAGCAATGGCATGTCACAAGCATTCCATCATTATGGATGTGTGGACTATAATGTGGGGTATTGGGTATGGTTGCGAGGTGGTATACACTAACAAACAATGCGGCGTCTAGACGTTGATGGGAGCATCGGCTGACGGCGGCACAAGTGGCGCCGCAGACGACTTTGCCTTTCTCTTGTTGTTGTCCTTGAAGATCTGGTTGAGAATGTCCTTTGTGTCGGGCTTTGGTGGCTTGGACCGCTTGGTGTCTGGCGACGTGCCCAGCGCCACGTCGGTCGCCGTGCTGACAAAGGAGTTTGCGCCCGAGCCATTGACAATGCTGCCTCTGTCGCCGCCGCCGCCGTCGAGGGCGTCGCGCAGGTCGGTAACGTCGACCGAGCGGGACACGGGGTGGCCGAGGGACTGGTACGAGGCGTTGGGGATGGCCATGAGCATCTCGGCAGCGTTGCCGTGCAGCTCTCCGTCGGGCGCCGACGACGAGTAACGTTCGAGGGCTGGGGTGTGAGCTTGGGCCTGGTGTTTGCCACTTACATTCCTTGATTGCGAGCTCGACGTTCCACGGCGAGGCGAAGCGGCGCGCAATGGTCGCCTGGTCGCGGCCGGTAGCCGCCTGCACATTGGGCGAAGTGGAGAACGCATTCACGAGCTGCGCCGGGTCGAGGATGGGCTGGCTCGACGACTGCGACTCGCCCTCGGTCTGGTCGCGGAAGAAGGACGCGGGCTCTGCCGGCGGCGGGAGCACGTCGTCCTGCGAGAGCGGGGTACGCCACTCGGGCACTGCGAACGGCTCGGGGAGCGAGTTGATGGCCCTGTCGGCGAGCTCGACGGCCGAGGGTACGCCCCACCGCTCAGCGAGGCGGCGCCACGACACGGCCACGGTCTCGCGACACGCGCGCTTGCGCTCGAGCACCCAGGCGCCGGTGCGTCCGTCGCCAGGACGTCTGATGAGCTCGGCGGCAGCGTCGCGGTCCAGCGCGAGGAGCATTGGCGCCGCGGCGAGAAGCGTCGCGACGGGCACGCACGTGTTGAGCTCGTCGAGAATCTTGAGGATGGCAGAGTAGTCGTACGGTGTGGCGACATTGTCAAACGACGTGAGGTTGGCGCCCGACTCGAGGCGGTTGAGCGGGAGCGAGACGCGGCGGCCACCACGGATGGGTTTCCGCGACGACACGGGCGTCGTGTGGCCCGAGTTGCCGCTGGTGCCGGCGGCGTTGGCAAGCGGGATGTTGACGGCTGGGGGGTTGGCCTTGCTCGCGACGCTGCCGTTGGGAGTCGGCTCAATGACGTTGACGTTCCACGACACGGCCTTGGAGGGGGCGTTGGGGTCGGTCACCTTCTCGATGGGGTGGGGAGAGTCGGGGGGCGTGGGGAGCGCCTCGGCGACGCCGAGCTTGGAGCTGATGGCGAGGGTGTAGAGTGCGGCCATGACGGCGTTGCAGAAGCGCATAATGTTGGGCTCGTTGGGGCGCGGCTTGCGGTCGCGTGGCATCTCGGTCTCGAGATAGAAGACGAACGCCTGGACGTAGGCCGCGCGGACGGGGTACGACGCCTCGCAGAGCAGGGGCAGCGTCTCCTGCCACACCTCGGGCGCGATGGGGTTGCGGCGGCCGAGACCGCCACGGCGCGTGTCGACAGCGGGCGTCTCGAGGAGGGGAGCCTTGCCCTTGTCGGGCTTTTCAGAGATGGGGCTGGTGACGCGGGCCTCGGCCTGGTCGCCCAGGTCGGCAGCCTTCATGACGCCAGTGATGCAGTAGATCAGCACGCGGAGCGTCTCCTGCTGGGCGGGGTTAGAGGTCGGTACGGCCAGGATCTGGAGCGCAATCTCCTCGACAATGTCGTTGATCTGGTCGGCGTAGTAGATGTGGGTGCCGAGCGACGAGACGCACTGGACGAGCGCGGGCAGAAGTGCGTCGCGCGAGTCGACGCCTACGCGGCGAATGATAACGTTGAGGAGGCTCGCGAGGATGTCGGTGACAGCGAGACCGACGAGGGACACGTTCGAGCTGAGAATCGTCGTGATCATGGCGAGCACCGACGAGTGCTTCTGCGTAGGCGGCGAGTCGTCCGGAAGGTTGACGAGCAGCTCGACGAGGCGCGTGGGGACGACAAAGCGCGACTGAAGCAGCATCGCCGCCGTGAGGCGCTCGGCGAGCCAGCAACACCTCTCGACATCGCTCCAGCCGCGCTTGTCGAGGAAATCGAAGCACACGTCGATCACAGTGTTGGCCTGGGACGCCTGGCACTCGCCAACGAGGTCGTGGAAGCAGCGGAGGGCAGCCGAGCGGACGTCCTCGCTCCCTGGGCCCTTCTCTCCCGGCACGTGCTCGTGCAGGCTGGGCGCGCGGCGGTCGTTGATGGGCTTGCGCACAGCAAACTCGCGGAAGAAGGGCGAGACATTGTCGCCACCGGGGCTCTTCTTTGACAGCTCCTCCTTGAGGTCGGCGAGCGGGGCCTCGGAAATAATCGTCAACAGGGCCGGGACGATGATCTTGACCTGGCGCGGGAACTCGACGTTGCTCCCGAACACTGCTTCAGACCCTGCGGCCGAGCTGAGCGCCTGCAGGCCCACGAGGCGCGTCCGGCTCTGCTCCTCGTCGTCTGGCTTCTCGCTCGTGTGCTGCGTCGTCGCCATCTGCGCAAACTTGGACAGCACGCCGAGGTACTCGTCGGTGAGCGTGTCGTCGACGCCAATCGCCGCGCCGTCTGTAAACGTCGCAAAGGCTTTGAAGCAGCTCGCAGCGCGCGCGGCGACCTCGAGATCCGTGTCGTTCTTCTGGTACACCTTGACGTCGAGCGCCGTCGAAATGATGCGCATGGTCTGACCGGCAAACTTGCCAATGTCGCCCTTGCATTCTGTCAACAGGCGGTGGAGGATGACGAGCGAGATGAGGAGCGAGCTGTGGTCAGCCGTGGCCAGACTCTGCACTCACGCTCGCGACTTGGGGTAACCCCCCGTGCTGCCTCTTGCCTCCTTGGCGGTCCTTCTCTCGAGCTCGTCGCCAATCTTGCCGAGGCTGCTGGGCTTGTTGGTCGCATAGTAGGTGAGCTTTGACGTGTCCTGCGACAGGGGCATGAACTCTGGGCCCGACTTGAGCAGGTCCTTGGGCGGCGGATAGCACTCGTTGAGGACCTGCACGCTCGGGTTGAGCTGCATGCACGGGAGGCACGGCATGGTGGGATGGGTGGTCGAGAGGTGGTCGAGAGTGGTCAAAGACGAGGTGACTGCTGCAGCCACGCGGAAACACGGTCCTGGTTCTTGCCTTGTCCTGGCCGGGACGTGTTACGCCGGGTTTGGGGTTTGCTCGGTGGCCGAAGAGGTGGGCGATGCTGGATCGCGTTGTAGCGACGGCGCTGGCGTCGACCAACGTGTTTGAATCTCGAGTAGGATGCTGTCTCGGAGTGCTAGCCGCGATGTTGGTCGGGCATGCAATGCAGTTGGATGCAACGTCGACCCAGTCGTAACAACGTTCAATGACACCGACCGACGGAGACCCACCCACCCAGGGGAGCCAGCCAGCACCCATTCTGGGTAAATCACGTGCATCCGCTGCCGCCCTGTGACATCACCAAAGCCTCGACCTCCGCCGCCCCGACCTCCGCCTCGACCTCCCTCCGCCTCGGCCCTCCTCCTCGACCACCTTGCATGCACTCTACAGCGCGTAAAACACAACAACCATCCAAACGAGAGTAGGCCCGCGCAATGCAGCTGCGCGGGCGACCGAGACCAACAACATTGTAGAGGCCACTAGACTATACGGCTAACTCGAGATCGACCTTACAGAATGGCCATGTCGCGGAGCGAGTTGCGCACTGGCCTCAGCGGGGCCTCCGCGGGTTTACTCACCAATCGTGTCCGTCACGGCCGCCATGACGACCTTGAGCTGCGCACTGTCCGTGGCAGTCGTGATACTGACATCAGCTCGGGCCTCGTCCCAACCCACTGGATATAAATCTCCTTGGACGGCGTGCGGTTCACTGCACGAAACTTGGCCTTGAAGTAGTCGACCGCGTCCATGAACGACCCAGGCTTTCCGGGGTACTCTGGCCACCACGTGGCAACCTGTTGCTTTGGGTCGGCGAGCTTCTGCTTGAGTAGGTCGGCCTTGTTGAGGAACAGGATCATGGAGGATCTCGTGAACCCTAGGGTGAGTATTGACCAGCACGGCTTACCCACACTGCGAGTTGACAATCGACTCCCAAAGGATGAGCGCCTCGATCATGCCGTTCGAGTCACGGTCCTCGATGATGCTCGAGTTGTAGTCTGACAAGCTGACGAGGAAGATGATGGACGTGACGCCCTCAAAGCAAGACGCCCTGCCATGTCAGCGTAAGCCAGCCCCGGCCGCACCATTTCCGACGCTCGCTGCGCTGGCCGCCGACGTCAAACAGCCGGAACACCATGTCGTTGATCTCAAACCGTGTCTCGGAGATACCAGTCGTCTTGGAGCGCACGCGCAGGATGTCGTCGTGCGTCGGTTGGTACTCTGGATCGAAGAGGCGGTCGAGGTGGGCGTAGAAGCTGTGCGGCTTGAGTCGTACCCCCTGTCACTAACACCTACTAGGGCATGTTCTCAGGCAGGGCATACTCGTAGCTCTTCGAGTAACATTCCTGGACGCCTTCGTCCTCCCAGAGCGACTTGAGGGCCTTGAAGTATCTCGGCGGGAACGGCTGGCCGCTGTTCACAGGCTCCTCGTTGTCGACGAGCGTGATGAATCTCCTGTTCTCGTGGGCTACTCCCATACCGAGCTCGTCCATCATGTCGATGACGGCCCGCATCGCGCCGACAATGTTGGAAAAGACGATTTTGCTGGGGTTAGCTCGGATCTCGCCGCCACCCACCGGTAGTCCTCCACCTCGCCTGGGGTAAAGGGCTTTCGGTGAAGGTGTCGCATCTGCTTGAGCACGGTCGACTTGCCGGAAGCGCCAGCACCGAGGAGCAGGAGCTTGACCTCGCGCGACATTCGCTTCTCCTCCTGCTCGGTTAGACGTCACTTCGATTCGAACCCACCTCGCGCAGCTGCTTGTCGATATCTCGCGACCACGACGACGTCGGTGACTTGGGCCTGGACCCAGGTGTGGAGACACAGGCACCCATGGTGAAGAACAGTTTGGAGGAGGGGGAAGGGGGGTGGGGGGGAGGGGGTACTGTTCACAACTGTAGAGGTGAACCAACGGCTGCCGATGTGAGCGAAAAGCAGAACGCAACTCTGACCACGACTGACGACCGCCAGAGGAGATTCACGGCGGCTTTGGCGAACTGGCGGGGCGTGGGAAGCTATGGGGCCTTGGAAAGTGTGCGTTTGATCAGCAAGACGGAGATGCTGGCCGAGGGCGCTGACTGCGGACGTTGAGATTGAGCGATGGGAGAAGAAGGATGCAAACGATGAGGTATTATGCAAGACGGGGGCCGCCGGGCCAAAGTGCTGGGGAAGGTGAGTCCACCCGAGTGGCCAAAGGTAAAGGAGGTCGAGGCAGCGACGGCCAGCGTCTCGAGCATCTCTGGGCATTGTCGACTGGGCAGCATGACAATGGGAGTGGAGGAGTCGGACGGCAGGCACGAGGCGACAATGGGCCCTTCTGTGGTGGCTGGGAATGGAAGAGGACAACGGCACATGCTCATGGCCTCGCGGGCTGCCGCTCAGATCCTCAGTGACAACGAGGACGAGCAGCAGGTCGCTTTCGGAGGCTTGCTCGCGTCGGGGACCGACGAGGAGGAGGAGGAGGAAGAGGAGGGAGGGGAGGAGGGAAGAGGGAGGGGGGAGAAAGGAGGGGGAGGGAGAGGGAAGGAAGCGCCGCGCGGCTGGCTTTCGGGCGATAAAAGACGCGCCACGACGCCCCAAGGCGGCCGTTTCAACCTAAACGCGGGGATCTGGGCAACTTTGACGGCGCTCACCTCGCACCGTTTCATGCTGACAGGCAGTGCATGGCGAAGGTGAGGCAAGGCGATAGGCGAGTGGTAGCATGCACGCACGCAGGCAGGCAGGCAGTGAGCAGCAGCATCACGCCACGGCACGCCGGCATTGTTCTTGCTCGGCCACCCTCAAAAAGTCATTGTTCCGGCGCGCCGATGAGCACGGGCCTAAAGGATAAAGGAGGGAGGGAGGGTGCTGCCTGGCCGGCAGCGGGGAAGTACGGCAAGTGACGGCCGATATGTGCTCAGAGTCCTTGATGCTGACTGACTCGAGACGCGTGCAAGCGAGACGCGAGATGACGACGGTGCCAGTGACGTCGAAGAGGTGCCACACAAGTGCACTGCAGTCGCCGCCACGAGGCCGCAGAGGCGGTTGATCGTCCTATGCCGCCGCCGCCGCCGCGACGCCGTGGGGCGCGGAGACTGGGACACTGCTCCACGGGGCCCTGTGACCGACTCGTGCACTGACAAGTGGTAGTCACAATGGCGGCAACGACGACACGATCATGATGAGCACAACTACGGACCGAGCTTGCTACAGTGCGAGCATGACGACGAGCGCAACAGGGACAAGATTGCTGACTCACCCCCTAACTCGTCGTCGTCGCCGTCGACGACCGCCGCCATCTTCTCGCCATCTTCCGCTCGTGGCATGCACACACACATCTCCACACACTGATCCCCTCTCCCGCCTGGGTACAGCGCCCAATGGGCCCCTCTGCTCCGATTGACTCGCTCGACTCACCTTTTGCCTCTCCCCACTCACCCTCTCTTACCGCCGCCGCAGCGTTAACACCTACTTCTCTCGTTCATCTACCCCCACCTTCCACCTCGAGCCTTACACTGGCACGCACCATTCACAATGCCCCCAGCTCTTCAATCACCTCTGGTGCTCACCTCGTCGATCCGGCAGCCCCACCCCCCCACAACCTCATTACCCCTGGCAGTGCCCAGTCTTTCTCACACCGACCACACGCAGCCCCAGCCGTGCACCCCTGTCATTCCCCCGTCTCCGTCTCTCTCTCTTCACCAGCACGGCCCAGAGGACATGGCCACCCGCCCATTTGGCGAGCAACGCGCGTACTCGGACCCACCCTTCAAGCGCCGCGGCCGCCAGGCGACCGCGTGCACCGAGTGTAACCGGCGCAAGCAAAAGGTGGGGCGTTTCTGCGAGCCAGTCTGACGCCCAGTGCAACGGCCTCCGCCCGTGTCACCACTGCGCACGCCGCAACCTCGTCGACGAGTGTCGTTTCCCCGACCCTCGAATGCTCAAGACCCCAGAGACTCGCACGAGCAGTGGCAAGCGTCACCTATCCGAAGACGACGACTCGGAAGCCGACGCGCAAAGCGGGGCGCAGTCGTCCCGGGGCGGCGGGTCCGGTCACTCGCATACAGGCAGCACGGGCAGCAACTCTGACGGGATCCACCCCGGCTCGACCTTCTCCCCTTCCCTGCACCACGGGTCGCACGCCGGCTCCATCGCGGGGATCGCTGATACCCCGCGCGGCCGCGCCAATCTGCCCCACCCCTCACCTCTAGAACCATTCCAGTATCGACGCCCCCAAGCTTCTCCTGCCGGGCACCCGTTCGCCCTCCCACTCAGTTTCGACCGCACCGATCCAGAAGAGCGCGCCATGCCCAAGTGGGCTGTGGACGAGCCGGCCGGCGCGGCCGGACCAAGTGGCGGCGGTGCAAGCTTCCCCCACACCAATCTCCGCCTGGGACGCGACGCATCGCCCGATGCGGCCAAGACCGCCCAGAGTGGCAGTGCCAAACACGACCACACGCTGATGCAGGAGGGTGGTGCACCAGGCATTGGCTCTCTTGCGATCGAGGGCAGCGGCGTGGAACGTGAGTGCATACATAGGGTGCAAGCTTACACCCAGGCCAGTTCCAGTTCTACGGCACGAGTCACTTTGGACCCCGCCTCGCTGCGCAGGTCATGAACGTGAGCTGGACTGTTGACCACAGCTGACCCCAGGTTGTGGGCAAGGTCACGCTCAACAACAGCGCAGACTTCAGCGACTCACAGTACGGGCGCGGGCACAAGCGCCAGGCGCGGCGGTTTGGCGATCTCACCGCGGCCGTAACCGATGGGTCGATGATATACCATATCCGCCAGCTCGACGGGCAGGTGCCGAACCGCAGCTTGTGTGAGCGCTTCACGCGGGCGTACTTTGAGCGATATAATGAGTGAGTTTGGGCTAGAACAAGGCTGATGTTCAGCCAAGTCGACTTTCTTTACGAGCCCGACTTCAGGGCCAAGTACGATACCTTCTGGAAGATCCGTGGGGAGTTTGAGGACCTGAGCAAGATCGACATCCGATGGTTCTCCCTCTTCCACATTGTTCTTGCCTTTGGCGTTCTCCTGGATCGAGAGGCGGATGAGTCGGGCGATCTTCTGGAGGAGCGAGAGGAATTGAGTCTCCGCCTGTTCTTAAGTGCACGCCGCGCACTGTCCGAGACCTCAAGCTTCTGCGGCGAGTCGGTCGACACGGTGCGCGCGTACGGCTTGGTGAGTACAGCGAAGAGGCGGCTGACCTCAGCTCTCGCTCTACCTCATTGTCACTCGCCGCGTGCCCGAGGCATGGCAGACCATCGGGGCGGCAGCGCGTGCCGCCCAGGCGCAAGGGTGGGTAGTAGGTGGTCGATAAAACTAACCCACCAGTATGCACATTGACGGCGAGGTGTGGCGCAGCGTCGACGGCAAGGAGGCCGAGCTTCGCCGGCGGTTGTGGGCTCGTAAGTCCCCGTGTCCACCCCTTGCTGACACCCAGAGTTGTACATTCTCGACCGGTAGGCCGTATCCCAGGAATCACTAACCCCAGCTCCATCTCCCTTTTCCTTGGCCGCCCACTCGCGATCCAAGACGGCGGCTTCACAATCCGCCTCCCCGCAAACATCGACGACGACGAGCTGCACGTCGTCCCGCGCCGCAACTGGCCACTGACAAAGATCACCAAGTCGACGTTCCTCATCCTGCACTACAACCTCGCACAGATCATTGGGCGAATCCAGACCAACTGCTTTGGGCTTGGCAGGCGCGAGCACACCGAAGTCATGAAGTGCGAACGGCTCATGCTCGACTGGCAGGCCAACCTCCCGCCAGTGTTCAAGCTCGATCACCCCGACAAGTCGTTGGACGAGACCCACCCGTGGCTCGGGTTCCAGCGCCAGAGCCTGTCCTCCAAGTACTACCAGGCAAGGATCTCGCTCCACCGGCCGTACCTCCTCACGCAGCTCAACGACCCGGACATGAGCTCGGAGCTGCTCACGTCGCTCAACGCGTGCGTCTACAGTGCGCTGGCCGAGCTCTCCCTCCGATTGAGCACGCGCGAAGTCGACGCGGACCCGTTCGACCGCTTCAAGTGGATGACTGTGGGTTACAATGACGGTCACTAGCTAACCCGCGCCAGGTCGCCTCGGGCTTCTCCCCAGCCACAGTCATCGGCATTCTCCTCGCGTATCCCAAGCGGCTCCAGCAGTTCAACTATGTGCATATCCGCGCGCTGTACACCGACTATCTTGAAGTCGAGCGCAAGACGACACGCCGGGACGAATCCCTCGAGAACGAGATCCGCGTGCTGGACATGATCCTCCAGCATGCCGACGCCGTCGAGGCGGAGATGGCTTTAACTGGCGGAGAGGTGACGCGCTCGCGCATTCACAGTCGTGCTGTGAGCCGCATGTCGCGCCGCCCAAGCCCGCGTCCAAGCCTCCCCAGCCCGTTGAAGACACACCGTACGGTCCCGGTGCCAATGGGACTCGGCGCAGCCGGCCCATCGTCGGCGCCCATCCCCGCGCCACCACCGCCTCTGTCCTACACACCGTCCCAGCAGCTGCCCCTTGCCACGACGCAAGCGGCGCCGTTCTTCTCGCCGGCGCCCCTCCCACTTCAGAGCATATACCCCACCTCGGCGTTCAACCCTTCCATGATCCCTGTCACGCCGCATACGCCGGCCCACACGCTACCCGCCACCCACTCGCCGCTCGGCGCCCAGCCCTTCTCGCCCACCCGCCTAGTCAACCTGCCCACGTTTTCCCAGCAGCAAGGTCTCCACTCCACCCTCCTCCCCTTCCCTCCCAACGACGACTGGTGGGTGCTCCGCCCGCCGTCTGACCCCAGCGCCAGCGCCTTCCCAACTGCCGACAACGTGCCTGCCTGGGCCAACCTGCTCGACCACCTCGGCGAGCCGCCCCCCGAGCCGTCCCTCCCGTGGACCAATGGTTCAGTGTTCAACGACCGCCCGTAAGATACGATCCGTAGCTGCTCTGCATGTACTCTACCCATATGGTCTGAATTCAAGGGGCAATTGAGCGCCAGTGCATGCCGGCGGTCACACTGCCGCCACTGACGACAGCGACTGGCGTCTTATCAACATGCTCACAAACACAATGGCACACGTTCACGCCATACCGCCACAGTCGCTCGATGGTGCCTTCGATCCGGCTCGCAGACCTTACCCTGCACAGGAACCGAGCTTCGACTGCGCAAGGCAGTGGTGCATTGCATCATTAGTCGACGATTAGTCGACGCACAGTCGGCGCAGCAGCCCCACCGGTCGTGATCGATTTGCATTTAAGTAACCCTCAGCGTCCGCTTATCGCACCATTAGAAGCGGCTGCTCGGGCGACACTGAAGGGTGTAACACGTGCGAGAGAAGAAAACTTGATGGGAAGTGTACGAGGGGGTTGTGTGGTGTTGGATGTGGAAGGCAGCTCACGCTACCATGAGGTCGAGACACTATCTACGGGGATCGCCTAGGAGGTGTACATGCAGGAAACGGGTTCTGGGTCGCATTTACTGCTGCTTGCACTCCTGGTTGTCGCCAGCGGGGGCACCCTCCTACTGGACAGAAAGAGGGTTGGTTAGTGACATTGTAATGGGGATCCGGGGCCCACGCACCTCGTCATCCTCGTCGTCCTCAAAGTCCTCATCATCCTCCTCGAACTCGTCATCGTAGTCCTCCTCATAACGCAGGGCCTTGCCGGTGAAGTAGTCGACGGCGCGGGGGATGATCTTCTCCTTGAAGTCCTCACCGAGCTGGTAGTCGACCTCAAGGCGAGCGTCGAGCTCCTCGAGCTCCTCCTCGTCGACGTCGCCCTCCTGGAGCTCCTCACGCGTTGGGGGCTGGGGGGGCTTGAAGAAGTTGAAGAACGAGTCGGTGGGGACGACCTTGCGGACGACACGGGTACGGCCAGAGGCTGCCTGTCAGCTACGCCAACGCCAGCCCACTCACTCTTGTTGCGCTGCTTCTTGATCTCAATCTTCTTCGTGAGGTCCTTGTCCTCCTTCCACTTGATCTCGTAGCCCTCGGCCTTGTCGTAGACAAAGTCACCGCCGTAGCCGACCTGCTCCTGGTAGTAGTAGGTCTTGGTGAGCTCGGAGTCGTCAAAGAACTCGTTGGCCGAGAAGGTGAAGTGGAGCTTGAAGCCAGGCTGGGCGTCAAGGTACGAGAGTCGGATGTCGGTGAGGTGCTGGAGAGCCTCCTCGTCCGAGTCGGTGATGGTCTCGGCAACGGGGATGTGGTTCTTGAGGGCGGTAAGCCAGAACTCGGGGATACCGGTGACCTTGGCGTCCTTGCCGTCCTCGGTGATCTCAGTGACGTGGGCACCCTCGTCCTCGTCCTCGTCCTCATCGTCAGAGTCGGCGTTCTGGCCGGCGGTCACCTCCTCGTCGGTGGGCTCGATCTTGCCGGCGATGATCTCCTCACGACGCTCGTACAGGGGGTTGTACTTGGCGAGGAACTGTCGCGTCAGAGCGTGCTGCGGCAATCGCGTACCTTCTTCTCAACCTCGAGAATGGCAAGCTGGAACTCGCTCTCGATCTTGGCGTGCTCGACCTGGAGGCCCTTGAGGCCGTCGATACGCCTGCGAACCTGAGGGGGAAGCGAGGCGAGGTAGCCCGAGTCGCGGCCGATGAGGGCGCCGAGCTTGTGCTGAGCAAGAGCGAGAAGGGCCGGGTTCTGCACGTGTATGCGAGGGAAGACGCGTTGTCAGCACTGTGCCGTTGTTGATTACACGCCATCCACGCATCTCTGGCACCCGCTGGAGCCTCCGTCACGCGCCAGCGGTGCCAGCGGGCGAGAAGAATCCATGGCACGAGTAACAGGCCAAGTTTTGCAGCGTTGCGCTGCGCTAGGGACGCGCGTGTCCTGGGCGCCGGCGCCATGCGCGCGTGCTGGCGCCTGCACCAAATTTACACGACGACTGATACTCACGTTGGCCAGCAAGCTGGCGGGGTTGACGCCGGTCACGTCCTCGCCCTCGTCATCCTCCTCGTCCTCGGCGACGTCCTCGACCTGGGGCTTGCCGAGGCCGGCGGGGCGGTTGGCGAGAACCTGCGTGGCGAGGGGGGTGTTCTGGGGGGTCGGGGCGACGACCGACTCCTCCTGGCGGGGCTTGATGTCCTGGGACTGCGACATGTTGTCGGATGGGTTTTAGAATACGAGGAGGGAGGGAGGAAATGAAGGAGGATGGGGACGAGGTTGTTGTAATTTCGACGTTGGGGGTGGGAGGGACGGTGGGTGCAGGGGCAGTCAGGCGCCGCGGACTGGGCCTGTGGAGTGAAGGCGCGTACAGGAGTGAGTGAGCGGCACTGGCCACACCACACACTACAGTCAACCACCACCCGCAGCCAGCCCAGCGCCGCCAGCGCCGCGCGGCTGGTGGCAAAACATCACGTCCTGCCCCACACGGAATCAAAATTCTTGCCACGTGAGCCCACGACGCTAACGCCGTCGAGCCGGCTTGTGGCGCGGCGAGGCCGGCGAGGGTACTCCGACTTCACAACGGCGCTCGGCTCGCTCGGCATAGACACCACTGCTCACCTCGACTCTATGTACCGATCTGAACTCCCTACATGTCGTGATCTCGCTCGGCGACTCTATAAAAACTCGCTTCAAACAAACACCCACCGCCGCACTCACCTACCTACTCACTCAAGAGCAATGACCGCCGACATCCCCGCCATTGACTGCCAGGACCTGACGTTTTCCTGGAAGGACGGCGACGAGCCCGTCCTCGAGGACGTCAACATCAACCTTGTCAAGGGTGACAGGTGTCTGCTTCTAGGCGCGAATGGAGGTGGGTTCGGTGTCTGTGTCTGTGTTGCTAACCCAGCTAGCCGGCAAGTCGACCCTTCTGCGCATCCTCGCGGGCAAGCGCCTGACCAAGACGCGCAACTGCAAGATCCTCGGGCAGGACGTGTTCATGAACCCGCCTGGCGTAGGTCGTGAGCCATGTCCCCGCTGACCCCAGGGCGTCGTCTACCTCGGCACCGAGTGGAGCTCCAACCCGGTCGTGCGCTCGGACATTGTCGTGTCGCACTTCCTCGACTCGGTCGGCGGCTACCGCCACCGCGAGCGCCGTGACCGGCTCCTGCAGATCCTCGACGTCGACCTCGACTGGCGCATGCACCAGATCTCGGACGGCGAGCGCCGCCGCGTGCAGCTGTGCATGGGCCTCATGACCGAGTGGGACGTGCTGCTCCTGGACGAGGTGACGGTGGACCTGGATGTGCTGGTCCGCTCGGATCTCATCGACTTTTTGGTCGGCGAGTCGGAGACGCGCGGCGCGACGATCCTGTGTAAGCTGAAGCCTTGGCCGTCCAGCTGACATGCCAGACGCTACGCACATCTTTGACGGCCTGTCCAACTTCCCCACCAAGGTGTGCCACATCCAGCTCGGCACCACGCCCAAGCCGATGCTCACGTGGGGCCCGGGCCACCCGGACCTCTTCGACACGGCGCTCAGCTGGCTGCGCGAGGACCGCGATCTGCGCCGCGTCAAGGAGGCTGCGCGCGGGCGTGTCCGCGGCCCCAAGGCTGAGGTGGGTGTGCAATACCTAATGACCCACTGACCCCCAGACCAAGGACGCCAAGACGTTCTTCGAGAAGTACGACTACAGCAAGCGCTAGAGCGGCACCGTAGAGCCGCACCAACCTGAACTTGTGCGTACACCACGGCCACACCCGGTGATGATAAGATCTGGTAATCCGTACGCACCCCGCCGCGAGGTACACCGGCGCGGGCGAACCCGACCGGTGGGGTGCGCGAGTCGCGCGCCCTGCCGAGGAGTCTTGCTCACGGGCGGCCGCGGCCGGTGGGGTGCGGGAGGGGTTGTTAAGGCGAGGCTGAGGGTGTGGCCGGGGCGGGGCGTGGACGCGGATGGAGCTGACACCCCAGTCAACACTGTTACACCACCACCACCTGTTGTCATACACTGACACGAGCTGTACATCAACTGCACGCATTGTAGCATCAACTGCATGGCATAGTGGCCGCGCTGCGCAGGCAGCGGGGCATAGAAAATCATAAACATATCATGGGAAATAGACGTAGAAATGCATCGCAATTCACCTTGTGCCGAGTGAGCGCCGAGCGAGCACAGCGAGCGAGGCGGGGGGTGCACAGCTGGCACGATGTGGACGCGTACATTCGATGTGGATGTGTACATGCTATGGTCTACTGCTGGCGATGCCAGCTTGGTACTATGTATGGGCCGTGGACGTTGCGGGGTGGTCGCCCAACCCCAATCCCAACCCTCCGCCTCGCGCACGCTGCGCGTGCGCTCGCTACGAGTTGAATATGCGCGAGTGCTGCATGTCGTGCCGGGCCGCGAGGATCTCACCGAGCGGCCACGTCGTCGCTGGCCCATGCTCCGCGTCATCAGCCCACGCCCAGTCGTCGTCGCCGGCGGCGTCGCCCGGCCCGGCGGGCGGCGCGCCGCTCGTCCCCGCCAGGAGCCGGGCGACGGGGTGCGCGAGGAGCTGGGTGGAGAGGTAGGGGCCTATGACGTTGAGGCGGACGGCGCTGGACAGGAGCGCGCGGGTGTGCGTGAAGAGGTAGAGGTGGAGGGATGTTTCTGCGCGTTAGCCTGGCGTCGCGGCGCAGCAGGAGCTCACGCACCCAGATCCAGGCCCAGCGCCGCCGTCATGACGCCCCAGCATACCGCGAGGTGGCCCGGCGCGAGGCCCTTGCGAATGCGGGCGCGGTACGCGTCCACGAGGGCGCGTGTCGCCGGTGCTCCAGCCTCGCCGTCAAAGCCGGGCGGTGGACCGAGGCCGCGGAAGTAGAGGCTGAGCGTCGCGATGCCCTGCGCCTTGCTCGCGCGGCGGGCCACATGGCTCAGCAGCGTGGCCTCGTGCGCCGCGTCGAGGGCGAGCAGCGCCGCTACGCCGGCGTCGAGCCCCTCGCCGTCGTACGCGCGCACGGCGGCGTGGGCCTGCGCCACATACCACCCCGTGCTCGCGGCGTAGTTGTCCACCTCGGCCTGTGCGAACGAGACGAGCGCCGGCCCCGCCTTGGCCGGGCCTAGCGCCGCGGCCGAGGACGGCGCGGCGCGCTGCTCCACGCTCACTGGCGCGGCCTGGCCCTCGGCGTATGGCTCGGCCGGAGGGGGGCGCAGGAAGCCGTGCTTGGCGTACGACTCGAGGCCGGAGGACGCGACGAAGCCGCCTGTTGGGAGGTTGGAGTCGAGCAGGACGTAGAGGAGGTGCTGGGCTGTGGCTGCGGCTGCGGCGGTGGCACTCGCGGCGTCGCTCGCTGCGCCGTTGGCTGCGCCTCTCGACGCTGACTCTGCCGCTGGCGATGCTGGCGACGCTGACGCCGCCCGCCAAGACGCCGCAGATCCGCCACCGCCCACCGCTGCTGCTGTCGTAATGTGCGCTGAGGAGGTCAGTCCGCGCGCTTGGCACCCCCGTGTGCCCGCCGAGCAGGCGCCGAGCAGCAGCACCTACCCGTGTCGCCCGCGCCGTTGCGCGCTGCTGCCTCTGCCATGCGTGTCAGTCGAGGTCAGGACGGACGGACGGACGGACGGACGGACGGACGGGCAGGCGACAAGTGGGCCGTCGTGATGGGAGCTGCGAGCGAGTCTGGACCAGTACCTGAGGGGACGGAATAGGGGCGGCCCAAGAGGCGACCGGCGAGTGCCTTTTGGCTCGGCCCAAGAGGCGACCGGCGAGTGCCTTTTGGCTTATCTTGCTGCTTGCGGATAACTCGGGTCGGAGCGAGGGCGGAGCGAGGGTTCAGGCACCGACGCGGTTGGCCGGGGGCCGCGCACCGCACGTCTGTGGGAGCCGCCGCCGCTCGACGGGAGCTGGATGCCTTGCCCAGCTCCCACATCACATCACTCTGCGATAAACTCTGTCCCCCGCGGCCCGCTGCCCACCTTCACTGTAACGCGTCACGCCGGCGTCGTCGCCACTGTCGCAGCTGCCGCCGCCGCCGCCGGATTCCACATTCAGATTCCAAGGTAACGCGACGGCGCTAGCATGGCAACCGCCCACACCCACCCACACCCACACCCACACCCACACACCCGTACCCATACCCACGACCCCACACTAGTCAGTCCACTTGCACGCTCCGCGCCGCGCTTCGCGCTGGCGCTCCCCCGCCTTCCTCATGATCAATGCATACATGGCACCCCGCACAGCCCTTGTACTGCCGCGCCGACGGATGTATGATAGTGGTGCAGTATTAAAACGAAAACAGTGTCCAGAGCGCAATAGGCCCAGAGAGAGAGAGAGATGGTGCAGGGGGACGATGGGGGTGGGTGGTGCTGTACACCATGTGTGCGCAGAGCGCAATGACATCTACAAATTGTGCGAGGGGGGTGGGACGGGCAAAGGGGTAACAACAGGATGGGTAGGATGGGTCGTTTCGTTTCGTGGAGTCGGCGCGAGTCGGCGCGAAGAAAAAAAAGGCGCCTGCGACTAGCTCACAGGGCGCTCGCGGCGGCGGTGAGACACCTGAGGGGGCGGCGGCTGGGCGTACATGGCCGCCGACATGCGCGACACTGTCGCAGGGAACTGGGCGTGGTAGACGACACCAGGGGCAGCCACAGTAGGCGCAGGGTACACCATGGGGTGCGAGTAGACGGCCGGGACGACGGGCACCGGCGGGACCATGCCATACATGCCCAGGCCCATGACGCTCGCGCGGTGGTGCAGAGCCTGCGCAGTGGGGTCGTACTGCGACACGACGCGACGGCGATCGGGTTGCGGCTTCGAGTGAGGCGACGAAGGCAGCGACGACGCATCGACAACCG
The DNA here is from genome assembly GCF_041260175.1 of Vanrija albida. NCBI lineage: Eukaryota > Fungi > Basidiomycota > Tremellomycetes > Trichosporonales > Trichosporonaceae > Vanrija > Vanrija albida. The sequence goes on from NW_027191423.1 coordinate 2,092,622, forward strand.
GCTTGCGACCGGCAGCCTTGGCTGTTCCAGCCAACGTGGCGCTCGAGGCACGGTGGCTGAGCTTGGGCCGCTCGACTTGGGGCTTTGTCAGGGAGATGGACGAGGCTCGCGCCTGGCGCCGCTCCTCCTGCTGGGCCGCCTGCTGGGCCGCCTGTCTCTGGGCCGTGGCACTGAGCGTCATGGTCGAGCTGCGCTTGGTAATAGGGCGCTGTGGGACCAGCTGGCTCTGGCGCCGCTTCTCTGCGCCCTCGGCCTGGCGCTCAATCTCGCCGGTGCGGCTGAGCTCGCGCCGTTCGCGGGCACGAGTGATTTCGTCGAGGGCAGAGCTCGGGTCGATGAGGCGAGACTCGCGCATGGCACGCGCCGGAGCCGTCTGGGTGCGCTGAACAGGAGGCCGGGCAGGCGCAGCCATGGAGACGATTTTCTTGGGCGCAACGGCAGTCTCGTCTTCCGTGTCGAGCTCCTCGTCAGAGCTGTCGTCCCAGGTCGAGAGCTTTGGCCGGGCAGTGCGGAAGGACGACTTGGGAGGCGAGGTCGGGGGCGACTGGGCCGGGGAACGCGCCGGGGAGCGCACAGCGGACTTGGGGCGAACGGGAGCAGCGACGGCGGCGGCGGCGGCAGCGCGGGGAGGGTCCGGGTTGGTGACCTTGAGAATCGGCTTGCCAAGCGAGCTGTTGCCAGTCGAACTACGAGGAATAGGCCAGGTGATCGGACAATCCTCGGCCTCGGAAAGGGCCAAGATGTACTCGGAGTAGTCGAGTTCCCAAATAGCATAGCCTGGACGGGCCATGGTGACGTGCGAGCAGACGCCATCGGAATCAAAGACGACGCTTCGCTCCTCAAACGGCCGCCGGGACACAAAGTCACGCACACCCCTCGGCCGGAGGATCGTGCTGTGACGCTGGGCCTTGCGCGGGCGCAGAAGCTCCTTGGGGGCTTCCCCCTGGTCAATCTTGGCGATCACTCCACGGACGCCAAGGGCAAGGCGAAGGCCACCTTGGGCAGGCGAGAGCTCAGAGTTGAAGCCCTGAACGACGTTGACGCTCATCGGGAATACGCGCTTGGTGGCGGGAATGGAAAAGGCAACCTCATCAGGCAGGTTGGCATGCTGGCGCGTAAGGAGGAGGGCGAGTGGGTGGGGAGAGGGCATGCGAAGGGAGCCGAGCTTGGTGAGCGAGAGGCGTCGGAGCGCCACGACCGATCGACCGGCCTCGCTGTCAGCAGCGATTGCTGCTTGTGGTTCGGGAATCTCGGGCGTGAGGTCGAGGACAGAGGCGCGGGGCGACTCGAGAAGGGTGGTGCCGGGGTCGCCACGCAGGCCGAGGAAGGACACACGCTTGCTGCCCAGCCAGTCACGCCAGCCGCTCTTCGGTGCTGTCGAAGCCTCCGACGCCGACGCCGACGCCGCCTTGTCCGTGAGCTGGTTGAGGGCGTCGAGGCGGGCGTTGGCGGCGTTGATGTCCAGGGGCGAGCCGTCTCTAGGTGTTTGGACGCCATCACAGGAGCTGTCTGATGACGAGGTGGATAGTGCGCTGCACATCGAGTGGGTCCGGGTGGAGAGGGGCGTTTCGTCGTCGGTGAGGGCGAGCGAGTCGGTGGACGAGGCGAGTGACGCGGTCATCGATTTGCGACCGATCATGGTGCGAAGGGTGCTCTTGGCTGGTGGGACGGGCGCCGCCTTGCGAGCGCGTGGCGCGGGGTGGGGTTCGGCCTCGACCTCGTCCTTGACTTGCTTGGTCTCCTTTGCCTCCTCGTCGGGGCTCACTGGGGGGTTGGACGCCAAAGGCGAGGAGCGACGGCGAATGTTACGCGCCGCGGAACGCGCGGGTCGCGGGGGCGTGGTATCCAAGGGCAGGGGGTCTGCTGTTGGGACAACCTCCTTTGGCCTGTCGGCCTCGTCGAGCACGTCGTGGGGGATGGGCATGGGCTGCAGGTAGTTCCACATGTCATCGTGGGGGTTGAGGAGGAAGGCATTGAGGCCAAACGGATCGCTCGAGTGGTTCGACCCGGGGAAGGTAGGGAATGGCGAGTACGTGTTGAGAATGGCGACGGCCTTTGGGTCGAAGTCTGCGCTCAGAGAGCCCGTCTTGACGGGTCCCAGCTGTGGGGGGACCCGCAGAGACTCGACCTGTGTCATTGTGTTTGCGTGTTCGGTCGATCGAGCAGGCTACACGCCGTTGCGTGTTGTGAAGGGACGGGGAGGACTAGTCGCGCGGCACGCGGCACGTTTCGACGGAAGCGGTAATCGAGCCGACTGGATGTCGTTAGCAACCGAGCCAGGTTTGCGCCGTGCGCGAGTGAAAAGTGGGGAGAAGAGCGTTGGGATGCAAAGAGGAAGCAAGCAAAGTGATCTTGTGCACGACAGTGGTCGCAGTGACCGTGCAGCGATCGCAATCTGGGGTTGCAAGTTGCAAGTCGCTAACGGGTAGAGGCGGAGGGGGGCGAGTAGGCGAGTAGGTTTGAGTGGCAGGGTTGCGAGGGGCAGTAACGTTCGCGTCCGTCCCCGTCACGATGGAAAAAATGACGCCAGGAGAAGTGCTCGTGCAGAAACCAGAAACCAGGACTCACTATGCGTGTCGGCGTGCGCAATGTCAACGAGCGTTGAGCGACTCGTGCTGGGTGGGTGTTGCAGAGCGCGCTGTCTTTTGAACGAGATCGACCTGCTGGGTTGCGGCCGCCGTGTCGGATCGGTCTTCCCTGATCTAAATGAAGGTAGGAAAAGGTGTGGTCGTTGCCGTCGAGCTTTGAGGCAACGTGTCAGTATGTGTGTGTAGTGTACATGTATGAGGAGGAGGAGGAGTAGGAAGGAGAGATGAGATAGATGCAAAAGGTGTGATCGCCCGTGCAGGTGGGTGTGTGACGTTTTGCCTGGCTGGCGGGCAGACTGAGCAACCAGGGACAATGGCGATGTGAACGTGTGTCTGTAACCTGAATCGGCGCGCGGTGCGCCGTCCGTCCGTCCCACCAATCGGCTTGACTACTAGGGCCCACGACCCACGACTCACCTGTGCAAGTATAGGGGCACTGGCAGGATTGCTCGAGCGTCGGGCAGAGGAATGGAATGGGGCGTGCGTTGGACGACGGAACTGCGAGAGTGGCCGAGTGTGTGTTGTATAAAAATCAATCACACAAGAGTGATTGACCGTCTAGTGTCCGTCCGTCTCAACGAGGCAAGTGTGTGTGTGCGTGCTGCTACTACGCGTTGCGTTGCGTTGCAGTGCAGTGCGTGCCGGGCCAAGATGGGGGAACAAGGGGTTGCGTGTTACGGGAACTGGCGATGGGGACGGACGGTGGGCAAATGTGCGTCGGAGAGGCGAGTTCGGGGTGGGTCGGTCGTCGTCGATCCTATGTTGCAGTCGCGGTCGCGGCACGCATCTGGGAGGGACGACGCGGGCTAGGGGGAGGGGGGAGGGGGAGGGGGAGGGGAAGGAGGGAGGGGATATGAAGGGGAAGCCGTTGTGGACGACGACGGCGAGAGAGAGAATTGCGAGATGAAACGCGAGCCTAGGGTGGACGGGCACACGGGGTTGATTTCTTGATCGTTGTGAGTAGGTGGGTGGTGGCGACGAGGACAGCGTCTAGCTCGCTTCTCTGGTCCGGGTTTGGGTCGAGGGTTTCAAAGGGTTTGCTCGACCCAAAGCTTGTTCACGATGTGAAGCTGGCGGCGGCGGAGGGGTCGGGGGTCGGTCAGTCGTCGTCAGTCGTGCCGCTGCTGCTGCTGCCACTGGCGCGCCAAGGAACGTCCCTCGGCATGTAGCGAGGCAATAACCCTATGCCTTGGAGGTCGAAGTGGGAGCTTGGATACGGCCAGCCAGCGGCGGCGGCAGCGGCAGCGAGCGGCAGTGGTAGCGGCGGCGGAGGCGGCGGCAGCGGCGTGCGGCAAGGCGGCCAGCGCGCCAGGCGAGCAGCATCTCGTCAGTGGAATGACTTGATAGGGTGAAACCGAGGCGGTGTGGTGCCAGTTGCCCCCAGTCGCCACTCTCTCTCTCTGCCCGCGGTTCCTGGCTGCTGATCGCGCGCCTCCCCGAGCCCAACAGGATCACATTCCCTTCCCTGGGCCATTTCAGCCCCTGCAAGGTGCACTTGGCTTGGGCCAGCTTGGGTCAGTCGCGCTGCAGTCATTCTACGCTGCATCGGCCGGCTCAGCCCGGCCCTGGGGTAGATCTGAATGCAATGTCACCGCAGCAGCGGCGAGCTCACAGTGGCCGTCGCCTTCGCCTTTGCCTTCGCCGACGGCGCAACAAGCCGCAACCCGAGCGAGACCACCACTCGTCGACCTGACAGACGTCGGCCGCCAGTGCATCCGCCAGTGCACCCAGTGCAGCCGCCAGTGCCAAAAGCGCTCGCTCCTGCAGCCGCCAGGCGCACCAAACTGGCAAAAATCGACGCTTAACCCCCTCCAAATAGATTCGCAGACGTCATCTGGGCATGCAGACACGCACGACGCACCACTCCCGCCCGTCCAGCCTTCCTCTTCGGGATCATCGTGCCATCTACACACCGGCGCGCGGCGCAGTCGCACCGGCGCGCAGCAGCACCATCAGTCTCCGCTGCCTGTCTCGGATGCATCAACCCCACTTCCAACGGTGGTGGAGCGCTCCACCTCGACCGCATCATACATGTCCGCCATCTCTTCGGTCTCCGGCGACGTGCTGCAACGAGCAGGTGGGTGGCCAAGCGCTCCGGGGGGCGGCCCCCTGTGAAAATCACACGCGGGCACACACACACCCACGCACCCACGCACGCACGTAGCCTTGCCCGTGCGGCTCGCGGCGCGGCGCGGGGCCACTGCCCGCCCGCTGGGCCCGATTACCCAGGGCGGGCCTTAATGCACCTGCTGCTAATGGCAGCAAGCATGCCAGGCACGGAACGCAATGTATGTAGCGGGGGCTCGCGGGCACAGCGCCAGAGGGAAGCAAGAAAATGTAGAGCCAATATAGCGTTTCCCATGGACACGTCGTACTCTCGCCCAAGAGTTGCCGGTGGGTTGGGTTGGCCGTCCGTCGAGCCAGTCGCCGGCCGGCCGTGGCAGCCGTGGCAGCCGTGGTATGCCAAGTGCATCAGTGGCACCTGACCCACTCGTCCTCAGCCACTCGACATGAGAGAACAACGGTACACCTCAACCGGCCCAGCCGTCGACACAACTTACGACAGCATACGCAACAAGTTACGCAAGGCAAGAGTTTCATACCCACGATACGCAATATACAACACCCGGCCGACACCTCGGCGCAGCCGACAATCCTATACAACAAGCCCTACGGAAAGCAGAATGTTCTACAAGTACCCCACCTCGCCTGGCCCGTCGCTCACCCAGCCCACCTACTCCAGCCCCGGGCCTGGAAACCCAGCGGTTGCTTGGGAACCGATGCATTTTCTTTGCGGATAACTACTAAAGTGGCATGCCACCGGGGAAGGCAGCTCTAGAGCCACTTTTGGGAAGATTGGTAGCGAGGGGGATATGAGAGTCAATGTACACGAAGCTGGGGTAACAATGCGGGGAGCCGCGGCACGTCTATGCGCCGAGGACCATGGTGAGCAGCGCCATACGAATCTGTGTGGCATGTTAGCAACGAGGCACCGACGACATGCCGAAACTACTCACGAAAAGACCGTAGCGCATCTGGCGGAAGTAGGCAGCACGACGGCTGTCAAAGTCGACCTCGGGGTCAATCTCGTTGAGGCGGGGAAGAGGGTGCATGACAATCGCACTCTCCTTGGCGCGCTTGAGGACATCGTGGTTGATGACATACATGTCCTTGACGGACTCGTACTCGGCGATGCTGTCGAAGCGCTCCTTCTGAACACGAGTAACGTAGAGCACGTCCGAGTGCTCGATAACGTCGTCAAGGTTGTGGTACTCGGCCCAGCGGATGTTGGCGCGGCTCGCCTCCTGCTTGACGTAGTCGGGCATGGCAAGCGAGGGGGGCGAAACAAAGTTGAGCGTCACGTCGTAAAGCGACAGAAGCTTGACGAGCGAGTGGACGGTGCGGCCGTTCTTCAGGTCACCGATCAGAGTGACCGTGATACCGTTGACCGAACCCAGCTCCTCACGGATCGTGAAGACGTCCAGGAGCGACTGCGTGGGGTGCTCTCCGATACCGTCACCGGCGTTGATGACGGGAACGGGGCTGCTCTTGGCGGCAGTCTTTGACGAGCCAACGTCGGGGTGACGGAGGACGACGGCGTCGGCGTAGCAGCCAACAGTGCGGATCGTGTCCTGGAGCGACTCGCCCTTCTGCACCGACGAGCGCTCGGCAGTCACCTGGACAACCTCACCACCGCAGCGCTTCATGGCCGCCTCGAACGAGGTCGAGGTGCGCGTGGAAGGCTCGTAGAAGAGGGTGCACAGCACGCGGCCACGAAGCGTGTCGACCGAGCCCTGGCGCTCGACCTGCGTGCGCATCTCGGATGCGACGTTGAAGAGGGCGTGGAGGTCGTCGCGGTTGAACTGCTTGACCGACAGGATGTGGCGGCGCGAGAAGGCAGCGTGCGACTGGAGCGAGGGGAGGGCAGGGAGGGGAGAGGTGGCGATGGGCTGCGCGGCGAGCGACATGAGCGAGGGCTGCGGTGCCGCTGCCGACGACGACGGCTGGAGACCCAGAGCCGGAGGCGCCTGGAGCGAGATGCTGGGGCGCGAGGCACGCGAGAACGAGCCACGGCCGCCAGGAGCAGGCTTGCGAGGGCCCGAGAGCGAGATGTCGCGGCCAAGAGGCATCGAGAAGGCAGTGCCGTCGAGGACAACCGAGTGGTTGTTGATAACCACACGGTGGACACCGCCGTGGATGGCCTTGCCGTCAAGGGGCGACCACTCATCACCCTCAAGCTCAAAGGTCGACGAGCGGTCGACCTCGACCTCGACGTAGGTCTGAGCCTGCTCGGTGATGTCGAAGATGGCGCGGGGGTTCTCGCTGAGGCGCGTGGCAATGTCCTCGAGGGTGAGGCGGCCGTCAGCGACAGCGGAGAGGAGGAGAGGGAGCGACTCCTCGACACCGCTGCGAGCCGAGACCTTTTTGCCGAGAGCCTGACCAAGCTCGTAGGGAAGGACACCGACCGAGAAGACGTCGATGGTGGCGAGGTTGTCCCAGAGAGCCTTCTGGTCCTCCTCAGTGGGGAGGATCTTGGCAGCCTCGGGGAAGTCCTTCTGCGAGTAGAAGAGGGCGTAGATTGAGACATCGCAGGTGACGGCGAGGCCCTTCTCCTTGGCGAGCGAGATCAGGATGATGTCGTCGCGGGTCGAGACCGAAGCAATGTGGATGCTGCGGCTGTTGAGCGAGGCGAGCAGGAGGATCGAGGCAAGGTCGGTTCCACGAGCGTCAGTGACAATGGGCTTGTCCTGGGGCCAAGCGGCAAAGTGCTGCGCGACGCTGGCAACCTTGTTGACCGAGCCGAAGAAGTTGTTGAAGGGGATGAACAGGGCCTTGGCACCGGCCTCGATCGCGTCCTGGAGGCGCGACGCGTTGTCGGCAGTGGCGGCGACCGAGAAGAAGTAGTCGCAGTGGGCCGCGCCCGAGGCGTTCTGCTGAGCGCGCTGGAGCGAGATCTCGTCCTCAACGGCCGAGTTGACACCCTGGGGGACCATCTGAACGACCGAGAAGCCGCCGCGGATGGCAGCCTGAGTGGCAACGGCAAAGTCGTCCGAGCCGGCCTCGGCGGCACCAGGGACGAACGACTGGACCGAGATGAGACCGGGGAAGGTGTAGGTCTCGTGCGAGGTCTTGTAGTCGACCGAGGTGATGTCAAAGGTAGGCTTGCGGATGATGGCCTCGATGAAGAGCTTGGCGTTCTTCACGTTGGTGATCAGGGGCACGGCAAAGTCGACAGCCATACGACGCGAGCGGTATCCCTTGGAGATGTACGACGCGGGACGGCGGTAGCGGTTCTTGGACGGCAGGTTGATGTACAGGTCGATCATGTTGTTGCCGAGGTGCTGGGTGAGCGAGTACTCGGCCTTTTGAGGAGAGTCCTCGTCCTCGCCGAGGTTCTCGAGGTACTTGACAGGAATGCCGTGCTCCTGGATGAAGTCGGCGGTACCAGCGGTAGCGAAGAGGTTGTAGCCCATGCGGTGGAGCTTGTGGACCGAGGGCAGCATCTCGAGCTTCTCCTTGAACGAACCGATGGAAAGGAGGACGTTCTTCTTGGGAGGGCGGATGCCAGTCGAGATGAGGGCCTTGAGGTATGCGTCGTACTTGTCCTTGCCGAAGCAGGCAACCTCGCCGGTGGAGGCCATCTCGACACCGAGAATGGGGTCGGCACCGCTGAGACGCGAGAACGAGAACTGGGGGACCTTGACACCGACATAGTTGGGGGGCATCTTGATGTCGGGGTAAGGGGTGACGGGGAGGCCGAGCATGACCTTGGTGGCGATCTCGATACCGTCGATGCCAGTGACCTTGGAGACGAAGGGGAAGGAGCGAGCAGCGCGGAGGTTGCACTCGATGACCTTGATCTCATTGTTCTTGGCGATGAACTGGATGTTGTAGGGGCCGGTGACGTTGAGGGCAGCACCAATCTTCTGCGTGGCGATCTCAATCTTGCGGATGGTCTCGGGGTCGAGGTCCTGAGGGGGGAGGATGAGGGTAGCGTCACCCGAGTGAACACCGGCGTTCTCGACGTGTTCCGAGATGTAGTGCATGACCATCTTGCCGTCCTTGGCGACGGCGTCCATCTCGATTTCCTTGGCCTCCTCGATGTACTTTGAGATGACGACGGGGTGGTCGCGCGAGACGGCGGCAGCCTGGTTGAGGTAGCTGTGGAGGTCGTCCTCGGAGAAGACGACGTTCATGGCAGCACCGGAGAGGACGTAGGAGGGACGGACGAGGGTAGGGTAGCCGACCTTGTCACAGAAGGCCTTGGCCTCCTCGAAGCTGGTAAGCTCCTTCCAGAGAGGCTGGTCGACGCCAATCTTGTCCAGCATACGCGAGAACTTGTAGCGGTTCTCGGCGGTGTCAATCATCTCGGGCGAAGTGCCGTAGATCTTGACGTTCTGGCGGTGGAGGGCCAGGGCAATGTTGTTGGGAGTCTGACCACCCATGGAGAGGACAACACCGGAGGAGCGCTCAATGTCGTAGATGTCAAGAACGGTTTCGAGCGAGATGTTCTCAAAGTAGAGCTTGTCGGCCTCGTCGTAGTCGGTCGAGACAGTCTCGGGGTTGTAGTTGATCATGATCGTCTTCATGCCGTTCTCGCGAAGGGTGCGGATGGCGCGGACGGCACACCAGTCGAACTCGACCGACGAACCGATACGGTAGACACCGGAACCAAGGACCATGACACCGTGGTCGGTGAAGTCGACGTCGTGCTGCGAGGCGTTGTACGTCGTGTAAAGGTAGTTGGTGAACGCGGGGAACTCGGCGGCGACGGTGTCAATCTGCTTGACAAACGGCGTGATGCCGGCTTCGACACGGAGACGGCGAACAGCAAGCTCGTTCGAGTTGAGGGACTTGGCGATGGCGCGGTCCGAGAAACCAAGCTGCTTGGCGTTGCGGAGGAGCTCGGTGGGGACGGTCGAGGCGGAGTACTTGGCGATGACATCGTCGGTCTTGGAGAGGCGCTCGAGGCGGCGGAGGAACCACTTGTCAATGTTGGACATTTTGTTGAGCTTGTCGACCGAGTAGCCGCGCTTGAGAGCCGTAGCAAGCGCGAAGAGGCGCTTGTCGGTGGGGTTGGCAATCTCGTAGTCAATGTCCTCGACCTCGATGTTGGCGTTCTCGCCAAAGCCAAGGAAGCTGTCGTCGATGCAGCGGATGGCCTTTTGGATGGTCTCCTCGAAGGTACGGCCGATGGCCATGACCTCGCCGACTGACTTCATCGACGACGAGAGAGCGGTCGAGACGCGGCTGAACTTTTTCAGGTCCCAGCGAGGGATCTTGACGACACAGTAGTCGAGCGAGGGCTCGAAGCAGGCCGTGGTCTTTTTTGTGACCGAGTTGCGGATCTCGTTGAGGGGAATGTTGAGACCGAGCTTGGCGGCGATGAAGGCCAGGGGGTAGCCGGTAGCCTTGGAGGCGAGGGCCGACGAACGCGAGAGACGGGCGTTGACCTCGATAATGCAGTACTCCTTGGAGTAGGGGTTGAGCGCGTACTGGATGTTGCACTCGCCGACGACACCGAGGTGGCGAATGACGTTGACTGCCGTGGTACGGAGCATGTTGTAGTCGGCGTCCGAGAGAGTCTGCGAGGGAGCGACGACGATCGAGTCACCGGTGTGGATACCGAGGGGGTCAAAGTTCTCCATGTTGCAGACCGTGATACAGTTGTCCATGCAGTCGCGGACAACCTCGTACTCGACCTCCTTCCAGCCCTTCATCGAACGCTCGACGAGGACCTGGGGCGAGGTGGCGAAAGCCTTGTTGCAGAGCTCGACGAGTTCCTGTTCGTTTGAGGCGAAGCCCGAGCCGAGACCGCCGAGCGCGAAAGCGGCACGGACGATGAGGGGGTAGCCGATGCGGTTGGCAGCGGCGATGGCCTCGGGGACAGTGTTGGCCGACGACGACTCGGCAGACTTTTCGCCGATCTCCTTGAGGGCCTTGTCGAAGAGGTCACGGTCCTCGGTGGTGATGACGGTGTCGATGGGGGTACCGAGGACCTTGACGCCGAGCTTTTCAAACTCGTCCTTGAGGGCAATACCGACCGAGAGGGCGGTCTGGCCACCGAAGGTGCAGTAGATACCGTCGGGCTTCTCGTGCTTGATGATCTTGGTGACAAACTCGGGGGTCACGGGGAGGAAGTAGACCTTGTCGGCGAGACCCTTGGAGGTCTGGATGGTGGCAATGTTGGGGTTGACCAGGATGGTGTAGATGCCCTCCTCCTTGAGAGCCTTGATGGCCTGGGAGCCGGAGTAGTCGAACTCGCCGGCCTGGCCGATGGAGAGACCACCGGAGCCAAGGACGAGGACCTTTTTGACGCTGACACGGGGGACACGCTCCTTGTGGGCAGCGAGCTCGCCGCCGGGCATGTCGACCGAGACGAGGCGACCCTCGGCAGCGGTCGCGACGATGCTCTGGATGAACACGTCGAAGAGGAACTCGGTGTCACGGGGACCCGGGGCCGACTCGGGGTGGAACTGGACCGAGAAGAAGGGCTTGCCGTTCTTGCCCATCCAGATGCCCTCGTTGGAGCCGTCGTTGGCGTTGACGAAAAGGGGTTCCCAGCCGTTCTTGAGAGTCGAAACGTCGACCTCGTAACCGTGGTTCTGCGACGTGATGTAGCAGCGGCCCGAGGTGGTGCACGTGCAGGGCAGGTTCATACCACGGTTGCCGTACTTCATCTTGCGGGTGCTGGCACCCGAGGCGAGGGCCAGGAGCTGGTGGCCGAGACAGATACCGAAGATGGGGACCTTGGAGTTGGCGAGAGCGGTGCGGAGGTGCTCGATCGTCTTGGTGGCCATCGAAGGGTCACCGGGGCCGTTGGAGATGAAAAGACCGTCATACTTGCCAGCCTCCTTGTTGAAGTCGTAGTCCCAGGGGACAACCTTGACCTCGACACCGCGCTTGCGGAAGCAGCGGATCTGGTTGTACTTGATACCGACGTCGACGGCGAGGACACGGATGGTCTTGCCGGTCTTGGGGTTGAGGAGGGCCTCACCCTCGGCGGTGTAGACGACGGGCTCCTTGATAGAGACCTTGGCGACAAGGTTGGTCTGGTTGGGGTCGGCAAAGGGGACAACGTCAAAGTTGTTGATCCAATCGTCGTCGCTGGAGCCAGCGGGGGCAAGGCTGCCGAGGAGCTTGCCAACAATGCCCTCGCCCGAAGCCGAGGCGGTCTTCTGGCGGAGAACGCGGGCGAGGGTGGAGCCGCCCTCACGGAGCTTCTTGGTGATCATACGGGTGTCGAGACCCCAGATGGCGGGGACGCCCTGCTCCTTGAGCCACTGACCCAGGCTGGACTCGGCGAGGAAGTGCGAGTAGCTGGGGTGGTAGTTGGCGATGACGAGCGCAGCGATGTGAATGCGCTTAGACTCGAACTCGGCGGGGATCTTGTCAAAGAGCGAGCTGCCGTCGGCGTCCTGGCCAACGGCGGCGGGCTCAGCCTCGCGCGGGGGAACACCGTAGTTGCCAACGAGGGGGTAGGTCAGGACGAGGATCTGCGACTCGTAGGACGGGTCGGTGAGGGACTCGGGGTAGCCGACCATGCCTAGGGAGTGAGCATTCTATTCTGCCAGGCTCCGAGACGCTCCCACTAACCGGTCTGGAAGACACACTCTCCCGAGATGCTCTTGTCGGCGCCGAACGAGTGGCCCGACAGCGCGAGGCCATCGGCGAACTCGAGGACGGAGTTGCCCTGGCCGAAAGAGTCGTTCCACTCGGTCTCGCCAGCCATGAAGTCGACGCCACGGCCCGAGGCAGGGGGGTAGAGCGATCCCGAAGGGATGGCAAAGTTGGAAGCCGCGAAGGCAATGGGGTCCCGGGTCACCGTCATGCGGGGCGACGTGAGGCCAACGGGCGAGCCGGGGTTGCCAGCGGGGGCGGGCTCGTCGTGAGGGGCGGCCATTTTGTCTAACGTCGAGTACGACGGACGGGAAAAGTTTCAAGAAGAAGAGGGAGGAAGGAAGGTGGAGGTGCTTGGAAAAATGTTCGTGCACAGAGTGGGAGGGTAGGGAGTGATGGGCGGGGCCGACGACGAGCTACGCGTTGGTTGCAGTCGAGGGTTTTGTCTTGTCTGGCTTGTTTAGTTTGTCAGTGGGCCACCGCTTTTTAGGACTGGTGCTGCTAGCAAGCAGTTTCATAAAGAAGAGAGAGAGAGAGGAGAAGAGAAGAAGGAAGAGATGAGATGTTGAGTGTGTAGGGGTGTATCTGGCGGCGCGTCGTCGGGGCGTCGGGGGTGGCAGGCGGGGTGCAACTGCTGGCCTGTCACCACCGAGTAAAATTCCTTTTGGAAAAATTTGGTTCCGCCTGGACGAGTGACGCGCGCTTCTGCACCTCTCTCGTTGAGTTCTGCTGGCTGGCTCGCACCCCATTCCAGGCTCTGGGCGAGTTGATTGTCCCTGGCTTGTTTACCTTTTGGCGTGCGAGTCCCCTGGCATTAATCGGTGGCGAGGTCCGAGTCACCGATAGTAGCCGCGGGGACGCAATGCAGGCGACTGGCTCGCGGTCGGCTGAAGATTTTGTGCTGCCACTTCACTTGGCTCGGTGCCAAGTGCATTAAAGACTATTGTCTCATTACAATCTGGCAAGTGGCAAGTGATTCTGGATCAATCTTCCGACGCGTCGCCCGTCTGTGCGCCAAAGGAAGGCTATACATACAAGCACGCACGGGGCGCGTGTGCGAGTGATCGCGAGTGATGCGCCCGACTCGTTCAAAATCATCACTGCAAACAACGCGCAACGCGTCATGGCCGGGGTTTGCGCGTTTGCATTGTGGCAGCATCACGTGACTTGAGCCCAATCTGCTCCCGTTTGATAGACACGCCCTTTCCCACTAACCAACCCAACCCCTTGTTCCCCTTGTTGGCCCTGCCAGGGCATTACCCCTTGTTAGCCGGTCTGCCCCTTGGTTGTAACCCCTTTTGCCCCTTGGGAATAATCCGCAAGCCTGTACCCACAAAAGTGGATTACAAGGGAAATGGCAGGGGCTTATCTGGGGAACGCGTTCAAATTTGACCCCGTCGTCCTTTGCTTTCGTGTGCCAGTGCCACTTGCCACTGTCCAGCCGCCAGCCCCTGCCTGCACCTGCCTCCGCGCCTGCGCCCACCGCCGCCGCCGTCGCCGCCGCCCATGGCCCGCACTGCGACCACTACCTTGGCCGTCCCTTACTTGCCCATCTCGGCGACCCACGACCCAAGACAACTACCAATGCACAACGGTGCACTCTCGCATCCACATCCTCGCATCCTCTTTTGATTCTTGACATTGTCTCTACATACATGCGACGCGCCCTTTAACCCCCCTCGCATCAACTCCACTCCTTCCCCCCCACCCATGCCCTCCGACCCGCGCCCGCCATGTCCACCATCCTAATCCCCATCCAACCACAGGCGGGGCCGTCACGCGTCGCGTCGACACCAGGCAAGAAGTCTTTAGACAGCTCGTTCGCGCAGCCGGCTTCTGGTGCCGATGACGAGCCAGACCTCGAGACGGTCGTCCGACGCGTCCGAGGCGCCCGCCGAATCGTCGTCGTCTGCGGTACGTTTCCTCCCACGCCGAAGGCACCGCTGACCATGTAGGTGCTGGTATCTCCACTGCTGCATCCATCCCCGACTTCCGCTCTGCCAGCGGCTTGTTCTCAGGATCGAAAGGGCACAACGTGAAGGATTTGTTCGACTTTAAGAGCACCAAGGTGAGTCGCGCCCGCGTCGGGGCTAACGTCGCAGTCACCCCACCTGCTGGCCAAGCACCACGCGCTCTTGACAGAACTGTACGAGAAGGCATCCAAGGCGGCGCCAACACAATTTCACAAGCTGCTTGCGTCGCTGAACGACGAGGGGCGGCTATTGCGGTGTTACACCCAGAACATTGACGGGCTGGAAGAGCGCGCCGGGCTGCCAACGGGCGTCCCGTCCGCCTCCACACCCGCACGACGCGCTGGCAAGGCCAAGGGCCGTGCAGCATCATTGTCTGCAGCGACATCAGGCCAGCAGACACCGGACGGCGACGTTTCGTCGTCTGGCTCGGCACTTGGCGACATCAGCGGCGCGCTCAACCCCGGACCACCCACTCATCCTCCCGCTCCCCGCTGCATCCCACTACACGGCATCCTGACGCACATGCACTGCAGCCTGTGCTCGGCGCAGGTGGCAATAGAAAAGTGTATGCCGCTGCCGCCACACGCCATTGCCTGCCCAGAGTGTGAGCTGGCGTCGTCTATCCGCTCGGCGTTGAACGAGCGGTCGCGACCTGTCGGCGCGCTGCGAGCCAGTGTTGTGCTGTATAGCGAGCACCACCCGGACGGCGAGGGCATCGGCGCGGTCACCGTCCGCGACCTGAAAGGAACCGGACGACGCGGCGAGCGAGAAGGGCAGGCCGACCTGCTCATTGTCGCCGGCACAAGCCTCGCCATCAAAGGCGTCAAGAAGATGGTCAAAGAAATGTCGGAAATGCTGGCGTCGCGACCCGACTCGTCGGTATCGGACGGCAAGTCGGTCCCTGTAAGAACAATCTACCTCAACAACGAGCCACCAACGGCACCGGGATCCTGGAGCGACGTCTTCGACGTCTGGTGCAAGGGCGACATTCAGGAGTTTGCCGACCTCGTCGCCGACGACAAGTTTGCGCCACCGCTACCCATTACACCCCGCAAGCCCACACCGCGCCGCCGCGTCGAGAGCGGCGACCTGCCCCCCACGCCCTCGTCGACACCCAGCAAACCCCGCAAACGCAAGGGCGACAACGTCTTCGTCGACATTGACAACACGCCGACGAAGAAGTCGAAGAAGGGCCCAGTGCTGCCGCTTACTCCGGGTGCTACTCCGCCCCGAGCAAGGCCTGTGCCGCGCGAGTCGTCGCCCTCCCCCGAGCCCAAGGCCAAGAGCGAGCGCGAGTCATCCCCCGAGCTCAAGACCGAGAGCTCGGCCCAGTCGTCGCGCACTTCGTCCAGAGGCTCTACCCTCACGCCTCCACCCCCCAACCCATTCTCGCCGGCGCGAACCACACTCGCGCTCTACCCCACCGACCCCTTCGCCAACCACACGGGCCCCCACCCCGCCTCCAAGTTCTGGGCCACCGTCTTGTAGGACGGACATTAGACATACTCATATGTTTGTAACACATTGTAACGCCTAATCCAGATTATGCAGTGCATGAGCAACGTCTAAGGCATCTACTTTTGGCGCTTGTAGACCTTCTCGAGGAACGAGGTAAAGACCTCCTTGCGGACGCCGGTCGACTCGTCGACCTTTGCGATGAGGGCGGTGAGCTGGTCGTGGCTCTCCTTCTCGTACTTCTCAAAGCGCTCGGGGATGGAGATGGGCTCCTGCGAGTAGAGGGCCTTGACGCGGGCCTCGGCCTCGGCGTCCTTCTTGCCGTAGTTGTCGTCGAGGATCTTGCGCTGCTCGGGCGTGGCGTGCTTGAGCGCCGTGTTAATGTTCCACGAGCACTTGTTGTCCAAAATGTCGGTGCCAATCTTGCCGAGGACCTCGGGGGGCGCATAGGCGTCGAGGTAGTCGTCCTGGACCTGGAAGTACTCGCCCATGGGGATGAGGATGTCGAGCGCAGCCTTGTAGGCCGCCTCGTCCTTGACACCGGCGACGCGGAACGCGAGCGCGACGGGGAGGTAGAACGAGTAGAAGGCCGTCTTGTAGACGACAATAAGGTGGTGCCTGCGGCGTCAGTCCCTGCTCACGCCACGGGGCTCACTTCTGGAGCGAGAACTTGCTCAGGTCGACGTTGTCCTCGGGCGCGGTGATGAGGTCGATGAGCTGTCCGAGCTCGGTCTGGAACGTCGTCTCGAGGAAGAGCTCGACGAGGTCAATGTAGTAGGTCTCCTGGCGGAAGTGCTTCTTGAGGAGGTAGTAGATGGCGGCCTCGAGCATGAACGAGTCGTTGATGGCGATCGTGCCGACGCCGGGCATGCGGTACCAGCACGGCTGGCCGCGGCGGGTGATGGACGCGTCCATCAGGTCGTCGGACACGAGGAAGAAGCCCTGGAGCAGCTCGACGCACCAGCCGAGGAGCGCGGCCTTGAAGTACTCGTCGTCGGTGAGCTCGGCGCCCTTGAGGATCTGCAGCGTGTCGACGACCGACAGGCCGCGGTTGAGCTTGCCGCCGGGGACGTTGTGGTACAGGTTCTGGCGTCGGCGTCAGCTCTGGCGACGGCGACGGCGACGGCGACCGAGGGCCGCAACTCACCGCCTTGTACCACGCGACGGCCTCCTCGGGCATGCCATTCTGCTTGAGGTAGTCGATGAGCTCGTCGGCAATCTTGTCAAAGACGCCCTCGAAACGCGCGCGCTTGGCTGCCTTGTCTGACATTGTGGGTGGGTAACAATGGAGATGGAGTAGGAGGAACAACAATGCACTCGTGGATATCCTTGGCCTTGTGCTCGCGATGGGACGACGGGGCCAGGAGCACCACGCCGCGCTGCCAAAAACAGGGTGGTTCGATCGGACCTCCGGCGCCACGGCCAGGCTCGACGCGCGCGTCGGCCCTTAACCCGGGGGGCGGAACAAAGTAGGGCCGGGCTATTAGCCTAAACCATTTCAATGGAGATTGTAATAGCCATTTGAACAAGATTATATTGTTATCGACGCCGCCACGTGACCTCCTGCCCATCACCCGCCGCTTGTTGCAGCTACAAAAGCAGCTCAAAACACGGCCTACTCGTCTCCACGACCGACTTTGCCTTTGACAACACCACCACCATGCCGCCAAAACTGACAAAGCGGTCAAAGACGTCGCGCGTGAGTAGAGCTACGGTCGATGCCCGCCTTTCGTCCCCCGCTAACCCCCCAGTTCCCCGTGGTACGCTCTCCCCTCCCCCTTCTCCACTGACCCCAGGCGCGGATAAAGAAGATTATGCAGATGGACGAGGAGGTCGGCAAGCTCGCATCCGCGACGCCCGTCATGATCTGTGCGTTGTGCCCAAGGCCACCGCTAACGCCAGCCAAATCCCTCGAGTGCTTCCTCCAGCTGTTGATAGACGAGACGGCAAAGGAGAGCCGCGAGCGCGGGTCGCGCAAGATGGTGCCCTACCATCTGTGAGTTGCACCACCAGCCCCCCCTGACGCCCGTAGCAAGGCCATGATCGACAAGTCGGACCAGTTCGACTTCCTGCGCGAGCTCGTCGAGGGCGTGCCCGACCCCGGCGACAAGGCGGGCCCTGCCAAGCGCAAGGCGTCGGCGGCGGACGGCGGCGCGGCTGGCACGCCCGGCCGGCGAAAGACTGCCGCGGCAAAGGTCGCCGAGGCCAAGAAGGAGGACGTGCCGGCGCCAGGCTCGCTCCCTGCCATCGGGACGTGGAAGCGCGACGCGAGCGCCGCGCCCGAGGGCGGCAAGGGCATGTTTGACGACTACGACGACGACTACGATGACTACTAGGCGGGTGGGCGCGGGGGAGCAGAGTAGAGCAGCAGAGAGACAACATGTATCATGTAACACGACTATACACTACTGGACAACAGGGAGGTGCAAGATCTAGGCTCGGCACAAGCTGCGCCGCTACACCATGCGCAGGTGGTCGTTCCACGCGATCATGGGCGCCGGGAGGCGGCCGCGGCGGGGGCGGTTTGGCGGCTCTGAGAAGAAGGCCTCGCGCACCGGCATGCGGCGGGACGGCGCCGGCGTGGGCGAGTGGGTTTCCGCGTGCTGGCCGTCAGCGCGGCCAAGTCCACCACGTACCTCGACAAGCAACTTCGGCGCGCCGAGTATTGCCGTTGGCCGGGCCGCCGCGGCGGGGAGGACGCGCACGCGGGCGAGGAGGTTGACCACGCGCGGGACGAGCGTGTGGGACGGGTGCATGGCGAGCGGCTTGAGGGGGCTGGGCCTGCGGGTGGCGAGGGTGTAGGTCTCGTCGACTTATACCTGCTCGAGTGGAGCAGGCGGGATGGGGGTGCGGTGCGATGCTATCGCCGCTTGACGGGGCAAGGTGGGGGCTGTTCGGCTGTACTCGTCGCCCGTGGGCGTCGGACGGGCCCGGGGAGGGGCAGGAGCAGGAGCAGGAGCTGATCGTCGACGCCGATGGCGTCCGGGACGGCCTAGACAACGCGCACGTCGGTGCGCAAGAGGGGTGAGTAACGATGCAGAGGGAGGAAGCAGCTCGCCGCAGCGATGTATTTGGCATGCGTAGCGAGATGCATTTGGTATACACTTAGGCGAGTGGGCCGGCAGGCCGCAGTGTTGTGGTGGGTCTGGCTTGATGCAGTGGTCCCGCCCACGGGGACCCAGTGGCGTGACTTTGCGGGGTGGGCCGGTGGGCCGTGGTGGGCCCGTTGACGTCGTCTGCCGCGGCATGTGCCGAGACACTCTGACTCTGCTCTGGGCCGTGTACCCCCGCAACAACCCCGCCCCACAGGTCCAGCCAAGGTGCTTGGCGGGGAGCCGATGCACGAGATGCACGATGCGCAGTGATGCACGAGGTGCTTGCGGCCAGCTGGTGATGCTGGGACGCACGCAATGGGAACGACGCTGCGCGACATTGCAGAACGTGCTCTGCGCAGAACGTGCCCGCCCTCGTGCTGCACTCGGAATGTTGCGACACATCGCTTCCGCACGCTAGCTGCATGCAGCATCGGCTACCCTTGCCAGCCTGCATCGGCCTCCATCGGCCTCTTGCGCTCGTGACTCTGCTCTGTCCACCACCTGACGTCAGCTGCCTGCAGATCAGCATCGCTCCACTGCCGGCCTTGTGGAGATGTCAGCCATGGGCCGAGCATGAGCGTGCGGGTGTAGCGCGCTGTTGGGTGGGGCAATCTGGCCGCGTCACTAAGCCGCGGCCAGATTCAAGACCCCACCCGCCACTCGCCGTCTTCGACGGCTCGCGGCTCACCTATCGTCGAACAGTGCATGTGGCTACTAACACAACAATGGCTCCCTCTACGCCGCCGCCTAGTACGGCTGCCGGCCCAGCCCCCACGCCTTGAGCGTGGCCCGCACGTCGCCGAGCGCGTCGACCTGGCCCTGCCCAACAATCGTCGGCTCGCCCGACCCGAGCCCGTAGTTGATCTGCGCCGTGCGCGACGACGGACGCAGCACGCGCGTCGCCGTACGGTGCAGGTCGTCGAGCGTCAACGCGTCAATCTTGGTGCACATCTCCTCTACTGGCACCTTCTTGCCGTGAATCTGCGTCTGGCGGCCGAGGTCTGGAGTCAGCGCCGTCGCACACATCTCACCCACCCTCAACGGCCGTCAACCGCGACTCGAGCGCCATGACCAGCTGGCTCTTGAGCATGTTCTTCGCGCGGCTCAGCTCAATCGCGGTAATGCCGCCCTTCTGCGGCCGCGTGAGCGTGTCGAGCTGGTGCGCAATCACGTTCGCCGCGCTGCCCGCAAACTGCGGGTACACCGACATGGCAATGCCGAACAGACCCGAGTCGGCATAGCAGTGGTGGAAGCCGGCGCAGTAGTCGACCGCGTGGTACCGGTTCAGAACGTTGGTGTACAACCGCGTGTACATGCCCTTGCCCGGTCCGCCGGCCGAGAACGAGCCGCCTCCGCCGAGCAATGTCTGAAGGGTGGCGAGGGCGTACTGCGACGTCAGTGGAGTAACACACACACACTCACGATATCCGGGTCGTGCACGCCGAGGCCCTCGAACCCAATGTAGAGATGCACAAACTCCTCTTCCGGCTTGAGAATGTACTCCTCGCCACCCGTGTACACGGCACGCGCAGCCGCCAATCGCGCATAGTCGTCCGAGACGTCGGTGGGCGCGTCCGAAACCGTCGCAAAGCTCTTGGAGCCGGCCGGCTGGGGCGAGACGCCGGGGCGGAGCGAGGAAGGTGGGGCATCGAGCGAGGCCTTGGCACCGGCGGACCCGAAGAACTTGTCGGCCAGCTCGACCAGCTCCTGGTGCTCCATGCCCACACCAGCAATGACCAGCCGCTCGGGGCGGTACCAGTCGCGCATGAACTGGCGGATCTCGCGCTCGCCGAGCACGTCCAGCTGCGACTCGGGACACAGCAGCGGCATACCGAGCGTGTTGTCCTTGAACGCGACCGTGTGCAGGATCTCGGGCAGGATGAGCTCCGGCTTGGCCCAAATCTCGCGGATCTCGTACGCCGCCGCCGCCTTTTGCGCCTCGAGCTCCTCGGGCAACAGCAGCGGGTGAAGCACTGTCGAGGACAGCAGCTCCATCGCCAGCGGGAGCGACTGCGGGAAAACCGTCGACTGGTACATTATCGTCTCGCGCGACGACGAGCACGAGATCTGCGAGCCTAGCGAGTCGATCAACCGGGTCATCTCCTCGTCGCTGTGCTTGTCGGTCGACTGGGGGTTAGACTGCTTCTCGCGCCGTGCTCACCTTGAATGCGAGCCGATCCAACAGGTGCGACACGCCGCTCGTCCGGTGGCTCTCGAACCGGCTCCCCGCGTCGACGTACACGCCCACGGCGTGGAAATGGCCAGGCGTCGTCTCGGTCGCGACGCGCACCTTGTTCGGCAGCGTCGTCACCTGCGAGGCGACCGGGAGCTGCGAGGTGTCAGCTTTGCCGCTGGGCTCAGGCGCGCGACGCACAGCTGCAGACGACGCCCTGCGCAACAATGGAGAAAGGGGCTTGCGCGCGGCGTTGCGCAACAATGCGCCCGACGACGTCGACAATGGCAGGCGCATGGTTATTGTGGACTGATACGGTGGAAAAGATGTGATGAGTAGAGTCGTCGTGTGTTGCTCGTCGGGTGACCTTGGTCATTTGCACGCGGCCGTAGAGCCGAAAGCCGTAAAAATGGATTACGTAAGTTGAAGATGCCGATCCTCCACAGCCACTTTTCGTGCTGAAGGGCTGTGTGGCATCACCACCAGCGAGGACTTCAAACAGTCAAGCTTGCATCGTATCACTGTTCTCCAGAAACAGTTAGGTTCTACCACTAGTGTATGATTTTCTGATTTCTTTTGTGACGGAGCGATTCGTTCAGAAGTTTCCATGGCGTTTATTCCAAGACCTAAGGTCCCCCGTGCCCCTGGCACGACCATCGCGGGCGCGGCGACGGTTGCACTTCTTCGGTGTGTTCGATGGAAGCGGAGATGAACGTCCAGTAAACCTCCACTCTGGCGGGGGAAGGGGCTGTCGCTGTCGCCAAGGGAGTCACAGTCTCAGTCGGCACTGCTTGCTGAGGGCTGCCAGTTCTCGGCGCCGCCGAAGCGCCAGTGAGGGCGGTAGCGATAGAGTTGGCGAACGTCGTCATGACAACCGCCGTGTTATTGGGGGTGGTTGCGGTTGCATTCGCGGTGGTGGTGGCATTGGTCGTCGGTTGGGTCGGGCATTCAAGTTACAGAGCTTACAACCCGACACCACCAGAGAAAAGATCCGTCCCGCTTCTTACACCGACTGAGCACCACCCGGCCAAGCAAACAACGCATCTCTCGTTCTCTCGCACGAGGTGCGGCTCTGGGTCTTCGCGCCGGGTCAGGAGCACTGCAGTTGGGCTCTTGACATATGAGTCAGTGGCATGGTAAGAGCCAGAGATGCCACTCTTACGAGATATGTATGTGAAGTTGAAACCCAGTGCGTACCACTAAGCAATCGGGTCCACTGAGGGTAAAACGATACCTGATAAATGCCCAATGGATGGGCAACCACAGAACTCTTACATACTTCAACTGACAAGTGGCTGACTCGGCTGATTGTTTACACTTGATCTTCTCGTCTGCACCTCATCCTCCTCAACTCAGACCGACCGCACATCCACAAGACCGGTTTCCGGAGCAGCATCAACTCAACATGTCTACCGCAGACCACCCCAGCCATCGCCTTCGGTCAGGCGGGCACTCTCTGCACCTCCCAATCGAGGTGCTCGAACATTGTTGCGCAATTGGACCCAGACCCAAGTGTCGACGGACGCACCTTCGTTGCCCTGCTCCAAACTTCTCAGTCCATGTGGGATCTGGCTGCCCCACGGCTGTATCGCAGCCTCAAACTCGATGACGACCAGCTGTACCAACTTCTTGTGGGCGGTACTGAGCCCCGCTACCGATCAAAAATGGACGGAGGACAGTATGCCGACCGCCGCATCAACTCGCGCCAAGGGGCTTTGACTGTGCGTGCACGCCGTGCCCTCAGTTTTGTGAACCGGCTCCATCTATACCCGCCGCCAGTCTCATACTTCGACCTGTTCATCGTCTCACAGGCCAAGGTCCCACTGTTCCCAAACGTGCGAACCCTCTGCCTGGAAGATAACTTCAACCGCGGCAGAGGCGGCAACTCACCTAAGGGACACAAGCACTTTCCCTCCACTTTCGTCATGTTCGACTATCTCGAGCAAGTGTGCATACGAGGCGGCGACTACTCGTTGGATCGTTTAAGGCACCTGCCTTGCACCTGGCGGAATAGTCGGCCAGCCCCACCCACACGCCCAAGTATACCGAACATCGACTTGCGAATGGACAACATCCGGAACCTCACGGTGCACTGCGATGAGTTCGAGCAGGTTGCTGGGTGTTATCATCTCCCGAGTGCATGGCAGTCGTTTCAAATTTACCTGCTGGAGCCGAAGTACTTCGTCGTCAGCGAAAATCCCTTGAGTGCATTCGGAAGGCAATGCGGCTATCTGGAGGAACCACCTGTTACGCTTTACAGCAAGAGGCAAAACCAGGCCAAGACAGAAGCTTTTCTGCAACGATGGGGCACTACCATTGACAAGCTTCCAGGCTTGAGCATGGTGTTTGGCGACAACCCAATACCTTGCAGCGTCTGTGGTGAGTCGAACATAGTGCCTTACCACGACATCGTCATCCAACTAACTCGGTGTCATCCAGGCTCGGCTTGGGTCGATCCAAAGGAGCAAGATAGATCATTGGGCTACCCCCAGTTTTACCTCTCCACGGGGAAGAGAAACCGGAAACCTCACTGAGACCTACACACATGAGAAAGATGCACGCGTTTTGCCCAGACACGCGTGGCCGGCGACGCTAGTAAGGCTACATGTAGATCTTATATACTCCTACGTTTTCCCAATACAGGTGCAACTTCCACTGCTGCTACAACAGAACGAGATCCCGGAGTGAAGAACTGTTGATACAGGTCAGTCACTTCGAAAGGTTGCGGTACAAGGTTCCGCACATGTTCCTACTGATGCCCTCCCTCGGCAACGAATGGGCCTCGTGTAGCCATTTGGAGCCTACGCAGTACGGCAGGTCCCACATTTCCCGTTGAATGGGCCGTCGAAGCACGCTCTGACCTTGTCGCCACCACACTACACGGGAGGAGTGGCGGAGGTGCTGGAGCTTCAAGACACATGTCGACCTGTAGCGCAATGGTCTAGCTTGGTTAGTAAAGGTGTCTCACAGCATGGGACTGTTACACCTCAAGCCACGGATACCACGAAGAGCATTGCTACCATCCAATGCATACAGAGCACAGTTCTACGTACGACAGGAGATCAGAGGAGGGAGGCGGACACGATCCATATCTCCGTTGTGTTGCAGCGGAATCAAATGTTCCAGACAGTCTTGGATGACGCCGGACGACCATCACCCAAGGCGAGCAACCATTCCCTCCTCACTGTCTGATCACTTACACCACTTCGGCACTGTGCATCAAGCAGCCGCGTCTGCAACACCCGCAGGCAGACACGGCAGCAGCACAAGATCGCCACGGCGCTTCTAATCCTTTGCGATGGCGCCGCCCCCACCGGCCGTCGGGGTCGACTCGGACGGCGACGATGACTTTCGCCGGGCCGACAGGAGGGCCGCCCGCGCCGCCCGTTTCAACACAAAGCTCGAGGGCAACCGCTACAAGGAGGTGAGTTGGGTGGTATTCCCCATGATTCGATGCTGATGCTGCGCTTAGTTGGAAGCTGCCCGCGCTGAGGAGCGGAAAGCCTTCCTCGAGCAGGGGTTAATTTCTTCGGGCAAGACGACTCTGGGCGATGCTGTCGACATGCGGGGCACATGCGAGGACATGTGCCCAGAGTACGAGCGCGAGTTTCGAGAGTATACCCGCGAGATCCACCCTTTTGAAGCTGTGAGTGTCGGAGAGCAGCGCTTGCTCCAGGTGGAGGCTGACCACGGCCAGTTGCCAAATCGTCGAATGGACCACTCCAAGGCCGTAGCAGCGTATACCCGATCGGACGCAGGCGCTGGACATGGCGCAGCAGTCAAGTTACCATCAGACTTGCGAACCCCTCAAGCCCTCGTGGTAAGTGTTTCGCGCACAGGCAAGCCACAATCTCACGCGCGAAGCGATCGCTCGACTATCTTATCGACAAGATTCTTCCGCTTCAACCCCCTGTCAACCCTAATGCAGTCAATCCACCAGCACCTACAGCACGAAGAGCACTGGGAAACTCTGCTGGCTTCATCCGTGATCGTACGCGAGCTATCCGCAAGGAGTTTGCGATGCAGTCGAGCTGGGGCCACGACGAGGCGATTGCGACTTTCGAACGGATCGCGCGCTGGCACATTCTCTGTCTCCGCGAACTGCAGGAGGAGACTGGAACCAACACGGACATGCACATCGACTCGGCAGAGCTTGGACGATGCTTCACGTCGCTAAGACAGCAATACAACGACAGGCGAGAGGAGCTCGGCGTCGACACCCCCTGCCCCAACGAGCCCGAGTTTCGAGCCTACATGCTCATCTTCGACCTTGCCAACAAGTCGGTGTCGATCCCCACGGCAGAGCTGCCTGCTGCCATCTTGGACCACCCCCTCGTCAAGCTCGCGTGGCAAATTCGACAAACTGCGCAGCGCAACTTTGACATGCAGAAGGAGGGATCAAAGCTGAACGCTGAGCTGGGAGCCAACCTGTTGACACGGTTCGTCCGCCTCCTCAAGCAGGGCAAAGTGCCGTACCTTCTCTCCTGTCTCGTCGAGATTCGACTTCGTGACATTCGTCGAAGTGCCCTCCGTGCCCTCACCCGCACCTACCCTCGTCTCAAAGCCGAGCCCATTAGGTACAGCGATTCGGGAGAGGTGCTGGAGCGCCGAATGGTGTTGTTCGACACACTTGACACTCTCCTGGGTGCTGAGGAGCAGGAAGATGACGGACCAGCCTGGGACGACATTGAACCAGTGTCCAAAAATCCGGATGACGAGTCTGCCGCAATCGTGGAGCGATTCGGAATCGAGGTTTTCCAGGATGTCGAGACCGGCCCCGTCGGCGCTCTTGTCAACCTTGCTGCCAGGTTCAACGGTGTGTGCGTGTACCCAATTGTAGCTGACCGGTCCAGACAACAAGGACGCCCCATTTACTCGCCGTTGGAAGCTAATCACGGAGAAGAAGGGCGATGCTTCGTACTCGGACATTATCAACGGCTACGCTGGAGTGGAGATCGACGGTACCGCGGCGCTGCGGCCAGCCACCATCTCAGTGCCTCGACAGCGTCCCGTGTACAAGTCCACACCAGCCGTGCCAAAGGTCACTCCCGCGCAGCAGCCGGCTGCACCAGCGAAGAGTATCTTTGACCGGCCGGGATCGTCTTCTTCTGCCAGCGCATTCTCGTCCACGGGTGCGTTTGCAAAAGGTGGGGCCTTCACGAATGGAAGCGCGTTTGCGAACGGCGGAGGAAGTGCATTCTCCACCTCCACAAGTGCTGCGTCCGCCTTCAAACCAGCCCAAACCTCGGCATTCGCCCCAGCGCCGAAGACACAACCTATGTCCTCTGCAATTGCACCAGCTACACCCACTCCGCCGGTTGTGCAACCCGTGGTATCAACAACCCCGACTGCCCCGCCTCCAGCCCCTTCCTTCTTCAAATCTCAGCAGACACAGGTTCCTCCCAAGACTACCGAACCCCAGCCGAAGCCAGTACCGTCATTCTTTGGCCCGACCCCGCCTACTGCTGCAGAGACACCAAAGCCTACCCCCCTCCCCTCCTTCTTTGACACCCCGACGCAGGCTGGGCCTTCAAAGGATGCGCCCACTTTCTTCCCTTCTCCTTCCACAACGCCAGCCGCGCCACCGCCGAAGCCACCATCACCAAAACTACCTTCTCCGCCTCGCCCACCGCCTGTGCCAGTGATTCCACGAATTAAGATGTCGCATGCGCAGCGGCGGGCAGCGCCATTCATTCTCAGCCGACAACTCGTTGACGAGGTTGTGGACCAAATACTTCAGTCCGTGGAGCCTGACCTCGCGAAGATTATCCACCGACAAGAGGCCGCCCAGCGCCACCGAGAAAGCGTAGCCCAGCGCCAGGCGTTCATCAAACAGTGCTCCGATCTGATCTTTGACCGCCTGGTCGAAGACGAAGTGACGCGAGTGGCCGAGCGGGTACATTCGCTCGAGCTGCGGGCCCAGGCACTGGCGCAGAAAGTTGCCAAGCACTGGCTGGAGTGGACCCGGCGAAAGGTTGCCCTTCAGGCCAAGATGGAGCAGGCTCGTGAACAAACATTCACGACGCTGCAGAGTATGGGACTCTCCCGGTCCACTGCGTCGTTTGCTGGCGCATCGAGGTCGTCGTTAGACCCAGTACGCCTACGTTCGACGCGGCGCGAGGAAGCGGAGGTTAACATGGAGCTGCGCCGCGCAGAGCGGGTCAAGAATCAGCTCCATGCGCCTTCAACCTTCCTCTACACAATAGCGCGACATGTTGCCCCACTGCTCGAGGAACAGGCAGGTGAGGAGGCCCCACTATGGGAAACTGTCCTTCTTACCGCGGAGAACGCTGGCTCTCCGGCCAACAGAGAGGCCCGAAGTTGGCTCATCCGAAAGCTCACTACCACCACTGGGCACGACGTGCAGCGCGACGGAGTCGACTTTGCTACTACGGTGTCAGAGGCCGACGGCGAGTTTCCCGGCTCTGTCGATACCGGATTGTTCATCCTCGAAGCGCCCACCACCATCGACCAGAAGATCCCGCGCAACGTCAATGCCGATGACGCCCAAGATAGGCTGGAAGCGGCGATCGGTGTCGCGAAGCAGCAAAGTCGCTACATGTCGTCGCTGCTTATTTTGACCTGGGAGACCGAATCGCTGGATCAAGTTGTCAGCCGCCTCGAGATTGGCCCTCAGGTTTCGCAGTTTGACGCAGTGGCCGTCTTCAGCCTCGACGGGGCCGAGGACTTGGACAACCGCTTTGGCGCCGTGGTGCGCAGCCTTGTCCCCCGAGACCCTCTGAAGGGGCAGGTAGTGGTCCAGCTGAAGGGTACGTCTGAGGATTGAGCATTGACTAACATCCCAGACCTCGTCGCGATCACCGAGCCGCTGTGGCAGCGCCTCTATGCCTTTGCCGAGCATGTGCTCGCAAAGTTCCCAAAGGATGCTGGTCTCAACACGAAGGCTCTGGCACTCTCTGTGGATCTGCTGCGGCAGCTCGGAGCTATCATCGACAGTGTCTTCGAAGAGCTCCCAGTCAGCGACAACTCCACGTACGCCCTGCCGGATCTGCCGCCATTCCCCGCTGTCAACAGCGGCGACAATGCCTCCATTGCCGAAGCTATCGCAGCGTACCTATCACAGCCACCGCTCAGCCACGTCGACGACGTCGCATTGGCCCTCGGGCCGTTACGGCAGGCAGCTGCGCAAGGACGACCATTGCCCATCCTGCCCGTGCTGTGGGCAATCGCGAGCTACTTCTTCGGCACGCTCACTCTCCAACGCCTCCCGCTGGACCAGTGGCTACCGGGCAACGAGCCTGCGGAGGCGGTGGATAAGCTAGCCATTGACGTCCAGGACTCGTTCAGCAGCGCCACGGACCAGGCCGTCCAAGACCTGGCCCGCGTCGCGAATGAAGCACGACTAGCGCTTGCAGCTGCAACACCGCTGCCGCCTACACCGACCAAAAGATCTCCTACCAAGGGCAAGAAACGCCGAGCCGACGACGCTGCCGACTCCAAGGTGGCGAAGAACGCGCGTTTACTGCGTGCGCTGGCCGAGGCCAACGCAACGCTCAATCAGCTTGACCCGAGCGCCGTCTCGGCCTCGTAGATGTAGATTATCCGTGCCATCGGCACGATGCATTGCAATGAGCATTGAGTGAGTGGTGTTCTAGTCTTCAAGGACATGGGCTGGGGGTCAGAGCAGAGCGCTGCAGGGGACTCACATTTGACAGGGGCGCGCAATGACCCGACGTCGTCGACGGTCGCCTCGTGAATCTTCCCTCTGAAGAGGTATCGCACGCGCAGCTTCTTGTTCTCGCCGATACACGGGTCGTAGAAGCCGAGCAGGTTGAACTTGTTGCGCGCACCGGGAATGAACAAGCGCGAGTTTTGCACGAGCGCCTGGACGGGAACCGTGACGTCGATGATGGCGCCGTTATCCCTAATCCCCCGCACCGTAAAGTCGTCGGCGCGGCCGTACTGCGCCACGAGGATGACGAGGCCGTCGCGCTCACGCTCGGCCTGCACCTTTGCCTGCACGCTGCGCTCCATGAGCAGCAGGGCCTCCTCGGCCTCGATGCGCTTCTGCGCGATGTAGTCGGCGTGCTCTTCCCGCAGCTGCTCGATGCGCCTTCCGTCAGCCCAGCCTCGCACGCCACTCACTTTGCGATGCGCTGCTGCTTGCGCGGGAGGAGGTAGAAGTGGTGCCACGCCGCGTAGCCCGCCGCGGGGAGCACGGTGCTGACGAAGATGATGTAGGGGTTGTAATCCGCCGCCAGGAGAATCGGCAGCGCGAGCTTCTGCCCGACGCGCGAGATGTGCAGGTTGACCTGGAACCCGCCGTGGAGGAACACCTGGAACGTCGCGCCGGCGTAAGTGTGCTCGGTGACGTGCGCCGTCGCGTCGGCGAACACGTGCCCGCCCTGCAGCTCGAGCCCGACACCCGCCTTGAGGGTGAGCCCGAGCGCGTGCGTGCTCCAGTCGGCCGAGAGGTAGTTGTCGGCGAGGCTCATGCCCGTCTGCGCCTCGGCCGTCCACCCAGTCCCCGAGACGGTGGCGTTGGTCAGCCCGATCGACAGGGCCGACTCGTCGGCGTGCCGCATCTCGTCGGGCATGGCCGCACCCCACGGCCCGAGTGACCAAAAGCCCGTCTTGTACGCTGTGGCTTGTCAGCAAGGCTCCCTCCTCCACACGCACTGATGTACCCCGTCGTCTCGGGGTATATCCTCCGCCCGAGGCTCGCCGTGATACGCGGCGGCGCCAGCCATGTCTGCGAGATCGCCGTGGCCGTGACGTATCTGCCGTCAGCGCGCCCACCACCGTACCCACGTATTCTCGTCGACCGTGTACGTCCCCTTGACCGTCGATATCCGCGGGCTGAGCAGCGTCTGCGAGTACTGCGCCCAGAGGCGCGGAGAGAACTGGTGGCGCAGTGTGCCGGTAAGGTTAGCGCCTCCGGCGCCGCCCCGCGTGGCCATCGTGCCCTCCATCACGAGCTGGGTGCGGTCGTTGACCGGCGTCTCGAAGCTGTGCTTCAGGACGACCTGGCCAGTTTGGACGCGCTGGGCGCGGGACCACACATCGTGCTTGATCTGGTCTGCGTTCGCAAGCCCCTCGAACAGCGCTTCAGGCAGAAACACGGCGCGCGCATCGAGTGTAATCGACATATCCCCCTGCCGTCAGCCCCGCCCCGCTCCCTGCTCACCTTGCTGTTGACGAGCGCCTCGGCCTCCTCGCGCCACCTGGCGCCGGCCTGGCGCGCGTAGTGCTCGCGCATGCGGGCCGCGCTCATGTTCTTCGGGCCCACCTCCCAGCTCGTGCGCAGGCCCTCCTCGCCGTACAGGTCATAGATGGTGCGCGTCCCGGTGTCAGTGAGCACCTCGTGGGCGCGCTGGATGGCCGTGAAGCGCGCGTGCGCGGCCGCGCGCCGCACGTCGTCCGTCTGCTTGTCGGGGTGGTAGATTGACGCGAGGGAGCGGTACGAATCCTTGATCTCGGCGAGCGACGCGTCGCTCGGCACATTGAGCACAGCGTACAGGCTCTCCGAGGCCGCCGCGTCCACGAACGCTTCGGCCGATTCGGTGGGCTCGAGCAGCGCCGGCTCAGAGCCCCGGGGCGGGTGGATGGGCCCGGTCGCGCCCTGCGCAAACCGCGCATAGTAGGCGTTTGAGGGGCCGGGGCCGGCCATGGTTATGCGAGTGGGGGGAGGTGCGATAGAGGGAGGTGTGATGGAGATGGCAACAGTGAGATTACTTGTCGTTGCCGAGCGGGTGGCTTGTCATGATGCCGATTTCAGGTTGCCCAGGCACAACCGCGGCCGGAGCGTAAGCGGGTAGTGGCACCATGTCCGAGCCAAGGGATCGAGTGGCGGTTTGAGTCCCAACCCACACCTATGCATTCTATCAAGTGTCTAGTGCAGTATAAGGGGGATACGAGTATCACTGGTTCAAGCAGCTACCACCGCCCGTCTTGCCATTCGATTCACTCGTGGCCCTCGACGCCTGCCCTACCCCCTCGACACCTAAGCCCTCTCCGCCTTGACCTCCACCTTCACCGTCGGCTCCCGCTTCACCGTCGCCTCGCGCTTCACCGTCACCTCCGCCTTCGGCTTCACCTCCACCTTGACCGCCGACTCCCGCTTGGGCTTCTTCACTTTGGGCTTTTTCTTCTTCGGCTTGGGCTTGGTGTCGCTCTGGCCCGACCATGGCTTCTTCTTCCATTTGCACTTGCCCCTTCCCCGACGGTCTTGCCTTGCGCGAGGGCTGCCTCCCTACTCTGACTATCAGACCTGCCATCATGCTGGGGGTTGCTCTTACTGGGTTCAGGTGGGGGCGGGGCAGGGGCGTCGCCAACAACCTCGACATCCGAGTCGGGCGGGGCCGGGGCAGCGCCGACCACCTCGACGTCGGATTCAAGAGCATTGAGCTCTTCGACCTCGTCGGCCTCATCGGTATCGCGCGGCTTGTCGTCGTCGACAGGTTTGTCATCGTCTTCGACGTTGGGCTCGTCCTCGTCCACTCTCTCGCTGTCCGACTCGTTGGCTCCGTTGACGGGCGGGGTCTGGCGCTTCTGTGGCGACGCGCTCTTCACTGGCGACTTGGACTTGTCCAGTGACTTTGGCTTCTCCAGCGACTTGGACTTGGGCTTCTGGGGCGAGTGGGACTTGGGCTTCTCCGGTGACTTGGACTTGGGTTTCTCGTGCGACTTGGACTTGGACTGCTCGGGTGACTCGGCCGAGGGCTTTTCTGGTGACTTGGACTTGGACTTGTCCTGCGAAGCCGCCTTCTCTGGTGATCCAGCCAGTGACTTGACAGGCGACTTGGACGCAGCAGGCTTCTCCGGCGAACTGCTCTTCACAGCCGACGCGGCCTTTGAAGCTGAGGCGCGCCTAGGCCGTGCCAACTCAGCCTCGGCCTCGTCCTCCTCGCTCCCGTCGGCCTCCTCGGCCTCGCCTTCGTCCGAATCGGCGGCCCTACCCGCGCGCACCTTGTCCCAGCGCGCTCTGGCTGCAGCGGAGGCGTTCCCCGGAACGGTGAAGCCGCCTCCGTGCCCGTCGCCGTTCGGCTTGAAGTCCTCGTCACTCTCCTCGTCCTCAGCATCGTGGCGGGCCTTGTCCCAGCGTGCTCTGGCCGCTTTGGACGCGTTCCCCGGGACGCCGAAGCCTCCTGAGGGCCGCGGTGCCGGCTGCTTCCCCTTCGCGACCTTCTCCCCTCTGTCCCTCTTCAGACCCGGGACGTTGTTATCCACCAGGGTCCCGTACTGCTCGTAGTAGAGCCGCGGTGCGCCGGCGACGAGGCCCTTCCTGTCCAGCCCATCGATGAAGTCGCGCTTCGTGCCCTTGCCGTTCCAGTTGCGCAGGTTGCGCACGAGACGGACGAACGTGTCCTCGTCGTCCGTGTCGACGTCGTCAATGGTGATGACCGGCTCGATCCAATTGTCGCTGTCGCTGTCACTATCGGGCACGGGCGGGGGAGATGGGCGCTTCTTCTCCCGCTTGACGGACGGCGCGCGGGACGGAGCGCGCGAGATCAGCTCGACCTCCGGCTTGACCGACACTCCGCGGGCACGGTCCGGCTGCGTCGAGGCCTGCTGGGATGATGACGCGCGGGTCGCCCGCGCCGGCACCGGCGGGGGTGCCATCGTCGATGCTGCACGTCTCGTCTGCGTAGGAGTGGGTGTGCCGGACCCCGAGCGTGTGGAGCGCTGTGTGCCTTCTCGCAACGCCATCACCGCCGGGTTCGCAACTGCTGCCACTCCGCGCGCCTTCTTGACGACGGGCTTTGGCTCTGGCTCTGGCTCTGGCTCTGGCTCTGGCGACGCGCGGCGCTTGACCCCCGCGGCCCCCAGCTCCACCGTATATTCGTTCAGGTCCAGCAGGCGCGGCGGGTGCGCCTTGACGCTGTCCCAAACCCAGTCGTCGGAGAGTACTCTGGCGAGTGGGCCCGCGCCTCTCAGCGCATCGCGGTGAGCCTTCTCAGTCACCGCCTCGCCCGCGTCCACGGGGAGGAGGACGATGAGCGCCTCGTCCAGCGGCACGAGCTCGCCGCCCTCCATCCCGATGACCGTTTCGAGGAGCTTGTGCCCGTCGGCAAGGTAGAAAGTGTATGGGTACCTGCGGCCCTGGGAGAATATGCCGCTGCGGGTGGTGGAGCGCTGCGACGCGGGTGCTGACGGCGCGGGCGACGGTGCGGGCGACGGCGACAGGGGCGCAGGTGTGGGTGACGGGGGCGGTGACTTGCGACGCTGCGAGGAGCGCGGCGCGAGCACCGGCGATGGTGACGGTGACTTCCGGCGCTGCGAGCGCGGCGCAAGCACTGGCGACGACGCCTTGCGCTGTGAGCGCGGCTTGAGCACCGGCGACGACGGGTCGACGTCCATGACCTCGAAGTCGTCGCCGCCGTCAACGTCGTCGTGGTACGACCAGCCGTCGACCTCCTCGGGCAGCGACCAGTCGTCGGCGTCCTCCTGGTCCGAGAGGACGACGCGCCGGCGCGGCTGCGGCGTCGCCGAGGGCCGCTTGGGCGCAGGCTCGAGGGGCGACTTTGGCCGGGTGGGCTGCGTCGCTGGCTTCGGGCGCTGGGTCGCGCGGCGCTGGCTTGGCCCGGCCTTCTGGCTCGCCCGCTGGCTCGCCCGCTGGCTCGCGCGGCGCGAACGGACCGGCGACGCTGAGCGGCTCGAGGACGACCGGATGAACTGCGAGATTCGGGGCTCCTCGTTGTCGTCGCTGCTCACGCTGTGCACCGATGCGGAGCTCTTGCTGCGGTATGACGCCGAGCCGTCGCTCTCGCTGTCGCTACTGCTCCCCAGCCTACTCCTCCTCGCCACCCTGCGCTTCTTCTCCTTCGTCTTCTTTGGCTTCGCCTTTGGCTCGTCGTCGATGACAAACTCGAAGCCAGTCACATTGCGCCCCCTGTCGTCAGCTGCGTCCCCGCTACACAACCTACCTCACGAGCCAGCCGCCGTACAGGCGCCCGAGCTGCGCCTCGCCGAGCAGCGTGAACCCGTTGCGCAGCCAGCCCTGCAGCAGCACGGCGGCGCGCCCCTCGCGCGGCTCGCCCATGCCAAACTCGTAGATGAGCTCCTCGGCCGACCACGCCTTGCCCTTGCGCTTGCGGTCGCGCCGGTGCGGGTTGGTAAAGTCGTACCGGTAGCATCCCTTCGCGTTCCACTTTTGCGCGAGCGGCGTGTCGACGACGATGAGGTCGGCGTCGTACGGGCTCGCGACAAGCGTGCCCTCGCAGCGCTGCGGTCAGCTCGGTCGTCGACCAGCCCACCTCGATCAGCTTGATGTCCCGGTCCACCTCGTCGGCGTCGCGCTGGTCCGACTGCACGTAGAACGTGAGGTCTTCGTACAGCCCGGCTGATGATTTCCCGCGCGCCATGGTGGAAAGTGAGCGACGAGAGAGGAGAGCAAAGTCAAGGTTGGGTCATGTCGTGAGCCGTGCGTCGGTCGCGTCGCAGCCGCCCGACCTCCACATTCCAAGTGCGCCGAATATGGAAAGGGTGGCGGTGGCGCAGTGGCACACGCCAGCTGCGACACTCTGACAGAGAAATCCTAATGCATATGATAATGGCACGCATGCACGCAGAGTAACTACAGCCCGGGCACCTGCTCATCCACCAGGTCTCTGTACGCGTAGTACAGTGTCATCGCGCCGGGGATCTGGCGTCAGCTTGAGCTTGGCAAACCAACCCACCTCTGGGCCCAGGTCTTTGAGCTTTTGTGACTTGCTGCCGACCTTGTCCCACGCCCTCAGTGCCCTGACAAGCTCGATGACCCTGTCCTTGTGCTCCTCCTTGACGTGGTGGATGTTGATGTCGTTTGCCGCAGGTGTCGTCTTCGCGGGCTTGGTCGGCGTCGGCTGCGACCGGGACGGCGTCGGCTGCGACTTTGACGGTGTCACTTGCGACTTGGGCTGCCGCGGGCTCGAGCCCGCTGCACGCCGCGCAGCCCGCAGGAGCCCCGGCACCTGCCGGTCAATGAGCTGCTGGTACCCCTTGTTGTAGTAGATGTCTGCCGCCCCGCGCACCGAGTTCTGACGTCAGCCCCGCCCGCCGCTCGACTCACAGTCTTGCCTAGACTCTTGATAAAGTCGTCCTTGTTGCCGTTCTTGTCCCACCGGCGGAGGTAGTGGATGAGTAGCTCGACGCGCTCGACGTGCTCCTCCAGGATTCCGCCAAAGTCGATCTCCTCGTCGTCGTAGTAGGCGATCTCGTGGCTCTTTTTCCGCGCCGAGTCCCACCGGTGGTCCTCCTCGAACGCGACGGAAGAGTCGCGCCGGCGCTTGGCGGGTGTGGTGACAGCGCTGGCAGTCGGCCTCTGCGATGATGATGGCGCAGGCCTTTGCGATGACGATGGCGCAGACTTTTGCGATGACCGCGGCACGGACCGCTGCGACGACCCAGCCTCCTCCAGGCGCACTTCGTACTCGTCCAGGTCGAGCAGAGCCGGCGGCCTCGCGCGAAAGCAGTCCCACGCCCAGTCCTCGCTGACCACACGACCGAGACCTCCGCGCGCCGTCTCAACGAGCTTGCGGTGTTCCCGCGTCGCGGGCGCATCGCCCTGCGCGAGCGGCAAGATGATGATGTTCGCCTCTGACGCCGGCACGAGGTCGCCCCCGCCCTCGGACGGAATCAACCGCTCGAGCAGGTCATTGTCGCTTGGGGCGACGTAGAACGTGAGCGGGTAGCGCCCTGCCGCGAATATGGGTCCCGAGGGCGTGCGCCGCGACACCGCCGTGCGGGGCGTCGCCTGCTGACTCGCCGTCCGCGCCGTCCCGATGCTCTGTCGCGGCTGCCCGGCGCTGCGCTTCACCGGCTCCTCCTCCGTGTCGCTAAGCAAAAACCGGCGCCATGTCTTCGGCTGGCTGGAGCCCACAAACTCAATGTCGCTGGACGAGTCGGCCTTCCGCCTCCCCCGTCGCCGGGGCGACTCGACGGCCTTGTGCTTGCCGTTGGCCCCCCGGGCCCTCTTGCGTGGGGAGTACTCGGTATCGCTGTCGGCGCGCGCCTTGCCCTTTCGATTCGGGCTGATAGCCGTCTCCCTCAGGTCGGGGTCGTAGTCGTCATCGTGATCGCTCGGGATTGGGGGCATCGGCGGCTCAGGTTCGTCCTCCTCCTCGTCCTCCGGCTCCTCGGGGACGTGAAGCCCACTTTTATCAGCTCGGCCCCCGCGAAGACCCACCGGACAAGACATCCGCCGTACAACGGCCCAAAGGTCGGGCGCTTCTTTGTGAGCCACTTGGAGTGGATCACAAACGTCCCGCTGTCGTCGTGTGCGAAGCGGCGCACGAGCCGGTCGGCCGTCCACTTGTCGACTGGAGCATCGGCCGCGAGCGGCTCGGCGTACTTGTACACCCGGGTATTTGCCTTGGTGTCTAGCCGCGCCGCGGGAGTGTCGATTATCACGATGGTCGCCTCGGCGGGGTCGTCAATCACGATGCCGCCCCGCTCCTGCCTGTCAGTGTGGAAGGTGGGCGGGCGACTCACTCGGATCAGCTGCATGTCCCGCTCCGCATCCCACGGCTGGCGGCCAGACTGCAAAACATAGAACGTCAAGTCCTCGAGGTCCCCACGTTCTCTCGAACTCGTGGACATGTTGCGTGGTGAGGCCGGTGTGTGTTGCGGAATGAGAGACAGAGTAGGAGAGAGAGCAGATGTGTGAGTGCGACCTCCACTTTGCGTCACAAGCGGCAACTGGTGGCTACTGAACGACGACAACTACAATGAGCGGTAATGTGACAACAATGCATGACACAATGCAACGAACAACAGATAATGCGTTCACAATGGATCCCCTGGTGACTCTCCCTAATCCATGTCCATTTCGTCGTCGCCATGGCCCCAGGGCGAGTCAGCCTGGGGGTAGGCTTGTGGGTACGGCTGGTACCCAAACCCTCCGCCGCCTTCGACGTCCATCCCGGCGTCAACCGGCACGCCGACAACCGGCTGCTCGGCTGACATGTCCTCGTCGTCGTCAACCTCCTCAAATCTGTCGCCATCGGGGTCGGGGAACTGGTGCTTCGGCTGGGGGCCGCTGCCGCGCGACCACTCCTTCACGACGTCCTCGGCAGCTGGGATACCCAGTGGGCGGTACAGCACGAGGCCGCGCTCCTGCGACGGAGAGTCCTGGAACCCACCACCCACAATCTGGTCGCGTTGTGCGTTGATAATGTGGGTGAGGAGCGATGGGGAGATTGTAAAGCCGCTCGTACCGGGTTGCGATAACTGCTTGTTCGTCTCGTAGTCGTAGTAGGGTTGTTCCTTGGTTGGCGACGATCCCCGGCGGCTTGGTGGCGGGGGCGAAGACTCGGGGCTGGACAAAGACGTGACGACGATCCGGTCCTTCTCTGGTTCGTACCAACCCGGGCCGTAGGACTCTGGTGGGAGGTGATCCAAGTCAACGTCCATGCCTTCCTTCCGTCTCTTAGGCTTGGGCTCGTCGGGGCTGCTTCGCTTCTTTCGCTTTATTGGCGTGTCAAAGTACTCGACCTTTGGCCCGTGCCCACTGCTCGGCTGGCGCGCGTGCCCACGGAGCGCCACCGTCTCGACAGGGTGCTCGACCTCGCTCGGCCGCATCGGTGTCGCGGTGCGCCGCCGCGCCTTTTCTTGAGGAAGACGGAACGTCGCGTCGGAATCATAGTCGTCCTCGCTCGGGGAAGTCGACGAGAAGGAAGCCGTGCGGTGCCATGGTGGGCGACTCGCGTGGCGGGACGACGTCGGCGACCCGTCTGGCAGTACCTCGACGGCGACGTCGCCGTCGACGGGGGGTTGGGTCGGCTCGAGGAGCTCGTCGTCGTCTGCGTCGCTCTGGTTCTGCTGGACTGGACCGCGTGGTAATGGGGATGGAGAGGGGGTTGCCTGCTGCGAGATGGACATTGCCGAGAAGCCATTCGCGAGGTTTGGCCTCCGACGCTTCGAGTCGTGCAGTCCGGGGCTGGGCAGGGGTGAGGTCGCCCAGTTGGATGGACCGGGCTGGCCTTCGGCAGGCGGGCTACCGGCACGGCGCTTGCGATTCGACGATAGTGGTGGTGTCGGTGTGCGCGATGGGAAGCCGGGCGTGAATGGGGAGCCGTGGGGGTGCGCGCCTGAGGGTGTCGCTGCAAACATTGGGTACTGCGCGGTGGACGGCGAAGGCGGGAATGTGGGCGATGAGGTTGGGTAGTGAGCCGCCATTGTTATTGAAGCCGGCGGCAGACAAGGCGGGGAGGGAAGGTGTTGGAGGTGGCGTAGGCGCGTGGCGTGGTGGCCTTGGCGCGGTGGAGGGAAGGGGGCGAGGGGGGTGGGGGATGCACACGTCGAGTCTAAGCCAGTGTGCGTTGCCGTGATCTTGTCAATGACATGAGGGTGGGCTGGCGGGATGGCGGGGTGTTGGAGAGTGAGTTCAATGCCGTCTGAAGTAGAGAGCAAAGAGTTCGAAGATGTTTGCCCTTGCACTTCCACAACCCGCCTCGCCCAAAGAATCGCGACGGTTCGAGAACAGCTGGGCGCGCCGCGCGGCGCCGCCAGCCAGCCGACATGACCGGAGTACAGGGTTTCTCCGTGAGATCGGCACGGAAGTATAGTCGCGTGAAATGCACGTGGTTGAGATCTCGGGAGCAAAAGCTTGCACCATGCTGTCATGCGGTCATCGAAGTGTAGCGCGTGGAGCGATTCGGGGCGACGCCGGACGCTGGGCGCGGCGCGGCGGCGGGGGGTCGGGCGAGTACGGCCGCCGTTGTTATGAGAGGTTCGGCCTGGGCGGCACGCGCTGCCGGCGGGAGGGACAAGAAATGTTGGGACTCGGGGGGTCGATGACGGCCAATAAACATCATTGGTGCTATCACTGGGCACTGTCACTTGTCGCAACGACACGACAACGACTGTGCATCCCCCTCTTTGCCCCATCAACGCCACGCCTCACTCAATCTGGGTCCAGATCCAAAAGCATAACGACTGCCCGAGTAGCCAGCCAGCAGCCGACCCTGCCGCCGCCTCCGACCCGAACTCCTCGCTAGCTCCAACCGCGGTCACGCGACATTTCTTCTCCCCCTTGCCACTGGCTCGATCTTTTCGGGCAATCTCTTTGTTTACTCGTAACAGTCGACAGTAACAGCAGCAACAGCCGTGCACCATGGTCCTGACGCCCGACCACCGCCCGCTCGACGCCACGGCGCCGCTCTCGCCCCTCCTGCTCGCAGCGCACCCCCCTCAGTCGCCGGCGCAGATCCCCAGCCTCGCCGGCAGCATGCCTGTCGCCGCCCCAGGCCTCATCCGCCGCAAGACGTCGACCGGCAGCTTCTCAAAGCTCTCAGAGTTCTGGCTTGACGGCAGCCCGTCGGTGCCCTCGACGCCATGGGAGGATCCGTCGGGGGTTGGAGGTGTCAAGCACGTCGACTTGTCCATTGACGCTGGGTAAGTGTTACTGGGAACGCAAGGGGGTGTCTGGCCGAGGGGGCCGAGGAGCGGTGCGGGAGGGGGTGTGGCGATTCATCTTGCTTGTGTGACGGGCGAATAACGCTCGCGCGGAGTTGCCTCGCTGCAGAGAGTGGTGGGCGAGAATGGGGATGGCAGGGGTGTCACCTCGCCGTACGACCCGCTGACCCCGCAGCGAGTGGCGCCACCCAGTCTTCAAAACCAAGGTCCTGTCGATCCTTCGCCGCCTCAATGTTCCGCTCTGGACTCACCCCGACCTCACCCCGTCGCGCATCCATCTACAGAAAGTCTCTGGCGCCCTCACCAATGCCGTCTTCTTCGTGTCGTTCAACCCGCGCCCGACGCCCACGTCCCCTTCCATGTCGCCCCTCCTCACGCCCACGATGCCCGCGACTGACCCGGACCACCCGCCCCCGATGAACTCTGACCAGTTCCCGCCGACACTCCTGCTGCGCGTGTACGGCCCGTCGTCTGGCCAGCTCATCAACCGTGACCAGGAGCTGAAGATTCTGCACCTTCTCTCGACGACATACGGCCTCGGCCCGCGTGTGTATGGCACGTTCCTCAACGGCCGTGTCGAGCAGTTCTTCCCGTCGCGTGCGCTGCACGCCGACGAGCTCCGCGTCCCCGCGATCGCATCGAGCATCGCCCGCCGCATGCGTGAGCTCCACTCGGTCGACCTCAACCTGCTCGGCTATGAGGCTGGACGCGAGGGCGAGCCCATGGTGTGGCGCAACATCCACGAGTGGATCCCGATGGCCGAGGAGACGCTCACGACGCTGTCCCAGGCGGGCGGCAAGTGGGAGGTGTGGGTCGAGTCGTTTGGCCTGCACCGGCTTCGCGACGAGCTCGAGACGTACCGCCGGTTTGTCTCTGACCACGCCGACAAGGGCAAAGGGCTTGTGTTTGCTCGTGAGTTGTGGCGCTGGACCACTCTGACACCTTAGACAACGACACGCAGTACGGCAACCTGCTGCTTCTCGACGCCGAGCTGCCCCCCGGCGTTCCCGAGCACCACAAGTACATTGTCATCGACTTTGAGTACGCCGCGCCCAACCACCGCGGGTACGACATTGCCAACCACTTCCACGAGTGGCGCGCAAACTACCACCACGAGACGCTGTCGTGGTCGCTCAAGCCGCACTACCCGTACCCGACCGACGAGCAGCGCGAGGCGTGGTACCGGTCGTACCTGTCGGTGGACCTTAGCGCCGGTGAGGAGGTGATCCACGACGCGGCGGCGATCAAGCAGGAGAAGGTTGAGCGCCTCGATCGCGAAGTTCGCCTGTGGAGCCCGGCGTGCTCGGCCTTCTGGTCGCTGTGGGGCGTGGTCCAGGCTGGCGAGCAGATCAGCAACATTATTGCGGGCACGGAGGGGTATGAGCCCGAGTTTGACTACCTTGTGAGTGCTGCGTCACGCTTCGCTCCCGCCACTGACCCCCCCAGCAATACGCGGCCGAGCGCCTGTCCGTCTTCCGCGAGCTCTCAACCGCCCTCGGTGTCAAGTATTAACCTAATTGTATCAGTTCAACCATATAGAAGCCCCGCGCCGCTCAGCCTCAACGGCTGGGGCCGCATTGTGCACAGAAAAACAACTAGTCACGGCTTGTACTTTCGTAGTTTGGCTGGAGTGTATCATAGAAGGGCGGGGGTGGTGGTGCGGCGCCGCGCCGCAGCCGCCACGCACCACGGGCTGCACGTATGCATCGAGTAACCTAGCGGGGGGTGCTTGCGCTGTGAGCCTTGAGCGCGTTGTCGACGATCTCGGCCATGGCGAGAACGGCCTCGTCCTCGCCCTTCTGCGCGACAACCTGGAGGCCGATGGGCGCGTTGGCATAGGTGGCGGGGTCGTCTAACGTCAGCCGTGTCAGTCAGCGCGACGCACACTGCTCCCAGAACTGCCTGTCCAAGTCGCCATGAAACTCGGTGCGCGCGACCTTTGCGTCGAGCGCGGGGTCCACACGCGTCACGGGGATCGCGACGGCGGGGTAGTCGGCGAGGTTGCACCAGTGCGTGTAGGTGTGGTATCTAGCGGGCGTCAGCGCGCGTGGCACCCGCCAACTCACTGCGGCTGGCGGAGCAGCTGCGCCGCGTTGCCAGCCACGGAGCAGATGACCGCGTCGACCGGCCTGCCCGTCCCCGTCGTCGCCGCCGTCGCATTCCACGCGTCGAGCTGTTGCTTCAAGTACTCGCCCTTGCGCCTATGCAGCGCCCACCACTGTGTGACGCTCAGCTCCTGCCCTTGCCCCTGTGCAGCGTGCGGCCCGGCGCGCGGCTCGCCCGAGAGCGCGAGCGTGTCGAACAGGTCGCGCTGGGGTCAGCCTCGCCCGCAGTCGCACGCACCATGCCGTCGGCCCCAAAGCTCTCGTAGAAGAGCCGCATGCCCTCGGCTGCGGCGTGTGGCGTGAATGGCACCACGGCGTGCCCGGCCGCCTCGAGCGCCGCGGCCGTCTCGGCCATGGCGCGCGCGTACGGCGGCACCGGGCGCACGACGCCGTCGTCGAGCAGCATGCCGAAGACGAGCCGCTCCCCGCCGCCGTGCTCGGCCAGCGCGGCGCCGGAAGCGCTCCACGGCTGCCGGAGGACTTGCGGGTCCAGGCGCCACGGCGCCCCGTCGAGGACCGCCTTGAAGAGCGTTCGGAGGGGCGCGAGCGAGGTCGACATCGGGCCGAGGACGGAGCGGATCGAGTCCTGGCCTGGGGGTGTGAGCGGTGCGTAAGGCCGCTACCCACCCTCCTGCGAGTTACACGTCCCCTCGTACGGCACGCGGCCGTAGCTCGGCCTGAACGCGTACAGCCCGCAGTGTCCGGCGGGGATGCGCACGCTGCCGCCAATGTCGCTGCCTACGCCGAGCGGGCTGCCGCGGAGCGCGAGCAGCGCGCCCTCGCCGCCGCTGCTGCCCCCCGGCGTGAGGGTGCGCTGGCGTCAGCTCCGCCAGCCTGCGACCCACATTGTACGGGTTGACCGTCTCCCCGAACACGTTGTTCACCGCCTCGCCGAAGAAGAGCCCCTGCGCGATGTTCGTCGCGCAGTACGGCACCGCGCCAGCCGCGAGCAGGATCTCGACGAGCGCGCTGTCGCGCTCGCACACGCGGCCGAGGAAGCCGACGAAGCCGAACGAGCGCTCGACGCCAGCGACGCCGATCTGCTCCTTCAGGCTGATCGGGAGGCCGTGCAGCGGGCCCCTAGCCTTGCCGGTACGCTTGAACTCGTCGTCGAGCGCGCGCGCCCGCGCGAGCCCCGCCTCGAAGAAGACCTCGGTCAGGCAATTGGTCTGCGACGTCAGCGCGGAGCTCTCCGGGGCTTACCAGCTGATGCGCGATGCTCGCGCGCCGGCAGA
This sequence comes from Vanrija albida, assembly GCF_041260175.1. Taxonomy (NCBI): domain Eukaryota; kingdom Fungi; phylum Basidiomycota; class Tremellomycetes; order Trichosporonales; family Trichosporonaceae; genus Vanrija; species Vanrija albida. The sequence goes on from NW_027191423.1 coordinate 2,135,224, forward strand.
ACGCGCGCGTCACGGCCTCGGCGCTCCACTGCCCGCTGGCGAGGCGCGCGAGGATGTCGCCCGTGTCCGACTCGGTGATCTCCAGCTCTTGGGCCGAGAGGAGGCCGCACGTGCGCGGGACGGCCGAGACGTCGGCCGTGGAGGCCGGGACGGTGCCCGGGGGCAGGAGCGTGTCGGGGGGCAGGAGCGCGTCGCGCGCCGCGCGCTTGGCCGCCGCGCGCTGCGCCCAGTCGGGGCTGGTGCTGGTGGTGTCCGTCGCTGTCATTGTCAGTGCGTGAGTGGTGGGAGGATCAGCGTCGATGGGGCCCGCCGAGCCAAGATAACTGCGGACCGACGGCTCGTCACATGCCATACCCGGCCTGCCGGCTCGGCATCGTCGGAGTAGGCCGATAGATGACAGAGCGCCGGCGGGGTAGCGTGCCGCGCGGGCTGCTCGGTAGCGTGCTCGGCATGCAGGATGGCTGCGGTGTAAGCCCTGGGGGACTTGGCGCTGCTGAGCTCGCCCCGTGGTCGGCTCGGGCAGGGGGGCGGGTGAACCGGTTGTGGCCAAGCCACGCCGTCTCGTATCTCGGCCCGTTGCCACCCCCCCAGGCTATCAAGTACGGCCGAGTGCCCGAGTGGCCGAGTGCGTCTCACGCGACTAGACCTGCATGCATGATTCATGCCCGGCGTGCGCGTCCCGACGTCATGCAGCACCGTCCCCCAATCTCTCGCCACCCGATCGACATGACGCCATGGTGTGGCGGTTATGATGCCAGCCCGCGACGCCAGTCGAGTCGCCGCCGTCGCCGCCGCCACCAACACCCCAGACGAAAATAACAACATCAACAAGACACCCCGCCCGAGTCAACACGGTTCCCACGCGCCGAACACCGCTCGCCATGACGCACCGGCACGTCCCGGCTGTCCGCGACGCCGTCTGGGCTGGCCGCGGCGGACGTGCGTTTGTTTATCGCCGCGTCATGGCGGCGTCGTGGCAGTGACACACAGGCACTGCCCCCCGTCACAGGCTGCCGGAGTGCGCGGCCGCCGTCGCCCGCTCCACGCCGGTGGCGGCGGCGACAGCAGTCGCACAGCGGCGCACGGGCCTGTGCATATAACGCGGCGCGCCTTGTCTTGACCATCCCCATCCGGTCTGCTCGGTCCAAGCTCTCATCTCCACTACTCTACTCTACAGCTACAACTCTACCATGCCCGACCCAGGCCGCCGCAGCGTCACCGAGAAGGTTAGCCGCTCCCCAAGGCGCCCCGCTGACACCCAGGTCCTGTCGACCCTCCAGCCCGACTCGACCAAGTCGGACACGCGCCTCGAGGCCGAGGCACTCGACAAGGAGCGCGACACGCGCACCCGCGCCGCCGTGTCCCCCGAGCAGAAGAGCACCACGCAGAAGATCGCCGACATGAGTGAGTGTGGTCGTGTGGAAGTCGCTGACTCCAGTCTCGCCCGGCCGCAAGGACGGCCCCGGGCACTAGTCGAGGCATTTCCGCCAGTTGTACGTTGTACTGCTCAGTTGAAGTTGTAGTTGAAGATGAACAAGTGACAGGCGCTGGGTCGTTTTGTGCACACCGGCTGGACAGCTCACTCCCCACGGCGCCGGCCCGCCTGGTGCCTCAGGTGCCGCAGCATGCGCCGGCGCTGGGCTGCCGCGAGCGCATGGTACTCTCGCCACCATGGCTCAGAGTGTGCCCCTCGCGGCCGCTTGGGCTGCCTGCAGCGTTGGCGACACCTGCATCTCTCGACCTACTCTAAAGCAGCGTACACGCAGCTCTCAAAGCCCGCGTACACGGCAGCAAACGGGTCGGGGTTGACCTCGCCGCCGACGAGCTGGGTGCCGCAAAAGCCCTGGCGTCAGCCGTGCCACAGCGCCACGACTCACCGCGATGCCCGACGCCGGGTCGATCCAGAACTCCGTCTTGGCCATGCCGCCCCACGCCCCGCTGCCGGCCTTGCGACCGCTCGCCGCGTCCTTCGCGTTCGTCGCAAGCGCGACGCTGAACCCAAGCTCAGCATTGAAGTCGTACGTCCCCCACGAGCCCATGAAAGCCTCCATGTCGGCGTAGTGCCGCGCGCCACGGTCCGCGGGGAGCGTGTTCTTGAAGAGCAGCGCGAAGCTCGCCGGGCTGAGAATGCCCCCGGGGGTCGCGGATGCGAGGATCCCCTCAAGGAAGCGGAGGTAGTCCTTCGCCGTGCCGAGCAGGCCGGCGCCGCCCGCGTGGGTCTTGAGCGCCGCCGCGTCGAGCGGCCGCGTATCTGGGTTGGCTTGGACCAGGCCGCCCTCGGCGTCGCGCCACGTCTCCTTCATGAGCCGCGCGAGGACCCCCGGCGCGGGGACGAACGTCAGCGACGTGATGCCCAGCGGGCCGAATATGTGCTCAGAAAAGTAGTCGCCCAATGTGCTCCCGCTCACGCGCGCGACGAGGACGCCCGCCCAGTCGATGCCGAGGCCGTATGACCACCCGGCGCCCGGCTCAAACTCGAGCGGGACGGCGAGCGCTTCGATACCAGCCCCGGGCGCAAAGTACCACGGGTGATCGTGCTCCGTCTGCCACCGGGCGATAGCCGGCGGCATCTCGGGGTACGGCACGCCCGAGGTGTGGCTGAGCAGGTGGCGGAGCGTGAGCGGTTTCGTGCGCTCGGCCCAGACCTCGGCCCCGGCCTCCGTGTGCCCCGTGAGTATGCGCTGCGCCGCCAGCTCGGGGAGGTGGGCGGCGATAACGCCCTCGTCGTCGAGCGACACCTCCCCGCGGTCCACGAGCTGCAGGCACGCGACCGACGTGACGAGCTTGGTCATCGACCACAGCTGGAGTACTGGCGTCAGCGGGGCCGGGGAAGTAACTCACCAGTGTCCTCGGTGACCTCGCCCCTCTCCGGCTCGTGGAGCACCCGCTCGCCCCCGCAGTTGAAGTAGATTGGTCCCTTGGCCGTCGTGACGCCCCAGAACTGTGCGGGGAGGAGCGGGTCAGCGATGGCCGCGGCGAGCGCCGCGTCCAGGTCGGTCTTGCCGCGGGCAGAGATGGTCGGCGCCATAGCGAGATGGGTTAGTGGGGAGACGTTCGAGCCGCTGCATGGCCTGCTTAAGAGCTTGTAGCCCGGAGGACCGCCGACCGCCGCGGGCCGGTATGTCGGCTTCAACATAACGCGCGACTGACCTTCGGGCCGTTGTGGCCGAGTTCGCCTCGGAGGGAGGTTGAGCGGAGTTGCCTCCGCTCACCGCCACTGTGCCAGATTCGCCTTGCGTCACAGCTGATCCATCCAGTCGCCACCCAAATCCATCCTGTGCATTCTCATTCTCCCTCTCATTGTTTCTCTCGCTCCACGCAATGCCCATACACACAACAACAACCTCATGACCTACTCTCACACAAAGAGCGACTACAACACGTACTCGATTGTAATCGCCGTCCATCCAGAGCAGGAGCAACTTGAACACAACGACTGGCGCCTCGGCGAGATCGAAGTCGACTGGATCGACTTTACGCGCGAGAAGAGCACCAACAAGGACTGGGAGGAAGAGCGCGGCATGGTCGACAAGCCAAGGCCAGCAGCACAGGGGAGCAGGTCGGTGCCGGGGTCACGAGCGCGGTCGTCCCTCGACGCCGGAGGAAGCAACCTCGTGCGCATCAAGCCACGCAAACGCAACACGCCCGAGCCGCCAGAGACACCAGACTCGCTCTCGCGCCAGCCGCTCCTGGCGCACATCCCCGGCCCGATCCCCGTTGACACGACGACCGCTACCGGCGTGTCCCTCTTCGGCCGCGGTGTCGTCCACCTGTTCAAGCACGAGCCACCACCTTCCCTCATCGCCCGCCTCGAGGGCCAGAACGGCGAGAGCTCGCGCAGTGGAACGGCCGAAGGAGACTATGCGGGGGAACATGCCGAGGGGGAGGATGGGAGCCTCGTGGCGATCCTCGCTGTGCCTGCTTGGATGCGGCCTGCCGACCTGCTCGAGTTCCTCGGCGGCTGGGCCACGTGCTTGGAAGGTGTGCGCATGATTAGGTGAGCACGAGTTGGGCCAACAATGGCCTGCGGACATGGAATGGAGCACTGACGCCCGCAGGGAAGCAACAACACCCAATCGCTCCATTGCCATTCTCAAGTTCCGCGACCCGCTCCAGGCGTCCGACTTTATGATCATCTTCACGGGCAAGGCCTTCTCGACGCTTGACACTCGAGAAACCTGCCATCCGATCAGGATCCATCACCTCGTGCTGCACAAGCTCGAAGGTGCAGAGCCCAAGGACGTCGCGATCCCGGCCTTCCCACCAAGCGTGTACGCTTCTCGAGCCCGCGCACTTCCCGACTTACTCAAGGGCGTGAGCAAGACGGGGATGTACGAGCTCCCTTCATGCCCTGTCTGCCTCGAGCGACTCGACTCGACCGTGACTGGCCTTGTGACCCTTCCCTGTGCCCACACGTTCGACTGCGACTGCCTGCGCAAGTGGGGCGACAGCCGCTGCCCCGTGTGCCGCGTCAGCCATCTGCTGTTGTCCTCAGCGCAGGACAAGAAGCGCCAGCTCGAGCGGGACCGCGGCGAGGACATTACTCGGTTCACCCAGTGCGGCATGTGTGACAGCACGGAGAACATCTGGATATGTGTCGTGTGCGGTGCGGTCGGCTGCGGGCGATACTCGAAGGGCCACGCCAGACGACACTGGGAAGAGAGCGGACATGTCCTGGCAATGGAGGTCGAAACACAGCGCGTGTGGGACTACGAGGGCGACAACTACGTTCATCGTCTGATTCAGACGCGAACGGACGGCAAGCTCGTCGAGTTGCCATCAGCGTCGTCGCTGGCCGCCCACGCCGCCACCCACCGCCGCCCCATGCCGCTCAACAGGTCACTTGAGAACGTCTCTGGCTACAGTCACTCTGCTCCAGAAAGCATGGCCGGTAGCGCTCCCTCGACCCCAGCAAGGGCCAACCGCGGGTCCTATTCGCAAGCACACGAGCGTCGCGACAGCGAAGTCAACGATGGACCATCGTCCAACGACGCGGAGAAGATGTCCACCATAGAATCCATCACGCTCGAGTACAGCTATCTCCTGAGCTCGCAGCTCGAGGCCATGCGGCAGCACTACGAGCAGGAGGCGGCGAGCCAGGCCGTCGTGATTGCCAAGCTGGAGGCGGCGGCGGCGCGAACCAAGGAGGCTGAGGACGCAGCGGCCGTTGCCGAGGCGCGGCGCGTCGAGGCCGACAAGGCGCGCGAGAAGGCAGAACGTCGGGCAGAAAAGGCACTTGACCTCAGCCGCAGCCTTCAGACGTCGCTCGGCAGCGAGAAGGCCATGTCCGAGGGCCTCAACTCGCGCGTGCAAAAGCTCCGCGACGACCTGACGACGGTGCGTGCCGCGCGTGATGCCAAGGCGGCCGAGGTGGACAGCCTGAACGAGACGGTACGCGACCTCATGTTCACGCTCGAGGCGGGGTTGAAGATCCAGGAGGCGGGTGGGACCGACGGTGGCGAGGGCGGCGACCTGGTCGTGGTCAACAAGAAGAAGGGGAAGAAGAAGTAGCGACTCCACTTGCATGTTGGCCCATAGTATTTGCATGAAGTCATTCAATGAAGCGCACAACCGGCGTCATTTCCGCTGCCGGAGAGAGAGGCGTCAATCGCACTCAGCACGGGGGATGGGGCATCCTCCGGCGCGTGCAAGCGCACTGTCATGCTTGGGTTGCATGCATAAACAGCTCGGGAGGGCGATTTGTAGGTAGACGTGACTGGCGCACAGTGGTTTCGTACACCATTGTTTAGGTTGTGTGCGGGAGCCTCTCATGCATGCTCCTGAAAAGGCATCCTGCATGTGGTCAGTAACGCAGCGAATACGCGTTGCCTGAGTGGTATGATTGCCACTTAGACCACTGAAATAATGTGGGTGACCTCGGTTCGATCCCGAGAGACGCTGTTAGGGCACATGAGAAACCCTCACTGTTAGGGCACATGAGAAACCCTCACTGTTAGGGCACATGAAAACCCCTCACCGTGTAAGGAGCGTGAAAAACCCGCACCGTTAGGGAACGTGAGAAACCCGCACCATTGGGACGCCAATGTTTTGTTATTGAGACCAGCTTTTTGGATAATGCTGCAGTGCTAATGCGGTGAGGTCGGAATACATCGAAGCGAGGTGTCCCACATCCCAACATTCATCGTGTATTCATCAAGTCGTTATATTGGTCTACAAGTCTATACCCGGCTACCTCTTGAGCGCGCGCTGCGGGTTGCGCTCGTACAGCTTGAGCCACTTGTCCCACGCACTCGCGGACTTCTGGAACGTCTTGTCGAGGTCCGCCTCGACCTGGTGGCGCTCCCACGCCTCGTCCTCCCAGTTGGTCTCCTCATACACGCCCGAGTTGTGCCAGCCAATGGAGCGGAGCACGTCGTTGCTGGTGGGGATGACGACGCCGCGGGGGCGGGCGAACATGCCGACGTCCTTGCGGAGGCACTGGCCGAGGAGGTAGTCCTGGAGCGGCTGGGCGCGCTGGCTGGCGATGAAGCGCAGCTGGATGTGCTCGTCCGAGTTGTGCACGCTGCCCGACTTTGTCGAGGACGCCAGGCGCTTGGTCACGCTGCGGGCCGTCTTGGCGCCGCGCAGCGAGTTGGCGGCCCAGACCGCGTCGACCTCGAACAGGCCGCCAAAGACCCAGCCGACGAACATGAGCAGCGTGTCGACCGCCACTGAGACGGGCAGCAGGCCGGTCGCGATGACGGCGTCGCGCTGCGCCTTGGACTTTGTGCGCATGAGCGAGTTGACAAACTCCTCGCGGATCTCCTTCTCGGTCATGTCCATGGTCATGGGGTAGATGAGCACGAGCTCGTCGAGCTTTACCGTGGCGCGCGTCGTCTCGCTCTCGTGCACGCCGTCGTCGGCGAAGACGTGGTGGTCGTCCGGCGTCGGGGCCAGGTCGGGGTCGACGCCAGCGGGGGTGTGTGCGCCACCAGGCGTGGCAGGGGTCGCAGGCGTCGCCGCCCCCGACTGGCCCGGCTTCTTCTGGTGCACCTTCTCCCCGTCGGTCGGGATACGCGTGACAAAGTCGAGGTCGGCGCTCGTCGTCTTGCTCATGCCCCAGTCGATGGCCTTGTTGAGGCGGCCCTTGAACCCCTTCCACGACGTCACCTTGGCGTCGGTCTCGTGGGCCTCACGCAGCTCCTGCTGCCACTTGTACTGAACCTTGTGCATGGCCTTCTGGGCCTTGTTGCTATCCTCGTCGGGCGCCTTGACCAGCGGCGGCGGGGGCGGAGTGTACGTCAGGAAGCGGAGCGGCGGGGGCTGCTCGTCGGCGTACAGCCTGGCCGGAGGGGGCAGGGGGACGAGGTAGGCGATGAGCTTGTGGGGGTCGCGGATGAACTCGTCCGGCGCGTTGTCGTCGACCCAGGGCTCCTGCCCGCTGATCGAAAAGTCGGCGAGCGAGATGTCCGCCGACGGGTCGCCCTGGCCCGGCTGATACGGGGGCGGGAGGCGGCGCGGCGTCGTCGGGGTCATCCTGCGCGAGAGGACGGGGTGGGTGGGGATCGAGTTTGTCGACGAGGACGAGGACAACGGAGGACGGGCAAGCAAGTCAGCGCGCGTGCCCGAGGATTGCCCAGCAGGCGGCAGAGCGTACGGGTTATGCTGGGGCGCGTGCGGGCTGGGCGCGTAGTCCACGTGTGGGGGGTTGTGCTCGTCGTACGTGCCCGGGGCGACGTGAATCGTCGGGGTTGCGTTGCGCGGCGGCGGCGGAGGTGGCGGGGGGAGGTGGCGCGGCCGGGGCGGGGGCGGGAGATGGCGGCCGCCTGCGCCTATCGTCGCGTAGGCTGGCGGCGGGGGAGGGGGCGGAGGTAGCGACTGGTAGGCCATGGTGAGTTGTGCGATGGGGGAGAGAGGGGCGGAGGTTGGGCGACGAGTGCGCGATCTTGATATTGAAGGCGTTGGCTGGGCTGCAAATAGAGCAGTGCAGCGCGGGGTGACGTCAGTGCCACCTGGCTGGCCGCCTGCCTGGCTGGGCGCGACGGCGTCGAGAGCTGCGGGGGGGAGGGGGCAGCGACGAGCAGTGCAGTGCAGCGCAGGGCCAGCAAGAGTACATAGGCGTGCATGCTGCTGACCTTGGGGGAGGGGGAGGGGGAAATGAATGGGGGAGGGCCCATCGTTAAGTGGCAGGCAGCACCCGGCCTGGTCTTGCCAGAGCTTCAGAGCTGCAGGCGTACGTCGCCGCGTGCTCTATCCCACGGGGCCCGACACTGCTGCCACCATTCCCGGTGGCCAGGCTATGCACTCGGCCACGCGCTCTGCACCGACGGCCCTGTTTCGTGTTCTGGAATCGCCGTCCACTGCGATTCAGTCGCGTGCCGATAAGTAGCCCCGCCGCGTGTCGTCTTGGCGTTCGGCCCGGAAATCGGTTTGCCCGGGTCGCCGGTGGTCGAGTCATTCCTTGTCCTTGTCCGCCACGACCCGACGGCCAACTTGGCATCAACCACTCGTCCTCGACGCCCATACACCGCCATGTCCGAGTATGACATTGTCATCGTCGGCGCCGGCATCGTCGGCTCGCTCCTCGCCGCCCGGCTGGCGCCGCACGCGCGCCTCCTCCTGCTCGACCGCGACGTCTCCGGCCTGCCCGGCTCGACGGGGCACGCGCCCGGCTTCGTGGGCCAGGTGAACGCGATCCCCGCGCTGAGCGAGGTCGCACAGCGCAGCGTGCGGCTGTACAACAGCATCCCGGGGGGTTTCGCCACCGCCGGCGGGATGGAGGTCGCGCTGGGCGTGCACGACGAGCCGGACCTCGACGCCGACATCGCCGCCGTCGACGCGCTCAAGGCGCGCGCGGCGCTCGCTGCTGCCGCTGGGCTCCCCCACCGCCTGCTGTCTGGCGCCGAGGCCCGCGCCCTGGCCCCGACGTTCGTCGACCAGCGCGCCCTCGCCGCCGTCCACTTTCCCTCTGATGGGCTGGCCAACGCCAAGGCCATCGCGCGGCACGGGCAGGAGGCCGCGCGCGCCGCCGGCGCGACCCTGCTCGACGCCGACGTCAGCGCGGTGGTCAAGACCGCCTCGGGGTTCCGCGTCGACTCGAGCCAGGGCGCCTTTGCGGCCGCGCACGTCGTGGTCGCGACGGGCGTGTGGGGCGGCCAGCTGCTCCCCAGCCTGAAAGCCACGGCGGTGTCCGTCGCCCACCCCTACGGCTACGCCGGCAAGCGCGCGGCCCGGCCCACGCTCCAGCCGTTCGTGCGCTTCCCAGCGCAGCACGCGTACGCGCGCGACCACGGCACTCGCGACGGCATCGGCAGCTACGACCACGAGAGCGTGCACTATGCGCTTGGGCGGGTCGGGGCGCTCGACAACGCGTACGGCGACTGGGAGAGCCGCATCGCCCCGGCACTCAACCGTGCCATCACGCTGCTGCCGCCCAAGACGGCCGAGAGCTTTAGGAACTACCGCACGCCGCAGAGGGACGGCGTGCACGAGGTCAGTGCAGGCAGCGTGCCGTACGCCTTTAACGGCCTGTTCACCGTCACGCCGGATGCGCTGCCCCTCGTCGGCGCGTTGGATGTCGGAGACGGGGCGGGGCTCTGGTGCGCCGTCGGCGTGTGGGTCACGTCGGCGGGCGGCGTCGTCGGCGTGCTCGCCGACCAGATCCTCGAGGCGCTGGGCAAGAAGGAGGCCGACGGCGTCGACGCGGACTTGAGGCGCGCGTTCGACCCCCGCCGCTTTGACGGCCGCGACGAGGGCGAACTGGAGACTGCTGCGCTCGGCAAGTACAACGACATCTACAACAAGGCCGAGCAGGAGGCAAAGCCGGGCCACAAGCGCCAAAAGTCAAACCTCTAGATGCACGCGGTCTCGGCAGCCACCCACCCGTACCATGCTATGTATATCCATCTACAGTGCAGCCCAGCTGCTAGCCCCGACATGCCACCATATGTGTTATCCGCTTCCTTCCCACACCCCATGCAATGCCCCTACGCCGGCCTACGCCTCCGCCAGCAGCCAGTCCCGCGCCCACGGCGGCATGTTGTACACTGGGTCAATCTCGGCCAGCTCGAGCTTCTCCCGCGCGCCTGTCAGCGACAGGGCCGAGAGCGCGAGGTACGAGTGGAATGGGTCGGGGAACTCTTCTGGCTCCTTGCCGAACCCGCCGATTGGCGACTGTGAGTCGAGGAGGAACTCGGTGTTGGGCTCCTCGTTGACCAGCGACGCGAGGCCAATGGTCTGGAGCGTGATCAGGGTTGCATTCGCCAACTTGCCATCCCACTCACCGCTAGCGCACCACCACACCAGAACGAGTAGCACACGTCCTCGAGCTTGCCTGGCCGTCCTTGGAACCCGCCGATCTGGCGCTGCACGAGCCAGCGCGACGAGCCGGCCACGTCGGCCTTGTCGAGCGCACCGAGCAGCGACAGGGCCGCAAGCGCACAGTAATTTGTTCCTCCTGGCGGGTCAGCGACGTCAAAGGCTTTCAGACCCACCATGCGACTCGATGCCTGGCCGGCCAGAGTATCCCCCCTCCCACGTCTGGCACCGCATCACAAAGTCAATCGCTGCGGGCTCGTCGAATGCCGGCCCCCCGCCGGCTACCTTCGCCGCCAGACTGGCCGTGTACGCCATGCGCATGTCGTTCTGGAACAGGCCCTGCGTGTCGGGTGTGGGCGAGAAGCTGCCGTCCTCCGCCTGGCACGCGGCGAGGAAGGACCGCAGCGCCTTCCTGTCGAGTCGGTCGAGCGGCGCACGCAGGAGCGCGAGACACGCGAGCGCAGTGTACGTCGATGGCAGGTTGCCCGGCGCGCTCGCTGGCTCGCCGGTGCTTCCCCGGAACCCTCCGCCCGCTAGAGTCCGTCAGCGGGATCCCTCTAGCTAGCACGCCACGCACGGGCCTGCAGCGTCCACAGCCACTCGATCCACGCGTCCCGGTCCTCGGCGGACGGGTCCAGCTTGCCGATGAGGGCGAGGCCGGAGAGGCAGAAGAAGGCGAGGGTCACGCTGCGGGTCAGCCGAGGACGAGGCGGAGTGCTTACCGGTTGGAATCCTGCTCCTGCGCCTGCGATGGCATGGCGCGCAGGCAGCGGGTAAAGTACGACGCGTGCGCGTTGCGCTTGAACGTTGCTTGGGTCATGTTGCGTCGTGCTGTGCGCGATGCGTGCTTGTTGTCGCGCGATGTGGTTGCGATGCAATGTTGGGGGACGACTGGCGGACGACTTTGGCTGGTGGAGGCCGCAAGTGACGCGGGGTGTGGCGGAATCAGATTTCCACGCGACGTCCGATGCTGTACAGTGGGGATGTCAGACGCGTGTTGATGAATTCCGGCGGCCAATGACTTGCGCAGACGCATCCTTGACTTCTCAGTCGTCCGTCCCATCGTCGTCTCTCGGCGCCGCCCTCCAGCTTTGCCCTCGTCTCACTCTCGACGTCGACGCGCCGCACCCACCCAATCTCTCGGCCCTCTCGCGCCCCGATACCCGTTCCTACATTTCCCATTTTCCCTGGAGTACATCAACTTGCACTTTCACAACACGTCTCGACCGGCCGACACCGCCCATGGTCGACTCGCAGCGTTCGTCCCCGCCACCACCATTACGCGTGGTCTCGGCGTCCAACTCGCGCAGCCACTCGCGCGCGGCGTCGCCGGGCCCGCTGTCGGCCCGAGCGCGCCCCAGTGACGTGGGCCCGCGCCTGTCGCTCTCCCACCCGGCAGAGGATGACCGCGGCGTCGGGCCGAGCACGGGCACGCGCGGGCGGAGCATAAGCGGCGGGCGCGCGAGCATCGCCGACTCGTTTGCTACTGCCGAGGAAGGGGACGACGCCGACCAGGGCTCTGACCTCGACCTTGACGAGCTGGAAGCCGAGCTCGCCGCGTCGGGCTCGGATTCTGAATCGCCGGGTCACTCGGCGTCCCTGAGCTCGTTCTCCGACGCGTTCGACTTTGAGTTTGACGAATACGACGAGGAGGAGGAGGTCAGCGGCGAGGAAATAGACCAGTCCCAGCCACTCGTCCGCGGCGGCCGCAGAAGACGCAAGTGGGAGCAGGAGCCCGGCGACGGCGACAAGGGCTTGTTCGAGGTGAGAAGACGCGCACAAGGCCGAGAGGCACAGCTGACACGCGCAGCTCATTCCGCCTCTGATTCTTGCGCACCCGCTCGCCCTGTTCCCCGCACTCGCGGCCGTGCCATATGACTTTCTGCCAGCCGGCGTGGCCCTGTTCGTGCCCGTCTTCTGCGTGCTCGCTGCACTCAGCCTGTGCGCGCACATTGTCATCGTCTACCTCGCATGGTACCTCAAGGTGTGGAGCTTTGAAGAGGTGTTTGCCAAGTGCGTCGGCGAGCGCTTTGGCAAGTATGGCCTGGGCGTTGGACGCGCGTTTGTGATGGTGTCGGTCATTGGGACGACGATCGGCTGGCTCGAGAGTGAGTGTGCACGCTCAGCCATGTGCTGACCCCAGCTCTCTTCCCCCTCATCAGGCCCATCGCCGCGACGTACCTCCCCGAAGGCGTGCTGCAGTCTCGCATCCTGTGGACGATTGTCGCCAGCATGGCGCTGCTACCCGCCATTGCGCCGTCGCGCGCGCTGCGCTCGCTGCGCATCATGCCCATCATCCTCGTCACCCTGCTCCCGGTCGTGACATTCATTGCGATCGGCAGAACGTCCGAGATCCACGACGCGAATGAAGAGGCTGGTGGGCATGTCAACAGCACGTCCGTGGGCGACGCCGCCAAGCACATGACGCATGCGGTGACTCACGCCGTGACTCACGCTGCGAGTGAGACGGTGTCGAGCGCCACGCGCCAGCTTCTGCGCCGCGGCCTGCGCGGGTTGTCGGCCGGCAACGCCGGCTCTGGCCTGACCACCATCGCCGTGTTCTTCACGCCGCACCTGCTCACCCTCCCGATCCACGGAACGCTCGCACGCACCAAGCGTCAGAAGTTTATCGTCCCGGTGCTCGCAACGACCGTCATTCTCGTGGTTCTCGCTCTGCCGCTCGCGCTCGTGCCATACTACCTGCTCGACGCCGCACCGACGGTCTTCCAGCAGCTGCCGGACGACGACGGCTGGGTCAACTTTGCGCGTGCGCTTATGTGCGCGATTATCCTTGGCTCGATCAACCTGTGGCTCTTGCGTGGACGCGACACGGTCCTCTCGGCGCTCCACGTTGACCGCGCCGAGCGGTACAAGGCCGGCCGGTGGGTCGGACTTGGGCTGTGGGTGCTGGTCGTTGCGTTTGCGTGCATCGGCGGGGTTGTCGCGGACAAGATTCAGCTCTCGGGCGTCATGGCGACGCTGGCCGTGGGTTGGCTGCTGCCTTGTAAGTCGGCGTCAGTAGAGCAGACACTAACACCCCAGCCGTCTTCTTCATCATCACGTTCCACGTCCGCTCGCCACTGGCCATCATCTTCCCGAACCGCGCAGCGGCACAGGCAGCGGCCGCGGCCGCAGCCGCCGCGGCGACGCCAGCGCCGAGCGAGCACCCGTCGCCACAACGTGGCTCGGCCCCGCGCGCCGGCCATGCGCGCACCGACAGCCTGCAGGACCCGGCGACCGACGTGCTCCTCGCGCGCAAGGAGCGCCAGCTGCAGAAGCGCCGCCTGGGGCGCCGGCTGTGGCAGGACATGGTCGTGTACGTCGGCATCCTGCCGGTGGGGTGCGTGACGATTGCGTGGAGCGTGGGCTCGTTCCTGGGCATATGGTAGCGGCCGGGCATTACTAGGACAATGTACATGTTAATCTACTATGCCTTTGCCTTGGGCTTTGGCGCGGGCTTGCGCTGGCGGCCGTCGAGCAGGCCGCGGCCGGGGATGTGTCCGCTCTCCTTCATGGCGCGCTTGTAGAACGTCTTGATGCTCTTTGCCGAGGCAGCGACAGCCTGCTTCGGCGCGACGACGGGCGGGAGGCCGGTCGTGGACGTGAGGACGGGCGGGAGGAGGTGGAGCGTGGTTTTGGCACTGGAGGTGTTAGCTGAGCCTTCCCAGTCTACAGCACTTACTCAATCGCCTTCGACGTGGCCTCAGTGCGCCGCTTCTTCCGCCTCCGCTGGCCCTGCTTGCGCTCGGCGTCCTCCTGCCCACGCGCGCGCTGGGCGAGGGCCCGCGCCTCGGCCGCAGCGGCAGTCTCAGCCTCAGCAGCCGCGAGGAGCGAGGCGGGGAGCGCCTGCGGGAGGCCGGGCACGAGGTCGTAGCTCGCCTCGTCGTCGCTCTCTACCGGTGCTGGTGCGGGCGCGGCGGCAGTCTTCTTGAGTGCGGATTTCGGCTTGGCAGCGGCAGCAGCCTTGGCCTTGGCTGCCGGAGCCGCGTCGCCCAGCGCGCGCGCCTCCATCGCGGCCATCATCGCGTCCATGCGCGCGCGGAGCTTGCGGTCCGCGGCGGTGAGGGGGCCCTCTTTGAGCGTCTCGGAGTCGTCGGAGTCGGCGTCGGAGTCGGCGTCTTCCTCCTCGTCGTCGTCGGTGTGGAACGAGTCGCCGTCGTCTTCGTCGTCCGAGTCGCCGCCGGCCATGGCGGCCTCCATCCGTCTCCGCACGCGCTGCGCCTCCTCGTCCTCGTCGTCGTCCTCCTCCTCCTCGTCGCTCTCGCTCTCGGCTTTCCGCTTGCTCTTAGCGCCCTTGGCCGCGCCCTTGGCCAGCGCAATCTTCGCGGCGCGCGCCTTGGCGGCAGTGCGCGCGGCCTCGCGCTCCCTGCAGCGTCAGCTTGCACAGTGCCATCGACGTCGAGCAACTCACGCAGCCTCCGCCTCCGCACGCCGCCGCTCCGCCTCACGCCCAGAGCTCATCCCGACGGCCTCTGGCGCGTCGTCGTCGTCGCTGTCGTCGTCCTCATCGCTGTCGGCGGCGACGGCGGGCGCCCGCGCTGCGGGGAGCACAAAGTCGTCGCCCGCGTCGTCGTCGCCAAACGTCGTCTTGCGCCCTGCTGCGGGCGCGGCCTGCAGGCTGCTCCGCTTGTTGGCCATTGTGTGATGTCGAGTGGGGAGGTGGGGTGGAGGTGCGACTTGTTGAAGTTTCAAAATCCAATCTCACCACGTGGTGGGTGGCGGCGGGCGGGGGCAATTGCACTGGGCGGGGCGCGCGGGGCGGAGTGTGGCGCGTGTGGGTGGCGTGGCTGTGTGCTCTCGCCCTCGTAACCTCCCATCGCTGAGCACCGAGGGCAGCACAGGCGTCACGAGCTCGTACGACGAGCCGCCAGCCCCAGCACCGCTCTCCCCAGCCCAACTCTCTCTCTCTTCCCCCCTTCCCACAACCCACCGCCATGCCCACCCCCTCCCCGCGCACCACCACCCCAGACACCTTCGTAACCGCCCCCTCGCACGTCGAGTGGCGCCTCTCCTCGCCCGACCTGACGCTCGCCCCGACCGCAGTGCACGTGTGGCGCGCGACGAGCCGCGCGGCGTCGAGCACGACCGACTGGACGGCGTCGACCACCGCCGCAGAGTCGGAGCCCGCGGGCGAGGGCACCGGGGGCGAGTGGCACACCGCCCACTTTGGCCCCACCCCCACGCTGCCCACGCTCGTCCGCGCCCAGAGATTCCACTGGCCCGAGAGGTCGTCCCAAGGCGATACAACAGCCCCCCATCCCCGCGGCATCACACCCCTCACCCGCTCGCGCCGCTTCGTCGACAACATGGACACCAAGGCACCTAACGGCGAGGAGCGCGCCGCCCCGGGCCCCGGCGATCGCGCGCAGCGCTTCCACTCGCCCCCGCCTTGTGCGTTCTTCCCCCGCGCCGCTGGCCGCTGACACTAGCCCGCAACCCCATCGCCGACGTCTGGCTCTACGTCCTCGCATTCTTCATCCCCCCGCTTGCTGTCGCCCTCCGCGTCGGCTGCGGCTTCGAGGTCCTCCTCGACATTGCTGTGAGTTTCCCCCTTGACCGCGCTTACGCCAGCTCTGGATCCTCTGCTGGATCCCCGGCGTCATTTACGCCTTCTACATCATCGCCTCGCGCCCCCGCGCTTAACACCAAACAAGATCCAACACAGTACCGAATCCGCACAATCCGAATCAAACCCGAGGCAGCTCTGCCCGGCCCGCTATGAGATAAATGCATGTACATGAAACAATATGCGATGTGGTCACTACACTATGCACCGCGGCTACGCCGGCCGCGTCATGAGGTTGCGTACGTTGGGAGGCAGGAGGCGCTCGGCGTCCTCCTTGCTCATCTTTTTGAGCGATGCTAGGGGGTAGAACTTGGATAAGGCCACGAGCTCGAGGCGGAGCTGTCGAAGGCCGTTTTCGCTGTCGTCGGGGGCGGCAGGGGTCTTGGTGGGAGAGGTTGCAGCAGCTGGTGCGGGCGTCGCAGCGGGCGTGGCGGCGGGAGTTGCCGTTCCTGGAGCCGCAGCGGGCGTCGCAGCTGCCGCAGGCGCAGGCGACGTAGCGGGAGCTGAGGCAGCGGCCGGAGCTTCACCTGCCTTCGCCGCGGCCTCCGCGGGCGTGGGGGTCGGTGCAGCAGACTCCACAGCAGCTTTCTCTGCCGCAATGTCCGCAGCCACTGCCTCCACCACCTTGCGCCGCTTCGCTGCAATGTCCATGGGATCCGAGTCGCTGTTGCGCCGCTTGACGCCAGCGGCTGCAGACTCGCCGTTGGCAGTAGATATCGCAGCAGGTGCAGACGCATCGGCCATCTCGGTGTCGCACTCGGCATCCACCTTGGCCGCCGCCGCCTTCTGCGCTTCGTCCGCGCTTCGTCGCTCGCCGCTCACCCTGTTGATTTCCCCGCCGACCCAGGCGACCGCGTCGTTCACACCCGACTTGCCGCCCACACCGAGGTACAGGAAGTCGGAGGGCTCACGGAGGAGTGGCTGGATGTTGAGGGGGTTTGCAGGTGAGGTGAGGGCGCGTAACGCGACGCGAGAGTACGCGTCGTGAGCGTTCTTGAGGATTTCGGCCGGGGCAAACTCCGGTCGGGTAGCAGAGCCGTTGACAACAGCACCGGCCTCCGTTTTGACAATGGATGGCGATGCGGCCGCACTCTGAAGCGCCCGCACAGTGTCGTTGGCGATTCGCGACGTATCCGACTGGAGAACACCTCCGCGCCACTTGTTGGTGACATACTCTTGCAGGATGGACGCCGTGTCGTCGGTCGTCTTGGAGCCATTCGCTTTCGCACTCCCCATCGCGCCGTCCAGGAACTTTTGAACGCTGTTGGTGTATGCCTCGCCGCGGACGCCGCCCAACGACATGTTGTACAGCCAGTGTGTTGCCGAGGGTCGGTCGTAGGCATTCACAAACGACTGCGCCGGCCAGTTTGGCGGCACCTGGACCGGTGGAGGGGCGTCTGCTCGAAGTTGCTCGGCCAGGACGTCGAGCTCGTCCTCCTCCGGGTCATACGGCTGGGAGGCTTTCGCAGTTCGCAGGTCCTTGACCTCACGCTCGATATCCGGATACACGCCAAAGTCGAAAGGGCCGAGCTCACGAGTCTTGAGTGGCTCTGGCTTTAACCGCTCGGTGTTGGGGAGTGGCGGCTGGCCAGTGGCACCACCTGGGCCGTCCCAGTCCCACCAAGACTTGCCCTCGTTGCCATCGAGCATGGTCGGCCAGTCTGTAACCGTGCGCCACTCGTCGCCTCGGGGCTGCCGGAAGATATCGAGGTGTTCTTGGGGATCGTCCATTTCGGCGAGGGACAGGCTGCCATCCACACCATACTCGCGCCACTTGCCGAAGAACTTTTCTCGCCCACGAACCATTCGCTTGGGACGAACGATACGGCCGCCGGTCAGGTTCCAGCCAATCGCCCGGGCCTGGAGCGAGTTGGGCGGGAACGCGAGCATAGCGTCGGGTATGATGTTCTTTGGAGGGACGTCCTTTTGGGGCTTGCCTCGGTAGACCGGCGCCGGGGTGCCTGTCTCCGACTCGGGAATGACGGACTGGCGTTGCGGCTCTGGCTCTCGCTCCGGCGACGGTGACGGGGTGAGAACAAGCGGCTTGGCACGGTCAATGTGCTTTTGGCCGTGCGCCTGGACCTTGTTGGCCTCGCGGTATGGAGCTGTTCCAGGCAGATTAAACTTTAGGGCGGCGTCGATCATGGTCTTGAAGTCGGCCTCGAGTTCGTCCATCGAGCGATATTCGTTCTCGTCTACTTTGGTCTGCATCGTCTGCAGATCCATCATTTTGTCCTCGCCGCCAACCACCTCAAGGTAGTCGGGGTAGTCGTCCAGGTTGACTGGCTCAAGGAAGAAGCCGTACTGTGTGGTCAGCTGGCAAGTCCGGCTTGTGCAAATAGCAGACCCACCACATCCTTACGGCGCATCTCATGGAGCGCCTTATTGGCAAGCTCCTTGAATGGCCGCTTGACGCGCTTCCACTTGACCACCGGACGGTTGTACGTCGTGAACAGCTCGGTGCTGCCCTCCCGATCTCCAGGTGTCATGCTGCTTTCGTTGAATGGTGTGATGGCCCCGGCGGCAGGGGAGAGAGGCAGCGACAAGGGATCGACACTGTCATAGTCGAATGGCTCGACCTTGACATTCAAGTCTGGCGTCGATGCTGGTGTGCTCACAGCCGAAGCCGTCGGAGAGCGGACGACCTGCGGAGTGACCACATGGGGTGGGATAGCAGTCGGGCGGATCTTTGGTGGACGCCCACGCTTCTTCGGTATCCGCTCAGGCACTGGTGGCGTCGGTACAGGCGTGACGGGCGTCATGGCGAGCGGGGTGGCCACTGGCGTCGCAGCCGGCGAAGTCGCGAGGGGCGTGGGGGAAGGCACTGCCGACGGTGGTTTGGGCAGTGTCAAGCGGATAGTTGATGGGCCAGGCTGTGACCCATTGGCCGACGCATCCTCCTCATCTGCTGCTCCCACAGAGACATGTCTCGAAGACAAGCCCGAGGCCTTCTTGGGCTTGTTCTTGAGCTTGATCTTTGGAGTCGCGACGGGAGCGGGGGAAGGCGAGTCGAGGAGTGGAGTGGACGGCTCGCTGGCACCATTTGCCGCCTTCTTCTTGCCCTTGATCTTGATGACTGGGGTTGCTGGCGTCTCTGGCGTCGCTGTCGTCGAGGGGTTGAGGCTGCTGAGGGACAGCCTGAGCGTGATAGGCGGCATGGCGGTGAGGTGGTGGTGCGCCTGTGGGACCAGGGGGGGTATTAAATGGTGGTTGCCCCGGCGATTGGCCCTGGGGTGGGTGGGGCCGGGGCAGTGTGAGAGGTGATCAAACGTCGAGTGAGAGACGAGTTTCTAAGAGAAGGGCTGTCGGTTTTGTTGTTGTTTATGCCAGTGATATGTCGGCGTCGACGGTGGACGAGCCGAGTGGAGGTCGAGCGGCGACGAGCAGGCAGGAGCGGCGGATGCTAGAGGCCGGCCGACGACAAGCTGCAAATGTCGTGAGCGCGACGAAAGGAAAAAAAGGACGCACAATTGGTAGGCAGGCGGCGACCACTCTGCCAGCCATGGACGACGGAATCAATTTCATTTTACAACCACAGGCTCATACTCTATTTACTGCCCCCATATTAAACCTCCACTTCTGGAGTCGGTGACTTCGGCTTGCGGCTTGTCCTCGGCTCCGTATTATTGACCTACTCAATTACCGCAGCGACAACAACGGTTGTGACAACATCTATCACACCTTTCGACGTGGCCTCACCGTGTCTGGTACAAGGTCTATAACGTACGAGACAATCCGACACGTTCAATACCGCGGAAACCGAAGCAGTCGGTCTAATTTCACCCTTCCTCCACCATCGGCTCGGAAGCGGGTGGCACCCCGCTCGCAGTTGAAGTAGGGAAGGATGAGTACCCGCCGCGTCTCTACGTCTCCATCAAGCTCTCAGAGACATAGACTGTCGACCTCTGGAGCCATGGCGTCAAACTCTCGCCCAGGGGACAGCCCGTCGACATCCTCACCCGCCTTCCTCCCCACCAAGGAAGACGGTCTGCCAGAGGCCCAGCACAAGGGGTACGAGCCGACGACCGGGATCTCGCTGGAACGGCAGGAATCCCATGGTCATAACCCCCGAATGAAGGTGTCCAGCTGGGTGCCATTCTATGGCATGGCTCGCGACATTCGAGCCAGAATACCCTGGTATGCCTCGGACTGGACTGACGCTTGGAACTACCGAGTCATCCCTTCGACATGGGTGAGAGAGGCGTTTGGAGCTTGACTGACACCGCCAGTTCATCTTCTTTGCTAATGTAGGTGGTATCAGATGGGCGATATGCTTACCACCAGGTCCTTCCCGGGCTTGCCTTCTCCCTCGACCTGATTGAGAACACGCACCAATACGGCGTGCAGGAGGTCCTGTTGTCATCAGTCAGTGGTGCGCAATGATACCAGCTCACACGCCCCAGTTTATGGCTGCATTCGTCGCTTCCTTCCTTGGCGGCCAACCGCTGCTCATTTCCGGCGTGACCGGTCCCATCACCGTCTTCAACAAGACCATCTATGACATCTTCGAGGGACGCGATGACTTCAACTATCTCCACTTCATGGGATGGGTCTATTTGTGGGGTGCCATTCTGCATTGGGTTGCGGCTGCGATGAACGGTAAGCTTTGTAGATCGCACTCTTGCTGAGCTCGCAGTGGTGAAGGGGTTGAAGTTTGTCACTCGTTTCTCGTGCGACACGTTTGGGTTCTATGTCGCAGCTGTCTATGTCCAGTACGGAATTCAGACAGTGACGAGGCAGTTCCACCAGTCGTCTACCCCGGCCGCTTTCTTGGGATTAATGTGAGTTGGCCATCTTGTTCTTAACCAACTCCTCAGCCTCGCGCTGGTTACACTGGCAGTGCCGCACTATTTTACCGCCCTCGCCGGGTCAGGCTACATCAATAAGCACTTTCGCCGCTTCTGCTCCGACTATGGTATGCCCATTACCATTGTTGCTGCCACAGGGCTGGCATACTGGGGTCGCTTCAACCCCTACGTCAACGAAGCGACAATGACTCTGCCCACAACCAATGCGTCGTTCCAAGCTGCAAACGACCGACCGTGGTTGGTCCGATTCTGGCATCTTGACGGCAAGTACGTGGGGTTGGCGCTCCCGTTCGGCATCATTCTCTTCATCCTCTTTTATTTTGATGCCAACGTCTCGGTGAGTAGGGCAAGCTTGAGCACTGCCTGATGCCAGGCTCTCATTGCCCAAGGGTCAGAGTTCCCTCTCCGCAAACCCGCTGCGTTTCACTGGGACTTTTTCCTGCTGGGAGTCACAACCTTCATCGCTGGACTGTTGGGTGTGCCTGCGCCCAATGGTCTCATCCCTCAGGCGCCACTGCATACGGCGTCGCTTGTCGTCATGGGATATGACAGCAAGGAGGCCGACGTGGACGAACATGCACTCTCCGACATGGAGGATGGGCGGGCTGTGGGGCCGAGCAGATCTCGGGGCCTCTCCGAGTCCAACCTGACCCGCCGCGCGTCACGCATGAGCGAGGGGTCTCGTGGTGAGAGGCAGCGGCGCCATAGTTTGGTGGATTCACCGGGCCATGAGCGCGAGGTTCCTGTGGCGGTTGTGGAACAACGGGTATCCAATCTCGCCCAAGGCTGTCTCTGCCTGGTCCTCATGACCAAGCCGTTTGAGCACGTCTTGGGTTTAATTCCGAAGGGCGTCATGGCTGGTCTCTTTGTAAGTCTGCGCGCGGAAGACTGGCGCTGACGCGTCAGTGGTATATGGGCACCGACGCCCTCCTGACCTCGGGCGTGACGCAGAAGATGCTCTACCTCATTCGCGATCCGCAGGCCCGGTCGCCATCAGACCCACTGAACAAGGTCCGCAAGTCGCGGATCGTCCTGTTCACTTTGATTGAACTTGTCGGCTTTGGCGCCACATTCGCCATTACCCAGACGATCGCCGCGGTAGGGTTCCCGGTGATCATCATGCTGTTGGTGCCTGTGCGATTGTGGATTGTCCCTCATCTGGGATTCAGGGCGGATGAGTTGGCTGTTCTTGATGGGGCTGTGGCGAGTCCATTCGTGAGTCGGGGCACTGCTTGAGCGTCTACATTGCTGACTTTTACGAGACGATGGAGTCTGTCGGGGGTTGAAGAGCACAGACATTGCATATAGAGTGATAGGAACGAGATGCCTGTTACGTCATCGACGTATGTATTTGATTCCGTCTGCCAGGCAGCCAGCTGCCGGATCCTTCCGCCCAGCGAGCCGCTGGCAATGACGGCGACTCCTGGTTGGATCACCCAGCGAGCACCTCGTCCTCCCCCTCCCACCCTGCGCCGCAACTCTTGCAACTCGCATTTCTCTCCTCTTCCATCAAACAACAACAACCCCTCAAACACAACCAACAATGTCTCTCGTCCGCTTCGCCGCCACCCGCGTTCAGGCCCTCCGCGCCGCCGTAAGTCTCGAGCGACAGCCAGCCGGGAATGAGCCAGACTCGGAGCCCCAAGCCGCAATGCACCGGCGCATCGCACCACGTCGCGCCTCCATGACGCCGTGGCGACGCCGCGTGCCAGTGCGCGGCTGCTCAGAGTCTGGCTCGGACTCGGGCTGTGGCCACGCCGACCTGCTCGCACACCACGCTGACGACTTTCCCCCCGCTTAACTGCTGTGTCTCACGCCGGCCCATTCCCCATCGCCCACTCGACGTCATCATCACTGCTCATCTCTCATTTAATAACTTGCCGATGCAACAGCCCACCAGCGTCCGCTACTACTCGCCCCCTGACGTCCGCCAGGCCGGCGCCACTGCCCAGTCCAAGGGCTTCGGGTGAGTCGAAGGGGGCGCTGGCCGTTGAGGCGAAGCCGCCCCCCAGCCCCAGCCCAGCCCGCACCCACTAACACGCCCTAGCGAGCGCGAGCAGGCTCAGGAGAACCAGTACATCCGCGAGCGCGAGAAGGAGCTCCTCAAGGCCGCCCGCGAGAAGCTCAAGGCCGCCCAGGCCGAGGTTGACAAGCACACCGACAACCTCCTCAAGGCCGCCCACCCCGAGCAGAAGTAATTCTGTGCTGAGAGTGAAAATCAAGTGTGAATGTTGAGGCTGGTGATGCATCGCTGGTTTTAGCGAGTTGGCTGGAGTTTGGGAGAGGTGGCGAGGGAGGAGGCGGCGGTTCGGCTTGCTGACCTTGTTGCGGAGGCCCGCCGGCTAGTGGTGCTGACTGGGCCGTGCTGGGAGGTGCTGATGGAGGCGCCGCTGCCAGTGAGGCGCGTGGTGCATGGCGCAGCAGCAGTCTTGGCGATGAGGCGGGGGCGGCAGCGCCAGCAGAAGACAGCAGCCACCTACGTCGCCGAGCGCACTGTGCGGGTGTGTTCGCCCCGCCTGGCTTGAAGCTTTGGCATGTAGCACCGCATGGTGGCTCTCCATGTTGCTGTCCTCATCGATCCCTCTGCGCTGTACGACTCAGCGGCGTGCCATGACCGCTCGCAACAGACAGAGAGAGCCGACATCGACGCCGATGCCGACGCCGACGCCGTGTCGACGGAAGCAAATCCCCGCCGCCCGACGTCATGTCGCGCGATTAGACACACGTCCACAAGACCACCCACAAACCAACAACATCGCACAACTCGCGCGCACGCAATGGCCCGAGCCATCCCCGCGGGCCTGAATGCCGACTACTGGTCCACGTTTGACCTGCCGCCCGGCGCCGGCGTGTCCGAGGTGCTCGCCGAGGGCGAGGCGTGGATCGGCGGCTGGGACGGCGTGGGGCTGTACGAGGGGTGGGTCGTGCCGCTGGTAGCTGCTTACGCTAGCAACAACAAGGTCCCGGCGTACGAGACGCTCTCGGTCCACCTCACGACGCACCGGCTCATCCTCGTGCCCGAGGGCGGGGCGAAGACGCGCGCGCTCGACGCGCCGCTCAGCGCCGTCCGCCAGACAGAGTTCTACATGGGCTTCATGCGCTCCTCGCCCAAGATCACGCTGTTCCTCGGCCGCTCGCCGGTGCCCGAACCGTCGAGGGCCAGCCTCTCGATCTCGAGCAGCAGCTCGCTGCCCCCGCCGGTGACTGCGCCGGTGCCCGCGGCCGCGTCGTGGACGTGCGGCGTGTGCGGGTTCCCGAACCCGCTGCCGCCGGGCCCGGGGAACGCACCGCCGCCAGCGACAAAGTGCCAGCTGTGCGGCGTGGCGTACGCTACGAGCCGGAGCATGAGCCCGCCGGCGACGCGCGCGGGCACGCCGGCCAGTGCCGCGGCGTCGCCTGCCGAGCCGGTCCCCACACCGTCGCCTGCACCACCGCCAGAACCGGCGGCCAGCAGCGACCAGGTCGCGTGTCCCGCTTGCACGTTCCTCAACCACAAGTACCTTTCGCACTGCGAGATCTGCGGGACCGGCCTGCCGAAGGCGAGTGGGGGTGATAAGAAGGTGGACAGGCAAGAGCCGAAGCCGCCTGCAGGGCCGGAGAAACACGACGTTGTCCGCCTCAGCTTCCGGAAGGGGGGAGAGAAGGAGGCGTACCGCCGCCTCAAGGGCGTGCTGTCCGACAAGGTGTGGGAGCGCGTCGCGGCCGGCCCGCCACGGCGGCAGGCGAGCGGGGACGAGAACGGGGACAAGCCGGGCGCCGGGATCGGTGAGTGCGAGGTGTGGGCCCAAGCTGACCGACTCCAGACGCTATCATGAAGGCGATCTCCCTCGACGCGCGTGCGCACGACGAGGGCATGCAGGACGCGTTCAAGGACCTCGAGGTGCTGATGGTCCGCGCGGGCGAGATGGTGCGTGGACTAGCGGGCTCGAGCTGATAGCAGGTACGGCTGGCGCAGAACCTCAACGCAAAGCTGTCGGCCGCTGGGGCCGGCGCCGCGTCGGAGGAAGAGGCGACACTGGTCCGCTCGTCGCTCGTGCAGCTCGGCCTGCGTGCGCCAGCTCTCACGCAGGACATGGCCGACAGCGAGCAAGGGTACCTCCGAGGCCTGGCGCACGAGCTCGGCGGAATCCTGACGGGCCGGACTCGCCACGAGCCACAATCCACGATACACCGGGACGGGCTCATGCTTCAGCCTGGGCACGGGGTCATCGCGCTCGACACTGTCTGGGGCCTGTGGATGCGCGCCCGAGGCATCGCGCTGCTCCCGCCCATCACGCTGATGAACGTCATCTTCTTCCTGCCGGGACACACGAGCCCGTCTATCCGGTCGCTCACGCTGCCCTCGGGCCTGATGGTGCTCCACACGCCGATGTATGCGCCGCCCGTGCTCCTCGCGCGCCTGGTGGAGCGCATGAGCCCGCGCGACGACGACGGCGCAGAGGTCGGCATGAGCATTATCGACATTGCGGCCGTCGAGGGGCTTCCGATCGGCCTCGCGACCGAGCTGGTCGAGATGATCGGGACGAGAGCGCCGGCGAGCGGCATTGGCATCGTGTGCGACGACCAGACCGGCCCGGGGGAGGGCGGAAGGAAGTGGTACCGCGACATTATTTCGGGCTGGCCACTGGAGGGGGTGGGAGCGGCGTAGGCGGGGTAGAGCATCTTGGTTGTATGTAGACGGCATATGCATTGGCGAGTGGCATGGGGGAGTCGTGGAGATTGCCGTCGCCGTCGTCGAGCCGTCGTCGGATAACGGCGGTGCCTGACGTCACGGTTGGCGATAATCAGTCTGCATCGCCGTTTCTCGCTCGACAATCGCCGTTCGCTCTCTCCACATCGCCAAGGTCCGGGGACGGCGAGCGTGTCCGGCGTGTACTTAAGCCAGCCCGCCAGCCCTACCCTCCAGCACCAGCTCCCACCCCAACGCCCACGATGCCCCCTCCACCCATCGTAGTCCTCGGCGCCGGCGTGATCGGCCTGACGACAGCCGTGCGGCTGCTCGAAGCGCGCCCCGACGCCGAGGTGCACATCGTGGCTGACCACCTGCCCTCAGACGCGCTGGACGCGCACTACGCCAGCACGATAGCCGGCGCGCACCATCTCAGCTTTGCCGACGACAAGGACCTGCGCCAGCGCCGGTGGGACATGCGCAGTGGGTCTGGGCGCGCGCGTTGCTGACAACAGCATTCGAGGTGCTGTACGACGAGTGGCGCCGCGTCGGCGAGAGCACGGGCCTTATGGCGCTCACGCAGACCGAGATGTGGGAGGGCGCGAGCTCGCACCTCGAGGTGTATGAGCAGCATCCCGATGTACGTCGTGCGCGAAGGGCCACCTGACGCCAGTTCCGCGTGCTCGACCCCGCCGACGCGCCGTGCGCCAACATATCCCACATGGTGTCCTTCACGAGCCTGACCATCGCGCCGGCGCTGTACCTCGCCTCGCTCGAGCGGCGCGTGGCCTCCCTCGGCGGGCGGCTGCACCGCGCGCACGTAACGTCGCTGCCCGCGCTCTCCTCCGACCCGGCCCTGCTCGCGCTGTACGGCCGGCCCCCATCAGCAGTGTTCGTCTGCGCGGGCCTCGGCGCGCGGCACCTCGTCGAGCCCGCCGAAGCCGCGGCCCTCTCCCCCACCCGCGGCCAGGTCGTCGTCGTCGCCGCGCCCTGGGTGCGCTCGGGGCACACGCGCCAGGTCGGCGCGCTCGGGGGCAGCGAGGGCGGCACGAGAACGTACGTGATCCCGCGGTGCACGGGCGAGGTGGTGCTCGGCGGTACGATGGAGGCGGGTGACTGGGCGCCGTACGCGCGGGAGGCGACAGCAGACGACATCCTCACCCGCGCGATGGACATCTGCCCCGCCATCGTGCCGCCGCACGCGAGGGACGCGGGCGCCGACGGCCGGCGCGAGGCCCTGCGCGCTATTGTCCTCCGTGACGCGGTGGGGTTCCGGCCCAGCCGCGCCGGCGGCGCCCGGGTCGCGCGTGCGCGCGTGGGAGGGGCGAGCGTCGTGTACAACTATGGGCATGGGGGCGCGGGGTGGCAGAGCTGCTGGGGCTGTGCCGAGGACGCGGTGGGGCTGTGGGCGGGGGGTGTGGCGAGGCTTTAGTGCGCGCTGCCGTGCTCCGCTGACGACGAGCTGCATGCATTGTTGTGCGGTGGGTGCCGGGCCTGCTGCGGCCGCCGCGGCCGCCGACAATACCGCGGTGCGAGGGGTTGTGCCTGCGCTCGCCAGAGCCATTGTGGCGAACAACACTGTGGCGAGCGAGAGTGGCAGTTGTCGTCGACACACTTGCCTTGACAATGGCTCGCAGACCACAACTCACGACAACAACGACGACGACGGCGTCGTTGTCGATGCGAACAAGGCTCCTCGCATCACAGCACTCGCCTGCACCGGGCATGAAACAGCATACAAGCCGCACATTCCGCACCTCTTCCCCCCCAACCAACATGCTCCCCCCTCCCCTCCCCCTCCTCCTCCTCCTCCTCGGGGCCGCCACGGCCCTCCCCTACCCTGCCGACCCGACCCCCCACCGCGCCCTCGGCCCCGGGCACGCGCAGCCCGCGCGCCCCTCGCCCTCGGGGCTGCGCATCGACAAGTCGTGGGGCGACGGCACGCCCACGACCGCGGCGTGGCGCGCCGGCCCGCTCGCCGACTTCTTCGTCCGCGACGCCGTGCCCGAGGGCGAGGGCTACGATGCGGTGCCGGACACTGCCGGCGACGCGGGCACGGGTGACTATGCTGCCGCGCCGGTCGCCGACGACGCTTGGAACGCTTGGGACGCGGCGCCGGCTGAGGCTGATGCGCCGACGACCGATGCGCCCACTACGGACACTTGGGACCCGGCCACCGAGGCTTCGGATGCGGCTCCTGACCTTGCTGGCGACGCAGGCGGCCAAGGCTCCGACGGTGGCTCCAGCTCCAGCTACAACCCGGACTCTGGCGACAGTAGCTACGATACCCAAGGCTCCGACGGCGGCTCCAGCGACTACATCCCGGCCTCTACCGACGGCAGCTACGACGCGGGCGCCAGCCCCGACAGCCCCGCTCCCGGCGACTCGTTCCTCGCCGGCCCGCCCAGCGACACCACCAACCCCTCGCCCGATCTCGGCTCACCCGCCCTCGGGACGTTCCAGCGCCTCATGTACGACATCGTGTGGAAGTTCAAGCACCCCGCCCCGAAGCCCAAGCCCACGCCCAAGCCCACGACGCTGATCATGGCCCCGCCGGGCTGGGCGCTGACCGCGTCCATCGCCCGGCCGACCCGCCCGCCCGCGGGGCTGCCTGGTGCGCCTGAGCCGACGCCGAAGACGCTGGCCAAGTCGCCTTTCGGGGGGACATGGCTCCGGCGCGAGGAGGCGGAGCCGACGCCGGCGACGCCGAGCCCGGAGGAAAGCGGCGCCGCGTGGGCCGTCGATGTTCCCGTCGACCCGTCCCTCCCTCAGGCGGACGACGCGACCCCGAGCCCCGAGGAAAGCGGCGCCGCGTGGGCCGTTGATGTGCCCGTCGACCCGTCCCTCCCTGCGGAGGACAACGCGACCCCCTCCCCCGAAGAGCCGCCGGCGTGGTCTGAGCCCCCAGCCACCCCGCCGGACGCCGAGCCTGTCGATCAGCCGGTTCAAGACGCGTCCGTCGAGTCTGTGCAGGCGCAGGCGGCTGCATTGGGGGCGGAGGTATGGCCCGAATCCTCTCCCGAGCCGAGTGCCACACCAGAGTCGGAGCCCGCCCCCGCGCCACCCGCCGACTCGTGGCAGGCAGCCTCAGACACCCCCGCTCCCCCTTCGGACCCGCTCCCCGACTGGGCTTCTCCCGACGTCGCGGCCCCCGACATCCCGGCCCCCGCTTTCGAACAGGAAGCGGTGTCCGCTCCCGATGTGACCCCCGCCGCTGCCGACGCTACCCCCGCCGCCGATGTGACCCCCGCCGCCTCCGTCGCTCCCCCGGACACGTCGGCTCCCCCGACGCCGGTGTACGCCACGCCCGAGTCGATCCCCGCCCCCACGTCGCTGGACGAGCAGCTCCCCCTCGGCCTGGGGCGCCCCCTCATCCCCGCGCGGCCGGATCCAACGGCGACCGCCGTCCCAGAGTGGGGGGCCGATCCCAACTGGAACGCGCACGCGGGGCGGGTGCAGACGAACGGGCTGGACGGGTGCGACTTTGGCGGGGCGACGCTGCACGCGCCGCAGGTGCTGCCGTGGACGCGCGATAACAAGGGCGTACCCGTCGGCACGGATTACAGGTTCCTCACGAGCAAGGGCGCGGCGTGCTACGCGCCGCCTGCGACCCCGCCGTCGTACGCCGACGAGACGGAGGACGTCGCCGAGCAGCTCAAGCACTTCGACATGGTCATGCACTTGAAGCAGGGCAAGCTGCCGGGCTGGATGGAGGCGGTCGCTGATAAGGCCTCGTTGAAGCGTCCCTCGACTGCCAGGCCGATCTGGGCAGAATGAGGGAGCTTGCGGCCGCGACCTAGTGAAATACTGCTTCATATCCTTGTGTCTACATGAACAGTCCAGCGGCTGCATTACCAGGGAACTGCGACGGCCTTTTTGAAGGCTGGGCGGGCTGAGACCCGCGCGTACCACTCGTCAAAGACGGGCAGGGCGATGCGCTCTGACTCGGGAACGCCACCGAACCACAGGTAGGCGGCGGCGCCGAGCGCAATGTCGCCAAAGCCGAACTCGTCGCCCGAGAGGTACTTCTGCTTCTTGAGGGTGGGCTCGACGATCTCAGTGATGACCTTTGCGACGGCCTCGGCGCTGGCCTTGACCTTGGCCGCGTCGTACTGGTCCTTTGCGCGGACGTTGAGGTAGAAGGCGTCCCACACGGCCTTGAGGAACGTGCCGTTCCAATCGAGCCACTTGTCGGCGGCCGCGCGCGCCTCGGGCGAGTCGGGGAAGAAGGGCGTGCCGGCGCCGTGCTTGTGCGCGAGGTATCGCACGATCGCGTTCGACTCCCACAGCACAAAGTCGCCGTCGACGAGCGTCGGCACCAGGCCGTTGGGGTTGCCGGCCGCGCGGATCTCGTCGTTGCGCCCGTGGATGCCGGACGAGAGCTCAAAGTTGTACGCGACGCCGAGCTCCTCGGCCGCCCAGACGGCCTTCTTGACGTTGGTCGAGGGCGGGCGGCCCCAGATGGTGACGGGTGCGATGGTCATTGTGGGTGTGAGGGAGCTGGGGTGGGCGGAGGTGTGGGATGCATGGTCACGTCGCGGATTGATCGCACTTTATACTCTCGCTCAGTACCTCTGATCTGCCTCACTCCGTTGACCGGGAGGCTTGACGCCGACATCTTTGTCATCAGGACCGACACAGTGGATGGTGATGGATGGTGTGATCAGTCGCGTGGGGGAGCGCGCGTCGCGTCCTGGCGTGGAGGTCGCGCGTCGAGGTCGTGCGGCCCACGATCTGGTCGCGATGGTGCGATGTGTCGTCGGCGCAGCATGTCGTCGGCTGCGGGTCGGCCAACGGGCATTGTGCGTGTTGCGTGCTGACAACGGGTTTGTTGCACGACGATATCAGCACCAGCTGTTATCGACATCCGACGTCATCGTTGCGGGGGGTGACGGCAGCGGTGGTTTGTCAAGGGCCGAGGGGTCGTCTTGGCCGAGGTGGTCGATGAGGAGGGGAGGTGGTTGCAGGACGGGCTGGTGGGTGCATGACGTTGGCTTGCTGGCTTGGGCCGTGCCGGAGGGAGGGATGGATGGATGGATGGACGAGGATGGCATACGTAGGGACGCCCAGACGCGCCTGCTTTTCAGTTGCATGACACCCCGTTTGCAAGCTTCACTCGGTTGCCGAGTCGTCAAGGTGCTTCTTGGCGATTTAAAGCAGCCGTTTCGCGCCCGGGTTCGATCCTGCGAGGTGACAAGGGTGGGGGTGGCCTCTCATCTTTCGATCACTTCGCTGTGGTCGGGCTCAGACTCGTCCGCTGGGGATCTTTAAAGCACTACGGATGCCCAGAGGCCACCGGCCGGGTCGGGGGGAGTATACCATTGGCCGATGGTTCCTCTTTTGCGTATGTCCGAGAGATGCATGCCTGCATGCGTGCGCAGCACTCAGTATACACGGCGAGTCGAGGACAAGTGAGCCATGGCAAGAATGGATGTTGTCACCCGGCAGGTGCCCCGCGTTCGTCCCCACAGCTCAAGCTGGCGCCCCGCCCTACGTCCTTCCCCATACCTACATACACCTCGCGCTCACCTCACCCACCCCAACACCAACGTCGTCGGCCTCTCACTCGAGTCGCCGCCTTCTCGGCAGACCTATCTACCCGAACACGGCCCGAGTGGTCCCCGCCCCAGCTGGCTGCACCGATAACCGCGGCGTCGTCGGTCCACGTGACGTCGTCTAAGTTACTTGACATGATGCAGCGGCTTGAAGCGAATGCGCAGACAGCCGACGGCCGCATGCCGCAGCTGCCCGCCGGGTGGTGAATAACCGCTGGGACCAAAGGCCGTGGGGGGGAGGGCATTGAGTACTCATAAGTAGCCTCACGTCAGCCAGCTGGTCCCCCCCCCCCCCCCCGCGCCAGCCCCTCTACGCTCGACCCCACCCCTACACAATGACCACCGACCCCTCCGCGCTCACCGGCGTCGCCTTCATCACCGGCGCAGGCTCCGGCGTAAGCCCTCCCCCCGCCCTCCGAGCTGACAGCAGATCGGGCGCGCGACCGCGCGCGCCTTCCTCGCCAAGGGGGTCAAGCGGCTCGCGCTCGTCGACTACGTGCCCGCCGGCGTCGAGGCGCTCGCCGCCGAGCTCAAGACCGCGGGCGCCGAGACGCTGGCCCTCACGGCCGACATGAGCCAGGAGGCGGACGTCAAGAGCGCGGTCGAGCGCGCCGTCGCCGCGTTCGGCCGGCTCGACTACTGCGTAAACTCGGCCGGGACCGCCGTCGTCGCGCCCATCGTGCAGACGAGTATCGAGGACGTGGGTGTTGGCACAGAAAACGGCTGACGCCCAGTGGAATAGGGTCATGGGCGTCAACATCACCGGCGTCTTCCTCTGCGTGCGCGAGCAGACGCTGCAGATGCTCAAGCAGGATCCGTTGGAGACAGACAACGCCGACCCAAAGCGCCAGCAGCGCGGCTCGATCGTCAACCTCGCCAGCGTGCTCGGGTCCGTCGCGCTCCCCGGCGCGCCGTCCTACGTCGCGAGCAAGCACGCCGTTGTTGGGCTCGCAAAGTCCGCCGCGGCGGAGTACGCGGGGCAGGGCATCCGCACGTGAGTGGGGTGTAGGGGGCCAGCTGATGGCAGAAACAATATCGCCCCGGGCTGGATCGACACGGCGGTGAGTGCCGCAGCGGGACATCGCTGACAGCAGATGACGAACAACGAGGCCGTTGGCCCCGTGCTCGAGGCCATGTCAAAGCCCGAGAAGACGCCGGCCGGGCGCTCCGGCGCCGCAGAGGAGATTGCCGATGTCATCGTCTTCCTCTCGAGCACGGCCGCGTCGTTTACAAACGGCGCGACGTGGGTCGTCGACGGCGGGTTTACTTCGCTGTAGGGTGCCAGAGGCAGTTGTAGTAGCGTTGTACTTGGCAATGTCAGTGGTCGTGTATGTGCTGGACACGTCCAAGCCGCAACCATTACATCAACCCTACACCACCCCTACAACACCGCTACCACGCGCGCCACGGCACCCACACGTCCACGACCGTGTCACCGTCGCCGTCGACGACGTAGAACCAGGGAAAGTTGGCGCAGACAAGACACGCGTGCTGGGGCACGACGCGGAAGCGCTCGCCAATCTCGAGCTCGCGCGCGCCAGCGTCGGCCTTGACGAGCGTGCCGTGCTCCTGCGAGATGCGGCCCAGGCTCCAGCCCTCGAGGCCGGGCGTGACGACGCGCCCGTAGCCCGGGATCGGGCCCTGGTCCTTGCTGACGGCCAGTGCGCCGATATCGCACATGCCCTCGGCGCGCTCGGCGTACTTTGACACGACGGTCCCCAGCACCGTCAGCGCCGTCGTCCGCGCGTCCTTGACCAGACCAGTCGCCGTCTGCTGCAGGTCGTTGACGCAGTAGCACCCGGCGTGCACCTCGAGCGTGCCCTGCAGCCCGCCCTCGGTCGCGGCGCCGAGCGCAGCCGCGTGCGCCGTCGGCGTGGCGCCGACACTCAGCGTCCACTCGCCCGTGGCGCCCAGCTCGCGCGCGTACGTCGCCGCGTCGTTGACGCACTCGATCTCGCCGGCATAGTACTTGCCCGCTTCGTCGAGGTTGGTCGACTTGTACGAGTTACCAAAGTCTAGAGTCAGCGCGGCAAGGGCACCCACTCACGAGAGTAGAAGCCAAAGATCTCGACCGTGTCTGCCGCGGCGACGAGCGCCTCGATCAGGTCCTTCATCTGCGCCGAGCGCGGTGGCGCGCCAGCGCGCTGCGCCCCGCCGTCGACCTTGACAAACGCGCTCCACTTGCGCCGGCGGTTGAGGCGGGCGTGCGCGCGGGCGAGAGCCACGACCTGCTCGGCGTGGTCGACCATGACGCGGATGACGGCGCGGTCGCCGGCCTTCTCCTGCGCGTCGGTGAGGTCCTCGAGGCGGTCCTCGGCCGCAGGGAGGGAGTAGAGGATCTGGGGCGTCAGTCATCGAGCCCACGAGCGCAGCGAGTGGGCGGGGTGGGGCAGCACCGCGACGCGAGTCGCGACACGCCGGCGGCAACTCGCCCGCCGACACCAACCCCCCACGCCCGCCTCTCGCATATCGCAACTCCGCCTAACTCACATCAGTCACCTTGCCCTCCTCGACCAGCCCGCTCTGGAGCACGCCCCAGACCTCGGGCAGCGTGGAGGTGACGAGGGCGGTCACGCCCGGCGCGCATTGGAGGCGGACGCCCTCGGCGGTCTTGTGCGCTGCGGTGGGTGAGCGCGTGTGCGTGTGGATGTGCGAGCGGAGCGAGCGCACCGCGGCGCGGCGCGGGCAGCGGGTGCGGCCTATGATACTACAGCGCGGCGCTGCGGGGCCAGGCCGAGGGCAGTCCGGCATCTGAGCCGCGCGATGTGCCGAGTGCCGCGGGCGACTCCCCCACTCGCCCCCACCACCCAGCTGACCTCCCTACCACACCGCCGACCTCGCCATCGCCCCGGCCCACGCCGCCGCCCCTCCCCCCGAACAGGCCCACTCACTCTTGATGTGCGCCCTAAACCCGAGGCCCTTGGCCCTAATCTCGCCGGTAACAAACTCGCAGTTACGCGCGAACCCCGCGCGGTCGACAATCAGCGCGGGCGTGCGCAGCGTGTCGAGCTTGCGCCCGACAAACTCGTCGGCGAGGGCGCGCTTATCGGCGTACGGGATGAGGCTGGGCGTGAAGGTTTGGGGCGAGGGCATTGTGCTGCGAGGGGGTTGGGGGTGTGCGATGGAGATGGTCGCGGCGGGGGATTATATAGCTCGTGTTGCCGGGTGCCGAAGGTCGGGTGGGGGAGTGGGGGAGTGGGGTGTGGTGGGTCGGATACGAGTCGTCGGATACCGCAAAGGCGTTTGCAACCACGGCGCTCGAGCTGCAGCATGCAGGCGCGCGTGGATTGGGCCGGCGCCAAGCTCGTGCTCGTCGCTTTGCTTGGAGATCGCGCACGAGTCTTGGAGACGCATGCGCTGCACTCTTGGAGATTGTGCACTGTGTTTTCCTAATCTCGGCCGCGCCTTGGAGATTTCGGCGCGCGTCTCCAACACCTCGGACTCGCTTCCCTCGCATCACACACTTTGCACGCCATCACACCCCCCGCCATGCCCTCGGCGCCGACCTCCGCCGAGCGAAATGGGAAACCCACCGCGCCGATGGGAGAGATACCGCAAAATGGGAAAGACAGAAATGGGAAAGGACAGATGGGAAATTGACCCACCCGGCATCGTATCGAGGCCCCGCCCCCACTCTAGGGCCCACGGCTTACGGGCTGTCCAAACCCCGCGCGAGGCTTGACAAACATGAATATACACTGAATGCTGGGTATGCTACGTAGCTGTAGATGTAGTGTCCTTACTCGTACGCGCCGGGTGTGGCCGCGGCCACACCCGTCTCTCTCCTCCCCGCCTCGCGCCTGCGGCGCTCGGCTTGTGCTCCTCGCTAATCCTCGCCCAACTCCCGCTGCAACCCCACCACCGCCTTGTCGTACAACGCCTGGATGTCCGCATGCCGAATGACCGACTTGTAGCTGTGCTGCAGGGCAATGAGCTTGTCGGCGCCCCACAGCCGGCTCGTCATGCCGGAAATAAACGTGAACAGGTCGCCGACGCTGTCGCACGCGAGCAGGTCCGTCTCGTTGATCTTGAGGATGGCAGTCGCGACGCGGAACAGCACGTCGTGCCCCTCGACAAAGAACACGTCCCATACTCTGAACAGCGTCTCGACCGGCAGACAGTCGGTGAAGAGCGACAGGAACCAGCCAAACGTCACCGACGCCAGGTCGACCTGTAACTTGTCGAGGTGCGCAGCCACGCGCGGCACGTGCTGCGCGACGAGATCCGCGAGCGCGCGCTGGTCGGCCCGCGAGCCGAGCAGCGTCGGTGTGTAGTAGTCCTGTGGAAGGAGCCGCTCAATGATGCAGTGCAGCACCCAGAAGGCCTGCTCCTCGTCCGTGTGGGTGAGCAGCAGCGTCGCCGCGAGCATGTTCATGCCCTGGCAGCTGGACGTCAGCGACACGCGTAGCAGCACACTCACTATCCCACGGCCGGGTTGTGCCACGAGTACGCGGTTAGCACGCGCCGCAGCTTTGCCACGCCGGGCCCGTCGCCGCCGAAGAAGACGTTGCCGGGGAACGTGCGTCCCACGTCCTTCTCAATCTCGGCGATCACGGGGCTCTTATCGTCCTTGTGCACCGCGAGGATCTCGGCATATTCCCCTGGGACGAGCAGGTCCCTCGCACCCGAGCACTCGGCCCACACGTCGGCACGGTACGGGATCGGAATGCCTCTGCGCACGAGGCGCAGGAACGCGCGGTACTCTTCCTGGCCGTTCTTGCCGCCCGCTCCGCCGCCCATGTTGATGACGGCGGCGAGGGCGGCGCCGACACCGACGTCCTGGACGCCGTTCCCGCGCCGCTCGGACCCGCTGGCAGATGAGGGCCTGATTTTCGCCCGTGTCTTCTTGCGCAGGAACGCGTCCCACTCGGCCGTACGCGCCTTCTGCTGCTTGTCGTGGATGTCGGTCAGCTGGTCGAGCAGCGACGACACGGTAAGGCGGGACGCGCTAGGCTCTGCGATCGGAGTAGCCGGGTGGGACAGTGCCGACGACGACACACCGGTCTGTAAGCTCGACGCGCCGCGCACCGACACGGTGGTCTGGTCCTTTGCCGACGTGGGCTTGGACGGCGCGGGTGCGAGTGAGCGCTGGAGGGCGGTTGTTCGCTTCCTTGGGGTGCCGTTCGGCGTTGTCTCGGGCGTTTGGCTCCTAGGCGACCCGGGCGTGCTCTCGCGCGAGTGCGACGACGCCGAGTCTGAGCGAACCGTCGGTGGCTTGAGTGACGCTGACTTTGACGACGTCGAGCTGCTGCGCGTTGCAGACAGTCTCGACGCGTTGGCAGGTGGTGCTGGTGTCGTCGCCCGCCCCGCTGGCGTGGAGGACCGGGACGAGGGCAGCTCGCTCAGCTCTGGTACATGGCCCGTGAGCGAGATGGGTGCCGGCGTACCCGCTCTGCTCGCGTCCTTGAGCATGTTCGCGTGCTGGATATCATCTGAGCTGTTAGCTACCACCTGTCGCCGCGGCTCACAAATGAAACCATAGCGGTCGGTCAGAGGTGGCTGGTCGCTGGTAAACCGCGTCGCGGTGGCAAGCTTCGGCGCGCCTACCCGGGACGACTGGAAGAAGCTGGCGAGGTTCTGCCTCGACAGCAGAACAGTCGGCGGCCTGGCCTCGTCCGGTACGATTGTGCCGAGCTCGACGCTCGGCGGCGGCGTGTCGGTGTGGAGAGGGAATCCACTCGGATCCCCAGGCGACTGCAGCGCCGGCGCCATCGCAGTCGTGGGGAACGGTCTCGACGTCGCGCGGTGGACTAAGGCCGGGCGCGCCATCGGCTCCTCAACCTTGCCCGAGATCGCGGCCTTGCCGCGGGATAACAGTGTGCGGCCGACAGCGACGGTCGCCGCGATCGCCTGGTCAGAGTACCCGGCGCCGTGGGGGTCCCGTCTCTCAATCGCGCTCGCCGAGCCCAGGGACGTCGCCATAAGCGCCGCACTAGTCGGCTCCACGGCAGCAGCGGCAGCCTGTTGGCTCGTCACCGACGCCGCGCGGCTCCTCGCCCGCTCCCTCTTCGCCGTTGGCGGGTCGTGCGGCGCGATCCCCCCGTCCCGCGCATTGCTGACCAGCGCGTGCGCCAGCCGCGCAATCTTCGGCGACGCGTTGGTCCGTGCCGAGTCGACTAGTAGCGAGCCAGGATCAGGCGTGAGAATGCGCTAGACGGTCAGCCCCGCACCAATCTCCAACTCACCGTCGCCAGGAAAATAGCCCGGAAACTCGGCGTGCTCCCGCCATCGCCATTCCGCCACTCGTCGTCGCCGTCCTCCTCGACGACGGCCACGCTGGGCGTGACAGACCCGCTGAGCGACGCGATGCTCCCCTTGCGATGGGGCTTCTTGCCCCATCCCCAGATGCTCCCCCAGCCAGAGTTGCGCTTGTGCCCGCCCTGTCCAGACATTGACCCGCTCGCCGACGCCGAGCGCGGCCGCTCAGAGACCGACTGCACGGACCGCGCCGAGCGCGCCGACGTGTGCGATGGCGCGGGAGACTTGGCGCGGGACACGCTCGGCGTGACGCTGGCGATCGAGGGCGTCGGGGACACCGAGGACCGTGCGGGCTCCTCGAGCACCAGCCCCGCGCGCTTGATTGGCGACGTGAGCGAAGTCGATAACGCGTCGGCGAGGCCGTCGTGCAACGTCTGACTGTCAGCTCAGCCCCCTCCACAACCCACCTGGTCCACATGCGAGCGTTCAGGCGTCTTGGCGACCGACGCGTCCGACACTCTCCGCGACGCGGCATCCAACCGCAGCCGCTTGTTATCCTCCTCGAGTCGCGTTACTGCCTCGCGCAGCTCGCGCACCGCGCGGCTCAGCACCCGCAGCGGATGCTCGAGGTCGTGCACCACCCCACCAGGCGGAGACGGCGGGAACAGGGGTTCGACATCCCCGTTTCCCTTCTTCGCCCGCGGCGGAGCGCTCGCCGTCGACGGGTGGTACGGCTCGAGGAACGCGGCGATCTCGGCGTCCGTCATGTCCTCCCACCGCGTGTCGAGCAGGGCCAGCTCGTCGCGGTCCAGAGAGTCGAGGTACTGTGCCCAGTCGCCCGGGGTGTCGGGCGCCGGGCTGTCGCGTGCGGGGCTCTCGCGCGCCGGCTTGCGCGGCGTCTCGTCCTCCTCAGCAAATAGGGCCGAGGACGGGCGCGACGACGCGCGCCCGAGCGCCGGGCGGCGCCGCGAAGGTCCGATGCCGAGCAGGTCGGCGTCGAGCGGGGTCGCGACGGCGGCCGAGTGCGCGCGGCGCTGGCGCGGCGTCGCGGGCGAGGAGGTCGACAGTGCAGGTGCGGCTGCTGGCGCTGGCGAGCCGGTGCTGATGGTCGACGCGTGCCGCCTGCTCGGGGGGTCGCTCGAGGCCGACGGCGCGGAAGGTGCGGCCTTGAGCGAGACGGAAGACAGCCGCCGCGTAAAGTACGGCGCGTTGCTCGAGCTCGACGGCGAGAGCGGGTGCTCGTCGCCCCGCGGCGGGAAGAGGAGCGACGGGTCGGGCACCCCGCGCCGGTCGCGCTCGCGCTCACGCTCGCGGTCTCGATCACGCACGTCGGCTCCCATCTGTGATGCTGCCGGCGTCGTGGTTTGTTGCGATGAGATGTGTGTTTGGCTCTAGAGTGGTTGTCAAGTCGGTGTGATGTAGTGTGAGTGAGTGACCCGATCGATCGACTGACTGACCGATGCCGTCACACCCAGCAGCCAGCACCCAGCGTCATGCAACCACACCAACAGTGCCAACTACACGTGGCGCCTCGACGCCACTGCCCCAACAACACCACACTCGTTGCTCTATCATGACAGTGTGCATGCAATGACTACTACTATCCTCTCCGTAAAATAGATGCGGTTATACCTTACGCCCCTTACATCTGCACGCCGTCGGGCTGGAGGTCCTCGGCCTGGCCCTCGCCCATGGTCTGGACACCACCGGCGTGCTCGTCAGGTCGCCTGGCAGACACAATGTCGTCGACGCGGAGCAGAAGGGTGGCAGACTCGATGGCAGTCTTGAGCGTCTGGATCTTGACGCTTGCAGACTCGAGCAGGCCGTACTCGCGCATGTCCACAACCTTGCCCGTGTCGCCGTCGACACCGTAGTAGTTCTTGCCCTCGGCGTGCAGAGCACGGAGCTCGGTGAGCGTGCGAATGGCGTTGCCACCGCAGTTCTGCACAAGCGTGCGGGGAATGACCTCGAGCGCGTCGGCAATCGCCTTGTAGGGAGCACCGGCGACACCGGGGAGCGACTTTGCCCGCTCGGACAGGGCGACCGAGATGGCCATCTCGGTAGCACCACCACCAGGCGCGAGGATGGGGTTGAAGACGACGTTACGGGCAACCGACATGGCGTCGGCAAGGTTACGGTCAATCTCGTTGAGGATGTCCTTGGAGGGACCACGGAGGAGGATGGTGCACGCCTTGGGCGACTTGCACTCGTCGATGAACGAAAAGTACTCGTCACCGAGCTTCTCGACGTAGAAGATGCCGGCGCCAGTGCCGACATCCGAGTCGCGGAGGTCGTCGACACGGTTGACAATGGTGGCACCAACAGCACGGGCGATACGGTTGTTGTCCGATTTCCTCACACGGCGGATAGCGGTAATAGGCGGGTCGGCCTTGAGAAGGTAGTGCTGAGCAAGGTCTGAAACGCCCTTCTCGGTGAAGACAATGTCGGGCTTGAACTCGATAATCTTGTCGCACATTCCCTTGATCTGCTCCTCCTCAATCTGGAGGACACGGTTCCAGTCGGCCTCCTTGGAAATCTCAATGTTGGTCTGCGACTCTCCCTTCTTGTACTCGAGAGGGCAGTCGAGGAGGATGATACGGGGGTTCTCAATCCTCCTACGCATCTTGGGGTGGGTGACATCCTTGTTGACCATGACACCCTTGAGGACGCGCGAGTCCTCAATCTCGCCACCGGGGACCTTCTCAACACGGGCGTAGCGCTTGATGTCGACCGTCTTGATGTTGAACGCGGCGCCGCCCTGCTCGGCGCTGGAGCCGACGAGGCCGTTCTCAGCCTCGGCAGTGACAGCAACGGTGCGAACAGCGTCGAGAGCGAGGCGGCACATGAGGTCCGACCAGCGCGAGACAAACTTGGTGCCGATCGACGTCTTGATCAGCGAGAGCATGTCCTTTTCAGACGAGATGTCGACGGGGATCGAGACCTTCTGGATCGTGGCGAGCGCGTCGTCGAGCGCGGCCTTGAACGCGCGGATAATGACCACGGGGTGGATGTGACGCTCGAGGAGGGGGAGCGAGTAGGCGAGGATCTCACCGGCTGAGGGTTAGCTTGTCTTCCGGCCTCGTGCAACCCACCAAGGATGATGACAGAGGTAGTGCCGTCACCGACCTCCTCGTCCTGCGTCCTCGAGAGCTCGATCATCGACTTGGCAGCGGGGTGGGCAACGTCGATCTCACGAAGAATGGCGTGGCCGTCGTTGGTGAGCCTGTGGTGTGAGCGACACGTCCGGGCACAGCGAGCTCACAGGATACCGCCCATGGGGTCAAGGACCATCTTGAGCATGGCCTTGGGACCGAGACATGTCCTGATGACATCGGCAACGGTCTGAATGGGTTAGCAAGCTCGCGCGTTAGAACCCACCTTGGCAGCGACAATGTTGGCAGTCTGAGCCTTGCGGCCCTGCTGGCGCTCGGGCCCGGTGTCTGCAAGTCAGCTCCAGCTCGACGCGTCGCGTAGACAGCACAACGCGAGAGCACTCACTCATAACCACCATGGGCATTCCTCCAGGCATAGCCATGTTGGGCGGGTTGTGGCGTTGGGTAGGCGGTGGGGTAGAAAAGAAGGGGAGGGAAGGAGGTGTCTGGTCGAAGTTGTCGACGGTGCGGTTTCGGGAGCTGGAAAAGCCGCGGCGGGGGTTAAAGCAGCGGTGTTGTGAGCTCTACGACGAGTCGCTTTTGATGCCTAGAAAGTGCCGCTGTCGATGTAGATGGACGTGGCGAGATGAGTGAAGGAAGGTGTTGTTGCTTTACTCTGTCGCGGTTGCAACCTCTCTCGTTCGAACAATCTCTGACAATCCATCTCCTCCACGACGGACGCGTGTGTCAGAGACAATTTGGTTCCGCTGAGTCGCGTGGCGGGGTGTGTATTATGTAATCTTCCACGTGGAGATACTTTCCCACGGTCATCCCCACGAAAGTGGAGGAAGAGTTGTTGACGCAATTGAGGAACCCGAAGGCTGGCGGGGGAAGCAACGAGAGGAGGGCGAGGGGGCGGGCGACGACGCGACGACGAAGGCACAGACAACGACGGCGACAAGCATCATTTGCTCATTGGAACACTCTCTTGGAACTAGACATTGTCAGCCGAGAGAACTAAAGCGACCATGGCAACGCTCCAAGACATTCCCCTTCCTCGGTGAGCTAAGCCGTGGCCCAACTTGACTCACACCCCCAGATACGACTTCTACCAGTCGCCCGTCGACCTCACAGTGAGCCTATACATCAAAGGCTACGGCACATCGCCAGCGCGCGAGCAAGTAAAGGTCGACTACTACACGAACCGCGTCGAGGTGTCACTCCCACCACTCAGCGGCGAGGAGACGGGCAAGCGGTTCGAGCTCGGGCCCCTCGTCGGCTTGATCGTGCCCGGCGAGTGCTCGGAGCGGGTTCTTGGCACCAAGGTGGGTTCGTCTGCATTGGAACGGTGCTGACCCATCAGATCGAGCTCAAGCTCACAAAGGACGAGCCAGGAGGCTGGACCGACGTTGTTGGCACGGGGTCGGTGGCGCCAGCCGCCGCTACCTCGGCACCACCTGCTCCAGCGCCTGCGCCCAAGGCCGCTCGCAAGAACTGGGACAAGGTCGTGGACGACGAGGACGACGAGAAGGAGGCGGGCGCGCAGGACCCGAACGGCGGAGGCGACGCGGCGCTCCAGAAGCTCTTTGCAGGCATCTATTCCAACGCCGACCCCGATACGCGCCGCGCCATGATCAAGAGCTACACCGAGAGCGGGGGGACGAGCCTGTCGACCGACTGGTCACAGGTTGGCACTGGTGAGTGTGTGTGTGCGGGGCTCGAACGGGGCTCGAACGCCAACTGACGCCCGCTGCAGGCGAGGTCCCCGTGCGTCCCCCTGAGGGCATGGAGGCGCGCAAGTACTAGCCGACGGCATTGCCGCCAGCCACTTGGTGGTGCTGATCGTGTGAGAGTGAAGAGGAGCCACTGTACAAGTACATGTCCGTTGCATTGAGCAAGATCGGGTTGTGTACCGGTGTGTAGCCAAGAACGCGGCATTCGTGACCTCGTTGACGGGCTTGATTGGGTGTTGTTGCCCACCAGTATTCGGAAGAGCAGACAATGTCAGGGGCAGGGCAGAGAGTAGCCGAGTTGTTGCTGATACTGCCATTCGTCGTGGTCAGTCGTTGTCGTCGCCGTCGTGGTGTCTGTCGTTGTTCATTGTCGTTGAGAATCGACGACTGCTCGAGTGACCAAAGATCGACAATCGACGATTGACCCGAAATTGGTCGCACTAGTAATCGTCCCGAAACAATTCACAAATACAACATTCCAAGTCACTATTGCCTCGCACGTCACCACCACAGACACTTGGACCCCCACACCCACCTC
The DNA here is from genome assembly GCF_041260175.1 of Vanrija albida. Taxonomy (NCBI): domain Eukaryota; kingdom Fungi; phylum Basidiomycota; class Tremellomycetes; order Trichosporonales; family Trichosporonaceae; genus Vanrija; species Vanrija albida. The sequence continues at coordinate 2,177,640 of NW_027191423.1, forward strand.
GCACCCTCCGCGGTCCTCCTCCTCGTCCCAACCTTCTAGAACAAGGCGAGTGTGCTTCGACGCCAGCGCGCCTGCCCATTCAAGCAGGCGGACGCTACAAGATCCCATCCGGACGCGACCAGACGTCAGGCGACCGACCACAACCCCCCGTCATCGCAAACATCGCGCACAATGTCGCCATCGGTCCCAGCGTCAAACGTCCAACGGCTCCACAACAACAGTGCTCCTGCTGGAGCCTCTGCTGCTGCATCAGGGCGCGACAGACCATCGACGCCGCTGCGCATATTCGCTCCCAATGCAACGGGCGCAGAGGGCGAGGAGCACGCGAGGCTTGCTCCTTCCCCGGCGCCGGCCCCCCGTCCCAGCCTTGACCCCAAGCTCAAGGCTTCCGCGTCTGTCGACCATGCCATTCTTGAAATCATGCGTAAAGGTGCGTTGTCCTGTCTCTGGCAGTCACGGGTCCGTGACGTCGTCGCGACCTTGTCACGAGGAGCATGTGGAGTGTGCGTCGTCGCTGCAGCCCGACGGGACGTCCGCTGTGACCAGCCCCTCCTGCTGGCCATGCCATGCTGCCCCGCCTCGCTCGATTGGCGTGTGTGACCACTGCGCCGCTTTCCCCTACCCCTCCCCCCTCGTCATGATCCTTTGAGACGAGCCCGTGCTAACGGCTGCCCCATTCTCAACACGTCGTCCGCGTCCTTTCCATCTCGCTCGTCCTTTTCCTCGTCCTTTAACATGCCTGCTCGCACGCATGGTGTGCTCGACTCGCCATACGCCATTCCGTCATGCTAATTCAACTACCGGTCGCGCCTGTTGCTCTTCGACTCGACACGCCGCCCCTCTCGCTGTCGTTGCTCTCAAAACGTCGGTGCCGGTGTCGATTTTGTCCTGGCTGGGACCCAACCTCGCTGCCGACAACAACTCCCTCGACACCTATTCAACGGTTCATTCTCTCCCCCACACCTAAACAACCCTCACCCTCGCCACCCCCACCCATGGTCGCTCTTGGTCCCTGCGCGCTCCCGCCGGCCAACGGCGCCGCCAACGGGCACGTCCCAACAGACTCCCTGACAAGACATCGACTTGGCAGCACCCCGACCCTCTCACACCTGTTGAATGTGGGCCATGGTCGCGTCCTCAGTCTCGCGGCCGACGATGACCACGTCTACGCCGGCTGCCAGAGTCGCGACAATGAGATCACCGTCTTCTCAAGAACCAACTTCCAGCCTCTGTTCCGCCTCATCGGACACGCTGGGAGTGTTCTCGCGCTCCTGATAGTCAAGGAGAAGGGATGGCTCGTGTCCACCAGCAGTGCTGGTGATGTCCGGGTGTGTAGCGCGGGAGGCGACGCGTCGGGAAACCTTGCTGACAGTTTAGATCTGGTGCACCTCGACCTTCGAGCCCCTGTACATTATCCACCCTTGCGACGACACGTCTGGCGACATCTACTCGCTGGCATGGGACGACCGGAACGGCGGTACGCTCTACTTCGGCGCGCAAAACACGACGATTGAGTGGATCAACTTTGCAAACCCCCCTCGTACGGTCGGCGTCGCGTCGTCTTCGACGGCCGGCGGCGCAGCTCTGGTGGCGTCAGCGGCGGTGCTGGCGAGTGACGACTCGCCTGCCTCTTCTATCCTGCTGGACAAGGACTCGCCATCGGCGACGGCTAGCACGCCAGGCCAGCGGACAGGGCGTTACAAGCCACACTCGTTCTTCGACAAGCCACCACCGGACGTCAAGAGTGGCACGGCCACTCCGCATACCCCTGGTTGCCACCCGGTCGGCACCCCTGGCAAAAACGGTGTGTCTGCAGCTGCCGTCGCTGGACGGCTCAACGGTGCTGTGTCGCCCACCGTCATCGAGTACGAGATTGATGGCGACACGACCCTGTTCTATGCCCATTACGGCTACGTGTACGCCCTCACCATCATCCCTCGGCCAGATGGCTCAAAATGGCTAGCGAGCGGAAGCGGCGACAGCGACGTCAAGATCTGGGAGTGTGCCCCTGGCGGTGGACTACACCTGGTGCGCGAGTTTAGCGGACTGTCTGGCGCCGTCTTGTCCCTTGCCTTCCGCGACTCACTTCTCTACGCCGGGTTGCAAGGTGGCGAGATCGATGTTTGGGACCTCGAAACCGGCGCGCGCATCCGGAGAATCGAGGCGCACGAGGCCGATGTCATGACCATGACTGTCCTCCAGTGTGACCTGTATGCTGGCGCCGCCGACGGTCGTGTCCTCCGCATCGACGACAAGTTTGACTGCACGGCAGTGTTCAAGGCGCACTCGGACATGGTCCTCACGTCGACCATTGTCCCCGGCCAGCGCAAGGGCTGGGAGTACATCACTGCGGGCAACGACTCTGGCGTCAAGATCTGGAACATCTCGGACCCTGTCAAGCCTAGTCACGACACGGAAATCGATGTTGACATCGAGGGCGGTGCCGACGTCATGTTGTACGCGCTGTCCAAGCTTGTTGCTGTTCCGACGGTCAGTGACGACGAACACCGCGAGTCGTGTCGACAGGGAGCGCACCTCCTCAAGAAGATTCTGGGCCAGCTCGGCGCGCAATCGGATATCCTGCCAGGAGACCCGGGCAGGAATCCACTTGTGCTTGCGACGTTTGCGGGCAGGGAGACTGGCAAACCTCGAAAGCGTGTTCTGTTCTATGGACACTACGACGTCCAGCCAGCTAGCGAAAAGGACTGGGAGGCCAACCCCTGGGAGATGATTGGCAAGAATGGGTACCTCTACGGTCGCGGTGTCACCGATAACAAGGGTCCTATTATGGCCGTCGCGTGCGCCGCCGCCGCACTGCGTCAGCGTCGCGAACTCGATGTGGACGTCGTCATGCTCATCGAGGGCGAGGAGGAGGCGGGCAGCAGAGGCTTTGTGCCCGCTGTTCGACGTCACAAGGTAAGCTTCACCTTTGGAACCTCTGGAATCACTAACCAACCCCCCAGGACCTAATCGGCCACGTCGACGTCGTACTCCTTTCCAACTCGACGTGGATCAACGAGGAGGACCCCTGTGTCGTGTATGGTATGCGTGGCGTCGTGTACACCAACATTGCTGTCTCGAGTGCTGGTGACGACGCACACAACGGTGTCGAGGGCGGCGCGGTGGCCGAGCCAATGTTCGACCTCGTCCGTCTCTTGGGCAGTATCGCCGACGCCGACGGCGTCAAGCTGCCCAAGTTCTACGACTCGGTGCGGCGCAAGACCAAGGAGGAGCTGCAGCTGCTCGACGACGTGGCGAGGGCCTCGAACCGCCAGGTCGACGACCTAATGCGCGTGTGGCGCCAGCCGTCCTTCTCCATCGCGAACATCACGGCCTCGGGCGGCGCGAACAAGACGGTCATCCCGTCGCGTGTGTCAGCCGACGTGGCGATGCGCATCGTGCCCGACCAGGAACTCGACGTCATCATCGAGGGGCTTACGACCTTCTGCCACGACACATTCGCGGCGCTCAACTCGCCCAACCACCTCGAGGTGAGCGTCACGCACGCCGCCAGCTGGTGGCTCGCGTCTCTCGACTCGCCGTACTTCAAGGAGCTGGAGGCGGCGGTGCACGACATCTGGGGCGTACAGCCGCTCAAGATCCGCGAGGGCGGCACAGTGCCGACCATGTCGTGGCTCGAGCGCGAGTTTGGCGCGCCCTGCGTCCACCTCCCGCTCGGTCAGAGCTCTGACGCAGGCCACCTCGCCAACGAGCGCATGCGACTCCTCAACCTCCGTAACGGCAAGCGCGTTATCGAGACGTATCTCACCAGGCTGGCAACAATCTAGGCGCGGGCCTCACACTTCATTAGCAATACAATTGTATGCATGTGCATTGATACTGCTCCTCCGGCGTTATTCCGGGGCTGAACCCCGACTCCGACTCCCCCACTTCCCCCACCCGGCACATCCAACAACCCCCGGACCGCACGTCCCCCCGTCGGCTCTTCGGGCGGCGCTGATGCATACGCCCGGGGCCTCGAGTGCACGCGCGCACGCGCGCGCCTACCTCGTCGCATGTCCATAGCCGGTCAACAAGCGCCGGCGTCGCTACGTTGCCGATCGTGCGTGATCGGCGATGGGCGGGTATCAGGACAATTTGTGGTGGGCAGTGTCGTCGCTCGGCACAAACTGGTCTGGTCTCGGTCTCGGTCGGTCGGTCGCTGCAAGGTTGTCGAGTCGAAGGCTATTGATTAGGTTGGTTACAACCGAGGCTCAGCGACGCACCAGCAAAGTCAAGCCACCCTGCGACACAGGCCTCGATCGAGCACGCCGCTCGTCGTGACGCACCACGGCGGCCAAACCACCCTGCATCCTCGACCCACTCGTGAGACCTGAATGCATGACTTGTTGAACGTTACATGAATGGGGGCCAATCTTCTCTCTGGGAGGCGCGTATGCTGCGCTACGTCTCTTGTTACACTATGCCCCTGTGCTTCTCGGATGTACACGCCATGATAAAGAAAAAGAAAACCTTGTGCTGCTAAACCCAAGCCGCCTAGTTGCGCTTGATGGCCAGGCCATTGTCGTCCTCGACGACGGTGAACTGGGTGTTTGATCCTGGGAGCGGAGGGCAGTTGCCCCAACCGCCGAGGGCAGAAACGAGATGACGCTTCGAGCCGAGACTGCCGCCAGACACCTCGGGGTACGCCCACAGCTCGTCAAGGCTCAGCTGCTGGATCTTGACGGCGTCGAACACCTTGGAGACGGCCTCGCGCAGGGTTGCTGGTGGCTGTGGTGCGCCAGGCTGGGCAGTCGCCGTGACGGGATGGTACCACTTGCCGACCAGTCTGTGAGGGTGGGCGGCCTCGTTAACGCCAATCATGAAGGGGAGCTCGACGGTGCGGACCGAGCGAGGGGATCTCATCGGGATGCCGGTGGTGCGGCGGAAGACGGCAGTGTGGGTCGCGTAGATTGGCTGAGGCTCCTGGCCGTCCTTGGCAGGGTAGTAGGACGGCTTGGATGAGATACCGACTCCGCCAATCTCCACGTCGTAGCCCCAGTCGTCGGCAGCGGCGAGGGCCCAGTGGCGGAACTCGGATCCCGTCATCTCACACTTGTGGTCCGAATGGCGGAAGACACGGTCGGTGCGGCCGGTCGGGTCGACAAAGCCGCGCCTGTCGCAGTTTTCGTCATCGTGGCTGTGACTGCTGGGGAACTTTGCGTTAAAGTCGAAATTCTGGGGAAGCGGTTAGCCAGGGTGTTGCACTAGTCGCGAGCGGTTGCGTGCTTACAGGTGTGGTTAGGAGGAGGAGGCGGGGGCGGTAGGTGCCGAGCGTGACGACGCCGAAGCGGGACAGAAGGTTGGGCTCGAGGTGCTCAATGACCTCGAGCGCCACAATCGAGTCGTAACCCTCGAGGCGGCTGTTGTAGTGCTCGATGCTTCCGAGCCAGAGCTCGGTGCCCATTGGCGCCCATCGTGGGGGTGTGAGGACGCCGGCGGCGTTGGGACCCGGGGGCTCGAGTTGTGACATGGCCGTGGTCATGACCTCTGGGCTCACATCGACTGCGGCGAGGCGCTGTGGGGCAGGGCGTCAGCATGCACAGCCAGTCAACGTTGACCGAGCGCGGACACGGCAGCCAACCATAGCTCTACGACGGGCTCGGGGATCCGGGTTTGTACGCCCCTCAGGGCGTAGCGCCGTCTGCCAGTTGGTGTGGCTCCAGCGGCAGGCCCGTGATCCCGCCCCGGGCCCCCACTGTCAGCCGCTCGCTGCCCCGCTGTCGGGTTCGAGTGTGGCCGCCGGCGAAAGTGCTCGTACTCACCTGCGTGTAGAGCGAGATGCCGTCTGGGATTTGGCCGTTGGGACCAATAATGGGCTTTTCAGGTACCGTCGAGGGAGGGATGACTGCAGTCTGGAGGAGTGATCCTGGTCCGCAGCCAAAATCGAGGATGGAGCGAGCGCCCTCGGTGCGGAGGACGTCTAGGGCCCAACTACGACGCTGGATCCACAGTCTGTCACGCCGTCGTCAGCTACGGTTGCAGGGTGTGGTGGAAGCGAAGCGAAACGAGGCGAGGCGAGGTGACGGGCACTTACTCGGGAGTAAAGGTGACGCCGGTAAAGTCACTAGCCTCGACCATTGAGACCTCTGGGGCGGGGGCGTTTGTGGGGAGTGCAGAGGGCGAGAGGGTTGGTGGCGATGCTGGGGGAGCGGGTGCGGTGTGGTGAGCGGCAGCGGCGGCGGCAGCAGCGGCCGTGGCCTTGTCCGAGAGCTGGACGCCATTGTCGAGGACTGCGGTAGCTGCAGCCATTTTGGGTGGTTGTGGTGGTTGTGGTGGTTGTGGTGGTTGTGGTGGTGGTGGAGAGTCAGAGGGAGAAGAAGTTGGAGAGAAGAGTGATTGCGGGAGGTCGGGAGGGGAGAAGGGTGCGGAGGAGGGAGGTGCCCTAGGCAGAGTCGACGAGTGCGAGAATCAATGTACGATGGGGAAGAAGCAAAGTGCTGAGGGCAGAGCGAGGAGAGTCGGTCGAGAGCGCAAGAGGGGTTGTTGGTGTTGCCGGCTGGCTCGTGTGGTGCAGTAGAGTCTAGTGGTGGGTACAAGGCGGCGCACTTCAAAGTGTAACGAATTGTTTCCCCGTTTTGTTAAGGGAAGCGAATGGATTGAAAAGGGTTCAAGATTGGATTTGTTTTCCAATGGGGGGGAGGAGGGAAGTAGGAGGAATGCGACTGGGCGACGTTGCAGGCTGCGTGTGGCTGCTTTGCCTCGTCGAGTGGATGGATGCACTGTGCGAAGCGTTGCGTTGCTGATGACGACGTCGACGACGAGGAGGTGAGACAGAGGCCGCCGCAGTGTCGTCGTTGCGTACGTTGTTGTGCTTGCTCGAGTGCTCCTTGCTGCTCTTCTCTTCTCGCCGTTGTCGCCTGCAAAGAGTCGCATAACGCCATTGTTGCTGTCACTGAGCGCTATTACAGAGTCAAAAATGCTCCCGCCACCGTGGGCGGGTGGGTTGGGCCATTTGCTCCCGCCTCCCACCCCCGCGTGATTCATTCCTAATTACCCCTCGGCGGCCCCCACTTGCCCCGTCGTATCCCCCCACTCCGGCAGCCCACCAAATCATCGCCCGTGCACGCAGCACGACGATAACCGCGTCCCTGCCGAGACCGAGCGACGAGTAGCCGGCCAGCGCTGCGTCCGCACCCCGTTCCCACTAACCCACGCCGCGCTCGAGCCGCTTCCAGCGGCTCGTCGTCATCGCCGGAATCAGGGGGCCGGCAGGCCGCACACGAGCAACGCACAAAGTGGGTGAGTGGCTCCGGACTCGGAGACTTGGCGACGGCGAATGCACCTCGAGCACCACGTTGCCACAGCACGCTGCCACTGCTAGTGCAGGCCGCTGCCACACGTGGATCAATTCTGTCACCACGGAGAGATCTGCGGTATGTGAGGCCATTCCGAGACGGAGATTCCGGGGTGCGGGGGGGTGGGTGTGGCAGACGGATCCGCCGCGCCGACGTCAGACTCACGGCGATTGACTTTTGCTGCGGGTGTTGGAGCTCGCTCGGGGCTCTGGTGACAGACGTCGCTGCCGAGTCGAGTCGGGGCCGGGCGGATGGGGCCGGGGGCCGGCTGGGACTTGCCGTTCGCCCTCGCCGTTCGCCCACGCCGTTCACCCACGCCGTTCGCCCACGCTGTTCGTCCACGCCGTTCGCCACACTCACAACCCTCGCTCCCAACACACCGCCACACCTTGCCCGTTCGTGGCGCCTGCCCCTGTTCTGGCCAACCCTCGCTCCCTCCTTCACACATGCCCTCGTACTGCAATCGAATACATCTGTACAACCACGCCGACTCTAGTCCCACACCCCCGTCTAGTTGATAAAGCCCCGCTCGTGCGCAATGATCCTCAGCGCGAGCAGCTTGGAGTAGAAGCGCGACAGGGCCAGGTTGCCGCCCATGTACCAGAAGCCCGGGTGGCCCGAGTCGCGCCACATGGTGGCGAGGTCGCCGTCCTGGTCGAGGCCCCAGACGGGGTTGAGGCGGTCGGCGACCTTGTCGCCAAAGATGCGGCGGGCCGTGTCGCGCATGTTCGAGTAGCCCGTGGCCAGCACCACCACGGCCAGGTTGTCGAGCGTCGACCCGTCGGTGAAGACGACGCCGGTCTCGGTGAACCGGTCGATCTCGACGCCCTGCTTCCAGCCAATCTTCTTGTCGGCGATGAGGCCCGACGCGCCGACGTCGATGTAGTAGCCGCCACCGCGGCGGAAGTACTTGCCAAACAGGCCGGTGCCGCCGTAGCCAGCGTCCATCTTGAAGCCGACGGCTTTGAGGCTGTCGTGCAGCTTCTTCTCCTGCTTGCACGTCTCGCGGAACTGCTGCTGCATGACAAGGTTGAGCAGGTGGATCGGGATCGACTGGAAGATGAGGTCGGCAGTGGCCGTCTTTGGCCCGCCCTCCTCGTACAGGCCGGCGGTCGTGATCTTGAGGCCGACGTTGGACGCAATGACGCAAGTCGTCGAGCGCTGGAGAATCGTCGGCTTGGCACCCTGCTCGTAAAAGTCCTGGGCAATGTCGTGGGCCGAGTTGCACGCGCCGACGACGAGCGCGTTCTCGCCCTTGTAGCTCAGACCCGTGCCGTGCACGCTCGAGTGGTGGAGCTTGCCCTTGAACTTGTCCTGATCCTTGAACGTCGGCCAGTTGGGCTCGCCCGAGTGGCCGGTCGACATGACGACGTGCTTGGGGTTGAGGGTCGTGATCTCACCCGTGACATTGTCCTTGATGGTCACGGTCCACGTCTTTGTCGCGTCGTCATACTCGGCGCCCGTCACCGTCTTCTTGGTCCAGAAGGCGAGCTCCATCTGGTTGGCGTACGACTCGAACCAGTCGCCGAGCTTGTCCTTTGGCGTGAAGATGGGCCACGTGTCCGGGAAGGGGATGTACGACAGGTGGTCGTACCACACGGGGTCGTGGAGCGTGAGCGTCGCGTAGCGGTTGCGCCAGTTGTCTCCAATCTTGTCGTTCTTCTCAATGATGAGCGAGGGGATGCCCATGACCTTGAGGCGCGCGGCCGTGTTGAGCCCTCCCTGGCCACCACCAACGATCAAGACCACGGGCTGCTTGTCGCCGCCCCAGATAAAGTCCTGCTTGCGGCGGTCGGCCCAGATCGTGCGCTCGAGGTTCTCGCCGTGGCTCGCGCCGAGCTCGCGCGTGCGGCCGAGCTTCTCCTCGTTGCCCTTGATGTTGTCGAGGCCCGTGTAGACGGTGTACGCCTTGAGCCCGCCCGGCGCCTTGGGGTCCTTGACCGACACGAGGCGGAACAGCGCCTTGCCCCAGCCAAACTCGTTCTCGAAGTCGGCCACGACCTGGACCCACTCGATGGCCGCCGCGTCCGCCTTGGCCGCGTGCAGCGTCTGCACCGAGATCGAGTCCTTGTACCTGTGGTCGCTCGTCGCGTCGATCTTGAAGTTGCAGATCTTGAACGAGCCCGCCTGGGCCGCGAGCGCCTTCTTGATGTCGGCGAGCCCGGTGAACTGGTGAAAGTCCCAGGTGGTCGCCATGTGGTCCTTGAACTGGGCGTGGTCGACGATGAGCGCGTCGAGCGCGTCGAGGTTGGCCGCCGTCGGCGCGGCGTTGATCGCGTCGAGCGCCTTGTTCCACGCCGCGACATACGCCTCGGCGAGCGGCGTGAGGTCGCCCTTGGTGTTGTCGGGGTTGGGCGTCTCGGCGCCGTACAGGTACTTTGGGTGGATGTCCTCCTGCACGGGTTCGAAGGTGAGCGGGGGCTCGACGAGGAGGGCTTGCTCGAGGGTCGCGGGTTCGTAGGAGACCGCGGTCGTGCCCTTGGGGTTGGGCTTGAAGCCAGCCGGCGCAGTCTTGGACGAGGTAGCGACGGTCATGGTGTGGGTGCTTCGTCTCGAGGAGTGGTCGCGAGCGAAGGGCTGTTGGGGAAAAAAACTCGCAGCGGACACCGAGTTTATGTATCCCGCCGGACTGTTATCAGACATCAAGGCGCAGCGTGCAGCAGCCGGCGGCGGCGGCGCGGCCCCGCCTCCTGCCGCGTCACTCGCCCGTCACCCTCCCCTGCACCCGGAAGCATGCAGCTGCCTCGCCCCCGGCGCTATCCCCAGCATGCACGCCCGCTCGACCAACGAGAACTCACAATCGCCCCCCATGGGGTTTGTGGGGCGGCCGGTAAGGCGTTGCCGGGCGGGTGTGGTGGGTGGGTCGGTGGGTCGGTGCCTCGGTCGACCCGAAGCCGAATGGTCGGGTCGGCTGGGGCGTAGCGCGTGGCCATGATGTTTCCGGTCCGGAGATGTGGATGCAGAGCGGCGGCCAAGCAGAATTGCCCGAGTGCACATGTGCTGCGTGCTGGCTGGGATGCGCCGAGGTTGCACCGGGTGCAGGTGCGCGCCGGCTGCATTGCTCGACCAGCAGTGAGTGAGCTGCAGCGCAGGCAGAGTGCAGACCAGCGCAGTGCAGAGCAGAGCAGCCAGCGACCGCAGCAGTGATCTACACTCTCTTGCCCGCAGCGCCGCGTCGCCCACCACGGCCACCTTGGCCAACACCACCCCCCCAGCTCACACATGCGCAGCTGCCCAGCCGCCCGCCCACCCGCCCACCCCAATCAACAGCCCGGCAATCACGCCACGCCCCTCCCCACCCCCACGTCACCACAACCCACACCCTCTGCTCCGATACTGAAACGTCCCCCACCCTCCGGTGACCACCCACCGGCCACCACCTACCCGCCCTATCTAGCACGTTTCTCAGCTGATCATGTGCCCCGCTTGCGTGCCTGCGGCCCCTCTGCCCGCGCGACGACCGATCGCGACCGAGTAGAGCCGGCCAAGGGGGGCCGGGAACGCACAGCCGTGCAGCGCGAGCTGGGCCCCGCGCGGAGGTCGCGGGCCGCGAGCGCCGCTGTCGGTCACCTTGCCCGCAAGAGGCCAATGAGGGCCGCATATCGCGCGTGTGTGGGCCCGGGTGTCGTGGTAGCCGTGCGCGCGTGCGCGAGATAGCGCAGTGCCAACGGAGATGATTGCCCACGGGAATATCGAATGGGCGGTGGTTGTGCCGGACACAGTGACGTCGCGTGCGCCGGGTACGACCTACCGGTCGTGATGTTGGTGTGTAGCTCGATCGCGATGGCGGGGGCGGCTGGCGCAATTCGCGGGGTGTGGTTGGGGCGGCTGGGAGGTGAGCTGGCGGCTGGCGGCTGTTGCCTCTGAGGTCGACGTCGAGGTTGAGGTTGGGGGTGGGCTCGGGTTGCTGGCGCGAGTTCTCTTCCCCCTCACTTGCTCACTCTCGCTGTTGCGTGTCACCAAGCGTCTATGTCGCTGTCACCAGCCGCTGCTCCGTCACCAGTGCCGCTGCCGCTGCCACCGTGCCACCCCACCCGACAGTCACCAGCGCCGCCACACGCCACGCCGTCACCGCGACTCACCGCGACTCACCTGGCGCACGCACCGCGCACTCACCGCTCGCCCAGCGCCCACCACTCACCACGCACCATGCCCACCGCGACGCCCTCACTAACCTCACTTGCAGCACGGCCCGGATGTACAGGATAACGGGCCCGACCTCCGCCCGCGTCCCAACCGTGCCGCGTGAACCGTGCTGAACCGTGTCGCTGCCAGCCAGCCCCGGGCACCACGCACCCACCCCATACAGTCGGCACGATGCCGACCCCACTCCAGAACAGCTTGCCGTCGTCAGCCGCTCGCCGTGGGGTCGTAGGACATTTCGCTGCCATTTCGTCCGACAGGTCGTGTGGTGGAGGCCTCGGCATCCGGAATGCTGGGCCGAGCACGTGAGCCACGTGCCAGTGTTGGGTGCCACGTGTGCCACGTGGGAAGCCCAATAGGCCAGCACGACGAGGCGCGCAGCATCAGTGAGAGGCGGTTCGGGATAGGCCCGCGCCCGCACATGCCGCCGCATCTATCCTCGGCACCCACGGTCGTCAAGCAACCCCCCTGTTTGCCTTTGCCCTGCCCACGACGCCTGTTTGGTCCTTGCTTGGTTCGATGACGACGGCCGCCGGCGAGGGGGAGCACACGACGCCGCCCTTCAATTGCCATGTTGAGACTGTGCGACGGATTGGGCCGCACGCTGGCGCTGTCGCTGCGCGAGTGCTTTTCTCGGCGCGCTCGGCGGTTCTCACGACGTGGAACGGGGTGCATGTTGCGATGTGTCTGCGCCGCTGCGGTGGTCCTTGAGCAAGCTTTGTGCAGCGCCTCACTCCCCAGCCACTCCCCAGCCACTGCGCCACACGCTTGCCCGCGCCGGCGCCTGACTTGCGCAGTTGCTGCCAACTTTGTGCTGCCAACTTTGTGCTGCTAACTTTGTGCTGCTAACTTTGTACGCTCTGCACAGCCAGTTGCACTCACACCCTTACACCCCTCGCACACCTCGCTTCGCTCGGTGCGCTCGGTGCGCTCGGTGTGCTCGGTGTGCTCGGCCGTATCTATTGATGTATTGCATCATTGTCCATTACAGTGGCCCATGCAAGGCGACACACGAGAGTACTACTGAGGGGCCATACGTGGCTTTGGGGGTAAAATGCACGAACCGATATGACAAACGAAGGCGTGGGTGCCGGGGGATGAGGGATGCGCGTGTTTGAGTGTGGTGATCAGAAAACTGTCCACAGTGTCCGTTTACATCAACAGCACAGGAGCCAGGGCAAGACCAAGCGTGACGAGCACGGCAGGGGCAAAGCCACCAAGCGAAACGGCGCCCGAGTTCTTGTGCGAGTCAATCGAGCCAGTAGTGCCAGCAGTCGAAGATGAAGACGCCTCGTTGGGAAGAGGAATCACAGTCGATGCTGGCAGCTCCTGGTTGGCAGCCGTAGGCTGAGTGCCAAGCTCTCCCGTGCCGATCATGACGAATTCACCCTCAGAGGGGACGCCGTTCTGGACGACAAAGATGAGAGCGGGTCCAGGCTGGAAGATGTTGGGACCGTTGGTTCCAGGCATCTGCGAGACGTGGAGCGTCGCAGTGTTCGAGTTGCGGTCAATCGTGTACGACGTCTTGAGGTGGAGCGAACGCTGGCCAAAGGCAATGGCGTGCGTGTTGAAGCCACCGCGGAGAATGACAACCTTGGTGTTGTTGACGGCAGTCTCGTCGGTCGTGTCGAGAGTGAGGTTGAAGTAGTTGCCACCGTAGCTGAGCGACTCGGGGCGGCCAGTGTAGGTAGGGCGAGTGTTGTCGTAGTACCATGGGTACCAGCGCTCAACATCGGTACGCGAACGCCACTGGTTGTTGGTGAAGTCGGCGTTGGGGTTGGAGCCAGAGATGAGAACCGAGCCGTCGGGGAGCAGGACGGCAGTCGAGTGGTACATGCGCTCGTTGGGCGAGGGCGACAGACCAGTGCGGTTCCAGCGAGCGCCGGCAGGAGCGTTGGGGTTGTAGATGGTAGGCATGTAGATGGGGTCCTGTCCAAACGACTCGCCGACAGAGTACTTCTGGTCACCGTAACCGGCAGTGCCCATGGCAACACCGTTGACGTGGAAGAACGTGTCGTCGGGGAGGATGACAAACTGGCCCATCGAGCGGCCCTCCATCATCCAGTCGTCGTTCTCGTACTGGGCACCGGGCTGGTTGGGGGCGAAGCGAACACACGAGGCGTCAGCGGGCATGGCAGTGACGTTGTAGCCGGGTCCGCCGTCGTTGCCCCACTGGGTGACGTTGGAGCCACCGCAGAAGAGAATGGTGGGGTCGTAGTTGTTCTCGGGGGTGAGAGGAAGCATGGCCGTAGCGGCCGACGCAGGGTAGACACGGGCGGCATAGGGCATGTCGGGGAGGTTGGTCGTCTGCTGCGAGTTGTAGTCGTACAGGTACGACTTTGCGCCCGACTGGATGAAGAGCTGGCCAGAGGGCATGAGCCAGACGAGGGGGTAGAGGTTGATGGGGAGCGTGTCGCTAAGGAGCTGGAGGTGAACAGCGCCCTGGCTGTTTGGTGGGAAGAACTCGTAGGTTGGGTTGTCCTGGCCGGCCGTGTTGACATAGCCGCCGTTCTTGTCACCACCAATGACAATCAGAGAGCCGTCTGGCAGCGTCTCGACTGTTGGGTACCATCGCTTGCCCGTCATCTGGAGGTAGCCACCAGTGTCCTTTGTAATGTCGAGCGTGACCTCGCCCTGGACATACTCGGACTGACCGTCATCGCTAGGGGTGAGCATGCGAATGGCGGTACCACCCGTCATGTCCGAGTAGGCAGCCAGCTGGTTGGTGGCAACACCGCCGGTAGTAACAGGCTGGTTGCCACCAAAGACGGCCCAGGTACCGTTGGCCATGACGGCACCGCAGGCGCAGAACGTGTTTGAGAAGACGTCCATGGTGCGGACTGGGTGGCGCGGTCAGCGGGGACATGCGGGCAGAGATGAAACAAAGACGTACCCTGCTGCGTGTTGATGTCGTACTCGACTGCCCATGCAGGGTGGGTACCATACTTGCCGTTAATCTGCGTAGGGTTGTTCTCGGTCTTGTCGAGGATGTAGACCTTGGTCTTGGAGCCAAGGAACATCTAGCGCCAAGGTCAGCACATTGTGACGTTTGTGACGATTGGTGGTCACGAGGACCATGCCCGGCCGGCCACTAGGCCAAGGGCAAATTCAACTCACCATCTGGGCCGAGATGCCTGCATCTCCGGCGGGCTCAAAGGTGAGGGCCTTCTGGGCGGCGCCTGGTGCGGCGGCGACCGTGTGGGCGAGGATGGGGAGCAGAGCCCACAATGTCGAGATTGGGGAACGCATGTTGAGTGAAGAGGACAAGTGGTGGAAGAGGGAAAAGGGAGATAGGGGAAGATGTTTCGTTGGCCCGCGAGAGTCTAGGTAATAGACGAGAGTGGGAGATGAAAAGAGAGACTGGTGTCTATGTCTAGGTTTCCACGGGTTGGTCGAGTCGAATGCGATGAGAGAGAAGGAAGGGGGGAAGCGACTGCTTGTTGTTAGCTTTGAAGAAGTCGCAGAAGAAGAAGACGGGGCTGTGCGCGGGGTGGGTGGGTCACCCAAGTGTGGTGGGTGCGTGGGTCAAAGGGTAGGGCGGGGGGAAATTCGGGAGGGGAGAACAAGGGTGGTGGTGGTGATGGGACAGGGTGGTGCAACAGTGACAAGTAACGGGGGGTGGGTGGGGGCGGGTGTGGTGCGTGGCGTGGGTGTGTGTGCAGCAAGTGCAGTGTGCACCTTGCAGCAGCCTCGACCGACACCGTGCAGAGACCGAAAGGAAGGCGCGCCGTCGTACTCACGTCCACCCGAATTAGGCCAAACGGCTGTTGCTACTGGTTGCGCTCGACGGCCGACCGACTTGGCTGGCGGAACCGTGCGGTGCGTGGGGTGCTGGGATCTGGGCGTGGGCGTGTGCGCTGCGGCGGGGGGGAGGTCGCTGCGAGGAGGAGGAGGGTTGCGCCCGACGATACTAGTGGTGACGAGGACGAGTGAGGTGGTGGTGGTATGAGAAGAGACGAGATGTGTGACTTGAAGCAGCATATAGCCATGGCAACAGCCAGCAGTAACGAGCGAGCAGCACCGCACCGCAGCGGCAAAGCAAGGGAAGGCGGCGAGGCGAAGCAAGGCAAGGAGGCTGTCCTGATTTCTCTCCCACCAAATGCCTCGTTCCCTCACTTGTTTTGGTCGCTCGTCGCTGGACGGAGAGGCGGCGGCGGCAAAGCAGCGAGGCACGCAGCAACACCCACAAAGCCAGCCATAAGCAGCGACGGCGGCAGCGGCAGCGGCACAGCCGCAGCGCGCACAGGACACGCCAGGCGGTGTCGCATTAACCTCAGGGCCGGGCGGGTGCCCCTGAGATGCCGCCCCTGGCATCGCCCGCCCGCCCCGCCAGCCTGCCCCGGGCCGCATGAGGGAATGTGAGTCGCCAGGGTGGCTGCAGGCTGCAGGCTGCATACAGGGCAACGGCGCACCGCATACCAGTGGCTCGTCGGCTACCTATTGCTGGCTCGCCCAAATGGGAAACATCAACAACAAACCTGGCACCTGCCCGTCGAGTGACGGCCGTTAGGCTGCGAGACGATCGCCGCGGCCACCAGCTCCAACGGCTAGGCTATTTCGGCCTCCCTCTGCGCCCTCTGCGCTGCGGCGCCTGCCCGCCCAGCAACCAGGAGGCAGCGGCAGCGGCCAGCGGCGACGCTCACCCTCCTGCCAAATGCGTCCCGCCAGAGGCTGTACCACCGGAAGATGAAGGCACGCCAAGGAATCCCAGCGGCGTCGGGGGGTGGTCGGCCGCTGCATGCCGCGACCAATATGCGCAGCGCATCGCGACGAGCGACGCAGGCAGGCGAGGACCCGCGGGCCGTTGCGCTGCTTGCTGCCTGCTGGCTGCTCAAGGCTGCACAAACACTCCTGGCCGCGTTTCACTGGCCCTGAGCCGCTGACCGCCCGCCCGCCTGCCGCCTACCAATTTCCCCCCGAGCCGCCAGCCCGCACGCACAGCCCTGCAAGCAGATGTGGCACAAGGCCGGTTGTTTGCCAGATCTTGACTGTGGCGCAGTCGCGTCGTCCTGCCCGTCACGGCGGCGTCGGGCGCCATCCCCGCACCCGGCCGCACCGCTCGCCCAATGCAACAGCCCCCTCCTTGTGTGCCGTGCCGCAGCCACCGCCACGCTCACCTCACGGCCCACACCTCACACACCACGCCACTCCCGCCCACCCAACCAAACAACGCGCTCATCGCGCTCCCCCGCGTCGGGCTTCGGGCCCGGCTTGAAACAATGATGATATGCAGTAACAATACGGTACAACCTACAAGCACATCACTTCCAGAGTGTCGACGCGTCCTACGCGTAGATATGCTTCTTGTCCGACGTCGCCGAACCCTCACCACCCATCCTCGCCGCCCTCCCTCTCCCCGTTCACCCTCCCATACACACCCCTATACACATCCCTACGCCTGCGCGCTCTGTGCCAACCAGCGATGCAGCTCCTGTGTTTGTGTCAGTTACGGGCTCAAAACTCCTTCCCCTTGTGCCACTTACAGACTGTGGGAGCCCCGTCTTTCTCGGCCTGCGGCCAGTATCCGCCCCAGGGGTAAGATTGACACTGTTGAGCGGTTGGCTGGGCGGGAGCGATGCAAGAATGTCGGCTTCCGCATCCGGCGACATGTAGTGAGGCCGAGCCGCCGGTACCGAGGCAACGGTGGCGGGAGTGCGGTGCTCATGAGCCGCCGGAGTGTGGATCGTCGCCCTCGCCGGAACGCCAAGATGGCGGATTTGCGCTTGGGTGGGGACCAGGAACACCTGCTCGTATCCCCTCACTTGGCGGAAGCTCAGGTGCTCCGGCTCAGAGTCCGTGTCCGAAGCCATCGTTCCGTCGTCGTCATCCCTGGGGTACTCGTCCGACGAGAGCACTTCGAGGTCCGCATCGTCGAGCTTGCGCGAGTGGCTCCTGCTGTGGGCCATGCGCGCCTGCGTCGTGTAGTGCGACACAATCCCCGCGTACACCGAATCGCTGTCCGCCTGGCTCGCCTGGCTGTCCCGGTTGGCATCCTTGGTGAGCGTGGCAGTGTTGCGCTCGCGCTCAGCCAACGCCTGAGCCACCTGCTGTCGCAGTGCCGACTTGGGAGGCAGCGTCGGCGGCCGAGATCGGCGTCGCACCCGCGTCGCCATGGTGACCGCCGGCCGGGCCTGGCCTCTGCCCGCCGACTTGGGCGACGACGGCGCCCGGTTGCTGCCCGCCGTCAGGGTGCGGAGGGCGCTCGACGAAGAGCCGCCCGACGACACGGGCGATGGCTCGTCGGCCGGCGACTGCAGCGGCTGCGTCGGTGGCGCCGGCGAGTTGGCGGGCGAGACGAGCGGCGAAGGAAGGTGCGCCTTGGCCGTCGGTGTACCAACCTGTGCAAAGTCGAGCGTAATGCCCCGCCGAGGCGTCGTGGCCGCGGTGGGCGTGTATGGCTCGCCGGAAAGCGTGGGCGATGCTGCACCCTGGACAAGCGGCGAGAGGTCGGGCACCGAGGCGCGGGCCACAACTACACGGTCCTCGGCCTGCCACGCGCTCGGCGGCTTGGCCGAGTCTGCCGACGCAGGCGAGGTGACTCTGTGAGTGGGTTCTGGCGACTTGGAATCCGACACTGAGCGCGCTTGGTTCTCGTTGAGAGCCTCCGAGTCGCGTTTGAACGACATCTTGTACAGGGGCGACGCCTGCTCCAGCTGCTGGTACGCCGACGAGTGGAGCTGCTTGTAGGTCGAGGCCTGCTGCAGCTCCCTGTACGTCCACGACGTGATGCCGTGGGTGTCCTCTGTCGAGGCCGGCGATCGCGGCTCGGGCGACTGCACACCCGATGAAGGCTGCGCCAGCGAGTCGGCCGACGACCAGGCGGGGGCGCGGCGACCAGAGGTCACTGACTCGACCTCCTTGGTGAGCGTCGTCGACGGCGACCACGAGTGGGTGCTGTTGGTATCGGTACCAGCCGGTGCTGGCGGTGACCAGGCCGACGGCGGGTACGGTGGGAGGTGCTCAGCCTTGGGCGCGGGCGGCGACCAAGAAGCGTGGGGGGCGCGGTTGGCGTTGTCCACGTGGCCCCTTTGTGGTGAGTCGATGAGCGACTCGATGGGGGTAGGCAGCGGCTCGGGCGCTCCAACCACAGCAGCAGAAAGCTCAGCAACGGCCTCGACCATTGGCGAAGGCGGCACAGGGATAGGCTCTGCGATGGACGGGGCGATCGAGGCACGCACATTCGTCGGCTCTGCCTCAGGCTCTACCTCGGGCTGTGCCTCCGGCTTCGCCACATCCTCGTGCTGGCTCGTGGCAATCGACAGGCCAGAGTCGCGCCTGTCGCTGCACACCGACTCGGGGACGGACGGCACCGATCCGCGGTGGTCCCGGAGCGGAAGTTGAAGCCGGCCGCCCTCGGGTGTCGGGAACGCTGGTGCGAGCGCCGCCTGGGGAGAGAACTCGCTCGGGAGCTGCGGCGACGGTGGCAGGTGGTGGCCCGGAATCGGAGGCATGGGCGGGGGCGGCGACTGCGAATAGCGGCCACGGAAGGCAGAGATGGAGACGTTGGCGTGCATGTAAATGCTCTTCTTTGAGAGGAGGCGACGTGGCTGGGGGTGGAAGAGGGGGTCAGAGGGGTGAATGGATCCGACAAACGAGCTCGCATCGTCGTCATCAACGACCGAGAGGGCTGAAAGGGCCGAGAGGGGTGAGACAGCTGAAGCAGGCGATGTGTCTGACGCCGCCGAGGGTGCCAGCAATGTTGTAACGTTCAGCGGTGGCCGCAAGAGCTCCTGTCGTGGCTCTGGGCCGGGAGATGTCGATGGCGCGCGTTGGGCGGTGGCAAGCGCCACTGGCGCCGGCGCCGCCGAAACCAACGATGCACTATGCGAAACAGGAACCGGTTCCGCATCCATGGCAGCCGAGAGCGCCTTGAGCTTTGCACGCATCTCGCGCTCCTGTCTCCTGCTCGAGCCGGCCGACAGGCGTCTCGTCTCCGCGTTGCTCGAGCGGACCTTGCGGCGCTGGTTGCTGTCCGAGTCGCTGGTCGGCGGTGGCGCCTTGCGCGCCGCGTTCTCGTCAAGCCCGTCGAGCTTGATGGGCGCGATCGACTGTCCGAAGGGCACGGCCTTGAGCGGCATCTTGGGCATGGCGTGCAGGTCGACCGCTGTCTTGGCCCTGCTGGTCTCGCCGTCACTCACGCCACGCGGGCTCGCCTCGCGCACGGCCGAGAGTCCAAGGGCGTTCTTGCCCTTGCCGTCGACGTTGCCGCGGACGGGGAAACTCTGCATCGCCGCGGCGTAGGCTGCCGCCGCGCTGAGCTGCGGCTGCTCGGGCATGGGCGGCTCGGCGTCGGCGGGAACCGTCTGCTGCCTCCGCCTTGGGAAAACGCTGCGCGAGGTAGCGCCCAAGGATGAGGTACGGACAAGCTTGCTTGTTCGCACCACTGATCGGTTTTCCTTTTCCTTGGCGGCGGTGGGGGTAGGGGTGGTGGCGTTGGCACTGGCGTTGGCGGTGGCGGCAGCGGGCGGGGTAGGTGCTGTGGTGAGCGACGCCTCCATGCTCCTGACCAGGGCTTGGGGCGGCGATGACAATGTCTCGACCATGTCACTTGAACGCATGTCACTGGAACGCACAACGTCGATGGACCCGCGCCCAGCCCTTCGGCGCTCCTCTGCGCTTGGGCGTGCTAATGCTCTCGTCTCATCCATGGAGCGCCTTGCTGGTGCTGATCCTGATGCTGCGAGCCTGTCCTTTGGTGGCCTGTCGCGGCTCCTAAAGCTCAGCTTGCGGACAATGCCCATCGCGCGGCTCGGTTGGCTTGGTTCGCCCGATGGGTGGTGCATTGTTGTGGATGTCGGAGGTTTTGGCGGTGTTAGCACCTTGACCTTTGCATTTCCGCCAGTGGGCCGAACCGTTACCTCGCCGCTAGTGGATCGAATAGGCGGTGGAGGTGCGCCGCGGCGATTTGTTGTGGACAACGCGGCGGCGGCGGCGGCGGCGGCGGCTGCTGCTGATGTCGACGTTGAGGGTCCTGCGGCAGCACTTGGATACCGTGTTGTCGACGCCGAGGCGGTGGGTGGTGGTGACGAGACGCGTGCTGCGAGGGGTGCCTTTGGTTGTTGTGTATGTGTTCCTTGCCTACTAAGCGAACGAGGAGGTGTTACACCGTAGCGAGGAAGGCGCGCGTCGGGCACTGCAGGTTTCGGCGGTGGTGGGACAGGAACCGTCGTCGGCGATGGTTGCCGCTGCTGCTGCTGTTGCTGCTGCTGCTGGCGAAGCTGCTGGTGATGGGGCTGCTGAGAGGGTAACAGCGGACGCCATTGTTGCTGCTCTGGCTCTGGTGTTGGTGCTGTTGCTGGCACTGGCGTTGGCGTTGGTGTTGTCGCAGACCGAGTCACCCTAGTGGGCTTTGCCGTCGTCTCGTCAGACACTGGGCGGCGAGCGCTGTTGCGAATGGGAGGTGTCTCGCCGATAGCGCCGCGAATAAAGGGGTGGACGCGTAGCGAGGCGTTTGCGAGCACGCTCTCGCGTCTGCGGTCCATTGTGAGTGGCGCTTGCGCTGGCGAGAGCGAGTGTGCAAAGTGTCGTCGATGTCGTGGAGGAAGAGGAAGAGCAAGGACAAGAGGTGGTGGCGGGGGGTGTTGGAGTGGTCGTCAATGTGTCTAAAGGATGAGAAAGTGTAGGATGAGGTGGTGGTAGTGGTAGTGGTGGTGGTGGTGGCCCGGTGGTCGCGGTGTGCCTCTCGTCCTCCTCGTCCTGGTGGTCTCCTGGTCCTCGTCCTCGTCCCTCTCCTGTTGCTGCCAGCTGCTGCTGCTCCTGCCTGCTTGCTTTGTGCGTCGAAACATGCATGGGTTGGCCTACGACGACACGACTTGTAGGGAGCAGGAGGCACAGGAGCAGAGCTCGGTCGCCTGGCCCAGCCTAGGCCGAGAGGGTCAAAGGAGGCGAGTTTTAGGTTTGTTTGGGACCTTTTGGCGCGCTGCTGACACGCGTTGCTGCCTCCAACTCTTTTTTTTCTTCTTCTTGTCTCTTGTCCTTGCAGTCGCAGTGCAGTCGCCGTGCGCGTGTAGTGCTAGTCGTCGTCGTCGTAGGCGTTTGTTGACGCTGCTCCTGCTCCTACTCCTGCGGCCCCTCTCGTACAAGACGGCCTCCCTGACCACCTTGTCCCCTCCAAACCCCTCGTTCTGCCCACCCCACCAACAACCATACTGTCTTTTTAGCTGTTGACGGCATGTTGCCGAGAGCAATCCACAATGCCCTATGGGCACTGGCGCATCCATTGCTGGCACCACCGTTCGGATGGAAACACCCTCAGGTAAATTGCGCCGTGCCGCCGCCTCTGCCGCCTCCCCCCCGCCGTGCGCCATCGCGGCCAAGCCACGGCACAGACGAGTACAAACTGACAGGAAAGCAGTCTTCTGGCGTGCGTGACACGACGCGTCAAGGCGACGAGCGAGCACCCTGTTTGTTGTTGCGCAACTCACCCAGAGCATGCACTCACTGCACTCACTCTGACCCCCTCCCCCTCCCCCCTCCCCCCTCCCCGATTAGCACAAGCGCATGTCGTGCACCATGTTGCCAGGGGGAGCCAGAAATACAACAGGCGCGCGTGTGAGCATTGTCGTCGCAGCGTGGGTCTCACACAGCAACAGGTGGTAGCTCTCCTGCGACTCGTAAGGGTCGCAAAGGCCAAAAGCTTGTCCCAGGCAGACACCCAAGTGCAGCAGGCAGGCGTCGTGCGTCTACTGTACGACGGCTGCCCACTCGCTCGGGTCGGGGGTGCAAGGTACCAGGAGGTCTAATGCTCCGACCGACCTTCTAGACTCTGGCCACTGGGTGCGGCCGGCGCAGGTCGACCAGCGTGATGCGAGCTGAAACCCGTCGCTCGTCGTGGCTCTCCCCTCGCCATTCCCCCTGGCCGGTCCGGGGGCCGCCAGTCGCCACGATCCTGCCCTGCGTTTCGAGTCTACGCCACGGCTTTGGCTGTGGTGGTGGACCCCAAATCTGCCCCTGGCACCAACGGCAACTCACCACATCGCGGAGCGGCAGCAGCCCCCCCGCCTGGTGTCTCCCTGCAGGCGCCCCGCCCAGCATTCTAGGTAGGCGTGTGGCCACCCCCGCTGCCTGCGGCGGATGACGCGGCTCGCTGCCCGGCGCAATGGAGCCTCTTGGTGACTACCAGGGTGTGGCGAGTGGGCAGGTGGGCTGGGGGGTTGAGTTGCAGTGCGAAGCGAGCAACTACTACAGGCCGAGGCCAGCCTGTCGCAGTTTGAAACGCTAGCCGCCATGCGTCCGTCTCACGCTGGAATCCATGGCTGCACGCCGTCGATCGGTACACGAGCAGAGGGCCATCAAACATGCTGGCAGGCGTCAGGACTCGCCCACCCACCGCCTGCTTGTTCCACATAGAGGGTGGAGCTTTCGTCAACGTGTCGTAACCATCATTTTGCGTACGTCGCGGACGGGCGGTGTGAAACGCGCTGCCGGCGTGGGTGCGTGGGTGCGAGCGAGCAAGAGCGAGGGGGCATTCCCAACCCGCCAACATCCCCATTCATTTCATTCCAGACGCTCCCGATCCCTTCTGCGCAAACCTTGTGCCAGCAAAAGAAAAGAACATGACGAGAGGCAGGGCGACGAGCAGGCGCAGGCTGCAGCGTCCCCAAAGCTTGAGCAAGTGACGCAGACCAATGGACGCGACGATGGATGGCCGCGGATTGCTTCAGAGTGACGGGCGGGGTCGAGCATGCACATCACTAGCCCACCTGCAGCGTCGAGGCACAGTTCGGACATGACAAGCGATGCGACGTGCGTGTGTGCAAGCGTACATACGTGCATGCGAGCGCGCGGGTGTGGCAGGGCCGCCCACCCAGCCGCCCACACCTACCCCTGCGGCCCGCGCGGACCGGAATGTGGAAAAGAGTGGTAGCTGCCCCGAAAGTGCGGAACGGTGGTGCGACGCGGCATGGCGCGGACATTGCGCGGTGCGGGGTTGGCTGGAGGGAGGGGGGAGGGGCAGGGGGTTGGCGAGGGGATGCGAGCGAGGGAGAGGTGGGCGGGGGCGAGTAGCATGCACCCCGATCTCATTCAGCTGCTGGCCGCGCATGCGCTGGTCGAGCTCGAGCTCGGCCAAGTCAGTCCCAACGGAGGCGCGCGCGTCCGTCGCG
Organism: Vanrija albida; assembly: GCF_041260175.1. NCBI lineage: Eukaryota > Fungi > Basidiomycota > Tremellomycetes > Trichosporonales > Trichosporonaceae > Vanrija > Vanrija albida. The sequence goes on from NW_027191423.1 coordinate 2,201,185, forward strand.
AGGGCACGCCGCAAGCCACATCCTCGCACGACCAAGGCATGCACGTTTGGAAGGCGACGCAGCCATGCCTCTTGGTGCGCGACATGGTCGTGTGCGTGCCTGTGTTCTGACCGAGGACATGTTCTGCGCATGACGCTGACTGACGCGCGACGACCAGCGCTGCCGTACACACCACCCCGCGTAACATTGCCCACTCGCGACACCCGTTTCAGCCAGCGTCGCGACACCCGTTTCAGCCAGCGTCGCGACACCCGCCCGATATTGCGTTCTGGGGGAGGGGGGAGGTGGGCCGGGGCCCGGCCTCGCAGAGCGAGCGGGTCCACTCAAGCAACGCTCCACTGTGCTGGAGTGGCTGCTAGACTACTAGCACGGCACGACATTGCGCAGCACGGCAGGACACGAGCACGGCGGGCGACGGCGGGCCTAGTAGCAGGCAGCACGGCACTGACACGGCGCGACACGGCCCAGTCCGACACGGCCGGGTCCGACACTTCGTGGCACATTGCCATCACCACGCACACCTCGTAACCACACCACTCCCCATGCATGCTAGTCTAAATCCTGATGTGCTCTGCGGCGTCAGTCTCGCCCCACCCACCGACCCACCAGTCTTGGCGACCTTCTGCAGGTCCTGCTCGACGCCCCAGACGTGCGCGCGCAGGTCGAGCAGCTCGAGGTGGAGGCCGTCCTGGGTCGTCAGTGTCGCATTCCTCGCATTCCGTCGCAGTCGTCGTCACATTCCTCGCCGTCCGGCCACCTCCCGACGGAACGGCGGCGGCTCGATCGTCGACGACGGTGCTGGCGGTGGGCGGTTTGACCCGGCCCAAGGCTCGTCGGCGCAGCTGTCCGAGCCCACTCCCCCGTCGCCTCTGCAACCCCCAAGCCCCTCCTCCTCCCTCGCCACTACCACCTCCACCGTCCTCCCTCGCCTCTCGCCACACACACCTCCCACGGCCCACCCCTCGCGCCGCGCAAGCGCCGCCGCATCGGCGCAGCACTCACATAAACCTTCTTCATCTCGCCGCGGACCTTTGCGACGTCGCCCGACGCCGCGCTCTGCGCGCGCAGCGCCGCGAGGTCCTTCTCGACCGTCTGCAGGCGGTCGAGGTGGCTCGTGATGCGCTCAGTGCCCTGCGACAGCTCGTCGACCGACGCCAAGAGCAGGCCCTGCGCGATCTTGGTGTCCTGCTGGAGGTAGTAGACGCCGAGGGAGGTGGCCGCCGAGAAGCCGAGGAGCTGCGCGAGCGTCAGCGAGCGAGGCGAGCCGAGCCGACGGGCCGCCTAGACGACAGCGCCAGTGCTACTCACGAAGCCGAGGATGCCGCCGCTGCGCGTCAGTACAGGCCCGCATCCCAGACCCACCGGAACCCTCCGACGGGCTTCTGCACCGGAACGGCGCCGACCGTGCCGGCCGCGCTGGCCGCCTCCTCGCGGACCACGGCGGAGGAGCTGAGGCCGCGGCGCGCGAGCAGGCGGGCGGCGGGGCGGGCGGTGCGGGCGGCGGCGGTGAGCATTTTGTGTTGGGAGTCGAGGTCTCGTGTGGAGGTTGGCTCGCAGATGGAAAAGGTCGGCCAGGTCGGCTCGACGTGGGTGTTGTCGGCGTCATGACGGGAGTATTTTGTGTGGGGACGTCTGGGGCAGTGTGGCGGATGGGGACGGCCGGTGGCGACGGCGGATGTGACCACTATCTCGGCGTGCTCTGCTCGAGGCACTGAGGCCGACTTGAGCTGGCCTCTCGACGCCGGCCTTGCTGGCGACTGCCGTCGCCACCTCGCCACCGCCACCCACAGCATCACACACAACAACACCACAACATCGCCACCGCCACCAGGCCCCCCGCCTGCGACACTCGCCCCTCCCTACCCCTCCACCACCCCTCCCCCCCCCAACCTACTACCGCCCTTGACAACCATCCCGTCACGCTCCCCGGCGTGTCCAACCTTGAGCATAGACAAGGTTTGTGGGTACTACCACCCCTGGTAGCCAAACTCTGTGCGTTGCGGCGTGACGAATGCATTCATTAGCACTGGCCCAGAACCGCTCGCGCGAGGTACAGCAGGATCGGCGATCTGACAAGGTGAACCTGGATCTCCTGTCACAGATCTTGTGTTGTGTCGTGGATCTCATCCGCCGTGCATTCCCCATGCTATGCTACGTGGTGCCACACCGCCCTAGTCCTCCTCAATCTCCATCCAGCTCGACTCCTCGCCCGGCGTCGCGGGCACGTGCGACCGCGTCCGCAGGCTCACGCTCGCGTCAGGCTCCAGCTCGGCCCCTCCCGCCCGCGGTGTGGCGGCGGGCACATCGAACCCAGCCTGGCTCAGGCTCATGCTCGTGCTGTCGCCACCCGCGTCAGACAGCGTCGCCGGGTCCACCTCGATGGGTAACGGCCCGAACGCGGGGTTGCCCTTTGGCACGCCAAAGGGATCCAGGTCGCGCTGCGCGATCGCTGCTGGCAGACCGGGGAGCGTCGTCGGGTCGAGCACCTCGACCTGCTCGCGCAGCGCCATCTCGAGCAGCACCGTCGCCATCGGGTCCTGCGGTGCGAGCGACAGCGCGGCGTGGTACAGCCTGATGGCGCCGCGCACGTCGCCCTCGAGCTGGGACAGCATGGCCTGCGACGCGTATGCTGTCGCATTGGTCGGGTCGAGGCGGATACACGCCTGGTACGCAGCGCGCGCCTCGGCGTACCGGCCCTGGACACGCAGCGCGTGGCCCAGGTTGCAGTGTGTGACGGCCCACGTCTGGGCCGCGCCCTGCATATCGCCGGCGCCAGAGATCGCCCGCTGGAAGCACTCGATCGCATTCGCGTGGTCGTCCCGGTTGTACGCTGCGACGCCGAGCTCGTGCAACAGCAGCGGGTCCGACGGGTGGATGGCCGCGGCCGCGAGGAAGTACTCCTCGGCCAGCGCAGAGGCGGATAACTGGAGGTGCTCCTGCCCTATGAACAGGAACGTGAGGTGCGAGCTGTTTGTCAGTCTCAGCCCAGCAACACCCCACCCACCCTGGGAACAAGCGCGCAGTCGTCGAGTACGCAGTGATGGCCTGCTCGTGCTCCCCCTCCCATGCAAACGAGTGACCAAAGGCAACCCACGCCGGGGCGAAGCGCGAGTCGATGAGGTTGGCCTTGCTGAAGTAGCGGCGAGCTTCGGCCCAGCGTCGCCCGGTGAAGTACCACAGGCCCACAGCATACCACGTCGTCGCCGCCTGCGGGCTCTGGTCAACCAAGTCGTGTGCCAGCATGAAGAGTGATGACCGCAGCCGTGGGAGATGGTGCATACATGCGAGGTGCAGGGGCAGTGCGCCAACATGGCCCGGCACTCGCTCTAAAATCCTGCAATAGTCAGCCAGATGCCCTCCACATCGCACCCACTTGGACGTCACAACGTAGCACTCCTCCCACTTGTAGCGCGCAAAGAGCTCCTCGGCCTCGCCGACCATGACGTCGCAGTTGTCGCCCAGGCCGTAGGTCGCAGCCAGTTCCCGTCGCACCGCCGCAATCTCTGTCACATGCGAGTCCTTCCTCAGCTTGGAGAGGTACATGAGGCGGACGAACGCCGCAGCCTCCGGCTGCAAGGTATCCCTGTACGCCAGGTTGTTGATAAACTCCCACTCTGCAGTCGTCAGCGCAGCCGCACAACCCCGACCCACCCTCTTCAGACGACATCATCTGGCCCTCGACCAGCTCCCTGAACGCCTCATAGTTCTTGGGGTCAACCACCAGTGCTTCAATGAAGCACTCCTTGGCGAGCTGGAGCGACGATAGGCGCAGGTGGAGAATACCGCGGAGGTAGCACATTGACGAGTGAAGCTTGAGCTCATCTGGCGCTGGCCGGGGGTTGAGGCGGTCGTCGCGGAACGCATTGCTCTCGCCGACCATTTCGAGCGCCTCGGCATGCTTGTCCTGGTGAATGAGGCACTGAACAGCGAGATACCGACATGGGAGGGCTTTCTCAATAAGCCTTATTGATGCGGGTGCCGCTTCGTCCTCGTCGTCCGCCAGCTCGCCGCGCCCCTTGCCCTTGCCCTTCAACGCTGAAGAAGACTTGGGCGCGGGCTGGAGCTCGGTCAATAGGCGCTCCGCCTTCAAGTAGTTGCCCTGGAGAAAGTACGACTGCGCGAGCCAGAAGCCGTCATCGACCTCGCCTGTGGGGTCAGCCGCGCCCATCTACCGACACTCACCAGTCCATGAGAATAGCTTGTCGCCCCAGAACGCCGCCGTCTGGTACAGGTGCTGCATGATTGCGTCCTGGCGCCACTGGCGCATCGAGTCGATCATGCCCCATCGCTCGACGTCGTCTAACTCGTCGCTAGAGGTGCCTAACACATCCTCGTCCATCACCTCGCTGAGGCGCGAGCGGGAGCGGGTATGTCTCGTCTCCGGGGCGGGCAGGAATCTCGCGGGGCCGTTGCTCGGGCCAGCACGGTTGGCGTACAGCGATGGGCGAACGCGGGGCGACACCTGGCCCATTCCCAGGTGACCCTGCTCTGCAGATGAGAGGAAGGCCGCGCGCCCACGGATAGACGACTGCCCGCTCAGCTCTGAAATGCCCGAGACGTCGGCCGGGTTGAGCGAGAAGGACGCCGAGAGCGACGGCCGCCCAACGCTCCCGAGGCCGTTCCCACGGCGCAATGGCGGCGCATTTTGCGGCGTGTAGGCGACGCCGTTTCCGAATGGCGTCTGGGTGGACATGGGGTGAGAGTGGTTGAGATATCAAGATGTTTGTGGTCTCTCCGTCTTGACCTGCATCATTGTCGTCCATCACAACAGTGCGCACACTGTTTACGTAAAGATCCGTTGTTTAGTGATTTGAGTGGAGGTCTGGGCGTGTTTTCGGTGGAGGTGGGTTGGACGAGGAAGGGGGAATGGGGATGGCTGCATCTCTGTCAACACTTTGCCCATCCTCTGACAATCCAAAACATATCGCCATGCTTGTGAGTGCTGAAGACAACGGTGGTGCAGCACTGACTCCCCCAGATAGCAGTACAGGGCTGCTCCCACGGCAGCCTCACGGCGATCTACGACACCGTCGCGCAGTTCGAGGCTCGCAAGGGGCAGAAGGTCAAGCTCCTCCTCCTCTGCGGCGACTTCCAGGCGCTGCGATCACGGCACGACTTTGCGTCCCTCGCCGTGCCGGTCAAGTACCAGACTCTGGGGACGTTCCACGAGTATTATGCCGGCACGCGCGTCGCGCCTGTCCTCACAATTGTTATCGGCGGCAACCACGAGGCGAGCAACTACATGTGGGAGCTGTACCACGGCGGCTGGCTCGCGCCGAACATCTACTACCTCGGCACGGCAGGAAGTGTACTCGTCGACGGGTTGAGAATATCAGGCGCGAGCGGTATCTTCAAGGACCACGACTATAGGAAAGGTGAGCTGAACTGAAGCCTCATGCGCTCACACCTCAGGTCACTTTGAACGCATGCCCCTCACTGGGTCTCAAGTGCGGAGCAAGTACCACATCCGACAGTACGACGTGGACAAGCTCATGCAAGTGAGTGAAGAAGATATGTCAAGCCACTCACACTGTAGTTGCCTCGGTCCCACGCGTCCATCTTCCTGTCGCACGACTGGCCGATCTCGATCCCCCACTACGGCAACACTAAGGCCCTGCTCGCGCGCAAGCCCTTCTTCCGCAGCGAGGTGGAGAAGAACACACTCGGCTCGCCGCCATTGTTGACTCTACTGGACCACATCCAGCCGGCGTTCTGGTTCTCGGCCCACCTGCACGTCAAGTTCGCCGCGCTGTACGAGCATCCTCTTAGCGAAGACGGCGCACAGAGGAAGCCTACGGTTCCAGTGGCTCCAGCGGCGCCTCAAATAGCCGACTCAAATCCCGACGAGATTTCGATCACGGATGACGAGGAGGAGGTTGCTGTTGCGGCAGAGGTCGCCAACCCAGACGAGATTGCACTGTCGGACGACGACTTTGACGAGCCAGCGGCGGTCGAGGAAGCGCCAGCACCGGTGGAGACGCCGGTCGCGGAGGCTGAGGCTCCAGCCGAAGCACCTGCTCCACCCGCCGACAATGGCAACCCAGAGGAGATTCTCATTGAAGATGAGGAGTTTGATGAGGAGCCGCCTGCGCCAGCAGAACCACCTGCCGATGCTCCTTCAGCATCCCCAGCCACCACTGGACCAGCTCTGCAGCGGCTTGAACCAAAGGTTGGCCCCCACGGCGGACCTGTTACCCAGTTCCTCGCGTTAGACAAGTGTGGCGCAGGCAAGGAGTTCATTCAAGTGGGTTCCAGTGCACGTGCCACAATGCTGACTGCAGTTCCTTGACATCCCTGCCCCCGAGACGTCGCCAGAAGACCAGCCGCCTCGCCTGACGTTCGACCTCGACTGGCTGGCCATCACGCGCGCACTGCACGGCTACATGTCGACAGAGTACGACCAGGCGCCACTTCCAGACGCGGCTATCCTCGACGCCATGGTTGACGACGAGATTCAGAGGATACAACAGGAAGGCTTGCTAGTCCCGGCGCCACTAAGCGAGGAGGACCTTGCGCAAGGCGCCGTCCCGCCTCTGGTGTGGGAGCGCGGCCCTGTGGATGTCGGTCGTGTGCAGCAGTTCTGGCCAACAGCACCACCCGAGGGCCAGCCTGGTGGCTCTGCATCTACGTGGTACACCAACCCGCAGACCGAGGCCTTTTGTGGCATGCTGGGCATTGACAACAAGATCAATCCCCGGCCCCAGCAGTAGCATCGTAGGGGCAGCATGTGATGACACGCTCTGCGTTATGCACGTTCCGCCGATTGCCTGAACTAATAATGTGGTCCATGTCGGAACAGGCAGTCGCCGTCGTCGCAGCGTGCAATATGCATGCAGTGGACACCAAATGGGTCATAGTCCCCAAGGGGAGATGCAGGATTATTAGGGATAAATTTGATTCCGCTTACCTTCCCCCCGTATTGACTGTAAACGGCATGTTGGCTGCGTGCGACGCGCGCGACTTGGCTTGACTTTAGGGCATCCAGGAACACAACACTCTACTGCACACACACAGACACAACACTGAGACAGACTGCAACGACCATCTACTCGTCCATCACCTCACACCACATCGCACTCTGCAACCTACACAACACACACCACAGTGACGCGCACCACTCGATAACAATGCCACCGGCCGAGGCCGCTGGCGCCAAAATCCCAGTACGTAGACCCACTCAAGCCCCATGTTTGTGTGGCAAACACTCATTTCCATCACACTCGTACGTTGACTGACTCTTGCCTTCCAGTGCCCGTCCCCGCACAGCCTGCAGCTCGAGCTCGACACGCTTGCAGCCGTCCTAGAGCCTCAGGAGCGTGAGGATACATGGGAAAAGTTTGAACGGGCCATCATCCGCTTCGCGGCCGTGACGAGGGGCGGAGGGTACAAGCACCTCGATGCCTATGTCCGTGGCGTGGGGAACAAGGGTGTCGGTCTGAAGCTGGTGGACTGCGTGAGTCTGATAACGCGCCCAAGGACCAGTAGCACGCCCTAACCGCCCCCAGATGCTCTCTGACCGTGGACGCCTCTCGGGAGTCGCGACCGACCTGCTGCAGACGTTCGCGCCGCGCCTTGCTGGCCACTTTGCCCCCCTCGTCCACCTGTACCTCCCCCCGCTCATCCGCCTCCTCGCGCGCCCGAACAAGGTGTACCTCAAGCGCGCGGAGAAGTGCCTCCTGACCATCATCTCGCACTGTCCCCTGCCCACTATCGTCATCCACCTCCGCGGTGGGCTCGACGACAAGAGCGACTCGTGCCGCCGCGCGTCGAGCACGGCCATCGAACGCTCGGTCGAGCTGTGGGACCACGCGCGATGGCATAACAAGGACCTCGAGGTCCTTGAGCTCTGCGTGCGCAAGATGGCGACGGACCGTGACGCCGAGGTGCGCAAGACGGCCAAGAGGGTCTGGGCGCGGTTCGCCGACGACTTTCCAGAGCGTGTGGAAGAGTGAGTTGGTGCGATGGATGGGTGCTAACGGTGATAGCTTTACTGCGCCCTTGACGCCGACGATCAGGAGGTATCTCGACATTCCGGCTGCCGACGGCACTGGAAAGCCGCGGGCACGAGCGCCGCCGCGTCCAGTGTTTACTGCTGCCGGCGCGGCGGGTGGTGCACCAGCCTCGAGCTCTCTCGCTGGACCCTCTACCGCTTCAGTCTACGACTCTCCCGACAAGTATGGGCCAGTCTTAGGAAGCAGGGCCCAACGAACGTTGCATCGCACGGACGCGCCCGCACTCGCAGCCGATCCCGCCCGCAGGATGGCGGCGCATACACGGTCCGTCGAGCCGTTACCAGCGCGCGTAACGCGATCGGCTTCGGCGATGTCGCAGCACTCTTCGTCGAGTACTGCGTCAGGCGACGTCGGGAGGAATCCTCTGTCGAGACCTAGCCGACCGCCCCAGTCGCAGTCCGGTTCGACCCATCCCTCCTCCGTCCTGGCGGCGGACACTGCATTACCCGCGCGTCGTTTCCCTCCGCCGGCTCGTATCGTTCGGCAAGCATCGGAGGATGATGCGGGTGCGGGGCCTGCGTACGGTCGTGCGCCTGTCCCCGCACTCACAAACTCCAGGCCACAGCGCCAGCTTGGTGCGGCCCACCGCCGACTCGCCGCTGGCCCGTCACGGATGGAGAGTGATGAGAGCTTGAAGAGCTCCTCGAGCGCCGGGGCATCAGCATCTACAACGCCATCAGCCGACCCCTCGCCTCACAGCATTGTCAAGCACAGAGTCACTGAGATTGAGCGCCTTGCCGAGGAGCATGCGGCGGCGAGCCCTGCCCGATCATCGCCACGAGCAGAGCTTCAACCCTTACCGCCTAGAGCCAGATCGGTGTCACCGGCGTTCGCTAGAGCGCCGGCTCCGCCACTCCCTCGCTCCACGCCCGCCCAGGTCAGACAAGTGCGCGGCATGTCGGTCGACTCGCCGTCGCTGTCGATGCTCGTTGGTAGGAGATCGCCAAGTGACGGCTACAACCAGGACCTGCAGCTGTTGGACATCTCCATGGTGTCAAACGAGGGCAGCGGAGCAGGCGACACCCCTGTCGCCAACCGTGGCGGTCGGCTCTCCCAGTCGCTCCGCGAGCGCACTTCGTTGCCAGGGGTCGCTCAGCTCATCGAAAAGTTCACCCCTAAACAGGGGCACGCTTCGCTACCCCTCCGCAGAGTTGCGTCAGAGACGGCGCAGACGCTCAGCTCTCCGTCGCTCTCTGCTGCATCTGCTGCGTCGACGCCAGACGCCAGACGCATCTCTCCGCTGCCTCGGCGTAGCCCTCTCGTCCAGGTACAGCAGCTCGAGGACGAACCGTCTCCGCGTTCGCTCAAGCGCAAGGGCTCTGACCTCGAGGCCGCATTCGCCCGACAGCCAGAGGCGGAGCAAGCCGATGCGACGCCGCTTGCGCCCAAGACTGGTCCCCGCTGGAGCATGTCGCCGCTCATTGCCTTTGGTGACTCGCCCTTCGCACCGGCCCCGGAACCCGCCAAGTTCACTGCGTTCTCGTCGAGGCCCTTTGGCCGTCCCTCGTTGTTCAACGACCTGATGAGCATTAGTAACGGCACGTTCGACAGCGCCAAGCCCCAGCAGGAGACCCTTGAGGAGGAAGAGGAGACCGAGGACGACGAGGCCAACCAGGCTGTCCTGCTGGAGGACCTCAACGACATCACTGTTCTCGCGGCTGCCACGCCTCAGGCTACAAGCCTTTCCGACCTTCTTGATGAGGAGGAGGAGGACATTGAGGCTACTGTCATTCTTGCTCAGCCTCCTCCCCTGCAACCTACGCACACCGCAGCGCTCGTGGAGTCGCCGGCCGAGGACGAACCTTTGGAGGAGACTGCCGCCGTCGAGGTCGAGCGCTCCCTGTCCAACTCAGCCCACCTCGCGGTGGCAGAGGAGAGCGTTACTGATGACGCTGCTTCATCTGTCACTGCTGTTGAGGAGGAGGAGGTTGGGCAGGCCGAAGTGGAGCCCACCAAGCTGGCCTCGCCTCTGAAGCCCGTGGCGCATGCCCCAGTTCGCCTGGAGCCGACTCCCGTCAAGATCGCCCCACAGCCCACCCCTGTGAAGGACGTTCCTCAACAGCTCGCCATACCTGCCGAGGAGCTTGCGAAGCAGCAGGACACCCCAGTCAAGTCTGTTCCTCAGGTTCCATCTTCAGCCACACCAAGGACCACTGAGCAGGCCGAGGAGGAAGACGCCGCCGCGTCGACTACCCCCGTCTCCAAGCCCAGCCTTCAATCGTCGACTGCGCAGTCCAGCCTCGCATCTCGCGCAAAGGTTGACGCCCTCATCCAGACACCCGCCGTTGTGGATGAGACGCCCGCCAGGCCCACTGCGGCTGAGACTCCAGCCGTTGAAGCTGTAGACGTTTCAGCAGCGACCCCTGCCGAGCCTGCTCGCGCACCATCCCGCCGAGCGGCTGCTCTCCGAACTGCCCGTGCTACACCAGTGGAGAAGCGGTCTTTCCGCCCCGTCTCCAAACTGGGATCGATCGACACTGGCAAGGCCGCCCCTGCGCCAGCTCGAGTGGTGTCGAGCAAGGGCGTGCCTTCGTCAGCTTCTGCTGCGGCAAGCGAGCCACCCGCCCCTACGGAGACCGTCACGGCCCCTACCGCGAGGAAGGTCAGCAAGCCGCTGGTTCCGTTGGCTACGGCGTCCAAGCCAGCCCCGCCTGTTGTGACTAGCAACAGGATCGTGTCGGCCGAGGTTCAGCGCCCTCCTCGACCTCCGTCCTCCGCCTCAAACCTCACCAAGCCTACGGCTGCGACCGCTGCTCGTGCCGCCGCAGCTGCGGCGTCGAAACCCGCAGTGGACAAGGAGGTCAAGCGTGCTCCTTCTCGCGCGCAACTCACCGCAGCGCCTGCAGCGGCGCCTGGACCCTCCCGTGCCGCTGCGCGACCAACCGGTGCGGCTTTCGGATCGACGGCTGCGTCCCGTGCCCGTGCGGCTGAGCTCCCACCCCTGAAGCGCCAGCGCGTCAAGCTCAAGGCGCCGATGGAGAGCTTCCGGCCTCGGAGTGGAGGCGCTGGTGGTGCCAAGGCTGCCATTTTGGGCAGCACCGAGCCTCGGCAGGCTCCCTTACGTGCCAGAAATCGTGCGACGGGGGCAGCTCGTTCAGCCAAGGCGGCAGCCGAGACCTTCCCACTTCCTGGGCCTGGGTTGGAGATCAAGACGACTGTGCCGTCGTCGGGCAGCATCACCCCTGCGCCCGCTGAGCAATTGGAGGAAGCTGAGGCGCAGACCTCTGTGGCTGCGGTAGCGACGGAAAAGGCCCCTGAGCCAAGTGCCAGCCTCGCTATCCCTCGGACAACACCACCGCAGCCTTCGAAGCACGACCAGCTTACCCCTCCGACAACTTCGCCGCTGCTTGCCGCTGGCCACATTTCGCCGGCATCATCTCGGTTGAGTGGCAAGTCGGACCGCTCGTCGAGCTCCAAGTCGTCGCCAGTCATCATACCCCCGCCACGAGCCCTCGACCCGGTGCTCACACCGCTCAACGAGCTGTCGTCCACGCCTATTGCCACGACACAGACGCCAGTCCGCCGAGGCAAGGCAGCCGAGTCGCCGGCGCTGGCTCACTCGAGGCGCATCTCCCAGGCTATCAATCCTGCGAGCTTATTACGGCAATCGGCCGAGGTGTCTTCCACCCCGTCGAAAGCGAGCCCTCCTTTGGCGCAGATCGACGGCTCTGAGGACGATGAGGAGGATGCGGTTGAGGTGTCGACCCCCGTTGCGACGTTCAAGCCGCGGCATAAGCGCAGGAGCACACGTCCGCACATCCCGTCGGCCAGCTCGTTCTCGCAAAAAACCCCCGTGCCGGCGCTCGCCGTCCGCGAGGATACACCGGATGCCAGGCCCGACGTTGTGTCGGACGCCGATATCCTGGGCACCGTGGTGCGGCACGACGTGTCGACGCCACCTGCCAAGTCTGCATCGTCGTTGCTGGCCAAGCTGAGCGGTGGTGTCGCGGCTACTCCCGACGACCGCCAGGTGTTAACGCCGAGAGATGCCAACCTGGCCCGGCGGGGGTTGGTGGGCGACGAGGAGGAGTGAGGGGCGATTCGGCCGGGGCGTGAGGTGTGCTCTTGGCAGTTTTGCATTTGCAGTAGACATGTGATGTAACCATAGATATAATGCATCGTGTTTGCGATAGAGATCGTTGACCCACAGGATTGTGCAGCCCAGTTGGACTTTTCTGTCGTGGACACCCTCTCGCCTTTCGGTCATGACACGAACCTAGCGTTCAATCACTGTTCTGAAACCAAGATTCCCGAGGACCCGAAGGCAGTTGTCGCAACCTGCGGTGCACGATCGGGCACCTCAAACCAGTACCAAGGTATCCCGCTCAGAAAAATAGCACACACAAGTGCCACCATCCGGGCTGGCGCCCAGTGCAGCTGTCCATCGAGGAGGGAGAGGGCGAGGAGGGGGGAAAGAAGGCCGTCTTAAGCGAATTCCACGGAATCGGGATGGCTGCAAGGCGATCTACTAGTACAAAGATGGCACTTATATGCCACCACATGGAACGACAAGAGCACCAAGACGCAGCGAGAGGATGGAACGCGGCATGGTGCAAGTGGTGCACCCCAGCACAGCCCAACAGTGCCACCCACGACCACCTCCACCCGCCACTGCCAATTTGCTCCCGCCGGCCCACCGTGCCTGGCTTCAGAAATATTCAGTGGCCAAAAGCCATCTTCAACCCTCCGGCCCACCACCACAACACCACAACAGCAACAATGGCCGCCCTCGCCCCCGCCGCTGCCGTGCCGCCGAGCAGCTCGAGCGCCGCGCACGACCCCGCGCTGCTCGCGTCGCTCGAGGCGCGCAACGACGCCTTTACCGCCCTGCTCTCCCTCATCCCGCAGCAGTACTACCTCGGCCCGAGCGAGGAGCAGCTCGACTCGCGGTGGATGAAGAAGAAGAAGAGGAAGACGGGCGACGAGATCAAGGAGCACAAGAAGAAGGCCAAGCAGGACAAGGTAGGCGTGTATGCGAGGGCGCCGCAGGCGCGCTCGCCGACACCTGTAGTTCCACTCACACCCCCAGCTCGACCCGGCCAACCTCTCGAGCGCGGCCGACGCGCCCGCCCCCTCGGCGGTGCCGGACATCCCGCCGGCGCTCATGCCGCTCCCGCAGCGGCGCTTCGGTGCGCTCCCGCCCGCCGCGAGCATCGGCGACCTGCGCGACCGGATGAAGACGCGCCTCGACGCGTTCAAGAAGCAGCGCGGCGTCGACGACGACGAGGACCCGCAGAGCCGCGATGCACTCGAGGCCGCGCGTAGGGAGAAGCGCGGCGAGATGCGGGATAAGCGCAGGAAGGAAAGGAAGGAGGAGAGGAAGAAGGCAAGGTTGGAGCCGACGGCGAAGACGGCCAAGGTGGGTTTCGAGCTCGCGAGCGGAGCAAGCGGGCGGGGAGCGGGAACCGAGTGTACCTCTGAGTATGCCGCTCCCCCATCTCTCAACGCCTGCCCCGCTGCGCTCGGCGACCACCTGTGCCCCACTCACACCCCCAGACTCAGCTCCTCGTCCCCCAGCTTCCCCGCGAAACCGACAGCGTCACGTTCCCGTCCGTCGCCCTCCCCTCCGCCGCCAAGTCCCGCGCGCCGCTCAAGAAGCTCGCCAACGCAGGCCAGGCCCTCGCCCACCTCGAGAAGCACCAGAACAAGCTCGCGTCGCTGCCCGAGGAGAAGCGCCGCGAGGCCGAGGAGCGCGACCGCTGGGCCAAGGCCGAGGAGCGTGCCGCCGGCGGCAAGGTTGCCGACGACGAGAAGGTGCTCAAGAAGGCGGTCAAGCGCGAGGAGAAGCGCAAGGCGAAGGGTGGCAAGGAGTGGTGAGTAGCGCCGCGAGCAGGCGAAGCCTGCGAGCGGAGCCGGGTGCAGCACTGACTCGCCCAGGGTTGAGCGCAAGCGCACGCTTGAAAAGGCCCAGGCGGCTGCCGTCAAGAAGCGCAACGACAACATTGCCGCGCGCGTCGACGGCAAGCGGAATAAGCGGCTGGGTATCAAGGACAAGGCCGACAAGGGCAAGGCCGGTGGCAAGAGCAAGAAGGGGCGTCCTGGGTTTGAGGGCAAGAGCAAGGACAAGAAGGCGGCGGTGAAGAAGCGGGCCTAGGCGAGCGGCGAGCGGAGCGCGCAGCGCGGAGCGAGCCGGGGAGGGGCGGGCCGAGGGCCAGACTGACACTTATACCTCGGCATAGACATGTATGTGTATCTTGAGCGTCGCGGCGTGAGTGGGCGCGGCGTGAGCGGAGCGAGCAGCAAGGAGCAAGCCAGGCGGGGGTGAGAGCCAGACTGACACTTGTACTTCGGCATAGACAATATGTGTATCTCGGGCTGGCGGGCGCGGCGCAAGCACATGTGCTGCATAGATCTATCAACGCGAGTAGTACCCTCCGGGCGCGGCGCCGGCGCCATACGGAGGGCGGGCAGGCGCGCTGCCGCCAGCGCCGGCGCCAGCGTACGGCGCCGCCCCTGCCCCTCCGTACCCCGCGAACCCTCCCGGCTGTCCCGGCGGCCCCGGCGCATACGGCGGCTGGTAGAACGCGTACCCCGCCCCAGCGACGGCGTAGCCCGGCGCCTGCTGCGCGTAAGCGTACGCGAACGCCGGCTGCTGGGGCTGAGGCGGCGGCGCGCCCGCCCCAGGCTGCTGCTGCAGCGCGTGCTGGATGTGCGTCGCGGGCGGGGCGTACAGCCCGGCGCTGCTCGGCGCGTACGGCGCGCCGCTGCCGAACCCCGGCTGCGTGGTGACGAGCGTCGGCGCGAAGCCTGGCCCAGGGGCCGGCCCGCGCGGCTGGCGCACGACGCCGGCGGCGCGGGGCGCGCCGCGCCCGCTGCTCGAGCCCTGCGGCCGCTGGACCGGGGTGTAGCGCGACCCGCTGCTGCTCCCGCTCGAGCTTGCGCCGTCCCGCGCGTTGTCCCGCACTGCCAGCCGGTCGACCGCACGCACCAGCTCATCGGCGGCGCGCGCGGGCGAGCTCGAGCTCGTCCCAGGGCCAGACGACGCACTCCGCGGCGTGCTCGCCCCGCTCCGCCGCCCGAGCTGCGACGGTACGGGCCCTGGCGGTCTTGCTGTCGTCGGCGCCGCCGCCGGCGCTGTTGCTGTCGCCTCTTCCCCGCCGCCAGGGCCAAAGATACGCTCCCGTGCCAACCGGTACTCCTCCTCCCGCTGCGTGAGGCTCTTGCCCGCCGGCGTGGCCGCGCCGCTGGACCCGGCGCTGCTCCCGCGGCTCGCGTCGGGCCGCTTGAGGATCTGCATCTTGGGCGCGGGGCCGTCTGCCGCCGCGAGCGCGGGCGGCGCGCGCGCGTTGCTAGCGGCGTCAGTACGCTCCGAGCCGAGCCAGCAACCCACGCAGTGTCCCAGATTTGTCGGTTCGAGGCCGGCCTAGGCGCGAACCACTCGTCGTCGGGCGCCGTCGCCGTCGCCGTCGCCGCGCCGTTACTCCGCGCCAGGAGCGCCGGCTGCGCCCACGCCTTGCCCTCGCGCGCGGGGGCCGGCGCCGCGTCCTGCCCGTCAGCGAGGCTGGGGGAAGCACCCACCGTATCCCGGTCCCAGTCGTCCTCGTCGTCGGCGTCGCCGTTGGCTGTTGCGCTCGGTGGGTCCGTTGGGGCCGCTGGGTCCGTTGCGCTCGCTGGCCCCGTTGCGCCCGCTGCACCCGCCTCGCTAGCTGTACTTGGCGCCGCGGCGCTCGCTACCCGCGGTTTCCCCTCGGCGCTCATGCTGTGTGGTGTGATGGAGTGATGAACGGCGTTTGTCGTCGAGCGGCTTGGGGTTGTGTGCGCGCTGCGGCCGCGGCGCGGCGCCAATTAGGTTTACTCGGCGACGAAAAAGCCCATTAAGGAACCGTTCTAATAGGCGAGCGACGACGACGACGCCGACGACGTCCACGCTCCCACGACTCCCGCTGCTACAATACTATGCATATGGCTACTATTACTGCTACCGCCTGCGCCAGAGACATGGCGTGGTGCACAGGCTCGCGCGGCGCGGCGCGGCCGCGGCTCACGGCCGTGGGCCACTGCCTGCCAGTGTCGCTGCGCCCCCATGTAGTGGATGTTCACTTCGAGTGTGGTTGAGTCCGTTGCTCACGCATGCTCGCCCTACGCGCTCGCACTCGCTCGCTACTAGAACACAGACAGCCCCTGGCCCACCGTCTCCATCGCCTCGCGTCCCGTCTGGATCCACTCAAAGCTGCCGTCCTCGTCCGGGCCAATGTCCTTGCCCATCACGTCGGCGAGCGGGTCGTCCTTCCACCCGCCGCGCAGGAACGCCGCGCCGTGGTCCTTGGACCGCAGGATCTTGAGCGCGTGCGCCCGGCGGTCCGGGTCCTCGCTCAGCAGGCTCAGGTGCAGCGCGATGCGTGGCGGCACCGTGATGCGCCCAATCTTGAAGCAGTAGTCGGTGACGGCGACGCAGCAGACGATGCCGCCGTCGGCGCGGGGCGCACGCGCGCGCGCAGCCAGGCGCTTGACCACCTCCTCGGGCGTCTTGAGCGGCTGCTGCACAAGAGCGGCCGACAGCGGCGTGTCGGTGCCACTCGGGGGCACCGACATGTTCGGGTTGACCTTTGGCGCCTCGTCGGGCTTGCGCGAGCGCTTGCCCTTGCCGCCCTTTCCGGGGTAGATGACAAACTCGGTGACGAGGTGGACCCTGCGGGGTCAGCATGGTTGTTTACGGGGGGGAACATGGGAACGGTGCAGCACGCCGGCCGGGCCAAGAAAATCACACGCCACACTAGCGTCGTGGCAGCGCCAAAACTCGGCTAGGTCAAAAGCCGCGACTCGAACGTTTCACAAAGTCGCCGCGAGCGAGGTGCAGCGTGCTGCGTGCAGGTTGTTTCGTGCTGCGTGCCGCACGCCGCGTCGGTTGGCTCTAGCGTGCGACGTCGCCACCGCGACTCGCTGGCCGCCAGCCGTCCCGCCCGCTGCCCGCGACCCTCGACCACGGCCTCCCCATGCTGGGGACGCTTCCCGCCGCTTGCTACGCTCCCGCCGTACTCACCACTTGTCACCATAACCTCCCAGTCTCGACTCGATCGTGTAGGTCGAGAACATGGGGATCTCCTTCATGTACTGCCAGTGGCTCCCGCCGAGGGCCATGAAGATGCCAGTGGCAAAGCACGGCGCCATGTTGTCGATGGCCCACTTCATCTTGCCGGCGTCCGATGCCTTGACGTACGACGAGTTGCTCAGGTGCATGTTGTAGTCGCAGTCGTCGAACAGGGCGATGCGCTGGACCTTTGTTCTGTTGTGGTAGATGTTGCCGCGCTTGTCGACCTCCTTGCGCCAGCTACGCCAGAACGAGTTGACGCCGCGCGTGTACGCATAGTAGTAGGCCGTGAGCGGGTACTTCCACACGCGCAGATGCCAGACGAATGGGAACGAGGACGAGTTGGCGAGGATGAGCAGGAGGAACAGGACCTTGACTGGGGCCTGTCAGCACGCGCTCCGGGTACAGTTGGGGCCGGCTCCTTCGTGGCGACGAGACGCTCCCATCGCATCTTGCCTCGGCTCTCCACTGCCGACTCACTGTACTTTGGGACGAAGGGCAGCAGCGGCGATGTGCTCGGCGCCGTGAGCCGGCGCACGAGTTGGCGCAGCGCGTCAGCAGCCATGCTGGGTAGCTGGAACCAGTCGAACATTGCGTCAGGATACGGTCTTCCTTTTTTTCTGTGCACTCACGCGTCTGTCTCTGCCTTTTATACGAGCCGTCGATGCTAGGGCCGCAGTGCCGATCTATCTTGGGGGTCCGAGTCGGGGGCGACGTTGGTTCGGCGGCGGGGTCGGGCTCCGTTGACTGGGGCTTTGATTTCGGCGCGCGAGCGAGATGCTGCTGGCTGGCTACGACGGAGGCGGCGGCGACGCGGGGGCGAAGGGGGCCGTCCTGAGCTGATTCTTTGGGGGGGCTTGATAACGATGGCAGCGCTCGCACCTGCAGTGGTCGTGGAGCGGTCGTGGGTAGATATCAGGATGTCAATGTTTTCGTCAGCAGTGGCCGCCGATGACGGATAGGAAAACAAAGATTGCAGGAAACGGGTTGTCGTGTTGGTGCCAAGGCACGTCTTATGCATTTCTCGGGGTGGACTTGACCGCGTCGTCCGTCGTATGCGTAAAGGTAGGTATAGGGGTGCGTCAGTGAGTCAGGGAGGCGGTGGCGCCGCTGGTGCGTGCGCACCAGCGCTGGGTGGGAGTAGAGAGGCCGCTCTACCGAGGTAAGAGCGATCGAGGCGCGTGGGCAGTACCAGCAGTCACCGAGGTCTGGTCTTGCTGCAGTGCACCTCGGTTCCCTCCTACCCACGCATCCCATAGTTACGCACCCACGCAGAGACATGGAATGCAGCCAACTGGTGGAGCGCGGCCGCTCCTTCGCTCGGCAACTTGCATAGGCGCTTGCTGCAATGGCCCTCGGCCTACGCGGCCATTGGAGAGCGCGCGCTGGTGGCCTCCCTCTGCGCCACCTGCCTACCTGCCTGCTCTACGCGCCGCGCCACGCCACGTCGTTTTTGGCGCCAAACTCGGGCATCGAGCTCGCGGCGGAAATTATTTCACCAAGTGACGTCACCGGAGTGGGTCCGATAGACGGGAATGGGATTAGGCCTGCAAATTATTTGGAGCACCTAATGCTGCCTTGAATTGCATGCCTAACCACCTGCCGCTGTGACGTCGTGACCCGTTCTCGACGCGTGACGGGTGGAGGTCGGTGTGGTCAGTGAGCGCGAGAGGCTCGAACAGTTCGAACAATAGCAAGCAGCAGCGCGGCACTTGCAACGACGAGCACAACAAACCCATTGACAGCTTGCAGCTCAGCACCCACCGCATCGAGCAACTCGCCTACTCGCAAGCACAAAAGACAAGCCAAGCAACATCCCCCTTCCTCCATCCGCCCACTCCCCCTCACCGACATCTCACCTCACTTACCCCATGGCAACATCAACCTACCACCCCTCAGTCTTCTCCTTTCCCCCAGGGGGCCAGTTCCCCTCAGACGGCGTCTTCACGCCCACGCTAGAGGACCAGCGGGACACGGAAGATGCTATTGCCGAGCTCCTGCTAACGCTCTCGCCCGCCAAGGTCGCCAGCGAGCCCGCAACGCACGACGGCACCACAGCCCTGCGCAAGAACGAGGCAGCCCAGTTCATGGGCCCGCACCTCTTCAAGTGCCCGCCGGGGTACACGGCCCTCGACGCGAGCAAGCCGTGGCTCATGTACTGGGTCCTGCACTCGCTCGACCTGCTCGGCATCGCTCTGGACGAGGAAACGAAGAAGCGGTTCGTGCAGCGTCGCCGCTGGGTCATGCTGACCCCTGCCACAGAGCCGTCGCCACCCTCTTCTCGTTCAAGCTCCCCACTGGCGGGTTTGCAGGTGGCGCAGCCAACACCCAGATTGCTCACCTCCTCCCAACGTACGCCGCTGTCATGGCCCTCGCCATCTCTGGAGGCGCGACTGAAGGCTTTGGCTGGGACCAGCTCGCAGCCTCCCGCCAGGATATTTACAACTTTTTCATGCGGATGAAGAAGCCCGACGGCGGATTCTCCGTGTGTGAGGGTGGCGAGAAGGATGTGCGGTGAGTGACCGAGCCGAGGAGACGATCTTCAGCCTTATCAAGCTCCGCGTCGTCGCTGACGTCTATGTCTGATCACAGCGGCACCTACTGCCTCCTCGTCGTTGCCACAGCTCTGGATATCCTCACTCCCGAGCTGTTGCACAACATCGACAAGCACCTCGTCGGGTGCCAAACCTACGAGGGCGGCTTCGCGTCGGACAAGTGGACGTTTGGAGGCGCGCCCACCGGACCTTCGGCAGCGTTTGCCGAAGCCCACGGAGGATACACTTCCTGTGCCCTCCTGGCGCACTTCCTCTTGGCGTCTGCCCAGCCTTCTGAACCCCTCGAGTCGCTCACGCCCGGCTTCCCTGCACCCATCGACGTCGACTCGGCGGTGCGCTGGTCTGCGCTCATGCAGGGCAACTCGTACGAGCTCGGCGGGTTCCGCGGAAGGAGCAACAAGCTCGTGGACGGGTGCTACTCGTGGTGGGTGGGCGGCGGCTTCCCTGTGCTTGAGGAACTGGTTCGCAAGGGGAATGAGAACAGGGCCGAAGTGGAGAGCGACGCAAAGGTCACCGTCATGGACGGCGACGAGGGGGACTGGGTCGATGTGGCGGGCTCGCAGGGGCTTTTCAACCGCGTGGCATTGCAAGAATACATCCTTCTCGCGGGCCAGGTCGAGACTGGCAAGGGCGGCGGACTGCGCGACAAGCCGGGCAAGCGGCCAGACCTGTACCACACTGCCAACGACCTGTCTGGGTTGTCTATCGCGCAGCACCACGTCAAGCACTCGCCGGCGCTGGTGGAGAAGAACCGCGGGCTCTTTGACCCCTCCAAGGGCTTCCCGCCCGTCAAGCCAACGACCCCCGAGGGCGGGTGGAAGAGCGAGGCCGAGCGGCAGCGCGCTCGGCGGGAAGTGTTTGCCAACGCGCTGGGCTGGGCGGAAGAAAAGGGCGAGCAGATCGTCGTCGGTGGAGACGCGTCGCGTGTGGTAAGTCCACGTCCCCATGCCAAGCTGACACGCCACAGAACACGACGACACCGGTGTTCAACGCCCTGGGTCTCCGCATGCGCGCGTTTGTCAACTACTTTTACCAGCAGCAGGCGTAGGGGAGTTGCACCAGTCGTTTCATTAGTCATTCCACGCACAGTTGGGTTCATTGCATGTATATAGTGGCGTCGGACAAACGACAAGTGCCACGCCGTCGGGTAGCCGAAGAGGGCGAAGCGCGACGAAGCTGAGCAGGCGTCGGAAGGAGTAAAGCCTGATCGGGTTCTAGACATCTGCTGCACCCGACAATCTGGGACATGTGGTTGGCTGAGCCGCAGTGGTTTCACTAATCAAGCAGACGGCGACGCCGAGGATTAGTTATTTCTAGCGTTTCGATTAGTGAGACTCGACTCGGTTTGTATTTCGAATTTCATCTGGCATTTTCCCCGTGGGGTCAGATTTTGAGTCGTTTGGCTGCCAGCCACTGCCAACACTTTCCGCGAAAATCGAGTGGTCGAGAGTGGTCGAGAGCTGGCGACGGCGGGCGACTGCAACCGCCGGCACCACCCACAAACCACATTCAGATCCACATCTCTCATCTCATCACTACACTCCTCCATCACTCCACAATGCCAGTCTCGACACAGTCGCCCGACCGCAACCGCCCCCTCGACGACGACAAGGTCACGGGTGTGAGTATCCTGCCGCCCGCCCGCCCGCCGGCGAGCCCGCCCACGTTTCTTCCTCCACTCCGAGCTGACCATAACAGTACGACCCGCTCATCCCCCCCGCGCTCCTGCGTCACGAGTTCCCCGTGCCCCCCACCGCGGCCAAGACCATCTCGGCCGCGCGCCGCACCGCGTCCTCGATCGTCCGCGGCACCGACCCCCTCGACCGCCTGCTCGTCATTGTCGGCCCGTGCTCGATCCACGATGTCGACCAGGCCAAGGAGTACGCCACCCGCTTGAGGAAGGGCGTGCAGGAGGGCCGCTGGCCCGGCCTCGAGGTCGTCATGCGTGTCTACTTGTGAGTTTGGCGGGGCGTGGGTGGTAGGCAGGGTGGAGGTGGTCGAGTCGATTGGGGCCCGTGCGCGACGGTATCGCGGCAGCTCGCGGCGAGCGGCTTCTCTCGGCTTGACCTTGACCTCACAATCACTCCACCTCAACCCCTCCGTGATCCCCTTGAGCTCGTCCTAACGCTCCCAGCGAGAAGCCCCGCACGACCGTCGGCTGGAAGGGCCTGATCAACGACCCCGACATCGACAACACCTTCCAGATCAACAAGGGCCTCAAGATTGCCCGCCAGCTCCTCTGCGACATCAACGCCATGGGCCTCCCCGTCGGCTGCGAGCTGCTCGACACCATCTCGCCCCAGTTCATCGCCGACCTCATCACCTGGGGTGCCATCGGTGCCCGTACCACCGAGTCGCAGCTCCACCGTGAGCTCGCGTCGGGTGTCTCGTTCCCCGTGGGCTTCAAGAACGGCACCGACGGTGGCCTCACCGTCGCCCTCGACGCCATGGAGTCGGCCGCCCACCCCCACAACTTTATGGGCATCAACTCGCAGGGCATGGCCTCGATCGTCAAGACGTCGGGCAACCGTGACTGCCACGTTATCCTCCGCGGCGGCAAGGACGGACCCAACTACAAGGAGCAGTACGTCCAGGCCGCCATCCAGACCATGAAGAAGAAGAACCCCGACAACCACCCCTCGGTCATGGTCGACTTCTCGCACGGCAACTCGTCAAAGAACCACCGCAACCAGCCTTTGGTTGGCGACGACGTCGCTGCCCAGATTGCCGCTGGCGAGCTTTCCATCACTGGTGTCATGTTCGAGTCCAACCTCAAGGAGGGCAACCAGAAGTCGGACAAGGGACGGGACAGCCTCGAGTACGGTGTTTCGATTACCGATGGTGAGTGGGGGTAGGGTGCACGGTGCAGCCGTGCACGCACTTGGAGGTGTGAGCGCAACTAACACGCGACAGCCTGCGTCGACTGGGAGACGTCCGTCACCATGCTCGACACGCTCAACAAGGCCTCGCTGGCCAGGAGAGAGATCCTCCAGAAGCGCGAGTCGCGCCAGGGCTCGCCCGTTCCGGCCGTCCAGCGCCTCAAGGAGGAGGCTGCTTGAGCGGTTGCACCGTTCTAAAAGTGGCCGAGAGGCCATGGCTATATTTTTATCTTGTAGCGCGCGCTAGAGATGCAGCTGTCAGACGTGCAGGCGGGGTGCAGGGGTGTCGAGCTAGCTGTCGGTGACGGTTGCGAGGTGGCTGATTTGCTGGCACTGGCAAGCGTTGCTGGGGCGAAGCCGATCGCCACGTGGGCGCCACATTCGCGTCACTGGCGCGTCGTTGCTGCTGCGTCATAAACCTGACAACCCGCTCATCCTGTCACCCAACCACTCTCAACCATCCACAACCACAATGCCCGGCCTCAACCCCACGCAGGAGGGTGGGTTAGTGGAACTGCAGCCAGCTGACCCGCCAGACGTCGACAACTTTGTGGCCATTACACAGGCGAGCCAGGCCGACGCCGAGCGCTTCCTGTCCAACGGCGTGTCGCTCGAGGTGGGTCAAAGGACCCCAAGAGGGCCACGGCTAACGCGCAGGGCGCCATTGAAGACTTTTACGCGGCGCAGGCGGCGGGTGATGCCGGCGCCAACGCAGACGAGGAGGACGAGCTCGACGCGGCGCTAGCCGAGTCTGCCGACACTGCGGGCGGGGCACGCACGCTGAGCGGCGCGCCTGCCGAAGCGCTCCCCGAGGGATGGGGCCGCCGCGGGCCTGCGCGCCTCGGCCGTATCGGCCAGTGGGGTGGCGGCGGCGACGACGACGAGAGCGACGACGAGGAGCAGCGCAAGAAGGGTAACGAGCTGTACACTGGCGGCGAGCGGAGCGGGCTCGCGGTCCAGGAGCCGGACCGGCGCGGCGGCGGCGGCGGCGGCGGGCGCGGGCTCGTCGACGGCATCCTCGAGCAGGCAAGGCAGTGAGTTAACCCCCTGGGCGACGCTGACGCGCAGGGCTGGCCCGCCGACCGAGGCCGCGCCGGTCGCCGCCAACCCCTGGGGCAGTGTCGGGCACACGCTGGGCTCGGACGAGACGCCGAGCGTGCAGATCGGCGGTGGCTCGCGCGCGCCGCGCCAGCGCGTGCCCGGTGCGTTTGGCGACGAGGACGAAGACGACGACGAGGACGAGGAAGACGGCGAGGTCGCGCGCCGCCGCGTCACGTTCTGGCGCGACGGATTCAGCATCGAGGACGGCGAGCTGTACCGCTACGACGAGCCGGGCAACCGCGAGCTGCTCGAGGCCATCCACGCGGGGCGCGCGCCGCTCTCGCTCTTCAACGTGCAGTTTGGGCAGCGCATCGAGCTGCTCGTCGACCAGCGCACCGACCAGGACTACACGCCGCCGCCCAAGGGCCCGCTCAAGGCCTTCTCGGGCGGCGGCAACCGCCTCGGCTCGCCCTCGCCCGCCGCGGCGTCAAACAGCAGCGCTGCCCCGGCTCCTGCTGCCCCCGCCCCGGCCCGCGAGTTCAAGGTCGACGACTCAAAGCCCACGACCAGCATCCAGATCCGCCTGGGCGACGGCACGCGTCTCGTCGCCCGTGTCAACCTCGACCACACGGTCGCCGACCTGCGCGCGTTCGTCACCGCGTCGCGCCCCGACCCCCGCGCGTTCGTCCTCCAGACCACGTTCCCCTCGCGCGAGCTTCCCGACGGCGAGACGGTCGAGGAGGCAAAGCTGCAGAATGCTGTGGTCGTCCAGCGCTTTGTGTAGGTGGCAGGCATGGTTGTGGCACAGAGTGTATCAAGTAACAATCGGGGCCATCCCGTCAAGTACAATGATGTAGACAGGTGTGCAGGTGTTGGGTGGTGTCGAGTGAAGTTTACGGTTCTCTATGGTGTTGTGATCACTGACACGCTCCACACACACCCATTCCCTCTCGCGAGCGGTCGGCACTGCGCGAGATGGGCAGGCAGCCGCGAGCGACGCAGCCTGCATTGGACGCGACGGTCGGTGCCGGGTGCATGTTGGCCGGCTCCAGGACCGATATGCAGCTCGTCGCCTTGCTGCTGCAAGAGAGCGGAGGGGCCAGGCGACGAGGCTGGATACATGAGGGTCGGGGCGCCCCGAATCTCAACGCGCCTCTGTAGCGCGGGGCGGGTGGCTCAGTCGGCAGTTGAAAGCTACGATTGTTTCAACCAGGTCCGGGGTCACACATAGGACGGCGGTTCAAGCCCGACTGTGACCTGACATCCAAGAGGGGATAAAAGTGAAGGCGATAGTATTTTGTTTTGGTGGGTCAGCCGGGCTGGCTGGTAGGAGCGACTGCCTGTGGCGCAATGTGGCATGTAAGAAACGGCGTGATCCAGCTTCGCTCGTGGTTGTCGGCCGCAGCGCGATGTACGCGGCCACAATGTCGTCGAGGGTGTCGTCGCGGGGGATGGTGGTGAAGACTGCAGGGCGGTTTACTCGCAGGAGGCTGCGGAACGTTGCTGTCGGCTGCAGTGGGGTCTGCCGCCCTGCTGTCGGCGACGCGAGCGTGGCCGTTGCATTCGCGCTCATCGTCCCGTCTGCGCTTGTTGCGAGTGAGCCGGCAAGGGGATGGGAGATGACGGCGAGGACATGATGTCGGCTGATGGGTCTCGAGAGCGCTCAGTAGTCCCTGCAGTGGAGCGTAACATGCTCCTTGAGACAAACAATGTCTCAACAGTCGCAACCGGTCTGTATGCGGCCAGGGCCCACCCAACAGATCAACTCATCTCTAGCGTCGTCTACTCAACGCTCGCGACCATTACCGGGGCCAACTAATTCATTCACAAACAAACATTACAACCCAATATCATCTAGATGTACCTCTCTCTATCCCGTCTAACTGCTCGCGACCATTGCCCTCGACGTATTGTCGCGGCACCGCTTCAGGAAGCGGATGAGCGGCGTGCCGCCCGTGCCGCGCAGCCCGTCGACGTGCACCTCGACCTCCTCCTCCGGCTCGTCCTCCTGCCCCAGCAGCGCGCGCACCCGCGCCGACGGCTGCCTCCTCGCCTGCTGGATGATGAAGCGGGACACGACGCGCATGTGCTTGTCGCGGAAGCGGCGGAGCGCTGCGAGCGCGCCGTCGTATGCGTTCGCGAGCGCCGGGTGCGTTTCCCTGCGCGCGAGCACGAGCGGGCGCAGCGGCGTAGGGTGCGACGACAGGTGCAGCAGGAAGGTGCGGTGCGGCAGCGGCATGTACTGCAGCATGCGCTGGAGGAACGTCGCCTCGACCGCGCCTCCGGGAGCAGTAGTCCCCGGCCGCGCGTGCGGGTTGGGCGGCGCAGCCTTGGCTTCGGCCTCGGCCTCGGCGACGTGCTCGGGCAGCACGGGCACGGCATTGAGGCGGATCGGGGTCGCATCCGGGTCGTCGCTGGGCGCAGCCTCGGCCTCGTCCTCGCGCTCCGAGTGGTCGACGGTGAGGAAGATGTCAAAGGCGTGGACAAGCGACGACTGGCCAGCACTTGGTCCCGAGAACTTGCGGCCTGCGCTAGCCGGGGCAAACGTGTTCTCGGCCTCGTGCGCCGCATCGTCGGTGCCAAGGAAGAGCCAGCCGGGCGACCCAGGTCCGTCGGCGTCGCCGCCGCGGAACCATGGCCTGATGAGGTGGTAGAACTCCTCGGGGTCGACCTCGGTGTTCATCTTCAGGGTGATGTCACCCACGCGGTCGATGAGGACGGCCAGCTGGCGGAGGTAGACTGTCAGACGGCGGAGGGCGAGCTCGTCTGCGAGGAACAACTCGTCGAGACACTGACGCATGAGCGCGAGAGCGGCTGCGCCCGCAGCCTCGCACTCTGCGCTGACGAGGTAGAACATGGCCTCGGAGCGCGTATTTGTAAATGTCGCGAGGGTGCGCTCTGGCGGGTTGTTGGCCAGGTTGGTCGGGCGGTCCGGGTCCTCGGGGAGAACATTCCACAGCACCGTGTCGGCATACGTCAGGATCGGGGGCAGGCCGACGAGGCGCGAGGTCGCGAGCAGGGGCACACTGATCGACGCGGGGACCGTGTGCGGCGACGCGGCCGTCGCAGCCGGCGCGCAGTGGACGTAAAAGTGGGCGAGGAACGAGAGCACAATGTGCGCGCGGCGGAGGAGCGGGAGCTCGTCGAGGCCGGCAATGTCAAGGGTAGGGAGGGATGCGACGGCAGTACGCCAAGACATTTCCTTGTCCTCGCGCCCGCCGTTGAGGCGGAGGCCGTCTCCTACTCTTGAGCCGGCCGCTGCGTCGAGCGCCTCCTCCCACACGTCGTAGGGCGCGGGGAGGCGCGCGACGTTTGCGCTGCCCGGGAGGAAGCCCGTGCGGACATCGACGTCAAAGTCTGCTGCTGCGAGCGAGGCGACGTTGGGCGCGAGGCCCGGGGCCGCGTGCGAGGTGGTGCTGAGCGAGGTGTTTGGGTCGTTTGAGAAGGTGGGAGGAAGGGCGAGGAAGTGGCCCGGCGGGAGGGCCGCCAGCGGGTGGTCGATTGGGTTGTCGTCTGCCATCGGGGCGGCGGCGTCAACAAACGTGGGCGGGGTGGGGGTAGGGGGGAGGGTGAGGAGGAGAGACGGGGGGGTGCAGGCGCTCGCTCAGTCGAATTGTCTGTCGGCTTGGAGACGTCGCGGGGTGTGAGCCGTGATGGCCGTTGGGGCGGGTTGAGTAATGACAAAGAGAAAGATGTTGACGGGGATTGAGTTGAATGCGGGGTCGTGCGAGTCCCAAGTCGATTTTGCGGGTGAGTTGTGGCGTCGAAACTGGCTGGCTAAAGCTGAGTGAGCCCCACCAAAACGGCGCACAGTCACACACTCGGAACAGGTCGGTTGGGTGGCAACGGAATCAATTTTGTAATACAGAGATTACACAGCCTCGGGGCAGTCCTAATCGGGGGGCGTTGCTTGTTTACATTCATAGGGGGCGGGTCATGAGGTCAGCTAGGTCAGCTGCTCATGCTCTGCTCAATTGTCGCGTCGTCTGCGTCACTGCGGCCTCACTGCCGCGTCATGTACACACAGAGTCACGCGTTAATCGTTACTGTACTGCACCCACTACGGGCGGATCATGATTGTCACCTTGTATCGGACGCTATTCCCGCACATCGACGACATCGGAGCAAAGAGTGGCGCATCATTTGGAGTGTGTCTGACTCCGAGGCAGCTCCAAACCGCTCCGAGTCAATTTCGATTATCGCTAATCGCTCATGAGCATTACCCGGAATACTGAACGAGTCTGCATCGGAACGATCCCACAAAGATTGCTCTCGTCAACTCGTGCCAACCCGAGGCGAGGCGCGCAGACCGATGGCCGGAGGCACAACCCAGCTGTGCCACAAACACACGCCGACATCACCATGTCATCACCGATCAGTGGACGGTGTCTGACCGCCAAACGCTTTGTCACAGCGCACACCCGCGCGCAGCAGTACTTTTCAAACGCTGCATGCCTGAGCGGACAACTGAAGAGCAGTCACGTCATGCCATCACACCCGACGCACCAACCACAGCTCGGCGCGTTATCCACCCGGAGACGTAGCGAGGGGGCCAATCGCGTCGCGTGGCGCTGCGGCTGATGCAGATGCGGGGGCGGCAGTGGCACCCGCTCGGCGGCCAGTGTGGTGAGCTGCATGCATCGCGGTGTGGGGGAGCGCGACGCGACTGCCGCCGATCGTGCGGACACTGCCCGCACGCGTGGTGACATTGCTCCTGATCATCCTGACGCGTAGATCTGGACCGTATCGTGGCGAGGTGGGCAGTGAGGCGGGACTCTAGAGACGGACACGTTGGCAGAGCACGCTGCACGCTGGTTCCTCTGCAGGGGAAGACGTGTGCTCCGTGCCCGTGCTCCCAGCCTCCTGAATTAGGCGAAGAACATTGGCGACGGTCCTTGGAGACTGGTGACCTTGTCGTCGTGCTGTTAAGCATAGGTCGTAATACATCAACCGCGGCAGTCACCTCGCGTCACGTCGGCACCGACGGCCGCCGAGAGGCCGAGTGGCACCCAGGGCCGATCTAGGGCCGCCACCCTTGCAAGTCCCGGACGTGGAGCAGCGAAGCGGAGCTGGCGAGCGGACGGCGCTGAGCTCTGGCAAATAAATCCACGGAGGGCGTGCTTGCCGCTCGCTGGTTGCGTGCGAGGCGAGGCGAGCACCGCAGCGGCCTCTACACGGCGTGTCCGGGGCTGCGACGAGCCGCCGGCTGCCAGCCTCCCAGGGCTGCAGGGTAGGGCACGAGATCCATGTGATTGAGGTTGACAAAAATTAACGGTGCGGGTTTGGCGGGGTCTGGGCTGCTCTGGGCAGTGGAGCGCGACGACGAGCAGGGGAGCCAGAGCTAGTACCCTTTGCTCGCTCGCCTCGCTCGTTGCTGCAGCCTGCCTTGGTGCTCCCTCCTTCCCCACCCCCGCGCCTGTCGCGTGTAGAACGGCGCTCGGCCCTGCGACCTTGCGCCGGCTTGGCTTTTTGGTTTCGTCCCGACTGGTCCACCCTTGTGTCCTTTCTGGGTTTGGCAGTGCCTGCTGCGAGAGCGAGGTGACCGCCGGCGGACGCACGACGCAGAGAGCAGAGCAGAGAGCAGAGCAGAGCAACGACGACCACCTCGACTCCACAATAGAAACCGACTCGAGCTCATGACAATGCCCATTGTCCCACTGCCTCCTTTGTAGACAGACATCACTCACTGGCATCTAGCTGCCGCCCGCCGCCCGCCCGCCCGCCATCGACACGACGTCAGCGCCGTCGTACTCCGGTGTGAGCCGTCCACAACTCGGCGTCTTCGTCTGGGCCGCCCTCGACGCTCTTGAACAGTGACGCGGCGCTGTTCATCTCTCACCCATCTCGCGCCCACCACCGCGCCCACCGCGCCCACCGCCGCCCACCCCCACCCCACGATGGGCGGGTTCCAGATCGTAGAGGACCGCCCCACCCCAAAGGCAGTCTACAACGCGCGCATCTACACCCTCGCCGTTGTCTGTTGTAAGTCGGCCACGGCCGCCGCCGTCACAGAAGCATCGTCTGCCCCTGCTCACGCACGCCATAGCGTTCGGCGCCCTGACGTTCGGCTATGATGGAGGTGAGTTGTTTGCGAGGCCGCGCTCGGCGGGGTTCAATTTACCCTCGCTCGGCGCTCGGCACCAATCTCGGGGCTGCCGCCGGAGCTGGCTCGAACTGGATAGAGCTAACCGCCACAGCGTTCGTCGGCACAACCATCGCGCGCAAGTCGTTCCAGGACGCGCACGGCATCACCGAGATGAGCGCGGACCGCAAGCGCCAGACAATATCAAACCTCACGTCCGTGTACCTCTCTGGTGCCTTCTTCGGCGCGCTGTTCGCCTGGCCCGCGATGGAGACGGTCGGGCGGCGTTTCCCGCTCCAGGTCGCCGCCGTCGTGTTCAACGTCGGCGCCATCCTCATGTTCGCGTCGACCACGTCGCTCGCAATGCAGTACGCCGGTCGTGTCATCACCGGGGTTGCCGTCGGCGCCTTCACGGCCGTCATCCCGACATTCATCTCAGAGTACTCGCCGCCCGCGATCCGCGGCCAGCTGACCGGCTTCTTCGAGGTCATGTACCAGGCCGGCGCGCTCGTCGGATTCTGGATAAACTTTGGCATCAACACGCACATGGACGTGACGAGCACAAAGTCGTGGAAGATCCCCATGGCCGTGCAGCTCATCCCCGGCGGCCTGCTCGGCATCGGCACCTTTTTTCTCAAAGAGTCGCCCGCGTTCCTCCTCCGCAAGGGCCGCGACGACGAGGCGCTGGCGATTCTGTCGTGGATCCGCAAGCTGCCCTCCGACGACCAGTACATACAGGAGGAGGTCGCCATGGTGCGCTCCGTCATGCGCGAGGAGGCGACCCTCGGCGGCGGCAAGGACCGCGGCGGCATCATGGGCTACCTGCGTGGCGCGTTTGGCGAGATTGTCCACGTCAAGAGCACGCGCCATAGGATCATTGTCACCTTCTTCATGTTCCTCTTCCAGAACTTTAGCGGCGCCATTGTCATCAACTACTACTCGCCGACCATCTTCAAGTCGATTGGCATCACAAACGTCGCGCTGTACACTGGCATTTACGGCCTGATCAAGGCCGTTGGGTCCTTCATCTTCTTCCTGTTCATCGTCGACCGGTCGGGCAGGCGAAAGCCGTGGCTCATCTCGGCCGCGGCGTGCACCCTCTGCCTCATCTACCTCGGCGTATACGTCAAGGTTGCGCACCCGACCGAGGGCGTGCCGCTGTCGCCGTCGTCCAAGGCTGGCGCCAACGCGGCCATCTTCTTCATCATGCTCTACTCGCTCTTCTGGTCGTTTGGCGGCAACGGCCTGCCGTGGATCGTGAGCAGCGAGATCTTTCCAATCCGCCTGCGCTCCCTCACGGGCTCGTTTGCCGCAATGTGCCAGTGGCTCGCGTCGTTTGCGTCGACCATGGCCGCCCTCGACCTGCAAAAGACGCTCAAATGGGGCCTGTTCATCTTCTTTGCCGGGTGCTGCGCCGCGACTTTCGTGTTCACCTACTTCTGGGTGCCCGACACCAAGGGCATCCCGATCGAGTGCATGGACGCGCTGTTTGCCGGCCCGAGCCGCCACATGCAGTTCCGCCAGAAGAAGGTCTTCCCGCCCGACGGCATCCCGCCGCGCCCCGACGGCGCGGGGCTCAGCGCGCTGTCGTATGCCTCGCTGCACAAGCAGCACACGGACGTGTCGGAGAAGGAGTCGACGGGGCAGGCGTGCGCGTAGGCGGGGGTCGTAGGGTGTGCATATGTTGTGTGTATGGATTAGTGGTTGAATCGTAATGCGCGTGGTGTAAGACCGAGGCGACAAATGGGGGTCGGTGACGCCTCGGCCACTCGGCTCGGCATTGCCGGCGTCGTGGTGCGTCACCGCCGTCACAACGACGACAACTCTCCGCTGCACTCTCCCCACCACAATGCTCACACAGCTCACACTACGCCCCGCCCCGCGCGCCGCGCGCGCAGCACTTGCCGCCCGCAGCCTGTGCACCACCACCCCCCGCGCCAGCCCCAGCGCCAACCGCGACCCGATCCCCCCGCCGATCCAGTACGACCCCGCGTTTGACGCGAGCCGCGCCGCCGGGCACAAGTGGTTCGACGAGAACGGGTACGGCGGGGTCGGGCGGATCGAGTGGCCCGTGCAGTGGGGCGACTCGGACATGTTCCAGTGAGTCGGCGCCGCCGCGCGAGCGCAGCGAGTGAGGGCGGCGGTGTGGGTGGGGGAGGTAGTGGGGTGGAGTGGGGTTGGGGGCGGTGGCTTCGATTACCGTCCTCCACCTCGAGCTGTCTTTCACGTCTGGTGACTCTTATCGGGGCTGTCTCTGTCGCTGCGGTAGTGCCGCCTCTGCTTGGAAACGCCCAGCCTCGACTCCATCGCGTCGCCTATCCCGCAGCGCCGCCTCGCTCCGCTCGGCTAACGCCCCCAGACACACCAACAACGTCTCGTACGTGCGCTACCTCGAGTCGGCGCGCGTGCGGTTCGCGCTCACGCTCGCGCCCGAGCTGGGGCAGGAGACGGCCGAGAACTGGATGGTGGGTCCGCCGGGGAGCAAGCTGACGACAGTACGGGCGCGGGACGGGCTGGATCCTCAAGGAGCAGACGATCCGGTACCGCCGTCCGGTGACGTACCCCGACTCTGTGGGCCGCGGGCACGAACGACGCTGACGGCAGCTCATCTGGGCGCCCAAGATCACCGCGCTGGACCAGGCGAGGGCGAGCTTCACGCTCTCGCACGCCGCATGGAGCGTCAAGGAGAACGCTGTGGCTGTTACGGCGGACAGGTGGGTCGGGGCAGGGGCAAGGCTGACGCCAGCTTCGCGGTTATGTACGACTTTGATAAGCTCAAGAAGGGGGTCATGAGCGACCGCATTAGGGAGGTGCTCGAGAAGGTCGGCGTGCAGGAGGCGTAGGGGGGTAGGTGCCTCCTGGCCCGCCTGGCTTGAGCGTACCCCGAGTGGAGATGTGGTATGCTGAGCCGCCTCTACACTGAGCCGTCTCCATACCTCCAGTGGTTGCCCACATGCATGCATACATGCGATACCGCTGAAAGATGTCCTCAGTACAGAGGCCAAGTCCCCATAGATCGCAGCCCGTGGCCCGTTACGTAACCCCCAGGCACACATTGCGCCCGCCAGCCCCGCCCACAACAAACAAAACAGTCGCCAGCTCGCTCAACCTCGACTCATCCACTCACCCACCCACAATGGCCCCAGCAGCAGCGACCTCGAGGCCATCGACGCGGCCGCGCGTCCCCGCCGCAGCCAGCACTACCTCGGCCCCAGCGGCCCGTGTGACGCGCTTACGCGCCGCGCAGACGGCCGCGCCGGCGTCGCCCGCCACTGCGCTGCCCGTCCGCACGCCGTCGTCGTTCCTCTCCAAGGGGCGCGAGGGGCTGCGCAAGGTGTCGGACAAGCTCAAGGAGAAGCAGGACAAGGAGAGAGAGGTGGGTCGGTGTCGGTGCCTGCTTACTCACGCCCAGGCCAAGGCCAAGGCAGCGGCAGCGGCCACATCGGCAGACACGTACACCGAGTCGCTGCAGGCCTTCCTGCGTATCCGCCCGCCGCCGGCCGACGCCGACCCGTCCACCCACCAGCAGCCGTACCTCGAGCCCCAGGGGGACAAGGACGTGCTGATGCGCGCGCCGGCCGACCCGGCGCGCCCGCACCTCCCCAAGCCCAACCAGGTGTACAGCTTCGACCGCGTGTTCAAGCCCGAGACGGCGCAGGCCGATTTCTTCCAGCAGACGACGCTCCCCCTCGTCGACAAGCTGCTCCGTGGCGAGAACGGCCTCATGTTCTCGTACGGCGTGAGCAACTCGGGCAAGACGTGAGTTTGCGCGGCGGGGTGACGCTGACGCCGAGTTACACGATCCAGGGCGGAAACGACAATGCGTTGAAGGACCGCGGGACCCTGCCGCGCGCCATGGACGTCGTGTTCAACTCGATCGAGGGCATCGAGAGTAGCGTGAATGTGGGTGTTGAGAGGTAGTGTTGCGACTAACCCCCCAGCTCAAGTGCCAGGGCCTCGCCGATGTCGTCCTCACCGACGAGCACGACGGCTACAACCTCGCCAACATTGTCACTGAGATCGAGCCGCGTATTGAGGACAGCGTCAAGGTTGACCGCAACTTCTCGTACGCTGTGTTCGTTTCGTACGCAGAGGTTTATAATGAGAAGGTAGGTGTCCAGAACCGTTGCACCACCTGCACATGCTCACATCCCAGATCTTCGACCTCCTCGACTCGGTCCTCCCGTCGTCGCGCCCGACCGTCAGCCGTGCTGCCGGCTCCATGCGCTTCAGCAACTATGGTCTCTCTGGTGTTGGCTCGTCCATGAGCCTCGCGGCTATGGCAAACGGCGGCGGCGGTGTCCTCAAGCGCCGCGCCCTCGTCCTCAAGAACGACCCCGAGGGCAGTGGCAAGTACATCGCCGGCCTCCACGAGATCCGCGTTCGCACCCGCGACGAAGCCCTCGCTGTGTTCCGCACTGGCCAGAGAGCCCGCCAGGTGTTTGGCACCATGGCCAACCGCGAGTCAAGCCGCAGCCACGGCATCTTCACCATCAAGGTGGTTCGCATTCACAATGGTGCCCCAGAGGACCCCGACTCGGCGCAGGTCTCCAGGCTGTCAATTGTCGACCTGGCGGGTTCTGAGCGGACGAGAAACACTGGCAACACGGGTGACCGCCTCAAGGAGGCCGGTAACATCAACAAGTCTCTCATGGTCCTCGGCCAGTGTCTCGAGGTGCTGCGCGCCAATCAGCAAAAGGTGGCAGCTCATGCGCCGCCGGGCCTCAAGAAGAAGCTTGCCGTTGTGCCGTTCCGCCACTCCAAGCTCACCGAGATCTTCCAGAACTTCTTTGTCGGCGACGGGCGCGCGGTCATGGTGGTGCACGTCAACCCGTACGACACTGGCTTTGACGAGAACTCGCATGTCATGCGATTCTCGGCCGTTGCCCGCGAGATCCAGACGACGGCGTCCATGACCAAGACGACCACCTCGCTCAAGCGCCAGATCAGCACCCAGTTCAATGCCGTCAAGCACGCCTTTGGCGGTGGCCAGAAGATCAAGGTGGTCGTGCCCGTCATGCGCCCGCCATCGGCGACGCCCTACGCTCGCCAGAGCACCATGCCTCCTCCTCCAGTCCCTCCCAAGGCGGCTAGCCGCACGGCTCGCCCACCGACCCCCGCCAAGCCCGAGCCCGCGCCCGTGGCAGAGGTTGAAGACTTTGTCGAGGAGGAGATTGAAGTCGTCGAGGAGGATGCCGAGGAAGACGAGGACGACGACGAGAAGGACGCTCTCGTCGACTACCTCTTTGAGCAGCTTGGCGCTCTCAAGACGCAACTGTACGAGAGCGAGATGCGCAACGCCACGCTCGAAGTTGAGATCCGCGAGGAGGTCGCGCAGGAGGTCCAGGAGACCATCCAGCGCATGCAGGCCGAGTTCAACCGCCGCATTCAGCTCCAGGCCATCTCTGGCGAGGAGAAGGCCGACATGAAGCTCGACATTCTGCAGCGCACCATGGGCCACGTGCAGTCGGACGCCGACACGTCGTTTGACCAGAGCTTTGCCTCGGCCGACGAGACTCTTGTGAGTTGGTACGACCTCACAGCTGCTAACTCGATCAGGACTCGGACAGCGGTGACACGACGCGCCTGTCCGACCCCTTCGCCATGGAGGCGTCGCGTGTCGTCGAGTCTGACGACGAGTCGGAGCTTGAGATCGACGAGTCGCTCATCATGTCTGAGGCTGCGAGTGACGACGAGGACGTAGCCGAGGCGGCCGAGCCTGTTGCCCACGTCCCTGTCGTGCACGTTGGCGAGGTTGACTCGGTTGTGCCCTCAGCCGCGCAGTCTGACGCCGAAATGATCGAGGTCGATGACGACGAGGACGAGGAGACCGAGGAGGAGGAGGAAGAGCTGGAGGACGAGGACGAGAGCGAAGAGCTGGAGGAGGGCGACAGCGAGGAGGACGACGAGTCGGAGGAGGAGGAGGAAGAGGAAGAGGAGGCTGCCGACTCGTCGTTCGCCGCGTCGTCAGTCTCGTCTGCGCCGTCATCGCCGCAGCCGGCGCGACGCCGCGCGACACAGAGCCCGTCCAAGAAGCTGGCTACCCCGCTTAAGTCTGCCGCGCCGCGCGTCTCCAAGTTTACGCTGGCAAGCACACCGTTAGGCGAGAGCCTGCGCCAGCTGCGCCTGGGCGAGGACGACGACGAGGACGACGTTGCGCCGCTCGTCAAGTCTGTCAAGAAGAAGAGGTACGTGGCGTGGGCCGCGGCTTGACTGACGCCGCAGGACGCTCGGCAAGCGCGTCGCGACCGAAGACGAGATCGAGGCGGCGGCCGAGCGCAATCTCGGCGGCGCCGAGGTGCGGCGCATGGTGCGCAACTAGCGCGCCGCCGTCCCCCCTGCTTGTAGATTGATTGCCTCGTCCTGACCCGAGCCCCCGTGTGTGTACCACCTCTATGCAGCCATACCCTCTGTCGCTACTGCGATGCAGCCACCCTCTGTCGCCACCGCGATGCAGCCACCCTCTGTCGCTAGTGCGATGCATGCCTCTGATCTGTCTGTGTCACCTCGCCTCGTCTCCCGCTCAACGCCGCAGTGGGCTCGCGGCCCATGACGGCGCGCCGCCCTGCTGCGGCGGCTGGCCCCACCCTCCGCCGCCGCCGCCGCCACCCCCACCGTACGCATCGTACCCGCCATACCCGTCGCCACCGTACCCGTCCGGCCCGCCGTTGGGGCCACCGCCGCCGCCGTAGCCCGGCTCGACGATCCCGCCCGGGCCCTCGTCCTCCTCGTCTTCGTCGCCGCCACCCGTCTCCTGCTGCACAGCGAGCACGATCTGCGCGAGGTTCTGCACGATGATGTCGCACGCCTGGTCGAACACGTCCTTCACCGGCAGCGCGCCGACGCTCTCGGCCGAGAAGTAGAAGGTGCTCGGGACGGCGTGGAAGTCGAACGGCTGGCTGGGATCGGGCGGGGCCTCAAACTCGGCATTCTTGGACAGGGGCCACTCGGCGTCCTCGTCCGTCTCGAACCAGTACGTCGTGTGCCGCAGCTTGTTGTATGGGTCGTACTCGAACGCGACGGCGCTGAGCGGGCTCCACTTGGCGTGGTGCTTCGCGATCCCCTTGTACGCCTTGCACACGACCTCGATCTCCTGCCCGCGCCCGATGCGCGCCAGCTGGATCGGCGGCGCCGTCGCGTCGCCCTTGCCCACCGGCTGCCCGAGGTCGGCGTCGCGGTGCCGGATGATCTCGTCCTCCTCGGGCCCGATGGGCTCGTCCCCGCCGTACGGGTTGGCTCCTGGCTGGGCTGTCAGCCGCGTGCGGGGCTGGCCCACTCACCGTCCTTGGGCTCGGGATCACCTCCAACATGTCACTCGTCACCACCATGTGCTGCCCGTACTCGCGGTTCGCGGCCGACACCTTGAGCCGCAGCGTCACCATGCAGTAGTAGCAGCCCTCGTCGCAGTCGCAATCCTGGCGGTGTCAGCGGCGTCCGGTCGCCCGCCGGCCCACGGCCTACGCACCCTCGTATACCGCAGCCCCTTGATCGCGTTGCGCGACACGAGCGGCACCATGCCGAGGCGGTGGGCGAGCATTTCGTCGGGGATGGGGGAAGTGTTCTGGTAGAACGACACCTGGTCGATGGCTGGGGGGTTAGCGACTCGGCGCCGGCGGCTGCGGGGGAGGTAGGCCCGCCGCTCACGCACCAATCGTCGGCACGTCCGCCATCATTGTCCGGCGCAGCGAGTTGGCATAGGCCAAGTCCACGCCGCTCAGGTGGAACGTCGTCTCGTCCTTCTTGAGCTCGCGGACCAGCACCTTCGGCTGGTTGGTCGGCCCGGGCGCGATCGCGACTGCCGGTGCGCTCGCCTCGCCCGCTGCGCCGCCGCCGTTGTGCGTGCCGTAGCCGTTCATGGTGGATGAGGTGGAGACAGTTGAGGAGCGAGGTGTGCGTTCAAGGTGCAAGTTGTTCTTTGTGTCAGCTTTCGGTGCATGTTTTGTCCCTGACAAGCGTGGGTTGCCACGTGGTCGCGTGTCAGGCTCATTGGCGCTCACCCAGCACAACAAACCACACCGCACGACACGACCTTGGGACGCCGCGACGCAGCTACATGTACAAGATGTCATGGAGACGGGTATGTATGCTACAATCTAGTCTATGTGTGTAGTGTTAACGGGAAGATGGGCCACGGCGGCGGCAGGGGCGGCCGCTACAACAGGAGCCACCCCGCGCCGACGGCCAGCGCGCCAGAAAGCAGCAGCGCCGACACCGTCTTGGCCGGACCAGCCGCGCTCGTGCCAGCCGCCGACGCGGGCTTCTCTCCCTGCGGGCGGCCCGTGATCTTGACAGTCAACACGGCCACGAGGCCGTCAATCGCCGGGTGGCCCTCGGCCTCGACAGTGATGTAGTGGTTGACGCCGTCCGACGAGTCGTTGAGCAGGCCCGACACGTACCGCGCCTCGGTCTGGTACGTGTAGTTTCCCCACGTCGAGTTGCCCGTCGAGCTGCCGGTAATCACCGTCGTGTTCGAGACGTTGCGCGAGTCGATCTGGTGGCCCGTCAAGTTGCCCACGAGGTAGTCGCGCCCGAGGTTGTACCCGTTCGGCACGATGTCGTGCTGCTTCTCGAGGCTCATCTCGACCGAGACAGCGAGGAAGAGCGCGTTGGTCGAGTTCTGTCTCCAGTATCGCAGGTGGTTGCCGCCGTCAAACGTCTCCTTGCACGCGCCGAGGTACGGGTCGCCATAGTTCTGGCGCAGGACACCAATCTGCGTCTCGTTGCGGTGCGTCGCGTCGAGGCTCGCGTTCTGCTTCGAGCCAAAGCCGCCGCCGAGGCACTCGGTCGACAGTCCGCCAGAGCTGGGCACGTCAGCACACGCCAAGTTGAGCACCTATCTCCAGCCCCATCACACGCACAGCATGTAGTTTTGAAACCCGCCCTTGTAGAGCGAGTCGACGAGCACCTCGGGGTCCGAGTTGGCCGAGATGATGACGTTGAGCGGCTCGCCCAGGCCGGGGGGATACGTGCCGTTTACGTGCTGGCAGGTCAGCGGCGGCGCCAGCAGCGCCAGTAGCGCGGGGAGGCACAACGCACCGTGAACATGGATCCGCCGTCGTCGTTGGGGTCCTTGTACCCCGCCCCGGCGTCGCGCACGAGCAGGGCCGGCACCGGGGACGAGGGCTCGGCGCTAGCGAGGGCTAGTGACGCCGCGGCGGCGAGAGCGAGCGTGTGGGCGAGCATGGGTGATAGGGGGTTGTGGGTGCTGGGATGATTGATTCTTCCGGGCTGTGCCGGGGCGGTCGGTGTGCGGCGGACAATAATAGAGTAAGGAGTGATGGGCCGGGTATTGTTGGCGGGGCGAGGGGAGGGCAGTGGGCTAATGAGTGTCGAGTCGTAGCAGCAGCGGCGGCCTTATCGTTGCTGTCGTTGGGGTCGGAGTGATTGGGGGAGGGGGAGGGGAGGTGAGACGACGAGATTATTATACTTTGCTCGTCACGCCTTTGTGCTTTTGCGGCATGCGGTCAGGCACAATCCTGGCGCCTGGCTGGCCTGCCTCGCCTGGCTGGCACAATTTGCCCACCTGCCACTCGCCTCTCCTACGGCCGGCACGCTCCACTTGGCACCACTTGGCGCCTTGTCACCGCCCGTGAAACCTGGATACATGCAATGGTGGTACAATAATGACGATGACTCGCTCCCTGCCCCGCTGCTTGGTGTAGACTCTACGTTGTATGATGACGATGGCTGCTTGCTTGCTTGCTTGCTCACTTGCTTACTCGCTCCCCTCTCCCTCACTTGCCGCCGGTCACGCGGCGCCACAGCTCGGCAGACACCCTGGCGCGCTCGGCACCGGCACCGCCCTCGCCGCTCATGACGCTCTTGTTCTCAATCGCCCTGCGGCCGAGGAACGGGATCACCTCGTCGAGCTTGCCGTACGCAATGTACTTGAGCGCGACGGGCATGGCGCCAGAGTCAAACGTCTGCGCCACGCGGTCCGTGAGGTCGTCGCGCATGCCGTACAGCTGGGCGACGAACACCTTGCCGCGGACGTCGGGGCGGAGGTGGAGGTGGGGCGCGCCGACGGCGCCCTCGGGGACGGGGACGGGCTCGGCCAGGCCGTTGGCCTCGAGCGCGTCGACGGCGAGCTTGACGCTCTCAGCGTTGTGGGTCGCAAAGACGACGGAGAGCGCAAGCTCGGGGTGGGACGAGGACAGCTGGCGGGCGAGGGTCGACGCAATGATGGACAGCGACGAGTCGTACGCCTTGTCGGTCGCCTTCTTGTCGGGCCAGATGGGGTCAGGGCCGGAGCGGTGCTCGTCCTTCCACTTCTTGCGCTCGGCGAGGTAGTAGGCACCGCGGACGAGCTTGATGCCGAGGGCGTAGCCGTTCTGCTCGGCGTCGGCGAGCTGCGAGGAGAGGAGGGCAGGCGCGCGGCGGAGGTACGACTGGTACGTGCCGAAGATGATGGGGCCCTTGAACTCCTCGCCGGGGACGGGGCGGTTGAACTCGCGCGAGAGGAGGAGGGTGAGTGCGTCGAGGGCCGGCTGGGTCTCGGCGTGCTCGGCGTCAATCATGAGCTTGACACCGTTGTCGCGCGCGCGCACGCTCATGTCGTACAGCTTGTTCCACAGGTCCTTGAGCACGACAATGTCGGCCTCGGACACGCCCTGGTCGGACGCGAGCAGGCCGAGCGGCTGCGCGGCGCCCTCGGCGACGGGGATGGCCTTGCCGCTCGGCTCCATGACGAGCGCGTCAGACGGCTGCGGCACACCGGGGAAGGGGACCGCGTCGGAGAGCGTCGCGTCGGGCAGCTTGGACGTGAGGGGACGGGTACGGACGAGAGTGGTGGACGCGCGCTCGAGCACGGTGGGGTCGACGAGACCAGACTGAGGTGTCAGTGCCACAACCCACTGGGGAGCCGCCGACTTACAACTTTGACAGCAAAGCTCGAGGCGCCGGGCGTGCCGCCCGTGGCCGCGAGGTGGCGCTCGTACTCTCCAAGCGCGTCGATCGCGGCGTTGACCTCGACGAGGTTGTGCGCCTCGGCCTCGCGGTGGGCGGCGGCCTTGCCGTCGCCGAGCTCAGCCTCGGCAGAGTAGTTGAGCACGCCGCCGACGCCGTTGGCCTGCATCTGGTTGATGACGCTGATGCACTCTGGCGCGTCTTCGCCCGCGACAAACTGCGCGAAGAAGGTGCGGCGCACGACGGCCTCGGTCGCGGCCTTGAGGCCCGGGACAGGGCTGTGCGTGAGGGCGTGGAGGATGGTGGGCGAGGCGTCGATGAGGGCGGGGATGCCGCAGAGCGCGTAGACAAAGTACGAGCGGACGAGCGACGACGTCGGCACGCCGCGGATGCCGGGGCGGCTCTGCTCCTCTGCGTCGAGGCGGGCCGGGCGCAGTGCGTACGCCGAGCCCGCGAGGACCAGGCCGCCGGCGAGCGCATAGCCCCAGCGGCGGGGGCTGGCGCGGGGCGCGGCGCCAGGCGTGGCGCCGGGAGCGGCGTGGGCCGGTGCTGCTGCCGAGACGAGGGAGCGGCGAGCGAGCGAGGCGATGCGAGAAGTCTGTGGCCTCATCATTGTGGGTGGTGCTGGGGGGGAAACGGCGCCACGGGCCGCACCACACTCGCAGCCTTATAACACCTCGCACCCAGGCGAGTTTGCGTTGCTTCTCGGCGCAAAGCGTCACATGCAGCAGGTGGTCAACCCACTCTGCTCGGCATTGCCACCCGCTGCCCGCGCTTAGTGCGACGTCGTGGGTTGTAATCAGCCATTAGAGAGTGATATTAGAGCAGGTCATGTGGCCATTAGATGTTTTGTTGTTGACCGCGGCATGCACCGGCAAACTTCGGGCTCGGATTCGAGCGACGCGGGCGACCGGGAGTGGAGCCCACCGTACCACACTGCACGCACTGCTGCCGCCGGAGCTTGGGCACGCACCGGCGCTTACACTGGCGCCAGCAGCTCGGCATCCTTCGGTTCGTCGGCGCGCGTGGTTATCTCGCACCGGGGGAGCTGGGAGCTGCGCTGCGCCGTGCGCTGCTCCGAATCCCCGGAGCACCAAGCGCCTGGACACTTGGCAGCGTCAGAGGCACGCCTGGGCAGTGGGGCCCAGGTGCGCGTGCTCGCGCGTCGGCTTTGTATGGAATGCTGGGGAGGCTGTTGATTCCAGCTGTGTCGAGGGTGGTAGGGTGGTAGGCTGGGGCGTGTCGGCGATGGCGCCGAAGGGCAAGCTAGGCCCTGCGGTGGCGATGGCGTGGGCGTGCCGCACGCCGCGTTTAGTCACCATGTGGGTGCTGGCCGGGCTCTGCATGCCAGTAGCGGGCGCGCATGCACGTTCTTGCTACCGTGTCGTAAGAGCAGTCGCGCGTGTCCCGTCTGGTTGATGTCTGTGGAGCATCCGTGTTGACGGACATGGCAGTAATTAAGGCGGCGACAGTTAATTGGCGACAGTTGACCCTCGCCACTGAATACGCTTTGAGGCATCCTCCTCCATCCCCTCGCCATGTCGATATCTCACCTCTGACTCTGACTCTGCTCGCGCTCAATCTCCCTGACGCTCTCCTCTGGCTGCAGATGCATAGCCTCCAGTGCCACAACATTTCTGGCCGTGCAAAGACATGTGGCTGGCTATCTTCGGCGACTGCCGATTAGCGGCACCAAATCCCTCCACCCAGTGTTGTTGTTATTCTCGTCGACGCCGAGAAATCTACTCGACATCGCATCTCACCTCACATCGCGCCTCGCACAAGCAGCACCCACGACAATGTCCCCCCGCCGGCCGTCGGACGACGTGCCGGCGCATTCGAACGGCGACGGGGGCGACGTCGAGCTCCCCCCACTGCCGGGCGACGGCAAACCGCTGCGCCAGCCCGTGCTCGACTCCGACGCGCCCCCGCCGGAGGAGGCCACGGCGCTGCGCGCGCTCGCGCACTACGCCGTCCTTGTCTTCTCGAGCATGGTCGGCACTCTCTTCCGTCTGGGCCTGGACGCGCTGGGCACATGTGCGTTGGGAAAGGGACAAGCACTAACGCCGCAGACGACGGCGCCGTCGTCTTCCCCCTCGCGTGGGTCCAGGGCGTGGGCTGCGGCATCATGGGCCTCGCGCTGGCGCGCAAGAACGAGATATCGTGGCTGTGGGTCTGGGTGCTGGCGGTGCTGATGCCAGATATCCCCCGCTCTACACTTTCTTCACGACGGGTTAGTTCGCGCGACCATGAAGGCTGAACTGACACCCCAGGCATCGCAGGCTCGGTTACCACGTTCTCGTCGTGGATGCTGGAAGCGTACGAGGCTTTTGCCAACACCGAACACTACAACCGCAAGGGGTTGCATTCGGTGAGCTACTTCGTTCGGCGCGTTAGCTCACCCCCAGACGGTCAACGGCCTCGCGTACAGCTTCGTCACCGTCATGGTGTCGTTCGCGGGACTCAAGCTCGGCGGGTACGTCTCGTCCCTCTTGCCGCGCCTCCCCCGCCCGCCGCGGCGGGCTGTGGCCAACGGCGCGGACGGCCGGCCGCACGGGCAGGGCACGCGCCTGCTCGACCTACTGGCCGTCGCGTCGGCCGTCGCGAGCTACGGCGGCGCGCTCGCGCTGTACTTTGCCGCGCCGCGGCGGTGGCGCCCGCGGGCCACCTACGCCATCCTCCTCGCGCCGCCCGGAACGATGCTGCGGTTCGCGCTGGCACGCATCAACGCGCGCCGGCCGTTCCTCGACCGCTTCCCCCTCGGCACGTTCATCGCCAACATGGCCGGCACCGTCATCATCGCGGGGACGTACGCGGCCGCGCGGCGCCCCGGGGCTCGCGACAACCCGCTCGCGTGCACCACGCTCGACGCGGTGCACGACGGCTTCTGCGGCTGCCTGACGACCGTGTCGACGTTCGTCGTCGAGATGGGCGCGATACGCTCCGAGCGCTGGCGCTGGGCGTACGTCTTCGGCTCGGTCATCCTCGGGCAGGTGCTCGTCATGGCTGTGGCGGGCGGGGTCGGCTGGGGTGTGGGATACGGGCCAGTGTGCCGGCCTGAGGCGTAGATAGACCTGGTTTGGGTAGCCTGAGACGCAGCGATAGACATGTATTTGGGTACACAGTGCGAGCGGGCGGTGTCGGGCGTGGTATGCTTCGCTTCCCAAGGACACGGACGAGAAGGTCGGGCCGAAGCGCGAGTACTTAAGGTGTCCGGCGGCGCTTCGCCACCAGTACACCACCCTCACAGTCGTTTCCATGATCGCCGCCCACCGCCCCCAGTCTCGCGGGTGTCGCGCCACCCTCCCCCACCTCCCCAAGCCAGCACGCCGCCCCGTGCCCCGCCCCCCCACCCAGAAGCAACGCGTCGTCGCCCACCCCCCCACTACGCAGCGGCACATCGCGCACCAACCCCTCCCCCGCGAGCGCCCCCGCCCGCGGCAGCACCACCCCCGCCCCCGCCCGCGCGGCGCGCGCCCGCGCCCCCGGCCCCCCCGCCCGCCGTGGACCCCGGCGCCGCGCCCCCGCCCGCCGCGCCCCTCGTGCCTACGCCTACGCCGGGGGGGGGGCCTAGCCCGCGCCGTCCGCCGCGCCGGATCGCCACGTCGTCCTCCCGCACGAGGATGCTGCCCGGGCAGCTGGGGTAGTGGTGCTCTTCGCGGTGACTGTGTGGCCGCGTAGGGTGGTGTTTGCCCGCCTGATGTGTGATCCACACATGCCACCACACATACCCCAGACGAGTCGTGTACTGTATGCTCCGCGCCCCGAGCAGAGAAGTTTCGAGTATCAGAACTAGTAGAGCTGCGGGACGTTGCAGCCACATCGTATGTACATTGTCGTTTGTGGCACACATCCCCATGGTGGCAGTGCGGTGGCAGTGATGATGTGTACGCTTCACCATGGGGCGTTGGCTCGGCCGACGCCGACGCCGCCAGTGCACATGCATCCGCCATGGGGATGTGAGCACCTGGCGGGGCGTAGCTCGGGGTGAGCGAGGCGGGGAGGTGCAACGATACACAACGGACACTGGCCTCTTCATCACTGCCCCCCGCCGTCGTCACTTCCTTCATCTCCATCTTCCTCACCGTCCCCGAACTCTCTCCTCCTCCCAACGACCTCATCCCCACCACCGTCCACCTCACTCCACCCATCGCTCTCGCCATCGATGAGGTGGAGCTCACACGACGACGGGTATACCGAGGGGCTATGCCCGCGCCCGA
This sequence comes from Vanrija albida, assembly GCF_041260175.1. Lineage (NCBI taxonomy): Eukaryota > Fungi > Basidiomycota > Tremellomycetes > Trichosporonales > Trichosporonaceae > Vanrija > Vanrija albida. Next base: position 2,245,907 of record NW_027191423.1, read on the forward strand.
ACGCTAGCTGCACCGCCGCAGCACCGCCGCAGCGATCTCGCACGGGCACACGAAACGCCCCATCACCCCATGATGTACCATGGGGATGTACGCATCTACATGCATAAAAAAACTACCACAAAACGGTAAAAACACTGCAACTCCCTCACGCCTCACTCAAGCCGCGCAAAAGGCAAAAGATAATGTTGAAGGTCCTCGCCGGGATTTGAACCCGGGGCCACTCCCATAGTGTAAATTAGGACGGAAACTCCACCCTAAGAGAGTATGATAACCACTACACCACGAGAACGCATTAAGGCGTCTGACCTCAACCGATGCTCGGAGCGTTTGCGCGCCGTTATGAATTAGAGATGGGCAAAAGTGTCAAAAAATTGGCAAAATCGGTCAAAATGCCACGTGGTGCACGTGGTAAAGGGGAGGGCCGAACAATGTTTAGTTGAAGGTGGAGGTCCGAGGTCCGGAGGTCCGGATGACGCCGTCATGTTCTCGCTCCGAGATGTGCCAAGTCAGCAGTCGCAGGCGCAGTCACCGAGACGGCAGACGGCGCGGCGCGGTCAACTAGTGCTCACTCGTGTTGCACGCGTTGCACGCGCTGATGCTATCGCCGGGATACCTGGCGCGCGCCAGTAACGTCCAATCGGCGTGCACGCCGCTGCCAGGAGCTACGAGTCGGCCGGCAAGCCAATGTCGTCAGGCGGCGCCATGCCGCTGGCTGGCGTGCTGGGTGGGTGGGCTGCGGAGTCGTCGGCCTTGTGCGATTGTGCACCACGCGTGTGCCAGGAACCGCAATTACCGCAAGCCAGAGCCAGGCGGCGAGCCAGGCTGCTACAATGATGCAATAGGTCGCCGTGACCCGAACTGACTGACCCGGACTGACTGGCTTCAACTCGCCGGCGCCATCACACCTTCCTTCCCTCATCGCCCACCTCCCCATCACATACCATGGGCACCCCGCGCGCACGCCGCCCCGCGGCAGACGTCGAGAAGGTCGTGCTCCTCGCCGACGCCGACACCGACGCCGACGACGGATTCAAGGGCCACACCAGCAAGCGCACCTACCACCACCTGCTGCTGCTCCTCCCGCTCCTCGCCCTCGGCTACGGCTACATCAACAACTGGGCCTTCCCCTTCCCCTCGCCCGAGCCGCTCCCGCCGTTCGTGCAGGACGGCATCAAGAAGTGCGCCGTCATCGAGCGCCCGCCGCCCAACCCGCGCGACTTTGACGCCGACCGCAAGCGTTCGGACCGCTTCGTCAAGGGCACCGGCGCCGTGTGGCTCAAGAACGGCACCGTCTGGACTGGCGAGCACCATGGCGAAGAGGTGCTCTACGGCGCTGATGTGTGGCTCGAGGGCGGCGTCGTGCGCAAGGTCGGCAAGGGCCGCGACGACTTCCACGAGCTCTGCCGCGAGGCTGGTGACGCCGACCTCGCGGTCGAGGAAGTCGAGCTCAACGGCGCGTGGGTGACCCCCGGCATCGTCGACGTGCACTCGCACCTCGCTGTCGACCCCGCGCCGGGGCTCGTCGGCAGTGACAGCACCAACTCGCTCAAGAACGCCATCCTGCCTTACCTCCGCTCGCTCGACGGCTTCAACACGCACGACGCGGCGTTCAACCTGTCGATCGCGGGAGGTATCACGACCATGCTGGTCTTGCCTGGATCCGCCGGCAACATTGGTGGCCAGGCCTTCACCTTCAAGCCGCGCTGGACGGCCGAGAACACGCCGCAGAGCATGCAGGTCGAGCCGCCGTTTGTCATCGACGAGGAGGACGGCTGGGTGCGCACCAAGGCGTGGCGCCACATCAAGCACGCGTGCGGTGAGAACCCGCTGCGCGTGTACGGCAACACGCGCCTCGACTCGGCGTACGACTTCCGCCGCGCCTACACCGAGGGCAAGAAGCTCAAGGACAAGCAGGAGCGCTGGTGCGCGTCGCCAAAGTCGCAGTCCGAGCCCTTCCCCGAGAGCCTTGAGTGGGAGGTGCTCGCCGACGTGATCCGCGGCAACGTCAAGGTCAACATCCACTGCTACGAGACCGTCGACCTCAACGACCTGGTCCGCATCTCCAACGAGTTCCAGTTCCCTATCGCCGCCTTCCACCACGCCCACGAGGCCTACCTCGTCCCCGACCTGCTCAAGCAGGCGTGGGGCCCGACCCCCGGCGTGGCCATCTTCGCCAACAACGCCCGCTACAAGCGCGAGGCGTACCGCGGCACACCTTACGCCCCCAAGATCCTCGCCGACGCTGGCCTGCGCGTGTCGATGAAGTCGGACCATCCGGTGCTCGACTCGCGCTACCTCATCTTTGAGGCCGCACAGGCGCACGCCTTTGGTCTCAACTTCTCTGAGGCGCTCAGCTCGGTCACGACGCACCCGGCCCGCACGGCCGGTCTCGGCCACCGTCTTGGCTACGTCCGCCCTGGCTATGACGCGGACATTGTTGTCTGGGACTCGTTCCCTCTGGCCATTGGCGCCACGCCCAAGCAGACGTACATCGACGGCATCCCCCAGATCATCAAGCCTCACGTCGTGCACAAGCCGGCGGCCGCGCAGGAGATTAGCAAGGAGGGCAACTACGACAAGGAGGCGGCCGAGGCCGTTGAGTCGCGTGGTGACCCCGACCTCCGCCCCAAGAAGCGCTCGAGCCGCGTCGTGTTTGACGGCGTTGCCGACCTGTTCGTCAGCCTCGAGGGTGTGCGTACCGCGGGCGCGCCGTCGCGTGTTGTCGTCGACGACGGCGAGATCACTTGCGTCGGCGCCGAGTGCGTCGTTGACCAGGGCGAGTTCACCACCGTCGACCTCAAGGGCGGCAGCATCGCCCCCGGTCTCATCTCCACCGGCTCCAAGCTCGGCCTGATCGAGATTGCTCAGGAGTCGTCGACGTCGGACGGCAAGGCGTACGACCCGCTCGACTCGCCCGACCTGCTCGACGGCCTGCTGGTCCGCGCGGCTGACGGTGCTCGCTTCGGCGGCAAGGACGAGCTGTTCGCGTACGAGGCGGGTGTCACCACTGGCGTCACCGCGCCCATCTCCAACGGTTTCTTCGCTGGCTACTCGTACTCGTTCTCTACGTCGGCCGAGCACGCGCTCGAGCCCGGAGCTATCGGCAACACGGCCGCAGCGCTGCACCTCAACCTCAACATTGCCAAGAACTCGGTGTCGACCAAGATTGCTCTCTTGCGCTCGCTCCTCGCGGGCGACGACCTCAAGGCGAGCGACGAGCTGCACACTGCGTTCGCCAAGGCCGCCGCCGGCGACCTGCGCCTGGTCGTGTCGACCTCGAGCGCCGACCACATCGCGGCGCTCATCCGCGTCAAGCGCGAGACTGCGCCCGCGCTCAAGCTGACCATTCTGGGCGGACACGAGTCGTGGCTCCTCGCCGACGACCTTGCCAAGGAGAACGTCGGCGTCATCATTGCGCCGGCGCGCTCATTCCCCTCCGACTGGAACTCGCGCCGCGTGCTCCCTGGCCCGCCACTTAGCGCGCACACGCTGCCCGCGCACCTCGCCAGCCGCGGTGTGACTGTCGGCCTGGGCATCGCCGAGGAGTGCGATGCACGCCTCACGCGCTTCGAGGCGGCGTGGGCGTACGCGGCCGCGCCCGACGTCTTCAGCAAGCAGAAGGCGCTCGACCTCGCGAGCGGCAACCTCGCCGAGCTGCTCGGCCTCGACACTGACGCGAAGGCTGCGGACATCGGGTTCGTCGCGTACGAGGGCGATGTGTTCAGCTTCGAGTCGCGCGTGCGCGCCGTGCGCGCTCCTGGCCGCGGCGACCTCGACCTGTTCGAGTAAGCGGGGTGAAGCGAAGTCCATGCAGGCGGGGTGAGGCGAATGCATGGCGAGTTGATAGAAGTAGAAGAACGCAAAGATGCAGCAATCAGGCAGGCGTGATGCATGCGTCGGCCGCGCGCTATCAGATTAAGCATGCCGCGTGCCGCATGCCTTGCTTTTGTCAGCACCCACACGCGCCAGCACGTAATCGCGCCTTGCACCAAAGCTGGACCAGTCATAACCCGGGCATTTGCACCACCCCGCGCCCACGAACGCCCCATCACCGTGCACCCCCACCCCCACTCCTCCTCGCCGCCTCCTCGCACGCACGCATGGTCGCGCCCCGCCGCCGCTCAGACACGCAGCGCCCGCTGCTCGACGAGGGCGAAGCTGCTTTTGACCCGCACCCCGACACGACAGGCGGCATCGCGCTCGCCGACCCCGACGACGACGAGCCCAAGCCCTCTGGCCTGCGCGCACTCGACATGGCGCCGACGACAAGGGACAGGTGGAGCCTGCTGCTTCTTGCTGTGAGCTCTCCCCTCCGCCCCTGCCCCCCACCCCCTCCCGTGCCCCAGCTAACCCGCCAGACCGGCATCGCCCTCTTCCTCCCGCTGACCTGGGCGCTCGTCCTGACGGCCGACGTCTCCGCGCTCGGCTGGTTCGCGCCGCACCCGCCCCTCAACGCGCTCGCGATCACCCTCTTCGCGCTCGGCGTCGCGCCCGTGCAGCCGCCGACCCCTCCGCCGGGCGTGCGCGCCGCCCGGCTGGCCACGCACCAGCAGCTGCTCGCAGGCCTCGCCGTGCCCCTCATGGCTATCGGCACAAGCTGCATGTGGTGGAACAAGGAGGTGCACGGCGCGGCGCACTACACGACCTGGCACGCGTGGTTCGGGTGCGCGACCCTGCTGTGGGTGCTGGTCCAGGCGCTCGTCGGCGGGCTGAGCGTGTGGAGCGGGGGCGCGGCGTTCGGCGGCGGCGCAAAGGCCAAGGCCGTGTACAAGTACCACCGGTGAGTTGGGCGCTGAGGCGGGGCTGACGGTAGACTCTCGGGATACCTCCTCATCGCTCTGTCCCTCGCCACTGCGTTCCTCGCCGGCGGATACTCGACGTGGGCGCTCTCGCGCGGGCCGGCGTTCACGCCCGTGCGCGTCGGCGCGTTCTACGTCGGCATTCCCCTCATCGCCGCCGGGCTCGGGCTGCGCATCCGCACGAGCAAGATGAAGTTTGCGTAGGCGGGGCGTGGGCCGTAGCGGCCGAGACAAGACGACGTAGACTAGATATGCACGACAGATGTTACGGGCTACGAGCCTAGTACCCCTTGGCCAGATCGACGACGTTGAACGGGCGCTCGCCACGCTCCACCCGCTTGGCATTCTCCAGCGCAATGTCCGTAGCAATGTCCATCTCGCCCTCGGCATTGCCGCTGAGGTGCGGGGTGACGATGGCGCGCGGGTGCGTCCACAGCGCGTGGCCCTGGGGCAGCGGCTCGGGGTCAGTCACGTCGAGCGCGGCGCCGAACAGCGTGCCGTTGTCGAGCGCGGCGAGGATGTCGGCGCTGGACACGAGGTCGCCGCGGCCAATGTTGACGAGGAGCGCGCCGGGGCGGAGCTTGGCTGGGGTCAGCCGCATCGCGCGGTCCACTCACCCAACTTCTCCGCCGTCAGCATGCCCCGCGTCGCCGGCGTGCTGGGCATGCTGCACACGAGCACGTCGGTCTGGGCGAGGAACTCGTCGAGCTGCGCGGCGTCCCGCGTCGAGAAGTACCTCTCCGGCACGCTGCCGTCCGGGTCGCCCGTCCCAGGGATAACGTACTGCCCGTCAGCTTGGCCCCACGCGCCAGCCCACCTCCGTCTCGCTCGTGCTCCGCCCGCTCGTGTTGGCCGCGACGACGCGCATCCCGTGCGCGCGGAGCAGGCGCGCCGCCTCGCGGCCCAGCGCGCCGTAGCCCAGCATGCCGGCCGTGCGGCCGTGCAGCGAGCGCGCGTAGTATGCTCCTCCGGCGCCGTCGACCTCGGCCTCGCTCGCCCAGCGTGCGTGTGTCTGCCCGTCAGCGGCGCCTGCCCCTAACCCACCCTCGCGAAGGTGATCATCGCAGGCATCTGGTGCAGCAGGTTGATGACGTTGCCCACGACCCACGGGGGGATGGAGAGCACGTGCGTCCCGCTGGCCGTGGACACTGTGGGCCCGGCCCCGGCGCTCGCGAGCTCCGCGATGGCGGGGGAGGAGAGGAGCTTGTCGGCGCCGGCCATCGCGAGCTGGATGTGCCGCACGTTCGGGATGTCGGCGAGCGCGACGTCGGCCGGGAGGCCAGCCCACGTCGTGAAGACGTACTCTACCTCGGGCCGCACGGCGGGCGGCAGGCTAAAGTCGGGGTGGTAGTGGACCGTGGGGAAGGCGGCGCGCACGCGCGCGAGCGCGCGCTCCGGCAGCGGCACGAGCACGGCCGCGGTCGTGATGGGGGCGCGGGGCATGCTGTGCTGTGTGGGGGTGGCTACGACACGCCCGAGGGTGCTGGCTAGTGCTGTGGTCGCGCGCATGCTTATGAGGAGATGGGAGTCGATGGGAGAGGTGTCGCGCACATCGAGCGCCGACGACCGACGACCGACGTCCCGATGCGTCGGCTCGCTTGCCGCCTGTTAGCCGCCCGGCTGAGCCGACGCTTTATCTAGCCGCCTGGGTGAGCGTCCGCTGGGGCGAGGGGCGGCAACACCGGTGCATGCGTGCATGCATGTGTGAGGAGGGTCGCTCTTGGTGGGTGCGGGGCCGGCCGGCGCAGCTCGGCATGCATGGCGCAGCGTGTGGCAGCATGGCGTGGCACCAGCGTGTAGCACCTGGCCGGCGACTGGCTTGTCCGCCACAATGGTCGCAGTACTTCGCGATACACGTCAGCCCTTGCCCAACAACCCACTCGGACAGTCTTCCTGGCACGCGTGGCGCCGAGGTCGTGCAGGCGGCCCGTCTCGATGCCGTACATGTCGTCGAGATGCGGTTCATCCCGGGGATGCCGGGGTGCTGGGACTCACGGGGCCAGCGACCCGACGGGCATCCAGGAGCAATGAACCACACAAGGACGCGCCGGGTTGATCGACTGTGCGTGGGGAGTATCCCACCGACGTACCGTTCCCCCTGCCGTACGCTGGAGTGGCTCGCGGCGAGCTCGGGCTCTCGAGTGAATCGTCTCATTCCTGGGTGGTAGCAGTGCCCTCAGAAGGTCTCAAGGAAACGAACATGGATGCAGCGCTTGCTTTCACGCCCTACAGCGCTACACACTCTCATGGCCCAGCTCATGGTCCTTTCCGTCGCCACGCATCACAGGTCTCTGTCGCCACGCCCAGGTCCACGTGGCGCGATACAAACCGGACGGCCTCCGCCCTCCTCCGCTGGCCCGCCGGCCCGCCCGCCGCCACTCCCGGCCACACGACGGCTCGGAGCGAAGGACGCCCTGCCGCTCGGTCGACGACGTGCCGAGGGATCACAGCGGGGCCCACGGCGCTCGCCACCCCGTATCACGGCGGCCACCACGCCGTACCTCCAGCCGATCGCACAGCCCGAGGGATCGCGGGCGGGGCCACGGTCCTCACCACCCCGTATCTCCAGCCGATGCCACACCCAGAGAGGGGGCGGGCGGGGTCCCGCACCTGCTCTCCACACGCCCTCGGTCGAGCGGAGCACGTGCCGGCGGACTCTGCCCCGTCAAGGCTCATGTTCCGGTTGCGCGGGGGAGCGTCATGTGAGCCGTGCCGAAACGAGTGTTAGCGGGGGAAGAGCGGACCTGCCTCCGCTTGGCGCGTACACACACACGACTTGCTCCATCTGGCGCTTCCAGTAGCCTTGGTGACTGACCGAGTGTATCTCTTCCATTCCCGGTTCTCTCCCCGCCGCCACCACAAGCACTAACCCGAGATTTTTCCAATGTCGCGCGACGCCGAGCCGCCAAGTCGCCGTGTCGTGCCCCAGCAGCTCGGTGCAGCCTCATCCGCGAGCGGCGAGTCGAGCCGGCGGCACCCCAGTCCGCTCCACGGCCGGCCAGGCCCCGGCGTCTGCGTCATGGTTCCAGAAGCGTGCCGCAAATGTCGCCGGACACTCGGCCGCTCCGCCCACTACCACGCGCCAAGTCACCGAGCTTGTTTGTTCACAGCGTGGGACGCGACCCCATTCTCCCCACTGCCCCACTAGCCCCGCGGCGGGGCAGCTGCGGAGGCCTATGAACCGACATGTCGGATCCTGAGTGTCGTGCTGGTTTGCACCGGTGCTGATGCCGCCGGCGCTCGCTTGATAAAAGGCACCCAGCGAGGCAGCTGACTGGGCCCCCACGACCGACAACCCTGCTCCACAAACCACCTCCATCACTCACCATGGCGGTCGAAGCACAGGACTACACCCAGCTGTCCCGCGGGCAGCTCATCTTCTCGTTCAGCCTCGTCACATCGTTCGTGAGTGCTGCTCTCCTCCACGCCCCCGACGACGCTGACCACCCCAGTTCTTCCTCTGGGGCCTGTCGTACGGCCTGCTCGACGTGCTCAACCAGCACTTCCTGCACAACTTCAACCTCACAAAGACCCAGTCGACACTGCTGCAGTTTTCCTACTTTATTGCGTATTTGGTGGGTTCCGCCGTCGCGCGCAGCCGCTGACGAGCTAGGTCGTCTCCCCGCCCATGGGCTGGGTCATGCGTAGGCTCGGGTACAAGAAGGGTATCCACATCGGCCTTGGCCTGTTCAGCATCGGCGCCATCCTCTTCTGGCCCTCGGCCAAGTTCGGCAAGTATGGCATGTTCGTCGCGTTCACCTTCCTCGCCGGGTCGGGCATCGCCACGCTCGAGGTCGCAGCCAACACGTACATCACTGTCCTCGGGCCGCCCAAGCACGCCGGGTTCCGCCTGACGCTCGCACAGGCGTTCAACGTGGGTTGCTTGTCCGTCGCACCGCTGACCCCCAGGGCATTGCCACAGTCGTCGGCCCCCAGATCGGCGCGCACGCCTTCTTCAACGAGTCCAACAAGGACTCGCTCGGCTCAGTCCAATACGTCTACCTCGCCCTCGCCGTCTTTGCGCTCCTCCTCAACATCGGCGTGTACTTTGCCAAGCTGCCCGAGGTGCGCCAGCACGTCACGCCCGAAGAAGAGCAGATCATGGAGGAACAGGGCTGGCGCGGCTTCCTCCGCCAGCGCCACACGCTGTTCGGGTTTGCCGCCGAGTGGTTCTACGTCGGCGCCCAGGTCGCCGTCGCCACCATGACCGTCTTCTACGTCATCGAGCAGGGAGGGTACGACGCAGCCATGGGTGCCAACCTCCTGTCTGCGTGCCAGGCCGTCTTCACCGTCGGGCGCTTCATCGGCGTCGCGTACCTGCGCTATGTCGACCCAGCCTTCTCGCTCGCCGTCAACGGCGTCGGCCTCGTCATCTTCTCCATCCTCACGTCCGTGCTCCACGGCAAGGCCGGCATCGGCTGCCTGTTCATCATCTTCCTGTTTGAGTCGACCTGCTACCCCGTCATCTACTCGATCGCAGTCTCAAACCTCGGCGGGTACACCAAGATCGGCGGCGGCCTGCTGTGCGCCGGGGTGTCGGGCGGCGCGGCGTACCCGGCGATGCAGGCTGCGCTGGCCGACGTCACGTCGACGCGCCTGTCGTTCCTCATCCCCATGACCGGCTTTGTCCCCCTCATGCTCTACGGCATGGGCATGTGGGCGCACAAGTGCAACCGCCGCGGCGTGTGGTCCATGTGGGTCAAGGACCTGGACGGGGCGGAGGAGGCTGAGAAGGACGCGCATGAGGCCGCCATCCGCGACCTGGACGCCAAGGACACCAAGGACACCAAGGACACCAAGGACAAGACCGTGGTGCAGCACGTCGAGGCGCCGTAGAGTGTACTAGTATTTATACACATGGGGGTGTGGGCTGTCAGAAGAGTTAGGGATGCTCCTGCTCCTTGTACCACGATGAAGTAATCAAGGTGCCATTTGTGACAATCATTGTGCTGCTGCATTTTCCAAGGCTGAAGGGCCATCCCTACTACTCCTCAAGCTGTGTAATGAGCTTTCCACGGCTCTTGCCCTCGAACAGGCGGAGCCACGTCGCGGGCACGTCCTCAATCTTGGTGGGCACGACCGTCTCAGACTCTGCGACCTTGAGCTTGCCGTCCTCGATGAACTGGCGGAGGTCCTTGGTAGCCTCGCCCCAGCGCGAGATGTAGTTGAAGACGGTGAAGCCCTGGATGGTGATGCTCTTGGAGATGATGTCGGCGAAATGGGGGAACGGCGTGTACTCGCCGTTGTACGATGTGATCTGGCCGCAGAGTGCGACCCGGCCGTGCGGGTTGAGCACGGTGAGCAGGTGGTCAAAGATGTCGCCGCCAACGTTGTCGTAGAACCGATCCACGCCGTCAGCGCCCACAATCGCCGCGAGCTGCTCCTTCCAATCGGCGGCCTTGTAGTCGACGGCGGCGTCGGCGCCAATGCTCTTGAGGTACGCGACCTTGTCCGGGTCGCCAGCGATGCCGATGACCCGCTTGGCGCCCTTTACGTTCTTTGCGAGCTGGACGACCACCTGGCCCACGGCCCCAGCCGCGCCCGACACGACGACAGTGTGCTCGGGCTTGACGTCGAGCACGTCGAGCGTGCCGGCGTACGCCGTGAGCGACGTGAACCCGAGCGGCGAGATGGACGCGTACGGCTTGCCCGGGAGCTGGCTGCGGCTGTCAGATTGGGAATACAGCGCACTCACGCAGCGGGGGCAGTGACGGCCGACTCGTCGACGACGCTGTAGTCGGTCCAGCCAAAGTAGCCGAAGACGCTGTCGCCCGCCTTGTACTTTGTGCTCTGGCTCTCGAGGACCTTTGCGACGGCCGACGCGCGCATCGGGTTGCCGGGGGCAACGAGCGGCTTGGGGCCGGCCGCGATAAAGTTACGCTGGGCCGGGTCGTTGGAGATGTACTGCACCTGCACGAGCAGCTTGCCGGCCGAGAGCGCGGGGAGCGGGCGCGTCTCGAGCTTGAAGGTCTCAGACGTCACGGGCCCGGTCGGCGCCTTGTTGAGGATCCAGATGCGCTGCGAGGTGCGGAGGGCCATGGTGGGGTGCGGTGGGGAGGAAAGGTTGGGTAGGCGGGCTGGAGAGGGGGCATCGAGCTGGCTTTATACGGCCCGCGAGCGACGTCTGAATGGAGTGGGAATGACGTGATGCGGCATGGAGCCAGGTGCGGCATGATGCGGCCTCTTGTTATCTGTAGTGCGGCGACCTGGCCCGGGCTTACACATCTGTGAGGTCCGCGCGGCCGCGGATCTGGGATATGGCAGACTGCGTCACTGATTCAGCGGCGCGAGCATGTGGCAGCATGGCAGTGGACATTGTCGAGCAAGTGGCGCGTGGCAGGCAGGAGGCCAAGCGGATCGACATGGCTTAGATAGCCACTTGGTGCTGTGTGGTCGGCCGGCGTAAGGCCTTGCCTCCTCCAGCCGTATTGTGTGCCGCGCATGACACACACGACTGGGGGAATAAAAGATGCGTGCGCTTGAAGCGTGGGGGCTGGGCCGTGAGATGCGATGCTCCGAACTGGCGAGTATGCATGGTGCCGCTTACAGGTGCCGACAGACGGTGGGGGCGTCCCGACAACTTGATCCTGCACGGCGCAAGGGGACACAGCGAGCGCTTGCTCCTTTGTCAGTCCACCCCCGCTGTCCGTATGTATGGACACACACCTAAGCCTCCTCCGCAGCCCCGCGCACCATGCTCTGTGCCCCGCGCTCTGCTCTGGCGTCGGAGTAATGTCTCAGACTCAGCAACTATGATCCGCAGCATTCGGCCATGTGGCTCGCCCGTGCGCTTGCCAACCGCCTCGCCCGCGGTCCTCCCCCGACGCGTTGACTCGGCCCCCGCGACCCCCCCAAACCTTGGCCGGCTGCTATGCAATACCTTTCGCCTAACTGGGCCAACACGCGATGCATGCTCCGAGCCCGCTCTTTATCTTCGCACCGGCTCTTGTCAGTCCCTGTGGATCCTGATAAAATTTCGGCCGAATCGACTCGACCGGTGAATCATGTTTTGTTGTTTTCCTCAGGTAGCCGAGGGGAAAGATGATATCGACGTCGTCGAACTCGCCCGAGTTCATGTAAGCTGCGTCGCGGGGGGTGGTGAGCGCCTGGTGAGCGGGCATGTACATAACGCTGCTGGTCGAGCTCTTGTTCCATACACTCTACCCACGATGGACTCTAGAACATCAAGCCCCGCGCCAGACGCCGAGAAGGGCCGCCGCGCGCCCGTGATCACCGACGACGTGTTCGGCGACATTACAGACGACGGGCCAAACTACCGCAATGTGAGCAGCCTCCCGGGCCGCACTGACGCCAGGTGTCTGGGCTCGGCGCGCTCGTCCTCCTCACAAAGACAAACTTCGGCCTCGGCGTGCTCACGATCCCGAGCGTGCTGCACACGTTCGGCATTGTGCCGGGCATCATCTGCGTCCTGGCCATGATGGCGCTCACGACGTGTAAGCGAGCGGAGCCAACCGCGCTGACACGCCAGACTGCGCGTCCCACGTCGGGCGCTTCAAGCTCCGCCACCCAGAGGTGTACGGGCTCGCCGACGCCGGCCGGGTCGTCGGCGGCCCCGTGGTCCAGCACCTGACCAACGCGTGCCTCGGTCTCTGTGCGTCGTGGCGTTCGGGCACTCGGGCTCGGCTGACGTCCCAGACTACATGCTCATCACGTCGTCGGCGATCGTCAGCCTGTCGATCGGGCTCAACGCCGTGTCGACCCACGGCGCGTGCACCGCCATCTTCGTGTTTGTCGCCGCCGCTGCCGGCCTCGTCGTGGGCAGCGTGCGCACCCTCGGCTCGGTGGCGTGGATCGGCTGGGCGGGCCTCATCTCGCTCCTCGCGGCCGTGCTCACGCTCGCCGGCGCCGTCGGGCGCCAGGACCGGCCGGCCGCCGCGCCGCCCACCGGGCCGTGGGACAAGGGCGTGCTCGCCGTCGCGCACCCGACATTCGCGCAGGCCATCGCCGGCGTGAGCACGATTCTATTCAGCTACGGCGCGACGCCCATGTTGTGAGTGGCTCCCCGGGCGGGAGGCAGCGCTGATGCCGCCAGCTGGAACATCGCGTCCGAGATGCGCGACCCGCGCCGGTTCAACCGCGCCATGGTCTCGTCCATGACCATCATCACGGTGCTCTACCTCGTCATCGGGGGCGTCGTGTACGCCTACTGCGGGCAGTACGTGTCGTCGCCGGCGCTCGGGTCCGCCGGCCCGCTCATGAAGAAGGTGTCGTACGGCATCGCGCTGCCCGCGCTCGTCGCGACCCTCACCCTCTTCTGCCACTGCGCCGGCAAGCACTGGTTCGTGCTCATCCTCAAGGGCAGCCCGCACCTCACGTCCAACTCGCCGACGCACTTTGCCACATGGTTCGCGTGCATGTTTGGCAACGTCGTCCTGGGCTATGTCATTGCCAGCGCCATCCCCAACTTTGGCAGCATCATCTCGCTCGTCGGCGCCGTCATCATCCCCACCGTCGGCATCTGGCCGTACATCTTCCTGTGGTGGCACGACAACTGGCGCTCCGCGTCCGACGACGAGCGGAGACAGTGGTCGCGCCGCGCAGAGCTCGCCCTCAACATCCTCTGCACCCTCCTCGGCATCTTCATCACCGTCGCCGGCACGTACGGGTCGGTGCTGGATGTCATCGACTCGTCGGCCGGCGGCGGGCCGTGGTCGTGCAATGACAACTCGAACTCTGTGTAGGCGGCGTGGCGTGGCGTTACATCATACATAGGCATCATACACATCATATCTAAATCATCATGGCTACAGCGGGTTGGGCAGCTCGCTGCGAAGGGAGCGAGACTGGACAATGGCCGACAGGAGGGTCGTGACGAACGAGATGGCGATGCAGATGGCGTAGCGGGTCGACATGGCGGTCACCGGCTTCTCGACGGCAGTCTCGACGTCTCCGCCCTTCTCATTCACCAGAGGCAGCGCCGCCTTCTCATTCACCAAGGGCAGCGACGCGCGCATCTCCTCGATGTGCTCGGCCTCGCGGCGGGTGTAGTACTCGGCGAAGGCGCCGCCAAGCGCGCACATGACGCAGGCGACCATGCCGATAACGGGCAGCGTCCAGTCGCCGTGGTACGTGAGTGCGTAGTGCACCGCGATGGGGAGCCAGCCAAACTGAATGGCGCGGGCCACGACCACCTTGCGCCGGTTGGGCGACATGGTCGCAAAGCTCGCGAGCTGCGTCCTGTCAGCCGTGTCTTATCCTCCCACGCAGAGACACTCACGCCGGGCCACATGTTCGTCTCGACAAAGAACAGCACGGCCATGGCGAGCAGACCGGTGTTGTGCGACAGGGCGATGCCGAGCATGTTGACCTCGCAGAGCGAGTACCATCCTGCCACGAGCGACGCCGTGGTGACGAGCATGGCGGTCCATGCCACGGCCTTGCCGGCGTTGGGGTGCGTGAACTGCGGGAGTGTCAGGACGGTGGTCGGGACTCGTGGCGGGACCCGGCGCGCTCGACTCACCGGCGGGGGAAACGACACCTTCTCGCCGTCCTCGAACAGGACGACGAAGAAGACCAAGGCGCACACTGGGCCAAAGGTCGCGAGCCCGCTGTACCGCCCCATCACTGCCAGCGCCCACATTGCGTACGCGGTATACACTATCACGATGGCGACGGACCAAATCCGCGTCTGGGCTTCCTTGGAGATCATGTTGGCTACGAGGTCAGGCGCTGTGCTCGCGATCCACATACCTACTAGCTGGCTTGGTGGGAATGTAGAGCCGGGGGGGAGGGGATGCCGCACGATGTACACGCCGCTTGCGGCTGTTATACATCCCCCGAGTGGTGCCATGCTCCCTCCCCCCCCCCTCTCCCCCCCGGTGCTATGCTGCTGAAACACTTGAGAGGGACGGCGCGTTCTTACACCTCACCAGTCCCCTACATGTGCTCTGGGCACTCTGGAACCCAACTCCTAACTTTATTACCTCCCCGCGCCCCCTGTGATCTCAAGCTCCAACGCTGGAATCGCACGAGTCGTCATTTTCTTGTCACAGGTGAAACTCCGGCATTAAACGTTGAAGGTAAATCCATCCTCCTGGAGACCGGGGTCCGAGGGCACATGAGCGGGAGCGTTGGCTCCGACGTCAGGAGTCAGTCTCCCCGGCAGCCTGAGCTAAATGCGGGCCGAGGTAGCAAGGACAGCAAGCTACGGTAACTGTACGCACGCGCGATTTAACCTTTTCACTCACGTGCCTGTCACCTCGTTGGAGACGTGGGGTTGGGGGGAGCCGCACGGGGAAGCAGTTGGACCAGATCGACCTCACCGTCTGGTAGCAGCAGTGCCCCGTACGTCTGCAGGGGCAAAGGAAACATCGCGCGTGCCTACCTCCCCGTGGTGTGACGTATGTAGGTACGTAGGTGAACAGTTGGCCCTCTGGACTTTGCGGACACGAGGACAGTGCCGACATCAAGCCTCTGCTTGTTGATCCAGGCTGGTGTTGACAGCCGCAGCTACGGGCTCGATCTCGGTCACCGACCACGGGCTGGGCGCCACTGCCTACCCACCCCACCCGCCGCCGACCCCATTCTTTGATAACCGAGATACATCCAACGAGAGGTACAATCGACCCGCCAGCCCAGCTCGCAGAGGCGCACGGCCCGGTCAGGGACACTGCGGTGTCTTTGAGCATACCGGCCGGGCAAGGTTCGGATGCTACATGGTCGAGATCCAGAGTGGGCAGTACATGAAGACTCGCAAAGGCGCAACACACACCGGTCTTGGTGTGCTACGAGTGCACGTTCGTGGGACACTGGACGCCCGACAGGAGCACCATGTAGGCGTACGACCCTGCCACGGTGATCTGGGCGCCGGTGCCGGCGTCGGCGTCGGGTTGCGGCTGGCACACACAGCCTTTCTCGGCCGGGCAGGTACACTCGCTCGTCGTGTCAGCCCGCTGGCGCTCGCGGTGGGTGATGACGGTGCCAATGACGGTGCCAGTGCACAAGGCGCAAGCCATGAGCAGGGACCAGGGTGTGTCGGCCGTGGGGCCCTGCTCCCACAAGTGTACCATGACGAAGGAGAAGGTGAAGAGTGCCGTTATGACCGCGCCGGCGAAGTACACCCGGCTCTCGGTCGCCAAGGGGCCGAGGATGCGCCGCGCGCGCTGGCGTCAGTGGTTACACGCGGCGGGTGGCACATACCCTCAGCAGCGGGTCCAGCGAGCCCGTCTCGGCGTGGTACAGCCCGGCGGTGGCGGCAAGCCCCAGCGCCATGCCCGCGAGCACGAGGCCCGTGTTGTTCACCCACACGCCGTACCACTCGGTGACGATGCCCCCGAGGACGAGCACGGCGCTTGCGCGCGCAGCGACGCGACGGCGCACGTCCGCGAGGTCGTCGTGCTGGGGTCAGCGTTGGAGGCGGCGCGCGCGTACCAGAAGGGAGCTGAGGGCTGAGAACGGTGGCGCAGTGGCATCTACCTTGCTCGCCATGGCCTGGCTCCGCTGGCGGTGCACCAGTAGTAGGAACCCTGCCATGATGATGCCCGTGGGGAGGGACATCGCGAATCCCGAGTATGCGGGGAAGTAGTACTGTGCGAAGCCGATGTACCCGCAGAGGAGAACGGTGGGGGGAAGAAGGGGGGCAATCTCCCGCCACCAGTACGAGGTTGTCGCTGAACTCATGGCGACTGCAGTGCTAAGGTTGGGCGTGGGTTGGGGTCGAGTTGATGAGGGTCAGTCAGTGCATCAGTACATGTACACGAGAGCAAGCACGTTGCAAAGCATGTGGGTGGCGCTGTATCCATGCACGCACGCACGCATCGCACGGCATGGTTGCTCCCAAGTTGCGCCGTCGTCGAGGTGCCATTGGAATGTAGCCTGCTACACCAGGGGATTGCCCCGATGGTTGGATACGGGAAGTCTCCACAGGCATGCTGGTGAAAAGGCAGAGGGCATTGGACCAGTAACGACTCAACGCGTTGCCTGAGTGGTATGATTACCACTTAGACCACTGAAATAATGTGGGTGACCTCGGTTCGATCCCGAGAGACGCTGTTAGGACACATGAGAAACCCTCACTGTTAGGGCACATGAAAACCCCTCACCGTGTAAGGAACGTGAAAAACCCGCACCGTTAGGGAACGTGAAAAACCCGCACCGTTAGGGAACGTGAGAAACCCGCACCATTGGGACGCCAATGTTTTGTTATTTGGTTTTTGAATACTGTGTGGCGAGCTTATAGGGGCACCAGCAGTCCCAAGCTGGCATACGTCCGACCATCCAAGTCGTCAAGGCGCGATGCTCCTTGCCTCGTGTTTCTCTGAACTCTATCGCTCATGTTCATCTGCTACCCATACTCGTCCTATCTTGTCAGGCCTCAACTTACCCATCGGAGCTGCCCTCCATGCCCATTGTACAGTGACGAGACGGCTCACCGCCGCATCGCCTGCACCACCCACATCGTTGGCCGTTGCCACCATGCAGGCACGCGTAGCACAGCATTGTGTCGAGGACAAACCTCCTACACCAGGGATATCGAATCGTCTCCTCCCCCCCTCTGCATCTCTCTACTCGTCTTCACCCAGCTGAGTCGATGGGCGACGGCGACGCTAGATTTGTAGTCTATGAACGACCCGATCCAGTCCGGGCCACCAGTCTGAGCGTGTATCTCCCGCCTGAGATGCCCACACACAAGGGACTCAAAAGTGGCGGCCGCGAGTCAAACGTCCGTTTGCTTGCACCCTCATACTCTCGGCTCGGCTTGACCATGAAAACCCGTCTCGTTGCAGCACCATGGGCAGCGACGCACTCTTGCACATGCCCACCTGCCTACCCCCAACCCAGACAGGCATGCGCAGCCCGAGGCGGGAGTAGCCATCCTCCGAAAGCTGTGCCACATCCGACGCCAGGGGTTAATGGTCGTCTTCTGAGGATGTCGGAAACATCATTCCATAGACGTCCGAAACATCATTCCACACCATTGACAGCGACTATGCCTCCCAGCAGCTCAGCCTCAGAATCAAGCCCTCCCCTCTCGGCCCCCAAGACTGCCGCCCCTTCCCTCGGCCCGGTCATGGCCTCCGAGACCACGGAGACACGGGACGTGGTGATCGCTCTCCTCGTGGCGTCGGGCTTCATGGCGTGGGTAGTGGTCGGCGTCCGCAACTTCGACAACTTCGGCCAGCGTGGAATAACTGTCGGGTTTCTGCCCTTTGGCGCCTTCGTGGCAGTCTGCCCCATGCTGTGCGAGGTCGAATTGCGACAAAAACGGAAGGGAGTCAAGAGTGCGCACGGCCCCTGGGTGACAGTACTCGCATCGTTCTGAGTAGGTTTCACCTGAATCATGCTCACCTGCTGACGCCAGTACAACGATCTCACCCCGACCCGCCGACGCACTTTGGCCCGGCTCCTGGCCACCGCGGCAATCGGCAGCATTGCCGCGATGTGGGTCGGCGCGTTCGTGAGACTCCGTCTGGTCGTCGAAGCGGGCGCGGCTGGCCTCGCTGCCTCTGCGGGCATGTACGCGCTCCAAGGCTCGTCACAGGACCTTCCCCGCTTATTTGATGTGGCAGCCATGTCCGCCGAACGCAGGAGGGCACTCGCTGCCTGGGCGGTCGCTCTGGTCCTTTTCCCCGTCCTGCTGAGGCGCGTCGCGGCCGGGACTAGCAACAATATGACGCTTCCCCTATGGGTGTGGGTTGCGAGCCTCAACGTGGCGTGTTACTACGAGGGGAGGGAGAACAAACGGCTCCGGGCCATGCTACCGTGTGTATGCGATGACGGAGGGGCGGAGGGGTGCGGTTCGCCAGTGTGCAAATACACGTCGTGGACAGTCGCCACGCGGTATGCGGTCATGGTCGGCTCAACCCTCTTCCTCACCCTCTCAACCGGGGCCTTTGATCGCGGAACAGTCGCCTTCATCGCGCTAGACACGTAGAGATGTAGACTATGATTTTCTTGGAGCGTCCAGACGCAGCTCTGTGACTTCGGAGCGGCCGCGGCGTGGTGGCAGGCACCACCAGCCATCGCTGCCAAAGCTGTGCCACATCCGACGCCAGGGGACAAATCGTCAGTGTCCAGTGTCGCCAGCAGCTCATTTGGTTTTTGCCGCTGACTGCCGCCACGAAATATGCGATTATGGTCGGCCCATCGCTCTCCGGGGCTCTCTTCGCCGCTGCCGCTGATCGTGGAGAAGTCATCCGCAACCCACCTGAGGGGACGAGCGTCGGAGTTGTAGGTTATGCACAATCCGATGTGTCTCTCGCGTCCGAGCTCACAATGTCCAGCACCATAGGCAACACCCAGTTACAGTGCCGGGACACCAGCACAACCTTTTACATTCTTCCCGCTTCCAACAAAACCCAACCCAACCCATCACCCCCGCCGCCCTAGAGCGAATAGATGAAATCCTCGTTCTGGAAATCCGTGAGGTCCATGAACGCCTGGGCGTTGTGTTCCTCTTCGTGGCCCTCGGCTGCGTCCTTGGCGGCCTGGTCGGCACGGATACCGGCCCAGCGGCTCGACGCCTCGAGCGAGTAGTCGAGCACCTGGCCCGTCTTGCCCTTTGCGCGGCGGCGGGCGACGTTGCGGCGGTTGAGGTACTTGAGATACACTGTCTGCGCGACGATGAGTGCCGAGAGAGCACACAGGCACACGAGGTTGGCCTGCAGGCCCTCCTTGTACTCTGGCGCCTGGTGGGACTTGTACAGCTGGGGGCCGACGATCTGGGCCGTGTGAGCGGGTGCCAGGGGAGGGGGAGGGCGACTCACGTTTCCGACACACAGGCCGACGTACATCATGCCTGTCATGGTCGTCTTCTTGGTGTGTCCGGCCGTGTTGGCAAAGCACCACGAGTAGACGATGGGCGTGATGCACTGGAACACCTGGAGGATGAAGTAGACGGCGAGCAGCTTGTTCTTGTTCTCGGCCGTGTGCGGGATCGTGAAGAGCGCCGCGGCGCCGGCAAGCGGGAACAGCGACGCGGTGAAGAGCACCGGCGCCTTGTACTTTGTGTATTGGATGATGAGCGCACTGGCGATGTTTGTGAAGATGGAGATGCCGCCGGGAATCATGTTGTACAGGATTGTGTCGAACGTCGAAAGGCCAAAGCCTGCGGGTTAGCCTAGCTCCCCCGTGCCGCTCCCACCTTTGAGAATCAGAGGGCCAAACGTCGTGATGCCGCCCGACACCACGCTGACGGTGAAGATCATGAGGAGCCACATCCACGACTTGGGGTCGATGAGGCACTCGCGCACCTGGGACCACTTGAACTGCGTGTTCTGCGTGCCCGTGTTGTTGAGGCGGATGCGCTCGAGCGCGACGTACTTGTCGTCCTCGGACAGGAAGCGCGCCTTGACAGGGTGGCGGGGGAAGAGCCAGAACGTGGGGATGGCGAGGGCGACAGAGATGATGCCCGGCACGAGGAAGATGAGCTGGTACTTGTACAGCGACGTCTTGGTGTGTCCGAGGCCCCAGGACATGAGCGAGCCGAGGATGGCGGCGAGGCCGTTGGTCGAGTACCAGATATTGTTGCGCAGCGGCTGCTCGCGGCGCGTCCACCACATGGACACGACGATGAGCATGGACGGCGCGATCGACGCCTCGAACCCGCCGAGGAAGAAGCGCATGACCGCGAGGCCGGGGAACGACGTCATGGCCGTCATGATGCACAGCGACGCGCCCCACGCGAGGAAGCAGCCCGAGATCCAGATGTCGACGGGGAAGCGCACGAGCGCGTACACCGAGACTGGGGTCAGCGCGGCCAATATGCGGGCACTCACGAGGCTGGAAGACGAGCTGGGCAAAGTAGACGATCGAGCCGAGCCACGCGTACTGCTGTCCCCTGGGGGGTGAGCCACGCCACACGATGCCAAGGTGCCACCCCATTCGCCACTCACTGCAAGTTGGCCGCCTGCTTCAAGTCGTACACGCTCGCAAACGACAGGGTCGACTTGTCGAGCTGCTGGCAAAAGTAGATGTAGCAGATGCTGTGCCCGTCAGCGCGCCTCTACAGGACCAACGCACATGGGCATGAGGTACCGGTCAATCTTCCACAGCACGCGCCTGTTCTCCTCTGGGCCGATGTCGCGGGCCTCGCCAGCATATTCCTCGTAGAACGTGGCCGCGAGGTCTTGCGTGCCACTTGCCGCGGGGGTCGCGGGTGTGTCGCCACCCTTCGCGTCCTCGACGTGCGAGGCGCGCGAGTCCTTGGTGTCGAGTGTGTGTGGGTCAGTGGCCATGGTGGATGGGGGTGGTCTGGATATGAGGTCACGGCGGGCTGAGGGCTTTTAAGTGCATCGCGGCTCGGTGTTTACAGGCTCGCTGACACCCGCAGATACTCCGCGGCACGCTATGAATATCGCGCCGGCGACAGCGGCCGGAGACCCGCGCGGCCCAGATGTCTCTCCGTGGGGCCTTAGCGATCGATCGATAGGCTGGATCCGAGGCATGGAGCTGGTGTTATTGCCAGCGTGCGCCACGTGATCCGGTGCGAGAGCCGACGAAACGGTCGCCCGGCGCCGGTTGGCTGCAAGTGCCACAGTGCGGCTCTGCTCTGTTGCCTCGCGGCGGCACGGGGGCCGATCGGGTATCGGTCCGGATGGCGGCCAACCGGCGCCGTACGCTACACCCACCCCCGGAGTCGCGGATCAGCGGCCGCGATTGACGCCGGACCAAGGGCGTATGCATCGGTGCGCGGCGCGGCGCGTCTCGACGCGCCTGGATGCCGAGGGGCCCCAGCTAGCTCACGCATCACGTCGCGCCGACTCGGCGTTGAGGAGATGGCCCGGGTCAATGCGAGAGTCGGAGTCTCACTGTCGGGGCTTGGCAAGGTGGGATGGACGGTCGCCGATTCCACACCGGGGGACCTTTCGACGAGGCAGTTGAGGCATTGTCAACCCTCTGTGTCTTGAACGCGCCTTCCTCAGCATCTTGGACCGGTCTTGGCTGCCGCGAGAGCGGAACGGCCCGGCCGACACCCCGACGCGCCGACACCATTCCACTGCGTGGCCCTCGTCAGGAGCCCTGAGAAACCACTGACCTGACTAGCGACTGATTTCATCACTGTACGCGGCGGGCTCGACTATCCGTGGACACCCACAGGCCGCGAGCAGAGCTGGTCTGGACTCTGGGCCCCAAGTCTCGGCGCCCAACGTCGCGTCGGACCTCGTTACGAGGACGACTGCCTCCGCGGAGCCGCCGGTAAGCGCTCGGTGAGCGACCGAACCCTGCCGCCTGAATGCCCCGCAGCCGCGCAGTCTTGGCACCCACCTCCAACTCGATATCTCGCTTGTGCTCGACGACTCGGACTACTATAACCGTGAAAGACACACCACCCCCGCGTTTTGACACATCGAGCGCTGCTCTGACACATATCAGCGCTGTTCCTTGAAGAAAAGACACACAAAGGCAGCAGGTATTACCCACCGCGTCTCGCTCTCCCGTTACGCAAGGCAGCTTTGTTGTGTCCTTCGGGCATCGGATGCATACTCGGGCCGCTCTCACCCCGTCTCGACGCGAACGCACCCCATCTCGACGCTATCGCCCTCTGTCGGAAAGACACACGGAGACTTGAGAAAGACACACCGCGATAGTTATTACCCACGTCGTCGAGTCGTCTATTACCCATCGGATACCGCCCCGAGCCCACCCCGAGGCTACCACATTCCAGAGTCGAAACCGCAGCCGAGGAGTACTTAAACCCCCCCGCGCTCGCCTTCCCAGCTCGCCACCACCAGCAACATGCCCACATCCGCATCCCTCGCCGCCGCGCTCGACGCTGCCCGCGAGGCGTACGGCGCGCGCAACCCCAACTCGCTTGCTGCGTTTAAGAAGGCCACCAACTCTCTCCCCGGAGGCGGCACGCGCACGACGCTGATCACCCTCCCGTTCCCTCTGTTCATCGAGTCGGGCGCCGGCGCGACCGTCACCGACCTCGACGGGCACAAGTACACCGACTTGTAAGTGGCCGCAGTGGGCTGGTCTGACGCCCCCAGCCTATCCGACTTCACCTCGGGAATCTACGGCAAGTCGAATGAGATCCTGCGCCAGGCCATCACGACGGCACTCGCCTCGGGCATGCAGTTCGGCGCCCACACGACACATGAGGCCCGCCTCGCGGACCACCTCACGTCCCGCTTCCCGTCAATGGACCTTGTCCGCTTCGCAAACTCGGGAACCGAGGCCAACCTGCTCGCGATCACAACGGCCCTCAAGCACACCAAGCGCACAAAGGTCGTCGTCTTCTCTGGCGGCTACCATGGCTCGCTGCTCGCCCACTTCCATGCGGGTGAGCCGGCTGGCAACAATGTGCCAGGTGCTCTGAGGGTGCCATTTGTGAGTTCGGGGGTTGCTCCTCTGCTGACACGCCAGGACTTCATCATTGCGCCGTACAACGACGTCGAGGGGACGAAGGCTCTCGTCGGCCCCGTTGCCAACGACGTCGGCGTCATCCTTGTCGAGCCCATGCTTGGAGCTGGCGGCTGTGTGGGTGCACATTCCGCGTCCCTGCTAACGCAATACCAGATCCCCGCCGACCCGGCATTCCTCCTGGGCCTCCGTGACTACACCAAGGAAATCGGCGCCGTGCTCATCTTTGACGAGGTCCAGACCTCTCGCCTGGCACCTGGTGGTCGCCAGACTCTCCTGGGCATCACGCCCGACATGACCACTGTTGGCAAGTTCTTCGGTGGCGGCTTTGCGTTCGGCGCGTTCGGCGGCAAGGAGGAGATCATGAGCATGTGAGTGGTCGCGTTTCTCCGCCTCGCTCACGCTCAGCTTCGACGTGCGCCGCCCGGACCACGTCAACCACGGCGGAACGTTCAACAACTCGCCTCTGACCATGGTCGCTGGCTCGACGGCCATCGAGCAGATCCTCACCGCGGAGCGGATGGCCGACCTCAACGACCGGGGCGACCGCCTGCGCGAGAAGCTCAACTCGGCGTTCGGGGGTGCTGGCGCTCCGTTCGTCGCCACCGGTCTCGGATCCATTATCCAGATCCACTGCCACCTCGCCAAGGACGACGTCCTGCCTGCGCTCGAGCTCCTCTACTTTGGCATGTTGGAGCGCGGGTTCTGGTTGGCGCAGCGCGGCACGTTGGCGCTCAACTTTGAAATCACCGACAAGGACGTCGACGAGTTTGTCGAGGCTGCCGTGGAGAGCGCGGCTGCTGTCGTCAAGGCCAGCACGTGAGGTTAATAATGTATGCAAGAAGAATGTTCAGAACAAGTCGAGGCAATGGCCTAGCAGGAGGGGGAGCTTGGGTGGCGACAAGGCGACTGATTTTGCTTTTTGCTTAATCCGTCCCCCCACGTGCACGGGTCACAACATTGGCCACCCCCGTCATAGCGCGCGTCGAGCAGCGGACACGCATCAAACAATGCAGACCGCGTGACATGTCTCTTCTTCTCATTCAACAAATCTGCACACTCCTTGTCAGTAACCTACAATCGTAATGTCCAGGCGCCGCCCGCAGGGCGCGCCAACCCCTGCACCGCGCCGCGCGACAGAGACGCCCTTCGGCAAAGTCCAGCCCAGATTCGACGGGTTCGAGCTCGCCAACTCGAGCTGGGGCGAGGAAGACTCGCTGTCACTCCCGGTGATTCGACCATCTCCAACTTTGTCAGCCTCGAACCCATACACCAGCGGCCTCGACTTGGAGAACACCCATCTCGTGATGGGCGAGTTCGACACCTTCGAAGAGACCGTCTTCACCGGCCGCGGCGAGCGCGTATCCCAGCCAGCGGCGACGCCCGACCGGAAGGGCAAGCGCAAGGCCGAGAGCCCCGAGCTGCCGGCGACAGTTACCAAGCGCCGAGCTCGTTCAACGCTCGCTCGCCAGCAGGCGACGCCGAAAGCGAGAGCAGAGGACGACGTCTTCGGCACGAGGGTGTCGGGGCCCAGTTGTAAGTTGACTCAACGTGGACCAAACACCGCTGATCGTCTTCTTCCAGCTCAAGGTCGTCCCACACAGCCGCCCCAGCGGAGTACTGTTGATCCGCCAGCCCGTCAGCCTGTCGTCGAGTCCATCCCCACACCCCTACAGCCACCACCGACGCCAGTGCTGTCGTTCAACACTGCACCTGCCCCTATCTTGGCCCCATCTGTGGCAACTCCAGCCCCGCCTCCACCTGCAGACACCACGGCCGCCTCATCAAAACGTTCTGGAACTAAGCGCAACCCCTTGCTTGGCAAGGGCAAGCGCTTCACGGTCAGCCTGCAGAGCGGTGGCGAGTTGACCACTCGAGAAGCCCGGGCCGGCCGGGTATCAGGTGCCCCCTCGTCGCGAAAGAGTGGCGAGAGGTCGTCCCGGAAAGCAAGAGCAGCAAACGAGTCGGCCATGCCGCATACCCCGTTCTTTGAATCCGTGACCGCACCCGCCCCTTCCATGGCTGCGAGCGATGCACTGCAACAAGATGTCGTGCAGCTGGCCATGCCGGTTGGCGGTTCTGCTCAACAGTTGGCCGCGTCGACATCCGCTGTCAACCCCCCACCCGCTCCTTCCTCGTCTCGTTCAAACGAGGTTACCTTCCCACCGACAATGGCGATTGACTTACCCAATGGGTATGTTGGTCAAGGGCGACAGCGCGTCCCGAAGCCGTCTGGCAGCGGGCCAACCCAACGACCACAGGATGCAGCTCGATTACCAACACTGGAGCAGCAACAACGCGACATTCGCCCGCTTCCTGTCAAGGCTGCTGCTACTGGGGCCGGAAAGCAACAGCCCCGACAGCCAGTAGCCCCTGTGGCCGCGAAGCCCAGAGCGCTTCTGGTGCCAACAGCCACGGCCTCCTCGTCTGGTACCGGGTCTATACCGGCTGCCGCCAAAGCCGCTTCGGCGGCGAACACCGGACGTCTTCGGAAGATGGTCGCGCTGCCGAAGCGTAGCGCAGATCCAGCTGCACCTCCCGCCGAAACCAACATCAAAACAGCGGCCCAACCTCCTCCGCTACCACCACGGCCGATACCGAGAGGCGTCGCCGTTCTGCAGAGCTCTGCAAGCCATATCCCCTCCCCGGCACCATCTGCTGATACGCTGCCCGGAAGGCGCGAGGATTGGGAGGACTCGGGCGTCATGGACGTCGATGCCGACGACTCTGGAGACACGCCTGAATGGTTCAACGCGCCACTTCCGACGGCAGAGGAGAAAGCAACCGCAGAAGCGCCGCAACCCAAGGCAGCAGTTACCACTGCGTCGAGCAGCTCTACGCCACTTACACCAGCCGCCTTAGCGTGGCGCCCGGAACCGGCCCCGCGCACGTCGTCGTCGGGCCTGGTGTCGAGACTCTCCTCCAGCTTCAATTTCATCGCAAGCGCCTTCTCGCCTTCTCCTCAAGTTCCTCCGGTCGAACCCCCTGAGGAAAAGGATGTGATGCCCATGGTGGAGATCAGGCACTCGCCTGTTACTCACCGAATTCAAAGTCCAGCCGCCTTTGAGCCTGCCAGCCAGATGGTCTCGTCGGCGGGATCGACGACGGTGGTCGTCGCCGCACCGCCTCCCCCGGTGGCAAAGCCAGTGAGGGCACAACCAGCCGGCGTGGAGCGAAAGCGTGCGACAAAATCGACCTCTGAACGGCGCGACGGGGCTCTGCAGCCTTCGAGTCGGCAGCCGGCAGCCAGGCCGAAGGCTGTAAGATCCTCCGGCCCCAACCTGAAGGGCATGGGAAGGCAGAGAGGTGCGACTGCGGAGACTGCCACGGCTGGCAGCAGAGGTCAATCTCGCACGGCACCGACTACCCGGCCCTCAACTGTTCAGCCCGCTCCAACTGCTCGCCCAGTGCCGACGTCTCGCACAGCGCCAGTTACTCGACCCAAGCCTGCTGCTGGTCCTGCCGCCTTCCACGTGTCACGTCCCCGCGTCACCCCGGCGCCGGAGCTGCCCTTCTACGGGCCACCGGCTTTGGCACAGGCGAAGTTTGAAGCCTATCGCGACTCGCTGGCGTCACGCTCGCCTGCGCGTGTGTCACTGCGCAACGTAGAACGGGCGATTGACATTGAGGCTCGACGGCGCTACTGGGAGGAGGTCTGGCGGTCGGACACGGAGGGGCAGGCGACAGGGACGCCGGCGCTGGCTCCGCTTCCTCTCCAACCGGGTGCTGCAGCGAGCCCCGACCCGCGCGCCGAGAAATGGCGTGACCGTTATGGACGGGAATCACACCAGCGAGCTGATCAACGCCGGGTGTTTGACTCGCGTAGGAAGGAGCTCGAGCAGCTGAAGAAGGACGAGGCGGCGAGGGAGAAGGCGGCGCTAGCGAGGATCACTGCCGAGGTGGTCAAGGAGCTGCGCAATGCGCCGAGGGCGCGGGGGTGAGGGGGACCTTGTGCTGTCTTCGCGTCACTAGACGCTTTGTTTAATCATGTTGGTATAATGCTACTGCCGTTGTACTGTGCTCGATGTAGCATGCTCGGTGTGTGGGTGAGCGGGACCGAGCTGGCTGGCAGTCGGAAAGCGGCAAAGCGGAGTCGGCTGAGTGGCCGGCACTGCTCCGCCGTGACGTGACTGATTCGATCCGAGTGAGTCGACGGACACGGCCGACGAGGCAACCGAGCACGCAAGGGGGTGGGGCAGGCGGGCGATATGTGTACGATATCTTTGTCGTGTCGTCGCGATCGTCTCTCAACAACTCTGCATCACCCAACAAGCACAAGCACCATGCCCTCGCTCTTCAACACCACCCGCCTCCAGGGCAAGACCGGTGAGCCGGCCTCAGCAGCACACCAGCACCAGCGCGCCCGCTGACCCCGCAGTCGTGGTCACCGGCGCCTCGGCCGGCATCGGCGCGGCCACGGCCGTGCTCTTCGCCAAGGCGGGCGCCAACCTCGTGCTCCTGGCGCGCAGGCAGAACCTGCTGGACGAGGTCAAGGCCGCCGCGCTGGCCGGCGCCAAGGAGTTTGGGCAGGACATCAGCGTCGTCGTCAAGACGCTGGATGTGAATGACCGCGCGGCCGTCGACGGGCTCGTCGGCGAGCTCAAGGCGGCCGGTGTGAAGCGCTTCGACGTGTGAGTGGGGCAGCAGCTAGCCCGCCCGCCGCGCCAGCTCGCTGCGCTCGCTGACGCGCGCAGGCTCGTCAACAACGCCGGCGGCGCGATCGGCGTCGAGAAAGCCGGCGACATCGCCCTCGCCGACATCGACTTCATGATCAACACCAACCTCGTCTCCCTGATTCAGCTGACGCAGGCCTTCCTCGCCGAGTTCAAGGCCCAGGACGCGGGGCACATCATCAACATTGGCTCGCTGGCCGGCCGCGAGGCGTATGTCGGCGGCTCGATCTACTGCGCCGTAAAGCACGCGGTGCGCGCCTTCACCACGTCGGTGCGCAAGGAGGTCGTGGCCACCGGCATCCGCGTCACCGAGGTCGCGCCGGGCGCGGTTGAGACCAACTTCTCGGTCGTGCGCTTCCGCGGCGACGAGGGCGCCGCGAAGAACGTCTACAAGGGCATCGAGCCGCGTGAGTCGAGCTGGCGCGCGCCGAGACACCCCGCTCACATCCCCAGTCGTCGCCGAGGACATTGCCGAGGAGATCGTCTGGGTCGCCGGCCGCCCGGCCCACGTCCAGATCGCAGAGCTGTGTAAGTGCCGCAGAGGACCACGCTCACGCCAGTCCTCCTCCCCACCGCGCAGGCGTCGGCCACCATCTTTGGCCGCAAGGAGTAACTCTAGGAGTAGATGATGCAGAATGCTAGATGTACAATGAGGCGTGGTGTCTGTGTGTTTGCTGTGACCCGATCGTGCCCGTCTACCTCCTCCCCTTGGCTCCCTTGGCTCCCCTGCCTCCCTTCGCCCCCGCGCCCGCAGCCCGGCTGCCAGACCACGACCGTCCGCCCGGCTTCACCGCCGGCCGGCTCTCCACCTTGCCGAGCACATCCCGCAGCTCCGACGCGTACTTGCTCTGGCCGGCGTGGCTCATGCCGAACACGACGACGCGGCCGGGGCGGCCGGCGCGTCCTGTCCTCCCGGCGCGGTGCACAAAGTCGAGCACGTTGCGCGGCGGGTCGATGAGGTACGACGTCGTGACGGCCGGTGAGAAGTCGAGGCCGCGCGAGAGCAGCGACGTGGTCACGAGGACCCGGGGCGCGCCCTTTGCCGCGCCGGGCGTGGGCTGCTCACTCGCGGGGTCCTTGGTCCGCTTGTGGCTCACCAAGAACGCGTCGAGCGCGCCGTTGTGCCCGGGCACGCGGGCGCCGCTCTCGCCCGTCCACGCGAGGCACGGGATGCCCTTCTCCTCGAGCTTTGCAACCGTCGCGTTGACCTTGCCAATGCTCCCGGCGAACACGACGGCCATGGTGCGCGCCTTGGGCGCGTTGTCCAAGCCATACGCTTCGACCTTGGCCTCCTGCGCGTCCTCGGCGAAGCCGCGCTTGATCTCGTGCGCGACGTCGGCGAGCGGGTTGCCGGCACCCGACCACGGCACGAAGCGCGTCTCGAGCGCCTTGGGCAGCTTGTGCAGGCCCGGGCTGAGCAGCTGCGTGAAGCTCGACGTGGCCAGCAGCGGGTCGCTCTCGATCGCGCGCAGCAGTGACGGCGGCAGCGTAGCCGTTACGAGCAGGATGTTGAGGCCGACCGTCGCGGCGCGCAGCTTGGCGAGCACGGCGGCCGTCTCGGTCAAAAAGTCGGGGCCGAGGAGCACGTCGGCCTCGTCGATGACGACCCACTCGACGCGCGAGAGGTCGAGGCGGGGTGTGTCGTCCTCTGGGCGGCGGCGCCTCTTCTCGACCTCCTTGCCCTCCTTCTCCTCCCCCTCCTTGTCCTTCCAGTCCCTGCCCTTCCCTTCCTTGCCCTCGCGCACGTCCGTCTCCTCGCGCGGGATACCCAGCAGGTACGCGGCCGTGCGGCCCGTCGCGAACAACACGTCGACCTCGCCCGCGTCCTTGGCCTGGCCGGGCGAGCTCGTACCAACGACAGTGAGCTTGGCGTCGTGCGTGAGGCCCTTGGCCACAGCCGTGCTCTGGCGCGTGAGCTCGTGGGTCGGTTGGAGTACGAGTGCGCGCGGCGCCACCACGCCTGGCGCGCGGCTCGGCACCCGGTCGTCCTGCTTGAGGTGGTGCACCAGCGGGAGCATGTACGCGAGCGTCTTGCCGCTGCCCGTCTCGGCGCCGAGGATGGCGCGGATCGCGTGCGACTTTGCGCCGTCGCCACGGGTCAGCTCCGAGTCAACCAGGCGCGACAGAGCGAGGCTCTGGATCGGCATCGTGCTCCCCTTGGCCCCGAAGCGCTCCTCGAGCGCCGTCAACAGGCCAGGGTGAAGGGGGAAGGACGAGAACTTTTGCGGGCGCGCGAGCTCGACGTTCTCCTTCTGCTGGTACGCCGGCTTGGCCTTGGGCGCCGCCGCCGTGTCGGCGGCCGCACGCGCGGCAGGCATGAACCCGCCGCGGCCGTCGGTGCGCCACTGCGGCCGTTTGTCGTCGCGCGGCTTGGCGGGGCGCGAGTCGCGGTCACCCCGCTGCCGGGGGAAGGCCGCGAGGCGCTGCGACGTCGTCTTGGGCGCGGCGCCGCGCTCGGCCCACGGCGTGCGCTGGCTCTTGCCCTTGTCGGCGAACGAGGGCCGGCGGTCGCGGTCGCCAGGCCGGCCACAGCGCTCGTTGAACGACGGGCGCCGGTCCGAGGGGGCGCGGTCGCGGGGCGGACGGTCGCCAGCCGGGCGCTCGCGCGGCCGATCGTTGAACGACGGCCGGTCATTGAAGGAAGGCCGATCACGCGAGGCAGGCCGCTCGTCGAAGGATGGCCGGTCACGCGACGGGGGCCGGGGAGCGCCGTCGCGGTCGCCGTCCCGCCGTGTCATGCCGTACCCCGGCCCGGCGGTACGCGGGCGCGGCGGCGCGGCCACGGTCGCCGACGTGAACAGGCTGCGGGCGAGCAGCGGCGTCCGTTGTAAGCGGAGCATGGTGTTTGTTTTGGGTTGAATGGTGCGCGCTCCGAAATTGTCGAGAAGTATCGACATCTCGGGTGGAGGTTGGAAGGCGCGGTGCGGTGGTCAGGCGTGCCAGGGCCCTGCGCGCCTGATCGGTGCGAGGGATGTCTGTCCACCTCCGAAAGCCCTCTTAAACCAGCCTCAGTCCGAAATTCTCGACGTTACCATCTCCCTCCCCCCATCGCGGCCCATCGGCGACGAGGCCATCGCCCACACCCACAAGGTCAGTCCCCCTCCCCTCCCCCAGCGCATAAATGAAGAGCGGAACATTTTCCCCATTGGCACCTCTTGTACCAGGGCGCACTGCCCGACTGTCTGAAACACGGCAGCGAGGCGTGCGCCGATGCTCTCACTGGACGATCTGATATGCGCATGCTCCGACGACATTTGCCAGCCAGACGCTGACGATACAGGTGTAGGTGGTGCGCGAGGGAGACGGGGAGGTGAGGGGGCGAGGGTTGTAGGCTTTGTAGTTTATGGACGGGTTGTACGGATCGTGTGCTGCGGCTCCGTCGTGCGATGCTAGCCTGCGCGCGTCTCGAGTGGGGCGGCCTCTTGGGGTGTCCGGTGCACAGTAGCTCATGGCAGACTGTGGCCGTCGCTGTGCCATGCTAGTTTGGTTGTCGGTCTGGTGCGAGCGGCGTTTGGGGAGCGCACTGTCAGTCTTCTGCGCGCCTCGCTGCCAGCGTCAGACTTGAAGCTTGAAGCTGCCCATGTCTCGGCTGTGTCAGGCCCTGCGAACCAGCAAGATGGGCGTCGCAGACAGCCAGAGCTGCACGGCCCATGAGAGACGTAGATTGCCATGTCGCCGCAGCTCGGCGTCACTGCCACAGTGGCCACAGTGCAGCCACTATCTGCCTTGACGCTCATGCTCATATCTGATGTTTGGCCGGCGACGTGACAACGTCGTCACGACATGCACGGCAGCAGCTAGCAGATCTGCGGTCCGGAGTGTGCGCCTTGAGCGAGGCCATCAGGCCAATGTTCACACTTTTGGTGCACCCTGGGGTGTATCTCACAGCTCGCGTGCAGGTTTTGCCACGCCGAGACGTGCCTCCCAACCTCCACCATCAGTAGTCAGTCACTCGAGACGCTGCACATCAGCACCCCATA
Organism: Vanrija albida; assembly: GCF_041260175.1. Taxonomy (NCBI): domain Eukaryota; kingdom Fungi; phylum Basidiomycota; class Tremellomycetes; order Trichosporonales; family Trichosporonaceae; genus Vanrija; species Vanrija albida. Next base: position 2,277,683 of record NW_027191423.1, read on the forward strand.
GCCGCAGATGTGAAGCGCGCACACCCGTCAGCACCCCCCTCCACCATGCCCTCCAGCCCAGTGGGCTCGCTGTGTCATGCCGCATCCATCCCGTCTAGGTGCCAATGAAGTGATATACATCCCACGCTTAACGGGAAACAATGCCGTCGAAACGCTGCTTGAACCAGGCGACGGTCTGCTCGGGGCGGACCTTGTGGCCGGCACCGACACGTCCGACCTTCTGCTTGCGGCGGGTGACACGGAGACCGGGGCGGCCCATGACGACGAAGAAGTCCATGCCGAAGATACCGATTCCGGGGTCGTACTTGATACCGAGGTCAATGTGCTCGTCGATACCGAAGCCGAAGTTGCCGGTCTCGGAGAAGTTGCGGCGGCGGAGCTCGTACTCCTTGACCTTGAGGGCGCGCTCAAGGACCTCCTCGGCCTTGGGGCCACGGATGGTGACGTGGACGGCGATCTTCTCGTTACGACGGATCGAGAACGAACGGACAGTGTAGCGGGCCTTCGAGGTCACGGGGGTCTGACCAGTGAGCTGCTCGAGCACCTTGGCGGCACGAGTAAGACGGTCACCAGACTCGCCGACCGAGATGTCTGCGCCGTGTTAGCGTCTGCCGCGCTCCACGCCTCGCTCCAAACGCACTGATGACGAGCTTCTCGATGCGAAGCTCCTTCATCGGGTTAACGGGGGCACTCTTAGCCTCGGCCTGTGTGGTGTCAGTATGCCGCCTTGAAACTTTGGTCCAGTCGTCTGCCGTGTCGCTGTCGCTGCTGTCTGTCGTCCCAGAGCGCAACGGCCTCGTCGCCGTCGTGGGAGCGCAGTCCTGGGGCGTCCACGCCCAGCCCGTTCCTCCATCCCAGCTTCCAAGCCTCGCTCCCTCCCTTGCTCGATCCTCCCAGCGCAGACGACAGCGGCGACACGGCGAGCGGAAAACGACGAGGGCGGGTGTTCGGTACTGACCATTTTGAATCTGGTAACGGTGGTCAGTGTACTGTCGCGAGATGATAAATGTCCACGGCCTATACTCACAGTTCTTGAAGGGTTGGAGCAAGACTGTCAATGTCGAAACGGCACTCAACAGTGTGCGTGCAGCGAGTGCGGAGGGAGGGAGAGTGCAGCGGAGGCGGCAGAGGCAGCACCAGCCAGCAGCCAGTCCCTCCTCCCAGCCAGCCCAGGCGCACTCTGGTAACCACCCACCCGCCCAGCGCCCCGCCTCCCAGCCTGGACGCACCTCACCGCTAAAGTTCTGCGCGGGAGCAATAATGGCCGAGCCATCCTGCTCAAAACGCCGCTCATAATCCCGAAAGGAGGAACGTGGTTCCCACGTGCCCTAAATCCGACAAAAATAAGCGATACGTCCGGCCGGAGCTCAGGGATGACGCACGGTTGGTCAGGCGACTCGACCCCTCGCTCCTCTTGACATCATCCACACCATCCATCCACTTTGACATCAAACCCAACCATGCCGGGGCACTGAACCCCCTTCGACCACCCCACATGCCAGGAAAGGCCCACCATCTGCACAATGGCGGACCCGCGCCAACGTTCCGCCTGTGCGACCTGCCGGCAGAGCTAGAGTCCGAGGTGTTGGACCACGTCGCCCATCTCGCCCGCGCCGAACTCAACGCCGCAGCGCGAACCTGCAGGTCCTGGTACGAACGCCTCACGCCGAACCTGTATGCGTCGATCGAAATCAGCAAGGCCAACCGCCGTGCTGTCTTCGCCGGTCTGGGCCTCGACTTTCTCTCCGCGCCAGACCTCGAATCCCGCGTCAACGAAGCCGGCTCTGAACATGCTCCGTCCAACGGCGCAGCGGCGTATGCCCCTCTAGAAGCACCACCCAAGCTCGCTGCACTGGCACACACAAGACGAATATTACTTCGCGACTCCCCGGCTGCGGTTGCGCTCGCCGAAGCTCTCTTGACCCACCCCACGCTGTCTGGCGCACTCGACGAGCTCACCATGGCCGCTCCGCTCTTCCGCTCGCTCGTGAGCACCGGCATGGCAGCATTCGGGCGACCACGCTCTGGAGCAGGCTTCCTCGGCGAGACCCTTGTCGCACGGCTACGACCCAAGGCCCTTCGGATAGAGTACCCCCCGCCTAGGGTCACTTCGTCTGCGAGCATCTTCGACCCCGTCATGCTCGCACGCGTACTCGCCGTACTCGTGTCAGAATGGCAGCCCGAGCGTGTCGACTTTATCGGCGTTGGCACCGATATGCCCCCAGTACTCGGACAGCTCACGCGAGTGTTCTGCCTGGGGTGCTCTTCCGCCAAACGCGACGAACGCGTGTGGGGCGACGACGCAGGATGCAGCGCCCACGGCGGGTTGGTGCGATGGCATCTTAGACGACTGTTTGGCCCCGGCGCGCGCGAAGACTTGATCGAGGCCATCGAAGAAGGCGCCGACCCGACCGACGACGACGACATTCACCCTGACGCCGTACCGTACGCCGCCGCCGCCAAGGTGCAGTACCTGAACGTGCCGTGTCTCGCCGCGTTAGACCGCGACAGGTTCTTGTTGGACACTTTCAAGTCGTGGCCGGCCGAGTGCGATATTGAGGGCCGGATAGAGTTCTTCCCGTAGACACGACGCGTCATGGCGTTGATAGGGAGCGAGTGGTGGTGCCATCCGCCAAGCCCGTGCGGTCGCCAAGCTCGGAGCACCGCAATCTTAGGAAATGTATCCGCCCCCGCCCGCGCCTGCTGCGAGAGGGGACGCGCAAGCATGATTGTTTAGAGTGCTGATGGTTGCTGCTGCGCAACTACATCCGATGTCGATGACTGATGCTTGCTGTACGCTGCGGCGCGTCGTGGGAAGCGACGGGATCCGACGAGGCGAAGAGCGGTGTTGATGGCACAATGCGCCGCCACTGGGTGGAGGGGTGACAGGTCGATTCGGCGCCACTACTCCGCCGACGTCATACGGCCCGGCCCAACTGCCAGTCCAGTCGGTCGGTCGATCAGCACAACGACGACAAAGCCTGCCGTTGCACTCTTCTCCTCGTCTCTACCGCGCACATCGTCACATCAAGCGACTGCAGCAAGCCAGACTGCAGCCTTGAGGACGACAGCCAGAGCGCCCTTAACAAACACACCCCACAGCACACCTTCCTCATCACCGCCCCCACCCCCACGCTCCACACAATGAGAACCGACAAAGACAACTCCGAGGCCCCGCAGCGGACACCGCGATTCGGCTTTGGCTCATCGTCGAGGAGACGAGCAGATCAGCCCGCGTCCGGCCCCTCGTCAAGACGGACGTCGGTCGACCACACCCCTGCTCGCGGAACTGGGCCGTCCACACCGGCCACACCGGACGGGCCCCCTTCCTACGCCGAGGCTTCTGGACCGCACCGATCAAAGGCAGCCGGCAAGAGGAGGGAGAAGGACCAGGGCGGGGAGGCCATTCCCACCCCGCAAACTCCAGACGAGTACGACCGTGACCCGAACTGGAACTCGGAGCTGGACGCGCGCGGCCAGCTTACGATCAATGTCGACCTGTCGTCCGTGCCCGCCATGGGCGAGGAGCTCGGCACCCCCGACGCGTTCCTCTCGCCCCAGGAGAACCTCTCGGACCCGTTCAACGCGGCGCAGTGCCCGCGCCTCAACTTCGTCATCTTCGTGGTCGGCTCGCGCGGCGACGTGCAGCCGTACATTGCCCTTGCGCTCGAGCTGATCAAGCGACGCGGGCACCGCGTCCGCATCGCGACCCACCCCCACTTCAAGGACCTTGTCGAGGATGCAAACGTCCGCCTGGCCGGGCTGGAGGACGCCCAGCGCCGCCCCCTCACCGGCCTGCTCGAGCACTTTGATATCGGAGGCGACCCGCACCAGCTCATGGCGTACATGGTCCAGAACCCCGGCCTGATCCCCGGCGTCAAGTCCATCACGAACGGGGACATCTCGATCAAGCGCAAGATGGTCAAGACCATGATGGTGGGGTGTTACAAGGCGGCGTTCTTCCCTCACGCGGGCACCAAGAGGCCGTTCGCGGCCGACGCCATCATCTCCAACCCGCCCGCCTTTGCCCACATCCACGTCGCGGAGGCGCTCGGCATCCCCTTGCTGATGTCGTTCACCATGCCTTGGACACCGACCCAGAGGTTCTGTCATGTAAGGTAGTGGCTGAAGGCTCTCGCTCACACCTAGCCCCTCGTCATGGCCAAGAGCTCCTCCACGCAGGCCGGCATCAACAACTACGCAAGCTTTGTGCTCGCCGACTCGCTCATGTGGTCGGGGCTCGGCCGTGTGATCAACGACTTCCGGATGGGGCTGCTGGGCCTCCACCCACTGCCCGCGACCGGCGGTCCGCTGGTCCTCCAGAGACTGAGGATACCGTTCACGTACGCGTGGAGCACCTCGCTCCTCCCGAAGCCGGGCGACTGGCGGTCCAACGTCGACGTCGTCGGCTTTTTCTCCATGCCCAACGACACATACTACAAGCCTGACCCCGCGCTGGTCAAGTTCCTCGAGGCAGGCCCACCGCCCATCTACATCGGATTCGGCTCAGTCGTCGTAAAGGACCCGCTCAAACTCACCGAGACCATCTTCGGCGCCGTGCAGCAGGCTGGAGTCCGCGCGCTCGTTTCGGCCGGCTGGGCAGATCTTGGCCAGACGGGCATCGACATCCCAGACAGCGTCTTCATCATTAAGGGAAACATCCCGCACGACTGGCTGTTTGACGCAGGCCGCGTGTCGGCTGTCTGCCACCACGGCGGTGCGGGCACGACAGCCGCCGGCTTGACCGCTGGCCTGCCTACCATTGTCGTGCCCTTCTTCGGCGACCAGTGGTTCTGGGGAAACGCGGTCCATGCGTCTGGAGCTGGGCCCGAACCCATCCCTCACGCAGAAATGACGGTCGACATCCTCGCCGAGGGGATCCAGTTTGCCTTGCTACCCGAGACGCGTGAGGCCGCACAGGTTGTTGGCGAGAGTATCCGCAACGAGAATGGCGTAGCAAAGGGTGTCGAGAGCTTCCACAGTCATCTCCCCTTGCTCAACATGCGGTGGGTGGATGTGTTGGGGTACCGCTAACGAAAGATGCGACGTCGAACCCGACCGTGTCGCCACTTGGTGGTCAGAGACATTCTGCCTTCGATTGTCGGGTGCCGCAGCGGCGATCATGGTTGAGGGACGTGTTCAGAACTGGCGCGACCTGACACCACACCGTGAGTGCGATTATGGGCCCCACTGATGCCAGGCCCCGTCGACTACGACGCGACTCGCCACTACACTGACCCAATGTCTTCGATCGGCCAGTCCATTCTCAACCTTGGTAACCTGTCGGTCACTGGCACGGCCCAGTTGTTCTATGCGCCTGTGAGTGGTCCGCATGTTTCTGGCGCTCACACCACAGGCTCGTGGACTCAGTACCTTGGCGGTTGGGCTTCCAAAAGGTACGTCTTGCAACTAGGAGCGGCGGGCGGTGAATGCTTGCTGACAGCCACAGCGTCACTGGACGTCATAGGTGGCTTCCAGGAGGGCCTGGAGAACATTCCAGGTGTGCTGGGCTCCAAGGTCCGCAAGCGGGGCAAGGTCAACGACTTCGAGTCGGGCGTAACAGAAGCCGGGAAGGGCTTCGTGTACGGCTTGTACGACGGCATCACAGGCCTTGTCACCGAACCGATCCGGGGTGCGAAGAAGGGGGTAAGTGGGAAAACATTCCTCAGGTGGAGCACGCTGACGATGTAGGGCGTCGGTGGCTTTATCGGTGGCGTCGGTGTCGGGGGTGTGAATCTCGTCGCGCGAGCCTCAAGCGGGGCCCTAGGCCTGGCAGTGTACCCCATCGCGGGTGCGTTCCGCAGCGTTCGGAACGGCCTCTCGTCGAACGGACTTCTGGACAATACGTCGGTGCTTTGCGATCCGCGCGAAGCCCAGGCGCACGCCGACGCTGAGGCATACAACAAGGCCCAACGGAAGGCAATCATGGCCAAGTGGACCGAGTTGATCGCCCCCGAGCTCGTCAAAGAACGACGCAAAGCCGAGGAGAAGCGGCGCCGTCAGGCCGAGGAGCTCATCCTCACGCAGGTCGAGTCGAACACTGGGTCGATCAAATCCAGCAAATCCAACACCACCTCGTCCTCAAAGAAGCTGGGCAAGGCCAAATCCTGGCTCGGCGACCACCTGCAGCCGTCGTCGTCACGCGCCTCGCGTACGAGCACGCCGTCGAACCAGGCCGGGCCGTCAAACCAGGCTGGCCCATCAGAGTACCGGCTGGACAAGAAGCTCAGCGAGCTGGCGCGGGTCCAGCAGTCCGACACACCGCCGCCCCCGCCAGCCAAGGACGCGAGATGGGCCACACCCGTCAACCGCGAGGATGCGTCTGGCCCCGCGCCGCCCGCGTACGACCCGCACCCATCTCCCGCGGTGTCGCAGCTCAAGATCGACTACCTCTCCCTCGGCAACACGTCCGCCGCGTCAAACGCCAGCCTCGCTTTGGCGGGCACCGAGCGCCTCGCGCCGCGGTCGATCCAGTCGAGCCGCACCTCGAGCTTCGGGTCAAGTGTGTCCATGCCTGAGAGCGACCCTCGCGATACCCCGCCGGCATTGCTCGTGCCGGAGACGGAGGCCGCCGAGCCCAGGACGCCGACAGCACCCTCGGTGCCCCGCACGCCAGCGCCACCCGCCCTCGCCGTTGACGTCGACCAACCGGCTATTGGCGCCGACGAGCCGACGACACCAACGGCCCCTACTGCTCCCCAAGACAAGGGCAAGAGCAAGAGCACGGAATAGACTTGTAACACAATCACTGTAACAGGATGTAAGATGGCAAATGCATACAATGGAGAAACGAGACTACAGCTCAAGGGGGAACCCGTTGAGGTCTTGGGAGTTGCAGAGTTGGACAAGGTCGGGGCGGTTGAGGTGCAGGCAGGCCATGCGGAGCGTGGTCCACAGCGCGTCGGGGGTAACGCCCTTGGCGTTGGCGCCGCCCGTCGAGGCACCGTAGCCCTCGGTCACGTCTGCGTGCTGGAGGCGGATGGCATCGAGGATGCACTGCGCGGCGAGGCGGTACTGCGCGAGGTTGATGTAGCTGATGCCGAGGTTGAACTGCGCGCGGACAAAGTTGGGGTGGATGGACAGGGCGCGGTGGTAGTACTTGATGGCCTCGTGCGAGCGGCCGCTGTTCGCGAGCGTGGCGCCAAGACGGTTGTAGAGAACCCAGTCCTCGGGGCGGGCCTCGAGCGCGGCAGTGAAGCAGTCCTCGGCCTTGTCGTAGTCCTCGGACGCGTTGAAGAGGACGCCGAGGGCCACCTGGACGTCGACGTCGAGGTCGTCGGGGTTCTGGCGCGCAATGTGGATGAGGCGCTCAATGATGCGGCCCTGGCGCTCCTGGCGGGTCTCGCCAGGCGTCTCGCTGAGCAGACCGCCCTCGGCCTCACCGCCGAGCTCGATCCACCGCTCGAGCGAGGCGTGCGCCCGGTCCTCGCGGCCGTCGTTGGTGTAGCTCACGGCGAGGGCGAGGTATGCGGCGCGCAGGTTGGGCTCAATCTGGGTGGCGCGGTTCAGAGCACGGATCGCAGCGTCCTCGCGCTCGTTCTCCTGCTGCTTTAATCCGAGGTTGAGCCATGCGTCGGCATCACGGGGCTCCTGCTGGACGGCAGCCTCGAGCTCAAGCACACCCTAGGGACGAGTCAGTAGGTTTCAAGCACGTGTCAAATATGCGACACTTACCATGGTGGTGGGAGACAGCTCACGAACAATCGGCGCGCCGAGGGTGTATGGGTTGGCTGAATGAAAGGCATACGGCTCGACCGGGGCCGTGTCCCAGTTGTCCCAGTCGTGCGCGAGCGACGCCCACTTCTCGTGCATGCCAATGCCATCGTACCGCTCCTCGGCGACACGCTGCGGCCCAGAAAAGTGCTGAAGCAAATCGTTGTCAAAGTCGTCCTCGAGGTCCTCTTCCCACTCGAGCCCGGCGCCAGGGACGGCTGTCGAAGTCTGCGCGAGAGCTTCTCCCAGGTCGCGAGGGACACCGTACGACTGGGGGTCGTCAAAGTGCACACTCTTCGGTCGAGCCGTCTGCGTCGGCACCCCGTCGTTCATGAGGATCGTGCTCTGGATGTTCTCAGCCCAAGCGTCTTGCGTACTGGTGGAGGCAAAGGTGGGAGAGCGGCTTACCGAAGCATGGGCTTCGACCGGCGCACGAGACGCCGAGGTACTCGCACCAAGGTTGAAGGCAGCGGCCCAGTCACCACCGCCACCAGACTGCACAAACTTGGCGCCCTCGGTGATCTCGCTTCCCTCCACCGTTGCGGCCCTGCCCTCGTCCACAACGACGCTGCCGTCGCCGAGTCCACGGAGGAGCGAGATGAACTGGCTGTTGGCGAGCTTTTCGTTCTCGGCGAGCGTCTCTGGCGTCAGGGAGTCGACCAGGTCCTGGGCGGTGCGCGCGAGGACATCGTTGGGCAGCTCCTTTGTGCTAGCCGCTGGCTGTGCTGTTGCCGCCGCTGGTGCCTGAGGCGCCGGCTGCTGCAAGACCTGAGGTGGCGGCGGTGGGGGGTGCATCAAGAACGGCTCGGGCTGGGGCTGCATGGGCATCATTTGCGGCTGGTAGAACGGCTGGGGGGCGAACTGGCCGTACTGGGCTGGCGGGGCAAACGCCTGCTGGCGCTGCCATGGCGCGAGAGTCGGTGGGGTCGCGGCACGCGACTGGTGTGCCGAGACGACACGGCCTGGCGACGAGCGCGCATCAAACTCGTGACCCCACGAGCTGGCGGGAGCCGAGGTAGCGTCGGCGCGTCCCTTGCCCTTGGACATGTAGCCATCGGCCCATGCAGCCGACGACCGGGCCTCGGGAGGGGCATAGACTGGCGCCTGGTGGGGGTGAAACTGGGCGGCCGAGGGCCCAGGCGAGGGGAGGTGTGAGCGGAGCTGTGCGAGGTCGAAGGCAGCTTGGGGAGGTGTTGGCGCGTGCGACGGGGAGCCTGCGGCGGGCCGTGTTCGAAACTGCAGAGGCTGTTAGCGATGCTGGGCGCGTCTTGTTGTGAAACGACTTACCGAGCTGGGGCCAGCGCTGGGCCCCGAGGCTGCGGGGCCATAGCGATCCTGTGGAGGTGTTAGCGGCTGCCGTCTCGCCAACAGCGACGACGACTCACACGTTGGACACCATAGTCGCGCTCTACGAGTGATGACACATCCTTGAGCGTGTTTGACGGGCCACACTCTACGCCACCTGAAATGAACTGTGACATTTTGGTTGCCGGCGCGAGGTGGAGTCGTCGCCGTGGTGGTCCAAGTTTCTATGCGATTCCAAGTGGGTAATGTGAGTGCGATGGGGGTGAGGGGTATGAGTGAGATGTAGAGTCGGTGGTGGAGCCGTGAGATTGTGGGTAGAAGTGAGTGAGCGAGTGAGAGTGGAAAAGGAAGCTAAAGAGATGGATGTCGTGGTCATCATTGGTATCGACCCGCGTGCTCACTCTGACTTTCCTCGGTTCAACAATGCCGGCAATCCTTTACCCTTCAAGCCAAAAGTAACCGGCGGCCGCACAACAAAATCCTAATTGGGTATTACAACTTGGCATTACTTTGTATTCTATATCCGTGTATTGCCGGCGATTAGCTTTATTGTTATTGTTGCCACCGGCTGTCAGACAACCACGATCGATCCACGCGACGCCCCAACACGTGACACCCACGTGCCCTGGACCCTGAAACCGCCCATCGACATCGACGACACCACGGCGCCGTCGCCGCCGAGGCAGCCGCGACGCAACGCACGCATCGTCACAACCATCGGTGCGGCGACAACACCGACATCTGTTCGACACACACCAGTATCTTGTACAAAACCCCCAGCTGCCCGACTGCTCGACTGCCCGACCGTCCGCCAGCACACCCCCACTCGGCGCGATGGCAAACCCATACGCGGCCTACTCGGCTTCGGGTCCCTCGTCGTCATCGGCCGCCTCGTCATCACGGGCTCCGCAGCAGCAGCAGCAACCACTCGGCGTCACACGGTCCCGAACACTCTTCTACCTCTCGGTGCGCGACAGCTCGACGTTTAGCTCGGCGCGCGGGTCGCGCATCGCTGCAGCGCAGTATGGCGACACGGTCGACGTCGCCGACGACGAGCAGGGCCGGCTGCTGGGCGGCGGCTCGCACCGCGTTGACATGAACGGGCTCCCTCCGAAATGGTGCGTCGAGGGCCGAGCTGCTGCGAGGCCGACTGACACACACAGGGTCGACATCAGCGATGAAGTCGAGGAGATCCTCTCGCGCGTCGAGTCAAAGGGTGGGTAACTGGGACTGACGTGAATGCTGACCCGCCAGTCACGGCGCTCGACAAACTACACGCCAAACATGTGCTGCCGGGGTTCAACGACCGGTCAAAGGAGGAGGCCGAGATCGAGCGGCAGACGGCAGACATCACGAGGGTGGGTTGTGTCGTGTCCACGGCCTGCTGACGCGCAGGACTTTCGACGGTGCTCGTCGCTCGTCGCGTCCATCACGCCCGGCCAGCGGCCTACCCGCGTCGAGCTCGTTACCGCGACCAACGTCCAGCGCGGCCTGGCCCAGAAGGTGCAGGATGCATCTGGCCAGTTCAGGAAAAAGCAGCGGGTGTACATGCAAAGTAGGTGTGGGTTGCGGGCCGCGCTGACGCGCAGAACTACAGGGCCACGCCATCAAGAACAAGGACCTGTTGGCCGCGAGCGGTGCCATCACACTCCGAGGGTCGGACGGACTGGACGAGCTGGCCGAGGACGAGGAGGCGGTGAGTGTGACCAGGGTGTGGGGCGATACTGATGGCTAGACCCGCAACCTCCAGTCGCAGTCGCAAACCCAGGCCCAGTCTCACATCGCCATCGACATCCAGCAGCGGTCCAACGAGGTGCAGCAGATTGCGCAGTCTATAGCCGAGCTGGCCGAGCTCTTCCGCGACCTGGGCAACCTCGTCGTCGAGCAGGGCACGGTGCTCGACACGGTCGAGTACAACGTGATGGAGACGAGTCGGGCCATGGAGCACGCCGTCGACGAGCTCAAGACGGCGCAGCGGTACCAGTCGAACACTGGCCGGCGGCGGTGTATCCTGCTGCTGATCCTCATCATTGTCGGGCTGGTCATTGTGCTCGTGTACAAGCCGCGGCGGCATGCAGCGCCCGAGCCAGTGACGAGCGCCGCGCCGGACGCGCCTGCAGCGCTCGACGACGCGGCCGACGTGTACGACGACGACGGGTTCCACGAGGTGACCGACCCGTCGGAACCGCTCTGGCACGACCGCCCGTCACCGACGACCACGGTCGCGTCAGACTCTGCGATCGACTGGTCACGACCTGCTGGCGGTGGCCGCCCGCACAAGTTCCCCACCGTCGACGACGACGAGGTTATCGAAGACAGGTTGTAGCGATACTGCCGATTGTCCCCATACTGCATATACTAGACCATGCCATGCATTGCCATATTAGCGCGAGCCCGCACGCGTGCGTGGCGACAGCCACGCGCGCAGCCCCCTATCTCTCGCCGAGGGCGCGGCGGCGGAGCCTGACCTCGGCCTTGGGGGCCGGGATGACATCGACGGGCGCGGCGTCGGCGTCGCCCTTCTCCTCTCCTTCCTCGCCCCCCTCCCCCTCGAGCGCGAGCACCTTCGCCTCGGTCCCGGGCGCGCGCCCGCTCCCGCGATTCGCCTTGATGCTCTTAATGCTCGCCTCCCTCCGGTCCTTCTTAACCCGCGCCGAGAAGATCCAGATGAGCCCGACGTCGGCGACGGCCACAACCGCACCCGCCACGACGGCGAGCAACAGACCCTGCGCGCGCGTCCACCCCCCGCCGGTAGTCGCAGCGACGTACGCCGCGCCGCCGAGGCCGAACACGCTGAAGAGGACGTTGAGCACGGTCGCGAGCTGGCGCCCGACCTTGCGGTACTCTGGCCCGAAGGAGGCCGGCCGCGGGGACATGTACGCCGGGAGGAAGGGATTCGTCTATCGTCAGCAACGCTCCGGCTCCGCGCGCACCTTCTCGGCCCGCGTGTCCTCTGCCTCGGCGCTGCGCAGGAGCGCGCGCTGCTTCGGGGGCAGGTACACGTGCGCGCCGGCCACGAGCGCGATGTGCGAGTACTCTGCGGGGTCTGGCGTCAGCCGTGCTGTGCTCGATGGGGGACGCACCCAAGTCGTGTGAGGCGAGCGCGGCGCGGCCGCCGTCAGAGGCCGACCACACCGCCAGCCGCTCGAGCAGCTCGGCGTCGATGAGCGGCGGCGGCGCCTCGGGCAGCGCGGGGGGCGCGGGCGCGTCGCCCTCCTCCGAGGCCGCGTCCTCTGCGCGCGCTGACGCGGCCGCCGCGGCGCCATACACCGCCCCCGCTGCGCCCGGCGCGCGCGCCAGCGCGTCCCGCAGCTCGGCGCGCAGCTCTTCTGGGGCGGCCGACGTGTCGGCTAGCCGCGCGATCGCGTCCTGGATGTGCTGGGGGAGCGTGAAGAGCGTCGGGGCTGCCATTGTGGATGCGGTGTTGTCGACGGCGTGTCGCTGACTTTTGACGTTATGGTTTGGCTGGGTGGTTGATTCCAGGCACGTGGCGAGTACCGCACAATGACGTTGGCCATGGATGGTCGTTGGCCACCCAGTCGGCGACTGCGACGACGACCATCCCAGTCTCTCTCTTGTCCACAAACTCGTCCCCACCTGCTCTCGTTATATCGCAAACTTAAAGGCACCCGTCGTCTCTACCACATCGTTTCACCCCGTTTCGCGCTTCACCTTATCGCAGCCGACGTCGGCCGCCCACGCCACCCACTCGGCTTATCTCCCGCCCACCTCACTCTCGCCCACCTCGGCCCCGCGCCATGTCAAAGTCGTGGTTTGGCCGCCTCGCCGCAAAGGTGTCGGGCGACAGGCCCGCCGAGCCGTCTCGCCCCTCGGCCCCGTCGCCCGCGCCCGCGTCGCTGCACGCCCCGTCGCCTGCGCCCGCGTCGCTGCACGCCCCGTCCTCGGCCCCGAGCCGCACCAGCTCGACCAGGGACGCCGTCCCGCCCGCTGCTCGTGCCGCTGCCGCCGAGCGCGCGTCCACGCCGGCGGCGACGCCCCGCTCAGAGTTCCACGCGTCGGCCGTCGCGGCGGCCAGCGCTGGCCTCACTGGCCCGGAGCGCGTGATCGACGAGTCGACAGACCTCAGCACGCTCACCGACCAGGAGATCATGCGCCTCATGGAGGGCATGGACGGCGACGTGATGAACAAGGTGAGTCGGGGCGCGCGCTTCTCGAAGAGGGGGCGTAGCCCATCTCGTTGCATCTCTCCTTGCCTTCTCCCACTCGTCCACAACCCCACCATGTGGACGGCCCTCGGCATCATCCTCGGCAGCCTCGTGCTCGTCCGCACCCTGGCCCCACGCATCTCCATCTTCTTCCACATCCTCATCTCGGGCGCGCTGACACGCCGCGTGCGCACCCAGCCTCTCGTCACCGGACCCATCCCCCTCCTCGCTATCAAGGCAGAGTATGAGAACGGCTCGCCCACGGTCCTGCGCAAGATCCAATGGCTCGAGGAGAACGGCTGGGACCAGGTGTGGAGGGCCAGGGGAGACGGCGACTGCTTCTACCGATGTAAGTGGCGGGTCGGGGAGCGGCGGCGGCGGCGACGGGGGGAGCGTACTGCAGGTGACGCGACAGCCCATTGTGCACGCTTCTAGCGCACTACCGGGGGCGTACAACAGCGTCGTGGGCGCACGATCGTGCACAAGTGGTGCATCGTGCCGTCGTCGCCTCGCCCCTGCCGCTCCTCGCGCCTCGCAGCCACAACTCACAGACTAACCACCCCAGCCTTCACCCTCGCCTACCTCTTGCGCATCCTGTACGCCCGGGACCGCTGGGAATTTGCGCGCGAAGCCATCTCGGAGATTCAAGCCAACCAGGAGAACATGCTACGCGTCGGGTTCCAGGCAGACCTTGTGAGTGCAGCTAGGCATATTCCATCAATCACAGCTGACACAAACCAGGTCGAGGAGTTCCTCGGCCCGTTGATGAGCACTCTCTTTGCGTTCTCCCCGGACAACGATGATCCCCCAACCGAGTTCACCTTACTCCAGTTACTCCAAGACCCCGAGAAGAGCAACTGCATCGTTGTGGTGGGTCACGCGTTCCCTTCCCTCCTAACAACCCAGGCTCTCCGCTTAATAACGGGGGCGTACATCCGCACCCACCCCGACAAGTTTGCGCCGTTCCTCTTCTCGCCCACGACTCTCGAGCCGGTGTCTCCCGATGCCTTCTGTCGCGAGGAAGTCGAGCCGTGCGGCAAGGAAGCCGACCACGCTCAGATCATGGCGCTGTCGTCGGCGCTCGTCTTGCCTTTAAAGGTGGCGTACCTCGACCAGTCTGACATCACGGGCGACGACGTGATCAACTGGGTCGAGTTTGGAGAGCAGCGCAAGAGCGCGACCGAGGAGGAGGCGCGGCCGCTGACCTTGCTTTATCGGTATGTCACCGTGCTATGGCCGTGTTGACCCAGGCAGCCCGGGCCACTTTGACGTCGTCACCAAGGACTACATTATGCAGGCAGCACTGGCCCAGACGCGCCACGAGCTCGCCGACACACCACCTGTGGTCCCAACTCCTCCGCCGGAGAAGCAGGCGCGGGCTGCAGTGCCTGCGGCCCCCGCCGCCCCTGCCGCTGTTGCTGCACATGCTACACCTGGGCAGCCTGAGCAGCCTAGCACGCATCCCGCCACCACCGACGTCCGCACCGCGGACCCTGCCGCCATGGAGACGAAGGAGACAGCAGCGGCAGCGGCTACCGAACCACCAGCCCCAGCCTACGATGCCGGGTTGACCGAGGAGGAGGAACCCTCCACAAAGACCGGCGAATCGACGACATTACCACCTCCCAGACCTGAATGAGATGTCTACATGCATGCAAAGTCTACAGCTCGTCCCGAGCAATACTACCGCCAAACACATCGACGAGTTCTGCCTGTTAGCGCTTACTTCCTACCCCCAGACCCACTTTTACGCGTCCCGTCCGACACGGACGTGGGGAACACGACAGAGTACTCGATGTACATGTCGCCCTGGGGGATGTCGTGGTATGATGGCATCTGGGTGTCAGCGGCGTCGTAGCAGCCAAACCTACCCCCTCGCCCTCGATGACCTCGACCTCGCCGGGCTGGGTCGTGCCCGACCGCCCAAGGGGGATTGTCCTTCCGTCGAGCGACGTGACGTTGCGCTCGAATCCGAGCAGTGCCTGGGAGTGAGCGCTGCACCAGCCTGCAAACCCACCTCCGCCACGCTGAGGGTTACCCGTCCGACGAGGCCCGACTCCTTGCGCGTCCACCCCCTGTTGCTCTTGGCCTGGCTCCTCACGCGGACAATCACGTCTCCGGCGTCAAAGTCGGGGCTCTGGTCGGCCTCGCCGCTGAACACCTCCTCGTACCCCTCCGGCGCGCCGGCCGGGACGTGGACGGCGAGGATGTTCTGCGCCTGGACCGTGCGCTCGCCGCCGCACTTTGCGCACTGGCGCGTAATCTTCTCTCCCTTGCCATTACAGTGTGGGCACCTTCCTGTCAGCTGGGGCCCACATCGCCACTCACGTCATCTGCACGTTCGTAAACATGCCAGGGAAGACCTGGTGCTTCTGCACGACGACGCCCTGGCCTCCGCACCCGGTACACGCCTGCACGTCGGCCGGCGAGTGCGCGCCGCTCCCGTGGCAGCCGGTGCAGATGACGCGGCGCGGGATCGTGAACTCGACCGTGCGGCCGGTGTACATGTCTGCGAGGGGGACGTCGAGGTTGGTCAGCACCGACGGGCCGCGTGGCGGCTCCTGCCGCCCGCCGCCGCCAAAGAACTGGGCGAACGGGTCGTTGGGCGCGTTCTTGCGCTCCTCGTGCCGCTTGAGCCCGGCCTCGCCGCCCCGGTCGTAGATTGTGCGGAGCTGGACGTCAGCGCGGCGGCCTCAGGTGAGAGTAGAGCAACCCACCTCGCTATCTGACAGCACCTCGTACGCTACGCCACGTCAGCGCTGCTACTCGCCGCCGCTCGCCGCCACGCAACTCACCCCGGGCCACCTCGATAAACTTCTCGTGCGCGCTCTCGTCGGGGTTGATGTCTGGGTGGAACTTTTTCGACAGTTTCTGCCCGTCAGCCTGCGTGGCGAAGCAAAGCTCACCCTGTACGCGCGCTTGATGTCGCTGTCGTCGGCGCTGCGGTCGACTGGGTGCGGTCAGTGATGTGACGTGACGTGGCGGTGGAGGCCGCGGCGGCAGCGCCGGCAGCCACCGAAGCAAGCGCCGAAGCACACTCACTGCCCAGGACCGAGTAGTACGTCTTTGCGAGGGCGCCGCTGAGGAGGATGAGCCCGATGGCCCAGAAGAGGGGCCGGGGTAGCATGGCGGTGGCGGTGGGTGGGTATATGGGTTGTTGTGAGATGCCGGATGGGTGCTGACACGCATTCGGGCGAGATTACAACACGTCGGCGTAGAGATTTAGACGCGCGGTGGGGGAGGCACGGATTGGTCCCGTTTGACGTGGCGGTGGGCGTGGCGGGCGCGTGGTGGGCGCATGGCGAGCACGTGGCGAGATTACGCTTTCAGCGAACTCGCTAACTCTCGACCCCGTCCAAGCCCAAGCCGTCGAATTTACGACCAGCATCACTCGTCACAACAACCACTCGCTGCTCAACACCACCAACCCAACCCACAATGTCGGGACGCGGAAGGGGTCGCGGCCGCGGCCGCGGCGGGTCCGCCTCTGCGCGCGACAACATCCACGCGGCGTTCGTCGGCATGAACAAGGACGAGCTGGGCGCGATTTACGAGAGCTTCGGCCGGCCCGTAAAGGGCAGCGGCATGCTGTATCCGGTGCGCTTCCCCTCTCCCCTCCGCCAGCTGACGCCCGCAGCCGCTCGAGGCCGCGTCCGAGCTGCCCGGCCCCACGCCGCTCGAGGAGCGCATCGTCGCGCAGGCGGCCACGCTGACCCGCGACCTCGCCGACGGCGTCCCCGCCGCCGACGGGACGCGGCCGCCCCCCGCCTGGCGGCTGGCCTCAGAGCGCAAGGTCGTGGGCATCGAGATCGAGTCCTACTCTGACCGGTATCGGCGCGCCCCCGCCGCCGGCGCAGCGACGGGCATCGACGCTGGCGCGCTCCACCTCAACCAGGGGCTCTTCCCGCCCGCCCTCTGGCAGGAGTACTTCGCGCCCGCTGGCACGGCGGCCAAGGCCAAGGAGAAGGCCGAGCTCGCGCGCGCGCGCAAGCGCCGCCGCCTGCTCGAGGGCAGGGATGACGACGAGGAGGGGGAGAAGAGCGAGCGCGAGTCGGACGCAGAGGACGACGACGACTTTGACTTTGACGACGAGGAGGAGGAGGACCACCAGGACTATGACCATAATTACTTTGAAACTGGGTCTGCGGATGACGACGACGGGGGCGAGCCGGACGGCGATGGTGAGTGCGCGGGCGTTGGGACCGAGCTGACGCCGGCAGATGAGGGCAACCGCCGCTACGACGACTAGGTTGCGACGCCGCGATCTCTACCCACTCATCCTCGCCCTCCCACTCAAGCCACACCGCATATCATACACTCCTGCAACATCAACACAGTCCCACACCCCACACCCCCTGTACTCATACGTTGGATGCACACATACATCCACACGAAGGGCAACCCCGGCGCGCATTCAATGCTGATGGCTACTTGCTTCTACATGATTGGAATGATTGATTGGTCAATGCGGAGTGTCCCACGCCGTGCCCTACGCCTCGTCGCCGCTCTGGTCCCAGTCGTCGTCGTCAACCACACGAGGGGTCGACACGGGGATGGGCAGTGGGTGGAGAATCGGCGCAGGAGGCAGAGTGCTCGCCGCGGGGGCGGGCGGGGAAGAAGACGGCGTCGGCCGATTCGACGCCTGCGGCGTAGTGATGCGCGACGTCGGCACGCTCGACGCAATGCCCTTGACGGCAGACGCAGCTGAAGCGGCAGGAGCGGCAGTAGGCGGCGTCGAGGTGCCCGGGCGAGACGCACCCCACGGGCTGGTTGTCGCACGCAGGTTGCCCAGCCCACCCAGTCCGGGCTTGCTGAGCGGTGGCGCCGCTGCCGACAGCAGCGGGTTGGGGATTCGGGTGTCGATACGACGCCGGATCTGGACCGAGCGGTTGGGCTCGGCGTCGATCAACTCGCGGCCGAGATGGTATGCGTCGGCGAGCGACATGACAAAGGTGCGCTTGGCCACGGGCATGTGGGGCAGGATGAGGGTTTGCCGCGCACCCTGGAAGAAGTCGCGGAAAGTCTGCTCCACCATGATGACAAACTGCGGGTTGGCTCTGGCGAACGTGCGCAGCTCTGGTGTCCACTCGGTCAGAGTGCGGTCCACGGGCTGCTTGATGCCAAGAGCATCGGCGAGGCGAGCATTGCGCTGGCGCACCATGCACTCCGAGTTGCACTTGAGCTGAACCGACTCGCGCGACGAGGGGTTTGCAGTGTTGGCGCCACACGACGCACGCTGCTGAAGGTGTCCGCAGGCGCACGACTGGGTGATGATCGTGGAGCATGCCTCGGACTCAGGGCACTTGGCGGGAGCATGGCACGTCGCAGTGCAGGCGTGCTTGCAGATTCTCTTCGGCTTGTTGCAAGTCTGCGTGCACGAGTCACAGTCTCCAGGGTGGCACGTCTTCTCACAGCGGTGGTAGCCACATCCGAGGAGCTTGCCGCAGACCTGGCCGCAAGAAACACGGTCCTGCGACTGCGAGCAGCGCACGTTCTTCACCGCCGGGTCCTTGCCGCAGGCGCACGGCTTGGTCGTGAGGAACGGGCATGGCGGGCACTCGGGCTCCTCGTGGCAGTTGTGCTGGCTCTTCGGGTGTCCACATGGCGGGTCAGGGCGACCGCAGGGGAAAACGCAGGTGATCTTGGTGCCACATGCCACTGGTGGGTAGATGACAGTGTGACCACAGTTGCAGATGAGCTCGTCGTATGATGCCTGGAGGCAGCGGCCACAGGCACCCTTGTGATCCGGGCGAGGGCAAGTGTGGGTGCCACAGCTCAGAGTCTTGCCGCATGTAAGGGCACACGCGTGCAAGTCGTCGTCGCCGGTGTCGATGTCGTCGAGGGCCCGGCGTCCCTTGCGCTTGGCCTTGTACGATAGAGGGCAGCAGACGCGACCACATTCGTGCCGACCACAGTTGCGCAGAGCCTTGCACACTCGCTCGCAGAAGAAGTTGGTTTGGCCGGCATCGTTGCGCTCGCGAACTTCGTCGCAGTCTAGGAGCAGGGTGCTCTCACCGCAACGACACGGGCGGTACACCGACTCGTGACACGGCGGGCATGGGCCTTCGTGGCACTTGAGCGGGCACTTGTGTCCGCATGGCCGGGTCTTGGGGCACGAGCTGCCGCATGTTGGGATCGAGGCAAAGCAGTCGGGTCGGGGGTAGCCGGGCAGGACAGAGAGGGGTGTCTGGCCACAAGGGCAGGTGGTGATGACACTAGGCGAAGTCGGGCAAGGCCTTGGGCTGACAGAGTGCGGGTGGCACTTGTCCTTGCAGGTGTGGATGCCGCACTCGTAGGGAATGTTGCACACACGGTCGCAGGCAAAGCGACCCTCCCATGACTCGTCGGCGGTCGCGCACATTTTCTTGTCGTTGAGGTTCCAACCACAGGGGACGACCTTTTCGTCATGACCGCAGTAGCAGCGTACAGTCTCGACCTCTTCGCAAGGAGCACACGGGCCAAAGTGGCACAGGCGGTCGCACTCGTGCTTTCCACACGACCTCTGTCCCGGGCAGGGCTCGTCGCAGACAGGTGTGAGGGCTGCGTCGTTGACACTGGCAGCCGCGCACTTGACAGTGAGAGCAGTACCGTGAGACGGGCACCGCACGACCAGGGCGACCTGGCATGGAGGGCATGGCCCTGGGTGGCAGTTCAACGGGCAGGGGTGGTCGCAGTTTGGCCGTTGGCGAGCACACGCGTCGTTGCACGAGTGCGGCGCGGACGCAGTGGTAGGCGGGCTAGCCAACCGTCCACAGAAGCACCGGTACCCGCCAACCTTGGTGGTGCGTTTCTTCTGGCAGCCGGGGCAGCGCCACGCGGGTTCGTCGTTACTCCCGTTGCTCGTGATCCGCTGAGTGTCGTCGTGCAGGCTGCGCGACGCCCAGTCACGGATGCACGAGATATGGAATGGCGTGTAGCACGACGTGTAGTGATTCGCGGCAAACTTTGGCCGCTCGTCCTCGTCCAGAGTCGAGGGGTACTCGGGCGGCGAGTGGGGGGGCAGGCACGACCACGTCTGCTGCTGGGCAAAGATGGGTGCGAAGCACTGGAAATGTCAGCAACGGCTCCCTAGAGTTACACTCTACTTACAATGGGGCACTCGATGAATGGCTTGTTCCGGAGCCCACGAGTCAGACGCGAATTCAAGTCGTCGGGCTCGTTACCCCGTGGCTCGTGAGAGTGTGAATGGCCATGGTCCTTATCGTTGGCCTTGGCGCGAGGCTTGTCGTTCGAAGTAGTAAGCTTCGAGCCCTTTTCGAAAGCGGCTCGGCGGCTGGATACAGGCTTGGCAGGTGCCGAGTCCTCCTTGGGAGCATCCGTCTCCTTGGCCTTCTTCCTCCGGTTGTTGTTGCGGCTGCGACCACCGTCACCGGCAGGAGACTCGGCACGGCTGGGGCCGCTGGGCGGAGTCAGCCCCGCGGCGGGGCTGAACGAGGCTGCGCCAGGGTTGAGCGGGGTGTTGGAGCCACTGCCGTTTCCAGCGATGCCATTGTCGAGACCGCCGAGGCCGAGGGAGCGGTTCTCCTCGAGGTTCTCGGCGTGGCCCGCAGCGACGCGCTGTCGCCGGCGGTCCTTGTTCTGGTTCGAGCGCTTGTTCCCAGCCGATTGGGGACGCTCGTCCGTGTCCTTTGCGAGGCGGTCTGAAAAGCCGCCGGGGACATTGAGCCTGCG
The DNA here is from genome assembly GCF_041260175.1 of Vanrija albida. Classification (NCBI taxonomy): domain Eukaryota; kingdom Fungi; phylum Basidiomycota; class Tremellomycetes; order Trichosporonales; family Trichosporonaceae; genus Vanrija; species Vanrija albida. The sequence goes on from NW_027191423.1 coordinate 2,298,538, forward strand.
GCCTTGGCCGCGGCCGCCCTTCGCGGGCGCGCCGACCTCTTCGATGGAGAGGGAGGCGGTGGCTGAAGCGAGGTCACCGTTGGTGTCCGGGCTCGAGCCGTTGGGTGCACGGCCCCCGCGGCGGCCCTTGCCTTGCTGCTGCTGTCGGCGGCCGTTGTTCTGGCCGGGTTGCTGACGCGCAGAGGCGGTGGCGGGCTGCGAGGTGCCTGTGGTGCCGGCGGATTGCGTGAGGTACGCTCCGTCGCCGGGCTGGGGGGTGGGACGAGCGAGATACGCTCCGTCACCGGGTTGGGGTTGGTTGAATCCTTGGTACGTAGCTGTGTCGGTCATTGTAGAGGAGCTTCCTTGGTCTGCGATGATGACTGAGCTGTGCGGAGGTAGCGAGGACGGGTGCCCCAGGTGGCAACTGATAGGACGGTGTGCCAGGTGTGTCTAGTTGTTGAGGCGCTATGCGCTGATATGGGTGTTGTCTAGTTGTCTCCCTTTCTCTCTGTTTGGTTTATAAGAGTCTGTTGCGAGTCGTGTGAGGAGAGAGATGAAAGTCAAAGCCAAGGGGGGGCCGGCCAAGACTCGATGATGTCGACTGGATGCAGACGGAAAGCAAACCGCATGGAGCTCGAAACCACGCGACTTCGGATCCGAAGAGGAGTAGAGGACTTGGAAGGGTGGGCGGAAGCAAATCTTCGGGGCCCAGTGGGTATCTCGAAGCTTGTGGACCGCGCCGAGGGATGCAGTCGGTCTGCCGCTGTGGGCTGGCCATGCAGTGGTGCACTGTAGGCAGTGAACACGACCATGTCGACCACGGGGTAATGTGCATGCCTCGGTCAAGACAAACCGCGTGAAACGGCCGAGACACTGCTGTTGTGTGGGACTGGCGGGTTAAACGCGCTGGCTGGTGACTGACCGACTGACTGACACTGATGATCCGTTTCAATCAGTCGGCATCCGTTTGGCTGGCTGGATGGCCCGTGCTCAGGCTTGGACCAGCACCCCACGCCTGTTTGAATACGAACGCATGCATCGCTATAAACCACTTCTCGCGGCCAACAAGGACAATGGCACTGTCATGCAATGCGCGTGTACATCGATCACTCAGGCATGCTCTGCTCCAGGCCACGAGTCGCCGAGTGCATCCCTGCGCTCTATGACGGATCTGGCCGAGTCGGGGCCGGCGGCGGATTGTCTGATGGGTGGCGACTGTGATTCAGGCACGGGCGGATGTTCATTGTGTGTACGGCGGCGACTTTGCCGAAACGCATCGACGACAGACTCGTCGTTTGCTCCATTCCCCCTCTCCCCTCCCCCACCCCGCGACGTGCCGGCACCCGCAACCCCACTCACCGACAGCTCGATTTATGGGCACGCCCAGGCCTGCACCTTGACGGTTGCTGCCCCCTAGGTGCACCTTCGCGTTCTTCTCCAACCCCAACTCCCTTGCTTCTGTACATTCACTCTCACACCTCTTGCCTCTTGACACCAGTGTACCCCAACCCCTCCCCCTCCACTATGCCTGAAGTTGTCTGGAACAATGACAGGCGATACCCCGGCCCAGAGATTCACCCTCTGCCAGAGTACATCACTGGCGTGCCAACGCAGCCAGAGCTCGACGCCATGCCGAGGCTGTTCACCTGGGGCGAGCTGAAGGAGATGATTTGTGAGTGAGGTGTGGCGGGCGAAAGGCAGGGCGGAGTGGAGTGGTCGGTGGTGGTGTGCTTCTCCTCGGGGTGTGTGGGCGGGCAGAGTATCGCTCGCGCAGACGCGCGGATGAATGGGCGAGCTACCTGCGAGCTTTGCTCGAGGGTGGTGGGCGGGAGACAGTTGTGCGGCTAGTGGTGGCTGGAGACGGTTGTGAAGACGACGAGTGCCGCGAGTTGGCTTGCGCGCTACTCAGCACTACTCGCGGAGGCCGAACCATCGCGGAGGCCGAACCATCGCTGACACCACAGACACCGGCACGCTCGAGCACCTCTCGCGCAACAAGGAGCTGCAGGCGCGGTACGAGCACTGGATGAAGGGCCAGAAGGCGCAGTGGGGATCGACTGGTGAGTGACGATCGTGACGACACCGCGCCGTGCACTCGTGCACGTGCGTAGTAGTCACCACTGCAAAGGATGCTAACGCGCACGCGCGCAGAAAACTACCTCACGCGCGCGCGCCTGCCGTGGGCCCCAGCGGAGGCGCCGAAGACGGACGTGGCCGAGCCAACGTACGACCAGCGCACAGCGCTCGACCACCCCGAGGTCGACCTGACCCCGTCGACCAACCCGCGTGCTCCGGCCCCAACGGCGTCAGGCGCGGCTGCTGTCGCGGCCCATGCACTGCAGCTCCGCACTCCGGCCAGCAACGCGACCCAGACGACGGGAAACAGCATGGCCGCGACGGCCGCGTCGTCGCCCGTCGGGTCGGGTGCCAACACGCCGTCGTCGGTCGGCTTTGTGTCGCTCGAGTCGGTGCTCCCCAAGCTCAAGCGCGCACTGAGGAACAAGTGCGAGGGGGAAAAGGCCGGGAGCGCGGAGGGGAGCAGCGGGGAGAGCACGAGCTCGTCGGACGGCCACTTTGAGGACGAGGACGACGAGCCCGACGTGTTCCTCAAGTACGACCCGAAGCTGGGCCTCGAGAAGGACAAGTACGCGGTGCTGCCAAACGACTGGCCATACTGCGTACCGTACGGCGTGCGCCACTACTGTGTCTGGAGCAGGGTGGGTGTGGGATTGGGGCAGCGCTGACAGTAGATACCCATTGCGCACCCGGTGCTGGTCGACTATGACCCCGAGGCATGGGCCAAGATCGAGGACCAGGGGCTCGGCGGGTTCACGGGTGTGATCCCGGTCGAGGCCGAGGAGACGGGCGGGCTGCAGACGCCGCCGCCTGCTTCTGGGCCGGGCAGGTCGGGCCCCGCGGCGGCGGGCAAGGGCGGGTGGTACGCTGTCGACGTGTCGTTCGGCGGGACCGAGATGCGCAAGTGGGCGGGGGTCGGGTTCGAGTCGAAGGGCGGGCACGAGGTGGGGCAGATGGTCAAGGGGCTGTGGGATGAGCGGGGGTGGGAGACGATTTGGGTGAGTAGTGCGCGTGCGAGCGAAGCGAGCACGCGGGGGTCGCAGTAAGCAGCCAGCTAACCCCCCAGTTTGTCAACCCGCCGCGCCTGCAGTCTGTCCCGGGCTTCTCCCACTTCCACGTGTTTGCGCGCCGCAAGACGCCCGACGAGATTGACGTGAGCGAGCGGGCGAAGGCGGCGGGCGAGGAGCCCAAGTTGTAGAGCGGCGCCACAACTCGATGGCAGCCGACCTGCCATCTGATAGAATCTGCGACACCAAACTAGATGTATACATACAGAGATGCTACCAGCCTACGCCGACGGTCTCGAGCATGGCTGCGACGGGCGGGCGGAGTGTGGGGGAGGGTGGTGGGGGGGTGCCGGGGTCGTCGGCGGGGTCGGGGTCGTCGTTGGCGCCGTCTCCCACGGCGTCGGCAGCGGGCTCAGGCTCGCCCGTCAACAGGCGCTTCGCCGCGCCCGTCTTCACGGCAGGGCTGAGGGACGGGCGCGGGCTGAGGGACGGGCGCGCGCGGGGCGTGTACGCGGCGGGCCGGGAGTCGCCCTCGTCCGAGCGGCGCGCTTCCCCAGAACTCCGAGGCGAGCGCGGCGTGGGCGACAGGCGGCGTGCGTCGGCGGCCCCCGCGCCGAGGCGCGCCTCGTTGGCCGGCGGCGCCGCCCCGCCCCCAACCCCGCCCGGCAGAAAGCTAGGCAGCATCGCGCCCAGCCCCGCGCCCTGCTCAGACGGCACCGTACCCGCCGCCGCCGCGCCGACAGTGCGCACGAGCTTGCCCCAGAACCTGCGGCCCTCCTGCACTGTCTCCTCTAGCGCCGCGGCCGAGAACAGCGCCGCGAGGCTGGGCTCTGCGGCGGCGGGTGGTTCCACCGCCGCCTCTGGGAGCGCGGCGGGGGGCGCGGCCGGGCTCCTCACCCGCCGTATGTGCGTCCCGCCCGCCTCGGCCGGCTCGGCTCTATGCGCCACGGCGGTCCACTTCGCCCGCAGGGTGTCGAGCGCGGCCTCTTGCGCGGCGAGCTCGGCGCGCAGCTCGGACACGCGGCGCTCGCGCATCGCGATGGCGCGGAGCAGGTCGGCGTGCCTAGCGAGCGTGAGCGAGCGCGCGGCGCGAGGTCAGGCCAGGCCACTTACCGCTCGGTCAGAGTCAGCCCCGCGTCGGGCTTGTCGGCACGCTCGGCGCCCTCGGCCAGCGCGCCGAGCCCGCTGCGCCGCTTCGCGTCCCGTGTGCTGCTCGCTCCGGCCGCGTACGAGATTGACGATCGCGCGGCATGCGCCGGCCCCCGCCGGCGCGGCGTGGGCGAGAGCGGGCCGTCGGCGTCGCCGTCGTCCCCCCCGCCCAGCGGACTCGGACTCGGGCTCGCCGGCACCCGCTCCGCGTCGCTCGCGCCCGTGCCGGAGCGCGGGCGCGCGACCAGGCTCAGCCGCTTGAGCCGGCTCGGCGTGGGCGACGCCGGCGTGTCGTGCGATGCGGTCCCCAGCGGCGGCGGCGGCGGGGGCGAGCTCGCCTGCAGCCCCGACGCTAACGCCGACGCGCCGAGCATGCTTGCTGGCCGTGGCCGCGGGCGCGGGCTCACGATGCCCGGTGGCGGCTCGTCGCTGCTCATGGTGATGTTGACGGTAGTGTGGGAGCTGGAGTGGGCCAAGTGCGATTTCAAGGTCGACTCGCCCGCCCGCACAAACACGGCAGTCAACAAATCCATGGCGTCAGAGATTGCCCTGGCACGCGCGCGTTGCCCGCCCCACCGCCCAGCCACGCCACGCCCCCGCCCACACGACCATCACTCCGGCCACTCCGGCCACTCAATGCAGATGATCTACTACAAACGCCTACCTCCACATGCACGCGCGCACACACCCGCACGCCCACGCCCACGCCCCGCCTACGGCCCCGGACGCGCGGCCGCACCCGCACCCTCGCCCCCGCCCGGCGCCTGCGCCCACCGTCCACGCAGCCAGAACAGCAGCATGATGACCCCCACCAGGCCAAGAATCACCAGGCTCTCGACCACATCTCCCAAGTCGTCGAGGTCCTGCCCCTCCCCCCCGCCCCACCCGGCCCCAGACACGTCGTACTGCTCCTCGTCCTCCTCGTCGAGGGTATCCGCGACATACTGGTCCAGCGGCGGCGCAACAAACAGCCCCTTGATCCCCTCCCACAGCGTCGGCGACTCGGCCGTCTCCTCAAACAGCGGCAGCCCGGGGACAGCGCCGCGCGTCTTGAAGTCGACCCACCAGCTAAATGTCAGCTCACCTCCCCCCGCTGCTACCCACCTCGTCAGGTACAGCTTGATCAGACTCAAGAACCACGGCAGGTACGCCGACTGGTTCGTCTCGAGCGCCAGGTCGTAGTTGCGCTTGGCCAGGTGCCAGTCGCGCGCCACGCCCAGCCCGTTCTCGTACATGTACCCCAGGTTCCAGTACGCCATGGCCGAGTACTTGTCCGACGCCGCCTGGTAATAGACCAGCGCGCGCTGGAAGTCCGGCTTGGGCTCTTGCGTCTCGTTCGAGACCAATCCGTGGTAGTAGTAGTCACCCGCCTTGATCATGGCGTCGGCATTGCCTTGGGCCGCACTGCGCGCCCACAGCGTAATCGCAGCTTCTGTCGGCAGTGGCGCGCCAAAGGCTTCTGTCCGGTGGTCGATAACAAACGCCACATTGTTCTGCGCAAGCTCGGACCCAGTCTCGGCCGCGATCCACCAGCCCAGCAGCGCCTTATCTTCCTCGCCACGGCCCCACGCGCGGTCGGCCTCTCCAATGTAGTCGTTGTCCCAGCTGCCCTTCTCGGACACACGCTTAAAGTAGCTCAGGCCCACGCCGCAGCTGCCAGACTTGTCGCCTTCTTCCCGTGCCTCGTCGCGGTGCAGCGTCGCCATGAGGTGGAAGGCTTCAAATGGCGAGCCGTGCGCAATGGCAGACTGCAGAAGCGTGTGGGCCGGCTGGTTGAGCTTGTTCTTGATGTAGATCTTGGCAAGGTTGATCTGCGCATCGGCCAGGCTGCCGGGAGGATCGGCCGCCGTCTTAAAGTACGAGAGCGCCGTGTCCGCGTTGGGCTTTACGCCAAGGCCGTCGCGGTGGATGATGCCGAGGGCGTTGTAGGCTTCGCGGTCACCCTGAATGTCAGCAGAGCCGCGGCGCACCCAAACCCACAAGCTGAGCAGCGCGGTTGTACCACAACCTTGCCAAGGCGTTGTTCTTCGGCATGCCCTCGCCGCGCAGAGCCATGCGGCCAAGATACGACGCGGCGATCAGCACAGCGCCTTGGATCTTTTCCTTCTCTTGATCCGTCATGACAATCGGGGGCGTAGCCTTGCCGTCCTTGTCGAACTCTGCTGGCCACATGCGGTTGGCAACGACGTAGAAGTGTCGGCGCGCCGCGTCAAAGTCACGGCCAATCTCTCCAACCTCCTCGGCACCGGTGTGCGGGTAGATTGTCCCGTGGTAGTAGAATGTGCCGAGGCGGACAGTCGAAGCGATCTGCTTGCGGTCCGAGTGGAACTGGTAGAACTTGAGTACCTCGGCTTCCGTCTGGCCGCGTGCCGCGTCCATGCTCGCCTGGATGACATGGCGGTTCTGGTTGACGCCAGTCGACGACCACGAGGCGTGGGGGCCATAGATGCCGCCGAGCTTGTCGGCGAGCCGGGAAGCGATCAGAGGTAGTGTGCGTCCGCCTGGTGGGCCGGTAATAAACGCCTCGTACGCGTTGATGGCCGCGCGCTCGTAGTAGTCGAGGGCGGTGGTGCAGTCCTGGCGGGTCAGCATCCAGCACCTACGCCGCTACCCACCTCCTTGACACCGATGCCGGACCAGTAGCGATAACCCAGGGCCATCTGCGCGGGCTGGTGGTCCTGCAGCGCGGAGAAGGTGTACAAGAGGGTCGCGCGCGCCTGGTCGAGCACGGCGTTGCCGAGCCCAGTCGCGTGGAAGAATCCAACCATGAACTGGACATGGGGATCTGACGACACCTCGAGGAAGCTCTGCAATGTCAGCTGGCACTACTCGCCGCTGCGCTCACAGAGTACAGGGTGAACGCCTTGCCCAGGTCCTGGGCGATGCCCTTCGGGGGGAACATGTACACCTCTGCGCGGAGCGCTTTTGCCTCTACACATCCGTTGGCCTCTGCCTCGTCGAGAAGAGCAAAGACACGCTCGCCGCGCTCGCGTGCAATCTTGGCGCTCTTGGCCGCCCTGCTCCCCCGCTCGAATGTATTCCGGATGAACGGCAGCTGGATGACGAACATGACCGGGTTGATGGCGTCGAGGAATCGCGGCAGCATGCGCAGCGTCGCAGCGACGGGCCCCTAGTCGTCAGCGCCTCATCTCCCACCCTCTCCCCACCTGAGTGCCGTAGCCGAGGCCCGCGCCGGCCGTCTGCACGGGCGAGATGCCGCCGAGCTTCTTCTCGAGGTGGGCGTGCTCCTCGGGCTGCATCTCGTCGAGGAGGGCGTGCACGGCGTTGAGGGGCGCGCAGGCTGGTGTGAGCGGCGTAACACGGCGCACTCACCCTCCGACATGAGGTAGTCGTCATAGTACTCTGCGTTGTCGGCGTGCTCGTCGCCGCCGTCGACGTCCTCGGCCGGGAGGAGGTCGCGCAGCTCGTCGTCGGTCGGCGGTGGTGGCGGCTGGCCCTTGTCGGCTGCGGCTACGACGCCGACGAGCGCGGCGAAGACGAGGACCGTTGCGAGGAGCTTTGTTGATCTCCTGTGTGGTCTCATCTTGGCATGTCGATGTTGTTGTCGAGTTGTGGGTGCGATGGTCTTGGTTGCGCGGCCAAGTCAGCGTAGACGTCAGCAGGGAGTGACGGGCGGCGCGTTAGTGCGGCTATGACACGTCGGGGGGCCACGTGGGAGCACGTGGGATTAGGTAAGTGAGCAGAGCAGAGCTTATCTCGTCCCCCGCTATGTGCCTGCGGGACCAAACCCACGTGCTGTCTAATTGCTTTTTATCGCCGCATACCGCAAATTGACGCCGCACAGCTGGCCTCTGGGCTTGTGGCCTTTTTTACGCTCTTGGCTTTGCCTTGGCTTGTTGTTGCCCACCTCGACGTCGATCTCCCACCAAACCACTGGGCCCTGGGATCGTGCCTGCAACCTGACAGCTATCCTGACCCGTCCCGGCCTGAGCCTGACCTCACCTGACCTCACCTGACAGCCTCCCTAGGCGGCCGCGACAAACGGCCATGTCCACTCATGACCCTGTTATGCAACGACTACTGCCCATGTCGTAACCCGCCTCGCTGCCGGCAGCAGCCCGCAACCCAACGCGCGCCGGGGTGACTCGCTTTTGCCGCGGCACTCGGCCAGCTGCCACTGCCTGGCTGATCGCCCGTGTCACTTTGCATTTCGGCCATTGGCACCGTAGTGGCGAGGTGACTGACTGCCTGCCAGCCTGTGGGCGCATGCGTGTGCGTGCGTGCACGCTCGCACGCTCGCTCGCTCGCTGCACAATCGCGCGCGCTGTCTCGGGCACTCGCGGGCAGACGGGCCGAGGCGGAGCGAGTCAAGCGACGCGCTGTCGTCGTCGTCGGCGTATCTGTCACGATTGTTCCCAATGACACGCTCGCAGCATCGCTTCCACAAGCCGAGAGGACCCAAGAGCATCGAGTATTTGTAGAGTTGCGACCAAATGACGAATGTTGGAAAGCACAAAGTACAAATCAAGAACAAGGGCGCGGAGGAGCGCACGACGGCGACGGGGCGGCGGAGAAAAAAACGCCAGGTCGTCTCGCCTGCCAACAAACCCTGTGGGGGCCGCTCGAGTGGGTCACTGGGGGCTGCGGTTAATCTGTGCGCCTCTGCGCCTCTGTCGTGGGAAATCAAAGCGGCGCGCGGCGCGACGGCAAGTTGGCCATTATCAGCTGGTAGTCGCCTGCGCCAGTGGGTACCTGCGCCATGTCCAATGGTGGTGGCTGCGTTGCTTGTCTGCTTGCTTGGCCTGCTTGCTTGGCTTGGCTTTGCCGGGCTGGGTCCGCGCCACGAACCGGCCGCACGCCGCGTCGCCTCTGCCTTGCCTCTATTGTGTGCGTCGCACCGCGTCGTCGCCGGCTGTCTCGCGCCGGTCGATGCGTGCAATGGGTAATGTCGTCGATGGCACCATCAAACTTCACGACGACTGCTAGCGTCGGAGGCAAAGTGCAGGCCAGCCAGCCAACCCAGCCCACCCCGTGAGCCGTCGCCGTGCCTGGCCGCCGCCGTCCAAGTGACTAACTGACATGGTAATTCGGCGTTTGCTGGAATGGTCGCCGCAGACAAGAGTCACCGCAGAGCTGGCCGCCTCGGCGGCAGCGGGCTCTATGCAAGGGCTAATAATGCACCAGCCCTCCAGTCACCCGCGGCACCCAGCAGCAAGCATCTATCGCCGTCGCGTCGCGTGCAATGGGCGTGTACATAACGGTTACGATACGACGCGGCTACGAGCCAACCTTGCCAGCCCGGCGGGAGTTCCTCGCCCGTCTGGGCCGCCCCGCCCCGGCCACGGCACGCCGAGATCTGCCTAGGAATGGAGGGCGACGGCACCGTGTCAGATGCGGCGAGGTGACTGCCACGCCAAACAACTGCTGGCGGACAAGGTTCTCCCGCAGCCCGCGCGCTTGGCTTTGGCGCGTGCGTGGGGCGGGGCTGGGGCGGGGCGCGTGGGGCGGGGCCGGTGCGCGAGCCATCGGTCGGGTCGTTTGCTTGCTGTGCGTGCGTGCGTGCGAACGCCGAGCTCTGCTCGCTCGTTCCATCGGGTTGCATGTATGCTGGCTGCTCTGGCTGGCGCGCCGTATTCCTACAAACTCGAGCAATTGAAACATCGAGGAATGCGTCGCATTAGCCTTTTGGACGATCAATCCAAGTTTCCGACGGGACTGGCGACTTGTTCCATTACAAGTCGCCTTACGGCATGGCCCACAATGGTCGTTTACTAGTGGCGGCAACGGCGGCAGGGGTAACGTAACATTGTTGCAGCTTGGAACACGCTGCACCGCCTCGCGACTCCATTGTATAGTGATGCTGATCTAGACGTGCATTTGTGTGATCCAGAACAAAACTACTATGTGGCGGGCCAGGTAGGGCGACTATACAGTGTGGTGGGGCTATGAGGGCGAGGGAGAGAAGAGAGAGGGGAGAGAGGAGAGAGAGGTGTAACTACAACGTGTACAATACACATCTTGCGGCGCGTGGCGTGCTGGAGACGCACATGGTTTGGCCGGTTGGTAGATACACAAGCGTGTGCACAAGCCTTGGCGATAGGGGGAGGGTGTTTGGGATTGTGTGAGATTGAGGCATGTGCGTCTCACAGACAGTCCAGATTGGGTCGTCTCAAATGCTGTGTTGCCCTTCTAAAACAGCTCGAGACGGAGACGAGGAAAAAAAAAGAAAAAAGAGATGGTGTATACACAGTTGCGTGTGTTTCTGCGCTTAGATGCGAATGTCAAACGAGTGTACCGGAGACGTGTGGGTCCGGGCCGACGTGCCACTGCTAGAGGACAGTGGGCGGCGCGAGTCACCTGTGGGGCCGTGGTCGTGGTGACCATGGGGGGCGGTATGTGCGTGGGGGTGAGAATAGCTCGGGTAGGCCTGGTGCGAGTAGTGACCGGGGTGCGAGTGGGCAGAGACTCGCTTGTCTTGCGAGTACGACTGGTCGAGGCTTGGCAGGTGGCTCCATCCCCAGCCCTCGGATTGGCCCGACGAAGGCTGCGAATGGGCAGGAGGTTGAGGAGGCTGGCCGGGGTGCTGCTGCTGGTGCTGAGGACGGGGGTGGGGGAGGACGAGCTCGGCAATGCGCATGCGGCTCGGCGAGGGAAGGCGGTGGCCACGGGCAGCTGCGGCGGCCGCGGCGGCCGAGGTGGCAGAGGTGGCAGTCGGGTCGTCGTCGTACTCTTCGCGGCGGCGCTTGCGGTCGTGCTGCTCCATGTCGCGAGTGTCCCACCTGCGTGGCTGGGGTCGGTACGAGGACGCGGCCGAGGCGAGAGTGGAGAGGGGGTCGACCGACGACGACGACGACGAGCCATTGGGGCGAGAGGCCGACGAGGACGGGGGACCGGCAATGTGGTGAGCCGAGTGCATGTCCATGGCCGACGAGGGAGGGACCGCATTGGCAAGGTTAGAGCCCCACATGCGACGCAGAGATTCAACGTGTTCGCGGTGACCGTGGGCCACTAGGGCCGCCTCGAGGTCGCGTACCCAAGCGGTAAGGGAAGCTTCGCGAGCTTCGAGCGCTTGGATCTGGCTCTCGAGGTCGAGCGTCGTCGAGCGCATGCTTCCCACGGTTTGCTCGAGGTCTGCCATCTGGTTGGCGCGGCGGACTATGGGTTGTCAGTGGGTCGGTCGTCTCTGGTCCAACGGCTAGTCGAGGTGACTCACGTCTAAGGTTACGCTGCTTGATGCGATTCTTCTCGCGGCGGATTTCAAGTGCACTGCGTGCAATTGGGTCATGGCCATGGCCGTGGTGGTCAAGATGGTCGTGCTCGTCGTCGCTGGCACTAGAGTGGCGACGTTCCATCTTGAGAGCACCAAGCTGGCGCGGGGAGAGCGAGGCAGAAGAGGAGGGTGAGGGGAGCGAGTGGTGGACCGCGGGCATGTTCAAGCGGGAGTGGTGGAAGATGTTGCTGGTGTGTGTTGGGTTGGTAGGTGTGTATGCAGTCTGTCGACCGCGAGGGGGAGAGGGGAGGGAGTGGGGAGAAGACGAATGTACGAGAATTGAACTGGGTTGATATAGACTAATCGGTGGGATGGTGGTGTGGAACACTGGGTGGTGGCGGTGTCGTCACTGCGGCGCGTGCTGGCTGGCTGGCTGGCTGGCTGGCTGGCGCTATCTATCCGTTTGTTGTTGTGATATGCGGCGGGGCAGGGGCAAGTGAGGCGCGTCGGCGTCCTGAAGGTCAAGTGGTCGTGGTTTATCGAGGTCGACTTTTGTGCCACTTGGTCGCGCACGAGTCGGGTTGGTGGGACAAGAAGATGGATCGTGTCGTAAAAGATGGACGATCCAGCCAGAGGCCCAGAGTCGCATCTTTAAGCATCAAGCAGAGACTTGATGGAGCACAACCCAAACCCACTGCACGCCCACCACGCAAAAGAATACAAATCACAGAGTGGATTCTACAAATGATGCATGGTCGAATTTGTAGAATCGGCCTGGTCGGTCCCTGGTCAGTGGTAAGTGGTTGGGTTGTGCCCGGCACGGTGGCGGCGGCGGCGTACGCGCAGGCAGCGTGCTCGCTCGCTCTCATTGCCCTCGTTGCCGACGACAGACGACACACTCTCGGCGGAACCAGATTGTGCATATCGTCCCTGGTCGGTCACCCTCGGACCAGGACCAAGGGTGTGCCAGCCGCGGCGGCGGACGAGGCGGACGACCAGGCGGCAGAGGCGGCGGAGGCGGCCAGGAAAAAAAAAAGCCACTGGGCCCACCTGGCGGCTCGCATGGCGCGATGCAACAATAGACTTGTCAAGAACTGACACAGGGGCGGGCTGACGGGGCGGGGGGCAGGCAGGACAGGACAGACACCCGGCAATGGGTCAGTGTCGTCGTCGTCGTCGGTCGGTCGTCGTCTGCTTGGAGGTTGACCGTCCCCATCAGACAAGACACACCCTCGTTCCCTTGATTTCCTTCGTCCTTTTTACTCGCCCCTGACTTTTTACCCTAAGGTTGTGTCGTGCCTAGACTCGGGACCAGAGACATGGGTCCGACCGCGCCCGTCTGCCTGCCCAGTCGGTAAACGGCGACAACCCGCGCCCATGCCCACTGCCCACTGCCGCTCGCCCATCGCCCACCCCACTCGTGCTCGCCCCCCCGCCCGGCCCCACCCCGCGCGCGCGCGCGACAGATGTCATGGACAATAACGGTATACCCACACAGTGGACCTGATCCCTCATCCCTCGACAGGAAAGGATGGCGCGCGGCTGTCAGCGCCACGGCGACGACTACCACGGGCGGACGAGTGACAACTACCGGGTACAACCTCCGGTTACACCCTCGCTCACCCTCGCGCGACAGACTCCACGGTATCCCGAATACAATGTTGCTACTCTGCCCGAGGTCACTCTGGCTCTTTCTCGCCGAACCATCTAGTGCCGCCCATGTGGGCATCCGACAAGTGACAGTGGCGCCGTCACCGGGGCGATGCACACGACGCGTGATGCATACCCATCCAGCGGCCATTGCCGCATCGGCGACCGAGGGTGACCAGGTACACCTGCCTATGCAAGCAGCAGCAGCACAGCTAACTAGCTGACGGACTGTTCGTCTGACCGACCAGACGCGCCCGTCGCACAGTCTTGGCCCGTCGCTAGGCCGGCGCTTGCTGCTATGCTATGGGGCAGGCGGGCGGGCGGGCGGGCGGCTTCGGGCTCTGGCTCTCGGGCGGGCGCGCACGCGCCGTGCGACCGACTGCTTGGACAATTACCACGATGCACGCACGTACTCCTTGTCTCGTATGGTCCCCCTGCTGACCGACGCGCCGTCACTCTGGCCAGGTCGAACCCTCGACGTTCCCTTATCCCCCCTTGCACCATGCTCCACCAGAGATCTCAGGCCAATTGTGCATCGACCAGCCGTAGTTCCATGGATTCCCATTGTCCGCGTCCAATGGATCGTGTAGGTATGGCGCTTGAGACGAGTACGTAAACCGGCCAGGCACCCGCTCCCCGCCTGTCGCAAACGCAATCTTGGCGAGTCGCGGTTGGTGCATGCGCGCGCACTGTTCAGGGCGATACGTAACCGATTGTTCGGCCAAGTGTCCATGTTCCAGGCTGCCGTCGTGACAATGAGCAGCAGCAACGCCGATGCCCGACAGCAACGAGCGCATCTCGAGGCAGGCAGGCCAAAAGTGGCAGTGTGCTTGCTACATGCAAACACCGATCAATTGTTGTCGCCATGGGAGGTGGCAGGGACGAGACGTCCCCACTAGCCCAACAAATCGCAACCCGACGTCATACATGCTTGCGACGCCATCTGCACTAGCTTGTGGCGGCGGCGGCGGCTATTCCTCGGTGTTGATCGCCCAAGGGGATCTTGTTCCGGATCTTTTCCTAGACAAGGGAGACAAGGGTGGTGAGGGGGAAGGGGAGGGACCGGAGAGAGGAGAGCGGAGAGCGGCAAGTGGGGCGGGCGGGAGGTGCAGCTGCACCCAGCTACCCAGGCTAAGCCCCAAACCTCGCACGCACACTCACCGGAGCATTGTGATGTCTAAGATATGGGGGGTGGGCCCGTAGCTCGAGGGAGTGGCCGGTGCGCAGCATCCGTGTGTGCGTGTTTCAGCATGGCGAGTGCCCGCGGCGTCGCCGTCTGCAGGGGTCGTGCTGGGTGTGCTGCATGGCGAGCTCGCTGCACCAGCTGCTGTAGACTGGCCGGTTCCTGGCGCCACCTGGCCGCCACGACGCAGCTGGCAGCGAAACATTTCCTGAGCCAAAGAATCCTCCTAACAACGACGAGGGCTGCCCTGTGCGTGTGATGTTTTCTCAAGCACGGGGCGAGCGGCTGCGATTGCGCACAGCGCGCAATGGGCCCACAGCTCGGCCCAGTCCTTGCAGACGGCAGTGGCTCGCTGCTGTAGTGAGTGTAGCCTCGCGCCGGGGAAACAACACCGACAACGGCGACGAGGCATGCCGTGGCGCGCGGGGGCGGCGTGGCGTCCACGCCGCCCGGCGCAGCAGCAGCGTCGCCCGCACGTCCGGTCGGCGCAGGATCGGCCAGACGACTACAAATCACTCTACACCAGGCACACGAGAATACAAATAGTGCTCGCCGCGACCAACCACCTGCGGCGGGGCACGCTGCTCCGACGGATGGGCGGAGATTATGGCGTGGCGGGGCGGGCGGGGCGGGGCGGGAGGTGCGGGCTCGGCCGCTGTTCATGGGGCGGGGGTCGTGCGTCGCGCGCGTGCGTGGGATTGTCTGGGGCGTGTTGCCGGAGGGTCGGCGCGCCTCCTCCGACGGGGGAGCAACGTTGCTCGTGTCAGCGCCACACTGTCGTTTGAGGCCAGTCTGACACTGATGATCAGTAGCGACGATCCCTGAGTACCTCTAGCGCTGGTGTCTCGCCGAGGTGAGCGAGCGACTATCGCACGCTACGGCCCCCCGCCCCCCGCCCACGCAGCCCCGTGCACTTATCTCGAGCCGAGGTAGTCGCGAGGAGCGCACACGCCGTCGCGAGGAAACCATGGCGTCGTGAATGGCCTCGTGAAACGGGCCGCTGCACGAGCCTGTACCCGGGTGTGCGACGGCGGCAGCCCCGGCCCCCGCTCGTCGCCAGCAGACAATGGACTCGCACCACACCCGGACCCCGAGGCGCGCTCGCCACGGCTTGCATCGGCGCCTCGTCGACCCACCCCGGCGCGGGCACTCACCACGCCAAGCGCCCACATTTCCAACGGCGTGCCACCGCCGCCGCTCCGACTCAATCAATCAACACACTGCGCGCTGTCATCGGCGCCGGCGGGTTATCTTGGCGCCCGGTGCCGCACCCCGCTTCGACCACTCGGCAGCGTGCCCCGCCGGTACCGGCGAGTACCCGTCCTGTGCCGGGGTACTTCCTCGCACCGCCGGAACCGGCCGCGCCCCCGGCTGTGTCGGCGCCGACGGACGCCTCGACGCCGCCAGGGCGTGGCGCCGCCGCGGCGCAAATCGTCGTCGCGTCCAGACCCCGCTGCCAAGCACGGCGCTCTCGCTCGGCGCGCTCGGCCACCCCCCCGCGCCGTCGGGCTCGCCGTCGCCGATGTGGCGCCGTCCGACCCGGTGTCGCTGTCGCCACAGCACGTACTCGGCGCCACCGTCGTGTCGCGTAGTCACCAGCACCACCCAACCGCCACGGCATGTAACCCCGCCACACTGCAAAACCGGGGTTGCATGCACTGCTGCCGCCGCTGCCCCAAGCAATATGCACGACCTGCGCCGCAGCGCATGTGGCACCCCGCCCGGCCCACCCTTAAACATCTCGTAACGCTGAATCCTAGGATCCACCAGTGGCACCAGTCCCTTTCGGCCACTTTCGCGGAAAATAGTGCTGCTGTGGTCGAGGAGGCATGCCCGTCGTGACAGGGCAGGCGGGGCAGGGACGTTGCGCACGCACGCACGCGCGCACACAGGCGCTGAAACGTAGATGGAACCTTATGCAGTCGTCGTCATTTTGCGTGTGGCGGTGCGCCGCTCATTCGAAATAGCGAGTGGCACTAGGCCGGTGGGGTGCGTCGTCGCTGTGAGTAGCGAGCATCGCGCTGGGTCGCTGCTAGCTGGTATGTGGCGACGCAGCCTGTGGCTAGAAATCGACCCCCCATGGCGGGCGAGGAGGCGAGGCACTGGGACGGCTAGGGTGCCTCCGGGGAATATGTACGGCGGATGTCGCAGCTGGCAGCGGCAGCTGCCGCTTCGAGCGCGACGACGAGCGACGGCATCGACCTCGCCAATGCCTCGGTGGTCGACGTGCACGATGTACTGTTTGGTCGACACTGAGCGTGGAAATCACGAGCGGTGCGTGTCGTTGCAGCCGCTGTGTGTACAGTGAGTGCGCGCGAAGGCGGCGAGCAGGGTAGTAGCAGCGAGGATTACTGACTGCGACAGTGTACTCCCTTTCCGTGTCCCCGCTCGACCTCTTCACCTCCAGACGTCCCCATCAACCATCTTGCATCATCATGACTCAGTAAAATATTCCGCGGCGCAGCGCCAAAGAGATCGACGCGAAGGCTACTCACCAGGCCGAGCGAGCTCCAGCGGAGATCGGCGTGTAGACTGCGGCGAGCGAGCTCCGCAGGCGGCGACGACCAGCGCGTGCCGACCCTCGCCCATCTCCCCACCCCCAGCCGAGATAAATCATTAAATGAGGAGTGTGTTGCTACTCGTGTGCAGGCGTCGCGTATCCATCGGGCGTGTGTCGGCTGCCTCGTTGCCTGCCCGGCCCGGTACGTCAGTCGCCTTGGTCGTTGACTGATTTCTCACTGCAGATTATGTACAATGTTGGCGGCCCGGTGAAAATGTACTGGCTCCTCGTGCGGACAGAAATGTAGAGCCGGTCAACGGGCGGTCGGGCGTGTCGGCGTGGAAGCACCGTTCACCACTCAGCGTCGCTCTTCGACTGAGGAGGTGTCGGCGCGGAGCGGCGGCCACTCGGTGCTTCATCGACGACGAGCACTCCCCTCCTCTCTGGCCCGGCACAGATCGACTCACTGCAATTCGTGGTCCTGATCCGACGCAGTGGCTGCAGACTGCGCTGCGAGCGGGACTGACGGGAGTGCTCGCGGGGCCGGGTCACGACTGACGTTTTGCGGGCCTGCTCATTCTCCAGACTCTCACGACTTGCGCGGAAACTCACGACCACCCCAACTCACGACCGCACAACTCGCGGCTCCGCTCACCACAACCCCGCCACACTCACATACACAAACCCACTCACCCCACGGCAGCCGGGCCACACTGCTCCGCCTGTGACACGCCGAGACACCCCACCGCCGGCACGCTCACACGCCCACCAGCGGCGTGCTCCGCAGATCCACGCCACACCCGCGGTTGCTCGCCCGCCGAAGCCCACCGCCCACCTCGATTGCGCGCCGCCTCGGTCACCCTCGGCGCCCTCGGCCCTCGGCCACCCACCTCGGTCACTCTCGGCCACCTCGCTCCCCGTCTCCGCGTCCGCCTCCGTCTCCGTAACAGTGCATTATACTACGGAAAAACGGAAACGATAGGATGTATGTAACGATGATGACGCCGCAAGACTTCGGTGAGACAGGCGCCTCAGTGACACGGTGGGCACTCACTCCACACGCCACGCCGCGCACCCACTCCCCACGCTATGCGGGGCTCACTCGGCCACAATATTCGCAGCAGTCGCAGGCGACACGATAACGTGGCCGTCCTCGTCTCTGGGGCGAGTGTCTGTTTCAGTCTGCCCGCGTGCCGCCAACTCGGGGTGGGCAAGCGCCCACTTGGACGGCAGGATGCCAACGGCTTGGAACGCAACCACTGCCCACACGACGCCGACTGAAATGCCCATCGTCGACAAGATGTTGAGGCGATCTCCGGCCAGGGGAACCAGGATTAAAACAAGACCTCCAAGGACGGCGAACCCGAAGCGAACAGCCTGCCGGTTGTCAGCTGATGCCCAACGAATGCAAGGTTCTCCACTAGCACGGACGCCCGGAGTTCGGCGTAACCATCGGCCCCCGTCCTCTGCCCGCCTCTTGAGCCGTCGGAATCGGATAAGCCTCCAAGAAACGTGTCTCAGAAACACCTTTTAGGCCAAACGCCACCGGCGCGATCTTCGCGACCGACCCCAACCCTCAAACTCGAGGCTAGTGTAATTGACCAGGTGACTCACCCTCGGGATCCTCGTTGCACGCCAGTGGTGCATTGCCCCGTGCAGCAGGTCAAGGGAGGCCGTGATGATGAGTGCAAATCCGAGGCCACAGCCCCAGTACCTGCGGCGTCAGCATTCGAAACAACTCGGATTCGAGAGAGAACAGCGATTGGAAAGACATGGGGATTGGAAACAGCTGGACAATTCGAAAGGCTCGAGATGTGGCTCAGGCATGTGGCGGCTCGACGACGTGGTACGCGATATGTCGGCTCTCTCAGCACGTTCGACGACACTCAAGGCTGCGATAACTCCAGCGTTCGCCAGTGCTCAAACACATTCGCGAGAGCTCGGGCCGTTCGCAAGGTGTTGAGGTATTGAAGAATGTGAGACGACTTACCATCGGAGTCCTGGCAGAAGGGCCAAGGCCTCTTCATTGTTGAGCTCCTCGTCGTGAAGAACGAACTTGCTGGCAGCAGCCGAGGCCAACACCAGAGCGGCACAGAGGGGCCAGTGGAGGCTAATCGGCGGTTAGAAAGCCCCAACACCTGCAAGTGGCACGCACAAGGAGAACAGAAGACCAGTGACCCAGCTTCGGCGGAGGGCGTGAGTGTACCTGCAGGTCAGCTTTGTTCAACTGACCACTTTCCAACTCACTTGTTCAGCTCCTCGCTCGGGATGGTGTACCTGGGACAACTGGTCAGCGGCTGCGCGGTGCACGACAGCATCTAACGTACAGGAAGTTGAGAGCCCACGCAACCATGAGGCCGAGAACGGCCTTACCGTACTTGGGCGAAAGGCCAACAGTGGAAGCAGTGGTTTCGCCAGCAGCGGCCTGAGCTACCAGGTTGAAAATGCTGCGGGCGACATGACCACCTTCGGTAGCACCTTCACTGGTGCTAGTGGTGTTTGTGTGGCCGCCGCCCTCGCCAGTCGAAGCAGGCGTCGCGACGTAGAGCATGTTCATGACAAGCTCGCCCAACTGAGGCTGTTAAGCGCAATCCTAAAGTCAAGCATGCCACAAACTTACGACAATGACCACGAAGGCTCCGCTACGCTCGATGCTGTGCTCAATGTTGATAGCTACTTTGTCAGCCCGGGCACCCCCATTAAACTCTTGACATACCTGGGAACTTCATGCTGGGAAGGTCGACGCGGCCAATGGAACCTCCAGCAGCGCCTCGCTGAGGGTCGGCACCGGCTGCCCTCTCGCGCCTGAACCTCCGGTACTGATTGAGACGGCCCCAAATAATCAACGCGACCGAGTCCAGACGGACCAGATCAACGATAATGGCGACTGTCGCGAGCGCGATTTGCGCGGGGCGAGAAGTGACCCAGATAAGCGGCTGCGTGGGGTCAACCGATGCGTCCGACCATCACAGTCGCGTCACGTACAAGGTAGACGAGCATGGGCAGAAGGACGCCGACGCCGTGCAGGATGTGGTAAATGCGGAAGGCGGGCAGGCGGTAAGCGTACCACCAGAGGACGACGACTGGGAAGTCAGCACCGTTCGCCATCCTGTGACTCACCTCGAGTGGCCTTTACGACGAGCCAGAAGGCAACAGCGGCTTGCATGGCCGAGTGGTCAAAGGCCAACTCGGACCTGCTGGGGTGGATCTCAATCGCCGTCGCGTTGGCACTGTAGCCGAGCAGACAGCCCATGCCGACGAGAACCCAGAGGCGGTGGAGCAGCTGGGCGAGGTTAGAAAGAGCACGCTGCGGTACGGCAGTTGACGCACATCATCAGTGCCGGAGACGTTCGAGTAGCGCGTCGCCTCTTGCCAGACACTCCAAGACGGGTAGAACGTCAGGATGAAGCGCGCGACTGCCACGCCGGTGGCCGCCTCTGGGCTGGGTTAGAGTGTTCAGGCGAGATGGAGAAAGGCTTACCCGCTGCGGCGTCGGCTAGTAACGAGTCAGCAATGGGCTTCTTGCATACGCGCCTGCACTTACCGAGCTGGTGGATGATGGCGACGAAGAGCAGGTCGAAGAAGAGCTCGAAGCGCGAAATCTCACGAGATCCAGGCTCGCGGTAGAGCTTGCCCTGTAGGGAACCTTAGCCACGGTCATGCGCGTTTCACCCTTGCCAAAACATACATCTTCGATCCACTGCCGCGAGTCAGCGTCCCGTCAAGCACCTGCGGCCAGCGCTACTCACCTGGCGCACCACGGGCGGGCGGAACACCTCGCGAAGGCGCGTAATGTGCCGGTAGCCGTTGTAGTCGTCGTGGAAGAAGAGGTTGTCCGTGTTGCCGTACTTGCCCTGTTCGGCGCGGTGGTGGTGGTCGTTGCCGCCGCCGGGTGTGCCGGGGGTCGACGAGGCGCGGTGCTTGAGCTGCGGGGGGACGGGGCGCTCGAGGCTGGTGTCCTCGCTGATGCTGCCGTAGCCGCTGGTCGAAGAGGTTGCTGCCATTGTGGAGCGTTGCTGGGGGAGGTGGGTCGTTCTTTGAGCTGCGTTCGGCGGTGGCCTGGGTGAGTCTGGGCGAGATTTGGAAAGGGGGGTCCAGCGCGCTTCGAGTTAGCGGTTAAGTGCGTGCTGTGAATGAGCTTTGCGAGCAGCGCAAGCAACTGTCAGATGACAAGAGGAGCAAAACTGAATGGGTCGGGTCTGGAGTGGCATTTGCTCGGATAACTGCTGGCTTGAATGACGGCATGGTGGTAACAAACGTCCCAAAAAGGAAATTGTGCCTCGACGCGGGCAGATCGACCGTCGGCGACGCAGAACGTCAACAAAAAAATCACTCCACAAGGGGTCTCCCTCACCGACGGGCTTTGCTCTACGCTCCGACAAGACCAAGGCCGAGACCGCAGTCGCCGTCGTCAAGCGATCCCGGCGGAGTGCACGTCTTGCCCTTCGGCCCATGTCCCTGCCCGCACGTGGGTGCACGGCTGCACGGCGGCTGTACCGCCACGTGGCGAGATAGATGGTGATCCTGTGGTGCTGTCGGACGCGTCCGCCGGCCCGGAATGGCTTGGCAGGCTTCGAGGGCGACGCGATTCTAATCGCAGACACCAGCTGCCAGCTGCCTCCAACACTCGCTCTCCACCAGCAGCCCCCAATCGTCCTTGCACGCGTTCGGCTGGTCGAGTCGAACTCGGCCCGGCATCGGAGCCTCCTGCATGTTTGCGCAGCGATGCGGAAGTATCATCGTCGTCGTCGCTTCACTACATCCCCAACTTTGTGCGCCATTCACGACGTGGAGGCCGCGCGTCGCTACCTCTCACATCGCCGTCCACCTCGTCGGCATGCCGGCCCGCGCTATCGACTCGACTCGATCTAATCCCAGTGTGTCCCAGTGGGGGCAGTTGCCAGCTCTGTTCCGACCGACCGCCGGTATCGGTCGGTTCGGTTCATGCAGTGTGGTGGCACCTCCACCTTCCCTCCACGCGCCTCCACCGCTGCGGTCGGTGACAGCCGGTGTCTGCCCTGAAGCACCCAGCATGACACACCCACATACCACCATTTCCCCCACCGAACCTTTGACCGATTGGCCAAAAGGTGCGCGCACGCAACAAGACATATATAACCCCCCACTGCGTCCTTCCTCGACCTTCCAAGCACCTACACCCACAACAACACAACCAAAATGGCTCCCACCGTCGACTTTGACCCCAAGGGCATGATCGTGCGTGCCGCGTGCTGGGCAGAGCTGACAAGCAGTACCGCAACCTCGGCGACTCTGGTCTCGTACGTCGGCGTGGGCGTCGGCGCAAGGCCGCCAGGCGCAGCGCAGCACAGCACTAACAGCCCCAGCGTGTCCCCGTCTTCTCGTACGGCGGCTGGCTTACGTGAGTGCTGTTGGCGTGGGAGTGGCAGTACGCGCGATGAGCGCGATGGTCGAGCGTGAGGCAGGAGGCATACTCGTCAAGCACGCCCCGAGAGCTGCTCCACGAGGCGGCCGGGTGCCGGACCGAGATCCGCGGTGTGCTCGCTCCTGAATCGTGCATCTGCGGACCCGGGGTGTAAACGATCACCGAGTCGAGTCGACAACCTCGACATGCAGGCGTGTGTCGGTCGGTGCCCGCTCGCTCGGGGCTGCGGCCCGAGCCGCCTCCGTGATCGGACTTGGGCTCCCCCACCCTCCTCCACTCGCTTGGACAGCAGTGCTGACGCCCCGCAGCGTCGGCGGTACCCAGAAGGGCGACATTGTCAAGGACATTATGAAGCAGGCGTTTGACCTCGGCATCAACATGTTCGACGTGGGTAGCGTGGGGTGGGGTGCGGGCCGTCGCTGACGTCATGTTTTCCCCCTGCTGCTGTCCTCTGCCGCTCGCTCTCGCTCTACAGAACGCCGAGGGCTACGCCGCCGGCCAGTCCGAGGTCGAGATGGGCCGCGTGATCAAGGAGCTCGGCTGGGACCGCCGCGACATTATCATCTCGACCAAGATCTTCTTCGGCACTGCGCGCAAGGAGACGCAGAACACGCGTGGTCTCTCGCGCAAGCACATTATCGAGGGTGCGCAGGCGTCGCTCGAGCGCCTCGGCCTCGACTATGTCGACGTCATCTTCGCGCACCGCCCGGACAACACGGTCCCCATGGAGGAGATTGTGCGCGCCTTCAACTGGCTCATCGACAACAACAAGGCCTTCTACTGGGGCACGTCCGAGTGGAGCGCTGGCCAGATCCAGCAGGCCAAGGAGGTCGCGCGCCGCCTCAACCTCGTCGGCCCGACCGCCGAGCAGCCCCACTACAGCATGCTCCACCGCGAGCGCTTTGAGATCGAGTACGCCCACCTCTTCGCCAAGGAGGGCCTCGGCAGCACCATCTGGAGCCCCCTCGACTCGGGCATCCTCACCGGCAAGTACAACGACGGCGTGCCCGAGGGCTCGCGCTTCGCGACCAACAAGGACTTCTTCTCCAAGACGGTCGCCGAGCTCCAGAGCCCCGAGGGCCAGGCAAAGCTCGCAAAGGTCCGCGCCCTTACCGCCGTCGCTGAGAAGTTTGGCACGACCATGACCAACCTCGCCCTCGCGTGGACCCTCCTCAACAAGAACGTGTCCACCTGCATCCTCGGCGCTACCAAGCCCGAGCAGCTCGCCGAGAACATCAAGGCCCTCGAGGTCTACAAGAAGCTCGTCCAGGCCCCCGAGGTCATTGCCGAGATTGAGAAGATCCTCGACAACAAGCCTGCGCTGCCCGACAGCTACGGCCGTCTCTCGGCCACTGGCGAGCTCATCTAGGCGGGTGTAGTGTGTCGTGAGAAGTAAAAGGTGCCGTTGGGTTCACCCAGTGTAGCTGTAACCAAAATGCAACAGTGTGTGCAGTGCAATAGGGTGTGCAGTGCAGCAGGGTGTGCAGTGCAACAGGGTGTGCAAGCAATCGTGGCATCATTATTCGTCTACGGTGACGGCTTGGTCGTTAATGCAAGCCAATCGGTGGGGTATAGGTGGCTTCTGATACACGGCTACTCGGTCTTGAGCACGCGCGCAATCTCGTCGGCGCCCTCGTCGACGCCGGTCCAGAAGCCCGCCTGCGTCTCGGGGTAGTGCTTGATACTGGGGTCGCGCTCCGCCTTTGCGTGCAGCTCGTCGAGCGACTCGCACAGGCCGTCGGTCGCCTCGAGCTGGCGCGCGCGCTGCTCCTCGAGGTCCTCGGCCGAGCCGTTCCACAGGAGACGCTCGGCGAGCGTGTCGACCGCCCAGCGGAGGGCGAGGTAGCCGTGCGAGGCGGCGAGGGCGACGGCAATGATGGGCAGCACGGTGGGCAGGACGTCCTTGAGCGTAGGCGTGTCGTTGAACGATGCGAGGAACGACGCCGTCGTGCGCGCCTGGATCTTGTCCGGCACCTCGGTAAGGGTGACTGCAGCCACGAGATGCGGGCGGAAGAGGGCAATGAGCGTCGCCGACATCCAGCCGCCGACCCAGGCGATGATGCCCAGCGTGTCGAGCCACGTGCCGATCGTCTCGACGCGGTCGCCGATCGGGCGGCGGACATGCTTGCAGACCTTGAGCGCGTCGGAGCGAATCTCAAAGTAGTTGTTGACGAGGGCGAAGACGGGGGCGAGGGGCCACACGACCGACCAGGTGACGACGTAGCCAAACTGGGTCACCATCTCGGCGTAGTCGACTGGCAGGTGAGTGATGTGCAGGGGACAACTTCACCTACCAAACGTGGTGTAGTCTGGGAGGGCAAGCTCGCGCTCGACCTTGTCGAGGAACAGCTTCTCAGCCTCGGCCTCGGTGTCAGCCTCCCCGGTCGACTCGGTGCGCTTGTGGAGAATGTCCGAGACGGTGGCCTTGCCGGCGCGCCAGTCGGCGATGAAGCGGAGAATGAAGGGAAGGCCGGCCTCGAGGAAAGTGTTGATGACCTGGTTGGTGACGAGGTCTGAGGGGTCAGCTTTGCAATCTGTCGGCACCTACACGCAAACACCTGCGACTTGAGACGCGCGACGTTGATCTCGGGGTGTGTCCTCTGCACGTGCACGTCGTCCACGGCCACAGGGTGGCCCTGGTACCCGGCGAGCAGGTTGCCGACGTACGACATGACGTACGGGCCGAAGGGGAGGTACACGAGCGCCGAGAGGAAGAGGCCGAGGTAGGCGACAATGCCGTTCATGGCAAACGTCTTGGCCGTGAGCGACTTTTGCGCCGAGGCGGGCGTCGGGTGGTCCTCCCAGTGGACGAGCTTCCTGCTGAGGCCGTTGAAGAGGCCAACGACCTGGGGCACGACAATCGAGAAGAGGGCCGTGGGGATGAGCGGGACAATGGCCTTGCCGGCGCCGTGCCAGAGGTGGCCGACAAACGCCTCGAGCATAAAGATGCAAGTGAGCACGAGGCCGAGGACGGCGCCGCAGGCGAGAATAATCGGCACCGACGCGACGACCTTGGCATCGCGCACGACGTCGGTCGTGTTCTGCGCGTCGGCCACGTTCCTGAGCTGGTGCGCAGCGACGTACTGCGGGCGCAGGCGGCCCACAGCGACGCTCTCGCACCCGCGCGTGCCCCACTGGACGGCGAGCTTGCGCTCCTTGATGCGCCAGACGGCGAGCCACACGGCCGAGTAGAGCGAGAGCGCGAACGCGTAGAGCGGGGGGTACGAGTCGGCCGGGGTGTAGATCCAGAAGGCGACCGACACGACGGCGATGGGCAGGAGCGAGAGCGTGTACGTGACGAGGTAGTTGAAGTATAGGCGGAGTGCGGGCGATTGCTGGGGGGTCAGCGGTTGCGCCGTGGTCGACTTGCGTTTCTCGCGAGGATCTCCTGGTCGCTCGAGCTGAGGCCGGCGAGCAGGCCGACCTTCCAGTCGGCCGTCGCCCAGCGCTCGACCCAGGCGTTGTCTGCGGCGTCGTCGTGCAACGCGACGATGCCCTTTACGCGCTCCCAGTCGCCCTCGCCGGGGGTGATGCCGAGGCCGTTCTGGAGCTGCGGCGCGGTGAGGAGGTCGTAGAGGAGGCGGAGGCGGGTTGAGGGCCAGCGCGAGCCGTCCGTCTTGGGCGGGAGCATGCCGTGGGCGTGGTCTACGAGGCTGGGCACGTCAGTATGCCTGCTGAGTCGCCCTACTTCCAGGGCTGGCTCGCGCTGCGCGCTCGCTCAGATTGTACTCACCGCTCCCGCGCCACCAACTCAGCAACCTTGCCCTCGCTCGCCCCGACAAACACCCACACCTCCTCGGCGCCCTTGGCCGCGCGCCCCGGCCGCGCCGTGACGCGCAGGCCGCCCTCGGCAGCGAGCGCGCCCACGAGGCGGTCGTACGCGGCCGCGATGGGCGCCGGCGCGCGGTTCGCCCCGGCGCCAGGCGCGACGCTGAACGGGATGACGAGGTCGACGCGGAACGGGTTGGTGTCGGCGGCCACCGGCACGGTGGCCTTGGCCTTCTCGCTCACGGCTGACGGCGCGGGCTTGTCAGCCGGCGCGGCCTCGGCGACCGCGTCGAGGCTCGAGACGCGCGGCGGCGTGACCGAGATCTCTGGCACCGGGGCGGCCGTGGCCGGCGGCAGCGGGGGAAGCGGCCTATCCGGCGGCGGGGTGCGGTTCGGCGGGGCGGGCACGGGCGGCGGCGGGGCCGGGCGGGACGGTTCGCGGCGGTCCATGGTGGATGGGTGGATGAAAGGTCGTTGGTGCTGTGCTGTGCTTTAGAGGGTGCACCGAGGTTATTGAGTGCTTGCTCCAAGAGTGACGTCCTGTGACACTACCGACTGGCGGCCGCCGTCTGTTTGGCCCCTGGTTGTGCCTGTAATTGGACTGGGTGATCGACAATCCAAGACACGTCGCAAGCTGCATGCCTGCTGCTTTCTGCACTCGCCCACCTCGCTTGGGCGGCTCGTCGTCCTCTCACTGACGACGACGGCTTCAACACGTCGCTTGTGCTTCTCGTACTCAGGCTGCTGCATACCGCAGCATAAGCGACGCGACCACCTCACACCTCCCAACCTCGCCACTGAAAACTGCTCGCCCTGGCTGGCAACACCAACATTGACGTCACAGCAGCCACCGAGCCACCGCAACCACTAACCACTTGCATGCGCGATCCCTCAATGCGACACTACACGGCTACAGACACCACCTCGTCACTCAGACTTGTCAAAGAAACGCACAACCATGATACTCAGGTTGTCAGTCGAGTAGTTGCCAAGCGCGTGTTCCAACAAACGCTTCGACGCCTCTTGAGGGTCCGTCACGTTGCGGATGAGGTCGACAGCGTCCTGGTCCTCGCAAACGTCCCAAAGCTGCGCCGTCAGACAACATCCCCGGTGTACGCCGCAACACTTACACCATCGCACGCGACAATCAAAAACTCGTCGTCGTCGTCCAGCACCGTCTCCGTCGTGTATGGTGAACCGACGACAAACTCCTTCATCGACGCGTCGCCCAGAGATCGCGTGACGGCCAGAACACCATTGACACGGTTGTTCATGACGAAGCCACCCGCGTCCGTGATGCGCTTCGCTTCTTGGCTGTCGCTGCCCTTGTGGTCGTACGTGAGGCGCACAGCCTTTCCTCCTCGGCTACAGTTTATCAGCGCTACCCCATGCCGTTCGACTCACCAGAGAACCGCGCGTGCGTCGCCAACATTGGCAGTGTAGAGCACCTTGCGGGTACCGCTCTCGCTCCTGGGCTCGATCGCCTCGATGGCCTCGTCGATCGAGTCGTCCTCGATCGCGCTGTCGTCGGCACGCCCGCTCGTGAGGCCGCGGACAAAGTCACGGATACGTCTTCCAGACATTTTCCTCCTCAGGCTGCCTTCGTTTGATGGCGCCGCAGCGCCGCCCATGAAGCCGGCCGAGCCTCCGCCCATCGATGATCGGCGAGATGAGGGGGCCTGGCCGCTGGTTTGTGCCTCGAGCTCTTCCTCTCCGCGACCTTCCAATAGGCCACGAGTCGATAGCGCCGGGTTGACGAAGCCGCAAGGAACCGTGTCAATGTCCTTCTCTACTCGGAGGAAGGCGGTCACTGCGGTGCATCCCGAGTGTGTCTTGGCCTTGTACGCCAGGTGAGACAGACGGGCATCGACGGCGTGGAACGTCTTGTTCAGGATGTCGGGAACAGGCTCGTTAGGCGAGGAGAGAAGAGCGTCCAGGAGGTACTCGTGGAAGTTTTGTCCGCACCACTCTGCAGCATGCTTGCCAGCATGGCCACTGGGCATTAGCCGTGCTCGATCGTTCAAGGCTCACTCAAAGACTGCAAAGTACCCTTGACCACGGACGCCTGCGTAGTCGTAGACAAAGCTGTGCGCGTCTTCCATTGTCCGGCGACACCGCTTGTTGCGGTCTTCGCTCACGCCGACGCGGAACGCAGGGCCTCTCGACGCCGACCGGTCAGATTGTGTTGATGGGACAACGGCAGGGTGACGGTTGAGGACCTGCACGTCAGGGGCTGCACAGATGCGCCGCAACTCACGCCATATGTGTCATCGCCGTCAGCATGGGTGACCGACTTGCTGCGGGCATTTGGGCTGTCGACGGTTGTGGGGAGCACCGAGGGAAGACGCTTTGCGGTGCTAACGTCTGGGGATGCGCCGTCGTCTGAAGCAAAGGAAGAGGGCGTGGTCGTTTGAGGGGGTGAACTGCTGGACGACGACGACGATGAGCCATTTGATGAGCGGTCAAGCCATGAGAGGGAGAGAAGGTTGCGAAAGGAGCGCCGGTTGGAGCGCATGTTGATTGTGGTTGAGTGAAAGAGTTGGTTTGGGGGATTGCAATGAAGACGAGTGGTCAGCTCACTTGGCCAGTGCACGAGACGCGACACGAGGCATTTGAAACGGGGTGATAGGGAAGTGGGAGAGTGTGTGAGAGAGACAAAGCAGCAGGTCGCAAGGGCAAACGGTCTGTGTAGCCTGGCAAGACGTTTGGTTGGGGGATGAGGCGCCGCGGCGATCGACCCCAGCGCGGGCCACTTGTCACGGCAGCCAGAGGCGACGACGACGACGACGGCGTCAAGCAGCACATGCACAACAGTGCCGAGACGAGCGACACGAGCAACACGCGACACGCGACACTTACCTCGAGGTTGAGAGGATCGACGGGGCTGCGAACAAGGTCAGCATTGTCAGGGCGGTGGGGCTATTGGGGGTGGTGGCGCGCGACGAGGCTGAAGGCAAGCTTGGCTAGCTTGGCCTCGATGGCGCCGGGTCTGTGCGGGGTGCGTGGGATTACCAGTGCATGGCCAGCAGCGGCAGTGTTGACGGCCGCACCGCAACGCGTGTACATTCCGGCGGCTCGGCGATGCGGCACGCGATCGGTGGAGGCTTCGGTAACGACGTGTCGCGCGCCATGGTGGCGGCTCGTGGGCGAGGCTAGAGAGAAGACTCACAAGTGACAGGCGAGGCCGTGATGGGGATGGGGGTCG
Organism: Vanrija albida; assembly: GCF_041260175.1. NCBI lineage: Eukaryota > Fungi > Basidiomycota > Tremellomycetes > Trichosporonales > Trichosporonaceae > Vanrija > Vanrija albida. Next base: position 2,327,633 of record NW_027191423.1, read on the forward strand.
GGTCGATTCCGAGGCGCTGGGGCGTCGTGTGCTCGGTCATTGTGGTGGGATGCGGGGCGGGGGGGTCGAGCTCGGCTGCGGTGGAGAGGGGAGGGGGTCGAGCGGACGCGCTTTCGTGGGTGTGGGGGGAGGTCGTCGTGGCGAGCAGTGCACTGTGTAGGATTCGGAAGCCAACTCGGGCCGGGCGGGTGAGGCGGGGCGGTCAAAGGCGGCTCAGTGCGGGTGTGGGTGGTGGGTGCGCGTTGGTCGGAGCTGACGTCGGGGGTCGGCGCGTCGTCAACGGCGGTGGTGGTAGTGGTGGTGATGTGGAACCGTGTCGTGCTGGGGACTGGCTCGAGTGGTTGTTGTGGTTGCTGCGGGTGTGATGTTGCTGTTGCTGGATGCAGAGTGTTGTTGTTGTATATGTAGAGTGTGTGGAGTTGTGCAGTGAGTGAGTGATGTGTCCAGTCGTGTTTTCGAGTATTCAAAGTGTTGATAAAGTGCGACAGCGACGGCGGGCAACAATGACCATCCAACTAAAGTCACCAAGAGTTTAGGAGGGAACGTCCAAGGGGGGAGAGGGGGGAGGGGGTGGGGGAAGGCAGGAGCGAGTCAGGGGAGGAGCGACGGGGACATGCGTCATCAAGCGTGTAATGCGTCAGTTGGGTGGGCACTATTCACTCACTCAGGTTGGGTGACCTGGCGCGCGCGCGCGCGTCTGCAGCCAGCAGCCAGCCAGGGTTGCCGGCCCGAACAACCAGCCAGTGACTCGCTCAGTCCTAGGTCATCCTGTGCGCCGCAGCAGCAGCAATGCACAAGGCCGACGAGGCGACGACGGGCTCCGTTTCACAAATCACCTGTTGTCCGTGCTGCTACATACAGCTCGCTACGGGCCCAGCATTACACAATACCATTGTCCCCCGCTCGCCTTACACATCTCTACGCCACTGTGTGCCGTTGTGGGGCCGATTGATGACTGACCATTCTGGCGGGCGGGTCGATCTGGCTCCGTCCTAGTAACCTTACAACCTATTAACAAGTCACGTGACCCACCGCTTGATTTCGGCCCCATCGGACCAGCCAGCGTTCGTCGCCGCCGCCGCCGCTGATGACCAACGAGACTCGTCTCCGCCGACCTTCCCTCTCGACACAACAACCCACCCACACCACAAAACATGACCGCAAGGCTATCATCGCTAGCACCCGCCGTCCGCGGCATCGCGCGCGCATCGCACGCATGCTCGTCGCGCGTGCTCCTCCGCGCCGCGGCCCCGGCCCCGAGCCGCTTCCCACCGCCCCTTGCAAGGCGGTACGCGTCCACCGCCGCGTCCATGTCGTCGGCGGCGCCCAACCTCCCGCCCATCCCCTCGAACCCGACCGTGCGCGTGCTGCCGCCCTCGCTCGAAAAGGTCAAGGACGAGGGCTTCTTCGACGACGACGTGACCCTCATCCCTGCTGCCGACGCAAAGATTGTGCTCACGCCCGAGGCTATCCGGGTGCGTCGCGGCGTGCTTGACAGCGCTGACACCGCAGCAACTGGCCCTCCTCGCGTCCCGCGAGCCACCAGATTCCACGCTCGCGCTCCGCGTCGGCGTCGACTCGGGCGGCTGCCACGGGTACCAGTACACGATGGACCTGACCGAGGACCGGGGCGTCGACGACTAGTGGGTGGGGTGAGCTGCGGCCGCTAACCCGCACAGTGTGTTCCAGGCCGACGGCGTGACGGCGCTGCCAGTGCTCGTCGACCTCATGTCCCTCGGACTCTTGAAGGGTAGGTGTTGGGCGCTGGGCTGTGCTCACGCCAGGCGCGACCCTCCACTACGCGACCGAGCTCATCGGCTCGTCGTTCCGCCTGCAGGACAACCCGCAGGCCAAGGAGGGCGGCAACTGTGGCTGCGGCGTGAGCTGGGAGGCAAAGGACGACGTGCAGGTGTAGGTAGGGTGTGTACGATGGGATGGGATGGCATTGCACTTTTCATGGGCGGGGTGGGGGTGGGGGTGGGGAGAGCGAGCGAGCTCGGACAACGGCAACAGACAACCTCGAAGCGCTCACTCGCGACCGGTGCGGACCTCGCTGCGAGAGCCGACGACGACTGACAGACTAACCCAACGCGCTCACCGTCGCCACGGGCCCCATTCCTCGCCCATTCCGCATCACGCCGAAACACGACACGGCGGCGGAGTGACGCGCAGTGACGTCGCGGCGACGGCGCAGCGACGCCGCAGCGAGCCGGCTAGATCAATCTAATCAGCGCTTTCTCACGCAGCCGTTATCACATTCGCGGATCGCGCTTGGAGTGGCGAGTGGCACTGTGTGGTGGACCGGCGCGGCGCAGCCAGCCTCTTGGTCGGCTGCACACCGGCACGAGCACTGGCGTGCGTGAGAATGCGTGCTGTCGCGGGGTATACAAGACAGTGGCAGACTGCCGCAGAAGCAAGAGCCACAAGCGACACCGCCAACAGAAATCGCCACTACCAACAACAACAACAACAACAGCAACACAATGCCGCCCATCACCCCCGCCCAAGCCTCACACACCAGTCTACGCAGGTACGTCGCCGCGCCCCTACCCACCCCCGCCTCCCCAGCCCGCCACCCCCCCCCCCCACCCGCTGACGCCGACGCCCAGGCCACGGCCGGCCGCGACACCGCCGCCGGGAGCTTTGCCGCGCGCGCCCAGTCCGCGGCGCAGGGGCACGTCAACTCCGGTGCTGTCGGCGGGAACGGCGCGCAGGGCCGCCAGGGGGGCGGGGCCGGCGGCGGGGGCAAGGCTGCTGGCGCTGGCGCGGGCGCGGGCGCTGGTGTCAACTTTGGCGCGAGCCGCAAGTAGCCGTCTGGAGTAGATAAGTCGATGTCATGCCGTTGAATGATACGAGTGCGGGGCGTGGTGGGGCCGCGACGCGCGCGCAGCCACGTTCATGGCGTCGGCGTGCGTCGGCGCGCGCGTCGCGCTCCAGCATCTCATGTGGCGCGCGCTCGCCTGGGCCAGTGCCCCCGCGCGCGCCGCCACATTGCCGCTTTCGCTTCGCTCGAGTCCGACGATCGGAGATCATCGACGGCTCGTCCATCGTCCGTCCACTCCTGCCTCATGGGTCACGCCACTAGCTTGGGCACCAGTCAGCGATGAGCGATAGCGGCGGCGTCTTGGCGGCGACGCACGGCGGGCCACTGGCACCCACCCACGTTGGTCGCCACCCCGCACCCGCCTACGCATCGCACACACCCCCGCGCCTCAAACCGGCGTACCGGCGGCCTTGCGGCCACAACGCGGGGGAGAGCAGCGTCCGGGGCGTGGCTCGAGCGTGCCCCAGTCGCTGTCTTGGGGTCAGTCACGCACGGCGCACGCCCGCCCTCTCGATCGATGGCGCCGGCGCCGGCGCCGGCGCCGCACGGAGCGCTGCACGAGGCCGAGCAGCCAGCAGCCAGCGTGCAGCCCAGCTCGACCCTTTGCCCTTGATTGCGTCGTAGTGCACTCTGCCCTAGAACCCTAATGCAGGTGCAGGCGAGGTATGCTTTAGGCCTTTATGGGCGAGGGGAGGGTCATGAGCGTTTCAGTGCGAGCCGACTGGCCTGATCGGGGCGAGGTATGGTAAAATTATCAAGTGGCCAGTGGCCCAAACAATGCGGGCGACGAGACATGATTGACCACACGATACACGATACCCCCGCCGTCACGAGGACATGCACAGATCCGATCCGATCCATGAGATTACGAGCACGATCTGGCATTCTGGCAGCGGCAGCGGCGAATGCTGCGGCGTGGCGTGGCACGATCCAATTCCAAGCCCAAGCCATGTTTGGCGGCTCGGCGGACCTGAGTCGGAGAGTTGAGCCATGCGCTGAAACGCTGGCGCTGGGCGGTTGGCGGCGGCTCGGCGGCGGCTCGGCGGCTAGCAGCGCCGCCGCCGCGGCTCGTGCTGGCTGGTGCGCTTTCAAACGCCGTGGTATGGTGCCATTGTGCCACGGTGCTGCAGGTGTCCGCCACGGCCGCCACCGGGCTGGCAGCAGAAGCAGAAGCACACCCAGTGGCGCTTGCATCGGGGCTGCACGCTGCGGGGTGGAGCATCGCATCCCCCTGCACTACCCCCGACTCCCCGACGACACACCCCGACGCGTCATGACGTACGGGGTGATAACGCAACTGGAGCCAGGAGCCAGGAGCCAGCACTGGAGTAGCTCGTCCATCTGGCAGTAGCGGTGCACCTGCCCTGGCTGTGCCTGCCGTTCTTGGGCTGCCGCTGCCGCTGCCGCTGCCGGCCGGCTCAAATTGCGCCGGCCGCCAGCAATCATCCGAGGCAGCGCTACCACTGCCGGCCGCTGCAGCCGACATGCGCCACCCGGACCGAGGTATACGGGACGGGCTAGAGGCATGCAGCGTGGGGGGCTGGCGACATGCGCCCCCAACTCACAGGCCAAACATTGCGGCGAAAGATCTGCTTCACTTGCATCGGGCAAGCGCTCGTCCGGTATGCTGTTGCTGCTGCTGCGGGCGGCCGTAGAGCGATGCACCTTCAATGACGGACACGGCCAGTCGCAGGGCCGGGCAGCGGGCACCTTGGCATGCTTAATCGCGCTGTGGGTCGCCCCCAAGCTGCGAGTGAGGTCAGATGACGAGGTGGGCAGGGGAGGGGCGGGTGGTTTCAGGAGTGGCGGAGGAGCAGGCTGGAGCACGAGCTGCCTAGCTGCCTCGGCGCCGCCAGCGCGCCAGCTCGGGCCCAAGCACGCGCTCTTGGCTTATTGTTGTTGTCGGCAGCTGACTCGGCAGCTGACTCGAGTAGACTCACCGCTGCGCGCGGTCCGGTTGCGGCAGGTTGGCATCGCGCGGCCGCGTGATTGTGATTGGGGCAATATTGCTGCCTTGGGCCACTCGGACGTCTTCCATCGGTCCGTCGGGCGGCGGCAGCATCGGCGCACGGGGCATGGGGCGCACGGCGAGGGCGAGGGGTGCGCCTGCGCCCGCGCTAGTGACTCGCTCGACGCGCAGCGCGCTGGCCCTTTGAGGTTGTTACCCTGACGCCACCTTCCCTGAACCGCGTCGGTGCAGAGTTTCCCTGAACATGTCGTCTTTCCCTTGATTTGGCGTTGTGCCCTCGTGCAGCGCGCCAACGACGTCAGACGGCGGCGACAGGCAGTGGTGGGGAAGGGAAGGAATGCACCGACTCCAGTGCCACTCTGAGACTCTCATAGACTCACCCACACCCACACCGACAACATCAGTCTTCCTCGACCGACACCCTCTTGCCCTCTTCACACCATCTCACACTCTCACATCGCCTCGTACCCGTCCCGCCTGCCCCACAGCCAGCATATATTGCGACACGCTGCACACACTCGACGCGACGACACCACCACCACTACATTTAATAGTCGCGTCTAGTTCTGCAGCACCACCCACACCCACCCCCCGCAGCAACAACAACCCACCCCACCCACCCCACAGCCATGTCGGCAACCACTCGCCACCCTCCCCCCAACGGACACCCACCACCAACGCCCACGCCCGGAATCGACCTGCCCCACACACCACCAACAGGACCATCACGGCCATACACGCTCGCTACTTCACTCCCCACCCCACCCTCGTCGATTCAAAAGTACTCGATCGACTTGCGACGAGCCATCAGCGCAAGGTTCGAGGCGGTTTCCATCGCCGGCCACGACGCACGCCTCCCCCCAGACGCGGCCCACGATCCAGACTATGGCTACGACGAGGACCCGTTTGACACGCGCGCAAAACTTTTACTTTCCCTCGGTGACCAGGATATCCCACCATTACCAAGTGGCGTTCGGCCGGTCCGCCGCGTCCTGTCCCTGGGCGACGACGACACCGACGACCAAGATGACACGACCACGAGTGGCCACCGGTCGCGTAAGAGTCTTGACGCACCGGCCGCTATCTCCACGGGGCCGAACTCGCCGCCGCCGCCGCACGAGATGCGTCTCGACTCGCCACCCCTGTCACTGCCGCCGATGCGTGCAGCATTCAACCGCCCGCGCTCAGTTTCAATGACCTCGATCGCGTCGTCGTACGACGACGACGACGAGGCAATGGTCGACACTCCCGGGTCCATGATCAGCCTTGCTTCCGAAGCCAGCTTTGAGGCTGGCCGCTCCTCCGACTATCTCCAGGCCTACGGCGAGGAGACGATCCCACGAGCGCCACCAAGCCCACGCCCCGCATCCCGTCCAAGCTCACGCCCCACATCGATGCTCTTTGACACGGTCACCAACGCACTGCGCCCCCTAACTCAAATGCCCGCGGGCAGCCACAACCGCGTGCAGGCGCTGCAGTCTGCGCGCCGGCCGACGCTCGGACGCAGGCAGCGCTCGCGATCGAGACCGTACCCCGACGCCACCGACCCCTGGGACGAGGCGACTGCCATGGGCCGCACTCCCAGCGAGACGATGATCCTTGCAGCGGGCTTTGCGTCTCAGCGCGGCCGTGCGACGACGCGCTGCCCTGGCGGAGTCATCTAGAGTGCGGTGCGCGCTCCGCTCCGCTCCACCACCCCCCGGCGGCGCACGTCGTTTCATCCAAAATCATGTCCAAATGGGTTCAAGATGAGACAAGGCACACCGAGGGGGTGTGGGTACCGCTGTCCATATGACAAAGTCAGGTGTGCCCCAACACGCCGCAACATGCCGCCTGGCGCCATCCCGCCATCCCCAACGCATCGATGTGCACAGGTGTGCGCGGGTGTGCACCTGTGTGCACCTGGTGGCATTGTCTGTCACCTCTTCGTCCCTCGCTGTCACGTCGGATCGATCCATTATGCCTTATAGTTTTCGGGTCCGCCCAAGCCCTGGGCCTCGCGCGCCCGACGTTGTTAGGAGTTGGTGCCCGCTGCGGCACCGACGAACCTTGTTTTTTTCTGTTGTACATTGATTATTCCAAGTTGGCACGGCGCTGGATGCACTTGCGTCATCCCTGTAACGCTGTAACGCGCGGCACAAGCGGCACAAAGTGGCATTGGGAGTGCGACGAACATTAGTGTGTGGGAGGGGGGGGGGGGGGGTGGGGGGAGGGGGGAGGGCGACGGCGAGGGAGCGGGACGTCGCGGCATGGCGGCGGCTCCAAGACGCTGCAGGATGCAAAGGAGCGCCTTGCTTGTTCATGAGGCAGAGCGGCTCCAGCAGCAGCTGCAATGACGCGCCCAAAATTAATTCACCGAGTGTGGAGTCGGTCTGAGGCCTGAGTCATGGTGCTGACGAGTGGGACAAACAAACGGAGTGGCGCGCAAGTCCGCGTCGAGCCCCGCCCCGGCCAGCAGACACGCCTAACCGCCCACCCTCCACCCGGCCCAACTCCGAGCAACACCCGGCAACTCATCCACCACCACCCACCCAATGCTCAAGGCAGCGCTGCAGCGGAGCACGCGCGCGCTCAGCACGACCCCGATGCCGCAAGACCAATCCAAGCTCCGCGTGCGTCTCCCCCTCCCGCCCAGCTGACCCCAAGGACCTGATGAACAAGTTCAAGGACCCCACCTCGCCGTTCTACCTCGCCCAGGCGGGGGGCGAGGTCGGCCCCGCCAGCCCAGACGACCACACGGTCGCGCGCGCCCTCCCCGGGCAGGAGGGCGCTGCCGCCGGCTGGGTCCGCCCGCCGCCCAGCTACCCCGACCGCACGGGGCTGCAGCCGCACATGAGCGCGCAGTACGACCGGGCGCGCGCGACGGCGAATGAGTGGTTCGACAGTAATGGGTTCGATCCGGAGGGCAGGGTCGAGGTGCCGGTGCTTTGGGGGGACCAGGATATGTTTAGGTGGGTAGGCGAACAGCGAGCGGAGCGAGCTGTGAGCCGGGCGAGCGCAGCGAGCTGTGGGCCGGGTGGGCGGGGCTGGGTGCCCGCCGAGTGGAGCGAGCGAGGGCCCGCGCCTTGCCATCGCTGTGGCTCGGCTTGCGCGGAGGCTTGGGGCGTGAGTCGCACCCCGATGCCAGCTGCTCGGGCGACTCGAGGCACGCAATGGGCTTGTCTGTTGCCGAGGCAACCTCCTTGTGGCTTCCTCTGGCAGCTCGCGGCTCGCGGCTCGCTCCGCTCACCGCTCGCCGCTTACGCCGGCCCGCCTCACACGCTCGCTGCGCTCGCGTGTTCGGCGCTCACGCCCCAGACACGTCAACAACGTCAACTACCTCCGCTGGATGGAGGCCCAACGCCTGCGCTGGTTCGAAAACCTCGGCGCCGACATTGGCACCGACACGGCCAAGGACTGGACAGGCGGCACCGGCACCGGCATTATCCTCAAGGACCAGTACATCCGGTACCGGCACGCGGTTACGTGGCCCGACGCCGTGCTCTGGGCCGCCAAGCCGCACAGCGTCAACGCTGAGCGCGGCGAGTTCAAGCTCGCGCACGCCGCCTGGAGCCTCAAGGACAACCGGCTGTGCGCGACGACCGACAGCACGATCGTGCTGTTTGACCATGATAATGTCAAGCGGGGCAAGATGACGGAGAAGGTGAGGGAGACGCTGGAGAGGCGGGCGAAGTTGTAGACTAGATGCAGTGAAGTGCCGAACGCGCGAGCGGAGCGAGCGTGTGAGGCGGCGTGGGCGTAAGCGGCGAGCGGTGAGCGGAGCGAGCCGCGAGCCGGCAGTGCGCCGTAAGCTCTACAGCTTGCATCAGCCGGCAGCGCATTCAAAGCCAACAACCATGCACCAGCAGCCTGCGTGTGCTACTGAATCACGTCGACGCTAGCTAGCGTTTGTGCACGCCGCGCCGATATGTAGCCGCCGATAGTGCCTTGTTCGGGGACCCCGGATACGCAGCGGCCGACGCCGACCCCAACATGCTCCCCAAAGTTGCCACCCAGCCACCCAAACAACGTCGTCGCTCCACTCTCCCCATCACACGACCATGCGCCGCCGCCGCCTCCTCCTCCTCCTCACCGCCGCCGCCGGCGCCATCGCCGCAGCAGCCACCCCGCTCCCGCCGAGCCCGCCGACCAGCCCCGTCCCAGAGCTCCCGGGCACCTTTGTGCGCTGGGACGAGCTGGCGCGCTGCCCCCCGCTCGAGCCCCGGCCGCCGCCGCGCACCGCGGCCGAGGTGTACGTCTCCCTCGGGCGCACGCTGACGCCAGCCGCCCGGACGACTTCGCCGTGCTCATGGCGCTCGGCGACTCGATCACGGCCGGCTTCCTCGCCGCGCCGGTGCCCGAGAGCGGCAGCAGCAGCGCGCAGCACGTCTTCGCCAAGCTCACCCCGGCCCCCGCGGAGGAGTACCGCGGCACGTCGTACGCCATCGGAGGGGACCCCGGCGCGCTCACCCTCCCCACGCTGTTCGGGCACTGGGCCAACGTGAGCGGCGCGAGCACGGGCCACCACCCGCCGCTCGCGTGCCTCGCTGGCGCGGGGCAGTGTTCCCGCCATCCCGAGGGCGACGCGCTCAACGCCGCCGTGTCGGGCAGCATTGCGGCCAACCTGGCCGACCAGGCGCGCGGTGGGTGTGTGTGCGCGCGGGGCTGACGCCAGAATACCTCGTGCCGGCGTATGAGGGGCTCGTGGGGGACGAGGCGGGCGACGGCTGGGCGTTCCTCAACGTCGGGATCGGCGCCAACGATATCGTGCGTCGCTGGAGTGGGCCTGCTAACGCCCCAGTGCGCATTCTGCCTCTCTTGTGAGTCCCACCCGGCCCACCCCCACCCCGCCGCTCACCCCCGCCCCCAGCCGGCGTGTTCGGCCCCGGCACGCCAGAGCAGTTCGCCCAGGGCATCCGCGACGCCGTGCAGCTCGTGCGCAACCACGTCCGTGAGTGGGTGTGATGGGGCAGCTGACCAACGCAAGCCCGGCTCATCGTCAACATCAGTGGGTAGCCGTGCCCCGCCACGCTGACACGCAGTGGGCGTGCTCCGCGTCTCGGCAGTGTACAAGCTGACAGTCGACAACCCGTACTGTGCCGGCCCGCTCCGCCCCCCGCGCCTCCCAAACCTCCCGCTCGAGTGCTCGTGCGCCATGCTCCCCGGCCCGGTGGGCGACTGGACCCGCGCGCGCATGGACGACCTGAGCGACAAGTATGACGCCGCCGTCCTCGCCCTCATTGACGAGTGGCGCGCCGAGGACGACCCGAGCTTTGCTGTGCTCTGGCAGCCGGGCCAGGCAATCGACCTCGCACATTACCCCATCACGGCCGTCTCCGACGTCGACTGCTTCCACCCCTCCGAGGCCGCGCACCGCCGTCTCGCGGCCGGCGTGTGGAACCGCCTCACTATGGGCCTGGTGAGTTGCATACCTCCTCTGTCTTCAGCTCACACCGCCCAGGCCGACAAGGCCATCCCCATCGCCTGGACAGAGGACATCTGGGTCCGCTGCCTCGAGGAGGGCGACCGCGTCGTGCGTTAGCGCTAATCCGTCTGTACAACCCTGTGTACTGTTGTAAGCATGTAGCTGTTGTCTGTGCTTCCGCTTCCGCTGCCACTGCTGCATGTTCTACTTGGTCACCACAAACGTGCCGTTGGTCGCGACGGCCGCGTCGACGCCCACGTCGACCCACCCGTCGTCCGACGACTCGCCGAGGCGCTCGAGCACGGGCGGACCGCGGACCCACAGGCGGCCGGCGTACGGCGAAGCATCGCCGGTCTCCTTGGTGTTGGTCCCCGCGCCCTTGAGGAGCACCTCGACGTTGCTGGCCGGCGCGCCCGTGTGGCCCGGGCCGTCGTCGCCGCGCACGCGCTTGAGCACGTCGGGCACCTGCGTCGACTGGAGGTCGTAGAAGTGGGACGCGAAGAGCGGGCCGGTCGAGAGCGGGGACGAGGCCACGCGCGAGATGGGGAGGGACAGGAGCGCGGCCGAGAGCGTCGAGAGCGCGGGCGACGGCGCGTCGCCGACGACGACGACCGCGCGCAGTGCATCACCCGCCACGCCGCCGAGCACTGCCCTACGCACGCCGGCAAACACCCACTTGTCGGCAAACGACCCGCGCGCGACGTACCCGCCGCGAATGTTGTTGACCTGCTGCGAGCCGGCGACCGACGCGAGCGGGTGCGCGAGGAACTCGGCCTGCAGGTGGGTCACGAGGGCGCGGTGGTGCTTGGCCGTGCTGCGGGGTTAGTGTGACCCAACAGTAGCTAACCCACAGGAAGAGCACAGTCGGTGCAGGCTGGTCGCCCGACGTCACGGCCGCCAACTCGCCCGCGATATCCTCGTCCGCCGTCGCCTTCCACGACGGCACGGGGCTGCCGATGAGGCGCAGGCCGGCGCCGCTCCACACGGCCGCGAGCGCAATCGTCATGCCGAACGGCGTGTCGATGCGCACCGCGCTCGCCACCACGTCGTTGTTGTACCCCGCCGGCCGCTTGTCCGCGGGGAAGATGGACAGCAGGCCAGCGATGCCGGCCGTCGCGTTCATGTGCGTGACCTTGACCACGTGGGGCTTCTCGCCCGCCTCGGGCAGCGAGAAGAAGTACGAGTGGACGTCGGAGTACGTCGTCTTCTCCTCGCCGGCCGGCTCGGGCGCCGCCTCGGCCGCGTCCCAGATCTCCTCCCACCAGCGGACGGTCGCGCTCGCAGCCTTGGCCACGGCCGCGTGCTTGCGCTCCGTGTCGCCGACGATGAGGATGTTGGCCGCGCGCGTCACGACCTGCGGGAACACGCTCTCGTGGACGACGAGCAGCGCGGGGCGGGGGTACGCGGTGGATGTGAGCGCCGCGTCGAGGAGCGACGGGTCGGGCACGACGACGAGCGGCGCGCCGGGCTTGGACGCGAGCGAGAGGAGGAGCAGCGGGAGCGCCGTGCCGGGCGACGGCGGGAGGAGCGTGAGGATGGGCGTCGGGCTCGCCTTTGTGCCGCTCAGGCCGGGGAAGAGCGCCTTGAGGCCGAGCGGGACGAGGCGGACGACCTCGGCCAGCGCCTCGGTCGTGAGCGGCGTGTCGAGGATGACGCGCTGCGTGATCTGGAACTTGGGCTTGCCCGGCAGCGGGGTGGGCACGGGGACGGTGACGACGTTGTCGACCGTCTGGAGCTGGTTTGCCGGGCGGACCTGGAGCTGGAGGGGGGGTCAGTACTATCTCGCAAACGTCGGGGCCGACGCACCGGCGTGTCCTGCCCCGTCGCCCAGGAGCGGTAGACGGCCGACTGGCCCGGCTGGCGGACCTTGCTGGGCTCGGCCTGGCGGCCGAGGAGGAGCGTGTGGACGAGCGGCGCGGGCTTTGCGAAGAAGCGGTGGTAGAGGGCGAGGACTGCGAGGAGGCCGAGCAGCGCGAGGCTGAGGTTGTCGAGTTCCCAGGCGGGCATGGTGGGGAGCCGTCGGGGTGGTGCAGTCGGTCGATGCGATGCGATGTGATGCGCTGTATGCTCGCGCGTGCCGGGAACGCTTGCTGTCGTCCGAGTCGCGGTGTGTAAGCGTTGTGTTGTGGATGAGACTAAGAGTGAGTGAGATGTCAATGTTGCCCGATGACGCAGCGCTCGGCGGTCGGTCGTGCTACCGTCGTCGGATTTCCACTGGCCGAACAACGCGCAACGCGCGGCAGATGGCAGCGAGCGGCGCCGAGGGACGAGCGTGCTCTTGGCTGGAGGCTCAGTGCATGCGGCGTGCAGAGCACTAGACCCGCAGCGACGACGGCTCACACGACCAGAATGCATGGCAGCTGGGGATGAGCTGAGCCGGCCGTACGCCGGGGACGGGATCCAGCATCGCGCCGCACCGTACCATACCGCCGGAAGCTGGCCTGCATGCGATGCGCCGACGGAGGCGTGCACACTGCACACACGCCGACGGACGCCTCGCCCCCTGTCGCACCCATCCAGCGCCATCCCATCTGATACCTCAGGACCGCCCGGCGGGAACCTGACGACATGTGTGTTGGGCCGGCGCGTTTCGCGTGGACGGACGGCGGCGGCATGTCGCGTCGTGCCTCCCTTCGCGACGACTACTTAAGCTGCTGCAGCCAACGACGTGCCGTCTGTTCCACGTCACGTCCCACCCACAATGTCTGAGCCCGGTGCGTAGAGGCCACTGCGCTGGTACTGAACACTGACCGACCCAGACCGCAAGCCCACGACGTGAGTTGCCGCCGGCGCCGGCGCGCCTCCACACTGACCCACCCAGCAAGAAGACGAAGAAGAGCGAGCCCGCCCCCGCCGGCAGCATCCTCCCCCGCCTCCTCCTCCTCGCCGTCTTCCTCCCGCTCCTCTCCCACTTCCTAGTGGGCAACTACACCTTCTCCCTCGCGCCCGTCCTCCAGCCCTACCTCAAGGCGATCCGCACGCACCCGCTCAACCCGCTCGCGCCCCCGCAGCGCGAGTTCACGCTGCTCGAGCTCGCGCGGCACGACGGCGCCGACCCCAACAAGCCCATCTACCTCAGCATCAAGGGCCAGGTGTTTGACGTGAGCGCCAACCCGCGCGTGTACGGCAAGGGCGGCGCGTACAACATGATGTGGGTGGGAGCTTGGAGAGGAGCTGACGGGCAAGGGCGGGGCGCGACGCGAGCAGGAGCTTCGTGACGGGCTGCTTCCAGACGCACCTCACGCACGATTTGCGCGGGTTTACGGAACAGGACATGGCGGTGGGTTGGAGGGGGAGAGAGAGGACGGCTCGCTGACGCTCGCCGCTAGTCGCTCGACCACTGGGTCAAGTTCTTCACAGACTCGGACAAGTACCACAAGGTCGGGACCGCAGTCCTCCCCCCCATCCACCCCGACACGCCCATCCCCGCCGGCTGTCACGACGCGCAGGAGAAGGCAGAGGAGCGCCACGGCCAGCGCCCGCAGAACAAGCCTGTGGGCCACGCACACGGCGGCAAGGCAAAGGCCAACCCCCACGCCGGCGGCCGCTAAGCCCTAGCCAGCCGCCCCCAATCTATCACGCACCACTCCTGGCAATGTATGCATGTCATGATTATGTCTAAGTCTACAGCTGAGCTCATGACGTGGCTCGCTCCCCTCCCCCGGTCACAGCTCGTCCTTGGACGCGGCCGCTCCCTCCGCCGCTCACAGCTCGTCCTTGGCCGCTGCCGCAGCCGCCGCCACCTGCGACGCCGACGCCGGCGCGCCCGCCTCGAGAGGCAGACACAGCGCCGGCGTCGTCCCGCGGAACAGGTACTCGCACTTCTCGGGCTCGGTCACCGACGTGATCGCGTTGACCGTGCCGCACGTCAGGTCGAGCGTGACCGAGCGCATCGGCCCGTTCCAGCACCGCGCGCCGTTCGTGTACTTTTGCCGCTGGTAGTACTCTGCCGAGCCGGCCTCGGCCTTGTCGTGCCACCCGGTGAACGTGCCGAGGTGGTTGGACGAGTGGTCCTTGTTGCTCTTCTGCACCGCCCGGCCAAAGAAGCACAGCTCGTACGTGTAGTCGCCGGCAGTTGTGTCGATGCACGTCCCGTCCAGCTTCTTCCACTCGCCCTGCGGGCCGAACGAGCCGTCCGACAGCTTGCCCAGAGTGCCCTCCGAGCCCGAGATCTCATTGCGGAGCGAGCTCAGCTCACGCTCAGCAGCGTGGAAGCGCTCACGAGCCGCAGCGACGTGCGGGCCGTCGGCGTTGCTGTGCTGCGACTGCGCCGCCTTGATGATGCCGGCGGTGGTCAGCCACGAGACAACCGCCTCACGCGCAGTGTCGTAGTAGTCGAACAGCGAATCAGGGATGTACTCCTCGAGGCGGTAGAGCAGCCCTCCCTCGTCGTCCTCGTCATCGCTGTCGTCGGTCAGGAGCGACTCGAGGTCGGTGCCCTGGAGCCGCGCAATCTCGCCCTCGTCCATCGTCACCTCGAGGTCGGAGCGGTACAGGTTGAGCTTCTGCGTGGGCTCGACGGCTTCCGTCTCGGCAGTGCCTTCCGCGCTCTCCGATGAAGTCGCCTCCTGGCTGCCCTCCTCGGCCTCAGCGCGCCCAATCAGCTCCTTGTAGCGGATGACGGCGTGCTTGACGGCCATGTCCTGGCCGTTGGGGTTGTAGCCCTTGGACAGCTCCTCGAGAAGGTCGAGCACGGTCTGGAGGTCGGCGTACGTGCGCTCGTGCTGAGTCTGCACGGCAGCGAGAGCCAGGCGGTGCTTCTCAACGCTTTGGTAGAGGGCTGGGGGGTCAGTTGGGGGATCTCTAGGGGGGAAAACAACTCACGCGTAGCCTTCTTGCGCTCCAGCTCGTCACGGCTCTGCGACTCGGCGCGATCCAAAGCCTCTGCCGCACATCAGTTACGTCCGTTGCGCCGCACCACAGCAGCACTCACGACGCGCCTCCTCCACCTTCCTCTCGCGCTCGCCAATCTCGGCGCGCTTCGTCGCCAGCTCCTCCTCGAGGCGCTTCTTCTCCTTGAGCGCAAAGTTGACGTACGTCGAGCGGATCTTGGCGCCCGTTCTCCTCGTCTTGGTCTCGAGCTCGACGCGCTCCCTGTACTCGCGCGCAATCTCCTCGCAGCGGTTGGGGCACGACGCGCCAGACTGCCACTCGTCCGAGCCGTCACAGCACTCGGGGTCTGCGCGCGTCAGCGGCCTGCAGCTGAACCAGCGCGTACGTACCGCAGATGCCGTCGTTGACGCGGCTGCTCTTGACGCGGCCTGGAATGTGGCCGTTGTTCTCGCAGTAGAACCATGCCGCCGCCTTGCCCTCGCACGCCGACGTGCCCGGCTCGTCCGAGCCGTCGGGGCAGTCGCAGAAGTCGTCGTTGACGGCCGAGAAGGGGATGACCTTGTCGCCCGACAGACAGGTAAACGTCTTGCCCGAGGAGGGGACGTAGCGGTCCGCGACTGACACAGGGGTCAGATGGTTCCTCCGTCGCAACACATCTGAACTCACCGGCTGGGTCGACGCCGCGAACGTCGCCTGCGGCTACGCCCGAGGTCAGGACTGCCAGCACTGAGAAGAGGCTAGTGGCCGAGCTGAGCGCCTTCATTGCGGCTTGTGCTGTTTTGTTTTGATGCTGGTGGGTCTGCAGTACCAACAGTGCCAGTGCTCGCGCGTCAGTCACCCCCTCTCCCCACTGTCTGCTTGACACGACGACGCGGGGTAACAGTGATCCGCCGAGCGGGAGCAACTCGACCAACGCGACGTCATGGCGGTAAAGGGGAGGACGGTATAACGCACGCACGTGAGAGTCATGCGTCCCTCACGCGAGTGGAGGACAACCGCCGTGGCACGGTTAGGCGGGCGAGTCGTGTTTCTCACGAGGGGATGGAACTGCTCCGCGCCTCCGCCTTGGTCGCGCGAGATCCCTTACACCGAGGGTCCCCACCGACGTGGGGATGGGATGCATGCATGACCCAGTGTCGGCAAGTGGGAGTCTGTGCTGCGATATGCGACAACGGCCGTGGGGCAGCTCGGCTCGGCACGGAGCCACGCCAATGACGAGTGAGCGCTGATTGCCGACGGGATCAGAGCTGGGCAGGCAGCCAGTTTGGCGTTGTTAGCGCTGGCTCTGAGCTAAGCGGTTACGACTCATTGCCGGGCGAGTCCGGGGGCGACAATGCCAGGCAGGTTATGCGACTCGGCTCGAGTAAGGGGGGTGCGCCAGGCGGGCGGGCGGGCGGGGAGTGCCTTGAGTGACGACTCCGGCTCAAGGTCCGTCCAAGTTCCTTCCCTTTGAGCCACCATTCGGCTAGATGCCATTGGCCGAGACGCAATGTCCCACCAAAACGACCAAGTCCCAACTCCGCTATACCCAAGTGCCGAGAGCGACACGACCACCACCACCACAACAGGGGCCATTTTGCAACTACTCATTCCACCCCATCTCACTCACTCACAATGGTGTCCATACTCGCACGCCGCTTGGTCGGACCATCGAGGCAAGCAGTCGCTGCAGTCGCTCGTCGCCCAGCCCCAAGGCCACCAACCACAACCTACTTTTGGGCAACACGACAGGCGCGTCGCGGCTACGCATCCGAAGCCGAGGAGCCCTTCAACCCCGACGAGGTCGAGCGTGCCACCGACGAGGCCGATGTGGTCATTGTCGGCGGTGGCCCCGCCGGTCTCTCGGCCGCCATCCGTCTCAAGCAGCTCGCCAACGACGCTGGCAACGAGGAGTTCCGTGTCATTGTGCTGGAGAAGGCATCTGAGCCCGGTTAGTCGGACAAGTGGGACGCCGGCGCCGAGCAAGAAAAAAATCAACTCGGTGTCGCGCGCACCCAATCAATAGCGACGAATAGAGCTGACTCGCGCGCGCAGGAAACCACATCTTGTCCGGTGCTGTCCTCGAGCCCCGAGCACTCAATGAGCTCATTCCCAACTGGGAGGAGCTGGGCGCGCCCCTCAACCAGCCCGCGCTCAAGGACTCGATGAAGTTCCTCACCAAGGGCATGGCCATCCCCATGCCTCACCCTCCCCAGATGAGCAACCACGGCAACTACATTGTCTCGCTCTCGCGCGTCACGGCCTGGCTCGCCGAGCAGGCCGAGTCGCTCGGCGTCGAGGTCTACCCCGGTTTCGCCGGTGCCAAGGTCCTCTACACCGAGGACGGCAAGGGCATCAAGGGTGTCGTCACCGGCGACGTTGGTCTTGACAAGAACTTCCAGCCCAAGGACTCGTACGAGCCTGGTATGGAGTTCCACGCCAAGGTCACTCTGATTGCCGAGGGCGCCCACGGCTCGCTCTCCAAGGAGATCCAGAACAAGTTCAACCTCCGCGAGGGCAAGGACCCTCAGACTTACGGTCTCGGTATCAAGGAGGTCTGGAAGGTCAAGGACGAGAACTACCAGCCCGGCAAGATTGTCCACACCATGGGCTGGCCCTTGAGCACTCACGTTTACGGCGGTTCGTTCCTCTACCACATGGAGGACAACATGGTCACTCTTGGCCTGGTCGTTGGTCTCGACTACGAGAACCCCTACATCTCGCCCTTCCGCGAGTTCCAGCGCATGAAGCACCACCCCGAGATCGCCCAGGTCCTCGAGGGCGGTGAGTGCATTGCCTACGGTGCCCGTGCCCTCAACGAGGGTGGTCTCCAGTCGATCCCCAAGCTCTTCTTCCCCGGCGGTGCCCTTATCGGCTGCTCGGCTGGTTTCCTCAACGTGCCCAAGGTGAGTACGAGTCCGAGCTTGGCGGTGCGTAGCTGACACCGTACAGATCAAGGGCACCCACAACGCCATGAAGACGGGCATGCTGGCCGCCGAGGAGGCGTACAAGCAGATCTCTGAGCGCGGCGAGGCCGAGTCGGAGGAGCCCATCGACATGTCGGGCTACGAGAAGGCCTTTGAGAAGTCGTGGGTCTACGACGAGCTCAAGGAGGTCCGCAACCTCCGTCCCTCGTTCCACAACCCCCTCGGCATGTGGGGCGGCATGGCCTACTCTGGTATCGACTCGCTCTTCCTCAAGGGCCGCGTCCCCTGGACTTTCCACCACCCCGAGGAGGACTGGGCCGCGACTGGCAAGGCTGCCAACTTTGAGCCTATCGACTACCCCAAGCCCGACGGCAAGCTCTCGTTTGACATTCTCACTTCGGTCGCCCGTACCGGCACCAACCACGCCGAGAACCAGCCCGTCCACCTCCGTCTTCCTAACACTCCCGACGCCCGCGCCAAGCACACCGAGGTCAACGTGACCGAGTACGCTGGTCTGCTCGGCCGTGTCTGCCCCGCCGCTGTCTACGAGTACCAGGACGCCGAGGGTGCCGAGGTCGACGCCGTTGGCAAGAAGTTTGTCATCAACTCTCAAAACTGCATCCACTGCAAGACTTGCTCCATCAAGACGCCCACGCAGGACATTACCTGGACTGTGCCCGAGGGCGGCGGTGGCCCCAAGTACAGTGAGTAGCGTGGTGCTGCACTGGGAACACAACTGACATTCCCAGCCATCACCTAGATTGTCCCACGATGTGTGTCTTGAGTTGTCAGCATGTCTATTATTGTGCATATGTTAGTCTAGCAGTTGCGGTGCGGGGGGGCCGTGGCGGGGGGGACAGGAGTCGGCGGTGGGCTGATGCAAACTGACGACTGAACGGAGTGGCAGCTAAGCGCCGAGCCGCGCCGAGCCGTTGCATCGGCGTTTGGACACCCCGCCGCCCGAAGCACACGCCACCGGGCGTCCGTCGAGCCCGCGGCGTACGTATCGACGAGCGAGCGGTCGACGGGCTGCGCACCGGCATTGGCGAGCGCGAAGATGGGCGGTGGCGGAGCTAGCCGGTCGGGTAGTGGCGGCGCGGGATTCGGGGTTTCCGTCGTCCGCTCTGCGAGCAGGATACATTCGTCGCGTCAGGATATCCGCGCGCGACGCCGCGGCCTACATGCGGCGGGGTGGGGACATGCATGAGACTCTCTGGCCGCTGGACGGGGGCAGAGGCGACAGACGGGAGCTCCTCGAGCGTCGAGGTGACAGCCTGACGATGGCACGGCTGTCCTGGGAATCAACCGTGGCGGTTGCTGGAGGAGGTAAGACGTTGCTCAGGTTGCTGATGCAGCGAACTACATCTGGCGAGAGCGTCTGGCGAGAGCGTCTGGCGAGAGCGTTTGGCGGGAGGACGAGGGCAGTGAGTCAGACCAACGCGTCGACAGCGACAAGCTCGCAGGACAATGGCAGCGCGTCGCGACCAATGTCTCAGGGCAAAACACACATGTCTCACTGCAAAAAGAGCTCGCCTCCAGCCTCTCGACCCCCGCTTGGGTGCCAGGCCACAGCGGCGGCTCGAACCGCCGACCTATGCTGTGGCCCCGGACCTGGTTGAACCGTCGCAGCTTTCAACTACCGACTGAGCCACCCGCCCCGGGGTAGAAACCCCGTTGTGGTGGGGCCGGCGCCGTCGCTTGTGAACAGTGTCGCGCCCACTTGCCGTCCAGGCTGGCCGGCACCGCTGGCGATACTCACCCAGCTCGTGTATTCGCTGCGGGGTGTGTGCACACGCCACTGCACGGGATGGCATGACGACGCAGGCGCTGCTGCATCGAGCTGTGCGGCCCAGATGGCCATGCGCGCGCCGGCGCGGGCGGTGGCGGCTGGGCTGGCGTCGATACCCGCCCGTTGATATCTGGAGCATGCCAGGCAGCGGGCCAGGCAGGATCAGTCCAGCCAAGCCTGCTCGTGTGTGCGCGTGGCAGAGGTGCTTGGTCTTTGAGTATGTACGTGCAGAGGAGGTAGGCCTCCTTAGATCGATCAATGGAACCGTCGTGTCTTGTTTGTTCCATCGCCTCGGCCTCGACATGGATTCGAGCAGAACACTGGTTGTTCGTGGCGACGTGTTCTTAGTGATCGATTGTTTCTTTGCACGCTCGTCGCTTTGTCTCCTTCCATCATTGTGATGTACCCAAGACTACCCCGACGAGGATAAAGGCAGCCTCGGCAGCCTGCGCTACCAACACACCATCATCCCCACACCATGCCGCCCCGCCGAACCAAGCCCCCCCACCTCGACCGCGCGACCCTCCTCACCCGCACCGAACGCGTCCTAGGGCCCAACCTCACGCCCGGCTGGCGCGCCGAGGTGGAGCGCGAGCTCGCCGTGTTCGAGGGGTGCACCGTCCCCCCCCGCTGGCCCGCAGAGGGGCAGCTCGCCGCGGTCGCGCGCGACCCTCTCCACGCGGCGCTGCTCTACCACCGCATGATGCGCCGCCTCGGCGTGCAGGAGGTGCGGCCCCCCTCAGACGACACGCTCGAGCTGTACGAGCGCGCGTGGGCGCTGCAGTACCACCGGCTGCTTGATGCGCGCGAGGTGGCGCGGGAGATTTTGCGCGCCGAGTTTAGGGCGAGGGGGGTGGTGTGGAGGGAGCCGACGCCGCCTGCTGAGGAGCGGGAGGAGGAGGGGCTGGAGGGGGAGGAGCTGGAGGAGGAGAAGGGGGACGAGGAGGACGATGCTGGGGACTTCTGAGGCTGTGGAGGCTGTGGTTGTTCCCGGATGGCTTGGTGTTGTCGAGGGTGGTGAAGTGGGTGGCGGGCACACCCCCACACACACAGCACACACACACACACACACACACACACACACACACACACACACACACACACACACACACACACACACACACACACACACACACAAACACAACTCCGAGCACACACAAAAAGCAAGTCCTCGGGCGACCGTACAGACAGGCTTTGATTCGGTGCGCAAGTCCTCGGGTGAATCGGACAGAGTGGGAGAGCCGCGCCTGTCGGACCACTCGACCAGGCGGCGCATGGAAACTGGCCGTGGGATGCGCCTGGCGTACGTGAGGGAACCGCTCAATGGCGCTGGTGAAGATGCAACTTGTCGACACGTTCGAGCGTTGAAACCACGGTTGATTGTTCCGGAGGAGGTGGGGGATTGGCGAGAGCCCGTTGTTGTACAGTGCGCAGGCTGGGCCAATCAATGTAGCCCCACCTCGATTGCATTCTTCACTCCGCT
Source organism: Vanrija albida (assembly GCF_041260175.1). Classification (NCBI taxonomy): domain Eukaryota; kingdom Fungi; phylum Basidiomycota; class Tremellomycetes; order Trichosporonales; family Trichosporonaceae; genus Vanrija; species Vanrija albida. The sequence continues at coordinate 2,348,841 of NW_027191423.1, forward strand.
CCGTAGTGCTGAACGCAACATGCACCCAGGCAGTCTACACCTGCATGCAGCGCTGTCGCCGACTGTCGTCGAACTGCGCACGGCGCATCACTCAACCCAAGTGCCACTCGCCCACACCGCGGGGCGCCGCATTGCCACCGCACAACAGCAAAGTTGGGCCAGCCCAAACTCTCTCTCTCGCCACCACACTCCCCCCATCCACCCAATGTTGCTAGCAAACTACGGCTCCGACTCGGACTCGGACAACGAGTCGGGCCCCTCGTCCCCGCTGCGGGCGGCGGCGGCGCCAGCCGCGCCCGCACCCGCAAAAGCAAAGCGCAAGGCGCCCATCAAGATCACGCTCGACCTGCCCAAGCCCGCGCGCGAGCCGGCACAGGACGACGCGCCGGCCCCGCCGCCCAAGAAGGCCAAGCTGTCCGGCGCGGGGAGGTAAGCGCGCGCTCTGATTCTGCCCGCTGACACCAGCTCGTCCCTCCTCGGCATGCTCCCCCCGCCGAAGCGCAAGATCGCCGGCGCGCCCGCCAAACCGTCCCTCGCCGTCAACCGGTCCATGGCGGCCAAGCCTGCCCCAGCGCCAGTACCCGCCGGCGACGACTCGGACGACGACAACAAGCCCGCGCTGCTGGTGCCTGCGGCGCTGAAGCGCGCCGCCGCGAAGAAGAAGGACGAGCCGCTGGATCTGTTTGGGTTGGGTGAGTTGCTGTTCCTCCTCGACCGCTGCCAGCTCACACGTCCAGCCGAAGCGCCCAAGCCCGCGCCCAAGGTCGCAGCCAGCACACCCCGCCCCCCGACCGTCTCCGCCGCGCCGGCCGTCGCTGACTTTGTGCCGCCCGAGCCGACGGCGAGCGACCCCTACCCCGGCTACTACCAGCTGCCGTCTGGCGCGTGGGCGGCGTACGAGGCGGGCTACTATGCGAGCTTTTTCGCCGCGCCCGAGTCGAGCGCCGACGCTGCAAAGGCAGAGGAGGAGCGCGCGCTCGCCGAGGGCCGCGTCGGCAGGCACTGGCAGGACCTGGCTGACGGGCGCGCAAACGTCGTCGACGTCGACGTCGGCTCCAGCCTCGACGCCGCGCGCAAGGCCGAAGAGCTCAAGGCAAAGCTCGTCAAGCCAAAGCTGCCGCAAGACGAGTTCCAGTACGAGGCGATCGGGCAGACAAAGGGCCTCGCGGCGGACCGACACCAGCTCACGTCCCTCCTCCACTCGGCCTACTCGCAGCGCGACGAGCTCGAGGCGCGCATCCAGCAGAACAAGAAGAACATGCGCATGGCGTCGCAAAAGTATGGCTTCTGATCTGCGCCATGGCCCGTGTATTGTCTCCTCCTGCCTAGACCTGTACCGTAGCTCGTATTGATACATTCAACATCATTAGACAACATTACTAATCTATCGCGACAACTACTGCTTGCCCTCCATGCGGTCCAGCTCGCGGCCCGCACGGCGCTTGATCACCTTCCACACAAACTTGCGCGTCCGAGCGACGTCGGCCACGCGCTCACGCGCCTCCTCAATTCTCTCCTTGTACTCGTTGCAGTCGGCCAGCAGCTCCATGATCCTCTCAATCGCGTCGTCAACCGCGCGCTGCTGCGTACCCAGGTCAAGGTTGTACTTGATCGGCTGGGCGGCAAAGCCATGGGCGCGCTGGTGCTGCTGCAGTTGTGGGTTGGGGTCGGCGTTGAAAGTAATGCCAGTGGGGCACGTAAAGATGCGCTGCAGCGGGGTCGGCTTTGGTGGTGCTGGTGCTTCAGGCTCGGCCGGGTACGCGGCGCCCGGCGGAGTGACAGTGAAGTGGATAGTGGGAGGGGGCTGGTTGGTAATAATCTCCTGCGTGACGCGCCACAGGTTGTCCGTGTCCGAGACGTGGGGGAGGGGTGGGATGAGCTTGTCGTAGTCGGCGTCGGTCAGCGGCTGGCCGTTTGCCCCAGTGCCATCCGCGTGGCCGTTGGCTGCTGGTGCGTCGCCGTTGGCACCTGAGTGGCTGCCGTTGGCCTGGGGCTGCGACGACTTGTTTCGGCCCTCGGCGACGTCGCGATCTCTAACGCGCAGGACCTCACGAAGACGCCCAAGCGCCTGCATGAGGCCCTTCTCGCCTTCCAGGAGGTCGGCAGCAGTCTGTTGCAGTCCACGCTCCATCGAGTCGTCACCGAGCGAGTAGCGCATGGCAGGGCTCGTCACAATGTCGAGGTAGCTCTTGGGGATCGAGAGCATGGGCGCGAGCTCCATGGTCGTCATGGGTGGCGATGGGCTCTGAAGGTGAGGAAGGACAAACTCCTTGTCCTCGGCACGTTTCCTCTTGCGTTCACGACGAGTCTCCTCCGAGTCGATGATGTTCTGCGGAGGGGCAACGCCGAGTTCGGCTGCCGACTCGGGAAGCAGTTGCTCAAGGCAAAGCTCCAGTCTCTTGCGAGTGCGCTGCTTGCGCATCGACGCCTCGTATGACGGCCCCCAGGCGCAAATCTTGCCGTTGCGAATCCAGCGCGCGCTAGGGTCCAGCTTGTTGCCCGAGTTGCTGACAAAGTCGGCGCTCACATAGTCGATAGGCAGCGAGTCGGTTGACGACACGGGCGATGGGGGGTCGTAGTAGGCAGGCTGGTCCATAGACGGGAGGACCTCGATGTCGGCCTGCTTGACAACCTTCTCGCGGCGCGACGAGTGCGAGCCGTAGCGCGCCGCGGGGTCGGCGTGAGGTGGCATCGTGTAGAGTATGTCGTGTCAAGCTATGCCAGTCAGCAATGCCCCACAATCGATTTGCGAGTTTGAGAGGGGGAGAGAGAGATCATAGGTTAAATAAGCGTTGATAGGTTTTGTCGTCACCGCCCGCAGGCATGCAGATATTGTTCACAGTTTTAAAATCATTTCGGAGAGGAGGGGGACAATGGGTTGAGAGGTTGGGCAGACACTCACTGTATAGCTACACTTGGGTCGTAACGGATTACAATAGAGCCATGTAAGGGGTCTCTCGAGGCTGTTGGGGTCAGTCTCGGCTCCCATTCGTCAACGCGAGAAGGGGTGCGAGGAGATCATTCGTTTGGAGGTTGTAGTCACGCCCTCCGAAGAGGATCCTACATATGCTTGTCAAAATTTATGGTCTAATCATTGAGAGTGGTGATGGGGGGGATGATGCGATGGGGGGACCACCGAGGACGAGACCACGACACGTACCTACACCAACACCGCGTTGCTGGCCTCTTGGGGTCTAATCGAGCTGTCCAGCCCTTCAAACTCGTCAGCACACATCCATTGCACAGTGTCAAGGTGGATGGGATGAGATGGGCATCATAAATTTGGGTATAGATAGATTGAGTCGTCTTATGCCCCGAAGGACATCTCGAGTAGCGATTCTTTTGGATAATCACGCGCGTGGGGGGGGAGATGGGGGAAGGGGGGACTTGGGCAGGCATCGGGTACTCACCAGACGAGGATGGGGCTGAGGATGGGTTGCTTGTGGCAGCACCCCGTTGAAGGGGGATGGAGAGGAGTTTGGAAAAGGAAGAGGTGCGAGGTATAAGAGGGGGACGAAGAGGGGAAGGGAAGGGGAGGACGACAGAGCAACAAGGTCCAACTCAGGACTGCAGCAGCAACAACGGTGCGAGCTGCCGGGAATAAACCCCGTTTGCCCCGAGCGTGGCGGATCCAAACGGGCTGGGTGGAGGTTTGTAATCGTGACCTGCCAAGGGAAGATTACACTCGGCGGCCCCATATCACGTGTTGTGACTTGTGACTGCTGTAGTAGTTGCTCGTCCTCCATTCCGTTGTTGCTGCACACTACACCTCGAGGTGTCCCACACCGACAGACACAGAGTGGGGAGCGACGGACGACGCGTGACCAACATGGACGCACCACTCCCCCACAACCCACAGCTGGCGGCAATGTCGGCAGCCGACATCCACAACACGATACTGGCCCTCCCTCTCGCCACACGCAGAGGTACGCACACATCGGCGCAGTCAAGCCCCCCTCGCCGTCACTGACCCACATCACAGATGTCGCCACCGCCCTGCTGTGGTCCCTCCCACGCGATGGTGCGTCGGCTGAATCCTCGACAAACTAACACCACACAGAGATCATGCGTATCCATCAGCGGCTGGCCCGCATGATGCAGAAGGACATTGTCGGCGTGAGTGGACCACGCCCGCGCTCGGACCTCCACTGACGCGTCCCAGCTTCTTCCCCCCGAACTCAGCCTTCGCATCTTGTCCATGCTCGACGCCGACGACCTGTTGCAGTGCAAGCTGGTCAACCGGACGTGGGCGGCCTTATGTGACGACCAGAGTATGTCCCTTGGCCAAAGACGTCACGCCACCCTGACTGACCACTCCCCCCAGCCATATGGCTAAAGCTCTGTCGATCGCACTCACCTCCCATCGTACCCGCACACACAACATGGCAGGACCTCACGTTCCACCACCAGTTACTCCAGTCTGGCAACGCCCTGACTGAAGAATCGCGGACGTTTGGCGACGAGAGCTTCGAATACACGTCTGATGACGACGTCGGGGTGCCCTCGCCTCGAACGGGACACCTGCTCCCCAGTGGCACAAACACGCCCGGACCCCGGGGCCCGCCTCATGGACTGCGCCAGCTCGTATGGGAAAGGCCTCAAGGCGGCCTGCCCACATACCAGCGAGCCTCGGCCACCGCGTCGCCGTCTGCATGCCCGCCGCCCGAATCGCCACATGACCCGCCCATCCCGTCACACCTCCACCTCCCGACCGCCCTTCCCAAGGCCAACTACAAGCACTTGTACCTCGCACGGCGGATCCTCAGCCGCCGCATGACCGATTCGCGGCCAGTCGACGTCGAGACCTCTGGCGGTAGCCGTCGGACGGGATCATGGAACCCGCGCGTCACTATCCTGACCTCTGTGTCCTCAAGCACTGCAGGCGGACTTCCAGGGCACTCGGAGAGTATCTACTCGCTGCAGCTCTTCCGCCACCACATGAAGCTCACAATGGTCACGGGCGATCAAGACGACTTCATGTACACGCTCCAGACGGCGCTCAATACCGTGTTCCCGTCACCATCGTACGGCTCGACCGACGTGTTCGGAACACCTGTGTCGTCGAGCTGGCCAGGAATGGGCAACACTGGTGTACCCCGTCCCCCGTCCACCACAACTATCAGCGGTCGCGACTGGCTGCTGTCGGGGTCGCGTGACCACACACTCCGCCTGTGGCAGATGGACTGCGAGACACCGCGTGTGGTCAAGATATTCTCTGGAGGACACACAGGGTCCATCTTAACGCACTTTGTGATCGAGCTCGAAGATCTGGAGGACATGGAGCCAAAGTCACCCACTGCGAGCCAATCCAAGACGAGCGGTGGTAGATTCTCCAAGTCCCCGTCCAAGTCGCCCGGCCCTTCAAGCCGGCAGCCTCGGAAGCGTCTCATGGCGCTCAGTGGCGGCAGCGACGGTCGGATCTGCCTGTGGGATCTGGAGCACGGCAACGGCACGCCTGAGAAGGTTATCGAGGCACACACGGACTCGGTTCTCTTCCTCCGCGGTGACAACGAGCGCCTCATCAGCTGCTCAAAAGGTGAGCAGTGGCCTAAAGCCTGTACTGACAAATCAGACCGTACGATCAGAGTCTTCGACATTCGTACCCTGGAGCGCAAGCTCGTCATCACTGGTAACTTGAACGATGACGGACACCGAGGCGCTGTGAATGCTGTGGGCCTGACAAAGGACTTGATGTAGGTTCAAGGACACTTGGGGTGTTGCTAACCTACCAGTATCTCTGCTTCCGGTGACCGCTCCATCAAGGTGTGGGACCTCAACGACGGCCGCCTCCTTGCCACGATCGATGCCCACGTCCGCGGCATCTCGTGCATCGGATTCGAGCCCTTTGCATCGCCACTATCTGGCTGGAGGCAGGAGGTGCCGGGATCTGTGCTCCGGGGAACCATTGTCACCGGGTCGTCCGACTGGTCGATCAAGACGTTCCACGTTGTCCAGCTTCCACCGTCGGCCGAGGACAACGAGACGCTCACCTTCCGTGATATGCTGGGCTTCGACGAGCGTCTCCAGTCCGAGGTGCTGACCGGCACCCGGCCCCGCATCACCATCCAGCCAGGTGTAGTGTACCACGCCACATGCTCCTGCCCCATGCCCATGACTCGTACTTCGACGACGGGCTGCTCGCGCTGTCTCAATAGAGGACACACCGAGCTCGTCCGCAGCCTGCACCTTGGCGAGCAGGTGACATTGTCTGCGAGCTACGACTCGACAATCAAGGTAGGTCTGCTGCGCTCCCCCTCTCGAACCAGCTGACACTTCAGATGTGGGACCGCCAGACGGGCAGACTCATCTTCGACTTTGAGGGCTGCCACTCGGGTCGTGTATTCGCCATCACTGGCAACCGCATGCGTGTGGCGAGCTCGGGCTTGGACGCCCGCATTGCCATCGTCGACTTCTCCGAAGGCATCGACACTGCCTTCATTTAATGACCTAGTAGTACCTGTTGCATTGAATAGTGTAGTGTTACAAATGTATCGTCTTGTCGCATGCAATGAGGCTCTCAGCCGCTACACGAAGGATTCCAGATCCATCTTGTCGTCGTCGCCCTTCTCGACATGCGCCGCCGGTGCTGGTGGGCTCGCGAGCAGGCGGTGACGCCGTTCTCCAGACGCCACGCTGGGGAACGAGGGGAACAGGTCGGGGTGCTTCGGCAGCGGCTGCTCGCCAAAGTACGGGTGGTCGTAGCCCTCTGCCGCGGAGATGCGCCTATCGGGGTCGTAGCACAGCAGCGCAGTCATGAGGTAGTGTCCCTCTGATGACAGGTGCTTGAACTTTTGTCTCAGCGTGGAGAACCTGGTGGGTCAGTTACGGAAGTACCGATTCGAACCCACGTTGGCCCCACAGGGTTGATACTCTTGGCATTGGGCAACTTCGAGTATCCCGGCCACACGTCGTCGTTTGGCTTTCCAAGGAGGTTGAAGATCTGAGGTTAGCACCTAAGTACACCGTCAGAACCCACCTTGCTCAGCTGGTCAATCTCCCCCCGGCCGGGGAACAGCGGGTCCTTCTGCATCAACTCGGCAAAGATGCAGCCAACAGACCACATGTCGATAGCTGTCGTGTACTCTTTTGCGCCGAGGAGGAGCTCTGGTGCGCTGGGAGATGAGCTTGTGAATGAGGACCGGGGAGCTCACTCACCGGTACCATAGAGTAACAACCAGCTGGGTCATCTCGCCAAGCGGGTCGCCAAACTTGCGAGCCAGTCCAAAGTCTGCGACCTTGATCTGCCCGCGGTTGTTCATGAGCAGATTCGACGTCTTGAGGTCGCGGTGGAGCTGGGGTCAGCGCACGCCACTGGGAGCACGCACGATCCAGTTCGAGTGGCAGTGTGCTACGGCTGACAAGAGCTGCCGCATGATCGTCTTGACCTCGGACTGGAGGAAGGCGTGCGGCATGTCGGCCAGCAGCGTCTTGAGGTCGTGCTCGATGAAGGGCATTGCAATGAAGATTCTGCCGTCAGCTGCATCCGGCCGGGAGGTCAGCTTACTGGTTGAGCGTATCTCCCACGACGACCTCGCGGATGCCCACGACGTTCTCGTGATCACCAGCCGTCATAAGCGCCATGATCTCGCGCAGGCTCGTGATCGGGAACCCGTGGCGCTCCTCATCGAGCTTGAGCTTCTTGAGCGCATAGATGTCGTTCGTATCATTACACCGCGCGCGGAACACGACGCCGTACGTTCCCTCTTCGATGTGGTTCAGCCGCGTGTAGTTGTACACTGATCGGCAGGACACGAGTGGGGGATGCTTGTCTCGTGGTGGCGCGTAGGCCGAGCGGGGGAAGCCTCGCGCGGGGGAAGGGGGCCGGGGTGACGGCGACTTGCGGGGCTGAGGCGACGGCACCGGATCTGGCGGCTGGGCAGCTGCTGCCTTGTCCGTACCCGCCGCCTCAGGCTCGGTACCCCCCGCATCGGCATCCTTCGCTGGCTCCTCGTCCAACAGCGAGTCTTCTGGCCGCCGAAACCGCTTGGCTCTGACTAGCCGACGCTTGATCTCGGCTGTGCGAGATGACGAGGCGTCGTTCGAGCTGCCGGCGTCGTCCGATCCCAGCGCTCGTTTGGACGGCAGCTGGCTCGAGGACTCGGCGTCGTTGCTTGCCATTGCAAGGATGCGATCCGCGCTGAGATAAGAGAGGGAATGGGCGATGGAGAGTGGAAATCGCGGCGAGATGTGTTTTGCCTCGATGCCTGCCTCCACAATGTTGGCTGATTTCGTCACGTGCACCTCCACATTGACCGATATTTTGATTGTGGGACGAGGTCGAGTGCTCCGTCGACGACCGCACCAGCCCGGTTTAACCCGCCCATCAAGCCATCCACAGTTGTGCAAACGCAAATTCTACAAGCAAGCAGTAGCAACACAGCATGCCCAGCGCCGTTCGCCAGCGATCATCCAGCGCCGAGCCTGGCCGCGCGGCCAAGAAGGCCAAGGCCGAGACCGAGCAGCCCATCAACCTCCCCAGCGGAGCCGACCGCAAGTCGCTGAACGACAAGTACGAGGCTTCGACGCCGTACAAGCACATTGTCGTCCCGGGTCTCTTGAGCGATGAGCTGGTGAGTGCTGCGAGCTACGACTGCGGCGGAATGGTCGCTCACGTCACAGCTCGAGTCCGTCGTCGAGGAGACCACGACCTACGGCGTCCGTGGCGAGGAGAACAGCCTGCTCGGCTGGGGCTGGGAGCAGAAGGAGACGGATATCTACAAGGTGGGTGCACGATACTTGCGAAGTTAACCCAGTTCAGATCCAGCAGACACCCGACCTCGCTTCGCTCGACCCCGAGCACCTGCCGGAGGAGACGCTCGCCGCGCTGCCCCAGGTCCAGCGCCTCAAGGAGGCCCTCTACTCGAGCGAGTTCCGCAGCTTTGTGCGCGACGTTACTGGCTGTGGTCCGCTGTCGGGGAAGAAGACGGACGCCTCGGTCGGCCTGTACACGCAGGGCTCGCACCTGCTGCTGCACGACGACAGCATCTCGACGCGTGTCATCTCGTGGATCCTCTACCTGCCCAACTCGCCGCTCGACGCCCCCGAGTCCGACTTCACCAAGCCCTTCGACAGCGGCAAGTTCCTCAAGGGTTGGGACCCCAAGTGGGGCGGCTCGCTCGAGCTCTTCCCCGTCGAGAGCGGCGAGGAGCGCGGCATGCCGGGCGTCAAGGCCGTCGCGTCGCTCCCTGTCCAGTGGGGCCAGATTATCTTCTTCCAGGTCCAGCCCGGACGCAGCTACCACGCCGTCGAGGAGGTCATTGTCGGCGACGGCAGGAGGCGCCTCGGTATCAGCGGCTGGTTCCACCGTCCCATTGAGGGCGAGGAGGGCTTCGGCGCGTATGACGACGAGAAGGCCAACCGCGCGGCGCTGAGCTCGCTGTCGCAGATTGTGAGTGGGAGGCTTGGGAGATGACAGTGCTAATGTATTCAGACCTCGGCTCCGACTCTCCCCTTCACTCAGTACGCTGGCGAGCCTCCTGCAGGCCTTACGCCCGCGCACCTCAAGGCCCTCGCCCCCTTCCTCGCCCCGTCGTACCTGACGACCGCGACGCTCGAGAAGCTCGGCGGCCAGTTTGTCGAGGCGTCTGAGATTGTGCTGCACAACTTCCTCCACCCCGAGCTCGCCGCCAAGATCAAGGCCGAGACTGCCGCGGCCGACAAGCGCGACTTTGGCGACTCGAAGCTCATCCCTGGACAGGGCGCGGGTGAGGGCGACGGCTGGGAGATCCAGGGCCCGTCGTCCAAGCACCGCTACCTGTCGCTCAAGTCGGCTTCCAAGTCGACGCCCGCACTCGAGTCGGTTCTCAAGGAGCTGCTCCCGTCCGAGGCCTTCCGCGCATGGCTTTCGGTCGTGTCGTCGCTCGCCCCCGTCGGCCACCGCGCCGAGGCGCGTCGCTTCCGCCGCGGCCTCGACTACACGCTCGCCAACGGCGAGGACCGCGAGGGCGAGGTGCGGCTGGACGCGTACCTCGGCCTGACGTGGTGGGCCGATGTCAAGCCCGGCAGCGACGAGGAGGACGCGCTGCTCGAGCTCGGCGGCTGGGAGTGCTACCTCGCGTCGCCCGACGAGTCGGAGGACCCCGAGACGTACCAGAGCGGGTACGCCAAGCAGGCATCCAAGGCGACGAGCGAGGAGAAGGAGGCGGCGGGTGATGACGACGGCAAGGCCGAGGTGGACGCCGACGCCAAGGGAGAGGCCGAGGAGGCCGAGGCGCCTGCCGGCCCGTCGATCAGCATGGGCGGCGTCGAGCTCGAGTTTGACCCGGACCAGTTCTCGCCGTCCGACTTTGACTCTGACGAGGAGGATGCCGGCGACGACGACGAGGGCCCGCTGCTGACGCTTGGCACGTCGTTCAACAAGCTGCTGCTTGTGCTGCGCGACCCTGGAGTGATGCGCTTTGTCAAGTACCTGAGTGCGGGTGCGCCTGGCTCGCGGTGGGACATTGGCGGCGAGTGGGAGGTGGGCGTGCCGGAGGAGGACGAGGAGGAGGAGGGCGAGGGCGAGGCGGCCTGAGCGCGAGGCGCGGGCATAGCCCCCATATCATGATCTTGTTTGTAGATGCGACCATTGCACGATTAGAACGCCGGCGGGCTGCAGAGCGGAGCGCGAGAGGCGCGAGATAACGACGACGTCGATCGCATTACTCATCCGATCAAAGCGACTTTTGGCTCGGTTGCGCACGCTTGATAAGCCAGGTTTCCCACGGTCGCCCACCGCGTCATCGTCTCGGCGTCCCTTGGCACTTCGCGTGCTGACAACACTTGCTCGAAGCATCCATCAACAAGAACGCTTACGACGGCGGCGGCGGGGGCAGCGACAACATCGCCGCGAGCGTGCTTACACAGGTATAACTGAGTGATCGCAGGTACTTTGACAGCAACTACCCAACACACCATCAGTCACAATGAGCTCGTCGTCGACACCAACGCCAGAGGGCTACCGCCCAGAACTCATGTCGCTCGGCACAGAGTGCCACCACGACGCGTGCCACCTGCACGATTTCCTCCCCTTCAGCGTAGGTCCAGCTTGCTCCCCCCCTTGTTCTCAAGCTGACGCCGACACCCAGTGCCCGGCATGCAAGCTCGCCTTCTGCCAGGACCACTTCCTCCCCTCCACGCACAGCTGCAAATCCCCGCTCCCAGCCTCCATGGTCGACCGCATCGCGCCCCAATGCCCGCTGTGCGACGAGGTCGTCGCGTCCACCGGGTACCGCACCCCCGACGCCGCGGTCGAGGCGCACATCCTCAGCGGGACCTGCGTCGGGATGGAGGGCGGCGAGGCGCGGCGCAAGCAGGTGCTCAAGCAGCGCAAGGAGCGCGGCGAGGTGTGCTGGCGGCGCGGGTGCGCCAAGGTGCTCGTCGTGCCGATGGCGTGCGGGTCCTGCGCGCACAAGTTCTGCCCGGCGCACAGGAGTGCGCAGAGCCACAGCTGCGTGCCGACGCCTGTTGGGACGCCTTCCCCGGGCGCAGCGGCGAGCAAGAGCGCCATGGCGCGGCTGATGAGCGGGGCTTCGAGCGCGAGCTCGTCCAAGCCCCCGACCCCGGCGGCTGCCTCTCCCCGGCCCCAGGCGGCACCGCAGCCGCCGATCGCGGCGCAGCTCGAGGCGCGCGCGGCGGCGGCGCAGGCGGCCCTCAAGCGCGCGGGGCAGGACGCAAAGGTGCCGTTTGTCAAGACCAAGACGGAGAAGTGGGTGGTGTTGCGTGGCCACGCTGACGCCTAGGCGCGCGGACGCAGAGCTCCAGTCGACCATCAAGTCGCTCAAGGCGCGCCACGACAAGGGACTACTGACAAAGGCCGAGGAGGTGAGGAACCGCCACGCGCCGCCCACGGCCTAATCGCCCAGCTCCGCTACGCCGAGCTCGTGGGCACACAAGAGTCGTCGCGGCGCAAGGGGGCAGGAAAGGACAAGGACTGTATCATAGCGTAGAGTAGAGTACAAGGTGCATGGCGCGTGGCCATGGCGCACATGGCATGTCATTATTACCGCATGGGCGGCGGGTCGTGACAGGTGACAGGGTATGGTAGTGTTGCAGGGTGTTTGTTGTGGCGGCGGTCCGGCGCCGGGCTAGTTACAGGGTTGTGGGAGGGTGTCGTCTGGCGTCAGCGCTAGCACACACGCCCACGCACCATAACAGGGTATACTCTAGCGCGAGCGGCCTACGACCGCACGCTTGGAGGAGAAGGAGCACCGCCAGGGCTACGTTGGGCATGTTCCTCAACTCTGGCTGCCAGTTAGTGCTGGGGAGCAGTGCCGGACTGACCCAGTGCGCCGGCCATGCGCGACGTGAGCGTGTTGCGGAGCAGGCGGGTCGGTGTGGCGGGGGACGCTGGCGCGGGCGTGGGCGGGGGCGGAGGCGGCGAGGACACCGGGGGCGAGTCGAAGCCGGGCCGCGTGCGCTCCTGCACCATGTACCCGCGGAGCCTGGCCTCGATAAAGTCAAACTGGCTCTTGATGAGGGCGAGGTCGTGCTCCGCCTTGTGCTGGTCGCGCTCCGCGGCCTCCTGCCGCACCTCAGCGACCTCGAGCTGGGCGTCGCGCACGGCAACCTGGCGCTCGAGCACGGCGGCGCGGTGCAGCGCGACGGCGAGCTGGCCCTCGACCGTGACGCGGCGGTAGATCTCGCGCGCGACCTTGCGGTCGGCCGCCTCGCGGCGCGACACCTCACGCTCGAAGAGCACGAGCAAGGGGCCCTGGTTGCCGAGCGTCACGCCAGCGGGCACCGTGTCCAGCATGTCCTGCAGCGCTTGGATCATCTCGTCGGACGCGCTGCCGGCGTGTTGGGCTGTGTGGTGGCTCATGAGCTCCTGCTGCGCGCGCGCCGTGCTGAGCCACGAGCTGGGGAGCTGGGTTTTCGCCGGGGGTGTGGGCGGGGGCGACGCCGCAGAGGAGGGCAAGGACGGGGCCTTGGGAGACGGCGAGGTGACTGCCGGCGGGGTGACTGCTCTGGCCGCTTCGACCTCTCCCGCCCCCGCCCCGGCCGCCGCAATCTCCAGCGGCCGCAGCTCGCGCTTGGCCTCGAGCGAGCGCCGCTTCGGCGGCGGGAGTAATGGCACGGGCGTGTACGACCTGGCGGGGTATGCTGCCGACGATGCGTCCGACGCCATCTCGACTGCCTCGGCGCGCGAGCCATCCGACCCCGGCGTGAGGGGCATGACGGCGCTGCTCGGGGTTGTGGGCGATGCCGAGCTCGCGACCGACGACGTGCGCACCGCGCGCAGGCGGCGCACCTCGTCCTCGAGCTGGGCCTTGTATGCGTCGACTTGCTCCAGCCGTCTCCGCAGGTTCTCGCCTAGGCGTCAGCGCTCCCCCACCCATCACACCCACACTCGTCGTCGCGCGTCTCGAGCGCCGCCTTGATCGCGCCCAGCTCGGCCGCGAACGCCTGCATCGCCGCCGCCGTGGCTGGGTCCTGCTGCCGCGGGCGCGGGGTCGGGGGCGCGGACGACACGCTCGCGTGCGGCGTGCGTGTCGGCCGCGGCGTTGGCGAGCCCGAGCTCGAGCCCGAGCCGCTGGCCATGCCGTCGCCCCACAGCCCAGGGAGCGCGGGCCACGTCTTGATGCGCGTCGGGCTGCGCGGCTCGTCGCTCGTGCCCGGGAGCGAGGCCGAGGGCGCGTGGTAGACCGACTGGCGGAGACGGTTTAACATTGGCGAGGTGGGAGGAGAGGGGGCGAGGGGCGTCTAAGGGTGGTTGATGGTTGGTGTACAGGGTTGTTATGGATTGATGAGGCCGCGGCGGAGTGATGGGTCGTCGCGGTCGTCGTCGTCGTCGTGTTTGTACAATGTAGAAGGGAAATGTCGCACAATGCGACTCGGACAACAGTGTCACTCTCGGGCGTCGTCGCCGTCGTTGGTCGTCGTGACAGATCGCCAGGTCGCTCGCTCGCTCGCTGCAAGCCCAAAGCCGCACCGACCCACCCACGCCAACGCCGCTCGGACCTCCACCCCGCCCGCCAACGCCCCACGCGCACCCGCGGCGCCACTGCACAGCCGCCACACTCACCACCCACCATCACCCACCCCTGACGTCGCACCATCAAGACTCGACCCTCCTGCGCATTCAACCAAACCCGACCGACCCTCCCGACGCTTCAAGCAAACCCGATGCACCTTGTACGCAAACAAACAACCAAGAGCACACACTGGCTGCACAATACAAATTTACACATAGCCCCCGTAGCGGTTCGATCCGTGCGATGCCTGTCGCTGGGGATGTCCTGGGCCCCCGTACTGGTCGCCACCGTACGCACCCACATGTCCCTGTGGCCCAGGGCGGCCACCACCCTGGTACGCTCCTCCTTGATCCATCGTCGAGAATCCCCCGGCACCAGCAAACGCACCGTGGCTGTAGCCGCTCGAGGGCTGAGCCACGTGCCCCCCATACTGTCCTCCGCCGTTGACGTTGTTGTTGATCGTGCTGATCGAGCTGAGCGACGGCTCGGGCGGGAAGTAGTTGACCTCGCCGCCGCCGCCGTAGCCATTGTAGTTGTGACTGGCAGTGCTGTGCAGACTTGCCCGATGGTCTAGCGGCGCCGGAGGGAAGTAGTTGGGGTCCGTCACGTTGGGCACTGGGTTGAGCAGCGGGTTGTTAAGCAGGAGCGTCGGCGTAAGCTCAAAGCTGAGGCGTGTCAGTCTGAATCCTCCGACGTCACCACATCCAACTTACACTCGCTGCTCCAGACGGTTGTTCTGGCCTCGCGTGTGGTGAGGAGGGTCGATGCGCTTGCAGATGTGAATACGCGGCTCCTGCGACTTGACCTCGTCACCCCAGCCCTTCGCGGTTGGGTGATCCTGCGGAGGGTTGGCCTGGCCACCAGTGCCATCCCACGTGCAGCGAATGTCGGTGCCCGTGTAGATCTGCAGCAGCTTGGCAGTGTCAATGTGGCGGACCTCGATGAACGACGGCGACACCAGGAGGACGTATGGCGGGTGGAAGACGACGCTCTCCGGCTTGCCTTCCCACTCGATGGGCGTAAGGTCGCGGTTGGGCTCGCCGTGGCGGTCGACATAGATACCAAAGCTGTCGTAGCACAGCAGGAACTCGGCCTCGGTTGAGCGGAACATGGCGAGCGGCTTGGCATTTCCGCACTTCTGAGCCAGCTCAGCAAGTGCGGGCTTCTCTCGCTGTCGGTTCTGGTCAAAGATCGGGATGGAACCGCCCTTGAGGTCGGTGAGATCCATGATCTCAAAGGCCTTGGGGCAGACCACGGCCAGCTTGGCCTTGAGGAAGTAGACATGCTGGGCCTCGGTAGGAATGAAGAAGTCCTTGTACACTCGGAACCAATCGGGTCGTTGACCAAGCAGGTTGCCAAACGGCCTCCTCTGCCGCGTATCTTCCGTGCCTCTGGAATGGATTGGCTCCAGAATGCGGAAGACCGAGTCGAGCTGGGACGTTAGAGTTGTCCACCTCGAATCTCCTTACTCCTTTCTTCTTCATGTACAGGACAAGCGTGCGGTTGTTGATCTGGCCCACGGTGAAGAATGAGATGTCGCGGTCTCCACTAAGGCGCTGTGGCGTGGCGCGCACAGGAGGTGACTGTGCCGTAGGCACGAGCGCCTCGAGCTGGTACGCCAGCAAGCTCTGTGAATCGATCGTGTGAGCTTTTGCCGCCGCCTTGTTCGCTTCTCCTTCCACTTTGAATCTACCTTTTCTGCCAGCACAAGGAAGAGGCCAAACTCCTCGAGGACCGCGATTTGCTGGACTCCTCGGACATGAAGAACCTTTCTGAGAGAGGATGTTTCGTGTCGAACGCCAATCCAGACGCCTTCCTGGCATCCGATTGCCACCAGGGATCGGCCGTCCACGGTAACTACGGGTCAGCCTCTTGGCACTGGCTGACGACTCACGGAATGGAACCGAGCAGGTCACGCGGCCGGTGAACTCGTCGCTGGTGGGTTGGCTCTTGCCCTTGGTTGCCGGCGCGTAGTATCCAGCGGGCTGATAGAATGCCTCAAGGCTAAGAGGGGTCATTTCAAACACCTTGCTCGCGTCGTTGACCTCGGCGCGCAGCACCTTGGCGTGTTGGAGCTTTTCCTTCCAGGCTTGACGGGCCGTGTCCGAGTCGGTCCAGAGGGTGTACTGGCCAGCACCTTGGCCGGCTGTGCCCTGGCCGATGAAAGTGAAGGTGAATGGGTAGACCATGCGCGAGTCGGATTGCGCTTGCGTCGCTCCTTCCTCGTTTCCACCGCCGCCACGGATGTTCTTGAGCAAACCGAGAGAGCGGTTCTGGGCAGGGGCCCCAAAGTCACCAAGGGACATGAGTTCGAGCGGGATAGGCTGTCGGGGTCAGTCTCCCAATGGCAGCGAAGGGCGAAGCTGCACACTCACACGACGGTTGACGCTGTACCTAACGCTGCCTTCCCTGTCTCCCCTCTTCATCTTGGTCGCCTTGACGAGGACGAAGTAGTTGTCAAAGAGAAGGAGATTGAGCTCGGTCCACGACTGTCCTGGAGCCTTGGATTCAGGCTGCCTGTACACCTTGCCCTGGTGGATGAGCTCGCGCATAGGGTTCATCAAGTCGAGGTCTCGAACCTGTCACTGTCAGTCATTGCCCATGCCACTGGTACGCACAGCTCGGGTCCCAAACTTGCCCCCATCAAGAGTAGCCTTGAGCTTCCATAATGCAACCTTGGCTTCGTTGACCGCGACACCCTTCTGGCCCGCCCTGGCCAGATTGTCGATAATCTCCAGGAGCTGAGGAATGGCCTCGATATCGGGGTGATCCTCAGGCCCCACCGCAATCTGAGCAGCCAGGATGTCTTTCAGGAGGAGCTGGTAACGGAGGAGACGCGCGATGGGCCTGTACAGGAAGTGGTTGATATCCTGTCGGTCGGCCTCTGGCTTCTTCAACGATTCCTGAGATGGTCAGCATTGGTTGATAACGAGCACGCACGGCCAGGAATGCCTTGAACGCTGGGTTCTCCTCAGCCTCTCGGTCCACCCTCGCCTTGGCCAGAGGATAGTGAGGCATGTACTCCAGGTACGCCGCATTCCAATTGAGGGCAGCGTTCAGGAGCAAGTCGGACACCATGCCAAAGTTGGGGTGCTGCTCAATCTGCCTCTCCTGCAGGTCCTCTAGGAGTCTCTGGTGCACTTCCAAAAGGGACCTGAAGTTGTGGAACGCTTCGTCGATGAAGTCGTCCAGCCTCGATCGCTCGATGACAAGGCCATACTCGGCCTCTCGCAATGGTGTGACGTAGAGCTGCACTATTAGCCCATGCTCTCCTCGACGCAACAAAACGTACCGTGTCCATAGCCTCGAGATCGGCAACATACTTCATTTCACCGTCAATCAGTTCCCAAATGTGGCTGGAATGATCAGATATGGCCGTCGTGGTGGTGGCTTACTGTTGACGCTTGAGCTCCTTCTTGCGCTCCTGCTGCATCTGCTCCTGAACCTGCTTGGGAACAATCTGGTGCCACTGGAGCTGACCAACGGCGCCCCTACCCTTGGAAGCGTGCCAGAGCTTGAGCTGAGAGATGTACGAGATGTTTTGGATAGATGTCAGCGCCTCGTTGAGGAAGTCGATGTCGACGTCGTCAGAAGGCGTGACCTTGAGGATGCCTTCGATCAGAGCGGGATACTGCTGAAGGTGGGCGGCCGGCTGCTTGAGAAGCTGCCTCAAGTCATATGACGGGCTTCCAGTCTTGGATACACGCTGCGAACGTCAGCATTGCGAGGCGCCTCTTACTTACCTCGGCCCAGTTACGGAACGGGGTGTGCTCGGCAAGGGCATGCGTCAACAGGTTGTCTGCGCGAGGCATGTTGTCCGTGTACTCTGGGTAGAGTCTTCGGAAGTCTGTTGCAGCCTCGAGGAAGATGTCGCCGACGCGATGGACAAGGGGCGAGTCTTCTCGAAGCTTGAGTGCAAAGTTCTCAATCAGACGCCGAGAAGCCTGTCGGATCTGGACAATGTTGCTGAACAGCTCTCTGATGAACGTGTCGAGTTTATGGTAGGGCTGAATGATGGGTGGGTTGGCCATCTGGAGTGGCGTGAGGAAGATTGTTTCGATCGTCGCGAGGTCGGCCTCGAACCGCTCCTCTGCGATGACTGCCTGTCGGATAAGAACTTGACGTTTTCGCTGGTCCTCTGAGAGCTCGGAGAGCACGGCAGGGTCCAGCTCGTGCGTCCAGTCCTCTGCATTCTTAACGACCGTGGTGACCACCTGGCTGGAGCCAGCCTCGTCCTCGACAGCGTTGACGACCTGGAGGAAGGCGTTGGCAGACGTCTTGTAGGGACACCTGGGCGCGTAACACTCTCCATTGCCCGTGCAGCTTGCAGAGTAACATTTTGTGGCCATGGTCTGGACGCCGGTCGGAACCTCGCCTTGGAATCCCTCAACGTCGCCGACAAAGGTAAAGACGTCATCGGCCGTGTCGCGAAGAAGCTTATCCAAATCCCAGTCGACTGGGACGACCCACATGCGCTGAGAAGCGATGGAGCGTGCAACAACTAAGGCGAAGCGTCGGTCGTAGGGTGACTCGCGAGTGAAGGCTGGCAGGAAGGACTGAATCGTGTGCTAGTGGATTCAGCGCAGTCCAAGGAGTTGGCAACTTACAACCATGTCAGCACCAGTAAAGGTCTGGGGATACGGCACACCGCCCTTGTTGTGGGTGGCTCGCGGCACGCGGTCGGCCAGCTGCAAGGCCGTCTCGCTGAGGAAGGCAGGGTTGAAGAAGCGGATCTCGTTGACCTCGTCTTCTGCGTCATCCTCTCCCTCACTCGAGACGTATTCGTCGTACCCGTCATTCTCGTCAAAGTACTGGCTCTGGTGCTGGGCGAGTTTGTTCTGAACCCATCTCGAGGGCTGCTGGGCCTGCTCCCCCCAGGACGGAGAGAGCTCATTCGATACGCGCCCGCGCTCAGCCGTGCTGTTCGGGCGAGCCATGGGGAAGTCGACCTGCGGAGAAGACCCACCAGCTGCTGCCGAGCCTTGGGTCGTGAAGTGAGGGATGGGCATGTTGACCCGGTCGGACCCACTGGCAGTAGCGCTACCGCCCAAGTGCTGCAGCTGAGGATGGCCTGCATGTGCCGGGACCGAGGAGTTGCGGATGGTGTCTGGGGTCACGCTCCGGTCGGGTTGGTACTGGTCCTGGGCACGAGGGTTCAGGTAGTCGGCGTCGGCGTACCCGCCGCGCTTGAGCTGGTGGTAGGGGTCATAGCCGCTGCCAGCAGAGGGCCCGCCATGTGCTGACATTGTGTGCGGCGACGACGTTGCTACACTGGTCGCGTTTGTCGAGTAGTGGGTGTCAATGGAATGATCCAAGTAGGACGACGTGGGTGTGATGTGCGAGGACGAGGTCGCCGTGCGTTGCGGGGGATGGGCCGGTGCAGAGTCTGTTCTGTACTGTGATAGCGATGAAGCCCGCTCAGCAACTGGCGAGTCGCCGAAGGCCTTATCTCTGTCACCGTTGAGGGCCATGTCTCGCAGAGACTGGACAGGCGGTGTGTCCCTTGCGGAAGAAGAGTAGGATTGATTGGCGTGTGCGACTTGGGGCGATGATGAGTTGTAAGATGAGGTCGATGGTTGCTGGGCGGGAGGAGGGGTTTGGGGCAGCCTCTGTGGGTCGACACTGCCAGACGAGAGGGCGCGTTGTGTGCCAGCGAAGCGAGGCGCGCTCGGACTCTGCGAAGGCGCAGAGGGTGGGGTTGGCAGAGCTCGGCCGGGGCGAGACGGAGGGAGCGCTGGCGGGAGCTCGGACTGCGGTGGCAGCTGGGGTAGCTGCTTGCGCACCTGGCTCGTGGCCGTAGGGCTGTCGTACGCGGCGGAGGAGGCGGTGGCAGCGGCGGCAGCAGGCGACGGCGACGCGAAACCCTGGTCGCGCGGATCACGGTAGGCCTGGCCATGCGGGTGATTGTGCTGGTGGTGCTGGTGGTGCTGATGTGGCGGCTGAGGCTGGGGCTGGGGCTGTGGCCTCTGCTCGGGCGTCACCTGTCGGTGGTAGGCGGCATAGTCGTAGTCGCGCGCAGGAGGAAGGTGGTGGTGGCCGTGGGCGGGGTACTGCTGCTGGGCTTGCGACACTGGGGGCTGTGGTGGGAGACGCGAGTCGCGACCTGCCACTGCTGCCCTGTCGTAGGCTGCGCGCGACTGGGACGGGGACGGGGCGTAGCCTGGGATGGCCGGGTTGAGGGCACCTGGGGGCAACGTCGATCCAAAGTCAAAGTTGAGGTAGTCGACATTCTCGGACGGCGGACGATCCTGGACAGGCGGCGGCGGCATGACGCGGGGGGCAGCGGGCGCGCGCGAAAGATGCAATGTAGAGTTGTCCGGCTGGAATGGAACGGCCCGACGCTCTGTCTGTCGCCTGTGCAGTGCCGCGGTGAGGGTGCTGCTGGAGTCGGGATGGGTGGAAGAGGGAGGGAGAGTACGAGTCGAGGGCGGTGCTGGTCGACGAGGTGGATGGTGACGACAACAAGGATGACCCGGGTTAGGGTCACGCCACGTGTTGATGGATGGTCCAGGGCGCTGGGCGGGCGGAGGCGCGGAGGGTGAGCCGTGCCGGTGATGGAGTCGCTCGCTCGTGTACGCGCCGAGGAGATCAGTCGTTGCGCAGACGGACGAGGGTGTAGTGGACGCGGAGAGCGACGAGTCGTGGTGTGGGTGTGGGTGGGTGGGTCTGTGCGGCGGCTAACGACGTGCCCCCTCGGCGCGTTTGAGAATCCGACCATCTGCCCGCGCGCCGCCGCCGCCGCCACCCCCGCGCCGGCGTAAAGCGGCCAACCGGTGAGCGGCGCGGCGTCATTACCCCAGTCGTAAAGGCGGCCGACGCCAAAAGCTAATCCAATCCGCCTGATTTGAATGTGCCTGGCGGCGGCTGCCTGGCTTTACGCCAACTGCATCACCAAAGATTGATCCAACCTCGCCACCTCCATCCACCCTTGCCACCCAACCACCATGGCAGCAGCGACAGCGACCGACCTCCCGTCCATCACGCTCGACTTTAGCAACAAGTCCGGCGGGGCATGGGACGACCGCGAGCTGGTCAACGCGTACGACGCCGCGCTGCTTGAGTTTCACGTGAGCCGCGACCCCGGTCCCCGCTGACAGCCAGCTGCACAACCCCGGCCCCGGGTCCTGGCTCGACAAGGCGACGGCCGCGCTCGCAAAGGGGCAGCCGCTGCCTGGCGCGAACGCGTTTGACACCGAGTAAGCCGCCGCTAGGACAAAGCTAACGGCCAGGTGGTACTCTGCCGCCAAGCCCCAGGTGACTGCGGCGCCGGCGCCGGCTTCCTCGTCGACGCCCGCCGCACCACGGCAGAACAAGCGCCAGCGGCGCCAGGACAACCCGTACGCCTCCGGCGCGGGCACGAGCCGGCAAGAGTCGCCGTCGTACAGCCCGCCGTCGCCTAACCCTGGAGCGCAGGAGGAGGAGGGCGAGGACGAGGGAGGGGACGAGGGCGAGGAGGGGGGCTACGAGCAGTGGCAGGGCTACGACGGCGAGGGCGACTGGCCCGTGCACGAGTTCGAGGGCGACCCCGACGCCGACCCCGACGCGGGGTACGTCTTCCCACCCCCCGCTGGCGCGTGGGCCTCTGGCGGTGCGACGGGCCGCGACGAGGCGATCGGGTACGCGCTCCATGCGCAGTACTGGGCCGGGTACTGGATGGGTGTTGCGCGCGCGTCGGAAGCGCCTGGGCCGGGGAGCAGGCAGCGCGCCGAGGTGCAGGCGTCGGCGCCGCCGCGCCAGTTCAAGCGCGGGCGGGGGAACGTGAGCGGGCTGAGGCGGTAGCGAGTAGCCGGTAGACGGGCGGGCGGGCGGAGCCGCCGCCGCGCTGTACATAGAATGCCACGCCATGCATATAGACTGCTACTGGGAGCCTGGAGCCTACCGGAACACGCGGCCGACGCTGTTGCGCACGACGCCGCCGAGCACCTGGCCGCCGATGCCGCCGAGCCCGCCCAGCGCGAAGAGGTTTGAGCTGGCGTTCTGGAAGCGCTTCTGCGCGTCTCTGTCGGCGTACGTGAAGCCGACGACGTTTGAGAAGTTGAACACGAGGGCGAGGAGCACGATGGGCACGAACGAGACGTTGAACTTGAGGATGGAGAAGATGAGGAGCGCGACCCAGCCGAGCGGGAACGAGTAGAGCGCGATCTGGCGCGCGTGAGCTTGGCCCCAGGCGGCGGACGCACCCAGAACATCTTGGAGTCGATCGCGTTGGCGACGTGGCTCGCGTCGCGCGACTCGAACACCCAGCTGCTCTCGCCGTCGTCGTCCACCTCGTTCCAGTAGCGCAGGCCGACGAGGGTGCGGCCTGCGATGTTCTGCAGTCAGCCCCGACTGCCCCGCTTGCACCCACCCGTGTGTTCCAAAAGTCGAGGCTGAGCAGGATGACAACGAGCACGATGGACAGGACGTAGTCGGTCGTGACTTCTGTCAGAAGCGTCGGCGCCGGCGGCACTCACAGAACCCGCACAGCACATACACGGCAATCGCGGCCGAGCGGAAGAAGAAGAGGAAGAAGAGCGCGACGGGGTGCGAGCTCGCCTTGAGTATCCCGGCCTGGGGTTAGCGTCCTCTCGCAGGGGGGCACGCACGATCCCGCCCTGCTCGGCTGAGCTCGCAGTCGTGCCGGGCACCAGGACGACGGGCTCACGCGCCGCCGCCGGCTTGGGCGCCGCGCTCTGCCCGATGTTGCCGGTGGGGTAGGACGGCGCCGCGACCTCGTCGTCGGCCTCGATCGTGCCGCTTAGCAGGGGGGCCGAGGAGGATGCCATTGTGGGTTGGTGTGGGCGATGCGATGTTGTTGCGGCGACAAGACAACTGGCGGTGACGTGGGGGCGTCAGAGAGCCGATCGGGCGTGGCGCGGAAGCAGATAGCGGCTTGTGGCTCGTCGGTGTCTCTTGGTTACATGACTATGCAATGCTAGAATGGTTTCGCTCATGCCTTCCCTAGTACGGCTTCAACTCCTCGCGGTCCCGCAGGTTCTTGTACTCGTAGTCCCCGCTGCCCACCTCATCCTCATCCTCCTCCACCACGTCCGCCTCGTCGTAGTCGCCGTCCTCCCAGTATCCCTCGGTCGGTACCCGCGTCCGGATCCCACGCTCCGCCATGAGCTCGGACAGCGCGCGCAGCTCGCGCGGTGTGAAGCTCGCCCGCAGGAGGGGAGAGAACGCAACTAGATACAGGTCTGGGGTCGTTAGCAGGTGTACGAGGCCGCTCTCGCTACCTACCCTTGCAGCCGCCGATCGCCGCGATCGCCCGGTAGCACAGCGCCTTGGCCGCGGCCGACCTGCCCATGTGCGTCTCAAACTCAATGTACAGCAGCCACACCGCGGCCGAGTGCTTCCCACTGTGCTGTCAGACACGCCCATACCAGCCACTTACTTTGACGAGTTGATGGCGCGGTCGAGCGCGCGGCGCACCCGCTCGGCTCCGCCTCCGCCCGCATCCCAGAATGTGCGGCTCGAACCGACCGCTTCGGCCCAGACAGACCACAGCAGGCTCACAACGCCGCTGTCCTTGCTCGTCGTGAGCTGCGACACCAGCCTCTGGATTCGCCCGTACACCCGCGTGCCCGCCTCGCCCCAGAGGTAGAGGCAGAGGAAGATCGTGTTGTTCGGGAAGGCCTCGATCGCCTGCTCGAGAATGTCTCGGGCCAGCGACGCCGGCGACGAGTGCCGCGAGTTGTGGATGTACACAATGTGAACGAGGAGCTGGAACGTCTCCTCAGCCTGTGGGTGGCCACTGGGCAGCGACTCGATCAGGCCCAGCAGTCGTGTCCTGACTGTCTCGATGCCGTCCACGAGGTAGAAGAACAGCGAGGCGAGGGCCAGATGGCTCGGAGACTCGCTCATCGACGTTGTGTAGTACTGTGCATCAGCTGAAATCGAGAACATTCAGCTCACCTGCCTTGCCTTGAGCGTGGAGACAGCGGACAACGGAGCAGGGCTGTGCGCTGGGCCGGCGGCGTCGTCTGTCGAGTCAGCGGTGCGACCCACACGACGCCCATCTCTCCACTCACCCAGCTGGGCCACATTCTGACCAGCAGCCATTGCGAGTACCTCCACACATCTCGCCTCCTCACCGCTCTCCCACTCCATCTCCGCCCAGGCCGCCCACAGCTCGACCATGTCTTGCTGCAGGTCGGTCTGGTCGGCGCCAGCAACCGCACCACGTTGCTGCGCGGCTTGGATCGCCGTGACATACACCTGTCGAGCAGAGGCGAGCTTCCCGCGTTGCCGTTCCAGCCTGGCATAGCCGTCCCACAAGGCAAGGTTTTCACGGTCATCGGAGAGGACAGACTTGGCCACCTTGACGGCTCTGGCTGGGTCAGTTCTGTTCGCGGACGCACACCCACGCTTTTGGCGACAAAGCTGCCTCGAAGGCAAAGGTCGAGAGCACAAATGATGGGTCGGGAACCAGTGGGCGGAGCATAGTCAGAACGTTTCTGGCGTCAGCTTCATCTCTGCTCGGAGCATACCTCGCAACGTCGACGTTGACATGCGTCAGGTCAGCCGCGGACAGGTCTCGGAACCAGTCCGCCCCGCCAAACAGTGTCCCTCTGTCCGACACCCAAGACTTGACGGGGCAGCCAAACGGCGACTGCAGCGAGCGGGGCTGCTCTGGATCCATCGGCTCGCCGCCGACAGTCTGCCATAGGATCTTCTTGGCGGTTGGTCGCGGCGGCCAGAAGGCATTCCGCAGCGCCGCGTTCTGGGACAGCTCCCAGCGCAGGTGCGGGTCTGTGGACGATGGCGACGACGTCGGGACATCAGGCGGCGTGAATGGGAGTCCCAAAAAGTTGAAGAAGGCGTAGATGAGCTGCAGCCTTGCGCCAGGCGTCTGCACGGGGAAGAGGAACGGCTCGACGTCGGCGAAGATGATCGTGTGGAACGGGTCGTCGTCTAGCGCGTCGACAACTCGCACTCGGCCAGGCAATGGGTACGCCGACTCGGCATGCCGCTCTGCCTCGAGCCACTTGGCGTACGGGTCATCGGACGCCGACTTGGGCAGAGGCACGGTCGGTTCGGTCAAGACCTCGCCGTCGTCGTCGGCAGAGTGCGTCGCCTTCCATCCCTTGCAGCCCGCTTCGCCTATGCGTGGCAGCTCCGAGTCCCAGAAGTACTCAAAGTCTTCGAGCACGCCGCGGAACCATCGCTGCTGGTCGAACGGAGGTCGAGGGGCACGCAGGTGGTCTGGCTTGAAGAACGTACTACACGTCAGCGCCACCTCGCATGACCACTTACATCTCCATGAGCGCTTGGAAGATGGCCAGCGCTCGCTCAGTGTAGCCTGTCTGCTTAAGGAAGAGGCACGTGCGAAGGAGGAGGTACACCTGGTTCTCTTCGCGCGCTTCGTTGGGGGCATCTTGCTCACCGGACAGCCTCAGCCGGTCAAGACATTCCAGGTACACCTCGACGACCTTGTCCACGCCGCCTCCTGACCCGTCACCGGCCTTGCCGAACCCCTGCCCCTCCCGCCACGCAATGTACCCAAGATAGAGGGGCATCAGGCTTTCCTCTGTGGTACCACGGTCGCCCAGAGCGCGGAGAACGTTGACCCAGCGCTCCGTGACCTTGTCTGGCGGCCAGAACACTGCCGCCGCGTCGAGGAACGCCTTGTGCAGGTCTGCCGACAGGAAGTTGTCCCGATGCGCCTCGAACGCGCGAGTCAGCATGGCGAGCGTGACCTCGGCGTTTGCGCGGGTTGTCGGCTGGGCCGCCGGGTCGATGAACGCGCTCGAAGCTGCGTCTGGCGCGAGACGCAGGTGCAGCTTCGCGAACTTGATCCACTCGTCGACATCGTCTGGGTGCGAGGCGAGGTGCCGCTCAAACTCGATTGTCCGCGCCTTGACGTCGTCCTCGACCGTCGACGCCGAGCCGAGCACGGCCTGCAGGACGGTAAGCTCGTCCTCGTCGCTCTCGTCCTCCTTCGAGATGGCGCGATAGGACGGCAGCGAGTCCTCCTCTACCCGCCGGCGAGGCGCGAGGTCGAACGGCGTGAAGTTATCGAGGAGATCGGAGTCGCCCTGGGCCGGCCGGAGAAGAATACGAGCGTGCGATCCCGTCTGCCGGGTGGAGTATCGAGGTATCTGATGTCAGCTTTCAGTCACTACTATCTGCAGCTCACATATGGTCGGCCGAGCCGCGCGACCTCGATACCCTTATGCGTCCTGTCGCGCGAGTGAACCATGCGCATCCCGTCAGAGAGACCAAGCACTCGCCCTCCTGGAGAGTTAGCTGACATCCAGAGGCCAACTCACGACCATCCCGGTAGTAGCGCGGGGCAGAAGACGACGAAGAGACGGCGTACTGGATCACGCTCTTGTCGCCAGCCGTGTCGATAAAGTACTCCTTCGACGTGGGCTTCGTGTAAGCTAGGTCGCTACAGGCAACTTACAGGCTTGTCGCTGCGCGGCTTGCTTGAGCTCTCGTACCAAGCCAATCCGTCGTCGTCGTCGTCCTTCCTCTCCCTCGAGCTTCGTGGCTTGTCGTCCTTCTTGACGAGGTCGTACGCCAGCTCGCGTTCCCTCTCCCGCTTCCTCTCCTTCCTCCTGTCTTCCCTATCTCGGTCGTCGCGCTCGCGCTCACGGTGGCGGTCTCGATCCCGATCTCGATCGCGTTCACGGCTGCTCCGTCGTGAGCTGCGATGCTCCTCCTTGTCCCTGTGGCGATCTCGGTCCTTTCTCTTGTCGCGCTCGCGCTCACGCTCGCGATCTCGGTCCCGTGGCCGATGGCCCGAGTCATCGTCCCGTGGCCTCTTCTTGCGCTCGCGGTCCCGATCGTGGCCGCCATCTCGGTCGCCGCTCCCCTTCGAAAGGTCGAGGTCGGGGAAGGACGAAAATGACGGAGCCGGCGCGCTCGGCTTGCCCTCCTCCTTGCCTCCCGAGAGCCCCGGCAGGTCGGGAAAGGAGAGGAACGCTTGCGGGGCTGCCATTCCGCCTGGAGGTCGCCGACTGTATGTTGTTGCATCAAGTGTCCCTCCTCCACCTTGAGATGTCATGGACCGTGCGGGACCAAATTCCACCACCAAACGTCACTCGCAACCTCCACCCACCGCCGTTGTGAACAACAAGTCGTTTCCCTCCTTCCTTTGCAACAATACTCTCACTACGCGACCGCAGCACACCATGGCGCAGCCTGACGCGGGCGTACCCATCACCAACACCCTCTTCCCCCCTCCGCCGGGGTACTACAAGGCGTTCACGCCGGCGGCGCTCGAGCGCCTCGCCGAGCTCGAGGGACCGGCCATCGACGCTCACGACGCGGGACCGAGTAATGAGGTCGAGGCATCAGCGTCGGGCGCGCCCGCGGAGCCTGGAGAGCTGGAGGCGCTGGAGACGTCGCTCAAGCCACCACGGGCCGACTGGGTGCTCGAGGACGGGCGATGGATGGCGTTTGGGCAGATGTACACTGTGAGCTTGGGTCCGACGATTGCGCTGACGGCAGGCCGAACCACACATCGCTACAGCGCGCGAGATCGGTCTCCCGCCCCTGGTATCGGACCCAGTTTCTACTGGCGGCGATGCCGAACGTGCGGCGCTCCCTGCGCTCCTGCAGAGCTTCCTGCACACGCTGGTTGCGCTGCTGGACGTGTTGACTGGAACGGCGAGGATTCCCGGCGAACTCGAGCTTACTGGGCGTGCGAGTGAAGGTGACCAGGTGGGTTTTGCCTTGGTTGTGATCAGCTGGAGGCTGACGCGCGCAGTATATCCAGCATCTGAGTAACCTGGCTGCGACGATGATGGTCTCGGCGAACCAGCTCCGTGGTGTCCAGGTCAGTTGGGTCCTCCTCCGGCTAAGGTGCAACTGACGTCCCTGGCAGGCTGAAGCTACCCTTGTCATGCTCATGGAGAAGCAGCTGGCCGAGAGGCGGGAACAGACGGCCAAGCTGAGGGCGTGAGTTGTGCTCAGTTTCCGTCAACGAATTGCCTGCGGTAAACTGACATGCTCCAGCAAATGCCGTGAGGTCGCTGCCACGGTCGAGAGATTAAAGAAGGAGGCGGCTGGTCTGACAGGAGCGGACGAGGCAGAACCGGCCGAGGCCGAGGCCGAGCAGACTGAGGAGCCAGACGACGCCATCAAGGTCGACCTCATCGAGGTCGATGAGGTTGACGGGGGAGACAAGATCGACGCCGAGTGATGGTTGGAGTGAAGTAGCCGATACCCTGCACATGCATACCACCTGTTGTGACGTTGTTGACTGAGTGTGAGGCGTAGACGGACGGGCCGAGTGGTTGCGGCCGGCTAAATGACACGAGAACAAGAGCTACCGAGAGCCAAAGCCAGAGCCATGAGCCACGAGCCACGGTGCCTTCCGCAATGCAGCCCACCACCATCACACCCCACCACATACGCTTGTCTCCAGCGACCACACCGTCGCTCCCCGCAACCTCACCACCCAGCACGTCAATGCCCATGCTCCCATACCCACACCCATGCCCTTCCGCCCAACCCTGCATAGCACCCGCCGACGCTACCAAACTGTCAAACAAGGCTTGGACCCCCTACCACCGTGAAAGTAGGCGGTCCACCCAAAACCCGTCTGCGAGCCGTGGCTCATCCGTCTCTTCTACGTTATGACGGCCCAGACGCCGTGTGCCCCATCGACCCCGCAAGCGGGAGAGGTGCGGCGGCGCGTGGGTGCTTTTGAGTAGATTTAAAATGCGTTTGTTGAGGAGCACGAAGCGGCGCGCTGCAGCGTTTAAGAGGGAGCAGCGCGGTGCGAGGCGCATCGCGAAGTTATTCTCGCCACGTGGCGAATGTCGTGTCATTGTCTTATCACTCATCCAAGTGCCACAAGACATTCGACACCGGAGTTTGGCGGAAATTTCTCGATTTGAACTCGACACTGAGCCTGGGTGGTGGGCGTGCTGTACGGTGTGGGCAGTCGCTGCACCACTGCACCGGCACCACCGTCGGTCGCGGGCACGCACCACCACTTGCCATCTCGACGACCTCACAGTCTTGTTCTAGCTATCCAGCAAGAAAGGAGGTTAGTGGGCCATCGACACGCACACCCGACTCGTAGCGCTGACAGTATCCCCCTCTCGCCGTCGTCCACTCCGCCTGCCCGTCTGTTCTGCACTCTTTGCGCGACCCGAACCACTGCTCGCCGTCTCGAAATTGTCCCAAACCTACAACTCAACTTTTGTGTCGACGTGAACCCCATACCCACCAACAGCAAAAATGGTCAAGCACAACAACCAGCTCCCCGGCAACCACTTCCACAAGGACTGGCAGAGGCGGGTCAAGACCTGGGTGCGTTGAGAGGAGTGCGGCGGGTGGTCAACAAGCCCGCTGGCGGAAGATTTGAGGTTTTGGGAGGCCAGTCGTCTGACACTGCACAGTTCGACCAGCCCGGCAAGAAGAAGTCTCGCCGTGTCGCTCGTTCCAAGAAGGCCCTCGCCTCGGGTGCCGCCCCCCTCCAGCGTCTCCGCCCCGCTGTCCGCTGCCCCACCCAGCGCTACAACATCCGCATCCGTGGTGCGTAAGATTTGAGGGAGGCGTCAAGGAGGCGCCCAACGATGGCATAGAGGGACGTCTACTGACACTGGCGCAGAGGGCCGTGGCTTCACCATCTCGGAGCTCAAGCTCGCCGGCATCCGCAAGAAGGAGGCCAAGGGCCTCGGCATTGTTGTCGACCACCGCCGCCGCTCCAAGTCGGAGGAGGGCCAGACCCTCAACGTCGAGCGCCTCAAGGCCTACCGCCAGCGCCTCGTCGTCTTCCCCCGCGTCCACGGCAAGCCCAAGGCCGGCGACGCCCAGGGCGAGGACCTCCAGGCCCACATCACCCGCGACCTCCCTGCCCTCCCCGTCGCCTACAAGGCCGAGGCTCCCCGCGCCATCACCGCCGAGGAGAAGGAGTTCGAGGCCTTCCGCACCCTCCGCGTCGCCCGCTCGGACGCCCGCAACGCTGGCAAGCGTGCCAAGCGCGCCGCCGAGAAGAAGGCTGCCGCCGAGGAGGCCAAGAAGTAAAACACTCATTTGCGACTTGGTTTCTTATAGGGCGCTGGAGTTGTGTATTCTTATGCCGGGATGCACCTACATGACCGGTTCCATACGATGGGCCGGAGGCTATAACGTTTGGGAGCGGGGGGAGGTGGTTTGATTGCCGGAGGGTAGGCTGAAGGAGGGAGGTGCCGCAGGTGGCAGTTTGGCACTGTCTGTGCGGCGCCGAGGCAGGTGGTGGCGGCTGCGGTCGGCGACAGCAGACGATGACAATGTCGGCGTTCAAAGTGCAAGTGCGGCGGGTCAGTGTCAGATGCCTCTCGGGACGTGGACTTGTTATCTCGAGTCAGTCGATCAGTCTCGCGTGTCTGGCTGGACGCGGCGCCTGGCTGCTTGGCAGCGGCGGAGAAGGTCGGCAGCCCACCCAGCATGCGAGCTTCTGCGCGGTGAGTCGACGACGAGTCAGTGTATCGAGAGCGTCGACGGGCGCACAACTAAGCATTCACATGCGTCGAGGTGCGCCGTCAACAAGACGCTGAGCCACAGCTTATGAGGATTGTTAATCTCTCCCATGGCCTGCAGGAGCGCGGAGCGGCAGTCCGTGATTAGGAGCAGGCATGTGATTCGGGCATTAGCGGCGGACTTGTGCACGCTGGGCAGGCGACGGACGCCCATGCAGGCGCGTAGGCAGGCCGCCTTGCAGGGTTTGACGGAATAGGAACGGCTGGCTGCCCCATTAGAACTGTGTGGTCGGCCTCGACTCGGCTTGCCCCAGAGATCCAGAGATCGCAGAGGCGACGGCGTGCGCTTAGATTGACGAGGGAAGGCGGCGGCGGGAGTAAAATTTCGAACTGGTGAGTGGTGGTTGGCGGGCGGGCGATGGGCGCTGGGCGTGTATGCTGGGTGGGAACTGGCTGGCTGGCTGGCTGCCTGGCGCGTGTATGCAGCCCTCGCCCTTGAAGCTGCTTCGCTTCCCTGAGCAACGGCGCCCCAAGCTGCCAGCGTTTGGGGATGATTGCCGTCGCCGCCAGTCGCGAGTCGTGTCATGTAAAGAGTATATAAACAACCAGGCCCGTGCCGGCACTTCGCTCTTCTTCCTTAGACACCACCCAAGCGCGCGCGTCTATACCCCAGCAGCTTTCTTTTAGCAGCTAGTCACGAATTTTGTCTCTCTCGCATCACTCTTGTATTTGTCACTCTCTCCACTCTACTCCCCACACCCTCCCCCACACGTAATAATCAACAACATGGCTCCGGCAGAGAAGGGCTTCTCGTGGTCCAACATCGCCGTCGGCGCGACCATGAACATGGTGCGTGTGTCAGCCGGCCTCGGCTGGTCGTGTGACACTTACACTTACACTTGCTGACCCGCCCACAGTTCGAGGTCACCACCCTCGGCCAGCCGCTCGAGGTCCTCAAGACCCAGATGGCCGCCAACCGCACCCAGACCATGGGCCAGGCGATCAGGACCGTCTGGTCGCGCGGCGGCTTCAAGGGCTTCTACCAGGGCCTCATCCCATGGGTGCGTAGCTGCCGTTTGTCGTCGCCTGCTGCAAGCACTGCTGCTGCCAGCAGCAGCAGGCGACGGAACAATACGCGCTAGCCCCCCCGCCAGCCCCCCGCCCCGCCCGGCTACTGACACAACCGTGCAGGCTTGGATCGAGGCATCCACTAAGGGTGCAGTCCTCATCTTCACGTCGTCGGAAATCGAAAAGTACGCGACCGCAAAGCTCGCCGTGTCGCCCGCCGTCGCGGGTATGCTCGGCGGTATCGGTGGTGGTGTCGCCCAGGCCTACGCCACTATGGGTATGTCAACAACAAGGCGGTCGGAGCGCGGCGCCGAGCAGGAGCGAGCATGAGCACCGAGCTGACACACCCTGACAGGCTTCTGCACCTGCATGAAGACGGTCGAGATCACGCGCCACAAGCAGATGGAGTCTGGTGCCAAGCCCGAGTCGACCTTCAAGGTCTTCATGGACATTTACAGGCGCGAGGGCATCAAGGGCATCAACAAGGGTGTCAACGCCGTCGCCGTGCGTCAGGCCACCAACTGGGGCTCGCGCATGGGTTTCGCCCGTCTCGGTGAGAGCCTGATCCGCAAGACCAAGGGCCTCAAGGAGGACGAGAAGCTCTCGGCCTTTGACAAGATTCTGTCGTCGTCGATCGGTGGTGCCCTCGCCACCTGGAACCAGCCCATCGAGGTCGTCCGTGTCGAGATGCAGTCGGCCATCAAGAACCCCGACCCCAACGCGCCCACCAAGAAGACGATTGGCAACACTCTCAAGTACATCTACGAGAAGAACGGCATCAAGGGCCTCTACCGTGGTGTCTCGCCCCGTATCGGTCTTGGTATCTGGCAGACTGTCTGCATGGTCTCGTTTGCCGACTACGTCAAGGCCTTGTGAGTGTTGGGCGCTGAAGAGATACGAACAGCACTGACACGCCTCTAGCATTGCCGGCGCTCCCCTCGGCTCGACCGAGATCCCCTCCAAGCCTCTCAAGTAAAATGTAGAAGAGCTTGATTTCTAGCTCGAGTAGACCCCAACCCAACCAACCCAACCCCGAAAAGTGAGATACAGATTGGACCTGGAGTTCAGAGTTCACCGCGCGCGCGTCATAGAGGATATTACAATGCTGCGTCATGTGCAAGAGGTGCTTATAGATAGGGCATGGATGCAGAGACCCAATTCGGACATTGTGGTTGGTGTGGGATGACCTGAGCAATGAGGTCACCACCGGCTTTGCTTTTGGATTGAGGCTAGGCTCAGAGGGGGAGTGGGACGGGACAAGGAACGAGTGTGCTGGTTATGGTGTTCGTGGTGCAGCTGCTGCTGCCATGCTGCCATGCTGCTCAAGAGTCGAGGGCCAAGACGGGGAGCCATGGCTTTGGAATCCGCCGTTACCCTGGGTGCATTTTCAAAGTGGTCACTGTAGTAGCCGTCAGGGTTTTGACGACCCATTTTAATCCTCGCAAGAGGTGTCGGCGCGGCGCGCGGCGCGCGGCGGCGCGCGGCGGCGCGGAGTCTGACCAAGTAGAGTCGCCCGCCCCAGCATCGCTCGACTTGGGTCACGCGTCTCAATCTCGTTCCCTCGTCCGTCGTCCGTCGTCGTTAGCCCCGCCAGCTCATCTCCCTTCGACTCTACCCCTCTCGTCCACCTTGCTACACCCTTCCTCCTCCTTCACAGCTACCAACTACCACACCTTCCTTTTCTTCGCCTTCCCCCTTCCCCACCTCTGGCAACAAACGAGGTAAGCATCGCGCCTGCGCGCCTGCTTCCTACTGCGACGGGCACCGCCCAGTCGCCACCGCTGCGCGCGGCACGGCACTCGAGGCCTCGGGAGGCGGCGCGAGGCGCGTCGCGGCACCCCCCAGTCGAGCCACGCAAAGGCCAGTGCACGCCGCCGAGGTACACCCCCCTCCGCTGCCGGCTCGTGCGCCGCTGGCCCTTTGGAGCGCAAAGCCTCTGGCGCGTGTCGACCCTCGCTGCCGAGCCAAACGCCCCAAAGTCGTCCCCCTCCGCCTCTCACGGCTCGAGGCCACGACGTGAACAATACCGTGTCGCCGCACACTTTATTATTGCTTCCCCAGATCCTATCAATTCCACAACCCCCATCATCTCATCTCCCTCCCTCTACCCACTCTATTCCCTCACTTGTTACACCCACGCTCACACCGCGCCCGCTCCCCCACAGGTCTCCGGCTGGTCCGCACCCCACAGACTCCTTGCACAATGGCCTCGTCAACCCTCCGCCCCCACCGCAGCCCGTCTCCTTCTCCGACCGCGCCGGCGCCCCCCATCAACCCGGCCAACCCCGCCAAGCTGACGCGCCAGTCGCTTGGCCCGCCCACAACGTCGAGCAGTGCTGCGGCGCGCGGGTTCGGCCTCGGCCCAAGTGCCAACATTGCCTCGTCGCCCGGCGGCAGCTCGTCTGGTCTGAGCCAGCCCCGCCACGTATCGAGCTCGGTCGTCGGAGGTCTCAGCTCGATGAGCAACCAGCGCGACTCGCTCTCGCCCCGTCCCAGTATCGGTACCGGCCGCGCCGTGTCCGGTGGTGCTGGTCGCCCGTCCTCCGAGTTCCTTCCGACCGGCGCGGCACGTGAGGCCGCACGCACCCCCGAAGCCGAGCAAATTGACCAGTGGTTCAAGCATCTCGCATCGTGGGAGGCCACTCTGGTATGCTTATTGGTTGCAGAGCAGATTGCTGACACGCCAGGAGGAGATGGCTGCCGCGAGCACGGACCAGAACTTTACAGAGGAGCTGGGAGCGATTGAGCAGTGTAAGTGTCCCTCGCCGCCACCCACTCGCCGCTAGGCGCAACGTCTGACTTTGTGCAGGGTTCCGAGTCCTCAGTGAGGCTGAGCGTACCGCCGCCCTCTACTCTCTTCTTCAGCACTCTACGCCAGTGCAGATTCGTTTCTTCCTCAGTGTGCTTCAGCACATGGCCCAGGCGGATCCCATGACTGCCATGCTGTCGCCTTCGCCCGCCGGTGTCACGGCCGGAATGGAGTCCAAGCTCGCCGGAATGGGTCTCAAGTCGCCCTCGGCTGGTGGCGGTTCGGGCTTCACCGGATCGCCTACTGGCAACCACTACCTTGACCCCCAGTCGGCGTTTGACCCCAACGCCAACAAGGCCAAGTCGCTCCGTACCAACCGCATCAGCGCCCCGGGAACTCTTATCTCGACCGAGGCCCGTTGGTCGAGCCAGCTTGACCAGGTCATGGAGCGCGGCCCGTCGCCCGGCCTCGACGAGGCCAGCGTCCGCTCGCGCTCTCCTCAGCCCGACATTCGCCCCAAGAGCACAGACTTTACCGGTGGTTCTGGCCACGAGCCGTCGGGCTACTCGCGTTCGACTACCCCGCGCTTAAGCGTTGGCCCCGGTGGCCTTGGTCTCGGCCTGCCCTCTGGCGTTGAGGCTTCCCCCGTCAACCCCAGCTCCCCGCTTGTCAACTCCGGTAACTGGGCCTCCATGGTCAACACCCCGCTCGCGCCCATGTTCAACGACGGTGGCAAGGAGAACCTCAACTCTACCGCTCTATCGCTTGCTAGCCTCCAGCTCGCGGCTGGTGCTGCCGCTGCGGCCAACAGAGTGCAGCTCGACGACGCGCGCAAGTACCGCCGTGCTCCTAGCGCGACCAGCAGCACTGGAGCCAACAGCCGCAATGTCTCGGGCGCATCGTACGGTGGTGACGACGATGGGCGCACTTCCCCCTTCCCTGGTAACGGCGCTTTCGGCGGCTGGAACGCGGGATCGCGCTCTGGCGGCGACTTTGGCAGCCTCGGTCTCGGCGACCCTGCCGCCCTTGCTAGCCTGAGCATGAACCTCGCCAACGTCAACCTCGGCGGCCTCAACCCCCTTACGCCCAACGCCGTTCAGATGCTTGCCATGGCCCAGGCTCAGGCCCAGGCTGCTCAGCTCTCGCAAGCCGCTCAGGCTGCTCAGCTTGGTGGTTACGGTTACCCTGGCAGCAGCGGTCTCAACGCGCCCCGCGGTGGCAACCGCATTCCTTCTTCTGGTCGCCGCAGCCCACTGCCGGGCGGCAAGGCCGGATCGCCCGGCCCTCAGGCTGCGCCTCAGCAGGGTGGCGGTGGTGCCGGCGGTGGTGCTGGCGTGGCTGGTCCCGACGATGTTGACCCCAAGGTCCTGGAAGACGTGTCGACCTGGCTCCGTGTGCTTCGTCTTCACGTGAGTGCTCCGAGCTGTGCACGGCCTATGCTGACATGTCCAGAAATACACTGCCAACTTTGAGCGCTCCAACTGGCGCGACATGACCATCATGACCGACCAGGACCTGCAGGACAAGGGCGTTGCTGCTCAAGGCGCGCGCTCCAAGTTCCTCAAGGTGTTCTACAATGTGCGCACCAAGTACGACATGCCCCACCCGCCCGGCCAGGAGGAGTATGCGCCCGGCGCCGGAGGCAAGGAGTAGCTGTGATCATTTGTCGATTGCATTTTGAAAGAGGACGAGACCTCGGAATTATACCTATGGATACCCGGTGCGTAGAGAGGTGGTAATTGGATGTGTTATGCATGCGAATGAGCATTGTGGGGGAAGAGGTGGGGTGGTGTTGGTGGCTAGGGTGTCGGTGGTGGTGGTTGTTGTCTTGTTGACGGTTGTCGGTCGAGGTTGTCACTCGAGCAAGGATGGGGGCGTGCGAGCCCTCCGTGCCGTGTGCCTTGCGCGAAGCAGCACTGTGTGACGCACTGTGTGACTCGAGAGAAGCCGGGTGCACGCAAGAAGTACAAAGGCGAGGACCGTGCGAGGGGCGTGCGGGCCGAGTCAGTTAACAAGTCAGCCCGGGTGAGTCGACGTCAACTACCACCACCACCTCCTCCTCTTCCTCCTCCTTCTGCCCCACGACACGCCCGCGTCAGACCGTTGCATGCGAATACAAAACGAGGAGGGGGAAAAAATCTAGGCTCGGAGAGCCATAAAGTGTGAAGAGCCACCACGACCCAGAGTAGTCCTGATCGAGTTAATCCCCTGCTGATCAAGGCAGTGCTCTTGCGAGCTGGGACTGTCACCAAATTGCACTAAAGCCTCTGGTGCCCGGATTCCCGAGGGAAAACTACCAACGGCGTACCGTGGCTGCGGGAGGGGGCCGCCCCCCGCACGGGGCACGAGGCTACCCCCGTGCTCCTACCAAGCCCAGCGCGGCCTGTACCCTCTGCGCGGCAGCCTGCAGGCCGCCGCGCGTCTCTGGGCTGCCCCGAGAGGCGAGGTCGCGAAGGCGCATTGCTGGTCGAGCACGGTACGCGATTACGCGCAGACCCTTTGGGGCCGGTTGTGGGGGTTTGAATGCCAGGACCTTATCCCGCTCGCGAGGAGAGAATACGCGGTGCGTGGACTAGACACAGGCGCGCATCTACGAGTAGCGAGCATTGTGACCTTGGGCCTGGGGGGGTCAGCGGCTGCGTTGGGTGGGGTAGTGGGTGGCGAGGGGAGGGCTGGCGAGGGGTGAGGGAAGGTGCGAGGGAAGGAACACTGACCAGTGGTGGGTTGAGAGAAAGAGAAAGGAAAGTTGTTGACGCGAGTAATCTATAGTCCTCCTCCAGGCGGTCCGTGCGCGAGAGCGGGATTACAAAACGCCGGAAATGGCACGGCCTGTGGGCGGGTCCTAATCAAATGCCCTAATCTGCCCTAATGTTCGTGCGAGCCATTAGGAACAACGCAATGCATTACATTCCTTCACCGCTTGCGGCAGCCCTATGTATCACTCCGCATGCGGCACCCTACACTATAAAGTTACGACTTGGGGGCAGTAGCGGAAGCAGCGGCAGCCTTCTCAGACTCGGCAGGAGCGGCAGCCGCGGCGGGGGCGGCAGCGGCAGCGGGCGCACCAGCCTCAGCCGCCTTGGCGTCAGCGGCAGCGGGGGGCGGAGGCGAGGTCGTGCGGCTCGCGCCCTTCTTCTGGTTCTAAGCACGTCGTCAGCGTCGCGTCACGGCTGCTGGGCGCTCCGTGCTCTACTCACGGCAATGCGCTTGGCCTCCTCGTGGACGTCGAGGACCTGCTTCGAGGTGTCGGTGTAGAACTGGGCGACGCTGTGGGGTGTCAGTGGGTGTATCAGAGCCGCAGTGGCGGTGGTGGTGGCGGCGGCGGCCAGGGCCTCGACCGGTTACACCGGCCTCCTACAGCCACACAACGCAAGAGACGCACCGCTGGCCAACAGGGGTGTGAAGAGCCTTCGAGTAGTAGTCGTGGAACGTGGTGCTGACGCCGCGCTGCTGGTCGGCCTCGCGGGCCTTGGAGTAGAGCTGGCTCGCCTGGGCGTGGACGTTGCCCGAGACGGTCTGGTTCTCACCAACAAGACGCTCGCCGGCGCGCTTGTCAATGTGGTTGATGAACGAGAGGAAGCGCGACGAGATGCCCTGCTTGGCTGGGCGGTCAGGGACAGGCTCGGTACCTCCGCAACTCACTGTCGACCTCGATGGCCTTCTGGATGATCTGGTCGCCGAGGATGTAGCCGTGGGCGAGGTACTCGGCAGCAATGGCAGCCTGCAGGTGTCAGAACCGGTACGCCGTCGCGTCACATCGCCTTATCGCTCTGTCTGACCAGCGATGACGTACCCTGGGCTTGTCCTCCTGGTCGAACGTGGGAGTAGCACTGGTGGGCGACTGTCCGCCGGTGGGGAGGACCTTGGGAGTGTCGGCCTCGGGGGTCGTCGAGGTGACCTCGAGGTGGGCGCCGTCGAGCTGGACAGGTTAGTACGGCCGTTGACATAACGCGCGCGCCATCGCACTCACGGTGCCGCCGTTGAGCATCCTGCACTGCGTCAGTCGTGTCCCGTTGACCACACCCCTCTCACTCACAAGGCAGTCTTCTGCGCCGAGAGCTTCTCGAACGTAATGTCGGCCTCGGTGCCCGACTTCTTGACCGACGTGAGCTTGCCGCAGAACCTGGCTGTCAACAATCGCGCCGGGGTCCGCACTCACGAGAAGAAGTCGGCGAGCTTGGTCTCGTCGGTGGTGGCCGCGAGGCCCGAGACGTGGATGGTGTAGCCGGTAGACATTGTGGTGGATGTGGTGGTTTAGAGTGGATGGGGACGAGGTGAAGAAAGCTGTGAGGGGTGAAGTAGGCTCGAACCCGCACGCGCAGATCCACACTGTGCGAGTGGCGGCGGAACTTGGCACAACCGGCCAGCCAGCCTGGCGGCGCAGCGCCCAGTGCCCAATTGCACCCGTGACGTAGTTGCAACCCACCCAGGCAGGGGTCGAATAACAGTCGCGCGCACAACGCACGACGACGGCGACGCGGCGACGCGTTGGCGGACATGACATGACGACAGACGGCTCTCCGCAGTTGCGCAGGAGCATCGGCGCCGAGCCACGCACGACACGCCCAGCAGACACAGCAATGACATGTCGGCATGGTGCGACTCCATCAAACACCAGCGTGTGCGTCTCGTGGGCGCGTGGGCCCGAGACTTGGGCGCCTGAGCAGAGGAGCCCGCGGCGAGCCACGCGATCTGACGTGTGAGAATCGTGCCCAGCAAAGCATCGTGAGACTCGTGTGCGCATCTTTGACATCATCACCTTTGGGTGAGATCGTTGAGATCGTGGAGAAGGGCACAGCCACGCTTTGCTTCAATTTGATAGACGCACTGGCTAGGGCCACATGGGTGGTGGGCACCAAGTACGAAGTGGGCCGTGGGCCTGCTGGCCCGCCGAGATAAATGGGGCCACGCCACATCAAGTGCATTTTCCACCGTGTATGGCTAGGCTCGCGCTGGCAAACTCACTGCGCGCGCGCCTCGCCTCGCCTCGCCTCGCCCACCGCGACAGGACAGGACAGGGCCGACGGCGCGGGGCCAGTCACGCACGCAGACAAGCTTCACAGGCGTCGCAGGCGCTGCGTCGCCGGTTGCCTCGAGAAACATCCTATGTCGTCGAGACGAGCGGCACCCTTGCCTATTCGAGAAATAACGACGTTGACGGTCGCGGGACGCGTTGTGAACCTTTGTGAACTGGCGGGGAGGAGGGAATGTGGCAGCGACGCAGATCCGCCGGCAGTTGCGTGGGACACGCGAGCATGCCGAGAGGGCCGATGCATGCTGGCTTGGCTTGGCGTGTCGCTTGTGCATGTCAACACCGACGCGACGCGCACCTCGCATGCATGCGCGGCCGTTGCCCGCATCGATACAGGTATCTCGATTCATTTCCCCCACTTTGCCCGGTGAGCCGGGTGTGTTTGCCGGAGGAAGGTTGGGCGCCGCTTACCCCGCAAATAGAAATCTGGCCAAGGTAGCCGGCACAATCTAAATCGAGAGGGAGAGATGCTAGCGACAAGCGATAGCAACAAAACGGCGAACTTGACACTACTACTGACACCAAGAGCAAGACATACCCCCGCACGCACGCACGCATCCATGACGCCGAGGTCCCCACCGCACTCGACGCCCAGGTCGCGCGAGCAGCAGTCCGGATCGTCGCCAGAAGACCGCGGGCCAGGAGGCGGCGACGACGGCCGGCCGGATAAGAAGCGGCGGCTGGAATCGAACCGCACGTCGCAAGCATGCAGTGGGTCTTGCTGTGCTGTCCCCGCTCACGCACAGCACGGTGCCGCAGCCTCAAGATGCGCTGCATCGGCGCGCTCGACCCGCCGTGCAGACGGTGCCGGCGGACGGGCGCGACGTGCGAGTTTGTCGCGCGCCGCAACGCCGCGGTGCCCCTCTCGCCCGGCCCGTACCCGTCGCACACGTGCACCGAGCTGTGGCGCAACGACGTGACGGAGCGGCTCAAGACGCTCGAGGCGACCAACGCACGGCTCGAGGGCCTGCTCGCGAGGATGGACGCGTTCGACCGCGGCGGGGAAGGCCGACCCGGTCCGTCCAGGACAGCGCACATCCCCACGCCGCAGAGCGACCCACCCGGAGCGCTCGGCCTCAGCGTGCCGGCTAGCAGCGCCGTCCCGCCCGAGTTCCGGGGCGTGTGGGACGCGCTCGACAGGCTCAAGCACGAGCTCCCGGCGTCGCTGGCCGCGAGCGATGCCTGGGCTCTGCCGGCCGTGTGCCAGCTGTACGACTCGTGAGTGGGAGGCCGAGCCGCGCTGACGCCAGGTTCCGCAAGCACATGCCCGGGCTGCACTTCCTCAGCCAGAGCCAAGTGTCGTTTGCCGCGCCGTCGCCGCTGCTGTCCGCGGCCATCCTGTATGTCGCGGCAGCCCACTTCCCGTCTGCGGATCTCGCGCACCACCAGCCGGTCTACTTTGAGGCGTTTACTCGCGCGGTCGGGACGCTGTCGATTCCGGGCTCGGCGATCGTCGGCACGCTCAAGGACGAGGGAAGCGGCCCGGTCAGCGGCAAGTTTGACGACGTGCTCGGCATCATCCTCTGCGGGCTGCTCGCCATCGGATGGGTCGATACCGTCGGGCTGTGGGTCAACACGGCGTACCGACTGCTCCTGGACGGCATGGCCGAGGAGCGTGGGCGGCGCCAGGCCGAGTGGCGCGGGCTGTGGGAGGGGCTGAGGGTGAGTGACGAGCTGTGCCGGCGCTGACCCGCCCCAGACGATCGAACTCGAGCACTCGTCACTGCACCTCAAGTGCCCGTCGCTGCCGTTCGCGCCGCCCGACCCGCCGTTCCTGCCCCAGTCGACGCCGGCGGTGCCCACCAGCGCTGCAAGTAGCATTGGCGAGCTCCTGGCCATCATGCAGCACCGCATGCCGCACTTTGTCGGCCGCGGCATCCCGACAGTCTGGGAGACGGTCTCGTCGCCCATACCGACCGCTGCGCCGTCCATCACAGCCGACCCGGACGACATGGCGGCGATTCGCGCGTGGGCAGCAGAGATTGACAGCTGGTACTCGCGGGTCGCGGCCACTAGTGGGTTGTCTGCCCCGGCGCAAGCTAACCCCACAGCGACAAACTCGAGCATGTACGTGCGCAGCATCACGCTGCTCAACTACCACCTGCACAAGCTGCTCGTCCTCTCTGTCTTCTTCCCCTTACGCGGGCTCAACTCGACGGCCGCGTCGGACCGCGAGGAGCTGCTCGACTCTGCACGCGTCGTGCTCAAGATTGAGGCAACCGGCTTCGAGGTGTGGAGCAGCTGGGACCTGACGATTATCACGCACGCGTCGTTGATCCTGTTGCACGCGTGGTCGTCGGGATCGGCGACGGACGACGGTGAGTACGGAGCGCGGATGCCAGCTTACGCCAGATCTCAACCTCATCCAGAACCACCTGCAGTGCCTGTCGGGCACGCAGCAGTCGGCTCCGAGCTTGCGCCACACGCTGGCCACGCGGCTGGAGACGGCGCTGCAGGAGGTGCGCACGCCGACGCGGCGCAACCTCGCGACGCTGCCCACCGTGTCGCCGTCGGCGAGCTTCAGCGGGCCGTCGGGTGCGCCGGCGAGCGAGCCCACCGCGCTCGACACGGCCAACACGCTGTCTCTGCTCTCGCAGACGGCGCTCGCGGGCAGCGCGTTCTCGCCGCGCGGGGGCTTCCTGTTCATGGACCAGGCGCCGACGCTCGGCATCCTGCAGGACCTGCCGATCTTTGACGACATGGCCGAGACGGCGGCGCTGGCCGAGTGGCCGCCGTACCTGCTCAACCTGTTCGGCGACGGCGCGGAGGGTGAGGGGAATGTGTAGCGGCGTGGTCGTAGCCGCGAGGGCCATTGGCTGGACCTAGAGCAGAACACGACGACATGTATCTGTTTGGGAATGGCGCGAGAGGAATGAATCGTATCGCGTGAGGGCTATGGGAAATCGAGCGGTGTCCAATTAAGGTCGCGTGGGTGGGAAATTGAAGGTTGTTTGAAAACAGTCAGTCGCCTGTCGTGTGTGGGGACCCCGCGGCGTGCGGTGACGGCCGCCACTTGGCGCGGGCAAGAGTGGCTCTTGCCGGGGACAGTGCCGGGCAGACGGCCGGCCAAACGGCCGGACTGGTATCAGAGTGGACGGCGCGGCGCGGTACGAGCTGCATCGGTGGTGGGAGAGCATGGGTGAGCGGTTTGCAGTCGGTGTCTGTGTTCAGGTTTGCTCAAAAGGTGGTGCAGGCCGCGTCCGAGTCGAGTTGTTGCAAG
This sequence comes from Vanrija albida, assembly GCF_041260175.1. Lineage (NCBI taxonomy): Eukaryota > Fungi > Basidiomycota > Tremellomycetes > Trichosporonales > Trichosporonaceae > Vanrija > Vanrija albida. The sequence goes on from NW_027191423.1 coordinate 2,391,265, forward strand.
CGAGCGTCCTCACCCACCACCTCGCCACGCCTCTTGCTCCGTCGTCCTCGCACGCGTCACAGCAACAACACCATGCCCGCAATGCGCCTCGACAGGCTCTACCTCTGCGTCGATGTACGCCCCGCCCCGATATCGCTGACGCCCAGGCAGGGGGCACAAAGGTCGCCGCGGCCATCGCCGACGCCGAGGGCGCGCTCGTCGCCGAGGGGCGCGCCGGGCCAGCCAACATGGCCGAGCTGGGCGTCGGCGCCGCCGTGGGCGAGTAAGTTCCCCCACTGACCTAGCTGACATTAGGATCCTTGCGGCGGTATCGCGCGCTGTCGCGACGCTGCCCCACCCGCCCCCCGCCGGCCCAGCGGGCCTCCGCTGCCCCGTCGCGTTCGAGGCCGCGTGGATCGGCGTAAGGCCCCCCTTTGGCCCCGCTGACCCCAGTGCTCGGGCTGCGACTCCCCGACCGACGTGGCGGCGCTGCACGCGGCCCTGGCGCCGGCCTTCGCCGCGCCGATAAACGTGATGAACGACGCGCTCCTCCTCTCCCTGGTTATGAAGGCTAGGGCGACGCCGTGGGCCGTGGCCGCCGTCAGCGGGACCGGCAGCGTCGCGCTCGGCGTCGGCGCTGACGGGGTGTGGGGGAAGCGCGGCGGCTTTGGGTTCCTCTTCGGGGACCCGGGGTCGGGGTACCATCTTGGCCTGGTCGCCATCCGGCGCGTGTGTGCGGCGTATGACGCGGGGGTCGAGGTGCCCGGGATCGCGGGCACCGTCCGCGAGTGGTTCGGCGCGGATTCGACCGACGATGTGCCGGCGCGATGTGTACGTCGGCTCCCAGGCGTGTCGGACGCTGACGCCGACGGCAGCACGAGCTCGAGGAGCAGCTCGACCCCGTCGCCGCGAGCAACGCGCGCAAGCTGCGCATCGCGGCCCTCGCGCCGGCCGTGCTCGCCGCCGCGGGGAGCGACCCGCTCGCCGCCGCCGCGCTGGCCGAGTGCGCGCGCGGCCTCGCGGCTGACATCGCGGCCCTCGCGCGGCAGGCCAAGGCTGAGCGCCGTGGCGCGGGCGGGCTGGCGCTCACCGGCGGGCTGGGGACGCAGCCCGCGTTCGTGGCCGCGCTGGTGGGCGCGCTCGCTGCGCTGGGGGTGCAGTTTGAGTGGGTCGAGACGGTCGATAGTCCGGCACGGCGGGGCGCGGCGGCGCTGGCGGCCCTGCGGGAGTGAGCTGAGGGGACATGGTCCGAGCTGCCGCCCCCACACGCTCGAGTCGGAATCGAGTCGCTGGCTTATCGCGACGCCCCGGTGCGAGCGAATGCTTGCGCTGCTGCAGCGCGGGCGTCGGCGTGCCTCCTTTCTTATCATCATAGTCGCATAGTCGCATAGTCGCATGCCACCAGGCCGCCACTGCCTCGATGCATGCTGCACGCTGTTGTTGACCCAGGACCGCTGGCCCGAAGATTGCCGGCTGTCGCCGAGTGACGCCGTGTCAAACGGCCTGGCGGCCACTGGCCCACCCAGCAGTGCCTGCCACTCCCTGCCTCCCGCTTATCTGCCTCTTGGCCCGGAGCCCCAGCCCGTCGTCTATTGGAAAAACAAGCAAGTTGGCCATGGCCCTCATGGCCAACACGGAGCGGGTATCGCGGCGCGCAGCGGTGTTCTAAAGGCTGGCGAGGATGCTGCTCTTCGCTTCTCTCTTCCCAGCTAACCACCACTCACAATGCTGCGCTCCGCCCCCCGCCGCGCCGCGCGCGCAGTGAGTGCGCGCCCCGCTGCCCAGCTCACACTAGCTCGCCCCGCGCCTCTCGCTCGCATCCCGGCCCCTCCCCCTCCCCCGGCGACCAGCACCGCTGGCCCGCGCCAACTCGACCGCCGTCGCCCCCGCCACGCCGAGCATGGGCAGCATCCCCGTGTCCGAGCTGCCGCCGTCCCAGCGTCCGGGGGCAGAGGACAAGCCGCGCGCCGAGCACGCCGTCATCTCGACGTTTGACCTCTTCTCCATTGGCATTGGGCCGAGCTCGAGCCACACGGTCGGGCCGATGCGGTGAGTGCGCGAGGGGGCGGGGCGGGGGCTGGTTGTGGGAGGGATGGGATGCGGTGTGGGAGCGGTGGGAAGCCGCTCGCGAGTCGCAGGCTGCGCTCGCACCGAGCAGAAGGGGGCGTGGGCCGGCGGGCGAGCAGCGCGGGTGCGGGGCCGAGTTGTCTCCGCGCAGCGCGGGGGGGCAGCTTGGGGTGCGGCATCGGCATCGCCGCTGCAACCCCGTGGCGGCCTGCCATGGGATGCGGTGTGCGCGGCGGGATGCAGTGGCAGAAGCGCTCGGCGACACCCCACTAACCCACCCCAGCGCCGCAAAGATCTTCACCTACTCCATCCCAAAGGCCATGCACAAACACGTCCACAGCCTCAAGGTGTCGCTGCACGGCTCGCTCGCCGCGACCGGCATGGGGCACATGACGCCGCACGCCGTGCTCCTCGGCCTGATGGGCGAGGACCCCGAGCACGTCGAGGTCGGCCGGCTCGGGCGCGTGCTCGACGAGGTGCGCGCCGTCGGCGAGGTGGATTTGGGCCTCGACCACGGCGCGCACAAGCGTGTCAAGTTTGACCTGGATAGGGACATGGTGCGTGGGCTGCTGGGTGCGCCTCGCTGACCGCCCCAGACATGGCACCTCAACCCCCTCCCGGCCCACCCCAACGGCGTCGTCTTCACCGTGTTCGACAAGAACGGCGACATGCTCGCGACCAACGAGTACTTCTCCGTCGGCGGCGGCTTCGTCGTCAACAAGGAGACGCAGACGGCCAACCAGAACCTGTACTACCGCGAGACGCACGCCGAGGACGCGACGCCCGCGCGCCGCGACCAGGGCCAGGGGCTGACCCCTGCCGACGGCCTGCTCCCCGCCATCACGGATGGCCGGGGCGACGGCAACGCGGCCGAGCTCGAGGGCGCGGCCGAGCAGCCCAAGCGGCTGCCGTACATCTTCGCGACGGCCGAGGAGCTGTTGGCGATCTGCGAGCGGGAGAACCTCACGATCGCCCAGGTCGTGTGGGAGAACGAGCGCGCCTTCCGCTCCGAGGCCGACATCGAGACGGGGCTCATGGCGCGTGAGTCACCCCTGCCGGCCGAGCTAACCCGGCGCCAGTGTGGGAGACGATGGACGCGTGTATCCGCAACGGCGTGACCTCGAGCGACAAGCACCTCCCCGGCGGGCTGAATGTGCGCCGGCGCGCGCCGGGCCTCTACAAGCGCCTGCAGCAGGGCTTCTACCCCAGCGTCGGGGTGCCGCGCAACCCCGCCCTCGGGCCCGGCACCGATGTCGAGGCCGCGCCCAAGCACGGCAAGCGCACCGGCCGGCCGGGGCACTACCTCGAGCTCGTGCCCAAGCACACGCGGCCGGTCTTCCCGGGCATCGAGTATCTGTCGTGTATGGCGATCGCGGTCAACGAGGTGAATGCGAGCGGCGGGCGGGTGGTCACGGCGCCGACCAACGGCGCGGCCGGCGTCATCCCCGCGACGCTCAAGTACGTCACCGAGTTTATCTCGCAGAACGCGCACCGGGAGTGAGTAAGCGAGCGCAGCGAGCGCCGGCGCCGGGCGTGGCTCACAACCCCAGCATCATGACGTTCCTCCTCACGGCATCCGCCGTCGGCATGCTCTTCAAGCGCGGCGCGACAATCTCGGCCGCCGAGGGCGGGTGCATGGCCGAAGTCGGCGTCGCGTGCAGCATGGCCGCTGCGGGCCTCACGGCCATCCTCGGCGCCGAGCCCAGCGTCATCCTCCAGGCCGCCGAGATCGGCATCGAGTGAGCCAGACCCAGAGGCACCGCTGACGGAAGGCACAACCTCGGCCTCACGTGCGACCCGCTCGGCGGCCTCGTCCAGGTGCCGTGCATCGAGCGCAACAGCCTCGGCGCAGTCAAGGCCGTGACGGCCGCACAGCTCGCAATGGCCGGCTCGGGAGAGCACACCGTGTCCCTCGACGACGCGATCGAAGCCTGTCGCACAACAGCAATGGACATGCACTCGCACTACAAGGAGACAAGTCTCGGCGGCCTCGCGGCGAGTGTCAAGATTCCGTTGTGTAAGCGGCCTGTAGCGACGTCGCTGACCCCCCAGCATCACCCGCATGTTAATGCATGTTTCTACAGTGAGAGGAATGGGTACAGGGGGCCATACGCATGTACAATTATCACATGGACCATGAGGGTAGCAGCAGCACAGCATGCTGCGTGTGGATACGGTGGGTGCGAGGCATGACAGCCCGCAGTCTAGTAGAAGCCATTCGTGGTCTGGTCGAGCGGTGTCTCGGGATACTCGTCCATCCAGTCGCTGGCACGAGCACGAGGCACGCCAACCAGGTTGGCCGTGTTCGTGTTCACGGGAGCCGGAACAGGAGGGGCATGGGTCCGAGCAGGCCCCGTTCCGTTCCAACTAGTGTCGCTGGAGTGAGTCGACTGAGCCGGGCGAGGTTCCGATGCGGCGACGACGCGAGTCGAAGATCCGCCGTCCGGCTGACGAAAATACGGCTGCTGCGCCGGGCTTTCGTCTTCGTCATTGTCCTCCTCGTCAGAGGATAACGTGAGGTCGATGACAGAGGGGCGTGGTCGCGATCCGCCGGGAGCTGCCGAGGCAGGTCGCGAGGCACCAGGCTGCGACGTGGACGACTGCCGCGACGCAGAGGGAGCAACTGATGGCTGAGGCGTGTACAGAGAGCCGTTGGCCTGGCCATTCGGCTGGCTTCGCCCATTCGTAAGAGGCACGTCGTCGTCATCATCAGAGTCTGATAAGATCTCGATGGCTCGCCGCTTGCCCTTGTCTGGCGGTGATGGGACCTCTGACAAGGAACGTTTGATCGGGACCGAGACACCAAAGTCTGGCGACAGGGCCGCGGAGGATCCACCATTGGTCTCGGAGGGTTTGGGAGTCGAGGCGTTCTTGGCCAGCCAAGCGGGAGTGCCATACGTGTTGTCTTGAGTGTGCCAGTCGCCGGTCGATTCGAGGACGACCTCGTCGTACGAGTCGGGCACTGCCTGGAGTATGCTTAAGAAGTAGCTGGATTGTTAGCGTTGGTTGGCGGCGACACACGAACCCATCACAAATGATGTCCTCAAACTTGAGCTCCTTGCTGCAGTGTGGGCAGAGCCACTGAGGATGGGTTTTGTTGGCCTCTAGCCACCACCTGGCGTCGAAGCACTGCAAGTGGCGGCACTGTGAGGAGCGCACTGGTTTCGTGATGCGCATTCCGGATAGCTGAGATTGGTCAGAGGCATCGAGCTGGGCACACGTACAGGATCCTTCAGCGACAATGCAGAGGTTCCAACCTCGATGTCGTCGTCCTCGGCTGCTCGTCTTCTCACTGCGAGCGTTCAGCTGCGCTCTTTCATAACCACCCCACTCACACTTTTCCAGCTCCGTGGCCGCATCTGTAGGCACAAGCTGTTCAAGCCTAGCCAAGAGGTCGTCGATGGTCGTGACTTCTGTAAAGACAATCTGGAACCAGAATTTCTATTGTCAGCAACGTCCCAGTGGCACTCCCTACCTTCGACAGCTCCTTCTTCTTGCCAACAGTAGGGCCAGTGTGACCAAAGGTCATGGTGGCCATTCTTCCCGCTATCCTGATGAGACCTTTGGACCCCTTGTCCAGGTCCAGTGGTGGGGCGCTTCCAGCCTTGCCTCTAAGGCCACGCTCCTTGAAGGGCACCATGTGGTCGTCGAGCATCACGTCCGGCACCAGAGGATACTCGATTGGGACGTTGCGGTTCGACACTGGGGTCATGCCGGGGGCCAGAGGCATGTTGGACGGACGGTAGTAGTCGGACGACGCGCAGAACACGCGCACAGAGTACAGTGGTCGTGATCGTGGGTTGGATCTTCTAGTCAGCATCACTCGGCGTGGTGCCGGCTCACTTTGACAGGTTGAGCTTTTCGATCACGTCGGTGGGGAGCGAGAAGTGAATGCGCTTTTCGCGCCGTGTTGACGAGCTCTCTGAACTTGCGATGTCTGGGCGATGAGCTCAGCCCAACGCCTCGCGCCGGTCGACCTACCTGGCAGGCTCTCCGCATATGTCAGTGCCTTGATAGGCCTCCACATGGGGCTCGCTTTCCAGTCTACCAAGGTCGGAGGGGCGCCTGAGACAGTTAGCCACCGCGTTGAGGTGAAAGACATCTACTCACGAGACGAGGTTTGGGCACGGCTGTATAACCCGGAGGCTGATGTGCTCGCCTGCTGCCAGCCCGGAACGGCGCCTCCTGGCGGCGCTACCCCCGCCGCGTTGTGAATGGGCGCTGTTGTTCCATAGCGCTGAGCTGCAGGCGTCGCGTAGGATCTCCAGGGCGGAGCGATGACGCCGCCGAACGTCGGGGGAGGCATCGTAGGGCTGGGTCTTGCGCTGCCAGCAATAGCCTCGCATTCCCTTCGTATTGACACGTAAACGCGCTCATTGTTCTGCCTCCTAATGGTCTGGAACGCAGCCGTCACCCTTCTGGTCAGTATCAGCACCAACATGCAGCGACTCACTTGTCGACCAGGTCCTGTTTCTTCTCCTGACTCCTCAGGTGGAGGTCGATGCCGGCGTACAAACGAATCTTCTCGGCAAACATTCGCAACCTCGGGATCGTTTGCTTGGGAACGAACACTTTGACAAAGTGCTGCGAGGTGGTTAGCGCTGGAAATCATCACCTAGAGGCAAGCACTGTGGCCAACAGCGGCATCACGCACGTCAAAGTCGCTCCAGGTCGTGCTCTGGGATGCCATGATGGCAGAGCGCCCAGGGCGTTGTTGGAGTTGCGACCGATGTCTGGGGTACTGGGCGGGTTCGAAGCCGAGTGTACAGCTCCCAGAGACTACCCCGACGTCGAGGGGTATAGGCGAATGAAGACGAATGAAGATTGCTGATGGCCATAAAGTTGAGCGGACAAGGATTCGATGGACGCGCCGCCGCCGCCGCCGCTGCCATCCATGACCGAGCTCGACGCCTGAAAAATACTTCCGCTCCACCAAAGACTGACGGCGCTCGGTGGAGGTCATCCACAAGCCCCAGCCTTGCGTCTTTGTCCTCGCCCACACAGCACCAGCCAGCAACATGTCAGCCAAGGACTATGACAGCTTGACCGAGGAGGAGCGCAAGGTCCAGGACGCCAAGGACCGCGAGCGCGAGAGGCAGGAGCAGGCAGGTGGGTGGTGTGCAGGAATTTTGCTCGCAAAGCTGACGCTCCAGCCCTCCCCTACTCGTGGTCGCAGGACCTCCAGACAGTCACGGTCAACGTCCCCCTCCCCAAGGGGGTCAAGAGCAAGGACCTCGTCGTCGTCATGGACAGGAGAAAGCTCAAGGTGGGCGTGGGTGTGGGCGCTACTGACGCGCCCAGGTTCAGGTAAAGGGGACCCCCGAGCCGATCATGGAGGGCGAGCTGTTCGAGGACATTGCAAAGGACGACTCGTCGTGGACCATTGGTAGGGGGTGAGGTGTGGGGGGTGCTGACACGGCAGACTCTGGCGTGCTCACGTTTGAGCTGGAAAAGTTCTCGTGAGTAGTGTGCAGTCGCGGCGCTGACATTGCAGCGCGCATATCAACTCGCACCGATGGTGGCCTCACGTCCTCACCAAGGACCCCAAGATCGACACGACCAAGATCCAGCCCGAGAACACCAAGCTCTCGGACCTCGACGGCGAGACCCGTGCCATGGTCGAGAAGATGATGGTGGGTGGTGGCTTTGGCCGCTGCTGACGGCTCTAGCACGACAACAAGCAGAAGCAGCTCGGCAAGCCGACGTCTGACGAGCTCAAGAAGCTCGAGATGATTGAAAAGTTCAAGCAGCAGCACCCAGAGATGGACTTTAGCAATGTGAGGGGGTGTGGGGGTGCAGTGCTGACGCCCAGGCCAAGATTGAGTAGGCGGGAGACGGGCCGCGAGGCTGGTCGTTGCGGTAGTGACGGTGCCACATGTATCCAGTGCACACCAGAGCGCGGCGCGCGGCGCTCTGTCTGTTCGTGACTGCTATGCGTGCTGCAGCGCGATGCGAGCGAGCATCAACTTTGCTGCTTCTCGGATGCTTCGTCGCGGGCCTAGATCTGGGCGATCACGTAACGACCGCATGCTTGGGGCTCCTACACCCCCGTGGTTACCGTCGCACGAGGGCCCCGAGAACGCGTCAGAGCGAGAGTCTGTCTGCAGAGATTGGAGTCGCAGTGCAGGTGTGGATGCGGGCTGGGCTGTGACGACGGAGGTGCAAGTTGGCCGACGGCACGGCCGTTCTTACCCCCCCACTCTTGACCGTCGGGTGTGCAGCCGCTGTGGCGCAGCTAGGCGAGGGGCGGAGTGGGGGGCGGAGTAGTGGGCGGAGGGGAATGTGTCCTGCCAAGAGTGTCGCTGGTAACACGCCACCGCTCGCCATGTGGAGCAGCACGCTGACTGGCGGGTGAGCATGTGCGGCGGGAGAGCGACCGGGGCGGTCGTGAGTCACAGCAGACGGGTGACGTCGTCGCTGTGCTAGTGTGCGTCGCCGGCCAGCACGAGGATCCTTATCGCCTCGTGCAGGCCCGGCAGTGATTGCTTGTGCTCGCCGGGGGAGGTCAGTCACATCGGGTCAGACTATTTGGTTTGTTGCTCGCTGTCGGCGAAACGGGAGGCGCCAAATCGTCAGATCCGGCGGGCGAGGCGAGGGGAGGGGACGGAGGGGGGGCGCCGGTCTGTCGGCTGGCTTGACACTGGGACCGACTGATTTTAGGCCACACCACACTACGGCGCGAGAAGCAAG